>NC_000079.6:35886074-38783574 GCF_000001635.26 Mus musculus
TACAAGGCATCTCTTCCTTCCTCCCTTTTATTTTATTTAATTTACCTCGAGACAAGGTCTCCTGTAAGCCAGACCGTCCTGGACCTTGCTCTGTATCTGCGAATGGCCTTGAACTCCTGATCCTCCTGCTTCTCGCTCTCAGACACTGAGATCTCATCTGTGCGGCCCCGGGGCCAGCTTCCTCCCTCCTCTTCTAAAGAAAGCCTGAAGAAACGTGAAGCTCCTTTTTCACAAACCGCCCTGGACCCTGGCCAAGGGCTGTGCTTACACTCCTGGCTACTTACTTGTTGCTAAGGCCAGCACTCAGTGATATTTGGAACAGCCTTTCCAGGAAGTGCAGAAATCCAACAATCCACTCGAGTGGGATTCCACGAGCCCGAGAGCTGACAGCTCCCTGTGTCTCTTGGTGAAGCTGGTGGGACACCCCCCACCCCGCCCCCAGTCAGGATGTGATACAGGAAAAGAAAGCCCTTGCTTCTCCCTGCCCACCATGCCACGCAGTTCTGCTAATACCCTGCAGGGGGCGCATGCTACAATCCAGCTTGACTTCAGCACACCTCCAGGTGTGCTCTCTTTTGCCAGCTTCTTCTCCTCTATCAGTCGATGGAACAGGGTCAAGAATAAACCCAAGCCTTTAATCCCAGCACTTGGGAGGCAGAGGCAGGTGGATTTCTGAGTTCAAAGCCAACCTGGTCTACAAAGTGAGTTCCAGGACAGCCAGGGCTATACAAAGAAACTGTCTCAGAAAGAAAGAAAGAAAGAAAAAAAAAAAAAATAAACCCAAGCACTTTAATCTGTTGACTCTTCCCAATAATGCTGAGACACACAGAAGGGAAAGAAATCCCCAGCAGCAAAGCATTCTGGGAACACTGGATATCCACAGGCAAAAGAATGAGATTCAACCTCCACCATACCATACACAAAAATCAGCTCAAGTGGACTGAACTCCTTGACGTGAAGTCTGAGGATATAAACACTAGAAAACACAAGGGGGAAACTTAGTGGAATGGACCTTGGGAATGGTTTCTCAGACGTGGTCTCAAAGCACAGAATAAAATACCAACCTCGAAAACTTCTGCGCAGCAAAAAGCAAACAACCCACAATAGCAGAGAGGCTTTTTGCGAACACCTCAGCTGAGTGGTTTGTGTAAAGTACGTAATAAACTCAAGCCTCAACAGCGAGGATAATAGCAACAGCATCTGTTCCACCAAGAATGATGAGCCCAAGTACAAGGTAAAAAGTATTTTACCCCTAAACCAGAATTGAGGTTTCTATAAAAGATAAATACTATGGACAGAAACACAGCAAGTGAATTCCCAGAGAATTGTAGCTCTGGGAGGGAAAAGGAGCATTTTACAGCCGTTAAGAGAAGTGCCCTGGTCTTGCTTTCTCAGCTACCGGTGTTGGGTCATATTGAAACTGCTAAGAGGTAACAACTCGCTATCTTGTTGGGAGGTGGATCTTAGACACCACTTATCCTCCAGAGAATGGACAATGGAGTGGATCTCTAGGGATCATAGTTGGGCTTTAATGATTCCTATGGGATATCAGAAGTCACTGGGTCAGGCTCCACACAGTTAGAGGTCTGACTGTTAGAGAGTGGGGTACTACTGTGAGTATATTACATCAGAGACATCGATGAAAACATTTATGTCTTTCCATAGTGTCGGGATTTACTGAGTAACGGTAAAACTCACAAGGCCCATCAGTTTCAGCGGCAGCGATAGGTCAGATAATCCCACCCAGCCTGGTTGTCTGGCCGAGGTAAACTCAGGTTCCTGCATTCTGATCTCATAGCACACAGCACACAGCAAATATATCTATATATCTACATGCACATATGTGCTTTACAAAGCAAATGCAAGTTAAAGAGACCAAATCCGAGTTGCGAGGCTTCAGGAGTAGGCTGAGAGAGTCTGTACTATTTCATCAACCAAGTAGCTTAGAGCTTGACACTCCTTGTTCTCAACACTGAGTTTGATTATTAATTTGAGCCCTTAATTTTTGTTTTTTTCTGTGTCTTCAATAAACTGCTTGCAACTTGGGCAAAGAACCTGAAAATACATTTTTCACAAACAAAAAATACAAATAACCAATTAGTATGTGTGTGTGTTGGAGGGTGAGGGAGTCCAACATCACTAACCATCAGGGGAATGCAAATTAAACTGACTAAGGAAGATGGGGAAAGAGTTAACTGTAGTCTGAGGAATATCTTCCTCCCAGTTTCCCCAGAGTGGACTGAAGTATAGTCATTGGGGGAAACGTAGACATTTTGTTTTGATTTTGAGATCATATTCCACTATGGGGAATTTGCTTATATGCTTCTGATGATATCAAGAGAGAAATGTTGATTTTTCTCACGTGTGAAAAGCGAAGTCTGAATGTGGGTCATTGAGCATTTGTGTTGGTGACTGGGCAACTGGGTCAGCCTTAGTGAGTTCAGGCCCTCATCACCCGCTCACCAATCCCTTCATTCATCGGACTAACTCTTCTTATTGCTGTGGCTAAATATGCGACAGAAACAATTTAAGGTAGGAAAGGGTTATCCTAACTTACAGTTCCAGGGGATACATTCAGCCATGGTAGGGAAGGTACCTGGGGGGGCAGGAATGAGAGTCTGGCTGCAGTCAAGAAGCCCAGATTAAACAAGAAATGGGACTATGAGATCTCCTCAGTAAACCCCATGAGGCTCCACCTCCTAAAGTTCCACAACTTCCCAAAATAGCATTACCACCTAGGGACCACGTACTCAAATGCAGGTGCCTATGGGGACATTTCACACCCAAACCACAGCACCCACTGAACAGTGACTGAGTACTTCCCCAAACCTAGAAATACAAAGATGGACTTGCAGAGCATCTGGAAGATGGGACATACTAATACACATTTCTT
This sequence comes from Mus musculus, assembly GCF_000001635.26. Classification (NCBI taxonomy): domain Eukaryota; kingdom Metazoa; phylum Chordata; class Mammalia; order Rodentia; family Muridae; genus Mus; species Mus musculus. Next base: position 35,888,968 of record NC_000079.6, read on the forward strand.
TAAAAGAGAGGGGACTTTGAGAGAGGCTGAAAACAAGATGAAATCTGAGGACATTTACTGAGAGGTCAGTCCCCAGAAGACAAGCGCTGTGTCATCCCACTTGTACAACAAAAGCAGACTCATAGATACAGGCAGTAGAACAGAGATTTCCGGAAACCAGGACAAAGCAAAATGTGGAGATACTCTGTTCTAGGAATGGAGTTTTCACTTAGGATTTGAAAAAAACATTCTAGAAGTGGATAGTGGTGGTGGTTGTTTCACAACTGTGATGTGGGTAATACCACTGGGTTCTGTGCTAACTAAAGTTATAGTGGTCCACTATATAATGGTTTACCATAATTAAACAGGCAAAAGAGGCAGGAGAAAGTCATTTTAACCATGGTTCTAGCCTACAGGGAAACCTTACTTCAGAGTGGAAGGGACACACTGAGAGCTGATCATTTCCTACCTACCTTGTCAAGGACCCTGTCTGAGTTAGTGTTTCTATTGCTGTGCAGAGACACCATGACCACGGCAACTTTTATAAAGGCAAACATTTAACTGAGACTGGCTTACAGCTTAGAGATTTGGTTCATTATCATCATGGTGGGAAGCATGGCAGCATACAGGCAGACATGGTGCTGGAGGAGCTGAGAGTTCTACATATGGATCTGCAGGCAGCAGGAAGAGAGATTGACACTGGGACTTGCTTGAGTATCTAAAACCTCAAAGTCCACCCTCAGTGACACACTTCCTTCAAAAAGGCCACACCTAGGCCAATAAACCCATACCTCTTAATAGTGCCATTCCTTAAGGACCTATGGAAGCCATGTTCATTCAAACTGCTACAGGCCTCTAAGAAGAATCCTCAGAGGGCTGACCCCAATGCTGAATCCTAAAAGAGTGGCCAGGTCAAATGTATGTGATGACTGCTGACACTGGCCATGGAAGAGGAGAGCAGGTATATTTCCCATCAGGAAAGGCAGTAAGTATTTTAAAAAGCTTGATGTCTGAAGAACTTCATGTCTGGAGTCATAGTAGGGCAAGAGGAAGAGGCCATATAGAGATAGACCTTCATAGAGATAGACCTTTCAACTTAGTTATGGAGCAGAAATACCAGGGGCATGCTGACATTCTGATAGTCCTTTTCTCCAGCTGGCTAACTACAGATGGACTATAGAATATAGTCACTATTCTAGTTCCATTCTGTTACTGTGATAAAATACTCTGACCAAAAGCAACTTAAGATAATTCTTAGTCAGTGTACTATTGTTATGAAGAGACACCATGACCAAGGCAACACTTATAAAAGAAAAAATTTCATTGGGAGATTGCTTATAGTTCCAGAGGCTTAGTAAATTATCATGATGGCAGGAAACATGGCAGCATTCAGGCAGCCATGGTGATAGAACAGATGCTTACAGATACATCCTGATCTGCAGAGAGAGAGAGAGAGAGAGAGAGAGAGAGAGAGAGAGAGAGAGAGAGAGAGAGAGAGAGAAGAGAAGAGAAGAGAAAAGAGAGAGAGAGAGAAGAATAGAGAGAGGAGAATCTACCATGGACATTTGAAATTTCAACATCCATCCCTCAATGACACACTCCAGCAAGGCTATATCTCTTAATCCTTCTAATCCTTTCAAAGAGTTCCACTCCTTGGTGACTAAGCATTCAAACACATGAGCATATGAAGGACATTCTTACTTAAACCACCACAGGTAGGAAAGGCTTTACCTGGCTTATACATCCAGGTCACAACCCATCAATGAGGGAAGTCAGGGCAGAAATTCACAAAGAAGCCATGGAGGAAGGAATACCACTTACTGACTCTCTCACTGGCTTGTGCATAAGCTTATGCTCAGCTAGCTCTCTTAAACAGCTCTTGTAGGCTTAGGATTGATGTTGCCGACAGTGAGCTGGGCTTTCTAATATCAATCAAGACAATCCCTCACAGACATGGCCATAGATTACTCTGATTTAGGCAATTTCTCAATTGAGACTCCCTCAGATGACTGTAGGCTGTGTCAAGTTGCCTGTGGAGCTAACTAGGAGAGCCACCTATCTTTCTTATTAAATTGAAAGCAGAGAATATTAAATTTACAAATGATATAGCCACTTACTGATTGGGTCAGCATTTTGAACATCATCAAAGTTTCAAATGTTATATATTCAGGGACTGGAGATGTAGTTTAGTTGGTCAAGTCGTTACCTAGCATGCAGGAAGCTCTGGCTTCAATCCTGAGCACTACATAAAAATTAGCATATTGACACATGCCTATAAACCCAGCCCTCAGTAGTTAGAGGCAGGAGGATCAGAAGCTCAAGACTGTACTCAGCTACATAGGGAGTTCAGCCTGGCTGGGATACCTGAGACTCAGTGTGGGGAAAAGAAGGACAATTTTAGGCAAAGATCCAAAAGCTCAATTTGAAAGTCCAGTTGTTGAGGATGTTTCTCAGTCACACAGAATACCAGCCACACAGCCTATGGTCGACTGTTGCTCTGGAGGTGCCTAATGAACCACCTCCCAAGATTCCTGTCCTTGTACAATCTCTCATGTCAACTGAACCCTTGGCCACAAGAGCAACTTTGGTCAGAGAGTCATAAACACGAGTATTTCAATTGTATCCTTGAGTGCTTTCACAATAAACAGCCTTATCATTCTAAAATTTTCCTTCCAAGAACCCACTCACCAACTCTGCATCCCAAAACAGCTACGGAGAAGCCCACATAGAAGAGCACCGAGTTCTCTAGTCAACAGTCCCAAATGGCCACCAAATCTGCCACCAGCGCCAACCTCCAAGTGTGGGAGTGAGGACGGTTAGGAACTGCCAGCTAACCCACCACCGAGTGAGAGAAAACAATCTTCTGATTGTTTTCAATATCATGAGAAAGAACCAATTGTTGTTCAAACTGATTGAATTTGGAGGAAATTTGTTATCTGACAATGAACAACTGGAACGAGTCCTTTTCATAATCCAGTTTCACTTTGGTAATGAATAAGGGCATTTATGAATCTTATGAAAAGGTATTATGAAAAAAAACTTTTTGTTTTTTAGATGTGGATGTCACTATACAATTCTGGCTAGTCTAGAATTTACTACTGGACCAAGCTGGCCTCAAACCCATGGAGATCTGCCTGCCTCTGCCTCCCAAGTCCTGAGATTAGCTATAAATATTATTTAAGATTAATTTATTCATCTTATGTATGAGTGCACTGTCACTATCTTCAAATATACCAAAAGAGGGCATCAAATCCCATTATAGATGGTTGTGAGCTACAATGTGGTTGTTGGGATTTGAACTCAGGACCTCTGAAAGAGCAGTCAGTGTTAACCTCTAAGTCATATCTCCAGCCCTTAAATATGAATTTTTAAATCTCCAGGCATAGAATGAAACTTAATGAGCAGTTTTGGCTTATGCTGCCTACTTCACCCTGTGGTCATGACAGGGTCTAGGCCTATCTGTGAAATGTGAGTCATGTCTGTTCTGAGAGACTTTCATGGGCATTAACTGGTAGAATGTATTTTAAATGCTTAGCTTGCCTGAATACTCAATGACTGCCTAGATATATCAGCCATTGATCTTACTCGATCAAATGTACTGGCTTTGCTTTGTTCTGAGAAGTTCTGAATGGATTCAAAATGGGACAGGGGCAAAGTTTACCAGTTGAGAGAAAGGAGAACATTCTGGAAGTTTAGAAGGCATTATATGGTTAAAACTTGCCCATAGGAACAAAGACATGGAAACCTGTCAGAGGCCTAAGATGGGCAGGACAAACCCTGGTGGCCCATAAATGTAGAGACAGCCCTACATCCTGGGTCTCTGGGTCTAATCTTTGCCTCTCACCCAGATGACTGCATTAGGCACCTAAGAGCCCAGAGCCACTGAGATTAGTGGAACATGCTACCTCCAGGTTACCAATTGTCATCAGAAATGAAAGGCAGATGTGAGCTCTTCCTAAGTGAAGGGACCCTCACTAGTTGAGTGAAGCAAAGAAAGTTAGCAGAACCACCCACCCCCACAACCTGGTTTCTCACCAGAGAGTGTGCAGTGTCGATGAAGTGCTGGTTCATGTCTGAATGTCTTCATGGAGCGGGTTTCCTGAATGCTTTTCCTGCAGATGACATTTACATGGCTGGAGTGGAGCTCTGTGGTTTCCCACACTCAGCTTGCTCTGACCATTTCCTCCTTCCACCCCAGTTCCCAGCCCAATACAGATTTTAATAGAGACAGAAAAGGGGGCAGCAGCTCAGCCGAATGGATGGATTCATGAGACCTGGGACTAAAAAAGGAAAGGAAGAAAACTTATAGGCAAGATCCATACATCACTTAAGCTCCATCTGGGGAGTGTAAGGGGAAGGGGCGTTTCTCAGCCATATAGAATATCAACCACGCAGCCCATGGTTAAACATTGCTTCGGAGCTGCTCAATGAAACACACAAGATTCATACCCTTGTGTTGTCTTCCTGTGTTAATTCACCCCATGAGTCCCCCTGTCCAAAAATGAGACAATACACAAAATGCTCAGTTTTGTAAATAGGGTCATTATTGTCACAGAAAAAGTTGTTGCCAATAAAGCAGTGTGTTGTCCTGATAATACACTTTCCTTTACCTTTAGAGAAAGATGGCTCAGAAGAAACTCGGGCTGGGGAACTGGAATCCTGCAGAGAATCATGCCTTCCCAAAGTTGTACTCTAAGAACCCAGAGTGTGGCTGGAGGGTGGAGGAAGCAGTCCTATGATGAAGTTCCCTGGTGGCTTTCCTCCACAGGGAAAAGGTCCTTTACCTCCCGTTCCCACCCTTCTTATAGTCTTGCCTATAAGACTTCAGCCATGATAGTCATGTCAACTTGAATTCATATTGAACTAGGAGTAACTATCATCCTAAATGTCCTTCCCTCTGTCCTGCCAGCCCCACAGCGACTGGATCAGGTACAAGCTAGATGCTTGGTAGCTTTTACAACAGATGACAATTGACTCATGAAGAGCTTGACAAGGAAAATGCCACCTGGAATTAGAAGCCTGTGTCCAAATGAGAAATCTTAACCCGGGGCTGCAGCAAAACAAGACACGGATTGTGAGATGAAAATGAGGCTCATTTGGCTTCTGGCCATTTCTTCAGTAACAAGTAGGTAGCACATGGCACAGGTCAGTGCTCTGAATTACTTCAGACTATTGGTTGATGGAAGGCACTGAAGGATGAATTTGGGCTTCTCAAGCAGTGGAGATATCAGGCTCTGAAGGACTGAACCCTGACAGCTTCCTAGAAGTTTATTGTTACACAAGAAGGCACCTTCAGCAAGTCCACTTCCACTTAAGAAAACTTATCTCACCTAGGGGTTGTCTTGAAAGACCCTTCACCTCAACGATGCTCAGCCACATGAGACTTCCTGGTTTGCCAGGCATAATTTTGCTAGCCTAAGATACACAAAGGCTCTGAGAATCCTTCAGAAGAATAACCCCATAAAATCTCAAATAACAATCACTGGCAAAAGGCTACTTCCGAAGCCTAGGGGCCATCCCTCCAGACTGAAGTCAGATACAAAGGGTCTGCTCAAATCCTGCTACAAGCACAGGCTTCCTGCTGGAAAGTGCAGTACACTTGCACACAGCTTCCCTGCTAGTCTAGATATGCCTGCAGCACATGTCCTAGGAGGCTGCGCTAAGAGACTCTGGGAATGGTCTTGGCTCCTACCAAGAAGAACCACCACCTGGCTTTGTTGGTTCACCACTGTCAACATACTTCTTGTTCTAAATGTGAGAAAACTACCTTAGTTGGGTTGTAGGTCACTCCCACTCCTACCTCCATTTCCTGATACTTCTTCCTAGAAGGCAGCTCTAAGTTAATTTTCTTATTTTATTCTTTAAACTCCATAGATTTCTTAAAATGGAAAATAGGGGCTGGTATTGTAGCTCAGTGGTAGAGCAAGAGCCTGGTATTCAGAGGCCCTGCATCCTATCCTGGCAACAAACTCTTCTAAAGGAAGCTAATTAATATGGCATTGGCATGTGTAGCTTGAAATCTAGTTTTGTTTGTGGTGCCAGGGATGGGACTCTAGGCAAGAACCCCATCAACTAGTCTAAAAGGAAATTTTAAAAAAGCAACCTGGGATTACTCAAGAGAATTAATAGCCATAAGTCATATTCCTAATTGCAGTTGACATGAGAGCAGAAGCACCCCAAAACCAAAACCACCTCTGACTTCCTGCTGGGCTGGTGCTTACATTCTTGAGGGAGAAAGAATAGAACGGTTGGAAGATTCAGGGTAGGGGGCAGGTATACATAGTATTGGGTCACATGATGACAGGGACATGGGCTAAGGCAAGTATTGACAGGCAATTTGGTTGTTACGTGATCACTGCAGGAGATACTTGCATAAAACCAGATGGTTTATTGCCTTCTAGACATCTAGGATATATGATACACAGACACAGACACAGACACAGACACAGACACAGACACACACACACACACACACACACACAGAGAGAGAGAGAGAGAGAGAGAGAGAGAGAGAGAGAGAGAGAGAGAGAGAAGCTTATTGCTTCCAGGATCATGATGAACAAAAAATGAAATTAAGGGAAGCTGCAAAAGGTAATGGATGTGGTTAAAAGACGTGGTGATCAATAGCTGCTCCCAATATCATCCCACGGTGATTCATACTTTTCTATAAGTAGAAGGAGTAAACTCATAAGCCAGTAAGTTATTAAGTGTCATGTGCTGTACACACTTCTAATTACTGAACTTCACACCACTGGCAGCAAAGGAGGGTTTGTTCACACCACTGTCACATAAGCACGTGAGCAGCGTGTGCTCTAAGAGTCAAGATGGCTGTCACGTCAGCAAGGACCCAGCCTTAGCCTACTAGACATGCTGTGTGCTGAGAATTGCCTTGGAGTCCAGAAGACGGTGAGTGAGTCCCAGATGTCAGGCCCTGTGATTCTGGAGCTACCTTTTTGGACTTTGGTTTTAAGTGTGGTTCTTCCCTTTTGCTGTAAGAAGGTATTCAACCTTGATTTTATAGGAAGTCATGGTTAAGGAAGTTTGGACTTTTAAGAGACACTGAATTTTTACGTAGTGGTGTTCTTAAAAGACGGTGTGACTTTTCAATTTGCACTGTATTTTATATCAACATGAGATCCTGGGGACACACAAAAATTCTGATGGTTCATCTTGGTTATCTGCTGATACACTTGGGCGGAAGAAACCTCAGTTGAGGAACCACCTCCATCAATCTGGCTCCTAAGCATGTCTATGGGGTATTTTCTTGAATGCTGGTTCATCAAGGGGGGTCCAGCCAACAGTGGGCGGTATTAATCCTAAGCAGGTCCTGGGCTATATAAGAAAGCTAGGTGAGCAAGCCGAGTGGCATTCCTCCATGGTCTCTGCTTCAGTTCCTGTCTCTAGGTTCCATCACTGATGATGGACTGCAGTCGGTCCTGTCCTCACAGACGTTGCTCTGGCCAACAGAAAACCAAACTAGAAGAGTTCATCCATGATTAGCACCTAGAACACTCACCAAGTGCTCCACTCCTGCTATTCTCAATCATTCCGGTTTACCCTACTCTCTAGTAAGCAACACTCTGCATTCAACTGAAAAACCAGCTCAGAGCTGATCGTAGGATAAGCAGCCAGTGCACAGGGGCCACGGCACAGGAGGAAGCAAGCCAGAGCTGAGCTGGGAAGCTAATCACTGTAGCAAGTCTGGGTGACATATAACACTTTGTGATGAGGAAACATGACAACAAACAAGCAAGGTGTGACTCTATAAACTTTGCATCTTTTATGGTGGGCAGTCATCATTTGCCCCAACAGCCATCTGAAGCCAATAGTCCTGATTATTGAAAACCACAAAATTGTACAAGTGCTCGCCTCCTTTATGGAAGCCATGTTCCTTCTCTCTCCAGGCAACGGGGCTGTCTGCAAAGCCTTGAACTGTCAAGGTGACCCATGGAGCCAACTTTGGTTCATCGAAGTAGTGACTGAAAAAGAAAGAAAAGAAAGAAAGAAAATTCTTATAAACAAGAGGTCAAGAACATCCACATTGTATCTACTGCTCTAATTAAGCTGAGACTCTATTTTGATTTATAAAAACTAGGCTATGTGAATTAAATACTTGGTGCTACATTATGAGCTCCAAAAAGATTAACTAACATATTATTCAGAAGACAACTGCAGCTTACTCACTGCCTGGAAAATCACTTAAGACCAAGAGAACAACTTCCCCCCTGACCAAACAACATAATTGCTTCCCTTCTATTAAGGTGGGGCTTTGGTTTGTTGGTTTTTAAATATGTGTGCCTGTGTGGGGTTCAGAAGAAAACTTGCAGGTCCTCTGTGAATCCTGGGAATCAAAGTTAGGTTGTGAGTTTTGGCTACAAGTATCTTTATCCACTGAGCACTCTTGCTGGGCTCTCGTCCATGAAGAGTAATATTCTTGCTGGGTCAGGGATTTAGTGCTTAACACGTGCCTACCATGCTTAAGGCCTTGAGCTTGATTTCCAGCATGGAAGGAAAATATTAAAAAAAAAATGAAGAAGAAGAGAGAGGAGGATAAGGAGGAAGAGAAGGAGGAGAAGAAGAGATGGAAGAAGAGGAAGAAGAGGGAGGAGGAGGAGAAGGAGGGAGGAGGAGGAGGAAGAAGAAGGAAGAGGAGGTCGTTATCAGCATCACCTAGGGACTCTGTATCCGTCTAGCTGTCTTAGAACTCATAATATAGCCCAGGCTGGCCCTGAACTCATTCACTCAAGTGCTGGGATTAAAGGCATGTACCACCACAATGGGCTCCTACCTAATTCTGAATGAAAGACTTTGTATGAAAAAAACAAACAAACAAAACCCAAAAACCAAAAAACAAAGCTGGGCAGTGGTGGTGCACGCCTTTAATCCCAGCACTTGGGAGGCAGAAGCAAGCAGAATTCTGAGTTTGAGGCCAGCCTGGTCTACAGAGTGAGTTCCAGGACAGCCAGGGCTATACAGAGAAACCCTGTCTCGAAAAACCAACAACAAACAAACAATCAAACAAAAAACAAAAAAAACTGTAGAAGTCTTAAACTTAATGTAGATCATAATTTGCTTCACAGAATATTGAAGTGTTTTCAAGGAGTGTTAAACTTTTGCATAAAAACGGCTCAGAATAGAACCAGGAAAACAAGCACTTTGGCTCAAGGAGACTCCTGAGGCTCTGCTGCCTTTTCTTTCCACAAGGGTTAAGGACTTTCAAATCGCATCTTCTCTATCAGCAAGAATAATTATGACAGGCCCCAAGAGACGGCCTAGTAGTTAAATGCACGTACTTCCAGAGGACCCATTTGCTTCCAAGTTTGCACCCACATGGGTAGACTCACAGGTGCTGATTAACTCCAGTCTCGGGGAGTCTGAAGCCCTCTTTGGGCCTCCAGTGGCACTCGCACACACACATGGACATAAATAAAATAAATCTTAAAAACTGTAAGATTTTGTTGTTGCTCTTCATTGTTGTTTTGCTCTTTCTTTGAGCCAAGCAACGGAAAAAGGCATAAATGTGAAGGACCCTGCTTTGTACCGACCACACTAACCGAAGTCCCTAATGCCCCGATGTAGCACCAGTAAGTGAGAGACACAGCCAAGAAGAGTTCTCACCACAGCTGTTCCAGAAGGACATGTATCTTCTCTGGCAATATGAAACCTGTGATTGTACACAGAAAAGCTTGGGCTACCACGGCGCTTGGCTGGGGACAGCAGTAGGTTGATATGAAGTTATAAGGCTCGTTATTTCTTCCATAAAAAAGGAAAAGGAAAAAAAAAGTATTTACAACCACTACATAACCATATCCAAAGTGTCAAACTCATACTGAACACAAGCGATGAACTCCAGAGTTCATATACCCACAGGTCCGCACTGCAGAAGACAGCACCAAGCCAGTCAAAGAACTCCAGGGCACTGCAGGCCTCCTCCGGCTCTCCTGCAAGCCCGCTGCTCCGCAGCACTGGGCACTGCAGCTCTCTCACTGTGCTCAATGCCACTTTGGGCTGATGCTCCTGAATTTGGTATTTGGAAAAGTACGACATCATTGTTGATTCTTCTGTACCTTAAAACACATCAAACAAGACCGAGTCAACATGGTTACAGCTTGTCTTGATCCAACTCCATTCCCCTTTCTTTTTTGGGCCTGTTTTTTTGACACAGGCTCTCAGTATATAGCTGGCCTTGAATGCCTGATCCTCCAACCGGCCTCCCTTCCCTTTATAGGCATGTATCACTATGCCCAACATCTTTCCTGCTCCCTTTTGGGTTAACAGTAAGATTAAAGGCAAAATGGAAGCCAGATAGAGCTGTACCCTAATTCCAGTCACTTGAAGTTGTTTCCCACTGCTTGTGCTAAAGCACCTCCAACCCTTTTCATCTTTCCTGGAAATTCCATGTTGCCCCCGTTTCAGGCTCATATTCGTTTTACTTGCTTTAACAAGAAAATCTGAACTTCGTATATAAACCCCAAAGTATTCCTTATATAGGGATGTTAGTGAAGTCTATAGAAAGCAGTTGATTTGTACAATCTAACAGGAAACACTAGAGGCACTGAATGATAGCAGAATCTCACGCTCATCCCTTTGGAAAATCCACTTTATCTTTTCAAAGAAGTTTGTGCAACCAACAGCCTTGGAAGACAGAAACAGACCCCCCCCCCCCAGCATAGGATGGGCTGGCTTATTGTTTAGTAACATAGAAATAATGATCCGCCCACCATTTGTGGGCCGAGCAGGAAGGCTTACTCCCACTATAAAAGGACTGGGTTTCTAGGGCTCTACCCTCCTGTTCTGTAATATAACCCATGGCACACGTACCAACTCTATGACACTCTATGCCAACTGAGATTTGGTGACCTTGTTCGAATGCTGATTCTCCTATTTGTTACTTTATTCTAGGTGTCAGATTGGATTAGTTGTAAAGCTCATTTCTAGGTGTGTCTGTGAGGGTGTTTCAAAAGGAGACTGGCATGTGAGTTCATGGACCGAGTAGGGAAGTCCCACTCTTAGGGTGGGTGGACATGCAGGTCATTCCAACTGGGGCCCAGAGAGAACAAGAAGGCCGAGTGGAGGTGAAATCACTCTGTCTCCTGGAGCTGAGCTGCCTGGCTTCTCCTGCTCCTAGGTACCAGGCTCCAGGTTCTTAGGCCTTTGAGTCCTGAGAGTAACAATATCCGCTTGCCACCAGGGCTTCCTGACTTGTCAACAGCTACCACTGTGAGGAATCAAATCCTTTATTTTTTTGAGCCAGGACTTGCACCCATGACACCTGTGCTGACTTTGCGGGCTCATAGAGAGTGTAAAATCTCAGGAGCATCCTTAGTTTCTCTGGTAGTAATTAGTAGGCTAGGAATAAAAAGCTACAAAGGGCTGGAGAGATGGCTCAGTGGTTAAAGAGGACTGGACTGCTCTTCCAGAGGTCCTGAATTCAATTCCCAGAAACCACATGGTGGCTCACAACCATCTGTAGTGAGATCTGATGCCCTCTACTGGTGTGTCTGAAGACAGTGACAGTGTACTCACATACATTAAATAAATAAATCTTAAAGAACACAACAACAAAACCCACTGCATGAACAGTCCTTGGAGAAGTTACAGAAACATCAGAAAACATCTTCCTCTCTTGCATATGTGCTGTACGCAGGAGGAGGAGAGGCATCGAGCATTATAACGTCTGGACAGAGAGAAGCTCTCTTGGGCTGATGTGTTGAGGAACTTCCCAGGAGGAGATAGATGCAGAGTTCCAAAACGTGCTTTGTTTCCCTCTCCTCCACAGGACATACCACACCACCGTAATTCCCAATGGTCTGGTTCATTACAATCTTGTAATGGGCCAAAGAGATACTTCTAAAAGGAGCAATACACGTGGAAGTTCTAAGCAAATTAATATACTTGATGAACATATAAGCTGGCGCTAAATTTAGTATTACAATCAATTAAAAGTCATAACAAATGCTGTCTGACATTTAATAGTCTTCCTGGGTTACTATCCTGTAATAATGATAAAGATCACACACATATAATTATAATTGATGCTGATTTAAAATTATTCTAGCAAAGGCTCTTTAATGTAAGCAGAGAGGAAGAAGGGGTAGACTACACGTTAGCTATTCTGAAACCACTGTGAAGCTTTCTAGATCTGCAGGAACACCCAAGAAAATTGGGGCAGATTGCTTTAAAACCTACCCTGAGCTGAGGCGCTGAGGACATCTGGAAAGCTAGAGCAGCTCTGTCACAATACCCACACACCTACGTAAGCAATATCCCCTACCACAGCAGTATATCACCACTCGATCCTCCGTTATGCCCAACAGATCCTCAACTCACTGTATCATCATATAATTCACACTTCATACCTGTAGGATGCCAAGCCAAAAGGAAATCAAACTTCAAAGGCTTCTTCTCTTTGAAGGACCAAGATATTCTTCTGTACTTCTTAGAATCCAGGTTAAGGGATAAATCCATTAGGTCAATGGAAATGACTTAAAGTAGAAAGAGGAATACTTGTTTCATTCGAATTATACAGAGCTTACACTGTAGAGAAATGTCTAAAGTTTTGGTAAGTTGGTAAGTTGTACAGATTGTGTTCATCAAAAACATATCCCTCAGCGGGCTATTTCTAGTGTTGAGAGCTGCTAGCTATAGTTGGTTTAAATTCTTTAAGCCCTTCCTAGATCATAGATCAGGTACCTGTGTCTGTGCTAGCCTTAGTTATTGATGTCCACACCAGAGAGTTTCCTCAAAACCAACTCTTCACTTGTGAATTTCCACTGCTAATCACAAAGAATCTGTGTACGAAGCACATCAAGTTGTTCCTCTTCACTGCATACAAGGGGTAGTCCAGTTCTCCAGCCCTTATAAAATGTGGTGTACAGCCAAAGAGGAACAATTTAACAGCACCAACTAATCTAATCCCCCAGGAAGTGCAACCAATAGCTCCTTGAGTCAGGATTTCAAAGATAAGAACCATATTTTTCCGATTAGAGATCAGAGGGAAGGCATTCACGTTTTGTTACAAGAAAACTGACTTGCTAGGCTCCAGTGGAACGCATGTAATACTTACCAAACTTCATACTTTTTCTGCCAGAATACCGAGATGGACGACCTTGAAGTCCGGTTTCTTCGTAAGTATCTTTATCTAGTGATAAAATTAATTTCCCTACAAATCAAACAATAGTTCTTCTAAGAGAGATGTTAAAATATGGCTGGTGTTCTCTAAGAAAGCTAGACATCTGAGCAGTGAAATGTCGGGGATAAGAATACACAAAGAACTTGTCTATAGCACACTGATATTATCTAGCAATGTACCCAACTGGTCTGGAACTTTGCTCTGTAGTTGAGGCTGGGCTCAAACTGGTGGCAATTATCCTGCTTCAACCTTCCAAATACCAGGATGCAGGTGTGAGCCACCAGGCTTGTGGTATTATCTACCATATATACATATATACATATTACAATAGCAAAACTAGAAACAATTAAATTTGTATGAAGGAAAGAATGATCAAACTGTGGTCTGTATAACTTCAAATACTGTCTTTAAATTTTAATTTAGTTTAATTTAAATATGTATTTGTATGCCTGCTTGTAAGTACACCAAGGAGCCTGTGAATGTCAGAAGAGGATGTCGGATCTCCTAGAACTTGAGTCGTGAGCTGCCATGTGGCTGCTGGGAACTGAATTTGGATCCTTAGCAATGACAGGAATCACTCTTAGCTGCTGAGCCATCTCTCCAGCCCCTACTTCAAATATCATCAAAACATTTAAAAGCTCTATGTTAAAGCCAGGCAGAGATGTGCTGGTTCATGTGTGTAATCCTTGCACTTGGAGAGCTGAGGCAAGAGAAATGATAATCTGAGGCCAACCTGGTCTACATGGCAAGATCCTATCTCAAAACAAAACAAAAAGTTCTAAGTCACAACCATCTGCACTGAAGCAGGAACATGTCTATGTTATACCCCTTGGAAAATAAGACTACTGAGAAACAATGTCATATAACCAATGTTAAACATTTGATGCTTACTGGTGCTGGTAAAACACGTCTTTAATCCAAGCACTCATGAGGCAGAGGCAGGTGAATCTTTTAGTTTAAGGCCAGCCTGGTCTACAGAGTGAATTCTAGGACAGCCAAGGTTACATAGAGATACCTTGTCTCAAAAACAAAAACAAACCAAAAAAATGTATGCTTATAAATTCTTGAAAGATAAACATCAAATGGTTCCATCTAAGAAGGAACACAAAGATAGGCTTCATTTTACTGTTTAGAGCTGTATGACTTGACTTTTAAAAAACTATTATTTGCCGGGCGTGGTGGCGCAAGCCTTTAATCCCAGCACTCGGGAGGCAGAGGCAGGCGGATTTCTGAGTTCTAGGCCAGCCTGGTCTATAAAGTGAGTTCCAGGACAGCCAGGGCTATACAGAGAAACCCTGTCACGAAAAAAAACAAAAACAAAAAAATTATTATTTTATTATTTTTATGTATATGGGTGTTTTATCCTCATGTTATGTCTGTGCACATGGATGTGTCTGGTGCCTATGGAGGTCAGAACAGGGCACTGGACTCACTCAAACTGGAGTTACAGATAGCTGTAAGCTACCAAGTGGGACTGAACTTTGGTCTTCTGGAAGAGCAGTCAGTGCTCTTAACTGCTGAGCCATTTCTCTAGCCTACTTTTTTTTTTTTAAGCAGTGCTATTTCTTTTCTAATAAAGAAAGGAAGAAAAAAAAATGAATGCTGTCACCATTTGGTAGGAGAGCAACAGTATTATCCTCATCAATACTTGTATTGTATGTTAATGCAGAGAATGAACCTGTAAGAAAAATCAAGAAAAGTAATTAAGTAACTAAAGTAGCACAACATTTGTTTATGAATGGTTTTCACGTGACAACGAATCTTCCAGGTAGGTAACAGGCAGCATCTACTACAGCTCTAACTCATTCAATAAACCCACTACACCCCAGAGATACACTGGAACATATACATGCAAGGCTCCAGCTAGACCACCCCAGGACTCAGGCCACATTCAGGGGCTTTTTGTGCAAGTTTCCTATCAACAGGTTGAGAATGGGCTCAGAACAGAACCTGTAATCTTGGGGATCCTAGCAGAAAGGTGCACATTAAAGAGGCAAGAGGACAAAACACTGATGCAAGGATCAAAGTTAATATTCAGAAACTATTTGAGAAAGTTAATATTCAAAAGCTACTTAACCTTCATCTAAAGGGATTCCACCTACTTCCCTGAGTTATTGCAAGGGCTAATTAAATTTGGTAAGATATTTAGCTGCCACCTAAAGAGGACACAGGAAAGAAAACGACAATATGGCCGGGTGGAGAAGTGATACACGCAGCTGATCACATGATCTAACTTCCATGGGCCCTTTTAAAGACAAGGGAAGGACCCCAATATTTTGCTGCGATCTTCCGATAGCTCTTCATCTTGTCTTGTTCATATGAGACAGTGTTTCTTCTTACCTTTCTTTACAAAGGTGTTGATGAACTCGTGTGTAATTAATTCATGAAGAGGTAAGTTCTTCACAGAGTAATAGGGTCCAATGTCCATGACCAGGCTTTTTAGCTCTTTTGATAGAAGCCCACATTCAGGAATAAGAAATGAAACCTATTAGAATGTAGAAGAACAAACGAAGTTATATTTTATGAAGATTAACACCATGCTTTTGGAAATGGAATGTCAAAGGTGCTAGTTACTCCTTCACAGGTTTTACTGGGACATAGAAGGGACACGCAAACATGGGCAATGTGATGGTTTGAAGATGCTTGGTCCAGGGAGTGCTATTAGGAGGGATGGCCTTGGTGGAGTAGGTGTGACTTTGTTGGAGGAAGTATGTCACTGTGGGCGTGGGCTTTGAGACCTCATCTAGCTCCCTGGAAGCCAGTCTTCTTCTAGTGTCCTTCAGATGAAGATGTAGAACTCTCAGCTCCCCCTACACCATGCCTGCCTGGACGCTGCCATGCTCCCACCTTGTTGTCCTTATAAGAGTTGCCCTGGTCACTGTTGGAGTGTCTGTTCACAGCAGTAAAACCCTTAGTAAAACACACACACACACACACACACACACACACATACACACACACACACAGCCACCACCACCTACCCCTGAGACAGGGTTTCTCCATGTAGCCCTGGCTGTCCTGGAACTTGCTCTGTTTATCAGGTTAGCCTTGCACTCAGAGATTTACCCACCTCTGCCTGGGTTTAAAGGTGTGCATCACCATCAACCTACTAGGCAACAATTCTATTAATTTCAAGTAAACAGATATCTGACTACTCAAGTTTTTCCTTTCTGCATTTCAATGTGAGGCATGACATTGCAATGGAAGTCTTACTTGAATCTTATTTTTGCATACAAGCAATATATGTTATGTCTTTCACACTTTATAGTCAAGGAAATAGAGTATATATAATTCAACATGCCTTGATTTGCTTATTCTGGAGTCATGAAATCAAAGGAACTCCTCCTGGGATTTAGGGACATTTAATTAGTAAGAAGCTACATAGAAGCAAAAGTGCTCCTGGAAGCTTCCATTTCCTAGACAAACCTAGGTGAGACCAGTTGAGATAAGCGATACATCCCTGACCGCAGGGATGGCCTTTCAACCGAAGAGATGCAAAATCCGCGCGGATTTCAAATGATCCCCAAGTGAACATCTAAAGTCCGTTTCGCAAAGCCCCAACAACCAGCCTTGAGGGACAAGGACGCCAGCTAATCTATCTGAGAAATCCATCAGGCCAATATTTAAGATGTAAAATGCTTAAACCCTTATCATCGTAAGGTAAGTTTATTTGGAGTTCCTCGTTTGTCAAACCGCGTGATGCTTTGGAAAGAGTCACAAGCTGATCCACAGAGATCTGCCCAAACTTAGGGTGTAATTCGGCTACATGTTGTACAGGTCACACTCCGACCGTGCAGGTTACATTCCTAACTCCTCCACTGCCTGCTCGACCCAACACCGAGAGGATTTAATCCTGAACACCGCAGTAACCACGCCAAACTCACAAAAACTCTGCTGTTCCTCATAGGACCGAGCACCGCCCTGTGTTTGGCGCATGCTGGGAATTGTAGTCCTACACAGCGCCAAGAAAAGCAGTTAAGAAACTTGAAGAGACTATAGTTCCCAGCATGCCCGAGGACGATCTCCGCCCACCCTCGCAAGCCGAGGAGGTCTGGCCGGGTGAAACCCGGCGTGGTTCTACCTTAAAGCTCTCCAGCCTAAGAGGGCCGGGTGGACCTGACTCACCCTGTAATTATGATAGTGCGTCTCCACGAGATGCTTATGGCGAGACTTATCGTGGCCGAAGTTGGATTTCTCACAGACCAGTAAGTGCCGAGGCGCCTCTTGCAGCCTGCGCAGCGTGGCCATGTTAAGCAGGAGTCCAGGCGAGCACCGCCTCTTGGCCCGCCTCCCGGCCCGCCCCTCGGCCCGCCCCTCACCCCACCATTCGCCCCTTTCTGACTACACCCCTCCCTCCACCACGCCCTAACCCTTCTTTCTTTCCCTGTCTGTCAGTTCCTGCAGGCACTGGGTCTGAAGGTTCTCAAGAACCTGGCATGGGGCTGGTGAGATGGCTCAGCGGGTAAGAGCATTGACTGCTCTTCCAAAAGTCCTGAGTTCAAATCCCAGCAACCACATGTTGGCTCACAACCATCCGCATCTTAAAAAAGAAAGAAAGAAAGAAAGAAAAAACCTGGCACATCCATTCTATCCCACAGTTTCTCCGTGGAGGAACAGTGCATATACCTGGACAGGACTCAGAGAAGGACTGGACCCTGACACCTTATAAAAAGGAGGAAGATAGGACAGAGGAAAAGCCTAGTATAGTCAGGAAATACATCTGCTTTGCAGCACTGTTTTCCTGACTCCTCATATGGTCTCGTTCCTAATGCTCACCCACCCGCAGGCCCCTAAGTTCCCACTGATCCTTCCCAAAAAGTATAGGAAATTACAGAGGAATATAATATGACATTTCTGCATTTTTACTTCCAACAGAACTTCTTTGCTTTGTTTTTAATTATTTAATTTATTTTTTTCATTTCCAACATTACTATTTTGTGATTTTACTCCAAATCTCAGTTTCTTTGCTGAATTGTACTTCCATGTACACTGTTGCTATCTTCAGACACACCAGAAGAGGGCATTGGATTCTATTATGGATGGTTGTGAGCCACCATGTGGTTGCTAGGAATTGAACTCAGGACCTCTGGAAGAGCAGTCAGTGCTCTTAACCAATGATCCATTTCTCCAGCCCCCATAGCTAATTCTTAAAAGCCATATTGTTGATTTTTCTCATCTATTTTACTCTCTGTGTGTGCACACACATGCGTGCGCACGTGCACGTGTGTGCACAGCAGACTTTCCAGGTCCTTCCTTAGGGAAGATTGAATTAATCTTTTTGCTTCAATCTTTTTTGAGGTCTTAAAGTATTTTTACTAGGAAACTTCTGAAATCACCCAGAATTTTACCTATTTCAGTATCATTGAATCCAGGTGTTAAGTTATTTTGTCTTGAGACAGGGTCTCATTATATATCCTGGCTGGCCTCAGACTCAATATATAGACCAGGCTGGTCTCAAACTCAAAGAGATCTACCTGCCTCTGCCTCCTGAGTGCTGGGATTTAAGATGTGAACCACCACTCTGGGATAATTGATTTTGTTTTTGGAGGACTCCTGTTGCTGTGTTTTTCATTCATGCTTTTGTTTCTGTGTGTGGTGTTGACCTGTGTTGATTTGGAGATGTTTTTCGCTGTTGTTCTTACTGAGCACCCTACTCTCCGAGACTCATTCCCCGGTGTTACTCATAAAGGAGACAACACATTGCTGAGACAGTAACAAAATGGAAGATATAGAAATACACCCAAAGTTACTGAGGTTCAGCAATATATTACTAATAACCATGAAACAGAAATTTACAATACTAATGTAGAATATGCTAGGAATGTAATGATTATGTAGGGTAAATGGGAAAATAGCAAGAAAACGAAAGCAAGCCTAAATGAAAGAAAGAAGCGGGATGAGAAAGTGTGCCATGGATGGAGACATGAAAAGAGAAAGGGTTTAGTGGGGGGAAAAAAACTAAAAGAAGGGGGAAATCTCAATAATAGAAAATCTTAAATAATGAATTATATAAATATAAGAGAAGTAAAAGATAAAAACATCCATTTTTTTAAAAAGGGAAAAGAGTAAAAGTGCTGAATAATAGAGAATGTAAATAATGTAAGATAAACATCTGTATGAGGTGTGAAATGTATGAAAATGTATGCGAGGAAATAAAATGTGTTTAGGGAATGCAACAAAGGGGAAGCAGTAAGAGTGTGCTAAGAAGAAAAAGGGAAGAAGGGTAGAAAGAAAGGGAGAAAGGAAAGCAATGAGATGTTGAAGCAGCCTCTTCCGGGGTACTCGGCATAGGCTGGGAGAGGGTATCATTGAACTTGCAGACTCTTGTCTTGAGCCTGTATTGAGCAAGTGTTATGTGTCCTCCATAGCTGTCTTGTCATTATTAACTTCACCATGTTCATCAGGGGCCTCTGCTGACCACACTTAGCTTTTCAGTCTCTGCTTCAAGTTCTCTCATTCTCCTGAGATTCCCCAGATCATATTTCCCATGGTGCTAATGTTCTAGCTGAGGGTTGGAAAAGAAGAAAGAAACCAGAGTGTGTGAGCAGAGAGCTTGTCTTGTAGTTTTCAATCTCTCTTAAGTATTGATCACCCGCTGGAGAGATGCAGCTGTGGACATCGGGTCATCGGTTGCAGCTTCAGAGTTCTTAGACTCTATGGCTGAAGAATGGTTATTCAAAGACACTGACATTTTGACAAAAAAAAAATTACACAAATAGAAATTGTGGAAATGAAAAAAGTAAAGAATCAAAGTGTAAAGTTTAACCCATAGACCTGATTAAGCAGAGCAAAGGGTATGACGAGGTTGAGGAAATAATACATCCAATTATCAATAAAGAAAATATTGAAAAGGACCATAATATTCAAGAACTCTGAGTAATGATCAAGAGACCAAAGTTAAGAATCTATGAGACAGAAAGGAGCTGAGATCAAAACTAAAGGCATAGAGAATCTATTCAATGAAATTATAGCAGGAAAAAAAACCCCGATTTAGAGAAAGAAATGGACATCCAAACACAAGAGACATTTACAACCTCAAGTAGACAAGGCTAGACCCTTACCATGACATAATGAGGATGTAAAAAATATAAGGCAAAGAAATAATATTCAAAGCTATAAGAGAAAAAAAAAAACACTAACTCAGCTACAAAAGGGAACACAGAAGAATAACATATCTTTCAGTTTCAACCCTAAAAGCCAAGAAGGCATGGAACAATATATAACAAGACCTGAGAATAAATAACTGCCAGCCAAGCTTGCTATATGCAGCACAGTTGTCTTTTACAATCAGTGCTGAAGCCAGTGATATTGTTCAGTTGGCAAACTTCTTGTGTAGCATATACAGATCCCTGGGTTCTGCCCCCAGAAGCACATAAGCCAGGCATGGTGGCAAATGCCTCTGATCCCAGCAATTGGAAGGTAAGGGCAGGAGGATCAGGGGTTCAAGATCACCCTTGGCTATGTAGCAACTTGAAATCAGCAAGACCTACATAAGACTCCACATCAAAAAATTAATTTCATCAAATTAACTTAATCATTGAGGAAAGCCAGGTAGTAAAGGTCTCTGGAGAACAGAGGCAGGTGGATCTCTGAGTTTGAGGCCAGCCTAGTTTACATAGATCGAGTTTCAAGACAGACAGGGCTATGCAGAGAAATCCTGTCTTAAAAAACCTACCTAAACCAACAAAATAAAATCATTGATGAAATGGAGACATTTCAAGACAAGTAAAAACAAAGACAGGTGATGACCACCAAGGTGTCACTCGCAGAAGATGTGTAAAGGAATAATGCACGTGTGTGTGTGTGTGGGGGGGGGGGGGGGGAATGACAGTCTTAGTCATGAGAATGCAGAAAGAATAAACCATGAGAGGAATGTCTGAGTAAAGGAGAAGTAGGAAGGAATCCGTCATGCGAGCCAGCAATCCCTTCATGCTAATGTGGGGAGAGCACAAGCAGTAATCCAAAACAAAAACAAAAACAAAAAAAAACAAAAACAAAAAAAAACCCCCAAAAACAAAAAAACAAAACAAAACAAAAAACCAACAATCAACAACAACAACAAAATCAACCAGCAAAACTAGAGGTCGCTGCATGCAGGGAGCAGAACCAGCCCAAGAGACTTTGGACTTTTGAACAGTATTGAGATTGGTACACACTATGGGGACTCTTGAGCTGGGGCTCAGTACATTTTATACCATGAGCCTATGGGACCAGGAGCAGAATGTGTGTTTGAAAGAGAAATGCCCCCATAGGCTCATGTGCTTGAGCACTCGATCCCCAGTTGGTGGCGTGTTTGAGAAGGTTGTGGAAACTTTAGGAGTCTTACTGGAACTTTTTTTTTTTTTGAGACAGGGTTTCTCTTTATAGCCCTGGCTGTCCTGGAACTCACTTTGTAGACCAGGCTGGCCTCAAACGCAGAAATCCACCTGCCTCTGCCTCTGGAGTGCTGGGATTAAAGGCGTTCGCCACCACACCCGGCAGAACTTTTTATCACAACAGAAAAGTGACTAATACAGACCTGAATGTTAAAAAAAAACAAAAACAAAAACCCGCAAGTCTGGAACTGCTACAGAAAATACAGGTAGATGCTTCAAGATGTAGACACAACCTAGGACTTCTGGAAAGGGTTCCAACAGCATGGGGAATGATCCCAGATATTGAATAAGACTACATAAAGTAAAAAACAAACAAACAAACAAAAACCTCCACAGCAAAGGAAATATTCGGCACAGTGAAGGTATAGCTTGCAGAATGGGAGGAAAGCTTTACCAAATACATTTCAGATGGGGGATTAAGATCTAGAATCACCAGGCAGTGGTGGTGAACATCTTTAATCCCAGCACTTGGGAGGCAGAGGCAGGCAGATTTCTGAGTTCAAGACCAGCCTGATCTACAGAGTGAGTTCCAGGACAGCCAGGGCTACACAGAGAAACCCTGTCTGGAAAAACGGAAGAGGAGGAGGAGGAGGGGGAGGGGGAGGGGGAGGAGGAGGGGGAGGAGGAGGAGGAGAAGGAGGAGGAGGAAAGAAGGAAGAAGGAAGAAGGAGAAAGGAAGAAGGAGATCTAGAATTTATAAAGAACCCCAAAAGTTAAACACCAAAAAGTCCAATATATAAATGTGCAAATGAATCAAAAGGAGAAAATACAGATTACAAATAGATATATGTAAAAATATTCCACAACCTTCACTACTAGAGAAACCCAAATTAAAAAAAAAACAAAAACAAAAACAAAAAACCCTACATTGAAATTCTAGGTCACATCAGTCAGAGCAACTGTCATCAAGAAAACAGACAACGAATGCTGGTTTAGGGAAAAGGGACCCTTATACACCATTGTTAGAAATGTAAATTAGTATAGCCACTGTAGAAATCAGTGTGGAGATTACTAAAAAAACAAGACAAAACAAAACCGTAGAAACAGAACTACTATATGAACCAGCTATAGCACTGCTGGGTATGTACATACCTGAGAATTCTAATTCAGTACATCACAAAGATTCTTGTGTGGGGCCTGAGTCAACCAGAGCTGACTCCATATCAGGCTGAAAACTGGCAGTTTCCCAGACCTGGAAAAGTCCAGAATAGTCCATTCCAGGAAAAAAAAAAAATCACCAATTAGGTGATTAGCCAATTAGGAAGCTGCTCCACCACCTAGCTTGAGCCAAGTGTAGTTAATCAGTAAAAGTCCCCTAAATCCCTCAGAGTCTTAACCAATCACAAAGAGATTCATACCCTGAAGATAGAGCCAACCAGTTAAGGGAAAGAAAGATAAAAGTCACCCACCCCTACCCTAACAGGCTTTAAAATGACCCCACAAAGTCCACACCTCTGTCTTCATTCCAATGTATGGTGGACCCCTGCGTGCAGGTTCTCTGCAGAGTAAGCACTCTTTGCTATTGCATGTGATTTGAATCTGGGGTATCATTCTTTGTGAAACACAGACCCTTACACTTGCACACTCATGTTTAACACTGAACTATTTACTGTAGGCTTAGAGGTATTTATTTATTTATTTATTTTATTTTATTTTATTTTATTTTTTTGGTTTTTTGAGACAGGGTTTCTCTTTATAGCCCTGGATGTCCTGAAACTCACACTGTAGACCAGGCTGGCCTCGAACTCAGAAATCTGCCTGCCTCTGCCTCCCAAATGCTGGGATTAAAGGCGTGTGCCACCATGCCTGGCAGCTTAAAGAGTTTTTAAAACCTACTTTTAATAAGGGTTGTCTAATGTTTCGACTCTGCCCCCTTCTAGCCCACCATCCAAAACTAGGGGGAAAAAGGTGATAAATAGGACAAGGGGATATGGACCTGTTTAGAAGTAGTTGGTTTGGGAGATTCCAATCTCTATTTGTCAGGATACTAGCAGTCCATTTCAGTAGTGTCAGGATACCAAACACAAATCAGCAGTGGTGGCACTGAAAGACTCCAAGAGGAGCTCCTCGCTCAGGCCTCAGGACAATAGCGGACACCCAAGAACTCACGATAGACCGAGCTTGTTGCAAACCACATGAGGCTTTATTGGGGGAAAGCCAGAGCTCTGGGGACGACTCATATCCCACACAGAGATAGAGGAGTCGACCTCGAGAGGAAAGAGGTCCCAGTTTTTATAGGCCCTCAGGGGAGAAAGGAGAAGGGGGGGAGTAGGGGATTTCCAGATCTATACAATGTCTATTCTCAAGAAATGGGTATGGGAGGGGGTACAAGGAAAGAGTCTGGTGCAGGTGTAGCAACTCAGGATTGGCTGGGCTGTGGTTGCTGGGGAGATTTTCTGACTCTTTCTCAGCAACCAATATCACAAACACCTGGCAATGGGCTTCATCAGTGGGCACACACATGGATTCAAGGAATGGTTAAAACATTGGCAGACACACAGGTTCAAGGAGTGGCCAGAGCATTGTGCACCTCTATTTTTCTAAATCAGTGAAGCTAGTTCTGCTAACAATGACATCTATCTTGCCAATTTCAGAGCTTCTGTGACCTTTTACATTCTGTCAGGATCTTTCAGCATGATCCAGCAGAAACCACCAGGCCTCCACTGAATTGGCATGAGTCAGTGGGAGTAACCAGAACCAGCCAGGATGCCAGGAGGAGTTCTCTGCTGTGCCTCTCTTAAAGAAGTGAAGACCAGCAAAGATGTTAGACCAAGGGAGCATCTAAAGGGTAGCTAAGAAAGTGCCAAGTCACTGTCCATTGAGCCCTATTTATACTCTCTCTCAACACCACATGTCCTCCCAGGGGTCTTGTTCTGGATTTGGTTTATTGCTTATATTATGTTAATTTGTTTCCCAATTACTCAAGAATTGACACATCTGCATGTGAGATGCTGAGGGTTCCTGCCCCAAGCTGGCTCTAATTGGTAAATAAAGTTGTCAGTGGCTGGGCAGGGAGACAGAGATGAGACTTTAGATTTCCCGCGCAAGGGAACCACAGGAAGAAGGATTTAGAATCGCCATACCAGGAAAGGAATACGATGCAGGCTTGAGAGCTGCAGAAGATAGAGAACCAGCCATGTAAGAACCGGGGAAGAGTGGCCCAGCCCCCCTCACCCCCGGCCCATTGTGTCTGGGTAGCAAAAATGGAACATAGATTTTAGTAAGTAATGGCTCAGGAGTGTTGGAGGGGACGTGTTAGCTATGTGGAAGTATGAGAGTGGCCCAGTCATTGTGCTGTTTGAGGCATATTAAAATAGAAGGCTGTGTGTGTGTGTGTGAGTGCGCATGTACACACTTATCTTTCATTCAAGAATCCAGAGCATTTGGGCAGCAAGGTGCCAGGGAGTAGAGCAAATTAGTCCAACTGCTTCAAGGTCTTGCCTCAGCAAAACACCACATGAATTTGCCTCAGTAAGATATCATGCGAGTCTGTATCACATGACACAACCTGAAACTTCCACTTCAATTTACAATAATCAAGATATGAAATTTGCTTAGATGTCCATCAATATGAATGCATAAAGAAAATGTGTTGGGTATGGTGACACTTGGGATGCTGAGGCAGGGGGTTTACTGAGACTTGAAGCCTTCCTGGCTTAGCTAGGAAGTTGCCTGCCTGCCTGCCTGGATTATGGAGTGAGACTCTGGCTCAAAAAACAAAGCACTGAAAAGAAAGCAGGGCTTGGGTACATAATGGAATATTTTTAGCCATGATATTTCCAGGAGAATGGATGGAACTGGAGATCATTATTTTAATGGAAATAGCTCGGGCTTAGAAAAACTACATGATTTCTCTCATTCCTGGAATTTGGATTTAAATATGTGTGTACAAAGGTCATGGAACCAGGAAGAAAACCATAAGGGTTAAAGAGAAGATCCTGAGGTGGGAGGGGAAATAAGAGGAAATGGAATATGTGAAAGAAAGAGGAGACTGAGGAGGGAGGGGGAGCTGCAATATTAACAACAAAAACAGTAAAAATAAAAACAAAAATTGGGGACCAATGAGAAGGGCGGGGGAAGTGAAGCTGTGCAGTGGGGGAAGGAGTAAATACAAACAGCATGTAATGGCAAGTACTATGGAAAAGAAATAATGGAATCCATTACTCTGTATGTTAACGTCAAAAATAAATTTACAAATATTGTTTTAGAATGAAAAAAGTAAATATTACAATAATCAGGTAATGACTCATGTCTATAATCCCAGCATTTGGTAGGCTGGGGCAGAGGGATTACTGTGAATCCAAGCCCAACCTGGGCTACATAGTGAGTTCTAACCTAACTTGGCTACAGAATAAAATGCTGTCTCAATCTCCCCATCTCCAAATAAATAAGAAAATAATATATAAATAGACCAAAATTTAAAAGCATACAAACACATGAAATTATGATTGTTCTGGATTTGTATTCCTCAAAGAATATGGCCACAAATAGAATAAGTCCAAGCCAAGAGATTTGCCGAGAAACAGATCATATTCCAAAAACGAAAATGTTTACCTAGTAAATATAAATACTAAACAATCTACACACCACAGTTCTGGGCCATGGTGCAATAACATCGTGGACAGCTAAAACAGAATTGAATGATAGTCAGCTCCTGGAAAGTATTAAAAATATCGTTTTAAGTAAATTAATATTGGGTCAAAGTTAAAATCATAATGCTAGAATACACATATTGGCAAATATATGCACAGATGTGTGGTGTTTGTAAAAGAGGTCTCTGACTCAGAAGCACCTAAAGTGACCAGGTTATGCTAATTAAACCCCTGCACTGCCCGGGAGTCCCTTAACACCATCTTATGACAAATAGGCCCAGCAGTGCACCAGTGTGACATCAGAGGCTGCCTCCTGCAGAGCCTGAACATCACACCACACACCCTTTCAGCAACAGACTCCAGGCCCTACTGCAAATAACCATTTGAGATGACAAGCCATCCCAGTGTGCTGGTATTGAGAGCCTCTGGGAAGTTGTAAGCGTGATTTTACTCTCCCACCACGTGGGAACACAGAATACACTGTGAACAAGAAAGAGACACTCCACCTTCAACTTCTGGTCTTTAGAACCTTAAGAAATAAATGTCTCTTGTTTGCAAGGTACTCAGTCCATAGGGTTGTGTCGTAGCCCCAATGAAGATGGGCGAATGAGATGGCTTGCCTGCCTGCAAGTCTGATGACTTGAAATTGATCTCTAGATAGAGACAGTGGACTCTGAAAAACAGTCCTTTAACTTTTATGTTCCTTCCGTGACATGAGTGCATGTGCGCACACACAAACACACACACTTATACACAGAGTAAATAAAATTTGAAAGAAAAGAAAGACAAGAAACATAAAAGGTAAAACACATATTACGAATAATTAAACAGATATTTTAGAGATATTAGTTAATAAAAGTATGAAATCAGTCAAATGAATTTTTTTTTAAGCCTCAGGTGTTTTGTTCTTTTGGGTGAGGAGGTAAAAGGCTAGACTTAGCAAGGACCGAGTCTGAAGACTTCAAAGCTGGTGGCAAAGTTATATTTATTAAGCAGGTAACCAATTTATTTCTATCATATTAATTTCATATCCACAAAATTTTATATTATGAAATGGTTCATTTTCTTAAAGATTTTTTTAAGATGGTTCATACTTTTTAAATGTTAAAGATGGTGGGATATAGCCTATTCCCTGCATTGAAATGTGAAGTTGTTGTGTTTTAGTATAGTCACGAACACGCAGCCCACACTGCCATGACCTTGAGGACATCTTTGGTACTGCAAAGGAGGTCCACACCCTCTAGCTATCCTCGACACCCACTTCCCCAGCAGTAAACAGCCACTCATCTCCTCTGAGGAGTTGCCTTTTCTGTACAGTCACATAAGAGAACTCACATAGTACAAGGCTTCTTGTCACTTGTTCACATTGTCATGTCTTCAAGCTTACTAGCATGTCAGTACTTTCTTTTCATAACTGCCACAATATTTTTTTGTAAACTTTTATCTTGAATGACTCTGTTTGAGGAAAAAACAAAGGAGGTGAGAAAGACAAAGCTTTCTTACCAGATCCTAAAGGGACTTCAGTTACTTCCCAAACTGGGGATGCTAAGCTATAGGGTGGATTTTTGGTTTCCAGCGACTGTGAATGTGACAGAGTGAGGAAATAAGTATTTTACTGTGGGAAAGGAGACCAGAAACAGGACTACGGAGCTACAGAAGAGGATGGAGGGATGGCGGGAGGGCAGCTGCTGTTGAATATTGAGCAGGGAAGGGGCAAAGATAGCTGGGGTGTGGGCTTGAGGGAAAGACGGGATGAAAAAAGAATGGAGACAGGAGTTGGGGCTGGGCAGAGTCACAGTCTCAGAGAGGAAGCGAGTGGACAGGTGCCACTGCAGATGCCTGCAAGCCTTCAGCTCCAGGGTATACCTTTAGGACAAAGCCCTCACTGTCCTTCATGCCCACTACAAGTGACCGTTTTGTTTTAACCTCTCCCTTAGGAAAGGATTTGTGCATTTTGTTACAATGAAAACATTAAGTGAATTATCAGAGATGTTGGCTTTATAAAGTTAACAATACAAACCAAATAGAAAAAGAAAAAGCTGATTTTTAAAAAAAGATTTATTTATTATTTTATGTAAGTACACTGTAGCTGTCTTCAGACACACCAGAAGAGGGCATCAGATCTCATTACGGATGGTTGTGAGCCACCATGTGGTTGCTGGGATTTGAACTCAGGACCTTCAGAAGAGCAGTCAGTGCTCTTAACCGCTGAGCCATCTCTCCAGCCCCAAAGCTGATTTTCTAATATTGGTGCTCACACTGATGTCCATGGTAGGTGTATTATTTGGGGGCTCTGGGTCCTTTATTCCTCTTGAGTTCAGTCATATTCTGGAGCAGCTATCAAAGCATTCCAATATTTTAATTAGGCCTCAACTCTCTGAAAAATTTTTTATCGGAAAAGCAAAGAAGGACGTTCCCTTGAATAAGCTAACTTTGGCTTTCATGTTTGCTCTCCCGAAAGAGTAGAATTTGTTTAGTGTGCTATGAAATTTTGCCCCCTTTGTAACACCAGCCCCTGTCTGCTCTGAATTCAGCACACAGTCTCCTCAGTGATACATAGGCATATTCTAAGACCTGGTGTGCACTGGGTGTCCCAGGACCTTGCTGAATTCTTGGGAATTACGCCTGCTTTTAGTTATAAATGTGTGTGTGAACATAACATATAATTTCACTCCAACCTGATCCCATCAAGTTCTTTCTCTCTTTTGTGGTCTGAAATTGCTATTTCAGAAATGAGAAAATAAAAATACTGATATGCCAGGGAAAGAAAACCCCTTGGGTTTTGAGTGCTGCAGACATAATGTTGGCCTTTTCTCTGATCACAGGGAAGAGACTCTATGGAGAAGAAGAATACAGAGGCCTGCAGCCAAGTGCTTGAAACACGTGCTTTATGAACAGCTTTGGACTTGACACTGATTTAATCTTGCATGTTTATAAGGCAACATTTACAGTGGACAGGAGGACATTACATATGTTTATTGATTTGGTTGTGCAATATCTTTTATTGTAAGACATATGATTTTATTTTCTACAAATCAAGTTAATTTCCGTTTTGGCCCTGCGTCCTGATGATAACAACAGAGAAGTGATTGTAGCCAATGATGTTTTCTCCTTCTGTCCCTATTTCATCTAAGAGCCAG
Organism: Mus musculus; assembly: GCF_000001635.26. Classification (NCBI taxonomy): domain Eukaryota; kingdom Metazoa; phylum Chordata; class Mammalia; order Rodentia; family Muridae; genus Mus; species Mus musculus. The sequence continues at coordinate 35,918,186 of NC_000079.6, forward strand.
GCACAATTGGTACACGTACTGATTGATGCCATCTATTCACAATAGACTCTGGTAAGCCAGACCTATTTTTTGTGGCTTGGCTCACTAGATTACAGGAATACTGGTTGAGTGATAAGGGCTGGGTATTGTGACAATGGCTCTCTCACACTGGAGAGGCCAGCAACATGTAGTCTCGGAGCATGAGACTGGGTGTCTCGGTGATTCATGTCTAGTCTCTATTTCTAGAATTTTGATGAGAAGAGAACAGATGAAAAACTAACTTGCTGTTGGTCTTCTCTCTACGTGGAAAGCCTGAAGAAGCTGGTTCCAATATCAGCAAAGGAATGTAGGAATGGTAGCAACAAGATAGATGAACTTGCCAGCCAGAGTGAGGGCAAGTTGGCAAAACGGAAAGCTTTCTTCTTCCATCTCCCTTTTATCTGGGTTGCCACAGGAAGATGATGGATGTGAGGGCCTCTGACCTGCCGTCCACTTCAGGGAGATAATATCCCTCCCATCTTTCCTTGGGCCCACAGGGAAGAAACGGTATGCCCAAAACTGAGGAGAAGGCTCCACAGGTGGCTGTTCCCTCCCACTTGTGGCTGCTATGATCCATTCTCTTTTCCCAGCGGCACTATCAAGAGGGAACCCTGTCTTCATTCATGTCTAGTCTCTATTTCTAGAATTTTGATGAGAAGAGAACAGATGAAAAACTAACTTTTCAGTTTTTCCTCAGAGCCCTCCTGGCTAGAGAGGGGTTGTCTGTTTCTTCCTAAAATTCGCTGTGTAGTTGAAACTCCAGTCACAAACACACATGTCTGCATACATTTCCTTGTTACTCAAGAAAATGGACTTTAGGGGGCTGAAGAGATGGTTCAGCAGTTAAGAGCACTGACTGCTCTTCCAGAGGTCCTGAGTTCAATTCCCAGCAAACACATGGTGGCTCACAACCATCTGTAATGGGATCTGATGCACTCTTCTGGTGTGTGACTGAAGACAGCTATAGTGTACTCATACAAATAAATAAAAATAAATAAAGCCTTTTTTAATAAAGGAAAGAAAATGGACTTTATTTTGTGTGGGGAGCCGCCCTCACATTCGCCATTACAAGATGGCGCTGACATCCTGTGTTCTAAGTAGTAAACAAATAATCTGCGCATGTGCCAGGGTAACTTTCCACTCCATGTGCTCTGCCTTCCCCATGACTACAACTTGGCCAATGGGCTGCAGCCAATCAGGGAGCAACATGTCCTAGGCGGAGGATAATTCTCCTTAAAAGGGATGGGGTTTTGCCATTTTCTCTCTTGCTCCTAAAGAAGTAAGCAATAAAGCTTTTGCCGCAGAAGATTCCAGTTGTCCTGAGCGTGTTCTTTCCGGTGGGAACAAAAGCTCCGGATAATTTTGTGTGTGTTCTTTTTTTGTTTATTTTTTATTAGATATTTTCTTTATATACATTTCAAATTTCAAATGCTATCCCGAAAGTTCCCATACCCTCCCCACCCACTCCCCTACCCACCCACTCCCACTTCTTGGCCCTGGTGTTCCCCTGTACTGAGGCATATAAAGTTTGCAAGACCAATGGGCCTCTCTTCCCAATGATGGCTGACTAGGCCATCTTCTGATACATATGCAGCTAGAGACATGAGCTCCGGGGGGTACTGGTTAGTTCATATTGTTGTTCCACCTATAGGGTTGCAGATCCCTTTAGCTCCTTGGGTATTTTCTCTAGCTCCTCCATTGGGGGCCCTGTGATCCATCCAATAGCTGACTGTGAGCATCCACTTCTGTGTTTGCTAGGCATAGCCTCACAAGAGACAGCTATATCAGGATCCTTTCAGCAAAATCTTGCTAGTGTATGCAATGGTGTCAGCATTTGGAGGCTGATTATGGGATGGATCCCCAGGTATGGCAGTCTCTATATGGTCCATCCTTTTGTCTCAGCTCCAAACTGTGTCTCTGTAACTCCTTCCGTGGGTGTTTTGTTCCCAATTCTAAGAAGGGGCAAAGTGTCTACACTTTGGTCTTCGTTCTTCTTGAGTTTAATGTGTTTTGCAAATTGTATCTTATATCTTGGGTATATTCTAAGTTTCTGGACTAATATCCACTTATCAGTGAGTACATATCATGTGAGTTATTTTGTGATTGGGTTAGAAAATGGACTTTAAATAAGAAAATGAAGTCAGTAATTGTAGGGCAACTGGTAATCAATATGCCATCAAGTACTGGGACCCCATCCTGTATGTATTAGTTGGCTATTGCTGCATAACAAACTAGTCTGAAATTTATCTCATGGTTGGCCTGGCGAGCCATTTAAGTGGAGGCTTGGCTAGGCCATTCTTCATGCATGTGTGCATGTATCTATGTAGTTAGGTGCTGATTGTCTAGTAACTCCACTTCTGGGGGACCTTGGTTCTCCTCTCCAGGGTATCTCACCCTCCAGCAGCCTATAGTGCGTTTCTTCCCATGAGCATCCAAGACCTCTTCTCCCAGTCACGTGTACTTTATTCTCCTGCACCGCAAAGGGTCAGCTCAGTTCCAATGTGGGAGAAACACATGCTATGCAGCAATGGGGACAGCTGTAAAATCACATGCTAGAAAGCACAGGCACAGCTGAAATAATTTGGCTGATGAGGCTTCATTAATATTCCAAGGGAAGTTTGAAGCTTGACAGATAGTAAACGACTGGGCTGGGACTTAGTTCTATCATGTGTGCCTGACTCCTGCCTTGTACCCAACCAGACATTAATTAATACACTGTCCCATGCAGGTCTGGAGAAAGCTACATCTATAAGAGGCACGAGTCATGTTCTCTCACCACTGGGATAAGCTCGCCAAGAGAATGCTGAATATCTTGAAAGAACTTGGAATCATTTAAGAAAATCACTGAGGACTAAGTTTAGGAATCAAGGACCAAGCGATATAGTTTTCATTTCTAGTCATAGGATAAATTTGAAAACACATGTAACGAACTCCACATGTTTGTAAAATTCTTTTCATCTCTCTTTGGTATTTGTAGGCCATTTATGATTTTCGTCACAAGCCAAATCAAATGATGCCTGAAACAACCTCATAATCTGAAAGCAAGGCGTAAAAACAGAACTGCTGGGAAGACATCTCCTCCTGTTGCAGTTTAGTGCAATGGCCAAGGGCAACCTGAGATGCTGCCATGGGGTAAATCCTTCAGCACCCATGGGAAAGACATGCAGCCAACATATCCTTAGCTCTGAGTTGGAGTTTCTCACTTAGGTCTGTTCATTCCAAAGACCTGAGAGCCTTGGAAGTTGCCAAAGTCTAAGGAAGGTCAAACCAATTAAATCAGGATCCCTGGAGTGGGCCTCAGGCCTCAGTGCTTTTTAAAGTTCTCCAGTGACTATAGTGTGCAGACACGACAAGAAAAGCATCACTTTAAACCAACTTGTCTTGGTGAATGGCTTGGTGAAAATTTGTTTTCAAATGAATACAAAGCATCTGCTATGAAGCTGCAGCCTTGCAGTCTTGCCTACAATACCCATCTGCCGTCTTTGCATGGACACACCTCTGCTGCTAACTTTGATGCTGATGCTTTCAGGTCCACAAGTTTTGAGAGCTTATGTGGGCAGGACCCTGATAAGTACCATGACCTTTGCATGACACCGTGGGTTACTTGGAAAGAAAGCACTCTGGTAGTATTTAAAACCTTCTTTGGAATATAGTGGACTGTGTCACTTACTCTTCATTATCAACTTGGTGAGACTTAGGATCACCTAGGAGACACATGTCTGAATGTGTCTGTGAAGGCATTTCCAGGGAGCTGTAACTGAGACCTGATTTCGGTGGTGCCATCCACAGGCTGGGGTCACCACTCTGCTTCCTGACTGTGGATGAAGCATGGCCATCTGCCTCACACTCCTGTCACTGTGCGTGGTGGACTGTATCCCTTTGACCTGGACCAGAGTAAACCCATGCTTATGTTGCTTTTGTTCAGTAGTTTGTCATAGCATCAGGAAAGTTAACTGACACAGATATATACAGCACATGTTCAAAGTATTATCCTATAAAACTTGGTGAATTATTACGAAGTGCTTATCATCATAGATGTAGGAAAAGGAAAATAACTTCTTTTGGTGGCCATTTTTTTCCCGTCTCTCAAAGATAACAATTTTTTTTTCAAAATTTTTATAGTGTGTGTGTGTGTGTGTGAGAGAGAGAGAGAGAGAGGGAGAGAGAGAGAGAGAGAGAGAATGTGGGTGCATGTGTGCTACAAAGTGTGTTCAGAGGTCAGAGTACACCTTTGAGGTCTTGTGTCTCTTCTCTACCATGAGTTCCAGGGATTCAACTCAGGTTGCAGGCTATAGCAGCAAGCACTTTTACCTTTACCTGCTAAGCCATTTCCACTGGCCCTCAAAAAGAACAAAAAACAAAAAACACAACACCTAACATTTAATTTTGAGTTTTAAAAAATCTTAAATGTTCAATTTTACCAATGAAGACTCTGGAGTCAGATGCTGGGGTGAAAGCCTATTAGCTCAGAGAGGCAGAGAAAGCACCCAGCTGACCTTCCGACTCCACCAATGTCCTCAAAGGAAAAAGATCCTTCTCCTTTCCCTTCCCCTCCTCTTCCTCCTCCTCCTCTCCTTCTCCATGCTGTCTTAAATACCCTTTAACTCAAAGACCCTCCTTCTCTTTCCTGAGTTTTCTTATGTTTACTCCCTGTCAACTGGTTGTTCAATTTGCCTATTGACCTAACCTTGACTATATTAAGCTCTTGTTTACAGAAAGCTCTTGGGTTAAAGGTGTGTGCTAGGGCTGAGCCACACCACAGCAAGAAACAAATTTTTACAATTCACAGTCTTGGAGTTCATAATTTGGCCAAATCTTCTGCAAAAAGCACATTAACTTTGTACTTTCTTACATAAAAATTTAGACATACATGGAAAGGAAAGCAATATCATTGGCATCTCACTCAACTTCAATAACTAGCATTTTGTTTTGTAATGTTTTGTTTTGTTTTGTTTTGTTTTGTTTTGTTTTGTTTTGTGAGACATGGTTTCTCTGTATAGCCCTGGCTGTCCTGGAACTCACTTTGTAGACCAAGCTGGCCTCGAAATCAGAAATCCGCCTGCCTCTGCTTCCCAAGTGCTGGGATTAAAGGCGTGCACCACCACACCCAGCTAAACAACTGGCAATTATTTACCTTTTTTTTTTCATCTACACCTAATGCAGTCTCTTGAGTAAGCTTTCTGTCACTATAAAAAATGCCTGATACAATGTGTTTATAGATAGAAGAAGTTAATTATGACTGACAGAGTTTCCAGTTCATGATCATGGGACTATTATACTAAGCTTGTGGTGAGACAGAACATCATGGCAGAAATTAGTGGTAAAGCAAACCAATTTGCTTCATTTCCAGAAAGTGAAAAAGAGGCTAAGATGCTTTTCAATCTACTCCATAAAAGAGAGAGACAAGAAACAGTGCAAACTCTTTTTATGAAGCTATTATTACCACCTATCAAAATCAGATAAAGAAACAACAAAAAAGTTTTAAAATAATCTCCCTGATGAACATAGATACAGAAATTCTCAATAAAATATTTTCAAACTGAATTCAAGAACACATAAAAAAGATCATTTTCTATGATCTAGTTGGCTTCATCTCAGAAATCCTGCTCAATGTAGGTAAATCAATACATGTTTCATTTAAATGTACTCAGGGACAGAGACATATTCATAAATTTAGAGAAGGCATTTGGCAAGATCTAATATTCTTTCACTGAGAAAGAAACTAAGAATAGAAGGAATATATCTTAAAATAGTAAAGGTTATATATGGCCTACAGCCAACCGCATACTGAATGAGAAAAATCCATGAAAGCATGTATTAAAATCAAGAACAAGACAAGTATGTCTACTTTCTCTGTTTTAACTCTATATAATACTTGAAGTATTAGCTGGAGCAATAAGACAAGGTAAGGAAATAAAAGGGAGAGAAATGAAAGTGAAGAAATCAAAGTATCCATAATTGCAGATGTTATGATCCTATACATAACAGACTCTAAAGACCCCATCAGAAAGCTCATAGAACTGATAAACACTTTCTGCAAAGTGACAGAGTACAAAACCGACAAGTCAGTAGCTTATACTTTACTATCAACAAGCACTCAGACCAAGTGCTCTATATAGTTACCTGGAAGAATCTAGTAGACTCCCCCTAAGCCCCAACCCCCCCCCATAGATAAAAGCCTTTCTTTCCCCAAGACCCACCTCATAGGTTCTGGCCATCAGGTAAAAGGAAACATGGAAGAAGGTATCCAGCCTGAGAAGTTGATCCTCCAAGACCCTTCAACAGCAGACCTGTTGATCCAAGTCCCTTCTCATCCACATTCCCCTACCCTTGCCCCATGACCCTGCCAGCGCCAGCTCTGGGATCCTCAGTCCATATGGTACCGAGGCCATTGCACCCCCTTTACCAGAGGGAGGAGTGGGGGGAGACCCCCAAATTTCCGTTCCGAAGTCTGAGGGCCACTTCCCCTGATACCACAGTGGTTCTCCCACTGAGGGCATATGGGCCTCTAGAAAAGGGCAATCAGGCTATGCAATATTGACCCTTCTCTTTGGCTGACTTGTACAACTGGAAGGCCCAACACCCACCCCCTCCTTTCCAAGGGGCAGATTAATCTCTTTGAGACTGTTTTATTTACTCATCAGTCCACCTAGGATGATATTCAACAATTCATGAGACCAGGCTATTGTCAACAGTGGGCTTTCTCTGACTAGACCTGACTGGGACTTTGATATGGCAGAAGGTAAGGGGCACCTGAAGGTCCACCGCCAGACTCCATTGGCAGGTCTCAAGGGGGGCCACATGACAACCCACAAATTTGACCAAGGTATGTGAGGTTAAGCAGGGACCAGGTGAGTTGCCTGCAGCCTTTCTAGAGTGGCTCATGGAGGCATTCAACTAATATACACCCTATGACCCCAGAAGCAAGGAGCACAAAGCTACTGTGACTATGGTTTTTATAGAGCAGGCTAGTAGAGATATCAGGGAAAAGCTTCAGAGGCTAGACGGATGACAAGATAAGTCATTGAGGGATTTAGTGCAGGTTGCTGAGAAAGTCTACCATAACAAGGAGACAGAGGAGGAGAAGGAGCAGAGAAAGAAAAAGAAAGAAAAGCAACAGGGAAGGAGTCTATAGAGAGTCCTGGCTACAGTAGTTAGGGAAAGCAGAGAAGAGAGAAGAAAAGCCCTTGAAAAGTACCAGTGCACATACTGCAAGGAGCGAGGCTACTGGGCCTGAGAGTGCCCTAAAAAATGGAAGCTGGGGGCAGGAAATCCCAGGCCTTGGGAAAAACACCCCCCAAATGGCGAAGATGTTAGCCCTGGGGAAAGACAGTGACTAGGGAGGATGGGGTTTTGATCCCCTTCCCGAACCCAGGGTAACTCCAAGAGTGGAAGGGAAACCCATTCAATTCTTGGTAGACACAGGGGCCCAACACTTGGTCCTCCTCTAAGCTGATGGGCCAGTCTCCAGCAAAAAAATCGTGGGTCCAAGGAGCCACTGGCACCAAAATGTATTCATGGACAACTGGAAGAACAGTGGATATAGGGATGAGTCAGGTATCCCATTCATTCATGGTCACCACGGACTGTCCCTACCCTCTGTTGGGGTGAGGATTACTCTCCAATATGGGGGTCCAGATACTTCCTGCCTGATGGGCCACAACTAAGTGGCCCAAAAGGGGAGCCCATGGATAGAGGAAAGACCTCTTCTAATGACCCTGGTCAGGAGCTAAGGCTACCTGCTTTCAGATGGGAGCAGTTTTCTCCAAGCTGGTCAGAGACGACAGGTGCTGCTGTGGTGAATAGCACAAATGTCCTCTGGGTGGAACCTTGACCCCCAGCACGTTGGCACAGAAATCAGAGCTAATTGCCCTCACCAAGGCCTTGGAACTTGAGGCCAGCAATAAAATTAACATCTACATGAATAGCAGGTATGCCTTTGACACAGCCCACATCCACGGGGCTATCTATATACCAAGAGAGAGGACAGCTCACATCAGAGGGAAAAGAAATAAAAAGCAAACAGGAAAGATCTCTTGAATGTCCTGATGAAACCAGCAACTGTAAGTATTATTCATTGTCCAGGACTTCAGAAGAGAAGAGACTCGGTGGCCCGGGGCAATAACCAGGCAGATCAAGTGGCTATACAGGAGCCTATCCAGGTTATGGGCCTGCAAGAGACACCCACTGGGAAATGGGACTGGACTAAGGGATGGCCTCACTTAGAATATATTGAAGAAGAAAGGACTCAGATTGCTTGCCACCCTACCAACTATTACCTAGAGAAGGAAGGGCAATGGTGCACACAGAAGGAAAAACTATACTCCCCAGAAAACAAGCAAAAGACTTACTAGGCCAAATGCACAGATGGACTTATTTAGGGGATAAAAAGCTTGTCCAGGCAGCTAAGAGACCTAAAGTATATATTATAAACCTCAGGTTCTGGGCCAGAGAGATAGATAGTAGAACAGTATAAGGTATTCCAGCAAGTGAATTCTTATGCAGCCAAGAGTAAACAGGGCAATAAACCTAGGGGAGAACAGCCTGGAGTGTATTGAGAGGATGACCCCAACATGCTGGGACAATAAACTCCTCTTGCTTTTGCATCGATCCCCAGCTCCAGGTGTTTCACTGGGTGGGGGTGAGGGTGTCCATGGTAGCTAAGGCTTGTCAGAGTCTTACCCTGGAAAATGCTCTGGGCCTTTCTGAGTCTATGTGTCTACCCAGGATTTCTCTGTCACTATCACAGAACTTTGGACAAGGATAAGCCCAGTCTCTGGAAAGTTACATAATGAAAGGAAGGGAATACAGAACAAGATGTTCACAGATGGTCCAGGGAAATATATGTTGCTTTGTACACACACACACACACACACAAATACACACATGAAATAATAAAAATAAATCTTGAATCTTTTCCATTTTTTGCATTCCTCCCACTGGGGTGTTATTTTTTTCCCATTGGTTTTACTTACCACACATGTTGCAAATGTTTGGTCATTTGCACTTGATCATTCTTTTTGGCGCTTCACAATTTAGCACAATCACTATAAAATCCTCCTCATAAAGCAATGATTGTGGCACCTTCATAAACAAATGGACTGTTTTGTTCTTGGCTAGCGTGGTAATACCCACATAGTGGTACTGACACCTACTGAGGTCCCTGTTGCTGCAGGAAGAGTCTGCCCTGCACTGAACTAGCACGGGTGCTCAAGGCTTCCTGCTCCTCAGAGGCAGACTAACCCATTGAACTAAAGTAAGATGGCTGCACATGGATGAAATGGACTCTTTTAGGTGGGCAGATGCCCAACCCAGCTCAGCAATTGCCAGGCAATTCCCAGTATGGATGGAAAAGAAGGGATGGGACACACTTAGCATTGGGCAACAAAATTAATAATGCATCCCCTGCTCCTTTCCTTGGCTCTGCCATTTAGGCTGGAAGTAGAATTACTTTGGAGCTCTGGCGTGCAGTATGCCAGCAGTTCCCCTGCATCCCTACTGAGGAGACAGAAACACTTTTGAAAAGTATCCACCAGGGCTGCCGACTTGGAAAGGAATGCAATATTCCAAAGGAACTACTGCACTCTGAATTTGTGGAGGAGCCAAGAGACATTAAATTCCCCTTTAAAATTAAAATGATCAACCAAAAACTAAAGAGGAATTTTGAACAGGAAAACTCCTTTTTTTTTTTTAATAAATGCTCAAAATGTGCAACTCTGAGGTACATAGAAAGTGCAAGGAGCAGATGTTTGCCGAGTCGCTAGCAAATGCCTTCCTGTTGGCTTGTCTCGCTCGCTACACAATCTTAGGCAGAAAGGTGACCAAGGAGGCATATGATCTAATCTTGGTAGAAGGCCATGTGACATGGTAACTTCCTGGAAGGACATCATATCACAGGCTGTCTGTCAGCCAAGCTGGAAAGGCCAAGGAATTCAATGTAATGAACCATGAGACCAAACAAATGTATTTCTCACATATTGTTTAGGTTTTGGGTGTGTGCTCTCCACATGCTGGTCAACAGAAACTCATTTTACAAAATGGTGGCACTGCCCCTTCATCGTGTTCAGAGCACTCAGAGGAAGCAGAGCAGGAACTGAGAAAGGGGGCTGGAAAATGGCTCTGACCTGAGTTCAAACTTCCAGCGTCAAGTGAAAAAGCCAACTATAACTGGTCCAATTAGTGGAAGGCAGGTTATGGCGGTGACTTTTGATTTGGAATTGAGGCCTGCTCCACGGGAGAGAATTTATGCCTGGTACTATAAACTTTGCCGAAAGCCCACTGTTGGGGAGGTCAGAGGCCTCAAGGGGCAGCCTACTACTGCTGTCTTGCTAAATGGGCAGGCTGTCAAATTGCCTTCTAAATCTTTGTGTTTCTACACCTCAGTCTTGGCCAGATATGGTTCTCTCTGCTGGAGTCAGCAGTTAGTGCTGACTTATGACTGGTCAAAGCACAGAGAGTAAATGGTTTTTAACTGCTCTAAATGGAACTCTGTATAAATCTCCACTGAGGCTCAGGGAACATCAGGAAAGAGGGGACAAAAGGAATTTAAGAGCTAGAGGATTGGAAAAGCACTATCTCCTGGACGTGACATGGCTGTTACACTGCTGTCTTCACGTGTGTGTGTGTGTGTGTGTGTGTGTGTGTGTGTGTGTGTACGTACATACATATACATATACAACATATACATCATATACATATATACATATACATCATATACATATATACATATATACATATACATATCCAATGTCCTTCTCTGGCTTCTGGATGAGCCATGTACATGCACACAGGTATATATATATACACACATACATTAGTTACAACACAGGCCACAGAATAGATATCTTTTGAAGACCTGAAAAGGAAAGGGATGGAGAGTGGTGAGAGGGTCCATGCACCTATACAATACTAGAAGGGAATTTTAACAAGCATTTCATAGAAAAGCACAGTCTCCTCCCTGCAGCAGTCCCTAAAAAGAGCAGTGATTGGCAGGCAAGGGAAACAAAGGTGGCTTAGCCAATAAAGTCATCAGGAAAGAGAAAATTCAGCATCCTCGGGGAGCTAGCTCCCTCCTGCTTCCTGCAGGCCCAGCAGCGACAAAGCCAGTCACTTTGCTCCCGGCCCACAGCTGGGCTTTAGTGTTTGAGAGCTAGCTACCCAGAGAGAACTGCTTGGAGAGTGAACATACCTTTTTTTTTTTTTTTAGAAATTTTTATAGCAGCTTTTCTGACTTTGGCCAGAAAACCCATGAGCTGTCCAGAGAGCTTTTAAGATTTTTTTTCTCTAGCAAGAGAGAGCTGTCTCAAGCAGAGAGCACTGTCTTGAACAGACTACAAAGATGTCAGCTTGCGCTCCAACATTTAACTTTGAGTTGCTTCTTTCGCCAATCCCAAACACCTCTTTCTCTGGACCCCCTGTCCCAGCCAAGGCTGGTCCTTGGCAGGTGGTGTGCTTGTCATCCATCCCTAGGTATTCCATCCATGTGTGGTATGTTATACACCTGGCTGCACTGTAGGTGTTTTTACATTCATCGCCATCACAGAAACCATGAATCATGTGGCATCCTGATGATGGCTGTGATATCACCGGCTGTTGGGGAGTTTTCAGCACTATTACAGTCTTATGGGGCCACCATCACGCATGTGTTACCTGTGCATTCTTAGAAAGAGATTTGAATATGAACTTTATTTATTTTTTTTGAGTTTGTATGGATGCATGTGGAGGTCAGAGGACAATCTTGGTCCTAAGGTGCTGTCCACCTTTATCTTTTTGAGACAAAGTGTCTTACTGACCTAGAGCTCACCCAACAAAACCTGGTTGGCGGGCCAGCAAGCCCCGGAATCAGCCTGCTTCCACCGCCCTGAGCTGGAATTACAAGCAGATGCCACCATGCTCTGATTTTTTTTTTAACTTGGGTTCTGAGAAGAGCACTGATGTCTTCATATTTGCAATGTAAGCATTTTTATCAGCTGAGCTACTTCTCCAGCCTATAAGTGAATTTAAACACACAAGACATATTCCTTAAGGCAGAGAGAGGCCATCTCAGAGAGCAAGGTGGAAGGTAACCATAGCTGACTCATTATAAGCATGTATGAAAAACCACAAATGAAACCTCTTATTTTTGTGCAATTAGTTTATGATAATTTTTTTTTTGAGATAGGGTCTCTCCAGATTCCAAATAGACGAGGCTATCTCCAAATTCAGAGGTCCTGCTGCCTCTTTGAGTGTTAGGATTAAAGATGTGTGCCACCATGCCTGGCACTAATACAATGTTTAGAAGCAAACCTCCCCATGTTCTTCCTGAAGGTACCTCCACTCTCAGTCTACCTCATCAACCTGACATGAGGCAGGGCATGTAGGGCGGCTGCTCTGCCAGCCACCACCCTCCACTGTGACACTCTGGGTCAAGCCCTTCCTGCAACTGTAACATCAGAGGCTGCATGTCTGGCTGGTCTGGAACTTGTATAGGAATAGAAACCCTGACTAAGACAGTGGGTTATCAGCAAAGCAGCAGTACATTTTGAACTTAAGGGTCAGCTATAACATCACAGCTATTAACGCCACAAGGAATTCTAGCAAGGTCAGGGTGGTTTGTGGTCTTTCTCAGAATTCAGTGTAGGGTGGGATAGGGGAATTTCTCTGGGAACTGCTATCTTGTTATGGTTATTTTTCTGAGAACAGCTCATTTTGTTTTGGCAGCTGTAGACTTAGTCATTTTGACTGCTATGTTTCTGAAAGTCCCTTCAGAGGGGAAGGGGCTGGGTGGTCTTGAACTTACTTTGGATTCTACACTATCATGGAGGGAAATCAAGGCAGGAACTCAAGATAGGAACCTGGAGACAGGAACTAAAGCAGAGACTGTGGAGAAATGCTGCTTACTGGTTTGCTCCATAGCTTGCTCTGTGTGCTTTCTCATATAACCTAGGACCATCTGCTCAAGGGCGCACTGCCCATAGTGGACTGGGCTCTTTCACATCAATGTTTAATCAACGAAATGTCCCCCACACATGTCCAAATGTTATTCTGTTGGAGGCAATTCTTTAGCTGAGTTCTCTTCTTCCAAGATTGTGCAAACTTGACAAAACTAATATACTTTTCATATGGCTTTATCATATATCTTGAACACTCTTCTACCTCTCCTCTCCTCACTCCCCAGTCCCTATCCACACTTAAACCTTTCCACTCTTTGGTGGTTTGAATAAGATTGACCCAGGGAGTGGCACTATTAGGAGGTGTGGCCTTATTGGAGTAGGCATGGCTTTGTTGGAGGAAGTGTGTTACTGTGGGGGTACGCTTTGAGACCTTCCTCCTAGATGCCTATGTGAAACTCTCTCCCTGGCTGTCTTTGGATCAGGATGTAGAAGTCTCAACTCCTTCTCCAGCACCATGTCTGTCTGCCTGCATGCTGCCATGCTTCCTACCATGATGACAATGGACTAAAGCTCTGAAACTGTAAGCCAGCCCCCAATTAAATGTTTTCCTCATAAGAGTTGCCTTGGTCATGGTGTGTCTTCCCAACGATAAAACCCTAAGACACATTCCAATATCCCTCCTGTTTTCATATCATGTGTTCTTCTATCCTCCCTCCCATAAGGCCTTTCTTACCACCACTACCCTTCTAAAAGCTCCTTTCTAGCTTCCTGGACTCTTCAGGTAGTCCAAAATTTGTCTTTCTGGACCTGGTTTACATTATTTAGTATAACATTTTCAAGTTCTATGCATTCCTGTTAAACATAGTGTCTTAGTCAGGATTTCTATTCCTGGACAAAACATCATGACCAAGAAGCAAGTTGGGGAGGAAAGGGTTTATTCAGCTTACATTTTCCACATTGCTGTTCATCACCAAGGAAGTCAGGACTGGAACTCAAGCAGGTCAGGAAGCAGGAGCTGATGCAGAGGCCATGGAGGGATGTTCTTTATTGGCTTGCCTCCCCTGGCTTGCTCAGCTTGCTCTCTTATAGAACCAAGACTACCATCCCAGAGATGGCACCACCCACAAGGGAACCTCCCTCCTTAATCACTAATTGAGATAATGCCTTACAGCTGGATCTCATGGAGGCATTTCCCCAACTGAAGCTCCTTTCTCTGTGATAACTCTGGCCTGTGTCAAGTTGACACAAAACTAGCCAGTACACATAGCAATCTCATTTTTTAGAGACGAATAAAATTACATTGTGTGTATGTATCATGTTGTCATTTTCCATCCAGTTGATTGAACATCTGTGATGATTCCATTTCCTAGCTGTTATGAATAAAGCAGCAATGGACACGGATATGAAAACACCCAGGTAGTAGGATATACAGTCCTTTGGGTATATGCACAAGAATGGTGTAGCTGGGTCACACGATAGTTCCATTTGTTTGCTGTGTGAGAAACTCCAGGCTGATTTCTACAGAGGCTGCACCAATTTACACTCCCATCAACAGTGGGTAGGTGTTCCCTTCCCCCACCCTCACCAGCATTTGTTGTCATTTGTTTACTTGCTGATGCAATTCTTCCCTTATTCCTCTACAGTAACGTTAGGAAGGCTGGGGGGGGGGGGAAGCTTTTCTCTCGTTCTCCTACTTTCTTCCTAAATCTGCCCTTTGGTTTTGAATTCCTAGTTTTACTGACATGTCCAAGTGTATAGTTTTTTCCCAGTATTTATCTGCATATTTTTCTCTGAGCTTTTAGAACTGGTAAGATTTATTGTCTGTTACTTATTCTGGAAAATTCTCTGCTTACTTCTCATATTTCCTGGCTTCCTTCCTTTCTTCTTCATTAGCATTCCTATAAACATATGTTCTTTCTATAAACTTATTCTTCAGTTTGCGATATTTATATTCTGGTTTTAAATTGTTTTTAGATTTGTTTCTTTTCTTTTTTTTTTGTTTTTTGTTTTTTGTTTTTTGTTTTTTGTTTTCAAGACAGGGTTTCTCTGTATCGCCCTGACTGTCCTGGAACTCACTCTGTAGACCAGGCTGGCCTCGAACTCAGAAATCTGCCTGCCTCTGTCTCCCAAGTGCTGGGATTAAAGGTGTTTTATTTTCTTGAGTGTATGAATACTTTGTCTGCATACATGTATGTGCACCATGTGTATGTAGTGCTCTTGAAGGTCAGAGAGGTCATCAGATCTCTTGGTTCTGGAGTTACTGATGGTTATGAGCCACCATGTGGGTGGGAAATGAACCCAGGTCCTCTGCAAGAGCTGCAAATGCTCCTAACCGCTGAGCCATCTCTCAGCCTGTATTCTGCTTTTGCATTCTCTTTTGTTGTTTGTTTTGCTTTTCAGTTTGGGAAGTTTCTGTTGACATGTCTTCAAGCTTACTAATTATTAGTTATTTATTTTACTAAGTCCAGTCAACTGATAGACCCACCAAAGGCATTTCATATTTGCTTTTTTTTTTTTTGAGTTCCCATTTCTCTGAGCATGCATCCTTCTATTCTTTCATAGTATAACTTTCTCCATTAGCGTGTGAATGTTAATTATTTTATATTTTATAGTTGATTTCTTTTCTTAATGCTCGGTCACATTTCTTTGAGGCTGGTCTTCAACTCCAGATTCTCCTACCTTCAGTTTCAAAGTGTTGGGATTACTGGCATGCACCAACTACTATGTCCCATAATAAGAGTTATTTTAAGATACTGGTTGAATATTTTCAACATTCTGCTGTTTGTGAGTCTGGGTCTGATATTTGCTCTGTCTCTTTAATTATGATTACTGAAGTATTTGTAACTTTGCTGAACTGAGAGAACTGAGGAAAGTGAGTAGTTAGTATGGGGTTTTGTGTTTACTGAGCTATGAGCTAAGCTGTGTTTACTATTTGTCTTAGCTATGGAGATTAGAGGTTAAAATGTTCTCTGTTGTCCTTGGATTTTCTCTTCTCTTGCCTTTGGACCTTACCAGAGACTTCTTAATTGAGGTCTGGGGTATGCAGTTCTTCCAGTTGTCCTCAGAATCTGTATTAGTCAGGATTCTCTAGAATAACAGAACCTATAGAATGTCTCTCTTTTCCTATATATAAAGAGGATGTATTAGAATGGTTTACAGGCTGTGATCAAGCTAATCTGACAATGGCAGGTTACAAATGGAAAGTTCAAGAATCCAGAAGTTGTTCAGTCCACAACACTGGACGTCTCAGCTGGTTTTCAGTAGACACTGGAAATGCCAGTGAAGAAATGGATTTACTAGCAAGGCAAGAGCAAACAGATAAAGAACAACAGCTTCCTTCTCTTTTGTGCCCTTATATAGGTTTCCAGCTGCAGAAGGGTGGCCCAAATTAAAGCTGTGTCTTCTGGCCTTAAAACCATATAGAGAAATGTGGTTTTAATCCAGCAATATGGCTGTTCTGGCAAAGGATCATATTCAAAGACCTAGTTTATGTGATCCAGCTGGAATATACACACATCGTTAGTACACAACATTAATCTCAAATAATGATGTCTAATTGAGGGACAGACAAAGTGACAAATCAGGGAAAGATTTGACAGAACGATTCAGAGATAGAATATATCCAACTCTGAAGAGAACAGCACAAGAAAGAGAGAACTTAGGAGCAGCACGGGGGGGGGGGGAGAGAGAAACAGAGAGAGAAACAGAGAGAGAGAGGGAGAGAGAGAAACAGAGAGAAACACAGAGAGAGAGAGGAAGAGAGAGAGAGAAACACGGAGAGAGAAACAGAGACAGAGAGAAAGAAGAGAAGGGAGATAGTTTTACAGGGACTGTTTTGCAGAGACAGGTTGCAGGAGAAGACAAAATGAGTCAGAGAATGAGAATGAGCCAGAAGATTAGAATAGATTCTCAGAATTAGTTTGAGGCTAAGAAGAGCAATTCAGTCAGAAGCTGAGAGAAGCCAATCTGAGACAGTCAGCTTGGAGAGGAGTTTGGACTAGAACAGCTGAGTTGAATCAGCTAGCCAGAGTTCAGAAAGAGCTATAAAGGGTGAGTTTATTCAATAGTAAGTCTTGGAGGCTGAAGCCTTCAAAGTCTGGGCTTGCAGAAGATTAAATTGTAAGGAGGCTAGAAGCTTCCAGGCCTGAGCTGAGGGATAGTTAGAATAGAGAAAGAAACACTGTGGGCTCACCCCAAGCCATGTATTCACACAGCTTGTGTATGACTCTCATCTCATCCCTTCATCTGAGGAAATAAAAGTTACTTTTACAAGATCTGAATTAAAGACATCTTCCTGCCTAAAGACCTGAATCTTCTAGGTGTGTCTTCCTCCTACAAAAATCTGGACTAGAAGTGGATTCATCCACTTCAAACCAAGCAAAACAATTTCTAGCAGGTTTTCTCTTTATTTCTTGATTTTAGTTCATTCCAGATATAGTCAAGTTGACAATCAAGAATAGTCATCATGTTGTGGGAAATATTAAAAATAAACGACATTTTTCTGAGCTACACTGGGCACCAGCTCCAGCAGGGTGTTTTCATCTTGGCAGACTCTCTGGCCCAGAGCTCCCAAGATATCTCCATCTGACTTCCTGAGTTCCTTTGGTGAGTTGCTACCAAAACAGCCCCATGCAAAGACCACCCACCTCTCGGTTAGCTGTCATAATTCCCAATAACCTGGTAGAATGAAAACTCTTAAAGCTTATAATTAATCAGTCAGATTTATATATCAATAAATTCTCAATTCACAAGATGCCCACACAATAGTCTTGGGGCCAATTGATAATGATACATGTTGCTTATCCATATTAGACAAGTTACCCCAATTATTCTATCTCTATATGATGTTATATCTACCTATGGCTAACTAAAACCACACTGGTTCTAAATCATCCTGATCGTTCTCCATCTTGTTTCCTTTTCCTCACCTGTCTCCTTCGTCTCTGTCTCTCCAACTCTTCACTCCATCTCCCTTTTCCCTGTCCAATCACAGACTTCTTGTTGTATTAATATTTAAAGTGATTGGACAGGGAAAATTCTGCTACACCATCACAGAAGTTTTACATTAGCTATAGTTGAACAAAAACTTCTAATACAAAGTCTGATTTATAATACAGTGTTATTTCCTCATGCAATTTGTTGACTATTTATTCCTAAATCTGATAGCATGGTAACCACAGCATCAGGTATTTTCGTGTGACTGACTGAGATCTAAAATACTCTGCCACGTCCTAGAATCATGAAAATCATACTGCATATCCTACACAAAAATTGGCTAAAAATCAAAAATTCAAAAATCAAAAACTATATGAATTCTGGGAATCAAACTCATATTGTCTATCAGGCTTGCAAGCACTTTTATCCATTAAGCCATCACTCTAGCCCTTAAAATTTAGGTATCAAAAAACAGTGACATAGCTCAAAGGGCTTGCAGCCAAGCCTGATGACCTGAATTCAGTCCCTAAGACCCACGTGGTAGAAGGAGAGAACTGACTCCTAGAGGTTGTGCTCTGACCTCCTCACTCATAGGCCCGTGTGGGAGAACCCAGAATACTCGCACACACACATACACACACACACACACACACACACACACACACACACACAGAGAGAGAGAGAGAGAGAGAGAGAGAGAGAGAGAGAGAGAGAAAGAGAGAGAGAAAGAGAGAGAGAAAGAGAGAGAAATAAATAAATAAACAAATAAATGTAATTTTAAAAAAATTAGTAAGTAGAGCTTGGATAGTTACAAGATTACAAAAGTTCTGGAAAAAAAAAACCTGAAAAATATTAAGCCAGATCATAAGGAAGGCTTCAAAGGTCAATGCCATCCCAAGAATAGACCTGTGGTGTCAAATATTGCAGTGAAAGAGACCTACTTTAAAATGCAGAGGGCTTCAGGGGAGCAAGGGGTAGTGGCAGATGCAAATCTCTCTCTCCCTTTTCCCTCCCCACTTCACTTTGAATACAGCTTTGAGTACCTCTCTTACTGGAGAATAATTCAACCCTCAATGGCACCTCAGATCTGTTACTGCTTTGCAATGCAGAAGCAAGAATGTCTTAATATATAATAGATGAAAATCTCACTCCCCAAAATAAAACTTCTTGCAGCGTCTCCCTTCTAGCACCAGTCCCTCTATGAGTATCTTATGCTGTTGATACTTGACAATATTTGTAATCAGAAACCTAGATCCAAAAGACTGAAACTGAATTTTCCCACCAAAATAAAGGAAATAACTTAAGGTTTACACATACCATTAGGTCAACACATGTACAAGAAGAAACAGGAAGAGGGAAGAGGACATGGAGGTGTTCAAGGCAAAGCTTAGTGGTGGGACACATCCAGCAGGTAGATTCTTACACAGAGTGGAATGGGGCATCAGAAAAGGCTCCACACAGATTTATGTGCAGGCGTTCAGAGGTGAGATCGTTCATGGTAGGTCCACATGCAGGGAACTGAGGGAAGAGGCCTTTTTCGAAGCCAAGTGGTGTGTGGTGGGATGACCCTTGGATGTTCCGTGGCCCAGTAGGTATAGCGTAGAGAGGTTATGTGCCTCTCTGATATTCCCTCACCTAGGCTAGCCCTTCCTCCCAGCCTCAGATCACCTCCTGCATGCCTAGTGTAAACTTAAAGAGCTTGTTTCTAACTAGGAGAAATCACATTTCTTTCTATCATCAAGCAATCTGGTGCCGTTCTCCTGGGAAGTCTGGTCTTACTTTTGGAGGCTACCCTGGTCTCTGGGGAAGATGGTCTTGACCTCATACCTATGTGGACACAAAGTGGACCTAGTAGACTTTGAGCAGCTTCGCCAGACCCTCAGCCTCCAGGTAGTTTAAACTGGATTTTTACTTATCTCCACATGGATTCTTTTTCTCTGTTTCCGATTCTCTTATGATTGTGATGGTTTGTAGACAAGGGTGGCCCATTGTTAACTTCAAGAAGGTGAGGACAATGTGTTCCATAATTTTTTAATGTTAAACATATTCTACAAAAATTTAAGCTCCTTCAGTTGAGGTTTGTAACCAGTAATTACAACAGATTTGCTAGTATAATCAAGCCATCGAGGCTGGTGGATCAATCTGGCGTTTTTGTGGGACTTTCCAAAACCTGGGAGGAACAGATGGAGTTCTGAATTGTTTCTGCAGAAACAAACTGTGTCAGGCTTCTCAGAAATCTCAGGGGTTTATAGACATATCCCCACTGAGCCTAGACTTCTTGAAAATATTTTTAAATGTTGTATTTCAGATGTTAGTCTTAAAAAAGGGAATAAGCCTATTTAAAACCTTCCAAATCACCTTATTAAAAAATAATAAATTAAGTCAGGGCCGAAAAGATGGTTGAGTGTTTCAGAGCACTGGCTGTTCTTCCAGATGAGCTGGTTTGATTTCCAGCACCCACATGGTAGCTCACAGCTGTCTGTAACTCTCGACCCTGGGGATCTGATCTCTACAGGCCCCAGGTGCTCATGTGGTGCAGCATTCATACACATAAAATATAATTTAAAAGTAAGTAAGTAAGTAAGAATTTAAGATTAAAATAAAAACAGGTCATGGCTAGTGCTGTATCTTATGCCTTTGGTCCCAAAACTCAGGAGGCAGAGCCAGGTGGATGTTTGTGAGTTTGAGACCAACCTGGTCTACATAGTATGTTCCAGGCCATCCAGCATACATAGAGAGTGAGCCTGTCTCAAGCAAAGAAATGTTCTGACTATGTACAGAGTCACAGTGAGGAAACAACAAGTTACTGGAGAGTCCATGCCAGGCCAGGCAGCAGATTTTTTACAAACCAGCAGCCTCATTTCTTCTGGTCCCTGGAAATTAGCATCTGGGTGAAAGCTTTGAGCTCTGTGCTCATTTATCTGTAAACCACAGAACCATCCACCAGCCTTGAACAATAATTGACATTGTTATTCCTCTTAAATATGAAAATTGTCACAATGAAAGTAAGCATGCCTTTCTAAAAATCTATTCCAATCTTTAAAAGTGACCAATATGACAAATATTTTCATTTCATTTGATTCAAAAAGCATTATCCCGAGACTGAATTCAACAACCAATCTTCCAAAGTCAGGAGGAAGCTGCCCAGAAAATGCATTGCATAGCTGTGCTCTCATCATTGTCAAGATATCACCTGTCTGTCGTACCACCTTTGAATGGTGCTGGCATGGTGGCTTTCAGGTGAATCTGGCTGAGGTTTTATCTTCCTGTGACACAGAACTCGAAGCACTTAACTGGGGGCGCTTACTCATATTTACTATCTGAGATTATGATACTGTGTCATTTGAGAGCAGACTGGAAGACAAGGAGGAGGGGGAGGGGGAGGAGGAGGGGAGGGGGAGGGGGGAGGAGGAGACAGCTGCTTCCAGGGGCCAGGGTGGTTACAAACCATTTTGGAATACAAACGCAGAAAAGCAGAATTGGGTGACACCCAATGATATAAATCCATAAGCTGGGAGGAATAGCACACACAAGTCCCTGAACTTGGGAGGCAGAGGGACAATTGAAAAGGTCAGCCCTGTGTACATAGTGAGTCTCAGACCAGCCAGGTTACTCAGAGAAGCCTCATCTAAAGAGTCAAAACAGAGCTGGCCAAGATGGCATGGCAGATAAACAGGACTCATTGTACGCGCTTAATGACCCAATGTCATCCCCAGAACCCATGACAAGAGAGAGCCAACTCCCAAAAGTTGTCCTGTGACCTATACCACGATAACGCAGCAAATAAAAACAATTTTAAGAAAGAAACAAACCAACAGCAACATTGTAAATGGGACTGGGAAGATGGCTCTGTAAAGTGCTTCCTTTGCAAGGAAGAGGATGAGCTTGGTCCCTGCCCCCCTCCCCTTCCACAATCTTCCCCGCTGCACCCTGAACCCTGCACTCTACAAAGATGCAAGTTCACGTTCTGTTTCTAGTGAAGCGGTGTTAATGGGAATGAACATTGGCCAGCACAGGCTGTGTTGGATTCCTACGCTCAGTCTCTCTGTGGCTTGTAAACGCTGGACTCTTCACCTGTTGGCTTTGACCTGGAGGTCAAGGCAGCATGATTGATGCTCAAGGCCACTACTGCCCAGGAGATGCGCTGCAGGTGTCAAATTGTATTTCCAGAAGTTGATTAGTGCCCTGCAGCAGGCAGCATGCCCTCCCTGATGCTCAGAGTAGCGGGAGAGAGCCCCACCCCCAAACCTCTCCTCCTCCCTGTGTCTTGGGTTTTCACGGGGATACAGGAATGTCTCAGGTGTGGAGGCTGGCTGATCTGCTGAAGGAAGTCAATCAGAGCAAGCAGGAGGGCGGGGTCTTTCCCCCGTCTGGAAAACACAAATGACCTCGGCTGGGGCTTCACTGGTGTTCTGTGACACCAACTCCGAATTACCTAGGGCTGTGGGTCTAAATCCCATCATCCACTGCAGCACTCAGGAAGCTTAACGATAATCCAATAATTAAGAGGTCAATTGCTGGTTATCTGCACACGAGTCTTCTTCCTTTTTTTTTTTTTTTTGGAGACGCCTGGGAAGACGACAAGGGCATAGAATAGAAAGGAAGCAACTCTGTTGCAACGATTTAAAAACTCATTTGCTTTGCGCACCATCTGAGGCACTGCTGTCTGAGCGGCCAACTGCAACTTTCCAAATTGCTAATATCACCGAGTGGGTTCTTTTCCTCATATTGTAAGTAGAAAACTTTTTTGCAGGTCTCTGAGACTTACTTCTAATTCTATTCTACCGCTCACCTTCCTCTTCATTGTTCTAAAACACAAAGTGGACAGTTGATTAAACGTCTGCTGGTTACGCTCTGAAAATGCGGAAGACGGCTGTCACTGTGCATCTGGAATGTCCTGCACAGGCTCATGTGGGAAGAGCTTGAGGCTCTGTTGTGGCAATAGGGAGGCAGTAGAACCTTTAGGAGGTAGAACCAGGTGGCAGCAGAGCTAAGAGAGCCGCCACTGAAGCTGAAACTGGAACTGGAACCCGTTGGCTGAGCAGGGAAGGAGGGAAGCAGCGGGCAGGGTTTAAAGTTCTCAGTAGCCACTGGCAATAGACAGGAACTTCCCCGTTTCTCTACCACTGCAGCAACAGAGACCAGGAGACCTCATCATGAAACTTAGAAACTTGGCAGGCTCAGAGTTCTTCCCCCTTCTCTACCAGGTTTGATAGCTCTTCTCTGATTGGCTTTTTTTTTTTTAAATCTTATCTGCGTACCTACTGTATCTGTTATTTCTCTATTGATATGATAAAACCAGATGACCAAGTGTAGGGTTGTTGGCCCTTGCCTGCTCCCGCACAGGGCATGGCTGCTTGAGGAAGCAGAACTTGGGGAGTTTGACTGCACTTGGCCCACCCTGTAGGGAGAGGCAACGGGCCTCCCGGTGGGAAAGTACAGTCTGAGGCTCGAGACAGCTGGAGCTGGCTTGGGGGTCCCCAGGCTCTTAGACACCAGGATGCTGCTGGCCACTGAGGAAGAGCTGAGAATGGAGTGCCTCCCTCCTTCCTCAGGCTGGATCTAGCCTGGAGCAGGGGGCAGGGGTTAAGTGTGAACTCTGGTCCCAAGGTGAATTGGTGAATCCGCCATTGGCTTGAATGGCGGCTTGGTGGTGTGTAGTGGCAGGGAGCACAGAGAGGCCATCTACTGGAGATTAGATGGCGGCTCTGTAGGCAAAGGCCTTCTCCATGGCTCCCCACAGCCGATCCCGATGAAAAGAGACAGCCTGTGGTTCCAAATCATTTATTACCATGGTGGAAAGTCTATGGTAAAACCATATCCCACTTCTCAGGGTCGGCCTGAGGTTAATACCTTTTGCAGGGAGGAGTGTCTGGGAAGGAAAGCTTATTGGCTAAGCCCTCCAGGCCTCTATGGACTTCATTAGCCTACGTGACCACAGGTAGCGGCTCTTTTCCTGATGTCTTGGTCTGCTATGAAGTTACAGATACTGTCTTAGTCAGGGTTTCTATTTCTGCACAAACATCATGACCAAGAAGCAAGTTGGGCAGGAAAGGGTTTATTCAGCTTACACATTTCACATTGCTGTTCATCACCAAGGAAGTCAGGACTGGAACTCAAGCAGGTCAGGAAGCAGGAGCTGATGCAGAGGCCATGGAGGGATGTTCTTTACTGGCTTGCCTCCCCTGGCTTGCTCAGCCTGCTCTCTTATAGAACAAAGACTACCAGCCCCGAGATGGTCCCACCCACGAGGGAACCTCCCCACCTTGATCACTAATTGAGAAAATGCCCTATAGCTGGATCTCATGGAGGCATTTCCCCAACTGAAGCTCCTTTCTCAGTGATAACTCCAGCCTGTGTCAAGTTGACACAGAACTAGCCAGTACAGATACTCAGGGTCTCCTGGGCTTCAAAGCCTTTAGCTCAATCGAGAATCAGGCTACCTCTCATGGTCCCACTGCCCCACAACCAAGGCCACTTACTTGGTTGTAGTAGTGCTTATTTGGGCTTATGGTTCCAGGGGGTTAGCCACAATGGTGGAGCGAAGGTATGGAGGCAGCAGCAGGAAGCTGAGGGTTCACATCTTGAATTTCATGAAGGAGAGGGGCAGGAAGGGGGAGGGGTAGATTGAGTGCACACTGGGAACACACTTTTGAGATCTCAAAGCCTAACCCCAGTGACTTTTCGGCAACCCTAGTGACCTCCTAGACCTATTAAAACAGCTCTACCAGTTGAGGACAAATATAGATTTATCTGAATCTATGAGGCCATTCACATCTAAACCACCACATCTACCTTCAGCCAACTAAGGCTCAGCTGGCAGCCTAGCTTGCTTAGTAGCCAGACACCCTGTACCTTTACTAACAGAAAAGCCACAGTAGCTTCCTGGTGAAGAGGAGACCTCAGAGCCTCAGCTGAGAGCCCAGCCTTGGAACACTCCTGCTCGCAGAGGAAGGCTGTAGACCCAAAGGTAAGGTTCCCAGCTTTCTCATCACCAAAGAAAGACTCACCAGGGGTAGGCATGTCAGGCTGGAAGCTCTCTGTGCTCGAGGCTTCTGCCCCAGATAGGGAGCCCTCTTGAGCAGCTTCCAATGTCTACCAGAGGTTGCAGACAGAGGGACTCACTCCTGCCTCAGCCTCCCAGACCCTGATCCTGGCTAAAAATGGAAATGTCTTCCTGTAGCAGCTTCCACCACCAAGACTCTGCCCCAGACCTCTGACCCCAGCCCTGCAGGTTACAGATGAGCTGTTTCTCCCACTCCTCGCCTGACCTGTAGACACGCTCTGCAAGTGACTGTTCTTCATTGGTGTCTCAAAGTCCCCTGGGAAAGCTTCTGAGCTGTGATAATTCCCAGCTCCATGATAGCTAAAATGGCTTTTGGCTAGCATCTTACTGCTAGCCAACTGCTCAAATCTGCTTCATTGAAATCCCAAGCGGCGATCTGATTTAAGTTGTACGATGCCACTTAAGAGTATTCATCCTGAACCAACCATGGAGCTTCCCTGGTTGTACTCTTTGCTGTCTGTCCACTCCCTTCTTGGAGGAGAGAGAGGAGGGCAAGAACCTAGTTTGAGACAGGAGATGCCCTCCATGATCCCATGACCCCAAGTTAACCTTTACTCCTTTTAAGTTGCTTATCTCAGGTAGTTTGTCTAGCCATTGCCATGCCTCTCTTCTTCACTGCCACATTCTTGGGGTTTAAAAATATTCCCGGCACATAATTAGTTCTCAGTGTCAATTAAATGAACACATTGCTTTAACCTTCTAAGATCCAGCAATATAAGATATCGGGCATAGGGTACACAGTTGTAATCGCAGAATTTGGAAAGTGGAGGCAGGAGAATTAAAAGTTTGCAGCCAACCTAGGTTACATAAGAGCTTGTAACAACACTAATAACCTCCAGTTAACATCGCCTTTTGTCTTAGTTAGGGTTTTGCTTTAATGAAACACTACAACCAAAACAGCAAGTTGTGGTGGAAAAGGATTTCTTTGGCTAACGCAATATATCGCTGTTCATCATTGAAGGAATTCAATCAGGGCAGGAACCTGGAGGCAGGAGCTGATGCAGAGACCCATGGAGGAGCGCTGCTCACTGTCTTGCTCCCTATGGTGTTGGGAGCATGCAAGGGGAACAGCTTTAGAACTCAACGAAGTTGGTCACCATGCTAGCACAATTACAGCAGGTGTGCCTCAGAGAGGCGGAGCCCCAAGGACTACGTGTCCTGAGGACCACATACTGTTGTGGAGCATGGCTCTGCGTGCTGCCCTGGAGTCAGGACACCCTCATAACCTATGAGTTGTCTGAAAACTGTAAGAGGGCTTCCAGCCCCTCCCTGGGCAGTGTCATTAGCACTGAACAATAATAGCAATGATCTTTTCCAAGCATTGCTGCTGGAGCAGATTAATGATCCAACCATCACCCTCAGATGGACTTAGAGATGTATATTGTTAGTAATGACCCCCACCCTTAGAAAGAATTTGGAGACGTAGATTGTTAGTAGAGTTAGGTTGAGATGTTTTTGTTAGTGGCTTTGATGTAGATAATCTTGGGGAACAACGTAAAGTTCAGAAAGGTGCACTCTGGAAAATTGAACAAGGGGTTGTTTGAGGTCAGGGAACAAGAACAACACAGCCCAACTGGTACTGGCTTACATACCTCTTTTGCTAAAGCTGGGCTGGTGGTCAAAGTGGTGATTAATTCCTTTTACCCAGAATTTTTCACCAGCCCCAGAGAATTAAGTTTTACTCCCTCAGAGAAATGTCTGCTGAGTGATGAATTACTGACTCCACATCCCTCAATCTGACTTATCAAAGCTCGCATCAGCACTACGGTTTGCTCAGCCTGCTTTCTAATAGAACCCGGGACTCTCAGCCTAGGGATAGCACCACCCACGATGGACTGGGCCCTCCTGCATCAATCACTAATTAAGAAAATGAATTACAGGCAGATTTTGTGGACACATTTTTTTTCAATGGTGGTTCCCTCTTTTCAGATGACTCTAGTTTGTGTGTCAAGCTGCTCTAAGACCAATCAGCACAACGTCTATGAGCCTTCGCCCCACAATGTGTTAGTTGCTTATATCAAGTGGGAGAAAGCAGCCTGTTGTAGGCCCACTTCTTGAGAGTTCCATGGGTATCAGACACCTTAAATTTTAACTGTGAGTAATTATGTCAAAGATAAAGGTGGGGCAGAAATGTGGTTCAGTAGGGAGCGATTGCCCACTATGTGAGCCCTGGTTTGATCCCCGGGACTGGAGAGGGCCCTGTGCAGGACTCTGGGGTGTCTCACATAAGGTTGTCTGTGAGAGTCAAGCGACCTTCCTTCCATCCCCACACAGCCTGTGAGGTGTATCCCCCCTCCTATCTCCTTAGCTAACCTAGAGGAGCTTAATTAACACATGCACAAATTAAGATCTCCCTGGCTCTGAAATTCTATAATTATTCTGAACAGAGTAGAAACCGATTAACTCCAACTGCTTCTCCCAAATTTCTAATTATTCCATTTGGACTAAGCAAAAGCTTATTTTGCTCAGCAGAATTTTATTGCAGATAGGTCAAATTTAAAGAGAGAAAAAGAGAGAGAGAGAAGGCTGGGATAAGTGTTTACAATATTTAAAGGAACACAATGTTAATGAGCTCATTTGAAACTGTTAAGTTTATGACCCCAGGGACTTCAATTAAGTAAAACAGATGAACAATGATAACTTTTCTGTTTTTCTGGTTTTTTGTTTTTTGTTTTTTTTTAATGAATATCTACTGATCCTTTCTCTAGACTAGGCTCTGTGGTAAATACCAGTGCAGAGCAAAGTAGAAGCAGTCAAGAGCTCGTGGTCTCGTGGGGATTGAAGCGTCCCTTCCTGGGGGTAGGAGGGAGGCTCTGAGGCTCATAGCATTTTCAAAACACCCATGGGAGTCATGGAACCTCCCTCCCAAGGTTCTATAGCAATTGCTGGAAGAGAGATGAGCCTTGGGTCAGCACGGCTGTAAGTTGTACAGAGAAGTTCAGTGATGCGGTCTTCATGTGCTAGGGTCACCAGTGCTAGGGTGACTTTCCAGTGTTACAGCCACTAGAGTCACCCACGCTGCTTGAGTAACCCCAGGGCACACTGGTACACCGAGCTGAACCTAAATGGAGTCGTTTCTTTGTTACATTGGTTACATTGTTGCCCTCTCTATCTGAGCAGGGTGGCACACGCCTTTAATCCCAGCTCAGGAAGGAGAGGCAGATGCAGACAGGTCTTGTGTGAGGCCTGTTCTATACAAGAAGTTCCAGGTCAGCGAAGAAAAGAGGAGCTGGGGAGAAGAAAAGAAATAGACTCCCGAGATAAAGTAACTACTGTGGGTTAAGAATGAGGAAGTTTCTTCTAAAGTAAGATAAAGTTCATCACTTTATTTGCAGGAGGATGGGTGGATGCAGGAAGATGGGTGGATGCAGGAGGATGGGTGGATGCAGGAGGATGGATGGATGCAGGAGGATGGATGGATGCAGGAGGATGGATGGATGCAGGAGGATGGATGGATGCAGGAGGATGGGTGGATGCAGGAGGATGGATGGATGCAGGAGGATGGATGGAACTTTGGCCCCCCTCCCCCCTTCCTTTGGACTTTGTGATGAGCCAGGAAGAAGGTGTGTGCACTATACTTTACAACCTGACCCCTTTCCATCTACTCCTGACCTTTCTCCTCCCGCCACATCAGAGATTTCTCTGCAGACTCCCTAGAGGATCTCCGTGGTAGGCTGTTGAGGAACTGCAGCACACAGTGCTGCTTCCTTCCCAGAGGCTCTCAGGCAGTCTACCCACTGCCCTCAGCACCCGAGGGTAGAGATCAGACACCCAGGGATAGCCCGAGTCCCCGAGTCTCCTAAACAACTCACATATTCCCATTGTGGACATGTCCACCTTGCATCACCTGTTCCTTTCCACGGGGACCACAATAAAGGCTCTGCCCACAGCTCTTTGAACCCCCTGCCTCTGGGTCACAATGATGTTTCCTGTGGTGTGTCTTGGGAATCGTGAACAGCAAACGTTTTGTTATTGTTTGTTTGATTCGTTTATTTTCTCTGTGTGAATGCTAGCTTTGCTTGAGCGTATCCGTGCGCACCATGCGCCTGCGTGATGCCAGCAGAGATCAGAAGACGGTCTTTGATCTCCTGCAGCGGGTGTTATAGACAGTGTCGGGGCTAGGAACCAAACCCAAGCCCTCTACAAGACCAAAAAATGTCCCTATCTACTGAGCCATGGCCCCAGCTCTGTGAATAATAAACATGAAGCAATCATCTCTTTGGGGAGACTGATACGGGAGGATCACCGTGAGTTGGAGGGCAGCCCGGACTATAGAGACCCCGTTTCAATGCCTCTCATGCTAAAAAATATTCTCCTGTTATCCTTCCATAACCTCGGGATTTCTATCAACGTATTATATTTTGAAAGAGGGGTATAGGGAGCAAACAAGTACAGCCTCAAATGACAGGCCACGAGTTGGGTTTAGAAAGCCTTAGAGACAAACTAGGAATGCGGCGCCACCTGCTGGTTGTGATGTTGCACTGCAGTACTAAAGATGTTGCTTCTGCCGAGTATTGCATGGAATTGAATTGTGGAGCTCAAAAAACCAAATCCTGTGCAGATAGTTATTTCTGGTGTGCCCATGCTGGCAGAGCTGAGGAGCGTGAACTGGGGAGACAAAATTCATCCAGGGGAGGCCAAAGAACCTACCGCAAAAGCCTAGGTTCACTGAGTGATGGGCGCTGGCATGGGACTCATTTCCTCACCAAGGAAAAACAGCTCATGGTGACTGGAAGCCCCAACGTTCTTCAAGTGGGAAATCCTCCAAGAGTTTCTGAACCAGATGAGTAAGGCCAGTCGCTGTTCTCAGCCCTCATTCCTGGCTTGTGTCTGCTCACTCGACTTAGACAGGGGAAGCCTGGAGGTTTTGCGATTGTCAGCTTTGACATGTACCCAGATGTGTGCCCACCTCTATGAGAGTGGTGGGGAAATCCTCAAAAACACGGGACAGCTTTAGCAGCACATATGATGAGACAGGACACAGAAGGGCCTCCTCAGGAGCTGCGAGTGCTAATTTCTCTCGTTTTTGTTTTGTTTTGTTTTTTTTATAGAGTTTCTCTCTGTAGCCCTAGCTTTTCTGGCACTCGTTCTGGCTTCCAACTCAGAGATCTGCCTGCCTCTGTCTCCCAGGTACTGGGATTAAATTTCTGTGCCACCACTTATGGTATAATTTATCTCATTTCTTCTCACCTCAGTGTACTGGAGCTCTTTGCTTTACACAGTGACTTGATGAACTGTTGGAAAACAAAATTTGCCATTAAAAAATAGAGTAAAAAAAAGGTACATAAACCAAAAGGACAAATACATTTCAGATGTAATTACAAACATCCCCCAGGTAACTACCTTCGGCAGTCAGGAGGGAAACACCGGAATGGACGCTGTGACCTAAGGCTCAGGCTGTTCCACTTTGCTATACAGGATGGAACTGGTAAGTGGCCCCAGAACCCTTGCCAGCCTTGGGAAATCCTGAGCATTCTGCTCTATTCTTAACACTGCACTCACAGCAGTCCACCAGGCTGGGAGTGGGGCTCTCCTCTGTATGGCACTGTCCCCAGCCACAAGTGACTCCAAATCACAAGGAAAAAAAATCAGTTTCTGAGATTATTAAAAGTGTCCACACAGACCAGCTCCTGTCTCTTGATCTTTCGAGCCATGCAAACTACAAGTTGTATTTTGATGACATATGACACAAAGACAGGCAAGCCATTCCTCTCGAGTCTGGTTCTCAGAAGGTACTAGCTTTTTGTAATATGACGTGGACCAGCAGTCACTCCCAGGGTCAGCTGTAGATGGTGGGGATGGGAGACCTGGCAAGTGGTAGGAAATAGGAGGGGGTCATGGTGACCATGGAGCCAGGTCAGGGTTCCCATGACCACTGCTTTCTCTTCCCTTACTAGAGAGGGAGCCACACACACCCTTTCCTCCAGTCCTGCGGAACAGAGAACTCAGATAGTGAGACATGCTGGCTTCAGGATATCCTCAGACTGAGCCCTGGATGCAGAGTAAGGGGGTAATGATGGGGGAGGGATGGGGGAGGGTAATGATGGGGGAGGGATAAAGAGACAGAGGGGTACAGAAGAGGTAAGGAGAGAGGAGGAAGAATCTAGGCACGGTGAGGCTGTTTGTACGTTATCAGGTCCTGATGGCAGAGTCCTCACGAATGGATTAGTGTTCAGGACCCCAGAGAGTTGGCTCACCCCTTCTGCCATAGACTCTAAGAGGCGGTGTCATCCATGGGTCAACATCAGGCTCCCAGCAGACATTGATTCTGTTCTTCTCACTGCAAGGAAATAGGCTTCTGTCATTTGTAAGCTGCCCAATCTGGGGGCTTTGTTTGGATATCTCACAGAAAGACAGATAAAGAGAGCAGCCATTTCTCATTAAAACGGCAGCATCAAACCTTCCCAAAAACTATCAGAGGAAGCAGATTTCTCCCAAAAACCACAGGCATGGCTATTCCAACTAACAGCATCAGAGAAGAGCAGAGAAGGGGCTTGCTACAAATGGTGGGCAGCAAGGGTCCCTGGCACGATAAACACCCATTAAGGCAAAATATTCAAACCAGAATCCGGAGGATTATTTCTTTGTAAATTACCGGGTCTCAGCACTTAATACGCCCCACCCCATACACCCGTGGCTCCATTAAGAAGGCTTCAAGTTCTTGACTGCCTATCCCCCCACCCTTGAAATGTTGATTTTTCCAGATGTGGGCGCACAGGGATGCAGTCTCTTTAAGGCAGTTACAGTGTGGAATCTGAAACCTTCTGGGGTTTTCACACTCAGTTACAACTGGTTTATTTTGCACTGACCAGGCTCGATGCTGCACTACCATTCATCCATCATTCAGGAAACAGGGTTCACTGAAAAACCGCGACCTTTCAAATGTTGACGCCTAACCATTACAGTACACATTTCACATTTGCTTTCCTGCTGATGTCAGGGTGAACACTGTAAAGTCAGGAAGCTGTCAAACTGTGTTGCACAAAGTATTTCCCAATTACCACTTCCCCCTAAAGTTTAGATTTTTCACATCGGCAACACATTTTCCGGTCACTCTCATCCAAGTCAGAGGCTCACATGGGTTGTTTTCCAAGAAAATATCAGTCAACGCTCACGCTTGTGTTAGAATGCTCTGAGCTCATCCATCTGCCATCGTTGCAATAAAGAAAAAGCAGCCAGTTCAAGTCAGACTCAGTCGCCAAGTGCTGTCCTCAAGGCTACCATCACGCCTCTTCAGATGCTGCGTCGTTTGCCATTTTGCCTGCTCTCCACAACGGAACGGATCCACATTGGCAGGAACAGGATAGACCACGGTCTTAACACTCGTTGCCCCCCATGTTCAGCCACCCCTCAAGACCACAGCCACTTGCCAGAGAACTGGCCTGGAGGGAGTGTATATCCATCACTCACCAACACCCAGAGAGAGCTTAGTCTCTCTCCCCCATCTCCCTTGCTCCCTTGCTCCCTGCTTCACCCCTCTCATTTTGAGCCCAGGCTGTCCTCTGGCATCCCTAGGGAACTGTAGAAACCCTGTGAACTCCATAGAGGACCCCACCTTGTCTCCGGTGGCTACCTTTCCCCTTCTAGACATTTGATTGTCAAACCCCTCCCCCCCCACTTGATCAATGACTTGTTTATTTTTCAGCCCTGTAGTAGCTATTCCCAGTTGTCCACTTGACCACATCTGGAATGAACTACAATCCAGAAATGGAGGACACACCTGTGATCCAAATCGTGAGGCTGGAAGACACAGACTTTTGATCCAGATATTGACATGGAATGACACACAATTTTGGCCTGGATGTTGAGGTATAGTGGCCATGAAAAACTTAGGCCCAAGTGTGGTGGTACAAACCTTTAATCCCAGAAGAAAAAAGCAAGCAGATCTCTGAGTTCAACGGCAGCCTGGGACAGAGCAAGTTCCAAGTAAAGAATGGCTTAGGTCCGGGCAAGGTGGTACACACCTTTAATCTGGGCCATGTCTTCTGCTGGAGGCAGAAGGACGACATAAAGACGACGGAAGAAAGAAGACTTGCTTTTCTTCACCTGCTTGCACTTACTTGCCAGCACATCTGGAACCCACTTCTTCAGGATTCC
The DNA here is from genome assembly GCF_000001635.26 of Mus musculus. Lineage (NCBI taxonomy): Eukaryota > Metazoa > Chordata > Mammalia > Rodentia > Muridae > Mus > Mus musculus. Next base: position 35,951,174 of record NC_000079.6, read on the forward strand.
AGTGCATACAGAAGACCAGCTGAAACACCTAGCCTCGTGGGATTAACAACTACTAGACTTTTAGATCTCACATTCACGGCTGCCCCTTGTCGGGTTAGTTGGACTTCAGACTGCAAGTCATTACAATAAATTCCCCTAAGATATAGAGACATTCCAAACGTTCTGTGACTCTAGAGAGCCCGGACCAGAGCAAGCCCTAAATCCCTGCTCCATTGATGTATGTAAAGTTGCTTGGACCAAAACCAACCACCCAACAGCACTTCCTGTTCCTGTGTATAAGCTTTCATGGTATAAGCTGCCCCTAGGATCGACCCCGAGATAAGAGCTTTAAGAAACTATTTAAAATGAGCCTTCCATGTTGAATAATGGTCGAGTAAAGTTTAAGCTCCCACGACCTCCCCAGGAACTGACATCCTACTTGGCAGAAAGAGACATGTACATGGGTAACTGACATCCTGGTTGGCAAGTTAAGACACGAACGTTAGACAAGTCTCATCTTGGTAGATGAGGTAGAACATAATTATTTGACAAGGTAAGTCCCCTGCCACAGCTGGAATGCCCCAACACCAATGGAAACAGGATAAATGTACATCAAAGACAAGTTCCTAAGGAAATCCCCTATCCCTAATCTAACCAATCAGTTATTTCCTGGTTGGTGAAATAACGTGGCACAGATGTTTGTGGATTTGGGGTTCAAAAATCCTGTAGAATCTTAACTCAATATCATGGTTCATTTCCTGAATCTGGGCCATGGCCCTGGTCGACCAGTCCTGAGGTGTGTGCTCAATAAACTCTCCCTATCTGACTGAGGTCGGTGTTCGTATGGTTTGTGAGGTGATTCCTTGACCCTAACAATAAGAAGGATAAATGTTGAAAAGCAAGCAAGACCTTGCAGTCTTTCTCTCTCGCTCCAGGGGCTGCAGTGACCTCAGCAGAGGTAACAAACACCCCTTTCTCTTACTGCAGCAGTATCTTGCTGTTCACACAGTTCTGAACATTTAATTTTCTGGCTTTCTTACTTGGTTGTTTTGTTTTGTTTTGTTTTGTCTTTTGAGACAGGGTCTCTCTATGTAGCTCTAGCTGTTGCTCAGTAGGTCAGGGTGGCCTTGAACTCAGAGATCTGCCTGCCTCTGTCTCCCAAGTGCTGAGATTAAGATCATGTGCCATCACACTTGACACCTTTTATTTTCTTGTTAACCTCTATGATAGTTAGATTTAATTGACAGTTAGATGGAATTTAGAATTATCTTTGATACAAACTGGGCCTACCTTAGGGAGGGGTTTCTGCAGAAATTAAACTGAGAAGAGCCAGTTTGTATGTTGATGGTATCCTGTGGGCTAGGGCCTTAGGGTTTCTGTTGCTGTGATAAAGATCATGACCAAAACCAACTTGGGTAGGAAAGGGTTTATCTTAAACTTCCAGGTAACGGTCCATTGATGGGGGGAGGGGGTGTCAGGGCGGGAACCTGGAGGCAGGAACTGAAGCAGAAGCCATGGAAGAACTCTGCTTACTGGCTTGCTCTTCCTGACTTGCTCAGCCTGCTTTCTTACAGCACCTAGGATCGCCAGTCCAGTGATGGTATCACCCACAGTGAACTGGACCTTCTCACATCAATCTTCAGTCAAGAAAATGCACCACAGACTTGCCCCACAGGCCAATCTGGTCGAGCCATTTTCTCAATTGAGGTTCCCTCTTCCAAAAATGACTCTAGCTTCTGTTGAATTGACATAAAAGTAGCCAGCACAGCTGGGGTTGTGGAATGAAAAAAAAAAAGGGGGAGGGAACCTGGACACTTAGCACTCATCTTTGTCAGCTTCCTGACTGGATAGGATGTGCCCACTCATCTCCAATTCCCACTGCCATGCCTGCCTCACTGTGATGGGCAGTGTCTCCTCACACTCAAACCATTCCTCTGTGAGATTGCTCTTGCCCCGTATTTCATCACAGCAAAGAGGGAAGTAACAAACACAACCTCGTGCATGTCCTGGGGATTGTTCATACAAGCAGGTGAAGATTGACCCCAGGGTCTGAAAGGACTGCTCTACAACTGAGATCCTGTCTGCTCTTTTCTTAGCACAAAGAGTGCTTCGGGGGAAGTGCTGGTGGCTGCGTACACTCAGCTGCTGCAGTTGAGTTGTTGGTTCAAACTGTTTGATCGACAGATGTTGATGGGCCTGGGGTGCAGCTCAGCAGTTCAGCATGCTGGAGGCCCTGGGTTTGAGCCCTAGCACTACAGAAAAGGAAAATGTTTCACAGAGGGGTCATAGTGCCCCCAGAGAAGGCTCATCAAAGCTCTAGTGTCATTGTTGATTGTCTTGGAGTTGTTTGTGGTCCATTTTGTCTTACAGGAACCCTGGATTCTATGCAGCCTAAGATGTCTTTTTCTCTCCTTTGCTGTCTTCTGGTACTTTGGGGTTCCAATTTTTACATTAGGAACTCTAATCTACCTGCAGCCAAATTTGAGGTTTAGAGTTGAATTTCCCCAAGTAGTTATTTCAAAACTAGCTACGAAATGATTCCTGGTTTTTGGTTAGTTCATACACTGTCTTTATCATACACCATTATGTAGTACCTTTCATTTGATTATCTATCTATCTATCTATCTATCTATCTATCTATCTATCTATCTATCTTGGATACAAGGTCTTGCTCGGTAGCCTAGTCTAGCCTCAAACTGAGAGTTCTCCTCTGTTGGAGGACCTTGCTATTAATGTTGAAGTCCACCATGCCCTTTCTCAGGGGGACTCTCTCTTCTTTCCCTGATCTTATCTGGAGAGTGTCTCTAAGAACAGGCGCCTGACATTATCTACAGAATGACCCTGAACAGAGCTTCCTGAAGGCTGCATGATTCAGCACATAAGTTCCTTTCAACCCTTCCAACCATCTGATAATTAAGTACTGTGTTGCGACCAACCAGCCCTTCACACTCATAACCCCCAAAACCTCTGAGGAAAGACAGGTAGCCTAGGGCCAGATGACAGGTTTTATTTTTATGTTTATAGAAAAATTGAGTGGCAAGAAGCAAGTTCCCACCCTTACCCTGTCCCCCCACCACCCGGCCACCTCACATGTCCTTTGTCAGTACCCTGTCACCCATTGATGCTGCTCTTGCACAGTGTTAGCATCGCATCACTGGATTCTGTGTGTGTCTGGCATGAGCATCACACAGGAGCTTCCTGCTCAGTATATCTCCGTGCATTCATATTCTTCTTGACCAGCTCTTGGGAACTGCTGATCCTTTTTGATGCTTCCATGATTTTGCCTCTTCTTAAGGGTTGGAGGAGCCATACAGTGAGGCAGCTTCTCACTCTGGCTCCTCCCATGTCATATTATGCATTTAGGTCTCCACGTGGGTTTCCCTTGGCTTGATAGTACCTTTCCTTTCGCTGTCTTTTCTTTGCCCTTCTGTCTTAGTTAGGGTTTTACTGCTATGAACAGACACCATGACCAAGGCAACTCTTTTAAGGGACAACATTTAATTGGGGCTGACTTATAGGTTTAGAGGTTCAGTCTATTATCAAGGCAGGAGCATGGCAGTGACAAAGCAGACATGGTACAAGAGGAGCTGAGAGGTGTACATCTTAATCTTCAGGCCTCTAAGAGAAGACTGACTTCCAGGTAGCTAGGACAAGGGTGTTAAAGCCCATGCCCACAGTGACACACCTACTCCAACAAGGCCATGCCTCCTAATAATGCTTGGGCCAAGAATATACAAACCATCATGCCTTACCTTCTTCCTCCCACCCCCACATGTTTCCTTCCTCTCCTCTTTCCTCCCCTCATCTCCCCTTCTCTCCTCTCTATTTTCCTTTTCTTTGCTCTCTCTTCTTTCTCCTCTCTTACCCCTTCTTGCCCCTCTTTTCCTCCTTCTTTTTAGAGATAGGGTCACGCTATATTATCCAGCTACCCAGTAGCTCATCCATCTTCACTGTCAAGCAATACTCTATTGTCATATGCACTGTGGTTTGTCTACTCCTTTACCTATGATGATAGCTAGTTTTTAAATAACTGGCTGCAACCTAGAATCACTTTTCAAGAGAGCCTGAGTGAGGAACTGCAGCACAGTGGATCAGACTGACATGTGGGCATACTTGCAGGATGGGATTGCCTTTCCTGCCTTCAGGGAGGTTGGATGGAAGACCATGTGGATTGCATCACTTCATGTGCTGGCCCCTGAACAGTATAATAGAGAAAGATGCAGCCTGGGTGCAAGCAAGCAAGGATGTGTGCATCACTCTTTGCTCTTGACTAGAGATGTAATGCGACTGGCTGCTTGAGTTCCTGCCTTGACTTCCCCTTAATTGACGATGTTTGGAGCTGAATGCTGAGTGAACCTTCCCTTCCTCAAGTTGGTTTTGGTTGGGGTGTTTTATTTTGTTTTTTTTCCAGCAAAGGAGATGAAACTAGAACTACTGAAGCATGTGTTGGCTGGTTCTACGTTTACTTTTTAATTTTATTTCCTCATTAAATGTATTTGCATCTGCAGGAGAGGTTGAGCAGCGTGTACATAGACTTAATAATGACCAGTCTCTTTCCATCCCCTATACACCTCTTTCTAGACCCTTCCTGTCTTTCTAGATTTGTTTTTTATTATTCACTAGCCTACACAGTAGTGGGTTTCATTATGGCATTTTTATATGATTTGTATTTCCTTCCTTCTCTTCCATCCCCTTTGTTTCAACCCACGTAGCCCTCTTTCTGTTTCTTGGCACATGGATTCAATCACCCTCTTTCTTCCTCAAAACATCCATTTCCCGTCTCACAGTGCCTTTTTGCTCTGGTTTCCTTCCTGTTGCTGTGATAAAAACACCCTGATGAAAATCAACGTAGGAAGAAAGGATTTGTTTGGCTTAGACTTCCAGGTCACAGTCTGCCGTTGAAGGGAACTCAGAGAAGGAACTCAAGGCAGGAAGCTTAGTAGAATGGGATGACCCCACTTTGTTGGCTTGTAATGGTAACATTTATTGGCCTGATGTAATTGTTGTCCTTGAGGCTTACTACCCCAGTCTGCTAATTCAGCCTTTTAGAATCTAATCTAGGCCTAGAATTCTTTCAGCCTCTGAGATTTACTGCTGAATAAGCTCACCCTTTCTTGTTCATTCTGAATTCTGGCTACCTCGTTCAACTCAGCTATTCTGGCTCAAATTCCTCTGCTAGCTGGCTGATTCAACCTGGCTTCTCTCTCTCAGCTTCTCCCAAATTGCTCTGCTTGGCCTCATACTAACTTATCGTCTAATCTTCTGGCTCCTTCTCATTGGCTGACGTGTTCTTTCTTCACCTGTGTCTAGCTTATTCTCTATCTGCACAACTGTCCAGATAGAACTGCCTCCTCTCTTTTTTTCCTCTGCACTGTTCTCTTAAGTGGCTCCTCCTTCCTCTCTCTTTTCATGAGAGTTGGGCATATCCTATTCTGTCAAATCTTTCTCTGATTCATCACTTTGTCTGCCACTCAATTAAACATCACCTTCAAACATGGGTGCCTCCTTCTACAAACTAACTTTACCTTCATTTTTTAGGATTAAAGGTTTGTTCTAAGGGCTAAGGCACACCCCAACTAGAAATAGATTTGTTTCAGTAAATAACACAACGTTGGGGTTAACAGTGTGATCAAGTAATTCTGCAACACTGGCTTGCTCGGGCTCATGCTTAGTTAGCTTTTCTATGTAGCTCATGACCACCCCCTCAGGGAATGATGATGCCCACAGTGGGCTGAACCCTCCTGCATCAATTGACAATAAAGACAATTCCCATAGACATGCTCATAGGCCAGTCTGATCCAGAGGTGCTTTGTTTTGTTTTGTTTTGTTTTGTTTTGTTTTAAAGAAGCTAGCTAGGGCTTAGCAATCTATGAGTATTAACAAATGACCTGAAATGTAGTGACTTAACAACAGTTTAAATGTCATGTTTTATTTCTTCAGAGCTAGAAATTTAGGAGTGTTTTATGAATGTGTTCCTGGCCCGTTTTCTCAAGAGGTTGCAGCAAAGGTGTTGGCCAAGGCTATAGTCACCTGACAGCTTAGAGCCCCTTCCCAGGAGCACTCCCAATGCCCAGTCATGTGACTAGAAAGTATACTGATGCCTGTGGATCTCACAACAGGAGACTGGGAGCCAGAGAGCAGGGAGAGGTTGGACCCCCCAGTGTCTTCTGTGACAGGTTGGGGAGTTCTACACTCTCACATCTACATACTCCAGAGTGCACAGGTCCTTAGAGGGTTGTTGGAGGATTTTACCAGGGAGTAAAAGTCACTTTGGACTGTCTATGAGAATGGCTGTCACATAGAGAAATTGAGAGACTTAATTTTTGGCTTCTGTGGAAATGTTTGTATTTGCAAAAATGACAAGTCTTAATATATGTTCTTTTCTTTTTATTAGCACATATGTATTATACAAATAATGAATGCACTGTGACATTTTTATTCATAGATGCAATGGGCTTTGCTCAGATTCACCTGCATTGTCCGCTCTTGCTGTCTTCCCAAGACGCTTCCCCTCTACTTCCTTGTCTTTATAGAATTCCACGTATGATGATTTAACATGATCATCTCCAGTTCCATGGATTTTCCTGAAAATTATATGATTACCTTCTTTTCTGGTGCTAAATTAAATCTCAGTGTGTGTAAGTGTGTGGTGTATGGTATGTGGTGTGTGTGTGGTGTTTGTGTGTGTGGTGTGTGTATGGTGTGTGTTTGTGTATGTCTGTGTGTTTGTATGTGTGGTGTGTATGTTATGTGTATTGTGTGCATGTGTGGTTGTGTATGTGTGTGTGGTTTGTGGTGTGTGTGTTTCTGTGATATATGCATGTGGGTATGTGATGTGTGTATGGTGTGTGCATCTATATGTGGTGTGTGGTATGTGTATATGGTACTTGCATGTATGTGTGGTATGTGTGTGTTTTGTTTGTGTGTGTGTCTTATTTAGGGTTTTACTGCTATGAACAGACACCATGACCAAGCAACTCTTATAAGGACAACATTTAATTGGGGCTGGCTTACAGGTTCAGAGGTTCAGTCCATTATCATCAAGGCAGGAACATGGCAGCATCCAGGCAGGCCTGGTGCAGGAGGAGCTGAAAATTCTACATCTTCATCTGAAGGCTGCTAGCAGAATACTGACTCCAGGCAGCTAGGATGAGGGTATTAAAGCTCACATCCACAGTGACACACCTACTCCACCAAGGCCACACGTTCTAATAGTGCCACTCCCTGGGCAGAGCATATACAAACCATCATTGTGTGGTATGAATGTGGTATGTGGTATGTGTTGTGTGTGTGGTGTGTGTATGTTTGGTCTCTGTGTGTGGTGTGTGCATGTGTGTATATGTGTGGTGTGTGTGTTTATATGTGGTGTGTGTGTTTGTGTGTGTGCATGTGTATGTGTGTTTGTATATGCACACTACATTTTTTTTATTCACCCATTATCAGGTTCCCGGGATATTGAGAATAGTGCCATGATAAAACTGTTCCATAACATCATTTCTTTTTCATAGAAAGTAATCAATTCATTATGACATTTTCATACAGTGCTGGTTTGATTGAAAATGGTCCTCATAGGCCCACAGGGAGTGGCACTATTAGGAGGTGTGGCCTTGTTGTAGTAGGTGTGGCCTTGTTATAGTAGGTGTGGCCTTGTTGTAGTGGGTGTGGTCTTGTTGTAGGAGGCCTTGCTTGTTTGGGGAGATTTCAGATGCTCACACCAGGCCCAGTGTTACTCTTCTTGCCCCCTGCTGATCTGGATGTAGAAATTTCAGCTGCCTCACCAGTATGTCTGCCTGCATGCTGCCATGCTTTCTGCCATGATGATAATTGGATTAAACTTCTGAATTGTAAGTCAGCCCCAATTGAGTGTTTTCCTTTTGCTGTGTTTGCTGTGTTTGCTGTGTTTTGCTGAGTTTGTGAGTTTGCTGCTTTCTCTTCCTAGCAAAAGAAACTCTAGCTAAGACACCTACCTGTGTGAAGTTATATTCTGTTCAGTTCTTAGGGGAGTTAGGGAGAAATTGTAGATGATGGGATACATGTGAAACGAAAGCAGAGACTGGAGCTATCTGGGATAAGGAAAAGAGCCTATTAGAAGGGGCAGGGAATGCAGGGAAAGGTTTAATTCAAGTAAGATTTAACTGGTACACACAGCATCAAAATAGATCTCACAGCAGTTGGTAGCAATTTGTGTTGAGAAAAACGTAATCACTACAATAATAGAAAGTAAAGTTATTAAATAGCAATATACATTGAGTATTAATATAATATGAGGGGACTTACATCTTGTGAGAACTAACTTGTTGATACTTGGCTATGGGAAGATTCCAGTGACCATTTAACGTTCACTTGGTTCAAATCTTGCAAGAATACATTGCACTTACAATAGTGCTGAGTGTGGGACGGGAAACATATGCTTAGAGGAGGCTGGGCATTTTACTTCAGACAGCGAGGCCAGTGCCCACACTCAGATTTATTTTAGGCTTGGGTTCACCTATTCTGAGTGAGGGATTGGGGCACCTGCTTGGGCTGGGTGCTTTCTTTACAGTACTGTGGTCTTTGCCCTCTCACACCACAGGGGGTCAAAGTAGAAACTCTGGTCTGTTTTGGACTTTGATGAAAACATAGTCCCCAGAGAGCTGAGAAAGGTAAACACGATGAAAGGTTCTCACAGCAGCAAAAGTGTAGAAACATCTGGGACAGGAAGGAGGCAGCCCTGGGACCATAAACAGTACGAGTGCCACTGTTTACTGTCCCAACTTCAGAGTGCGCGACTATTGATCACAGACAAGTGCAAACTTTGGAGTACAGAAGTGTGATCAGCTACGGAAAACACACGTCAAAATACCTGTTTATGTTTCTGATCCAGATGTCCCATGACTTCTACGCTCTGTTTTGTCGCACTGCGTTCTTGTCTTGGTGCCTTGTTTCCATTCTGAGGTGTTCAGAGCCTGTGGCTGTTATTTAACCACAGTGGAAAGAGGAGTGTGATACAGAGGGTCAGAGAGGGGAGGGGGAGGGGGAGGGGGAGGGGAACTACTCGATCAACCCTGACTGAGTGAGCACCTACTCTGTGCAAAGTTTTATGTATCTTATCAGCTACCCATTTTTATATTTGCTTATATATTGTTTCTATCTCATTCCCAGACTCCAGGATGTTAGCTCACCAAGGAAAGGGATCTAGGCCTATTTTATTGACGGCTCAGTCCCAATCTCTACAGTGTCCCTAGCTGGGTTTGTAATCTAGCAATCTGGAGGATTACTGCAAATTCAAGTCCAAGTCCTGATAAGAAGAGGAGGGGATCAAGGAGGAAGAGGAGGAGGAGGAGAAGGATGTGGTTTCTCTGTGATTGTTGACTATACATAATTGTCATGCAATGTGTTAACGAATGCATTATGCTAAAATGTAATATCAACAAGCAGTTGCAGCAACACACACTGTACTCTGTGAGAAGCAACGAGCACATGTTTTTCTGTTTTCCTGTTTACAGCATCATGAGCAGACACTGGCAGGGGACCACAGCTCAGGGAGCATTTGTAACTCACAAACATGGCTGCACTGGGTATAAACTCAGATCTTCTGTTTCTCAGTTTTAGTTCAGACAAAACTTCCTATATTACACTGTGGGTGGGCTACAAAGACCAGTGCAATAGTGATGCTGGTGACAGTGGTGATGGTGACAGTGGGGATGATGGTGACAGTGGAGATGATGGTGGTAGTGGGGATAGTGACAGTGGGGATGGTGACAGTAATGATTGCCAGAAGCCATCAAGGAAAAGCTAAAATCTAGCAGGTGATCTTCCTGAGATGGTTCTGTCATGGACTGTTAAAGTTCTTGACAGATTTGCTTCTCTAGGCAAGGTCAAGAAGATTACACTTTAGGAAATATTCCTGCTATTAATATGCTTTTTCTGTTTTATGAAATGTATATAATAATCACGATGTATTAACCCACCCTTTTGAGCAGATTTCTGCAGAACAAAGAAGATGTGCTGTCTTGTAGTGATGCTATATAGACAAACAGATGATTTTTTAATTATTAATGAAGATCATATAAGAATTCCTAAAATTATATTAGTGATTATTTAGCTCTTTTATAATAGGACTGCTATTGTCCTCTCTGGTAATCAAAACTGCAGTGAGAACAACCATATTGTTATTGTTAGAGCAGGAGGAGAGAACAAGATTAAGAATAGAAGAGGGCAGGGGCAGAGATAACTTTTTTTTTTTTTTTTTTTTTTTAGTGTCATGAGTTAATTGCTTCTGAGATAGCAAGCTGGCATCTGCAACTTAGAGCACATTCCAAGAGGAAGAGGTTGTAAAACAATTAACCAAAGGTCATACAAAGGGGAACTAAGGATTTACTATAGGTAAATAAAGGACAGAAGATAAAATATTGACTGGGTTTATCTATGTGAAATTTCACTAATAACTTAGGCACAAAAATTATAATTTTTAACTTTCAATGAACCTGTTGAGCTAGTGACAGGTAATGGTTAGCCAGATAATTACTCTTAATGAATATGCATGTAAACATTCTCTATTGTAAACTTCTTATTCGACTTATGATTTGAATTTATGTGTAAACTTGTAATGAACTTATTACCATATGATTATATACTCTGAAGGATGTATAAGTGATGAAGAGAAAGAGAGAGAGAGAAAAAAGAGAGAGAGAACTTTTACAAAAGAGAATTTAATAAGAACCTTTTGGAGAGAAGAACTTTTTAGAGAAGAACTTTCATAGAGAACTTTTAGAGAGAACTAAGTAAAGGCATTGGGAGTAAGGAATTTGGAGCAACTGCATTGTTATTGTTACATCAAAGCAGGAGGAGAGAACAAGATTAAGAGTAGAGGAGGGCAGGGTTAGAGATAACTTTTTATTTTTTTATTTATTTTTGGAGAGAACTTTCTGATACTGAAAAACTTAAAAAATGGAAATATTTTTTAAAAAGAAATATGCCAGGCCTTTAATCCCAGCACTTTGGGCAGATATCTATCATTTGAGGCCAGCATGGTCTACATAGTGCATTATAGGACAGTCAGGGCTATCTAGAGAGACCCTGTCTCAAAAACAAAAAAACAAAGCAAGACAAAAAAAAATTAACCAACCAACAAACAAAAATAAACAAAAATACAACTTTCTGGGCATGATGGCACACACCTTTAACCTCAGCACTTGAGGAGGCAGAGGCTGGTGGATTTCTGTGAGTTCAAGGACATCCAGTGCTATTAGAGAGATCTTGACTCAAAAATTAAGCAAACAAACAAACAAAAACAAAGCAAAAGGAAACAAAAATACTTTGGCATATGATGGCTAGAGTAAGACGGGAAAGGTTTTACAAGCGACAGATTAATGAACAGAGAGGCATTTATTTTATGTATGGGCATTCTGCCTGCATGTATGTCTGTGCACCACATATGTACCTTGGGGCCCAAATATAGAAGAAGGGAACATTGGATGCCTGAGACTGGGATTCCAAGCTATTGTGAGCTGCCATGTGGATGCTGGGCTCGAGTCTGGAACTTCTGCAGGGGGATCTTATTTAATATGAATATGTTCATGTGTGCACAAAGGCCTGCATGTCTAAGAAATGGAGGCCTCATGAAGTAGGTGGGTCTGGGGGCTTATGTGCCTTCTGTGTATGTGTGTAGTGTATGCATGTTCAGAGGTGTATGGATGCTTGTGTGTATACTTGTGTGTGGAGGTCCAAAGTTGACATTGGGCATCTTCCTCAGTTGCTCACCAGCAAATAGAGATTTCCCTCTTTTTTCTTCCTTCCTTCCTTCCTTCCTTCCTTCCTTCCTTCCTTTTTTTTTTTTTTTTGACAGGGTTTCTCTGTGTAGCCCTGGCTGTCCTGGAACTCACACTGTAGACCAGGCTGGCATCGAACTCAGAAATCCCCCTGCCTCTGCCTCCCGAGTGCTGGGATTAAAGGCGTGCACCACCACGCCTGGCCCGAGATTTTTTTTTTTTTTTTGAGACAAGGTTTACTGTGCAAGTCTGGCTGGCCTTATAGTCACTAATGTAGATAAGGCTTGCCTCAAGCTTACAGCGATCTTCTGCCTCTGCCTTCTGAGTGCTGGGGTTAAAGGTGTGGGCCACCACACCTGAACTTTCACCTTATAAATTGGACCAAGGCCTCTCTCTGAACCCAAGGTTCACAGATTTCAGCTATACTGAGTAGCCAGCTTGCTTTGGGGATCCCCTGTCTCTGCTGGGATTATAACAGCAGCCATATCTGCCAGGCTTTTACATGTGCTCTGGGGACCTGAACGCCAGTCTTTAAAGTTTCCTAGCAAGTTCTTTATCCACTGGGCCAGACCCCTCATGTACCACTTTAACAAAGAACACTAGTGTGTCAGCCACCACCTCCTTGTGTAGACTATTTAGGTTGAGCTTTTTTTTTTTTTTTTTTTTTTTTACCTTATCATATACATTAAAAGGACTAATATTGCTTAAGGACGTAGTTGGAGTGACCAGGTTGGAGTCGCTTTAAGGCAGCTGCTGTTATCACATTGGCCTCTGAGTTCCTTTGTCCTCTATGCACCCTCTCAGTTTGGAAGAGCAGAACAGGTTGTGAAATGTCTGACATAATAGGCCTGCAGTCTGACTTTGGCAGCTGTAGGGCTCAGTATGACATTTGACCAAGTCAGGCTAGAGTTGGGTTTACTCACTCAGAACTTTTGTTGTGAGGCAGCGGAATCAGGTGAGAAGCTGAACTGTCCCAGGTTCCACAAGTGTGGCCTGTGACCTGACTAAAACATTTGGTGGTTTGGTTTGGTTTAGTTTGACGATGCCAGCCATGGGTTCAGCAACAGTGTGGTGTTGTAACTTTCTTTTGTCATTTTTGTTTTTAATGTGAAGGCGGGTTTTCTTTTTCTACTTGCATCATCTGAGACTTTCTAGGCCTCAGCAGATGACCTCAGCTCCAGCCTTTTAGGTAGAGGCACAAGTTTAAGGTAAGCCTGGACTACGTAGTAAGCACTCTCCAGCCCCTACAAAACAACAACAACAACAATGATTTAAAAATAGAATAAAACAACAACAACAACAACAAAAAAACAAAACTAGGAATCTGAAAGCCTGGGAGTAAATACTTTAGCAGCTGAGACATGTGGCCACGTGATGTTTGTGGTTGATCTAAGCACATACCCGTAGACTAGATAGATGGCTTAGTTTTTCACAAAGCTACTTTGCAGGTTGTATCACCATTTAGCTGCAGCTGCTCCCCAGTTTACAGTGGAGTTTGGTCCCAATACATCCACCCTATGCTGAAAATATCCTAAGTGGGAAAATACATTGAATACAGCTCAGCAGACGCCCACTTTGGTGCAGCAGTGTGGCCTATACCTGGTACCTGTTGTTTTCCCTAACACTCTTTGGAAATATTGAAAATCAAAATTGGAACTACAGTTTCTACTGAAGGTGTAACTTTCACATCATCATGAACTAAAAAAACAAACAAACAAACAAACAAAAAAAAAAACCCCAAAAACACCAAGAGTTGAACCATCTCTGTGTCAGAGACAATGTGTTTAAAGTCTGGGCTACCTGTCCCTGTCCCTGTCCCAGAGAGACAACTGACAGAAATGTCCTGTGTCCCACCAGCTCTGCCAGAGGACAGATGTGCAGTTCAAGTCAGAGACTGACTGTGCCTTCCAGAGTATCCCCAAGTCCTCTTGATGGCTGAGTGAGGTGCTCCCGTCCTCTGCTCCTAAGGTCTGTCCTTGGTTTCTGGGGAACAGACCAGAAACCTCCCATAGACCCTGCTTATCTCCATTTGCTCCACAGGTCCCTCCTGCTTCTGCTTCTCAGAGTTGCTCAAAGCTCAGTCCAGACTTCCTGAGCTGTAGACCTGCAGTAGTATGAGAAAGCACCCGAAGTTCCAGACTCACTTACTTCACAAAGCACAAAATTTGGAGGCCAGGTATCTAAGCAACATACTAGTCTCCCACCAGCTTTGCTGTAGATAACACCCCTGATGTGTGGGTCGTGATGATGATGATGGTTGCCTAGGCTATTTTTGGGGGGGATAGAAGGCCACTTTTGTTGAAACCACTGACTTTTTAACAGGGGATTATTTGATGGACCATTTCTAGATATCACAGGACCAAAGTCTCCATTCTTGGATCAGGCTGATATTTCCTGAACATGTGTGTGTCCTGTGAGGATCAGATGCGTATTGTGTCACCTCCAGGAGCCTTCCCCCAAATCTTTAATCACTCTGGTATATCCATTTCCACGCCCCACCCTGTCCTTTGGGATGTGGATCTGAGACCTGGCCAAACTCTGAATACACTCTATTTTGCAAAACTTCATTTTAGTAACCAGCATCCTGCACCAGGGCAAAGGGTCCTGGTTATGTAGCAGGTACATTTCTGTCCCTAGTTGCTGATATGGACCTCCTAGGACTCAGCTCTAAGTGAAGGGGAATTATGTGTTTGTTATTTTGTTACAATCAAATATATTATAATATATATAATATATCAAAATTATGTAATATATTATATAACATATTAAATTTTATACACACACACACACACACACACACATATATATATATTATCTGAGTGACTAATGAGGCTACTTAAACTGGGAGTCCTAGTGTCTTAGTTAGGGTTGTACTGCTGTGAAGAGACACCATGACCAAGGCAACCCTAATAAGGACAACATTTAGTTGGGGCTGGTGTACAGGTTCAGAGGGTCATTTCATTATCATCAAAATAGGAGCATGGCAGCATCCAGGCAGGCATGGTGCAGGAGGAGATGAGAGTTCTATATCTTTATCTGAAGGCTGCTAGAAGATTGGCCCCCACATGGTTAGGAGGAGGGTCTCAATACCCACCCCACAGTGACACACTTCCTCCAACATGGCCACACCTCCTAAGAGAGCCACTCCCTGGGCCAAGCTTATTCAAACCACCACACCTTGGCAGCCAGATTAGCTGGTTACCAGAAAGAACCAGTGAATGGACACCAACCTCCATTCACAGGGGAGGCTGGAGCCTGAGTTCCAAAACTTTTGCAAGGATTGTCGCACATTTTCACTTTATGCATGAACTCTGCCTTGTGCCTCTTCTGTTTGGCTCTTCCTAGTTGTATCTTACACAATAAGCCATGTGTTATTAAGGGTTTCTTCGATTCTGTAAGCCACTCTAGTGAGTTACCAACTGCCACACCTCAGCAGAACATCTGTATTTTCCAGTTGACCAAATAGTGTGGAAACCTGAGCACCTTATTTGCATATTTGCATCTGGTTTATGGTGAGTTTTTCAGCCTTTAACTTGTGGCTCTGACACCATCTTCAGGTAGAACAGTGTCAGAATGGAACTGTTGGATACTCACCTGGGAATCAAAACATTGGCAGTAGACAAGGTACTGTCTGGGTGTGAGAATCTGTCCAAGTGAGGGAGACAATTCACTCCAACCTCAAAATCTCTTTGAAGTTCCTAGTTCATTTTTAAACTAGTCTGAGGCTGGGCAGGGGTGGTGTGCGCCTTTAATCTCAGGCAGAGGCAGGCAGATCTCTGTGAGTTTGAGGCCAGCATGGACTACAGAGTGAATTCCAAGATAGCCAGCCCTATACACAGAAAAACCCTGTCTCAAAAAATCAAAGAAACAAACTAGTTTGTGAACATTATACTTATTATCACAATATATCAATGTCTATCTACACGTTAAAAAAAAAGTGTCCTGTGCTGTAGATTTTGTAGATGCTGGAGGTGGGGGCACTCTAGGTAGATCTGGATTGGGAGTCCCATACTGTCAGATTCAGTATGTAGATATGGACACTGTACTGGACACTTAATGACTAGAAAGTCCCAGCCAAGGGACTGAGGGGCCTGTTCCTAAAAATTCCTCTCTAGCTCAGGGTCTTTGGCCATAAAAATAATTTTCCAACTTCCTGGGGTCAAACCTGACCTTAGCTCAGCTCTGGGACCTGAACAGATGTTCCCATCCTTTGTGTGCTACATTGAGTTGGAGTGATGAAGTTTTGTGCACATAAGATCACATGGGAGGGGCCCTCAGCCTTGGGGAGGGATGAGCAGCCTGTGAGTCCTCAATAGATACTAAAATCAGTAACTATTGATGACTCCTTAAATTCTGCTATACCGTGCCCAGTTTAAAAGCCTGGGAAAATTAGCTTTGCTTTTTGTTCCTTGATTTGTGGACCAATATTTCTAAAACCCCAATTTTTTTGTGTAAGTAAGTATACACACAGCCATGGTGAGGCAGTTAGTCACTCCTAAACGGTGGTCCCCAGAGCCTGTCCTCAGCATCTCCCTGTTAGAAATTCTCTCAGAACTGCCTGGGACACCCTGAATCAGATATGAGGGGTGGGGTGGGGGAATGGGAGGTGGGCATGACATTTGGTGATGAAGTTATCAGTTGAAGCTTGATCAAGGCAAAGTTAGCTGGAAGGCAAAGGCACAATACAACACTTAAGGAAGTATCCAGTGCCAGGATATAGTGAGATGTTCTTCCATTAGTCTTCTGGCAATTGGGTTTTGACCGGCAACCCCCAGAAGGCCTGACTGAGCCTTAGAGGGTCTGGGATCCTTGCGGAGGAGAGGTGGCAGTTGCAGGCCAGGCGCAGGCTAAGCGAGAGGGGGGAATGAATGCCTTCAAGTCTGAAGGAAGGCGCTTAGCCATGGAGGGAGGTGCCAGCCCTCTTCTTTGAGGACAGGGGGGTGGGGGTGGGGCGGGAGGACCTTGACGTGCTCTAGTGCTAGGCGCCAATGGCCACCGGGTGCTCTTGTCTGCCTGCCTAGTGAGCTCCCGGTGGGTTCCTGCTCTGTCCCCTGCTCAAGCGCAGCAGCAAGGTCACCAGGTAAGTAGGTGGAAGCTGTAGCTTCGGCCTTCCAGCTTTTAGAACCACTGAGGGGCACAACTACACAGATGCGACCTGGGACTCGAGCGGTTTCGGGGATACAGGATGAAAGGGAAGGGATGCACTTCGCTCGATTGCTTGCCTTAATGACATTCTTGTATCGCGGATTCCCTAGGCCAGTGACAGCCAGGACGTCTCCTCCGGAAGAATAACTTCACAGGCTGGAAAACTTTGTCTAGTTCTGAAAGTTGAGAGCTACCCCAGAGGATACAGACGCGCATAGCAGCCGCGGGGTGGATCAAAGCTATCGGCTAGCCTACGACCTTCAGAAATCCTAGTCTCCACTACGGACGTAGCTCTCAGGTGTTCTGGCTGTCGCGCCTCCCTGTCTTGGCCCTCCCCTTGGGAGCTAGCCGCAGGCCAGCATCCTCCTCCCTCTTGGTCCCGGGCAGCAGCAGCTAAAAGCTGGAGGTTCCAGGCCGAATCCGCTTTCTGCCAGGGTAGGCAAGCCCAGCCGACACTATGCGCTCCTTCTGCTGCGGGAGTAGATAAAAGTTTCCAGAGGACTCTCCGCGGTTCCCGCAGGACGAAACCCGGGGCCGGATCGGACACTGTCATGGATCCCTCGGGAGAACAGCTACACAGATCCGAGGCGTCCAGCTCTACGTCTTCCGGAGACCCTCAATCCGCGGAGGAACTGTCGGTCCCCGAGGTCCTTTGCGTGGAGAGTGGCACCTCTGAGACCCCGATCCCTGATGCTCAGCTCCAGGACCGGCCCCTGTCGCCGCAGAAAGGGGCAGCTCTCCCGGAACAGGAGGAGCTACAGGAATATCGCCGCTCTCGTGCGCGCTCCTTCTCTTTGCCCGCAGACCCCATCCTGCAGGCGGCCAAGCTCCTGCAGCAGAGGCAGCAGGCGGGACAGCCCAGCTCAGAGGGTGGCGCGCCGGCTGGGGACTGCTGCTCCAAGTGTAAGAAGCGCGTGCAGTTCGCCGACTCCCTGGGACTGAGCCTGGCCAGCGTGAAGCACTTCAGCGAGGCCGAGGAGCCTCAGGTGCCCCCGGCCGTACTTTCCCGTCTCCACAGCTTCCCGCTGCGCGCCGAGGACCTGCAGCAGCTCGGGGGGCTGCTGGCAGTGGCAACGATGCCTGATCCTCTCTTGGTACCCTGCGCCCGGCTCCGACCCCACTTCCAGCTCCCGGAGCTGCGCGCTGCGGAGGAGCGTCTGCGGCGACAGCGAGTGTGCCTGGAGCGTGTGCAGTGCTCCCAGCCGCCCCGCGCCGAGGTGACCGGCTCTGGCCGAGTGATCAGTTGCCCCGGACCCAGGGCAGTGGCGGTGCGCTACACTTTCACGGAGTGGCGTACCTTTCTGGACGTGCCTGCTGAGCTGGACCCGGAGTCAGTGGAGCCCCTGCCTCCATTGCAGTCAGGGGACTCTGGATCAAAGGCTGAGGATAGTGAGGAGGGGCCCGGCACCGAGCGTTTCCACTTCTCGCTGTGCCTGCCCCCGGGTCTGCAGCCCAAAGAAGGGGAGGATGCTGGCGCGTGGGGAGTCGCTATTCATTTTGCCGTCTGCTACCGCTGCGAACAGGGAGAATACTGGGACAACAACGAGGGGGCCAACTACACCTTGCGCTATGTGTGCTCCACAGACCCGCTCTGAGTCCGGGAACTTCGGAACTTGGAAAGAGGTTGACCAGCTAGCAAGGGCTCCCCGGGGATCCTTAGCTGAGCAACGCATTGACAGAGCGTGGAGCGATAGGAGTAAAATGTTAAACCATACACTCTCAGCGCAGATTCACGGCAAGCTCTGGCAGTGTTCTCAGTGTTTTTCTCATCACTTCCACTGACCTTTCTACTCGCCTCTTAGAATTCTCAGCCTGCATCCAAATAAGGAACATCCTCGTTTCCCAGGGAGAGGCTCTCTCCAAGAAAAGGGCTCTGGGACCCTGAACCTTGGGGATTTGTTTCTAACTTGAGACTTGGTCCTTACACCTTGATGAAAACCTGCAGGAGAAAGACATGGCAGCCCACCTCCACGTGGGAGAAGAAGGCCTTCACACGTGGAAGCTTCACAGCCAGGCTTGATTTTCAGAAGGCTAGGAGGGCGTCAGCTTGTCCTTTTAACTGGGCTCTGGAAACACCTCCCCAGATTCGATGTATTTTCTTCCGTGATTGGATACAAATGTCTTTTAAGAAAGTAAAGGCCGCGTGAACATGTGTCCTCTCTGTGTTTCATGTTTTACCTTCCGAGGTTTTGGGGAGTCCGTGGCAGTCAGAGGATGCTCGGCTGATGACACGGCAGTGTGACAATTATGAAACAACAGTATTAACACATTTTCTCATGACGTGGAATAGTCCAAGTTCCCCACACTGGGAATAAAAATCTTCAAAATGTTTTGTAAAAAGTATTCGGTCCCTTGCCATAGCAAAATGTTGGAGGAATTAAAATGCCACAGGCCTTGGCTGTGAGTTGCAAGAGCCCATCACATCCGTACCAAACCCTTTTGTGCAGAGGAGCTGTCCCAGTCTCTGGGCCATTAGCAGTCAGAGATGCTGGGCTCTTGTAGGCTGCACTCCAAGTGCAGGGTTTGGGGGCTGAAAGGTGCCTTCCTCCTCTCAGAGGCACACAAGGAGTGAAGAATCAGTGGCGCCAAAGATCACTCAGCAAGCACTGTTCCAAACCAGACAGGGCAGGCACTCTGCATAGCAGAACCCTAGTTGTCCAGTGTGGGGACCATCTTCATTCACTTTAGAGGGCTCTATATGTCCAGGTCTGAGTGAGAGGGCATTCTGGGTAAAAACTTCGCTCCTTACTTCCCACTCTTCCTGAGCAACTTATTTTCTTTCTTTCTTTTTTAAAAATATTTTTTATTAGGTATTTTCCTCAATTACATTTCCAATGCTATCCCCAAAGTCCCCCATACCCTCCCCCCCTCCCCTCCCCACCCACTCCTACTTTTTGGCCCTGGCGTTCCCCTGTACTGGGGCATATAAAGTTTGCAAGTCCAATGGGCCTCTCTTTCCAGTGATGGCCGACTAGGCCATCTTTTGATACATATGCAGCTAGAGTCAAGAGCTCTGGGGTCTTGGTTAGTTCATAATGTTGTTGCACCTATAGGGTTGCAGATCTCATTAGCTTCTTGGATACGTTCTCTAGCTCCTCCATTGGGGGCCCTGTGATCCATCCAATAGCTGACTGTGAGCATCCACTTCTGTGTTTGCTAGGCCCCGGCATAGTCTCACAAGAGACAGCTATATCAGGGTCCTTTCAGCAAAAATCTTGCTAGTGTATGCAATGGTGTCAGCGTTTGGAGGCTGATTATAGGATGGATCCATGAATATGGCAGTCTCTAGATGGTCCATCCTTTTGTCTCAGCTCCAAACTTTGTCTCTGTAACTCCTTCCATGGGTGTTTTGTTCCCAATTCTAAGAAGGGGCAAAGTGTCCACACTTTGGTCTTCATTCTTCTTCAGTTTCATGTGTTTTGCAAATTGTATCTTATATCTCGGGTATACTAAGTTTCTGGGCTAATAGCCACTTATCAGTGAGTACATATCATTTGAGTTCTTTTGTGATTGTGTTGCCTCACTCAGGATGATGCCCTCCAGGTCCAACCATTTGCCTAGGAATTTCATAAATTCATTCTTTTTAATAGCTGAGTAGTACTCCATTGTGTAAATGTACCACATTTTTTGTATCCATTCCTCTGTTGAGGGGCATCTGGGTTATTGAGTATTTTTGTATCGATATTCATAAGGGAAATTGGTCTGAAGTTCTCTATCTTTGTTGGGTCTTTCTGTGGTTTAGGTATCAGAGTAATTGTGGCTTCATAGAATGAATTGGGTAGAGTACCTTCTGCTTCTATTTTGTGGAATAGTTTGTGAAGAACTGGAATTAGATCTTCTTTGAAGGTCTGATAGAACTCTGCACTAAACCCATCTGGTCCTGGGCTTTTTTTTTTTTGGTTGTGAGACTATTGATGACTGCTTCTCCTTCTTTAGGGGATATAGGACTGTTGAGATCATTAACCTGATCCTGATTTAACTTTGGTACCTGGTATCTGTCTAGAAATTTGTCCATTTCATCCAGGTTTTCCAGTTTTGTTGAGTATAGCCTTTTGTAGAAGGATCTGATGGTGTTTTGGATTTCTTCAGGATCTGTTATGTCTCCCTTTTCATTTCTGATTTTGTTAATTAGGATGCTGTCCCTGTGCCCTCTAGTTAGTCTGGCTAAGGGTTTATCTATCTTGTTGATTTTCTCAAAGAAACAGCTTCTGGTTTGGTTGATTCTTTGAATAGTTCTTCTTGTTTCCACTTGGTTGATTTCGCCCCTGAGTTTGATTATTTCCTGCCATCTACTCCTCTTGGGTGAATTTGCTTCCTTTAGTTCTAGAGCTTTTAGGTGTGTTGTCAAGCTGCTAGTGTCTGCTCTCTCTAGTTTCTTTTTGGAGGTACTCAGAGCTATGAGTTTTCCTCTTAGAAATGCTTTCATTATGTCCCAAAAGTTTGGGTATGTTGTGGCTTCATTTTCATTAAACTCTACAAAGTCTTTAATTTCTTTCTTTATTCCTTCCTTGACCAAGGTATCATTGAGAAGAGTGTTGTTCAGTTTCCATGTGAATGTTGACTTTCTATTATTTATGTTGTTATTGAAGATCAGCCTTAGTCCATGGTGATCTGATAGGATGCATGGGACAATTTCAATATTTTTGTATCTGTTGAGGCCTGTTTTGTGACCAATTATATGGTCAATTTTGGAGAAGGTACCATGAGGTGCTGAGAAGAAGGTATATCATTTTGTTTTAGGATAAAATGTTCTGTAGATATCTGTTAAATCCATTTGTTTCATAACTTCTGTTAGTTTCACTGTGTCCCTGTTTAGTTTCTGTTTCCATGATTTGTCCATTAATGAAAGTGGTGTGTTGAAGTCTCCCACTATTATTGTGTGAGGTGCAATGCGTGCTTTGAGCTTTACTAAAGTTTCTTTAATGAATGTGGCTGCCCTTGCATTTGGAGCATAGATATTCAGAATTGAGAGTTCCTCTTGGACGATTTTACCTTTGATGAGTATGAAGTGTCCCTCCTGTGGGAGGTGGGAGATTGGGGGCATGTTCTTCCTAAGTCAGCCTGGCTGGCCTTAAACTCACAGAGATCTGTCTGCCTCTGCTTCCCAAGTGCTGAGATGAAAGGCATGTGTCTCAGATATTTCATTCATTCATTCATTCATCCATCCATCCATCCATCCATCCATCCATCCATCCATTCAAAGACAAGGTTTTACTACGCCTTGCTATGTAGCATCCATCCATCCATCCATCCATCCATCCATCCATCCATCCATCCATTCAAAGACAAGGTTTTACTACGCCTTGCTATGTAGCTCTGGCTGTCCTGGAACTCACTATGTAGACCATGGACTCAGAAATCTGCCTACCTATGCCTCTGCCTATGCTAGGATCAAGGTCGTGTGCCACCACATCCAGCTGGGTATTCTTTTTTTTTTAATTAGGTATTTTCTTCATTTACATTTCAAATGCTATCCCAAAAGTCCCCCATACCCTTCCCCCACTCCCCTACCCACCCACTCCCACTTCTTGGCCCTAGTGTTCCCCTGTAATGAAGCATATAAAGTTTGCAAGACCAAGGGGCCTCTCTTCCCAATGATGGCCAACTAGGCCATCTTCTGCTACATATGCAGGTAGAGACACGAGCTCTGGGGGTACTGGTTAGTTCATATTGTTCCACCTATAAGGTTGCAGACCCCTTTAGCTCCTTGGGTGCTTTCTCTAGCTCTTCCATTGGGAGCCCTGTGTTCCATCCAATAGATGACTGTGAGCATCCATTTCTGTGTTTGCCAGGCACCTGCATAGCCTCACAAGAGACAGCTATTTCAGGGTCCTTTCAGCAAAATCTTGCCTGTCGTATGCAATGGTGTCAGCGTTTGGAGGCTGATTATGGGATGGATCCCCTGGGTATTCTTTTATTTGTATAAAGTTGCAAGTAAATGTAAGGCTATGCTTGAACTATTTTAATACATATTGAAATCTGCAAGACTCTTAATTGCATTTGAAGCTCAGTGGAAGGATACATTAGCAACTGTTGATCATATCCCTACCTTTCCTACGTTTGACAGTATAGTCCTTGATCATGTGTCTTGAGTATCTTGGATAACAGATGCACACAAATACATTAACTCTTCAAAATCAAAACATAAAGAGTTGATTATATTGACAGTGATCTTTGATAGGTGAAGTCACATGGGCCCCCTGTGTAGTATTTACAAAGTTTTAGAGAAATGTTTTAACAACACATAAGACATTTAAGAGACAAAGTAAAAAAAAGTAATCTTTCAGATAATGGGCAGTTTCTGAGAAAGTTTAACATTGTGGTAGGAAGAGGATACAGATCTTTCTTAGAAGCTGTTTCTGGAAGCCTAGATTCCCTAGGGAGATGCAGGCAGATGCCAGGCAACTCACATGGGCCATACTGTTCAGTCAAGACCATCCAATATGTGCAAATGTAGATCTATTTGTGTTGGTAATTCATGTGATCTAATTTCAAGAAAGTAAGACACAGGCTTTGCTGTAGGCACAGTGGCACCAGTAATCTCCCTAGGCAAGGACTAGTCAAATTCATCATTGAATGTTCTTCCTCCTGTTCTCTCTGCAGGGTCTTTTGACTTGAAACTGAGTTCCTGAACAAAAGCACAAGACCCATCCAACTCCTCACATGGATCTCAACATGAGAAGCAATTTTCATCAATGGCTCCCTGAAGTACAAATAAAGCTACAGAGCACTGCAAAGATCGAAATAGGAAGAACTTACTGTTTCAGGGGGAGGTGAGTCACTGTCCATATAGATTCTATGTAAACTTACAGAGAGGAGTAGGGAGAGAGGTTTGCTTGGTCATCAAGCACAGTCTCCCCTACCAAGTCCATTTTATAACAACCGGCAAATGCTAGGTTAGCAGCCAGGCATGTGGATACAGGATGTATGGAGGATACAGGATGCATGTGGATACAGGATGCATGGAGGGCTTCCAGTTGGCTGGCCCTGTTTTTTTTTTATGATTTATTATTTTTATTTTATGTGCATTGGTATGTCTGTGTGAAGGTGTCAGATCCCCTGGAACTGGAGTTACAGGTAGTTGTGAGCTGCCATGAGGGTGCTGGGAATTGAACCTGGGTCTTCTGTAAGATCAACTAGTGCTCCTTAACCACTGAGCCATCTCTCCAGCCCGTTTTTTTTTTTTTTTTTAAATACTGTGTACCTGAATGAGATGTGCTAGCTACATCATGTGACCTTACCAGATGTGCTCATTACAATGACCCAGCTGCTCCATGTGACTTCTGACCTGTACTTTGGTGGCTGGTAGAAGTAGACATTCACAAATTTCCCTCATACAGAGCTAACACTTGTCTCATCAGAATTGGGCTTGACTACTGTTCAGCAGAAGAGCCCTTGCCCGGGACCACAGCATTCACCACCAGTGCTGGGTATTTGAGTGTAGCTTCATCTGGGCTCAGGTGATATTTCTCAAGGACCTTTTTGTCTGTGAGTTTAAGTCCCCCCAAAGAGAGCTCCCAAATTCAGAGCATATCATCTTGAGTATAAGACAGTCCCCCTTCTGCTTTTGAGGGCATCTCTTCGTTGGCTTTTGGTATTTTTATAGCCTGGCCCCAATGCCTAAGATGTCCTTTAATCTAGAACATAATAGCAGTTGCTATGAAGTACAATGGTCCCTTGGCATCTGCAGGGGACTGATTTTAGGAGCTCCTATGGAGTTCAGAGTCTGCCATGCTCATTTCTTACATGAAAAAGGATACAGTCTTCTCTGGGGTTCAGATCATTTTTTATACCATCCACTCCACTGAAAGTGGGTACAAGTAATGGTTATACTGCATCACTAGTAACAGCAGCAATAAAAAGCTTGTACCTGCTGGGTACTGACGTGTTTCCAGGTGCTTTCCTTCTGTGGTTAGTTGAATCCACGGGTGTGCAACCTTGTGCTACAGAGGGCAGATTGTACTTAACAACAAAGAGGCAGCCCATTTAGTCACAAAAAAGTGATTCTGACTTTTCTTAAAACCTGATGTTTTACTCTGTGCTCTTCAACGCCAGGAGGAGAGCATGTGGCTTAGTCTTTCACATCCTGCTTGTTGGCAAGTGGTTTTTGTGTCCACTGCTGGTGGCATCTCTCATCTGCCAGCTGTGGACACAGTGACCTCTGGCACTTTCAGAGCAGAGCAGTCTGGAGAGTTGAGACGGTCTGGTCCAATGGTACAACTTCTCCATCACATTGCCTGGCCCAAGCTCTACAGCTGGGGCCATCAGGCAAGCAGATGGATGCATCATACAAACAAGGTTAAATGCCACTTCCTCTGAAGTCCCCTGTTGTGGAAATTATTCAATCCTGACCTGGGTTTCTCCCTCGCCTTTAATCTTAGTTCCCAGATTAACACACACACACACACACACACACACACACACACACCCTTAATGTTTACACACCCTTAATGTTTACGATAAGCTTTGCACACTACAAAAGCTAGGCACCTGCCTACCTTCTATACCATTAGAATCTACTTTCTTATGAATAACCCCGAGTTATTACTTCCTTTGTTTCATCTGGCTGCTCTTAACCCCTATTGGCTAGCCCTTGGGGCCACTTTCTCTTGACTCCTAAACCATGGCAGCTTCAACCCCCCAGCCCAGGAAACCTAAATCCCACCTATGTATGTCTCTCCTGCCCAGCTATTGGCTGCTGGTAGCTTTATTTACCAATCAGAAGTAACTTTGGGCCAAGGTGTGTGTGTGTGTGTGTGTGTGTGTGTATGGACTGTGGATTCTCTCATCTCTGGGACAACCTGGTCTTGGGGCCCACACTTAGCATTACAACAGATAGCAAAAGACCAAACCTCAACAGTCCTCTGCATTTTGGGAACACCCAATATGAGGCTCTGCGCAGCTAACTCCTGTTTGTGGGCTTTCATCTCAAGTCTCCTTTGTTTTGTGCGGATTCCAAATACAGTTAATTCCATCTAAGTGACAAGAATTAGCTCTGCTTTATCAAGCTCTGGGCATGTCCAAACCCATTTATGAGGTTTAATTAACACGAAGGCAGCCAGCTGTCAACAGTTTGCAGAACAAGCCAAGTTTACTCTGACTGTCTGTGGGAGCGATCCTGTGGGGAGCTGCCTATCTGCTCGCCATGTGACACTTTCAGGGGGACTACTTAGGTTGCACATAACAGGTGCTTAAGAATAACTTTAAATTGGGAGCGCTGTTCACAGTTGATGTAGGATGGTGAGTGACCACGTATTCTACTGATGCTCAGTGTAAGCAGCAGCAGGGGCCACCTCTGCCAGGGCTGGGTGACACTGCTCCACGGGAAGAGCACACTTCCCATATGATGACCTGCCTTTCACTCAGGCCACGTGTTTCTTGAATCCCTCAGCTCCCAGGAATGGATCCACTGGTGTGAGATTCATGATTTCCAATGACCATTTTGAGACTAAGAGTGGCACTGCTGGATGAATGAGAACAAAGCATGCCACACAGGTATTAGAATTCCCAAATGGAACCTGTGCTGCTTTGAGTAAGAGTGGCCCCCACAGGCTCATGTATTTGAGTGCTTGGTATTCAGGCAGTGGCACTACTTGAGAGGGAGTAGGTGTGGCCTTGTTGGCGGAAGTGTGTCACTGGGGGTGGGTTTTGGGTTTCAAAAGCCCAAGCCAGTACCAGCATCTCTTTCTTCTGCTGGTGCCTATAGATCTAGATGTAGAGCTCTCAATTACTTCTCCAGCTGTGTGCTGCTATGCTCCCCACCATGGTAACAATGAACTAAACTTCTGAAGCTGTAAGCCAGCTCTAATTGAATGCTTTCCTTTATAAGAGTTGCTGTGGTGGTCATGGTGACTCTTTGCAGCAATAGAACACTGGTTAAGACAAACTCGTTATGTTGCACACTACTTTTAAAAAATTAAGAAATCTGAACTGCAAAATAAAAGGCTGTGCACATCATGACAGAGTCCACACTGTACAGATGCCAGGGTGAACACCTGTGACAGGATCTATGTAGCGTCGGCTAGCTTAGAATTTGTCTGTAGCCAAAACTAGTCTCAAGCTCACAGCACTCCTGCTTCAGCCTTCGAGTGCCAAGGCTAACAGATGTGCAACACCACACCTGGCTCACTATACTTTACGTGTGCACACATGTGGAGGCCAGGAGCTGATGCCACTGGGTGTCTTCCTCAA
This sequence comes from Mus musculus, assembly GCF_000001635.26. Classification (NCBI taxonomy): domain Eukaryota; kingdom Metazoa; phylum Chordata; class Mammalia; order Rodentia; family Muridae; genus Mus; species Mus musculus. The sequence continues at coordinate 35,978,239 of NC_000079.6, forward strand.
TCATTCTCCACCTTAGGTTTGGATGCAAGGTCTCTTAGTGGAGCTGGAACTGACCAGTTTGGTTAGATGAGCTATCCAATGAGCTTTCAGGATTCATCTGTCTGCTCTTCTGCCACCAGGCTTAGCTCGGTGGTCTGTCCAGTTTAGCTGGGTGCTGGGACTCTGAACGCAGGCCTGTGTGGCTTTACTTTACTGTGCATGGACTCAGCTGCCTAGCCCCACGGCCATGACTTTTTAGGTAGGGTGACAGACTGCGTGGACATAATTCACATGAATGCCACAGGAATTCATGACACATTGCCTTAGCCACTGTAGTACCCACACTACTTACATGCATGGTCCAGCTTTGATGTGAATCCAGTCTACTTAGCATCAAGAAGAAATTCTTCCTGTGAGACAGGTCCCTGGAACCTCCCAGAAGTTAAGGAAGATGTTATGTGGCATGTGCCGTGTGTGTGTGGAAGGAATGGATTTTATACAACATATGGCATCTTTAACACCTGGGAAAAGCTCAAAGGTCGCAGTCAGAGCTGAATGACTGATCACCAGAGTCACCTGGAGAGCCATATTTTATCTATTTTTATTAATTTTTAAATTAAGGTTTACTTTTTATGCTCATGAATGTTTTGCTAGCACGTATGTATGTGCACCATGTGCACACCTGGTACTGCAGCAGCCTTCAGAGGGCATCAGATGCCTGGAAGTTGGACTACAGATGGTTGGGAGCCCCTGGAATACTGGGAAATCAAACCTGGGTCCTCTACAAGAGCGAAACATACTTTTAAAATTTTCGAATGTCCTCATAAGTGCTGAGCCATCTCTCTAACCTTGAGAACTGGATTCTGAATATTCCATCTTTGGGTTCTTCACTCCCTGTTGACTCTAAGGTGTTAAACAGCACAGGTAACGTGCAGTCATAAGACATTCCCAGTGCCCCTGGTGTCTCAGGATTACATATGACACACTTCAGTGCATGGCTTTCCTTGGGGATTGCCAGAACTGAGATTCCAGTGTGCATGGGATGTGGAGGGACTTGGGAATCTGCATTTGTAGGTTTGAGTGGCGGGGTGTACCTTAGACTCCTCATCTTGATCCATGTCCTCATTACCTGTGTCTGAACTGGTGCTTACTCTTGCAATCTTCAGTTGTTGGTGGGGTGGGGCCCTCCTTTTGAGTTCCCACTTCTACCATTCCTGCCGTGTCAGGAAATAAATGCACATTCATTGTAATGGGTTTATTTGGTACAAAAGGATAGAGAGATAATTATGTTTACTGTTAAGGACCAAGACACAGAGTCTGCAAAAGCTCTATACAAATGTGGGTGATCTTTAAGATGGGGTAGGATGGCGAGGAGACACAATAACATATAGCATTATTCTGAGTGACCTCCAGCTCTTCACTCTTACACCCGAAATGAGGATACACAGCCATTTCTTCACATAACAGCTGTGACAGAATGCAAATGGGACTCAGTTTATCAGCGCCTACAAGGCAGGCAGAGCAGTGGCTATTTCACCCAGTACTGGGAGGTTCCACCATATAGAATGGATGCTGGAGGTGGTCAGTTCTGCTGTGGAGGCTGTTTCCTTGTGCTGGCTTCCTATGTCCTGGGCTTCTCTTGATTCTCAATGATAAGCTTGTCAGTTGAGTATAGTTGGCCAATATGGACCTGAAGGCAAAGAAAAGACACTGGTTAAGAATTGTTGGACTCTGTCAGCTATTTGGTTTGAAAAAGAGCCTTGCTATGTAATTCAGACTTCCCTTGGGCCATCCTTCTGACAGCCTCCCAGTCGCTGGAATTATAGATGTGTGCACCAGCATGCTTTCATTTCTTACAAGAATGTGCACGTGCCTGTCATGGCAGGCTGATGCCTCTGAAAACTGCACAGGGTAAAGTTCATTCCCATGTGCCTTTGCTAGTCTTATTTTCCATCCCCTAGTATCACTGTGGAAGGTTAGTGAGACCCCGTCCCCCTTCTCTCAAATGTTACCATGGCCAGTCTTGGTATTTGGAGATGGCAAGGCTATCTACCAAGCTCCCTGGCTGTCAGCTGCAGGCAGAGCCATTCATGTGCAGAGCTTTCCACCCCATGAGAATTCCTTCCCCTACAGACAGCAGCCTGTGCTGGGTCTAAGTTGGGGTTGGGAGTCTATGCTCACCAGGCTCCTATTCCCTGTCTTTCCTGCCTCTTCCGTGTATCCTTTTAAACTAAGTGTCTTTGTTGGTATTCCCAGCTCCTACTACCTCAGATGCTGCAGTAGCAATGTAGGGCTGTCCCTTTTCTAAAACAAAGAGTAGTTGTCATGGTTTCTCACTAACGACACTTCCTAGGCGATACTTTAAGGAACAAACAGAACTGGGGAAGAAAGTGCTGAGCATTGGGACGTACATCTGTCAGGATCTCAGCACTTGGACACTCTCTATGGACCATCTGGGGCGAGAAATTGCTCTTTAGAAAGGCAAATGAGAGCACACTCCCAAAGGCCAGGGCTGCTACCCAGAGTAGTCATGTGTCAGAACCCAGATTCTCTCAGGGTTCCCCCCTGCTACACCCCACCCCTCAAGGTTTCTCTTTGAAGCTCTGAAACTTGCTTTGTTGATCATGCTAGCCACAAACTTAAGAGATTCACCTGCCTCTGTACCCAGTGTTGGAACTGAAGGCATGTACTACAACGAGGGGTCTTCTCAAGGGTTCTTTTCCTTCCTTAGTGCTGCGGTTTAAAGAGAGGGCAAGGGAGTATGCCCTTAGCAAGGAACACAGTCAGTGTGGGTCACCCGTACCAATGTGGGCAGCTGCAGCAGCCTCCCGACTTCCCTGGTTCCCATGCATTTGCCTTGCATGGAGTCTGCACTTGAGCAAAGGTGGGAAGCAGCTCTCTAGAATAATTCTGGACAAAATCACAGTGATGAACTTGCTTCTGTGTCTGTGGTCTGTGTTCTCATTGGCACATGGAATGCCAGGCGGATGGGACCTGGGAAGCTGCATTTCTCAGAGGCAGAACTGAACACTTGGATAAATATGGCTGGATCCTTCATTAGTCTATGATTAGCTGGGTGGAGCTTTTGTGTTCATTCATTCATTTATTCTCTGGATTTCTAAGGAATTATATCACAATCCCAGTGAGTGGAGCCGAGGACTTCTTTGGGATTTTCAACATGATAACCTTAAGTTGTTCCTGATGGATTGAGCCACATGTCTTAAGAGAAAGACCAGCGCTTTTCTCAACCCTAAATACTTGTAATATATATTAGTAAACAGCAGGAAGTATATATTAATACATTTGTAAAATATATTAGTAAATTGGTGCTGTTTAACTCATTGAGAAGTTGGCTCTGGAGGCTGAGTTGTGGTCCCCCCCCCCCCCATTTCAGACCTAAGCATGTTTATTTCAGCATGTCTCCAAAGACCCCTTGTCTACCCATCCCTATGAGAAACATAAAGGAGAACACACCAGCCCAAGCATGAAGACGCCGTGTCCTTGGGACTAGGAGAACAGCTTTTTGGAATAAGAACCTCATGTCCTTGGACACAGCTGGGAGGGAAATCATTCCTAGGCACCTTCCCGAAGCAAGACTCTGCTGCTGTTTCCCATGACGAACATGAACTGTCTGTGGTGGATGGCCAATTAGAAGACTCACCCACGAAGACATTATCCTGGGACCTTCTTCTCTAACACACACTCTAGCTGGCTGTTCTGGTTCCAGGAGCTTGCCCAGTAGGTTTCTGAATGTTATGTCTGATCTCAGGTCCTCCTGTCTTTTTACTGCTTTAGTTTTTATTCCTGCTTGCTATATACTTAATACATTTACTCCTTCAAAGCCGAAGGCATGGCTAGTATGGATCCTTCTCATCTGAAACAGACCCACGGCTCTGAAAACACTATCAAAGTCTTTTCAGAAAAGTTAAAAGACAAATAGTTTTTTAAACAAAGTAACCAAATCACTCTTTGGAAATATCTACATAACTGATCTAGATGACATACATGTGACTTTATTTAACAGTTCACATGGGTCAACTCGGTCAGAGTGTGTTTTTATTTGGTCTATGTTGGAGCATTAACAGGAGGTTTTGTTTTCTGTTTTGTTTTTTCTTTTTGTTTTTGTTTTGTGAAATAGATTCTCTCTATATAACCATAGCTCTGGCTGTCCTGGTATTTACTAGGTAGACCAGGCTGGTCTTGAACTCACAGAGATCCACCTGGGATAGGATTATATAAGAGCTCTGTAACAGAGCTGTTCTACACCAGGCGAGACTGCTGGGAGTCGCTCAGAGATTACTGTCTTGTGAGGAGCAGAGACTGAGAACTGAGAAGAAATCCAGATGGCAGACAGTTTGATCTGCTAGGTGCCCTTTTCATGCTCAGCTTCTGTAGAGAATGTACTGTCATCTGCAGATCTATTGTGGATGCCTCTGGCAAGGCTCTGTGATCTCAGAATGGCCTTGGCTTGTGTTGATGGGGTGCTGGGCCACAGTCCCATATCTACCTGAAAAAATGTTCTCCTTGCCTTCCTTTTGGTCCGAACATCTTTTTCTGCTAAATGACCGGCCTGAGCACTTCTAGGTGGTCTTTACAGTTCTCTGTGCTCCAACAGTCTCACCTCTCACCTGAGTTCTCTGAGCCAGTATATTTCTGTAGTGTGAGGACACTGAACTAGTGGGGTACCTCTGTAGTGTGAGGTTTCTGAACTGCTGGGGTACCTGTGTGGTATAGGTTTTGTAACCAGGGATGTTTTTCTATAGTGTGAGGTCCCTTGGCTAGCGAGGTACCTGTGTGGTGTAAGGTCTCTGAGCAGCTGGTAAGAATCTGGTCAGGGAGCAGCTATCAGAGACACGAGGAAGAACGAAAGTCCTGAGGCACCTGGAGGTGGGGCTGTTTCCTGCTCTCTCCCAGCCATCAGCTGCTCACAGGTCATCAGCTCAGGAGATAAGTCAGCAGTCTGCTCTGTTGTCTGAGTAGCCGGTAGAGCACATGTGATCAGTGCCTAGGCCCTGGATGAGGCGATGCACTCAAGTGCATGCCAGTTCCCCCCACTTATGCCCGCCTTCTGCTCACAAGTCAGTAGGATGAACTGTACATATCACATCACTGAGTCCTACATTCTTGGCAGACAACAGTGCCTAGCAGACCAATGAGTACTGAGCATGAAGGATCTGAGGGCAAGGGCTCAGCAGAGAGATGGAGACAGGAAAGGCCTATAGGCGTAAAGTCGGTCACCATCATACAGCAAACAGGCATTTGCTGAATAAAAGATGTCATTCAAGCTGAAGGATGACCACCCCCTGCTCTGGCAGACCGAGAGGAATCCAGGTGAGACATCCAGGAGTTAGGTTAGACTTCGCAGAGACAGTGCTGGGGCAGGGCTGGGGACAGGCACGTGCAAGGGCAGCAGCATAGAAACACAAGAGCACTTGGACCTTGAAAAGTGTCAAAGCCAGCAAGGGCTCATCCTGGAAGCAGAGGTATGGGATCACAGGACAGAGAGAATAAATCGAAGAAGACATGGGCTAGATCCTGCTTCCTGAATTATTTTGAGAAAAGTGAGAACCATAAAAATGTGTGTAGCAGAGGACTCACTCACACCTGTGGTGTTAAGATTGTTTCAGATTCATTTCTACTGTGGTGAGGACATAATAATAATAATCATCATCATCATTATTATTGTTTTTTGAGATGGGGTTTCTCTGTGTAGCCCTGGCTGTCCTGGAACTCGTTCAGTAGACTAGGCTGGCCTTGAACTCAGAGATCCACCTGCCTCTGTGCACCACCACTGCCTGGTAAGAGCAATTTATTTTGGCTCAGAGTTTCACAGCCATTTTCTAGCAGGGAAGTCAGGTTGATAGGAACTTGAAGCAGCTTAATCCAGGGTCAAGAGCAGACAGGGATAACTACACATACGCTAGCATTCTCTACTTTTATACAGCCCAGGACTCAAACCGAGGGAATAGTGCCCCCTACTTTCAGGCTGGGTCTTCTTCCCAAATCAATTAAGGCAATTAAGACAATCTTCACAGTCATGTTTACATGCCAAACTGATTTCGACAGTCTCATTGAGACTGTCTTCCCAGGTGATTCTAGCTTGTGGCAAGCTGACATTTAAAACAATCACAAACCCTTAGCTGAGTCCAAACAGGATGGGACTTCATGTTATGATCATTTACCACTGTCTGATCTAACGTCACTTGCAAGAAAGACTTTTTTTTTTCCATTTTTTATTAGGTATTTAGCTCATTTACATTTCCAATGCTATACCAAAAGACCCCCTTACGCACCCACTCCCACTCCCCTACCCACCCACTCCCCCCCTTTGGCCCTGGCGTTCCCCTGTACCGGGGCACACAAAGTCTGCGTGTCCAATGGGCCTCTCTTTCCAGTGATGGCCGACTAGGCCATCTTTTGATAAAGAAAGACTTTTAAAAACTCTGTGTGTGTGTGTGTGTGTGTGTGTGTGTGTGTGGTTATGTGCCTATGAGTGCCGATGCCCACAGGGGCAAGAGGTGTCACACTTCTCTGGAACTGGAATTACAGATGGTTGTGAGATATCCAAGGTGGGTTCTTGGTTCTCTGTAAGAGCAGAAAGCACTCTTAACTGCTGGACCATCTCTCCCGCCCCTGAATGAATATCTTTAATATTGGTATAGTACTTCATTAGAAAGATGCGTTGCAATGTATTGAGTTGTTTCCCATTATGAACACGTAGCCTCCTTTTGGTTAATGCAGGTTAATATGTCTTTTTGTGTGTGTGCCTGATGTTTTTGTTAATGAAAGTTTCTAGAAGCAGAATTACTGGGAATAGGTATGATATTCTTAGGACTCTCTAGGGAGCTTCCAAATTGCTTTCAAAGAGGTTTGCTTGTTTTTACAACTTATGCTCCCTCTGGTGGCCTGCCTGAAGGCTTTGTGTGATATAAGCGTCTGACAAATGTGTCTTGCCCCCACATAACAGGGTATGTGGACTTGGGTGTATAGAGCAGGAACAAAGGCATTTCCTGCTCCATTCCTAATGAATCCCCGGCCCCTGACAGTGAGTTCTAAAGGAAGCTTCCAAACCCCAGTTACCTAGGGCTGGGAAACGGACAGAGGCCAAAAGCACCCAACTTACAATTCACTTTGACCCAAGTATCAGTTAGGTTTTTTTTTTTTTTTAATTTCATTGTTTTTTTTCCCAGACATGGTCTTTCTATGAAGTCTTGCTGTTTTAGACTCGATCCATGGACTAGGCTGGCCTTGAACTCATAGAGGCCTGTCTTTGCCTCTCAAGTGCTGGGATGAAAGGTGTGTGCAATCACCTCCTAGCCATCAGTTGGGTGTTTAAAGTCCATTTAAATTTTCAGTTCTGGGATAGAATCCAGGGCTACATGCATGTCATATTAGACATACCTCCAACTCTTAAATAAATCTGTCCAGTTGTATAATTCTATGGCTTGAGGTGAGTTCATGCAATCAGATCTTGATAATGTGAGCAGTGTTAAATAAATGTAAGGGTGAATGAGATCCGTCTGTCTAGGGTCTTGTATGTTCTACATCCCTTAGCTGCCTACTGCCTGTCTTTGACTCTCTCGCACACTGTAGTTAGGCTGAGGGTCTCCGACTTCTGTGCCTCTCTGCCTAGTTTACTATTAATAGAGGCCCCCTTGATGTTCACTCAAGAAAAGCCAGCCAGGCAGTGGTGGCACACGCCTTTATTCCCAGCACTTGGGAGGCAGAGGCAGACGGATTTCTGAGTCCGAGACCAGTTTGGTCTACAAAGTGAGTTCTATGACAGCCAGGGCTATACAGAGAAACCCTGTCTCAAAAAAACCAAAAAAAAAAAAAAAAAAAAAAAAAAGAAGAAGCCTGTCTACCCTCTGGTTTCCTCTGTAGATGGGGATCTCTTCCTAAAAGAGACAACAGAGATGCAACACTCACATGATGTTCACACGTACTTACTGACTTTAAAAGCGCCTGTTTTGGTGACTGATGGAAGAAGGAGCAGGAAGGCATGGAATTTTTTAATTCTGTTGCTCTCACAGCAACACAGGACAGCTCAGGTCAGGACAGGCAAGTGAGCAGTGTCCAGTAAGTATGGTCACCTACCACATCATGATGTTCTAGTCAAGGGCACATGTCTATGTGATGGTGGCCATATAAGATCATATTGCCTGTGGTGCTGTAGCCATATTAGTTTGTGTGAACAGAGTCTATGATAATTCCACAGCAATAACATGGACTAATGACAAGTTCCTCAGGACATACCTATCCCATCATCAGTGATGCATGGCTTTACTTGGTGACTGAAAGTGATGGTGCCTTGCAACCTGTGGCAGTAAGGTTCTATGCTGGTTACTGTGAAACCCAGATCTGCTATGATTAATTAAGTGTATAATTACAGACCCAATGAAAGCAGGCTGACAAAACCAGCAATAGGACAACCACTTCCTGCAACAAGAATGTGCACTGACTGTTAAACAGAACTGAACAGTATAATGTTGGCTGAGCACAGAGTTTTAGGCCATAATCCAGGGATACGGGGATTAACCCAGAGCAATTACAGAAAAGGTTAAGGGAAACAATGAATTTTCACAGGGAAGGAACTCCAAACAGCTATCTCAATGAGTGCTACGGAGCAGAGCCCACAAACGTACATCTAACTGTCCTTTTGCATTTTTTGTGCCTGTACATCAGCACATACAGGAGGTTGGGGGGATTCAGGCTGCAACACCGATGACAGAGCATGCTGCCACTAGGCTGTAGGTTAGAGGGTCACATCAAAGGAACTAAGGAAGTGCAATTAGCAGCTTCAATTACAGCCCCCTCAGAGCCCACAACTGACTTCTACAGCCAGACAATCACTGTGCATAAATTGGCCATTAAAATGGATCATACTTTTCTTCTATAAACTTTCAGAATTGGCATTTGAATCTATTTGAAAAAGACAGATTATTCAACTGCAAGTAGGATCTAAGAAAACAGAATTATCTTAGTCCTTGAGGTCTTTACTGCTAACTCTTCAGACGTGGAATCACCCTCCAATGAACCTGAGACTCACGGGTAGGAGAGCCGGGCTCAACAGCCAGAAGTGGGGGTAGAAAGACCTGCCAGTGGGATAGACCAGCCCTGCCAGGGATCCTAAACCTGCCCCTGCTACCTCCTGCTTGTTTCAGAGCAGCTGGGAACCAACTAGACAACAGGCATGGGGAGTACTCGACAACTGTTTTAGCTACACCCAGAGTCTAAATGTAGGGAGGCACATGGCAAGTGCTTATGTGCAGGGCCCAGCTTAGTCACCATGCGTAGCAATTTTAGCAATCTTTGAAGGCCCTTCTCTTTCTACCTGCAGGAGCATATGGGTCTGTAATGACTAAAGTGACATGCCAATGACATGGATGATAAGGCTATGTGCCTTTTTTTTTTTTAATTGAATTGAACTTGAGAAATGACTGCTGGGTTGGTTCTTATCTTCTCTAGAGCTGTGCTTTCCTGCCCAGGAGGGCCCTTGTACTCTTAACTGCTCTGACGGCTTGGTGAGAAGGGAGTGCATAGACACTGGAAGTGAGATGAGAGATGTGGATTTCTGGCTGTGCTGGCAAAATCCAGGGTAGACCATTGCTGCTCCCTTCCCTGAGGTTACTAAAGCTGGCCAGGGTAAGTGGCAAATGTGCCTCAAAGGCATGTGATGATGCCATTACTCTCCATCGTGAGGACAGTGACAGGGGCATCTAAGGAGGGTTTGCTATATGCCCGGTGCTGCTCTAAGTGCTCCCGAGTATCTCACAAAAGTGAACATAACTTGTTTTGCTTTAATAATCATTAAAGGTGTGTTCTTGCTCAGATGAGCATGTCCTTCCATTTCACACACCAAAGCCAGCACCACAGTGATCCACACTGAACACATGATAAAAGCCAGTGCAGTACCAACTGTCACTGTTACTAAAACCACACCAAAATAGCCTAAACAGAATGGTGTGGTGTTGATGAGATGGCTCCGTGTGTAAAGACAGCCACCAGGCACAGCAACCTGAGTTCACTCCTCTGAACTTACAAGGTGGAAGGGAACAACTGATCTTGCATGTTGTCCTATGATATTTACATGCATGCTTATAGCATGGGTCTGTGTGCTAGACATATGCACACATAAATAATATCTAAAAAATAGAAAGAAATATGCATGATCTTCAGGAATAAACTAGAAATCTTAAAATCTAGGGTGGCTGTGGTGATGCAAGTCTATAATTCCTGCACCCAGGAGGCAGTTTGTCAGCCTGGGATACAGTGTTTTCAGGCCAACACTCTATGTAGTGAGATTGTCTTAGAATGCCAAAGTAACAAAAATTATCCTTCTGCCTAAGCTTAGACATTTAGACTAACCCCTCCCTTGCAAGGTTTCACATTATAGCTCCAGACTAACCTACAGCTTGTCATGTAGCCCCAGCTGGGCCTCAATCTCCAGGAAATCCTGCGTTAGCCTTCCAAATGCTTGGATTACAGGTGTGAGCAATTGTGCTCAGCTTCTAAAACAGATTTTTACCAGCCATCTCATGGAAAGGCATGATTTATTGGGCTAAGAAGGAGGGAGAGGATGAGGCTGCAGGTAGAGTACACGCTCACAACCCCAGCCTCAAGTTGAGGTAGGAGGACTGGACTGAAGCCAGGCTGGGCTCCACAGGAAGACTGGATACAGGGTCAGGACAAACCAGTCCCAGACAGACAAACCACCAAAAGACAGTGATGTCAAAACAGAGAATAATGTGAAAACGAAACTCTTAAATTATTTTTGGGATACAACCAAAATAGGGCATTCGTCAGAGGTGAGAGGTCAACCCAGGGGAGTCTTTCACACTGGACCCTGGCATCAATTAGCTGGCAGTCTTATCTTGAGGACTTGGGACTAGAGTTGAAGGGTTATTAAGGACATTTCTCTGAAGTGTCCCATAGATCCTTAAGTACATGGCATATATTGCTCTATATTTCTGCTTATTTTAATCTAAAACTGTTTTTCCCAAGGTGATCATGAATTTCTGGGAAGATACACTGAGTTTATCTTGTGCTCCAAACATTCAGAAGCATTTTAAAGCTCTTTCACTCTCTCAACATGGCTACACTTAACAGGGGATTTGGAAGGCGATAAATACAACAAAACGCCTTTCAGCTACCAATTAATGAATCTCCCATGGAATTCCAGCTTGAGGCCTCTTTTCAGAGGGCAAGTGCCCAGCTATGCACTCTCCCTGGCCTGTACTGCAGAGGGAAATCCCAGCATCAGGGCCTCTGGCTTATGCCAAAGCTGGACAGCTTGTCCAACTGCAATTCACCCAGCCACTCTCTGTGACACCACGGCAGCCTTGTCACTACTGCCTACTATGTCTGTAAGCCATGAGTTAGAGATACTGGGGCCTTCCTAATGAGGACAGAGGTGGTGACATAATACTTGTCCCTGTGTAGTAAGTGCTCTGGCAAGAGTAAAGAAGAGCTTTGGGGTGGAGCTCATTAGTAGAGCAATTGCTTGGCAATTTTCAGGTATAATTATCAGCAAGGAAAAATAAAAAAGGAAAAGAAAAAAATAACAAATATACTCCCCTCCTTACATCCCACACCATGGCTAGCAATTATTGTTGTTATCCTTGCTTGTAGGGACAGAGAGAGCAGATATAAGTGTGCATGTTCTCATTAACATATCCTTGCATTCCTTGTGAAATGGCTGCTCATGCAGGATTAGTGATATACCGTGATCTTTCTCTTAAGTGTTCTGGTTTGGACAAGGGATGGCATGGTACTATAACTCTCACCTGCTGTCATTAGCTTTCTGAGCCATCTTATCTGTTTGCCTGCATGTCTGATGTTGAGTTACAGAAGTAAGCCCACTATGTGAGGGCCTTTTTGTGTTCCAGGGGGAAATATAACTATTTTAAGGGATCTCAGAGAACTGTGGCCTCTAAGGAGCCTGGAAACACAGTCAGAGGCTTCCCATTTCAGCAAGCTTTTGGTTCTTTTTTTTTTTTTTTTTTTTGAGCACAAACATTTTAATGGTCTAAAATGAGATTTTTTTTTTAAGAGATTATCTACAGTTCAAAGCTCACCTTTTAATGTGTCCCACCCATGACCCTTTTAGGAGACATAAAATTATGAAGGATATCACCAGAAGCTATGTAAACATTTCATCTAAGGACCAAGAGAAGTTCAAGGTGTTTTCACAAGGAAACCAAAGAGACAACTGATATGAAAGAGCTGACCGCAGTCAGAGAAATCTTGGGAGGAGAACTAGAGTGAAGGACAAGGCGATGAGCAGGTGGGAGAGAAAAAGCAAACAGCTCAAACAGATCCTGTGAGGCGGGCGACCCAGGACGAAGGCTGGCTTTGGCATTATCTAGGTAACCCCGGTTTGTTGTTTTGTTTTATTTTGTTTTCTTTCCATAGGCGACTTTAATAATCTTGTTGCAAAACCAGTCCAAATCCTACTGCATTAAAGTCCTCATTGACTTGTTGGGTATAGGTGGTGCCCATGTGCTCTCATAACAAAAGTATCAGTTCTGGCAAGAAAGCTCAGCTGTGCCTTGATGGTACTGTTAGTAGAATGGCCTTGGGCTAGGCCAGGCATGTCCCAGCGATGTTCTGCTGGCTCCAGGGGACAGAAGACTGAGCCTCATTACTCTATCAATTTCTTGGCCTTGAAGAAGCGACGCAGGTAGAAGACCTGCCAGGTGGCTAGTCCAATGAGGCAGAACATGGAAAAGATGCTGAAGTACAGGACCCGGGTGTTCGTGGACTCATTAGTGTCCCTCATCTCCTCTTCCCGCTTCTTCATGTAGGCAAAGTCATTAACAATGGACTCGGAAAGGTCCTCGAGCCGTCGTAACTCCACCTCCAGTGGTTTGAGTTTCTCGACTTTTGCAATCTCTTCATAATTTTTCGCCTCTACTCCATGCTTCATGTCTAGAATCACGAGTTGGTCAGGTATCTGCCCTGTTCCCTTGCTCTCAAAACACACTTCAAACATGTCATAGTCTTCCGTGGTAAAGGCAAACTTCCCCTTGGTTGCATCCTCTTTGGCATACAGAATATGGCCAGCAGAATCTGTGATCTTGAGGTGGGGGCGCAGGCCGCCAGCGCCCCCAGACTGGTCGGTGATCTCGTAGGCGCCCGTCACCAGCAGGTCCTTGTGGATCTCCTCTCGGAGACACTTGCGAGAGTTCACGGGCAGATGGAAGGAGATGCCGAGGACCGAGCTGGGGCCGAGCAGCAACAGAAAGAGCCAGGCGGACGGGAGAGGGCCGGGCCGGGAGAGTGGGCCAAACAAACCAGACATGGTGCCGGAGCCTCGTTCACCACCCGGGCAAAGCTTTTGGTTCTTGCTACAGGTACAGGTCTGTTTTGAATGGATGCATGTGTGGGTGCAGAGGCTCCTAACAAGTCCACATCCATAAAAAGTGGGGGAGAGGTTAGCTTTTCCAGGTAGTCACTGCCTGGGCAACACTAGAGTTGCTCATTAGGGAAGCCATGGCATGATGGGAAGGCAGGCAAGCCACTGCTCCTTTCTTCTGATTGACATTCTTGGGTAATAAATGACAGGGAGTATAATCTAAGGAGATTTAGGCCAAGCACTTACTCTTATTACTGAATGAGTACTCTTTAAAACCAACCAACCAACCAACCAACCAACCAACCAACCTACCCCAGAGTGGAGTAGTTTCTCTCCAAGTCCTTCTAGAAGGTAAGACTACACACAGTAAATGAGATGGAGAGACTGCAGGTATGGTGCTGCTGTAAGACATGACGGCCTGGGCACTGTTCTCCAGAGCTGGTGCTTATGAATGCTTCCAGCTCTGGTCTAGACCAGCACTCAGGGTAGGGAGATGGTTAAGAAAAGGAGACAGGAGCAGACAGGAGACTGATGGGAGGGGCTGGGCAATGAGCAAGATGGTGCAGATGCAGGGCTCCAAGAGGAAAGTCTGTTAATACTATGATGGGGTTGTTGGCAGACAGTATTATGAACAAGACCACCAAATCTGCATGACTCCCAATTTGCTGCTTAACTCTGGTCTCTACCGATAATGGAAATCTATCGTCCTCACAAAGCCAATGCTGAGGAGATAACCAAGTACCACAGCAATTACTACATTAAATTCTTGCATTCCATTTGCCCAGATAACATGTTTGAACACAGAAAACAGATACAGAGATTCAACATTGGTGAGGACTGTCCAATATGGCTTAAATTCTGTCAGGTTTGTCTACTTGTGGCTTTGTGGCAAGTGCTGTGAAGCTTAAGCAGCAGCAGATGGACATCACTGTGAACAGGGCTGGGGAGCTGTATATTCACCATGGTGATGGCGTGGAAGAGGCTGGGTTATGACCGTGTCCTCTCATAAATATGGAGAATACTTCTTGGAAACTGGGGACCTATTGGATATTGGGGCTGGCAAAGGCAAGTACTATGCCATTAACTACCCACTCCAAGATAGGATTCATGATGGGTTCTATGAAGCCATTTTCAAGCCAGTCATGTCCAAAGCAATGGAGATGCTCTAGCCTAGTGCAGTGGTCTTACAGTGTGGCTCAGATTCCCCATCAGGGGACTGGTTATGTAGCTTCAATCTGACCACCAAAGGATATATGGAGTTCAAGAGTTTCAACTAGCCTATGCTAATGCTGCGAGAAGGCAGATAAGGAGGTGGCTATACCATCTGTAATGTTGCTTCGTGCTGGACTTACAAAACAGCTGTGGCCCTGGACACAGATCCCTAAAGAGCTACCATACAATGGCTGCTTTGAATACTTTGGATAGAGTTTTAAGCTTTACAGCCCTTCCAATATGACTAACCAGAACACTAATAAATACCTAGAAAAGATCAAGCAGAGGCTCTTGAGAACTTACGAATGCTGTCCTATGCCCCTGGCAATCCCACAGGACAGTGGTGATGAGGATGAGGAAGATGCTGACAAATGCATCTCCATCTGCTCCTCTGACAAACCCACTGCCTGTGAGGAAGGATTCTCTGACTCAGATTCAGAGGGAGAAGGTAGTTGTAAGAAGTCTTTTAACTTCAAAAAACCCAAGAGTCAAAACAGAGGATGAAAGAGAAAGATCCAAAAGAGAGAGAGAGAGAGAGAGAGAGAGAGAGAGAGAGAAGTCACAGAAAAAAGAAGTCTCCTTGGAGAAAACCAAGGAGGAGAAGCTAGAAGTCAAAGGGTAAAAGAAGAGGTCAAGTTGGCCTGAGCAAGGTCTGCAGTTGGCTACTCCCCTGGCTCCCCCTTTTCCTTAATCTCTCAGATTTTATACTTTTTATTCCTTTTCAAATAAAATATATGAAATATAACATCCCTAGGGACTAGATAGGAACTAGGGACAGGGCCCAGGGCCCAGGGCCCAGGGCAGTGGTGCTGGGAGACCTCTTCCCAGAGCTACCTTGTCCATCCTGCCCCATCCTGTCCATCTTAGTTTTGAACCATGTAGAGTCTGAGTGGAAAGAAAACAACCAGAAGACAAAATCCTGAACTGCCATGTGCCTGCATAGGAGCTCTGTTAAGATGCCCTTATTAGGGTCTCTAGAAGGGGTGACTAGGTCTTCTGGGCCCTCTTATTCTGCTTAGGTAATAGCAGTCATTTTTAAATTGGTTCTTTTTATACCTTCCCACTCGTCTTGGGCAAACAGAAAACTTACATTGCCCTGTCTTCAATTCTGCAGGTGGAGGTTGTTAGCCTAGTTTTCTTTTTGAGATATTTTCATTTTGTGAGACTCTTTGTAATAAAACAGTGCATATCTATAGAAAGAGAAAAACAAAACAAAGAACAGGAGACAGGCACTTGTTCTAGCATATTCTCCTACCTCTGCTGGGCTGGGGTACAACTAGTAAGGCAGGGAGACAAACATGCCTGGCTGGAGTCCCTAGGAGCCGCGTGGAACATTGCATAACAGGCTCTGTGAAATGAAAGCATCCGAACAGTAGATCCAACTCAGGCACCCAGCCCTTCTTGGAATTGAGCAAATCCTGAGACCCAAACATCACGTCAGAGTACAACTTGGTTCTTGGCCAGGCATAGTGACAGCAGAGTCTGGGCGCATTGCCAGAAACAATGTTCCACTGGAGGTCATGCTCCTGCAGTAAGGGTGAGACCCAAGCTTGGTACACGTCAGCCCTTGAACTCAACACTGAGGCCACCGGCACCTCATCAGTAGGCCCTGTCCCGATACAGTTAGTGGCAAGGCCCTGCAAATGCTCACCATCCTTCCTTGGTTACAGGCCAGAAGGAGCAAACTCCTGTCAAGTGGAAACTTGTAGTTCTTTGGGAAGTTAGTTATATCAAGTGATGGTTTGCTGGAGCACACAGTGACAGTTGCTAGAGCAAACTGTTTTCCTGAAGCAGACACTGGTGAAAGGATGTTTGGATATAGCCGACATGTGAAAGGAGGCTTGATAAAGGAGTATAAACGTGGTGGGAGAGGAGCACTGAACCTAGGTTTGGTTTGTTCCGCACTTATTATTTGATAAAGACACGCATGTATTGTTAGCCTTACACAGTGTTGTTGAGCTCACGTTGGGATAACTCCAACATTGAGAGAAACTCGCCCACAAACTGCTTGTGAGGTTCCTGCAGCAGCTTGCTGCTTCTGTGGCCTTGGCTCAGGCCAGTTAGAGAGCCTGGCAATTTCTTCAGTATTGAACTATATATAGTTGCTGGTTGGTGCCTGATGTTGGCTTGCTGAAAAGACTGGACTATAGCTGCCAGTTAGTGTGTGGTGTCTGCCTGTCTAGCGGACTGGTCTGCAGCTGCTGAATCATATTTGGTGTTTGCTACAGGACTGAACTGCTGCCTAAGAGGATCAAGCTCACCCCCAAGGAACTGTTGCTGAACAGGTCCATTTCCCTCATATCCTAATAACTTTTCTCTTCCACAACCTCTGCTGGGTGGTGGGCTAGAGAATTGGTTGAACCCTTATTAAAAGAAGGTTGCAAAAAACTTATGCCTGATATATGTCTGTTCACTGTTCTGGGAGGCATCTCTGATGAACACTGGGTACTAGGCTGCTCTTATTCACTCCCTCAGGACCCCTATCATTAGGGTGAATAAGAAGGCAGGCTCAGAGACACTGCTCAGGACAAAGGCCAGCCCTGCTCATCCACTGCAGATGCTCCGCCTACCTCTGCTTTAGCTGCTTTCAGTTTGTCATTGTTACCAGTTGATGACTGCCCAGTACCTTACTTGGCTGGACGGGGAACAGTTCTGTTGTCTGCATTATGTCATTCTCTAGATTTTGGACTTTGTGGGCTTCCAGAATTGAGGGATCATTACCGAGAGACATGGTTTCCTCAGTTCTGAACACAGCAGAACCCAAGCCAAGGTAAGTCTCCCAGTGGAGTCAGTGTTGAGAGACTCTGGGTAGGAGTCAGGGTCACACTCACTTTCAGATTCAGGCCTATGCAATGCCCTCATTTACTGTCCCCTTTCAAAAGCTGCCTTAGGAAGTTTGATAAAAAGTTCCCCATGATTCACAGTGAGTGTCCTCTTTTCTGGTTGTGCTCAATCACTTTGTACATCCAGTGCTTTCTGGAAGTTTCTCTGGGTGCATTCTATCCCAAACTATTCCTAACAGGATGCTGACAGCTGGCAGCAGGTCCCCTTCCTGTGCCCTCAATTCTGATGTCAATGAAGCATGTGCTAGAGAGGCTGAGAAACAACAGAAACAAAGGACCCTAGTGACAGCCTAAGCCGGCAGGTTCCTACAGCTCTTGTCCTGCTGGCCACCCAGAGCACTTTTCTTGTCCTTGGAGCCCTCAGATTTGCAGCAACTACATTGTGGCTCCTTGCTCACAGGCCCACAGGGAGCTATGAGTGACACCCAAGGACTTTAGGTATGCGGTTAGCAGTAATTTCTTTCCAGTGCTTTAGCACTGGCAAGAATGACATTACAATCCAGGGTCACTTCTGACTAACTGCACTCCCCTATATCTCTCCCTCTAGCAGCCAGGTTGTAGAGCACATCACAACAGTCACTGGGAGAAAAATATCAGTGTAATCCAGACTGCCTGGCAGGGCCTCAGAGGGGCCCCTAGTCCTATGTGAGATCTTATTCCAGCTCAGTGGCAAGGAGACAGCTGTGCTGGAAGCATTGAGAAAGAGTTGACAGGGAAGTGTGGGGAACCAGAACATCAGCAGCCACACATGCACAGGACAGAATACAGACTCTGTTAACACAGGCATGAAGGAGCTACTTCCTGAATGTTCCTCCAGAACTCCCAGGTCAGAGGGTCAAGGAGACATTTGAGTTCATGTGCAAGATTCTTGTCTTTCCTGAAATGTCTGGGTAAAGACATATCTTGGCTAGGGGATAGGACAAGGCTATCTATACCACACTTGTGGAAATGTCAAGCTATGCCATCCTGAAATAAGCAGCTGCTTTCCATGGCCATACCTTCCTCGGATGCCCGCCCTTCATATTTGAACCTTCCTCCTGTTTCCCTCCTCCCAGATGCCCAATGCTTACAGTTATTTGTCAATGCCCCTTAGTCTGCTTTCTAGCTGGGCCATCTTTCATTCAGAATGGCCATGGCCAGGCCTCAAAGACAGTGCAATGCCTTGTACATCAGCTGTAGGGATGGCTACTGTGAAGGGGTCTCGTTTGTGGGGATAGGCTGCTGGCCACAACGCTCAGGCTCCCCTCTTTTCAAGGGAAGCAAGAGGCCTGTAGCCCTTAGTTTACTGCAGGAAGTTACTCTGGATGGGGCAGGAAGAGAGGGCAAAGCCAGGGCCTGACATGACAGTGGCCCTCGTGAGGCCAGGGTTTTTGCTTCCTTGGGTCAGCCTACTGGTGGTGGCTCTCTGGCACCCCTCAACTCTTCTCTCAAGCCAAGTCTTGGAGCTAACTTAGTATATGGAAAATTCACTATGGACTTTGGGGGGAATAACACCCTTACCAAGGTCCCCCAAGGCTATTACTGAGTTTTCCTTCCAATCAGATACCAAGTGTGGTGATTTGAATACGAATGACCCCATAGGCTTATATATTTGAGGTATGGCTTTATTGGAGGAACTGTGTTACTGGGAGTGGGCTTTGGGGTTTTAAAAGCTCAAGTCAGGCCCAAAGTCCTGCTTGCAGATCTGGATGTAGAACTCTCACCTCCTCCAGCATCATATCTGCCTATGTGCTGCCCTGCTTCCCACCATGCTGATAATGGACTAAACCTCTGAAGGGTTAAGCTCTAAACCTCTGCTAGCAAGCCAAAGCTAAACACTTTCTTTATTAAGAGTTGTTGAAGTCATGGTACCTTTTCATAGCAATAGAATCTGATAGCAAGTAAGAGAAGCATCAATATCTGAAGGCCTCCTTGAGCCCCTAGCAGAGGTGTCAACCTCTACATCTGAGCATCCTCCACCCACTTCTGTGCTCACAGTAGGAGTCACGGCTACTGAGACACGCACTGGATGGACACTACTTTTGGTGGATGAGACCAGTCTCTACCAGCCTGCAGAGAGAATGAACCACAGTGGCTGTTCTTCACCAGTGCTCTGCATGGCTCGGGAGACTGATCCTTTCTGCTTGCCACTGCCCAGAGCAGCTCAGGCTGATGACAGGACCCTGGCCAGCCTTGGCTGCACAAGTGGTCCTGGCTTACATCTCCCTACCCTACTGAAGCAGGAATTCATGATAGGCAGTTGGGGAGAAAAGGAAAACAAGTTGCTCCCACATTACAGTTAGAATACACATTAGGGTTAAAAAGAATATCGAATTAAAACTTTAAGGGTGGGAACAATAGGCATGAGAAATAAAGAAGCTTGTAGCTGGCTGTGAGTTAGCCAAGTGGACCAATAAGAGACAGGCAGAGGCTCTGAGAAGTAAGGCCAGTGTCTGTGGACTGGCTGCCTAGGATCCATGGACTTTCTGTGGAACACATGCTTGTTTACATAGCATTGCTTCTAAAGCAACTAATCAGCAGAGGCTAAACTGTAGGTAAAGACAGTTTCTAAAAGCCTCCATCCATTTTAGGAAATCCAATTTGCCCAAAGAATCAAGAGTTAAACACGAGGTAACTAGGAACACTTGTAGTTAATTTTTTTTTTCTTCCTGAGACAGGGTTTCTCTGTGTAGCCATGGCTGTCCTCGAACTCAAAAATCCGCCTGCCTCTGCCTCCTGAGTGCTGGCATTAAAGGCCCGGCTCTGTAGTTAAATCTTGACAGCTAGATAAGTCAGTTATCCACCATGATGAAGCACAAGCCACCATACAAACGTGAGAACAAAGAGCACAGCCAGGAAGACATCTGCAAGGTCTACAACTAGGAGGCCAGTGACTAGCAGTCAAGATCAACAGCTAAAAGGGGGCTTCAGAGATGAGGGCAGGTGGGCTTCAGCCACCCCTAACTGGGCAGGCAGGACACGAACTGAGCATGATCAACTTGTTTCAGCCAGGGGAACATGTACAGAGCATGGGGCCTTCTAATAGGATAACTAATAGAATCCCTTATCAAAATCTTACTTATAATTCTCAATTAAGTCTTTATTCAAGGCCTCTCAGAGGTCAGCCTCTTGGAGCCCCTTTCACTGGTGCTAAGAGCTTTGCTTTCTTTCTCTGTTGAGCCTTCATCAGTCTTAGGCCTGGGGCTAGAGAGATAGCTTGGTGGTTATACGTACTGACTGCTTTTTTAGGGGACCCAGACTCAATTCCCAGAACCCACATGGTAGCACATAACTGTCTCTAACTCCATTCCCAGGGGATATAATAGGTACCAGGCATGCACATGGTTCACAAACATAAATACAGGCAACATACTTATACATTAAAAATCAAAACCCCCAAAGCCTTAGGTTTTCCCCTCACTTTCTTCAAATTCTCACACTTTAAAAAGTTCTCCTTAATAGGGGGCCGGGGAGATGGCTCAGTGGTTAAGAGTACTGACTGCTCTTCCAGGGTTCCTGAGTTCAATTCCCAGCAGTCATATGGTGGCTAACAACCATCTGTAATGGGATCTGATACCTTTAGTCACTGTCCTATTGCTGTGAGGAGACACTATAACCAAATCAACCCTTATGGGAGAACGCACTGAACTGGGGGCTGGCTTAGAGTCTCAGAGCCTTAGCCCGTTAGCACCATAGCAGGCAGCATGGTGGCACATGTTCTTGGAGACAGTTACAGTGTGCTTAAAATACATCTTTTAAAAGAATTCTCCTTAATAGCTAGGTGTGGTGGCACATGCCTTTAATCCTAGCACCTGGGAAGTAAAGACAGGCAGATCTTTGAGTCTGAGGCCACCCTGATCTACAAAGTGAGTTCCAGGACAGTTCAAGGCTACATAGAGAAATCCTGTCTCCAAAAAACCAAAAAACCAAAAAAACTGAAAAAACCAAAAAAACCCAAACCAAACCAAACCAAACCAAAAAACCCCTCTGTAATAGAGTCTATCTTCTGTTTCTGACACCAGTGTCTGAGGGTGACATTTGCTGGCATCCAAAGTCACTGAGACACATCTACCTGGTCCCAGAAAGGTCCTGTGGAACTCAAACCTGTATCATTATGGTAGTGACAGCCCATCCTTATCCTCTGTGCTACCCAGGACTAGAGGCTGTTTCCAGCCACACGGCCGACGCACTGCAACAAGAGATTCAGAGTAACTGTTCTCTGGAGGCCATAGCTGTGCCTTCACGTGAGCTTACCTTCAGCTGCTAAGGGGAAGGTACAAGAAAATTACTCCCTGCCCACACACAGTTTTTGTCACTGCTGATTTTAAGAAGGACCCACGACTGATACTTTTTCAGTTCTAGTTGCTTCAAATAAATCCGATGATGTACACTGACTTCATACTTCCATAGTAGCAACTGATACTGCTCCACATTCTAAAGTTTCCATTGTGTCACACACTTGGTGGCTTAGCTCCTTGTAAGGTATGGGTAGCAGATATTCCATTATCACTATCACCACATCATCACTGCCTCCACCACCATCACCTTCACTAATGTGGTTGTTTGAATAAGAATGGTCCCATAGGCTCATATACTTGAGTGTTTAGTCATCAGGCAGTGGAACCATTTGAAAGGAATTAGGAGGTGTGGCCTTGTCAGAGGAATTGTGTTACTGGAGGGCAGGCTTTGAGGTTTCAGAAGCCCTTGCCAGGTCCATGGACTAGGACGTAGCTCTGAGCTACTGCTCCAATGCTCTGTGTGCCACCATGCTCCCAGCCATGATGATAATGGACTAAGGCCCTGAGACTCTAATCCAGTCCCCAGTTCAGTGCATTCTTCCATAAGGGTTGCCTTGGTTGTGGTGTCTTCAGTAAGGGTAACAGTGACTAAGTCGCTTACCACCATTACCAAGGCCACCGCCACTGTCCCTACTTTACAGAGATCAGGGTCTAAAGGTAAATCTATTTATCAAACTTTATGGAGTTAAACTTAGTACTTTGACTTGAAGCTCATTTCTAAATTTAATTTTTTAAATCTACATTCAAAATCTCTGCTAATCCTGTAAATATAATATAGATTAAAAAGTCAGTGTAAAAAAATTAAAACAAATAAAGCCCCACAATCCCTCACCATAAACTTGCTTTACCTCTGCATACAAATCCTGGGATAGTTTTAAATGGCCAGGCAGTCATTAGCTTCATATGTAGACTTATGCTGTCTGATGTTACTAGTTGGACTGTTTTTTTGTCCTGAAGCTAGAACCTAGGGCCTTCAGCATGACATGTTAACTCAGCTCACTAACTGATAGGAACTGCAGTTTGTGGGGGAAAAAATAGCCACACCTTTGCTAGATTCTGCAAGGACGACTGATAAGAATTCTCTGACTCAGGAGAGTTGGAATGTTACAAATCCAGAGCCAAATTATCTTGGGCTATTTTTAGTCCTATTAATATCTGTTGATTGCCACATCTGCCTGACCTGTCATGCTTGTGACTAGCATGTGAAACCTTTGTGGAGGTACTAAGAGATAATTAGTAACTATTAGCCCAGCTAAGAATGCTATCAACA
Source organism: Mus musculus (assembly GCF_000001635.26). Lineage (NCBI taxonomy): Eukaryota > Metazoa > Chordata > Mammalia > Rodentia > Muridae > Mus > Mus musculus. The sequence goes on from NC_000079.6 coordinate 36,001,177, forward strand.
CCTGAAACCTATTCAGAGATTTCCCCACTTCCTTGCAACCTGCTTACCTGATGTTCTCATCAATGTATTTACAAATTGTTTTGACTTTTGACTTTCTTTTGCTCTTAACTATGAAACATTGTATTTGGGGCAAAGCAAACTCACATTCCTGGGCAATGGTCAGTCATATCTGGCTCCAGAATAAACCACTTTTTTCTTTGAAGTGAAAGCTTTGTTTTGTATCGCCACAGAGCAAACACTGTATCTCAGTAGCTTGAGTTTCAGCCTCAGCTAAACATGACTGACTAGGGCTGCTTAGTGTGGTAACTCAGGCTTGTAGTTCCAACACGGAAGAGGCAGAGGCAGAAGGATCCCAAATCTGCACTCTCTAAGGGTTTCCAGGTCAGCCTGGGCTTCAGAGGGAGAAAAAAGCCTTTCCTCATCCCTGTGTCTTTGTCTCTTCACTCACTCTTCGGTTTCCCTCCTGACCCAGGTGCGGTGATTTGACTGAGCAATCTCCCCCATCAGCTCATGTGCTTGATCCCAAGAGGGTGGTACTGTTCCGAAGGTTTAGGAACTTTAGGAGGTGGGGTCTTGCTGGAGAAAGTATGTCACTGGCTTTGGGGGTTTACAGCCTTACTTCCTGTATGGGAACAGGGCTGTTTATGATCAGTCAGCCTTCTGACCTGCAGCCTCTCCTGCTGCTATGGACCCCACCACTCTGGAGCTGTAAGCCCAAGGAAACCTTTCTGCCGTAAACTGACTTTAGTCACGGTATTTGACCACAGCCATAGCAAAGGAACCGACATAGTGCTTCCTGTAGGTGGAAAGTATGGTGTGAAGGCCATCAGCAGAGGAATCCCTGCTGGCACTGAGAAGCTCTGTGGAGGGAGCCTTCCCTACCCACCTCTGGCTCGCTCCCACAGCAGTGTGAGGTGCCTGAGTGCCTGTAGCAACCCCAAGATTATGTCAGTTGTTCTTGGCACTGTCTGTCTCAGCACACTATACACTTGCTGCCATTTGCTTTATGTAGTTTATGTAATTGTCTCCAGTGAGAGGTTCAGCTCTGTGCAGCCAGGGGCTGTGTTAGCCACATGTCTTAATGGCCCTGGAAACCAGGGAAGCCAAACTTGGCCAGTAGGTTGGTGTTCATGGTCCTTCAGATGTGGCTGGTGCAGACACAGAATGCCCTTCCTTACTTCAGTGTATCTTAAACTGCTGGTGCCACCCACAGGGCCACTCCAGGCTACATCAGTCTTCGGAACACATGGCTACAGTTTACTAATCTCACTCTAACCTGTCCCTTCTCCGGCTTGAGAGTAAAGGATGGGTGTGGTCTGCAGCGGAATTTGGGCAGTAGACAAACACTTTGTTATGGTTGGCATCTTAGTACTCCAAGGCCCTCATAACGAAGGTTTGATCATCGGCGTGAGGCAGTCAGAAGGTTCTGGAACCTTTAGGTGGTGGAGTCTAGAAGAAAGTTAGGTTACTGGGAGTATGGCCATGATTGGGATATTGGGACCTCTTCCTTTTTCCTTCTTTCTTTGCTTTCTGGCTGCCACAAGGTGAAGAGTTTTTCTCCAGCCTATGTGGTCCACAGTGAGATGTGGCCCAAAGCAAGGAAGCTAGCCAACCAGGGACTGAAACCTGTGAAAGACTAAGTCCACACAAATCTTTCTTCTTTATAGCCTGACTCTGACTAACCTCCGCACCCCTCTTCTGCTAGCTTCACAGACAGCTCACAATGGCGCCACACTCTGTCCCAGTGCTTGGCCTGGTACTCACTCCTTTTCTGATGGCTACAGGAAAGAATTCTAAGAAGAGACCTTGTCTAAAATCCCAGGTAGAGCCTGGTAGGGTAGGAAGCCAGGTGGATGGGGTGCCAGCATGGGCAGATCTGTCAAGGGAGAGCTCCCTCTCTCTTCTGCTCCCCCAAGCCATTCTCATGGACACGACACTGTCATGACACTCACGAACCAACACGTTCTGGATCTGGAAGACTAATCCCAGTCTTGACATATGAGGTCAGCGACAAAAGGGGTTTTGTTTTGCCTTGTCAGTCTCAAATACAATCTGGTATAGACATTGTCCAATTTCTGATGTGTTTTGGTTCATACAGCATAGATTATCACTGCACCCAGCAGCAAGAAAAAGAAAACCCTGACCTTGGATCTAACCCTGACAATGCCTGCCAGTGTGACAAGACCCAATTCCTTGGTAACCTGTAGCAATATCACCTTTGCTTTTGCTTCACTGGAGCGACATGTTCCCATCACTTAGCTTTGGGACCCTAATACAGGAAGCTGCAGAATTTAAAACAACCAACCCCAAGTGCTTTTATCATGTAGGATTTATAGTTGTTGTTACTGATAGAAACATCCTAAATTGTGCTAAGGCAAAACTGGCTCCCCCAGAGCTTCAAGAACACACGCTTTCCTCTCCATTCGAAGAAAATGGTAGAAGAAGCCCTTTATATCATTAGTTCTTAGGAAGTGTCCTGGGCAAAGCAGGGCCATCACTGCAAGCAATTATAACGCTCAAGCTCAGAGACTAGAAACAATTACTTTAAGATGATGGGGAGATCACAATGCAGCTGCTATAAATACTCACACACTCAAGGGAGGCAAACCACTGAAAGATAACGCCTAAGGAAATGCATGTAAAATAGCTACAGAACAGTGTAGGAATGATTCTGTGCAACTATCCATCAAAGAAATGGACACAAACGCTCACACAAAAAAGGTGTCCAATGGTGTTCACAGCAGTACAGTTCACAGCCACAAATAAGCAGAAAGAACCCAGATGCATGTTCAGTGAGGAAAAGGTGAGGCAAAGGCAGGAAAGGTGGCAGTGAAGGCAGTATACGCAGATGGATCATTACTAAATCAGAAAAGGGCTGAGTTTGGACATAAACTATACCATGGATGACCCAGATGACACTACGTTAAGTACAAGAAGCCAGGCATAGATGGCCATACATTGTATGAATCTGTTCATCTGAAAAAGCTAGTAGACCATTCAGTCTGTAAAGACCAGACATAGAGGAGAGAATGAGGAGTAACTGAATGGCTGTGGGTTCCTGGATGGTACCCTGAAAATGCCTTTGTTGACTACCCTAAAAAGAGGAATATACTTCAAACAGGGATATTTTGTGGCATGGTGAATCTTGGTAAAGATGTAAAAATGAGTTTGCAGTTGTTGCTCCAATGCCATCTGGACTGTGTTGTCCTGTGTGGCATGGGGGCCACTGTGCACTTGAAATATGGCTGGTCCAAATTGAGATGCTCTGTGAGTGTAAGGTACACACACAGTTTCCAAGGATTGTTTTAGACACACTGAGTTTAAGACAACAGAATCCTAAAACTAAGCTTGCCTGATTTTTCACTTTTAAAATATTGTTACTAGGTAATTTAAGATTCCATGGCTGGCTTGAATTTATATCTTTTATTGTATGTCTTTTGGATGGTACAAAAATGTTACCTTTTAAAATCATTTTTTAACTTTTAGGAAGTTTTTTTTTTAAAGAAGGCAAACCTCACCATTGTACTATTGCAAAATTCACCATGTTGACCCTGACTTTTGTTTTTGAAATGAGAAGGTGACATATGCAGTACATCGAGGGCCTAGATGCTCCTCGCCTTAGTTCAGTTTTCCTGGTGGTACACACTTGCAGAACTACGGTGTAGTATGCAAACAGGGGAAGTGGCATTTACACATTTACATTTTTTCTTTGTGGACCACCTATCTCCATTAGAGAGTCAGGGGATGCAATAGGAAGCTGCACCTGGCAGCTGCTGGTTCTCAGTAAGATAAATAGTTCTCCTCTAGGAATGATAAAACTCAAGTAGAACCCAAATGCAAGCTTCTTCCTCACTGTACGCAGAGGAGTGGTTTGTGGCATCTGTCAGCATTCACAGAACTGCATCTTGGACACAGTACACCATCATCTCACATCACTCACACACTTGCCTCAAACTGGGGGTGGCGTGGACTTGCAGAATCAGGGCACCTAGTGGCCTCACAGACATGAGCCCTGTCTCTAGCACACCAATCACTGAAGGCTAAATGAAGCTGTCAGGTTTGACAGTAGCTGCACACATTCCCCTTGAGGAAAGTCAAAGCGACAAGGCTGCCAGCTGACTGACAGCCAATAAAAACGACCACCCTTCATTTCTGCCTTTGCAGGGGCAGAGAGGATGTCTGAAGATCTCATGGTCCACAGTGAATTAGCTGACGGTCACAAAAACGAGGATTTGGAGATGATGCCTCCCTCCCCCTTTTCATCTCCAGGGCCATTCCAAGAACATGTCTTCAGAACCCTCTGTTTGCATGGCACGCTCACACCCCCTGGACATGGAGCACGGTGTGGGAGAGGAAGTGCCCGTTTCCCTCATATCTAACTTACCATGTACAAACACTCACAAAAGTAGTATTAACTTGGTTGAAAACTCTAAAGGTAGAAAAGCTCCTGAGGGACTCGCCAGGAAAACTGTCATGCTACAGACCAACCATGGGAGGGCAGGGTGACTGATGATTTCCATTTCATGCTTTCCAAATTATTTTTTAAAAAAGGGTAAGAAGGTGATATGGGACTGTTTAGATGGTCAACTTGATCCTGATTCAACTTTGGTATCTGTCCAGAAATTTGTCCATTTCGTCCAGGTTTTCCAGTTTTGTTGAGTATAGCCTTTTGTAGAAGGATCTGATGGTGTTTTGGATTTCTTCAGGATCTGTTGTTATGTCTCCCTTTTCATTTCTGATTTTGTTAATTAGGATTTTGTCCCTGTGCCCTTTAGTGAGTCTAGCTAAGGGTTTATCTATCTTGTTGATTTTCTCAAAGAACCAACTCCTCGTTTGGTTAATTCTTTGAATAGTTCTTCTTGTTTCCACTTGGTTGATTTCACCCCTGAGTTTGATTATTTCCTGCCGTCTACTCCTCTTGGGTGAATTTGCTTCCTTTTTTTCTAGGGCTTTTAGATGTGTTGTCAAGCTGCTAGTATGTGCTGTCTCCCGTTTCTTCTTGGAGGCACTCAGAGCTATGAGTTTCCCTCTTAGAAATGCTTTCATTGTGTCCCATAGGTTTGGGTACGTTGTGGCTTCATTTTCATTAAACTCTAAAAAGTCTTTAATTTCTTTCTTTATTCCTTCCTTGACCAAGGTATCATTGAGAAGAGTGTTATTCAGTTTCCACGTGAATGTTGGCTTTCCATTATTTATGTTGTTATTGAAGATCAGTCTTAGGCCATGGTGGTCTGATAGGATACATGGGACAATTTCAATATTTTTGTATCTATTGAGGCCTGTTTTGTGACCAATTATATGGTCAATTTTGGAGAAGGTCCCGTGAGGTGCTGAGAAGAAGGTATATCCTTTTGTTTTAGGATAAAATGTTCTGTAGATATCTGTCAGGTCCATTTGTTTCATAACTTCTGTTAGTTTCACTGTGTCCCTGTTTAGTTTCTGTTTCCACGATCTGTCCTTTGAAGAAAGTGGTGTGTTGAAGTAATAGTCTCCCAACCAAAAAAAGCCCAGGACCAGATGGGTTTAGTGCAGAGTTCTATCAGACCTTCAAAGAAGATCTAATTCCAATTCTGCACAAACTATTTCACAAAATAGAAGTAGAAGGTACTCTACCCAACTCATTTTATGAAGCCACTATTACTCTGATACCTAAACCACAGAAAGATCCAACAAAGATAGAGAACTTCAGACCAATTTCTCTTATGAATATCGATGCAAAAATCCTCAATAAAATTCTCGCTAACCGAATCCAAGAACACATTAAAGCAATCATCCATCCTGACCAAGTAGGTTTTATTCCAGGGATGCAGGGATGGTTTAATATACGAAAATCCATCAATGTAATCCATTATATAAACAAACTCAAAGACAAAAATCACATGATCATCTCGTTAGATGCAGAAAAAGCATTTGACAAGATCCAACACCCATTTATGATAAAAGTTTTGGAAAGATCAGGAATTCAAGGCCCATACCTAAACATGATAAAAGCAATCTACAGCAAACCAGTAGCCAACATCAAAGTAAATGGAGAGAAGCTGGAAGCAATCCCACTAAAATCAGGGACTAGACAAGGCTGCCCACTTTCTCCCTACCTTTTCAACATAGTACTTGAAGTATTAGCCAGAGCAATTCGACAACAAAAGGAGATCAAGGGGATACAAATTGGAAAAGAGGAAGTCAAAATATCACTTTTTGCAGATGATATGATAGTATATATAAGTGACCCTAAAAATTCTACCAGAGAACTCCTAAACCTGATAAACAGTTTCGGTGAAGTAGCTGGATATAAAATAAACTCAAACAAGTCAATGGCCTTTCTCTATACAAAGAATAAACAGGCTGAGAAAGAAATTAGGGAAACAACACCCTTCTCAATAGTCACAAATAATATAAAATATCTTGGCGTGACTCTAACTAAGGAAGTGAAAGATCTGTATGATAAAAACTTCAAATCTCTGAAGAAAGAAATTAAGGAAGATCTCAGAAGATGGAAAGATCTCCCATGCTCATGGATTGGCAGGATCAACATTGTAAAAATGGCTATCTTGCCAAAAGCAATCTACAGATTCAATGCAATCCCCATCAAAATTCCAACTCAATTCTTCAACGAATTGGAAGGAGCAATTTGCAAATTTGTCTGGAATAACAAAAAACCTAGGATAGCAAAAAGTCTTCTCAAGGATAAAAGAACTTCTGGCGGAATCACCATGCCAGACCTAAAGCTTTACTACAGAGCAATTGTGATAAAAACTGCATGGTACTGGTATAGAGACAGACAAGTAGACCAATGGAATAGAATTGAAGACCCAGAAATGAACCCACACACCTATGGTCACTTGATCTTCGACAAGGGAGCTAAAACCATCCAGTGGAAGAAAGACAGCATTTTCAACAATTGGTGCTGGCACAACTGGTTGTTATCGTGTAGAAGAATGCGAATCGATCCATACTTATCTCCTTGTACTAAGGTCAAATCTAAGTGGATCAAGGAACTTCACATAAAACCAGCGACACTGAAACTTATAGAGGAGAAAGTGGGGAAAAGCCTTGAAGATATGGGCACAGGGGAAAAATTCCTGAACAGAACAGCAATGGCTTGTGCTGTAAGATCGAGAATTGACAAATGGGACCTAATGAAACTCCAAAGTTTCTGCAAGGCAAAAGACACCGTCAATAAGACAAAAAGACCACCAACAGATTGGGAAAGGATCTTTACCTATCCTAAATCAGATAGGGGACTAATATCCAACATATATAAAGAACTCAAGAAGGTGGACTTCAGAAAATCAAATAACCCCATTAAAAAATGGGGCTCAGAACTGAACAAAGAATTCTCACCTGAGGAATACCGAATGGCAGAGAAGCACTTGAAAAAATGTTCAACATCTTTAATCATCAGGGAAATGCAAATCAAAACAACCCTGAGATTCCACCTCACACCAGTCAGAATGGCTAAGATCAAAAATTCAGGTGACAGCAGATGCTGGCGTGGATGTGGAGAAAGAGGAACACTCCTCCATTGTTGGTGGGAGTGCAGGCTTGTACAACCACTCTGGAAATCAGTCTGGCGGTTCCTCAGAAAACTGGACATAGTACTACCGGAGGATCCAGCAATACCTCTCCTGGGCATATATCCAGAAGATGCCCCAACTGGTAAGAAGGACACATGCTCCACTATGTTCATAGCAGCCTTATTTATAATAGCCAGAAGCTGGAAAGAACCTAGATGCCCCTCAACAGAGGAATGGATACAGAAAATGTGGTACATCTACACAATGGAGTACTACTCAGCTATTAAAAAGAATGAATTTATGAAATTCCTAGCCAAATGGATGGACCTGGAGGGCATCATCCTGAGTGAGGTAACACATTCACAAAGAAACTCACACAATATGTATTCACTGATAAGTGGATATTAGCCCCAAACCTAGGATACCCAAGATATAAGATATAATTTGCTAAACACATGAAACTCAAGAAGAATGAAGACTGAAGTGTGGACACTATGCCCCTCCTTAGATTTGGGAACAAAACACCCATGGAAGGAGTTACAGAGACAAAGTTTGGAGCTGAGATGAAAGGATGGACCATGTAGAGACTGCCATATCCAGGGATCCACCCCATAATCAGCATCCAAACGCTGACACCATTGCATACACTAGCAAGATTTTATTGAAAGGACCCAGATGTAGCTGTCTCTTGTGAGACTATGCCGGGGCCTAGCAAACACAGAAGTGGATGCTCACAGTCAGCTAATGGATGGATCATAGGGCTCCCAATGGAGGAGCTAGAGAAAGTAGCCAAGGAGCTAAAGGGATCTGCAACCCTATAGGTGGAACAACATTATGAACTAACCAGTACCCCGGAGCTCTTGACTCTAGCTGCATATATATCAAAAGATGGCCTAGTCGGCCATCACTGGAAAGAGAGGCCCATTGGACTTGCAAACTTTATATGCCCCAGTACAGGGGAACACCAGGGCCAAAAAGGGGGAGTGGGTGGGCAGGGGAGTGGGGGTGGGTGGATATGGGGGACTTTTGGTATAGCATTGGAAATGTAAATGAGTTAAATACCTAATAAAAAATGGAAAAAAAAAAAGGGTAAGAAAGCGAACATGCTAGACAACAGATTTCGGATAGTCTTCATTGTCTGGTAGGAGCTGAGCAGAGAAAACTGGGAATCCTCTAGAAGCAGCAGCAGACAGGCATGGGTTGAAACACCGCACACTACTACCACTCGCCATGAAGGCTCAGGAGGAGTCAGTCTTCCTGTGGCTGGAGGTGTGTCTCAGTGGTGAGTGTTTGCTTAGTGTTTGCAATGCCCTTGCTTTCCTCCACAGTACCGACAAGAGGAAGGAAAACAGAAATCCTGATCCATCCTTTCTATCAGTGATCCCATGCCTTCCATCTCGTGCAGGAAGGGCTTCAAAGGCCTTCAGACTGTGCCAATGCTGGGGTCATACAAGAGACTGGGACTCATTTGATCTGGGGTGTTGTTTACACACCAGCTTTTCTAAAAATACATGTTGTTGGCTTACAGACAATTCTGCTAGACTCTTTCCAGGCACCTACCAATAGATTATGACATCACCAGATGCAGGTGGTCTGGCAGCCTGTAAGAGGACTGCTTGCCACCCAGCCCCACTTTCTCTCTCTCCCTCTCTCTTTTCTCACTCTCAGTCACTTCTTCTCTCCCTTCTCACTCTTGGTCATTCTTTCTCTGTGTTCCTATGTGTTCCTGGAAGGCTTCTCATTCTCTCCTTCTGTCCCTTTAGATCCCCACTCTCTCTGCCTTCATGGCTCTGCCTGCTTCTACCCCTTCTCCAGGTCCTCATTCCCATCCCTTCTCCAAAAAATTTCCCTATACCAGGTCTGTTGCATGTTGTGATTTCTCAGGGGAACACCTTGGCATAGGCCCATCAGGTACCCCCTTAAGCCTCGCTACTGCTGCGTTATATTTCATAATACATGTAGCCAATAACCTACTTTCTGTCTCTCTGGACATTCCATATGAATGGAATCACCCATGTGTCATGCTCACTTAGTTTTTGGTATGCATCAGCTGTTCATGACTGAGATTATGGTATGGTCACCTGGGTTGTTTCTACCTTTAGGCCATTGTAAATAGTACTGCTCTGCACATTTACACACGGGATTTTGTTTAAACACCTGTTTCAATCTTTTTCGGAGTGTGCCTGCTGGTCAGACAGCAGTTCCACGGAGAATGTATTCAGGAAAGAACAAGTTATTTTCCACTCATCAGGATGGCAAAATCTTTCCAGGTTAGTCTACTATTTGGCCAAGACTCACTCAGGTTAACAACAAAAAAAACCCTCAAAAAACAAAAATGACAAAGTTGGCAAATCTGGACACCAGAGCTAACTATTTCATCAAACTAATTATAAAGAAAAGGAGAGGAAAAATATGTAAATATAATCTATAGATTTATCTTTAAAGACATTTGAGACACCCCCTGTTTAAGAGATTTATTTATTTTGTTCATGAGTACACTGTCGCTGTCTTCAGACCCACCAGAAGAGGGCACTGGATCCCATTACAGATGGTTATGAACAAGGTTGCTGGGAACTGAACTCAGGACCTCTGGAGTGCTCAGCCAGTGCTCTTAGCCTCTGAGCCATCTCTCCAGCCTGAGGCCTAATTTTTTTTTTTTAAATCTTAGTTCAAATACACATTTTGAAAAATTATATTTGTGGTACAAGGAAAATGTAAACATTTATATATTACTAATTTGTTTATACAGTGATAGTCTTGAAGTTATGCTTTAGAAAGATATTATTTTCAGAATAACACTAAAATAATTTTCAATGGAATGATAGGATCTTTCTCAAAATAATATGGGAGACTGTGGGCAAAAACACGGGTTAAAAAAAGTTGTTCATGTAACTGTCAAAATGCTGGATGGGTAACATGGCTTATTGGGTTATTATCTTGTGCATATACTTAATTTATTTTCAGGAAGAGAAAGTTAAAGAAACAAACTCTCAGGGCCGGAGAGATGGCTCAGCAGATAAGAGCACTGACTGCTTTTCCAGAGGTCCTGTGTTCATTTCCCAGCAACCACATGGAGGTTTAACAACCATCTGTAATGAGATCTGATGCCCTCTTCTGGTGTGTCTGAAGACAGCTCAGTGTACTCGTATATATAAAATAAATAAACCTAAACAAACAAACAAACAAACCCAAAAAGTAAACTCTCAGCCATTGGGAAGTAATAAATAGGAACCCCTCACCTCCTTCAGTGCGTTCCCAGGGCACTGCGGATTCCTGGCAGGTAAGATTTTTATGGTAATGGAATTAGCTCCCTAGGTGGGGCTCACTCTACAGGCCTCAGGCCCTGTCTCCTTCTAAGACAAGAGTATCCTTTTAAGTTTTCCAGCTGAATCTACTTAAAAGCATTTTCTATCCTTAGAATTTGAAGTAAACCTAATACTATGTTTTGGGTGTGTCTGTATGTGGTTGGATGCATATGTGCATAACTGTACCGTTGTAGGACACTAAGAGCTCCACACAGTCGTGTGGTAAATGCCATGTCTTCATAGGCTCACTGGTCTCCAGCTGGTAGCTCTGTTTGGGAGGGCTGTAGGACCTTTAGGCAGTGGAGCTGCTGTGACCATGGGGCCTCCTGCTGTCTCTGCCTTGATGGACTGTATATCCCTGACACTGTAAGGCATAGTTCACTTGGCATAGTCTTCCAGGTTCACTCCTATGACCACTTGTGTTAGCATTCCTTCCCTCTTAAGGCAGACATTTCATTGTGTTCCCAGACCACTGTTCCCCATTCACAACTAATTTTCCCCAATCCGTTGTGCTCTAACAAACCATCATCTGCTGGTGAATAGCTGAGAATGATGTTGCTCTGAACAGTTCAGTTCTCTGGGGTAGCTATAAAAAATAGAGATGGGATCTGTGATGGTTTGTATATGCTTGGCTCACAATATTAGGAGGTGTGGTCTTGTTGGAGTAGGTGTGTTACTGTGGGTGTGGGCTTTAAGACCCTCCCCCTAGCTGCCTGGAAGCCAGTATTCTGCTAGCAGCCTCCAGATGAAGATGTAGAACTCTCAGCAACTCCTGCACCATGCCTGCCTGGATGCTGCCATGTTCCTCCCTTGATGATAATGGACTGAAACTCTGAATGTGTAAGCCAGCCCCAATTAAATATTGTCCTTATAAGAGTTGCCTTGGTCATGGTGATCATATGGTAATTCCAAGACATATCCTAGGTTACTTGTCCAAAGTTTCCTGCTGCCTTCTGGAATGGTGCTGGACTAGGGGCAGATTAGAAGTCAGATACTATCATGGGCTCTGTTTGAAGCACAGCTGATGACAATGCTGTCCTTGTCAGTCACTGGGCATACCATGGAACACCATAGCCTCAGAACACTGTAGCTTCAGAATGCAGGAGGTATCACGAGACTTGTAGAAGTTACTGTTTATATTGTGTCAGTGGCTGGAAGGTGGCATCTGATGAGTAGCCCCACTGAAAAGACTCCTTCCTCTGCAACAGCACTGGTGTTGGCCAGGGGTGACCACCACAGGTCCTTGCCACCTCTCCTAATATACAGCTATGGCTCTGAAGACCTGTGGGGCCCTGCACCAACTGTCCATTTCTCTTCCCGAAGGACTCTTCACAGAAAGCAATGGTGTTGGGTAAAATTACAGATGTGCATACATTACTGTAATTAATCTTGGAACATTTTCTTTACCTCTGACAGACTCATCACACTTGTTACGTGGTCTCTTACTACAGTTTTAACTTATTTCCTCAAATGGATGAAAGAATTTAATCTGAAGTTCTTCACTGAATGGTGGCAAAAGGCTGGAAACATAATCTAACTAGCAGCAGTGTACAGGGCCTTGGATGTGTCTGGATGTCATGGGGTGAAGCGGCTGCATGGACTTCCTCATGATGGGATCCTGGTGGGGTAGTGTTTTGTCAGAGCTTGGTCCATGCTGTTTATTTCCAGAACCATGAAAAAGAAGCTCTTTTCATCATTTATATAAAGTAGCCTGACTCAGGAGTTTAGTTGCATTATTTAAAATGCTGACTAATACATGACTCCTTAGACTTCTGAATGGTCTCTGCTCTTGTCAATGACTAATCTTTTTGATTTCTTGTTTGTCTACTCTGGTCATAAAAACAAAACCATGGCATAGACAGTCCTTTATGGATTTTTTTCATACAGCATTATGATTTCAAAAGTCATCTTAATTACTCTTTTCTAATACCCATTAATACATTATTATATAAAAACTGATGTTAATACTATTTTTACTAATTTAGTATTTAGTTATCTGAAGGAATGATGATTCTAAAATACATTATTTCTAAACTGCCACAAATTACATAGTATTTTGTGAAGGTTATATACTATATAAGGAACCTACTGTGCTCCCCACTCTACTTTGGAGAAAATGCCAACATGTGATAGAAAGCAAGCCCATGCAAGATACGACCAGAGGCTTTAAGATGCAGATGAAGGACAAAAATGAAAAACAAAACAAACATAAGCAAACAACAGTTCCGATTTAAGAGTAAGGAGATTCTGGGGTAGCACATAGGAACACGTGCTAGCGGGGTCCGAGGAAAGCTGAAAGCTGGAGCACCCTTCCTTCGGACCTCCATGTCCTGCTCTCCACACTCATGCTAGGACTCTAAAATGGTATAGTCGCATGATGAAGTGGTATAATCAGATGAAGGTTCTCAAAAGAACAGCTCAATGCTGAATGTCTACTACAGTCCAGACATTGAAATTAGGCACTTTAATTGTGGACATTAATGTCTTTTTAAAATTTAACAAGAGAAGATAACTATTAACATTTGTATTATATATATGTATATCTACATATTCTTTTGCATTAGTTATTTTTCTGTTGCTGTGATGAAATACCATGACCCAAAGCAACTTAAGAGTTTATTTTGGCTTAGAGTTCTAGAAGGGAGTCCACAATGGTGAGGACGGCATGACAGCAGCTGGCCAGAGCAGGAATCTGACTGATTCACACTTTAACTGCACAGAAAACAGGAAGAGAAGAAGAAATGGGTGCAGTGGGTAGGGGATAATAAGCCCCAAAGTTGCTCACTCCCAGTGAGATATTCCAGCAAGTCTACCTCCTAAAAATAACATAACACCACCGTGTTCTAATTTAGAACCTATGGAAGATATTTCTCATTCAAACACCAGACCATTCACATACCAAGGGCACCTTGGCTGGCTCTGCTGGCTTCTAAGAACATGTCAGTGCAGGTGTCTCTTTAAGGTGCTGATTTCACTGATTCTGGGTCTGAAGCTACAGAGGCATAGCTCAGCCATGCAGTGAACTGGTTTCTAGTTGGTGGAGGAACTTCATATTCTTTCTATAGGCTGTCCTACTCACGTTTCTACAAGGCAATGCTTGGGAGATCTTTCTCTGCACCAGGGTCAGCATTTGTTTGTCTCCTTGGTAATAACAACTCTAATTGGGAATGAGGTAGTATCTTGCTGTGGTTTCCAACTGCAGTTTTCTCATGACTTCCCATGTTGAGCATTTTTTCATATACTTGTTGGCCAATTGTATATACATGGCAGGACACCATTAATCCATAAAAAGAATGATATTCTGTCCTACAACATGTGTGGGACTAGCGACCTGTGGAGACCAGCTAACTAAACCCAACTAGTCACAGACAGAAAAATACCATGTATTTCCATTTACATGTTCAGGCTAAGAGTTGATCTTGTGGGAGTAGAGAGTAGAACATGGCATGTATCAGAGTCGAAAGATGGTAGGAGTAGGTAGAGAGGGGCTGGGTAATGGTTATGGACATACACCTTGATAGGAGGACTGAGTTCTAGTGTTTTATCACACAGCAGAATCACCATAGTTTATAACAATGTATCTCAAAAATATGCAGGAGGCTGAATGTTCCTAACACAAAGCTTATTTTGATTGTTACACACCACGTACACATATCAAAGTATCACATGGTATCCTGCAAACATGCATCATTATTTATCAATTAAAACCAAAACCTCTCTGTTGGAGGGACAGGAAGACAAAGAGTTAAAGAGGCAGCTGTAGATGACGACAGCAGGTGACACAGAGAGTTAGCCAGATAGGCCTGCTATCCCAGCACACATGCCCTTCCCAGACACCACACTGCACTTTCACCTCATTTAATGGAGAAACAGAGTCAAAGTTCAAACCCTTTCCTCATCAAAAGTACAGGAAATGCACAGATTCTAAAATGCTGACCAAGACAAGGCAGGTCCTACCCATGACACAAGTCATGACAGGACAGGACAGGACACTGCATTTACAAAGACAACGGCTGGAGCAGAAGACTTAGGAGGATTAGGTAAAGGCATATCTTTGGCTGGTTTTAAGATTTTTGTATTGACTGACATTTTAATGATAATCCCAGTTAATAGTACACATTTTTTTTAAAGGCTTTGCTGACACTTGGTAGGATTTACAACATACTATCTGGATGACAAGAGGTTTGCACATATATCACAAATATCCCCAAAGCATGTAGGTGTTAGTAGGCTATATAGGGTTAGACCAACAAGGATGTGGGCTGCTGGCTTTAGAGATAAGAATGATTTCATGTTTTATAGATATTTATATTTTCTGGCTGGTAACCCCACACCCTGAGCCTCAAACTAGGTTCAGAGAAGCTAGGTCGCTTCTTGTGTACATAAAGGCTAGCTTCTCCTAGCTGGTTGCTCCTGGGATTCTAGTTCACTCACCTAAGGTCTGGTGAATGTAACATACAGTTCAGGCTGAGTAATGTGACAGATTCTCTGTGTGCCTTACCATAAGTAACAATGAAAGAGTGATACGGTACACTGAAGATGCAGACCCTTCTTGTACTACACTGGGTCCTGGCAGGAAAGCTTTCCTTGTGCTGCTTTTCACGTCACATAGAGCTAGCTCCCTACATTAAAAGCTCATCAGCATGCTGTAAAAATAGCCAGTTTTATATTCAATGTCATTTTGGTCTTCACAGGAAATCATATCCAGAGCCTCCATGTGTGATAGAAACTCTTTTGTTTATGATATGTTGGACTTTTAATCTTACATTTCACGTATGAAAGCCTACACTTTATAAAATTATGGGCACTTATACATGTGAGCAGATACAATGCCAGTGACACTGCGCTGCCTCCTGGGAATGCAGAGCGAGAGGCAGGAGGGTGACGTGGCTCAGGTCCCCATGGTTATGTATCTTCTGTTAAAAGGCGATCGCATGAACAGTAGCGTGCACAGCTGTCAGGGATGGAGTTTTGGTTTTCTCTGCCACTTCACTTGCCCCTTGACTTTGGGCGAATCATGTTCCTCGTCTGTAGAATGCCAGGTGATAGTTTCAAATGTCCCCGCTGACCACAAAAGCCACTCTAAGCATATAAAGTGCCATCAAGAAAACATCTCAAGTAGCCTAGGCAAGAGCCCCCAGGACAGGGTTTCTTCTTTTGCAGGCTCTCACACCCACAGTGACTAGCTGCACAACAGAACCTCATTCTGTGAAAGTGTTTACTGACAGGAGACATGAGAGGCCCCAGGATTTTACAGAGCAGGGAACTGAAATTTCAGAACAGCTAAGGATGGCCAAAATCTCTGCAGACTGGAGGAATTTTAGAGACCATGAAGGCATTAGAGGAGTTGGGGGCAGGGAGTGTCTTATAATTTGAGGTAAGGTTTTCCAAACTTTCCAGCCCTCCAACTGGAATTGCACACTGTACTACCACTGGGGCAAATGTTTAACTATAGACAGGATAATGACCAGAGCTCAGCCTTTCTTTCTTCCACACTGGAGATGGAACTCAAAGCCCTGAGCTTGACTGACAGGCATGTGACCTACCACTGTGCTCCACAGCCCACTCTCTTTTCCAATCACATTTATCTATTTTATGTGTGTGCATGTACATGTGTGCTATGAAGCATGCATAGAGGTCAAGAGACAATTTGCCCAAGTTGTCCCTTTCTGTTATCCTGTGAATTCCAGGCATCCATCTTAGGTTTTCAGGCTTGCTGGTAAGTGCCTTTACCATGAGTTTCATGGTGGGTCCCAGTCTTTCTCTTTTCAGGATGAAGAAGGTCAGACCAACAGAGCCTTGGACCTTGTCTGACTGCAAACTGGAGGGGGATTTGGAACAAAAGCTGGCCCACTGGCCCAACCAATCACCCACTGAAAATGGGTTTGAGGCCACCAAGGGCCTCTGGCATATTCTGTGAGGTTATCTGTGTGTGCAAGGAACCTACAGTAATGTGCAAAACAAACCTTGTCGGTGGTTGTTTCCAAGGACAGACTTGTGCCCTGAATGTCCCTCTTCCAGTGTGACTTAAATCTTCATGGAGACACTATTACTGTGCCTGGAAGGTTCTGTGACTCTGACCCTTACACCCCAACGACAGCAGAAGAAATATTGCACGGCACTAGAAGTAATGTGACTTCTGCCTGGCTCATTCTTAGAATTCTAGACCTGGGAAGCTGCCATGCTATGAGGAATCCCAGGCTACAGGGAGAGCTCCCACTTGTGGTCTGGCTGAAATCCCTGGCCTGGCCCCCAGCTGCCAGCCAGCACCAGTTGTCTGACAATTGAATAAGAGGACTTGGGGCTCAGCTTTTGGGTCCCTGATCATTGTATTTGTATTTCAGCCATGTTTGGATTTCTGACCTGGAGAAGTAGAGTATGGTATAAAATGAAGATTCTTACTGCAATCCACCATCAGACAGGTTGTTTATTATACAACAATAATGGGTATTCACGATCCTTGAGATAAGAGTCTACCTTACATTTGTTATTTTAACTTCTACTACTCTTCCATTCCACACTTTCTTCAACTGTTTATGGAGAAAATAAAAAGCCACGTTTAAACGTTTTCTCCTTTAAATTTGAAAAATAACATTCTTTGTATCAAAAGATAGTGTTACACCTCTTTGGGACTATAGCCACACCCAGATTTTAAGGGTATACTACACAATAGCAGTTCAGTCATCTTCTGTTTTACACAGTCTTTATTCACTATAGAGTCCCTAGGCATCTTGCCCTCCCCAGCCCCCATATCTCACAGTCTGCAGGTCAGTGCTATCTTCTACAGCACCCCCTGATCCTGTTCTGCATGGTTCACCATGGTCTACTCATTCTAGGTATTTCCTGCTCAGCATTTCATGGACCTCCAAGGAGCTGAGATGCCCCACGCATTGTTTCAGGGCAGAAAAGACCAGCATGTTCCCACTTCATGTTCACACTGACAGACTTCAAGAGACTCAAAAGACATCTGTTAGTGCACTAAGGCCTTCAGTGCCTACACTGAAGGGTCTAGAACTTACACTTCAAGCAGACTTTTGGGGGCTGGTTTAAGTAGGTTTTGCTGGTGATGTTCAGGATTCTGATCTCATTGATGTAATATATTGGTGGTAGTAGGCCAACATTATTGAAAGGCTGACTGTAACAACAGCAGGACCCATTTTAAAGATACTTTGAGCATAGCTTTGATCTTGAGATGCAGGCTGATGGGGCCTTGGTCTAGGCGGCTCAGAAAAGCACACAGTGAGAATCAAGCCAGAAAGGAGAAACTGCCTCTGTCATACTTCTAGAGTGCTATGGTGTCTGCAATCTTAAAAAACAAAAAACAAGGCAGTTGTCCATTTATTGGGGGAAATTTTTGCCTCAGAAAATCCTGATTTATGAAGAATTACTAAAGAATTCACCAACATAAAACAAACTTTTGGCCAGCAGATGGCAGTAAAGGACCTTGGAAGTGAGTCCAGCAGTGCGTTCTGAAATGCTGGCAGGTAGCTCTTAACAGCTATTGTATAAGTGATTTATGTATTTGGATTCTGCTCAATGTTATATATGCATTACTGAATAAAACATTCACAGTGTATTTTCTAGCAGCAGCTGAGCTCCAATTCCAAGGTTCTGAGGCCTAATTCCCAAGGCTCAAAGGAGCCCCTGACATCAAATTGCTTTTCTTCCCTGAAGAGCTGCTCCACACCCCAGAAAAAGAAATGCTTAGAGCAGGGAGAGAGATTTGATGTGACCGCATCCTCAGAGCAGCTTACCCACTGAGGGAGGACGTGCGAGGAAAGCAAATGCCTGTCAGGCATTTCCTTGAGGCATAGCCGGTTGTTTCCTTCTCAGCACACGTCACACCCTAGCCTTGGGAGAGGAAATGCCTGACTCAGTTTCCACAAGGAAAAGTGGTTATGTTTTGGAGACTCATGCCAAATAAACTACTTCATGATTTTCTCCATCTTTTCCAGAGAACCCCAGCTACCCACAGCCACAGGAGCTGGGAAATCGAATTGTTCCAAACAACAGAGTTAGAGCTATGTAAATGCAGGAGCAGGGATCTGCCTGGGCGCTGGTGTGTACCAGTCAGCCTGGTGCCTGGCATGATGTGATTGTGTGGTGGTCACAGTGCTAGTGCAGGCCACAAGGCCAATGCCGTGCCTCAGCTCCAGGGAAAGGCTCCCAGAGAAGGAAAATGTCTTATTTAGAACAACGAGAGGCAGAAAGTCAGGCTCTCTTTTCTGGCAGGGAGACAGCATCTATAATCAGGGCAGACCAGGTACATCCCTGTGGGAAACACCAACCTGCTATTTCAAACATGTGGCTAACTGATAGTTAAGCGCTTTTCATTTACATGACATTTCATTACACACACATACACACACACACACACAGAGGAAAGACAATGCAGTTATCGCTATCAGTGTTAAGAGCTCACATCTGACCATTTTCTGTAGGCCAGGTGAACGCCAACCATTCTTACTGCATCACTGCAGGTGGGTTGTACAGCTGTTCTACACAGTCGACCCCGTTAGCCTCATTTTGTAGAAGAGGAAGCTGAGGACTATGAAATGCCTTGATATTCCATGGCATATACCATGGATATACCAAGGAGTCAGAACTGAAACGGTGAGAACTAAGACCCAGAGTCTTCCTAATTCCTGCCAGTGCTCTTCATCACTGTGACAGGGAGGGTGATAGCCGTGGTATTTCTCAGTGACAGCGAACACTTTCTTGTCCACAGAGTTTTTAAAAAAAGCTTCATCTACAGGAAAAGCAATAGGTGGGGGAAGAAATCACAGGAGAGATTGCTGTGAAGGAGCAGAAAATTCATTTCATGCCAACATTCCTTATGCATACTAATAGGAAATGCTACAGAACACCAGAAACTCACCAATGCCTTTACTAAATATTATTTATTAATAATCATAAAAATAAATGAGACTAGCTATGGTCTCATTTATCCCCATGGCTTCATTACCAATGCTCTCATGGTATTGACTGCCTGACCCGAGCTCCCTCTTGACCTCTGACGTAATCAGCATGTACATGATCCCTACCCCCACCCTTTCCTTGGCCATCATCCCTTCCGCCAGCACTCAGAGCTCTGGCTGGTCCTCTACCTGGAAATTATGCCTCCATTATCAACTCTCTACAATTACATTTTCTTGGTACCGTAATCTCTCTAACATATACATTTTGTATTATCACTTCAGTGACTGAAATATTTTAATTCCCTCTTACTGCGTATGTGTTTCCAACACTGTATTCTACCCACCTCCCTGGGCTAGAGCATAGGACGTCTCACACACGCCTGTATCACTTACTGCTTGCTAGTTTAATGGCACAGTGGTAGCATCCTCGCCCTCTTCAGTCCTAGTAAGCAAATGCCAGACACTGCTGAGGCTGCCTTGATTATGTCCTGTCCTTAGGGTTAGACTTTACTGGAAACATAGCCTGTGCCAGGTATAGTATTTATCATGCAAAAATCCTCTAAAAGAGACACTGTGCTCTTCATTTTTATCAGTGAAAACTGAAATGCTGAGGTCTTGTCCAGGGTGACAGGATCCACAGTCAACTGCATGCTCCACTACTGCCACCAGCAAATACCTGCTGTGTGTACTGCGCCCAGGTCCTGGAGCCCCTGCAATGGACCCACTCTGGCACATGATGCTGTTGATGACCTGCTCTAGGCTGTTCTCTCTCTCTTTCCACTTTCCCCTCAGAGTGCTAGAACGTTCAAGCTCTCATGTGCCCAGGGAAGTCCGTCTTCCTGTAGCCCTGTGCCTTCAGTTTTGACTGATATGAACAGAGTAGTTGCCTAGGGAATGGCCTGGGCACAATTCTACAACACAACTGCTAACAAAACTAGTGTAGAGGGCACTAGTGTTGGGACCCTTAGAATATCTTCATCCCCCTTTAGGGGACACAGCCATGCTTTAAAAACTGCACATGACACACATGACACACACACACACACACTACACAGAAAGAATATGTATGTGTCATACTGTACCTCATAAATACGAATGATTATTATGTGCTATAGTGGAGTGGTTTCTTCAGGGTTAGACAGAGCTGCTGTGGTGACCTACACAGGACTGACTACAGGCATGGCAATGAAATACGCAGAATCACAGTTGATAGTGGGGTCTACAATGGCAAGGCTACTAACATTCCCTTGTGGAAGGAGTGGGCAAGTAAGGGGATCTCACCTGACTATGGCTCCTTCCTGCCCCAGCTGAATTGAGGGTGCTGCCTGAGCACAGAGGTAAGGTTGCCCGTCCAGGGACTTCTTCATGGTGTAGCTGCTGATGTCATGCATGCTCCTGTAAGTAACCCTACGGAACCCATTGGTCACACAGCTGGACTTGCCAGACCCCCTTCCTTGATGTATTGGTGCCCTCATTATTAATGGTGAATATGTATCTCCAGGAAAACTCAGACAACATGTGTCAATTAAAACAAGTAATAAAATAGCAAGACATGACGAGTTTTTCTGTTTTGACTGATGGAGATTGCGAAGTTGAAGCCATCAGGTTTCCAATATTAACTATCCCAAGACTTCGTATCATAGAAAAACTGTAACATTCTTATATCAGAAATTTGATGGAGGAGAGGGAAAGGGCAGAGCACAGTCACTTTTGACCAATTTGCAGAAAGGCACCAAGATCAGTTTGAATGATCCTGTCATCATTTGTCCTCTGGAATCATGCTGTGACCTGCTCTGAGTTATTGCCCTGTTCTAAGTTATTCTGTATTGTGAGAAACAGTGGCTTTTTAAAGTGGCTTTCAGGCTGTGCCCTGGCTGACTCTACTTTACAAAGAAGCGGTTGGCTACATTTTGAGTGCAAACGCTGCAGCAGAATGACTGCACCTTGCCTGTGATAGACACCGCCCCCTGCACAACAGAAGCCCCGAGGAAGGGACTTTTCCCTACTTCTTCATGTAGGTCAGAGCGCTATTACATATGAACCGACTGAAGGAGACTGCGAGCATGCAGGTACTGGCCACATTAGCATCCTATCAGAAAAGCCCGGTCCATGACAAGAGAGCAGGGCAGCTCCCTCACCTGGATATCCCAGAAAAAGGGATGCCTACTACTGTGATAGTGAGGCTACCAAGCTGCCATCTGACCATGTGCTGCCTGGCCAGGCCCCTGACAGCAGAGAACTCTGGCTGTCCCTGGGGCGTCAGCTCATTGTGTTCCCAGGGCTTATGTGGCCCGTTTGACTTCTGACTTCCCCTGCGCACCTGAAACTGGTCCTATGTCTTCCCTCAGTGTCCTACATGTCAGGTTCTGGACACCCCAGCGGCTCTCAAACCGGATTCCTTAATAACTTACCTAACCATAGACAGTGACTCTGCATTTCTCAGCTCTCTGCCTCTCTCTCTCCAGGAGTCCATCTTTAACCTTTTCATAACTATTCACTCTCTTGTATTATTGTCTGAAATGTGGCATGAAGAACTGATAGCAATGAAGACAGGAATAAAAGACCCTATGGTTCCTAAAGGCCACAGTCTCAAAGGATATCTAGATTACTCAGTAAATTTCAGGCATCAAAGCAGATGTATTGAGAAATTACTGCTAGTCAATGAATTCTGCCATTGTGGACAAAGACAGAAGCATGTCTGTCTATATTACTGACCGCGATCTCACAACATCCTCTCAGAGAAACTTTTCTCAGTCAGAACACACGATCCAAAGGCCAGATGCGAAACTATGGCCACTGGTTAATGGATGAGATTTGGGGTCTTCTACTTTAATGATGTTCTCAATTGGGGTGGCAGCAGGTAAGTTTTGCTGAGATATTTGTATTTTAATGAAAAAATAATAATGTTTATTAACAATTTAAACATAGGTTTACATTCTGTCTTAACGCCTTTGATTTTCTCAGGGAAACAAGGCCATCCTTGGATTTTCTCTTCTTTAACCAGGTTAACTGCTTGTGGTGGGTTGAATATGCTTGGCTTAGGGAGTGGCACTATTAGGAGATGTGGCCTTGTTGGAGGAAGTGTGTCAGTCACTATTGGGGTGGGCTTTGAGAGACCTTCCTCCTAGCTGCCTAGAAGACAGTCTTCCTGTTTGTCTTTGGCACAAGATGTAGAACTCTCAGCTTCTCTAGCACTATGTCTGCCTGGTCACTGCCATGCTGCCTGCCATGTTGATAATGAACTGAACCTCTGAAAGCTACTCCAGTTAGATGTTGTCCTTTGTAAGAGTTGCCTAGGTCATGGTGTCTCTTCACGGCAAAGGGAACCCTAACTAGGACACTACTCCAGGAAGCAACTGTGCAGTCATGGTCTAGCTGTACCATGGGTTAGATAATAAAGAACCTAATTAGGTCACCAAGAAACAATTATTTCTGAATGTCACTGCAAATGCCATGATCATGGTAAGCCTCTCTCTGAGATTCACTATGAGGTTATAGTTAAAATTGTGGGTTATTACTGTATACAAAATACACTGCCCAGGTTACAAAGTCCTGGGATTTGCATAACCAGGTTTTGTATCTACTTCTCTGTTTTATGAGTGGATTCCCTTAAATCTTTTAAGAAGACAGAGCACAGAATTCATGTTGCCTGCTCTCCTCCCAAAAGGGTTCCTTCCCGGAACTAGGAAGCTGAGTCAGAGGCTGTCAACCAAGGATCAAATTAGGCCCTTCAGGACCACCTTTCTTCTTTGTTTATTTTCCTAGGGAAGTAACAGTGTGGTTCTTGTTAAACTTGATTTCCTTAGACGCTCCAGGTCTCATTAACATTGCACTGATGAGAGATTTCTTTTGAAAATTAGTTGGGAGCCACAGGCTCTAGGAAACGTCCCTTCTAAGTGGAATAGGAAAGCAACCCCAGCATTCTCTTTTAGCTCCTGGATTTGGCAAGTGAACGCCCTCACATAGGGCACCGAGTGTTTCTCTTCCCACTTGCCCCTCCACTGCTCCTTCACCACCTCTACTCATGTCTGTTACTTGTGCAGAAAGCACAGCCAGCTAAGGTGTGCCAGAGGCCTTTCAGACCTGGGATGCTGTGATGATTTGAATATGCTTGGTCCAGGGAGTGGCGCTATCAGGAGGTGTGGCCTTGTGGGAATGGTGTGGCATTGTTGGAAGAAGTGTTTCACCATGGGTATGGGCTTTAAGACCCTCATCCTAGCTGCCTAGAAGTCAGTCGTCTCCTGTTTGCCTTTGTAACAAGATGTAGAACGCTCAGTTCTTCCAACACCATGTCTTCCTGGGAGCCACCATGCTTGCACCTGGATGATAATGGACTGAATCTCTAAACCTGTAAGTCAGCCCCAATTAAATGTTGTCCTTAGTTTCCTGGGTCATGGTGTCTGTTCACAGCAGCAAAACCCTAAGACAGATGCCTTGGTAGATCAATACTTTGAGTGTCCCTGTTCTGACACTGTAACAACCTCTTGAGATTACTACTACCCTGGAACACAGAATTTGGGGTAATCTAAAGCTGTGCCCTGGCCACTCACAGTTGGCTGCAGGATTACTTGTCTCTTACTCCCTTTGGGGTGAGTAACAATTGTGCTTTTTACGTTATCATAACAATCAACTCTGGACCTTGTAACAAGGAGCCCCAAGTCCCTATAACTTTCTTATTCTCTTATGCATAACTTAAATTCCAGAGAAATGTTGTGACATTTCTGGCCTTCATGGGCACCAGGCACACATGTAAAGCAGACATGTGTGCACGCAGGTAAACTACACACACACACACACACACACACACACACACACACACTGAAAGACATAAGCAAACAATAAATTCAGCAACCACGCCCTTCTCATTGCTCTTATCCAAATCTCTCCTCTGGCAGCTGCCGAGATCTGTAGCTTGCCTACGATGTAGTTTTTCTCTCAAACTAATAAGATTGTTCTTGATTTAAAAAAAAAAAAATCGACTCTTCCCAAACATTCCCAATGATACTTCTTGAAGACAAAGTTTCTTACTGGAACCTTTTTTTCATTTCTATGCATGTGAAATAAATGATGAATTGGCGGCCAGTTAAACCATACATACATATATTAAGTTATCTTGCCATTTACAATGCACTGCCCAAGGATACAATCAAATGTTTTGTTATTTTTTTCAGAACTCAAAATTTCATATCTTGACCCCCACTAAAAATAGTGCCTTTAACAAAATTTCATTTTCTCACATTATATTTCAAAATTTCACTTTTAACCTAAGCTTTCCCATTAGTTACTGTACTTCTAGGTTTTAGGGTGATACATTTCAGAGGAATTACTGGGTGAGTGATATTTAGTCAATTTAGTTTCTTTTGGAGGTACAGTTACAAGTGCTCTTTAATAACTAAAGAAGCATCCATTGATGTAAGTGATGCTCTCAGTTTTAGAGTGGAATAGGTACCAATGTGGTGACGATCATAAAACGTGGACACACAAGAAGCCAAGGTGCATGAGAAAGGCACACTGGGAAAGAATGCCTGTTGTGGGCTGCTTCTTGTGAGGGATCTCCAATCACAGACTGAAAGCATCTGAGTGTCAGCTACTTAGTTCCTCCAGGTCTAGAGGACGCAAGAGTGTTGGTGGTATTGGTTCCTTATCCCTCCGAAACCCGACGTGAGGGAGAATTTCAGAGGTTGTCCGAGGCCAGAGGTATGCTGTAGAGCTGGAATTCAAACCTCACATGTCTGCTTTTACAGTTACAACGCATACCACTTATCCTTATAGCTACTTTGGAAAGAAATTCCCCAAGCTATACTAAAGTTGGAGAAAAACTAATCTAAAAAACTTTGAATGTCTTTGATGGCCATGGAAGTCAGGATATCCCAGGGGTTTCTTTTTTTTAAAATATTTATTTATTTATTTATTTATTTATTTATTATATGTAAGTACACTGTAGCTGTCTTCAGACACTCCAGAAGAGAGCATTAGATTTCATTACGAGTGGTTGTGAGCCACCATGTGGTTGCTGAGATTTGAACTCAGGACCTTTGGAAGAACAGCCGGCGCTCTTATCTGCTGAGCCATCTCACCAGCCCCTCCCAGGGGTTTGTTATCTCTCAAAATAATTTGAAGTACATAGCCAGAGCTTCAGATACACATTCCTGTGAGCATTGACTGAAATAATTAAATCATGATAGGATAAAAAAATCTGGAGCACTTTATGTGTAGCCTAAAATAATCTGTATATGTAAAAGCCAGGTACACAAACAATCCTATCTAAAATCACAGATATAAATGTGTGTGCAAATGGGAGCCACTCCAAGGACATGCTGCTCTGGTAGGTCATCATGGAAGTAAGTTTGTTAATCTGTGCTATGACTCATTTTCTACAAGTAAACTATCCATCTCTTCTTAGCAATATTGTTAGCCTCTAGGATAAATATAAAATACAGCAAACTTTAAATGAAAAACCGTGCTCAGAGGCAACGAGGAGAGACCTGTGTGTCTCTGCTATCCCCAATTCCTTGCCAACATTCGGAAGTTAACCAGACTTCCAGGTAAATGCAGTGTGGGATGTTAAGGGTACAGTAACATGTCACAGTCATCTGTTCTATTGCAGCTCACTGTGTGAACTTTGTGGAAGTGATTATGAATGGTGGTGAACCAGGCACCCATTTACTGAAAGCTACTCCATCCACAATCCCGAGTCTCAGTTTTGAATGGCAAATGGACACAGCTGGCCAGATGTGCTCTGCATGTCTTTCTTTTCCAGGATGATTTCCCCCCTTGTCTCCTCATCTCCTTGCCTGGGGAACCCAAAGCCACCACACCAGTTCTTCTACTTTCTAGTTGTCAGATCTCGGTGAAGTTACTGAGCCTTCCTTGTTCCTTTCTATGTAAAATGGAGGTAATTCTAGCACCCACCTTCAGGATGGGAGGTCTAAGGTATGTGCCTGGAGCATACAGACAGTCACTGTTCCCTATCAGCATAGTCTGCCCTTCAGCATCTGTCACAGGAGAACTGGAAACAGCAGAGCACCAGGTGCTGTGTCAGCTGAGTCAACCACAACCCAGCTTTCACATCTTACACCAGCATCCCTACTCAGGCCTGCTCCGGCTGATCCTAGCTGGCCTGGCCACTTCACTGAGGTTCACCCACTGCTCTCTCTACCACCACCCTTGCCTCGA
Source organism: Mus musculus (assembly GCF_000001635.26). Taxonomy (NCBI): domain Eukaryota; kingdom Metazoa; phylum Chordata; class Mammalia; order Rodentia; family Muridae; genus Mus; species Mus musculus. Next base: position 36,028,090 of record NC_000079.6, read on the forward strand.
GAAAATCATCTGGGCTCCTCCCACCACTATCCCCATCCCACGCATACTATTTCTACCTATTTTTAGGCCCTTAATGAAATGGCGCTTCTACTTAGACGTGGTTTCTTTATCCCAGATGGTGTATGTTACAACTGTTGATATGTTTTCCAGCATCTTCCCAGGAAGGAGGCAGAATGGTCTGAAGGAAGCACAAGCTTCCAGCCAAGAAAGCCCAAGTTCTGCTTCAACTTATGAGCTGCAGCACCAGGAACACATTACCTTACTCTTGAAATGTTTAGCTTCTCACCTGTAAAATCACACAAATCCATCTTTTGGGATACTATGATAATAAGATCACATGCTGTAGTGGTTTGAATAAAAATGGCCCCAATAGGTCCATGGGGAGAGGCACTATTAGGTATAACCTAATAGACGTGGCCTTGTTGGAGGAAGTATGTCTCAGTCTCTTCCTGTTGCCTGCTAATCTGGACGTAGCATTCACAGCTCCTTCTCCAGCACCAATTCTGCCTGTACACTAACATGCTTGCCATATGACTAAATGGACTAAATCTCTGGAACTTTAAGCCAGCCCCAGTTAAATTTTTTTCTTTAAACAAACTGCCATGGTCATAGTGTTTCTTAACAATACGACATATATACACCATAAGTATAATATAAGACATATGTACACCAATTCAAGTAATTCCTCAGGGCACTGAGAGAGACTCAGTTCACAGCTGTGTATTTGTCCATGTCCTTCTGTATTGGTATTGCCCACTTTTGACTTTCTTTGAGAATTGTTTGTGCAATTTCACCCTCTGTTGGATGGTAGGATCTAGAAAAGCAACATCCTCTTTGGATTTGCTGTTGGACTGCACACGGCCCCTGGCATCTAGCAGAAGAGCGACTCATGCAATGCATGAGTGAAACTATGCTCACCATGTTACCACAGGTGGGTGAGAGCTCAGAGACATGTCACAAGCTCAAAGTACTTTTCCATCACTGTGACACAGTACCTGAGAAAATCAACCTAAAAAGGAGTCTCTTTTGGATCAAGCTTTCAGAGGTTCTAGAAAGCTCTGGTTTTTCTCTGTTGCTTCTGGGCTTGTGGTAGCACAACATACCACGGCAGAGGAGGCTGGAAACTAAGTCAGTATGGGGCTAGGATTTCAATGTTCCCTTTATGAGCACACCCCACAATGATGTAACTTTCTTTGTCTAGGCTGTACATCCTAAAGGTTCCGCCATCTTTCAATAGCACCATGGTCCGACAACAAAGCCTCTGAAGAAGAAGTGCTATCCATAGTGAGGTGGTTTGTGTATGGCAAGTGAAGACGGAAGATATTCAACACTGTGCTTCTCCTCAGCAGCAAAGTTCCTTTCCTGAGCTGGCTGGCCGTTTCCTGATAGCAGAAGCATTTCTTATGAAAATGTTACCTTCTAATACCTGAACTCACTCTGGGGGATATACACAGAAAGTAAGCAACTTGTAACCTGACAAGGCAGGTAATATATCTCCAGTGCCCTGCATATCTTAGATGAAGCAAGGAATAAGAACAATTATCTAATAATCTGTTATCTCCTAATTGAAGCAAGAAAGTATATCTTATTCTACTTAGAAGCTGAGGCACACGCAGCAGATGTGGAGGCTGGACTGTCAGGCTGTTGTCTCTGGCCTAGCTGTCCACTTCAAGCCTGTACCCTCCTCCTCATATCACCACAGAGGTCCTATATATGGCTTCCTTAGATGAGAATGGACTGATCTCATTATCTAGCTGCTCCAATGTGGGAGACTATCTTTCTCTGATTTGGGCCTGCTCTCTTGAGGGATGAGGTCTACTTCCCAGGCAGGTGAGGTAGTTAATATGACAAGAGGTCCAGTACTGTACTCATTGATCTAGTGAAAGGTAAGAGATCTGATTATATAATTAACATTAATAGTGTTTTATGAATCTCTAGACCAGGAATATGACAACTGATGGCAGGTCTTTAATATGTTTACTTCAGATCTCTAAGCTCTCAGCCTCCTTAAATATGGAATTCACCTAATTTTGCCCAAGTCCTCACAAGTAACAAAATATACATTTATTAAGTTTTGTTTTTATTTATAATCTTAAATATGGCAAAGAACTCAGGTTGCAACAGTGGGTGCCTTGTGCCTGCCTGCCTTGGTGGTGGAGAAACTGGGCATTTAGAACTAAGTCTTGGTAGAGAAGTCTTGGTAGGTAAGTCTTGGCAGAGAAACTGGGCATTTAGAACTACTCCATGAAAATGACCTTGAGAAGGCTAACCTAGTTCCCCAGAGCCTGAGTTTCCTTCCCTGTAAAAGAGGGAACCAACAGCACATACTGTGCTCCTGCCATGAGGGGAGGCACAGAAACAAGTGAACAATGACTCGTCACTCCCATTGGAACCTGTGCTTCCTAACAGGGAGCGCATCCAGATTATCCCTGTAATGGCTTACACATCTATTCTGAGGTGCAGTCAGAATTGGGGAATACTGTTAGGCTGGACTCAGATTTAAGAAATTAGTGATGTTTTAGAGCCACTCAAGAACACTTGAATGCACTGACCATGTACTCAATGAGTGCTGAAACAAAGACAGAGTCTTAATAATTACAAAAGAAGACACACAGAACTTGTCTCTTAGAAGCACAACATCCCAGACATTTTTGTTAAATTGCAGCAATAAAGCTGAGAACATCTTCTGCAGAATGCACCAATTCTAAATTACTGGCTAAATCTAGTAAAGAAAATTACCTGCAGAACGTTATTGTGAATGCTGGGGGGGACCTTTTTTTTTTTTTTTTTTTTTTTTTTTTTAACCTAAGCTCTAGAATAAACTGTAAGGAGAAAAAAAAAATCAACCCTGCAAATTAGATATTCTAGATCTTAAAGCCACTAATTTTAATCAATACCAGCCTGGAAGTTTTAAATGACTTTCTACTGAGCCTCTCCACCCCCATCAAGTAATTATCAGAAATATTGATTCCATCCCACACATTCAATCTTACAAGTTCATAAAATATTAGCTTATTAAGTTAACATAAAAATGCAATTTAGTGGAATTAAACAGCAGAGGGAATTTCACATAAACACTGCAAATTGGGTCTATATACGGCTGATGTCTTAATATATTACTAGCCTCTCATCAGTAGTCCCTGGCCCTAGGTGGGTGAGAAAGGTCGTCATCAAGGGGAGGAGTATACTTAACAGAGAATAGCTTGTATAAAATTAATACCATACATGACAAAATGAGGGGAAAACAACACTAAGAATCTATTTTACCTATTTAAAAGCCATCAAGTTTACAAGGTTGCAGTATATTCTGATTGGACTGTGTCAGAGTGAGGCAGCACAGTTTATGTCCCCACACTCTAGGTCTGGGATTTTAATATCAACATGATTCTAACAGGGTGGCTGGTTGAATGGATGTATGGAAAGAAGAATGATTCAGAAATCTTGCTTTGATTCTGTGTAGGATCACTATATACCCTCCTGAGGAGATTGCAGGGCTGTTGCCAAGAAACAATAATACAGAAACACATGACAAGTAAGTGTTCAGATCCCATCTTTATGAGGTGAATACTGAACTTAGTTATCATGATTACAGACACAGAATAGAAATTACTGATGCTGGCAAATTCTATCACTTCTCAGTAACCATGTTTTAATCTCCCCCCACCTCCAACCCCCTCTCTCATGCATACAAGGAGGGAATCCTACCAGACTTTCAAGGCTGGATCTGCTATTCCCTTCTTACATAGTGTCAGACCTGCTTTATCATGTCAAAAGGTAGTAATTGCTTGTCCCAGCTCCTGTGAGGTTATAATGATGATACATAGGAACGTACTTAAAAAGGCTTAAAGCATTAAACCAAGCAAATGCCTAATTGGCATTTCACAGTTCTCAGACTTGTGTATGTTCCATGGTATCATACATACTTTGATCCCTGTGAACACATTTGATTTCTGTGGTGAACAAAAGCAGGCAAAGAAAAAAGTCTTGAGACAGGCTGGGTCGACCTGTTGCTTCACATGCCATTCTCCAGAGGTAAACCATGCGGATTTACAATCTTGCATACTCGACTGTGAACTTTGCACGTTCATGTCTGAAGCCTGACCAAGCAACTCTGCAGCGGCTGGATGCCTGTGGCGTTTCATGCTGCAATTCTCCCTCAGCCCCTCGCTTCAGGCCAGCTTTCGTTTGGTAGGAAGAATAAGCACACGCAGATCCTGTACTCTAATCTTGCCTGGTGAAAGAAGACAAAGCCATCTCCAGGAATATCCCAGTACACTCCCATATGCAGCAGCAGCAGCAGGCAAGGTCATCCAGGTTGTGACAAAAGACAAGAAGACAGGGCACAGAATCTGTTATCACAGTCTTTTAGAACTGTAGGCACATATGCTGATTTATAAAAGAGTGTGGAAGCTCCCTGTCCCCCACTCTCTTTCACCTAGATCATCAAGAATGACCTAGTGGGTCAAATCCATGATCTAGTGTTGAGTTTGCTTTCTCTATTTTCATGAAAAGCCCACATTTATGTGAATGAGGACTCTGATGCACACTCTAGTCACTGGTGTTTTATTGAGGGGCTAGTGAGCAAGGAAGCTTCTTTCAATGGGGAAGGTGGGTCCAGCCCAAACTGCTTCGAAGAGTTGATATCCACAGCCAGCTAATGTTATCAGATGTTCTCTGTGTAAGCTCTGCTTTCAAAAAGGAAGCACCATAGGCTCCAAATGAAATGCTTTCTTTAATGAGTTGCCTTGGTCATGGTGTTTTGTCATAGCAACAGAAAAGTAACTAAGATAGCAACTAGAGTTAAAAAGCAAAAAACAAAACTTTAAACACTGAAATTCAATATCTTCAACTGTATGTTTTAACTACAGGAGAATGGTGCAGTTTACTTTAAAATAGAAACAACACAGGAGAATGCCCAGAAGAGTCATTTAGAAATGAGATTTGGTTTTCATTTCACCTGGCTTAATAATGAAAACATGAAAGATGCCTCCCAATTTTTCCAAGATCAACATATTTTTTCCTTACAGAAATGCTGCTGGAGGCTGTTCCTACTTTACTTTAGAAGACAGATTTCATCCATTCTTTGTTTAAAATTGAATGTTGAATGTATCTCTCAATTTTAACAGTGTCTGAGCCACAGCTGGGTAACATGAGTTAGATTTAAATGAATCCATAGGCAAAGATTTTAGTGGGACTTTCTAGTCAACCAGCTGCTGGCCAGCCTAAACACTGTGGACACTGATGATGGGCCTCACTGTCATACAGGTCCAAGGCTCATAAAGAGAGGACACAGGCCGTGTGTGTGTGTGTGTGTGTGTGTGTGTGTGTGTGTGTTATACCAAACAACATGGCAACAACATCACACACAACTTTCTCTGTTTGCTTCATGACTAGGCTCATACAAAGGGATATGGGGGAAGGAGAAAAAATAGTCCTACCCACTAAAAATATGTATGCATGCATTTATGTATGTGTGTATGAACACATATATATGCAAATTAGATATGCATACACAGCATATATAGGTATATTTACTTATGTATATACTAATGAAAAATAAGCAAGTCCTTCAAAGAATTTCAAGCCACATAAGCATATGTGAACAAAACCTGTTGACAGGTTTTACTGGCAATGCAAACTGAATGTAGTTATATTCCTCTCAGGGGCATAAGCAAAAGAGGCCGCATGGTGGGCCCATACAAATTTCAAGGTCAGACTAGTCAAATAAAGTCCACAAGAAGGCAAACCCAGGAGAAAAGAGATTGGTAAGAATAACTAGTTGAAATATTTAAATATCTGTATTACTGTCATGTACTGTAAAGACTGGCTCCATAGTATAGGCAGGCTCAGAACAGGGCATTCGCTAGAACACACAGAAATACTGGGAGAGAACGAGAAGCTCTAACACCGCTGCATGGAATCATCACAGGAGGGTTTCAACCCAGAGAGGCATGACTAGTTTAGTGTCTAGAAAAGAGCCAGCCAGTGAAGGCTGGATGAGGGAACAACTGCTGCTCTCAAGGAAATATCTAGTAGGTGCAAATTTGGGTATTGCTAGCAATTTGGGAGTCCCCAAAGCACATGAGGGTGAGAAGGAAGGCAGAGGACGAGATATGCTAGGGAAGAAAGATCAAAGAAGATGACAAGATGGGCAAAATTTATTTCACTTTAACTTATGCACTGTATTGCCAAGAAAGAGGGTATTGGTGACTGGTATTGGCTGTACTCGCATAAAACACATCAGTTGTTCTTCACTGTCTCTGTAGGACGACCTTAAAACTCATCTCAAGCTTTCTCTCCAAACAAACAAGCACCCTTAAAACTGACCTGTAGCCCCATAGAAGGAACATCAATATGAACTAACCAGTACCCCCAGAGCTCCTTGGAACTAAACCACCAATCAGAGAAAACACATGGTGGGACATGTGGCTCTAGCTGCATATGTAGCTGAGAATGGCCTAGTCGGTCATCAATGGGAGGAGAGGCCCTAGGTCCTGTGAAGGTTCTATGCCCAGTATAGGGGAAGGCCAGGACTGGGAATGGGATTGGTTGGTTTGGGGAGCAGGGGAAAGGGGTTTTTCGGAGGGGAAACTAGGAAAGGGGATAACATTTGAAATGTAAATAAAGAAAATAAACAACAACAACAACAACAACAACAACAACACCACAACCTGACCTGTACCCTCCAAATGCTTGGGTTCTCAATCTTTCCATTCTGATAGTCAATTATTTTCCTAAATATATATCTAGCTTCCACTTCAAAAAAAATCACACTTTGTTAGAAAGCACTAGGGGTCTCTTGAGAGATATATTTAAACTTCAAAACGTCTATATATGAACATATGACCTATGGTACCTATGCAATAGACCATATTCACCAGACAGGCTTGAAATTGGCTTTGTCTTTCTTACACCTCATTAAAAGCTTTACTTTTAAGTGTGTGATTGCATGTCTGTCTGTGCAAGTAAGGGTGGGTGCCCATGGAGCCCAGAAGAGGGACTAGAGCCCCTGGAGCTGGAATTAAAGGTAGATGCAAGCCCCATGACATGGTTGGAACCATACTTGAGTCCTCAGTAAGAGCAGTGCCCACTCTTAACCACTGAGCCCTGTTTCCAGCCCTGTTTTCAGAGCCTGTTACCCCATGTTAATGATGTTCTCATAGGAAGCATCATCCTGTCCTAGGATGTTTTCCTTTCTTTCTTCTTGAAATGGCCTCTCTCTAACTTCATGTAGAAGGAGGTCTGATTACTTATCTTAGAAGACTCCTGACTCTCTCTGTTTTTTAGGAATATGACTTCAGGTTTTTGCAGTTTGTAAAGTGAACAGTTCAGTCTAGCAGATGTTTGGACCCTGGCCTCTCTGAACCCTTATGAGCTTGGCTGGAAATGGAGGGCAGAACACTGGAAGGCTCCCTGTTTAGTTTTGGCTCTGGGGTCCTTCACTGACTATGCTAAACTTTCTTTCTCCTTCCTGGTCTCCAGTCTCCAAGTTAACTCTCTAGGTACAGCTAGTCTCTCAACCTGCCAGGTTCATATTCTTGGATACCTCTAATCATGATGATGAAAGAACGTAACAAAACAGAATACTTGTGGGGCTGGAGAGATGACTCAGCGGTTACGAGCACTGGCTACTCTGACATGAGGCTGACAGCTGGCCCTGACTCTAGCACCAGAAGACCTATGCCCTCTTCAGGCCTCTGCAGGCACCAGTACATGGTTGCATTTGCTCACAAAGACACAAACATTCACACAAATAAAAATAAACTTTAAAGAAAACTACTAACATCATACCTGTACTAGAAATAAAGATCAAAACGTTCTATCAGTACTGAAACAGTTATACACTGACTTTTCCTGCACCGTCCCCTTGAGAATACAGAGCGTCACAATGATAGGGGTCACAAATAGTCTAGAGCTATAAGTCATATGGGAGAGTGTACACAGGTCTTATGCATTAATATGTCATTTCATACAAGGGACTTGAGCAGCTGCAGACTTTTGGATTGGGTTTGCCAAGAGACAGGTCCAAGGGATGACTGTATTCAGAGATGAAGATGTTCAGTGAGAAAATAGCCTAAATAGAACAAAACAGAGTTCATGGAATGACTGTGTTAATAACATGGAAAGTCATAGTGTAAGATCTCTGCTTTTGGCTTTCTTGTTCTCACCAGACAAAGGACAATTATTCTGATCCTGTCCTAATCTGTTGAAAATGTGGAGAACTCAGCATTTATAATATGTAATGATATGCTGATCTAGTGAATCTAGTTAGCCAGAAACTGGCTGGAGGTTGTAAGTTAAAAATCTTATTTCCAGCTTGTTCTTTGCTTAGCAGAGATATGGATGAAGAAACATAAAAATATAAGATATGAAAAATCCCCGTCAGTTGAAAAATGTTCTGTTGTATTGTCTTCCGTGATGCAGCATCACCTGAGTATAAAAAAGACTTACTGGTTAATATTTTGGACAACTTATGACATCCAGTGAAGCCGCATAGTAAAAATATTAACCTTCTGTTGTTGAAGAGAAAGCAAATAAAGCAGTTTTAGCTGGTGACAGAAGCTGAACCTTGAAAGAGGCTATATGAACTGGACAGTATTTTCATCACAGCCTATCTGTATTCAACCAGTGCCGCCATGTTTATCACTGCAGCAGGTACCATTAATAAAAAATTGAGCTTTCATGAATTCTTAGTGTTGGAGGTGGGGAGGATGAGGAGGAGCCCGGACAGAAGCATCCCTCAGGTCCCTCTGCTTCCAGATACAGATAGCATTGGGTACCCAGGGTTAAGGAACAAAGTCACCTACTTTTGAAAAGACAGTTTATCAATTCCTCTTTGTAGTCCTCAGGACTGACAGCCTCCAGAAAGAAGCTGTAAAAAGGTCAAGGACCTCTCAAACACAAATCTAACAGCCCAAAGGTCACTAAATGGGGCAAACACATATTTAACCTCTGAGGGGATCCAAAAGCCAGACAGGGTGAGGTGCTGGGTGCCCATGGTCCCAATGCAGTGGTAACCAGAGCTCTCAAATGATTCCAGTTATGCAGCCACCAGAAGTTGGTGTCACTTTGGCACACTCATTTTATCTACAATCCCTCTCTCTTCAAGCCTCTGCATCTTCTAGCTTTGTGTAACTCCCAGACAGACAGTTAAGAGGTCTCTTTATTCTATCACACATGTGTCCCTTCATTATTTCCTCTAGGGATGGCATTGGAAACCTGCAAAGGTGAGCCTTAGGTGGCTGTGTGTGTGATAAGGCATCTATGGCTCTGAGATCAGGCAGGGAAGGAACGAGCAGTACATGCACGTTAGTGGAGAGCGCTTGTTTGTTCACAATTTCATGGCAATGTGAAAGCTACATTTTTCTTAGGGTTGTAAATGTGTGTGAAGCCATCTGTTGAGTCCTGCTATCAAAGCCTTCAGAATCCTGCATGTTTGTATGTCTATAGCATCAAATATCATGAGCCTAAAACAACAATATTTACAGGACATGGGGTTTTAATGGATTCATACATTGTACTGGTTCTTCATAAAGAGTAATTTGTAATGTCAGTCATAACAAAGTATTTTAAATTACACACATATTCTATCCAGGTGTGGTGGTATATGCCTGTAATCTCAGCACTCCAGAGGCAGAAGCAGGCAGATCTCTATGAGGTCAGCCTGATCTACAAAGTGAGACCATATCACAAACAAAACAAAACAAAACAAAACAAAACAAAACAAAACAAAATTATATACATTTTCTGCTATAAGTCAAGAGAAAACAAAAAGGAGACAAGACTTCTAATTTTTCTACTGAGATATTGGCTTTGTAAACTGAGTGCTCAAATCTTTTACTTATCTTTAAAAGAGGCTTATGGACATTTGAAGAGATAATTTGTAGTTTACTCTGTATTATCAATAGTATCCTTTGTCATATGCCTTATCCCATTCTGCTTTTCCATTCTCTTAATAATGGTATTCTTATTCTCTAATTTGGTATGGTATTATATTCTAACATTTGTGTTTTATTTCAAACACTTGTGAGCTGTTTGAAAAAATTTGCCTATTTCAAAATAAGATGATGTTTTTCTTAAAAAACTTTATCTTTCCCATTTAAGTCTATAATCCACTTTTAAGTAAAATGAATAAGAGTCCACACATTTTCTTCCTCTAAATTTGTACAAATGGCTAAACCCACTTATTAAAAAGACTGTACTATTTCTAATGTTCTGCATTTAGCCATACACCAGGTGGGTTTTCGTAAGTGGGCCTCTCCCTGGCCTCCATTCTCTTCCACAATCAGTCTCACTCAGTCTCCCTAACCTTGACTCAGTTACTAGAGATGTAGAATGGTGTTGAAAGCTGATAGTGATGCTTCTCTCTGTTAAGAATGCCCTACTACTTTTGGGCCTTTGACTTTTCATGTCAATTCCTGATTGAGAGTCTTAGTCTCCAAAAAACTGCTAGTAATATGACAGGGTAGCATTACATCTATATACATTATGTTGGGAACATTAACAACTTTATTAGGGAATATCTAGCAGTATATATGTCAAAAGGTGCTTATCATCATGAGTTCTTACAGAATTAAAACTTGACTCTCAACAGGTAAAAATGTGTATATCTGTATATAGATATGTAGGCCAACCTCAGGTGTCATGATCAGGAATGTCAGGATGCCAATCACCTTGAGATGAGGTTCTGATCGGTTTGAAGCTCACAGATAAGTCTAGGCTAGCTGCTCAGCCAGTCCAGGGATCCTCTTGTCTGCAACCCCCAGTGCTGGGATTATAGCACATACCACCATGCTTGTTTTTAAAAATGTCAGTTCTGAGGATGAAACTTGGGTCCTCATTTTTGTGAGGTAAGCATGTTTTGTTTTGCTTTTTTTGTTTTTTTGAGAATGGTTTCACTGTATAGCTCTGGCTGTCGTGGAACTAGCTCTACAGACTAGGCTGGTCTCAAACTCACAGAGACCTGCCTACCTCTGCCTCCCAAGTGCTTGGATTAAAAGCATGCCCCACCACTGCAAGTACTTAAATGACAGAACTATCTCTGAAGCCCTTACACCTTCCGAAGAAGAGGATCAATACACTGTTCTTTGACCAGTTTTTTTTTTAAGTTTTATGTCAAATTAAAAGTAATAGTAGATGAAATTACAGAATTCTAGGATATTCATTTTCAGATATGACAGCCTGATTTTCTAATAAATGTATAAAGCAGGTAGCTTATTTCCTCTCAGGCTCTTTCTAGGAAATGTGCTACTGTGATTGCTACTATAATCTACCCAATGGAAATAATAAACAAAACTAAGAATTATGGAAAAAGCTAAGATTGTTTTACTAAAGCACTGCAAGAAATGGCTAGTGGGCAATTTTGCTGTGTTTAAAATTATAAATAAAAATGTGACACAAGTTTCTATGAAGCAAAAGACCTTATTCTAGAAGCTAATGCCTCCGCACACTGGTAGAATGTGCAGAGAACGGGCTACCCGAGGAGCAGCTTGTTTTGTGTCTGTGCTAATCCTGGTTTTGCCAATACATAAAAATTCAAAAGAAAAAAAAATAAAAACAAAAACAAAGGAAAGGTATTTTCAGAGAACAACCCATTATTACACAGAGATGTGTGGTGGTGTTGACAGTCATTTGAGGGAAAACTTTCTTAACCCACAGCACACGCTCTGTTGGAGATCTCCTGAAGCATACATTACTCAGAGCAATCACACAGGACAACATCTGACACCTTTACAGAGCCAGGCCATAGCAGAGGCCAGTCTCTCTATAAAGCTAAGCCTACGTAAGAATCTAAGCCATATTTTCTTCAATGTGTGCTATGGAATCTGTTGGGTTTGGTCTCTGTGTAGAAAAGAGAATTAAGAAGGCAATTTCAGTTATGTCCCTTTTAACATCTTTACTTATTTCAAGACTTATCTGTCAAGGAGTGGACACCAAGCGCCATTTTACCCCCTAGCGATGCACACTGACAAGGGCACTGCCACCGTACCACCAGGTAGCACTAGGATGCACATGCTTACTTTTACAAAAGGTTGCTTTTTAACTTTTTAATATTATGTGTATGTGTCTGTGTCCATGCTGCAGGTGCGTGTGGAAGCCGGAGAGACTGACTGGCACTGTCACCTCTGCCTACACCTAGACCTGATATGGGAATGAGGAACAGATCCTGGGTCATAGAGAAGAACAGTATGCACTCTTAGTCACTGAGCCATCTCTCTGACACCATGTGTTTACTTTTTGAGACAAAAGAGAGTGAGAATTTGGTTAAAATAAGGAGGAATAAACGATTTTTTTTTTAAAAAAAAAGGCTCATTGTCATGAATTAATTGTTAAAAGTTGGTACATTCTTTACTTGAATAAATGACAGTTAAATTATTTGGAACCTGATAAATATTTTGGATATTATGTGTTGTAGTCAAGGGATGGGGATAAATGAAACAAAACAAAAGCCAACCTGCATACGTACGCAAGTCCTTCATGCAGTAAAAACCATTCAAACCAACCAAGTCATTTTGCAGCTGCAACAGCTGTTCTTCCAGGGAGAAAAGGCCTCACAAGCTCAGGAAGTTTCCACTTGTTTGTAAGTAAAGACAGTGCAGCCTAACGCATGAAGGGCATCCAATACTGAAGTTAGGCAAGAGTTTAGGCACAAAACTGATAAACTCACATGAAACACTCAGAGATATCTATTATTAGATGACACACAGTCAGAAATGGACAAGAAACAGTAATTAAAAGTCTGCCAAGCAAAAAGAGCTCAGGGCCGGATAGTTTTAGTGCAGAATTCTACCAGACATTCAAAGAAGAGTTAATGCCAACATTCCTCAAATTATTACACAAATAAAATCAGAAAGAACACTGTCCAATTTGTTTTATGATACCAGTTACTCTGATACCCAAACTACATAAAGACTCAACAAAGAAAGAAAATCACAGACCATTTTCCCTTGTGAACATAGATGCAAAAATTCTCAATAAAATGATTGCAAACTAAATCCAAGAATATATCAAAAAGATCATCCACCATGATCAAGTAGGTTTTATCTCAGGGATGCAGGGATGGTTCAACATATATAAATCAATAAATATAATCCATCATATAAACAAAGTCAAGGACAAAACATACATGGTTATCTTATTAAATGCAGAAAAGGTCTGACAAAATCCAGCACCCCTTTATGATAAAAGTCCTGGAGAGATTAGGGATGCAAAGAGCATACGTCAACATAATTAGAGCAGTTTACACCAAGCCCACAGTCAGCATCAACTTAAATGCAGAGATTCTCAAAGCAATTCCATGAAAATCGGGAACAAGACAAGGTTGTCCTCTGTCTCCATACCTATTCACTATAGAACTTGAAGTCTTAACTAGACCAGTGAGACAACTGAAGAGATCAAGGGGTACCAATTAGAAGAAAAAAGTTAAAGTATTGTTATTTGCAGATAATAGTGTGTGTGTGTGTGTATATATATATATGCATATATATATGAGATCAAAAAATCCCACCAGGAAACTTCTATGCTAATAAACACATTAAGCAAAGTAGCTAGATAAAAAATTAACTCACTAAATTCAGTACCTCCTCACACAAATGACAGACTAAGAAAAAAAATCTAGACAACAATTCCTTTTATTATAGCCTCAAGTAATATGAAATAAAATACCTTGGGATAACTCTAGACAAGTAAGTGAAAGGCTTACGTGGTAAAACTTTTAAGATTCCCAAAGAATCAATAAAAATATTATGTTGAAAAAACTTCAAGACATTGAAGGAAGAAATTGAAGAAGATATCAGAAGATGGAAAAATTTCCCTTGCTCATGGATCAGTATGATTAATCTACTATGAATGGCCATCCTACTAAAAGCTATCTACAGAATCAACACATTCCTCATGAAAGGACATTCAATACAAACTCCAACACAATTCTTCACTGATCTTGAAAGGACAATTTTCAGCCTCATATGGAATACAAAAAAACCAGAATAGCTAAAATAATCTTGAATAAAAGAACTGCTGGAGCCAGCACTATCCCTGACCTCAAATTGTATTACAGAGCTACAGGAATAGAAACCATATGAGATTGGCACAAAAACAAAGAATTTGATCAATGGAATCAAATTGAAGACCCATACATAAATCCACACACTTATGGACATTTCATTTTTTTTATTATCTTTAATAAAGAAGCCAGAAAAGCACAATGAAAAAAGACAGTATCTTCAACAAATGGCTCTAGTCAAACTGCATTATTGTTGCATGTTGAGGAATCCAAATACAGGCATCCTTATCACTTTGTACAATACTCAATTCCAAATGGCTCAAAGTTGCAACATAAAACAAGATCCTTTGAACTCGATAGAAGAAAGAGTAGGGAATAGTCTTGAATTCACTTGGCACAGGAGAAGACTTTATAAAGAGAACACTGTTAAAGCAGGCACTAAGATCAATAATTGACAAATTGGACCTCATAACATTGAAAAGTTTCCCTAAAGCAAAGGACACCATCATTTGGAGAAAGTGGCAGCCCACAGAATGTGAGAATATTTTATTTTATTTTATTTTATTTTATTTTATTTTTTGCCAATTATACATTCAACTGAGGGCTAATATCCAAAACCATAAAGACCAAAAAACAAAAACAAAGCAAAACCAACCAAACACAACACCCTAGATATTAAGAAAATAAATAACCCAAGGGGAGGCCTGGTGGGAGGGGGTGGGTGTGGGTACGTGTGGGTGGGGACATCCTCTTGGAGACAGGGGGAAGGGGGAATGGGATCAGGAACTGTGGGAGGGAGGACAGGGAGGGGGGTAATGACTGGACTGCGAAAAATAAAAATAATAAAAAAATTAAAAATTTACAGATTCCAACAGGGAATTCTCAATTAAGGGCACTCAAACGGGTGAAAACCACTGAAAGAAATGTAGAACATCTGTAGCCATCAGGCAAATGAAAATCAAAACTACTTTGAGATTTCATCTTCCACCCATCAGGGTGGTAAGCTCAACGAAACAAATGACAGTGAGAGTGTGCCTCAAAAGGAGAGAGAAAAAATAGTAAGAAAAAAAAGTTTGCTAAATGGAGATACATTAAAGGTACATAGGAACTGAGGCGAAAGGGTTTCACCGGCATCCAGGGAACAACATAGACACTGAGAGTAATAATCGTGTCATTGGCTATAACTTCCTTTACAGGAGGTCACCCAGTTAGAAAATCCCATCACAACTACTAACTGAGATGTTGGGCGAGGGCCCCCACTGCTGAGTCCTAATACCTGTGTGAAGATCAGTGCAGAGGAGGTAACCACCAGGTCTCTTAGATATCACAAAATGACTGAGGGAGAGAATGGTGAACCTCCAGTCAGTTTACCAGCACCAATAATAAGACAGAGGCAACCTGGAAGCACACATGAGCCTTTCAATTTTCTTCTAGAAATGTTTAATTTGAATCTAAACATAAGGGCATTGAGCCAAGGCGCACCCACCTTGCACACAAGGTCCAACCTGTTCAACACAACTGCCTTGCACTCTTCAAAACTGAAATATCAATGATGCCCAAGAGAGGACAGAGGTCCCCAGAGTAAATATCAGACACGGTCAAGAATGGCTGATAGGCTTTCACTGAATCTTGGTGGGATGTTTGGAAGAATTCATATTGAAATGTATTCCACAACTATGGATGCTACTCTCATGTGGTGGATGTGATGCTGCACCTTGGTAAACAGGAGAGTCTGTCAGTTCTTAGGAGATATGTGATACAGAGGTGAGTCAGAGGTCAAGTGTCATTATGTGTGCAACTCATTCTCAAATAGTTCGAAAAGAATAGATACAGGAGTTGGTTGAGGAGGGGGGTATGAAGGCAAGAAACTGTCAACCAAGGAGGAAATACTATTATCTGAGAATGGGAAGAGATTTTCTTTTATATTCTTGAAAATTGTATGTGAAAAACTGAGTGGGGGAAGAGCCATGTACACTCGGTACTTTTTTTGTTTACTGCAACTTCAAATTCATAACTTCTAGTACATCAGTCAGATCTGGTCATTTTGAAATTTATGGAGTGGTGGTTTGAATGCAAATGGCCTCCATAGGCTCATAGGAAGTGGCATTATTTATAAGCATTAGGATATATGGCCTTGCTGAAGGAAGTGTGTCAATGGGGGTGTTGCTTTGAGGTTTCAAATGTTTAACCCAGGCCCAGTGTCCCTCTCTCTTCTTCTTGTCTTCGTATCCAGATGTAGAACTCTCAGCTCCTCCTCCAGCACCATGTCTGTCTGTACACTTCCATGCTTTCTGCCATGACAATAACAACTTAAACCTCTGAAAATGTAAGCCAGCTCCAATTAAATATTTTTCTTTATAAGAGTTGCATTGGTCATGGTGTCTCTTCATAGCAATACAATCCTAACTAAGACAAATGGTAACATAAAATTGGCCAGAACAAAACACAAGGCAACAAGTTACACAGAAAAAAGTAAAGGTATATTTGTTCATCCACATACTAGCATTTTCAAGCAGGAAATCCTTATGAACAAAACAAGGACTCACAACAGAACCTGTCATGACACAGCCATGCAGGTACAGATGTGGCACCAAGCCAATAACCACCCCCCCCCCCCCAAATGCAATCAATGCTGTTTTGTTTTGTTTTTCTGAGACAGGGTTTCACTGTGTGGCTCTGGCTGTCTTGGAAATTGCTTTGTAGATCAGGCTGGCTTTGAACTCAGAGCTCCACCCGCCTTTGCCTTCTGAATGCTAGGATTAAGGGTATGCATCATGCCACCACTGCTGGCTGACTTTGAAGTTACAAAGAGATTTTAGTGAATTTAGTGAAGTACGGGCTCTGCAAATGATGAATGACTGGATATGAAACATGCTTAATTTCATGTTTACATGCCATACATAGTTTGTTAATTAAAACCTTGAAAAATATTCTCTTCTTTTAGGGTTGTAAATCCTAGCTTACAGTTCTATGTCAATGTATTTACTACTGGTTGTTGATCTGATTACTCTGTAAGTTCCATAGCAACTGGGGATCTTTTTAATAAATGGAAATGTTGAGAATGGTAGTTAATTTTGTCATCTTACAGTATACCATGGGATGCATGGGATATATCTGGGAAAAATTATTCTGTCTGTTTGATAGTGTTTGTAGATTACAATTAACATTGAAATTAGGAGACTAAGTAGAGCAGATGGTCTTTCCTGATTTAGGTGTGTCTCTTCAATAATTGAAAGCCTGGATAGAACAATCAAACTATGTCCGGGTAAGATAGAATTCTTCGTGTTTACCAGCCTTCAAAATGGAGCACCAATATTTTGCGCCCATTGTTAGACTCAAACTGAAACACTGGCTGTTCCTGGGTCCTGGATCTGCTTGTCACCCACCCTGAAAGTCTTGGAATTTGTTTGCTTCCATAATCATTTTAGTCAATGCCTTTCCCCATTCTTAACTTGCATGACAACTGTAGTCTCAGGCCAGCGTTTTCTTTTTTTATTTTTTTTTAATTAACAACAGGGAGGAGATGTAGCCTCCCCTCCCCCAGCCTCAATGGTTCCACTGTTTACACCTGGATGGAGCTTGCCGCTCAATCGTTCTGCCACGCCCACTGCTGGAACCTGCCGCTTTGCTGTTCGGAGCCATACACGTGGTCACCCTGCTACTGGTCCCCAGGACTATTTGGCAGGAATCGGCCCCCCCTTCCCCTCCTTTATAACTGCGTGCTGATATAGTAAAATTGAGCTTTGATCAGAGTTGGCTTTGACTTGGCTCCATTTTTTCCTTCTGTCTGTTTAGTTCCTCTCTTTCAGCCAGAGCTGCCATCTCAGTTGAACTGTTCCTTGCAAGCTGCTGGCCGGCCCGCAACAGGCAACAATACAATTACCACCACTGCCACCCCCTCAGTCCCCAACAACATAATAACCAATCAGGACACTGCAACTCGGATTTCTCTGGAGTCTAATTAGATTGAGGAGTCAACCAACCACTTGAAATACGATTGTGTGTAGTTTTAAGTGGAGCACCCAATGTTTAGATTCTAAACATTTTCAATTCACAGTATAATTAGAGGTCTGGAAATTACTTTCTTTACAACAGGACTTCATGTAATAACTAATCATACAACCAATATACAAGTATTAAAATCAAATATTTACATATTTCTTTCCAATTTGGCATTTATAAAAATGTTTTCGCGGGGCAGTGGTGGCGCACGCCTTTAATCCCAGCACTTGGGAGGCAGAGGCAGGCAGATTTCTGAGTTTGAGGCCAGCCTGGTCTACAGAGTGAGTTCCAGGACAGCCAGGGCTACAGAGAAACCCTGTCTCGAAAAACCAAAACAAAAAACAAAAACAAACCAAAAATGTTTTCATATTGGTCATAAATTTTGATGTGTCAATTTTATTTTCAGCCATTTATCATAAACGAACAACCATCTATATTGTTGACAGTACTGTTTATCATGATATTGTGTATACCAGCAAATCTGGGAAGTGACCTAAAGGACCAAGACAAGGAGACTAGTTATATAAAGGATGAAGACATAGTACACTGGGTGGTACCCTGCCTTTTTCTCTTTAAAATGATGATGAAGGTATATTACTTACTGTCCTAAGTGGCATTAAACTTAGATAAAATACAAACAAAAATAGGATTTCTTCAAATCACACATGCATACACAAACATACACACATACACACACTAACACACAAACACAACTCTGTAGAAGTAACATTCTGGAAGGAAATAGTTACAGACGATATTTTTTTTTTTATGACAGAAAGAGTAATACTAGTTTTGCTTTAAAAATATTTATTTTTGAATTAAGTATGTGTGTCAGTGCTCACAGAGGCCAGAGGCATAGGGTCTATGGGTCTTAAGTTAGAAGAGATTATGGGCTGCCCTGTGTAGGTGCTGAGAAGTGAACTCAAGTCGTCTGGAAGGGCAGTGCCAGTTCATATCCTCTGAGCCATCTCTCCAGCCCCATAAATTTACTTTTTTGCCCCTACATGTTATTATAAAAATTACATATTATTTATGTATTAAAAAGACAACATTTCTCTTACACTAGTCTTCCATATCAACCAAATGCCTCTCCATCCATCAATATTATATTCCTCTCTAACTCTTTTATCCTGCCAGGCAAAGCACTAACACTGTTTCATGAGAGTCCTTTGTCCCTTCAAGTCCTGCATCAGCTAGCATGAATCACATTGCCTTTGGCATACAGTATTTGGATGATTTATTCTAGTTCACAGTAAGAGGCATCTTATCTGAGAGAGACACACAAATGTGAAAGAAAACATGAATGATTGGGGGTGGGTAGGTAGAGAAACAAAGGAGGCTATAAGAAAACCAAAAGAAATTGTTATAATCAGAAATATATCAAGAAGTTTAAACTTCTCACAATCTTGCTGTAAGAACAACTTTGCAGTTGTTATCATTTTGTTGATGTTTGTTAACCAGCCATAGACATTTAAGAGTTTGCAGTGATGACAAAGCACCCTTTGTGTGCTGGAAACGCACTGAGCAAAACATTACCTTTTCTCTACTGACCCTGGAGGTACTACGATCAAACACAGCAGATTTATGTAGCATCTTTAGATTGATTTTTTATTATTTTTGGGTTGAAGGGATAAGGCAAGGATTATGAATGGGGTAAACCTACTCAGAGCTCATCAGTTTCTAGTGAAGAACATTGTAAATCACCACTCCAAGGAACAGAACCTATAAACGCATCAGTGATACCAGTCAGCTATGCTGGGGAATGAACAGGCTTGCTGTGTCTGTGACTATGCCCATGTACTCCTGGCTTCAGAATGCACAGACCACTCACGACCACGACAGGTTATACACAAAACTTCCCCCAACTCCTATGAGAAGCTTTGTAGACACGTGGACTGCCAAGTCACAGCCCTACCTAGAAGCCACAATTTAATATGCACTAACATGTTGGGACCCCTGCTATAAGGAAGAATTCTATTTTTGCACTTCCCTAGACCCCAGTGCTTGATCCTGACCTGTAGGCCCAGCAGGGTTTTTTTTTTTTGGGGATTTCAACTTTTATTTGGAAATTTTGGATAGAATTTTTATATTATAGTTGCACTGAGTATTTTTAGCAGGAAAAGTATGAGTT
This sequence comes from Mus musculus, assembly GCF_000001635.26. Classification (NCBI taxonomy): domain Eukaryota; kingdom Metazoa; phylum Chordata; class Mammalia; order Rodentia; family Muridae; genus Mus; species Mus musculus. The sequence continues at coordinate 36,048,225 of NC_000079.6, forward strand.
AGCTATAAGTGACACATTATGAATTATTAGTTTGTTACACTCAACCAAACTGTGTGGATTTTTTTTTTTTCTAACGTGGGCCTCAAGTTCAATTTTTTTTCAACTATCAAGATCTGTATCATTTACAAATTAGGTCTTCTTTCTTGAACCAGGAAGTTTTGACACAATGATTAAATATTTGTAAATGTAGAGCCTATATAATTACCAAATATACATTGGGTGGGTGGCTGACTTGTCTCAACAGGGCATTATCCTACATCTGTGCAGCCCCCAGAAGGCACAGATCAGAGACTGTAATGCCAGGCTTTCTACAAACATTCCGTAGATCCACTTAATTGGCTTATTGGATGCTGTGGTGGTATTGCTACACTAGTCACAACTCTGCCTCAGAATGAATAGCATGTATCCTGCATGATGTGCATATCCTATACATGGTTCTGATCCTGACCAGTGTTTCTAAAACACCACTCTTTTCCTCACACTCAGTTTCTCTCTTTTGTGTGTATATTTGTTAGTGTGAGCATGCTCGGCGCATGGATGAAGGTGCATACGTGTGAATGGGCATGCAGAAGGGAGATCAGTGCAAGGTATCTTCCCATTACTCTCCATTTGGCAATTATTTTAGTTAGTTGTTTGTTTTTAAACAGGATGTCCATGGAGCCCGGGATAACCTTGAACTTACTCTATAGACCAGGTATTTTGGCCTTGAACTCAGACACATCCATCTACATCTGCCTCCTGAATGCAGGGGTTAAAGATTTTTTTTTAATTTTTTTTTAAAGTCTCCTCTGTGTAGTGAAGATGACATCAGGTAGCCCAATAGCTCTCTAACATCTCACTGACTCTGCTGGCCATCACCAGGGCATCAACCATGTGTAGAGGAGAAACCTGATGAAGACTCTTTCCCTTTCCCACTTCACCTGCTCCTAGGTATGCAAGCCTATCATTTGATTTTTAGAAGTGATATACAACCAATGCAAGATGCTCATTGACTTAGCTGCAGATAATACCCAAGATATGGTTGCCATGGTAGAGATTGGGTAAGACTTGTTTTTTAGGAATTTGGTGGTACTCTTGTCTCATCAACATAGGCTAAAACCAACAACTCCTCACTTGAGGCTGCTCAAAGATCTGAAGAGTGACTTTTGATGCCAAGAGGCTATAAACTCTGTCCTGGCATTTCTTGGAATAAGCACCCAAATTTGTTCTTATGCTTACCACAAAACCCCCAAGATTGGCTTTAAATATAAAAAAACATAGGTGAACACTCGGTAGACAGGAATTATTCCTGCAGAGTTCACAAGCAGGTTAGACAAGGCAGTTTTAAAATGGATTTTTAGAAAGAACTATTTCAGCCTTTCCCTATCTTTCCAAAATAGAGCAAAGAAATAGTCTAACACCATTTCAGTGACCTATGGGGCTACCATTCTGTTATGTTTTACTTTTTGGTGCTATGTGGTACAAACAATAATTTCTACAAGTGATCCAGAGTCAAGTTAGAGACTGAGTTCTTTACTGTCAATAAATCCACTTTCTAATTATGCAGAAAGACATGTTTGTCTTTGGTGCAGATTACATTAAAAAATACCAGAAGTATCATTGCTTTAATGTGTATTACAGAAACATGAGTCCCAAGTGAGTCTAACCCATTAATAACACCTCTAACTGCTAATGACTTCTGCAGACATGTAGTAGGATATTTCATTGCTGTTTTTAACCATCTGTCCCTCGTTTTTTTCTGTATCAATTTGCTAGAGGTGTAATGAAATTTCTCATGCGTTGTGCCAGTACACAGTACACATCTGTTAGTACCAACGCTGCTGCATGCTCTATACATAAAGTTACTCTCTGGGCTGGGCACTGCTCAAGGAACCAGAACCTTTTGTCTGAATAGTCTCTCAGTCAAAGGTTGTAATCCATATAGTAGTATATTCAGGTATGTTCCCAGGATGCACAGGGAACAAGGTTTGAATCAATTGTAGGATAAAAATGAATAATAGCACCAGAGATGCCTCACTCTGAAGAGAAACATAATATGTAAAGTCACAATCCTTTCCTTATAAACTACATTTATCTATGTTAACAGATTTTAAATTTAACAAATTAGGTTATTGAAACAGTCAATGAGTACAAGAATGACCAAGAATATATATCAAAATTTCAGCCTTTTTCTTAGTTTCTAGCTGTTTACTGAATATCTGATAAATGCTAGTCACTTTTATGATCAATTTTTTCTGTATAGGTTCATGTTTAGTGTGTCTAACTCACAAAAGAAGACTTCATTGACTAAGAATGTAAATGTTAAAATAATGTGCCAACTTTCAAAATACAGTAACAACTTAAGACATTCCAGGCCATTTTGGCTTCTATGGTGAGATTCCAACTCAAGAACAAAATAAAACAAAACAAAAACTCACCTCTAACAAAACCAAAGCCAATACCTCCTGCCAACATTCCCTTCACTCCCCCAAATATAAATATGTTGCAATCTCCTTTGTTTCTCTCAACAGGAAACTGTCTGTCTTATAGACTCCCGCAGAGTCCTGAAGACCAGAGTGCCGAGCAATAAGAAGACATATAAACGACGCTGGAAGAGGCAGATAGAGGACTCTGCTCCAAGACCAGGATTGATGGGGGTTGGAGGAAGCATCAGTTATAGTCCTAAGTTCCGGCATGTGAAGAGCAGGGGTAGTGTGTACTATGCAACCTGCAGAGAACCGTCTCCTCTACAGCCTTTCCTGTTGTTGTTGGACCCCAGCTGCTCCTTTGCTTCTCTGCAACAGCTGTCTTTCCCTCTCTCTCATCCCTTAAGGAGTCAAGAGCCTTCTATAAGCAGATGTTCAGATCTTATAATAAATTTTGCATTGAGAGCTCTACAGAATATAAAAATCATTACAATCTTTCATCCACAGAGGAAGCAAGTAATTTCACCCCTACAGGGCACCAGTCATGTTTCTAAGGGGAGTATCACCTTTAAAATCAATTACTGTGGTTAGAACGAGGACTATATCCATTTCTCCCTACTCCCGGCTTCACCAGCAGTGCTATGACACAGAGGTGATAATGAATAGAACAGGAGGGAGGAATGGGAGAAAGGTTTCCACAAAGACTCTAGTTTCAAAAATGAAACTGAAGGTCATTCCTGTGTCTCATCCTGATAGATGTCACTAGGACATTTCTTTTCAGAGCAAACTTAATGCTTAGGTCAAGAAGGGCAGGGAGACAGAATTAAGATTTCCTCCATTCTGTCTGGGCCACTGTGAATTTTGTCTGTATTTGTCTAGGTTTTATTCATCTTTACAGTTATAACTGGCAACTAGAAGGTCTTGTGTGCTAAATTAAGACACATACATGAGTAGTTAGGATCCACCTTCTTTTCTAAACAGGTCTGGATTATAATAATACAAGAGGAGTTGAAAATATAAATTACAAGCTAACATTAGCTTCAAAAGGGAAGCATTTCTGCAATTAACCATCATGAATCTGTTCCATAACTAATATAGTTTAGAGACATGTAGACATTATATACATAAATTTTGTTGTCTTTTTTTTTTTTTTTTTTAAAGACAGGGCTTCACATAGTAGATCAGGCTGGCCTTGGAACTTGCTATTTGCCCAAAATTGGTCTCAAACTAACTGTCTTTCTATGCGTCAGTCTCTCAAGTGCTGAGCATGCTCCATCATTACCATGCTCTATGCGGACAATTAATACAACAGCCACACATAGGCAGAAGAAAGGTGTCTGCATGTACTCAGAACCTGTGCTCTCAGTTACTTTCTTTGTAAGCTGTGTTTAAAGGTGAGGGCAATCCAGACTCCAATGTGAAATTATAAATAGATATTTTTTGATAGGATCTTATTTGTGAGTCTTGGGTCTTTTGCAGAAGGTCTCAGAGCCAGTACAAAGACAGAAGGGTTCAAAAGTTAGTCTGCAGCATGTTTTTAAAAAATGAAGTAAACCAACAGTTACAAAACACTCAACTGTACAATAAAATGCATAGCCCTCACTCCAATCTAATATTTCCCCTATTAAAAAAAAACACTAACACTGCAGTTAGCCATAGCTCGCCCCATTAACTCATTTAATTGTTTAATTTTTGATTGTGTCTTATTACATAAACTATGGCAACCTTAAACTCATGACATTCTTCCTGCCCCAGTCTCCTAAGTGCTAAGATGTGCTAAGTGCTAAGATCCCCTGATGAGGTGGAGTCAAACCAGGACCCTGAACCTAGGACAAGCCCTTCACTCTGTTTTCTTGCACATGTCCACACTCTCCCTTTTCTTTTCTGCCTCACCCATGGATTAGAGGTAATGGGATACACGAAAGCTTGTTGGCCTCCAATGAGGATTCCAGATAAAAGGGCAGGTGCAACAGTTAGGAGAGGTCTTTGATGGCTTTAAAACATGTCATAAGCCCTGTGCCACTCCCACTTGGTGGGGGTCGATGGTCTCATTCCTTGAATCTTGATTTTGACCAGTACAATGCCACAGAAGCAATACTGTGTACCTCCAAGGCTGTGTCACAAAAGTTCATACAGTTTTGGTTTATTCAATGGACTTCTGAGTCCATGTAGGAAGTCTGAGTACTCTGAGGTTGCTATGGAATGAGGAAGTCCAAATGAAGAAGCCAGACACAGATATTTTCATCAGTGGTCATTGCTGATTATAGTATATGCAGCCAAACCTGACCCTAAGAGTTATTTTTCCATGTTGTGGTCTCTCTAAAAGAGGCTGACATTCTCTATCAGTTATAGAGCAGTGCCAGAAAACACTGCCAGAATTCCTGACAGCCAGATTCTTGGGCATACTAGAAAACGGCCACTGCCTCTCCACTTTATTACCTTTTGGACTGGTAGTGACAGATCTTTGACATATTAGTGCCTGTAGAATACTATTAAAACTGCATTGGATTTGTTTAGGGTTGCTGGCTGTTTGAAAATATATTGGTAGACCCTCTCCTGCAGTGGTTCTTAACTTTCCTAATGCTGTGACCCATAGTACAGTTCCTTATGTTGTGGGGATCCCCTAATCATAAACTTGTTTTTGTTACTTTAGACTATAATAATGTACTGTACAAGATATCTGATTTGTGACCCCTGTAAAAGTGTTATTTAACCCCCAGAGGGGTTGCAGCCCACATGTTGAGAACAGCTGCTCTATTGTGTAGTTGTCCTAAATGCCCATCAAACTTTGGAGGAATTCTCCTCACAAAGTTTATGTTGTCTACAGCAAAATCTCCTGAGCAGAAATCCTACCTTGGCTCTTCAGGGTAAGCCCTTCCTGGACCACCCACCTTGCAAGGCCACAGTCCAGTGGTGCCCAAGCTCCTGGTGCCAGCGCTGGGATCACTTAGGAGAAGGACATTTAATGGATGACTTCTAAGACTTACTCTCCCAGGGTGCCCGGCAAGGACTTATAATTACTGTCCTGACCTGAGCTCTGTCTGAGCTCTGACCTGAGAAATCTTTAAATCTTTTCTCTAATCCTTTTATCCATGGCTGTCAAATATGTCCTTATGACAGTAGGTTACTTCAATAACTAACAAAAGTAGAAAATGCAGCATGAATCACAGATGGACTGATTTGTATTCTCTGACGGGTCCAGGGGCTAAAGGACAAATCACCACCCTGCAGCAGTGTCTGTTCTCTGCTCTCAAACACAAGCAAGGCCAGGCATATTTACACAAAGACAGGAATTGATTAGTAGGAAATGACGAGCGCTTTTCAGTTCACCTCACACCTGATGACCATCACGGGAGAGATGGACATGTATGCCGGGATGATGCTTTTGACTATGGTCAGAGCACTATGGAAAGATGTTCCTTCCCATGCCTCTGAAGACGCTCATGTGTTCCACCCTCCTAAAACTACATAGTTAGTGTGTGAATTCTTTTCAGCAGCTTAAGAGTAGGGAATGAAGATGTCTTTTCATCTCATACTTGTTGTGACTGGGAGAACCCCTGGGAACTTGAAAATATTTATTGAGCAGGTAACTCACATCCTTTTGCATATTGGTCTTTGACAGTTTCATCCTCTGAGGGTCACTCTGCCTTTTGCAACCAGTCAAATGTAATTCAGCATGAGGTATAGAGACAGGCCTTGGTATACTGTGCAGTTTCCTTACATGTACCATAAGCTAAAATGGCAGGCCATTCTGGAAACGTATTTGAGTTAACTGGAAGGTATTCCCATGCAAAATCACTCAGGTGCAGGAATCTCATGACCCCTAAAGAATAACTGCTCAGGGATTCCTACTGTAAGTAAAAAAAAAAGGCTTCAAAAAGCAAATTCTTTATTTCTTCATTAGTTTGTATATATGTGTGCACACATGTGTGTGCGTGTGTTTGTGTTCCTTGAGTGTGCAGTGAAGCACAGATTCTAGCATGTGTGACAGTGTGGAAGGTCCAAACACATGGCCCTCTCTTGTGGCTTCTTATTCCACAGTCTTTCTACTGTTTTACTTCTCAGCAAAAGTAAATCCCAATCTAGGCATAATTAGAAAGATCCAAATTCCATCTTTGTTTGGCTTATGCTTGCTTCTCTGTTGTGCTATCTACAGGTCATGGTAGAACTGGTAATTTCTCTAACCTATATAATGTGGTGAAGTTCAGTGGGACCAATGTCAGCAGACATTGAATCAATTAGGAAAGAAGCAATGTCAGCAAGGGCTGAGGGAAGAATGGCAGAGGATAAAGATCCCCAGGTCTTACCCAGAAGCATGCTGTCTAGGTCCTGTGGAGCATGGCTAAGAGATCAGAGATGAAACTTAGCTTCCTTCTACAGCATCAGTTTTTAAACAACTGAGCCATATTTAATGTATTGAAATTACAATGTAGATGTTTTCAATTATTTTATGTGTTCGGGTGATTTGGCTGCCTATAACTCTGTATACAATGTGCACGTCTGGTACCTATGCAGGCTAGAAGAGGGCACAAGACTCCTGGGAACCAGAGGTGCAGACAGTTGTCAGACACCAAGTAGATGCTGGGAATTAGACCTGCGTCTTTTGGAAGAGAAGGAAGCACTCTTAACCACTGAACTGTCTCTCTAGCCCTCAAATCCTTTTAATCCAGGTAAATGTATGTGTAAGGCTGTTCTAGCTACAGATGTCTCCATTTCTTCCTCTTCCTTCTTCCCAGGGCCTGGCAAGTGCTCTTCCCTAGGCCCCTTCTTCTGGTAAATGACTTACAATTTATACATTGGTAAAGAACCCACATTATTGGTGTGCCAAGCTATGTTTTTAATTGCTTAAAGGAAGCAATTTTCCTTCTCCTTACACTTTTAAAAGGGGGAAAGACAAATTCACTCATATTCAATAACAATTAGGCCAAGAATGAGAATAAAAATTAAATATTTAAAAATAATCCCTCAAAGCAATTTAACAATTTCCAGTGAAAATTGAAAGTAAAAAGCTTTCAATAAAAGATCACAAGCCGGGTGTGGTGGCACACGCCTTTAACCCCAACACTTGGGAGGCAGAGGCAGGTGAATTTCTGAGTTTGAGGCCAGCCCAAACATGGTCTACAGAGTGAGTTCCAGGGCAGCCAGGACCACACAGAGAAACCCTGTCTTGAAAAACAATAAATAAATAAATAAATAAAGCAAGCAAGCAAGCACATACAGAAATACTGATTGATTTTATATAGCTCTTATGAGTGACAGGGACAGAAGAATAAGTATGCTTACCTCAAAGAAAATCACAATTTACATTTAATAAAAAATGTTGCTGAAAATCAACTTCAAAGTCCATCTGGTCACTTGTATCTGCTTAACTATATAGTTTGTTGCTAGAATTTAAGGTGTTTATTTTCTTGAGACAGAGTCTTGTGCAGTCCTTGATTAGGCTTGAACTTTTTATATAGCCAAATATGACTTCTTCCTATTTCTATCTCCAAGTGCTGGCAGTATAGATGTTGTGTCACCATGACAGCTTACAGTTTAGATCTCCAATATCTCCCCCACACCACTGTGCTGAAATTTGTTCCCTAGCCTGCAACACTCATGGGAGGTTGGTGGAACCTTTACGAGGTGGGGGTCCAGTGTGAGGTTGGGAAGTGGAGATGCCTTGATGGGGATATGTGAACTCTAGCTTTTCCTTCCCTTCACGGCCCACTCCTTTTCTCTCTTCTCTTCCCTTCACCCCTGCCCCTTCCACCATGCTGCAACAGGGTTCAATGACATAGGATGAAATTCCTGTATTTATAATCTAAAGTATATATTTCTTCCTCATAAGTTGTTTGTGCCATGTATTTTTGACACAGCAAAGGAAAATCAATTAACACTGAAAGAGAGAACTATCTTTTAACTTCTCTAAAGACAGCCAGTCAAGAATCTACTCCTATACATCAAAGTACAGGAGTAGTACATTTTTACATGCATCCAACCAGGTCTAGGCAAGCTTCTGGTTAGAACTATCCTGTTCTAGCTTCATTATTCCTGGGGCTGCTTATCCACTGCTGCCTAATGAACACCTGTGTTCTTCTGGCCTCTGCCTGAGAGGATTCTGTTAACGGTGCTCCCACCATCCCCTGACAGTTTAGAAACAGTCACTTGTTCAGTCAAGACTTTCTGCACATGGGTACTCTGGACAAAACTATCTCCACATCATTAGGGTGTTCCTGGAATCAAGGCTGTGTTATGAATTTTCAAAGACTCAAAATGATCTTCCCCTTCAGAGAAGCCAGCTAAGGATGAGCTAAGGATGAGCTCTGCCAGCAGGTCTTATGGGCTCTAGGGCACTGTTTATGATCATGGCTTATCAAGGTAACACGTGAAGACAGGGAGAATTTAGTTGAAATTCAGAGAACAATTCCAACTCCCCGTCCCAGGAATACACATTAAATGCCGAGTGAGGCTTTATGTCACCCACTACTGGTATCCAGGCATTATCTAGGCACTGCAGCTGAAACAGCAAGTAGAGTGAAGGCAGGTTATGATAAGAGAGCCCAGGCATAGCTGAAGAGTTGGGGACCTTCTGGCAACAGGAGAAAGCCTGTGTCACATATGTCATCATATCGATTTTGTGGCCCAAGAAGGAAAATGGTGTTCCCCAAAAGCCTGTGAGGCTGTGACAAAGCTATGGGAAGCAACAGAGGAAGCACTACCATCGTATTTCCACCCCACGGGGCTGGCCTGCACTACAGCCACTGCTGATGGGACAGACATGGATCTAACAGGTTTGTTAACTTAAGATGTAGCTCTAATCCGTGCCAAAGAGAAGTCTCCCACACAGCAGGGAAAAGAATTATCAAAGTCACTGTTATTAGCTTCCAACATCGGAGGGAAAAATAGTTTCTTTGGCTCAGTTTTGAAGGTTCCATAACTAATTGGGCCTGGTAGTCAGGACCTGTGGTACACAGTGTGGAGGGAGATCAACCTACTCATCTCATGCTGGCTAGAAGTTAGAAGACAAATAGAGGTTGGTCACTATCTCTCACTGGGCCTCACCTAACCACCTCACAAACACATGAGCTGGGTACCAACTTTCAACAGGGGCCTCTGGAGAGCACTCATGAGCTAATTATCACAGAGGTTTTGGAACCTCCCTCTTTCAAGTTTCTAGCTGAAAGGAAACAAAGGGACCTGTCCCCAGTGGTTTGGCATATACGGAGGGTTTGTGTTGAGGGCTCAGCTCACTGGCTGAAGATGGAAAACTGAGAACTTCCACCTGGATGCCATATGTGAGAGAATACTTCTCAGATCTCAAAGAACTTTAAGGCACACTGTTGTACTGATATTGCTAGGAACAGGAGAAGAAATGAATGAGATAGATGGGAGTGAATAAATGTTTTGGGTTCCCCTCTGTAAAAGGGTAATGGGGTAAAATGTAGTAAAACGTAAATGACCTTAATGAGACTTGCTGGCAGTTTCAACTTCTTGTTCCTTGTAAAATAAAGCATGCATTTGTGTGTGTACAAGTATGTGTTCCTGTAAGATTAGGAAATGATACACAGGTCATCTTTGCACTGACTTTAACAATTAAATGTACAATTGAAAAAGAATCAATAGGAGCAAACACTTGGTTATCACTGAGAGTTGGGCTAGGTTGCTTGACACTGTGCACGTGGAGGTCAAAGACAACTTGTATGAGCTGGTTTTCTCTTTCTACAATAAGGGTCTCAGGAACTGAATGCATGCAGTTAGCTTTGGCAGCAGATGTCTTTACCCAGTGAGCCATCTTATTGGCTCCGACATTCTTTTTTATAGGGAGACTATCATGTACCATTCCTGTTTTGATTATTCATAAAAAGTATGGTTTGAACTGTGACTGGGTGTGTACCTCAGTGGCTCTGTATAGACACATTGCACTACTGCCTATGACCATGTCCAACTATCAGCAGAACCACTTCACCACCTCATTTGAAGCTCTGCCCTCACTGCATACCAGTTCCTCACCCCTTCTGTAGGCCTTAGTAGTACTACATAGTCTCTCTAAATGTGACAACTTTAGGTTCCCAATATCATTGCAATGGTAAAGTACTGTCCTTTTGGGATGATTTTATTTCACTTGGCATAAAGTCTTCTTGGTTCATCTACATCATGGCACGTGCCACGATTTCCTACTATTTTAGAGGAGAATGTTTTTCTACAGTATTCTATTATCAGAGTTATCAGAATTATCTGGACATTCATCTACCAACACAAACTACCTTTGGCTAATGTGGAACATGCTGCTATGAATAAAGACATAGAAGTATCTGTTCATTACTCTGCTTTCAATTGTTAAGGCAATATACTCAGAAGTGGAGCTGCTGGCCACATGAGGAGCCTGAGAGAGGGAGCCGCTGTTGGGCTTTATACAACTGTGCCCCCTCATATTTACAATACATTTTGGGTTATGGCTTTATTCCAATACTTTGGTTGTTTTGGAGCTCACTATGAAGATTAGGCCGGCCTTAAACTCAAAGAGATTCACCTGTTTCTGCCTCCTAGGTCCTGAGATTGAAGACATCCACTATCATGCCCAGTTTCTAATTCTTTCCTACTATGCTTAATCAGAGAAGGCTAGACTATGTAGATGGAGTCTTATGATGTTGAACACAAGTCAACCAATTTCCTGCCACACCAGTTTCTTACCTGGAAAGAAATAAGCCAAGGTCAGCACACAGGCTGTGTGTGAGGAATCAGCTGACTATTTTCCTGTATACTCACTTTTCTGCCTTCATGTGTAGTCTCTTCAGCATCTATGTTAATGATTTCCCTAAGACCCTGGCTCAATCACATCTAGCATGTTCAAATCCAGTTTAAGTGGTTTGCCTCCCTAATGCTGCCCACCCAGGTACACTGCAACCTGGATCTCACCGGCATCTAGAACATGTCCATGTCTTTAATCAGCCTCCTAGCTTTCTGCTTTTTTTCAAACTGCCACCCTTGCAATTCCTCTTCCTCAATGCGACTTCCATTTCTTTGGTCCCTTCCATCATCCTAGTCTCAAAGGCCTTGCTGCTCTGCTAACCTGGCATTGGTCATCAGTCACTACAGTGATGTCCTTGAGTGTGGCCTTCTTCAAATGACTCTCATTGCTGTCTTGTCTTTGCTACTTGCAGCTTGGGGAAAAGGTGCCAATCTCTTTATGTGCTCTAAATACTGCAAATCAAAGCTGGATGCTTTTGCTCTGAAGCATGTGATTCAGTTTCAACTTTACTGTCTCTCTCTGCCTGCTTTCCCTCTTCTCTGACTTGATGGTGTGCTTCTTCCTATTATTCATACTACAGACTTTTCACTTTCCTCACATATCTACATCTTAATCGTTTAACCCAGACTACTCGGAGAGTTTCACTCTTAAGCCTCTGAAAGGATCAGGAGCATTTAAAATTAATTTTCCTGTCAATATAAAGAAAAACACAAAGGAGGGTCCTGGCTCATCTGATAATTCTGAGTTTAAACTGCTAAACAGAACCAGGATGAAAGGTAAATGACAAGGTAAGAAGGGAAATATGACCATGTTCAGTTCCTCTCCTCAGACTGATCTTGTATATTGTACAGTCTACGCTCTCCCCTCCTTCCCTCTCTCTCTGTAAAAGGAATTTCAGAAATGCCTTCCCCTATAGCTCCAGGACCATGTTCTATTACATTCTTGATGGATTCCAGTGATTACTTCTGTATTAGCTCTGCTCTTAGTCAACACACATGTTAACATCGTCACGCCCTCACACTCACATACAGACTTGCCTGCCCTTTCTTTCAATTTTTTGCCCTTAACCATTCTCGGTTCTTTCCTTCCAAGCAGTTCTTCCATGTCTTTCCCTCTCATTCCTGCTATTCCTTCTGTCTTTTCTCCCTTACTCTCTTATATCTAACACAGCCTAGTTGGACCTTTCACCAGGTGGTTGAGCAGCCTCTCAGCTCCAGGTCTGCATCCTGTTGGAGCACCTAGAAAGTCAAGAACTGGCAACGTAGACTCAGTCTGAGGAAACTTCTCCTTCCCTCACTTGGATTTCCTTTGTTCCCTCCTGTGGTTAATAGCATTCCTTGAACTGAGTGATGCACAAACACTCACACTAGTGTAAGAAGCCAACTTGTTCTTAATGGGACAGCTCAGATTGTGCCCTGACAATCAGGTAGAGTAGCCTCCAGGTCCTACTATGTATTATTAAACCTGGACAGGTATTAATTAATGTGACATTTCTGAAACCCCACAAGGTTGTTCAGAAATAATGAAGAGTAAAGTCAAACCAATACTGTTAACATTTTAGAACAGATCCAAGTGCAAATGTAGTAATTGGCTTTGTAATGACTGTTTTTGTATTGTTTTAGCTATTCTTTAAGCTGTTTGAATTAAAGAAAAAAACCCCAACTATATTAGAGTAGCAACTGCTTTTTAAATTGGTTAAAGGAACATAGATTAGATTTTAATCAATGCTTAAATGTTTACCAAAGATTCATTTTAAAGTTTCATTTATTGGATACTAAGATTAATAAACTGGTCATTATGTGTGATGAATTTATCCATGGTTATAGCCTTCTGGCTATTAGAAAACCAATCAATGTTCAATGTACATCATTCATACATCTCTTATTTGTTTTAATGGCTTGGGGTCATGGCTTTAAACAGGGAAGAGCAGGTGCTTACAACAACAAGCCTGAACACGTGTATTCTATCAAGGTGGCTCTGATGGACTGCCCCTTTGTGGAGTCACTGTTCAGGTCCACCCTTAACCAATGCAGAGAGTATAATAACCCATATCTGTGTGTCACACTCAGATTACTAGTCAAGTCTTATTTTGCTTGCGATCGATGGCTCTTCTATATTCTTTAGTTGAAATGTGTCAATTTGAAGGAGGCTTTAACAAGAGAGAAGAATATCTTATATTGCAGAGACTTTTATTATAAGGAGATTTTATTTGTACACTTTGTCCTTACTATCTACCATTTAAACTATAATGGAAGCATAAACCTGAGACTTTGAGACATATTTAATTACTAAAGACTTTTGCTCTCACCTTTGTCCTTACCGTAGGGACTTTAGTGTCTCTGAGGAGATGAGAACAACCCAAACTCACAGGCATGATTAAGGAGGGCACTCGGCTACTGGGTTTCTAATTGACTTAGCCAGGGCTCATGGACATGTGTTTGAGAAAAGAAAATCAATCACATGTACTGAATTGTAATGTTTGTCCTTTTTTTTTCTTCTTCTGTATAAACCAGAGGTTCCCTGCACCCTCTAATCTTACACTACATTTTCTACCTGCTGCTGGGTAAACCACTTCTATACTGAATGTCTAATTCTGCAGCCTGAAGAGGCATTTGTTGTTTGTATTCACCCTAGTCAGTGACAACAGGAATAATATCTGGCAATTCAATAAATGATAGTTATTATAGCAAGTAAGGCTATTCTTCCTAAAAGAGCTGTATACTAACAAAATGATTCTTAGATTCTATTTGGTAAAAAAAATTCTGGAGAACAAAATTTATTGTGATGTGCCATACAGAATCTCCTATTTGGAATGCCACACCAAGTCTCATTTATCTACTATTCCCATACTCTTCTCAGATCCTGGAAATAAATGGTTGGATAGAGGTGATCGTCTCTCATCTTTTGCTGATGGCTAAAGGTAAACTAGAGGAGAATAAAGACTATGACAGAGAACCAGGCTTCTGAAGCTACCATTGGAATCTACTGACCAACACAGGGACTGTGGTCAGTGGTAACTTTCTATCTACATCCACTGAGACAAGACCTCAAATGTACTTATCACTCATATACATGCAGCAGGAATGTGAAGTGATAGTCATGGAAGCTAGATTGATAAAATCATCTTACAACATATAGAAATCAATGCAATGCACTCCACACTAAAAGCATACAATCTATATTTGTCAATTAAAAATAAGGGTACAATAAAAGTAGTATCATCAAAACTTCTGTGTAAGGGACTATGGGGCAGTCGATCCACTTTCCTATCTTCCCAATTACTCTCATTCAAGACAAATGATTTTCCCTGTGGTTTCTTTCAGTGAGGCAATGGCGACTGGACTTAACTCCTACATGCTAGGAAGGAATTCTACCTCTGAGCTACACACCTGTAGATGCTATGTCATAACAAATACACTGTAGAAACCAATGGTGAGGTAGACAGTGTGCACTGAGATCTCACAACAAAGAGCTTTACTACAATTCGGCAGTCTCCCTTCCTCCCAAGAACTGGTTCTTTTAAAGAATAAAAAAGATATTCTTTTTTTTTGTCCTTGTTAGGAAGGTAACAGATAGTAAATACTCTGTGCTCAGATGGGACCTACACCAGTTATAAATCCACAAGGTTAGAATTCTCTGAGGATGATAAAAGCAATCTACAGCAAACCAGTAGTCAACATCAAAGTAAATGGTGAGAAGCTGGAAACAATCCCACTAAAATCAGGGACTAGACAAGACTGTCCACTCTCACCCTACCTATTCAACATTGTACTTGAAGTCCTAGCCAGAGCAATTAGACAACAAAAGGAGATCAAGGGGATACAAATTGGAAAGGAAGAAGTCAAAATATCACTTTTTGCAGATGATATGATAGTATATATAAGTGACCCTAAAAATTCTACCAGAGAACTCCTAAGCCTGATAAACAGCTTCAATGAAGTAGCTGGATATAAAACTAACTCAAACAAGTCAACGGCCTTTCTGTACACAAAGGATAAACAGGCTGAGAAAGAAATTAGGGAAACAACACCCTTCTCAATAGTCACAAATAATATAAAATACCTTGGCGTGACTCTAACTAAGGAAGCAAAGTATGGACACTGTGCCCCTTCTTAGAATTGGGAACAAAACACCCATGGAAGGAATTACAGAGACAAAGTTTGGAGCTGTGATGAAAGGATGGACCATCTAGAGACTGCCATATCCACGGATCCACCCCATAATCAGCTTCTAAACGCTGACACCATTGCATACACTAGCAAGATTTTGCTGAAAGGACCCAGATATGGCTGTCTCATGTGAGACTATGTCGGGGCCTAGCAAACACAGAAGTGGATGCTCACAGTCAGCTATTGGATGGATCACAGGGCTCCCAATGGAGGAGCTAGAGAAAGTACCCAAGGAGCTAAAGGGATCTGCAACCGTATAGGTGGAACAACATTATGAACTAACCAGTACCCCTGAGCTCTGGACTCTAGCTGCATATGTATCAAAAGATGGCCTAGTCGGCAATCACTGGAAAGAGAGGCCCATTGGACACACAAACTTTATATGTCCCAGTACAGGGGAATGCCAGGGCCAAAAAAATGGGAATGGGTGGGTAGGGAAGTGGGGGGAGGGTATGGGGGACTTTTGGGATAGCATTGGAAATGTAATTGAGGAAAATACGCAATAAAAAATATTAAAAAAAAGAAAGGTCTGTATGATAAGAACTTCAAGTCTCTGAAGAAAGAAATTAAAGAAGATCTCAGAAGATGGAAAGATCTCCCATGCTCATGGATTGGCAGGATCAACATTGTAAAAATGGCCATCTTGTCAAAAGCAATCTACAGATTCAATGCAATCCCCATCAAAATTCCAACTCAATTCTTCAACGAATTAGAAAGGGCAATCGGCAGATTCATCTGGAATAACAAAAAACTGAGGATAGCAAAAACTCTTCTCAAGGATAAAAGAACCTCTGGTGGAATCACCATGCCTGACCTAAAGCTTTACTACAGAGCAATTGTGATAAAAACTGCATGGTACTGGTATAGAGACAGACAAGTAGACCAATGGAATAGAACTGAAGACCCAGAAATGAACCCACACACGTATGGTCACTTGATCTTTGACAAGGGAGCTAAAACCATCCAGTGGAAAAAAGACAGCATTTTCAACAAATGGTGCTGGCACAACTGGTGGTTATCATGTAGAACAATGCGAATTGATCCATTCCTATCTCCTTGTACTAAGGTCAAATCTAAGTGGATTCAGGAACTCACATAAAACCAGAGACACTGAAACTTATAGAGGAGAAAGTAGGGAAAAGCCTCGAAGATATGGGCACAGGGGAAAAATTCCTGAACAGAACAGCAATGGCTTGTGCTGTAAGATCAAGAATCGATTAATGGGACCTCATAAAATTGCAAAGCTTCTGCAAGGCAAAAGACAAGGTCAACAAGACAAAAAGACCACCAACAGATTGGGAAGGATCTTTACCTATCCTAAATCAGATAGGGGACTAATATCCAATATATATAAAGAACTCAAGAAGGTGGACTCCAGAAAATCAAATAACCCCATTAAAAACTGGGGCTCATAGCTGAACAAAGAATTCTCACCTGAGGAATACCGAATGGCAGAGAAGCACCTGAAAAAATGTTCAACATCCTTAATCATCAGGGAAATGCAAATCAAAACAACCCTAAGATTCCACCTCACACCAGTCAGAATGGCTAAGATCAAAAATTCAGGTGACAGCAGAGGATGAGGAGAAAGGGGAACACTCCTCCATTGTTGGTGGGATTGCAAGCTTGTACAACCACTCTGGAAATCAGTCTGGCGGTTCCTCAGAAAATTGGACATAGTAATACCAGAGGATCCCGCAATACCTCTCCTGGGCATATATCCAGAAGATGTCCCAACCAGTAAGAAGTACACATGCTCCACTATGTTCATAGCAGCCTTATTTATAATAGCCAGAAGCTGGAAAGAACCCAGATGCCCCTCAACAGAGGAATGGATACAGAAAATGTGGTACATTTACACAATGGAATACTACTCAGCTATTAAAAAAATGAATTTATGAAATTCCTAGGCAAATGGATGGACCTGGAGGGTATCATCCCGAGTGAGGTAACACAATCACAAAGGAACTCACACATGTGTGCTCACTGATAAGTGGATATTAGACCAGAAACTTAGGATACCCAAGATATAAGATACAATTTGCTAAACGCATGAAACTCAAGAATAACTAAGACCAAAGTGTGGACACTTTGCCCCTTCTTAGAATTGGGAACAAAACACCCATGGAAGGTGTTACAGAAACAATGTTTGGAGCCGTGACGAAAGGATGGACCATGTAGAGACTGCCATATCCGGGGATCCATCCCATAATCAGCTTCCAAATGCTGACACCATTGCATACACTAGCAAGATTTTGCTGAAAGGACCCAGATAGAGCTTTCTCTTGTGAGACTATGCCGGGGCCTAGCAAACACAGAAGTGGATGCTCACAGTCAGCTATTGGATGGATCACAGGGCTCCCAATGGAGGAGCTAGAGAAAGTACCCAAGGAGCTAAAGGAATCTGCAACCCTATAGGTGGAACAACATTATGAACTAACCAGTACCCCTGAGCTCTTGACTCTAGTTGCATATGTATCAAAAGATGGCCTAGTCGGCCATCAGTGGAAAGAGAGGCCCATTGGATTTGCTAACTTTATATGCCCCAGTATAGGGGAATGCCAGGGCCAAAAAGTGGGAGTGGGTGGGTGGGGGAGTAGGGGGGAGGGTATGGGGAACTTTTGGGATAGCATTGGAAATGTAAATGAGGAAAATACCTAATAAAAAATATATATTAAAAAAAAAGAATTCTCTGAGGAGATGCTGTTATAAATAGTATAACCCAAAAGGAATTGTTTACTTTTCATGCAAATATTAAATATGTATAAAATAATAAACAATAAACCCTATTAAAACTTTGGATATTTAGAAAATGAATATCTAAATATTCATTCTAAATGTCATTTAGAATGAATATTCTCGACAGAAAACAAACACATGATACAAAGAGCTCTGAGTTCCTACTTCTGGGTTGAGGTGAGTTAACTGGCTTGCTTTCTAATGTCCACTCACCCACTACAAAACCTTGCTGAGTAACTCCAGATGCAGATCAGGTGTTTCTGGGTTCTGAATGTAAGGAAATGGTTCTTAAATATAAAGTACTCCCAGCAAGTGCTAACTAAGTAAAACACTCAGGAAGATAACCCTACATACACTGTCCAAGTCCATGACAATGGAGCTGAAGGAGTCTGGAGGACAAGTCCTCACCTACACTTCTAACTGAACTTTGAAGTTCCTTCCGTTGGTGCAAACTCAACATCTGCAAGCTTCCATAGTCTCTTTGGCTGTTAGGAAAAAGTGTTAAGAAGTGTGTGTGCTAGGCAGTTCATATTCCTACCATAATACAGCCAGAAGACGAATAAACACAGTAATCCCCTTAGTGCTGACACACCCCACTCCACAGTCTTAGGCTTAGAAACCCTGAAGGCTCTAACATTCCACATGGCAGCTGGGACAAAGCAAAGAGCCACTTAGGATTCAAGTCTGTGGATGATTATGACTTTTTCTTAAAGACAGTTTTTCTTTTATTAAAAGTAGATTTTTTTCCCACACAATATATTCTGATTATGGTTTCCCTTTCCCTAACCCCTCTCAGTTCCTCCCTCCTTCCCATCCAGATTCATACCCTTTCTGTCTTCGCTTAGAAAACAAACATTTAAGGCATAATAATAAAATAAGATAAACCAAAACCAACAAATCAGAATGCAGAAATAAAAAATAGAAGAAAAATAGCCAAAGAAAAAGCACAAGAAGTGCATTTGCACACGCAGGAATTCCATAAAAAACACAAAAGGGAAGCTATAAATATATATGCAAATGACCAGTAAGGTAAAAAACAAGACCCTGCCACAACATACTATGAGACAAAGAACCCCCAAAAGATGGCACTGTGTTCATTTTGTGATAGCTATCTACTGCTGGGCACAGGGCTTTATGAGTTACCTGTAATGTGTGAACAATTAAAAAGTCAGAAAACACACCCAACAATGGTTAAGCAATCTGCTCAAACACAACACATGCTTTTTTTTTTTATTACATATTTTCCTCAATTACATTTCCAATGCTATCCCAAAAGTCCCCCATACCCTCCCCCCCACTTCCCTACCCACTCATTCCCATTTTTTTTTTGGCCCTGGCGTTCCCCTGTACTGGGGCATATACAGTTTGCGTGTCCAATGGGCCTCTCTTTCCAGTGATGGCCGACTAGGCCATCTTTTGATACATATGCAGCTAGAGTCAAGAGCTTCGGGGTACTGGTTAGTTCATAATGTTGTTCCACCTATAGGGTTGCAGATCCCTTTAGCTCCTTGGGTACTTTCTCTAGCTCCTCCATTGGGAGCCCTGTGATCCATCCAATAGCTGACTGTGAGCATCCACTTCTGTGTTTGCTAGGCCCCGGCATAGTCTCACAAGAGACAGCTACATCTGGGTCCTTTCGATAAAATCTTGCTAGTGTATGCAATGGTGTCAGCGTTTGGAAGCTGATTATGGGGTGGATCCCTGGATATGGCAGGCTCTACATGGTCCATCCTTTCGTCTCAGCTCCAAACTTTGTCTCTGTAACTCCTTCCGTGGGTGTTTTGTTCCCAATTCTAAGGAGGGGCATAGTGTCCACACTTCAGTCTTCATTCTTCTTGAGTTTCATGTGTTTAGCAAATTGTATCTTATATCTTGGGTATCCTAGGTTTTGGGCTAATATCCACTTATCAGTGAGTACATATTGTGTGAGTTCCTTTGGACAACACATGCTTTAACAAACACTGCTATCCCTAAACAGGCATTTTCATTAGAATGCTACTGTGTTTAAACCTCGTTGATGTTGACCTGATCTAAAAAACTCCTTTACTGGTATAGCAAAGTAGACTACTATGGGCATCTCTGTTTAATACATGAACAAAGAACATTTAAGGAATTTTCCCAAGTTTCTTCTGTGATTTAATGATACAGTCACGTGAGTTCATGGTCTCATGTTTTGTAATTTGCCTCAACTACCACACAAAGGGATTATTGCTTCCCCGCTTTTTCTATAGGATTTTGATAAAATCAGGTCTGAGTTTACTCTGGAATAATAAAGTATTACGCTAAGCACACAAAATAGACAGCACTGCTGTTCTGCTGTTTCTATAAATTCTTCATCAGGCTTGAGACAATTGATTTTGAGACTTAAAATTTTGTTTTTGAAAGCACAATTTAGATTGAGCAAGGAGGCTAAACTTTTTTTAACCAAAATAGCTGTGACTCAAAATGCTTTCTTATATGAAGATGAATTCTAGCCCTAATATCTATATCTATATCTATCTATCTATCTCTCTATATATATACACACACAAAAATACAAATATATATGAATATAACTCTACTTCAGAAAAAATCTATACAGAAGAAAATTCATGTGGTATTCTGTAGTAGTGTCAATTATAAATATTTTTTTTTTTAAAAAAAATCTGTTCTTGTGGCTGTCTTCTTTTAGTTCATTGATACTTCATTCCTCCCTAGAATAGGGAATAAAATATCCATGGAAGGAGTTGCAGAGACAAAGTTTGGAGCTAAGACAAAAGGATGGACCATCCAGAGACTGCCCCACCCAGGGGTCCATCCCATAATCAGCCTCCAAATGCAGACACTATTGCATACGTCAGCAAGATTTTGCTGAAAGGACCCTGATATAGCTCTCTCCTGTGAGGCTTTGCCAGTGCCTGGCAAACACAGAAGTGGATGCTCACAGTCTATAGGATGGAACACAGGGCCCCCATTGAAGGAGCTAGAGAAAGCACCCAAGAGCTGAAGGGGTCTGCAACCCTATAGGTGGAACAACAATATGAACTAACCAGTACCCCAGAGCTCGTGTCTCTAGCTGCATATGTAGCAGAAGATGGCCTAGTTGGCCATCACTGGAAAGAGAGGCCCCTTGGTCTAGCAAACTTTATATGCCCCAGTAAAGGGGAAAGCCAGGGCCAAGAAGTGGGAGTGAGTGGGTAGGGGAGCAGGGCTAGGGGAGGGTATAGGGGACTTTTGGGATAGCATTTGAAATGTAAATGAAGAAAATATCTAATAAAAAAAGGCTAAAAAGTCTATTTATTTATTTTACCCTCCATATTTTATCCCGCCCCCATCCACCCTCTGAATGTTCCATACCCCATACCTCTTCCCCACATACACCAGCTGATATGAGACTCTCAACACACGCACAGTAGAGGTCTGCTGGGTCATAAATATCTTAATGGGAAATAAATTGAATACTTGGGACATAATATAGCTGTTTTTATGTGACTTACAACACTGAATTCCAGGAACCAGAACCTTGAACAGATCTTTTGTGACACCCTGGGAAGCATTCTGGCTTAAAGACTCTTTCCAGGGACAGTGCTTTTAGACATCTCTGTTCCATGTCTCAGTTGCCTAGAAATCAGTACTTGGAAAGACAGGTGCAGACGGCATATGCTACAATGTGCGTGTTTTAATGGCAAGGTGGAAGGACAGTTTACTCATTTCAGAGACCCCAAAAGCATGCTTTCTCCTCTCAGAGAATTCACTGGTAACATGCTCTGTCACTACTGAAGAAGAAAACAAATGCTGACAATCTAGTTCCCACTGTGTTCCTGTGTCTTAGTTACCACAGCCTACTCTAATCTTAAGTGAAAAAAACTGTACCAGTAATTTAAATTGCCAGTCTAAGACACTATAATCAGTTTTATAAATTATAAATAAATTGAATTAGAGTAAGTGGTTTGATGCAACTATGGTAGGGGAAATGCCAGCCCAATGTACAATGTAAAAGCTGCCATTACCCTACACCAGCCAACACAGAGCACAAATAGAAAGAGGTTGATTATAGGAGGAAAGGGACTCACTGTATTATCAGGATGACAAGAGAGGCTGCAGAATCAATTACCAATAGAACATATTTCATGCCTTCTCTTCAGAAATGACACCTTTAATCACAGCACTTGGGAGGCAGAGGCAGGCAGATTTCTGAGTTCGAGGGCAGCCTGGTCTACAGAGTGAGTTCCAGGACAGACAGGGCTATTCAGAGAAACCCTGTCTCAAAAAAAAAAAAAAAAAAAAAAAAAGACAAAACAACCATAAATGAAAATGTGACAGATGCCAATTATAAGTACTTCTTACCAACAGAGTGGAAAAGACCCTATTAGCCTCATAACTAGTTAATTAGAATTACATTTAAGAAAGCTTGGTAGTCAGTGTGGTCTTGGAACAATTTCAGATTCTAACCTTGCAAAGCAAAGGTTTGGAATCTGAACTTGCAGTAAGGTATGCAAAATATCATCTCTCTATAAATGAGTAGCTGTTTCTGAGGCAAGTGCAAGGACTTATCTTTATAAGATGCTGTATTAAAAGTTACTTCAATGACTTAAAAGGACATGTTTATCACACAGTCTAGTCCTTTTAATGATATCTTTTTATCCTACAAAAGCTATCAAGGACATACACACATACACAAAAATATTTATGGTAATATTATAATTAGACCCCCCCTCCAGTAACCCAGTAAATAGTCAACATTTTGAGGACAGAGTAAACAAATCATGGGAAGCTAAAAATGAAATACTGGAAACCATTAAAAAAACATGAGTCAAAAGTAACTTGAGTCATATGAGAAATGTCCACCTTATGTTGAGATAAAAATAGCTTTACTAAACCCAGTGTGTAAGTTATCCTCTCACAGGGCTACAACAGAGGAGCAGATCTCTTTCTGTTCACTCCAGTGCTGCAAGCAGGTTTGGGGGATCTCAGGCAACTCAGAGAAGTAGAGTCCTGACACAGTAGAACCATCAGGCCTCTGTGAAGGAAACAGGGAAGCACTAACTCCAACGTCAGGCTTCAGTGTGGGCCAGATCATGAGTGTGTCCAACCACAGATGGGGAGTGAAACCGACTAAGAAATGCAACTGATCGTACACTAGGATTTAGTCTTGCTAAACGTCTCACTGTGCTATACCAAAATTGATGATAAGAGAATGAGAAAAGCCCCCATTTTGTGGTTTCTGATATAAGACCTGACTCCGACATGGTATTTTAATGGGTCTGAAAACCCCTGGATGGAAAGCTGCTGGGGCTTTACTTATTAGAAAAGAAATAGATTGTTAACTTCAGAGAGAAACAGGATTTTTACAATGGGAATATCTGGCTAAATTCACTCTAACAAATAACCAAACTAAGTATGAAACATAGCACAAAAGACATTATATGTTTCCTGAAATAAGCAATGGAAAAAAATAACTGGATTACCCACACAGTTTTCTTGACAAGTGTATAATTCAGAGTATGTCACTAGATAATAACCTGACAAAGTCAGAAGGGAGGACATTCTGGGCTAAATATGCTAATGTCATGAACGTTAATAAAAACTGCACAAAAATTCCATGTTAAAGACTAAGGAGACATGACTACAAAATGCAATGCTCAATTCTTGCATGGATTCTCCATTAGAAGCAAAGCACCCCCCATGTCCTCAACAGCATCACGGATAGATCTTTCAGATACCTAGGTGGTCTCTTGAATTTGGTTAATTTGTCTTAAAGGATCACACATCTACTCAGGTGGTCCTGATTTGAACCCCAGTCCTGTAAAGTCACAGACTCTGGGCGAGCCATGTAAGTACACAGGGTCTTAGTCTCCCCCGTCCCCCCATGGCGCTGCCAGGGTCTTCCCTCTGCCAGTGTCTCTCTCAGGGCAAGATTTTAAACTCTGTAGAATGGACCATGCTGTTCTGGAATAACTACTTAAGTAGGCACAACTGGCTCTTTAATTTATGGCCCTTTGGCACCATGGGCTCAATTTTCCTTCTTGCTGCAGCTCCTCCTTTAGCATACAAAATATTCCTCAGAAAACAACTTACAACAAATCAAATATTGGCAGGAATCTAAAGCCGTAATGTCTGAAGTTATCTGTACATATGATTTATTGTAGACGTTTCACTATTATAACCTGGTAATTAGGAAATATTGATAAAATGCAAGCATATTATTGATGTCAATTATAGAAGCACAAGATTGACGAGCTTCCCAAATTGCTCTGACAGCAGCAGTTAGAGAGTAATGCCCATCAATACACATCTAGTCACCACCACTGCAGAGCAATTAGGCTGCCAGGAAACAATGCTCTCACATTAAAAATGAGAATATTCAAACAGATGAGCAGGGAGCCAAGAGGAAGCGCTATCAGAACTTCAATTGAAGACCTACTCAGTAAAAGCCAGCACATACTAGGGATTCAGGATAAGGCAGACAAAGAAATTATTTGAGTGAAGAGAACCAAAGATGAAGTCTCAAAGAGGAGACACAGTCAATGTTATTAGAGTTACCAGAAGAAGTGGATTCAAAATCTAACTGGATTAACAGTAAGGAAGCCTATGCTTTCATGGTAGCAGCTGAATTTATATAGGGAAGCAGCTGGCTTCCAAAAATCTTTAGATACATATCAACTGACACCCACTGTGTTGAAGACCTCCATGGAGAAATATAAAAGGCATACAGTCTGTCCACCTGGGAAGAACGCTCTCCTTTATCCACACACTAGGGAAGGACCCCAAGAAAGAGTGAAAATCAGGACTCTCATCTAGAGCTGTGGAATGAATCATGCTGTGCATGGGATGTCCCAATCATTCCAATCAGTTTCTCTTCTCAGCACTGTAAAGCTAAAAAGGGGCTTTCATTACAGAGTGGAGTTTATAGATACCAAGAAAGTCAGGCCCCAGGTTTATATTGTACCCTGACTCATAGTAGCCTTCTTAGATGCTTCAAAGTTGGCTTTCTAATTCAAATCTATATGTTTGTGTAATAAATGTATACATTATTCTGTGTATCATGCCAATTCATGTGCAGGTGGAAGACTACAATATAAACTATAGGCATGAATGAATGCTTAAGAGAGTGGATATTAGCCCAGAAACTTAGAATACCCAAGATATAAGATACAATTTGTGAAATACATGAAACTCAAGAAGAACGAAGACCAAAGTGTGGACACTTTGCCCCTTCTTAGAATTGGGAACAAAACACCCATGGAAGGAGTTACAGAGACAAAGTTTGGAGCTGTGACGAAAGGATGGACCATCTAGAGCCTGCCATATCCAGGGATCCACCCCATAATCAGCTTCCAAACGCTGACACCATTGCATACACTAGCAAGATTTTGTTGAAAGGACCCAGATATAGATGCCTCTTGTGAGACTATGCTGGGGCCTAGCAAACACAGAAGTGGATGCTCACAGTAAGGTATTGGATGGATCACACGGCCCCCAATGGAGGAGCTAGAGAAAGTACCCAAGGAGCTAAAGGGATCTGCAACCCTATAGGTGGAACAACAATATGAACTAACCAGTACCCCCCGGAGCTCGTGTCTCTAGCTGCATATGTATCAGAAGATGGCCTAGTCGGCCATCAGTGGAAAGAGAGGCCCATTGGTTGTGCAAACTTTATATGCCTCAGTATAGGGGAATGCCAGGGCCAAGAAGTGGGAGTGGGTGGGTGGGGGTGGGTGGGTGGGGGGAGGGTATGGGGGACTTTTAGGATAGCACTGGAAATGTAAATGAAGAAAATACCTAATTAAAAAAAAAGAGAATGTGGCAAAACTGGAATCCATATATACTGCTGATGGTAATACACAGTTGTGTGGAACTCTAGGGAATGTGGTGGTCCCTCACAGGGTAAAAGCCTGACTATTCCACTCCTAGGTATTTTCTGAGGAGAATGAATGTATATGGTCTGAAATATCTTTTCAGAAACTTGTACGAGCTGTTTAAAAGGGAAAAAAGGAAACAACAAAATATTCACCAACAACTTAGGAGTGAATAAATTTACATTGAGTACAATCTAGCAACAAAGCGGAATGAAGTACTGAAGCATCAAGTACAGCATGGATTGATCCTGATAACGTATTATGTGAAAGGAGTTAGTCCAGACACAAACTCCAGGCAATGTCCTCCTGCTCTGCTCTGCTCTGCTCTCCTTCCTCTCCCTCCTCCTCCTCTTCTTTGTCAACTTGACACAAGTTAGAGTTGTCTGTGAAGCAGAACCTCAACCGAGGAAAGTCTACATTAGACTGCCCATAGGAAAATATGTAGACAGTTTCTTAAGCTGTGGTTGATACTCGAGGGCCCAGATCACTAAGGGCTGTGGCATCCTTGTGCAGGTGGTCCTGTGGTATGCAAAACAGCAGGATGAGAAAGCCAGGAAACAGCACTTCTCCATGGTCTGTGTCAGCTCCCTCTCCAGTTCCTTCCCTGACTCCCTTATATAAGGAATGTGGAACTGAAACCTGAAATAAATCCTTTATTGCACAAGTTATTGGTTATGGTCTTTTGCTGCTGCCCAGCACTTCAGCAAGGTCCAGGTCCTGAGAAAGGGAAGGGGTGTTGGTACAAGTGAAGACACAGACCGCATGCTGACAATCAAGCAAGTGGTTCTGAACAGCTCACGCTGTCTTTACTTATACAATCACAATCCTGCTCAGCTGATCAGTGGTATAGCATCAGCTTCATAAGCCCCATCATTACAAGAGCCTCCAAAAGTTTTCCTTTCCCCTCCAGCTCTATCTTTTTTTAAATTTAATTTTATTTGTAATTCATTTTTTACACTCCATATTCCATTTCCCGCCCCTCCCCATCCACCCCCCGACTGCTCCCCATCCCACACCTCCTCCCTATCCCACCCCATCTCCACGTGGATGCCCCCGTCCCCCACCACCCCTGACCTCTAACTCGCTGGGGCCTCCAGTCTCTTGAGGGTTAGGTGCCTTATCTCTGAATGAACACAGCAACTTTATTTTTCCCCATTCATCAAATAGCACCCCTCTGTCATAAAACTTTTTTCTTATTTCATACAGAGATGTGCTCATTGTATAAAAGCAACCTTTCCTGATCTGCACCCATCAATTCCTGATTAAATTTCTATTCATCAGATACAATGTCCCCATTTTCTAAGTCCCTCTTGATCAGACATATCTTCCTCAGAACAGTGATGCAAGCAGTACTCACTGTTCTCCACAACTGTGACAGACTTACTCAGTGTGACTGTAGTTGTTTCTCTAGGGACATGACTACATGTCCCCAAATACTCAAGACTAATAGTTACTTCTGGAGGATCAATAGAGGGAGAGAGGAGAGAAAGGTTTTACTCTTTGACAAGAGTATTGAGAAAACATAGACTCATCCACAGCGCTTTCAGCCTGTGCGACCCTGACTTTGCCTGTGATCGTTCGTGGACCTTCAGTCCACAGGCCGCCATTACTGGACAAGCTGGACCACAACCTCTAAGTCATGCTAATAAGTCCCCTTTCCATACATACGCATTCTGTAAGTTCTGTTAACCTAAAGAACCCTGATTAACAAGTATCTTCAGACTGAAGTAGTCAAGGAGATTGGTATGAACATGCTAGACTTCATGTGGTCAAGCTGAGAAAAATCAGACTAGGGAATTTTCAAGTAATTTTTCTGTACTGTACTAGTTGAGCCTAGAAATATTCCTTGAAGTGCTAGGACACTTAGCCCAATGCATGAGTGTCTGTCACAGCACTGGATCCCACACAACCACTGCCTTGCTCTGCTTTTACAGGTCTCTTTGCTGCCCCAAGGAGTTCAGACATCTGGTGTTGTGAACAAAGCATGCCACCAATAGTTGTAGGTAGTTTTGAAATAGACCAGAGGGTGGAACACACTTCTAATACCAATCTTGAATAAATTGACAAGCATTTTTTCCTGGTATAGAGCTAACATTTATTTTCTTTTTTTCTACATACTCTATCTGAATGAAGAGCACTCGTGCATCTCTCTTCATTTCACCTTCACTTAGAATCTGACTTGAAAAGTGATTCTCACGAAGATACTATCAACACTCTCTTACCAGGGTTTATATGTCAGTCCATTCTCAGAGGTGCAGGATAGAAAACCCTACATTTTCTATGTAGAAAAGAATACTTTCCCAAATTACTTAAACTTTTCCCTGGGACGAGTGCTCCATTCTTGAAGACCTGCTATTTTTCTGACATTAAATTTCCTCTGCATGGCTGTTAATGCTGTCTTGTGGGCTGGCAAGACTAAGCATATAAAGGTGCCTACTAGCAGCTGGAGATCCTAAATTAGAGCCCAAGTACCACAGGGTAGGAGAGAAGTGCCTCTCTCAAATTGTCCTCCAATTTCCCCATGTGTGCTGTGGGATATAAAGAGTCAAAATGAATGAGTAATAAAAAAGAACACTATTTTTCAATATCACCCTCAATTCCAAATAATATCATAAGAACTATGTACTATAGCCTACTGAGCAAAATCACAGGGAAGTTTTAGTTTCAATGGATTTATCTGTAAACTCTAAACTTAAGCAGCTTCCCAATCAGTGTAAAAGTGTAAGAGGGTAAAGCAACCCTGAAATCCAGGTTTAGTTTGGAGATTTAGAGCCCAGGGATGTTATCACATCAAAGCAATCTGCTCATCGTCTAGTTCTCTGGAAAGCAGGGTTGACAAGATGACTGCAGGCAGACAAGGGTTCTTCCTAGGCTTAATATGAGATGCTGGTTTCCCATCGGGGCTCCATTCCGCAACCTCCAAGAGAGCTTCAGAAATGCTGGCGCTATAGTCTCACTCTCAGAGATTCAAATGCAACTGCTCTAGCATGACTGAGTTTGGGGGACTTGCTAAAGTATCACAGATGACTCTATTATCAAGGCTGGTTACTATCTGTATGAGGTGAAGAGTCCTGTTTTTGAAGTTCTCATTAAAGACCAGATAGCTTTTGCCTTCTCACTAAGACAGCATAAAATAGAAAGTTAAAGTAAATGCCAACTGTCCTGCAACATATTAAAGTAAGACATCTTGGGGTTAAGATTAATTTTTTTCTTCTTTTCTTGGGAGAACTGTACAAGGGTTGTTTAGAGATTGTGGATTTTCCCCCCATCCTTTTCTTTTTTTGCCCAATACCATAAAGTGATTTGAAAGCATCTAGAAGAGGAGGCACTTCTATAGAATGTGCTAGTCTTCTATGTTAGCTTCTTGCTTCCATCATGGAAAACTAGGGGTATGCAGATGGCCAAACCCCAGTCATGCATGCTTAACAGGGAGTACAAGTGCATGGTACATAACCAAGCTCTTTCCTGTTTGGATTCTCCAGGACTTGGAACAGGTTTAAGTCTTGAATTGCTATCAACAGGAATTTGAGTCGAGTCACCCACCTATGTAACCAATTCTTAAGTCTAGTGTGTTCTATCCTACTAAGTAGAAGCACACATTTTCAGCTAAGTTTTTTCAATCTCTAAAACTTGAACAGAGTCTGAATCACTATAAAAGTAACAAGATAAAAAAGCCCAAAAAAAAAAAAAAAACAGCACTGGAACAAAGATGTAGTTTGGAGATCAAAGGTTTTAGAGGGTTGTCACATGATCAAGATGAGCTGGCCATTGCTCAGTTCTCAGGAAGTAGGACTTGAATTTACTTTCCATAGGTCACTTCACTGGTCAGATGTGATCCTCTTAGTAGTCTTTTATTCAGCTCTTGTTTACCTCATTAGCCTACTGGCTGCTCTAGAAGGATTGTCTTTCTGGCACTATTGGTAGTGAACTTTTGAGCACCGCAAGGGCTTGAAGTGGGTGCTTTTCAATTCTCTGTGTCCTCTGAAGGATCAAGGGCATACAGAAGCAAGAAGGGGCTCTGTGTGCCTCTATCATTGCCTGACTCTTGGTGTTAACAGCTTATTTTCCCAAGGTTAGAGAAGTGTATTAGATCCTATGTTTTTATAAAGTTCTATTAAAATGCAATTAAAAGCTCTGATGTGTACATTAGTGGTTGAGAGTTTGCCTAACCTGTACAGTTCCAACATAGCACAGCACAGTACAGACAGAACCCTTGCAGCAACTGAAGGATCCTACTTTGAGGCACTATGTATTACCAGTATGGTGATAGAAGCCTCAGTTTAAACCTTGGTATTGACCTTTACTGATATGTAGCCTAGAGCTCTTCCTCTCTGAGATATTTTCCAAACCTGTTTGTTTACCTGAAAAAGATGGGGATCTACAGGAAGGGTCACCATAATGTCAAATGTCTGTGAGACTGGCATTCTTGGGAGAGATAAGCCCTCATCTTTGTCACTGAATGGCTATAACCAGAATTCAACTTTAAGGGCTCTTCCTCTATTTTCTTGGTAAATTTGATTTAAACAACAACAGCAGCAGCAGCAGCAGAAACAACAATAAAACAAATCTGTGCAGGCAAAGCACCTAGCAAGAACATTACTTTGTGTATCTTCCTGCATTTTCAGACATGTATGAATTCACAAAACAGTGTCCTCCCCTAGGTAATAGTGAGTAAATTACAGTGTGCTGACCTGTGTGTTTATACTGTCTGTACTCCATGGAGCTGAGAGGAGAGCAAGGCTCAGTAAGGAGTACTTGGTTCTTGGACTTGCCTTTGAGACTCTACTCATCACAGGCAGACTGACCCCACTGTTTCCGATCTCTTCATGTACAAACAGGAAGAATGAGAGCTTTATATGTTTCTTCCCAAATTTCTGAGGAAAGCACAGATTTGTGCAGCCAGCTTCCTGTTACTGTAATACCTGAGAGAACTTAAACTAGGAAAAGGTTTACTTGGGCTCAGTTTTGGAGGCTTCAGTCTGTGGTTGGTTGTCTGTGACATTGTAGTCAGAGGCGCAGTAAGGATGGTGGGAATACAGGTGCAGCAAAGGAACTCAGGGGCTGGGCACTGAACAAGAAAGGAAGGGACTGGATCCCACAGTCTGCATGAGGGCACAGAACTCCAATCAATGACCAAACCTCTCCATGGGCCCTCCGTCGTATAGGTTCCATTGCATCCCCAAAGTACAGTTGGAGACCAAGGTTTTCACAGAGAGGACTATGGGGGAATAATCAAGATCTAAACTATAGCCAATTGTTCTAAGTTTATACATATACCATGGCTGCCAACTACAAAGAGAAAATATTATGAGTTTTCATTACTGTTTCAAGGTATGGGTAAATATTAGCCTAAGATTTTTTGCTTTACTGATAACTTCTTCCTCAAAATTATTGATTGTCACTGAGCTTTTAAGAAATGCAAATATCTCTAGATCACTCCTTTAAAGGTACAGCAGGCAATTTCTATGGCAGTATTAGTGTGTAGGGTACTATACTAGGTATAAAGACAGCCACAACAGTTTCTGTCCTCAAGGAAACAAAGCCATGTAATACTAGTAAGCCAAGATTCTATTGAATTTTTCTTTCTTCTCTTTCTTTCTTTCCTTCCTTTTCTTTTTCTTTCTTTCCTTTCCTTTCCTTTCCTTCTTTCCTTTCCTTTCCTTTCCTTTCCTTTCCTTTCCTTTCCTTTCCTTTCCTTTCCCTTCCTCCCTCTCTCTCTCTTTCTCTCCCTCCCTCCCTTCCATTTTTCCTGCCCCCCTGCATTGGATCCAGGGCCTTCACATGCCACACAACTATACTAGCAACTGAGGTGCATCCCTAGCTCTAAGAAACCAAAGAAACACACAAGCACTCCCTATTACTCGTCTATTTCTATGTAATCATGTATCTTAATAAAAGCCCGTCATTTACCTGCCAGAGGAAGAATGTTTCTTGACCCAGACAGAGGGTACATGCGTGTATTCCTCTGAGCAATGGGAAGGGCGAGGTAGGAGGATCATGATTTGCGGCCAGGCTACATAGTAAGATCCTGTCTCAGAAAACAAATTATCCAAACCAACATACATGATGCTCAGATACCACTAGTCTCGTCTGTCTTCTGTATCCAAGGGTTCTACACATGTGGACTCAGTCATCTGTACTGAATGACTTGTCATATTCCCTAAAAATAAAGTATAGCAACTATTAATACAGCATTTAAATTATACTAGGTATTATAGGTCATCTAGGGATAATTAGGAAAAGATATATATGGGCTATATTAAAATATTACATCATTTCTATTTTAAATGTAAGAATCAACAGGTCATGGTGTCCAGGTGATGAGGATGCTAGAGCAGCCCTTTGCAGATACCAGGATACTGTACTCTGGCAACTTACCCCTAGAGACATGCCCTGATGCCCTGAAACAAACTCTGAGATGAGCATTTCAGGAATGGAAGCTGAGTTTCATACAAGGCTTAGTAAGATATATCTTGTTGATCATGTATACCTAAGTCTATAGACTGGAATGAATATTTCCATTTGTCTTGCTGTCTGGAGCAGCTGGTTGCTGGGACCATTACTGACTGCCCCATTGCTCTACCTCCTAAACTTGAGAGCACCTTTGTTCAAATAAGGTACCCTCTGTATTAACCTCTAAAACGCGTTTGCCCTACTCCCTGCTAATGTATTTTGTTGCTTAGCAGTCTGCATTGTGATAAGGACATTAACATAAGCTAGATTATGTGGAGTGAATTTCTTCCTGTTCCTTGTGAGTCTCATCATTGGACATGCTTTTATCCACATGTAATAAATATTTCACAGTAAAGCTGTTATCTGGAATTTAGTCTTCACAGCTCCACTTGAAACACTAAAAAGTAGTGAGATGAGACTTCTATGGGACAGGTGCCCTGTATGGAACCTGGCACACTGGTAGGGCCTCTAATGTGTGTGGTAGGATACAACTGCACAGTGGAACTGCCTAGAAGACAAGCCACAGATACTCCCTTGTTGCACACTTAGAAATCTGAAATAGATTTGGGAACATCTCTACGGAGACTGACTTCAGCACAAGGTTTTGAAAGATGTGCAGAAACAATCTGTGCTAGATGAAGCTGCCACAGGCTGAGCAGTCAGTCTCTCAGTGTCCCCTGAATCTTTGCAATGTGGGAACACTTATGCCTGTTCATGCTATAGGGAAGAGAGTCTCACAGAAGGTCATTCACCTGAATTCATAAAGCCTGGAAGTGACGACTAGGACTAGAAATCATTCCTATCCAAGTCTTCTGGGTTGCACAAGGTAGAGCACTTAGGAAAGTATGGCATACTTAATGTGGAGTGGGGATGGAGGTGGGGGGGAACAGATTCGTTTCTAGAAGATTCCCTTTTTGTAAAATAGAAGGTCACTTCTTCAGCCAGAGTGGGGTTAAAGATGAGTGTGGGTTAGTTATAGTGGCATTATTCATTAGTCAATGGCTTTGCTATTTCCAGAAGATGTTGGTACATATTTTAACCTACAATCATAGAGGTACCACCCGGTACACAGGGCAACCATTTTTGCACATTAGAAGTCTTGTTGTCAGAAAGGCTGACTCTTCAGCTCATTGAGCCCATTAATGCCTGAACCAGAACCAGAACCAGCCCCGAGTTCTGGACTGAACATTCCTCTTGTATTAAGTGTTTATGGAATACTTAGAGAAACTATGAGCACACAGAGCAATACTGTGAATAAGAAAACAAACCTGTCTCCATGGAAGCTTGTAGTTCAGGGTCAGATGACTAAGAAAATGCCACAACAAAGCATGCTATAAATGTTAGAGCGTGAAGTCACATCTGGAAACTTTGCTAGTTCAGAGAAGTCCAAAATCTCACCATGAAAGAAAGGCAAAGAAAAAGCACTGGGGGTCACCTTCAGGGCTAGTGAAAGCAGAAGGGCTTCCTGGGAAAGCCCTATGTGCTGCTAGAGCTACATACGTGTTAGACATGAATTGTGGGGATGTAATAATGCACGGTCATCGGCTTGTCGGAAAAATCAAAATGGACTGGGCTTCCAGGAAGAAAAGTACTTTAGTATTAGGAAAAACGTGGGCAGCCATTCAGACAGCTTTAAAGTGCAGATACAGCTCATGATAATTTAAAAATAAACAGAACCAAACCCCGTTCTGTTTGGCTCTGTTGGCTCGCCGTGTTCAAGGTAAGTAGATACTTCATTTTTGCTTTTCCCTAAGCCCATCACCGTAGTGGCTCTTCTAACCCCAGGACAGGAACGCGCACTAGGAAGAAGCCAAAGGTCTTTCTCCATGAGGTCTTTGCTTCAGCTGACGGTGAGGAGCACACAGTACATAACCAGACAGTACCTACCCCAGCATACAATGTCATCATGTATGTTTCACTGAGGAGTACTGGACAGTCAGTAATGGTGGTAGCCAGTGACATAGTCTGTCTTCACTCAAACCCAGCATTCACCATTCACAGGAAGTTTTGGGGAATTTAACAAGTATCATCCTTTATTTTTAGTGTCAGAAAATATCAACTATAAAGAGATATGAAGTCTACGGAGCAGCTTCTTTGTGTGGGAGGGGCTGGCTCCTGGGTCAGGGTAGGTCATAGTTCTCCTGGGTCAGTCTGTGAGTGAGTGCTTTCAGAGCTGTTATGGTTGGTCTATGTCTGTGCAAGCAATTCTTCAATGTCCTGACACAGCTGCTCAATTTAGGTTGTTAGATACCCATGATTTATATTAAAAAAATACTGTTTTTCAAAAACTAAGTGTCTAATTCCTTACTTTTTATAGGGTAGGTCTAACTGGAATAAAGGAAAATACTTAAATGCGTATTTATTTCCATAGTAATATAACTTGACAAAATGAAGATCATTATGGCATGTTAGAGAGATTTAGAGCTAGTCTACAATTTGTGATTGACTAATCCTTGAGATGATGGCCTTACTTAGCTTGTGACTCAGAGCCTGGTATTTCAAAAGCATGTCCAGTGTGAACTGTATTAACTTCAATCAATAGGGCTGGGGTGCAGAACAGTGGCAGAGCAGGTGTCTCAAATGTGTGACGTCCTGGGTTCCATGCCCAGCACCGCAAGAGGAAAGATGATGATTTATTCCTTTGCCTTCAGCAGAAAACCTTAACAGTAAATACATTCAGATGAGATGAAATACAATGAGCAAGGAAGGAGGGAGAGCTACTGGCTAAGTGCTTCCACTGAGGTGTATCTTGCTCAAACATGGTTCTTCTCTTACATCACTCCTATTACAGCCCAGGGAAAGCAAAATCAAGAGAACTCACATGGTGATTGAGAATGAGATGGATAATTTACCTTTCAAATGTTACCTAGGAAACTATACTTCATAGATACACAGGTAAAACACATCTGACCCGACAGAAATTCCACCTGGGCTAGTAAGTGCTCAGGAATTGAGAGTGTCTTGCACTAAAACAGAGGTCATCATCTCCCCACAGAGGATACCAGAGAGAAACATAAATCAACACAAGCAAGAGGGAAGACCTCCTTTGCCCTTCCTAAAAGATGCAACATTGTCCCTTTGTCCCCATGCTTCGTAACATGGCTGGCTTTTGTGAAAGGACAAGTGAGGGCGGCATGAAGTGAAGTTAGCCATCGCTTGTCAGGAAAAGTGTAGTTGGGGCTGCAACCTCAGATCCATGGGGACATTCTGGCAAACACTTCTTACATACGTAGTTGAACTGTAACATGTTTAGAATGTGGTTCTCACATTTTTTGAAGGTATTTTTTAAAGAAAGGACATTGGAGCCTGGCCTATAGAAATCAAACTGTCTGTAAGCTACAGGGGATAACTGCTACCTTCCAATACAATCTAAATGAACAGGTGGAAAAGGAAATATCCACATACCAACTCTCAAATTCAGAGCCTGTTGGCCTTTTTGTCTTTTACAAGACCACACAAAGTATGACTCTTCCTGAGAGCTGGCTTAAAAGTGAGAATGGTGTGGATTTGTGGGCCCCTTTCTCCTTTGTTCTCTTCTATGTCTGTCTCTTAAAAAAACTAACACGGGCTGGTGAGATGGCTCAGTGGGTAAGAGCACCCGACTGCTCTTCCGAAGGTCTGAAGTTCAAATCCCAGCAACCACATGGTGGCTCACAACCACCCGTAATGAGATCTGATGCCCTCTTCTGGTGTGTCTGAAGACAGCTACAGTGTACTTACATATAATAAATAAATAAATAAATAAATCTTAAAAAAAAAAAAAAACTTACACATTAAAGAAACTAACACAATGTATCCCAAGAGCTCTGGGTGGTCTCTGTGCATAGAGTGGCACAGGAGTCACCCCAGACACTCACCATCATCACCACCTTCTTTTTTCAACATGGCCCTGATGCTTTATGGACACAGTACAGTGGTAGACAAACAACTTGCCCACCTGACTCTGCTCAAAGTCTTGCCTATGAGTTTACAATATTCACTGCTCAAAGGCAGTTCACAGAACACCAGGAACCATGGCTCTGGTGACTATGTGGGGGTTGAGGGGACAAATGGATAGACACTATTATAAAAAAATTCCCTAGTGAAATTCCTGTCAAGTCTAGACAAAGCACCAGCACATTCATCCATACAGAGTACGCTCTGTATAGAACATCCTAAAGTACTACCAGAAGAAAGCAGGTTTCTTCTGGACAGAAAAGGTAACCTTGTTTTATGCACATCCGTTTTGCAGGAATCTAGCTTACAGGCAGCCTGCAAGCGGATAAGAAGCAGCATTCCTGTCCTTTACAGGATGCTGACTGCAAAGACGGTTGCCTCAGACTTCAGGGTTAACTGGAAACTCCTACAGAAAGCAGGGAGGCAGGGTGTTCTTCTAAATTCTCACTGAAGAGATCTTTTTATAGCTTCAGAGCAGCTATAGATTGAACAAACAGGAAAAAAAGTAATGTATATAGGCCAAGCTATAAAACTAAACTACCCTTCTCTTTGCTCTATCTTAAACTTCAACAAGGGACTGAAGAATATTTCATTCAACTGAAAAGCTGAAGAATATTTCATTCATATCCCAAAACTCCATCTATCCAAAAGATACAGGGTTCACTTTGGGTGCAATTCTAGTCACTGTATATAAATTCACATTGCGTTTGTGAGCCTTTTTATTGAAGTCCAAGACAGAGTATGGCCATCTCCTCTGCTGACTACTTTATTATCACTTTTTAAGTGAAGATCAATCCTTGGAGCTAATCTCAGTTGATCTATTTA
Organism: Mus musculus; assembly: GCF_000001635.26. Taxonomy (NCBI): domain Eukaryota; kingdom Metazoa; phylum Chordata; class Mammalia; order Rodentia; family Muridae; genus Mus; species Mus musculus. The sequence continues at coordinate 36,085,321 of NC_000079.6, forward strand.
GGCATAGGGGAAAGTATTGCCAGAAGAGGATTAAAAAAAGATTAATTTTTATTTTATGTGCATGGATGTTTTCCCTGCATTTATGTCTGCAGCAGATGCATGCCTGGTGTGCACATATGCCAGAATAGGGCACTGAATTCCTTGGGGCTGAAGTTACAGATATTTTGAACATCCATGTGGGTACCAGAAATGGATGAAACCTGGGCCTTTGCTGAAAGTAGTCAATGCTCTTAATGGCCAAGCCATTTCTAGATGTTTTAGGATAGGATTTAAACTGTTTCTGTTAGGTTAAATGAGGGAATTAAAAAGGTTTAGATCTGAGAAGAACCTCAATAAAAAAGGGCTTCTACAAGGTTCTGATCAACCCATCTCAAGTCTGTTTCCAAAGAGCTAATCAATTATGTGGTACAGAGTTGGTAGTCTACAGATATGAAAGGAAAAGACAGTATCATGCGGAATTGCAAAATACACAATGCTATGGACTGAGGTAGAAGATGTGATAATACAGTTGAGAAGCCCACTGTGGTACAGGGACAAGAAAAACTAAGATGAAACCAGTACTGCCAATCAGGAGGGGCTTAGGAAAACATTTCAATCTTTCTCTTGCCTGCAAATTATATTGTTCTTTAACTACTGTTTCATTTTCTGGCAAGAAAACAGTCTAGTTGTATTTGCTCCAGTCCTACTATGATTCTTCCCAGGAATAAAAGAAGGGTAACAGTACAGGGACTGGCAGCATGAGAGAAATAATTCAGTTTCCTGGTAGCAGAAGCATTATGCCAAGCCAAGAATTTGAAATTTACGATGGATAAACACTGGTGCACAACTTGGCTCATCTACAGCCTAAACTCCGCAGAATGAAGTTCTTTGTGAGTTATGGTCAGTGAGATCACAGCTCAGTTAAGGTTATTTGAAAATGTCTCAGTAGCGTCTGCAGAGAAGGAGGGACAGAGTTTTATGAGAATCATGGGAGCTGAGAACTGGAAGCAGCTTTAGAAATTGGAGCATAATTGTTTCATTTTTCCCAACAAGCAAACTGAAGGTTCATAGATAAAAATTTGCTAGTTCAAGCTTCAAATGACTTCAGCTTCCTACTCTCAAATACATTTACATAAAGCATTTAATTTTACTCTTCCCAATTAAAATTAAATGGCTAGCTGTAATTTACTTTAGGGTGGTTTTTAATTGTGAAAAAACACCTAACATAAACTTTATCATCTTAATCATTTTCAACTATATAGTTTAACAGTGTTAACTATGTTCAGGCTTCATCAGTGAGATCTCTAAAATATTTTCATTTTCTGAAATCAAAACTGTGTACCCTTCAACAACCCTCCTTTGGGCCTGTTGTACCATCATCCTGTTTCCACCTCTCTGACTGTGACCAGTAGTACCTCATATATGCAATCCCACAGAAGCTGTGCTTTCACATCAGGCTTACGTCACTAAACAGCACATCCTTGGCTTGTACTCATGTTTATCAGGGGTGACTCACACTCCACTGTAGGCACAGACCACATGTCTGTTTGCCAATAGATATTTGGGTTACTTGGAGTTTTTGACTTTTGCAGACAGTGTAAAATTCTTCCAATGTATTACAAATATCGCTAATATAGGAACCAACTTTCCTTTAGCACAGCAAAACCACAGGAAAGTTTTATGTTTTTGATCCGAATATTCAATGGCTGGCTAAATGAGTGCATGTGAAAGATATAGGACACACTATCTTTTCCCCGGCAGAACCTAAAATCATCCTACTTTTTTCAGAGGTGTTTTGTAGGATGAGAATTATGAGGTAGATTTCACCTTCATTCTGATCACCACCTGGGGTTCTGGAGCAGACAATACAGTGTCAGACAAGGACAGAGTTGTCAGGGTTAGCCACTGCTCATTTCATAGCAGCTCATTCAGATAATTTCCCTTAGAAACAGCATCAGAACAGCAAAGAAAGTAAGAACAAATATGGTTTGAAATTTATCTACTAGTCAAAATACTCATGAATCGAGCAAATTAATTTGCTTTTGTCAGTCCATAAAAATAATTAGGTTCATACTAAGAAACACCAAAAATACTTTACCTTGTTCATATATATGCTCAGACTAACCAAACTCCAACCCCCTATATCTTTAACATAGCACACATTGTCAACTCTTGATGGCTTCTACATCGGGTTCTTAATTCTTACCTGTTTGCTGTCTGAGCTGCATTGTTAAAGAAAGGAAGTTTAAGAAGAAACACTGGAGCAGAAAGTAATGAGTATAGGAAAGCTGGTGCCAAGATTACTATGGCAGAACTATGGCATTATCTGGAACCAGAGCACACCTACTTTATCTTATCATACAGTTGCTTACAACAGCACTAATGTACATTTTCATACTAATACTTGGGTAATTGGAGAAACTACGGTTTTCTGGTTGCTACCTTTCTATCAAGGTACATTTTAGTAATTCCTGTCCTTGGTAAGATTACCAAATACTTTTGAAATACTTTTATTACTAAATTCAGCAGTGTGGTGAAGCTAGTGGCCATAAACATCTCAATGTAGAACAAATTTTTCCTACAGATCAGACTTCCCTAGTTCACTACATTATGGAAAAGGTCTGTGGGATACACTCTCTCCAACCCTGCACCCTAACCAACTTCCTGAACAAGGTGTTCTGCTGTATGAGAGCCTGCAATTCGAGAGTCACTTTACCGTGGTGACCCCTGTTGGCACAGCCCAGGTAGAAAGGAGCTTTCTTGAGAACCTGAGTACCTGGCTTTCAATAGTTGTCAGTTAGAGGTGCTAGGATACTTAGGATTTAGGATTCCTGAAATCATGGGATGATTTTTTTAAGATGAATTAGTGTTGAAAGCTTTCCAGCACAGGTGCTATCAGTTAGGACTGGCTGGAAATTCCTGAAATCATGATCGTATGCATGTGTCCAAATGAATCTTATCAATACAGACCCTAAGCCTGCTTGGCTGCTTTCCCTGTATTCCACTCCCTAGTCTCTTCCTCTTTCTTGCCCACAGGCATGTGGAAATTAAGCTAGATTCAGAACAAAGGTCAGAACATTACTGCATAATACTCAGAAATCATTTCCTTTTTGAAGGACACCTGATCTTCATGAACACCACAGGAAGGAAGGCCCAGCCGTCTCGAGATGCTGGAGGTACTTCCCCAGCCAGAGCAGGAACGGAGTACAGACAAGTAATAACCCACACCATGCACCATGGTGCTCACATTATGTTTCTTTAAAAGGAAAAAAGCCTGCTGGGTCTGGTGGCATACACCTTTAAATTCTAACATTGGGGAGCCTGAAGCTAGCCTGAGCTATATAGTGAGATTCTGTCTAAAAAACTAACAAAGCAAGACAATCCAAAGAGTGCGGCAAACTGCAGAATTTAATTAATTCGGATGATTAACTGATAGCAATTACAGAAGGAATTGTGGGATTCATTTAGCAGCAAGAGACCCAAGACCGACTCTGACTGACTGTCTTGCTCCTTGTCTAAGGTGGAAACGCCATGGGCAATCCTTTGCTGTCCAGACAGCCCATCCACAGGTTTCACTGTCTGGCTCTATCTGGTCCACACCCTAAATCTCACCCAACCTTTCTGATTCCACCTGAAGAACAAGCAGGGGAGGTAGCTTTAGTGGAAACTACTCCAGAACTTGCTTTTGGCAGAGAAGCTAATATCTACTGCTTCGGGCCAGTGTCTTTCCAGAGGCATCTTATACAGGTAGAATGGTAGTTTAGCAGAAGGCAGAGTAATGCATCTGTTGGCCCTGAGATTCGATATGGTGGATAGAACCAAGAGTCTTTTTTTTGGTTTTTTGAGACAGGGTTTTTCTGTGTAGCCCTGGCTGTCCTGGAACTTTGTAGACCAGGCTGGCCTCAAACTCAGAAATCCGCCTGCCTCTGTCTCCCACGTGCTGAGATTAAACGTGTGTGCCACCATGCCTGGCTGAACCAAGAGTCTTGAGACTGGTACACCAGACTGCAATTTTCAGGGAGAAAGCTGGACTAAGCATGTCAAGGAAAAACCAAGTCCATGTGGGACCATTATTATGGATAAGAAGCAGGAGGCTGACTTGCTCACTATAAAAGAAAAGCAATTTGTTTCTTCCTGAAATGAGAATAATCCTTACAGCTCTGTGAAGGTTAAGATATACTGGTGCCACTTTGAATCCCTTGGGGTTGCCACAATGAAGATTCAATATCCTGCATATGAAGAATGTGGAGGGAGATTGAATGGCCTGAGGAGAGGCTGAGCTAGGAAAGGAATGTTCTTATCACTCTGGGAACAGAAAGGCAAGGCTGATGCTTATCCATCTGTTTCTACTGAACCAGGAGCTAGGAATGTCCATGCACTTCTGCGTCTGCTAAAGAAGGAGGAAAGCTGAGCTCATGTCTGGCTTTTGGCCTTAGAAAAAGCATTCAGCTTTCCTGAACCTTGGGTTTTGTTTGGAGAGTTCTTTAAAAACTGCAAAATCTTACTGGGCTTTCGGGGGCCTCATAGCATAGGGATGACTGAAGTGACAAGGGAAGCTGTCCTGAGAAGCTAACTAGCAGGCTACATTATATGAGGTGGGGCGGGCGATTTCATCTGGGCTACTGTCTTTAGCATCAGGGTATCTGGTAGCTGAGCTGGTGTCCATGGCTTCTGGTTCCAAGGACTGAAAGGAAATATGGCTGAATTGTGTGGCTGGGTCCACCAGCTTCAGAAGAGGGGCTTGATAGGAAGGAGACTACACAACTAGCAGCACAGATCCTGTGCCTGAGGCGATCTTGGGACAAACTGCACTTTTCCATTTAGTTAACAAACACTAGGAGTTAGTTCTATGTGAGACTGTTCTTTACATGGAAGATAAGAATGGCAAATACTTCCCATGTGCTACTATCATTTCAGGGCTTTTCATATATTACCTAATCGGATGTTTACCACAACTCCACTACCCTCACTTGTATTTTCCACTAGGCACTGAGGGGTTAAGTATCCTGCTCAAGGTCATACACAGAGAGCTCAAGTTTGGATTTAGTACTGATAGGTTCTTGTGGACAGACATAGTGACTATGACACAGGTCAGATCCTGTCCTCATGGGGCAGGACAAAACAGATAAGGCTCTGAGTACTAGCATTTTACTCATTTTAGTGCTCGGAGAAATGAGGGGCATGTAGCCACAGAGAAAAAGCATACCCTGGGAATCGGGCTGGATTCCTCTGGCAAGTGGCTGGTGAAGGCTGGCTGTGCATTGGGCCCAGCAATGGAAACAGTATGGGTGAGTGTCATGAGAACAGTGAAGGGCCTCAGAGGATCTCACGAGAATTACAGACTTATTGTCAAGATGCTTTTTTGAAGCCTCTGGGGAAGTCAGCAGGACAGTGAGTGGATCTGATCCATGTTTTGGAAACTGATCACATTGGTGTGCGAATAGAGCTCAGGGGACCCAGTGAGGCAACTCAAATGGCTACAACAGTGGCCTGTGCAGTGGATGCTATAACAATCTAGTCTCCTCTCCTCCTTTAGGCCTTTGCTCTAAAGCCAGCTTATATGGCTTATATGGCTTATATGGCTTATGGCTTATGCCACCTTATAGCAAGTAGGCTCAGCTAGTACTCTACTATGGTAAATGTGGCACTTGGATTCAGAAGACATGACATGAAAGGGAAGTAAATAGGAGTAGCTGGTTGCTCAGGTATGACTAAGTTTTCCAGTACAGTGAGAGCACTGCCTTAGTCAGGCCTGTCTGACATGGAAACATGTGGCTCTACTAGGTAACTATGGAAACCTGACTTTGGAAGGAGGCAATGTGCATCCGTCATGAGGACAGTGTAGTCACTGGGATGTCCTGAGGCAGGCACCACTACCTTGCTCACAGTGCATTTCTCTAGATGTTCCAGCCTGTTTTCAGTGTATACTCACTGGGAAGGTGGCAGAAGGCCACAGTCTGTCTGGTCTTTTAATGTTTTGGTTTGTTTTCTCTTTGCAGTTTTGGGGATAGACTTAAAGGGCCTTGTGCACAGTAGGCGAGTGTCCTATCATGAAGCCATGATCCTAACCCTGGCTTATCTTTTGAGAGTAGTTTCAGCATTTCAAACTAAGAGGCAACACAGACAGTTCAAGATGACATGAGAGATGGTGGTCCTGTTTTGAATGCAGTTTGTGTTCTGATCATGCTTGCTGACCTCTACACAGAGAAACGTGCAGAAGAACTGACTTGTTTTGTGGTTATAGAATGCACAGACTCAAGCTTATTTTCCTAAGTTCTGCTAGAGGATCCCATGAAATGATCCAGCCACTGGAGCCTGGAAAGTGCCATCAGCCTCGTTTTCCATGTGACTCATGTATCTGTAGCCCTCGACTATATGCAAATGTGCGGACTGGCCTTTTCCCGGTGACCTTATTAGCTTGCCAGGCCTTTAGCTGATGACCATTTGCTAGGCATGTCTCAGTGGGCTGCATATTCTCTCACTAGGTAACTGCACAACTCAGAAGAGTCTCAGGCTTGATGCTACTCTGGAAGAGAGTGCTGCACTACGTAAGCAACAGAAACAGACTTAATCTCCACATAAAACGCAAATTTCATTCTTCACACCATTTTCTTGTTTAACCTCTATTTTGAGATAACTGTGAAAAGAATCAGGGAAAGAGTGAATGTGGTGCGACGTTGGCCATGCAGGCATCTTCTAAGGGGAAACCAACAAGCCATTCCAGAACACAACACAACTCTGGAAATGTTCACCTGCCACACTTCAGAAACAAACTTGCTACAAGAGTAAAAACAGATGAAAAAGGAAATGGAGCTATGCCAATTTGAAGAAAAGTGAAATGGGAAGTTTAGGGCAGAAAGCTGATCAATAGAAGCCTACCAGCAGTCTTTGACACGTCAATAATTCAGAAGTCAGACACTATAGTAACACACTAGCCAGGAGACCATGCTGCTTGTAGGCGAGGCTCACCTTACAAAGATCCAGAAAAACAAGCCAGGGAGTCAGGGAGATGCAGAATGAAACCGGAAACCTCTCAGCTCCACTGTGGGCCAGCATGTCAGCAGCTGTGCTCTGTACCCTGTGCCTACCTACACACCTGTCACATGCTAACATACATGCTTATAACCCACTCTGTTCACCTTAAATTCTGATGACAGATATGAGGAAAGGAAGATGCTATGATATGTGCATAATGATGCACAAAACATCCTAAAAACACTAGGATTAAAAAGCAGTTTTCCCCCTTGGAGTTTCCCACACTGAAACCATGAACTTCAGTAAAGCCCAAGAGCTAAGTTTCCCAGAAAGCTGGTATTTTCCTGTAGAATGCCCTTGAATCTGGTGATACGACAGTTTGTCCTTGTATGCCTGCATTAGGAGAGAAGACAGTACCTCACCATCCTGTGGTGTAAATCACAAACACCAGAGCAGTGATGTCCAATCAAGGAGGGAATGTCAAAGCTGAAGACGAATAATGAAAAGCAGTCTGTCACCGAACCATCTTACCTGTCTGCGGATTATTTCAAGGTCTCTTTTGGCTTTATTCACCAGGGCTTGAATTTCTACAGGGTCTTTTACATTCTTATTTTCTCGGAAGGCATCTCTTATTCTCCTGACAGCATACATTCTAATGAATTCAGAGAAAAAAAGAAAAGATGTCAGCAGGTATGAGGTTCTGTTTTTAAATGAATTTAAATTTTTTTTTTTCTCTAGAATTAATGGTTGAATATTCTCCTACAGACAACCCAGTTTGATCTTTGCTTGTCTATTCGAGGATGGCTAAGCAAGCAGATTTAGGAAAACAAGTCTATCCCAAACAAGTCACATGCAAATGGCAAACTGCTGCTGGAATGCTCCTTAGACCACTGGCTTTTTAGAGTTACACATGCCTGGTTCCCTCCATTAGCATAGATAATTGAACCTTTACTACTAGGAAGAGACAAACCATGAATCTGGAGTACAAATGATCCATTTCATACACATGTACAAGGACAGTGCTCAGCCTTCTAATTCTTGCCCATTAGATGACAGCTGGGTAAGCAGGCCCACGGCATCTCTGATGTACTTTTTTATGACACACTGTCGATGTTCTTCATCACACCAAATATTTTAATTCTATTTTTTCTAGACAGGGTCTTGCCATGTAGGCCAGGGTGGCCTATACCTTGTGATTCCTGCCTTGGCTTGAGGAATACTGGGATTAGAGGCATGCATTATATTCTTTGCTTAATTCTAATATTCTTTCTCCCTCTCTCCTTCCCTCCCTCCCCCCTCTACCTTTCAAGACAGGGGTTCTCTGTCCTGGCTCTGTCCTGGAACTCCCTCTGTAGACCACACTGGCCTTGAACTCAGAGAGCTAACTTACCCCTGCCTTCTGAGTGCTGGCATTAAAAGTGTACACCACCACCACCACCACCACCACCACCACCACCACCACCACCACCACCACCTGGCTTAATTCTAAGATTTTAATCCACTTGCAATCTGGTTTTATAACAAGAACTGATCTCCATGTCTCATTTTTTTTCTTCTTGTGGCTGGCACTCTAAACTAGGTAAAGCATGTGCCTGTCTACTGAGCTGTGCCTAGACCTTTCAACCATTGCTTTAATTCTCCATTCAGGATTCAGCAAAGCTTTGCGAGAACACTACAGCTTACAGAAGCCGTCAATATATCTTGATCTTTTTTTTTTTTTTTTTTTTAACAACAGGTAAGTGGTTCAGAATACCTAAAAGATAAAGACTACTTCACAGAAAGGAAATAAATGTGAAGTCTCCAAAGTTTAAGAAAATCAGAGAGTTACTTAAAGCGCTCTACAACTCCTGCCAGTTTAGCTTAAGGTCAAGTTCAGAATATTTGGCTCTACACTTTAAAAATCTCCTCAGCTTTCCAAAGCCCTTACCTAAGGAAATTTGGCTACCTATTTTAGAATTAAAGATGCCAAAGCCAGCTGGAGAGAAGGCTCAGTGGTAAAGGTGCTTGCTGCTTAAGCTGGTGATCTTAGTCTGATTCCTAGAAACTACTTCCACACATGCACTGGGGAATTGGTATGTCATCTTCTCCAATATAAACATAGGCACACACACATGCGCACACAGATACACACAATGTCAAAAACCTCATTGCAATTTCCAGGCATACCTTTGACGACACCATGGTGCCCTTCTATTTTATCCCCTTTGGCATGAGGTGTTACTGGCCCTAAGAGACACTTCACTGCCTCGGAACCACAAAGATGTTTTTGCATGGGTAGTTTCTCTCCCAGTTATGTCACTCTATTTCAAATGACTAGTTTTGGAAAGGTCAACACAATCCAGATAATCCCTAACATTGTGGACAGTCGAACCACCACTTATTTAAATCCTGTTTGAATCTGTCTTTTGCTTTTTCCTCTCTTTTCTCCTTTTACTGTATTTAATTCTGATAACTAAGGGAAAACATTTATTATTAAAGACATTGTGATGATCAGCCTCTTGCTTGTATCATTATGAATATTTCAAATAAAAATGTGCAGTGCTACAATGAAAAAGTCGGCCAGCCTGTACACCATTCATGTTTACGAATGATCCTCAAAAAACGTTGCTGGAAATTAAGCATAACATTCACATGGCACATAATACCTGCACACTGTACAAAGAACTGTGTGTTAAAAGGATGCGAGCCACAATCACAGCTTCCAGCACCTGAATGCTCACGTCCATGTTAGTTAGAATACAAAGAATGACCTGACCACTTAATGTATGGCCTCTCATTTGTCATTTTTCATCAGCATTCAAAGTGTGGACTGTCTGCCTATCCAAACCCAAGTCAAGTATCCCACTGACAAAATAGCTCAACTATTTTACATGGTCTACTTGGAGTAAACTCCCAACCTTTAATTGCCATTAGTACTGGGTAGTTCAAATTGTCAACTTGCCACAAGCTCAAGCCACCCAGGTAGGGGTCTTTTTTTTTTTTTAAATTAGGTATTTTCCTCATTTACATTTTCAATGCTATCCCAAAGGTCCCCCATACCCACCCCCCCAATCCCCTACCCACCCACTCCCCCTTTTTGGCCCTGGCGTTCCCCTGTACTGGGGCATATAAAGTTTGCAAGTCCAATGGGCCTCTCTTTGCAGTGATGGCCAACTAGGCCATCTTTTGATACATATGCAGCTAGAGACAAGAGCTCCCGGGTACTGGTTAGTTCATATTGTTGTTCCACCTATAGGGTTGCAGTTCCCTATAGCTCCTTGGGTAATTTCTCTAGCTCCTCCATTAGGGGCCGTGTGACCCATCCAATAGCTGACTGTGATCATCCACTTCTGTGTTTGCTAGGCCCCGGCATAGTCTCACAAGAGAGAGCTATAACTGGGTCCTTTCAGCGAAATCTTGCTAGTGTATGCAATGGTGTCAGCATTTGGAAGCTGATTATGGGATGGATCCCTGCATATGGCAGTCACTAGATGGTCCATCCTTTCGTCACAGCTCCAAATTTTGTCTCTGTAACTCCTTCTATGGGTGTTTTGTTCCCATTTCTAAGAAAGGGTAAAGTGTCCACACTTTGGTCTTCGTTCTTCTTGAATTTCATGCGTTTGGCAAGTTGTATCTTATATCGTGGGTATCCTAAGTTTCCGGGCTAATATCCACTTATCAGTGAGTACATATTGTGCGAGTTCCTTTGTGATTGGGTTACTTCACTCAGGATGATACCCTCCAGGTCCATCCATTTGCCTAGGAATTTCATAAATTCCAGGTAGGGGTCTTACTGAGGACTTGCCCGTATGAGGTTAGTCTGTGGGCACGTCGATGGGAGAGCGTCTTGATTGGTAACTGAGATGGGAACATCCCCACTGAAGGTGGGTGGCACCACTTCATGGGCTGTGCCCTGAACTGTTTAAAAGAGAGAAAGCTAGTTGGGTCCAAATAAGCAAAGAAGTGCGTAATTTTCTCTTTGCTCTTGACTGTGGATGTAATATGACTAGCTGCTTGAGTTCCTGCCTTGAATTCTTCTCAAGGAGAGAGGTTCTTAAGTCTTCCTATTGTCTAGCTTACTGGTTTATCCTTTCTTATCTTTGAGTCAGTGCCCTGTTATAAACCTTTCTGACATGACCATCTATTTACTTCTCGGGATTAACTCTCACAATTCAACAGGCCTTAATATCTACAGTGAACTAAGTGGACTACAGAGCACTAAATTTTTGTGTAAAACACAGTCACAAGTTTTAAGTGGGTATAGGGGTATATGCTTTTAATACTTAGGACACTAAAGCCAAAGAAAGTTAGTGAGAAGTCTCCAAAATAAAGCAAAGGATCAGAACATGAATACTAAGTGTGAACAAACCAAACTGCTTAGGTAATTGAAGTTATAATGGAAGGGACTGTCCCAGAGTTGACTGTAAACATCTGACAAGACTTACTGGATTTTAACGACTAGTAGACAATACTAAGATATCTACTTACCAATCTCCAACTCCAAGGTCAGAGAAGACAATAAGTTTAAAGGAGAAAGAACTGGAAGCATAAGATAGTGAATGACAGATATGTGCTCTGCTATGCATATTCTAATCCTCAAAGACAGAGACTACTTCTTGCACATGACCATCCAAGAGATAACAAAGCATTAATGATCCACAGTTCAGTCAACCATGAGGTGTATGGCACCTGACATGTCTTTTCTCATTCAATCCGCCCACACTGACTCAAACAGATCTGACCTAGTGTGTGTGGCAGTGCTGGCCTCTAACCCAGGTAACTACGTCTCAGTCCTAAACTAACCCACCCAAGGTTAACAAACTATCCAATATTTGATAAGTGCCTGGCCTAAGCCAAGCCGTTACTCACTTGAAAGGCATTATAGAAACGATCTCTGGCACAGAAAAGCTTGAAAAGGTCATCTTATCTCTCAACACTGTTAAGTGTTCCTACAAATAGTTCCAGTGTTGAGCCTGTCTTACAAAAAGATAAGTGGCTGAGAGCCTTAGAGTGAAAGAGCTGTTGATATAAGCACTAAAAGAAAGTGAAATAATTGAGTTTAATTGTTTCAAAAGAAAGCAAGGACAACAGAAGGGTGGTAGTGCAAGGGGGTTAAATTACCATGAGAAAACACACCTTGGGGACCAATGCAAGGTTTCTGAATTCTGGGGCAACCATCAATACAACCTACTATACTTCTGTTCAAAGTTCTCTCATTCCTTTCCACTGTCCAGAGATCACAGTCAAATGGGTTATCAAGGACTCTGGGCCACCCGGGCATCTCTCCCACTTGTTCTAGCACCTTCTGTATATATAAATCATCAGACTTGTGGGAAGGCACGCCTCTTCCTCAGTTCTCTCCTTGAGGTGATCTAGCTCTGCATACATTAAATGTTCTTTTGCTGGAGGATTTGTTTGTTTTTTTTCCAACCCACTCATTTCTAAAGATCTAAGTCAGTTAGAAATAAATATGACAGAGGATTAATATCCTACTTGAATAAACACCACACATTAAGCCAAGCAAAACAACAAAGAGCATGGTAAATCAATGAGTAGAAGCATGGAGTAGTACTTTACAGGAGGGTACACAGAGACTAAATCTAGAAGGACAGAACTCTATGAATGGCCAGCCCTAGGAAACATTCAAGAAATGCACAAAATACCACTTCTTTGGTCTTCAGCTAACAACATATTTAGAAAAAGCCAAGGATTCAAGTCACCCTGCTGTTTGGAACATGTGCTGGGACTGTAGCATAATATTGGGTAATAATACCCCTCAAGTTTAATCTGCAAAATCCATCTTTTGTGATCTATCCCATGGAAGTAATCTAGAAAAAGTTAGATGCAGAATACTCATTACAGATATCCCTTCATTACAAATAGGAAAAAAAAAACAAAAACAAAAACAAACAAAAAAAACCAAACTATGTTCAACATTGAAGAAGTGGCTACATACATTAAGACATGATGCTTCTGAGATAAGTGTTTTCAAAAATAAGTCAGAGGTCTAAAAAGTGTGATGTGAAAACTCCCCGCTTCTATTCTGGCCCCTTAGGCAACCAAGTCTTTACATACGCTCAAAGGTCTTTATATGCTTAGTTTCTTAGGCAGTTTCCCAGAGATTCAAGATCCTAGAAACATTACTAACACCAGGACAACAGGTATTGTTCTCAGCAGGGTTCTAGAAACAGGGCTTCAGAGCTCAGGAGAGATGTAGGCTGGTGGTGAGAAGCAACTACAGGGCCAAAGAGCTTTCCCAGTGAAGGCAACAGATACCAAAGATAAGCTGGATAGAGCCCAGGGATGACCTATCATTACAGAAGAACAGGCAAGGGGAAAAAAAATCTATAAAAAAGAATGGAGCAAAGAAAGGTCAGCAGGCAGGCAAGAAAGCCAGAACAACAAGACAAGGCAATCTTTCTAGAGAATGGAGGAAATGGTTTCTGGGGATTCCAACAGAAAGAGTCATACGAGCAACACCATCACAACCTAGTAGAGAGTATCAAAAGGCCTAACTCTGGAAGCACACTCAACAACAATTAGGACTAGAAAGAAATTCACAACACAATTAAGAAAATGGTTTTAATAATAATATGTAAAATCTTTGGAATATAGCCAAAGTCGTACTTACATGACAACCAATGACAGATATTTTATTAATAAAATACTAAATTCAACAAATTAAACATTTCCTTATATTCTAGAAAATAATATTTTGTTTTCCCATATTTCCTTATGAGAAAATAGAAAACAATGTATTTACAATTAGAAAATTAAAAAAAAGGTCAAGTGAAACTAGGTAAGACAACTAATTTTTTTTTTAAAAAAATAATGTGATAGTATCTTGCTCATATGTTAGAGAAAACAATTCTAAGAAAAAAGGTGAGGAAGTTTGGAGATTTGAAAAATTATTTCAGAATCAGTGTGAATACCTTTCAGAACTTGCCAGGAAAGAGCATGGCTGTGAGAATGGCAGGTGTGTTCAGCTGCACGGGTGAACACAGGGAGAATACAGGTGTATGGCAACACTTGGATGCAATTTTGAAAGCAGACATAACAGTAGGGCAAAGAAGAAGAGACTCTCCAGGGCTCAAAGGATGGAGCTATGAATGTTTCCCCTCCACAGTCCTCTGTAGTTTCCTCTGTAGGATTCAAGTACTAACCCAAGCTTTCAGAAAACATGAGCAAGCAAACAAAACCAACCTCTAAAAAGTTATAGTACATTCATGAAACAATAAAAATTTGTGCATATATGAAAGGTTATGTGCAAATGTCAGCATATTCAGAATAATGTGACTTAACAATTTTCTAGAACTGCAATTTTTAGGGTAAGGCTCTATAAGGATGCTTGAAAATAACATTATTGGGGGCTGGAGAGATGGCTCAGCGGTTAAGAGCACTGACTGCTCTTCTGAAGGTACTGAGTTCAGATCCCAGAAACCACATGGTGGCTCACAACCATCCTTAATGAGATCTGATGCCCTCTTCTGGTGTGTCTGAAGACAGCTACAGTGTACTTAGATTTAATAATGAATAAATCTTTGGGCCAGAGTGAGTGGGGCTGACTGGAATGGACAACCTTTGTTCCCAGCAACCACATTAAGGCTCACAAACATCAGTACAGCTGTAGTGTACTCATATACATAAAATAAATAAATCTTTAAAAAAAAGAAAATAACATTATTGTTTTAAAAATTAACAGGCTATTAGAAAGTAAGCTGGCACAGCATCTTGTAGCAGGTGCTCATTTCTACCTCTGGGGGAACAGCTGAGGTGCATTTCTGTCTTGACATCCTTCACGATGCTTAAAAGCACTTAGATTCTTCAAACTTAAATTTCTCGTTATCACTTGGGTCTGTCACTGACATTTTGTGGCCAAGAAGATTTTTCAAAATGTTAACCAAGTGATCACAGGAAAGGCCGCTCTTGAAATGGCTCTACCACATCTGCACCCAGCAATACAGGCCAGGTGGTAGCTGTGCTATCTATCCATGGTTCCCTCTCATTTGTCCTCAGACTAGGATAAGAACCCTGGTTTCATTGTCAGAGTCCTGTGAGCTGCCCTTCTGAGGAAGTAAACAGAACATTCTAGTAATTTCTTTATGTCTACACGTTTCTTTAGTGTTTGGCTGCATTTCTATTACAAGTATTTTGACATAAAGACTCCGTGGTTTGGAGTGAGATTTTCTGTCTCTACCACAACCAAGAGCAGAGACCTTGGCACAGTACCAGAAAAGCAAACTTAAGATTTCATTATGTAACATGTCTAACTATTAGACTGCAGAATATAATTATTTTTTATTTCAAAATTAGAGTGTAAGGTAGCAAACGAAAGCCATGACCTTTAAAGTATTTAAAATTTATGGAGAATACATTCCTATAGCAGACTGTTCAATGACTTCTTTATGGGAGAAAAACAATCTAACGAGCAATGGAAATCTCCCCTGGTCAATGAACTTAAAAATTCATTAAAATGGCCTATCAAGTTGAAACGCCTTCCCTTTTATCCTTTTTATTGCTATTAGTTATATTAGTTACCAGCCACAGGCACTGACAATAAATGAGTAAAGAGAGAAAAAGGGAGCATGTAAGAAGCCTACCAGAGCTGGGCGTGGTGCCGCACACCTTTAGTCCCAGCACTTGGGAGGCAGAGGCAGGCGGATCTCTGAGTTCTAGGCCAGCCTGGTCTACAGAGTGAGTTCCAGGACAGCCAGGGTTACACAGAGAAACCCTGTCTCAGAAAAAAAAAAAAAAAAAAAAAAAAAAAAAAGAAGCCTACCAGAGTTCAATGTATTATCAAAGATAATTTACAGGGTGGCAGAATGCAGAACAACCTCTTCCTTCTCTAAGGCTAGACAGTGGAATAATCCCAAAAAAAAGACACTCCTGGAAGTGAAACCAACCAACCAAATGCAAAACTAATCTGTACAAAATACTGCAGGGATATAGTCAGCACCTCCACTTGAGGAAGATACCGATTTTGAGTCCAGCCTTGCCTAAATAGCAAGACCTAGTCTCAAGTAACCAATCCAAATGAAATGAAACCAAACCAAATAGACTTTTTAGTTCTTGAGATTGGGTAGGACATAACATCATGTATCATACATGAAGCTGGTTATCTTCACTTGGATACTGTACTGTCATCTACCACTTGCTTGCTTGCCTACTGACAATGCAAATACCTATTTATGTGTTTGTTGGAAGTTGGTCAAAATACTTTATATATTACATTATTTCCATAATTTATCTATGCCTCATCTAATATGTGCTGTAGGTTAATGTCTAATCTTTTGAAGAAAACCAAGCAAATATTTGCATCTGAAAATTTGTTACCAGCCTTGGATGTAGCTCAGCTCATCAAGTTGTTTGCCAAGCATGCATGAAGCTTGATCCCCAGCCACATAAACCAGTTGTGGTGTTGCACACCCACAACAGCAACCACTGGGAAGTAGGGGCAGGAGGAGCAAACTTGCATCATCTTCGACAAACAGCAACCTTGAGCCTAGCATGGGCTACCTGAGACCCTACCTTCAAACCAATCCATCCCATAATCAGCCACCAAACTCAGACACTGTTGCATATGCCAGCAATATTTTGATGAAGGGACCCTGGTATAGCTGTCTCGTATGAGGCTATGCCAGTGTCTGGAAAATACAGAAGTGGATGCTCACAGTCATCTATAAGATGGAACACAGGGACCCAATGGAGAAGCTAGAGAAAGTACCCAAGGAGCTGAAGGGGTCTGCAACCCTATAGGAGGAACAACAATATGAACTAACCAGTACCCCCAGAGCTCATGTCTCTAGCTCCATATGTAGCAGAAGATGGCCTAGTCAGCCATCACTGGGAAGAGAGGCCCCTTGGTATTGCAAACTTTATATGCCCCAGTACAGGGGAATGCCAGGGCCAAGAAGCAGGAGTGGGTGAGTACGGGAGCAGGGCACAGGGAGGGCATAGGGACCTTTAGGATAGCATTTGAAATTTGAAATGTATATAAAGAAAATACCTAATAAAAACAAAAAACCCAACACACACACACACACACACACGTACACGCGCGCACACACACACACACACACACACACACACACACACACAAAACCCCAGTAACAACTCCACCTCCCATGACCAAATTATTATTTTTCCCCACTCATAGTAATGGTAACTAGGTAACATTGAATGGCATTTTAGCTATCTGCCAAAGCACATAATGTACATGGTACATCAAATAAAAACTGGACTCTAGACTTCAGATTATTAACATAGACTTAAATCTCCTTGTTGTGCTACAAGACTGGATTCTTTATTCAGTGAGAAAAGAGCATCTCTCTTTCCCGAGCACATCATGATTTCATGGCCATAGGCAGCCACTGTCACCTTCCAGGAGACTGCAGTCAGCACAGTGAGCTCCCAGGTTTGCTTACCTACGCTGCTCCACTCTTGGGCAGTATCTTAGGTATGGGTGGTATGATTTTCAAAGGTCATAACACTGTTTGGACACCGAGGAGCAGGCTTTGTTTAGGCAGAAGCCACAGAAGAAACCACAGGGTGATGTTACAAAGAAGGCAGTCAGTATGACATGTTAAGAAGGGGAGGGGATGGATTTACTACACTGCAAAGAAAATTCTATGTGGAGTCTATGTTGTAAGTGGTAAAGTCTAAGGGAGTTTACTCCTCATTCCCACAAATGTATTACAACCTCAAGGAAGTTCTGGAGATGGCTCTGTTGAAGAAAAGTCATGTAACCATGAGGACCTGGGTCTAAATCTCAGAACCCATGTAAAAGCTGGGTTTGCCTGTAACCCTGTACAGAGCAGTGGAGACACTGGAACTCTGGAGTTTGATGGCTAGCTAATCTTGTCTAACCAATGAACTCTAGGTTCAGTGACAGACCTTGCCTCAAAACATAAGATCAGAGGGCTGGTGAGATGTTCCAGAGGCTAACAGTGCATGCTATATAGGCATAAGGACCTGTATTTGAATTTCCAGTACCCACATCACCGATAGGCATGAGCATGCATACCTGTAACCCAGCATTGTGGGGTTGCAAACAGGTAGCCGAAATAGAGAATACTATGGTTTGAATGAGAAATATACCATGAAACTGCCTTTCAGACTGCCAGGTAGACATCTGCTGAATAGTTGCTCTAGTTGACGAGGGCACCTCATGCTACATGCGGTCCCAGACAACTACCACTCAATGATATCCCAGCATTTTAGTCTGTGAGATGGTAAAACCATCTCTTCACTTATTTCTCAGAAAGCACCCAGTTGTTCAGCAACCCCGGACATGTTTGTGTGGAAGATGCTGGTCTTTAAAGAAACAATGGTAAGAGGAAGAGCGGCAATTCCTCTCAGCAACTGGCTGCTTGCTTATTGTAGTCACTAACTCACATAACCAGGCACCATTCTCTCTTGGAGTTGCTCTGGAAGCTGAGTTAAACCTGACACGGTGATCCTGGTGTCAACTGTTCTGTCTTCTTGCAAACCTCATTCCATGTCTTTTTTAGTTTTTATTTTCTAGTTGTTTTCATCTAAAATACTCAATACAATACTGATTCCTCAGTTAAGAAAAAGCAAATTAAGCTAAGCCGAGAGCAAAATCACCTCCAGGCTTATATGAGAAAAGAAAGGGGTTTCCCTTCCTTCCTTCTTTTTCTTTTTTTCTCTTCCAGTGCTAGGGAACTGAACTGAGGGTCTCACATATGCTTAAAAATCATACCACTACATCTCCATTCCTGGAAGTCTTACTGAGAACTTAGAACAAAATAAAATAATGGTATAATTCCAGACTGGGTCCAAGGACGTTTACTCCAATATAGCAAATGACAGTGTTAAAGTAAACTAAGGCTTCTCAAGATGTACCCTGCAGAGTGAGTCTATCTATATTTATGGTACAGAATTCTTTTCTTACTGGGGAATTTGTGTTTAATGAGACATCAATGATTATGCAAACTCCTACACATAAGATGCATAGGTTAAGTCAACTAGCAAAACTGTGAGTACTTAAAGGAATGTCCAAGGGCTTTCTACACGTTCCATATTTTATTCAAGCAAATTGACTTGTTTTCTCCCTTACAAAAGCAAATGATTTAAGTAATTTAATTCAGTGAGAGCAGTGAAGTGAATACAGATCTTTGAAGAGCAATTAAATGTTAATTTTATGATCCTGTTTATTTGCTATAGTTTTTGTGTGATAGGAAAGAAATTCAAATTTTGACCCAGGGTTAATCTTTAATATTCCAAGTAGTAGAGAAGTAATCTATTAGATTTCTGAATTTTATAAGCAAATTCAACATTTTTCATATAGACACAAAGCCACCCAGTGAAGGAAATATCTAAGAGAGACTCCAGGAAAAATAAAGAACTTATGATCCTATACAAAGTCAGGAGAAAGCCGTATGACTTCCAGTTTAAGCAATGAGTATCTGGACGATGAGCAAAACCCAGAAGTTCAAGCTTATTGGGAAGGCACAATAGGTTAGGCGGGTACAGCATTAGAGTTCATATTTGATTATCTTCAGATGCTTTTAATACCCCAGAAATGCACAGGAGGACCTCGGCAAGATGAGGGTGTGGTTCAGGAGACAAGGATTAACTACAAGGAATCATTAAAACATGTAAGGTTGAAGCAACTGTTACTAGGGAGATTTGGGGAGAACGAGGTGAGAGGGGGAAAGACAGAACACTGAGGCCTCCACTGTTAAAGGTAAGAGGCAGGGGAGGAGCAGGGTCAGGAAACTGGGGTGGCCATGAGACAGGGGTTCCTGCTGTCTTGTAAGGGAAGGCCAGAAGGTGACATTATATCAAATGAGGCCAAGACAAAGGTAGCATGAGGCTCCTTAAGCCGGTCTGTGGTGGACTGAGGAGGAAGAGACTAACGAGACAGAGGCTGTAGAGATCATTCCTAGCCAGCATCCCAACAGCATGGGCCACATGTGGTTTTAAAAGGTTAGAGGCTCTCAGAAAGTAAGGCCATGCTCCAACAAAAGCTGGCTTTCTGCTTCCGGCTTCCTTGGATGCAGTTCCGCTCAACAGGCTCACTGGCCCCTTAGGGCCAGAACCCAGCTCCTCTCAACAGGCTCACTGGCCCCTTAGGGCCAGAACCCAGCTCCTCTCAACAGGCTCACTGGCCCCTTAGGGCCAGAACCCAGCTCCTCTCAACAGGCTCACTGGCCCCTTAGGGCCAGAACCCAGCTCCTCTCAACAGGCTCACTGGCCCCTTAGGGCCAGAACCCAGCTCCTCTCAACAGGCTCACTGGCCCCTTAGGGCCAGAACCCAGCTCCTCTCAACAGGCTCACTGGCCCCTTAGGGCCAGAACCCAGCTCCTCTCAACAGGCTCACTGGCCCCTTAGGGCCAGAACCCAGCTCCTCTCAACAGGCTCACTGGCCCCTTAGGGCCAGAACCCAGCACAGGGAGACAGGGAGACAGCCGGTCTGGAGAGAAGCTCAGCAGGAGGACGCTCACACTGCCGTGCCAGTCAGGCAGAGACTGCGCTGTGCTCCATGCTTTCTTTTCTCCAGTGAGGTAAACAGTCCACTGTTGGCTATGCTGCAGAACTCCACCTGGCTCTGCCAAGGCAGGCCTGGCCAGTGTTCCACGCGCTCCTCTCCAGCACATTTACATTCCCAGCTTTAGTCTGCTCTTCTATTCCTCTCAGCTAAGATCAGGCCTCTTACCTGTCCACTTCTTGGTCTTCCATTGCAACCTCACAATGAAGAAATATTTTTCATTAACACTATTCCCAACTCTTTGCTGGTATTTTGGAATATGGCAATAAAACCAAGCTAATTTATTTTCAATTTATGAAATGGCACCCTTTGTGATAATATTGCCATAGGGTATATATAAACAATTCAAAACATTTACTTAGGAATTCTTATACCAGAAGAACAGCTGGGAGCAATATCTATTAAACTATCAACTATGAAGTGACAGCTTTTAATTATGCTTTACCCTCTCTCTTAAAAAGGCGAATGTAGGAAGAGCTGTCTGGCAAGGAGAGATACAGAGCTGAGATGTCCTTGACAACAGTGTACAGGGTCTGATTCTTCCCACAGATGGAGCTGGGAGCTTCTAGGAGCACTGCTGTGGTCAATAGAACTCTTTTTTTTTTTTTTTTTTTTTTTTTTTTTTTTTTTTTTTTTGGTTTTTCGAGACAGGGTTTCTCTGCGTAGCCCTGGCTGTCCTGGAACTCACTCTGTAGCCCAGGGTGGCCTCGAAATCTACCTGCATCTGCCTCCCAAGTGCTGGGATTAAAGGCGTGTGCCACCACACCTGGCAATATAACTCTTTGATCAAGGCCAAGGCAAGGTAAAAAACACAGCTATTTAGGAAATGCTGACAAGCGCTTCAAAGTCAAGGGACAGTAAGTATAATCAACACTCCATACCTGTGTTCAAAGATTCAATCAACTGGTACCAAAATTGTATGAGAAAAACCAAACCAAAATAATCAATCAAACAAATGCAAAACAGTACACAGGGTGAACATGTACACCTTTTTCTTGTTATCTCCTCAATAATACCCCGATTTCCATAGCGGTTATGCAATTTGCTATAAAGGTCTTGTGCATTTCGGGATCTTGGTATTAAAGATGGGCCCTATAGCCAGTCAGCCATGGACACCCAGAAAGAGATTGAGTGATACTAAACACGGCTCCAGAGAAGGGCTTCTCAAGTCCGCTCTCATCCACCCAGGGCCATGTCAGTGCATCTCTCTCACAGAGAAGCTGCGGGAGGAGGCCTTGCACATGGAAAAGACTCAAAGAATAGAGAGCAAGGGAAAAAGATTTGAAACACCTTTTTCTCTAGGCTGACAAATGAATTAGTAGAAGAACTATAAAATGGAAACAGGCTACACTGCAAGGTGCACCTCTTCCCTCTGTTCTAAAAGAAGAGGGGAAAAATAGACAGAGCCAAAGGAAGCATTAGATCCATCCATACTCCCAAGGAAGGTCAGGAGGAGGCGATTCCCTTTGAAGAGGCTGAGGGTTAGCACTAATTACTATAGACATGGGACTGTGTGTGACAGCAAGCAGAGCCTAGGACAAGATGCAGCTTCTGCATTTCAGTTTCTAATTAATTACAACAAGGAAGCCTGACTTTTCCACACGTTACCTCTCAGACCTGTTCCTCTGACCTTTGAAAACTGACCGTGAAACCAACAGCAGCATGTCTGGACAAAATATGCAGCACTAAGACACTGCAAGGACAAGGACTCGTCTTCTCACACCAGACTTTGCTCATCCGCCGAGCTGCCTCAGTGTTTAGGGTATTCTCCCTGACCCCCTGACTTTTACTTTTTACAACAGAAAGATTTTCCAGGAAGGGGGCTTGTGCATGCTAAGCACATGCCCTACTACTAAGCTACACTCCAGCACCAGGAAATGATGTCTAAGAAAGTATATTCCGAACATATCTTGTTTCCTGTATTTAGTTTACTTAAAGCACAAACCCTATTAGCATGACACTCCTGCCCCTCCTTTAGGGGACTCAGGGAAAGGCATGCTGAGGGCACGCAAGTAGGAATGTTGAAAAAAGGGGAGAGAGACCATTGTTTGGTCATGTCAGTAAGAACACAGAAGACTCATTTCCAACCCTAAGCCCCTCCCACGTGTGAACAGCTCTGTACTGGCTTCAGGCAGAGGACTGAAAATGTCTTATTTTCAGGTACCACAAGGCACCCAGAAAGCCACAGTGACAATGGCAATGTGATTAAATGTGGTGGCATAGGACTGGGGAGACGGCCGGTCAATAATGTGCCTGTTGTGTGAATATGAAGAGTTGAGTTTAGATCCCTAGCTGTCACGTGAAAGCCAAACATGGTGGCCTGTGCCTGTAATTCCAGCACTGGGAGTTTTGGTGGTGGATCCCTTGGACTTACTGGCCAACCAGTCTAGCAAAAATAATGAGCTCTAAATTCAGTGAGGGAGAGGAGAGGAGAGGAGAGGGGAGGGGAGGGGAGGGGAGGGGAGGGGAGGAGAGGAGAGGAGAGGGGAGGGGAGGAGAGGAGAGGAGAGGAGAGGAGAGGGGAGGGGAGGGGAGAGAGAGAGAGACTGAGACTCAAAAAATAAGGTGGTGTCAGTGACTTTAATACCAGCATTAGAGAAGGACAAGCAGGTGGATCTCTGTGAGTTCTAGGCAAATCTGGTCTACATAGCAAGTTCCAGGCCAGCTGGAGCTAGATACACAGTGAGACCCTGTCTCAAAACAACAATGACCACATCAAAATAAATGAATAAACATACAAAAATGAGAGTCTAGAGGAAGACACTCAAAGTTGACATGCTCACTACAGTCTGAAAGGTGGTATTCTACCAGAAAGGTAGCACTGGGGGAAATAATACGGCAGAAGGTTGCATTGAGTATCTGAAAGTCAGGGACAGCTTCTTAAGAGGAATTCGTAGATTGCGACATCCTGTATCTGTTCCCCCAAGTAACTGTCTGTGCTGGGGTGGTGGTGACATAGGTCTTGACATCCTAGAACTGCCATCAGACTAGCTAGGGAAATGCGGATAATGCCAGACCACAGCTGATGTGTCCCTATGGAGAAGTGCACAGGGCTAGGAATGGACACTGCTGCTGGGCCAGGCTAAGTGGGAGGACAGTGGGGATGGGAGACCCTTGTCTTAGTTGGGGTTGCTACTGCTATGATAAAATACCACAACCATAAGCAAGTTGGGGAGGAAGGGTTTGTTTTATCTTATAGTTCTTAGGTGACACTCCATCCACTGAAGGGAGTCACGGTAGATACTCAAGGCCGAAACCTGGGGGCAGGAGCTGATGCAGAAGGAATGGAGGAACATGCTTATGAGGCTTGCTGAGCCTGTTTTTTGTTTAACAGCACCTAGGACCACCAGTTTAGGAGGGGTACCACCCACAGGGATCTGGCCCTTCTATATTAATCATCAATCAAGACAATGTCCCATAGATTTGCCCACAGGCCAATTTGGTGGGCCATTTGTTTCAACTGAAGTTCTTTCAGATGACTCTAGCTTGGGTCAAGTTGACATAAAACTAACTAGCACAGTTCAGAACCAACAACAGCCTTGTCATGAGCCTGAGAAAAGGTTATGGCTCTGAGCATCCTTAAGTGGGAAGGAGACATGCTACAATGGAGGGGCAGGAGCCCAGGCCTAAGCAGGGAAGGATTTGGGACTTTATCCCAAGAGCAAGGAGAAGACCTAAAGCTGTGAGTTTTAGTAAGGAACAGAGTGCAGTGGGAAGTTGCAGCGCTTTCTCTGAAATAGTCTATTAGCAGAATCCTAAATGATGTGCATGGATTGGCTAATGGGAGCAGGATTATAGGAACTAATATGTGATCACACAAAGACAAAGTCTTCATGAGAACATGCACAGAGTTTGTTAGGACTGAAGAGTAGGAGAGAAGGCAGAGGAGTGAGTGACATGAGAATTTTCCATGAATTAACTTCCAAAAGCTACACACATCCTTTGAAATAAAGGGAAGGAGGATTGGAGTTTTGGGTTCAAATTCAAGTCTCTTCTACTTCTCAAAAGCTCTTAGCAGAAATTATCTGGGGGCTGCACTTTGCTAGTGTACACAACACAGGTGAAGAGGTTGCCGGTGTAGTTGTTTGGAAACCTCACAGCAAGGAGGGCATGCACAGAGGGCTGGATGGCAGCATATATACACCGCTATGTAGGTGAGAAGTCAGAATGGGCTGGCTGAGGTGGTGAGCCACAGGGAGGGGATATGCCTGAGAAGGGTCCAGGAAGACTGTAAGCTACTAGGGCCAGGAAGGAGTCCTGCATGAGAGAAAGCTCAAGGCAGCTCTGTGTGGCAGGTTTGATGTGGTAGGAGGTGCAGGAATGACTTGCAGACCAAGTCAGATGTAGAGGCTTGCTGCTGTGGACAGAACTGTGGGTGGGCAGAAACTAGCACTGAAGGCTGCTAGTCAACTACTGTTCACCCCCTGGGGCTTTTCTTCTTTCCTGGGTCAAGCTCAGGGCCAACAAGTAGACAGAGAGGGCTTCACTAGGTCCTTCAGTAGTCAAGCCTGGAGGCTGAGCACAATAGCTCTATCTGCTCCATCAGGGGAGAGGGTCAGGCCAGCACTTGGGAGGCAGAGGCAGACAGATTTCTGAGTTTGAGGCCAGCCTGGTCTACAAAGTGAGTTCCAGGACAGCCAGGGTTATATAGAGAAACCCTGTCTCGGAAAGAGAGAGAGAGAGAGAGAGAGAGAGAGAGAGAGAGAGAGAGAGAGAGAGAGAGAGAGAGAGAGAACTAGATAATGCAGCATCAGTGGCTGTGTCTGCCTCCAACCTGTCTGGAAGGGAATACTTCCTTATTTAATTTTGCATTTGTTTAGTCAAAGGTAAAGATAAGAGAGATGAGACAGTTCTACCTACAGAAATGTTTTTTTGGTAAACACGATGATTCTTAGCCATCAGATGTGGGGAGAGATAATTATTTAAGGAAAATGGTGGTATGGATAAATCGGGAAAAAAATGAAGTCATTAAATGAGAACAGTGAAGACATTCAACAGTTATAATGAACTGATAACATAAGCTGAATAAACCAGGCTAAAGGGAGGAGTAAACATAAGGAACAAAAGATTACATATAAGGGTAATACATTAGCAACACGGAATGTGGCAGCAGCCATTAATTAAATACAACAAATAATTACCCTGAGATTGGATCAATCAAATCAATGAGAATCAAGGTGAACATTAACAGGCAAATTGATGACACTAACACATACAAGACATAATTAGGGAAAGAACAGTGAGAGAAGGTAGAAAGGGCTGAAATGTATGGCATGGACTAGCCTTCCTGCTTAGTGATGCTTGTATGGTGCTGTTGATGAGGATGGTGAGAGGCACTCAGTTTTCTATTATTTTGTTTCAGCTATTTTTAAACAAAACAGCTTGTAAACAAAGAGCATCACTAAGGTACAATGAAGAATCCTTTAAGTCACTTTATAAGCATCCTAGTTACTTGAAGCAGCATTTTGTAGCCTTTTGCTCTTTATTCTCTACCTCCATTTTCTCTTTGTTTTGATTATTTTGTTGTATTACTTTAAAAATGCTAAGTTGAATAATAAATAGAATAAATACAATGGTAAATACTTTCAAGGCAAACAAACAAACAAACAAACAAACAAAACAAGTAAAACCCCAGCAACGACACACGTAGGTCTCATGTAGCCAGACACTGGCTTGAATTCTGCTGTGAAGAAGAGAATGAGCTTGGACTTCTGATCCTCCTGCCTTCACTTGTTAAGTGCTGAAATCACAAGGAAGTCACACTGTTTCCTTCTGCCCTTTTAAAATGTTGTGCTAGGTATCAAAACCAGAGTGCTGTGTGTGTCAGGCAAAATTTTACCAACTAAGCTACATCTCCAGCTCTGTGTCCAATGCTTTCAAATTATTTTCTTTTTATTCTCTAAATTAAAGGTGAATGTGATTTTCTCAAAGTATTTTTCAAAATCATTGACCAATATGACAAAAATTAACAACTGTAAGAGAAAAAAAATCCACTGGCCTTTGAAACTCTAGCCATAGTTAGAGATAATAATTAATCTTTCCCAAGTTTCAGCAACCATCACACATGAATTGCCTCCAGTTGTCCGTGGGTACCACAGACAGCACCAGCAGGAGCATTCTTCCTAAGGAAGTGCCACAGTCTATGCATGAACACAACTGCATGAACTCAGAATATTAAAGCAAAGTCTGCAAGGAACTTTAATAAATCTAATGAAGCAATCGTTTTCTTTTAAAAACGTTTCTTTTGTATGTCTTCCAATAGAAAGGTAGTTTTCACCAAGATGTATAATTTGATCAGTGTTTCACAGTAAAATTCTTCCAGTAGGTCATGATTTACATAAGCCTTAAAGCATTATTTCAAGGCTTAATGGGAGGGAAAAAGGGTTTCCCCTTTTAAGCTGAAGGGAAAATAATCCCTAACACTCTTAAAACCATACAAAAGGTGAGGACTGTAACCCAGGGTAGAATGGGAGCTTTTCATAGGTGGAGGCGGAGTCTGGTCCTTAGCATCCAGAGAAGGGGGCAAGCAAGAACACACAGAGAGCAGGACACTCACTGACCTGATGGCGTGACTGGGCAGGTAAGGCTCTGGGGAGCTCTAATTCAGTCAAGTGGGAAGAGATGAAAAAAAAAACCCAGCAGGAGTAGCAGGAGGCTATGATCTGGCAAGAGATCCAAAATGGTCCTTGGAGGACTGATGAATACCTTTATAGAAATGAAGGGCACTGCAGGGTATATTAGTTTCTAAGTAAGAAATGATATGATTGAGATCAAAATGGAGTTGAGTTATGCCCAGAGGGTTGAAATGAGAGTCTCAATGTTATTTAAGCATATTTTTACAGCAGTGTTATAAGTAGCAGCCAAATCACCATTAGAAGTGTTCCCTGAAAATCACTATACACTGTAGTTCATCACTAAGGTACATGTTGCCTGTTAGGTTTTGCTAGTTACTGAAGTGGTCCTTATTTATTCATAACCATATCACAATCTTTTCATGGCAGGGCTATCCTATGTTAGGATTCTATGTACTCCCAGGCTCTATGCAGTTACACACATATCACAACACAGGCAGACTGAGACAGACAGACAGACATACACACAAAGAATGAATGAATCTGTGTGTATGTCTAGGAGCTATTAGAGATTTCTGTTTGTTCTAAGGGGGAAGACTCTTTGGCATCAAGACTGTCTTCTTTAGCATCTTTTGATTGTGCGTAAATGCAGGCCAGAGGCTGATGCTACAGGGTCTCCTTCAGCTCTTTCCCCCATTTTTTGAAACAGCCTCTCTCACTGGACCTGGAGCTCACCAACTAGCCAGATTTGTACTAGCCAGTGCACGCTAGGGAACCTCTTCTGTCCACCTCACCAGTGTGTGGATCACAGGCCTGTGCTACTCTGCCTGACATTTTTCCTGGGTGTGTATGATCTGAACCCTGAGCCTCATGCTTTCACAGTACTTTACCCACTGAACCACTTCCCCATCCTTGTTTTAGAAAAGAAAAGGTTCTGTTTGGTATTAATATGATTC
Organism: Mus musculus; assembly: GCF_000001635.26. Taxonomy (NCBI): domain Eukaryota; kingdom Metazoa; phylum Chordata; class Mammalia; order Rodentia; family Muridae; genus Mus; species Mus musculus. The sequence continues at coordinate 36,113,295 of NC_000079.6, forward strand.
CTGACAGGCTCCTGCCAATTCACTCTGGTGTTCTGGGTCAGTGGGCATCTGGATAGAGGAGACAGCGAACCATTCCTGTATCTATTAATAAAATTCAGGGGGTAGGGGTCACGATGGGCAGAGATGGTGTCAGTCCGTGGGGCTGTGCCAGTAGTGAAGACACATGCTCCATTAATAAGGTCCCGTGACAAAAGAGTCAGTCCTAAATGTACTGCCTCAGAAGCTTGAGGTCAGCGAGGCTACCCTCTCAATCCTCTATAATTTCATACATTCTAAAGAAAGTATATTCCCAGATTATTTGATGCATCAGGGGCCACCACACATGCAGAAATATGAAGAGTTATCTCAAAAATTCATAAGGAAAACTATGTTTTAAGAAGAAATATCCAATGTTAAGGTCCGGAATGATCACTGTGGTTGCTGTTTCTCATCAGATCAAAGTTATTATTGTTACAGTACAGGTCTTCCCACAATGACAAATGAAATATTGTCTATTAAACAACCTTAATAAATATTCTGCAAAACGAATGAGGTATAAACTCTAGATGGCCACTTGTATCTCTTCCTGTATCTAGGTCAGCTTTTCCTCCTGCTGACTGATTATACTTATTGAAGTCTACAATTTCAAATGTTAAACATAAGAAAGTCCAGTACAGAGCATGCTGGGGGGCTCACCCAGGGCTACATGGACATGGTAGTTCAGGCTGCTCCAGGGCTGGCGTGCAGACTGTGACTACTTGCTTCTACAGGATGCCCTGGGCTCACTTGGGGGACATTCCCAAAGTGAGAGAAAAAACATCTCTCCAGATTAGCTCTTTCTTTACTGTTTCAGTTGTTAATGGCAGGGTTTCCATGTCTCCCCTTTCCTGGGTCTTAGGTTTCACCTTACCTACACTCTGGCCTCCCTTCGCTTTTTCCCCCCTTAATTTGGTACCTATGGTGGTTTGAATGAGATTGGCCTCCATAGGCTCATCTATTTGTTGAATAGTCATCAGGGAGTAGAAGTTTTTGAAAGAATTAGAAGGATCAGGAAGAGTGGCTTTGTTGGAGGATGTGTGTCTTGGGGTTTTAAGAGTCAGGCCCAGTCTCAGTCAGTCTCTCTCTCTCTCTCTCTCTCTCTCTCTCTCTCTCTCTCTCTCCCACCTGGAGACCTGGATGTAGAACTCCCAGCTCCTTCTCCAGCACCATGTCTGCATGCATGCTGCCACGCTCCTTGCCATGCTGAAAATGAACTAAACCTCTGAAACTGAAAGCCAGCCCCAATTAAATGCCTTCTTTTATAAGACTCGCCTTGGTTGTGGTGTCTCTTCACAGAAATAGAACAGTGACTAAGACAGCAACAAATCATCAGAGTTGTAATACTCTCCTTTACCTATTTACCAAAAGTCTGTTCTCTATGTCCTCTAGTTTATCCTCTGCACCATTATAAGCAACTCCCTCTGACATCTTTACTTCTAGCTTGAGATTCTTTTATCTTGCTGCCCAAAGGACCTTACCTAATCCTCAGAACTCCAAGAATGAAATCTGGGTTCCACAGCAGAGACTATATACCCTGGTATATGTGGCCCTTTCCACCTTCTTGTTGCAGACTTAGTTTCTCTAGTGCTTAGTTTCGATTCATGAAAAATAGTCCATCACAAAGAAGTGCTCAATGGGTACTTAGTGAATGACTGTGTTGGATTGACAATGGAGGGACAGGGCTATATTTGAATTCTATAGGGTATTTGTAAAGGCAGTCTTATTTTATATGACGCTAGTTTTATTTCATGGGACATAATGCTGGCAGGGTTCACAGGGTTTCGATACATGGTATCTGGAAAAGGAGAGCACCTGATTCCTGTGGAAATTACATCTGTGTGAGGCACAGACTACTCTCTGCGTGCGTGTCAGCACACAGCTGCTTGTGTTGAAGCTCAGTCTCAATTTTCTGTGAGGCACAGCCTACCTTTCTGTATTGGCTCTTAAGTCACTTCCAGATGGAAGTTTAGGACGAAAAGGCCCCTAAGAGGCTGTGTAGTCCAGTGAATTAGTTTCATCACCAAGAAAACTAAGTCCTTGAGGCCCAGTAACTCTAAAGCTGCATATTCTGTTAGGGTTGCTATCAGTGTTTTACAGAACTTGTTTCCAGTTGGGCCCCCCAGTGTGAACCTCTGCTTAGTCTCTGTTTATTCAGTCCATTTTTATTCTTGAGACAGACATCTTCTAGACTGCAAGGAACACTCCAAGCATTTACTTCCATGTTTCCTGTCTTCCATCAATAGTAAGTAATAACAGGTATTTGTGGAAACTCCTACCAGGAGGTTTAGTGTTTATGCCCCCTCTCCTCCAAAGCCAATGTCATCACATAAAATCAAAACCTATGTTCGGCTGGGTATGAGCTCACTTGTCCAACCCATGTGCTATTCTCAGTTGACACGACAACTATTATTTTCTCAGCAGGTTTCTGAAATATGAATTACTGCTGGGAAAGTTGGTGCATCTGTTCACAGACTAAAGTAGTGCATAGCCGGACGGGTAGCTCAATCCCTAGAGAAGGGTGCACCTAGAACCAGGTCTGTTTCAGGAGTTAACTGCCAAGACACCCAGCCCATGCCTGGGCAGCTGTGAAGGACAGCTTGTTAAGTACTTGAAAGACTTGGGAAATAAATGAAAATAAGCAAACTGTCTGGAGAAAATGAGCTGGTTTCATCAGATTCTTATTCTTAGATTCAATCTCAAAGGATTCAGGTAATTAATCAATAAGACACCAAATATCAGAAAAACCCTAAAACTCTACAGAAATGTTGGGTCAGAAGTTTCAAAGAAGCAGAAACTGTGAAGGTGGAGGTTCTGAGGTAGAGTTTTGTGTGTGTGTGTGTGTGTGTGTTGTTTTGGTTTTTTTGAGACTGGGTTTCTCTGTGTAGTTCATGGTGGCCTCGATTTCAGCGCTCTGGCTGCCTGTGCCTTCCCAGTGCTGGGGTTAAAGGTGTGCACCACTACCATGTGGCAAGGAAGTATAAGGGACTCATACAAGTAGGGGAATAGGCCAAGCAAGGAAAGAAATGGGGCAGAGTTAAAAATGTAAGTTTTAGTGCATTTAAGTGAGGTGCACGCATAGTAACTCATTAACATACATTTTATAACTTAAAATAAATTTAAGTTTTAAATGTTTTTGAAGAATTGATGCTCCTGTCCTCTTGTTATAGGTCCTAGACTCTAGGATCTAGCAGTAAGATTTCAGTTTGGCGAGGCTGGATAAACTAAGAATTCAGTTTTTAAAGGCTTAGCAACTCATTTTACCTTTAACATGAATATGTAGCCCCTCTCCACCATCCTTTAGTAAGAACGTATCTGATACTTGGAACCAACGTCACGAATTAAAACACTAGTGAAATGAAAGGGGGCCCTAGAGCAAGCCTTCAGTTTTGTGTCCACGTGGTCTAGACTGCCTGCTTCCACTCTTGTAATCTCAAGGCAAGATATAGGTATGCCCTAAGTTTCCTTGTCCTAGCTTCTCACTGGTAGCTTCGCGTTCATCACTTTGTACCGCAGAAACAGGACACTGTTTAATGGTCCTAAAGCCCCTATGTGGGTGTCAGTTCAGGGAAGGTATCCCAGCATTTGAAGGGCAAGTCCTTGGCTCCTCCCCTCCAGGGCTCTGAGGGTCACACCTGGGGGTGGACAGTTGCACGTGCGCGTCATGGGAGTGGAGCCTGTCACTTTCACAGGTTGTGGCCGCCTGATCCGCGACCCCCGCAGACAGAGCTGGGCACCCGATTCCCGGCCCTCCCCCCGGGTCACCTGTAATTGTAGGCGCTGAAATGCTTGCTCTCTCTCATCATCGCCCGGTACAGATCTAAAACTTGTGCGCGGCTGGAGGCTGCCATGTTGAAAATAAACAAAAACAAACAAACCAAAAAACACCCTAACAACAAAACCAAACAGGTCCTTCTTCGTAGAAGCCCCAAGTTTAACTGAACCCAAATGTCAAACGATGCAAAAAAAAAAAAAAAAAAAAAAAAGCACGCTGGAAGGCAGGAGAAGAGAGGCTCCGCCTGGCTCGCGCGCGGCCTGGCTCGCGTCCTGCGCGAGAGGTGGCGCCGCAGGCAGGGCGGCGGGCAGCTAAGGGGTGGCGCCCGTGTCCTGGAGGCTCCGCGTTCCTCACAGGCTCCTCGGGCGGCAGGAGGCCGAGCCGTCCAGCCCCAGGCTCGCTCCTCGGGAGGACAGTCGCGGGCTCGAACACCAGGGCTCAAAGCCTCCTCCGCCTTTCGAACCGCCCGGGGGCGTGGCCGAGATCCCGGTGTCTCCTGACACCACGCCCCCTACACCTGCCTAGGCCCCGTTGCCTGGGTTACGAGCCGCGCTCCCCAGCCCTGCCCCTGCCCGGCTCGGCTGTCTTTGGCGCTGCCTGACCTGCTGTGCACGAAAACGAGGGTGACTTTGCTTTGGATCCGTCTGGTTGGCAGCCTGAGTTTATCAGTGTCATCGTGACTGGGGGACGCAGCGCCAGTGGTGCGGAGGTAACTAGCTGGCGACTTCCTGGCGCACCGGCTTGTCTTTGGGCGAGCGGCTCAAGGGACCTAGGGCCCTGGCCTCTTCCCGTCAAGATGGCGGCGCCCAGCGCGCCCAGCGTCTCGGTAGCCAGAGGTTAAGCTCAGTGACGGCGGAGTGAGTGTGTGGCCGCTTTGCGGACTTCGAAACGCCCGCGTTTGGTTTCCCCGGCGTACGCTGGGTGAGTGCTGGCCTTGCTGCAGAGTAGAGGTGTCAGGTCGCCGACTGTTATGCACTTTGCATTCGGCTGTGACTTCCATTTCCGGGATCTTCACTAAGGGGCTACACTATTTTTTGTTTGTTTACTATTTTTTCTTTCTTTTCTTTTCTGTTTTTTTTTTTTTTTCTTTCCTGTTTTTGAGACGGGGTCTCGTTTTGTAGTCCAGACTGCCCTTGAGCTCCTGGTCACAGATTTCCCGGTGCTGGGATTAAAAGTGTGGGATGCACTACTGTTTTTGTTAAGAGCACGGTTTTGTAGTGCGTAAACATAAATAAACAAACAAGCACATAAATAAATTAGATGTCATGATTAATAAGGGAACCCTTAGGACTTTAGGGGATTTCCTAGACATCATTTCAGACCCAAGGCAAAAAGAGGGTTTTTCTCAGCTTTTAGCTATCACGGACCAGCTTACTAAAGTACTTAAGTTTTTGGGTTGTTCCTTGATCTTAGGACTGTGCGAAGAGAAGCTTCGAATAATTCTGGTTCTTGTGTTTGGAACTCACTCGTTAGTTTTGGAATATTGTTTTATATTAAGATGGTGCAACAAGCCACTACCTGCAAATTCTCTGTCCCTAAATACAGCAAAGAGTCATTTTAACGATAAGACGGAAGTCAATTTACCATGCCTTATCATTTGTTTTGGTGTATCAAGCTTTCATTCTCTATTCGAAACAATCTGTGTTTTTCTGGATCACATGTTTGCAACTTGTTGTCCTTGAATCTAAGTATACCTACTCGTCTTGATGTAGTGGCAATCAAAGGTATTGACGATACAGTGCTTTTATAAAAACACTCTTAAGCCCCTGTTTGATTTTTGTCTTAGTCAAAATAGATTTTTAAATTTCAAATTTAATTTTTAAATAAATGGAACAGAACTTGCCTTTTGTTCCCTTTCTGTTTGTTTGATCAGGTCACTGACTCAAGTTTAATGGGATCCATTAATATTTTGAGTTTTACTTGCAACTTTCTAAATGGCTGACATCTGTAAAGTAGGTTTTCCCCTTGTTGCAGAGTCAGAACAGAGCTGTGGTCTCTTGAGGTAATAGAATATTGATTGCTATTGATAATAATGCCCCAGGAAAACCTACACATTAAAAGTTACAGGTAGACAAAATTACCAGAATGAGAAGGAAAAACGTTTTAAATTACTTTGATTTGTCATAAAAGAGTGGGGAATATGTTTTAAATGTATTTTACTTTCATCTTGAAAGTGAAATTAGGATAATTACTGTATGCAGTTGATGCCTAATTACAAAGGAGTTAATTACTAATGTGTACAGTAATGTATCGACCTGGCTTATCTTTGTGTGATCAAATGCAGCTCATAGAATATGCAGAGTTAAAATAGTTTGGGCAGTAGCTTTTTCAGTTAAAGAGCAGTTGAGATTAGGAAACTGATAGCTTCTTAGTGTTGGGGAAAATTAGTCAGGCTATGGATTTGGACTTTGTACTAGCAATGAACACAATCGACTAATCTAATGTAGAGTTAAATCACAGTAATTAAACATTTTTCAAGAGGTCCTATAACCATTTCAATAGCCAACTTGTAAGCTATTGAGTAGATGATTATGTTGCTGCCAATGACATTTTCTGTAAAGGCTTCCGGATCACATTGTTGTGAGGATTCTAGCATCTACTTTGTTTGGTTTTGGATTTGCTGCTTGATTCTCATGCCATTTTGTTTTTCCTTTGTTCAAATCAATTGCTGTAACATGGCATTAGTTAATGCTATTCCAAGTCTCTCCCCCTGCCCCCTTTCTTTTCTTTCTTGGCTGTTTTGGTGCTTGCTCTGTAGATCAGGCTGGCCTTGACCTGAGAGGTCCACCTGCTCCTGCCTCCTGGTGGCGTTCCCCTGTCCCTGGATGTTGCCAGGGTAGAGAAACATTGAGCCCTGAGAATTAGGGCCTGTTAAGGTGGAGGTTGTGTTTGGGTTGGCTCTGAAGGTTCAGATTCAAGCTGGGCCCTGAGACTTTGGATGCACGGGCGTGGAAGGGCCTCCTTTGAAGAGGAAGCGTTCCTTTCATCTTGGGCAGAGTGGAAGGGAGACTTTCCTGAGGCTAGAGAGAAAATAACTGTAGCTTAAAGACTACGGTGGGGAGTGGATTCTTTCCAGAGCTGGGGGTAAGGCCATGCATCGAGAAGACACTAAGTGATCTGAACCCTCATGTGATCTCAGTCAATGATGCCACAAGCTGAGAGGGCACAGCTTGTCCCCTAAGGAAAGGCAAGCTGAGAGAGTAGATGATTTAGCCAGGATCAGACAGTTGAAAATGGGCTGTCGTGGCTGTTAGCTGAGGATGTATTCTGTCTAGCTTGCTGTCATACTTCATACATACGGTCTTCTGTGCCAGCTCCAGGAATTTGACCTTGAAATGATTCCTCCTCTCCCCTTCTTGCTCTCTCTGTCTCTCTTGTGTTCTTTCTGTCTTTGTAGGTCTCTCTCTGTCTCTCTCTCTTTTGTTTTTCCGAGACAGTGTTTCTCTGTGTAGCCTGGCTGACCTGGAACTCACTCTGAAAATCAACCAGGCTGGCCTTGAACTCAGGGACCTACTTGCCTCTGCCTTCCAAGTGCTGGGGTTAGATCTGCATTATTCTCTGCCTGTCTCTCTGTCTCTCTCTCTCCTCTCTCTCTCAGTTGTTTGCATTTACTGTTTGTGTGCTGTGGTGTACATCTGGAGGTTAGAGGAGAACTTGAGAAAGTTGGTTCTCTCTTTCTACCATGAAGGGCCCAAGCTTGATCCTAGGTTGTCAGGCTTGGCAGCAGCTTCTTCTTCTTTTTTTTTTTTTTTTTTTTTTTTTTTTTTTTTTTATAATGGTAAATTTTAGTCACATTGGAATTTTAGTTTGGTTACATCTGCACATACTTGTAAAACTAACTCCTCTGTAAAGTAAATTCTATAAGTACTAACTGAAACTCTGAAGTGTTTTTGCACTTTTTCTTTCTTTTTTTTATGGTATTAGTTACACTTCAAGAGAAAAGGTTTGGTGTGTCTGTGTGTGTGTCTGTGTGAGGGAGAGGAGAAGGGGGAGGGGGAGGGAGGGGGAGAGAGGGAATTTCTATAGAGCATCTGTGGGGAAGGGGGAAGAGAGAGGGGGAGGGGGAGGAGGAGTGGGAGAGGGAGAGAGGGAGAGAGGGAATTTCTTTTTTCTTTCTTTTTTTTTTTTTTTTTTTTTGGTTTTTCCAGACAGGGTTTCTCTGTGTAACCCTGGCTGTCCTGGAACTCACTCTGTAGACCAGGCTGGCCTCGAACTCAGAAATCCACCTGCCTCTGCCTCCCAAGTGCTGGGATCAAAGGTGTGCGCCACCAAGCCGGGCGAGAGGGAATTTCTATAGAGCATCTTTTCAAACAGGCTTAAGGAAATCTTTACTCTTTAGTGGTTAGGTTCTTCAGCTTGTGGGCAACAATGATGAAATTTCCAGCCAGTTGTCCAGAATTTTTATTTCTTTTTGTTTGTTTGTTTGTTTGTATTTTGAGACAGGGTTTCTCTGTGTAGCCCCGGCTGTCCTTGAACTCAGAAATCCGCCTGCCTCTGCCTCCCAAGTGCTGGGACTAAAGGCGTGTGCCACCATGCCTGGCTTGAATTTTTATTTCTTTAAACCAAATATTTTCTCCTTTTGGAAAGAAACCATGTTTTCTTTCCCAAAGTTACCATTAACATGAGGATTCTTTGACAGGCCAATATTCTGTTACCAAGTATCATCATGTTTTTATTACTACATGTGAAGGGTAGCTATTATTATTATATTTTTCTTGTATATGAGAATGGTGCTCTAGTCAAGTTAGCATAATAAAGTATAATAGCTGTTAACTTATCTGGCTTATTTTCTCTTACTTATCTGGCTTATTTTCTCTTATTTGAGCTTTGCTAGTCAGTTTACTAGTATCCCATTTTAGTAATTTTTGTAAAGATGAATTTGAACTTGTGATTGACTCTTTAGAATGAGGACTAAGAGCGTTCACTTCCTGTTTATGCCTGTAAGTCGGTTGTTTACTGAAAACACTCGAGCGTTGTATGCTGACTTTGTTAATGTTTGTTAATGTCAGTGGAGAAATCCTACCTCAGAGTCTTAGTGTACTTGACACTTAGTGCTCTGCATTATTTCTACTTCTGTGGATCAAAACCTGGGTGTTCAAGGCAAGCCCTCTCCCACTGAACTATTCCTTTAGCCTGTAGGTCTGAGATATCACAATAACTGATTTCTCAGTAGGATAGTACGTGTTTGCAATTATGCTGGAGACTCTGATTAGCCTGAGTCCATGCATAGAGTTCATGCATGCTGTCTGTGCCATCGCAGTGAATACTTCTATGTGATTTAATATTTCATAACTTACTAGCCAAAACATTTATTTGCTGAGCATAATAGCAGCAATTTAGCTTGGTAAACTTGTTATGTGTGTGCACTTGTTAGCTTGAATTAACTAATAATGTTTAAGAGTAATAAGAGCCTTTGGTGAAATGGATTACAGTAATATTGGCAGACAGTACTATGGAGTTAGGTTTAGTTAATGAGGATAACTTTATTGGGAACATTATCTTCATAGTAATTCTTGGAGGAACGTAAGTTAAGAAGTAGCGCTATTGGAGAAAGCTTAGCATGTAGCACACTCTTTTTGAAGTTTTTGAGGCAAAGATTCCATGTGCCAGCATTCTGTCACTTAAACAGTATACATGAAATAATCTAATGATAAAGAGGAGAGGTTTATTTTGCCTCATGACTGCTTTAAGTCTATGGAGGCATATCATATAGCATGAGTGCCTTAGTGTTACTATTGCTGTGATGAAACACCATGACCAAAGCACCTTGGAGAGGAAAGGGTTTATTCTTAGCCTTTGCTTCTATATCCCTGTTCATCATTGAAGGAAACCAGGACAGGAAGTCAAATGGCAGGAACCCAGAGGCAGGAGCAGAGGCGGTGGAGGCGTGTTACTTACTGGCTTGCTCCTCCTGGCTTGTACAGCCTGCTTTTTCATATATACCTGGGCAACCTGCCAGAGGGTTGGCATCACACTTCTAGAGCTTGCCTGGGGGGCTATCCAGCCTGACCTTTGATGCCCTTCTGCTATGAACCGCTGAGAAGAGTTCTCAAGTGCTCAGTTGTAGTGTTTTCTCATTATCTTTTTCTGTGTCATTGAGAGATATGTTTGGAAATAAAATGTTTGTTGCAGGGTCAGTCTGTGGTATGATATGTATAATTTTCATTACACTGTAGACTGTGATTTCTATGATCCTGTGTCTCTCTGGTACACGGCAGCACTTCAGGATGTAGTCTGAACTCTCAGCAGTGACTGCAATCCCTGGCCAGTTCTCTAGCCTGTTCCATCCATTACTATTTTCATATGTGCTTTTCTATTTCTTTTGCACGTCTTTCCTTTCTGGCCCATACCTAAGCTGGGGCTAGGCCAGCTACCTTGAATTCTCTTCCTTCTAATCATAGTGAAGAAGTTACTATGTGAATGTACCTTCTTTAATTGAAGCAGATCTCCCACTTTGATGTGCCTCAGAATTGTGAAGTGCCTTTTCAACTGAGAGTGTCAGGCCTCGTCACAGACAGCAGAGTCAAGCAGATTCACATCTTTTTAGTAGTTTTGTTGATTCCTGTGACATGAGAGTTCAGAGTCCAATAGAAGTCCAGATGGTTTGAGTGACATTGCTAAAGACCTGGTTTTGTTCTTTTTCCTAAGAAGTCTTCTCTGAGTCTACTCAGTCCTCAGGGTTCAGTCTGTCTTGGTTTTTACCACTAATACTTGTTGGGTGCTTGTTTCTAGAACCTGAGAGGAGGAGCAGAGCTTCTAGAGAAGGACTGCCAGTCCATTCTTGTCATTCATTGTCCCCATCCATGCTCATCTGTCTTTGAGGCAATACGATGTCAGGAACAGGGTTATAATTATTTAGTTTGAATCACCTGCCTGACTTTTAGAGCCAGATGGGCACAGATGTTCTTAGTGGGTAAGCATGAAAGTTGGGATATGAGTATGTTGGTGTTGGCTACACACACAGAAATGCAGGTAGTGAAGACGAGGAGGGAGGCGTTGTTTATTGTAGAGAGCCACAAAATTCACTAGAGTAGTCTTGCCAGAGTTGCATGCTTCTGTAGGTAGTTATTCAATTAATATTGATCTGGATATTAGGCTGAAGATCTGAGGATAGGTACTGTCTCTGATTATCATCTTTCCCCCAATACTTTATATTTAGCTTTGCACATAGTGTTTGATTAATGAACATCAGTGGTTGAATGAACTAATTCATCTGAATTCTTTAAGTTGGCTCACCTGTGAAAATTAGCAGATGAGTCCAACAAACTGTTAGTTGACTGTGAATTTGACAGAGTTTAATTGCTTCCTCCTGACCATTGCCTGGCTCCTAAAAATGAATGGTTTTAGGCAGTCATGGTTTTTCAACTCCCCACCCCATCAAGTCACCTACTTCCTCCAGTTTGCCCTCATCTCTCTTTTTTTAAATTAATTAATTAGTTATTTATTTTTTAGTTAGATATTTTCTTTATTTACATTTCAAATGTTATCCCCTTTCCTAGTTTCCTCTCAGAAAATCCCCTTCCCCCTTTCCCCTTCCCCTGCTCCCCAACCCACTCACTCCCACCTCCTGGCCCTGGCCTTCCCCTATACTGGGGCATAGAACCTTCACAAGACCAAGGACTTCTCCTCCCATTGATGGCCGACTAAGACTCCCAAGTGCCCCAAACAGCACCACCAGCTGTGGGCCAGCTGTCCCAAGCTATAAGCCTATGGGGGAACATTTTACTCTCAAACCATAACAGTGTTATACATAAATTTGTTATAAGTAAACAAACGTGAGTGTTCTTGCTTCAGCTTTTTAAAGTTTTGATTTAGAATTTGTTGCTACATATTTTGAGGTAGTCTTTGCTACTTAGGAAGTTTTAGGATATTTTCATGTATTTGTTTTGTAGAAATCTGTTATGTATAAATGTGGACTAAGATTCTTTTCCCTTAAGAATGTATACAAAAGCCTCTCTAGAACAATCACTCATCTCTCACAGTCTTCACTTGATTGAGGATCACTTAGATTAAATGTCATGTGTTGCGTGACTGTTACTGGGTTGTAATTTAAGTCACACCTCATGGTTTCATTATGTCTTCTAACACTCGATTCTCTCCCTTGGCTTTATGACTTAAAATTATATGTCTGTATAATGATAGGTAATTAGTGTCACAAAGACTTGCTGAAGAATCCTGATATTTACTGCTAATAAGCCGGAAGCTTTGCTGTGCTGAATATCTGTGCCTTGGACGCTAGGAGTTTATTAAAGGGGTGGGCATGCAGATGACTTTGCGAGGTACAGAGGTGACTTTAAGGGGTACACGGAATTTTATGGGTAACTGAAAGTTTTATTGATTTTTGAAATAATACATTGGCCATAAGACTAGCTGCAAAGGTATTTGAGGATCAAATGGTTGGGCAAACAGTTATTGCATACAAATCCTTACATTCTAATAGTGTCTTGGGATAGATAGTTCTTGTTACCAAGCATATGGCCTTAAGGATCCTGACCTTCAAAAACTTTCCAGCTTTATTAATTTTGTTTTTTGGCAGGGTTGGACACAAGCAACTCTATTTTGAACCTATCTAGTCTTATACTAGTTAAGTGTTGATTTCTTACATAAGTGTTAATCCCAGGACAGAAGGCCATGTCTATTTTGCTCATCACTGTAATCATAACATAGATGTTCAGTAAACATTTGGTGAATGAGTGAAGAAAAGAATCCTCAAGTCTTTAGATTCTGTGTCTTTTGTCTGTGTCTTTTGTAGTAACATGTGCTGTTTCTCAGTGTCATAGAGTTTGTTCACTGGCCTCTGTTATAGCCCTGCTTTTCCAGAGGTCATTTCCTAGCAACCACATGGTGGCTCAAAACCATCTGTAATGGGATCTGCCACCCTCTTCTGGTGTGTCTGAAGAAAGCTACATAGTGTATTCATATAAAAATAAATAAATCTTTAAAAAATAATCATGTTGGACTCTGGCATGTACCTCAGTTGTCTTAGAGACACAAACATGTCCATACAGTTTGATCCTGGAATTATTCTTAACAGTTAGACTCTTCATCTGCAAGCCTTTGTCTCTGAAGGCACTGTGAAACCAGCTCTCCATTCTCATAAGAGAGAGCCATAATTTATTTTGTTTGCAGAGACAGAAGAATTTTAAGAATTCAGAATTGATATCTAAATTGCCTTATCATGTCTTTATTTCTCCAGAGAGTGGCTTCGTCCTCACCATCGCCATGGGCTACCTAGAGGCTTGAAAGGTTTTATCCAAAGCCTTGCAAAGTACAGTTATTCGATGGCCTGCAGTATTTCCAATTGCTGTGGTTTTGTTCATCGAGCGGCAGGTGTTGGGGCTCAGTAAAAGGGATTCTTTGCTTCAGGGCTGACCCTCTGTGCATGGTCAGCCGGTTGAACTCAGGTATTGGGGTGCTGGTCTACTTCCATCATTTCATGTAATACAGGAGCTGTGGCTGTGCAGTTATGGCCAATCACAGTCTTATTGTTGGGGATTCCTTGAGATAGATTGTGAATTGTTACAGAAACATCACAGAGTAACCAAGCGTTTGTGGTAGCACTGAGCAGCCTGACATAGAAGTTTCAGGGTTTTTCCCTTGCAGCTTTGCAGCCTGGGCTTGGGAAGGGGCCTATTGCTGTCTTTCCTGGGCTGACTCAGGGTGTCCAGTTCAGGGTGCCCCCTCCAAAGCAAAATGATTACATGTCAGTGTAATATGGCCTGAAGCTTCAGGTAGAAATTTTCCTGATGGTCACTGACAACTTTTAGGGGTCTTTCTTTGCAAGGGTTACCAGACATTGATAAATCTGACAGAGACTGTCTCTCATACCAGGTAAATAAAGCAGATATTTTTACCCAAATTTTGGCAAAAATAAAACCAGAAACCTATCCTGAAGCTTAGAGACTTTAAATAGTAGCAAGTTCAGGTGATACTGATATCTGAACTGAAGATGTTGATCCCCCAAATGCTTGCATTTTCTATATACTAATTTACATTTACTGCTTTTTTTTTTTTTTTTTTTTTTAATATTTCTACCCTGGGTGAGCATTCCTTTCCGTCTCCTTTGTTGTCTGAGGGTTGTCTGTTCTGCATTCTCTTTGGTTCTGTGTTTCAAAAGTTAGAGTTGGTGTGCATGTCTGTCAGAGTGACTACAGTGAGTGATTATCCCTGCACACAGCACATGTGGTGAGCCTTTCTTCAGTAGTGGACGAGAAGGAACTGTGGTTTTCTAGTTTGGTGGGGGTCCCTCCTAGCCTTTTTTTTCCCTATTTGGTATCATGTTCTCCTCCTTCCCCAACCTCCCTTCCACCCCCCACGCCATGTTTAGCTCCTGCAACATTTGGAAAATTGATGGGAGTTTTAAAAGATTCCTGGCTTGGCAGTGGTGGCTCTTGGGAGGCAGAGGCAGGTTGATCTCTGTGTGTTTAAGGCCAGCCTCGTCCACAGAGGGAGTAGAGGCCATCTGGGGCTCCACAGAAAAACCCTGGCTCAAAACCAAACCAAAACAACACAACACAAACAAAAAAGATCCCTGGTCTTTCCAGCTCAGTCATTTGGCATAGTGGTTTCCAGTCGGTGTGGGAGCAAGGGAGAATCGAACTACTTTTATCAGTTCTTTAGTACAGCAAGAAGGGCTTGTGTGAATTCTTGTGTGCCCCAGAGCTACCTGTTAACAGTTTCTAACACAGGAATGTCATCCCATTTTTCAAACACGAAGCTACCATAGTGATGTGATTCATTAGTGTTCCATGTAGTCGAGTTTCATGCTGTTTGTTGAAATTATATGTCTGGTCTTAAGAGCGGTGGATCTGTTTCAGAGTTAAAACGTACTTTTACCCTAGACTAGAATAGCCTGGGAGCCCCATGGTTTCTTCCTAATCAAGGAAGAGCAGCTCTGCCTCTTAAGCCTCATAGTTCCCAGCTGGCCTGATAGTTCCTTGGCTTCAGGGCTTCTTCTTAGCCCCTCACTAACGTGGCAGAAGCACGTTCTCTCAGTCTGTACTAATTTCAGGGATCAGGCCATCTTTGGCTCGCATCCTTGGTAATATAGGCAATCAGTAAACTGTCTTGCATCGAATGCAGCTTCAATTTTGTTCATGTGCTGGACAACATTAGGATACATGTAGAAGTAAGTTAGTAACTGTACTTTGCATTGGATTCAGTAGTTATTTTCATCGCCTTCCACAAATATTTGCCAATTAGTCCGTAATTTAGTAGTCAGTTCATGATTTAGTTCTATTTTTTGTGTTTTGATGTCTTTCATTTAGCAGAATTCTTGTATTTAGGTAATGTGAAGTGTGTGTGATTCTGCCTGGGTAGTTCAGCTGTTTCTGCTTCTCTATGGTCCTGGTTGAAAACTTACCAGCTCAGCTCCCTATGTACTAAGGAGACTACTTTTGGCTTATTAAGCACCAGTTGCTAGGGAGCTGTTTGTGGCGCCATATTTGATGTTCCTGACAATAAACGGTAGATAGAGCCAGGATTTGAAGTCAAACATGGATTGAGCTGACTTCTTAGCAGTCTCCATGTTGAGCATTTCTCTTACTGTGTCCTGATATTTCACCAGACTGTGCTCCGCACTCTCTACTAGGACTTAAGGTCTGTTGGTCTTCCCATATGTGCATTTCACTGAATCCTCCTCTTAGCTTCCCTTCTCTCTATACCAAGCTTAGATTCTGTGTTACTTGTCTTGATGCTGTGACAGAATGCCTGATTAAAAACACCATTATGAAGGATGGGTTTATTGTGGCTAATGTTTTAGGGAAACAGTCCATCAACATGATCACCTTGCTTCAGTAAGGAAGCAGAGAGCAAGGAATGCTTTTGCTTGACTAGCTTTCTCCTTTCTTCCACTCTGGGACCGCAGCTGGTGGGATGCTACCAGTCACATTAGAGGTAGGCCTTTCTATTTTAGTTAACCTAATCTAGGTAGTACTTCACAGACATGTCCAGTGATTTGTTTTTATGGTGGTTTTAAATGTCATCAAGTTGACAATCAAGAGCAATCATTGTGTGGCCACTGATTTTAAATAGCTTCCTAACAGTCCTTAGACCAATGCAGCTCTCAGTTCTAGTTATTAGCGTCCTCTGCTTTGTTCCCATGCATTTGCTGGCAGGCTTGATTGCCATGTACGGACGATAACTTGTGGGTGTATCTGTATGTCTGTCTTCCTGGATCCTTACCATAATATTTCTGTTTGTCATTTGTCAATATTGTGATTCTTATGTTGAGCACACACCCCTGAGATGCTTGTCAAATACAACTAACCACTCCAGTGTCTGTTTAAAATTTCACTTAGTGGGTAGGGTATAATACTGTCCTTATTGAAACTTGGATCTTACCCATGCCTTCTCCCAAGGACCATTTCCCATGCCCCTAGCCATGGGAACTTGTGGTGGCATATCTTTATTTTGTATTGTTCTGTTTGGAGCTTTCCTTCTCTGCTTATTTGGACTGCTTACCACTGAGAGCCCTGCCAAGATTAGGGGAGGAGAGTAAAGGGATTCAGTGGCTCTGTGTTAGCTGGGTGAATTAGTCCTCTAGGAGTTTAACAGACATTTTCCTGGGCTTTTCCAAAACCCAAAGAAAGCCGAACTTGGTCCTTTCAACTCCATCTTCCTTGAATGAACTAATTCCTCTTTGATCTGTTGTGTCCTCCTTCTTTGCTTCTGGCCCATCATCTGAGGTACTTGCACGGAAGGCCTGTTCTTGGTGTCCTTTCACTTGTCAGTGTGCTGCCTTGGGAAAACTGTTGCTCAGGCCAGGCAGTATGCCATGCTTCCTGCAGCCCATGAGCCAGATGGTGCCCCACTGCACACAGCCACAGGGATGTCTTCAACAAGTCATGTGTACATGCTATTGGCTTGTTTCTGCTTTCTGTGCCACCTGGGTGCACATTCATGCTTTATCTCACTGCATGGAACACACACTGGCTCCTGACTAGGACTGGTAAGCAGACACATTTCTTACTCTTCCATGCAAGAGGGGAAGCAGGGGCTCCTCAAGCTTCCTTGAAGGAATCCTTATTTTTAGATACGTATTTATGTTGAAGAAGTCATTTATGATCATGTTGCTTTTTTATATACTTGCTTCTTCTACATAAACTCTAATAATAATTTTGTAAAAGCGTTTGTTAATGCGTTGCTTTTAACAGCTGCATACATCATTTGGGAAACTAGCTCTTCTTCTGTCAGTCTGTGACCGTTCTCTTCTAACTGCTGCTCAAATGTGGCAGCACTTGCAGAGTTTTGGACAGAGTTTTTCTATATAAATTTGCATCTCGTTACATGGTTTCTTTGCTACCCAGTGATCTGTACCTCCACTGACTGTCTCTGACTAAGACTGACAGTGCTATTACAGCTCCTCATGTATGAACAAGCAGAAAGTAAACCTATGGTATTCTCACTCTTTTTCTTCATTTTTCCCCCCCAGTAGGTTGGCAGTTTACATAGAGGGAATGTTATACAGGAGTTGAAGCCCACATTTAGTGAAATTAAAGCATCTGTATCTCCATTAGTAGCTTAACGTACTCTTCTGTCTAGTTTTGCAAGAGGAAATTAAATCTAGACATTCTAGAGGGAAACAATCTGAAAGATGTCTTCTGAAAGATGTCTTCCAGTGTCTTTTGATTGGGTCACCTCATGTTTTCTCTCTTTAACAGAGATCTGACTCATGAAGAGTAAATTAGATACCAACAACACAGGTAGAGTAGTGGAAATAAATTCAGACATACTCAGCATCTACCCCTTGCTGTACACTTTATGCACATCTCACATTCAATTTTTAGTGGGGACTCTGGAGAAAGAAGCACTTTGCTGCCTAATAGACCATAAGTTGAAGCTTGCAGGAGAGTTTACTTTGCTGAGGTATCAAAGCTGGACCTGGAACCCAAGGCCACAGGACCCCAAGCCACCGTCATCTGTTTGTTCTGGGGTTCGGATTCTTTCTTTGACTGAGTACTCTGTTCTCCCCTGAGGTGGGATGGCTGAGCCTCTCAGGGTTTTTTCTTTGATTCTCAGATTCATCCCTTCTGTTTGCTTCACAGTTTGGCATCGTTAGCTGTGGTGTGTAGCACAAAAGCAAAGAGTTTTCCATGATTCGCCATCAGCTCTGGTCCTTTCTGGCTTGTTTACAGCTGGGCTGTATTGAGAAAGAATACACTGATTACTTGTTGTGCATGGGCCAGGGAGCTAAAGCCTTGCTTCCCTCCACCACCAGCTACTGTCTGTGCTTGACACGGCTCGCAGCTTGGAAATACCTGCTTGCTTAGCTCCGAGCCTTATTACTATGCCCTGATAATGCCTTCATAAAACATGAATTCTATTTTATATATGTGAAAATGGGAGCTGAAAGTATTCACAAATGAGCCAGCGCTACCTAGCTAATTGACGGTGCAGCTGGGATTTGAACTCCAGCGTGTCTGACTGTAAGTCTGTCCTTCCCTCACCCTTGTACTGCCTTCATGTTTCTGTGTAGGAGAAAGGGTTTGAGTCATCATGAAGGTCATGCTGACCTTGCCAGTTTTCAGGTCTTAGCTATGTTAACTGACAGATGAATCATTTTTGGTCATATTTGTCTACTGGTTTTCAACCGTGGTCTTTTGTTAGATAGCCAAGAAAAACATCTCAGTACCAGGGATCTTGAACTATAAGACAGAAATACGTAGAAGGGAAGATAGTTTTAGTCCATTATTGGTAGTGAGGCCTCTATTTAAAAAAAAAAAGCCGTTAGGGACATAATGTCAGCAGGCCCAGGGAGCTGCCTGAAATGGCAGAAGACGTGGGTGCCTTCTTGGCCCCTGTACCTGTGTGCTCATGCCAGTTCTTATCAGCCCGGTGGCACTGAACCTCTGAACTCAGGAGGAAGATGCTTGCATTACCGTGCTGAGGCACAACACATAGATTTCTCTGGTTAGGTGTGCTGAGAACTTTGCTTCGTGAGCCCTTTTGGTTGGAGGGAACGGCTGCTCCTTAGTCAGAATGAGCCCTTTGCTAGAACTTTCCCTCTCTTACTAAGCAGTTTTTAGGATTTATCTCGTCTTTAATCTTGAGACATGCCACAGTGAGTATTACACCATGACTTCTCACTTCCCAGTTTAACAAGTCTTCTTGTAATGTATGTACCTCATACTTTCAGTTCCTTAACAGCAAATCTATACAGCCAAATCAGATGTTGCAGGTGCCATGGCCTGGATTTATATCCCAACTTGCTGGCAAAGTGCTCTTCAGTCAGACTTTATACAGAAGACGTGAAGGAAAGTTAGGAGCTCCTGAAACTGTCCAGTTCCTCTGGCTTTTCACTTCCATGGTGCTTTGAGTAAGAATGCCCCATGGCTGTTTGTAACTGTTTGGAAGGAGTAAGGGATGAGGAGCTGTGGCCTTGTTGGAGGAAGTATGTCACTGGATGTTTCAAAAGCCACAGTAGGCCCTGTGTGTGTGTGTGTGTGTGTGTGTGTGTGTGTGTGTGTGTGTCTGTGTGTGTGTGTGCGTGTGTGTCTGTGTGTGTGTGTGTGTGTGTGTGTGTCTGTGTCTGTGTGTGTGTGTGTGTGTGTGTGTGTCTGTATGTGTGTGTGTGTGTGTGTCTGTATGTGTGTGTGTGTGTGTGTGTGTCTGTATCTGGGTGTAGCTCTCAGCTCCTGCCCCAGCACTCTAATCTGTTTGTGTGCTAATGTATTTCCAGCTTTGATGATGATGGACTTGCCCTCTGGAACTAAGGAAGTCTCCAGTTACAGGATTCCCGTCATAAGAGTTGCCTTGGTCATGGTGTCTCCTCACAGCAACAGAATAATAAGACAACTTTTTTTTGTAAAATATTATGATTTTTATTAAATAGTGTTTTTACTCATGTCAAATTTTAACTCATAATGAAATTTCATATGATAGAGTATTTGCATGCAAAGTGGCACTGTGTGGAGATTTAGGTACTTAAAAACCTAAGAGTAGGTATGGCCTCCTAAATTGCTGTTATGTACTAGATGCAACTTGAACAGCAGAAATAGCATTTGAAACATACAGCAGAACATTTTGAGTAGAGTACTAGGCATTTCATGAATTCAAAGCTGAATTGAAAGACCAGACAATTTGAGAGGCAGTTTGAAGCATCTTAGGTCTTGACACTCCTGAAAATTTGTAAATTGTCAGTTGAAAGCAGTGGTTGATTCTGGCTACACATTATAGTCATAGGCTGTTTGTAGATTTACTGTCAGGAAACACGTGCTCCACAATCTATCACAGCCATTGGAGGTTGTGCCTTGACAGGACTATTTTAAGATAGCTTCACACTTTATCTGTTGTTTAGGAAAAGCTGAGTCTTAGTACTTCCCAGGACACAGGCCTCTGATGAAACTGCAGCCACTGCCCATGCATAGGCTGGGGATCTGGCGGTGCTAGCCTAGTCTCTGAAGTCAGAGGTGCTTTTGTACTCTTCATTGTTTCCTCAATAGATGCTACCTTGTGTCTCCTTCTAATGCACAGTAAAGATTTCAAAGTGTGCTAGGTCTAGAAGCACATATGTGCATCTTTGGTACTTGAGAGGCAGGAGCAGAAGGATTGTCAGTTTCAGATTTGCCTCAGCCTAGCAACAAGTTCTCGATTAGCAGGAGCACCTTGGGCCCTTTTTCCAAATAGAAAAGTGAAAGCAGGGCTAGGGTGCAGCTTAGGTGCTGTTTAGGATGTAGCTTAGTGGTAAGTGCTGTCTGTGTGCATGAGGCCCTGAGAACGGATGAAAGATGTTTGCTAGCGAACTGTCTCTCTTACAGTATAGGTAGAAATGACTTAGGATGGGTGAGCCTTGATTTTGTGGAATTAACTGTGGTACAAAAGCATTATAAATTCCCATTGAATTAACTGCATAGAATTTTTAGCTTGAGTCTTTGCAGGGTCAAGGATGTATGAGAAGGCCTTCTCTTGGATGCTGTGGATTGGCAGAGAGCTATTCCTCCCAGTAAGCACTGTGGTTACCAGGCCCGAGTGCCATGTATGCTGCAGTGTGCTCTGTTGCTGAGCTAGAGTACGCTGTTTAAATGTTTCCAGGTTTTGCTAATTTAAGCTTTTGTTGGTTATCTTCTCATTGCTGTGACAAAACCTTTGCCCCCCCCCCCCCCCCCCCATATAAAAGGTTAAAGAAGGGCTCATTCTGGCTTACATTGAGGGTTAGGTTCATTTTTCAGGGAAATCCCAGACAGTTGGTCACATTGCATCTATAGCCAGGAAGCAGAGAGAGCTGGATGCTAGTCCTCAGCCTGCTTGCTTCTTCCCTCCTTTTATTTAGTTCTGGATTCCAGCCCTTGGAGTGGTGCCTACATTAATGCCAGACCTTCCCTCTTCAGTTCAAGCTTTCTGAAGTGAGAGCCTTAGAGTTTTATTCAAAGCTTGTGCATGTGTAGACTTGCCTGGTTCACAGGATGTTTTTTTGTCACTAGTCAGGTGCAGATATCCCATTGACACAAGTCAGCTATTGACCTTTGACCATCTGAAAGACTTAAAAGAAATTGAAGCTCAACTAAAGAGGCCATGTAGAACTGTGGAGTGGCTTGCATTTGAAATAAAGGGAATTGACTTCAGAGGTTTAGAGCTGCCTGCGTGAGGAAGGAAAATGGGTAACAGTTCCAAATGGATGACTGGAGATGTGCTTTCTTTCTAAGTTCCAAGGACACGTGTGCTTATAAGAAAGGGACAAGTTCATAGTCAAGTGCAGTAGAGTGCAGCAGAACTTGTTAAGCCAAGCACGCCTGGCCCCAGATGCTTTCATAAGTAATCTCCACAGGGCGCTGAAGATACCAAAGCTGACCTGAGTTTTGTGTACGAGCATCTTATCAGAAGTACCAGGTTTAGGGTGAAATGCTTTCAGGGGTTTATGGCACTTGGATTGTCCACTGGGTGTTTAATTCAAAAGAACATTGCTTTTTCACTTGCTCAGCAGCACCACCCATAGAATCCTAACAATTTTGTCTCGTTTATAGCTCGTATTTTAAGGAAACTCATAGTCTGTTTCCAATATCCCGACTTGAGTAAATGACAGAAATGTTGAGAAACAAATAGTGAGTTGGTGTGAGGATCCAGTATAGTCCACTATTATAGTATAGCCCACTCTTCCTAACCCAATCACTCCTCTCAGAGGCCCCGGCCATTCACACTTTCAGTTACTTCATTATCATCTTGAGCTGCAGGACTGAATGTCACCATGTGAGTCCACAGTGAGTCATGATCTTCTCCAGAAGATCCAGAATGGTCCACAGGCATAGTGATGTTTCCTGCCTTCTTCAGTCTAAAATGAAGTGAAATTGTCTGTCCTCTCCTTACTCCAGCAACAGTATAGAGCAGTGACTCTCAGCCTGGGAGATCTTTTCCCAGGGGCTGCCTAAGAACATTGGAAAACACAGAGATTTACATTATGATTCATGACTGTATTAAAATTACAGTTAGGAAGTAGATATGAAAATAATTTTATCATTGGGGGTCACCACAACATGAGGGAAGCATCAGGACGGTTGAGAAACTTGAACGTGGAGTTAAGGATACGTTGACTTCTCTCCCTCTTTCTTCTGAGACAGTGGGCACCGTGAGTGTCATAGTCTGTCTGGTACTTTACTCAGAAGGCCCACACTCGTGATCTTTTACTTGAAAGACGCTGAATTTTAATTAGTGAAATATGCTTACACAGAGAGTCTCTGTGCTGTGAATGTTTGGCCATGTGGATTTAAAGTACATTCTGTAGCATTGTTGTTTACAATTCTTCACCCTCGTTGGCTCCTGTTATTACCTTACACCTATAGTGCAATAGATCTAAAAAACCCAAACTAACCCAGCACCGACTGAAAGCCTGTCATGCCATGTCTTTTGCACTCAGCTCTTCAGTTAGTAAGAGATGTGGCATTCTTAAACACTTTCTAGCAGAGTGTATTCTGTTTTTCCCTCCTAAAAGAAATGCAGCAAAGAGAGAAATAGGTGGGTAGCCCAGCTCCCTGGGAGCAGAGAGGAGGGTGACATCTTCCTGTCTTGCTCAGACTGTAGCTGTCCTCTGTAGCTCTCCTTCCTTCAGTCTGTTCAGGCATCACAGGGGTGCCTCCTGCAGGGGCTTGTGGGTTCCAAAGGTGGCTTGGGTTGAAGATGTAATGAAAACCGTCAGGGACCTGATGACCTCATATCAGAAATGTCAGTCAAAAAAGCAGAGAGAAAGATGACAGAACCTCAGAATTGATGTAAGTGGACCTGGGAGCTGCTGGATATATATATTTATGGTTTAGTATTTCTTTCTTTTTTCCACATAGATTAAAACCCATCCCTACCTACAAAAGTTGAGGTTGAAAGGTCTCAAGATCTGCAGTGGGTAAGCTGGAGACCCATAAGAGCTAATTTTTTAGATTTATTTCCCCCAGTGCTGGGTTTACTCTTTGAAAATTTGCTTCCCTACCTAGCTACCTGCAGAGACCCCCGCAGACAGGCACTGAGGGATTGCAGAGTTTAAAGTTTGTCATCAGAATGGTCTTCTAAAGGGCTGTTCATCCCCCATCCCTCGCCATGGCCCACAGTGGCTGGGCTGAGGGGCTTACCACCTTGCAGTCAACTGGGAAGGATTGTTCACTCTGACTTATTATTGAGCAGCAGCTCAATATTGTTGAAGGCTGTGGGGTTGTTCGCCTTTGGTGAAAATAATGATAATGCCCTTAAATAGAAGGTTCCCGTGATGAAAATATCTCCGTTGCCCATGTTAACAGTGGCATGGAAATACACAGTTAAAATTCACAGTAAATTAGAAGCTCATTTAAATCTCTCTTTCCTCTGCTAAGAAGCAACAAAATTAATAGCTTTTTTGTACATGCCCATTCAGAAGCTGGTATGTCAAGAAATGAGATTACTAAAAGACAGGTGATTTAAAGGAAAGAGGGGGTGCCTGGGGTTATATATGGGCTGTGCTCTAGCTTCCACTTGAAGCAGATTTAGATGTCACCCTAAGTACTTTGCTTGGTGTTTCAAATTAATGAGACAGCTACAAAATATACTGAATTTACTGTCTAGAATATGCTTACCATTCCCACCTTGAGTACCGTGGTACTCAGTTCCCAGTGTCTAGAAAACTTGGTTGGTATCTTGTTTTTATGAACACCCTATTTGTCTAATCTGGGCTTAAACCTTCCTTCTTTAGATAAGCTTCCCGTGCCTTTTTTTTTTTTTTTCCCGTCTAAAACCATGGTTTCCCACTTCTACCTTTAAGGTTTCTCTTAGTCTCTTTCTTAAATTGCCAGCTTTCTCTGGCCTCTGTGTGCAGTCAGCACAGTGCTCATCACAAACCAGGTACCCTACAAACATTTACTGAAGGAAGCAGGACAAGGGTGTATTTCAAAAAAGGCACTTCGGTGTTTTGAGTCTTTCTAGAGGAGTGTCTAGCAGACAGCCTGCTGGTGGACACATTTCTTATTTCTCTCTAATAAGCCAGCCACTGCCACAAGTGGCTCTGAAGAGCTTGCAGCATGACTGTGGAATGGAGGGACAGGATAGACTTTGTGTCATATAATTTTAATTAACTAGTCACAGATGGCTAGTGATTACTTTACTTGATAACATACATCTTTAGGGTGAGATTTTATTAATTTCTGACAATTGAAAACATTGTCACCGACTACTGTGCCAGCAAATACTGGCAATTTCTAGAACTAGAAAGACCCTGTAAAGGTCACACTATGTGTATAACTCATTTTCTATACATAGTTGTTTGGCTGTATGACTTACTTGACATTTGTAAAAAAAATCTTAAAGTCTTCAAAATAATTTAATGATGTCGTACTGCATTTTCTGTCTAGTCATTGGTTTTACTATTTTAATTGTATTATTAATTTGACTGGAGCCATCCTAGGCGTATGTGTGAGAGACTGTCTTCTGAAACATGGTTGTGTTTACTGTGCATTCAGGTCCTCTGCACGTTGTGTGGATTAGAGTTGCTTAAGGTGCAGCTAGCAGCAGCGTGGATTGATCTTAGAGGATAGCCAGTTTTCAAGTGAAGAGTAAGACTTCAAAAGAGAACTGTCACATTGAACTTGACTAACACGTTAGCACTTTCCGAGTAATGGTAAGCTTTAGTGAGAAATTAGCAGAAGAGACTTTAATTAGGCTTGCTGAGGTCAGCCACACTCGGGTGGTCTGATAGAATAGATTTGACCCATCTGACAGGTTGCTGCTGTTGTGTTTGTATTTTCTCATTCAGGTCTAAGGATAAGAGATGAAGAGAGCTTAGAGTTATACCTTTTACTGCCTTGAAAATAGGCATTGTAGCCATGTTTCAGGATGGGTGTTTTTGTTGTAGTAAAGCATATAACAGAAAAATTGGCCATGTTAGCCATTTTTGTGTACACTGTACACTGATCTCTCATGCATGGCATTATGGGATGCCATCACCACTGTGCTTTCCTCAGACCTGGTTTTAAATCACCTGAGACAACGTTCTGAGTTTCCTATACAGGAATTCCAATTTCTGTCACTTCCTGCTCTCAGTAACCATTCTACTTCCTGCCTGCAAGCTTGGCCATGCATGAAAAACTTGTGTCCATGCCCACTGTTAGGCCAGTATATGGCACTGATTCTTCAGTGTCTTCAGGGATCATGTCATTTAAAATGACTGCAGCCCACTAATTGCCTCACACTGGGCAATGGGAGACACTTCTTGTTAAGGACACAGAGCCATCCAATTTAGTCACTGCTTCTGGCCATCACTAACCTTACATTTCCCCATGAGTCTGATCATTTCTCTCATTTACGAAAATAATAATTCTTGAAAATTGCTTTTAAGTGACAGGTGCTAAGATTGAGTTTCTTGAGTATATACTTAATTTTCAAACTTTTTACCAGTTTCCATCAAGAAAAACCAAAACAGTTACACTTTTAAAATATGTTCTGGTGTATCAGTATAAAGACACTGGCCCACCCTGTAGAGCAGTACATATGGATCAGTGATTAAGAGATGGATTTGTAGCCATTTAATGAACAACATGAATTTTTGGAATTTGAAAGAGTATTCCTTTCTCCTGGAGATTGCTGTGGACACATCCTTGAGTTCAGGAGACACTGAACTCAAGAGCAGGAGGTACACTGGCCTGGACCCATAGGGGAACGAGGCAATGAGTACCCTATAAAAGGCAGCCTGTGTCCGTAGTATGCAAATATACTGGCTGCAGCATTTGGGAGAGGGCACGAGAGAAAGGCTCTGAGTAAGTGCTAGTCCTTGTGGTGATGAGGACTGCAGACTATTTTAGTGCAGATGGGGAGGACTTACGTCCATGGAGTAAATGATACAGCCCCGATGGAGGACAACAGGAGAGGCTACGTTTGGTGCTAGGAAACACTTAGAGTTTGTTGTGTTCAGCTAGAGTGTGGGATTCAGTTCCTGGAAGAAAATGGAGACTCCAGCTTATGTGGAACACTTGTCAGGACCCAGAAGCCCCTGGTCTTTGGAAGCCAAATAAACCTTCATTTTTGAAAGGCAGATCAGGATTGGTCCCTGTGGTGACTCATTTAGAAGGAAGGCACAGCAGCTCTTTATGTTGTTTTAGTTCTAGTGAGAGAGAAAGTAAGGGTGGAAGTGACTGGGAGATTGTAAGGGTGGAGGCCCCAACAGCTGTTCAGTGCATGGGATGGAGACTCGCTCCAGGTCAGGAGCTGTGATGCGTTTGTGAAGCTCTGAAGGTGCAGTGTGTGTTGTTATAAGGTGAGCCGCCTTCTTGTCTGTCCTTTAGCTCTCACAAATCCTTATGCATTTCCTTAAGGATGCATAGAAGCTCTGCTTTACTTCCATAAGGTCAGCTACGCTGCACACACGTCAATACCCTGCTCATGTTTTAAACCATTTCCTGGTTGGAGCTGTTACAAGAGGAGTGGCCCTATTCTTAACTTTACTTAGGTAGTCTCTAGACACACAAATACATATGTTCTTTTTTTTTCTTTTTCTTTTTCTTTTTTCATTTAGTGAATGTCCTTGTTCATGTATTATTTCCTCATCTTAATAGGTCTATTTGCAGGTTCAAATTGCTACAGATGGGATTGCTGATTAAAGGATATATGCATTAAAAATGAGATGGATTTTCCCAAATTGTTTCCCATTAAATTTTTATCAGCAGTTTCGTTTTCTTACACTACTGGATCTTTTCCAATCCTTGATTATTTAAAATGACCTCAGCATTTGGATGTTCATTTCTCTGGAGTGGAAAGAGTATTTTCATGACTTTCAGAGGTTTTTGCAGTTCTGTTTTGGAAACATTCTGTCCCTGGGTGATTCCTGCTTTAACATTCAGAAGCTGGCCTGTGGAACGCTTACTCTTGTGCGTCTCGTGGGGCTCTGGGTGAAGCATTGGAATGGAATTAAGGCAATAGTAATCTCTTTGTACTTTAGTGTAGTTTTAATCACAGGGCCTCAGCATTTATCAGATAACTTGGAGAGTCAGGTGCAGGGTGGGGGTGGGGCACGTGATTGGAAGAATGAATTTCCAATAACACTTATCCCCACATTCTGTCTGTGACTGTCACATCCCACATTCCTTTGGAATACTGTTTTGCCACTAACAGTGAACAGAGTTCTGTTTGTCAGTATTTTATTTGTGATTTTTGCATAGACTTTAACAAGTAGCACTTAGGAATGTTTAGTTTATATCAGATTCCTCATTGCAACAGCTTTCCCAAGTTCATTGATAGCTTCCTAGTGATCAGCACTTTCCCTCAAGCACAGTCATTTACCCTCTGGAGTCACCTGTAGCATTTTACACCTTTGACACCTACCCACTCCTTCCTTGTACCTTCCGTCTCCTAGCTTCTTTTCCCAGCTGTGTCCTTCTAGTTTTACCCTTCTCTTCTTCAATACTTCTTTTTTTTTTTTTTTTCCTTCATGGTCTCTTTTCTAATTTTATAGTTAACATCCACACTCCTTCCATTTACCATGCATACACATAGACAGTATAAAGTAGGGTTTGTTTATGAGAGAACATACAAATTTTGGTTTTTCTAAGTCTGGCTTATCTCAATATAATTCTAGATCTATCCATTTCCCTACAAATTTAATGATTTAATTTTGCTTTATAGCTGGATAACATTTCTTTGTGTATATATGCTACATTTTCATTATCGGTTGTTTGATGGCTCCATGTTGTTGTGAATAATGCATATGCAGTTATCTCCATGGTAGGATGTAGAGTCCTTTGTGTGTGAGCCGAGTACAGCTGGGTAATGTGTCTATTTTTAAACGTCTGATTTCTGTATTGGCTGTTCTATTTTACATCCATCAGCTATGAGTAGAGATCTCCTTCTTCTTACTAGCATTTGTTGTTGCCTCTTTTTCTTATGATAGCCATTTATAAGGTGGGATTTCAAATGGGTTTTAATTTGCATTTTTCTGATGGCTAAGGATGCTGAGCTTTTAAAATTCTTACTGGACATTTGTGTTGCTTCTCTTCAGAACTGACAGTTCATTTTTCTAACCTTTTTGCAGATGAGTAATTTTTTTGTGTTTAATTTTTGTCGTTCTTTATATATTATAGATACTAATCTCCTGTCTGAATTATAGGTGGGAAAATTTTTCTCCCATAGTGTAGTTTGTCTGTCTGTTGATAGTTTCCTTTACTATGCAGGAACTTTTTTATTTTATAGTATTTGGATGTAAAACTAATTGGCAATTAAAAATTCCTTGACCTGTGATGTAGCTCACTTGCCTATGATGTTAAAAGCTCCTCTGTTCAATCCCTGGCAAAATACATAGACACACACAGACACACAAACACACTAGAGTCACCCACAGGAACACACACAGCAATGAGATACATCACACACACGCACACACACACACACACACACACACACACACATCATGCGCATGCACATAGAATAATGCTTACATGTAAGATTTTAGGATTTGAAAACAGGACAGCTCAGGCAAAATAGTGTGCTTTGTCTGTAGTGTGCAGTTCTGTTTCTCTCCGTGAATTACAGAGCCCTAGGATGACGATTAGATGGCCTGATTGAATGATGTTGGAATGCCATGGTTTAGGTGATGTATGATTGGTTGATGCCAGTGAGGTTAGCCTTAGTAGTTGATATCCCTCTTCTTAGCTCCTTTGGTGCCAATTTAAATAGTTGCAGAAAGAAGGCTGTTACAATAGTCCATGGAATACTTACTGGAATGTCTCACTGGAAGCAAATGACATATAGGTCCATATATAGGAATGTACCTTCTTCTCACTTTGAAATATTGTAGAATTAGGTATAAAAATATATACAGGTATGTGTTAATCGTTAGGCATAAGACTCTTAACTAGTCTTTATTTCGTTATAATTTTACTCTTGCTAACATTTTATAATGTAAGGAACATGACCTATTTATTTATCATTAGTGTATGTTGCTGTATGTGACTGTGTGGGTGCTGGCGCACTTATCCACATGGAGGTTGGAAGACAACGTTCAGGAGTTGGCTGTTTTCTTCTCCATAGAACTGGGGGATCAAGCTCAGGTCTTCAGGCTTGCAAGGCAAGTGCTGTTACCCAGTGAGCCACCTCCCCCGCCCGTGGAGTCCTGTTTATCTGGTATAGGAACGTGCTAGCCGGACTCCTATCCATGTGTGTAGAATGAAGAGTTTAAAAGCAGAGCGCCTTCTTCTAAACCCCACCCTAAAACCCACTGCTGCTTGGAGCCCTTCTCTCCTGCAAGGTGCCACAGGGCTGGCAAGAGGCTGAGCGAGTGCCGATCCTTAGACTGTTCAGTGTCACACAGAGAAAGACGACGCCTTTGCTCACCTTTTACTAATGATAGTACACTGGAGTTTTAAGCCTACTTTATGAATAATAATTGTCTATTTTCTTTGGTAATATTGAGTAATACTAATGAGTTAGAGATTTATCTACTTTTGTTGCCTTTAGAATTAAATATTCAATATATTTGAAAAATAATGTTTCTTTACAAAAATTCATTGATTTATTATAGTAATATGTGCTAGTTAGATATAAAAGCCTAGGAAGACACATTTCTTTCCTCCAAAGAGTGGATATTTTAGTGAGAGAGATTAATGTCAGCAACTTCAAAAGAATCCGAAGACACCATGGTGATGCAAGTTCTGAGAGCAGGGTTGCCCTTAGAGACAGGCAGTGAGGAGCTTTTTCAGAGGTTGTTAGCATGAGCAGGAGTTAACTAGGAGGCATCCGTGGGCTTCTTTTGCCTTTGGATTCTATTGACATGGATTTGTGTTTCTGGCTGGTTAGTGTTTGGGGAGGGATAGTTGATACATGAGATTTGTCAGATGTTCAGGAAACAAATTATGATTCTAAAATTCTTTATACTTTTCTAGAGAGTTTTAACTAGGAAAATGGCCTTATGAAACATAATTTTTACAGCAACCACTATTGCTGCCGATCAGGGACACATGTATTGATGGCAGCAGAGACCTGTATTTGTGGGATGTTCTGATGATCTAGGTAAGAATGATGGCCTCAGCTAGCAGCAATGGAGGAAAAAAAGAGATGGAAGACTAGTGATCCCTTTCAGTGTTCAGGGTAGAGTGCCTTATCCACCTTGTCCCAGTTGGTAAATTAAGAAAGTTGGGATAGAATCTGAATTTGCCAAGTAGAAGGTCTCCAAGGTACACTCACATGTAGAAGCCCCACATGTGGATACGTATGTGGGCTGAAGCTCCAAGGGATGCTGTAATGAGTTGAGGAACCTTGACATATTATTGACATTTGAAGATCATGATACTTGAAGGTAGAAGTTGTGGCTACTGTGTGGAATACATAGGCCACTGGCAGCGCTGGCGAGAATCGCTCCCAGGACAGTGGAGCAGAGCAAGTGCTCTCTGGGCTGGCAGACAGCTGGATGAGAAAGTGGAGATGAAGGTTTCAGCTGTCAGTTTCCAAACTGCATTGCCTTATAGGCTCATGTAACTGCAGCTGGGAGGTCTGCAGGCTTTGGCAACAGCGGCAGTTTCTGAATCTGTAGCAACCAAAAAGTAACTAAAAAATCCAACCTGTGCTGAAGCCCTAGTATTTTGGGCCACACTCACCTGGGCTGTGCCATGTCACCTCATTGCTGTATTGGTTCTGAGCACACAGCGCAGGCACATTGCCATTGGCACACTATAGACTGAGGACTTTAAAAGCTTCCTGAAAAGCCTGGGTCTGATTCAGGACTATTTGGGGTTACCGTTGCAGTGCTGGTTGTTGTTGCTCATTTTACTGTGCATACAAGTTTTTCTTCCTTCATAGAAGTCAAATGCTTTCATTATAGAAACAAAGGATATTCTCTACCTTCATTCTTGAGCATGATTGATTGGTTTATCTTTGATTTGTATTGACCTAGGATGTATGATTTTAAAAATTATTTGATTTGCTGACTTAAATTCTGTTAAACGTTACTCCATAGATTTTGGCCCATTATTAGAACACGGTTTCAGCAATTTCTGAAGTGGCCCTAAACATACTTCTGCCACTGTTTATTACGTATTTGTGTGAAGTGGCTGGCGTGCTTAGTGTTGATACTTATAAAATCAACATATCAATCAACTCCAAAAACACTGCCGATAATCTACACCTGTGTCATAGAGATTAAACTTTCATGCAAGATTGAATTCTTTATGTAAACATAAGCAAATTTACTTTATGTAATAGTCAAATTATGTATATTCTAAGAAGTATTCTAAAATATATTTATAATGATTTATTATCAGTACATATTTGATTTGTATATCTTTTATTAACTATATATCCAGGGCACTGTAAAATTTTTCTGGTGCAAAGGCTTGTGAGTAGAAAATGTTTAAGAAGCTTTGTTTAGATCCTTAAATCTGTTCCTTGGAAACAAAGAAATAAATCCCTGAAAAGAACAGGAGCCACCACTGGATGGGATTTGCAAGAGAGAGTTGCTATGGTCTCAGAGGAAGAAATGTGGATCTGTGTGTATGCTGAAGTGACTGAGCTATGAAGCCTTGGCCTAAGCAAGATGCAACTTCCTCCTCTACTGACAGGGTGATGCAGAAAGAGTGGGCACCCATGAGTGCATGCATGGAGGCTGGGATGAGCGTGGAAGGATCCTGACTCCTTATCTTTGCATAAAGAAGAGAAATGATGTAGAACCCTAATAGGCTGTTTTTTAAAATTTTTATTTTTAATATTTTAACTTCAATGTATAGGAACCTAAATTGTTTCAAAGTCTTTAAACATCAATGGAGGAAAAGTTATTGCTTAGTGGGAATATAGATAGTTACTTTTATTAAAGAGTCTTGGCAAAAGCCAGTTTCAAAACTCTGTGAGCCACTTTTCCATCTGTCAGAGGGCTTGCTCAAATTATATTCTTGTCATGGGTGTTCTGGAGCTTGAGAACAACAGAAGTGTTGCAGCATGAATTCTCAGTGCTGACTTTTGACCACAGTGAAGTGACTGTGAAGGCTGAAGGTCAAGCGCTTGATTGATTGGGTGATTAAAATTCCTTTTAAAACAAATTAGATGTGCTAGATTTGCCACAGGTGAGAAGTACTACATGGAAATGAATCTCATTAGCAATTAAAACTTCTTAGATCATCAAAAAGGAAGTTTTATGTTCTGCACACACACACACACACACACACACACACACACACCCGTGAATGACCTAAGATATTAAGCACATTTTTTTTTCATGTGCAACCACTAGATGAGTGTGTTCCTATTTTTAATTTAGAGATTGGTACTGACTCTAGTACTTGAGGTTAGCCATTCACTGTATTGCCTTTATATTTCCAGGTTATTAGGTTTGTGATCCTTTGCTTAGAGGAAGTGGTAGAGGAAGGAAGTCTGTAGGCAGGAGAGTTGTAGCTTCCACTGGGCAGAGAGAAGGAGGGTATTTGAGGTGATGGTCTGAAGTGGAAATTTCTGGTTTCTTTGGAGATTCTGTTATGTCCTGTGATGTTTTGCTAAAGCAGACCCAGGTGAGAGGATGTTTTGTTGAAGCAGACTTGTGATAGAACTTGTGATGATTAGAAAAAGTATAACTATGTCCCTACAGACAGGGTGATAAAGTTCTAGCTTTCCTTCACCTTGATCTGCTTTGCTGATCTTCAGTTGTGGTGCCTTTGGAGAGAATAACTCTTCAAAGATCTTCTGGTATTCTGGTGGCTTCTCATGGGTTTGTGCAGATTGGTCTGGACTGCTGCTGCTGATTTGTGTTTGGTGTTTTGATAGTGGACTGGACTGCCGACAATGAAGATTGGAGTAGCACCAAAGATCAATTTGTAAACAGGTCCACAACCACTGTTTTTTATTAACCTTTCTTTTCTTGACTTCTGGTAGGTGGGCTAGAAGGGAGGTTGAAGCACTAAAGACCTCTTATTAAAGTTGGTTTTGAAAAATCCAAGCGTACAGTGGTCTGAGGAAGTAATAGTGAAAAACATGCACATCTTAGGGCCTAATTTGGGGCAGATTTGAGCTATATGTACTTGCATATGTTACATCCACACAAAGACCTTGGTAACAAAAATACTGAAATTGTTTTAGTTTAAAGGAGTAAATAGGAGGTGAGAAGATGGCAGAAAGACCCTCAGGAAGGAAAGACAGAGATGACAATAAATACTGTTAGAGTGGGAATT
This sequence comes from Mus musculus, assembly GCF_000001635.26. NCBI lineage: Eukaryota > Metazoa > Chordata > Mammalia > Rodentia > Muridae > Mus > Mus musculus. Next base: position 36,146,664 of record NC_000079.6, read on the forward strand.
ACTTCAGTGTAGCTGTTTTCAGGTTTTTAAATTTTACTTTGTTTTAGAATTTAGATTTGTTAGGGAATACAGGGTAAAAATGCAGTGTGTTGCTGGTTACCTGGAGGCTGGGCAGGGTGAGCTCTATTTTCATTTTTACTTGGAAATATTATAACTAAGTATTTCTTTTTTCTTTTTTACCCCTTTCCCTGTGTGCCCTCCCAAATTCCTATTGTCCCCATTCCTAGCAACCCCTAGTCCACCCTCAAAATCTATTCTATTTTCTCTTCCCAGGGAGGTCCATTCATCTCCTAAGTACTTTAAGTACTTTTAAAAGCATCAATAGATTAAAATAGTTTCTGGCTTGTTGTAAAGGAGAGTATTTGTAAGAGCAGGGAGCTTTCTTTTCCCTTCCTCTTGTGGGATCTGTATGATGGCCTTAGCCTGTGAGCAGATTTTTGAGATGATTGTTAGCAAGCAGTCTAGCAAATGAAGCGTGACAATCAGTGTGTTCTCTGTAGTCATCTTATCTTTATAGTGTGGAGAGATTGTGCTTCTTTGACTGTATTGTGTTGCAGGAGATGTTTAGATGGAAGGGGTATTTCCCAACAGAGAAGGCCAATGCTGGGAGGGGCTCCTTTTAGAAGGCTTACAGCTCAGAGGTGGTGGGTTTATGAATAGCAGCCTCTCAGTAAGGGCTGCGTGGAGTCAGGTAAGTAAGAAGGGAGCTGGTCAGTAGAGTATTTACTGCGCGCCTGCCCATCCATCAGAACTTACATGTGTGGAGAGCGGATGAAATCCTAAGTAAATGTGTATTGTTATGTGAGCAGTCATGTCAAGCTCCCTAATGCCTCAGTCCTATGGGATGGTAAGACCTTTCCCAGGTCAGGAACAGGGGAATGGCAAGACCTTCCAGAGGTCTGAGTATAGATGTTGATATATCCCTGTGCAGATAGTACCAACTACAGCTTCATCCTCCCAGGTAACTGCCACCTGAGACTGCTCCCTTACAGAGACTGAAAGTAGCTAACCTGCCGTTGTTCCGCAGTAGTGAATGTGCTGGCTCTTCTGGCTTTTCTTACTTGTCCTTCTTCACCCCTCATCACCCCAGTCAGGCCATTCTGAAAGCCATGCAGGTCATGTGTTAATCCTGACATATGACTCTTTTTAACATGAAATGTTTCTGTCATGGCAAAGCACACAAGACATAAACATTGCCATTTCCACCATATAGTATGTTAGTAATAAGTACATCACATTGTTGTGCCTCTGTCACAACCGTCCACCTCAGTCATTGTAAACAGAACCTTTGCATCCATTAAATGTTAACTCTCCATCCCTTCCCCACCTGACCCAATGCATCAGCTATTCTGCTTTCGATCTGTGTGAATATACCTAATGTCAGGACTTTATCCAAGTGGAATTATTCAGCATTTGTTTTTTTACGAGTGGTTCATTTCACTTGGCACAATATTTTCAAGGTCATCTGTGTTGTAACACATTTGGGCAGTTTCCCTTTCTAGACTACAACACATCTTATTTATCCATACATCTTCTGGTGCACTTTTGTGTTGCTTCTGTTTTTTGGCTCTTTTGGATGATATGGCCATAGTAGTGTGCTCCTGGTATCTCATGGTGTCCTTGCTTTCAGTCCTTGTCATTAGACATTGCAGCATGGAACTGTAGAACCATAGGATAATTTTGTTTTTATTTTCAAGCCCTTCTGTATTATTCTGTGAGGAGGCTGCCTGATTTTGGATTCTCACAAGCAAGTGCACGGGGCTTCCAGTCTGACCTGGGAGGTAGGTATGCTTGCTTGTCTTGAGTGTTCGAATGGAGAAGGGAAGAGGCAGAGAGCAGCCGAGTGTCACACAGATGTTGTCAGTTCATGTGTGTGCATTGGAATTTGCACTCTACCATCAGACTCCAAATGATGTCCATGACACACAGGCGTGAGAAGGTCCAGGGACAAAGCAGCAGCACTGGATTGAAAGTCTGCTTCAGGCTTAGTACTGGGAAGCTGCTGTTAGCCTTCCCCCTTTCATGTGAAAATGTTAGTGAAAATATAGTAATCTTTAAATGCCATTATCTGCCTTTTCCCTGACTTTCTGAGTTTATACTTGAAAATGTTTCTTTTATTTTAAAATATTATCTTAAAAATGTCAGCACTGTTTGGTTTTCCTTTTGACTTTCTTGAGTAAATTTTTTCTTTAAACCTTTTGAATAAATATGCATTGGTTCTAGTGAATTTTAAAATATAGCTCTATTCTACTCCTCTCTGTCAGAAGTTTGCTTTGAAATAAAACCAAGCAAAGTGTCTGAAGCCGATTTAAGCTGGGGAAGCCTGGAGGGGAGCAGTGGCAACACTCTGGGCTGCTTCTTATACAGATAAGTGAGCTTACAGCTTCCATCCACAGAGGAGAAGCAGGGGCCAACTCATTCTCCTGCATATATTTTATTTTGCTAGGAAACTTGGTTTTCTCTGAAAGGGACACATGAGGCTGTGTGGCTTTTAGAAATAGAGCTATGACAAGAGTACCTTCATGTCACAGGGTCTCCAGCACTTCATGTTGCTACTAGCCAGAATATATGAGGGTCTTCCGGAGCTGGCCTCATCATAGCTGCCTTGTGTAAGTAGGGATCCAGGGTGTGCTCTGTCCTCAGCTTCTCTTGCACGGTTGAGAGGAGTGAAAGACTTCCTGGCCTAGCCTTTGGCTCACATCCTGCTGAGCTGCTGCTCAGAGACAGAGTTCCTCTTGTCATGCAGGTGGCTCTGTGCAATCCCAGCAGTAAACAGAAACAAAGAGATACTATGGGCCATCTGGTGAAAGTGTGGGGACTTGGCTATATTCTCCCTAACTCTTTTCTATTATGTTCCTCTTTAGGTCTTAAAAGTTTTACTATGATGAATCACAAAAATTTATTTTCTCACGCTATCCTCATTAGCTAAGATTGCTGGGTTGTGTTCCTTACATATGAAGGGAATCTCTTTTATTATTACTTGACTTCTGGCAGAAAATTACTCCTGGTTTTGCTTTAGTGCTGGTTGCTATAGCAGAGAGATTTAGTTTACTCTGTAGCGCAATGCACTTCAAAGTCCAGAGGAAGGGCAGAGATTTGCCTCTCTAGATTTCAGTGCAGGTTCTGGGTGTGGTGGTGTATTAATCAGGGTTCTCGGGCTGGAGAGGTGGCTCAGCCATTAAAGGTTAATCTCACAACAAAAAATACAATCAGGCTTCTCTAGAGGAATGAATCTCTAAATATATAGAAAGGGGATTTATTAGAATGGCGTATAGGCTGTGTTCCTGCTAGTCCAACAGTGGCTGTTTACCAATGGAAGGTCCAAGAATCCAGAAGTAGTGCAGTCCGTGAGACTGGAATTTTCAGCTCGTCTTCTGTATACACAGGAATTCTGAAGAAGTGGACTTTAATGCCAGTGAAGAAATTAATTTGCTAGTAAGAGCCAGAGCAAGCAGGCAAAGACAGACCAAGCTGCTTTTTTTTCATGTTCTTTATACAGACTGCCAGCCCACATTAAAGGTGAATCTTCCTTCTACCTCAAAGATCTAGATTAGAAGTGGATCTTCCCACTTAATGATTTAATTAAGAAAAAAAATCCCCTATTAGTAGCTGTTTGAGCTTTAGTTAATTCCAGGTGTAGCCAAGTTGACAACCAAGAATAACCACCACAGGTGGCTGCTGAATTGTGTAAACAGAAGACGGTTGCCTTTTTGAGGTTATTTCTGATCGCTCCAGAAGGCTTCTCATTTAAATGTTTACCTCCTCCGAGGCACACTGTTCCAGCTCCTTCTGCTTCTTGTGTTTGGAAACACCCAGCGATGCCACTAAAAGCAGAAGCCCTGGGTTTGTGTGTGAGTGGACCACAGAGCCAGTGTAGTCTTAGGGCATGTGGATGACAGAAGGGAAGAAGCTGTGTCTCTTGCATTTCTTCTTTCTCTCAGGACAGTGGCCCTGTGGGATTTTGAGGTTACTTAGTAGAAATTTCTTTAGAGTTTGGGGACGAGATTTAAGTGTGTGTGTGTTCTCCTTGTTTTAACTTTTTAAAAATATTTTAAGATGGACATGGTGTCACACTCCTGCAGAGGCAGAAAGATTGTGAGTTCAGTGTCATCCTTGGCCATATAAAGAGACCATCTCAAAAACTGAGAATTAAGTGAAAGCATGTGTAGGTATAATATTTGAAAACGGCGTCATTACTTTTTGTCCTATTTTCTGTGAGAGCATTGTTCATAGTTGCAGTGACAAAAATGTATGACTGATTGTGGCTATCCTACTGTGTGGCTGATGGCTAAAAGTCACTGCGTTGAGTAGCTGAGGACCAGGACTTCCCTGCTCACTTCAGAACCATTTTTGATGTAGTTAGATCCTTCATCTGCAGACACCAAAGTGCACAGATGCCTTCTCTTTCGCTCAGCAGCATACTACTTGTATGCTATTAGTGCACATCCTCCTGCGTATGCTCACGTATGTCTAGATGACTTCATAGCTCTAAGACACTAAATACTGTTCAGAAGACTGCTACATTGTTTTGTCAGGGAATGATAATACGGAAGAGTCTGTATGTGTTTGTACAAGTGGGGGGTTTTTGGGCCTTAATTATTTGACTGTCATATATTTGAACTCATAGACATAGACTCCTTGAACTGGGTGCATGTATGCATATATGTGCACATATAAGTATATATACTATAAACTATCTGAATTTTAGGTCTCTATATCCATTTATATTTGAAGGTTCTCACTCATTTTTGGCTCATGACATTTACTGGGGACACTGGCTGTGACTCTGCTTGTTCTTTTCAGAGGAGCATACTGTGTTTGGCATGACATTCCCATTTAGGTAATCTCTTAACAATGTGATGACATGGGAAATGGATCTTCTAACCTTTATGCAGATTTCTTTCCTTAGTTAATTTCTGAGGTGACAGGTGTTTGTAGAGGTGGGAGTGAGACAGATGCACTGATGGATGTGAGACAGATTACTTAGAGAACAGCCTGTGGCATCTGGTCACCTTCTGAAGTCTTAGAAAATGAGGTTGTACTCCTGGGGCTCCCAAGCATCTCCTGGAGCAGTTTGCCTGCCTTTTCTGGGCTCCACTTAGTTATTTTCTCTGCATCTTAGATTGTTGACCACCATGTTGGCTGGTTAGTTATTTTAATATATTTTTAAAAAATATTCTAGAAATGGGAAATAATAATAATGACAGCAAGGTAACAACAAATACTCTTTAAAATGCACCTGTTCTTTCATGGAGATGCTCTGCTAGCTCTTCCTTTACCCAGTTCCTAGCTCTGGGCTCTTCCCCTGCCTCCTCTTTCTCTTCTTCCTTCCACTTCCCCTGCCCCTCCTTTTTTCTCCCCCCACCCCCTTGTTTTTTGAGATAGGATCTTACAGACCTGGCTGGCCTGGAACTTTCTGTGGAGACTGTCCTGGCCTCAAACTTAAATGATTTCTGTTTCATCCTTGTAAGGGTTAGGCTTAAGCATGAGATGCCATGTTCACATTGGCTACTCCTGGGACTTTTAAAGACAGCCTCATTTCCATAGAGACAGTTCTGAGCTCTCTGGGTTCACAGGCAGGAAGAAGTGTGGTTGTTATTTGGCCTCAGTGTCCCTATTTTGGGTTTTCTGTTTTGAATGTTTTAATACAGATAGTGAAATAACTTGGACATTACATCCATGTTGACATTGGAATGTATTGGGTCTCAGGTGTACCTGTAAGCACAGGCTGAAAGCTGTATGCTCAGTGTTTTCAGTCACTTGCGTTTGACTGTTGGGTGTCAGGAGGTCAGGGGTGGCACTTTTTACATGTAGTGTCATGTTGGCACAAAAAGGTTTTATATTTGGAGTTTTGGACTTTGAAGTATAAGGTCGTTCAGGCTGTGTTAGGACAGAGAGGGCATCAGTAACCATGTGAAATAGTTTTGTTATTTGTAACTAACAAATTATTCCAGTTTAGTTGTCAGACCCCAAAAAGCAGAAGGTAGTGTCCAGACATTACATGGACACCTCGGGTGTTTAGCTGAGCATACAGCTAGATTTCAATGTGCCTCTTGCTCTCTGAAGGTTTTCTAGTGCACACTAAGATGCTGGCCAAGTGTCCGTTTCCAGGCTTTGCCCCAGTTATCAGTCACAGCCCATTTCCCTTGTCACTTGCAGACACTGAACAGTCTTTTCACATTCTGAGGTGGTTTCTGTTTGACACCTTTCTGTCTGTCTCCTTCTTATGGGTCCTAAGAGGAGACTCTGAGATTCCATGCATACCTATGCTGCTGAACAAGAAGTCCAGGTGACTATGTCTGCAAATTATGCTCAGAGGAAGGCTCTGTTTCAGCACTGAGTGAGTGCTGCTGATGCTGGTCTGCTGTGGACTGCATGGTAAGCACAGGCTGTTTTGTGGAGAACCGGAATTGTCCTGAAGTCACAGAGTTTCAATTCACTCAACATATGGAAGGACATGTGCTAGTCTTGGTAACTGTGGTTTAAGTTCTCTAGGGGTTAAGTTAAAACAAGGAGTGACTGTGCCTGGCTTGAGTCCCAAGAGTATGTATGGTTGGTAAGCATTGGATGATTGCCGATGGCTAAGTGGAATGTTTCCCAGTGCAGGAACAAGAGTGCTTCCAGGAGGCAAGCTGAGTTCTTCAGGTGTGTGGTCAGTGTAGTCTGGGGTGTGGGGACGTCTTTGTTCCAGAGTCAGGCTATGCTCTGCATCTTCAGATGGCATGCCAGATGGAGGAAGAGGTGCCAGCTCAAGAAAGCATATGCACAGCTAACCTTCACCATTCACTAGAAAGTGCCAGCGACTGAGATTTGCCTCATTTATTCCATCAAAGCTTCATATTAGTCCTGGGGCTCTAGATCAGCTTCTAATGTGGAACAAATGTAGGCTCAAAGAGGCTAAGCTTTTCTCAAGGTCACAGGGGATCAGCCTAAGTTGAATGTTAAGTCTGGTGTGTCTGCTTTACACCTCCCTGGGCAAGAACTCAGGAAGCTAAGGTGTAGACGAGGTGAATTTATCCTAAGATCCTCCAGGTAGCATTGACTCCAGTTTTGGGCACAAGGTTGAATCTGTATCGGTGGTCCCAAGATGACGTGTATTTTGTTTTGAGGGATAACAGTGGATAGCACATGGCCTGAATTTGGTAAATTCTCTGTCTGCTGGTACTCAGCTCGAAGGCAATTCCAGGGTGAGCAGAGAGATAGATGGTGGGTTTTTGTTGTTTTTGTTTTGTTTTGTTTTGTTTTGTTTTTTTGCCTGCTATGCATATGTACAGCACCTCAATATGACTCTCCCTTAGAACTGCTATGTGTGTCCTAACTCTCAGGCCCTGTGTGACAACCTCTGTTCTTAAAATCTGGGTGGTCTGGCCCTTCTGACCCTCTTTCCCACCTCCATCGTGTGACATGTCCCTTTCTTGTGCATGGGCCTGCTTCCCCAAGCCCTGTGTGCCTCCCCAGCTCTGTATCCCCTTCCCGGAGGCTGTGTGTGTGCTTAGACACACAGTGGCCGTTGTTCTCCCGAGTAAGCTAGCTGCTGTACTGTGGCCCCAGGGCTCTGTCAGAGGGGTGTACGTTCTTTAATTGCGTGAGATTGTTTTTTTAATTCTAGAAGTATTGCAACAATTTTATAAAAAGCTTAGAAATAGGAAGGCACATCCACATGTACACCACTGCTCTGAAACAACCATTTCCAGCTTAATCTTTTTCCTGTGATTTTTTTCCTAGCTGAACCTATTGTTTTGTATCTACACTTTCCTTTATTGGTGTAGTGCCATCTTTATGGCTGCATAATATTCTGTTGTTTTGCTACAGTATTCATTTCCTAAATGTGTTGTTGATGTGTGTAGTCCAGATTTTATTTATTAATAATTTTCAGCATCTTGTGATGGAGACTCTCAGAAACAGTGTTATAGGATGGTGTACTTGTTAGGTTTATTTTATTTTATTTTTTGTCACCTGGGAGGAATTGGTGTGTAAGCGCCTCATCCACTATCGGTGTTCCCACCGCTGGATAGGTATAAAAATGCATGCCAAGGGACTGGAGAGCTGGCTCAGTGTGCCAGAACTCAGGCTGTTCTTCCAGAGGACTAGGGTTCAATTCCCAGCACTCATATGGTAGTTCACAACTGTCTATATCTTCACTTCTAGGGGATCTGGTATCTTCACACAGCCATACATGCAGACAAAACCAATACATTCTTAAAAAAGAAGAAGAAAAGCATGCTGAGAAAGCATGGACAAAGCAGTAGGTAGTGTTCCCATGGTTCTCACCTCTGCTTCTGTATGAGTTTCTGCCCTGACATTCTCCAGTGGTCGATTGGGATTGGGACGTCTAAGCCAAGCAAACCCCCCCCCCCCTTGCTATTTTTGGTGATAGTGTTTGTTATAGCAATAGAAAGCAAACTGGAACCTGAGGTGAGAGAAGCATCTCTATGGCTTCTAAAACATACTGCCAGATTGCTTCCCTGAAGCTCAAACCAGGTCATCTCAATGCATTTGTTTCTCAGATGGCCATAGGGTTAGGATTGCAGCCTCTCACAGAAGGGGGGTGTGTGTGTGTGTGTGTGCGCGCGCGCGCATGTGTAACTTCACTAGTATTTCTATATATTGGCTGGTCAGTGGGTATATACCATCATTGGCAATTGCCTGTCCAGATCAGGGCTGATAGGACAGTACACATGATGTGGGAAAGAGCAAATTATAGATGTTTCCTGCTTTTTTGGGATTTGGACATTTAAAGAACACAGGGCTAATGAAATGGCCCAGTGGGTGGACTAGAGAGATGGCTCAGTTGATAAATGTACTTGCTATGAAGTTTGACAACCTTGCCTGGATTCCTGCCCCTCCATGGTGGAAGGGGAGGACCAACAGCCACTGATTTTCTGCTATCCTACATACTCATCCCTCAGCATTCATGTGCTTCCCCTTCAATAGTAAATAAATGCAATAATTTTTGAAGGGCAACATAGGCCACTTAGCAGGTATATTCAGCTGTAAACACTGGGTTCCTAATGGCGTTCCTCATAACTTGCATGCATGAGTAATGTTCAGAAGGAATTGGTACAGATTGGGGAGGGAGGTAGAAACACCTGGGCTTGTGCTCAGGAGATGTCTAACCTGGGCTACATATATTACTTTGTCTCATCAGGTAAGGACTCTGAGATGCTGTTTGACTGTTCTGTGGATGGCTGGTGGTTTGTTATAATTTTTGTCAATTCAATTTTCTTCAATTTATTATCTTTTCTTTTGGATCACAGACATGTCATAAGGTAGGGACTATTATCTTTTAAATCATGACTTTTATGCCTGTCCTTTAGAATGCCTAGTGCATTGCTGTGTGTGACTGTGTATATAGCAACTTTGTGTCTGTTCAATGGATGAGTAAGGGGAATGAGTATTTTATCCTCCTGATCCTGATAGCACAAAGCTCTGTGATAAAGCAACCGGTCCCACAGCTCTCATGCTTAGACGGGAAACCTCCAGCATACTTCATCACAGCACTTCCACAGAAGAACTCAGGGCATGTGTGTTAGAAATTTTTCTCATTTCTGGACCAGATATTTGCCATGGTGCTTTGAATGAGAATAGCCCCCATAGGCTCATATATTTGAATGCTTTAATCCCTAGTTACTGGAACTGTTTGGGAAGGATTAAGAGGTGTGTCCTTGTTAGAGGAAATGTGTTGCTCGGGGTGGGCTTTAAAAGCCCATGCCAGACCTGGTCTCTCTGTCTTTTCCTGCAACTTGAGGACTCTTTCCTAGGAGGACCTGAGCATGGTTTTCTCCAGCGGTCCTTTCCTGTTGCACTGTGCCTTTATTTAGGGTGGTTAGCTGAAACAGAGTCCTGGCAACACTCAGCACACTGGCCGCATATTGGCTGGATTGGGCATGTGGAGGGCTTGGGTGTGCCAGCAGACTGTGGATTCCAAGGCTGGCTGTTAGGAAATCAAAAGCGGGAAATGTCCTGAAACAAAAGGGATGTTTTACCAGTAGAGTTACTCGATGGCCTTCCCACTCTGTCAAGATAGGTCACAGGAAACTGAGGAAAATGATGATAAGAAAAGACAACAATGGAGAAGGAGTGATATGGTATGAGTTGTGTGTGTGTGCATAGGGGGGAAGCAGGGCACATTGACTGACAAGGTCTCTTTGTTTATGGTGGACACAAACTGAGGACCCTGTGCGTGTTAGGCATGTGCTATGCTAGTGAAGCTTACAGATCAGCCTGTGTGTGAGGTTACAGGGCTTTTTCCTTTCACGTTGTGCACTGACAAAGAAACACTCATGTTATTTCATCAAACATTTGTACAAAGTGATCTTCATAGCCATTCTGCTGTTGAGACATCAGCTTTAGTATCTTGGCTTTGAGATATATGAAACTATTCTAAACAACTTGCTCAGTTTCAGCCTTCTAATCACGAGTGTAGAGTATGGGTCAGAACAGTTTGAAAAGATGGGAGGGAGCAGGTCCTGTTTGGACTTGACCTTGTAAATCCGAGGCAGCAGTAGTTCCTGAGCTTGCTTTGTTTTAGCACTTTTCATTTCTTGTGACACATCTACTGTGGTCCTGTGTGAATTTACTCATTGTACATATGGTTGGCATAATTTAGCTCATCTGGTTTTCCTTACATTATGAAATCCTTTGAATGCTCCTGGGTTTTATGATACAAACATTCATCTACAAACAGAATGTAGAAACATAAAGCTCCTTGACTTGTAATGAACTTTCTCCACCTACGGTGTTCAATACATGTTGGTAATTTGAGAATAGCAAATAACTTGGGACCATTGTCTAGAAGCAATTCAAATTATGAATAAAGCTTCAGTTTTTCTGAATGTACTTTTAATTCAGAAGTACGGCAGCTTCATCATACATTCATTTATCTCCAGAAATTAAAGCAAAGCATTTTCAATGAGAATTTCCTCTGGGCTTTGCTTTCTATTAATCCATAATAAGTCTTGTAACTTATATTTGTGTGATGCTCTCTGTGTTTCAGAAGACTTTTTTTCTTCATAGATTCTCATTTTAAGTTTCATGACAATTGTGAGAAGGCAACTGGGAATTGCCTTTATTATCTGAGGCCTTATTGTTTGATATTTGGAGACAATATTGCCAACCTAGAAAAGATGTTAACAATGGTGCAGAATATTAGAGTAAGACAGAGGAAAAATCAAGGGACTATCAAAACATCAAGAATGTGGCTGTCTCTGTAGCCCTGGGGACTGTGCTCATTGAGGATGGTTTTGAAAAATAGGGTTATTCGCGGGATGGACTAGAAAATGCGAACTGTCTGATCTTGCCCTCTCTTCTGTGCTCTGGTTCTCTGAAGAATCATCTTTCAGATTTTCAATGCCATGGTTCCAAATATAAATTCCAAGAGGTCCAACTGGGGTTCAAATAAAAATTAGTGTGGCCTCTATGTGCAGAAAGTACAGAAGTAACTACTGGGGATCCAGTGCTCAACAGCAGACCCTGCTTTGCTCTTCTCTCAGCTGCTCACCAGACTGCACGTGTACCTGTTCCCCAGGAGCCTGGGCCTTCATGAGGGGTGCCACTGGAGGAGCAGCTGGGACACCTTGTGTTCACTGGTCTAATAGGGACAGTAAAAAGTGCAGAGCTGTGACAAGTGGCTAGGATCTGAGGATTCTGGAATGGCTGTGTCTGTTTGAAATGTCGTGGGAAGCAAAGCAAGCTGATCTATAAAGAGCAAAGAACTAGTCACCCTGTCATGGCTGAAATGTGAAATGTCCAGACAGGCTCATGTTGTGTGTGCACTCCCCTGAGAACAGTAATTTGGAGAGCTCTGGAATCTTTAGGAAGTGGTGCCTCTCTGGGAATCAGGTCAATAGAGATAAGCCTATAGGGTTCCTTTGGCCTTGGGTTCCTGGCCTTCAGTGATGTCAGCAGCCTTTGCAGTGTGGTCCTATGGCTTTGGATAAGCTTCTCTAGCAGACCTTCCCCACCAGGGGAACTGTGGGCTCCAAATAGATCTTTCTCTTTTCTCATTTGTGTCAGCTATTGTCATCTCACCAATGTGAATATAAGTTTTACATCTCAAAAGAAGCCTCAGAGTTTTCTGTACAGATGACCATGTGTTTAAGTGTTATCTGCTTTTGTTGTTATAAATGTCCCTTGTCCTCCGGTTGGGATCTGCTACAGGGTCTTTCAGTAGGGGACTATTATCAGCTCAGTCTGTTTTTCTTTTTTACATCCTCAATTATTTCTAGTTTAATTCTTTTCTCTTTACTTATCCACGAACACTCAATGGATAAAGTGAGTGCAGGGCCATATTTATCGTTTTAGCTGATTCCAAAGTCACAATCACAGCTGTTACAGCACAGACCTTTGTGAATTTTTATTTAATGTGTGCTTTCCTGTTGATTCCTTCATTGGAAAGTTTCCCATGGCTAGACATTTATTTTTTTTTCTTTTTAGATTTATTTAAAATTTTTTATGTGTATGGGCACTTTCTCTACATGTATGTCTGGGTATCATATGCATGCCTGGTGCCTTTGGAGGACAGAAAAATTGAAGGATTGCTGAAACTGGAGTTACAAATGGTTATGAACCACTATGTATTTGGTTTCTGGGAGTTGAACTTGCGTCCTCTGAAAGAACAGCCAGTACTCATAACCACTGAGCCATCTCTCTGGTCTGTTTTTCTTTTTAAAAACTTGTTGAGAATTTCCAACTGAGTATAATGTTTTGATCTCTGCTCCTCTCCACTCCTCCCCTCCAGCTCCTCCTGTACCCATTCCTTTACCAGTCTTCCTCATAACTTCATCTGTTCTCCTTTTTAAATTCCCTGAGTTCACGTAGTGCTGCCTGTAATCCATCCATCCATCCATCCATCCATCCATCCATCCATCTTCTTTTGCTACATCTCTGTGTAGCACTGGCTGTCCTGGAACTCCCTTTGTAGACCAGGGTAGCCTTCAACTCATGTAGATCACATACATGCCTCTGCCCTGAAAGTGCTTTGACTAAAGGAAACCACACCTGGCACAGTGATTTCTTTCTTTCTTTCTTTCTTTCTTTCTTTCTTTCTTTCTTTCTTTCTTTCTTTCTTTCTTTCTTTCTAAAGAACCCTTTAGTTGGTGGAATTGAGCTGTTCTGGGAGATAGATTTGCACAGTCCTTAATGGAGGAGTAGGATTCCAGGAGAGGATACTCCAGCTGTAGCCCTTCAAAGGAGAAATTGTGAGGCCATGTTGAAAAGGGAGAAAAGAGTTCTAGTGGGAGGCTTTTGTGGTGGGAATGGTAAAAGTAGATCTAGAGATGGAGGCAATGGTGAGTGAGTCGCTCCCAAAGCTTCTTCAACATGTGAGTAACGGGAATTAAGAAAACAATGCAGATGCTTATCTCCCTTCTCTGGGCATCTTAGCTAATTGGTTTGGAGTGAACCCCGGAACACTGGGAATTATAAAAACTCCCCAAATTTCACTGTGTTCCAATAAAGGGAACTTTTGTGCCAATTTATAAAGATTCTTATGCATTATACTAAGGTATGGGAGTTTATTTATAGAGCAATTTATGGAGTCAAAGATTTTAGTCAGCAAGTTGTTGCAGCAGGAGGATTATTCTGATTGCTTGAGGAAAGCAGGTTAGAAAAGCTAAGAAAGCATCCATGGGTTAGAAGTGAGCACTGCGTCTTCTGGGGCATGAAGCAACAAATAGCCTTGTGTTTGGGATTCTTGGTGAGTTAGCTTTCCCTTAGTTTCCTTAAGTCCTTTTCTCTTGGAGCTGGACACGGTTCTTAGGTTCAAACTTGGCCCTGGAGTGTGTGAACACTGGTGCACAGAGCCTTGTTAGCCTTAGGGATGGCACTTGTAAGTTTAGGTAGACACACAGAATCTGGTGTTACTGCTTCAGGAAAAGTCTTGTCCAGATCTATTGGGGAGGGTCATGTTTGATAGAGTGCCTTCCTGATGCCCTGCCTCGTGTAAGTTTGACCTAGAGAATAAGTGTGTGGTAACACCTTCATGCTTGTACACTTAGACTTAGCTTGCTTGTCTGGAACAGCTCTCTTCTTTGTCTAAGCACTTTCTAAATGAATGTTATGCTAACTTATCCAAGTAGTTGATATTTTGAATTTTAGAAAGGTTAGTAATTGGATAGATGTATAATATGTAAAATAAGTGTTTTCCCAGAAACATTTGTGGAGAAGCTTCCTCATATTCTTGCATGGCATTATAGCTGGAAAGATTAAATGATATATAAGACCTGTCCTTAAGGATCAAAGATGCGAATTGGAGTATTCCTGAGTACTAACTCAGCACCTAGAACTAATCAAATAGTAGGAAAATACTTGATTTGTTGAATGTAGGAGATAAACATGTTCCTTGGGCACTTAACTCACCTGGAAACTCATGTTTCAGTTTATTCCAGATGCTTAAATTAGAGAAGTTCATTTCTCACTGTTCTAGAGTTTGGGAAGTCCTTGATCAAACCAAATGGTTTAGGTGACTCATGAGGCTCATTTTTCTTTGAGGACACCTTTTTGTTTGTTTCCTCACACTTTGGAACAGGCGAGTTAGGTCTCTGCTTCTCACGTGGACCCTGGTCCCATTTAGGATGTTCTGCCCTATCACTTAGTCACTTCCTAGAAGTCCCCATCACGTCATGCTATCTGACATGTTAGGCATTTGGAAGTCAGCTTGACACAAAGATCCAGTCCACAGCCAAGTCTTTCCAGAGTCATCAAGTAGTAAATCCTTTGGTTACCAGTGAGCTAGGGCCACTTGGACATCAAGGGAATAAAACATGGAATGGCTTTCTGCTTTCACAAAATTTCTGAATCCCATGTACAAGGTGATCATATTTCCAGTTTCTCTCCTGTTATTGTTTGTGTATCCCAGGCTTAATTACATTGATCTAATTGAGTGATGCTCAGAGACTTAAAATCCAGTGTTCTTATCTTTTCTCATACTGCTTGTAGGCGGAGCCCTCATGGCATTTCCCCGATGGGTCGGAGAAGGACAGGCGTAGAAGCAGGATTGCAGGAAGTGCTGACGGCAATGGTCTTGTCTTCTTTACCGCACTTGGTCATGAACTGTTTCTTGTGTATGACGAAGAGTACGAAGTAGCTAAGGATTTGTACTACGATATGTTGTATCTACTTCTTCCACACGTGGTTCATACCTTCTGCATTTTTTTAGCTTATCCTCTCAAGTTACTTTTATTCCATGCAGAAAGCTGTTAGATAATTTGCCTAGGTGGGGAGCTTTCTGCTCTCTCTAACGTGAAATCTCTTTGGCTCTCTGACCCTCCAGCTGCCGTCTCCCCTGAAGATGTGCATTTGAAGGCAAGTAAAAATGCCTTTCCATAGAGGCCAGATCATATATTTCCTTTGTCACTTGCCTCCTGAGACTGTCATGTTGAGAGACATGCCATCTTGCAGCAAAAAGGAGGTTGGCAGCAAGCACTGGCAAACATCTGCCTACTCTTAGTTGTAGTATCCCTCACAGTTTCAGATTGAAAAATTTGAGCATTTATAAAAAATGGCTTTCGCTGTGGAAAATACAGCCTTTGAAGTTCAGCCTTTTAGCTAAAAGAGTGTTAGAACATTGCAGGATTGCTACCCAGATCTGGATCATAAAATCACTTTTGGATTCTCACCATTTTCCAGCAGCCATTTTTCAAATTGGTTTTCATTTCCAATGTTAAGAGTGAAAGGAACTGCTGGTCTCATCTTGTCCTGAGCCCCATCTTTGCACCCAGGCAAGTCTCCAGCCAGTCCAGTCTCAGTTGCATAGCCAGGGATGCTTTATTAACTCTGCTCCCCAGCGCTGAGTCCAGCTGATGCCTGTATCTCCGCACCCTCTCTGCCATCAGCATCAAGTAGGCCTGGCAAGGGACTCCCAGATCCTACCTGGGTGCTCACCTGAATGGGATCTCTTTCAGCAGAGTACAGCCTCCATGTCAGTTTAGTCTGTCAGACCACTCAGTCACTGCAAAGCAGGAGCTAGGCACAGACTTCCTGCAGCTCAGGCAACAGGGTTCTCAGCAGGTGTCAGTGTGTGTTATCACACTAGCCACTAACGAAATGGTTCACTTGCTTATGAAGATACCATGTATTTCATGAAAAATTTTTAGTGAATAATTGTTAAATACTAGAATGATTAAAAGATTAATGACCAGCATTTGTAGTAGATAAGATGGGCAAATTACTAAGAAAATAATTAGTATCTTATAATAGGCAATCAATTAAAAAGTTCTGAAATTTAATCCAAGTGTAGAGCATTTTTAATGTTCTTCTGAGTGAATGTGAAAGCATTGTCCTTTTAGTCATCAGACTGGCAGAGATGGGAAAGGCCCACAAGTGCCATGCTTGTGAAGAACTAGAAAGTGGCTTTTCCTATGTTACTGCTTCTCAGTCTTTGTGCAAAGTGGTTGGGCAGTACATGGTGACAACTTTATGCACATTTATCTGTGTGACAGTTGTGCTTCTCACCTGACTCTATCATACAGGTCATTCTTAGCTAGAAAGCTGCTGGTCTGAATTGTCCAGTTCAGCACCATTTATTAGCCTGGATTATCTGTGGACTGTGTGGTCTGCATTCCTTTTATCTGATGTGTAACTCCCTGGAATTATGTACTGAAAAAACAGCTTTTAATGGCTATAATGTGACTCTGCAGATGCAGCCTGACTGCAGGTAGCTGCTATGGTATTCTCTTGCAGGTCCTTGTAAAGGAGAGTGGGGTGGTCTCTCCTACTGTGACTGTTTCCAGCAAGGATTGGCTGGTTGTGTCTGGAGTTTCTCCTCCTCCTCACTGTCCACCATCTTTCTTGAGGCTCCGGTTCCCAGGGCCGCAGGCTTGATCTTCCCCTCTTTAGAATCTTGAGCTTGGACCGGTTCTCCACATGGCACTCCAAAGGATGCTTACAGAGCTGCAAGACTGGCTCCTGGTACTGCCTTCAGTTATACTTGATAGGCATGTGGCCGTACATAATGGTTGTGTAGTGAGTCACCCCTCTTCCCCTGCCAACATTTACAATCTGTTTTTATACAGTTAACATTAACTTACCTGTTATCTTGTGACGACTTAAGATTCTCTCTAATTAATCCAAGTAGTTTGTGCAGTTACTACCAGTTTTCAGCCCAACCCTGCAGTAATGGGCAACCCATACCTTTACTGGTCATCACAGACATTAATTATTGAGATGATTTGTAAAAATCCTCATCTTGGTAAATCAGCTTAGACTGTTCACAAATGCAGCTGGCAGTAGCTGCCTCTTAGCTATAATTCCTTATGCTGGCATGATATCTCAATTACCAAATTCAGGGAAATTATGCCTGTGTATCTCTTTTCTCAATTAACTGTTTTTTTTCCCCCCAGAATAAATAAGATAAAGAAAAGCAGCTAACATTTTTAGTCTTCCATTTTTTTTTTTTTTAAAGTACACTCTGCTAATACGGTTTTAGGAGTTTCACATCCTGTTTTTAAAGAAATCTTCATTGCTAGTTCAGTTTATGAACATTAGAAATATAGACACCATGGCACTATAGATTTTGTAGATTATGAGGAAATTTCCTTAGGATTGCAGTTTCCTCCATGATAACTACATCCTTCAAATCTTGAGTTTATTTTTTTCTCCTGTCTCCTTTCTTACCTCTTTCCTTAAATAACTGGACTACATAGTCAGGAACTCTGAGGAATGGGTAGCAAAGCCCCCACTGCCATTCTCCTCGAGTTGAGTCCTTAGGCATTGATAGTAACCTGTGCTTTCCTGAAATAGTGTATTGGCCACTGGCTTGTACTATTGCCATAATAGCTTTGCGGAAATTTCACCCCATTCAGCGATCATAATAAGAAATAAAGAATCCTTGAAATTCATGATATTAAAAAAAACACTTTAAAAATAACCTACTTAATAGATCTTAAGATAACTAAATAAACACTGTGTTTTTGCTAAAGGAGATGTCTGTTTTTACTGGGTTCAAATACAGGGTAGCATTACTAAGTGTCTACCAAATGTTTTTATATTATCCCCCCCCCCCCTTTATGGACACAAAAAAATACTTGAATTTTAACCTGGGATTCATTTGTTTTGCCTGTTACCACTTTTGCATCCTTAAATTCACAGTGGACCATGTTTGAAAATGACTACTTAGGACATATATTCTTTAGGAGTACTGTACTTTTGTCTCTAAATGAATTTCAGGTATGGAATATCTAAAGGTAAAAGACTTTTCTCCCTTAAACAAAAAGTAGGGTCTTGAATTTGTTTTTTCATTTCTTATGTTGTAGCCATGGAAGATGAATTCTTGAGAGTGAGGCGTCCCAGGCTCTGTTTTCTATCTGCTCTCAGGACTTCATCAAGACAACTGGACACATATTCTTCCACATTTTCCATCATTTCCCTTGTCTGTTGTGCTTTTAAAATATAACAGCTCCATATATCATTATTTTGTATTTATAGTGAAGTAAAGGAACCAATGTGTTGGAAGTGTATTTTTGTTATTCTAGTTTGAGTTGGTTGTTTATTTTGTTGTTCTATTTCATCTCTGGTGGTTGTTAAAATATTTTTTTTAAATTACTGAAACAGCTTCTTGAATATCCCAGGCTGGCCTTGAAATTCCCATGTGGCCTAGGATGATCCTGAACTTCTGATCCTCCTGCCTCAAACCTTCCTAATGCTGGGATTACAGGTGTATGTCACCATGCCTAGTTTATGTGGTGCTGGGCATCAAATTTGATGCTAAGTGCATGGTAGTTAAGCACTCTACCAACTGAGCCATGCCCATCCTTTCTTTGTTGACTTTTGAGGTATACTGAGTTCTTTGGAGATATCTTCAGAAGAATCCTTTCCAAGAAGATCCATCCTGCAGAGCAACTGACCCTGGGGGTGCCCATTCCCAGTTGGAAAACTGTAACACAATCCGTGTACCCGGGCTCAGGAAACATCACTGAAGAGGGGATAGAAAGATTATAAGAGCCAGAGAACCAGCACATTTTATGAGATAGTAGAGTTATACCCATAAAACCTTAACTACATGCTTTCCTAAACACTTGTACAAAGACGTTAGTTGATACTCAATGTGGATATGAAAAATCTCACAAGGCCCCACCCCAAGAAGAAACTGCATCGGCAATTAATGGCTGCTAAAAGAGGGAGAATCAGGCTTCTTTTGTTTTAGTTGGGGTTTCTATTGCTGTGATGAAACACCTTGACCAAAAATGAACTCAGGGAGGAAAGGTTTTATTTGGTTTATCCTTCTGTGTTGTGGTCCATTATTGAAGGAAGCCAGCACAGGAAGTCAAACAGGGCTGGAGGTGATGGCAGAGACCACGCAGAGGTGCTGTTTATTGGCCTACTCCCATGGCCTGCTCAGCCTGCTTTCTTATTGAATCTACGACCAGAATGGGCTGGGCCTTCCATGTCAATCACTAGTTAAGAAAATGCCTTATATCTGGATCTATGGAGGCATCTTCTCAATTGAGTTTTCCTCCTTTTAGGTGACTTTAGCTTGTGTTAAGTTAATATAATGTATCCAGCTCATCCTGATAGGTTTTCCAATCTCAAGTACTCAATCTTAAACACATACGTATTGAGCAATGCTAAATGGACCTAGCATGATGTATTATATATGTGAAAACACACACACACACACACACACACACACACACACACACACACACACACACACAGATAATTAAGAAGTCATGAAGTTCAAAGGAAGTGGGTGGAAGATCTGGTATGAGAGATTATGGGATGAACATGATATAAATACTATACTCATGTGTGAAATTCTAAAAAAAAAAATAGTAAAATAAATGTTAAAAAGAGAACCATCCGTCTAACTTTTTCCACTGAAGCCTGCAGAGTTAAAAACCTCTGCTGCGACCCTGACTGCTAGTTATGGAGACTTTGATCATTGCTGTTTCCTGGGTTTTGTTCTATGCTGCTCACCCTTCTTCGGGCTTGTCAGTAGACATGACCGTGTATGCTGCTCTAGTCAGCCTTTGCTGTTGAAGGTAGTCCTGGAGCAGTTCACTACCTCAGTGTCCTGCTGGGAACTATGAAGAAGTTTGGCTCTTTTCTGATGCAATCCTTCCTTTGGTTGGTCTTCCCTGAGTTAAGAGACTGCTCTGTTTCTAGTCCTCTGCTCAGCATCATTTTTATGGGAAACTGCATAGCTTGCAGCCAGCTTAGGAACAAGTCGTCAGGATTGGTATTGCAATTTTAGGTAGCGTCTTACCTTACTGACTTTCTCTCACTGTCAGATAATGACTCAGAATTATGAATGACTGAAACATGAAATGAGTTTTCCAGTATGTGGATTGGCTATGTGTAATGCGCTGCTATGGTAGATGTGCCTTCTGTGACGTAAGATGGTTGCTACCTGACATCAACCAACCGTCTACCTCATCGCCATCTGTCTGATAGATAGTCAGATACTGGTAAGGGCATGAAGGAAGGATTGGAATAGCTGTCCAGGACTTACTCCAGTTGGGACTGCAACTATCCACTTAGTATTGAGGAACGTTGACAGAATTGGAACTGAAAAAGGTGGAAATAGTCCAGTGGTCAGGGTGAACAGGTTGTTGCTTCATAGAAAACAAAGGCAACCCCTCCTAGAGTCACTGGCTTCAAAGGGACCAAAACCCGCTATCTCTCATGATATTACCAAGAAATAATTTGCAAGAAAAGTCTGGTGAAGATATGTGTGTGTGTGTGTGTGTGTGTGTGTGTGAGTGTGTCACACACACACATTTGTATATGTATATTCATGACATAGTGACTATTACCTCCAAGTTGGTCATTGTCATTGCACACACTGTTCTCACAGAAATTCTGTGACAGGTAAATTGACAGGGTCTCACTGTGTTGTCCAACATTGGTCTAAACTCTGACATGAATATTCTTTTTTCAGAACATTGTATTTATTTATTTTGTGTGAACATGTGTATATGTGGCTATACATGTGTCTGAGGAGGTCAAGTCAGAGGACAACTAGTGCCAGTCTTTTTTTCTCTCAGGGAATTAAATTCTGTTTGTTAGGCATAGTGGCAAA
The DNA here is from genome assembly GCF_000001635.26 of Mus musculus. Lineage (NCBI taxonomy): Eukaryota > Metazoa > Chordata > Mammalia > Rodentia > Muridae > Mus > Mus musculus. The sequence continues at coordinate 36,167,683 of NC_000079.6, forward strand.
CACTTTTAGCCGCTGATGTTCTTGATTTCCACTTTTCAGATATGTAACTATAGGTCTTAAAGGTATCAGGATTCTCTGAGTGCCAAGTGTGTAGCCAGCACTCTGGGGGGGTCCTGGAAGTATAGGAAAGCATTAAGCGAACGACATGGAAAGGTGGTTACATGCTTTTTTAATTGGAAGTACTTCATGGAAACACTTCATAAATGCATGGCTTTATTTCAGCTGGCAGTAGTTTCATATCTATGTATGATTTGCTCATAATCAATAGAAAGAAGTGAATGGTTATAAAGAGGACAGCACAGAGCCATTGAAAGGCCAAGGGAAAGCATGAGCTGTTAAGAAACTGTCAGATTTATAAATGCCCTTTGAAAGCCGGGCAGTGGTGGTGCATGCCTTTAATCACAGCACTTGGGAGGCAGAGGCAGGTGGATTTCTGAGTTCGAGGCCAGCCTGGTCTACAGAGTGAGTTCCAGGACAGCCAAGGCTACACCGAGAAACCCTGTCTTGAAAAAAAAAAGAGCCCTTTGAAGATGCTATGCTAGCAATGTGGGCTGATTTGATGATTGATGGTATACCTGAAGTAGCTGGTATACTCAGGTCAACATTGGTTGGTTTATTGAAAATTGTGCTCAAACTATCTTAATTTTAATGGATTTGATGGTATACATTATCTTACAGATTCCAATAGGAAAAACTTAAAACAGGGGTAATCTTATGTTTTTCAGCTCTACTTGTTATTATCTTGCACTTGATATTGTGTCCAATGGGTTCCTGACTGAAGAAGTACAGAGAGAATGGTGCAATGGTGGTTAGAAGCAAGACATGTGGATCTGGGTCCAGGAGAGAAAAGATGTAGATGATAGTAGAGTCAACTCTTAGGTTTATAGATATCTAATTTTTTTCTTACATCAGTAATCTCTATAAAGTACTTTATCACTTTGCTTTCTGAATTGTCTTTGTATTTTTCATCTTCATATACCTTTTACTGATTTGTTAGAGTTATATCAAAGAAATCAGAGAGGAAAATATAAGATCTGATAATTAAATAATGCAAAGTCCTTTGGCCTTGTATGAGAGAGATTGAATGGATAGGACGTCGAATGTCTTGTATGTGGAACTCATTCGTCAGCTGTGAGCCATATTCCTAGATGCTGATCTGGATGCTTCCTCAACCCCCCCCCCCCCCCCCCGCCCTTTCTCTGAAATTAGTCACCCTTTTACAGAGTTGGAAATTGTAGTTTCATTAGGTTTGTAACTTTGAGATTGGGGTTGGGTCAAAATTAATTCAAACATAAGCCTTGTCTTGCTTTGACTGGAGCATGCTGTTGCCTCTGGTTCCAAATGACTGAACTGCAGATATAGTCAGAGTATAAAATATTGAATAGAAATGTTGAAGTTTGTTTCTATTTTGCTAACCATCATTTCAAGTTGAGGTTTTCTAGGTTAGACTGTGTCTAAAGGATATCTTGCCTGTTAAGGAATTCACTGAGGATCTGGGTATGTGGACCAGAGACTCTGAGCATGTCTGGTCCTTTAGACACCTTTTGAAAAGGTTTATATGTGATACTGTGCTTGTGTCATTGGACTAGCCCATTGATAAGTCAGAGAAGACTCATCTGCTCCCAGGCCATCCATCCTTTAGCTGGGGTTAGAATAAGACCAAGGGGACTCCTTGACTTGACTCATAGAACACAAGGTAAGAGCCTCACCTCTTACCTCTTCTATGAGAGCCTTCTAGGCATTCTCTGTATTTGTCATATCATATCTTATCATGGATACATAAGAATCTTTAGAGCTACCCTGCTTTTAATCACAACTTAGAAATGCACTTATAGGGCTTAATCAGACCTTCTAGACACATGCATTTTAAACTTTAATGTCAGGTCTGAGTATTTAAACAGCAGGAATTTTTGCAAAGTAACATTTATTTTTGAGCCTTCTCCTATGCCATTTAATGCAATTTTATTTTAGGAAAAACCAAACCAAACCAAACCAAACCAAACCAAACCAAACCAAACCAAACCAAACCAAACAGAAAAGCATCCAGGCAGTGTAGAGTTAAAACTAGGTTCCTCACAGAGGTTATTGTGAAGAGCATAGGAGTGTGGCTCACGCACACACTGGAGGCCTGTCTGGTGCTGTCTGCTAGGTGACCTCTCCTCTAGTATTATCCATTTGGTTCTTTCTGTGAAAAGTTAGAGTATATGAACTTTTTGACTTTTGGAAGCCTTCCTAAAACCCTCAAGTTTTAGTTTGTCCTAAAAACACTTTTATATATGCAAACATGCATGTATAGTATGCCTTTCATAAAGCAGTTCATTTTAATGAAATATTTGAAACAACTTACATATCTTCAAAATAGAAATATGAACGTCAGTGTTTTGGCCCTTTTAGGTCGTGAGCTGAATATATCCTCACTGCTGTATAGTCATAGGAAGCCATCAATACAGATTTATTTTTAATTAGGTATTTTCTTCATTTACATTTCCAATGCTACCCTAAAAGTCCCCCATACCCTCCCCCCACTCCCCTACCCACCCACTCCCACTTCTTGGCCCTGGCGTTCCCCTGTACTGAGGCATATAAAGTTTGCAAGACCAATGGGCCTCTCTTTCCACTGATGGCCGACAAGGCCATCTTCTGATACATATGCAGCTAGAGACACGAGTTCTGGGGGGTACTGGTTAGTTCATATTGTTGTTCCACCTATAGGGTTGCAGATCCCTTTAGCTCCTTGGGTACTTTCTCTAGCTCCTCCATTGGGGGCCCTGTTGTCCATCCAATAGCTGACTGTGAGCATCCACTTCTGTGTTTGCTAGGCCCCAGCATAGCCTCACAAGAGAGGCTATATCTCACAAGAGAGGCTATATCTGGGTCCTTTCAGCAAAATCTTGCTAGTGTATGCAATGGTGTCAGCGTTTGGAGGCTGATTATGGGATGGATCCCTGGGTATGGCAGTCTCTAGATGATCCATCCTTTCACCTCAGCTCCAAACTTTGTCTCTGTAACTCCTTCCATGGGTGTTTTGTTTCCAATTCTAAGAAGGGGCAAAGTGTCCATACTGGTCTTTGTTCTTCTTGAGTTTCATGTGTTTTGCAAATTGTATTTTGTTTTGCCAGGCGGTGTGTTAAGAATTTAAACAAATTAAGTCTGAGGCTGTATGAATGTCCCTATGGATGTATGTGCACATATGAAACACATATGGAGGAGTTGGAAGGGACAGTGCAAGCATTGCATTTCTAATTTACTTATTTGAATTTTATTTCCATACATTAAGTTACCTATGAAATATGAGATTAATTTATTATGTAGCCTTGGGTGGCCTGGGCCTCAAATTGCAGACAGGCTGGCCTTGAATTCATAGGGATTTCTGCCTGAACCTGCCTCCCAAGTGAAAGTGCTAGGATTAAAGGCATGTGCTATTATGCCTGACAGGATGAGATGTTTACATATTTGTAAGCACTGGGTTAAAATTTGCAAGTCTGTGGATGTAACCCTTGAAGATGAGATCACACCTGTGAAGAGCTTCTACAGCCCTAGTAGCCAGTGATGCTCAAAAAGTGGTTGTGGTCATGGTGCTAATAATGACTGATGACAAGATTTTACTCTAAACCAAGCTAGAGTGAGAAACTGTGACTTTCATTGTCATGGTTTGTTAGTAATCTTAAAGAGTACAGCCTAGAGTAGGAGATACTTAATAGTTCATGTGCATTAGTTTTCTTGGTTCTCTGTACTATTTTCTAATTGGTTTTAAGTGTAAAATAAGTATAAGTTACTTAATACAAAGGAAAGTAGTCAGAAAAATTATATTGCCGAGAAATGAAAAAGAATGCATCTAGCCAGTGTTGGTGAATTCTGTTTCCTTCTGATTATTTTTGTCAATGCTGCTGTCTTATATGTATATTAGCTCTATCTGAAAAGCAAGGAATATGTATGTGTGTGTGTGTGTGTGTGTGTGTGTGTGTGTATATATATATATATATATATATATATATATATATATATATATTCCTTATGGACCCTAATCTTGTGTATAATATATATTGCATATATTATATATTATGTCTTTCCTATATTATATATAACTATTATATGAATATAGAGAAGGTTAGGGTCTGATCCTGCCTTTGGTGGTTTCTCTTATGATCTGATGACTTATATGATGTTACTGGAAGTGAATTTGGTTTGTCAGTCTCATCCTCAATCTGTTGACATTTGACCTCAAGAGAGTAGGTTTCCTAGACACGTATACTCATGCCCTGCAGAGCCATAGTCCTGAATTTCTATTTTGAAATACATGTCCAACCGTGAGGAATTGTCATTGCTTTCAGTGGGTAGTCTATTGTGCAGGCCTTGTCTGCTTCCCTGTGCTCCCTCTGATCCTTTGTGGTCCATTAGACGGCTTAGGCCTGACTAGGACACACATGCTTCCTGAGAACGTGAACCTGGCAACAAGAAGCAAGTTCAGTGCCAGGAGAAGAACAGCCATAGTTAACAACACAATTCGAGTATGTTGTGTTTCTCCTTCAATGTTGGAAGCCTTCTGCATGGATGAGCTGTATCTATAGTACTATTAATAGATATGTTTTTATTCTTCGTGTCTTGTACTTATGTACTGATGTTATTTTCGATCAGCCATCTATAATTATTTTAATTTAGTTCACAGATGTCTTTCAGATAGAAATTATTGAGTGCTTACTTTGGACAAATATTCTTAGTTTGAGATTAACATGTTTTTGAACAACTATAAATTGGTTATAATGTAAACTATTGTCATTTTTGTTAGATGAAACCAAGTTATATTGACTTGTTTAGTATGTGAAAATTTTTGTAGTAGATATATGAGCAACAATGAATTAGCTTATGATACTTAGCACCAAGGAAAGTGAAAAATGAGTAATATTTTCTCTATAGCACAATCACTTTTTTTTGTAGTCATATTGCATAGTAAATGTTACCGCTAGTGTGGGAACTAAAGGGGCTGGGGGAAGAGGGGGAAGGGAGGATATCCCATGTCTGGCCAGAGTCCCTCCTATGCTCTGGGCAGGTGGACATGGGAGGGCTGCCAGATGCTTTCCACTTGGCCCCAGGTGGGCATCTAAGCCTCTGACCCACTCAACTGGGGGTGGACAAGGGGACTGAGGGGGCCCTGGGGAAACACCCTGCCGCCCCAGAGTTGTGGGAGAGAGGGCTGAGGGAGAGAGGTTTACAAACAGGGGAGAGTTTGTGCAGCAGGCCTTGATGAGCAGAGATAGTCTATGGTTTTAGAGCTTTATTATAGAAAGGCAGCGGGAAAGAGAGAAGGTAAAAGAGAGAGAGAGGCTGGCCATGGCCAAGAGGAAAGAAGTGGGAAAGGAGAGAGAGAAGAAAGGCTAGAGAATAAGAGGGAGAAAGAGGAAGAGAGAGGAGAGAGGAGAGCAGAAGACAAAGAGAGCGAGAGAGTGAGAGAGTGAGGAGGGACCAAACAGCCCCTCATATAGTGGGCTGCTTTATCTTATTGTTGCTAGGTAACTGGGGAGGAGTTTAGTCTGAAGCTCAGAAGCTTGGGACATTGCCTACGTGACTACTAACCATGCTTCTCTTGTTGGGGCTGAAGTGACAGTAACTTCAACAGGAGCCAGGGTTCCAGGAGACATGAGAGAACTCCTTCCATCCCATGTAGGTGAATTATCACCACTAGGTCCCAGGTTCAACATCTCAGCTCGCCTGGAAACCAGACTGTCTTTTCATAGCCCAAGGCCCCACAGCTAGCACATAACTGTACTCACCCTTTAGACACAAATAGATTTTTCTTGTTGGGGTTTATTCACCACAGAGCTGCTGACTTCATTTGCTTGATGCCTTTGTGGAGACTGGAGGACAGAAAACAGATTCAACCCAGAGCTCCTGTTAGACTTCATAAAACAGCTTCAGAGGTGTGTCGGTAGTTGATTTGACTTCACCTATTTTTTCCCTTAACATTTTAGTGTTATTTATAAAATATTATATTTTGGAGGGATTAAAATAAATCCAAAGCTAAGATTGCTCTTTCTTCTATGAGCACTCTAAGGATAGCCAATAATCTTACCTCTAAGTGTATTATTCAGGGTTATAAATCATCGAGAAATACAGGCTCTTCCTCTAGAAAAGACATGGTGATCCTATGATTTTAAAATCTCAAGGCCCCTTCATGCCCACGTAGCTAGAAGTTGTGGGTGTTTTAAAATGTTGTGGTGGCAGCCACAGTGTACATTTAGAGCCACCATTTGGGACGTACAGAGAGAGTACAAGAGAAAAGAGGAGGGAAAGAGAACCCTTGCATTTGTTACCTTTCCTATAGCTCTGACAAAACTCTCAACAGAAACAGCTTACGGGAGGAGTCTTTAATTTTGGGGTACACTTTCCATTGGTCATGGTGGAGAAGGTGTGGCGCTTTGGACCAATAAGTGGAGTTCTTCACATTGCTGTAAGAACATGATTCAGACTCTAGGCAACCATAGAGGCCAATATATATCTTTCAAGGTGCACCCTTGGAGGCCACATGTCTGAAAGGTGAAGTAGCACCATCAGCTGAGGAGCAAGTATTCAAGCACAGGTGTTGTGGGTGATGTTTCCTGGCAAACCATGGAAGCCGCCATTGTTCCTTATGTATTCACTTGGTTCAGTTTTGAAGTCTGACTTTCACTGTCATGCATGATTTGCTCGCAGTGATTCTGCTCACTTCTCTGGCTTTATGTTTTAGCATGTAGCATATCAACTCTTTTGGCTTGGAGATGAAGTGACTCATTAGCTGGAACATCAAAAGTGCGTGCATGTGCACGTGTGTGCTTGGGGGCCCGGATAGATATTCCTTTTAGTATTCAAAGCATTTAACATGAGTTAGAAGTCATTTTGTCAACCTAACTTTTTGGCTGTCTCTTCTGTTATTGTGTAGTGATTAACACAGATGAGCAGCTTTACACGACACCAGTTTACTGCTCCATATTTTGCAGATGCCTGGTCCAAGCTCTCTGGGAAACTCCTCAGGAGCTTACAAGGGTGAAAGTGCAGTGCAGTTTGGGTCATATGCTCATTCAGAACTTGGTTTCTCTCCCAGACTCAAATCAAGGTAGGCAGAATTGAAGTTCTCTGAGAATCTGGAACTTCTGGACCATTTTCATATGTGACTAAAAGCAGCTTCTTCCAGGGCCGATGATGTAACTCCATTCACATGCATGCGTGAAGCATGGGTTCAGTCATTACACTGACTGAGGAGACTCACCTGTAATCCTAATACTCCAAATGGAGGAACAGCATGCCCAGGGACTCAAGTGCATTCTTGGCAACGTAGTAAAACGCAGGCTAGCCTAGGCCAGCCTAGGTATATAAACTCTTAAAACCCACAAAACCAACAGCCTTCCTCTTCAGCTTCCTCCTAGACAAGGTCACAAAGCCCAGGCCATATCCAGCAGGAGCCAGCTTTGCCAAGAAAATAGAAACCATGTTTTAGCAAGAATACTGGCTTCTGGCTTTTTTTGCTAGCAGCTGCTGGCCTCTTTTTCTACTTATAGCCCAGCCCTGGCTATAAGTAGAAAAGATGACTTTGATATAGAGAAGTTAGATTTATTTTTACTTGATTTATTTGTTTCGAAAGAACTAAAACAGTATAACATTTCAAGTTACAAATATAAATTTTTATATTCAAGACTTATACAGTACAAATGGGTTTTTAATAACATTAAAATCTGTTAAATTGTATCTTTGACAATTTTACAAAGTAGTTATTTTATAGCTCAAATTCTGCTTCTGTCAGCAGGAATACTGGCTCTAATTGCTGAAATAAATTGTCAGTGCAGTTTTAAGTAAGGTTTCATGGGTGAGCACATCGTAACTGGGAGACTAGGAATACATGAAGTTGGGTTTTGGCATCATCCTGCCTTCGCTTTCCTTGTAGGACTTTGGCTGCACTCTCCTGGTAGGTGAGTTAGTAGTGTGAGCCGCAGTTATTGGAGTGTTACAGTGCTAGTTTTGGCTGTGTTTGTTTTCTAAGATTCCTTCCTATTCACTCAATGTTTGCGCAGTCTTTAGTTAGCTTAATCTTTCTTGATGCTGGGGATATGTGTACCCTTCTCTCAACTCCCTTACTAGAGTTAGGTTGATCCACTTAGATCCTTTGTTCACTTGACTGTTGGTGCCAACAATCGCACACTCGTTTGTCTCAGATTGTGTTCTTGTTAATATCATCACATTTTTATAATTCTACTAGTTTTTAAAACTAACTAACGTAAGTGTGTCACATTGAAGTCATTGTACAAGTTAGCAGTGCCTGCCATGTGGAGTCCTTGATGTTTGTGCTTCTTTGGGATGATGTGGGAGGATGTGTTTCTTTTTAACTAAGGCATGCGTGGCCCTGTTTAGCCTATAGGCGTAGTTTGAGGGTGAACTTTCCGTGTTTGTAAGTGTTGCCTGCATCAAATCTGGCTGTACAACGAAGAATGCTACAATGCCTTGCGTTCTAAAGTAAAGAAGATCTTTGCTGCACCTTATTCTCCTGTTTAAGATGACAAAGCTTGTCTTTTGATCTTTTTGTTATTTTTATTGTTTACAGTAGGGTCTTATGTAAACTGCATGACTTCAAACTCCTTAGGCAGCCAAGTATGACTTGAACTCCTGATCCTCCTCTCTGCATCTTCCAAGTGTTATTACGGGTTTATATACCATGCATGTCTGGTCAGAGGATCTTTTGTTTTTTGAATTGTTTGGATATCTCTTACATTTCTGTAGTATGTTGTAATATAACCCATTCTCCTTTTCTTCCTCCCCCAATCCCTCTGATATGCTCCTCCCTACCTCTTGTCTGTCTCACCTTTTTCTTGAATTTTTTTCTTTTTGTGAACTTCATACAATTCATTTTGATCATATTTAGGCCCCAACCTGTTTCTTTAACTTCTCCCTGGTCCCCCCCCCCCCCATATCCTCTTTAAAAATATTGAATCAGTAGTTCCTCAACTTCCATTTGTACTGTCCATTTATTTCTGGGTGTAGGGCTGTCTACTACTGTGTGGTTAACCTCTACTCCTGTTTAACATATTGCCTGAAGTCTCAGCTAGAGAAGGAAGATAAAGGGGATACATATAGGAACAGAACAAGCCAGGTATCATTATTTGCAGATGATATGATTCTATACAGAAAATACGTTAAAGTCTGAACTAGAAATTTCCTACACTGATAAACATGTTCTGCACAGTTCCTCCCTCCCCTCCCCCTCCCCCACTCCCTTTCCCCCTCCCCCTCCCTTTGTCTCTCTCTCTCTCTCTCCTTTCAAATAACCACATGGGTAGCTTCAATGTGAAAACTGATTTTCTCACCCCAGCATCCATTTGTTGCCAATTGCTAGCTCCCTAGCTGTGTCTGAGACTTTATGAGTCCCACTCCTATTCCTGCTGTCATTTTGACTGCTTGATCTTGTAGATGCAGTCATAGCCACTGTGAGTTCATGTGTGCAGTGCCCTGTTATGTCCAGAGAATATTGTCTTGCTACAGCCTTCCACTACCTTTTGCTCTTACAGTCTTTCTGTTTGCTCTTTTATGAAAGGGGTAGAGATGTGACATGGTGGAGATAGATACTCATGTCTCTGTGATTAGTTCATTACCATACGTTTTTAACATTAAAAATTCTAATAGTGAAATTAATCCTGTAGTTTTTTTAGGGAATAAAAAGTTATTTATTGGTTCAAGTACTCAAACACGTGGAAGCGGTCCTTGTTCATTTTAATGGTTCTAACAGTCCTTGCTCAGATTGTGACATGGTGTCTCATTTAGAATGGTGCTTTTTGCCATCTCTTATTCTCTGCATCCTGACCACTTGTGGTTCTGTATTAATTACTGTCTATGGTAAAACAAACAAACAAACAAACAAACATGCTTCTTTGATGAGGGTCGAGAGATGAATTGTTCTTTGGGTATAAAGAAAAGAACTTAGAAATGTATTACTATGTCTGTTTAGGAGAATAAGAGTATAGATGCTCTGGTAGGACCTATGACCTAGCCAGCCAGGGATTTTTGGCCAATTTAATAGCACCAGACAAGAGTTCTGTCTCATGGTGTGAGCCTCCAGTGTAAGAAGAAAGTGGTTGTTTGCTATCATAACATGTGTGCTACTGTTGCTCCACTGGCTGTATCCTGCAGGGCTGGACATTGTTGAAGCTCACTGAGTTCACTGCTGGGTAAGACTGTTGATTCTCTTCTTTCCAGGCAGTACACATAGCACCTTCCAACAGCATGAAAGCTAGCCTGTAGGGGTGAAAATTCCCTCTTGGTACCAGCTATTTTATGGAACAGTTGGAGGAGTATTGTTGTTAGTTCTTTGAAGATATGGTAGAATTGTTTACTGAAGCCATCTGGCTGTGGGATTTTTAAAATTACTGCTTCTATCTGTAGTGGTGGTGCATACCTTTAATCCTAGCATGAGAGAGGAAGAGGTAAGTGAATTTTAAGGCCAGCTTAGTCTACAGATTTAGTTCCAGGAAAGCCAGGGCTACAAGGGCTACATAGCAACCCCATCTTGAAAGAGAGAGAGAGAGAAAGAGAGAGAGAGAGAGAGAGAGAGAGAGAGAGAGAGAGAGAGAGAGAGAAATTGCTACTTCTATTGGGTCTGTTTAAAGTACTTATTTATCTAAGTTTAACTTTATTTGGTCATTTGCATCAAAAAATTAGTCTTCTTTTAGATTTTTCAGTTTAGTGGATTATAAAATTTTAGAGTAGGTCTGTAAGATTTTCTGAATCTCTTCAATGTCTATTGTGCTGTGTCCCTTTTATCGGTCATTAATTTGGTCTCTGTGTCTTAGTTATTTTGGCTAAAGTTTGTTAATGTTGTGAATCTTTATAAAGAACTAACCCTTTATATCTTTTTGTTTCTATTTTATTAATTTTTCAGTCCTGATTTTGATTCTTTCTTCCCATCTACTGTTTTCTTTTTCCAAGCCATTCAGTTATGTCTTTAATTAATTAATTTTTGATCTCTCAAATATTTGATATAGGCACTTAGTCCTACTAACTCTCTCTCCTCTCAGTACTACACCTTCATTGTGTCCCATGGATTCTGTTGTGTTTTGGTTTCATTTTCATTGAATTTTAGGAATTTTTAAAAATCCTTCTTGATGTCTTCCTGGACCCAGTTATCATTTAGTTCCATGTTGCTGGATTTCCATGAGTTCATGTCCTTTTTTAGTTCTTTTTGCTGTTGATATCCAGCTTTATTACTGTGCTTGGGTAGAATTCAGGATATTAGTTCAGTTTTCCTTTATTTGTTGAGAATTGCTTTGTGTCCTAAAATATGGTCAGTTTTGGAGAAAGTCAGCTATTGATACAAATGCACATTCTTTAGTGGTGAAGTGTTCTGTAGGGGCCTGTTAGGTCCATTTGATATTCAATGTCATGTAACCCCAGTGTTTTGTCTTTTTAGATTTTTCCAGATGACTTGTTTATTGGTGAGAATTGGATATTGAAGTCACCCACTATCAGTGTAGTGGGAGTTTTATGCCCAGTAGATTTTTAAAATGGAGTTGGATACACTTGTGCTCAATGTATTTATGTTGAGAATTGTGATAGCCTTTGGTGGACTGCTCATTTGATAACTATCTTAATCTTTTCACATGTTTGTCCTGAAACTGAGTATGAGTTTTTTCAGTGTTGTCTGAACAAGCTGATTGTATTTATCTCTTTTCTCCCCAGCCCAGTATAGATGAGATTCTGGAACTATTAATGTTGACTTTGTCCTAGCTGGAAACATTGAGAGAAACTTGCCATAGAGTAACTGTTATATGCTGTAATGGCCTATGTAGGGGAATTGGAAGGAGATGAAAAAGTAGAGCTGTATAAACCTTCTTTCAAACTGTATAGCATCATGGACCTGTGGATGCCTAGGGAGGTAGGTGGTTCAAGTGTGGCAGGGACGCTGGCAGTTGGAAAGGCAAGCCCTCCTAAGATAGTGTCACACAGACCTGTCAGAGAAAGGCCATTCTGTCTTGCAGATACTCATGTCTCTGTGAAAATTCTAACAGTGAAATTATTCCCATAGTTTCTTTAGGGAATAAAAAGATATTAGTTCAAATCCTCAAAAAACTTGGAAGGCCCTTGCTTATTTTAGTGGTTGTAACTATTTTTGCTCAGATGGGAATAACTTGAATATAGTGTAATTCTCTAGTCTGCTGCAGAGAAGGCTGTTGAGAATATGATCCAGGGGTTAGAGCTAGAACCAAATCACTGCCTTATTAAAGGGCCTATTATTCCAAATGATAAGCTCTGTTAGTCAGCCAGAAGCATAGAATGGAGGGTGAGCAGACTTGGCCTGGGTACTATAATTTATCCTTGATCCAAAATAGTATGCTTGAGTTTCATCATTGGATCAGGACTTTGGATTCTTGGCATACCAACCTTGCTATATAACTTCTGCATCTCATCCTTCCCTCCCTGCAAAGAGGGTCTTGCTATCTATTACCCAAGCTAGCCTTGCCCTCATGGCAGTTTTCCTTCCTTAGCTCCCTGAGCGTTGTGATTACAAGTATGAGTTACTTTGTCCAGCTTCTATGGAATAATCGTGGTGTTGAATTAGGATAATGGCTAAATGAGTTGATATATATGGATTGCATGGTTAGTGACTCAGTCAATGCCATCAATTATGATATTATTCGTTTATTATGATATATGATACATATGTGTTATATGTTATACATAGTTATTTAGTGCTCATCAGTTCTACCAGATCTTGTGCTGGTGGAGATGGTGAGGAAAAAAAAGCTGCCTTTTGTGATATTCATTCTTTGCTGTGCTATCAAAGTCAGTAATCTTATGGCAGGCAGCTCTTTTTATAATGAGAAATATCAAGGAGTGCTAGGATTGTGTAGACTGTGAGGCTTGCTCATTGGCTGGTTGGGTTTAGATGCAGTTTGAGTCTCCATTGTAGGAAGATGGTACTTCATTCTCTGGTGTTTAGAAGTGATTGGGAAGAGACAAGCTCCTCAGGGTGGAATTCAGTTACTGAGTTCCAGTGGCTTTATAAGGAGTGTGCTCCGAAGAGACATGTACTCCTGCCTTCTGTTTCCTGTTGTGTGACACCTCTGTTACCCCTGAACTTTCCCAATGAGAAGACTGTCATCAGATTCTGACCTACTAGGACTGTGAATCAAGTAACTTGTTAAGCGTCAGGTATTTTGTTATAGCAACACAACTGGACTGACATATTGCTCACTGGAGTGTATTTGACTGGTTGTTACCTTAGTCTCAGGTAAATTTAATTAGGGGAAGCATCTTGATCACAAATAAAGATAACTAAATCTAGAGCCCCTTGAAGTGGGGCCTTCCCTACCAGTTCTCTGTCACAGACACATACAGTAAGGCCCATTTCCTTTTCATGCAGAACAGGGCAATGTGGTATAAAGAGGAAGAATTTCAGCTCAGAGTTTGAACTGTGTGCTTGAGAGCAGCAGGCAGTTAACTGCTGTGTACTGGCATAGCAAAGAGGCTTGAACTTTAAGAATGATTCTTTTCTTTGTTCTCTTTATCCTGAAGTTTTCACATTATATTAATCATCCCCACAGCTTATATAAGGTTACACTAGAGAATCTGAATAATTCAAATAAACTTCAAAGTAGAAAAAAAAAAGCCCATGATCGTTCATAGGCAATTAAAAAGGAAAATGGACTGTCTAGTTTCGAAGCATTTTGTCATAGGAAATACAACCCCCCCCCCTTTTTCACCCTCTTTTTTTCCTTCTCAAATGCTTTGTCACAGAAATAACTGGAGAAATCTCATTAAAAGGCACCCTGGGGATCTGGGGGTGGCTGTATGGCTTAGTGGTGTGAAACAATGGGCTGTAGACCAGCAGTGCCATCAGCACCTAGGCATCCTCATTCAGATTCCTGGAAGAGCAGCCATCTGCATCCAACTTTCCCATCTCTGAAGTCAAAAATATGAAGCCAGTGATGTGTAGCATTGGCTACACTTAGTGGTGTATGCCTACAATCCAGCACCTGGAGGCCAAGAAAGGAGGATTACTCAGAGTTTAAGGCTAGCCTAGGCTACATTGTAAAACGTTTCTTCTACCTCTATGTGTGTTATTCACGTGTTCTTGTAAAAGACAGGAATCTTTCATTCCTTACTAAGGCTCATGGTACATGTGTAATTATCTCCGGCAATAATTTTCCTATGTATGTATTCACATTACTTTCATCACTGGAGCCTATAACTATTTTTTATAAAATGGCAGTTCCCCAAATAAATCTCCTGTGTTTTTATCAGGGTCTCAGTCCCATTTTTTTTGTCATTTTTCACTGCCTGAGCCACTGTCACAGTGTTCTAGGATTTGAAATCCATGTGTATGGTGCTTTTGGTACAATTGAGCACCTACTATTTATCCTGTCAACATTTTATTGACGGCTTACATGCATACAGAATGGGCTGAAAGAGCTGCATGGTACATTTCTGCATTCTTCAGTTAATGTTATACATGCTTTGCCATCTCTGGTCCCCTCTCCATCTATAGAGCCATCTTTCTTTTCATGAGGGGGATTTTTTTTTGTTTGTTTTTGTTTTTGTTTTGTTTTTGGTTTTTCCAGACAGGGTTTCTCTGTATAGCCCTGGCTATCCTGGAACTCACTTTGTAGACCAGGCTAGCCTCGAACTCAGAAATCTGCCTGCCTCTGCCTCCCGAGTGCTGGGATTAAAGGCGTGCACCACCACACCTAGCCATGAGGGGGATTTTTAGAGTGAGTTGCTAACTTCCTCTTAACTGCAGACAACTGTCTAACTGGAGCTCATATTTGTTCATGACTGATTCACTCACATACATTTATATACAGTAAAACGCACAAGGAGTAGGTCTATCACCCATCTCTTTCTGGCAGTGTTTATACCTGTGTAATTCAAACCCATCAAGGTGTTAAAATTATCATCAATGCTAAGAAGTGCCTCTTTAGCACTAAACAAACAAACAAACAAACATCAAAACAACACCAACAATTAAACAAAAATCCCCACAGCAGGTTGTACATAATCAGACAAGACATTTAGTGTCAAGCTGCAGAAGTTTCCTGATGATTCTTGTCAATGAGCCTAAAAGTGTGTCTACTCTCCAAGAGACGGGAGGACAGCAGATGAGCCCTCCAGCTGCTTGTAATTGTCATGGATGATTCTGGTTGCATTGGTGGTTTCCTGACTGTAGTGACATTGTCTGTCCACCTGACTTTGCTCCAGAGTTTCCTTCAGGTAGAAGGAAGAATGGGCAATGTTGCTGATTCTCCTAACGAAGACCTCAGGGATTCTGGTGGTCCTTGAACACCCTGTCTCTGTAGAGTGTCAGGAGGTTGTTGACGCGCAGCACATACCTACAGGCTTAATGCTCTTCAGATTTAGTTTTGTGGTACACAGCTAACTTTGAGGAGGAGAGACATTTGAAAAGCCCCCATAATTATCTAAGCCGAGGGTCTGAGGACATGCTGATGTAGAAGGAATTCTCTCTTCTGGGCTGGAGCCTCACAGGAAAAATGGGGGTTTGAGTGGATCTCAGTCCCTGGCTAAGCTCTCAGCTTTCTGATCTCACCTGCAAATAGGTGGCTCCTGTGGTATTTATAGCAAGATGTGGCTCTTGAGAGATCTCATGACGTTGTCACAGGAGCAACGGACAGACTCCGTTACTTTTCTTCCAGGCCTATGCTGTGCACTTTGTGGTATGCTATAGTGCATATTGTATAGTCTGAATTTTATGAATAAACTGTTGTTTTCCTATGAGGTTAAAAAAAAACTGTCCTCTGGTCCCTTTACAGTCAGCCTCTCATTACCAGTATTTTCCAGAGGAATGTTTCATTCTAATTTTTCCCTCCACAAAAAATGAGTTTTCTGTCTTATGTTACATAAAGAAAACAGGATAGTTTGTCTGGTCTGTGACTTTCATGTGTTTGTACAAAATAGCCACAGGTCTTTAACGATCAACCATTGTCCATAGGAAAAGCTTATAGTTCCTAATAGTACAGTGTTTTGATATATTTCTGTTTTCATGAGACCTAAATTTGTAACTGGCGTTAGCATCTGTGGAAGGTTTTTAAAGTAATGGTTGCCTACCCTCTCAGTGCCTGGTGAGACTGACTAGAGCTACTGCTTTGCTTCTGCTCTCTGGAACACACATAAAACTGTTGTTCCAGACAGTCATTTTACGTGCTGTACAAAATATTACATTTAAATTCCTGGAGTAGCATAGCTGTTGTGTAAAGCTATCTTTCTGATGTGGCCCTTTGAAAGCGGTTTCTTAATGTATCATATTCTCTGTGGCCTCTCCTTTTGGTGGGAACTGAGAACTTAAGGTGTGTGTATATTTTTTCTTTTAAGTCATTTATTTTTTGGTCATTTCCTCACTGGAGAGTTTGCTTAAGTTGCTTTTGTGTAGGAAGAATAATGATTCTTTCAATTTTTTTGTTTCATTTTCCTTTTTCTTCCTTTTTACTATTTAAACCCAAAGCTAAATTTTATTTTTTATAGATTTTAAAAATGTGTTTAATACTGCTTTCTTATCCATGTACATATCATCATAAACTTCATTCATGTGAGCAGACCCTCCCACCCCTCCAAACTCAAAGGATAAAAGGCATAGAGTAAAAGACCTGCTTCGATCTTGCCAGCGGAGTCACCTGACACCCGCAAGGGCCCACACAGGATTCCCCACAGGATCCTAAGACCTCTGGTGAGTGGAACACAGCGCCGGCCCCAATCCAATCGCGCAGAACCTGAGACTGCGGTACATAGGGAAGCAGACTACCCGGGCCTGACCTGGGGCACAAGCCCCTTCCGCTCCACTCGAGCCCCGGGCTACCTTGCCAGCGGAGTTGCCTGACACCCGCAAGGGCCCACACAGGATTCCACAAGGGATCCTAAGACCTCTAGTGAGTGGAACACAACTTCTGCCAGGAGTCCGGTTCGAACACCAGATATCTGGGTACCTTCCCTGCAAGAAGAGAGCTTTCCTGCAGAGAATACTCTACCCACTGAAACTAAGGAGAGTGCTACCCTCCCAGGTCTGCTTATAGAGGCTAACGGAGTCACCTGAAGAACAAGCTCTTAACAGAGACAACTATAACAGCTAGCTTCAGAGATTACCAGATGGCGAAAGGCAAACGTAAGAATCCTACTAACAGAAATCAAGACCACTCACCATCATCAGAACGCAGCACTCCCACCCCACCTAGTCCTGGGCACCCCAACACAACCGAAAATCTAGACCCAGATTTAAAAACATTTCTCATGATGATGATAGAGGACATCAAGAAGGACTTTCATAAGTCACTTAAAGAATTACAGGAGAGCACTGCTAAAGAGTTACAGGCCCTTCAAGAAAAGCAGGAAAACACAGCCAAACAGGTAGAAGTCCTTAAAGGAAAACAGGAAAACACATCCAAACAGGTAATGGAAATGAACAAAACCATACTAGAACTAAAAAGGGAAGTAGACACAGTAAAGAAAACCCAAAGCGAGGCAACGCTGGAGATAGAAACCCTAGGAAAGAGATCTGGAACCATAGATGCGAGCATCAGCAACAGAATACAAGAAATGGAAGAGAGAATCTCAGGTGCAGAAGATTCTATAGAGAACATCGACACAACAGTCAAAGAAAATACAAAATGCAAAAGGATCCTAACTCAAAACATCCAGGAAATCCAGGACACAATGAGAAGACCAAACCTACGGATAATAGGAATTGATGAGAATGAAGATTTTCAACTTAAAGGGCCAGCTAATATCTTCAACAAAATAATAAAAGAAAACTTCCCAAACATAAAGAAAGAGATGCCCATGATCATACAAGAAGCCTACAGAACTCCAAATAGACTGGACCAGAAAAGAAAATCCTCCCGACACATAATAATCAGAACAAAAATGCACTAAAGATAGAATATTAAAAGCAATAAGGGAGAAAGGTCAAGTAACATATAAAGGAAGGCCTATCAGAATTACACCAGACTTTTCACCAGAGACTATGAAAGCCAGAAGAGCCTGGACAGATGTTATACAAACACTAAGAGAACACAAATGCCAGCCCAGGCTAATATACCCGGCCAAACTCTCAATTACCATAGATGGAGAAACCAAAGTATTCCACGACAAATCCAAATTCACACAATATCTTTCCACGAATCCAGCCCTTCAAAGGATAATAACAGAAAAGAAGCAATACAAGGACAGAAATCACGCCCTAGAACAAACAAGAAAGTAATCCCTCAACAAACCAAAAAGAAGACAGCGACAAGAACAGAATGCCAACTCTAACAACAAAAATAATAGGAAGCAACAAATACTTTTCCTTAATATCTCTTAATATCAATGGACTCAATTCCCCAATAAAAAGACATAGACTAACAGACTGGCTACACAAACAGGACCCAACATTCTGCTGCTTACAGGAAACCCATCTCAGGGAAAAAGACAGACACTACCTCAGAGTGAAAGGCTGGAAAACAATTTTCCAAGCAAATGGTCTGAAGAAACAAGCTGGAGTAGCCATTCTAATATCGGATAAAATCGACTTCCAACCCAAAGTTATCAAAAAAGACAAGGAGGGACACTTCATACTCATCAAAGGTAAAATCCTCCAAGAGGAACTCTCAATTCTGAATATCTATGCTCCAAATGCAAGGGCAGCCACATTCATTAAAGACACTTTAGTAAAGCTCAAAGCACACATTGCACCTCACACAATAATAGTGGGAGACTTCAACATACCACTTTCATCAGTGGACAGATCGTGGAAACAGAAACTAAACAGGGACACAGTGAAACTAACAGAAGTTATGAAACAAATGGACCTGACAGATATCTACAGAACATTTTATCCTAAAACAAAAGGATATACCTTCTTCTCAGCACCTCACGGGACCTTCTCCAAAATTGACCATATAATTGGTCACAAAACAGCCCTCAATAGATACAAAAATATTGAAATTGTCCCATGTATCCTATCAGACCACCATGGCCTAAGACTGATCTTCAATAACAACATAAATAATGGAAAGCCAACATTCACGTGGAAACTGAACAACACTCTTCTCAATGATTCCTTGGTCAAGGAAGGAATAAAGAAAGAAATTAAAGACTTTTTAGAGTTTAATGAAAATGAAGCCATAACGTACCGAAACCTTTGGGACACAATGAAAGCATTTCTAAGAGGGAAACTCATAGCTCTGAGTGCCTCCAAGAAGAAACGGGAGAGAGCACATACTAGCAGCTTGACAACACATCTAAAAGCTCTAGAAAAAAAGGAAGCAAATTCACCCAAGAGGAGTAGACGGCAGGAAATAATCAAACTCAGGGGTGAAATCAACCAAGTGGAAATAAGAAGAACTATTCAAAGAATTAACCAAACGAGGAGTTGGTTCTTTGAGAAAATCAACAAGATAGATATATCCCTTAGCTAGACTCACTAAAGGGCACAGGGACAAAATCCTAATTAATAAAATCAGAAATGAAAAGGGAGACATAACAACAGATCCTGAAGAAATCCAAAACACCATCAGACCCTTCTACAAAAGGTTATACTCATCAAAACTGGAAAACCTGGACGAAATGGACAAATTTCTGGACAGATACCAGGTACCAAAGTTGAGTCAGGATCAAGTTGACCATCTAAACAGTCCCATATCACTTAAAGAAATAGAAGCAGTTATTACTAGTCTCCCAGCCAAAAAAAGCCCAGGACCAGACGGGTTTAGTGCAGAGTTCTATCAGACCTTCAAAGAAGATCTAATTCCAGTTCTGCACAAACTATTTCACAAAATAGAAGTAGAAGGTACTCTACCCAACTCATTTTATGAAGCCACTATTACTCTGATACCTAAACCACAGAAAGACCCAACAAAGATAGAGAACTTCAGACCAATTTCTCTTATGAATATCGATGCAAAAATCCTCAATAAAATTCTTGCTAACCGAATCCAAGAACACATTAAAGCAATCATCCATCCTGACCAAGTAGGTTTTATTCCAGGAATGCAGGGATGGTTTAATATATGAAAATCCATCAATGTAATCCATTATATAAACAAACTCAAAGACAAAAACCACATGATCATCTCGTTAGATGCAGAAAAAGCATTTGACAAGATTCAACACCCATTCATGATAAAAGTTTTGGAAAGATCAGGAATTCAATGCCCATACCTAAACATGAAAAAAGCAATCTACAGCAAACCAGTAGGCAACATCAAAGTAAATGGAGAGAAACTGGAAGCAATCCCACTAAAATCAGGGACTAGACAAGGCTGCCCACTTTCTCCTACCTTTTCAACATAGTACTTGAAGTATTAGCCAGAGCAATTCGACAACAAAAGGAGATCAAGGTGATACAAATTGGAAAAGAGGAAGTCAAAATCACTTTTTGCAGATGATATGATAGTATATATAAGTGACCCTAAAAATTCTACCAGAGAACTCCTAAACCTGATAAACAGCTTCGGTGAAGTAGCTGGATATAAAATAAACTCAAACAAGTCAATGGCCTTTCTCTATACAAAGAATAAACAGGCTGAGAAAGAAATTAGGGAAACAACACCCTTCACAATAGTCACAAATAATATAAAATACCTTGGCGTGACTCTAACTAAGGAGGTGAAAGATCTGTATGATAAAAACTTCAAATCTCTGAAGAAAGAAATTAAAGAAGATCTCAGAAGATGGAAGGATCTCCCACGCTCATGGATTGGCAGGATAAACATTGTAAAAATGGCTATCTTGCCAAAAGCAATCTACAGATTCAATGCAATCCCCATCAAAATTCCAACTCAATTCTTCTACGAATTAGAAGGAGCAATTTGCAAATTCATCTGGAATAACAAAAAACCTAGGATTGCAAAAAGTCTTCTCAAGGATAAAAGAACCTCTTGGTGGAATCACCATGCCTGACCTAAAGCTTTACTACAGAGCAATTGTGATAAAAACTGCATGGTACTGGTATAGAGACAGACAAGTAGACCAATGGAATAGAATTGAAGACCCAGAAATGAACCCACACACCTATGGTCACTTGATCCTCGACAAGGGAGCTAAAACCATCCAGTGGAAGAAAAACAGTATTTTCAACAATTGGTGCTGGCACAACTGGTTGTTATCATGTAGAAGAATGCGAATCAATCCATACTTATCTCCTTGTACTAAGGTGAAATCTAAGTGGATCAAGGAACTTCACATAAAACCAGAGACACTGAAACTTATAGAGGAGAAAGTGGGGAAAAGCCTTGAAGATATGGGCACAGGGGAAAAATTCCTGAACAGAACAGCAATGGCTTGTGCTGTAAGATCGAGAATTGACAAATGGGACCTAATGAAACTCCAAAGTTTCTGCAAGGCAAAAGACACCGTCAATAAGACAAAAAGACCACCAACAGATTGGGAAAGGATCTTTACCTATCCTAAATCAGATAGGGGACTAATATCCAACATATATAAAGAACTCAAGAAGGTGGACTTCAGAAAATCAAATAACCCCATTAAAAAATGGGGCTCAGAACTGAACAAAGAATTCTCACCTGAGGAATACCGAATGGCAGAGAAGCACCTGAAAAAATGTTCAACATCCTTAATCATCAGGGAAATGCAAATCAAAACAACCCTGAGATTCTACCTCACACCAGTCAGAATGGCTAAGATCAAAAATTCAGGTGACAGCAGATGCTGGCGTGGATGTGGAGAAAGAGGAACACTCCTCCATTGTTGGTGGGATTGCAGGCTTATACAACCACTCTGGAAATCAGTCTGGCGGTTCCTCAGAAAATTGGACATAGTACTACCGGAGGATCCAGCAATACCTCTCCTGGGCATATATCCAGAAGATGCCCCAACTGGTAAGAAGGACACATGCTCCACTATGTTCATAGCAGCCTTATTTATAATAGCCAGAAGCTGGAAAGAACCCAGATGCCCCTCAACAGAGGAATGGATACAGAAAATGTGGTACATCTACACAATGGAGTACTACTCAGCTATTAAAAAGAATGAATTTATGAAATTCCTAGCCAAATGGATGGACCTGGAGGGCATCATCCTGAGTGAGGTAACACATTCACAAAGGAACTCACACAATATGTACTCACTGATAAGTGGATATTAGCCCCAAACCTAGGATTCCCAAGATATAAGATACAATTTGCTAAACACATGAAACTCAAGAAGAATGAAGACTGAAGTGTGGACACTATGCCCCTCCTTAGAATTGGGAACAAAACACCCATGGAAGGAGTTACAGAGACAAAGTTTGGAGCTGAGATGAAAGGATGGACCATGTAGAGACTGCCATATCCAGGGATCCACCCCATAATCATCATCCAAATGCTGACACCATTGCATACACTAGCAAGATTTTATCGAAAGGACCCAGATGTAGCTGTCTCTTGTGAGACTATGCCGAGGCCTAGCAAACACAGAAGTGGATGTTCACAGTCAGCTAAATAATGGATGGATCACAGGGCTCCCAATGGAGGAGCTAGAGAAAGAACCCAAGGAGCTAAAGGGATCTGCAACCCTATAGGTGGAACAACATTATGAACTAACCAGTACCCCGGAGCTCTTGACTCTAGCTTCATATGTATCAAAAGATGGCCTAGTCGGCCATCACTGGAAAGAGAGGCCTATTGGACACGTAAACTTTATATGCCCCAGTACAGGGGAACGCCAGGGCCAAAAAGGGGAGTGGGTGGGTAGGGGAGTGGGAGTGGGTGGGTATGGGGGACTTTTGATATAGCATTGGAAATGTAAATGAGCTAAATACCTAATAAAAAATGGAAAAAAATGTACATATTTGTAGCTTTGCACATAAACTAGAAAATAGAAAAGGGTAAAAAAAAAAAAAAAATAGACCTGCTTCCCTTCCTGGGAGGCATCTACTGTAAATAGTGAGTTAGTACACAATTAGTCTGCAACCTGCTAGGCTTCTGTGTTTGTTCACTTTACAGAATCTATTTGTACCTAACATAAGGACTTGAGACACTCACTGACACCCATGTAGAACAGCGATTGAGGGTAGGCTCACATGCATACTGCCACTGCGGCTGAGCCAGGCAGTGCACTGCAGTTGTCAGCTCTCAGGGCCCTTCCCAAGGTCTGGTATCATATTTTGCATACTCATCATTTTTGGTTTCACTTTTAAAATGACCTTCAGCCATTTTGCTGAAGTTCATTTTACAAGTCCTAAGTATGGGAACTTTGTGGGATACAACTGAGAAATTACAAATATTTAGAAGCTTCATTTAGGTGTTGGCCTTGAAGCCAATGTTAATGTAATCTATTACTATGTAAAGTACATATAAAAAGGAACATATAGAACAGATTTGTATTGGTTCTGTGTAATAATACAAGAAAGACTGGAAGCTTTCAGGAAACCAACTATGTATTTTCCCTATGTGCATTGCATCTTTATAAGTATTTAATCACAGGCTTTGGAGGACTACATTAGCTACCATGAGTGAATAGGTTCTCTATACTGGTAGTTTAAATACCTTCATGTATTAGTTGTCCGTACAAAAAGTGGTGAGGTTGTAGAGCAATGTACTATCATTTTAGGAAGAGGTGACACTGTATGCAGATGAGTGAGGCTGGTAGGGTGGATTTCCACTCTTCTGCTGTCTTTCAGCTATCTTCAGGCTTATAGTGCTCTTTGGATTATTACTGCTTAAAAGTGATGTTTGACTCTATGCTTACATTTGCCTCCCTACACTGATTGCAGTTGGCTTTCTCATTACTGTCTTTGGAGATCTGCTATGGATAATAGATGGGACCATGCAAATGTCATGTGAAGTGAATGGATGCTCTGGGTTCTTCGCTAAACCTTAACTTGGAAATCTATTACTTTAGATGTTCATAACAGAGTTACTCCTTTTGATTTAGAAAGACACTACATTTAATGACAAAGTATTTTACCTGTCTTCAGTTAGCTTAAGATCTGACAGACACACTAGGGACTTAACTGATACAGTGGTTTGGCTTTTGTTTTGTTCTGTTTTGTTTTTGAGCCATGTATGACCTGGGTAGGAGCAGCAAATACCTATAGAGAGGAGACTGCTCAGGTCCCTGATGTGGAAGGTGAGATGATGACTGTTACCTCCTCTTCTTCCTCTTTCTCCTTCTCATCAGTGCAAGTTTGTTATTGTTATTATTGACAGGTTTTGCCGTGCAACTCAGGCTGGCCTAGAACTCTCATTTTCTGACCTTGGGCATTGAGGTCTAGGATTACAGGAACAGATATCATGCTAGTTAAAACAGTTTTTAATGTAACAAGACATTAGTGGCAGTTTCAATCATATTAATGGGAAGATTGCTTTAGTTTGTGAAGAAATTGTACAGAGAATATATTGAATAGAACATGGTAGGCTGGTGTTGGTTGGTGAGGCCAGGCAGTGGACATGCAGGATGGGCAGCTGCATGGACAAATCAGGAGCCTTTACTGCAGCACTGTTCTGTCAGTAGACGGGTCGTTTTTCTTATGTATATAATTGTGGTGTTTTCCAGTTTAAGGAGTAACAAATGAATCCTGATGGCTTTGAGGCTGATGCTGCTGTTCCGAGTTGGGAGGTACACTGGAGGATGTTAGCCTCTGTTTACTGATCCTGGGCCTCCGTACTAGCTGTGCCTGTGTGCTGTAACTTATTCTCTATTCTCCCAAACTCAGCATCCAATATTTTACATGCAGTGAACTTATTTGGAGATTCATAGATAAAAATCAGCTTATTTAGATTACTTAGGAACGTAAATTTAACCCAGGGTTATTTTTCTATATAGCAGTATTATTTATAATTCCTTAAAACAGTTTTTTTTAAATATGCAATTAATCAGCTGACTTGAAACATTTTTAAATTTTATTTTCCATTACCATTCTGCTTGCTAAATTATTTCTGGGTGAAAATTTTCTCTGATTAGTTAACATTTGAATGTTTAACACTGTTATGTACCTATACATTAGTAAGATTAATAAAAGCCTTAATTAAATGCAGAGGTTTGTGGATAATTAACGGCACCATTTCTCCACAAATGTGGACTATAGAGAATAATGGTTTATTTTTTTAAGATAACAAGATAAAAAGGAAGTTGATATTTGTTGAAATTAACTGTCAGTTTTCTATTTCACTTTTGTTTCTTTGAGATAGTGAGGGACATGAGGTGTGGTTTATTTATTTATTTATTTATTTTTGCTCTTTGTATATGTTAGTGTGTGTGTGTGTGTGTGTGTTGTACCTTGTGCACTGCAAACTTTCCCCCTGGTATATTTAGGAGAACCCTCACAGTAATAGATACTGATAACATGATCTTAATTTTACATGACACTTTGAGAAGTTAAAAATAGTGAAAGAGTGATTGGGAGTCACATCAATTCCAAATACGGTGATAACTTATGTCACTTATTAACTGGCATTCAGATCCATTTGTCGGCTCTTTGGTCTGCAGTCAGTCTCTCATGCATTCATTTAATTGCATATTTTAACCTTTTGGCTTAAGACATCCAGACTGATTCCTCCTGGAACTTGTGTTTAATGGGGAAGAAAAAGAGAGAACCTTTCAATGTGGATTGCCCCCGTGCTTTTGTTTCCATCACATGATACTTTTCTCATAGGTGCTCTTTTATTTTTGAATAAAGATATTCCCAGCTTGAAAAACATTTTCAGAATTCTCATTATGAAAACCATTGTATTTATTATCAAAGATTAATTTAGTAGTCACTTCTCAACTGAATCACACCGATGAAAGGTCCTTCTGACTGGGAAGAAGGGGTATCCACAGATAATAGCTGTGTTAATACTTGCTCTCCCATTGCTTTTCCTCCCTCAGACTTAATACTTTAACAAGACATTATCTACACAAAAGGCCACTATTACAAAAGACAGAAGTACCAAGAGATTTCTCAGGCTTCTGAGCCATATGCCTTGGGCCCATCTTTCACGTGGCTGTCTGCTTTCTGTAGCTGTCAGGTTCATGCATAATTGTCTTGACAAATGGCATTCTTATTAATATTGTAATGAGTCTTTACCAACCAGTGGAAGCCATGTGCCTCAGGCAGCAATGCCCAGTGTCAGTTACTTGCTGATGGTTGTAAACCATGCCTTAAATATGCATCGAGGCCAGAGATAGGTAAATAAATCACCATTTGAGCTAAAAATTATTTACACTTATAAAGGCAAGCCAAGAGCATTGATGCATGGTAAGGGGCAGCTGGTGTTTACCAGCTAGAGACTCATATGTGTAGGAGTAGTTGTAGTTGCTTGGCTTGAGAGCTTCTCCATTGTCTCACATACGGTTTGGAATCAATCAGGAAAATGCATGGTGATGTATAGTTACAGAAGATTTCAGTCACTTGATTCTAGTCAAGAACCCAGTATAGAAGTACGGTCACTGGTAATCAGCGCTGCAACCATTTCTAGGACTCAAGTGCACCAGAGTCTGTGAAAAATATATCTGTCTGTAGCCAGACTTAGCTACTTTGTGTGTTCTTCTTTTTTGACCTTTTATTTCCCTGGCTTCGCCCCCTATCACTAGATAGAAAAGAAAGGATAGAAGGGAGAGAGAGAGAGAGAGAGAGAGAGAGAGAGAGAGAGAGAGAGAGAGAGAGATTGAGAGAGAGATTTCAGAATCTAATTTCTTTCATTTCTTCTTTGAGCCCGACTACTATCAAACTGCTAACCCCCCCCACACCCCCCAGCATTTATATATACTCTGAAAAGTTCCCAGAATTCCAAATGTCACCCAATTGTAGAAACGATCTGAAGCTGGCAAAACCACGCCTCTGCTAGAGCACGAGGTGAAGCATAGTCAGCTGCTGCTCAGCAGCCTTATGCCTCCACACCTGGGGTTAAATGGAAACATTCTTATAATTTTTCTGTGTTTTTAAAAGAATCCAAAATTCCAGAATTCTCACTACACTTGTGTAAATAGACAACACAAGGAATGGGGTGAGGGGTATTGTCCATACTACTTCATATGTATTAATACATCCTGCTAAGCATAGGTGGCATTGCAGGTGGATGCTCAAGGTCTGTTGACCGTATGTCATGTGAGTGATCCTGCTGGGTGGATTGTTTCAGGTCGAGCTCGTGGAAACACTTGTGTGAAGTGGGAGTTGGTCGTCCCTTCCCTGCTGCAGGTGCTTTGTGTGCATTACCACCTCGTACAAATAATAATATTAGGGATTTCTGCTCTAAAGTGGTTACTTTTCAGTGGAGCAAAGTATCTGTTGACAGGTAATTACTGACTGGATCATTTGATGCAAAAGTGTGACTCTTTTCATTTTAAATATTCATACTGTTTTCATTGGTTTCAACGAAGCACATAGCTGATATGTTTTTTTTGGTTCTCAATTTCAAAATGTTAACATGCAGCAAATTCTGTTCCGATGCACGTCAAAGCTGACCCTTTGGTGATCTTGATGTTTTGCAGAAAGCTGCTTCTTTTGTAACCTGTGAGGTGTTCTCCAAGATTGAGATCTGGATATTGTGGGCTTTGTCTCTAATTACTGACTTCCTGGTGACTGGTCTTTGCCTCTTCTCACAAAGAAGTTCTGGCCTCAGCGTGTGAATTTTAATCTTTAATTTTAAAATTTAGAAGTGTATTATTTTATGTATGGGTGCTTTGCACTACGTGCATGCAGTGCCCTCAGATTCTAGAAGAGGGCCTTGAATAACCTGGAACTGGAGTTAGAGAAGGTTGTGAGCAACCATGTAGGTGCTGGAGATCAAACCTGACTCCTCAGAAAGAACAGCCTACTTTTAACCCCTGAGCTACTACTCTAGGCCCTATTTTTTTTTTTTTTTTTTTTTTTTTTTGGCATTTGTTATAGTTTCAGCTGTGTTTTTGACTTTTTCCAGTTCTTTGGTTCAGGAAAAGTAGACATTTTTGTTGCCCAATCTTGTTTTGTTCTTTAAAAATAGTATGAATTCTAGAACTGCTGCTAAATCTAGCATATCCTATCAATCTGTTTTATTTCTGCAGTCAGAATAAGTTACATTTTTCTTTTGATTAATGTCATTGATAATCTATATCTTAGTTAATGTTTTTAGTGCTGTGATAAACACCGTGACCAAAGCATCTTGGGTAGGAAAGTGTTTATTTTATCTTACATCTCATACTCTTGTCACTGAGGGAGGTTAGGGCAGGAACTGTTGTAGAAGCCATACAGGAACAATGTTTACTGGTTTGCTCATCATAAGTTGCTCAGCCTGCTTCCTTATAGTACCTAGGACAAGCTATGCACAATCATTAATCAAGCAAATTGCCCATAGGCTTGCCCACAGATCATTTTGGTGGGGCCATTTTCCCAGCTGAGTTTCTAAGTGACTGTAGCTTGTGTCAAGTTGCCAAAGAACTAGCTGGCTCAGGTAAGATGAGATGAAACTACTTTATGATCTACTTGTTTTGTTATTAATTAAAATTATAATACCACTCTTAACATATTGAAATATCAGAATTAATAAAAACCTATCACTGGAAGGATAACCTTCTGGAATCATTCTCTAGTCCATAGGTGTTGAGTAGTAAAATAGGTGCGTGTTGTAGTAACAATTCCAAGAAGAACAAGAAAAGTAGCTTGGGACTGGGCCATAGGAAGTCTGGACTTAGTTTTGGGACTGTGACAGTTTTCCTAGTAGAAAAATGATGTTGTCATATGTTCCCAGAGGCCCTCATGTTAGGGGGAAGTAAAAAGACTAAAGCAGAGAGAAGGTGCTCACTGGGGCCTGGATGACAGCAAGTAGTGGACTTAGGATCAAGGAAACCTAAGCCCAAGGCTTCTTATTCAAAGTTTCTCATAAAAAATTGTTTCCCTTTATAAATAGATTCCAAAACTTACTTGGGTACAAAATTTAAACTGATTCGACTTTTACTTTAAACTGAATTTTAGTGTAGGAGGGGCCATAGCAATTTCTGTGCTCTCTGTCTCTCTGTCTCTCTCTGTTTCTATCTCTCTCTGTTCCTCTCTTTCTCTGTCTCTCTCACTTTGGATTTAATTGCACTATTAAAATGTAGGAGGTGGCAAACCAGAAGCAGTGAGAAGGGGAAGGTCTGCCATCAGCAGCACAGAGAACAGAGTTGTTCCAAACTGCCTGTGAGATGTCTTCAGTACAGCAGGCTGCATGAGAGTGGTGAACAGTGGAGCCTGTATGGTGACCAGTTACTGAGAATTGTGAACACACGAAAGGTGATGTAGCATAGGTAAAGGTGTTGGCTGCATTCACAGGGTTGGGAGTTAAAGAATTGAAAGTGTCCAGTGAGAGGTCTATTACTCATGACTACTTAGAATACAGGGTGCACTGACAATGGGGGAGGAGAGTAAGGAGTATCCAGGAGTTGACTGTAGTTTATAAGAGGTATTGTATGCTTTAGAAGTCTGTGGATGTTCTCCAAGACAAAGCCTTCTCTGTTGGTCTTCAGCACGCCACCCTTAGGGACAGGGAATACTACAGAAAACCCACATTACTGACAGGAGTATGTGGTTTATTTAGGCTTCATTATTTACATATGAAGTGATAGGCTGCTGGAGGACATATTTGCATATTATTTCAGTGGTGCTCTGTAGGTATTCAGTGAGCTGAGCTGGGCCAGGGAAAGAGAAAGGAGATCTTAGGCAGCTCTTCATCTAGCCAGCTTTCCTGCTTACTGTGAAATGCTGTTGTCTTGGTATTTGATTTCTCAACAGTAAAAACCACCTTTATAAGATAGTCTAGTTGGCTGGGGGAGGGAGATGGGATGGGGGTTTCTGAAGGGGAGACCTGGAAAGGGGAAAACGTTTGAAATGTAAATAAAGAAAATACCCGCCTCCCCCCCGCCCCCCAAAAGAAAGATAGTGGGTAAGGGAATCTTGAAGAACAGGTCTGCACAGGTTCAAAAGCAAAATGAAATGCTATGCTCTCTACAGATTGCTAGCATCCCCAGGCCTTCTCAGAGGACTTCACAGTGCTGTGGTTTGTGCTGGTACTGATGCTGCTGCAGGATTTTGGCTGTGGCCTTCTTCCCCACCATCCCAGCAGCCTCCAGTAAGGAACCTCTTGGCAAATGGGACTGCCTTAGGTTCACCCAAGATTTCGTGAATCTTTTCTTTAGAAATAAGACATGTTTTCTTCTGTACTAACATGCCACATAGCAATTGAGGTTTCACACATATTAAAGATCTCTTTCATGAGTATAATTGAAAAATGTGTTTACACTTGGACCAGTTTCCTGAAATTTACTTCTCAGGAAGGGGCACTGAGTAACTGTTTATGATAGCTGATTTTATGGCTGGACAGAGGAAATTAGACAGTTACAAAGTTTCCCTTGCAGTCATCCTGCTTTTGGTGTGGGAGGTGGGCCTCACATACAGCGATCTTGCGTTTTTGCACTGACACTGTTGTTTAACACAGGCCATACAATGTTTAGCACATAACTGGGCAGTTTCAAAGGTTTATTTTTAATAGTTCTATGTTTTCAAATTAAACTTTAAAGTATAATAGAACTGTATTTAGAAAATTTTAATAGAAGTATTAAATACACTAAAGAGCCAGTGATCACTGCCATTAAACTTTTCACATAGTTCTTCCTATGGCTTTATGTCTAGCGTGCATGTGTAAACATGTATTTGTATAGGTAAGGTTTTATATATACTATTATATGTCCTAATTATCATTTGTATATTGTTGTGTCTTTAGGATTCTTTCCAAAATTATATTTAATGACATAATGTTATATTGTGTGGTTATTCTATAATTTGCTTAATCATTTTTTGGGGTAGTCATCTTGTTTTTTACTTTTTTCTAATATAAGTATCATTAAATAACTGCATACTTAACTCTTGCTTTCATTTTGGTTTTCCTTTTGATAGTTTCCATTGCTGTGCCAGAGCATGTGAACAGTATTAAGTTTCACGATAGTGCTGAGTTGCTTTCTAAAAAGCTCATGCCAATAACTCTCTCACAGGTAATAGAGGAAACTGCCTGCCTTGAAATTTTTTGTTATTCATCCTTGTCAGCAGGATGCAAAACATACTCTCATGATGTGATCTTTTTTGAGTAAAAATGGAAACTAGTAGAGTAAAATCTATGTGTTTTGAAGCGGTCAAATTTTATATTTTTATCATATAGACTATATGCTACATCTGTGGTTATGGTATATATCTGATGGCTTTTGCATAGTGCTGACCTTGGAAGTTATGGTTGCTCAGAATTGACCCTTTTCCGCAAGGCAGTTGTAGTTCAGAGAAACCATTGTTCTGGTAAGTGTTTAGATTTTCCACAAGAGTGCATCAAGTAAGTGCTTAGATTTTCCAAAAGAATGAGGGGAGCAGAGAGAGGATGGTAGAAACCATTATAAAGTTAACATTAGAGCTAGAGGAAGGCCCAGCTGTTTAGGGCATGCACAATTCTTAGTGAGAACCCAAGTTCAATTCCTAGCACACACATTGGGTAGTTCACAACTTTATCTCCCAACTTTAGGAGATCTGACACTCTCTTCTCTCTACCCTTGCTGCCTGCATTTATGCTCACATGTATGTGCACATATAAAATTAAAAATAAGTAAAATCTAAATAATAAGTCTCTGATAAACTTTACACTAATTAATATTTTATAGTTTAGTCACTATGCTAGATTTGAGAGAATAAAGAAAGTTTCTAGTATTATTATTGTGGCCAACATCCTATAAAAACCTTCAAAATTGAGATGAAGTGGCTATAAAAGTCAAATTTTATGTTCTTCTGCCTCCTGTGGTTTTGTGACAGTGTGTCTGTATAGGCCAGGAAGGCCTTGCCTTGAACTCATGGCAATCCCCCTACCTCACCCTTCTAAAAATGGAAATTCCCCAGGTGTGCTTATGACCCTGATATGTCTTAAAGTTGTAAGACCTTCTCAGTTCAGAGTGGAAGAAGCAGTTAGCATCCCTTTGTCGAGGCTTGGCATCCTGTTGACCTTGCTGTCTTAGTCTTTGTTGGATGAGGTGATTCAGTAAGTTGATGTCCAGTGTACTTGGATAAGTTAACTATTATCAGTTGTAGCTGCCATTTGTTAAGAATTTTCTGTGCCGGGCAGTGGTGGCACAAGCCTTTAATCCCAGCACTTGGGAGGCAGAGGCAGGCGGATTTCTGAGTTTGAGGCCAGCCTGGTCTACAGAGTGAGTTTCAGGACAGCCAGGGCTACACAGAGAAACCCTGAAGGCAGCAGCAGGATGGGTTCAAGGCCACCCTTAGCTAGTCTATGAGTCTGAAGTCAGCTTGTGCAGCATCAGGCCCTGTTTCAAACAAACAAACAAACAAACAAACAAACAAACAAACCAAACCAAACAAACAAAAACTCCATAGATTTTGAGCCGGGCGTGGTGGCACACTTCTTTAATCCCAGCACTCGGGAGCCAGAAGCAGGCGGATTTCTGAGTTGGAGGCCAGCCTGGTCTACAGAGTGAGTTCCAGGACAGCCAGGACTATACAGAAAAACCTTGTCTCGAAAAAACAAAAACAAAAACAAAAAAAAAAAAAAAGAGTTTTCTGTGGTTCAGGTACTGTAGGGTCATCTATTAACTTATTAATTCTAACAGTGTCCTAATAGGACCCTGTTGACTAGAGGTGAAAAGACTAAGATTATTTTTCTAGTGAGCATTGGAGTCAGAAGAAGGAGACTGTAGTCGCATGGAATACTAGAATAGTGTTTTACATGGGAATCAGGTCACTGGGATCAGTCACTGTCTTAGTCACTGTTCTAGTGCTATGAAGAGACACCATGTTCAAGGCAACACTTATAAAAGAAAGCATTTAATTGGGACTTGGTTACAGTTTTTTAGGTTAATTTATTATCATCAAGGCAGGGAACATGGTGGCAGGCAGGTCCTGGAGCAGTAGCTGAGAGCTGTATCTGCATCCATGGACTGTGACGGAGAGAAGCACTGGGTTTGGTATGGGCTTTTTGAAACCTCAAAGCCCAATCTTAGTGCCACACTTCCTCTAGCAAGGCCACCACTCCTAACCCTTCTTATCCTTTCAAGCAGTTCCATTTCCTTGTGACTAAGCTTTTAAATATATGAGCTCACAGGGGCCATTCTGATTCAAAACGCCACCGTCATCTGCTCAGAATATCTTAGTATACTGGTTTGCATGTCCTAATATATATAGAGTCTGAGCTTTGGACTGAATGACTTCTTTTACACCGAATATTATTTTTTTCTATTAATCTGAAGACTTCAATCCATACGGTGTTGTAGAAGCTAGTTTATATATTAAGATATGGTCTTAGGAATCAAGGCTTTTGTGCTTTATGAGAGTCTTGCTTTATATCCTCAGGAGCCTTTATAACTTGACATGCTCCTGCCTTAGCCTCTTAAGTGACTGGAATGCAGAGCTGGCATTTCTCCCTCCAAGAATCAGTTTTGATTGTTTTGTGCACAGAGTTTTCTAGGTCTTTACATGATTTGCTTTTTTTACCAGCAGTGTCCAAGTTTTGCATTTTTTAAAAAGTGGGGATTTATTTTATCCGATTCCCTGTAGCTGGGTTACAGTTACAAGCAGCCTGGCATAGGTGGTGGGAATTGAACTCTGGTTTTCTGGAAAAGCAGCAAATATTCTTAGCTGCCGAGCTCTCTCTCCAGCACCCCCAAGACCTCCTCTTTACATGGATTTATTTTAGTGTATTTGCGGGTGCATGTCTTGTGATGTCATGTTTGTTCTGTGATGCCTATGTAAAAATCAGAGGGCAGTATTGGGAGGTTTTTCTCTCTTTTCATCATGTGGATCCTAGGGATGGAGCTCGTCATCCAGCTTGACTTTGGTGCCTTTACCCACTGTGACATCGTGCCAGCGCCAAGGTCTGCATTTATAGATCTAATCTTTCACCTTACTTTTGAACAGCATCTCTTTCTGTTTGGTGGAAATTACAGCAGAGGTAGCTCAGTCATAATTTGCTCATGTGCAGTCCCTCTGCATCTTACCAGCATATAGAAAATCATCTGAACAAACAAAATTTCTATTTATTTTGAGTTCTCAGTCTCAGTGACCAGCATGGTTACTTTTTGTGTTACTTATTTCTTGGAATCTCTGGGTCGATTTTGCTTCAGCTCAGTTCTACACATTGTTCAGTGAATGAAGTATCTTATGAACAGGGTCTAGATTAATTCCTTCTCTGTGAGGTGTATGTTCTTTCATCTTTTTGTTTTATGAGTAGGTGTCTAAGAGAAAGGCTTATGGATTAAACCACATGAATACTTCCATAAAGTTGCCAACTACCCATTTTTTCACCTTTCTTTCAATGACCTCCTTTGTCCTTTGGATTAAAGTCAATACTTAATACATATATTTATATTCTTGCTGCTTTCTGTTCTGTAGATTCTACATATATTTTGAAGTAAGGAGATTATGCTGACACTGCAAAGAAAACCAAACCAAAATAACAACAATAAAAAATACTTAGCAGAGAATTAAATGGAAGTCAAGACTCCAAACAGTTTTCGTAAGGGTCAGATCATTCAGGTTATTCATTTCTTGGGAGATGTGTTGTTTATTGGAGAAGTCACCCTGAAGAATGCCCTTTGCTGTGTTTTAGGACGCTTTATGTATTAAAAAAGCCAGAGGCGGATGGTGAACCATGGAGTTATGGACTCGTGGTGGAATGGATGAGTCCTGAAGAAAGCAACCGAGTAGTATATTTGAAAGTATCTCAGAACAAACATTCTAAATTCTAAAGATTTGAGTGGCTTAAGTTTAAGAACTTGAATTATTTCTGAATTTTCAACTTTGATCTTCTTTGTTACTATGGTCCCTGAGGGAATTAAAAACTCCTTTTGTGAAGTAAGGAATAAACAGTGTTAGTAAATCACAGACGTTCTACTAACAGGCACAGAGTTTGGGCATCTATTCCTGGATATTTATCAGTTTACCTGAGTGGTCAATGGCCTATCCCATGAGACTGCTGAGGTGGCTCTTAACCGACTGTCTTAATAAGTTATATGCATTTTTCTTTCTCTTCTTTGTCCCACCCCCACCCCAGGTCAGACTTCTGCTTTCTGTCAGCCTTCTCTTCCTTTTCCAGTAAATTCTGTCCTGTGGTGGGCTTACTGTGTGCATGTGTCGCTGTAGAAAATTTGTCTTTAATGATGAAAAACAATCACTGATATAGAGTGATGCAAAGGGTTTTATATTAAATGTCATGACCAATAAGAGCAGAGAAGACTTACTACATGCACAAATATAATTTCCACCCTCCCTTTGCATAGTCTGTTACTTAGTATAAAGTTTTATTAAGTTTCTTTTCATTTTTTAAAATCTCTGAATGAAATTCTCTACCATCTAATGTAGTAATTGTATTTAATTATATTCAGAAGATCTGTATGTATGTGTATATGTTGTTGTATGCACATATACATTTGGCTACGTGTGTACAAATGTGTGGATATATGTGGAAACCAGAGGTCCACACTGGAAGCCGTCCTCAGACACTTTGACCTTGTTTTTGAGACCAGGCCTCTCACACACACTCTCCACCTTGTTGTTTAAGACGGGGTCAGGGTCTTTCAGTGAACTGTGACTCATCAGTTCAGCTATGCTGAGTCACCCATGAGCCTCTGACTGTACCTCATCAGCTATGCTGAGTCACCCATGAGCCTCTGACTCAGCACTGCTGTTACAGATGCTTGTGGATGGGTGTCCCCACCTCTGCTCCGTAGGCACTGGGGATCTGAACTTGGGCTCTCAGGTCTACCTGGCAGGTACTTTATCAACTGAGCCATCGCCTAAGATCCTCCATTGGACACGCAAACTTTGTATGCCCCAGTACAGGGGAACGCCAGGGCCAAAAAGGGGGAGTGGGTGGGTAGGGGAGTGGGGGTGGGTGGGTATGGGGGACTTTTGGTATAGCATTGGAAATGTAAATGAGCTAAATACCTAATAAAAAATGGAAAAAAATAAAAGGAAAAAAAAAAAAGAAAATGTTGTTTTGAAGTCATGTCTTTTTTGCAGGTCTGCTTAGGTGGACTTGAGTAACTTTTAGGTCCTTCAGAAATTCTTTTGGTGTTGGAATGCAGGGAAAAGAAAGGAAATTGGCGTATTCACTGTATTCTCCCTGGGGGGGGGGGGAAGGCGGGGGGGGGGGAGTTTGACAAGGAAGCATGATGAAGGCTCTTTTTTTTGTCTGCAGAGGAAAGAATTTAAATTACAGGAGAAGAATACCTAGAGATCAGAGATAAACATCTTCACTATTCTGATTTAGAGCAGTAAGCACTAAGGCTTTTACTTAGTTGTGTTTTATTTTAATTAATTAAGATTATTTAATTTTTTAATTAATTCATTAGTTAATTAAAATTTGAGACAGGGTCTTACTATATAGCCTTGACCTACCTGGGGCTTGCTATGCTAAACCATGCTGTCCTTAAACTCACAGAAATCCTCCTGCTTCGGCTCCTGAGTGCAGGGTTTAAAGGTGTACATCACATTTCCCAGTTGTGGGTTTTTGTTGTTGTTGTTGTTTCTTTAACCTAACTCCACCGATTAAGTAAGTTAAGGCACTAGTGCAAGGTCAAACCACCTTGTGGATTTGGCAAAATTGAGAGAACAGGGTTTGTGTCTATCCTTATACAAGGAACCCACTCCCACCTTAATTAGCAGAGCCCTGTTGCTTTGCACCTTTAGTACCATACATGACAGTGAAATTTCAACATGATTTCTGGAGAAAACATTCATATTACATCACCCTTGATAGTAGATTTTCTCAGTTGGTCATTCTGTGCTGTGGAGGTAATGGCAGAGAAATATATGTCACTAGGAAAGCCATGAGCCTGTTGAGAAAGCACAAAGATAAACTCGTCTACAGAATGAAAGTTGACTGGGGCTTTCCCTGTGTGCTTTTTCCAGAGTTTGTGAGAAGCTTCTATAATGGTCTGCTTGGCTCTCGTCAGAGCTGCCTATGAGCACATCTACCTGGTGAGGAAGGTCAGTCATGCCTGCAGATGCCATCAACATCGGGCTTGGAGCTCAAAGCCAGCTGCATCACAGTCTGCTGTCCAGGGTGCTCCAGGCAGTGTGCTGGAGATACTTGGTAAATCCTACCCTCAGGATGACCACACTAACCTCACCCAGAAGGTCCTTTCCAAGGTGGGCAGGAACCTGCACAACCAGAAGTTCCACCCTCTGTGGCTGATTAAGGAGCGGGTGAAGGAGCACTTCTACCAGCAGTATATGGTGCGATCCAGGACACCTCTATTCTCCGTCTATGACCAGCTTCCTCCAGTGGTCACCACCTGGCAGAACTTTGATAGCCTGCTAATCCCAGCTGACCACCCCAGCAGGAAAAAGGGGGACAACTATTACTTGAATCGGGCACACATGCTGAGAGCACACACATCAGCGCATCAGTGGGACTTGCTGCATGCGGGACTTAATGCCTTCCTTGTGGTAGGTGACGTGTATCGTCGTGACCAGATTGATTGCCAGCACTACCCAGTTTTCCACCAGCTGGAGGGTGTCCGGCTCTTCTCCAAGCATGAGGTGAGTCTTTAGATGTGCCTTGTTGTTGAAGGACATTTGTGTTGCTGTAACTAAAGACTGATGCTTTTTGAAACAAGGGGCATTGTCCTTCATTTCCTTTAGTGATCTGTCTGTTTTTCATGATGTCTGTGTGTGCATTGGCCTCCCTGGCCAGAATGTATGTGAGTGACTTATGGTTTCACAATACTGCAAACTGTAGACTTTAAAACAAAGTTTTCTTTTTTCATTGTCTTCCTTGTGCCCTTTTCTCAGTACTGACCTGCTTATACTGGTTTACTACTTGTAGATAGATAGTAGTTCGAGTTCAGCTTGATCCAGGCTGAGTGAAGGCAGTATTCTGAAACATGTTCTCTGGATATCCTGTTTGTGTTGGTGGAACATAGTGCTGGTCTCCTGCAGCTGCAGAGCTCCTGGGCTGAGGGTGACTCGAAGTGCACTGGGTTGGACCATCAACTGTGCTCTTGTTCTAAGTTCTTCCCTTCCTGCCTGGCATTGAGGTGTGTGTGTGTGTGTGTGTGTGTGTGTGTGTGTGTGTGTGTTACTTGTTAGTGTTAATTGGGTTTGATGCATATTGCTGTTTTGAGTGGAAGTCTGGTGTTTTGGCCATCCTCAGAAGTTTTGAACTTCATGCATCTATTCAGTGCTATCCTAGTGTACTGGCTACACATTTACTTTTTTTCTGCAAAGTATGAAAGGCCCACAAAGCTTGAGTCCACTTACTAAAAAATAACTGTACTGAGCATGGCAGCTCAAACCTGTAACTCAGCATTTGGGAGGCAGAGGCAGAGGGGCA
Organism: Mus musculus; assembly: GCF_000001635.26. Taxonomy (NCBI): domain Eukaryota; kingdom Metazoa; phylum Chordata; class Mammalia; order Rodentia; family Muridae; genus Mus; species Mus musculus. Next base: position 36,205,935 of record NC_000079.6, read on the forward strand.
GAGGGGCAGAGGGGCAGAGAGGGGCAGAGAGGGGCAGAGAGAGAGAGAGGGGCAGAGAGAGGCAGAGAGAGAGGCAGAGAGAGGCAGAGAGAGAGAGAGGCAGAGGAGAGGCAGAGGCAGAAGCAGATAGGCAGAGGCAGATAGGTAGAGGCAGAGAGGCAGAGGCAGAGAGGCAGAGGCAGAGAGGCAGAGGCAGAGAGGCAGAGGCAGAGGCAGAGAGGCAGAGGCAGAGAGGCAGAGGCAGAGGCAGAGGCAGAGAGGCAGAGGCAGAGAGGCAGAGGCAGAGACAGAGAGGCAGAGGCAGAGAGGCAGAGAGGCAGAGGCAGAGAGGCAGAGGCAGAGAGGCAGAGGCAGAGGCAGAGAGGCAGAGGCAGAGAGGCAGAGAGGCAGAGGCAGAGGCAGAGAGGCAGAGGCAGAGAGGCAGAGGCAGAGAGACAGAGGCAGAGAGGCAGAGGCAGAGGCAGAGAGGCAGAGGCAGAGAGGCAGAGAGGCAGAGGCAGAGGCAGAGAGGCAGAGGCAGAGAGACAGAGGCAGAGAGGCAGAGGCAGAGAGGCAGAGAGGCAGAGGCAGAGGAGGCAGAGGAGGCAGAGGAGGCAGAGAGGCAGAGGCAGGAATGAGGCTGCAAGATCAGGGCTACCCTGGGCATTGTAGTGAGACCCTGTCTTAAAATAAAAAAAGAAAGAAAAAAAATTAAAATTGTAGCAATACTTTTCCTTCTTCCTGATATGTTAGAGACAGTTTCCATCTTTTTGGAAGAATTTTAGTAAGTTCAAGTATCTCTTGTATGTAGTAACTCCTTCCAAACATTGTTCAATGGAAAGGAGAGTTACTATGGTTACAAAGCCCCAAACTGCAAACACAGCACAATGGCCCCTTAATGTGAAGATAAAAGCATAGGCTCCTTAGACTAAGATAAATACTGTTTATTCTAGTAAATAAGTGATTTAGCAGGAAACAGCTGAAGGGTTCTACCCTCTCCTTTTCCTTCTATCTGCTTGAGAATAATGTTACCCTTTACATCTCTGACATTGCTACATAGGTCAGCCTTTCTCAAAACTGGTCCAGAGCTGCATCTGGGGAGGACAGTTGGACATTCCTAGTACTTGCTTCTTATGTTCGAAAGTAGATGTTAGAGAGGATATAGAAATGGGGAACTGAACGGAACTGAAAGAGGCAGTCAGATTCTGGAATATGACAACATTATAGAATGCCACTTCCAATTCAGCTCTGAGAGGAGCAGTGGTAGCAGCTATGTTGTATATCTAGGGTATGACATGCACAGGGCTTAAACAATGAAGAACACACTAATGTGTGAGCCTGCATGTCATGGTAGAGGAGATGCAGCGAAGGTTGAGAGAATCACAGTGACATTTTAATGAGAGAAGTTGAGGTTGCAATAGGAAGTTAGCAATAAAAAGTACACATGGAAGTAATCCTTCATTTGTTCATATTTTTTGTAATGCACTTCAGCTTTCTAGGCACCATGCGTAGCTCATCCAGTCTGATACTGTGACTGCTTTCTAAGTCATTGTTTAATAAATTATGCACCTACAGATATATGCAACTGCCTTCCTTTCATGTTGCAAGGTGATTCCATTTCAATACTTCATTTATTCTTCTTAATAAAAACTTATGAAATAGGTTATCTCACTTCAGCACAGAGACTCTGGAAAGGCCTTTCTGCTCTCTCAGGATTGCACCGCCAGTCAGAGGTAGAACTCAGCTGGAAGACAGGTTTCCTCAGTCCAGAGCTTCACCTACTATGTTCTGCTGATGTCTGTGCTTGTCAGTGCCTCTCGTTTATGATTCAAGGTAAGTTTGACACAGCAGTCATGAACACTGCAGAGGGTCATTTCTGAATTCTTGTCTTCTGTTGAAGTCTTGATTCTAAATCTTCTCTACTCTTAATAACAAAGAGTTATTTCTTGTTTTTGTTTATTTTTCTACGAATAAGACTTTAAAATTTTTCTTTTAAGATATGTGTACATATGTGCTTAAAACAGTCGTTTCATTTTTTGCTATTTAATAATGTTTGTATTCATTATTACATGTGCAAGACAGTTTATGAGAATCCTAGAGTAAAAGAAACACTGATGCTGAGTATGGTGTGTGTGCCAGCAATCCCAGTACTTAGGAGGAAGAGGCATAGGAGTTCAGGTTTGAGGTTAGTCTAGGCTACATAGTGAGGCCCTGTCTCAAGAAGAGAATGCAGAGAGAGAAATATCGATCATAACAGAAATGAGTAAAGGACAACTGTGTCTTACTGAGCACTGACTGAGTAAAAGTGTGAGTGACAGTAACCTCTGCAACCCTTTCCGCGGAGTAATTAGCAGCAAGCCTGCTGAAGCTCTGGTTCAGAGAAGGCCGGAAAGAAACACTGGGTAGCTTACTCTGTGTTGAAGCAAACTTGGGGATTTCACCTATGCCTTCAGAATGAATGGAGGAAGAAAAGAATAATACAGAAAAAGGAGTAATGTATAAAAATATTTAAGTTCAAAGACATCAGGATGAAAAGAAAACAAGTCCAAATTATGACATTAGCATCCGTTCTCGTGTATGAGTTTCCACACTCTAGAGTGGTGTGAAGGACTGTAAAGATTGTTCAGCGAATGCTTCAGCAAGGTGTCAGATGCACCAGTATTAACATTAGAAGCAGAATTTAAAGGAAAAAAGAAAGATAAATGTGCATAAGCCCCAAATAGATAACCTAAGAAGCCTTCTGAATTATGAACTTTCATCTGCCCACTGTTATAATGTTGATATATAAAGCAACATTGGTGACTTAAAGGTTAAGTTTGACAAATTCATGATCATGGTCAAAGATGCTAAACGATAATGTCAGAGACATGCAAATTATTTAGACAAAATGGGAAACGGTATAGAAGTCAGAAAATCGATAAACAAGCTTGATTTACATTTAAGTATTCTCTGTGATATTTGCATTTACATGATGTATACAAATTAATGAATTCAGTATTCATTTTAAGATGCTAGAACATGCCAAGTTGTTCTAAACAAAATGATGGAAGGGAGATGGATATACAATTCTGGGTATCAAGTCTTTGCAGAAGAACTGAGTCACTAGAACAGCAAAATGACTCCCCTTTGCCTTAGCAGCCTGCTCTAGCAGGAGAGCTGGCCCTGCCCCTCAGCGGCTGCAGCATTGAGGAGAGCTGCTCTGCACCTGGCCTGGGCAGCACAGTAGAGCCGATGTTGGTAGCAGGGGCACAGATGAGCTGGTCCTACCACTTGTCTGCTATGGGCTGGCATCAATGAGGGAGAGATGCTCTTGCTGCCTCTCCTTTTACTATCTGCAGCAGGCAGGAGAGCTGACCTAGAAGGTCATGAGAGCTGGAGAGCTGCCCTACCCCTCAGCAGCTCTAGTACTCAGTTGGAAGTGGGCCCTGCATCTCACCTGGGCAGCACAGTAGAGCTGGCCCTGATGTGGAAGGTGCAGGTGAACTGGCCCCAAGGGTATGAGAGTGGGAGAGCTGGCCCCTCCTCTTGCTGGCAGCAGCATCAGAGGAGCTAGCCTGGGGAGTGCTGGAGAACTAGCCTTGGTGGTGTGTACATAGGAGAGCTGGTAGGCTGAATAATTCAGCTACCATCCAAGCCCAGATCAAGTGCTTTAAGCTAGTCCACCACAACATCTATCTTATCTATGACCTGCTGGAGCAGGTAAAAGGGCTAGTAATGCAGGTCCAAAACTGTAGGATCTCAATGACACAGAACAACAACAGGCTTTCTGAGAGGAGTCCCAGTGAGGGTCCAGCATTGATAGTGGAGCAGAAAGAAGACCATGTCCTGGAAACAGACCAATTACTTATTGCAGTGAACATTTGCAAATAGAACTATGTGGACAAAAGGGTATTCTGTCTGACACACAGTGACATGCTATAGCTTCTTCCACACTTTTTTTTTTTCCTATCAAATTTTCTTTTGGAGGGGAGCTTACAAGGACAGAGAATGGATACTAAGGGACAAGATGAATGTAATTGGGGTACATGATGTCAAATTCACAAAGAATCAATAAAAGTTAAAAATAAATAAATATATAAACCCAAAAGGTAAACCCCAAACAATCCAGCCATAACTAGGTGACAGGGCTCCCTTAAGAGCATCCCTGTGTAGGAACCTACTCCTGACACCTTGAAGTTCAATCCCCAGGACCTGTCACACTAGCTGTGATGGTTTGTATTTTCTTGGTCCAGGTAGCTCAGGGCTTCCAGAGTCTTTAAGGTGCTTGGAAATGTGAATACTAACGAAACACCTGAAAAGAATGTGTTTCTTTTTTTTTATTCTTAAAATGTGATGGGAAAATAAACTTTTTAAAGTCTTTGTTTTAGAAATACATATTGAAGTACCAGCATGATAAATACAGGACTTGGGATTGTGTTCATAATAATAGTTGCTTTGGCATTTTTATGGTGGGTGTAAGGTGGTGGGCTTTGAATTATAATTGGGTATTGTGTGCATGCAGTCATCTTTTTTTGTGTTTACATGTTTTTGAGATTCATCGACTACAAAACTAAAACACAGCAAACATTGAGACCAGTCAGTCAAGGACATTGGTTCAGCATATTCTGTCATGTGGCTCCTGCTCTCATGAGACAGAAGCTGCCAATTCCTTTTAAAAGGCAGGATACATTAAAGAAAAGAGTATAAATGGCGCACAATAGAAATCTGAAAGGCATCAAATCTGGAATTGAGAGCTTCTCCATTTTTCATGTGATTTAGCACATAAGTTCTTACCTAATTGTAAAAGACTTGTGTAGTTTGTTTCATAGAAGAGAAACCTTGACATTCATCAGACTCATTTTATGAAGTTATACCTGTTTATATTCGTGCTAAATAAAAAAGGAAACTTTGAACATTTCACCTCCTTGGGTATCAGTTCTTCTGTTTTAATGAATAGGCAAATATTTATTAAATGAAACATTTATAAGTTTAATTCAATATTGTATCCCATTCCATTAACTCATAAAAAGAGAACAAAGCATGTGACTATCTCAATAGATGTAGAAAATAATTTGAAATTTAATTATTTGATAGCATTAAAAATACATTTAATGACATTAATGACACATGGTAAAAACTTTAGCAAACTAAGAATAGAAAGGAACTTCCTGAACTTTGCAAATGATGTCTGTCAGGCACTTGCAGCATCTGTTATGACTAATGATGAATCATTATCTATCTAAATCCGCCACCATTGCCAGTCACCTGCTCCTCTGCTTCTGCTCATTAGTGAAGTAGAAATTTTCCCCTCATAGGGTAAAACAGAGGACCTTAAGCCCTGGTTCAATCCTTAGCACCACCAAGAACAGAAAGAAAGAGAGCCTGAAGGCTGGAGAGGTGGCTCAGTGGTTAAGAGTGGGAACTGTTCGTGCAGAGGATCTGTGTTCAGTTCATATCGTCCATGTCAGACAACTTACCATGCCCTGTAACTCCACCTCCACGGCGATCCAATGCTTCTAGCTTATTTCAGCATTCGTACTTACATTCATATACCCATACACAGATCCACCTATCCAAATAATAAACGCAAATCAATTTTAAAAATCTTAGAAGGATACAAACACTAGATAACAGAAACTAAAGCTATTTTCTTTGCATATGACAAAATTATACACATCAAAAATTTAATAGAATATCCAGACTTATTTGGAGTAGAAAGAGAATTCATTCAGCAAGGGTATTAAGTGCAAGGAAAATGTGGAAACATTACATTTCTTCTCATAAGCAGTAACCAAATAGCAAACCATAAGGATTCCATGCACAGTACCAGTTAGAACCTTGAAGTCCTCCATATAAATTCTGTATAAGCTACACAAGATAGTTATGGATAAAGTGATTAAAGGCCATTCAGGATATGATAAAAGGAGAAAAGATGGACGTGCTATATGTATGTATTTTTAGAAGTAAGAAAACAGTGTCATCATAATGGTGATTTACATCTGACAGTGTCTCCTGGTATTGGAAAACTTGAATGACTGGTCATAAAACTCATGTTCCAGAGTTACGTATAAAGGACTTGCCTTACTAGATGTTAAGACATACAATTTATGGTTGTAAAGATGATTTTAGCAGTGGCAGAAAGTTAGTAAAATGCAGAATTTTGAAATAATTGTGCTTGCATATATAAATCTACCAAATAGGAATGGAATTGCAGAAGCAGGAAGATAATAAATTCTCTCTTAATTGTTCTGAGACAGTTATCTGTGAGACAATTCCTCAGTCCCTCAGTGGATGCATAATTCATTCCTGGATGACTTAATCCTTTGTGAAATGAAAGTCTTTAAAAACTGTGGAAGAAAATCTAGGAGGTCATTCCTCCCTTGGTGCAATATAATAGCTGAATTGTGAGATTCTTTGAGGAAAAAAGAGGAAATTTGAGGAAATTCTTTGATTACAGCTGGTGATAAAAAGTGTGTGTGATTGAAGCTTTTGATAAAAGCCTTCATATGTTGCCATTTAAGGACATACTAGATTGAAGAGAGACAAAGATAAGGCCTGTTTGGGTGAAATTCTTGCATTTATTAAAACACCAATGGTCTTGACCACAGTAAAGCGTTTCAGCAGTGGGAAATGCGCACACACCCCTAGTGCACGTGACTGCGGGCCTTGGGTCTGTAAGTCTGAAAGTAAAAACCTGCACTGAGCTCCTACCCTCAAGCTCACATTCTTGAGGGAGTCTCATCTACCAGGAAGTAGACACTAAATCTTTTTATTTTAATAAAAGTATTAGAATTGGTTGAAATATAGAACAATCCCAATTTCTACCAAGAACAGTAGCAGTAAATTAAATTGACTTTAATGTATTTTTTGGTTGTCTGCAAGATCATAGAACTGTAGAAATAAACACAACTCTGTAAGTGTAGTGAACAGGAGACGCAATATTGAGTTGGAAGTAAAAGTAAGTTTCAGACGTCTCAGCAGTGTGATTCCATTTGTGTAAATTTGAAAAAGTGAGTATGCTTATCCAGTATATTCTACAAGGGGCCAGGTATATATCGAGAAGTTGCAAAGCAAAATGAGAGAATAGTAAACAACAAAAAAATATTTTTGATCTGAAGAATGAACCAATACTATCCACCTTTGGTGCAAGGGCTTTCCAAAGTTCCTAGGGTTAATGTTCTTTCTAAAAGTGAGTGTGAATGGTAAGCACACACACAAGGGCTTTCCTTCTTTAAACATGATGCATCTACATACTTTGAAGTTTACTATGCTTTAAAAAGTCAAAGTAAAGGGTGGATATCATCAAGACCTTTTGATAGAAGAGCATCATACATGATTGACCAGTGAGCACGGATCGGCTTCATTAGGAAATGTGCATGTAGAAAAGCAGGTCGGCACATTTAATGATCCCGGAGATTGCCAGTGTTGAGTGACATCGGAAGAGTCTCAGCATTTTAGAAGCAAGTGCGGTTCCCACCACTCCACAGAGCAGTTTGGTCATTTTCTATGAAAATAACAATTTTATGTTTTGTTTGACCTTTTTTTTGTTAAAAGTTAAAGACTCAAATTTCCAACAAGAGGGGAAGTCATAAACAAAATGGGCCTTATTTGTAAAATAAACTGGGTGCGTATTTCCTCGGTGGTGAGGCTTTAATACTGATGTTGTCTTGAAGGATTCCAGTAACTGGAGCTGTACTAAACTGCTATCTGTTTTATAGCTATTCATAATATGCCCAGCAGTTCATGCTGTTACAACTTTTGTATTCTTTGCCTTATCCTATACAGACACAAATTTCAAATTAAATAATTAGGTGATGAAAGTGTGAAAAAAAATCCGTGGACACACTAAACACAAAATGAGAGTCAGGGCAGTGACAGCCACTGAGGAGGAAAGGGGGAATGGAAGAGATAAGTGTTACAGTGTTTGCACACTGGGCAGAATATTATGATTTCTAGGATATTAGGAGAATTTAGAGATGAAAAAAAAAGCAAGACAACAACAAAAGACTGTGTGAACCACTATTCTGTATATTTAAAACTATTTTGTAAAAAATGGCAAATTTTGTATATTAGACAGACCCACTGGAGAGCCTGTCATATAAATATGTGTCAATGTAGTTTGGTTATAAATATTAGTAAAAAATGCATACATTGAACAGTGCTCAAAACTCTCCTGTTTCCAAGGGGGGTTGAAGGTGCTCTACGGAGCCAGGGTTATCTGTTGCCTGCACTGATGGTCTATGGTGAGGAGCTGTGGAGGAGACTGACATCCTACAGTGTGTGTGTGTGTGTGTGTGTGTCACTTAGTGCCCAGTCTGCATTTCCTGTGTATGTCTGCATCCCCTGCATTGTCGGAGGCAGGCGTATGCAGGTTTTTGTCCATGCATGCACACATGTAGTCATCATATGCAAATTTTATCCCTTTTGATGAGACATTCCACTCTGACTCAGTTAGTTTAAAAAACCACATTCAGTGCACAGTTTACAATTACTGTACGCAATAATGTGTGCATCTGTTTTATTTCTCATCTTCCTGGTTAGTCCAAGGCAGCATTGGTCTTTGAGGATGCTGAAACCACAACAGCAGTGTGGCAAGTTTGATAAAATTAGTTGTCTTTGATACTGTCTTGAGGGTTGGGTTACTTCTTTTATGAAATGTTAGAAATAGGATTTTAAATCCATGCCTTCACCTGACAGATAAAGTGTTGTTTATTTATCAAGATTTGCTTACCTCTGTGCTTAGAATGTTTTTGAAATTTTTCTTTACTGTAAAGTATAAATCTTCAGGTCTTAATAGATAAAGATTCAATTTAGGAACAAGCAATAAACACTTTAACATAAGTATATAACTCATGAATATTGATGTAAAAACAAATTTTCCCATAGAAGGGATATGTGAAGGTATAGTAAGAAAGATTTGATGTAATTTTGATCAGAGCACATTTATTGAAGTGGCAATCAGTATGTCTGTGTTCAAGTTCATGTACCGCGTCCACCTTTTATAAAGTGATCATGGTCATTAACCATTTCTATAGGTCAGTGTAGAGGGTGTTCTTTCTTCGGCTGGATCCCTTCCTTGGCTGTCATGTTTTCAAATGGAGTGGGTACCATTCATTTGAAGCATATTGGAGTGCATATCCTTTATATAAACAGTTCTCTGGTTCCTTGTAGGAAGTCACTGCCAGTCATTATTAGAGAGTTTTTCTTTTCTACCTTTGGTAACTTGCCTTCTTCCAGATGGTTCATTAGAACCCTCCTATTGGGCTTCTCTCTCTGAGCTTCCCCACTGCAGCACTTTCTGTGAGACAAAGGTACTCTCTTTATTTCTGCTTTCAGCCCCAAATCACTTTCTGTCTTTCAGTGAATGATGGTTATTTATTCTCTACTGTGTGGTTATTGGGTTTCCTTAATAGCCTCATGTGGAGGAGTTTTATTGAGGGCATTTTAATTTCGCCTTGATAGATTACAGTGGCCACATTTCTCTAATCTCTTATTTAAAAATCTTTTAGGCAGGACTCTTGTCAAAGACACACTTACTAAAACCAGCTTGTCTTTAATTTTTCATCTGTTTACCCAGATGTGTACTTAGGTTTTTCTCTGAAAGTGAAATTACTGGTCACAGGAATCCATAGCTCATGTAATTTGGGTAATACCCCTCTATTGGAAGATACAGAAGGATTTGGAGGCATATTTGATTTGACCAGTCTTTTTCTTTGGCATAGGGATTTTTCAGATAATGCAGTTTTGATTGCAGCAAGAGAAACTTGGTAGCCCCATAGCCTGAGACTCATGCAGCCTTTTATATATAAACTCATGTAGCTCACTGTTGCATTGTGCAACTTACTATCTTGAAAAATCCCTTTGTTTATCCCTGGTGTCCACCCAGATTAGTAGGTTTCTTGAGGGTGCCAGACTATCTTCTTTGTGACCCTTCTGCTGACTAGAATCCTGAACAGAGAGGCAGTTAGTACCTGTTGCTTTTGGGTGTCTCCTTCACTCAAGACTGCCAAATTGAACTGCAAAAGATAGCTACCACATTTAAATACATGGTGATACATGTGTCTGTTTTTCCAGCCAGACATTCTTAGAGCTATTTCTCCTTCCAGAGGAGCAAGGGTAGCAGGGCCCAACCATGAGAAAGAAATCATACCACAAATCACGTAACAGATTAATCAGGGAAGGGATACAATTGAGGATTTGATGAAAATATCCCTTCTAGCAAAGGCTGTTTAAGGGAGCATTGCCTGCAAAAATACTGTTATGCAAATGAATAGAGAGGGACTGAAGGAAGGTCCCAGGGGACTTCCACAAGAAACCCCTGCAGAATCAGCTAACCTGGCCTTACAGGGTCCCACGGAGACCGAAATGACAACCAGGGAGCCTGCCTGGGACTGCACTAGACTGCATAAGTTTTACAGTTGTGTAGCCTTGTCTTTCTGTGGAACTTCAAACAGTGGGAATAGGGCCATTCTCTAACTCTTTTGCCTGCTTTTGGGACTCTTTTCCTCCTAGTGGGTTGTCCCGTCCAGCGTTAATAGGAGGAGAAATGCCTAGTCTTACTGAAATTTGATATACCATGTTTGGATGATGTCGATGGGAGGACTGCCTTTTTCTGAAGAGAAAGAGGAGGAGTGGATGTAAGGCTGGCAGAGAGGAGGAGGAGGGAGGAGGAGGAGGGAGGAGAAGGAGGGAAGAAAAAATTCTTTCCTTTGTGATGTCTCTCCGGCAGTTTCTGCTGACCACCTCACTTATTGTCAGTTGGCAGAAAGAAAATGTTTCAAGGGCCCACAGACTGTCTCCGAGCAGACAAAGAAGGATTACTGATGTTGAAGGCGCAATACAGCAATAACTGGCAAAGTGGGTGTGCTCCCTTCCATAATGTTTAGACACGTTTTGGGACACAGGATGTTATTCATCCAATAAATGGGTTGATATGGAAAAGTCATACCTAGAGACACAAAGGAATTTGTTGTGAATACTGACTTAAAGTTCCTGCATGTAATTAGTGTGTGGGCTTCCTCAATACCACTTCTTAGTAAGTGGAATGACAGTAGACCAGAGGATGCATTGTTCCACTTCACTGGGTTTTTCGACATAGAATATACTGCTTTGGCAGTAGCGCTACAAATGATTATTGAACTCTGGTGCCCAAAATATCGCTTTAAAATCAGATAGTTAGATATTGATTTTGTCATATGTTCATACAGACTATATGATTTATCAAGCAGTCTACAACAAATTCATCCACAGTGAATCATCTTTACTAATGCTGATTTATTATTGAAAGGCTCCATCAGTGATTGGAATGTACAGCTGACACAGAGCACCATCAATGATCTGCTGCTATTTTCTTTCAGAAGGATTGTGGGGATTCCAGCTTTCCAGATGTTTCTAAAAGTTTGGAAATTTGTCAGTGTTAGTCATGGTTAATAGTAGTGTTCTCTCGAGCCGCAGAACCCATAGGAACCCAGCTGTCATTCTTCAGGGTCCCTTCCTCTAGTCCTCTTTTGTTTTGTTTGTATAATCTTTGTTTTATTGAATATGTTCTGATTACACTTCCCTCTCCCAACTTCTCCCAGGTCTTTACCAATTCCCCACCCACCCAAATCTACACCCTATCTTTCTTTCATTAGAATGCAAATATGGATCAAAAAATATAAATAAGATAAAATAAAAACAAAGCAGACTGAGACAAAGCAAACAGGGTTTGGACATGCCTGGATTCCACTCTTGCTCTAGGCCTGCTCTGCATGGCTCCAGCACCCCACAGCTCCATGGTCCCACAGGTTTGGACATGCCTGGATTCCACTCTTGCTCTAGGCCTGCTCTGCATGGCTCCAGCGCCCCACAGCTCCATGGTCCCACAGGTTTGGACATGCCTGGACCCCACTCTTGCTCTAGGCCTGCTCTGCATGGCTCCAGCACCCCACAGCTCCATGGTCCCACAGATGACTTTGGCTCATTTGATTAACTACTCTAAACTTCAGTTTCCTTCAGATGAGGATAATAACCAGAGGTGGAGACAGTGTCTGGAAGGCTAGCTGATGGCTGGAAGGAACTTAATACATGGTTGTGACCCTTATCCTTCCCCTCACCTTAACAGTTAGTGTTTGCTTTTTCTGTGCTGATCATGCATAGAGCTGCCTGAATATTGTCAATGTTCCTCAGGTATCTGGTCCTTCTTATTTCTGATGTTTTTGTTATTCTAAAATAGTCATTTGTATATTTTTTATTCCTGATAAGTCCTGTGGTTCAGGAACTCCTGGTGGTCCTGCACTGACCAATCATCGAGGATAGCCTTAGACCATGCCAAGGGAACAGCATGGAGTAATGTTTGATGACCCTGCCTCGCTGAGAATTTTTGTTGACACTGGCATGTCAAGAACATATCTTTGATTTACTTAGCCAGGTATCTGACTATTTAAATTGAATTTTATATTATACATGGTGGGAGATTTGGGCAGATCATGTGGGTTTGGAAATGAGTGTCATTTTCAATGAAGGATAATTACTCTCTGAAGAAGCTGAGGCTGAACCTAGAAGAGTGTGTCCAGTGGAAGGCGGGTACCTCATCTGGAACAGTGCCCCGACAAGCACTGTTTGCTTCAGCTGTGTGGCAGTCATTGTTTCTCAGCTACAGTGTCTTAATATTCAGCCTATTTCAGATCTCTTCCCCTTACCCCACTGGCACAAAGTCTTATTACAGGGTGAGGAAATAAGATAGCAGCAGGGAAAGAAGGAAGTCTCTTTTGTAATACACGGTTTCAGTGAATTCTCTCCCCTGTGCTGATCGCTGTAATTTGATTAATTGGCATGTGGTGCATTACAGAAAATCCAAGGAAAGACAAAGCTGGTTCGATATCAATTAACTGAAGCAAGAATGGACTTCCCACAGAGACCCAAGGACAGAGCAGTGTTTAACTGGCCCTTTCAAACACAAGTCTTCCCCAATGAGAAGCAGACGATCCCAGTTATTTAAAGAAATTAAAAACTGTGCAAATTAGCAGCTCGAATCCACTTAGATGAGTCTGCTATCTCTTTAATATAAGAGTCCCAATCCTTTCTCCAAAGTGACTTGAATACTTAATATTTGCTGAAATGCTTTGGTTGGATTTACTAATATAATTGAATTTTCTTGCTGCATTCATGGGCTGTGCAGGTCTGGGAGCTCTGGGGGTGAGACAAATGCATCCACGTGCATGTGGGTCTGCTTTGAGGGGATTCTTACCCATTTCCTTCTGGTCCAAGGATCAATAGTGGGGAGTTAAGTTATTCTTTATATGAGTTAAGTTAACTGGAGTTAAGTTATTCTTTATATGACTGTCCTGTCTACTTATTTATCTATAATAGGCTTTGTTGAGGTGACATATATGAACTGAGATCTTGACCTTGTTCATAGCCTTATGAATGATAAACAGCTATCGGCTGTATATCATGCAATTAGCATGGTGACAAAGATGAACCACACTTGGAAATGAGAAATCACTTCTGATATGGGGGAAAAATAAAGGTTTTTTTGAAGAATATTAAACAAAATATTATGGCTGCAGAAAAGAAGTCTTATATTTCAGATATTAAGAGTAACATTTGACAGCATTAAAATATGACAATTGTGACACATCCCTAGAGCATATATCATGTGTGCCTGGCACATGGAGAGGTGCTAGTGATGAAGGTAAAGGGGGAGGCATGAGCAATTTCATGAAAGAGTTCCTGTGTAACTTTCCAGACATCTGAATTTCTGGTTACAAAGGGAATGTAGAGCTCTTCTAGAATGTTGAAGACTGAGAATGATGCAATCGATTGGACACTTGAGTAGTAAGCCGAGTACAGCACTCCCATGTACAGGGACGCTAAAAAGACATTAGGAAATGGTTGCATCCCGAGTGACTGGTAGAGTGCGAGCCTGGCCAAGGAGCTGGCAAGGGGGTAGGCACAAAGGCACTTGTAGGTGGAAGAATTGACTGGATTTCATTCAGTGGGCAGGGAGGGAAAGTAAGAGCCCTGGCATTGTTTTCTTGGTTCATTTTCAGAGTTAAGGATTACAAGAGAATTATGTTTTCTGATGGGAACAGGAAAAACAATTGAGCCTGGGTTATGTTTAGTTGGAGAATTTGTACATGCAGACACCTTGTATGCAGGTGTATTCTTGGGTCCCAGCACAGCTTTTAGGGGTAATGTGTTTTTGTTTTTGGACAAAATTCCTAAGAACGTGTGGCATTGAAAGTCAAAGGCTTTGCCTATAGTTGAAAGCTAGAGTTAGGAGGTGAATCCGTTCCTCTAGGGCATGGTATGCAGATGAAGGCGAAGGAGTATTGGAAGCTGAGAATGAGGCTTGTGGATTCCAAATGCACAGTGACAGCCACAGGAAAGGGAAGCTGTGTGGAAGGTGGCAAAGGAGTGAGCCCTTTCCCTGTACACACGTGACTAGGCAGCATGGTCTGGCCCAACAGCCAGTTTTAATTTGTTTGGCTCATTTGTTTAGAGGGAAGAATTAAACGTTTTCATTGAGATGGAAGAGCCAGAAGATGGATGACAGGCACAGGAGTGAGGCCATGTGCTCCAAGAAAGAACTTTAAGGAACAATGATGGGATAAAGGTATCCAGGAGGCAGGGGAGGGAGACGCTCTCGAGCCTGCCAGTGGAGGCTGTGATTTAAAGGAAGGGTGCCTTCTGTAAAGTCAAGGACAAGTGAAGGACTGAAGCCCATCTGCACCCGAGACAGGACTGGTGGTGGAAGGGGATGTAGGACTAGACACTGGGAGTCTATTGGATGACTTCTGTTCTCAAGGAAGAGAGAAAGACCAGTAATTTTTTTTTTCAAGAGAAGATTGAGGGTTGGTAATATTCTAAGGAGTGGAATGTGTTCAAGTGTAGAGTTTGTTAATTGGATAGAACAGTTAAAACTTTCAACTCTGAAACGTGCTTCTTGACTCAGCATGTGTTTGTTGATGGTGTAGTTCTAAATTAACCAAGTAACTAACAAGGATGGTGTAAAGCGTCTGCAGTGTTGAATGCATTGTGGTGATGGTCCTTGCTCTGGAGGTCTTGCTGGTGCTAAAGCTATTTGAAAATCATGGTTATGCATCTTCATTCACAGAAAGAGTTTGATGTGACTGTTGGGCATGTAGACTTCAGGTAAAGGAGTATATTGTCTCCATATTCATTACTGTAATAGCACTTTTATTATAGAATAGATTTAGGTTTGCAGAAACTCTGCCAATGCTAGAGAGATCTTCAGAATCCCAAAACCAGCTTTCCCTCTATTAAAAACAGTATATTAGCATGATATATTTGTCACAATTCAATAAGGTAGTAGTCAGGTTTTTATTACCATAACAAATTTCTAAAGTATATTAGTATTTGAAGAAAGGCTTATTTTAGTCTGTAGTCCCTTGGCTGTTGAATCTGGACTATGATGACACGGTACATCATGGTGGGAGCTTATAGTGCAGCAGGATGCTCACTTCATGGCATATGGGAAGCATAGAGAGACAGAGAGGTTGAGCGCTCACATTCTCCAAGAACACAGATTAACAACAGGGCTTCCTTTGCTACTTTTCAGGAGTGGCCACAGGCTGCATACCTGCTCTTCACAGACAAGATATTTTTGTTTTCTTTTTCTTTTTCTTTTCTTTATTTTAAATTTAAGACACTGTCTTGCTGTAGTTCCCAAGCAAGTGTCTGCCTGTTTGGCTCAGTTGAATCTTCTGCTTAAGCATTCATTGGCTATGATGACGGGAGTGTGCTACTGTGCCCATCCTGAACTCCTTTTTCTGCATTACTACCTGCATTCACTTTTGTTTCATTATTCCCAAGCCTTCTTGTTTTAGCTTCTTGGATTGCTGGCAGTGTAAGGAACAGGCGACTTCCAAATGCAGAGCTAAATCAGTGGCATGGGTTGTCTATCTCTCTGTTTCCTTGGGATTATCTTCTGAAGCACTGTTTCTTTCAGAAATTACCAACGGAGGGCAAAAAGTGCAGAAATAAAAAAATCAACTGGCATTATACTAAGCTTATGTGACCTTGGTGTCAGTTATATCTGGCTTTAATTTAAAAGGTATTATAAATACAATTTGCTAGATATTAATGTTTTGAAAGTAGAAATACATTATGGATGTATTTTTGATGACAAATTTTTCATCCTGGCCAGTGATGATGCTACTCACTACCCTCTACCTCTAGATGGCACTGGTCTCATGCTGGCCTACAATGTGTAAGCTACAGGATTTGGAATGAAAATATCTATGTGGCTGGCATTATGTGTATGTTCTGTTGTTGTCCACTCTCTACTTATTTCTCTCTTAGCAGAACACAGAACCTGGGAGCTCCAGTCATGTTAAATGAACGATATTCTGGATGAGTATTGGGAGATTTCTAAGGTGGATGGTGTTTGCATCCTGTAATCTGCATCAGACTCATTTTGGGCAAGCCATAATGGACTGTCTGCTCTCTTTAAGCCCTTTTTCACTTGTTGGTGGACAGTTGTTCAGAACAGTTCCTCTGTGTAGAACTCAGTTCTCTGACAACTGATTCCTTGGCCTAGGTTATTGTAAAATGTGAGAAGGAGGGTAAAAAAGAATCTGCTTATCATAGAGAAATATTTAGCTACTGTTTTATGTTTCATGGACCTGTTGGGATTTTACTCCCAAATACCTCAGTTATTATTGTCTGTCATACAGTCTCTCCTGGTTTTCTCAGATTGCCTAAGTCCTCTCATATTACTGAGAAAGTAACTATTTGTCTTGCTTGATTTGCCTGTGAATCTTTTACTCTGTGGCTCTTTTCTATTAGGTACTTTCTAAAGCAGTCATGTGATTAACTTAGACTTTAGATTAATTTAGGATGATCTGGAGAAATATGCCATGATATAGACAAAAGATGCTGCTAACTAGAATTGCATTTGTAGACTGTTATACAGTTTTTGAAGTCATTCTTGCCTCTTCTCCTTTCACTTCCCCACACCCTGTCCCCTTATTAAGTACTGACTGACAAAACCCAAGTTCATGGTTCTGCTCTCTGTTCTTTCATGCATTCAACTTCTGCACTTACCTGCTTTGCTTGGCTTCAGGTCACAGTCAGAGTTCCCAGTCACAATATGCATGATGCTCTGTTCCTTCCTCATGCCACTTTCCCTCACATTTGATACTATGCAGACCAAGAATACTTCATGCTTTGCCTGTAGTTCTGATCCTTCTAGCTCTATTACCTCAAACAGGGATTGCCTTAGAAGCTTCCATGTAGCCAAATTGCTGATATAATAGTGACTGCCAGTTTTACCAAAGGCTTGTAATTTTTAAATGCAGTTGAAATATTTTTAATTATTTTTTTTAATTAACTAATTTATTTTTTTTGCACTCCATGTGTTACAATGCAGAACTTTCGTACAGTTTAGAGATGTTGCTCTTGATTCACATTTTGTTTTCCAACCATAGTCGTGCTTCTGCTTCTGTCACAGTTTCTAGTCAAGCTCTTCCCTGGCTATTGTGTCTTCTCATTCCAAAATCATTGTTTGTTTGAAAGAGACTCTCCCTATGTAGCCCAGGCTACCTCAGTCTTATAATCCACCAGTTCCAGTCTCCTGATTGCTAGTTTAACACAATGCCTGCCGTTGTGTAGGCTATTTGTGAAGAGCTCACCAGAGCCTGTTTTCTCTGAGAGCCTGAGAAGACCGTCTTCTTTTTCCATCTTCTCCTACCCCACGATTCTGGCAGAAAAGTACGTTGTTTTTTGTTATCATCTTTGGGTTGATGCGCATTAGGTGTGTTGTGTAGATATGCTTGCAGAGTGCCCAAGAAGGGCTCTGACTTGTGAGTGTGTATCCACCTACACACCTTTTTTAGGGCTTGACTGACTATTTTCTTGGACACATCATCTTTCAGAGTTTCATACACTGTACAGAATGTCACAGACCTGTCAATTCCGTTTGAATGAATCTTCTGAACAGTTGACATATTTCAGAAGTGTTTCTAATTCCTTTCGATCTCTGTGTGTGATTTATTCAACTCTCAAATGTTTATTTTCTCATTTTCTTCTATTTTCCTTTCTGTCACTTTTCTTTCTTAGTTTAGGATGAAAGGGCTGAGATCACTGGAGTCAAACACAGAGGCCATAAAAGGGTTCCAGGATGTTCCAGTGCGATCCCGGAGGCTCTAGGTTGCTTGCACAAAGATGCTGTAGGGCACTGGCCTCTCATGTTGTACATTGCTTAAGAAGTTCACATGGTTTCCAACATAGGACATTTTCCTGTGAGTAGTGCTAGTGTAGAGTACGACTGTGTTCCGTTTGTGTGGGAAGCACTACTTGAATGGTCCCCAAACTGTCCACATTGGTGCAAGTTCACAAATGTTAGTCTACTCAAAAGGAAAGCTTAACTGGTTGTTGTTAAATTATGTCTGTGCTTACATGTGTGTATACATGCTTGCAGAGACTTAGGTCAGCCTATTTGGTGTTCTCCAGGAGCTGGTCACCCTATTTTAAGTCAGCATCCATTACTGCACTGGAATTCATCAGGCTGCCTAGCTAGAGAGTCCCAGGAATCTGCTTGTCTCCCCTTTCCTAGCACTGGTATTATAAGTGTACATCATTATATATGGATTTTTAAATGTTGTTTTGGGGCCTCATATTTGCAGTGTTCTCACTTTACTGGCCAGGCTATCTCTTGCTGGTCTGTGTACCAGATACTGTCTGCAGAGATCTGCTGGACTCTGACCTGGCTGGAGCAGTGGAAGCGTTGCACTCTGAAGGGGAGGGAGAGTTGATCTTCCAAGGCCTCAAGTCTAAATTGGAGGTCACAGAGCAGCAACCTTGAACTGCTTCCAGCTACTAAAGCTTCTGGAGAGAAGTTCTCAACGTGTTACAGCTCTACATGGCAGACTTTCTCAGGTCTTGATGAGATAACTCATGCTTTATTCATTGTGGCCAGGGTCTTATGTACATTTTGGGGTGGGTTGTGGGTCTACGAGCCTATGCTTTCTATTAGCTATGTCTGAGATGTTAGGGATGTTTCATCTGCATGTAGAGTTGCTTCGGGCACTGCCCCTATGTGACTGATTGTCACGATCCTCTCCATGGGGTGTTCTAGGGCAGGAACCTGGTTGGGAGTAGATGAAACACCTGCCTACAGTCCTCAGCTATGAGGACAGCAGGATTTCTGAATCCATTCAGCCTTACCAAGATTTTGTGTGGTATCACAGTTTCACTTGCCCCATAATTTCCCACCTCCAATTAATAATATTAATAATAATAATAATAATTTAGTGATCTTTATTCAAAAATGTCTTTTATTTGGAGTAAATACCATCATTTTATGCACAGTTTCTCAAGTAATGTGAGTATATGAGGCGTGGAAGCTTAGTTATGTTCATGCTTTATATTACGTTCTTTATTCTGTCTGTCTGGTCCTTTCTATATTGAAGCCAGAGTGAGGGAGCTGGGTCCCAAATTGGATCACAATTGTAGAGTTGGTTTGGATTCAGCCTCTATCTCTTGCTGTGCCATGGTGCACCTCACTTAACTTCTGAACTCCCTGATTTCTTACTGAAGAATCTGGGGTTAACAAGCGTTATAAGCATTAAATGAAAGCATGTAATAGGTAAGGCAATGACTTTGCAAGGTAGAAAATACCTGTTACCATGAGCTTATGATTCTATGAGCTGCAGCAGTGTCAAAAGGTCTGTCACAGAAACTCAGAGAAATAGGCAGCATGGGTAGACTATAGCACTCACAGTAAGGCTTGTGGTGCTTAAGGAGCACGTGGTCTCTGGATATTTCAGTGAGCAAAGAGAAAAGGAATTGTGCATTGAAACCATAGCCCAGACCCACACAACCACCTGTAATTCTACTTTCCTCTAATCCCTTTCCCTTTGCATAGTGAGAACTTTGCATGTTTGTATATTATTCTTTTGACTTCCTCTTCCTCCTTCTCTTCCTCCTCCTCCTCTTCTTTTTTTCCCTTGAAATGTATGCTTAACATCTAGGGCTCTTTGAAAAAAAATCATTTTTGCTTTCTAAAATTTAGATTTAATTGGCTTTTGTTGTCCACTTTCCTTATTAAACCGTATCTGAATTAGTTTCTTGCATCTCTTCTATTCTCATTTGAACTATTCCCCTGGCTTCTGCAGTCGGGATAGAATTTGTATTTAGGGTCATTTGGGTTTGTATCGGGCTGCGTAATAAAAATGTCAGAAATAAGTGAAGGCCTAGTGTGAAAAGAGGTGGCACTGCCTGTTTTGTGTGGTTGATGGAAAGCTAAGTGTCCATCAACATTGTGGATCTGTCTCTCCATCACAAGATTAAGGGAGAAAGTATCCCTTAAACATCTCGGGGATTGGGGTGAGATCATTCTTTTGGTCTGGGTTTGATTCTAGTTGTGTAAATGACCTTACCCTCTCTACATCAGCACCTCCTGGGTTCTTTTCCTTCTTTGAGCTGGGCATAGATGATCCTTACAATCTCTTCCTGCCCCCGTGTTATGTTCCATTAGAAATAATAGCTGGCTATGCATAGATACTCTTTGTTTTTTCTTGTGCCATATTGTACAGATGACCTCACCTGCCATTTTAAAATTCTTCTATTAATGATTTAAGAATTTCAAAAGGGAACCCTATTTTCCCTGTATAAATAGTATTTACATTTTCTTTATACACACTGATATTAATATGTAGTTATTAAATAAAATGTTCAGCTCTGTACTTCACTGAATTCCCTTGAATAATGGAAGTAGGCTTGCTTTAACTTTGCTGCTCCTTCCTTGCTTTCTGAGTGATTTTCTGCATGTTTGATGTATTTGCACAAACATTCCAGTGCTTCTGATTTGTTGAAAATGGTTTACTGCATTCCATAATTGAATTGATTAGGCCACAACTTGCCTTTCAGCGTTATCTGCTACCTCTGTAACTTGAAGAAGACACACACTTTTAGTTGGAGGTTTTATCTGTGTACAGAGGTGGCATGGGGGTAGAGTTAATGGTGACAGGCTGTGTGTGGTTCAGAGGAGGGTCATGTGCTTTAAAAGTGAGAGTACACTTTATTACTAATGTTCGATATACATTAGTCTTATCAGGCAAGTACTTTGAGTTTGGAGAAAGGCACACCAGGGGACCATGCACATTGCATTTAGTTTTCTTATGTAGTAGCTAAGAGCTGCTCCAGGCTCCTTTGTCATGGCTTCCATGGTGATCCTTTAGGAAAGGACAGAATGAACTATTCTTCTTACAGCATTGTGTGAAGCTTTCAGCTAAGTTTTAGCTTTAGCTATTATTATTTGAGATGCCATCCTTAGCTGTGGTTCAGGAAAACAAACAAACAAACAAACAAGCACAGAAAGAGCTACATTTGATTAAAATTGAAGGTGTTTACTTCTTACATGTTCAAATGTTTCTTTTCAGGTCTAATGCAGATTTAAGAGAATTTTCCATTTTTCTTTGCTAACAATGTAATGGCATTTGTGCCAAAGAGAGATCATAAACTTAAGAACATAGAGAAGCATAAGGTGATTAACACATTATAAAGTATATGTAGGCTGTGTGCTCTGTTGACAGCTTACAGAGTGGGAGAAGATCTTTGCCAGACAAGGTGTTAATATCTAGAATGTATAAAGAAAAAAATTAAATATCAAAAGAACAGAACTATCAGTCAAAATGGTGAATAAAATGAATAGACAGTTCTCCAGAGAAAAAACATAAATGGCTAATAAATATTTGTTTTAAGTGTTCAGTATCCTTAGCTGTCAACAAATCCAAGTTATAACCCTGAAAATACATCTTACTTCAGTCAGCATGGCCTCCACCAGGAAACAAAAGAGTAAGAAATGCTAGCTAGTATGGGGAAAAGAAAACCAACCCTCTGAATTGTGGTGGGACTGGGAGTTATTGTAGCCATGGTGGGGATCAGTGTGGATAGTTATCAAAAACCTAAAAGAAAAGCTATTATATGAGCCAGCTCCACCACCTCTGCTCAAACACCTAAGTGCTATGTGCATTCTACCTCAGAGATGTTTGCCCTCGTAGGTTCACGCTGTTCTACTCATAATAGCAAGACAATAGGACAGCCTAGCTGTGTGTCCATCAGCATGAGTGGATCATGTAAATACGCTACATATGCACAATGGGATTTTGTTTAAGTGTAAAGAAAAATGAAATTATGATATTTGTGGGATAGTAGATGAATGAATCTGCAAAATATTACATTAAGGAAGGTAACCCAGACTCAAAGAAATTCCACATGTTCTCATATGTGGATGGAGCCTGTCTTGAAATGTTTCCATACTTTTGTATATGTGAGTGTGTGTTGAGGTGTAGGTCATGTAAGCAGAAGGGGGCAGTGAATGATTCAGGGAAACAGAGATGTTGAGGGAAGGGACAGCCAAAGTAACTCAGGTGAATATGAGGCTACCGGATGTCAGCAGCTGTAAGAGGGAGAAGGGTAGGGGAGAAAGAAGAATTCACAGAAGCAAATTATACTTGAAAAAGTCATGAAAACTAAAACATTCTATACCTAGATTCTGGATTTTGACCAAGAGTCCCTTATGCTTTCACCTGTCTGCCACTGATGAATTGCTTACCGTCATATGAATTCTCCTCTTCATATTTCCCACGAGTTAGCTTGTTTGGGGAGTGGTTCCGTTCTTAGAAGCATCCAGCTCTATGCTTTTATACAAAACAGCAAAGCATTGTGTACTGTAACAGTAAGTGTTGACAAGTGTATTATTTGCAGTGCACAGTACTAATGAGTAAATACTCTTCTATGCCCCTCACTCTATATGCATGAGAGTTTGCCTGGAAAAATATATATATACACCATTTTTGTGTTTTATGCTTATGGAAATCAGAGGAATAGATTCCTTACTAATTGAGTTTTAGGTGGTATGTGAGCCATAGTATGGGTGTTGGAATCTAAACCCAGGTTCTCTAGGGAGAAAAATGGTTTACCCACTGAGCAATCTTTCCAGCCCCCACCATGTCCCTTTTTGTCCTTTAAATGACATTTGTATTCTCTCTAACTAACTTCAGATGTAATCTTGTTTATTAGGAAATGTACAAATTATATAAAAACACCAAAATAAGGGGAAATTATGAGTGATCCTACCATGTAGAGATGGTAGATACTCTACTGTTATGGTTTTCTTTTAAATCTTGAATTTTTAATGATTGTATTATGGCTCCCCCTCATCCTAGTAATGGAATAACATTATTTAATATAAAGTTTTCTATGAAGAGAAACTGATGTTGTTTGTCAATTTAATGCAGTTATTAAATTCTTCACCATTAAAGGAAAGTAGTATTCATGGTCCACAGTCTCTACAGAGCATTTCCCTTTTCAGAGCTTACAAATCACATTGGGAAGTTCTGTTTTTCTTTTCTTTTCTTTTTGGAAAAAACATAATTTAGCAATTAAAGGGCTATTAGTTTCTTTCATCTAGTTTCCTCAGGGGACATTCAGATAATGCTGAAGGTGCTGGAATTATTTAAAATACTTTTTTCTTTAGCTTTATCATGTGTGTGTGTGTGTGTGTGTGTGTGAGTGTATGTGTGTCTGTGTAGAACATGCACGCTTGGTGCCTATGGAGGCCAGAAGAGGTGTCACATCCTCTGGTACTGGAGTATAGCTGATTGTGAACCGCAGTGTGGCTGCTGGTCCCTAACCTTGTTTCTCTGGAAGAGCAGCCAATGCACTTAGCTGCTGAGCTGTCTCTCCAGCCCCTAGAACTATGTTTGGAGTTATCTTTAATTTCATCCTCAGGTGTTTAGATGATATTGCCAGTTCAGAGAGGCTTAGATTTTGAATATAGTAAAAATCATTTGGATAGAGGCTAGAGTTTTTAGTGATCAAACTGGATAACATTTCAAAGAACCAGGCTGGTCATGGTGTTTAATACCTAGAACTTGACAGTGAGAATTATTAGAATTGTCCAGCTTTGAGACAACCCTGGGCTACACTGTGAGACCTTGTCTTAATTTAAACAAATAACAACACCAAAAAGGATAGAAGTAGGCATACTGTGATTCTGTGTTCAATACTCACCTCCATAAAACAAACAAACAAACAAACAAATAAACAGTCAGGGATAAAGTATGAAAGACATTCACTTCCTGGAAGTCCTGTAATATTATTCTGAAACCAGTTTACAAAGTCAAGTTCCAGAAGCTTGTCCTAAGTGCAAATTAGATGTGAGACAGAAGGGATTAAAAAGAGATAAGTAATACATGAAATACTATTACAATAATTAAAGATATTCTTGAGATATTAACATTCATTTTTTTCACATGCATGCATATGTGTGTGTACGCATGTGCGTGTGTGAATGTGTTTGTGTGTTCCTTCCTGTCTGTTTGTATTCTGCATGGGCGTGAGTTCTGTCATTTTACTGTGGGAATTCTGGGACTTGAACTTAGGTTGTCACACTCAGTGGTGAACACCTTTCGCAGCTGCACAATGTCACTGAACTTTGCTGTATTTAAAAGTTGTAGAAATGGGACAATTTCTTAAGGAGAGGACATGTGCATTGAACTGATCCTGATGAAGGCAGAGGTGCATTGTGGGGGTTTCTGCCCTTCTCTTTTAGGGCTGTCAGGAGACTAAGGTGGAAAGTGAGCCCTGGGAACTCTCATCTTAAACTGTAAGTTGGCCATAGGCCCATCAATACTCTATTCCTACAGTCTTTGAGGCTGAAAGTGTCCTCAACTTAGGCCATCAGGCTTTCTAGTGATTAGCAACATCCACAGACCTAAAATCACCTAGCACCGATATACACTGTCGGACATTGCTTTTGGTGCTGTGGCAGAACAATACCCAATTTTTCTGCTATTTTAATCCTAAGGCATAGAGTATGAAGTATTTGGAAAAAATTAAAGCATCAAGTACAAAAATGTGTTAATAATAAAAAATGTTGCATTCAAAACAATTATACTTGAGCTTTCAAGCCAAGAGAAGATAGAGAATTTAAGTGTATATGGCTAAGTGTAAAGAGCCAGTTTGAAAAGTCTCAGTATTCCATGTTTCTAGTCATGGTATTTTGGAAAAGATGAACTATAAACTGAAGTGAAAAGATTAGTCGACACTAGGTCTACTGGGGAGAGACACATTGGCAGAGGACAGATAACATTTAGGGCAGTGAAACAATTGTATAAACTGTTAAGTAGTGACTGTGTTT
Source organism: Mus musculus (assembly GCF_000001635.26). NCBI lineage: Eukaryota > Metazoa > Chordata > Mammalia > Rodentia > Muridae > Mus > Mus musculus. Next base: position 36,231,046 of record NC_000079.6, read on the forward strand.
CACTGTACATTGACAAAAACCATAGACCACCTAGCTTCAGTAGTGATCCCAAATGTGAGCACAGCTAAGATACAGTTAGGACTGACTGTTAATATGAGGCCATAAATCACATAAGGTGTGTCCCTTGGTTCAGATATAGTTTGTAGAGGAAGCCTATGTGTGTTATGTAGTAGAGGAACAGTGTGTGTGTGTCTGTGTGTCTGTGTGTTGTGTTGGGGACTGGTAGCATATTGATAGCTCTACCTTCTCACTTTTGTTGCAGACTTAAAACTGTTCTTCAAAATTAGTCTTTATTTTCAAAAAAAAAAAAATCAAAGAACAAAACAAAGCAAAAAACTCATGCAGCTCTGAGGAGCGAAAAGGAACATTCAGTTATGTGTGTGGGAATTAAAACATTTCTTCTCACACGAGTGAGGCAGAATTCAGTCCAGAATGAGACTCTGCATAGTGGGCCTGTCCTCCTTCCCTTCCCTAGTCTGTGGCAACCCTCGGTCTCTGTCTGTCTTGAGCAGTGAGCGAGTGGTTCTCAACCATACTGTTGCTGCAACTCTCTAAGACAGTTCCTCATGCTGTGTTGACCCCAAACCATTTTCATTGCTGCTGTTATGAATCATAATGTAAATCTCTGGCATGCAGGATATCTGATATGTGACCCCTATGAAGGATTCAACCTTCACAGGGACCCACAGGTTGAGAACCGCTGCTTTAGAGCGACCCTGAGTGTCTTGGCCTTTCCATTAGAATTGGATAATGTCTCCTGTAAGGATGACTGTGAATTCAGGCAAGTGTGAAACAGATCATCAAAGATCAGGCATCAGTTTTAATTCCCAGAGTCCCTCTACCCTGGGTAGCTCAGAGCTTGCTTCAGCATTAGTACAAAAGGCCATAAATTTAAATGTGCATATTAACTATAAAATTTCTTTTAAAATGTAACTTAATTTTTTGATATTCATTGTTAAGATATAATTCTTATTCCCACATTGTAATTGAAGTAATAATTATTTTTTAACAGAATTTCTATGCTGTTAAATAGAGACTGTTTTACACTTTTCATTATTCCTTTTGGTTGTTTCCAGTTATTTGCTGGCGTAAAGGATGGAGAAAGCTTGCAGCTCTTTGAAGAAGGTTCTCGCTCTGCTCATAAGCAGGAGACACACACCATGGAGGCTGTGAAGCTTGTGGAGTTCGACCTTAAACAAGTACTGACTAGGCTTGTGACACATCTTTTTGGAGATGGTAGGTACTTAGAAATCTTTGTGTTTCAAGGCTTAATAGTTCAAAAGTTACTGAACATTGTGTAACAGATCACTGCGGCTGGTTGTATGTAAGGTTTCTGTTGTTGATTTGGTTTTGTCTAAGAAATAGGGAACGGGGAGGGAGCCTTTTGGTCTTTCATCTTGCAGTTTTATAGACTGGAATTAGCTAGAGCAGGAACAGTGATGGTGGATTTATTGTCATCAATCTTAAGTGTCTGGTTTTGGCTTGCTTGGTTTTGTTTCTGTATGTTCAGATCCCATGGACAAGATGCTTCACAATATGGAGTATCCCATGGTACAATCATACATTGATGTACTGATCACTATTGCCACTAGGAGAAAAATTAACTGTGCATCCTTAGAGGAAAAATAATACTGTTTAGATTTTAGCTCTCACTTTATATACTTGTCTTCATATCTTTCTCCAAGGGGGTGGGGAAGGGGATACTGTCGGTTCCTCCTGCTGTTGGAGCCACGGTCACCATCCCCAGGTGGACCCCTGTTTTGGTTCCCCTGATGGTCTCATTCCTCCAGACTTCTTCCTTGCATGAAGGAAAGCATGTGTTTAAGATCATTATTGTAATTTAGTGAGGCTCTGCTGCTCTGTGTTAACAAGGTTTATAGGAGTATCTTTACTTACATAGCATCAGATGCATAATTCATACAACATTTAAGACATCACTAAGAAGCCAATATACATTCTTCATATCAGCATATATTATTTTAAATTTGCATATCAACATAAGACATACACGTTTCTGGGCAGTAAGGAATAGTAACAGGAGAATGTGGGAAACTGCATTCATCTATATTTTTGACTTTTTTGGTAAAAGTATGAATTAAAATATGACAAAATGTTGTGATTTGATAAAATTGAATAATGGATGCATGGATGGTTGCTATTTTCTATCTCTGTCTTCAGATTTGAAGCATTTCCTATTAAATAATCTAATGTGAAACAGATTTCAGTTCGAAGTTGTTTATTTCAAAAATCCTCTTATAGCTAGCCTCTTTTTACTTCTGAAAGAAAAGAATTGTGGCCATATTAGCAGTTGTATAATGTACTTAATACTGAGATGTAGGGAGATGGATTATATTGTTCAAATATTTAAGAGACAGGACAGGGAAGAGGGGATCCCAGTGGTAAGGAGAAATCTTCTGCCTCTCCTAGTGCCTCACAGCATGCCAGGCTTTTATCTGCAGGTTTTCCTTTGTCATCTTGTATCCAACATTTTATGTTCCTCCTTATCAGATGTTTTTTTTTTTTTTTTTTTTTTTTTTGCATTCCTCCCATATTTAATCATTATTTTTTCACTTCATCATTGGAATAGATAGCAACAAATCTTATATGTCTCGGTCTCTTCAATTTAAGGACATTCATGGAAGAGTCAGTAAGTCTACAACATGAGAGAACCCTGACTAATAATCTTTTTGCTGAATGGTGAATATTACGCTGCTAATAACGTAACGTAATGCCAATGAAACACCAAGAAGATGGACCTTAGGAGCTTCTCATCTTCCATCTGTTCTATTACAACAAGGAACTTGTCAGGTACCTCTCTCTTGGTGAGGGGAGGACCTTGAGGAGAAATCAGACTCAAAATTACAGAAATTGAAATTGTAGATATGGCCTTGAAGTTGTAAATCAGCTGTAAATCTACTGCCATATCTGCAGGCTGAGTATCTGATTTTATCTGAAGATATCAATTTATGCAATAAGTATAGGTTAAACGTAGGAGCCATGTCTCACTCACTGCGAGATCCCTGGCACCAGAACTATACCTGACACATGGTACAAAGAGAAGATATGTTTATTATTTATTCATTTATTTTTGTGTTGCTAGGAAAATAAATGATAGATAAACGAACCAACCTCCTTGGCACTAGTGCTGAAAAGACTTCCAGTTTGTCTCAGATTGGATGACAGCTTCTAAAATGCAGCTTACAATGTAAGGAATTTCATTAAAGAATAACTGGACTGATACCTATTCTTTCCACATATATATGTATGCTCCCCCAACCCATAACTCACAAAGCAACCAGTGTCTGCTAAGGTGGAACACAAAGAGAGATAAAAGAGAGACAGGGCAATTATATATTAAGATCTGCATTGAAAAAAATGTCTCACTAGCAGAGAAAAAAGATTCATTAGTTGTTTAAAAACAATAGCTGAATAGAAACATTTCAGTGAATTGGAAAAAAATCTGCTTATCAGATGTTTTTACATATTTCTGTAAGCAAATAGTTGCAGTTGCTGTTTGTGAGATTTTATGACCTTAATTTCTGCTATGTTATACACATCACAGTATGGAACAGTCTAGACCTAATTCCTGTCTTCAAGGAGTCAGGCATCTTTATCCTCTCCCAAGGCAACTCTAAGTGTGTCTGAGTACTCAGGAGAGGGGCTGCATTCAGGATGAGGTACCTGTGGAGCACAGCCAGCAGAGGATAAGGGAGAATTAGCAGGGCAGGTACCAGACAACCAAACCGTGGTGTGCAAAGGGAGTGCATGGTAACCAAGTCTGCAGATGTAGGGGCGGAACACTGCAGAAAGGGCTGGGCCTACAACAGGGACAGAAAGCAAAGTGAGGAAGGAATGGGGCCTGCAGTGAGCCCTGTGCCCTCTAAGGAATGTTGAGTGGAATCTGAGATTTCCATGGAGATCACTTCTGTACCTTTTAAACCCTGATGTAGTTATCAGGGTTGTTTGTTTGTTTGTTTGCTTGCTTGCTTGTCTTGGTATCTTAGGCTTCTTATCTAAGCTTTATTTGAAGTAATGTGTGTTTCACAAATGAAATAAAATATATCATGCTGATTATGCCTTATAAACTGAAAATGTTAAATTTAGTGTAAATATGGGGGGGAAAAACCTAAGGAAGAGGTGCAGGATTAAGACATTTTTGTTCCAGACTGATGGCTCAGTACATAAACCTGCCCTGGGTCCCCCCTGACAACCTGAGCTTCATCCCCAGGGCCTACTCAGTGGAAGGACAAAGCTGATTCTGAAAAGTTCTTTTCTCACTTTCCAGGCCTCATGGAGGCGCTTGCTCTCAAATCAGTGAATGGATACCCTGTGCTAGGTTCCATGTTGGCCGATGGTCTTCATGTCTAGGAATCTGAACAAGTCTTGAACTTGCCTTTATAGTGGTGGGGTTCTTTTTTTGTTTTGTTTTTATATTTTCATACCTTTCAAAACCATGCACTGAGGTGAAATATCATTATTAAAAACAACTTCTGCAATTCATTTTTTGGTTTAACTGTGATGCCTGTCTTGACATGGGCCACATACTGATACCTAAAAGTAGGTATTTTCTATTTTGTAACAGCAGTGAAGTAGTGTCGTCTTATCAGGATGTGTTCGTGTGGATTTGGTCTTTTTTTAACTCAGATTTTATAATAGATCAGTGTTGCTGGATTTTTGTTCAGTTTTTTGTTTAGTTTCGTTTTTGAGACAGGATCTCATTGTGTATTTCTTGTTGGCCTGACACTTACTATTTAGGCCATACTAGCCTTTAACTTAGAGATCTTCCTGCCTCTGCCTCTGGAGTCCTGGGATTAAAAACCTGAGCCACTGTGCCTGACAGTATTGCTGTTTTTATACATCTTCAAATTCATTTTTGGTTGTTAGATCTGCTTTATAGAGGTATAGAATGTAATTAGACTAAAAAAAATACTCTGTCTTCTTGGAGAACAGTGTTCATGTAAGCCGAAGTCTGGGGAGAGCTGGGAGATTGTTGGTAAATTGAGTACTGAGTGGCATTGAGACCAGAGGACAGTCAGAGTAATGGCAGCTGTCACAGAGAGAGACTCGGGAGCCAACCTGACATTGAGCACCTACTGAAAGAATTGTTTCGTTCACTCTACCCCACCTGAACTCAAGCACCACATGAAGATCTTGCTGCCAGATGTAGTTCAAGAATTCTGACTTTGAAGCCTAATGTAGAGGTTAGCTGTTTAGAAAGGATAAAAATAAACCATTTCGGCAATCCATGTCTAATAGTTCCTGATTTTGGACAGCTGAGGCAGGAAGATCAAAGCTATCCTGGGCCACATAAGTAAGAACCTCTCTCTCTTCCCTTTCCCTCTCCCCCTCCCTCTCTCCTCCCCTAACTCCCTCCCTCCCTCCCTCTTTGTGTGTATGTGTGTGTAAATGAGACATATTAGTTATTTTAATGTTATGTCTGAGACGGAGACAATGGAATCTATGATAACAATGTCAGACAGACAATCTAATTGAATTAGGCCTTTCTCTTCAGTCTGCCTTCTGCTCTCCATCTCTCTCTTGTTCTGGGCCAGCTTGGCGCAAGACCTCTGTATCATATTCAGTTAATATTTTGTGTACCAAAGGATGCTGAAAAACCCAAACTTCTCTCTTTCCACAGTTACATAATGGGCACAGACATACTTGTCAAGACTCCTTTTATATTTATTTATATGGCCTGGGCTCCTCACTTGTTATTATTAGATTGCTTTGTATTTGAAAAGGAAAATTAAAAATTAGAACACGTCCTGTCCTTGCAGCAGTTTGTTTTTAGTATAGCAGCTTTAGGTTCAGCTTTTCCCCGTCTCCAAATATGGTTTATTATTTTCTGCTAACATTTCAATTGAACCGTATCCTAAGGCTGTTATAAGAGAGGTTTTAGAATTAGAAAGAAATAAAATAGCGCTTTAGACTATTTTTATGCTTGTGGAATTGATTATTGTTTTCCATATTGCTACTGCGTTCTTTATCCTTTGAACCCTGCTTGGTTATCATTTCTTTAATGGTATCTAAGATAGGGATTTAGGATTCCTAGAATTTTAATTTCTTTTTGTATCTTTTGGTGTTTACAGCCTTTTTCCAGAATAGTGTCTGACATGCACTGGTGTTCACACAGTGCTGGCTCTCATGGTGCAGCTTAGAAGAATAAGTTGGGGGAAAGATGGGCTGCGCTGCTCTCATGACAAGGGTCTACTCACAAGAGAACCTCTGTGTTGGTGTTGCTCTTTGAATCACATCCCAAAGGATACCCCTCTTGATATATAAGGAGGCTTAGCCAGCAGGATATCATAGCCTTCGCTGTCAGAAGCCTCCTTGCCTAAGGACATCCCTTCCCATGTCCAGAGCCTGAGTGGCAGGAGTATATCTTCATGGTACTGTTCTGATGGTGATGCCTACCTCTGCAAGTGCAAGACAGACAGCAGGTCCTGTTCTCCTGCTTACTTAATTTCCTCCCTACCAGGTTGCCCTTCCATGGGTGCTGATTTCCCTCAGATAACCTGCTTGCCAGTTAGACCTGTGTAGGGACCAATATATGCTCACTTTCAACCAATGGCTTTGTGTTGCGAACAGTGGCCCAGTCCAGAGTGAGATTATGAGGTAATGGGAATAAAGACAACATGCCTTGAACATTTTGTTTTGTTTCTCTCTATCCATAAATCCCTGTTAGTGTAAATGAATTGAAAGTGATTGAGACTATTAGGTTTGTAAATGTTCTACATTGTTCCTAAAATTGAATTTAGTGTAAAATACTTTAAGCATTTTGTGCTAATGGTCTTTTAAACCTGCTGTTTTCCTGCTGACTACTATGGTCCGATTTGAAGACAGCTGTTTTCTTACTTTTCTGTTGCTGTGATAAAGTAGTTGGACCAAAATCAACTCAAGGAAGCATTGATTTGGCTCGTGGTTTGAGAGGGCTAGATGTCTGTGAAGACAGGGAGGCATAGTGGCAGGACCAGGGAGCTGAGATCACTTTCCAGCTGCATACGGAAATTAGGGAGCAAGAGTAGGAAGGTGTGTGAGGCTATAAACATTCAAAGTCTGCCCTCAGTGAGTAATTTACAGTCTTCAGAAGAACCCTTTAAAGATCCAGTAACTTTCCCAAGCAGTGCTCCAACAAGACACCAAGTATTTGGGCACATGAGTCTATGGCAGTGGATCTCAGCTTAACTAGTGCTGCAAGCTTTTCATACAGGCCCTTATGTTACGGTGACCCCCAACCATAAAAGTCGTTTTGTTGCTACTTCATAACTGTAATTTTGATACTCTTATGAACTGTAAGAGTATCCTGTATATCTGATATACAGGATATTTGATGTGTGACCCCCAAAGGGGTTGTGACCCATAGGTTGAGAACCACTGGTCTGTGCTAATTCATTTCTCATCTCTACCATTAGAGTAGTTCTAGACAGTGAAGTAACATCATTCATTGTTCACTTGAGTGTACTCATTGTAGTTTGACTTTAATCCATAGCTGGATGTATTTTACAATAAAAAATGCCCAATATATTAGCCTTTCTGAGGCTTGGGCTTACTCTGCAGTGGAGATGTGACCTGCCAGCACAGTGCTAACTGAGCACAGGACATCACCATGCAACTCAGTAGCATCCTCATAGTTTCTATCATCTCCTCTCTTTGGGGAATGTAGTTATAAGTACTTCATTATTTGGAATTTCTCCTTCCTCTTCATTTTCATTGTTTATATCCTGTTGCCTTATCTTCAAGTTCCCTTCTTTTCTTCTGAAAGATCAACTTTGTTACTTATCTTGTCCTGTACATTTTTTTTATCATATTCTCGATGTGATGAGAATTTTCTTAATTATCTTCCAAGTATGTGCTTAATATATACAGTCTTTGCTTAAACTTTTGGACATATTGAACATAACTATAACATCTAGTTTAATGTTTTTGTTTTCTAGTTGTGTCATTTGTCATTTCATGATCAGTTGCTATTGATTTTTATCTACCTATATTTTTCTATTTGAATTCCCTGTGATTATTTATGCAACGCCAGCAGTGCTTATTTCACTGTGTTTTAATCACAGTTTTGGGATTAGTCCTAAATACTTTAATCCATTTATGATCTTTATTTTACTCTTTCTTGGGCAGGACTGGGATAGTGTTTAGAATGTGATTGTTTTTCCCCAGTACTGATGCAGGGACTTTCTGAGCCCTATGATAGATAGATAACCAGTGCATTGTGAGTCTTTCCATTTGGCTTCCAGGAACTGGAACCATTCCCATGGGAGCATCATTCCCAGCTATTCTTGGTGAGTCTCAATTTCTGGCTGCAGGTGGCCTATCTGTATCTGTATATGCATGTATATGTATAGGTATATGAAGTCGTTAGCATTCCACGGAGGGTGGTCCTTTGTAGAGTCACAGAGCTTGGTCAGTCTGTCTCTTCCTTCTCCTCTCACTCTTTCCCATGCACTCCAGCCTCCATAGTTGTCCAGACTTCCATCTCTGTCTCTTTAACTCAGGGAGATTGCTGTGCTATTCCTGCTTTCTTCTTTCTTCATGGAATTAAGTCTCTTCTCTCAGAGACAAGTGTTCCTACTTCCCTGGTCCCCTGGGCTTGAATGGTGTTGTTTTCTGCATGTTTGCCCTGCAGTTCATGGGTCCTGTACCTGTGGATCAAACCTTCTATGAGTCAAACTATTCTTTATAAGAAGTTGCTTCTGTACTCTGTATGTATAGATGTTTTCTTCTTGGTATTATTGCTTAAGCAGAATTATTTTCTTCTTCTTGTTATTCTCTAAACAATCCCTTAATGGTGGTTGACATAGTACTTAGGTATTTTCCAGTGTCTGACCTTATCTAATCCTATAGCTCTTCAGAGCCACAGCCCCAGGCTGCATTTGGGTGGTAGTTTTCTTCATCCTTTCTGTACCATCATAGAACTCACCCTGTCGTTGTCTCCAAGGAAGCTTTAGTACTCCTTACCTTGTTCCAAGTGTTAGGTCTGCAGATTCCAGTCTCATAGTGCTTCCCAGCTGTGAGCCTGGAGTCCAACGGAACTTGTTCTATCTGACCTCTCATTGTGTGTCATTTCTCTTCTGTTTCTCACCCTTGGAAGTGTTTCTCTTGTTTCTGAATTTAGCCTATGCCTTCTTTCCCTACCATTTTTGTTATTCTTTTGTTATAGTTAGAACAAGGATCCATCCTACAGTCTTCGCCTTGTAGTGCCCTTTGCGTATGAGCTGAGTTAATGTCATTTATTATTATTTTTTTCTATCTGCTCTAATGGAAGGCAGCATGGGAGGCTATTGTCTAACATACCTAGTGCTAATCTTGGCCTGGAAACTTAACTCCATAGTAGCATGAGCTCCATTTCCTTCACCTGTAAAAGGAGAATAATAATTGTTGTGTTTGGTGGTTCCTAGCCTGAGAGAGTATAGCAGTATATGAGAGAAGACATATCAAATACTTACACAGTCCCTAATATGTACAAACTGGACAACAAATGCCATTTGCCTTTGGGACACAGCTTAGAAGTATGTATTCAAGTCATAGTTTGTAAGGATGTGCAGGACTCTAGGACCTTACTTCCATTGCCTTCAATTAAAACCACCTGTGGAGCCTGCTAGTGGCCAGGCCCTGTGCTGTTCCCTTTGCATGCCTTCCTTAGTAAACTGTCATAAAACTATTGTTTTATGAGTTGAGGTACCAAGATGGTAAGGAATACACACAGTATAGCTAGGATCTGGTAGGTCTGTGGTAGCTCTCAGCAGAGATGGTGCCCATCTGTCATCTTTTTTTTTTTTTAAAATCAGATTTGCATTCAGGAGTGAGTGAATTCTATTTACCCTGCATTGTGGAGGAGCAGTGGGACTTTACCTCAAAGTAGGGTGCAGTTTAATAAACAGCCATGCAGAGTGAGTTGCCTGTCTTAGCACCCTTGACTACATTCTCAGTATTCAAAATGCTGATGGCCATCTGTCTCTTCATGGTGAGTTGGAGAAATGAATCCAACTTAAAGAACCTAGCTCTAATCTAAGGGGATCCTAGGAAGAGAGCACCCAGGGTAATTCCCTTAAACACTGCTTCCCAACACAAAGGGGACCATAGCTGTGGGATCAGCCATGCCATCACCAGTGGTGGCGAGTTACTAGCCTTTAGTTTTCCCTCCTGTTATGTACATTTATTAGCACAAGGTCACTGTGGCCCACACACCACTGGCCCCTGGTGTGTGCTTGGAGAGATCTCCACCAAAGGACTTTATGACATGGTGATTTGCCTTGGCTTTGTTAGGAATGACTTTGTTCCACTTAGCAGTCTGCAGTATTGGACTCCCTAGCAAGTGACTATGTGGACGTGGGGGATGTACGTGGTATACTAAGTAGCTAGAGTGGGGAAATTGGCAGGGTTGTGAGGCCCTGGGTGGGGATGAAGGCTATGCCATGGATGAGGTTTTGTTGCTTTGGAAATGGAATTTACACTCTTATTCCCACAAGGATGCTTCAGAGATTAAATGTGCCTCCTCTTCCTCATAACCTCTAGCAACACATTTGCTAATTCTGGAAGTCATTCTTCCTTTGCTAGGGGAGAGACAAGGGCTGCATGGAGATAGCTAGTGGCTGAGAAGGCAGCAGGAACCGGAGTGTCCTGTGCACACTGGCTGTCTCACGTGCCTCAGGTGGCTCAGGCAGGTGGTCCTTTATTAGCAGCTCCCTAGATCCTCATCTGGGTCCAGAACTCCAGTTTACACCACCGTTAATTCTATTTCTAGGCTTCTGTAAAAAGCATTGAGATAATGTTAGTGTAAAATATTATGTAACATCTGTAGAGGACAACTCGGCAATGTTTATTCGAGTTATAGAAGTACTTATTCTTGGGCCTAGGAGGGTGTTTTCTTATAGCATTGCTTGACTGTCATCTATGCACTAAGCATATATCAGTCAGGGGTGTCTGTGAACAGCAGTACTTTGGAGGAATGAGGGAGGAAATGAGTGAGCACTCTGTCTTCATGCAGAGAGGCCCTAGACATACCCAGGGTCTAGACAGTGTGTGTGAGTGACCTGGTTTGGATTCTGTTTTTATATCTAAGGAAACAAGGAAAGTGGAAATACATATTTGTATTTGCTTACACCTGGCAGTTTAAAAAAAAAAAAATGTTTCCTCTAAGGATTCAGGAGAGCCAAAGAGATGAAGACAGAAATTGTGAGGGAGGCGCCTCACTGCAGGCCTGCTCTGTAGCTGGATTTATCCTGCTAGAGTGTTTTGATTCTGAACTCTGTCAATATATTATGTAACCCCCCTCCCCTCCCCAAAAGATCTTTTTTTATTATTTTTTAAAACAAGAAAGTTGTTAAAATAGAACCCTGCTGATAAGTCTAAAAAGCATGGCCTGCATGCTCCTTATCATACCTCTGGTCAAGGACTGTGGAATTCCTGGGAAGTAGCCAACGAGTTGCCAAGTGCCTTTGCCAGGGAGGCTGAGTTATTTCTCTGGCTACAATGTCATTTTCCAGCATACTGTCAATTTTTAAAGTAGTTTTTCATTACATTTATTTATTTATTTGTCTATATATTTATTTGGAGGTGTATGTGTGTTTCCTAGTGCATATGTATAGGCTAGAGAACAACTTCAAAGAGCATTATCTTCTTCCATTATGGAGGTCTTGAGGATCAAACTCAGGTCGTTGGGCTTGGTGGCCAGTGTCTCTATCTGCTGAGCCATTTTGCCAACCCAGTGCCACTTTTTAAGAACTTACTTCCAAGCAGAGTGCTGGCTCTGTCTTGTTCTCTCCATCTTGCTTCACTCTGGTGGATGCCTGCCACAGGTGTTCAAAAAGCAACCAGAGCCACTGCTTTAATTGCTCTTACTTCTGTATAACTGGTACCTGCTGAGAAAGACCTATTGAAAAACTAATGACATAAATAAACATTAATGGCATATGTGTAGTCAGCTTTAAAAATTATTTACTCCAGTGGAGGGTGGCCTTGGAGGGATTTAGAAAACCCTTGCTATAGGCTCTGGCTTGGGTTGTCTTCACATTTAGATTCTACTGCCTGTGAGAGGGGTTCTCATGACACAGGCCCACTTTAAATATGGTGGGTCTAGGAGCCAGCAGGAGAATCTGTTTCGTCTTTACTCGGGGAAGTTGAATGTGATCATTTATTAAGCATGGGATCTCTTGTGGAGGCGACAGGGATATGGAATGGAAAGACCACTGTACTGATACTCACAGTGTGCCCATCAAAGTGCTAGAAACTCCAGCTTTTCATGGGAGTCAAAGGAAGGTGGAAAGTGCCCCACCCATGCTTGCGTTTTGTCTCTAGTTGGTCTTGCTGAGAATGTAGCAGTTGAGAGGCTGGTATGTGGGTGGCTTGTGGAGTAGCCATTCCTCATTCCTGGTTTCTTGGGCCAGTAGGGTAGGTAATGTCTGTGGCCTTCAGAGGTGAGAAAGAACTGGAGTACTCATGGACTTTTTCCCATTGGCTTATATCACTGGCCAAAAGGAATTTCAGTTCATAGTTCCATAGGTACCTACCTCAAGGGTTCTCTGCACACCACCCCTACTCCTTGAAGTCTGTGTCTACACCTAATTAGAGGAGCTTGGATCCTGAGAACTAGGCCGGCTCCTATGGTGTCTCTCCTCAAGACCTACACATAAGACAACAATAAAATAGTTGTCTAACACAACATTGAGACATGGCAGCTGGACCCACAAGGGTAAATTAACTTATCTTTGAAATTAGGGGCATGAACTCAAGTCTGCATTTATTATGAAATAGTCTGTCTCTGGTTGACCGTGGGCTGAAAGACTACAGGTGTTTTTGGATAACTGCACTTATTTACAGAGGTCTGAAGCTGATTTGAAAATCCCTGTGCTTTATTTATAAATGAAAATTATGATGCCTCTTTGCTTATAGAAAAAAGACCTGGGCATGATTTTTACAGTAGCTATATTATGATATTGTTTAACTTCTTTCAAGCACCTCAGTTTACATGATGCCTATTAAATCTGTGAGTTGGACAAGCTTATCTCAGAATATCTTATTTTTAGTGGTTATTTTTACTTTTGATACTTGACATGTATGATAAACTATAATTTCAGCTAGTTGTTAATATTGGAAGCTTGCTAAGGTACATTTAAAACTGCAGTTAATGTAGGAATTTTGAGGTCATGCACAAAAGCAAAGAAGAAAGCATATTTAGGTGGTACTCCTGAAGCACTCAATAAATGGCTTCACAAATCATCTTGAAAGCACGTGCCAAATCCACGAAGAAAATATGCTTTGGTGTTAATATCTTAGGCTTTCTATAAACGATTCCATTAGCAGTGGTTTAAAAATAACCACTGTTCATATGTCAAAGCAACAAGTTTAAATTGTTTAAATATATAAGAGAATATGGCATTTTTACCAATATTATACATTAACTAATTATCATTACAACATTATAATCACTGCTTAGGTTTGAAATCAATTCACAGCCTGCTCAAAAGTATATTGAGTGCTGAGAGGATGGAAGGAGTCACTAGCACTGTTAGGGTTCAAGTCAGATAGTGTTGAGCAAGAAAATTGAGTGCCTTAAATTTACTGGGGGTTGGAGGCTGCTTTCTGTGGAGTTGGACCATTCCAGGGATGCACAGGAACTCTGATGACTTGTGTATCTTAAATGTTCCTGATAAAGTCATCAAGCCACTAGGTGATTGCCCATCTGTTCTCTACTTTAAGGTCACCTCTGCTGTCTTGGGGTTTTATTGCTGTCGAGAGATAGCATGACCAAGGCAACTCTTATAAGGACAACATTTACTTGGGGCTGGCTTACAGTTTTAGAGGTTCATTCCATTATCATCATGGTTGGACGCATGGAAGCATCTAAGCAGGCATATATGGTGCTGGAGGAGCCAAGAGTTCTACATCTTGATCTTAAGGCTGTAGGAGACTTGTCTTCTACAAGTAGCTAGGAGGAGGGTCTCATTTGCACTGAGCATAGGAGGAGACCTCAAAGTCTGCCTACACAGTGACACGCTTATGCCAACAAGGCCACACTTCCTAAATAGTGCCACTTTCCATGGGCTCAGTATATTCAGTCCACTGCATCTGTCTGTCTTGGCCATCATTGTTTTGAGTTCATTAACTTTTTTCCTTGCTAAAGAATGAGCTCATTGCTCAAAAGAATTATATTTCTGATGGCTTATTGAAGATCAATTTTGACATTTTGTAGGTATTGCTTTTTCTTTGTTGATTTTTAAATGTATTTGCCATTTACTGGAGAAAAATATTTGATATTTTTAAATATTTTGCTTAAATTTAAAAGACTTTTTATTAACATGATAGCTCTTAACAGTTCATAAAACTATCAAAATGAAATTCTAAGAGAGTGAAAGTTGGTCCCATCTTTGTCAGCTAGACATTGTGGTTTGTGAAAACATAGGGGATCTTTGAAGTCAAAGGTTTGATGCTTTGCAGATGTTAGCCAGAGAACATTTTTGCAGTAACTAGTCCAGCATCAGGAATAGGGAGCCAGTGGGAATCGGTCCACTGGGCCAGAACGGATTTGAGGAAGGTGTAAACTTCGTATCTTGAATCTACTTGCCTATAGATTAGAAGGACAATATTATGCTAGACAAAGCTTGGGATTGGAAGGCATGCTGTAAAGAGCATTTGTGAGTTTAACAGCCCAGCATGGGTCTGTGTCCTCTGGACTTAGTAAGGACATTTAGCTGGTGTCAGCATGATAGATTTCAAGTCAACAATTTCAACCTCTACCCATAAAGGTGAAGCTCCTGCACAGGTAAATAGCATACCATCATTAGGTCTTTGCAGTAGAATTCATCATTGATGGGGGGCTGGATAGATGCCTCAATGGTTAAGACCACTCACTGCTCTTCAGAGAGCCTGAGGGTCAATTCTCACCAACCACATGGTGGCTCACAACCACCTGTAATGGGATCTGATGCCCTCTTCTGGTGTGTCTCAAGACAGCTACAGTGTACTCTCATATTTCATCATTGATATGTAGATTTGGAGAGCAGTCCAGTGAAAGTATAGTTTCTTTAATTCTATCCTGCCACTGTGACTTACAGAAACCACCAGAATTACCCACTTTTTCATGGTGTTGGATTAATTTGCTTTTAGAGGGTCCTGAAAATGACATAAGATTCTTTTGTTTTTAATAAGATACATCCAGTTTCTCCAAAGTTTTTAGATTTATTGTCTTGCCCCAACTTATCGCCAATTATCTTGTTTGCTGTTTGTTTCATTCGGAATGTTGTAGCTGATGTCATTAGCTGTGGTTTAAATGAGGATGTCTTATGGCTTGGTATGCCTTTCCTTGTCCTCTGCAGGGCTGGAGGTTCGGTGGGTGGATTGCTACTTCCCCTTCACCCACCCTTCCTTCGAGATGGAGATCAACTTCCGTGGAGAATGGCTTGAAGTCCTTGGCTGCGGTGTGATGGAGCAGCAGCTTGTCAATTCAGGTAAGAAAGAATTCCACTCTGCACTTACAGGTTTCCTAGAGGACCCCTGTATGCTCATGTGACTCCATTTTCATAGTCACCTACAATTATGCCACCAGGGGCAGCATCACCAGCCTTTCTGCGAATTCCCATGAGACCCATTTCTAATGAAGTGCTTGTCATTGCTCATTTTGCAAATGAGTCTTATCTTTGGAGATCTCTCTTACCAGCTCTTGACAGCTAGATTTGGATCACAGGAGTTTCTTTTCCTTGAGAGTGGAGGTGGGGGTGGGTGCTGGTTTTGTAACTGCCCCAAAGGCATTTAGATATGTGTCACAGGAGTGCAGTTTATCTTCACAGCTATTCAAGAATAAAGCTAATATATAATCCTCTTTTGTTCTTATTGCATTCAGTTCAATAGCCAGAATTCAGGAGAGATTTTATAACTATAGTACAGCCCCCAAATAAAACCACACATGCTCATGTTGCCTAGTTGCTACCCAATGTCAGCAAAATTATTGCCATCAAGTGAGGCAATGTGGAATGACATGGTAACTGATTAATCTCTAACAAAATTTGAGAAAGCTCTCTGCAGTTCTTCTTTGGGAGACCATTGCCTAATACAGATCACACCATTTAGACTTGCTGTGTGTTTTTAAAATATCACTCTCTGAATTTAATTATAAAAACTTTTTTTTTTGAGGGCTAGGGATGCTTACATGCATAAAGCTCTGGATTTGATCCCCTGGACATGGCGTTATATTTCCTATAGTCTGTGATCCAATCACTCAGCAGCTAGAGGCTGAAGGACCAGAAATTCAAAGATATCCACAGCTATGTAGTGAGCTCAAGACCAGTGTATGATACTTGAAGCAGTCTCAAACCCACCAAATAACTATGCATACATATGTAGGTATATACTGTGTGGCCTGAGTTTCTTAGTGCAAGGTGAGAGATTAGGCAGAGAAGCACCAAGTAGTGAGGGGCTGATGTGGACCGTTGCCTCTTCGTGTCCCCCACTCTCTGCAGTTGGACTCTTGGAAAGGGGCATTTACAGGGTGGTCTTAGAAGGCAGTTTAGCTTGGATAGGATGCAGACTTCTGCCTCAGGGTAGACAGGAGGGAATCATTCTTGGTGACTAATACATTTTGAGAAGATTATGGTTAAAGGCATGTGGCACCAGGTCAGGATGAGGTGAGACAGAAGACAGAAGGAGGCATGAATGTTGCAACTGTCCTTGGGTAAGAGGCTGAATGCATGGCCCCTCTTCTAAATCTTGAGTCCTGCTTTGCCTATTATTATTATTTATTTATTTTTAGTTTTTGGTTTTTTGAGACAGGGTTTCTCTCTGTAGCCCTGGCTGTCCTAGAACTCACATTGTAGACCAGGCTGGCCTCGAACTCAGAAATCCGCCTGCCTCTGCCTCCTGAGTGCTGGGATTAAAGGCGTGCGCCACCACGCCCGGCTTTGCCTATTATTTATTCACTAAAATGATCAATTTAGAACAAGAAAAATAGTTCATTCCCAAGATGCCATATGTATGGAGGCAGGAGCCTGGATCTCTAATATGCCTTTGTGAGAACACTGTTATAGAGTATTTATTTATGTGATCAAGAAGTGGATAGTTGAGAAAAGAAAAGTGGATTGAAAGCATGGAAGGGTAGAGGGCACTATGTGCTGCCCATGAATGGGTGTACTCATGACTATTTAAAGGGTTTGTATCAAACAACCCTGAGATTCCACCTCACACCAGTCAGAATGGCTAAGATCAAAAATTCAGGTGACAGCAGATGCTGGCGTGGATGTGGAGAAAGAGGAACACTCCTCCATTGTTGGTGGGATTGCAGGCTTGTACAACCACTCTGGAAATCAGTCTGGCGGTTCCTCAGAAAATTGGACATAGTACTACCGGAGGATCCAGCAATACCTCTCCTGGGCATATATCCAGAAGATGCCCCAACTGGTAAGAAGGACACATGCTCCACTATCTTCATAGCAGCCTTATTTATAATAGCCAGAAGCTGGAAAGAACCCAGATGCCCCTCAACAGAGGAATGGATACAGAAAATGTGGTACATCTACACAATGGAGTACTACTCAGCTATTAAAAAGAATGAATTTATGAAATTCCTAGCCAAATGGGTGGACCTGGAGGGCATCATCCTGAGTGAGGTAACACATTCACAAAGGAACTCACACAATATGTACTCACTGATAAGTGGATATTAGCCCCAAACCTAGGATTCCCAAGATATAAGATACAATTTGCTAAACACATGAAACTCAAGAAGAATGAAGACTGAAGTGTGGACACTATGCCCCTCCTTAGAATTGGGAACAAAACACCCATGGAAGGAGTTACAGAGACAGTTTGGAGCTGAGATGAAAGGATGGACCATGTAGAGACTGCCATATCCAGGGATCCACCCCATAATCATCATCCAAATGCTGACACCATTGCATACACTAGCAAGATTTTATCGAAAGGACCCAGATGTAGCTGTCTCTTGTGAGACTATGCCGGGGCCTAGCAAACACAGAAGTGGATGCTCACAGTCAGCTAATGGATGGATCACAGGGCTCCCAATGGAGGAGCTAGAGAAAGAACCCAAGGAGCTAAAGGGATCTGCAACCCTATAGGTGGAACAACATTATGAACTAACCAGTACCCCAGAGCTCTTGACTCTAGCTGCATATGTATCAAAAGATGGCCTAGTCGGCCATCACCGGAAAGAGAGGCCCATTGGACACGCAAACTTTATATGCCCCAGTACAGGGGAACGCCAGGGCCAAAAAGGGGGAGTGGGTGGGTAGGGGAGTGGGGGTGGGTGGGTATGGGGGACTTTTGGTATAGCATTGGAAATATAAATGAGCTAAATACCTAATAAAAAATGGAAAAAAAAATAAAGGGTTTGTATCAGGAAATGATGGTGCCTCATTTTTCTGAAGGTAGAGTTTTGGGTTTTTAAATCGAAGATCATTCATTAGACAACTATGCAGATCTGAATAAGGGCTTGATGATTTCAACCCATTTGAAGTAGCTCAAAGTTTTCCAATTCCTGGAAAGCTACTTAAGCAGTTGGCACATCTCAGGCTCATGGCCACATTGTTCCATGTAGATATGTGGCCTCAAAAACTGATGATCACACAAATGACTTGAAGTTGGAGAGCCCAAGATCTGTCCAGGTTTCCCCTGGCTTTCCTTGAGGGCCCCTCAATCTGCAGGGCTCTGCACACAGACAAATGCCTCATAGACAGCTTTCCCCTGTATGACCTAGGGATGAAGGGTGGAAATTAGAGCTTGAGAGTAAATCATAGTCCTCTGTTGACCTTGGGTGTTTAGAAACTCAGGCTGATCTTCAACAGACGAGAACACTTTGCCCATGTCCTGTGATCCTTGATTTTCTTGTAGCTGAAGTGGACACAAGGATGCGCTACGTGAAATCTCTATATCAGAAGTAGTTGAGGTACTGAATGAAAAGTGTTTAGGGAAAAGTTTAACACATAATCACAGTGGAGTAGAGATAAACTGCCCATGTTGTAACATCCAGAATTTTGCTAATGCTTAGAGCCATTTATCAACAATCAAGTTGCTGCAAAGTTGTATGCATGACATTTAAGCATCTTAGGGAGAGGAAAACTAAAGTAATGGGAAAAAAATAGTTGATATTATAAAAGGGCACCGGTGTAGGACTTGCTGCTTGTACTTGAAGTTAGTGTCTAAGAACACAGAAAAGTTTGTCATACTAACTTCTCCTGATGATTTAGCTCCCTCCACCCCAACCCTACCTCTGGTGATTTTAGGACAATATCGTGTCATGTCTCAATACTTAAGTTTCCCACTGGGATGACTCGGAATGCTTGTGTATTTTCATATGCAATATGGTAGAAAACATCTAAAGTTATTACCATGATGTCACAGGCTGTGATTGTACCTGGAGGAAATTTATCATTCATTGAGCCTTTGTGAGGTTTAGATTATGCAAGGCAGAGAGGAGGTCTGTGGTGTAAAATAACTTTAAACATAGACTATTTTTCTATTATGGATAATCATAGTGGTCAGCTTGACCACATCTAGAATCAACCAAAACCTTAGCAGTTGAGAGATTTCCTTGATTGGATCATTTGAGGTAGGATGACCCACCCCAAATCTAGGCCACAAGTGCTGGTCTCAGCCCATATAAAAGGACATAAAAATGGAAGCTGTCTAATTTTGCCTGCTTACCCCCACTCTCATTGCTAAGTTCATCTGTGCTATTGCTGAGGCATTCCTTCACTGGGATTTGAGCCTACTTCTGTATTCCCATGTAGACTGAGACATCCTCCCTCATGGAATGAACAACTACTGGATTCTTAGCCTTTCTATCAGGAGATAGTGATTGTTGGACAGGCCAGACATGAATCTATAAGCTACTTTAATAAATCCCATACACACACATGCATACACACACACACACACACACACACACACACACACACACACACACTCATTCTACTAGTTCTTTTCCTCCAGAGAGCTCTTGGCATAATTTCCTTGCCTCCTTGTTGAATTGTGAAATGGATTCTTAGGAACCCTGTGCAAATCCACTCATTATCAGTTTCTATTGTGAAACAATTATTGTTTGCCTATTTGTGTATGCATTTTTTTTCTTGCTGTCTTTTTATGGTTAATATGAAGTAGAGTTAGTATTGTCCCTTTGAGACTGTTCCGACACTCAGACATAAAAAACGGCAAAGGTATCCTGTGATACTTGCCACAGGAATGAATAGTAAGTACAGTGAAAGAAGGGGAAGAGTTTGAAGGCTTTGGAAAGATTAGGTCAGAGATCGTGAGGATGGAGCACTCTCAATGCAGAGGTTGGCAATGCATGTCTCCAGGTAAGTCAGCTTCCTGTTTCCCAGGAATTGCATCTGTTGTCACTGCTGCTGCTCAGTTGGTTTTCCTGGTGTGCTTTCCCTGTGCAAATGTGAGCCTCTTTCTTTTCTGTCCTTCTTTGATAACTCATCTCTGTAGGTTCCATATGGTTCAGTATTAGTGATTAAAGTTTATCAATTTTTCAAGGGCATCAGCCTTAGCTTGTTAGGTACATTAGACATGCTGTTTAATAGCATTTTCAAAAAAATCTAGACAGGACATTTGACCAAGAGTTTACAAAAATAATAAAAAGTACCTTTTCCATATAAAAACATATATCATTGTAGTTTGAATGCAGGATGTCCCTCCAAGCTCATGTATTAAAATATTGGTCCCCAGGTTGGTGCTATTTATTGCATGTGGGATGTATTTGGAAGGGAAGTGGGATGGGTCACTGGACACATGGCCTTAAAGGACATTTAGGCTCCATCCTGTCTCTGACCTCTATGATGTGAGAAGTGTCCTCTGATTATGGGGTACTGCTGTACCCTAGTCTAAAACTCTGAGCCAGCCAACCATGAGCTGACACGTCACAAGCTGAGTTCCACCATGCTTTGAAAATGCTGTGTTTGGAATAAATTGAATTTTCCCTTAATTTGGTGTATATGGTGTTATAACCACAGTCAAAGTAAACAACATTTTGTCATGAAGATGTTTGCTGTTGACCTCTTTGTGATCTGCTCTATCCCCAACCCCATCTTGAAACCATTGATTGGTGATTCTACTTAAGCTTTTCCTCTCTATTGTGTTCAGTAAATGGTGCTTTATGGTCAGTATGTATTCTTAATATATGACTTCTTTCACTTAGCATACAGCAGTTTTGAGTTTTCCCTCTGTTAAGGTATCAGCCAGTGCTCTATTAGTTCATTGCTGTTCTTTTTGAATAGTGTTCTGGGGGGCAGGGTAGCCCTGGCCTTGTTGGTTCTTCTTGAGGCAGTGGAGGGGGAAGAGTGAAGGCAGAGGGTAATACTTTGTCTTGTGAGGTTCCTGGGTAAGACTTTTTTTTTTTTTTTTAAACAAGAAATTTAGGGTTGCTATATACTAAGGGGTTTACTTATCTAAGTCTCAGTTACTATGCCATTGTAGCTGACCTGTCTTCTGTAATCCTCTGAGGTCAGAAACTGCAGTTTCTGGCACTTAGCACCTCATCCTAAAATAGCAGGAGATTAAGTAAAGGATTAATTGCTAGAGCCTTTTCCCTATTGTCCTGATGCCTCTTGCTTGTCCAGCTAGGGTGGAGGTTTGGAGCAATAAATTTCTATTGAACCAGGATTAGAGAATAACACTCACAGAAGGGAAAAACCTTTACATAAGCGAATATGCATAATCTCACATACGTTCGTATACAGAGTCATGCATGCTCATTTTTTCATTTATACATTTCCATTCAAACCCAGTTGGGCCCCGAATGCTTGCATTCTCAGAATTATATACTTACACACACATGCATACATTCTCAAACAATTACATACTTAAACACACATCTAACTTACATATGCATATGGAGCAAAAGACCACACACCAGTGCAGAAAGAATTCACTCATTCTGGATGAAAAATGATCTCTAGTCCTTATTACATAGAGAAAGAAAAGGCTTCTACCCTTTTAATGCTAAGTGAATTAAACCCATGTTTGTAAGAAAAAAAGCTTTGTTTCTTTTAATAAGACTAAACCCGCCTCGTCCTTACCATGGGATCTATTCTGACCCACGGTAAGGAGAAGCCTGCCTGCTCCTTCTCTCTGCAGCATCTTCTCTTTTCCTCTTTCCCTCTGCATTCTGCACATTGCTCTCTTAGTATTTTATGTTACCTATAACTTCTAAGTTATTCCACTCTGCATTCTCCTTCTAATCTATAAGTGTTCTGTCTAAAAAACGTCTCCTCAGCTCAGTTCCTCCCTCAGCTCTCTTCTCACCTCCGTTCGTCTCACCTCAGTCCCTCAGTTCTGACTCTTCTCTTGTCCTCAGCCCTTAAACATCTTTCAGAATACATGATCACATGTTAAAAAGTTCATCAAAAGTTCACACACAAAATAAATCATAAATTGAAATAGAAGTTTACAACAGAGAATGTTTCCCTGCATATCCATTAGGAGTAATTATCTGGCTAAACATCCATCACCTGTCTCAGCTCCACAGGTTCACTGAAGGGTTAAAACCATCACTAAGTTATCAGTGAAGTTTTGCATAGATAAACCGAGTCAATATTTTATCTTCTGTCCTAGCACCTATAATAAATTGTTAGTTCCCTTTTATGACCTTTGGTTAATTGTTTTACAACCTCTTGGAAAGTGCTCCGAGAAGGAGCAAGTCTGGTTACTGAGAGCAATTAACTGGTGACACTTGGGAAACTGACAGAGTTCTCATCACAGTTTTGACTATCAGAAAAGGACCTAATAGCAGTCCCACTATAAATGAACTTAATAATCACTGATATAATTTTAGGAATTCTTACAGGGTCATTATAAAGAGTTAACTCATCTATTTATCTATACAGCTTCACTATAAGACAATACATCTTCGTGGATCTGCAGAGATCTGCTCCAAATGGGTGTGCTACTACTTAGTGATTATTATATATGTTTAATAATAACAGGAAAATCATGTTAGTAGCAGGACTCTTTCCTAAAATGAATCCCTTACAGCCTTGCTTAATAAGGGCGCACCTGTCACAGATTATATAATAATCAGAAGCAGACCATTTCAGGATGACCACCTGCTGGTTATTAGCTTGTCCCATTATGGTTCCTGACAGTGTGCCATTGTGTAGATTCACTGAAGTCTGTTTTCCCGTTTTCTGTGTGTATGTATTTTCAGGCTGCATTTTTAGAGGTCTGTTCAGATATGGACATAGTGTTGATCCCTGTTTGAAGTAAGTAATCAACTTTCCTGAACATTCTGCAATAACTGAAAACCATAAAGTATGAAAAATAGATCGAGGTTGATTCCATGATTCCCTAAACCAAGTATCAAAGTCTTAGGCACATAAATAAGTGTGTATATCACATGCCTGTCTATGGGATCCCATGTTTCATAAAAATGGAATCACTTTTTGAATGAATATTATCAGAGTCGTATCCTAGTGTTGTTCACTTTTTCAATGCCTGCTGACTTACCTCTCTTAGTACTCTATCAGAGCTGAGAAAAAACCAAAAACCAAACAAACCTCTGCTATTATGGAATTCTGTAGTGGTTGTTTCTGCATCTGGCAAGTTTTTGTTCATAGTGAACATGGCATGAATATGTTCCCATGGCTGAAAATGAACTTTGTTAGTTATCACCTGGCATTGTGGTCACTTCGTTCTGGTCACTTCCTTATCAGTGTGCTGTTAGAAGCAGTCTTCCTGCATGTGTCCTTGGATCCTTCTTGCGTGTGTGTCTGGCTGGCATGAGACATGTGTGTGCCATGTAAATAGAACCTGTGGCTCTCAGTCTCTGATGCCTGAAAGATTCTAACCGTGCTCATGGGCGACACCTCACACACTCAGTTGCTTACTCTTTACAGGCAAAATGGCGAAGGCCTTGTGTCCCACTGTCACCTTACTTCACTTTTCTTGTCACCAGTGTGGTTGAACACGTTTCCAGTATTTTTTGTCACCAGATTTTCTGATGTCACTTTTTCAAGTGACATCCTTTCAGATGCTAGAGAATCTTCATGCTTTCTTTTCATTCTCTCCTCTCAGGTTAGACTTTTATTTTGTTCCCTGTTGGAACATTTGGCCTGCCCATTCATCCTTGTGAGATAAGTGGCTTCATATGAGAGAATTCTTTCTTGAAGCTTATTTATATTAGAATGTTGTATACCTGTCCTCCTTAATTACCTTTTTTTATTATATTTACATTCATCAAGCCTGCCTCCACTGAAATCCTCACAATTCACTGCACATCTCATTCTTTCTATTTCCTTCTCCTTGGTGTGGAAATTTTCCTTATGTGTTTCTACAGGCTGTGTCTGCTGGGGATGGCCTCCTTAGGCTTGCTTTCTCTGACACACCGTTCTTCCTTCATTATCATGAAGGATATTTTTATTGAATATAGACTCGTGAACTGATGGCCATTTCCTTTATTTTTTTATTTTATTTTTTTTTTTTTTTAGCATTTCAAACTGTTTTCTTCTACCTGTGGTTAAATGAAAAAAAAATCATAATTTCAATGCCTAATAATTGCTCATCTAACTATATAGTATTGTCTTTTATTTATTTATTAGCTACTTTCAGGATTTTTTTTTCTATTCTTGGTGTTCAGAAATAGGAATTTTTATATTTTCAGCTACTTTTTAAAATAATTTTACTTTAACTCTTTTTTCTTTTCTGTCTTTACCCCTACAGAGACTCTGTGATTCTGCTTGTCTTTTATTAAAAAAAATTTTTTTAATGCATGTTTTGCTTGCATGTGTGCCAGTGTATCAGTTGTATGTCTGGTATGTGTGGTGGCCAGAAGAGAGTGTCAGATTCCCTAGAAATTGAATTAAAGACGCTTGTGAGCTATCAAATCTTTGGGTGCTGGGAATCAAATCTGGGTCCTTTGAATGAACGAACAGTTCATACTCTTAACCTCTAGCCCTCCCCTTCCTTCTCCCTTTCCTTCACCTCCCCTCCACTCTCTACCTCTCCTCTCCCTTTCCCTCCTCTCCTCTCCTCTCCTTTCCCTCCCCTTCCCTTCTCTCTTCCCTTCTACCTCCCTTCAAGCCTCCTTTTCTCTGTGGCAGTATCTTCATTCATTTCCTTCTCACCTTCCCCCTGCCAACAAGCATTAGTCTGCATTTCCTTCTACCTTGAATTTCATTAGAGTTGTGCACAATGTGTTACCCTGCTTCCACATTTTTACCAGTGGAGTAACACTACATATAGCTGTGTGATGTCTGTGTGACATGAAGTCCAGCATTGTTAGGTTGTGGTGTATTTGTTTCATGCTATGTAAATTCACTTGGGTGTGTATGCCATAGCTTATCTCTTCTTAAAGCCTACTGATTGAAGTTTTGGTTGCTCATGCTGAGTATTCTTATGCCTACAGGTGTGTACATGCCAGGGTTTTAATTGCAGAGTCAATTTTTATGGGAATCTTCAGGGCTTTTCTTGTGTGTGTTAGGGAGTCACCAAATTACTTGCTAAAGTGGTTTGCCTGTTTTGCATTGCCTCGAGACTGTAATCGAAATCCCTTGTTGCTCACATTCCCTTTAATACTTGACCTTGATCTGGTTTACCTGTCTGGGGATGATAAAAATAGTTTCCCGTGGTTTTCATTGGCCTGATTGATATTGTGGCTGAAAGCATTCTTATATGTTTGCTTGACATTTACAGTTTTTCTTTTCATTTCAGCTGGGTTTATCTACCCATTTCTGTTTTTTAACTGATTGGTAGGCTTCTTACATTTATATCAGATATTATTCACTTGTTATTTTTATGTATTGTAATTTTACAGGTTTGTGGCTTTTCTTCCTTTTTGTTGCTAGTTCATAAAAGTAATATATATGTATATGTATGTATGTGTGTATATATATATATGAAATATATATAGTTCTTCCTTGAGTAGCTTCAGTTTTCTTTGTTATCACATCATTCTTAAAAAAAAAAAAATCACTTCTCCATGAACTGTGAGTGGGTGGAAGTTGACAGCCCCATGACGATTACCCCTCTGCTTGTCATGTATGGTCCTCGTACTTTATCTCTCTCATTTATTGTCATATTATTCATATTCTCAACCCAGCGACTGTAAAGTTTTAATCCTCTCTGGCATCCGCCTCTGTGGCCTGGTGTTCTGTCAGCTTCGGTCCCCCCTCTGACAGTCTCTCCCAGCCGGGAAAGCGTGGTTTAGGGTAGGCTTGATTAGGAGCTGTAGCTGGGAGCTTGCCTGGGGTTTCCAGTCTGCAGTTTGCAGGGAATTGGATGTGTTTCCTTGTAGAGATTTTAGTTTTCCCGATCCTGCTTCTCATCCTGTCACCTTCCAGTGTTTCTCTTGCTAGTGTGCAAGTGAAGCCTCCACCTCTGGCTTCAGACTGGCGCACGTGCTTGCTCCCCGGAGCTCTCTGCAGCAGTTGTGCTGTGTGCTGCATGCCTAATGTTGGCAGCCATGTTTCTACCCAGTGTATCCTTTGGATGTGGAAACTCGTGTAGGATTCTTATTTTCATCACCTAAAGCTTGGGATATTTGATGACTGTATAAAGTAATTGCCACTCAGTTTCCCACTCCTTTCCTGTCCAAGTGATCAAACTGATCAAGTTGACTGGGGAGTATGCAGGTAGAAAGTCTTAAATTTGGTCAGGTTAAATTGCTCCAGGTTGTAATCTCATTCAGGGATCTATTTCTGCCTGTGTACACTTACATTGCCCAGTAGCTTTGAAGCATTTTCTTCTGTAGGAAGAACATATTTTTCTGCCCTGCTGCTTTGGTGCTTGCCCTCTTGACTGCTTGGGCCAATGGGATATTAACAGATATGGTTGGAAGACTGGCTTGAGATGTATATCCTAGTGTTTGAATTCTGCTGTAGTAATTGAATATTCCTTTTGTAGTCTGCTGATTTTAACACAGTGAGGTGCTCACTCTCACTGTGTTTTGTTTGTTTGTTTGTTTGTTTTTTGTCCAGCTGCAAGTGGTTGTTTTATGCCTGAGACTTTGTCCCGATTTGTTGTCCGTCTGCCATTACTGAGTCTCAAAATGCTCTTAGTGGTTGTATTGTATGTTCATTTTTCACTGACTGAGTTCTTGAGGTTGTCTCCCTCCATTTCATTTCACAGAAAGTCCAGGAGAACTCACTCTTTTCTTTCAGTTATATACACTCTACTCTCTTCTGTAGCTTAGTAGAAAGAATGATTGAAAAGAGTGTGAGCTTTTCTGCCTCCTTCCCACTATCCAGAAGCAACTGATTCTTGTCTCAGTATAGTGTAGTTGTGGGTGCTGTGATCCAGTCAGGAGTTAGCAGTGCAGTTTATCTGGAAAGTTGTGTCCTCAGACTTTTTACATGCTGCTAACACAGAGGATTGTGTATATACGCATGTGGGCCAGTGTTTGGGTAAATGCCCTCTGAGTCTCTAGGACCAGGGCACACTTGGAGGTGGTGGACTACGGGAGAGGTAGCCTCTAGTGGGGTTTCTGGTCACTGTGGACATGTCTTTGAAGAGGATGGCGGTGCCCTAGCAGCTTCCTTTGCCAAGTGACCTCACCAGGAGAGCACAGGCCCAAGAAGTGAGGTCAACCAGATATGAGTTCTAACTGCCAAAAGAAATCTTTCTTCCTTCAAGTTTGATTACTTCAAGAAGTTAGTGGCAGTCATAAAATATCAAAATAAAGTTTCCTTTAAGCTCTCCAATTCTATAGTATAGTCTTCTAAGCAGCCCAGGAGTTAAAAAATGTTAGCTCGGACTCTCATTCTGTTCTGTAGAGCCATGGGGAAAATTGCAGACCAGATACATTTTGCTATATTTGGTTGGTTAAAAAGGTTTATTTTTCCCCTCTAAAGAAATTCTCACAGACAAAACAAAAACCTAGAATGTTCCTATAATTGAATTGTATGTAAAATATGTATGGAGCCCTTCTTTATGGGATCTCAGCAGCTCTGCAGGCGGGTGTGATGTGCTCCCAGTGGCTACATTTTATTTTCTCCTCTGCAAAAAGGCAATTTAGAGTTTTAGGAATTATTTATAGTACTGTGAGGATAAACACAATCTACTAGGATATTTTCTTGTGTCTTTTTTCAAGGCTTATTTCTGCACTTTAGGCTAGAATCAGTGGCATCATGTAAGGGCCAGGTTATGTGTAAGGGTGGAAAATGAAGTATTATCATCATGCATAATTTTTGCCATGTTTAAAATCATGCCTTTTAATTGACATTTTAGGATTTGGACGTTATTAGGTGTTTCTACACATGCACTTACACAGTGAGGTTGATTAGTTCTCAGTGTGGGTAGTGATGGGTTGAAAACATGTACTTTGCTATTGGACATCCAAGTTAGAAAGAGGCAGCTCTAAGTGAAAGGTGTTTCACAGGCTGACTAGCCCAGGAAACCCGTGTACTATCTCTCCCTCATGTAACCAGTCCCCTCCCCCTCAAAACAAAAACCAAAACCATTTTATGAGATGCATCCTAAGATGTAGAGTTAATGCCCTTCCATTGGTCCTGAGGTTGACAGTAAGCTGTGGGGTGGATAGAAATTCATTTTGGGAAAGGAGTGATAACTATGAGATACTCTAAAACTTTACCTATAGGTGCGTTTTTAGCACAAAGAAAGTATCTGATGTCAATGCAATACCTGTTTGGCAGGTTGAACTTGGACCTGTAGCCTTTGGGCTTTAAAAGGTGTCTTAGTTGGGGTTTTACTGCTGTGAACAGACACCATGACCATGACAACTCTTACAGGATAATGTTTAATTGGAGCTGGCTCACAGGTTCAGAGGTTCAGTCCTTTATCATCAAGGTGGGAACATGGCAGCATCCAGGAAGGCATGGTGTAGGAGCTGAGAGTTCTACATCTTGTTCTGAAGGTCAAGAGGAGAAGACTGGCTTCCAGGCAGCTAGGAGGACTGTAGTAAAGCCCACGCCCACAGTGGCACAACTACTCCAACAAGACCACACCTACTCCAACAAGGCCACACCTCCAAATAGTGCCACTCCCTGGCCAAGCACATTCAAGCTACCACAAAAGGCATTAAGGAAAAGCTCTTAAAATCTGCTATGTGTACTTTTTGGAGTTTTGAGGATGAGAACCCCTTCTCTATTGCCTTCTATTAAGTCCCTGTGCTAGGTAGTCCCTGTGCAAGGTACTGGGCACAGTGAGGTGGTATTTGCCTTTGAGGTATACATAGTCTGGGAGTGAGAATTATGAGGAAGCTACTGTGCCCATGGGCCTGTAGGGATAGTTGAGACAGAAGGTGGTTGCTGTAGAGGCACACACAGCGGTCTAGTCCAGGCTTGAGCTAAGCAGTGAGCTTGAGTAAGGAAGATGATATAGACCTGGAGCATTGCTCTTTTCCCTGTGCAGAGTATTACAAGGAGTGGAGGGCAGTTGTCCATGTTCTGGGGTGACTGATACATTGACCTGTTAGGGTCTACCCTCAGGCATGGGGCATAAGTCAAGCAAGGCACAGTCTAAACAGGGTCAGTTCTTCCTGTTTTGTGCTTTTTTTTTTTTTTTTTTATTTTAGAGAAAACTTTTACTTGCCAGGTAGTGGTGGTGCACACCTATAATGCAGCACGGTAGAGGCAGGAAGATCTCTGAGTTTGAGGCCAGCCTGATCTAAAGAAAGAGTTCCAGGATAGCCAGCATTACACAAAGAAACCCTGTCTTGAAAAACCAAAGCAAGCAAACAAATACATTTTTACTTATTTTATGTTAATGGTTGTTTTGCCTGCATAAATGTCTATGCAGTATGTCTATTCATGGTGCCCATTGAGTCCAGAAGAGGTCATTTCCTCTAAATCTGGAGTTAGAGATTGTTGTGAGCAGCGATGTGAGCTTTCATGCACTACAAACATATAAATTGTACTAAGAAGAAAATTAGGCTTGGATAAAATTAATGATCCGGAAAAACATTCATTCTAGGCCAGGTCCAGGAATGAGGCCACAGGTGTACACCCTGATAAAGTAAGGCCCCGAACAAGGGGTAGATAATTCTATTACATAAAAAAAAAACAAAAAAAAAAAAAACAAAAAAACTATTGCTTTGAACTTATAATGAACTTATGGAATGAAAGCCAGATAAAACTACTACTTTGAAGTTGTAATCAACAATCCTGTGTTAATTTTCTCTTGTGTAAGATTCTATCTGTTTTTTGAATGAAGTAATTGTCTTAGTGGGTATAAAAAGGCTAAGAGAAATAAAGTTATTAGAGCTTTGCTCTGTCCATCAAATATGTGTGTATATGTATATATGTAAGTTGCTTGGAGCTTTTCTCCATCTATCAAATATGTATCTGTCTGTCTGTCTATCTGTCTGTATATATATGCTTGTCTGTATGTATGTGTGTGTGTGTGTGTGTGTGTGTGTGTGTGTGTAAGATGGTTGAAACCTGCTTTGTTTTATCTAGTGTGTGTATGCGTTTTTTCCTCTCCTTTGCTTCTCTAATCCTGACCCACCATGAACAGCCCAGCTAGCCCCTATCAGTAGCAGCTCTCATTGGCTACTATCAGTAGCAGCTTAAGCTGATTGCCACCAGTACTGGTCTCTTTCTCTTTCTCCAGTTGCCTGGAGAGGTTTATACTTAGTGCTATTAGTACCAGGTTCCCCCTCCCCCTTTCTCCTTCTAATAGCCTGCCAATATTAATAGGAGGGTCAGTTGTCATCAGCACTGACCCCCGTTATGGAGTCCACACTTGCTGCCTTCCTCCATTTACTCTTCTGTGTCAGCGACAGTACATGGCACAATACAGAGCAGTCCCATGCCTTTTGGCAACATATTCAGTGATTATCCATGCATTTGCTTGAGATCTTCCACGGTGTTCTTTTGTCTTCACCTTCCTTTCTGGAAGGATTTAGGAAAGACTCACTGATGGTGACAATAGTGCTTTGATCTGATTGCAGGTGCTGTAATAACTTCAAGGCTTTCTAGGCCATTGCTCACCTTTCTATGCATATATAGTTTGCTTATATTCTGAGATTTTTTTTGTGTGTTTCCTGGAAGAGTTTGTATTAATTTGCATATAAAAGTCTTATATTTTCATCTCATTTTTATCTTGCCACTTCGGGTATAAGGAAATAAATGAAAAAGTCATCAAATGTTGACTTTCAAGACTTTATTACCTCAGACAGCTTCATTATATTTGTAAAACTCTAGTGTGCTTTGAAGGAATTAATCTAGCTTTGCTTGCAATCTGTATATGTTTACATAGAATGAACAAACATTGCATTACGTTCCATGAAAATTCAATTATTCCTGTCTCCAAGAAACATGTTCTACTTAGTATTTAATTCTCACGTAAGTCAGCATGATGGTTCTTGAAGTGTCATAAGAATTGGAGATTTGAGCACATTGATTGCTTTTGGTAATTCATGGAGAAATGGCTAATTGCAGTTTCATTGGAGATCTTAATCCATACCCACAGTTATGGGGACATTTGTCTCAATAGTATTGGGATGGTATAAAATCCTCCTAGATTTTTCTTAAAACTGATAGATAGTTAGGGATTCAGCTGGCAAGGTAAATGCTTTAGTTTGGAATCTACTATGCTTATATGTGATTCATTGTTTTCGTTTGTTCTGTGGACAAGGCATAGTGGGATTTGAGCACAGAAGTCAGTGATGGGCTTGGCTGTCTCTCTGGATGGTTAGAGCTGACTTAACCAAAAAGGATTGGTTTATATGCTGTTTAACTTTTAAAACATCTTCAGGATTCTGTATATCACTTTAACAACTGAACTCCTGCTGATATTGTTATTGCAATTAAATAATTATTCTGTAGGCATTCTTGTCATGTGACACTTCCCAATTTTTATAGATATTTCATGACTATTTTGCATTTTCCTTCTACAGAGCTCCAGGCTCTATGGAGGTAGGAACCATGCTCAATTCATAATTATTAGTTGTAATATTAAAATACATTAAATGGGGTTTGTTGTTGAGGTTCAGAGACTGGAATGGATGTGGTTGGGTCACTCACTGGATGAGGGAATGCTGAGTTTGGCTGTGTGTACAAGCTGTTAGAGTCCTGTAGGAAAGAGCTAGGCGTGGTGCTGGAGCAGGGGGTGAGAATCCACTGGGAAATGCTCTGCATCTGGTGGCCTAGAAGCCATGTTTTCAGGTTTGGAATGAGCCCCTGATTTTTTTTTTTTTTTGACAGAAATTGTGGCAAAATAGAGTGGTCTGCTAGGTCCTTCCTCCCCAGTTTCTGCCTGTCCCACTTTCTCTTCTGTTTCTTTTCGGTCTTTCTTTTCTGTTTTGAGATAGGGTCTCATATAGTTCAGGATAGCCACAAATTTGCTATGGTGTCCAGGGTGACTTGGTCATGTGTTTATCCTGATCAGCCTTTGTAGTTGATATACACTGCCACGGAATGCCACACTGGACTCTCCCCTCTCACTCTTCCTGTAGCTGCACTATGCCCAGAGAGCTTTGAGCACACAGCACACCTGCAACCCAACACAGCACAGCACAGCCTGCGAATTCCCAGGGTTAGCTTGCCAAACTGTGCTGGTTTGTCTATTGTTTTGCTTTTGCATTATTCATAAATATTGAAAGGAAGAGATCAGGCTTTTATATTTCCTTGTCGCCAGGGCTTCCCACTGCCTAGCCTGTAGTAGATTCTCAGTAGGTAGTTATTGAGTGAGTGGATGGGTGGATACATTTGGCACAGAGCTCTGTTTGTGGACTAAGCGAGAGTGTGCAGAGCAGAGCTGGGAGATGGAGAAGGCTCAGGAGCATCCATAATAGCTGGGGAGAGAAACTTGAGAGCTTGAATTACAGCCCTGGTCGTGGAAACTCAAAGTGGGGAGATGGGGAAGGAAATGCATGAGGTGGGGCACAGGCAATGAATGAGTGATGTGATGAGCTAAGGAAGGATGTGCAGTGGGAGACAGGCCCCTGAGACTCTTTGATCTTGTCCTTCTCTGAGTGCTCTCTGGTGGGACACAGGGAGCCACTCCCTATATTCTGATTAGAAATCAGCCTAATAATGGATTAGCTGCCTTGGTTTGTAAAACAACCACCAAAGGCTGTGCTGTTGAGCAAATTGTGGGATTCTAAGGCACCCTTTGATTCAATGTTATTTGCAGATTTCTTTATGCTCAAGTTCATACATTAAGCTGTGAGGCTGTGGCATCTATTGATATAGATATATCTGGGTGAAATGAAAAGCAAGAGATAAAGGGGATAAATGTTTGAAACAAAGATACATTTCTCTGTGTTGCCTCAGAGAGACATATTTGCCTTTCAGCTCCCCATGGTAAGGGGAAGGGGGAAACAACTTATTAATACTACCTATAGCACCTGCAAGATAAAAATTCTTTCAGGGAAGACAGCTTTCTTGACATACAAAGCTGAGGAAAATTTCCCCCTTCTCTGTAAGACAGAACATCTTATAATACAACTGACACGCCGTTCAAAACATTCTTCCCAACACTCCCCGAACTATAGGATTTGATTTTCTCTGTGTGACACATGATGCAATTAATTGTGAACTATTTCTACAGCTCACATCTGCAATTCTTTGTTGCTTGTCTGTTACCTCAGTCAGTCAATTCTTGGTGAGTCTCCTGTGTGGCGGGTTGCCAGGTGCCTAGAGAACCAAGGTGTGTAAGCCTTTCCAGAGCAGCCCAAGTGCCCTAGTGGCCATTCCAGGCATGATAATATGGAAAGTAGATGTTTAATTTTCAAGTTGAGTAATCACACACACACACACACACACACACACACACACACACACACACACGCATGTCTCATTACTTATACATTATGACTTTATGTAACTTACTAGCTATACCTGAAGCTCCGGATCCTTCTGGTCACATACGTAGATTCAGCTCATGTTAGTCCCATTTGGAATGAATACATTTACCGTTTATTCCTTGGACTTAAGGACATGATTTTTTTTGTTGTCTAAGCCATCAACTAAGCCTCACATCCTGATTAACCTTGCTTCATTTCCAGCTGTTCACACTGCTGTACAACTATAAAGGTTTGTTTTTCAGGGGATGGTTTCCTGATGGTGCTGTGCTGTGCATGATATCTGCATTCTCCCTTCTTGCAGGTCCTTGTCAGTGCTCCAGTCTGCGGGACTCTGGCTTGACTGCTGCAGAGCCTCAGGAGACCACTATCCCCTTGGCATGTGGTGTTCCCCTGCATAGCATTTTTGTTAGGCCTTCTTTCTGCTAGGTTGGCAGATGGCAGTCAGAAGACCCTATGTGTCACCACCATTCTGCCTCCCTCTCTTCTGTATGAGCATCAACACTGAAATGACAACTAGTGTCTCTGGTTCCAGCCTCCTTTTTATGATACTGTAGTGCTACAGTGCAAGGGTCTTGTTAGTTCTTTTCTTGACCCTTCCCCACAGTGTCCACAGTGCACAGTGCAGACATAGGCTTTGCAGTTTGTTTATAAACAGTATCACCACTGCCAAGAGGTTCCCTTCCTTGTCATCCCTGTCGTCATTCAGAGCTGTTTCAGGGACCGCTTGCTTGTTCCTTGTTCCTTATCCTGCAGATGGTTACCAAGCAGCTTTTTGATTTTTAAATCTTTGCAGAAGATTCCAAAAAGCTGCTCCAAAGATGACACAAACCTCTATTTATTGCCTTTCAAAATATATACACTTCTAGTGCCAAGGGAGAATTTTTGAAGCTTGGGTATGTGTTAGTCTCCAGGGAGCCAGCAGGGAAGGCCAGACTGTGAGAGTGTTAGTCGAGGAATGTCTGATGTGTCTTACTGAACAATTTCAAGCAGAGTAATAGAGGTAACCTCTGAAATCCTGAACAGCAGCATTGTCAAACAGAGTGCGCAGCTTTCATTTCATTGACCCCAAATCAGGTGGGTTCACCCATCTTCCCTGTTTACTTTTACTGCCTTCATGTTGCATGTAGTGCTGCCTCTAAGCATTTTTAGAATAAAAACCTTTGGAGCTCTATAAGCTCCTTCTTTCTAATTTCATTGCTCTTAATTATAGGACACTGAAAGTACCAGAGAAGTAATATGAATTGAAGAAGGAGCACTGTGTAGAATCAGGAGTTGTGGAAACAGTTACGCCCACTAACACTGTCCACAACTGCAGGGATCTCAGAGGACACTTTACAGCACCACAGTCCAGTTTCTCAGTTACAAAAGGAATAATTAGAGGTGATAATTAGGATTGCTACCTGCTCAGATAACAGTCACCTCCATGTAATTCTCCAAAGGAGTATTGTTTATGTACCTACTGTGTACTCTCCCAGGTTTTTGAGATACATTAGAGTGCAAACAATTGAACTTTCTTTTCCATCTCTCGTGCATTCTTAGAGCATTTGGAGGGTTTTTAGTAGTACTTAAGTACTCATGAATGAAGGGTATGGCTAGAGAAGCCGTTGAATGAAGAACCTGACAGGTAGCACTGACAGGTGTCTGGAGGGTGTGCTCCCTCCTGGGCAGTTTTGTTAGTGCCTGATGGGTCAGTGGGAGAGCAGGGATTCTCCATTCCTCTTTTTCCTGGATGTGCTTCCAGCACACAGCAAAGAGAGGGATTTGAGGGGCAGTTTCTCTGCTTGGCTTAGTAAAAGTCTTGCTTACTTTTGAACAGCTTTCAGGTGTAATATCAAGAATGCTCATGGAGATCCCTGACTTCCAGATAAAGTTCAAGCATCTAGTTTTCCATAAAGGCTCTGGGTCCCCCTCCTGACTCTCATCTGCACATGCTCACAAGTGTGGGTAGCCTAGTGTCTCAGTTTCTTCCAACAGACAAGGAACATGCTCTCCATTTCCAAGTTATTGTGTGTGTGTTCTCACTCCAGAGACTGTATTGCCATCTCTGCCTTCCAATGGCCCCATGGTTAGGGGCATGGGTATTGGGTGGCAATGCCACCATAGCCACTAGATGCTTGACCCCTGGGATCAGCCCCTGGTGCTGTCTACAGATGACTGACTTTTCATTGACAAATGGTGGCTGTTTAACACGTCCTCCTCCTAACTTGTTAAAATTGTTGAATGGATTGTTCCCACAATCCTCTGTGATAGCAACTGTACTTTACCTTCTGATGTGATTAAAAAATTTTTAAACTCCCTTTTTAAGAGCTCCTTGACAATAGGTATTTATTTTTTAATATCCTTAAGCACCTAGTACCTGGATGAATAGTTAACATTCTGAAATAAAACAAGTTGGAATTTTTGAAGTGTTGAAGGGTGGGAGTAAGTATATGGTTTTCATCTTGTGGTGCTTTTGGGAGTTGGGGGGGGATTATAAAGAACATACAGATAAGGTGATGTATCTATCAGCCAAGACTAAACATTGGGAAGTATAGCTACATGATTAGAAAAAAATTTCAGTAGTTTTGGAATATTATAATTCTTAAAGCCGTGTACATCCCTCCCTCCTGCAGAACTGTTTTCAAGTGTTCATGTATATCTTGTATAGCGTTGTGCTTTGCTTGGTGGAAGCTCCTCTGGCTGGTGGCTTTGTCTGACATCTGCAGAGGTTGTGACCAAGGGTAGAGAAGAGGCTTAAGTTGAGTAACTCTTCTGTGTGGCTGCCCTAGTTCCTCTGCCCATCCCATCTTGTCCTCTGATCAGATCTAGGGCACAGCTTGTATGTCTGCTCCTGTGGCCAAATCTCCTTGGCTCTCCTATCCTTGGCTCCAGGCAGCTAGCCTTCTGCTCTTCAGATCTGTCTAGGTTTGGTCCTTTGTAATTATTTAGAATGTGGCCTGCCATGTTTGGAAATGCATCCTCAACTTGGTGGGAAGAAGATTTGGCCAAGAACTGATCAAGCTGTAGTTAGAATACTGGAGACTTTATTGGGGCCAGAGATGCTGGGATCCTGGATGGGCAGAGCGTGTCTCCTGCTCAGAGCTGAGTGATGTTTTAAGCCAAAAAGAGGCATGCTCCCTGGCTTCTTGGCCAGCCAGATCTGAGGCCTCTCTAACTTCACATTAATTCATAAATGTAATGAACAAGAGGTGATCAGTTCTTCCTGTAGTTGCTAATGATGGTGAATAATTAAGAGCATGAAACCAGAACTCTGTTTTCTGTATAGAGCTCAGACCATCAGGCCTCCATTGGTACACATGGGTACTGCTGAGTCTCTACTTCCATCCAGGCGCCTGCTAAGGGTAACCTTTTATTGCTTCTTTCTCTCCTCAGAATGTCTGCAGTTCTTATTCCCAAGAATGGCAGGGAGTAAAGGATTATTTATTTCCCTTGATATTTTTCATTTCATGAATCAACATGGGCAGATTTATAGTGTTCACAAAACATGCTGGTAGCTATTTGATTGTGGGGAGAATGAAATTTTGCTCAGGCAAGTGTAAATTTATCTGTTGTGGTGCAAAAGGCCAGTCCTGTGTAAATGGTGTGATTCTGTCCTGAAGATAAATTTTAATGTGGATGGAGGTAGGAGTTTTTATTTTCCTTTGTTCTTAGAGATCCACTAACCGTATTCTTTCAGATTACTTTAAAGATTAATGCATGAACATGTTGAGTATGTGGGGTCTGTTTCTGTAATGTGTCTCTGTATAGAATTCTTATATTGACTCATCACCTGTGTTGTTTAACAGAACTGTGACATTCGACCATGGGGCCAAAAATGGAGGGAATCAGGGTTCTCCAGAGTGTGCTAGTGGGTCTAAGTCTTTCTTAGACCTATGCTACTTCTATGATAAATTTGTTCCATGTATTTCTGGAAGTGTTGATTCTTGGATATCTCACAAATACATTTGAATTTAGCTGAAAATGTTGGCATTTTTCACAACTATTTTAAATACGAGGCATTTGTTAGTGATCACCTCAAAATTATTTTAGATGCTTTAGATTATTTTGGTATCTAAAATTATTTTAGAATCCTGTGAAAACCAAAGTATGATATTTCTATTCGAAGATCCTTTTCCTTCTACAAGAGCTTATTCTTTTTGCACCTGATCTTTCCCAAACACAGTTGTTTTTGAGTCCTCCTCTCTCCTCTGTCTATTTCATTCTTGGCTGGCTATAGCTTGGCTATCATTACAGAGAAGTAGAGGAGGTACTGGTTGCATTCTGACTGCATTGATGTGCCTACCATCAATAAGAACAGCTATGCCAAGCACTGTGGTTGGCCATAGAGTGATCCAGAGTATTCATGGCTCTGCTCTTTTATATTTGGTATTAAAAACAAAACCAAAAACGCTCTGGTTGCCAAAGTCAAACACCTCTGTGAGGTTTAAGAGCGTCCTCTCTCTGCACTCCTTTAATGCTTCCCTATCTCTCCCATTTCTTAGGCTAGTGGTTCCTAGTACTGGGCCTCTTTAATACAGTTCCTCATGTCATGGTGACTCCGAACTATAAAATTCTTTCATTGCTATTTCATACCTGAAATTTTGCTATAGTTATAAATTATAATGGAAATATCTATGTTTTCTCATTGTCTTAGGTGACCCCTGTGAAAGGGTCATCTGACAACCCCAGAGCGGGTGTGACCCACAGGTTGAGACCAATTGTTCTAACTAATTCCAACTTTGGTTCACTGAGTAAGTCTTCATTATCTGTCACTCTCATTGGCCCACACTATGGCTTCTTGCTTTCTCTTCATTTTAAATATTCTCTTATGACTGTGTAACATGAGCCTAATTGATATATAGCTCTTTCTTCACACTAAAACACCTTAAAAGCCTCTCTTTGTTCCATCAACTTTGTTGTAATTGTAGGATAAATACTGAATACTATCCATAGGTAAAACTGTGCTTACCTCTTTTCTTCTATGTGATGTTTTAGTTGCTCATTTTTGTTTGTTTATTTCTTGTCTGTGAGTTTTTCACTGGTCCAGAATCATGCCCTTCAAACAGTCTGCATCCGTCGACTCGTCACTCATCCACCTATACCATTCTGACTATTTGATGTCCTGGAGATATTTCCCTAAAGTACTCTGAGACCCTGCTCATGCCTGGGCTGGTTCTTCTCCACATCTGGTTCTCAGCTGCCATCTTGGTGTCTCCCTGCTGTTCTCTTGAAGGATATACTGTCTCCTCTTACTTTCTTTATACCTTATTTTCTTTGCACTGCTTCAGTTGGTGAAAATAAAAGAGAGTATAAGTCAAGATGTCCAGAATTGACTCAGAACTGCAGAACTGCCAGCCATCAGGGGTATTGCTTCTTCTGCCTTCTTATGCTAGTGGGAACCAGGAGGCCACCTAGTAACTGCTATAGTCACAGGGACTGCACAGACCCCAGTGCAGTTTATTTGTGTAGATACCCATGATGTTGGTGATAAGAGGCGGTGGCACTCATAAGAAAGCACCGCACTCCATTTGTGACATGCTGGCCTGTAGAGAAAGGTGAGGCTGCAGAAGAATGGCCTCCTCTCTGCTTCCCATACTTGTTCAGTTGTACCTCAATAGAGGGAACTAATTCACTCAGTGAACCTAGATACTAGAATGTTCAGACGTTTTGAAGGACAGAGGGGAATGGGAGCTAAGTGCCATACTGCCCTGGACGCTGCACCAGGTTTATCAGTCAGTCTGTTTGTCTGTCTGTCTGCCTGCTTGTCCCTCTCCCTCTCCCTCTCCCTCTCCCTCTCCCTCTCCCTCTCCCTCTCCCTCTCCCTCTCCCTCTCCCTCTCCCTCTCCCTCTCCCTCTCCCTCTCCCTCTCTCTCTCTCTCTCTCTCTCTCTCTCTCTCTCTCTCTCTCTCTCTGTGTGTGTGTGTGTGTGTGGGTGCGTTTTCACTCTTGTCTTTATGGATCTTATCCCAACGCTGTTCTGAGAAAGGATATATGGTACGAAGTCCTTAGATCCTTGCATGTTTGGAAGCCATTTAATTTGTCTTGGTCTCTGTGTAGTTTTGTCTGGATATATCTTTTGTTGTGAAAATCTGCCATCTTTAGAACAGTTGTATAGATTCCATTGTATGTTTAGGATTCTGAAAACTTTTTAATTTCTGGTCATTTATTTTTGACTTCCCCCTACAGCTATATTGGAAAGTAATTTCAGTAATAAAATTTTCCCACTGTAAGCTGGAGAGATGGCTCCACAGTTAAGAAGACCAGCTGCTCTTTCAAAGGACTGCAGTCCTTTGAAATTTCTAGCATCCACTTGGTGGCGCACAATCAGCTATAAATTCAGTTCCAAGTTTTGCCACCTTTTGTGGGCACCAGGCATTCATGTACTACATAAACATACATACATACATACATACATACATACATACATACATATATATATACAAACATACATACATGCATGCATGCAAAACACCTAGACACATAAAAGTTTTAAAATCTCCACTGTAACTATACAATTTAAGGATTATTTAGTTCAATTTTAGAGTTTTGTAATTAGTACAGTCCAGTTTCACATTTTGCCATCCTCAAAGGTTTCTTCTTGCTCACTATAGTCGGCTGTTACTCTTCACCCATGTGCTCAGCCCTAGGCAAAACCTAACCTAATCTCTGCTGTGTTTTCTACACATAGTACATAAATGGAAGCCCTTGTCTAAGGCCTGTCCACTTAGTACAGTCTTGTGGTTCATCCTATTACCGTATCTCAGGCGTCCTCCTTTTCATATTGTTGAATAGTATATATATCTTATTTTCTTCTTTATCTACTCCAAAGAGATGGACATTTAGTGTCTGTTAAGTTTAAGACTTTTATGATGCTACTGTTAGTGTTCATGGGCTGGCCTTTGTTGGGGCATGTGATTTCAGCTCCTGAGTAATTTTTTAGAGTAAAATTGTTTGGTTGTTTAGTAAGCTTATGATTGATGTTTTAAAGAAATTGCAAAACCATTTTGAAAGTAACAAAACCATCTGGTTTCCCACCTGAGAACGTGAGCACTCTGATTTCTCTCTTTCTTCACCAACACAATATTATTGAGTAGCTTCTTGATATTAGCTGTTCCTGTAAGCTGTGAAGGCAAAGCTGGCAGTAGTAACTTAACACTTAGCTTATCAAAAGGACTGTAGGCATCTTCTCACACTTTCATTAGCCATTTGTCCACCTTCTCAGGTAAAATGTCTGGTCAACTATTTCATTCAATTTAATTAGATTATTTGTCCTAATATTTAATTGTTTTATATTTTTTGTGTGCAAGATCCCAGAAGTGTTATTCTAATATTTAGGCATAAGATGATTTTGATTTAAATTTTGTGACTGGTATAAGGGAAAGCTTTAAGTTCATCTTTGTGGGTTCCCCCACTAGTTGAAATGCTTGTGTCTTCTCCTTTGGTTTGACATTTTTTTGGGAAAATCCACACCAAGCAGTTTCAGTCTTGATTATTCCTCTTTGTAGCATGTTACAAATCTGGTAATGTAACTTCTCAGACTTTGTTGCTCATTTTAAGTTATATTTTGGCAGTTTGAAGCTTTTGTTTTGTTTTGTTTTAGTACAGATTTCAGAATCAGCTTGCCAGTTTTAGAAAAAGGGAAAGAAAAAAAAAAAAAGGAGAAAAAAGCCAGGATTTTCACAGTAGTCTCTGCATCTGTGGATCATGTTAAAGAAATTTCCATCTTAGTAGTATTGAGTTCACCTCACCAGGCTATGTGGCTCTGAGGTTGGTGAATGCTTTCTTAAAGAGAGCACAGGTAAATGTTTTTATTGTGAGACTGTACAGCTGCCACAGTGGCCCAGTTCATCAGTAATTTCATAAGTCCTCAGTTATTTCTAAGTGTTTTACTCTTTTTATGGTGTTGGGAGTAAATTTTCTTTTAAACTCTTATTCGCTGGTCTTGATCTTGATCTTGTATCCTATAACCTTGCAAAATCCTGTAGTTTTACAAGGTTTTTAAAGAGTTCTGGGAGTTTTGGGGGACCTAGTTTTGTTTAAAGGTTTACAAACCATTTATTAGATGCCTTGATATGGGCCTTCTTCACCCATATGCTGGGCCCACTTTTTTCAACCTTTTAAAACTGATAATTGGAAAATTCCTTTCTTGAGTTCTGTATGGTTTGTGTTATATTGCTTTTGTTTCATAAGAAAAAGTGAAGAGCACTGTTCTGTTATCATGCTCCTACTGCAAACACTACAGGAAAAATTTACGACAATAACAGGCTTGATAAACTTTAATCACGTATATCATCTGCAGGTTTTGTTTCGTGTGCCTGTGGCATAAATATATAAGGAGCTTCAGTAGATGTGGCTCAGCTATTTTTTATTGATGAGCAAATTTATTTTCTAAAAATACAATGTTATGTCTAGTCACACATGCCATTTCCTGTTGCTTCTGTGATGTTGCTGGTCTGGTAGTATAGTTTCTTGGTGGCTTCAACCCTAGACCAGTTCCATTTTCCTTTTAGTTTCCATCACTGTTTTCCTTCCTCCTCGCCCCTGGTGATAGTGATTTGAGAAAGGTCTTATTCAAGGGACGGAGAAGAGTCTTTGCTAAGTTGTCACTGGTATGTCAATATATGCTATCAGGGCTTGTCCCGGCCCTGGGAACTTGGGGCAGGAACTGTCCTCTGACCCTCTGTTTGTCTGCATGATTCTTTAATGTGATTGTCACCCAGACCAGGGAGAGTGCCTGGAGACTTAGGGTTTGCTTCCCTAATGGTTGTCTAATTCTTCTTAATTAACTTATTACACAGTGTATTCATTTATTCAGTAGTTTGTAATCAGCACCTGCTCTGAGTGGTTTCCAAGAGATGCAAAGGAAAGTGAATCTTGTTAAAGGGTAGAGTTCCCTTTGGGACAAACAGAACAGTTTTGAACACTGGTACCCGACTGAGCTTGCAGGGACGCTGTGACTGCAGAGCAGCTGGCTTCCCCCACAACTGGCTCTCTTACATGCCAACCTCACACCTCAGTGGTTGGATAGTCATGACCTTGACCTGCTTTGAGGCCAGTGTTTTCAAGCCTTGTATGGCAGCCTGTCTATAGTCACTGGGAGCTTTGGGCTTCTATCAGGGTTAAAGTCTTGACCTCCCACCCCAACACACACACACACACTTAGGGATCTGTTTGGAAGAGTGAGTCTTTACCATAATCAAGCTTTTCCAGACCTGCCAGCCTGTTTTGTCCCTGCCAGATTTAGAATATAATATATTCTTTACCTTTGTTGTCATTGATGAAAACATTTCTTAGTAGTGTACAGCCTTTTCCAAATTCACCATACCTGTTTTCTTCATGGAGATATATGAAGTATTTTCATGTAACTATGAAATTGCCAACATTTTGTAACATTTTTTAAAAAATTAAAACTAACAGCAACACTAAGCCAGAGATGAGGACCTTTTCCATATGTAAGAACAACTTTGTTTCAGATAGATCAGTGATGGAACTGTTTAGTTGACATAGTCTTAATATAGTATAAAATAATAAAATTGGAACATTTCTCAGAAGAGAATGTGTCTTTTGAAGTGTTCTTGAAAACACGACTAAAAGAATCCTCTATACTGAAGCATGAGGGCCACAGTTTAGACACAAGGAAGATTTACTCTGGAAACAGGGAAGACTAACCTTCAGTACCTACTAGATGGAACCTTGTAAGCTTCCTCAATCCGTTGTCATCTTGCAGAAATAATTTAAACAGAGTCCTCTTAAAAGCAGTAGCTTCATGGAACATCCCTGGACAAGTCCATTCTGGCACCGGCTATCTTTAAATTGATTTTTTTCAAAAACAAAATAAAGCAAGACAATGTTGAGGACGTCACCCTTTGTGGTTGGCTCAGATACAGGCCAAAAAGCCTTCTCATGGAGTGCTGGGCAGCTAAGCCTCCATCCTATGTCAGAGGAGAAGTGTCTTGAGTAAGGCTTGCTAGTGCTTAGTGCTGTCCCATGTATGGCACACTTTCGTCCTTGTTTCATGGTAACATTCATGGAGAATTGCCTGCGCCTGGACATCTACAGCTCTTTGCTCA
Source organism: Mus musculus (assembly GCF_000001635.26). Lineage (NCBI taxonomy): Eukaryota > Metazoa > Chordata > Mammalia > Rodentia > Muridae > Mus > Mus musculus. The sequence goes on from NC_000079.6 coordinate 36,274,810, forward strand.
CTGGAATCTAATGGAACCCAGAAGTGCCCAGCACAGTGGCATGGCACTACAGCTCTCTTGCAGCTCCAGTCTGGCCCCTGGTGGCTTCTTGTTCTTGCTTATGTCTTTGGAAAGACGCCTGGGAAGGTGTTGCATTTATGTGTTATATTCCCTTTAGCTGCACAGAGGGTCGTGGTTCTGAGTCATTATCCTATGTCCTCATCTGTACCCAGATCACCATAAGTGCAGGTGGAAAAGCACCCCCTTTATCCTTCTGTGTCTGCCAGAAATCACTCAATAGCATCAAGTGATAGCTTTTTCCCCTCATGTAAGTCTAAAACATTTTTAAATTTTTTTTTACTTTTAATTTTTCATAGCACCTCTTCATAGCCATATGTGCATGTGTGTTGCACACACACACACATACACACACGCACACGCACACATTCCATTAGGCTGGCAAGTGGTTCCAGTGATGAAGTTACATGATGCAAGCATGAGGATACAAGTTCTCTCCTCAGAACTCACGTACAAAAAGATACGTTTGCTGGCCTTTGTTTGTAATCTTGGCACTGTGGGGGTGGAGACAGGCAGATCCATGCAGCTTTCTGACCAGTCAGCCTAACCTAATCATTGAGCCAGGTGAGAGGGCCTGTCTCAAAAATTAATGTGTGGACTAGAGAAATGACTCAGTGGTTAAGAGCACTGGTTTAGTTCTCAGCATCCACACTGTGGCTCCAAATGATCCCATACTCCAGTTTTACAGTCTCTAAAGACCTCTTCTGTGTTTCTCCAGCACCACAAGTACCTGCAGTTTGTGTACACTGATGCAGGCAAAACATCCATACACATAAACTAAAATAAACATATCTTTAAAAGTTAAAAGGTAAGGCAGATATCTCCTAACCATGACATGCATGTACGTATGCAAACATACATAAATCTATACCTGCTCACACATGAATACCTATATAAACTTATCAATTATATACAATAAAAAAGACTCCTGTCCTAAGATTTCAAAATTCTGATTATATAGGAATTAACTTTATTTTTAGCATATGTCCATAATCCTATGGCAGATACACTTAGCACAGACATACTTCCTTTTAAAGTCACATTTTTTGTGTGTTAAGAGAGATAGGACTTCACAGTATTGCCCTGACTGACCCCAGCTCCAGCGCTCAAGCACCTGCCTTGCCTCAGCCCCCGAGTAGCTGGTCCTCCAGACGCCAGCATAGTGCTGACCCTCTCAAGCTTCTCAAACCCTCACCTAACATCTAACTCCTACAGAGCTTAGTTTTTTTGTTTTTCCTTTTAAGAAAACGGGAGACTGAGTGGCTCTCTAATGTGCCTCGTCTCTGCCTCTGTGGCTTTACTTAGACCACTCCTTCTGCCACGTGTCCTTTTCTCCTCTTAGTTTCTACTCATCCATAAAGGTGCAGCCTGCTTCTCATACCCAGGTCTTCAGAAGTTCTTGCTCTACCCCACTGTATCCACTCCTGCCCCACTCTAGGCCTCCATGGGCCCTGTCAGTATTCACATGCACTTTGTGCACATCTCCATTACCACGTCATATCTAGACTCTGTGAGGAGTGCTGCCTTTGCCAATGGAGCCACCTTGAGTCAGCCACTGGCATTAGCTCCTTGCTGGGTTCTTTGAGTCCTAGAGCACATATAGAGCCAAGCACTATACCGACTCTTACTCTGTGAGTGAGCACAGCCTGTGACTTTCTTGGCCAGAATACAGAGAACCCCATACTCTTCCATTTGGGACATAACTCTTCTTAAAGAATGAAATACAAATAATGGTTCATGAAGGGTCAATGAGACACTAGTGATGGATTTTTTAGTAAAATTGAAGAGTTGCTCCCTCATTTCATGGTTGTTACAGTTAGCCAGATATTTTAAACCTTGGATAACAGTATTTAACTGAAGTAACATGACTTCTTAGAAACCCTTCTTCTGTCTAGTTGGTTTCTGAGAATGCCCTCATGGCCCTTGCCTGAGTAGATCCCATTATGACCTCTCTATGTCCAATACATCGATGCTTATGTTTGCGTCCACAGAGGACTCTTAGATACTGAACTAAGACAGTAGTTCTGAGATAGTAATGAAATATTCCTTTGTGATGTACTTGAAAATGTGGACTTTCAGAGCTATTGTCTTCCCTCCTCCTGCTTTGATATGCTGTAGTAGAACATTCTTTTTTTTTTTTTTTTTCAATTGTTTCTTCTTCTCTTTCCATGACATCTGACAAATCCTTTCTTGTCATAAGGTAATGAGAATTAAAGCTGTTGTCTGGTTTTATTTCCTGTGGCATCCTGGGCTTGGTGATGTGGAATATGGCAGGAAAGGCATCTTCATTGTAAATCAACAGGTATCACTTAGACATGACTGTCTCCTCTTTCTCTCCCTTGACTGCTAGGCACAGAGCCCTGGATTTTACTATGGTTGTACTTCTGTAGGACCACTACCAAGCTCTACTGTGGCTGTGGAGACCCAGATTTGACCAAAGTTTTAATGTGTATATCCCACGTGAGCTTAGCACCATGAGCTACAGGACTTACTACCTTCCTCTTTCTTTAAACTCTCCTTGGGTAGACTCATCTTAGCTCTCTGCTGACACTGATTCATTCTTCCCTCCCTCCCTCCCTCCCTCCCTCCCTCCCTCCCTCCCTCCCTCCCTCCCTCCCTCCCTCCCTCCCTCCCCCCTCCATCTGCCTGTCATGTTGCTTCTCTCTCTCTGTCTCTCTCTCTCTCTCTGTCTCTGTCTCTCTCTCCATCTGTCTCTGTCTCTGTCTCTCTCTCTCTCTGGTTTCACGATGTAATGCTGGCTCGCTGTGGGGCAATGGGCTGCATACAGACAGCCTGGTCTCCAGTTGAGCCTAGGTCTTGAACCCGGGGCTGGGGGTGGGACGATGGGTGGTGATTTCCCATGGGACAGAAGGTGTTTGATCATGTCTCCTGGACCCCTGGCTCCTGTTGACATTACTGCCCCCACAGCTCCCACAGGACCAGTGTGTGGCTATCAGTCCTGTAGGAACAGCACCAAGCCTTTTCACATGCAAATAAGGTTTTCCCCAAACTCTCAGTGCAAACCAATGAGAGGTACCTGCTGTCAAATCCTGAATCACCCCCAGAACTGTATATAACTCTTATCCATGGAATTAAAGGAGAACTACTCCTTAGTTTGAGTCTTTTGTTCCAAGAGCTGTATGTAACACTTGGGAAGAGATCTCTCCCGAAGAGCCACCTGAGGTCCTGTACTCCTCACTGGACAGTTGGCTTCTCGTTGGCCCAGCCCAACCAGACTCAGTGCAGAGTGGCTCAGAGTTACTGAGCAACCTGGAAGGAATGGCAGAGACTTAGTCTCTTCCCTTCGCTGGAACCCTCGCACCAGGCCTGGCCAGAAAACCTCCGTGGAAAACCTCTGGTACCCAGGCCCACAGCTAGCCTGGAGGTCAGATATGTATCTGCCTTTGCATCACAAGTGTTGAGATTAAAGTCATGGGCTACCAAGCCCAGCAAAGATAACTTCCATAAAGTTATTATATCCAACTTAAACTTTTGTGTATGTCTAGTACCTGGCACAGAGCTCTATGGAAGCTCTGGAATACACATTCAACCTTTTTCTATTTTCCACCTTATTTTATTTTGTATGTATAGGGATGCATGTGTATCGGATGCACATGGAAAACAGAAGACAACTTTGGATACTTGGTTTTTTTCCGTCATGTGGATTCGGGGGATTAGATTTAAATTTTATCTGTTGAGCTATCTGGTCAGGCCCATCCAACCTTACATTAGTTGATGATATTGATTTAGCTATAAGGACCTGGTCAGCTTGTTTGAAGGGCTGTGACTTCTGGATTCCTGTGCTGATTGCCTCACTATTTGGTGTCTGTTGGATGGAGATCGCAATGGAGTCATGATTTAACCTCCTTGATTTCTGTTTCCATGTCTATGAAAGTTGAGATAATAAACCAATATTTATTTCTTAAAGGTCTTATAAATCAAAGGTGTTTGTATATATAAATGCTTGAAATTGGGGAGCATAGCGCCTGTTGGTAAAATATCACCATTGTCTTTGTCTTCATCATCTTCATCATCATCTTCCTCCTCTGGGCTTCGGAGTTTCTCCAAGAATCGGAAACATGAATGGGGTTGGGTTAAAAAGTTTTTAGATGACTTATACCTTTGTTTTTGTGGATCTGTGGTATTTAGATAGTATTTTGATGATTATAGATTTTTTTTAAACTTTGGACAATTATCACAAGAGAATAATGAGTTCTGTTTCAAGACATTCATTTTCTCATTAATGTTGTCACCCTCAGAATTGTATTAGCTGGAATGTTTGTTGATGCCGTAGTGACCAGCCAGTTTTGCTGAGAGACAGAGTTTAAACACATAACGACAATATGTTAGCCAAGCGGCATCTGATGGCATCTTCTTAGCCTTTTGCAGAAGGCCTATGTGAGTCTCAACCCTGAACTTTTGGTGGCATGTTAGACAAAACCAGGTAATCTTATTTTTAAGCACTAGGATGTCATCCAAGTCCTTTATGTCAGCAGTAACAAAGCCTGTGATGCACTGAGTGCCATTTCTTATCCTGTACTGCAAAATAATCTCTCAAATGTGAGGAAATTAAATATGTGTAGTACAGGATCAGCTTAAGATTTCAGGTGTGCTCATTAGAGCAGTTCTCTCTTGATTTGTGATAGAGAAAAAAAAGCCATCTAATGAAATCAAAGGAGGGTTTGTAAAGAACTATTGTTACCTTATTAAAGGAATGCAAGTCCTTTTCATATTCTCATCAAGTGCTTTGTATTTTAAGAAGGAGCTGTTTAAAGAGAATCCATAATACTATAGAAAGGACATCATTTTCTGAAGTACAGTTTGACTAGAAATCTTTAGATCTATCTCAAAGAGCCATTCATTCATAAAATGGAATGCCTCCATCCCAAGTGTAAGGGCTTGATCTTCATATCCTGGGTCTGTGGAAGAAGTTGTGGAGTCTGCATAGTCAGCAATCTACTTCATTTCCTAACAGTTAACGGATTATTCAGACTGCTCACAGGAGTAGCATTCCTAGGATGCTCCGGGCAGTCTCCAGTCATGCATAGGACAATGGTGGTAACATAAGAGTAATGTGATAATTTCATTTGTCTTTGTAAGGTACTGTGTGTACCTTGCCTATTTGATTGATCAGGTTAGGGGATTCTTTGTTTGGAATTTGTACCTATAAATGTCGGTGGGTGTATTTCCTGGCATTTTGCAGCCTCGAGCCTCCACTTCCAATCATTGACTAACAGGAGACATTGGGAAATCTCTTGCCAGCCTCTTTGCTGGATAGTTACCATTTCTGGGTCCTTGAAAAGTGCTCAGTGAGTCCACTAGAGATCATGTCAGGCCCCATCACTGTCACCATCACTAGGACTATTTCTGGTCTTCCGTGGCAGACTCCAGCCAGAGGCTCAGCTGTGTCCTCTGTTATTTCCCTCCTTTGTTTATTATGCCTAGCCTTCCTAGGGTGCTGTTGCACACAGAGCAGTACTAACTACCATTCCACCCAGGGTCCCTGCAGCTCACAGCAGCTCATGGTGGGGTGTTCTGCCCCCCATGGTGGACTCCCACTGGCACTGGCTCATGTGACTCCAGGATGGGCTATTAGTAGCTAATCCCCCATGGCTTTCTCCATAGACCATTACTCACAGACAAGACCCCTCATGCCCCTCTACTCCAACACACACCATGCAGGAACCCACCTGCTAATTGGTATTCTTGCAACTCACAGACCATTTGTCAGCCTGTGGAACTTGATCATCAAGAATATTCTTTCTATACACTGGTATCCTATCATAGAGCCAGGTTTCTGTCAGTCATGCTGGCTCACTTTGAGGATAAACTGATGATACTTCATGAAGCAAGCCAGAGGGGATGGGATAATGTATGTGCTTCTAAATAGGGTATGGTTCCGGTAACCAGAGGTTTTATAATACCCCCCCCCAAAGGGAACTGGATTCTGTATTCTACCTCTCTGAGTCTGTTCACAGGATATGATTCTATTCAGTGTTGTACTGCAGAGCTCAGTAACTAAGTCAGTAACTGAGTCAGATATAGATCGGATTCTTTTGTCACTTGTCAACTATATGGTATTATACTAGATATTTATCTCTTTAGTCTCATCTTTCCTTGATTCAATTTTAATTCATTCTTTGATTTCTACTTTTGTTTTAATTTTCTGCGTATGGTGTTTTGGCTACGTATATGTAAGTGTCCAGCATCTGTGCCCAGTGCTTGTTGAAATCAGAAGAGGGGACCCAATCCCCTGGAACAGGAGTTTGGTCATGTTAGATACCATGTGGGTGCTGGGAATTGAAGCTGGGTCCTTTTAGGAGCTGGCAGTGTCCTTTAACACAGACTCATCTCTCAAACCCCTATTCTTTGTTGTTTTGTTTTGTTTTGTTTCGTTTTGAGACAGGATCTCGCTGGCCTGAAACTCTGTAGATCAGGTTGGCCTCAAACTCAGGTTAGACTGAAGTTTACCATCAGAGAATTGGACTGAAGGCCATGCTAGCACTCCTGGCCTGTCTATTAATTCTTAATTAATTTCTAATTTTATTCATGGGAGATATTGACATTAACCTTGAGTTGTAAATATTAAGAATGTTATCTGTAGCTCTCAGAGTAGTTTGTGACATGGAATTTGAATCCACCGTGCATTAAACTTTAGTTAGACTATTATCTATTGTATTGTGGTCATTTTTTTTAGGCATTATGGAAGGAATTAATTTCAGAAGCACAATTTCTGAATCATTTTCTTTAGAGTGAATTTGAACTCAGAGCTGAGCTAGTATTTTAAGTTGTAAATGTAGATTGCCTTCATTTGTTTAAGAGGATTAGAAGTAATATTTAGTGTATTTTTCTCTGAAATTTTATTTTTATGATAATTAGGTTCTTAGAGATTCAGAAGTGAAATGTTTCTGTACTGTTTATTTTGTACAGCGCTGTGTAAATACAAATTTGTGTTTGTTCAAACTAAATTTGAAAGTAAAGTCTAAAACTACGGTTATGACTTTAAATCTAAAATAACAAGTTTTTTCTTTTGACCTGAGTGTTCTAAAACATGTACTAATCAGTGAGCTCGTGTAGACATGAGAGACTGTGAGTGCAAAGGCAGATTCATTTTTTCTTTTTTAATTCTTTAATTTGTGCTTATGATACGCAATCAGCACTCTGAATTTTCCCAAGCTCTTTCTCGAGCTGTTTCTAATAATAGCCAAGGTACTGGTGAGTGGCTGTGTAGAAGACTGTTCTATTTACAGCAGCCTCATTGTTGTTATCTGGATCTCTCTTGTTCCTCTTGCTGATCAGTAAGTGCCTTTTAAGTTAGAGTTTTCTAAGAGTGCATTGTAACAGAAGTGAACCTCAGCGGGAGGTTTCCAAACTGGAGAGCCTTACCTAGACACAGCAGCAGAGGGCGCTCGGTCCCTCTTTTCACGATAACAGAGCCTATAGCAACCATCTCTCTTTTGAGCAGCTAAGCAGGAATTGTTCATATTAATTAAGTTTTTCGAAGATCTTGTTCTGTGATCTGGAGCTAGGTGCCTTAGAGTAAAATAGGTCTTATTTCAGTCTTGGGAAAACGGAGTAAAACAGGGAATTTCCTGAAACTCTGCAGGAGGAATAAAAACGCATATACTAATGAGTGAGATTTCAATGAAACTCAGTGAATCCTTCTCTTTCCTTTCCATAGTCTGGCTAATGCGCAAAACATCCATTTTCTTAAGAAGACCCAAATGAAAACCCCAGGAATTTGCATTTCCTCTTGAATAGTTTCCTTAATGAAAGGTGTTTGAGACATAGGGTTTAAACAAATCAGTGACTTGAAACATTGTGGCACCTACTTGAAATTTAAACCTTTTTATTAGATAGCTAGTGCCTCTTTGCTTTTAGCCAACAAAGACCCGTAAGAAAAAGAAAATGAAAAAATAAATAGCATTTCTGGACCCCTATTGCCTAGTGCAGGCGGATTATATTCCCTGTGATCTTGTTCGCTCATATTATGTGGTGATTAGAGCCAGGCTTCAATCAGCTGAAAGATTCCCCAAGGCAGGGTCTTGTCCCACCAGTGCACATGGCATGCCCCGTCTGACACCAGGGCAACTTGAGAATTGAGCCAGAGATGCTGCAGTTTGGTGTAGCAGATGCACACTGGTGGTTGCCATGGAGATTGCTAATACTGCTGAAACTCAAAGAAAGGGCACTTGCCACAGCTCAGGAGCCTGTGTGAAAGTGAGTGAAAAGCAAGTGGAATTCAGAATAGGGCCTCAGCTACTTGTCCCACATGGAGTTTTAATTTCCTTTCCTTTCCTCTTCCTTTTTCAGAATCTAGATTGAAAACAGGGCAAGTCATAAGGCAGGCTGGAGCCCTCGGAGCTCTCTGCAGCCTGACATATCCTTGGGATAAGTGTATATTAACAAGCAGGCATGACTAATAGGATTGGGGTTGGGGGCTGGGCTGGCGTGTGGCAATCCTTCTGGAGCCTCTGGTCTGCTTGTCACTGGGGCTTACTAGGCACCTTGGGATTTGTCTGCAGCATATGTGCTGCTGTTAATGATTGAAAAATTACCACAACAATTAGTCACGGATCACTGAAGGCAGGGCCCCAAATGTGATGGACAATGTGATTAAATCCATGTATGTGACAATTAACTCTCCTGCAGGTTTATCCATCCAGGGAACGTGCCCTAGGGGTGAGAGCAGAGTGGGTTGAGACGATGGGGAAGCGTGGTGTTAGAAAGGAATAGGGGAGGTGAACGCCACAGACGAGACTGATGCAGCTGGCACTATTGGTTTTTAATCTGATCCGGAATTAATCACGGTTTGATTAATCCTGGCTTTATTGCACCTTTCTATTGCCCATTTATTTATTTCTGCCTCAATTTGATGGAGGTGTGACTGATTAAATTCTGCTCATTCCATGTTTTTGAATTTTTTAAATTTGGCTCTCCATTGAACACAGTGTTCTAGGTGGTCCAAAGTCCAATTATCTTGTAAGAGCTTAACAGGCACCAGACACAGCATGTCGTGAATCCCCCCATGTATCACAGCTGAGTGACTCAGAATAAATATTTGTTTGTTCAGTAATCTGCCAAGCAAAAGAAGCCTGTGATGTCAATATGCTTGGTTATTTGGAAGAAATAAGATTCCCCACCTCCCAACTTTGGTAATAAGAGTAACACAAACCAAGAAAATTTTGTGCAGAAAGGAAGAAAAATATTTGTATGAACTTATCTTCAAATACATTTTTGTAGCATAACAAGGTCAAGTTATGCTTGTCACTTATAGCTGTGGCTGTACATTGCTTTTTAAACCACATGCTCTGTTCTTTCTTTAGATGATTCTTTGTTATCCATGTTGCTTATGAAACACTGCACTGTAATAATGCCTAGGAGGCTGTGACACAGAGCAGCCCAAGCAGAGCCTGTTGCTTTGTTGTACCTCCGGGGCCTGGGATGTGCTGTGTTGCTTTGTATCTCCTGGGCCTCAGATGTGCTGCTGGGTGGCAGGTGGCTTGCCCCATTCAGAAGACATGGGAAATTACATGGTCTACTTATGGTGTTGCTTCATTTTTCTAATAGAATTTGGGAGAACAATTTTTATACCCCCTACCTCCCACCCCAGACTCTATTGGGTTGTCTTCTTATCTGCATTTTAGCATGACCTAACCACATATGTAAACTAGAACATTTGTTTGTGGTGTGGGCCATAGTAACTTCCAGCACAGTAGACTCAAAGACAAAAATCAGCCCAAGAAGAGTCTTGCTGCTCTGTGAGAGCTCAGAGAAATATTGTGTCATTGATAGTACCACTGATTTGAGCACCAAAAAAGAGTGTCAGCCTGCCTGCAGATGGATGATAGGGAAGCCCAGAACCTCTGTCTTCCGCTGGTTAGCCCACCCAATGCTCCCCTGTAGCCAGCCTCGTATGAAGACTGGAAAGCTCTTCCTCAGGAACTGGCATTCTCTTCTACTGCACTCCATTCTGGAACCAATGTTCCAGCTCGGTAGTCACCGATAGCAGTTCATCTGTCCTTCTGTCCATTTAATTGGGAATGTAATGACCAGGACTGACAGCCAGTCTCTGTCCATTTGCTTGTTTGTCCAAGTGTTATTTCAGTTGTTTATTATTTACCAGCTGGTTTGCCATGAGTGAAGCAGTGCGCCTAGCACATACAGTGGACATGAAAATGGGAAATATAGTATTTTGCTGCAGCCAGAGTACAGAGATAGATGAAGTAAAAGGAACTGTATTCAAAGTGGGAATTGGCAATTGCTATGGAAGCACACGAGATCAAAGACATAAATATTGCTGGCAGGAGACGTGACTTTTCCTTAGATTTTTTTGCAAGGTTTTCTGGTACAAGTCTTTGAATATTTTCTCAGTTCACTGATAGCAATGGCCAAAAGACTAGATTTTTCACCATTTCCTTACATGGTTTGAACTGGTTGACCAGGATGGAAGAGAAATGGACACTGGGCATGAGTAGTACAAGAATGTGGTGTGGTATGTTCAACCATGAGTTAAGGGGAACAAGAGTTGAACACGTGCAAGCATAGTGTGGATCCAGATAAGGAGGAATATTATGGCCTCAAGCAGTCTGGACTTTCATCTATGGGCAATGAATTGGATCACAGTAAAATGACATAGGAATGGCTATGTCATGAAGCATGGGCTTCCAGAAAGCTACTGGCACTTGGGGCCCACACAGTTCGTTTCTGACTTTTCTGTTCATCTTCCTTTATTCTTTTCTGGGTCCCAAGTGACTGATCTTGTTTCTCCCCATGTGGATAACACAACACTCTTATGGGGCTTAGCAGAGACACCTTTCTCTCTCTTTGTTCAGGTCAGAGAGAATCTTTCATTGCCCCAGATATCTTGATTTCATAGTTCCCCAGTTTTGTTTTATAATTTCCCTTTGGTGTTTGGGCGATGGTGTTCCTTTCTCTCATACAGGGGAGATTCTAATGGGTCAGGTGGAACTAGAGTAACTTCCCTTTTACCAGTGACTAGTTAAGTTACTAGTTAAGTGACTAGTTAAGTTACTAGTTAAGTGACTAGTTAAGTTACCATTGACTAGTTAAGTCACTTAATGACCCACAACTGGACCAATGAGAGATAAGAGGTTGTCAACCAGGGACTTCTGGGGAAAATTTCCTTACTTTGGAGAAAGTCACTGGGCAGGATATTTGTTCTTTTATTTTTTTGTGAGTTGAAGCAAACAAGACCTGTGTTGAGTCTGTTGCCTAGTTAAAGCCAGAACCTGGGAGAAGGTGGCCCTAGAAGAACTGCAAAGGGTAAGAGGGATTGCTTCCATCTCAAGGCTCTTTGTCAGATACCCTGTTGTTTGAGCAGAAAGCATTTTCTTGGTATTGCCTGCTTTATGTTCTTCATGAGATTAGCAACCTATAGGTTATCTTGTTGTACTACTTACTGTCACTCTTACTGGAATCTAAGTTTTATTTGGGCTAGATCTCGTCTGTCTTGTTGACTATCCAATCGATAAGTCCTAGTCAATATGAAGATATCAATGACTGACTAATAAAAATTTAATTGATGTATGTATGTCTAAATAAATGAATGAAGAGAATTGGGGAGGTGAATAGAATCTTTTATAAAATGCCATGCAGGTCCACCGCAGATGGATGGTGAAGAGCAGCTGCAGGTGCAGAGAAGTTATGACGAAGCAGTGAGAACATACTCACTGGAGTTGGCAGATGCATGAGTGAAAGGCTGAGCAAAAGGGATGTCCTCAGCCAGAGCAGGGACTGTCACCAAGAGTGTTAGAGAGGAATGGGGGATGCAGGAAGAAGAGCATCTGCTTCCTGAAGAAGAAAGTACAATTTCAAAATGTAGAATATTAAGTGTCACTTAGTATTATCAGTGTAGAGAGCTAGATCTTTGCATTAAATCTTTAGGGTTTGCTGAAAATATAGGAGTGAAGACACCAGGAAAAAAAAAAAAGCCCTTCATTATAATTAGGGCTGGCAACCAGTGTTCTGATGCTTATGTCTGACGATATTGCATATGAACCATGTCCAGGACAGTTCGTATATCTAAACCTTGATAGTATATGCCTTCCCAATACTTAGTATATGATTTCATAATTAAAATAAGCAATTGAGGTTGAGGCAGGTGGCACAGATCTGTAATCCTAACTACTTGGAGAATGGAGGCAGGAGAATTGTAAACCTAGTGTCTGCCTGGACTACAGGGTTGTTCAAGTTATGTTGTGCAATTTAGTACAACCTGTGCAAAATAAAGCAGTAGGTGACCTGGGGACATAGCTCAGTGGCAGAGAGCTTATATACCATCCAGAAGGCCCAGTGTTCAATCTACAGTACTAGAAACAAGTGAAACATAGAGGCCTCTCTGGACTTGGTTTTCACAAGGACTGCCATTCCTGAGAATATGTCCCAGGAACCAGTTTTTGAGCTTCTGACTTGACCAGATTCAGACACCCACTATACCAGCACCCATTTCATTCCCTTCCTGGTACTCCTCACTTGACTGAAACGTGACTTACTTGCATGATCAATGAAAATATATCACTTGTCTTGTTGTAGCATCTTCAAGACATAAAGTAAAGTGATTAGGAATATGGGCTCCTAAGTCAGCATGCCAGAGTTTCAACTCTTTCAGGAGGGTGACCTTGATAATATTAATTAACCTAAGTTTCCATTTACTAAATATTGCAATTAATTTTTATTGTATTTAATTTTAGTTGGTATTTTTAAGGTTTAAATGAATAAGTTAATTCAAATACTTAGACTGTGATTAACACATGAAAAGTTCCATATCGATGGTGACCTGGCACAGGAGAGCTTTCAGACATTGGACCCCAAAGACTGTGTGTACAACAGGGCATTCTGATAATTTCATCACCTACTCCTGTGGTCGGACATTGCTTAGCCTGTCTAGGTAGACTTCTAGAGTGTTAGGCTCAGAAAGAACTTTCTAGATGAATATAACATTTTACTGGGACTTTTATGGACTTTTGTTTCACTGATAAAAGCCTGACAGCTCAGTTGGAGAATGAGCAATGACATTTCCCTTCCTGTGTAGGGTGGTTAGACACAAAGGTTATGAGTCCTTAAGAACTGGGGCTGGGTAAGTGGTTTAGAAGTAGACCACTCACATAGAGTGCACAAGCTGCTCGGTTCATGCCTGAGTACTGCCCCTGTTCCTTCTAAGAGAGAACACTAAATCTTTAAGTAGTGGCAAACGCAGGAGTCAAATCCGAGTGCTCTGTCTCCTAGCCCCTAGTTGGAGGTGGCTATCTTATACGCCTTGCTTGTGCTCTCAGTGCTCTGCCCAGACCCAGGTGAGAAACCAATGCTTGCACCGCCATGCTGCTCTCAGGCTGACTGAGCAGCTCATCTTGCAACCAGCCCTCTGCCATGAAAATGGTTCTGCTTGGAGGTAACATAGCGCATGCAGGGAGCTTGTACTACTTACCTCACTGTTGATGTCATTGTGAGCCGTCTTAGTATGAGTAGTGTGAGGGACCAAGCACCAGCTTGTTCATTTCTGTTTGAAGACTGTGGTGTGCCTTCCTGGAATTACCCCCTTTCCCCTCTGAGCCCAGTTGAGGGTGCTAAGGTCTATGGGTAAGACAGGAGTCCATATATACTTTAAGGCAAACGTATTAGAGGATTCCTATGTTTTTTTTAAACTGTAAAAACCTTCAAGTCATAGCTTTTAGCATCCATTGGTACTGTTTGAAATTACTAAAGCACTTGTATGAAATTTCATACAGTAGAATTATATCTTTGGTGAACCTCTTTTAGTTTGCCTCCTGGCTAGGATGCATCATCATGCACAGCCCTGAGTCAGGTGAAAGGCATGGACATTTGGATTGATTTTTCTTCTGGATGCAAGTCTTTCCTTTATTCCATTGTTTGAGGACCCTCACTGGGCCTAGACCTACATAGCATGTTGTCTGGACTGTGCTAGGTTTGCCTTCCCCTTTCTTGCTGTCATAGTTATTTATTTTTTTTATTTGTTCTATTAAAAACCTGTTGGACCTTATTCCAAATCCCACCACGAGTGAGGATACGGTATGACCTAGAATATTTGAGGAGTCTGGAGCCAGAAGTGAGTTCCACTTCCTTCTGTGTCCTAATATTAGGCCAGGTGCAGAGGTTTGTTTTTTGTTGTTTTGTTGTTTGTTTTTTTCTTTTTCTCAAGAGTATCTGCAGGGTTTTTTCTCAAGTATATCTGCAGATATTCATCTTTCTTTGGCTTTCAGCAGGATAAAGTAGTTTATAATACATAGTTGTTTATGTTTTAAATTCTATCACTATTTGTCAGTTCTTACTTGTGATGATATATCAATAGATATTATAGCCTCTTATAAAGAATATGCATACAACTCAGTTGCCGACACCCTCCGCATGGACTTAGTTTGGGTAAATATATATATATATATATGCAGGGAGCTTGTACTACTTACCTCACTGTTGATGTCATTGTGAGCCGTCTTAGTATGAGTAGTATATATATGTATGTATGTAAACTTTTTTTGCAGAATAGTTAAAAGAGAATCACTATGGTTTGAACCATAATTTTAGCTACATTCCAACCTGATTTTTTGAGGGTAAATAACAACTCAAAAGAATGTAAGCAAAACTCACACAGCCATAACTGCATGTCTCAGGAGACATCAACTAGCCATGCTGCTTTAGCTACCTGAGGCTACTCTACTCCTTAAGAGAAGGGAAGAGTGTGATGCTTGGAAGAATGGGGACCAGGAGAAGGCCCTTTTCAGTCCATTGTGAGGCCCCACCTCCCCCACTGTAGCAGCTACACAGACATGTGCATTTTCACACACAGAGACACTCTTGATGTTTCAGTGTCCTTGTATGTCAGACCTCAACTCTCAACCCAAATCCAGGGACTGAGTAAGAAGAGAACAGGCTTATATAGAAATGAGGTCATTCTGTATTGGCCCCTCAAAGGCTCTTTTACAGATGAGACAATTGAAGTACCAAAATACAAATGACAGACGTGGGGCGGGGCCCCAGAGCATTATGTGTCTGCCTAGCCCCCGTCTTAGAGTCTGTCAGCATCTTCCTTGAATTGAATTGTCATTAGCAAAAGCCCAGATTTAATATTTCACCTGCTTCAAGAAGACTTGAATTAGTGTTACTTTTTCATTTGAATCATCTTTGAAGATGGATCTCAGCATTTTAAACTTTTTTTTTTTTTGTGGTAAAAAGAGAGTCTGCTAACAAATGATTCTGTCCTCTGACATGAAGAGGAGGTAGTAGAAACTGTGGTCATGAATTACATATCCTTGCCATAAGTTTTCCTTTCCATTTTTCTGAGTAGCATGATGAAGGAAGCCTGCAGCAGGTGTACTGCTTCCCACCTGGGATATAAACCATGAATTTGCATATTCTCATTTTTTTGCTGCCACCCCCTAGTACCCATTGTCATTTCAGATCATTCTGATTGGAAGACCTCCCTTAATATGCTAAGATGCTGAGATGGCAGTCTTTGTAGTCAGTCTGACACATCTGGGGAGAGGGTGGTTCAAATGAAGGATTACTTTCACCCGTCGTTCTATGGACATGTTTCTGAGGGTGTTTTCTTGATGTTTAATTGGCTTATGTGGGCTCTACTATCCCTAGGCAGGTGGACCTGGGCTGTAAAAGAAAGATAGCTGGACATAAGCTAGAGAGGGAGCCAGACAAAGATTTCCCAGGGTTGTCCTCGAGTTCCACCCTGACTTCTCAATGATCAAGTATAACCAGGAGATGAAGTAAAGCCTTTATTTTCCCAAGTTGATTTTGGCTATGACGTCTAATCTGGAATAAGCACTTAGACAGTCCACAGTCTTGTACCTGTATTGTACCATGTAGCTTTAGTTATGATTTTTAAATTACTGTTAACATCTTGCTGTTCCTAATTTATAAGATAATCTTTTCTATAGATATGTATATGTAGGAAGCAGCATAGTATGTATATGAGTCTATACTGTCCACAGGTTCAGAAATCCCCTGGGAGCTTTGCAATATGAGTCCACAGATAAGAGACCTACTGTGCCCACCAGGCCGCAGCTGTGACTGACTGGGCTCTCATGGTACCACCAAAACTTGCTTGAAAATGAACCCAGATGCCCCTCAACAGAGGAATGGATACAGAAAATGTGGTACATCTACACAATGGAGTACTACTCAGCTATTAAAAAGAATGAATTTATGAAATTCCTAGCCAAATGGATGGACCTGGAGGGCATCATCCTGAGTGAGGTAACACATTCACAAAGGAACTCACACAATATGTACTCACTGATAAGTGGATATTAGCCCAAAACCTAAGATACCCAAGATATAAGATACAATTTCCTAAACACATGAAACTCAAGAAAAATGAAGACTGAAGTGTGGACACTATGCCCCTCCTTAGAAGTGGGAACAAAACACCCTTGGAAGGAGTTACAGAGACAAAGTTTGGAGCTGAGATGAAAGGATGGACCATGTAGAGACTGCCATATCCAGGGATCCACCCCATAATCAGCATCCAAACGCTGACACCATTGCATACACTAGCAAGATTTTATCGAAAGGACCCAGATGTAGCTGTCTCTTGTGAGACTATGCCGGGGCCTAGCAAACACAGAAGTGGATGCTCACAGTCAGCTAATGGATGGATCACAGGGCTCCCAATGGAGGAGCTAGAGAAAGTACCCAAGGAGCTAAAGGGATCTGCAACCCTATAGGTGGATCAACATTATGAACTAACTAGTACCCCGGAGCTCTTGACTCTAGCTGCATATATATCAAAAGATGGCCTAGTCGGCCATCACTGGAAAGAGAGGCCCATTGGACACGCAAACTTTATATGCCCCAGAACAGGGGAACGCCAGGGCCAAAAAGGGGGAGTGGGCGGGTAGGGGAGTGGGGGTGGGTGGGTATGGGGGACTTTTGGTATAGCATTGGAAATGTAAATGAGCTAAATACCTAATAAAAAATGGAAAGAAAAAAAAAAAAAAAAGAAAGAAAATGCCTGTCTTGTTTTACTCTCCACCTGAGATCAGAACCTTAACAGCCTAACAGTGAACTAACCATGTAGTATATCTTACATGGGCTATCTAAAGGGCATCTTCTAAAATCTCCTCAGAGGTCCTTGTGAGTAACACAGAGAATGTGATCTGGGTGGAAGAAGAATACACTTAGTTATATTTGTCTTCATTTGAACACATCTTTCCAGAGTGTAGATTATTGACTTAATATTAACCTGAAGAAATATTCTAGTAGAATGATTCAGGATCCTGTCCTCAGAATTGTCTTGTTCGTGATTTTTATCAATGACTTTGATAAAGACATGTTTATCAAATTGGCATCAGGCTAGGAGGGATAGCTAATGTGATTAGTGACTTGGTCCTGAGTCAAGAAAATCTTGATAGCCTGAAATGCACCAGAAATAACCTGATGAAAAATAGTAAAGTTAAATATAAAGTCTTCACATTAGGTTTAGAAAATTAATTGCAAAACTCCAGGGTCGGAAGAGGATGTAATTTGTCACAAATTCAATTTGAGTTAACTTATGACAAGTCCGCTGAAGAATGTAGGTAATATTATGGAAACACATATATAGCCTATGAAAAATAGGAGCAGGCATAGCTCATCGGGTTGGTGCACACACCCCTTGCCCCCTAC
This sequence comes from Mus musculus, assembly GCF_000001635.26. Classification (NCBI taxonomy): domain Eukaryota; kingdom Metazoa; phylum Chordata; class Mammalia; order Rodentia; family Muridae; genus Mus; species Mus musculus. The sequence continues at coordinate 36,292,522 of NC_000079.6, forward strand.
CCCGCACTGGCCCTTACCTTGGATATACTTACAGTATAGGATTACTGAATGGTTTGCATATTTTAATGAGTTAAGGAAAAATATTTTAAGTGTATGTTGAAATACGTAATTTATGAACAATTTCTTTGAAATGGAAATGAGTGTTTTTGAAACACATTTGGGGAAATTGTTAGAGTTCTGAAGCAAGACAAGCTCTCTGTCCCTCCTGACTTCCTGTCATTCCAGGCCCCTGCTATGTTTGTGGCATAAAATAAGGACACCAAACAGCATCTTTCTCCTAAGTTGAAATATACCCACCTCTCTCCTGAGTGGAAATGATGGTCAATTGGTCAATTGAAAATGGGATTCTGTAGGATCCACTGAGGATTTAAAAATCAAACAACCTTTCAGCAAAATCTTGCTAGTGTATGCAGTGGTGACCCAGATATGGCTGTCTCTTGTGAGACTATGCCGGGGCCTGGTAAACACAGAAGTGGATGCTCACAGTCAGCTATTGGATGGATCACAGGGCCCGCAATGGAGGAGCTAGAGAAAGTATCCAAGGAGCTAAAGGGATCTGCAATCCTATAGGTGTAACAACAATATGAACTAACCAGTACCCCCCGGAGCTCGTGTCTCTAGCTGCATATGTATCAGAAGATGGCCTAGTCGGCCATCAGTGGAAAGAGAGGCCCATTGGTCGTGCAAACTTTATATGCCTCAGTACAGGGGAACGCCAGGGCCAAGAAGTGGGAGTGGGAGGGTGGGGGAGTGGGTGGGGGACGTGTGGGGGACTTTTAGGATAGCATTGGAAATGTAAATGAAATAAATACCCAATAAAAAAAGAAGATTGAAAAAAAAACAAAACAAAAACAAATCAAACAATCTCGTGTGTGTGTGTGTGTGTGTGTGTGTGTGTGTGTGAGAGAGAGTGAGAGAGAGAGAGAGAGAGAGAGAGAGATAACCATTTTTCAAAGTTCACGAAAATGCTCTATAGAATTCTTTGCAGTCTGATTTCAGCAGTGTTCACTGGCATTGGGAAAAAGCAGCCGGTCTTTCATGTGTCTTACACCCCTTTTCAGTATTCCCTCCAGCCCCAGAATGAAAAATATTTTGGCATCACCATGCTTTTGTCTGCTTTCAGAGCGGGTACCACCTGCCTTCATAGCCCAGGGGAGCCCTCCATGTGTCTCCTGGAGGTGGTGGCCTGACACATGGAGGTGTGTGAGTAGTGCCAGACCCATGTGCTGAGGAAGGGGAGGGGAGGCAGCACGCTGGGGCTCTGCAGTTAAAGGCACAACTGCCTGTTTCTTAGCAAGTTAAGCTTGCCCATGGTTTTGTGAAGGGGGAATAAAGAGGCATAGGCTTCATTACAAAGCTGTCAGTTGCACACAGGGCTGGTTTAATTACAACCACTGTTCATTTTCCTTCTTCCAATCCTTTGAGTCCTCTCAGTTTGTTATGATCGGCCTTGGAAAGTGGGAAGGGGGAACTGTCTTCAGTCATTTTTCACTAGGGGTCCAGTGATCATACCCATCAGGTTGACTCAAAACAAAAATTGGATTTAATTTCCCATTATCACATCGAATATCTCTAAGAACACAGTCTTATTTTTTGGTTGCTTATGCTATTCTTAGCACCCTGAGAACTTCCTCCTGTATTTCTTGTCCAGCCTCTGAGTTTATAGAAACCCTTTCCCCGAGAATTAGAGGCCTATGTGAATAGTCATGTGCCATTGGGGGTGGAACAACAGGACCCAGTGGGACAACTTTCTTGCTTCCAGATATTCTTCAAGTCAGTACAGGCTCATGGGGCCTGGCCTGCTTCTCCCACTGTAGAGGTAGCCCCTTGGTAGTGGCTTCTTATACCTTTGTAAGTACCCATAGTTATTCTTGGAAATTTCTTTTAAGCATGAAAGAATTATCAGAGACTTTACTGGGAAATGGTTGTTCCAGAGAGATGACTATGCTTTATGAAGTGAGAGGGAGCAAAGCCAAGGAAACACTGGCCACTTCTCTCTTGGAATTAGCTTGCAATATAACACAGTTCAAACGATCTAGCAACACCTAACCTGCCCAGGGTTTGTATTTCTGGATTGGGTTTTATTATTTGTTCCACATCATCTCCCAGTTATTTTGCCAGAATTTTCTTCCCTAAGGCAGTTATGATAAGTGTTGTTAGATTTGATGAACTAGGGGCTGTATGACTGGTGCCTGTGTTGAACTCAGTCAAGTACGATGAGGCATGAAGAGCTCTGTGGCGCCTAGTTCCCGTTCTTGCCACGCTGTTCCATATCTTGCCATTCACTGTTGGGAAGCATGAGGTTGAAGAGAGGCTTGGAATTCACAATTAGACCAGGTGCAGGGATGCACATGCCCCTTCTTCCTTCACTCTGTGAGCAGGCAGCATGTGTGGCCTCAGTTGTTGCTGAGAGAGCTGTAGGCCCTGAATGAAATGGAATCACCTTCTGCCCCCGCTGGTGAGAGAGAGGGGCAGAGGTGAGCTCCTGATCTTTCAGCATCTGCTTTGAAAAGGCACCGGATTCCTCAGAGGTGGCAAGTGGTCTGTGAATGAAAAGTGTTCCTGGAAGAGCCCGTCTCCCACCTCTCCTTCTCTATACACTTACTTGATGACAGTTGAGGCTGGTTCTCCTAGAGAGAGAACTCCCAGGATCTGAGATCTCCTGTGTGCAGCAGTCAAACCTACTCAGTATTCTGCCTCCTCCTCTTGGACATGGGTGGACATGGAGCTGCCCTTTCTTCAGGGTAGACGTGAGCTGCAGCTCATTTTTATCCTTCACAAAATGGGCACACTTGCTGGTGAGACTGGCACGTTATTCCATGTCAGATAGTACAGGTCTTGGCTAGGGTGTACCTTGGCTGCACCTCAGACTCAAATCACTTAAATACTATAATGGAAAATAGGAAAATGCTCTCATTTCCATAGTTCTTGCCATCTTCACATTATTAATATTTAAATGAAGACAGGGCTTAATCTTTTTTCCCAGGAACTATGACTATGGTGGCCTAGACTAAATGTTTTAGGCTGTGCAGCTTTTTAACTGTCTCTATTACTCTTCTTTTAATGTGTCTCTCTTCTCTCTCTTCAGTCCTCTCTCTTCGGTCCCCTTTCTCTTCTCTCTTCTCTGTCTGTCTGTTTGTCTGTCTGTCTGTCTGTCTGTCTGTCTCTGTGTGTGTGTGTGTGTGTGTGTGTGTGTGTGTGTGCGCGCGCGTTGGATCCTGTATCTGGAGTTAGACATGGGGCCTAGAACTGAAATTTAGGTCCTCTGGACAAGCATCAAGTCCTTTTAACCACTGAGCCACCTCTCTTGTCTTTTTTTTTTTTAAACAATAGGAACAAAAGTCCCTCCCAGCACTGGTGAGCTGGCAACCTGTAACTTGCTAGGCACTGCTCCAGGCTGCCTTGTCCAGTTTGCAGACACGAGCCGCACACAGATGTATAAATTCCTGCTTAGGCAGAAATGAAAATTCAATTCCATAGTTACTTCAGCCTCCTTCCCCGTGCCTCATAGACATGTGTTGGCTGCTGGCCATCATTTGACAGCACAGTTAGAGAACATTTCCAGAACATAGAAAAGTTTGCCTGGGAAGCCCCGCTCCCTCCCGTGCCGGCTGGAATCCTGGCTGCTCCCCAGTCTTGGAACTTGCTGATTATTTATTCTTCCTGAGGCTTTGTTCTCTCAACTGTGAAGTGGGAATTATTGCCTTACCTCTCTCAAGGATGTGGTCAGGTTTTAATGAGTATAAATTACTTAACACAAGGCCATTTATACTTGGTAAATGCTGGCTATTAATATTATGGACAAAGATTCCTGTTTTGTTATTGATAATTGTAGTAAACTTAAAAAAAATTAAAAAGATCCCGTGTTTGACAAAGAGGATATTACTCTCGTTTTGACTGGATATCTTGTGTAGTAACGGGCTGTAGCTTGTGCTGTGGTAGCTGGCCAGTGAAAGAGAAGTTTGCCTCTCAGCCGAGCCCTGACTAGATTTCTGATCTGTTTGATTTTTCTTCTCCACAACTTCTTTTCGTTTTTAACTTTCTACCAGGTGAGTGCTCGCTCTGGGAACTTTGAGAAAAATCCCCAATAAGTCTTTGGCTTCTTGTAGGAGATGAAGGTTATCTGTCAAGAGAGAATACACCACAGAATAAATGACCGTTTTACCTTTGCCTATTCAGAATTAGAGCCAACACTGTACTGACCAGTTCCTCCTGCTCTACTGGTTATCACTTGTTGCTGAGCAACAGACTTCTTATATCTGAACCAAATGTGGTGTCAGCCAACCAGCTCGTGCAGCCACAGGCCTGTAAGTCTGGTGCTGCTTCCTTTCCTTCCATCGTTATTTATATCAGGTGACTAGGTAAGCTACCCACTTGGAGCTAACCCTTTATCTTTCAGTGAAGGGATCTACATCTGCCCTCATTGAAGAAAATTCATAATAATAATAATAATAATAATAATAATAATAATTATTCAGGTGACATGAGAGCTCATTTTGGTTGACAATGTGACATACCTGTGAGGTAGCACCCTCAGTTGAGGAATTGCTTCCTGTGGATTGGCCCATGGGCATGTCTGTGATTGCTATTTGGTGTAGGAGGGTCTTGCCTACTTTGGGTTGGACCAGCCTATGCACGTGGGCCTGGGCTGTTTAAGAAATTTAGCTGACCAGGAGCCATAGAGTGAGCCAGTGAACACTGTTTCTCTGTGGATTCTGTTTCCTTATCTGCTTGAGTTCCTGCCTCGACCTCCTTAGTGAGGGCGTTGTAACCTGGGCGTGCAAGATGAAATAGGCCCTTTCTTCCCCTAAGTTGCTTTTGGTTATGGTGTTTATCACAGCAATAGAGACCAGACTATAGCAGATGATAATGACAGTATTGTTAGCAAATAATGCCTACATTGGTGGATTTTATGATTTATATATTCTAGTCAAGCATTTGCAATGCTGTTCGTGCCATACTGTTATAATATCAGAAAGTCCCCACTGTAGACAAAAATGAACAAAGCTAAATGTTGCCTGCTCTTGTTTGTAGGTGATTATTTGAAATAAATAACAAAGTTATGTTTTATAAAAGATGGTGCTTTGCTGCAGTGGCGCTATATATGCAGAAAGCCTTCAGGATTTTGCGTTTGTTTTGCACTGCAGGTATTCATTTGTTAATGGCTTCTGAGCTCACCCTGGAGATCCTTCTTTTCATCATAAACAGGTTGGACTGAGGGTTCCACCCAGCCCTTTCTAGCCTCAGGTCAGCTGCTGCTGAGTCTGCCCAGTGGTGTGCGGTTGAAGTACCCATTGCTGAGAGGTGTTAGGTAGATAACAGACTCTGGTGTGAAAGCGCCTGTGTGTGTGTCCAAAATTCTCCACAAGCTATCCGAACAGATAGGTGGAGGAAGTTGGGTGTAGCATGAAAGCCAGTGATTCTGTGTCCAAGAAGAGAGTTCCTAAGAGCTGGTCTTAATATCCACTGGCAGTCATGGTAACAACTGTGATCAATCTATAACCTTGAGCCATATATGGACACTGAGGTGTGCTGCAGGGCCTCCTGTTACACTTATGTCTGACACTCCTGTCACCATCCCCATTTCAGTGTTGAAGGAGCAAACACTTTAGAGAAGGAACCTTGGCCCAACCCCATGTGTTAATCATTGGCAAGTGTATTCAACCCTAGGTTGATTCTCTGATGGCAGATCCTGATGTCTTGCTTACATGGAAAGGGTGTGGGGGCAATTCTTCTGTCACTGTCTGCAGTGCCTGACAAAGGCTCAGAGCCTCTGCTGGAAATTGCTGATTGGACTAGACTTTTGCGGAGTCCCTTTAGTTGGTGACTTGCTGTGATTTTCTTTTTCTTTTTTAATTCCTAGAATCATCAGCCTTCCTTCAGCATAGTTCTGTTTATGGCACTCACTCTGGGCATGTGCCATGTGGTCATACTGCATGAATACCAAATGAGCAGCCTGCACTCTCTGCATTCCACTTTGGCAGGGGCTGGAGAGTGAGTGTTCAGGGCAGGAGCTTATACTGGGTCTGCTCTCTTCCTAGGGAAGAGAAGTTTCTTTGTAGAAACTTTCTTTGGGCATTGTTCTTCAACAGAAAGTAGCTATGTTCTTAGATAAGTGTTTCTCATTTCCTAAGCTGTAAGCTCCCACCCTTTGTTTATCTGTCCTTCTGAATCTGTTCCAAACCTTCCCTTGAACAAAAGTGACACCCCCCCCCCCCCCGCAAAAAAAAACCCTCAAACTTCAAGGAAGAGAGTGACGACATCCATTTGTGAAGTGTTGTGGAGGCTTTCTTTAGTCACCTGACATTCTTTTCCTGTGCAGAACTCTGGATAAAGGACTCAGAATTCTCACAGTGCTTTCAAGAGCTTAAGGATGCAGGAAAGCTAATGCCTACTGCAGAGCTGCCTGAATGCTTCCATCTAATGTAATTATATCTGATTTGGGGCCAGAATCATTTGTTCTGCAATTATACTTGGCAATATGTAAAGACATTTCTATAAAGGTGCATAAGTTCTGCATTGGAGAAGTATTATGGATTTTTGCTGGTTGGGTTTAATGGCACATTTATAATTTAGTTGTGGATTTGTTGAAATGGAGGGCCATCTTTAGGTTCTCAGTGTTTGCAAAGCTTTAGCCATTATCTGTTGGAACATCTGCACCTCTGACTTCTGTTGGATGCCCTGGGCCTTCTTACCTATGAATATCTCATACTCCGTGTAACCAAGTCTGAACACATAAGTCCTTCTTGCTCTTTACACACACACACACACACACACACACACACACACACACACACACACACACACACAGAGAGAGAGAGAGAGAGAGAAAGAGAGAGAGAGACCTTTTCCTAGAGACTGATTTCTCATAATGTTTTCATTTGTTACCTATTACTGCCTTTGTATACTAGGTACCAACCAGTGAGAAAAGCAGGGCACACTACCTTTCTAGGACTTAGTGTGGTACGGAGCAAGCTCATAACTAAGCGAGTAAGTTATATTATCTGCTCTCTTCACATTCTTTTTTTTTTTTAACAACAAAAACAACAGGAAGCAACAATTACTTTTCCTTAATATCTCTTAATATCAATGGTCTCTTCACATTCTAAATGATACAATTTAAAATGAAATAGGGAAGGGTGATAGGAAGTTTTGTGTGTGGGAGTTGGGGTGGGTTGGTATATTTCAGTTTAAAATGGGACAGTGAGCAGATGTCTCTGAGTGAAGTTGACATTTGATGTTTCGATTGTATTATGATATTGTAATGTCTCCTTTGAATCTCCTTTGTCTCTAGTCCATTGAGAAACCCAATCACTTCTACTGTCGTAAAATGGCTTCCTGTTCTCCCACTTCATTAACGGAGCCATGAGTTTGTTCAGGTTTTTAATCATTCCTGTGACTCTCCAGAAGGTTTGCCTGTCACTTGCCTCTTTCAAATTTGATTTTAAAGACTTTTCAGTGCTGCTTCATGGAGGAGCTTGTGCATCTTGTAGTACAAGCTCACCATCTATCTATCTATGGTTTGGTGTTTACAACGTATTTTAGGGATTTACTTGCTGTGTATATTAATATTTTACCTTTGTATTTTCTTAGCATTATCTTGGCTTAGATGTGTGACAAAGTGTTTATGAGTGCATCTGCTAATGGATGTTTATCTTTCTTTCAGATCAGGGCCTTTAAATATGGTACTGCTTTGAACATACATGTATATGTACATCTTTTTGTGGGTGAATACATTTGTGAGTTTCCCCTTCCAAATTTAATGCTTGAATTGATTTGGTATTAGGAGCTAGAAGAGACATAGAACCACATAGGATCGTGTTGTTTAAAGGTGGGCCTTTGTTGCTAGCATTAGAGAATATTCTCCTCTGGGTAGAAGTTTGTGATTTGATACTGGCTGCTTTCCGAGAAGAGAATGAAAAAAGAAGAGAGGACATCAGGCAGAGGTCAGGGGAGTACTAGAGCATACAGAAACCAGAAACCAGAGAGAGAGGCATTTACCCAATGCCTTGTTTTTGTTACTATGTAATGCCCTGTGATATCTCAGGTCTCTGCTAGCTAGAAGCCCATCACTGGTTTGGATCAGAATCACAAACCCAAATGAACTCACTTTCTTTATAGTTTATTGAATATGTAAGTGTATAAAATAGGATTTGGTTAGTTTTCAAAATGTTTGTATGATTTTGTAGCTCAATAGCAATGATTAAGAGTGGTAGCTAACCTTGAATGAGCCCAGCTTCCTGGGCTTCATACCTGTGCATAGTCTTCCTGTACAGTCTCTTCCAGTGTGTATGTATCAGTTTTAGTTGTAATGAATAGTGCACAGCAGAGATGCCTTTCCCCTGCCAGTGACTAGTTGTGTACCCACTGTTCTTACATAGATAACTGATGACTTCTCTGCGCTTAGAACCTAGGATACCCAAGATATAAGATACAATTTCCTAAACACATGAAACTCAAAAGAAAAATGAAGACTGAAGTGTGGACACTATGCCCCTCCTTAGAAGTGGGAACAAAACACCCTTGGAAGGAGTTACAGAGACAAAGTTTGGAGCTGAGATGAAAGGATGGTCCATGTAGAGACTGCCATATCCAGGGGTCCACCCCATAATCAGCATCCAAACGCTGACACCATTGCATACACTAGCAAGATTTTATCGAAAGGACCCAGATGTAGCTGTCTCTTGTGAGACTATGCCGGGGCCTAGCAAACACAGAAGTGGATGCTCACAGTCAGCTAATGGATGGATCACAGGGCTCCCAATGGAGGAGCTAGAGAAAGTACCCAAGGAGCTAAAGGGATCTGCAACCCTATAGGTGGAACAACATTATGAACTAACCAGTACCCCGGAGCTCTTGACTCTAGCTGCATATATATCAAAAGATGGCCTAGTCGGCCATCACTGGAAAGAGAGGCCCATTGGACACGCAAACTTTATATGCCCCAGTACAGGGGAACGCCAGGGCCAAAAAGGGGGAGTGGGTGGGTAGGGGAGTCGGGGTGGGTGGGTATGGGAGACTTTTGGTATAGCATTGGAAATGTAAATGAGCTAAATACCTAATAAAAAATGGAAAAAGAAAAAAAATAAAAGCATATCATGAGGGAAAAAAAAAAGAACTTCTAGCTTCTGTTTCCTTTCATGCACGTTACTTCCGCCATTTTCTCACTCATTCTCCGTGTTATAGTGAGTTATGATCTTATTGGGTTTCACTAGTCCCTTTAATGACCATGGAGTTTGTACTCACCAGCTCCCGGAAGGTTAGTATTCTTGTAACATCTCAAAATCAAACACTAGCCACAAGGAATGGTAGTGGAATGAAAAGTTAACTAGATTAGCAGTTTCCTAGCACCTAGCTCACTGGGTTGTTATTAAAGATTATGGTGTTTCCTAACTCATCCAACTATAGATATAAAAGGTAGACTGCAAAAGCAAAACATACTATATAAACATTGGTATTTGATATTTACTGCTGGGTTAAAGTGGCCATTTCCTTGCAGCTTTATGCAAGATTTTGAATTATGCCAAGCAATACTATGGTATCTGGGAATATTTGCTTACTATTTGCTCTGTATTGATAAACATTGTACATGCATGCTGATACTGGCAGTTGATGTACCTTCCATCGATTTTGATTAATCATAAAGTATTATGAAGTGTCTACTATGCTGTAGGCATAGTGTTATTTTGTGGATCTATGAAAGCAAGTAGGCCAGGGATCTTATAGGCTAGCAGCTCTTCGTTGGGCATGCCCATGCAGTGCTGTTGGAAGCAGCAGGAACTCTCTGCCAAGCAAGAAGTGGCTCCTTAGGGGCACCAGGTTAGTTTTGCTTAGGAATGATGGGAAAAGCTTTCTGAAAGATTAATACTGGACAGAACCTGGAGGGCCTTATAAAAGTTCAGCAGGCATGGAGAGTGAGGAAGGAATATTTCCAAATGAGCAGATCGAGGTAGTGCACAGAGTGGGCTCTCAGAACTGGGGCACACAGGTTTCTTCCTGCTCCTACAGCCATGCAATGGGGGTTACATACTGCTAAAACAGCCTGTGGGTGTTATGCGATTGGACTGCATCTGACACCATTCTGCTTTGCCTTGCTGGATTCTTGGCTATAGCTCAGCAATGACCCAGGTTTCTTAGGTTAACTTTATTAGTTCATTTGCTTCCATTTTTGCTGATTGTCAAATGCATTTGTCTCTATATAATTTCATTATTTCTACATCTTTGTTATATAATTGGAGCCCAAACTGATGGAGCCTGAGAAGGCGCTTTAACTTGATCTAGTCTGTGTTATTAAACCAATTTGTTCTTCTCCCCACAGCCTTTTGTGTATATCACTTGCTCAGTGACCTGAGCCAAGCTGAGCTGTTGGACTCAGCAGAAGTTGTTCCCGACCAGCCTGGCACATGTGGAGGTTTCAGCTGTAACAGTGGACTTGGTGCCTGAGCCTATCTCTCCTCTGTGAGACGGTCTCAGTAGGTCCCAAAGGCAATAAATGTTACATAAACTTTCTAAGTGAGAGTGAACTGCCTGTCAAACTGCATGTGTCCTAAGGTCACACTTTCTGCAGCCTCAGTCCCTCCAGTAAACCAGAGCTGAACAGGTCCTAAGTTCTAGTTTGTATCCATTCTGAGCAGTGTGATGAGCTGTCTTTTATTAAGCATATTTCTATACCGGTTCTATTTTATTGTCATTATTAGTCCCTTAGTGTGCTTTACTAAGCTTTATCATGAGTGTATGTGGTTGGGGGAAAAAAAAGTGTACATTGTGTTAGGTACTGGGTATGGTTTTTAAGCATCTATGGTAGTCTACAAACACATCCTCTGCTGATAAAAGGGGCCTATATATTGCTCTTTGCTAATTTAACTAGTGGATGGTTGCTTTCAATTTTTATTTGTACTCTTCTTGACAGAGTTTAATATTTTGAGATTAGGGATTTTGGGGTCTTTTGGCATGATGCTTAGTATAGACCATTTTAGGAACGCTGGCTAGGTAGTAGTGTGTGCAAGCGAATACCTGTTCTTGTATTGTTGGAATTGTGGCAGATTGACCTTACACTGCTGATGGACTGGAGGCCACCATGTCCTAGGAAGATGGCTAAGCCAGCCTTCAGGATAGATAACTAGCTTTGAATCTGATATAATTTTCTTGCTATCTCAGCCTTAATTTCCCATCTGCAAAACAGGGACATTATTTTTAGGTTTCTATACAGATATTTCGAGGACCAAAACAACCTATATATAGAAATCATCCAGAATGGGCATCTCTTAAATAGTTGGTATTCAATTTTTATTTAAATACTTCCAACTATTTTGTTATAAATGCAGTAAAAATTAATGACAGGTAAATTATATTTTATTAAGTACCCAGTGTCTACTGGACATGGTGGTGGGAGGTAGAGAGTGAGGCTCAGGAGGTCAGGACTCCTAAAGCTCTTGCTTGTTCATCGCCACGTGTGCTTTTGGTCTTTTTGCTCAGTGGTTTCACATGGCCTTTGTGGTGACTGCTTATTCTAGGCTGTCTACTCAGAGCTCAAGTAATTAGTGATCACTGTTTGAGCCACGGTTGCTTTCACAAAGCAAAGTTCCTACATTTTAGGTTCCATGGTGATTTTGAAATGAAGTCTAAACCTTGGAGCTGCTGACACTCATCCATTCTGTAGTTGATAAATGAGGTGCATCAAGGCCAGGAAGTCTATGGAAGCTGCACCTTGGTGGGGCTGGGACCCTTGTCTGGGCTCCAGCTACCCCCTGCATGGCATGTTTCACAGACAGAAAGCTGGCCATCTTGTGAATCTTTAGCATATTCTCATTCCCTTTTAAAAAAATACTGTGGAAACTTTTGCCATTGGGGGAATGGGAGGGTGGCTTCTGCTCACAAAAAGTCACCCTCTTCATGAGATCCAGGTTTGGAATCTCTCTCCTCCCGTCCTCCCGTCCTCCCGTCCTCCCATCCTTCTGTTGGGTTGGCCCTTCCGTTGTGGTTGCCATGTTTGCCCTTCTTTCCCTCTCCCGTATCCCCCTTTCTATATTGCCTGTATGAGTTCATATGGTTGGTAAATAAAATTTCAGACATGGTGTATGGAGGCATGTCTTATTATTTTCATTTTTCTCTCCTTTCCCCTAGAGCTAATTCAAGGTGTCCCCACAGCCTGAAATGTCAAAAGAAAACTATCGAGGGAAAAAGTAATGGAAAATAACTATTATAAGCTTCCTTATAGCTTAGACGAAACTCTTCCCTTTTGACCCTTTTAAACAAATGCACGTCTTGATCCAAGGAAGGCATAATTGCCCTTCTCCCCAGAACACACTCTGTAAAATGACTAGCTGCGGAGGTTGTCCTTCTGGGAAGGAAGGTCAGCCAGAGTGGAGAACTTTGTTGTGTTTCCTCCCTCCCTCTCTCCCTCCCTTTCATCACCTTTGTTTTCTACCCACTCAAATAATAAAACCATTTTCCAACTATAGAACCTGGAGGTCACCAGTGTGACTCTGGCTAATCCTTGGGGAAGTCATAGCCACCTTAAATTAGAATGTAGTTTTGTTTTCTTTTTGTTACTTCAGAGGCACAGTCCTGCCAAAGGTAAGATGCAAATTGTCTTTGGCTCCTACCTTCATTTTACCTTCTCTTTTCTGCATCACTGTTAAGACACACACTCTGCTGTCACTCCTCATGGTAAGCCCTCTGCTCCCAGTGGGACCCCGAGAACTCGCTCGCACATGGGCCTTTGAAGTTTTGCCAACTGTTCTCCATGATTAAAAATGAATTGGAAATGGAAGCCTTGCCTGTGTTCTGCAGACACTTCTGGGTTCTAATCAGATAGAATCGTGAAAGGTCATGAACAAAAGGTTCAGGAGACATGCAGAAAAAAAATCGAGGCCTGATCTTCAGACCCTAAGGGAACATGACTTCTTGAGCCTCTGGATTGGCTCCTCTAGATCTGCTCTTTAATTTGGTCAGAGGATTATCAGTTAAATTTTACCCAAAGCTAAGCCAGTACCACTGAAGTGGTAGCTCATAAAGTGCAGGGCTGGCTTGAGCCTCACTAATTATCTTCCCAGCTGATGTAAGCAAGAGCCAGAGGCACATAATAGAAGAATTTGTTCTCTGAGATCTCTATTTAAATTTGCTTTCTGCAGGAATAGGAAATAGATTACAACTTGTAGATCAGCCCTAATTGAGTAGTTGCCTAGAGTCTAGGGTGAGAAGTCTAAGGACCAGCTTAGACTCTTTAGGCTATCACAGTCACTGCGAGGCCATGCCTGAGCAGCCAGCCAGCACTTGAAGGTCTGCCTATGGCAGAAAAACTCACCTTGTTAAAATCATGGGTCAGAAATGGTCATGGTGCCTCATGTCTATAATTCCAGAAGTAAGGCAGGTAGATTACTGAGAGTGTAAGACTGTCCTAGGCTATGTAGCAGGTTTCAGGACAGTCTGGATGACAAATGAGATCCTGTGTCAAAAACAAACAAACAAAGAAACAAACAAAACATCCCATGAAATCACTATGCCCGGGTTATTCACTAAGGACCCCTATGAACATATTCATTTCCTTTCCCGTTGAAGGAAAGGCAGCTTCATACTCAAGTCTTCTGAAATGCTGTGCCCTTCTGTGGTTAATGTGAAACAGAAGATGGGTTTCAGAAGGGCCACTTACACTGAATTATACTTACTGTCTCTGCTTGCAGGAATGATACAAGTCAGCATAAGATAAAGTCAAATGAGACCTTTTGAGAATTTTTTCAGCTTCTAGAATATTTGCCAATATTTGAGAGGGGGGGGGGAATTGGTGAAATTCCTGAATTTTCACTACAAAAGCTGGACATTGTCATAGAGTTAGGTTGCCACAGCAGTTCCAACAGACTGAGCCATGTGGGACACTGTGAATCTATTTCTGAATAGAGTCAGAAAAGCTGTTTCTCTGAGTCTTCCTTTCCTCCTTGGTGTGTAGATGGCACTTGCTTTAGGTGTCCTCATAAATTTTTCCTCTCAATACACTACTGTCCTTATCACTTCTGATATGGTTCAATATAGTGGCTTTCTTTGAATGAATTAGTCCTTTCAAGTCCTATCTTTTAGTGTAGTTAGGTTCTCAGATACTGGTTTTCAAGATACAAGCTTTTAAGAGTAACAGTTAGCATTGATACTTAGTTAATAAGCTCTAATCTTGTAACTCTGAACAATAATGGATGAAAAAGTATCTTCTCGGTATGATATTAAGACTGAAACTCTTCTGTGAAGATTTTAAGAACTCTATATCCTTATTTACAAGCACACGGGCATCATTTAATCATAACACACAGTGGTAACTATGATGGTTAATTTCCGCAGTTATTAGCTTTACTGTAAAAAGCTGGACTGGCCTAATGAAAGACCATCATTTTGATGTTTATTCCAGAGTACCAGAGAAACAGAATGGGCAGGTGTCCAGTGTGCCTACAACTAACTCTGCAGAAGATGGAGCATGTCTGAAGATGGGCTCCTTCGCCAGGCCTGCTGAGATGATGTGTTTGATGTGGGCAGAGGACAAGTTGAGTGGTATCTGAAATGATTGGCTGTAGTGGTTTAAATGTCAGAAATCTGAGTACACAGAACATTGTGTATTTATCTTGTTTAATAATAGAAATCACAGTGTTTCTCCACCACTTCACGCCTTCAGTTCCTGCTTGCATTAGCTATTATCCTAGTAGCAAAAGCTATTAACATGAAAAATGAATGCCAGTTTCATCACTGGGAGTTCTTGCTTCTTACAGTTCCTTAAATATATTTAAAATGTTTTATCAGTGTTCTGATCAAGAGTCAGGGATGTGGGTCATTTGGCTATGCATAGTTCCATTTTAAGTAGAGTTTTCAACATTGTCTCTTTGAAAAATATAATTCCCGAATTTATTTTTTCTACCCTAAATTAGTAATTCATTGACCTTTCTTTATAACAGGAGCTGCAGCGGCTGAAAGCAATTAAGTGTTTTACATTATCGTTCATGGTGAATAAACAAATAGATTTTAGTCCTCTTTCCCTGGGCTGCTGTAATTCAGCAATCGTAGCTAATTACACAGCTCTGGAGCCCTATGAGAGGGATGAATACCACCTCCCCAGTGCTCTGCTCTAGCTGCCTGTGTGTGGCTCTAGGGGATAGGGAGCCTCTCTGGGGTGTTTGGGACTTACATATTTGTTGAGTTAGGCAATTTATGCTACTCAAAGTTTCAGTAAATGGAATCTAGGACAAAGCTTCAAAAAATAGGAAATGATTAATTTTTTTGATATTTTAGAGTTCTAAATTGGAAACATGACTACTGTGATAAAACAGTTGATTCCAGAAGATATGGTTTTCTGAAGGATGGAATTTTCAAGACCTTTATATTTTTTTCTCTTATTCTTTTCTCCAGACCTTTGGCTGTTTGATGCCATTGTTGAGGAGCATGGAGAGAGAGAGTAGAAATGATAAGGTGAATGGCTGAGCCAGCCTCCTGTCCAACAGAGAGGTCTGATGGAGCTTCTTTTACTTAAAGCTGTAGCCTTTAGCTCTTTTTGCTTCTGTGTTTCTCTTCTTGATTTTGGGTTGTTCTCAGGAGGAATTCAGTCATTGCTGTGCCCCTTATGTCAGTACTGATGATTCATGCCAGGCATTCAAGTAGGTGCTGGCAAAGTTGAACCTTTGTTGTGTTAGGTTTATTATTCACATATATTTTTTGTTTGTAGTTTTTGTTGTTTTGCAGAAAGTAGAATTGGCTGTATCTTGGCTGTAATTAAATTCTTCACACTTCCTAAAAGCAGTTATCCCTTTAGGTAAAATCCATATTTAGTTACTCACTGGATTGAGTTCCTGCCCATCACAACAAGATAGCAACTGCATGAAGAGGATGTCAGGACTTCTGAGTTAAGAAGAGGAACCTTCATTTGACTGAAGGAACCCACAGCTAGATGAGCCAGGATGCTCAAAACTGAAACAAGGGTTAGCCTTCCCTTGAAGCCAGGAGCACCAACTTCTTACCAAAGGAAGCTTTGGTGATGTGGGCACTGATGAAACCATGATCAGTTCTCTAACTTGTTTCTGTTAGAGACACTGTGGAGCCCAAGAGATTGGAATCCGTACCTTTTCTCAGGAAGAAGAATTCTAGAAGTAGCAAAAGAGGGAGTATGTCCCATGGAAGAGGACTCCTGTGGGTTTTTCCCCAAGAGTCTCTGGGCTGAAATGTATGCTGTAAACCTTCAGTCCAACAACTTGAGTAGTTACATTGTGGTGAGGACAGAGTCCGAGGGCTTGGGTCTAGTCATTGGTGTATATTTTGAGTAATTGTATCTGTTACTTTGGTCTAGTTCTCTGGGCCTCAGCATTCAGATCCATGTCCCAGGAATTGAGTAAACTGATAGCTAATGTTCCCATACAACAGTGTACCCATTTAAAACCTGCTTTTCTAAGTTGCCTATAGAGTTGTCACTTTTTGTGATGGTTTAAAGTAACTTCGGGATCATTTTCTTCCAGTTTGCTTCCGTTTTGCTTGTTGATGTCATCACATGCAGAAATAGAAAACTGTACAAAACTTGTTCTATGGTCCTGTGTTCCAGAATATCTATCTGATGAGCTCATTCATTGCTCTTTTACTTCTGAAAACTGAATCTGACTCAAATAGTAGTGACGAACTGCTTACACTTTGGGTCTGGCTGTGACCTACATACCCTGCTCCTTTGCTGTTAGGTTTCATTTTCCCTGCTGGATTGGGTTTTTAAACTCCATCTCCTTTCTTATGTATATAAATCAACATGAGGGGCACTCAGAACTGTAGCAGCTGTTAAGTGGTGGTTAGATCCAGCATAGACAGCTGTTCAGAGAGCAGTACTCTTGGGAAGTGTGTTGTCTTACAAAGACATAGTTCTGCCTGAATCTTTGCATCGGGAGTTTTGCCATTTGACATCATTTCAAAAGCTTGGTGTGGATCTGGTCTAAATCATGCCTTCTGACCTCAGGAAACTGTAGTTCTCAAAGTGTGTATGTTGCAGTGAGATATTCTACTCATGAGAACTTCACTTTCCAGCCAGTATGGAGGCTCCTGAAGGATTCATGGGAACACATCATGTCTCAGGGCTGCCTGGGATCTGGCAGAAGCAGAGTGTGAATTAAATGAGACCTGAGAAAGAAGAAAGTATTTCCAGTGGACAACCCATTGGGGAATCAAGGCCAGCAGAGTCTGGAGTAAAAACAGTTCCTCAATGGCTGCTTGCAGCTGAGTAGGCAGTGCTGTGTTCTCTTCTAGCAACACAACTAGATTATAGGTAAGGCTGTGGCCAGGGACAGACTGTCCAACCAGACTAGAGTATGCCAGTCTGATGACAAGCATGGTTTTCGTCAGTTTGGTTGGGATGAGTGAATGCGCTTTCTCATTTCTTTGCTAGCAGCTCTCATTGCTGCCTCAGACTCAGGGTGTCTTAGCATACTGAAGATGGCATCTACCAGTGTTACCGATACTGCTAATGCTATCTTGGTCTCACATGGGTCCGTTTCAGAAGTGTGGAGCAGATTTAGATAATATATAGATATATTAATATATATATGGCTCCTGGTGAGAAGGGTCTGTGCTAGAGCAGTTGATCATTAGAGAGAAGCGCTAAATGGAAACTACTCTGAAAGTCCACAGACAATCGAATAGCAGGGAAATTTGAGTATAGCAATAAATCGTGGGTGTGGTTGTTAGCAATCTAGCATTTTCCACCGAGAGAAGCCAAAAGGCTAACTATATATTTAAAGTCTGGCCCTGTGCTGGATGTGGGTGTTCTGAACATGGCTTTGATCTTTCCAATGCAGGATGACTTGTCCCCAGTTCTGCACATTTGAGTGCACACACACTGCTGGCAAGAATTTCAGATCTTTTAAAAGCAAATTCACAGAAACATCTAACCTCACCAACCTCTTTATGCCACCTGCTTTCTCTGTGAACACAGTCCTTACAGGCTTTCAAAGGCAGAAGCTTCAGAATTTGCCAGTAAAAGGCATGACTCCTAACACATGGATGCCGTGGCTGACAGTAGCAGGTTTTAACTCTGCCATGCCTGCCTCACCTCGCCATTGTTATGTGTGTGATGCCAGCTAACACAGGAAATGGACACACACATTTGTGTGCTCACAACCTACTTGGGGTTGGCAGTATTATCTCTTACATATGGCTAACCTGCCCATGGAAAGGAAGCTCCTCCCTTCTAAGTCTGATGTTTAGCACTTCTTGACTTGTAATGGCTAAAAATGAGTTTGAAGCAAATTCTTTTTCATCTTCTACCAGCTATTAATTTTCAGTACTTTAATTTGTGTTTGAAAAATCAGTTAAAAGTGAAAGTTCCCAGTCAAGAGTAAGTAATTGGTGGGCTAGGATAGAAAGCTAAGGCTCACAATGGTTTTAAGAGACTAGAGAGAGGGCTGATACACTAATTGTTGGTGGTAATGGCTTTTAAGAGAACCATAGAACATAACTGAGGCTTAATTTTCTAATTAATCAGGCTCCTTTCTCAGTGGCCTAGCCTAGCAGTTTGTGACCCCTAGGACGGCAGGTCTGACTGCAGGCAGGGCAGGCATATTTTGATGACATATGGCAAGCAAACCAGAGAGAGAACAGAGTAAGAAAGACCAGGGGAACCACACCCAGGGAGGAGATCGCCAGTCTCCCCTGCAGGGATTCGGAGGCAAGGTTTTTTTGTGTTGTTAACAGTCCAGACATTTATTCATAAATGGTCAGACCTGATGATCTCAAAGTTTGTCTTCCCATGTTTGGGGTCTGCTGAGCAAATAATGATTATTTCCCAGGACTGCAATTTGCAGATATGGGAAATAAACATGATGCTAGCTTTTACAAGAGGAGAGTATATAACTTATTCCTCATTGATACCTTTTAATTATTCTAATATCCCACTCTTCTCCTATATATGATGTATTCCAAAAGAGACTAACTAAATCTTTGTAAATAAAAGCAAACTCTTGAACATAGTTGAGTCTGATGTAAACTTTATTGCTATGTGCATGGAGATGAGCTTTACCTGACAAAATCTAATACAAGTTAGCGTTCCACATCTAAGGGAGGATCAGTCCTAAAAGAAGTTCCTCCTAGCTGAGCTTTGCTGAAGTGAGTGTTCAGTCTCAATTGTTTCCTTTTTGTTGCCACTGAGAGCTATAAAATGAAGACTAGTAGGAGATGGATTTTGAGTAAGTCAGTGAGTGAGTGAGTGAGTGAGAGTGCTGAGTAGTGGTGGCTGAACCAAAAAGCAAGGGTGGATGCCAGGATAGATCCATGGAGTGGGAAAAGAAGACCCTGCCACAGAAATGGGCAGGCTGAGCTGAGACCTGGCACGGGAGCAGAAGCCAGTGTGGCGGTGGAAGGGAACTTAGGCTGTGTGCAGAAGTGTAGACACTGCCTGAATGGGGCCAAGGGCAGGAAGGGGTGAGGCTGTCTGAATCAAGGACCCTAGATGGGAAATGTGGAACCTTGTTTTGATGGCTACTAAAAGCACACAGATTCTTAGGCATGAGTGGGAGAGTGAACCCAGAAAAAAACCCCAAGGGAACAAGGCAGAGTGAGCTGGATGGTGAGGAAGCCCCTCTGTAGCAAAAATGAAACATTGGAAATGGTGGTGAGTTGTGCTTCCCCACACACAGGAAGGCAGTTTGAGTTGAGAAGCTTTCTGGAGAAAGAAGTGATAGTGTGTAGTGAAGAATGGAAAGCAGAAGCCTGCAGACGTTTTCTGTAAAGTCTGAGAATAAATAAGAGCAGCTCTTTGGGCCAGTCTCCAAATAGTCCTGTGAGGAGAATTGCAGGAAACTCAAGTGAATGGGTATGGTTACCCATGACTGAAGCATGACTGCTAGTTTACCAGCTCCTAAAAAGATATGAAATACATGTGTAGATTAGGTAACATACTGGTAACTTTGTAACTAAAATTTCAGTTCACCAAATGTGAATGGTGGCTTTTAATAAGCACCCAATGCGGTCCAGTTCATCTGTTCCTACCTTCTTTAAACTCACAGCAGTTAGCTGGACCTCAGTCTTATAAGTGGTCTGTCTTGTCACTTACATTGTGTAGTTGTGAAAAGTGTCACACAGTAATTTCAAGGAACGCTTTGAAGAAATGAGCTGTTGGGCAAGAAGATAATTCCTGTCTATCCTGGTTTTACCGCCACACTTGACTCAGCTCAGAAGAGGAGGGACAGAATCAAAGAGTGCGGGTACTGGAAAAATGGGAACTTGCTTGGTAAGGTGCAAGGCTCAGGTCTCCTGAGTGTCTTAGAGAAAGGGATGTCAAGAAAGATCGAGCTTGGAGCAGGAGAGCGAGCATCCTCGATGCCATGAGATAGGACATCAGGACTGTAGTCTGTTCAGAGAAAGCTGGCTTCGTTCTGTAGATATATGCTGTAGTGTGTGCCTTTAAAAACAAAGTAAGGCTTGGAGAGATGGCTCAGTGCTTAAGAGCACTGGCTGCTCTTCCAGAAGTCCAAAGTTCAATTCCCAGAAACCGTGTGGTGGCTCACAACCATCCTTACTGGGGTTCAATTTCCCCTTCTGGTATGGAGATATACATGCAGACAGAGCACTCATATACATGAACTACATACATAAATAGAATTTAAAAACACCAGGTATGCATGAGAGCATCACACGCAGTGCAGTATCTAATATTTTACACATGTATTGTTTTCTTATGCAATGTAAAGATTATAATGGTAAGCCCTCCTGTCTTGAGCTAGGAGATTTTTAATTAACATTTATATATTTTGTGTTCACGTGTGTGTCTCAGTGGATATATGTGTACCTCATTAGTGAAGCTCAGAAGAGGATACTATCAGATCCCCTGAAACTGGAGTGCCAGGCAGGTGTGAGCTGTCTGATGTGGCCACTGTGAACAGAACCAGGCTTCTCTACAGCAGCAGCAGGTGCTGGGAACTGCTGAGCCATCGCTCCAGCTCATCAGGCTGAGAGTTTAACTCATTTCTATCTATGGATGGGAAGAAAGGGTTGTGATTTACAGAATTCTTACAAGGAAGCAAAGTCTTGTATTCGTGTTTTCTTTGTTCAAATTGAATTGGTATTGTTGGCATTTTTGTTGTTGCCCTGCCTCCTTTAATTTTTTCCTGAAGCCTTATATTTTCAAAATTTCCCAATGTGTATCTGTACAAGTGTGGTACATGTGTGGGTAGTGCATGCGCCTTTATATGCCTGCATGGCTAGAAGAGGGCACTGGTTTCCTCTCCCACACTCTGCCTCATTCCTTTGAGACAGGCTCTGTCACTGATCCTAGGTCTCAACTGCTGGCCATCAGGATGTTGCGGGAGAATGAGAAGCCAGCTGGTTCAGGTGCCCCACAGCTTACCAAGGATTGCCTGGACTCTGCTTAAAAACAAATGAAAAGGGGGAATGGAGGGACAGACAAGAAGACAGAGCAATATAATAGGTGATAAGACGAAAACTTTGTATATAAGCCAGGATTAGAGAAATATGAAATTTCCCTGAAGGTGGAAATGAAGAGAATAAAAGGAGTTGTGGGAGGAAAAATAACCTATAAATTATGCTTAACGAACTTACTGAAAAAATATAAATCATAGTTACATAAAATCATTTTATTTCATTATGCTAATGTTGATAAATTTTAATTTTCAGGTGTACATGCTTAAAGTCCTCAAGACTCTTAAACATAATAATCAAAAAGCTAATTAATCACTTATGGGCAACTTTCCCAAGTAACTGTAGGGGCAGACACAATTAAGAAATAATGCCTCAGCCACAAAGAATAAAATACAGGCCTAGACAGGAAACTTCGTTATATGCCACAAATTAAAATAGAAGGACTTTATTGCTTATGTTACCTCACATTTCCGAATATGTTTTAGGGGAAAGAGAAACAAAGCGAGGCACTTGGCCAAGTGTGTTGTAAACCTGAGTGAGCAGCACCACTCCCCTCGTGTCCTTTGGGGAATTCACTGCCACAGGAACTTCACCCCTAAACATAGGAATTGGCTAGTAGGCGGGATTGACTAATGCAGAGTCATTTCAGGGGCCGATGTTCCAAGGTTGCGGTCTGTCTTCCTTATTAAATCTGTACTCTCTGGTCTTTCAGACCATCGAGGCTTTGTTTGTACATATTTATTTTTATTGTTTTTTTTTCTAGGTCCTCAAGTTATAAAAGTAAGATAAGCAGGGCTGTCATTACTTCAAGTGCTGATTGAGAACCAAAAATAAACTAGGGATAGGTCAGGGCCAGATATCATGCAAGGGACTTGCGGCCAGGTATATATGCTCAGCAATCAGGTCCTTTGCATATATTGGTTAAACAAGTTTCAGAACAGGGGACAGTAAACATAGGCTATTAACACTCTAGTTTTAATAGTGAAAAGCCAACTAAAGTAAAAAATGGAAGGAGGTGGGGAGTTGAATTGTTTTCATGAATAGAAGGCCTGTGGAGTCAGAGGCAGCTGGATCAGAAGCAGAGTAAGTGTCAGAGTTCACGTCTGTCCCTTCCCACCCAAGGTAGTTCACTGTCTGTGGTTATGTGCTGACGTACAGTCTTGCAATCAGTTTCAGAGGCATTAAAGTGAAGTGAAACAAGAACACACTTCCCTCTTGGGTTTCTCACAGGTCATTTATGTTGATTGTCCCTCTTAGGACCTGTGCATTCCCATTTTTGAAGGGAACTCAGGAAGGTTACAGTGCTAGGGATTTCAGAAGTAGATGTAAGGAAAACACAACTGCGATAGAGATGGCCAAGCAAGGCACCTAGCAAATGTGCTGCCTGTTGTTTGTCTCTTTGTTTTTTAGGAATTAATGCCTCCATTTGTTCGGTTTTTTTTTTTTTTTCAGTAGCAAATAAGAGTTAAACAGTAGTAGCCAGTAGGGGGCATAGTAGGCAGCAATGTTGGGCACAAAAGTAGTAGCACAGAAGTGGGGAAACTGCAGAGTTGGTTATGGGAGAGTCTTTAAAGGAAGCTTCAGAAGTGAGGGAAAGACCCGCCATTGGTCCTGCTAGGGCTCTCCCGGGCTTGACTCATTGCCATCCTCCAGGAAGCTTCAGGAGCTAAGGGAAGGTAGCCAGTCCACCATCGGTCCTGCTAAGCCATGGGAAGGTAGCCAACCCACCGTCAGTCCTGCTAAGCCATGGGAAGGTAGCCGGTCCACTGTCGGTCCTGCCTGGGATCTCCTTGGCTTGACTCATCACCATCCTCCAGCTTTCATTCTCTAGTCATAGCTACAGAAGTGAGGTTCTCAAGAGCAGGTGACAGAGGTGGGAATAAGGGAGTACAAATGATTTCTTTCATAAGGGAAGAAACAGAATCTAGAAGTTCTGTGCCTAGGGTAGGCAGTGACTTTATTAGCTACTAGGGAAAGGAGCAGAGCTCTTCCATGTACTTACATTTCACACCCAGAGCAAGCAGTGCCTGCTTCAGAGGAGGTTTCCATTTGTAGCATTAAGTGATTATCAAATAGCATACAACAAGCAGTTAGTGGGAATCTGTCCTACTCCAGAAGGCTGTGGAAAGATGTCCCAGGAAGGTTCACTTAGCCTTGGGTTGAAGAATGACTTGGGATGAGCGAAGGAACATCTAAGGCGTTCATTTATGATTAAAGTGCAACCGTAGTGTTCTTGCATTCTTGTTCTTGGTGCTGCTTCCCCCAACCCCTTCCTGGCTTTTCCTCTAGGCCTTCTGTTCCAGAACTTCTTCTGCATCTAGGGAGGCAGTGGGCTGAGATTGTCATGGTAACTACTGTTTATTACCCAGTTGTGTTCACTAGTCTCTTTTGCAGCCCTCAGGCCCAGAAAATGAACACTAAGTCCTTGGGTAAGTTGTTGTCTTAGTCAGTACTTAGGTACTTGACAGAGATCTGCTGGGGTTTCTGAGTATGGCAACCTTATAAGAATGTGTAATGTGCTATTACACATTCTTAATATTCAAAACTAATTTTTTTTTTAGATTAAAAAAATGTTTACTGTCTGGAGAGATGACTCAGTGGTTAGGAGCACTTGCCACTCTTACAGAGGGCCCAAGTCTGGATCTCACTTCCCACATGGCTCACAACCTCCCATGCTCCAGGGAGTCTGACAGGCTCTTCTAACCTCCACAGGTACCAGAAATACATATGGTACACATACGTACATACATGCAGCCATGGACATAAAATAACACTTTAAAGCATGTTTAGTAGTCAGGGTAACGCACTGCTGCTTCCCCTCATGTGCTCACCTGCATGCTCTCGTGGAACACACGAGGTTGAAGAGTGATTATAGAAAAACATCAAATACATCGTAGAAAACAGGAAATTAAAGTGCAAATTGGGACAGGAAAAATAATAAAAGATAAAGGGAATCTAGGAATGCTCCACGTGTACTGTGACTTTAAAGTAATTCTGTGTCTTGCAGATTCACAAACTATTCAGCCAAACTCATAACGAAGCACAAGTAATCTGCTAACCACCCAGTCACATCGCATGGCTTACAATGAGATTCTTCTCAACCAAGTGAAGTGTTTAGTGGAAGGAAATTCACGCCAGAGTAACATGCATCTTGCTCCTCTCAGATGTGGGTAGCTGAGTCCGATGCTGGAACAGTAACTGGGGATAGCACAGTTTTATCAGTTGTCAAGAGAGCCTTGTCAAGAGAGACTGAAACTCTAAACATATATGGAAATTTGCTGTGAATGTGTTAAAGTAGGAATTTTAAATATGGAAATTCTGGGCTTAGAGAATTCCCCTTCCAGTTGGATAAAAGTTTTCTTACTGTAATACAAAGGAAAGCCATTTTCAGTTTGCTCTGTCACTTGTTGTGAGCAACTCTACTTGACACCAACTTTAGCTCCTCCCAAATGTACAGACTAGTCTCAGCATGCCTGTGGGGATAAGTCACCGGAGGCACCCTGAACATGACTGGTCAGCCCCCCCCTCCCCCCTTATTGTAACATAGGTGAAATAATTTGCAAGTACAAAATGTAAAGAAATTTATTTACCTGGCTATAGTAATAGTAACTTTTATGGTTATTACACAGGCGTGGTGCCACTCAGGATGCAAATGACAGACTATAAGAAAGAGAGGTACTGAGGGGCACAGGGGAAATCTATTCAGGAATTTCCCATGGAGTGAAATCTCCAAGTGGAAAGGAAAACATTGCACCTGAAGCAAACTATGCATGGTGTTGGCATTGCTTGGCAGAGCATCAGGGTTCCAAGTGACTGATGATAAAGCTACATTAAACATTTTAGTTTGGTCTTTTTCTACATTCATAATTTTGTGAATTTATTTACATTTTATACACCTGTAGCATTTTAAATTTAATGTATAATTTAGCACACCATTTAAAATAAATAATAGTAGCACAGTATCAGTACAGTAGATTTGTATTCAGTTGCTCAAGTGGTATTAATTACATTTGGCACGGCATTCGACTTGGAGATGCACAGCCTTATGTATGTAATTTAGTTCGCTGTCTGTGTTAGTCTGGGTAATTAAGCAGGAGCTGCTGTGGCAGGAAAGAAACAAACTCTCAGAATCCCAGTCACTTAGCACAACAAATGCATATGCCCTGCTCTTGGAAGTGCTGGATGAGTCAGCAGGGACCACTGGGTACTCAGCAGTAGAGCAGGCCTGTTTCACAGTCACAGCTCCATCCAATCATCTCCTAGGTCTGACCTCATAGAAGTGCCTCATGCCACAAGGACACATGTCCCTTCACACCTATTTCCTGGGCTAGAACTACTAACATGGTTCTGGGAGGATCTAAGAGTGCAGTACCGTGAACTTTGGCTGAACAGGATGTTCAGTGCCTTGCCATCCTAAAATGGGCTGCAAAACAAGATTCAATAGTATGGATGACTTGTAATTTTTAAGTGTTATTTGGTTAACATAGGTAGTTGATGTAGCCACACATCAGTCATAGAAGACTTATCTGGCTACACACCTGCCTGTGGTGCTATTATTACATGTTCACTAAATTTGTATTCATCCCTTAAATTTTTTAACCTATTTTCTCCTTATTTTTAAGGTAGATCAGATAAGAGCTTAAACTTCCAGAATTTAAATCTATTTGTTGTATTCAAGCTATGATTATAGGTACAATATTATCACAGGTATGTGATTAAAAGAGAGCCTGTTAAAGCATTTTGTGTGCTTAGAGTACAACTTCACATTTTTAAATTAACCATTCATATAACATGTTTATTTAGGAGTGGTGCATGTGTATTTCTGTCTCTATTGAATCTAAAATAGATTCATTTACCTGCTTCTGTGTACAAGCTCTTGCAAGATGCCTGAAGTATAAATATGAACAGATTTGGTAAGACTTCATTCTGGAGAAGCTAGAATTGTGGTGTTACAGACAGAAGTGTAGATAGTATATGCTTGCTCAAATACCATGATGGTGTTCTAGATGATAATGGATGGAGTGCGAATCTCAGAACTCGGCATAGCCAGGAAGTAGGAAGGATTGTCTGAGCTGAATCTCTAAGAGTGATTATGAGTCTGTCTGGAGAGGAAAGCTGAGTTCTTTAGGAGCTTGATGTATGGGAAATGCATCAGGTGTTTGCTGGTGTTTAAGATGCCATGCTCGGCCTCAAGGGCATTGGTCACATTGCTGTGAATCTCTTAAATGTGCTAGTTAACAGACATGCAGAGTTTTATAGGGCTTGTTGCTGAGCCATTTGTTCTCTGCCTATTTAACGTGGAGAATGTACAGTGTCAGAATTCTGAAGTTTTCTAGTAGGTGATGGGGAGCATTGGCTAGGATCCTGGCCTAATCTGGCATTTGGAGAGAATTGTCACTCTTGAGGTTCAGTCTTTCATTACTGATAGTTGGTTGTGATGGAGCCAAAATTTGCATTTAGTAGAAACAATAACTTGATAGGACTTCAGGTATATTAAAAATAATTGATAGTATAAGAGTTTGTGATTCTCAGGGAGGAGGTGAGAGCAGGGCAGCCTGGAACTCTTCTACCCACAGAAGGATTTTACGTGGTTACAAAGAAGAAATTTGGTGTAATACATAGGACATAGGAGTAGTTGTCCTTGGAAGGTCCCTTCTAGAAGAGCCAGAAATAAATATTCTAACATATATGACTATGATGGAGCCCATCAAGGACTGCTAATTTTCAGTTAACTTATTAAAATGTAGTATATCTACGAATAGTAATTTAAATAAAATGTAGTATATCTATGAATAGTAATTTAAATGTTGTAAGAAATGTGTTTTTATAATTATCTGATAATTTTAATACTCATTTACAGGTCACAATTCCTAATAAAACTATTGTTAATTATATATTATTATTACAAAAACTAATTCCTAATAATATCCAAAGGTTTCTGGAATAATCTAGAATTTTGTAGTAGAAGTATCATCAGTTCTTGGAATTTTTCTCAGTTTTGAGAAGATTTTTGAATTAGTAAGGGTTGATATAATACTTGCAGTGATTTGTGGAATAAATTTTTGTACCAAAGCAGAATGTGTACTTTGTGGTCAAATTTTGCATCTTAGCTGTAATACCTGAGATTACATATCAAAAACCATGAGAAAATGCATCCCAAAGCTATGAGCAGATGGTGAGCGGGCTCTTGGCTTGAATAAATGAAACGTTGCTAGTGTGTTGTGTTCTCTACTTTTCTCACTTGGCATGTCAGTACACCTGACCAAAGCATATTTCAGGAACAAGGATTTGTTTTGGCTTGTTGTTTAAGAGAGTACTATCTATAAAAGCAAAATGGTTAGGGATTTTCACATCTGGCAAGGAGAAGAAGCAAAGGACAAGGCATACTAGTGTTCCATTTTTCTCTCTTCAGTCAGTCTAGGATCCCAGTCCATTGAGTGTGGCTGTTCTAGTCAGTGTGGGTCTTCCTTTGCTTTCTTGAAGTTGGGTCTTACTTTGATCCAATATTTTCTCACTATTCCCTGATTCCTCCCTTTTGGAATGGCAATTTGTATTCAGAATCATTGTAAATTGAAAGTTTGCAACTTGCTTAATTAGTTTACAGGGGTTACTATTGAGATTCCTTTGGGTCTTAGAAGAGACTTGAACTTTGGGCTTTTAGTGAATATTGAGACTGCAAAACTATGAGAACTTCTCAATTTGGATTAAATGCATTTTTCATTGTGATATGGCCATGAGCCTGACTAGGGCCAGGGAACAGAGCGAGGGTGTTTGAATGAAAATAGCTCCCATAGGCTCCTTGTTTTAATACTTGGTGCCTAGTCAGTAGAATTGCTTGGGAAAGCTTAGGAGGAGGTGCGTTGCTGGGGATAGCTTTGTAGGTTTCAAAAGTCTCATGCCAGTCGCTGTGCCTCCTGCTTGTGGTTGGAGATTATAACTCTCAGCTCTTCTCACCTCCATGCCTTTGCTCTGCCATCATGGATTCTTAATGGCCTGAAACAAATCATAGTTTCTTATCACAGCAATAGAAAAGTAAATACGAATACTGTATGTTTCAAATGGTCATGACTTTAACAGTTAAAACCAGGAAAGCCTGGTTATGAAATGGAAAGAATGCTGCTAGGTTCTCCATAATTCCCAACAAAGCAAAGAAAGAAGATATTCTAGGCAAAGTCCAAGTCTGTATTTCAAGACTTCTTTTTGTTTTCTCAATAGTAAGTCTCTGAATCCAGTACTCATTGCAATAACAATATATGGAAGTAAATAACCTCTCCTTGTATTACCAGATTTTATTGTCTGGTTGCCAAGTGCCAATTCCTTCCACTGAATCACATTGGATGGGCCCAGGCATGGTCTTAATGCTGAACTGTGTTGAAAAGTAGATGGTGAGGCCCTACCCCACGTTGCTTTGGGTACATAAGTGGATGTAAAAGTTCAGTTCTGCCTATTAATGTCCTTTGGTGACTTTCTTAAAATTGCTGTCCAGTCCTGATGTAGAGAGGCCAACAGCAGGGTTTGAGAAGGTTGATAGTTGTCTCTCTTGTTCCCAAGCACTATTGTGTCAAAGACTCCTGCTTGTCTCTAAGGTGGACCAAACCTAAGCTTCATAAATCCAGTCCAAAGATGCTATGTTAGGTTGATTTCTTCAAGATTTTTCATCAATCTATTTTGAGAGAGTGGTGTGTGTGTGTGTGTGTGTGTGTGTGTGTGTGTGTGTGTGTGTTTGTGTGTGTATGGGTGGGTGGGTGTGTATAAACTTGTCAGAGAACAACTTGTAGGAGTTGATTCCATCCTTCATCTACCATGTGGGTTATTGGCATCCAACTCAGGCAGTCAACCTTAACTTTTACCATCTTGCTGGACCCTGAGGGTGTGTGTTTGTTTAAAATAGGAGTGTAGGTCTCACCTGTAATTTCACTCCTAGGGATGCTGAGGCAGGAGGATTAATAGGAGCTTGAGGCCAACATGATCTCTAGGCCAGCCTGGGTTACTGAATTAGGGCCCTTTCTCAAAATGGGAAGCAAACAAACTCACTAACATTGAATGTTAGGACCATGAGAGGTGAAAACAGACGTCTTGAGAAGAAACCATGGTTATAGCTGTTGTCCTAATAGTCACACTTGTCTGAACACTTTTATTTCTCAAGGTGTAAAGGCAATGACCTGTCTCACCCCATAGCCCTTTGTACGATGTTTTTAAAAATTTTTGTTAAGAAAAATGTGAATCATTCCCCCAAATACAAAGAACAACACCATGCACACTCAGTGGACATTATCAGCTTCTGAGAATGTGTTAGAGATAGAACTGCAGCGTCCTGCAGTCCCCTCCTTACCCTGGCAGCAATATTTGAAAGTCCTGTTTGTCTGTCTTCTTGCTTACATTTTTCATTGTCACATTGAATTTTTTGCCAATCTTGTTGAGTAAAAAAAATGATGAAGCTATATTTTTCAAATTACTCTTAGAGTTTCTGAGAATAGATAGCACATGGAAGTAAGTTTTCAAAGAAATACAGTCCCCAAAGAAGTAAAATATTGATTTAAAATCATTATAAATTTATTACAATAGAAAATGGGCGCATATCAATGTGTACATATGTTAGTGAGTTGGAATATGTGGACGTCCTGGTCGATTGTGTTTGGTCACTGAATGAGGGATTCATCTGCTACCCTCAAAGGAATCAGAGTCAGACTTCTTTTGACAAACATAATTTACCATCAGGAGCCACCCCTGCTCCTGCCGCATTCTGCATAAGAACTCTGGATATTGAAAGCTTTTCTGAATACATACAGGAATTCTCAGAAGTCTTTCTTGTTCCTGTGTAACATTCTGTTTTTCTCTTTTATTTGATCTCTTTTGTAATTTTCAAGAAACTAATCTAAAATGATCATGTCCCAGTGGCCAAAAGAAACTGCTAAGGTTTCTTTTGAGCTTTTATTTTACCTAAGATTTGGGTTTGGGTGACAACATGCAGTGGGAAGATCTGTTTACACTGAGAATACTTTGGTATCTGGAATAACAGTTGGTGGTTGACAGTGACAGCGAGAAGCCATGTTCAGTGTGTGTTAGTAGCCTCCGCTACCCCATGATGCCCTGGTGTTCCTCATGCAGTGTTGCTATAGGTAGTACTCACTGAATTAATTACTATTGAGCAAAACCACACCAAATTTCCCTTTATTTTTATCCTAAAACAGAAAAACACTGCTAGAACCAAGAATTAGAAAGTTTGAAACACATTCCTGAAAAGCATTGCTGGCTCTTCTGACCAAGACCTGAGGATTCTAGGTGGCAAGGAGCTAACTAAAATTCTGATATAGCCAAGGGTGGGTTGTCAGCCTTTTTGATAAAAACTTCTGGAAATCATGATTCAAAAGCCCCCTGGGTAGTCTGTTTCACTGCATTGCTCTATTGACTTTCAGGGAACTTACTATGTACAGTTTAGGAATGTCATTGTCTGCATAAGTATTTATAAGTGACTCTGTTTCTCTAAGTTTCCTCTGAAGCCCAAGTAAAAAGCTTATACTGAGTTATCAAAAAATTATTTGGAAAGAATAAAATGCCATTAGTTGTGAGGAGTGGGTGTGGCGGCAGTCCCAAGAAGGCACCAGGGACTGCAGCTAAGTCTTATGACTTGCACCTGAATCTAAGCCACAACCATCATGAGAGCTGCGCAGGTGTACCAGGATACTGGCGAATCCATTTTGGTGGAGATATGCCCCTGCTGCCCTGATTAGCTGAAGCTGTGTACTTGGTGAGGTGACGTGGCCTGCTGTGAGTGGATGAGGGCTGAGAGTATATAAGAGTGAGAGGCCCGGGTTAGTGAGAGGATTATTATTAGTGGGAGATATAGATGAAGAGAAAGAAGAGAGAGGAAGACTGAAGTTTGATGAATAAACTGCTGTTAGAAGGACTGGTGGTCGTGTCGCTCTTGCTGGTCGAGAGCGGACATGACAATTAGTGTTAAGAACGTGGTACCATTCCTAGGCTAGTGACTCTTGATTCCTCCCTTTACCAGAATCTGAAGCCTGGTTGACAGTCAGGCTAGGTTAGGCCATTGCTGCACTAACAGCACACTGTGAATCTCAGTGACTTAATTCACTGAATCCCTTTCCCTCAGACTATTGTGGAGTGCCCCATTATGATCATAACATCTAGAACATGTGACCACGAAGGTCCCTACAACAAGGGAACAGAAGGGTCTCAAAAGAGTAGACCTCTGTTTGTTTAGAGATCAATAAGAAACCCGAAGTGTGTGGGCTCAGGGTACTTACAAAGGTGACTGTGACCTACACCTTTTTTTATTTCTGGGAAGGAAAGTGCAGTGGGTGTGCCTTTAAAGTAGCAGTTAGTCTAAGTGTTGATGTTGGTGTCACTTGACCATGTTACTTGGTGAAAGGAAACAATTGGCACTGTATTCCACAGAGGACATTTTTACTGATATCTGCCTGCTTAACATACATATATTATTACAGAAGTTTTCTGTGCTCAGATTGGTGGAAGTATGTTTTTGGCTTAGCAAACTGATATTTTATTTTTATACAGTTCTATTCCAATGTCCTTTTAAGTTCCCCTCCATCTGTTTTCCTTCTTATATTCAATATCCATGGCTAAAAAATATGTTGGATTTGTTTGGAAAGAATGACTTTGTGAAATGGATGAAGTTTTAAGATTTAACACTGGAAGAAAAGGGATTAGAACCAGAAAATTAGGGCCTATTACCTTGCGATATTCTACTTCCTCTTCCATGACAGGGAAAGGTGGGACAGAGGAAGTAGGAAAGAAGAGGGAAGGAACTCAGTGGGGCCTTTTAAGGTAGAGAGGAAAGAAGGGCAGGTATAGCTGCCTGCAGTGGAAAGCTACTTTCTATCTGGAACCTTGAAGCCACAACACATGCCACTGTTTAATCTGGCATAGACACCCTCCAGGTCCTCTGATAACCCTTTGCTGATTGTAGATCTTGAGAAATTTCTACATGTGATCAAATATTGCCCTACTTCCTTTTGAGGGCAGCCACTTTCCTTTCTGAGGAGATAGAGGAAGGGAGTTAGTTACTAAGACCTCGAAGGAGGACATTTGACAAAGAGCGCTGAGTGTTTAGCTTTTACTTATCTAACATGGAGGTGGAATGGGCTCACCAGTCTCAGCCTTACTGTCTTACTGTTGGTTGCTGTGGTTTGGATCTTGAATGTCCTACAAAGCCATGTACCTAGGCTTGCCCCCTAGGGTTCATTCTGGGGACATGGCAAAGCTTTGGGACAAATAGTAGCCCGTAGGTGGTCACTGAGAATATTTCCCTGAAGGGGACTGTGGGGTTCTCACCTCTTTTGTTTTGTTTTGTTTTGTTTTGTTCTTAGTTATGAGGAAGCAGTTTTATAATACTGTACTCTCAGAGGCCCACATGAAAACAGACTTAAACCTCAAAAACTGTGAACCAAAACAACCCTTTCATGTATATTCTATGCAGTATTCTATTGTGGTGTTGGAAACCTAACACATACATGTCCCCAGCGTCTGTTTCCTAGACTGGGGGACTTCTACTTGATGCTAGCAAGTATCCCCTTTAACACTCTTTTCTGCAGTCCTGTTTCTGAAACAGCAGTAGTACCCACAACAGGCAGTGTTCTGTTGGCCATCCCACCAAAATAGTGTACAAAGGGAAACTACAGGAGAGAGGGAGTTCAAAGTAGCTGCGTAGTATATGGCTAGGGCTACAGTGTTCCTGTAGAAGAGAGGTCAGGAGGGCACTGAGCTTCTCCCACAAACTGTTGATCAAGCCTACAGATTTCTAGGTTCTCTTGATCTACACATAGATGTGAGTATTCTATGTGAGTATGAGAATAGTTATGAGTGTGTGGTGTAAACTCTTTGCCCACAAGAAAGCCTGAGATAAACCAGGTTTTAAAAGGAGCATGAGTATTGCTAAATGCTATGTTCCCAGCTTCCCAGAATTGCTTCATGGTAATCACCAAGCACTTCTGAGGGTCTTCCTTTTAGACTCACCCTGACCCTCAGTTTCTATCTGACCTATCCCAGTTTCTAAAATGGTATTACTTCATATAGACATAAAATTCAGTCATACAAGATGGAGCCTTTGGAGATTAGCTTTCTTCAGTGTAATTCCCTAGAGATTCATGGGGACTGATTTATCAACTATGCATCCCTCCTGTACAGTATTATATACGCCATGATGAATATGTATCACAGTTGTTCTGATCAGGTACTTGTTGAAGGGCATCTGTCACTTGCATGAGGCTTCTTGGTTCATACATGGGTTGGCTTTCTTGGGGTTAGTTGACTTTTTCTTATTTTTATGTCAAATTCTTTAACTAAAAAGTATTGGTTGATATATGCAAAATGTTATTTATTAGACAAAGGGCTTTTGGCCTAATTTTACTACTGTTTGTTACTGTTGCTTTAGTTAAGTTCCCTGTATTTTTAGAAGTTGTTATAAATAGTTGCACACAGCTGTGTGACCAAGCCCTGAAAAACTCCATGATGCTACTGTTCATGATCCTCCTTGTAGACCCTAATCCCTTGTGTTTTATGAGGATGTGCCCTCTGGTGATGCCGAGTACAAAGTAAACTGGCTTAGTGTCGATGAGCAGAGATGAAACCTGAGAGGGAAGATTGCAATCAGACACACTCATACAGCTGTCCTTAATATATGTGGGATGGATAGTTTCAAGCTGTTAGCTTTTTTTCTCAGGAATTTTCTGTTTTCATAATTAGCACGATTCCAGTCAGAGAATGATAGAGGCCTCCAGATTTTGTGTTTGGGCTAACGTGAAAGGACACCTTTTCTCTTGCTGTAGATACTTTTGAAACAGATGGTCTAGCAAATATGTAACTCAGTAAATTTTCTGAGTTCTGGAGCAAACCCAGGGAGGAAACAGTTATCATAAGATCTTCCTATTGATTTGTTTTCTGTTGGGAAAGGTCAACAAATATTTCCTCAGCAGTGGAACAGCACATTTAATATCTGTCCAATAACATTCAGTGATACGATTGAGCATTTCCTGTATTGACAAGTGAGACTGATGCCTGGGGTGACAGCTGCAGCACATAGGGAGACTGAGATCAGGATGGGCTCGGCTGCGCACTTCCTCCTACCACTCCTGGAAGGTAGGCCTTGATTCTCACTTACTGTTCCGTTGGGAGTGGGATGCAGTTTGATTTTTTTTAAGTTTGTTTTTAAATGTCATCTTTTAATTATATTTTGGATAATGATGAAGAGATATGCAATTTGGTTATGAGAATAAATCTTAAAAGGCTCAGTGACTCCTTTATCTGCTGCTTAAGACAACTCCCACTAGTAAAGAGTGTTTCATTAATTGTCAATGCTTGGGAATTATGGAATTAGAACAGCTGACATTCCTTTCATCATTCATAGACTTAAGTGACAGTGGCATTGCTTACTCTAAATTAAGTTCCTTTCCTCAAAAGAAAAAAAATTACAACAATGTCACAAGAAATAGAGCACAGTTAACTTTTCTTTTGGAGGGCTATTTTTCTAGTGTCGGATAAAAACAACTATCCTTTTCTCTTTGCATAAAGAGATAAGACATCTAATTTAATATTTTAGGAATTCTAGCTATAGATTAAAATGTTTAAATGGGCACTACTATGTTTTCGTGTCTTCCACACTCATAAAAACATAGGACATTCTTTTTTCATTTTTTATTGGTTATTTACATTTCAAATGTTATTCCCCTTCCCAGTTTTCCCTCTCCCATCCCCTTCCCCTATAGCTATGAGGGTGCTCCCCTACCCACCCACTCCTGCCTCAGTGCCCTACTATATTCCCAACCCTGGATCATGGAGCCCACACAGGACTGAGGGGCTCCCCTCCCAGTGATGCCTGAGAAGGCCATCCTCTGCTACATATCCAGCTGGAGCCATGGGACCCCCCATGTGTATTCTTTGGTTGGTAGTTTAGTCCCTGGGAGCTCTCGGGGTGGGAGGTCTGATTGGTTAATCTTGTTCTTCCTATGGGGTTGCAGACCCCTTCAGCTCCTTCAGTCCTTGCCCTAACTCCTCTGTTGGGGTTCCCATACTCAGTCTGATGGTTGGCTGCATACCTCTGCATCTGTATGGGTCAGGCTCTGGCAGAGCCTCTCAGGGGACAGCTATACCAGGCTCCTGTCAGCAGGTTCTTCTTAGCATCCACAATAGTGTCTAGGTTTGGTGTCTGTAGATGGGATAGATCCATAGGTGGGACAGTCTCTGGATGGCCTTTCCTTCAGTCTCTGTTTCACTCTTTGTCCATACATTTCTTTTTGACAGGAGGAATTCTAGATTAATATTTTGAGGTGGGTAGGTGGCCTCATCCCTCAACTGGGGCCTAGGATATTCTTCTTAATATATGTGTGATGTGAATGTGTTATTTATATGTGTATATAGCATACATGAATGTGGGAGTGTGGGTGACTCCCTCAAGTGTGAGTTGATGGTTGTGCTAAGTGGCAGCAGAGCAATAAATGACTCTGTCTCTGTAGAAAGACAATTTTCACCTGCTCTTCAGTACAGGTCTCCTAGACTCCAAGTGTCCTGGTCATTTATGCTCAGGGGATTTCTTGACCCTCCTTCCACTTCTACTCGGTGTCTTGAAAGACTTGTTTATAATATGGTGAACTCACTGACCTCTGCTTAGTTTTCTACCTATGGCCTTGTTTTGGTAACTGTTGTTAATAAGGACATCTAGTGATGCATTTGATGTGAGTGGAGGCGATTCCCAGAATGGACAGGTGTGCACATGAAAACTACCTCATGTTGATGTGTTGGTTCATCCCTGTAATTCCAACACTTGGGAGGCTGAGGCAAGGTGGTTGCTGGAAAGTGGAGATCGGTTTGGATTCCATAGTTTTAGGATGACCTAACTATCTCAAAACCAATGGGCTAGAGATCCATCTTACTCGGTACAGTGCTTGGCAGGCATGTCTGAGGTCCTGGATTTGCTTCCTAGAACCACATAAAACTAGGCATGGTTGCCATTCCCATAATCCCAGGAAAGGTAAGCTAGAAATACATCTATCAGAAGTTTTGAGGTCATCCTTGGCTATACAGTTTGAGGCTAGCACAGGCTACATGAGACTGTGTCTCAAAACAAAACAAAACAAATGCCAACCTTCATTTCAAGTCAGAAATCCCAGCATTCAGTGGGGGAGACAAGAGTTCAGCGTCAAGTTAGGCCACGTAGTGAGAGAGACCCTAGCCATAGGCAACAAGTAAGGACAGCAAAGAAAGCACACTTTCTATATGAAAACGTGGGAGATACTGTTTTCACTCTCCAACCATGAGGTGGTTAAACAAAGCTACTAAGCTACAGAGAGGCTGACTTTTGTTATAAGACAACTTGCTTGCAACATTTACTTTAAAAAACATTGAATTCTCTTTTAAAAATCTAGGGTTTTACAATGAAATCAAGGGAAATACACTGAAAATCAAACACTCTGTTATTTGAGGATAGTGTTGAGGAGACATAAGAGGTAGGAGTATGAACTCTTGTTTGGTGACATAAATATTACTGTATTTAGCCTTTAATTCTTAAAAAAAAAAAAAAAAAGCAGAGTAAGGTCTGATGTGCGATATTCCTGTGATGTTTAAAACTCTGAATTTTCCTGCACTGTGTTGTGCCCTATTGGGCCAGCTTGTCCCCAGGCCATGCTTCTGCCTCCATTTGTCTGCTGCCTCCATTTGTCTGCAGTGTTTTTGCTTCAGGTTGGTAATCTTACCTTCAACACCCTGCAGTCTTTTAAGAAGATTTCTTATGTACTTTTCCAAGTAGAATTGTTGAGCCTATTTTAAAGTAACTCCTCCCTTCTCTGCATCCTCACAGAACCTCATTTTTAGCACTCACAGAGCTTATGGCTCTCTTTTTCTTTGCTTTGAAAGCATGTGCCCCTTGGGACAGACACAGGCTCTCATGCTTCATGCTCCTGGGTTCACATTCTAGCTCTGTCATGTGCTCACTGTTGGCCGACTGACCCCAGTGCCACCTCTCCTTGGAGACATTTTCTCTATGGGCTTAGAGAAGCCAGGCTGCCATGTTTCTTCCACCCATTCAAGCTCAGTGGCCTGGCAACTCAGCTCTGGGGATGGCTTTTTGGAAGTAGGGAGTATTAGCCAAGCTTTCTCTCTCTGTGCAGCACCAGGTGATTAAAGCATTGGTCGTGGCAGGGTGGGGCAGGCAGATAAAAGGAGCAAGGGTCATCCATGGCATCCGAGGGCTCTTTTACCAAACCAGGAAATGGCCACCTCCAGAACCCTTCTGCTAGAAGTCACATGTCTCTGATATATTTAATTTTCAGTTGGATTTTCTACTACTTAGGAACAAATAGTTGTATAACCATGGGCAAGTTAGTTAATCTCTTTAAACCTTGGTTTTCTCATTTATTAATAAATAGAGCTGGTAACAGTCACTTCACATAGTGATATGAGATTTAATGAGATCTTATGATACCAAGTAATTGTTTATTCTTTTTTCTTATTTTATTTGATGTTGCTAATCAGAAAGTATCTACCATATTTGTTTTTTTAATAAAAACAAGTCATAATAAATATCTGCTGAAGGAATAAATAAAGATTAGCATAAAGTATTTACATATACTTTATATGTTAAGATACTGTAGCTTGTCCTTTTACAGACTTGCTAACGATTAAGTTGAAAATATTTTTCCACTCTTCATATATGGTTTGACCCTATAACTGGCCTTAGTCAACCAGGTCAAGAGAAAAAAGGGACAGAGTGTTTGCATTACCCAACCTTGATTCAAGTGGACCCCTGCAGCTAACTATACGTGCATCCATCCAAACTGGCTTAATAGATAACGTGAGAGCAATAAAGTTCCCCAGCAATAGGCAGCCTACAGCAGCATGTGAGTGAGTCCAGCCTGCATGTGTGCTTAAGAGAACCCAATAAGGACCAAAGAACCCAGGATCAACTGATATGAACCACAAGTTGTGGGAGTTATTATTTTTTTTAATGTAGAAATCTAAATGTTAGAAATAATAGGTGGGGGTGGGCAGTCTCAGCTTAATGCATGGAGAAGCAGTGTTATCTGTAGGTATTTGCTGGGTTCCAGAACCTGAATCTAGTCACAGAGGAATACCATATAATGCCAAGTTCAGCACAATGCACAGAGCAGCTGGCCTTGGATTTTTCATGTCATGTCAGGATCATGTAAAACATGCGAAAGCTAGGAGTGTTTTTATTTTTTTTTCTTTAGGTTTTCGAGACAGGGTTTCTCTGTATAGCCCTGGCTGTCCTGGAACTCACTTTGTAGACCAGGCTGGCCTCGAACTCAGAAATCCGCCTGCCTCTGCCTCCCGAGTGCTGGGATTAAAGGTGTGGGCCACCATGCCCGGCTTAGGAGTGTTTTTAGATGAACAGAGGCTGTGCATGATACATAAGGATATTGTATAGTCCTCGACTGAATGGGAAAAGACTATGAGATAATGACAGACTCAAAAATGGAAGGTAGGCTTCAAATTAGGTAAGAGTGTTATACAATATGAAATCTCTTATTTTAAAAACAGACAAAAATGTGCTATATACACCCACTCTCAGATGATGTAAATAGTTACTATAATATGCAATGAGTAATTACCGATGTGTCAGTAAGTATCTATGTAAGTTTACTTTGTTATAACTGGTTAGGAATAAGATATATCATGTAAATCTACCAAGTAAATTGAATGTGTAAAGTGGTGACTGATGTGGCTACTGCCATCCTCTTTGGGCTGAGGGAATTTGATCAGATGTCTGTCTTTACAAAGTGTGCTCCCATTTCTGTAGATTGTAGACTTTGTTGTTCACCTGTAGAATGAATGTTGCATGTGAGCTCTGTGAAACTCTAACGGTGAGACCAAAAACACTGTTTCTGCTTCTCAGACTGTAGTGCCAAAGCCCTGAGTCCCTTTGCAGTTCTTCTATCATTTGTGGGATGGTTCTTATTTATAGTCGGGTTCTTTTAACTTCTAATTGATGTGTCTTTGTTGTTCATCCCATTGGATTTCCTGTGCCTTCTTGTTAAACACATGATGGAGACCTGGGGTTACATGTCCTCTTATGGAAGTTTGTTAATAGACACGACTGAAAGAGATACTACTACCATGTCATTCACAGGAGAAGAAGTCTTTATATTCTTATGGGGCTTTACTTTTTGTATTGTGTGGCATCTTGAATAAAACTGAGTAAAGCACAAAGCTGTCTTCTTGGGGTGTCCTTGTCACTGTGTGTTTCAGGTCTCTTCCTGTTAGTACCACATGGTATATTTATTAGTCTTAATATTTTTGTGATGAATCTCTGTAGTAGTCTTTGCTTCCTTAGCCCTTCCCTTTCCTTCCTTCCCCTTTCCTTCCCTATCCTTTTCTCTCCACTCCTTTTTTTTTTCTTTCTAAATTCACTAAATGTTTCCTGATCCACTTTCTTGGCAATTTACCCTCAGTGTTCATAGTATTATTATTACTCAAAGCTCCATGTCTTGTGTCATTGAGACCTAGACCCTGGCTCTGCACATCTTCCATCAGTGAATGCTACTTTCATTGAAAGAAGACAACCTGAAACTCAGATGAAAGCTGGCATTTGATATTTGCTGTCCAAAGGGAAAGTCTCAAGAAAGAAATCTATTCATTGAAATCTCCTTTCTACCCATCAAGCCCTGTCACTTCAATAGCTTTGGATATTCCTCTCCCTATTGCTCATCATCTAAGTTTTTAGTGGTGGAGCAAGTCACATAGATCATCGTCATTCATTCAAATATTGAAAGGATTTAATGTGG
Source organism: Mus musculus (assembly GCF_000001635.26). Taxonomy (NCBI): domain Eukaryota; kingdom Metazoa; phylum Chordata; class Mammalia; order Rodentia; family Muridae; genus Mus; species Mus musculus. The sequence continues at coordinate 36,332,670 of NC_000079.6, forward strand.
AGATTCAAGGCTCTTTTGCAGAGGCAGGGGTATACATTTACCTGCTCTCTTCTTAGTATACTAGCTTCCAGCAACCAGCTTGTTGCCTCCTGTACTGGCTGGTTTTGTGTGTCAACTTGACACAAGCTGGAGTTATCATAGAGAAAAGGAGCTTCAGTTGAGAAAATGCCTCCATGAGATCCAGCTGTAAGGCATTATCTCAATTAGTGATCAAGTGGGGAGGGCCCCTTGTAGGTGGTACCATCTCTGGGCTGGTAGTCTTGGTTCTATAAGAGAGCAGGCTGAGCAAGCCAGGGGAAGCAAGCCAGTAAGGAACATCCCTCCATGGCCTCTGCATCAGCTCCTGCTTCCTGACCTGCTTGAGTTCCAGTCCTGACTTCCCCTGGTGATGAACAGCAGTATGGAAGTGTAAGCTGAATAAACCCTTTCCTCCCCAACTGCTTCTTGGTCATGATGTTTGTGCAGGAATAGAAACCCTGACTAAGACACCTCCTGTATTAGCTTGCTGGTGCACTGTAGTCATTGTATAGTCATTGTACTCTCATGTGACAGCAGCCAATATGGCAATGAAAAGGGGACTTCCAAATTGTCCTTTACCTGAGGTAAAACTCTAGCCTGTGAGTATCCCAGTAGAATTCTATCAAGGGCCCATTGCTATCTATTCCTAGAGCAGGTATTTGAAAAGGAAATCAGTGCCTAGGGGTTGGTCCATCACTTTCCAATGCATCTCTGTCCAGAGCTGGCTGGCTGCTGGGAAGGCTCCCTGTATTAAATTCTAGAGGATCAAAAAGATGAAAATTTGTATGTTGCATGTCTTTCAGGGAAATTAAGGATACCTGCCAAGGGGAATGTCTTTGGCAATCACTTTATATACTGTTGATTGACATGTACTTCAGAAACTTCTGTTCCTATAAATGCAGAAAGCCAAATCCAGGACCCAGTAAAGAAAGGGCTCAGGCCAAAGTGAGATCCATGAAATAAGGTCATGTGCCTGTGTACGGTAAGGAGTGCCCAGTGCAGAGCGTGTTAAGAAAACTCTTTTCATAGCCAGTGGAACCTGGTGCACACTCCCATCCAGACCACAGGACACTTAAAAGAAAAGTCTGCCTTTGGAGCGTGTGAAGGACTTATTGACAGAAGTGTGTATGCCAAGGATGTATGCACCTGGAGACATTTTTCCGGCAGGAGATCAATCTTGAGTCAGCCGGAGACATCAATCATCCAGTGGCTTGTCCCAGAGGAAAAGTTTAAGAAGTGTAGCTAAAAGTAGGAGACCAGGGACTACATCCTAGGTAGGAAAAGGACAAATCAGAGTTGATTAGTCACTGCACAGGCCTTTCTAGGCCTGCCTAGGCCTGTCTAGGCCTGCCTCTGTGTGCACAGTGTCTCTCTGGGCAGTGTGCTGCTTGCTGTTCTGTGATGGTCAGCATAACGGATGCTCCAGGGATGAAAAACCTTTTATCCAGTGGAGGGTGAGTTCTGTGTGTATGTTCAGGTCATATCCAGCATGAAGACCATATTTGGAGTAGCCAAAACCCAACATAGAATTCTCCTGGTATATGTGAGCACCTCCTTCAATAAGCCATTTTTCGCGCTTTCACGGACTATCACAAAGTCAATCTGCAAACAAGCAGTTCTGAAACAGAAGGCTCACAGGTGGAATGCAGTTCTCTGGTGTTTGGAAAGACCTTAGACACCCCTCTGCACTGATGTTTCCACATGAATCTGGGAACCAGCCAGTGGATATGTACTTGACCTGTCCATAAGTTTGCGTTCCAGCATCTATAAAGCCTTAATACTAATCTGGAAGATTCTATGACTTCATTGTGAGGCATTAAATCAAGCCAGTGTGGGTGAAATATCCTGGAATTGATGGCATCCTATGCGATACATGCATATTAATTGGTAAATTGTCTCAGTGTTTTGTGTACCAGTTGTCTTGGGCATGTGTCCCCTTAAGTTGAAGAATTTTCAAAAATCAAACCCTTTTGCTATAGAAGGAAATATATACTTAATATAGTACAAAAACTCATTTTAATAGGTAATAATTTTTCTTTAACCCTTGACCTTCTAAGAAAATAATCAATGAATAGAAAGCAGTAGACAGAATCGTTTAGCTTTCTATAACTCAATTGCTAGGGAAGAAGACAAAGCAGAACTAATGCCTGCACCACAAAGCCCCTTATAAGCCGTGGGAGTGCGAAATGAGAGGACACTCCCTTCCTCTCACGCTCCATTCTCTGAGTGATGATTCTCCTGGGGTGGGTGGCGTCTCTGAGCTTATCTGTGCAGCCTCAGCTGCTGGGACATGGCTGTCTTTCTAAACCAGGCATGGTAACTCACACCCCTAACCCAAACAAGCCCTCTACAGGGACAGGGAGACCAAGAGTATAGAACCATTGCTTGGTTTTGTAATGAATTTGACCAAGCCTGGATGACAAGAGACCTTCCCTTTCATAAGGAAACAAAACAAAACAAAACAAAACAAAAACCATTGTCACTTCTGTTAAAAGTGTCAAATCAAAGTGTGTATGATCAATAAAGTCTCTTGCCGATACAAAACAAAGGGAGATTACTGAAAGCTCCATGTTAAATACGAGATCCTCTGTAGCAAGGAAAGTAAGAGTTTTGAGACTTCTTTCTTTCACAGCATCCTGCTGTCCCTTTGCAAATTTGTACTAAGCACGAGGGACATGCCAAGTGCCCCGGACACTCCTGGAGCTGTGTCGACGATTAAGAGGCTGAGATGCTGTCTAAGGTGTCTCAAAAGTCTGGTGACAAATAAGAACTTGGGACAGTGGGAAGGATCGTGTGAGGTAGTGTTTTCTGTAGAAGCAGGTAGCTGCAGGGGTCACCATATGTGTTGAAGAAGACGTTTGCCCATGTCTATGAGGTGTCTTTACGGAGGTATTCTGAGAAAGGGACTTCCAAGCAGACACATGCACAGATGGAAGAAAACCATGGGATACCATGTCCCATCAACAGCATCCTTCCAAGTTCATGGAGACCAGAGACCACAGGAGAGAAGACTTGACAATTTGTGTCTAGTTTTGCTGTTAAATAGGAAATATTACCCATCATGCTATAGTTTGTATTTCATTGAGCATTTATTTAGATCAGTGCTTGAGTTAAATTCTTTAAAGTGAACTGTGTCATAGAGTTTACTGCTGTTAGCAAATATTAAATTATTTTTGATTCAATAATATATAATATTTTATGTAGTGATTTTATAAAATTTGCCAGTTAGCCTGTTTGAACTGTCTAGTTCACCACTGTTTTCAGTAGTTTCATCTCCTCTGTCAGCAGCTCTGTGCTCATTAAGCAAGACCTCCCAGTCATGTCTCCCATCCTGTGACTACTAGTCAGCTTGCTGTCTTCATGAGCTTGTCTTTTCTTGCGGTACATTTTGTACCTGGCGTCTTTGTGTAACATTGTCCTTACAAGAGCTATGCTTGCTATGTAGTGTATCAGAACAGCATATTCTGAGGGCCAAATTATTTCCTATTGTATGTAAACCATGCATTCTGTTCAACCCTTCATTTACTGAAATGCATATTAGTTATTTCTACCCTTTGGCCCGGACCAATACTACCAAACACCAGTATGCACTTGAGCGAGTAGGGGAAGGGAGAGAGAAACATGGCGAAGGAAGACAGAGTATTCTGGAATATTATGAACCTATAGTTGTTTAGTCATATGTTAAATTTGCACCCAGGCATTGTACACGTTCGATGAACATTGTACATCTGAGCTGTCACCCTCAAGCCCTAACTCAGTAACTTCTCAGCAGCCACGAAATGTCATATATGTGTGAAGTAGTTTTTCACTGTGGTTTTAATTTGAGCTTCCTAATTACTAATGATATTGAGTACCTTACTATGTTGGCCACACATATATAGGAAGAGTCAAATCTTTGCCCCCTTCTCAGTAGGGCTGTTTGTGATTGTGTTGTGGGGATCTCCACTTTGAAGAGCCAGCCTTTGTCAGACACATGGCAATCCTTTGTTGCTGGTCTACAGGTAATGGTTTCAGGTACAAAATAGTATAAACACTGATGAAACTCAGTCTCTTTCTTTGGTTCCCTATACATTTAGAGGGAGGGGACAATTTCTTTCCCTTTGTAGTTTTTAAGAAATTTTAACTTTTTAGTATTAAATGAAGATTTCAAATCTACTTTTGGTTTTAAGGTAGGGTCCAGACAAGATGGCTCAAGTAGTAAAGGCAGTTGTTGCTAAAACGTGAGTACTTTGCTCTTCTTGATGCTCTTGTAAATAAAGGATTTATTTAAATTTTAGATTGTTCATTACTAACATTTGGACATGTAATTTATTTTTGAAATTTTGATTATTTATTATACAGCTTTCTTGAATTTATAAGTTCATATTTTTCCATGGCCTCATTAAAGTTTTCTATACAGAAAATTGTGTCATCTATAAATAGAGATAATTGTAGTTTGTACTTTCCAAATGGGTGTTTTTTCATTCTTGCTCTTCTCTCATTTTTCTATTTAGACTGTCAGTACTCTGAACAGAAGTGGGGGAGTGAACACCCTTGTCAGTTCTTCACCACTGAGTATGATATTAGCTACAAGTTATTCACACATGATCTTCTTCATGTTGAGGAAATTCCACTGTGTCCTAATTATTTTAAAAAATTACTTAATCATGAAAGAATGTTGTGTTTTATCAAATGCTTTTTACATTAATTAGGATAATGGTGTATGTTCCCCCCCCCTTTTTTACCAGCTTGCTATATCACATTGATTAGATCTCATATTTTGAACTACCCTTGCATGCATTCCTGCACAAATCCCATTTGATCATAGTGTATAATCCTTTTAGTATGCTGCTGAGTTTGGCTTGCTAGTAATTTGTTGAGGATTTATGCATCTGAATTTGTATGGGATGTTGGTCTACGCCTTTTTTTTTCCTAGCATGCCCCTCTGAAATTTTATTTTACTTTAAAACTCTATTATCTTTAGTTTTAATGAATTTTCATTCTCACATTATAACCACTGAAAAAATTATCTTCTGGGAATTTCTTTTCTTTTTTATAATAGCCAAAAATAGAGACCGATAGCGCTTTAGTAATTATACGTTTTGAAACATTGGCTTTTATCTGTGTGTATGCATGTGACTATGTGGCTGCTGCATGCATGTGTGTATAGATGCCCAAAGAGGTAGAAGAGGCCATTGGGTATCCTGGCGCTGAAGTTAGATGATGTGAGCTGCTGGGAGTGGCTGCTGAGATCCCAGTTTAGATCCTCTTGGAAATCAGCATGTGCCTCACTGAGCCATTTCTTTAGACTTAATCATATTCTTAATGAAGAGTTTATTCTGATCTAAGCCAATGACCATGTATTATAGATGGAAGACTAAAGTACATCGCTCCTTCTGAGGAGAGAAGGGACCAGTTTCCCATAGTTGAGTGGGGATATTGGTCTGTGTGCTTCTTTTGTTCTCCCCTTCCCTGGGATTATATTTACTTTAAATTTTATCTTTAGTTTTATAATCTTTGTTTTTATCTTTCATTCTCTGGAGAAAATCAGCTCCTGAAGCAACATCTTTTAATGAGCACTAGTGAGTATTATCCTCTCTTGTCCTTAGTAGCTGTAGGGATATGGCCTGTAGGACCATCCTTCTCATAGGTACATCATGGGTTAAAATCATCTAAGAGTATAAGATCAATTTTGCTTCTCTACTTTGACAGTGATAGTATCATCTTCTCCTCTCTTAACTTTCTCTTCTCCACACTCTTACTCATTCTTTTCCTTCCACGTAGTGAGTGACTGGCCTTATTATTACAATGTTCAGCCACAGTGAAAACATGAGCTTTCTCTCATAGGATGTTCAGTCAATGCAAAATGGCATTCATTAGAGAGCATGGGTGCCTCTCCTCACAAGGGTTCAGTTGGTAAGGATTCCTATTTACACTCTGGCTTCCTGGAGTCCATGATTCTAGAATGAGGGGGAAGTACTACTGTAAGCTCTGTGTCACCTTGAACACCTATCATCCATTACAGGCAAGTATGGCCAAAAGCTGAAGATTGTTCCCACTTGACCTGATAGTGGGTTTCAGTTTTATTTATCTATGGCTTGGGCTCTTCAACAAAGAATTTGAAGCACTCTATATGATACATAGAAGAGGATAAAATAAGTAGTTGAAATAATCAGTGAAAGGTAGAAATCAGGACATTACAATAAAACTGGGGTAGGAGTTACATGGATTTCAACCCTGGGCATTTCTTTTCAGTTGTTGAGTGGATGCACATGTTTGGCTCTAAGTTTCCCCAAAGCCAAAATAAAAAGTGAGTTGTTATGACTAGTTATGTAATGTACGGCATCCTCAAAGTTAAAAACAGCCCAGTTGTCTTGGAGGAAGCCTTTTCTGTGCATAAGTCTCACAGGCGCTTCCTTAGATCTATGATCTATTTTTTTCTTGTGGCCTCCTGTAGACTATATATGGTAACCAGCATCCTTAGCAGGCATTTCAGACATTGTCTTAATAACTTAATGAACCATGATATAGTGCTGAGTGTATTCCAAATAAAATAGGACAAAATTCCAGATTAATGGGACCAAAACAAAGTGTTTTAGAGGTGAAATTGTTAGAGCTTAACAAGCAAACAATGCTCTTGAAGACGTCCATGGTTATAGGTTGTCACAACATAAGCAAGCTTTTATATTTTTTTTGAAAAATGTGTGTGTGTGTGTGTGTGTGTGTGTGTGTGTGTGTGTACAGATACCTGGCGAAGCTAGATTTGTTTGATCTTAAAGTTGGAGAGTTGCCTGATGTGGGTACTGGGAATCAAACTCCAATCCTTTGTGAGATCAGTACAAGCTGTTAACCACTTAGCTAGCTCTCCAGCCCCTGGCCCAAGCCTTTTCCCCAGAATCGTGATGAGCTGAGCATTCTGGACTGGCGCTGGCATAAAGGTCATCTGGAACTTACAAGCCCACTTCTCAGCACACCGGGGTCCTTGGGGAAGTGTTCCTTAGGGTTATAAGGTTCCTGTTTCCTCTTGCAGCTCCCTGAGCCTTCTTAAGAACGAATGGTTGCTTATAGCCAGCAAAGTCCATTCTCTAGTCTGTGAAAATGGAGTCTTACCTAAAATGGGCTAATTAGAGGAGTAAACTCTCATCCTTTATGGGGCCTGACCATATTCCGGCAGGACTTTCTCTAGGACATGTGCATGAGGTTAGGGGTCTTGGGCCACGCCTGACTGCTATAGAACCAATTGGGGTCCAATTGGAATGGTTCCTTTCACAAGCTCTTAATGTAAACTTTTCTAGCTGTACAAATGACTCCAAGCCTTTCTTCACACAGTGCTTTGTATCATTTCTTATCCTGCCTCATATATGTGAAATACAGCCTTAAAGTTCATGTCTGCATTGTAATGTAGACGGGACCCTTTACCTTTGGAATAAATGCTGCTGAATACACATTTCTTCCCACATTCTTGAGATAGCTTAAGAAGAATAAAAATGGCATTTTTAAAAAGGTGAAGGGTTTTTTAATAGAAAAAATTTTAATATAACAGCCTGGTTGCGGGTTCCATTCCCTGTACTCCTCCCAGTTCTTGCCCATTTCCCATCTCATGCAAATCTACCTCCTTTATGCATCAATAGACAACAAACAGGCTTCTAATGGATAATTAATGTAATATAATATAATTTAACAATGTAAAACAAAGTCAAATACATCAGAATAGGACAAAACAAACAACCAAGAACAGGAAAAGAGCCCAAGAAAAGTAACAAAAACAGATATAGATGTAGAGACCCACTTGATTTTAGGATTCCCATAAAAACCCAAAACCAGAAGCCGTAATACATATGCCATGGGCCTGTAGGGTGAGAGAGAGAGAGAGAGAGGGAGAGAGAGAGAGAGAGAGAGAAGAAGAAGAAGAAGAAGAAGAAGAAGAAGAAGAAGAAGAAGAAGAAGAAGAAGAAGAAGAAGAAGAAGAAGCCGCCACCGCAGCCACCATTTGATGAAAAGTAACCTCCAATGATGGCATTGAGTTCATCTTCTGTTGGCATCTATTGCTGGCATGCATTCTGACCTTCATAGTAGTTCATTTTCCTGGTGAGACTGCCTTGGAGAAAACTAGATTTTCATTTGCAAGTGGTTATCAATTGACAACAGCCTCCGAGTTAGAGATGGGAGGCCTTGTTCTTAATAGCCGGATAGTGTTCTCTTAATGTCAGCCATCTGCTCTGGCACATTTTGAAGATGTATCTCTGTATCTCTTTATGGCAGTCCACTTAGGGAGAGATCTTCCTTTCTCTTGAGTGGTCTGCATGTAGGGATCTAAAGTTTGAATCAGATCAAACACAGATTACAGAAAATCGGAATTCAGAGGTGGCAGCCAAGCTTTGGACTTGGAGCTGGAGTTATGACTCAGTAGGTAAAGCTTGCTGTGTAAGCGTGAGGACCTGCCTTTGGATTGGGACCTAATGACAATCCAGACATGACAGTGAATGCCTATATCCCAGTGCTAGGAAGACAAAGACAAGGGGATCTATGGGGCTTGCTGGCCAGCGAGTCCCACTGAATCAGGGAGTTTCAGGTTCATTAAGAAACCCATCTCAAAAATAAGGTACAGAGGCTAGCAGTGATCCCCCCCCCCCCAGAGGACCCAGGCTCCGTTCCCAGCGCCTGTCTGGCAGCTCAAGACCATCTACAGCTCCAGATTGAGAGGCTTTAATGCCATCTTTTGGCTTCTTTTGCAACTGCATGCATATGGGTCACCCATTCACATATTGGCTGTTTGCCTCTGTGTATATAGCACTGCACATATATAGTGCACATCAAAATATCCAAGCAAAACAGCCATACACATAAAATAAGAATAAATATAAATAAATCTCAAAAAAAAAAGGTACAGAGGGAACTAAGACAGGTACCTGATGTTGACTTCTGGCATCAACACAAACACAGGTCTTGTACAACACACACACACTGTGGGAGAGATGGAAGAAGGGAGGGGAAACAATGAGAGGATGAGCAAACCTCCCTTTGGACTTTATTGAGAAGTCAGTGACAATTCCCAGATGGTATGATTCCAGAAAGCTTCCTGGGGGGATAGAAGAACTATAAAAAGAAAGAGAAATAATGATTGAACGTTCTCTTGTATGAGCCCATAGTACTCTTCATCCCTACCACTAGTACCATTCAGCACTGCCCATCTTCGTCAAAGAGCACCAGGAGCACTATGTGATCTTGATGTTCTCCTCAACAGACATTTTTCTTTGTTTCTGATCATAGCTGGTGCTCAGGATCGAATCGGCTGGGCGTTTGGCCTGGGATTAGAAAGATTGGCGATGGTCCTCTACGACATTCCTGACATCCGCCTTTTCTGGAGTGAGGATGAGCGCTTCCTGAAGCAGTTCCTCCTGTCGGACATCAACCAGAGTGTCAAGTTTCAGGTAGGATGACTTATAAGAATTAGGATATCGTCGATATAAATGGTCATTAAAATCTAGGAGGTTCCACTACTTGAAAATTGTTGAATTTTTAAGTAATATTTTAAAATTAGGGTGACAGTCTTGACAGTCAGCTTGATGGGATGTAAAGTCACCACAGAAACAAATCTTTGAGCATTCTTTAAGGAATTATCTAGATTAGTTAAGTCAAGATCAGAAAACCCACACTAAATGTAGGCAGTGCCATACAAAGAGCTGCAGTTGCCCTGCCTGAATTAAAAGGAGAAGTGCAACTGTGCACAAGCACCCATTCTCTTCCTTGCTGGCTAAGGACAAGTTAGGACCAGCTGTTTTCTGCTTCTTCTGCTATTCCTCCTATAGTGGGCTATATCTCTGGATCTTTAAGTCAAAGTAAACCCTCCCTTTTAAAATAGATTTACTTCATGTCTTTATTAATTCTTTTAATAATTGGATGCATTGCCTTATGACCATATTCTCCTTCTCTCCCAGTTCCTCTCAGATCTACTATCTGTTCCATACCCAAGTAAATAAAATAAAACAGTTCAATTAGTGTTGGGTTTGCAGGCATTCTTTGGGTGCCACACCCGTAAAGAAAGCTAACTCTCCTTCCTTCGCTCTCTACCAGAAACTTCCCTGCTAGGGAATTCATAATCACTTGGATTCATGTCTGGTCTTGCCACAGTCTCTGAGAGTTCATATGTGCAACTGCCCTGTTGTGTCCAGAAAGCATTGCTTTGTTGTAGTTATCCATCACCTTTGGCTTTTACAATGTTTTCACCAATTTGCAATGATTCCCTGATACTTGGAAGGAAAGAAAGTGTTATAGATGTCCCATTTAGGTCTGAGCAAACTACAGTCTAATATTCTCTTCACCTGGACCAGTTGTAGGTCAATATCTGTTGGGGAGGGAGGCTTCTCTCATGAGGTTTACAAAATATACTAATATATACATATAATGGTAAGTCATTGAGTTGTTTTAATATCTTGTCCTGTTATTGGAGAAATAGCAAGTTATTCCCTAAGACCTGTGTTCTGTCTAACCACAGCATTTTTGCCCTGCTAATGGTATGAAATATGGGTTCCACCTTGTAGAGCAGGCCTTAAATCTAATCAAATATTGGTTGATTGCTCCTATGACATTCATGCCACTATAGCACCAGTGGGCTTATCCAGAGAGTCAGGTCATTATTATAGCTCTTGGGTTTCGTATCTGAGTAAAACTAATGGTAGCTTGTTTTCACTTACTAGTGTGCATAATACTGTCTAGCACTCTGAAAACCAGTCATTAGGGATAAAGTTTCCAGATATGTACCAGTTTGGTTTCTCCATATTCTATTACTCTGTATAGTTCAGTGTGTCTTCAGCAATAGGACTTGGAATGCAACCAAGAGCAACAGCAAACACTTGTAATATATGAAGGCCTATGGGACATTACTGCAAACACCTGTAATATATGAAGGCCTATGGGACATTACTGCAAACACCTGTAATATATGAAGGTCTATGGGACATCACTGGCCAACAATTTCAAAAGAGGCAACCCATTGCTGGCATTGGGCTTTCAGTTTATCAGCCTATGGTGTCTATAAGGGACATTGTTTTCCTCTTATAATATAACTCCATTTAAACACACTCATTTTCTCTCTCCATGTATATGTATGTATCTGTCTGTGTATCTGTGTACACATACACAATTTTTGTCAGCTTGATACAAATCTAAAGATATTTGGAAAGAGAGAATTAAACTTGAGATAGCATCTCTATAAGGTTAGCCTGTAGGCATGTCTGTAGAGTTGTTTGTTTGTTTTAATTCATTGATTCCTGTGTAAGGGTCCTACCACTGTGGCCAGTGCTATCTCAGGGTATATAAGAATGTAGGCTCAGCAAGTCAGGAAACAGCATCCCTCCATGGTTTCTGCTTTAGTTCCTGCCTCTAGGTTCTGCCTTGCTTCTGCCTTGACTTCCTTCATTGCTGGGGTGTGACCTGTGAAAGCCCCTACCATGACCAATTAATTAATTAATTCACTCAGTAACTAATCCCAAGGCCATGTCTCCACTTTTAGGTGTTTGTTATAAATATTACCTTGCTTTAAGATACCAACATATGTATCAATTTCTCTTGTTGCTTTGACACATGACTACAAAGTTGGAAGCTTAGAGTTGTTTTATTTAGGAAGGTAGTCTGGCTCTCTGAAGTCAAGATGGGAGTAGATATGGTTCCTTGGGAAGGTTCCAGGGAACTGTTGTCCCTGTGTTTTTGCCATACATACCACATGGCCTTTTGGTCTCCTGAAATCTGATCATTTTCTCTGAATATTTGCCTCCTACTTACTAGGATTCCTGTGATTCCAGACTGCTAGTAACACAGTTCAGGACACTTTCCCTTCCCCAAGATGTTTATTATTTGAGACAAAAATGGCTTAACTGTGTTGACCTGGCTTGCCTTGAAGTGACTGTGTCGACCAGCCTGTCCTCAAAATCCCAGGAATCAGTGTGCCTCTGCCATCTAAGTGATGCACCACCATGCCCAGCCTCTCCAGACCTTTCTTAGTTGCCTCTGTAAAGACTGTGGCCCCTCTCCTTAGGCATAGGAACATATTCGCAAGTTCCCGGATTCTAGATGTCTTTCAGGGGAATATTTTGCCTGCTTCTCCTTTACAGATAATGCTGCTTGCCATCCACTATTCTGATTTTGTTAGTAGCACCTTCTCCTATTTTCATGTAGTTGCCATGTTTATGTTCCTAGGAAGGGACAGGAGCCTCTTGTTACAGCTGTCTGTAAGCCTAGAGAATACTCCCCTGACCAGAAGAGCAGAAATGTTGAGAAAAACCTTCTGCAGCTGGGATCGAGTGGCTTATGTCTTCTCTGGCCAGGAACCTCCAGAATCCTGTAGTGTTGGGCAGAGATTTGTCTTCTTCATCTTCCCTTGGGTCCTCCTAACTTATGCCCCAGGCTCTCTTGGCTTCAGTAGTTGTATCCTCTGCTTCTCCATGGTCTTGTAAATTAGCTCCTAGCTGTGAGGGTGTTCTGGCTACAAGGGCAGTCTCTGATTTAGAGCACCCTGAGGCCTTATCTAGGAGACTCTTTTTAACACTTTGAGAGTCATTTCTTAGATTTAGTGAGGAATAAACTTGACTTATGCCATTTTAATTTTTGATCTTCAGCGTGCATACTTTGATCAAGGATTTGCATATGATAGTTCTCTTTGGCCCACCCAAATAATGCTTATGATAAGTGGGTAAATATTGGTTGCTTTATCATGCATGTTTTCTTGCTTTGCATGAGAGCGCTCTGCCCACTGCTGCTCCAGGACCGGGTGTGTAGCCCTCTAATTGCATGTACCGTTGTGGGATGTTTTTCTGAACTCCCAAGAAGTCACACTTCCATATTAGTGCCCTAAATTGAGTGCACAGTAAATCAGCTTGTGTGTGTGTGTGTGTGTGTGTGTGTATCCTTCAAAAATTTTGAAACACTCTACAACTGTGAGGTCAATATTTAGCCCTATGCAGTATTAATACATCATGCATTTTATTTATATAGCTTGCTTAACTGTCACTAATCGCATGTCTCTCTATAGTTGTTTACCAGTTATTTAGCAATAGTGGCTGTTTTCTGCCAGATGAGGGGTCTTTGCAGGTTGCCTTCACTGTTTGTATACTATGCTATTCCTAAACCTAGGTGATGCTCCCTTCGGCCTTGCCTTGTGATATTGCTGGGAAGGCATCACTGCTTTAACCTTCTCAACAAGCCTCTGGCTTAGATCCTGATACTCCCCCATCTCAGTATCAGCCTGACCCTAGTGCATTGCTCCGTCAGGACTTCAAGGGGTTATTATTTTTTAAGCTTAATTGACTTAAAACTCATGGCTAGATTACTCATATTCAAAACCTATGGTACTCATATGTAAGTATATAAACTACCAGGCTTATTAACCTCCTTTAGGAATCTAATCACAGCAAAACTACATATATTAATGATTCTCAAACTTTAATATCCAAATGAATCACCCGTGGATCCTGCTAAACATGGTCTCCAGGTGGGGACTGAGGGTTTGAATTTCTTCCTGCCTGCATGTTATTACTGTGCCATGAGTCGGAAAGCTACTCGCTCTGAGTGGCAGCTGAGGCCTCACCTGTTCGACGAGGCAGCCCCTCCAGCCTGGTTCTGAGCCTTCTTCCTCTGGTGCATTCTCCTTGTGAATTTAGCATTACTCTTTATAAGTAGATCTATAAACCTTTCTTCTTGCCCAAATTTTTTAAAGATTTTAAGAATTGCCATTACTTTTACTCTCTTTAAATTTTTGATGAACTACTTAAGATTCCTTCCTTCCCTGTCCTCACCTCTCTCCTCCCCATTCCTTCCTCCCCTTTATTGGTACTTGTATTTCTCCTTTATCTTTATGCTTAAAATGAAGACATGTTAGTCTTTAGATCAGAATGAATATCAACTAGAGATAATGAAATATGAATTTTAAACAATAAATTCAGTAGACAGAAGGAGTTGGGATCAGGCATCAACAAGTGGAAGCTGTGTTGGCTTATTGTATCCACTCAGTCTTGGGAGAAGTCAGCTGTGCCTGTCACCCAGAGAAACTCAGTTTCTCTGAACCTTCTTATGGCAGCAGTCATCCGCAGGATGGAGGTTTGTAAAGGGGGTATTGTATATTGGCTTTTATACTGTTGAGTAGGCATAACTCATTAATTCCTCTGTGTGTGGTCATAAAATCTTTATTGTCTCCGTGTGTGTGTGTGTGTGTGTGTGTGTGTGTGTGTGAGAGAGAGAGAGAGAGAATACTTGCTGTGCTGTATAGATGGAGTCCAGAGGACGTCTTTTTAGAGTCACTTCTTTCTTTCCACTGTGGGTTCTTGGATTCCAACTCAGGTTGTTAGGCTTGGACTAATCTCCCCAGTCCTGTACATGATCATCTTAAGACCTTGTAACACTTGGCACTTATTGAATCCTGTATGCAAATCGTGAACTAATAATTTACTTATGATGCATCCAATGGATTTGGTGAATACTATGGATATATTTTATAGGCATATTGCAACCACCAAGTAAACGTAGCCATACTAAATCTACAACTCAGTGACAGCCAGAATTTTAAGCCAAGCTTGAGTTTACACAGCTGTTAGTTTTCAGTAAGCTCTATTTTTACCTATATAAGGTAGCAGTAGACACAGAAATTCTTTAATTTTCAACTCCAAGATGTGTTTAACCTACAGGAAGAATCAGATTTACTGAGGCATGCTAGATAACAGAGCTGAGGTGAAAGTACACATAGATGATCGAGTAGTTACAGTCATACTAACCAGAGAATGTGGAGGTCAGACTTCTCTTTTTCCTTTTTCTCATCCTTTCTTGTGAAGTAATTCTCTAAATCCCTCCACATCTCTCTAGAATTGTCTCAGGGCTCTCACCTGATTATATATTAATCTCAAGGCTTGGAGGAGCTTCTGGAGCCGCCGTTTCTGTCATTATCATAAATGGTGTCTGTTAGAGACTTAAAGTAGGATTTCACAGTCCTTCCTCCTTCTAGTTCACAGAAATTTGGTTGTGAGACTCTCAAGAGTTTTGGTATGTTGCAGTGGCATTTCTTTTAACTTCTACCATATGCATTTTTTCTTCTTAATCAATAAACATTTTCTTTTGTTGAAAAGAGATGGTTCTTCCAAGAAGAAAGGACCACAAGAATACACAGGAAGATGGGAAAACACACAGCTCTGTGCACGTTCAGTAAGCATCATTGGCTCACAGGTGTGAGCGATGCAGCAAGAAGAGCAGGCACAGTTGGACACCATCCTTTTTCATTGTGTTGCTAGGTTTTGATTATGTTCTTTCCTCTCTTCCCTTGTTTCCCTCCAACCCCTCTCAAATTTATAGCCCCCTTTTCTTTATTATTATTTCATATGTGAATATATAAATACAGCCTGCTGAGTCTGTTAGTGTTGCATGTGTGTATATAATTTCTGGGCTTGGTATGGGATAAGGTATTAAGGGCTCATTCCTGAGGAAGACAGATCTCCCTCTCTCAGCACTCATTAGTTGCCTGTAGTACTTTGTCTTCAGATGAGGCCCCCTTGGATTCCCTGTCTTCCACATTAGCACTTCTATTGGCATCATCATTGTTCAGGTCTAGTGAAGGCACCCATAGTCTCATCCCTGTCATATCTAGAAGTCACAGCTGAGTTCCTTGTCCTCTGACTCTTAAAATCTTTCCACCTCTTCCCAGGTGTCCCCTTAGCCTTAGGTGTAACAGTGTTGTTCTAGATGTATTCACTGGGGCTGTGTATCCTATAATGAGTTGTTCTCTGCATTTTAGCCAGTTGTGGGTTTCTGTCATAATCTGTTGCCCAGAGAAGGCTCTTGGATGAAAAGTAGGAGCCATAGTTATTGTTGGCATAAGAACTGAGATTGCAGTTAGGAATTATGCAGAACCAGTAAAGTATTGCTGGTAGGTTCTCCTTTAAGATCCATGACCCAACTAGTTCTGGACCTGCCCAGCTGCCTATCTTTACCAGACCTTGTCCTATCATTCCTCACACCATACCTGTCCTCTGCTTCCATTCATGCCAGCATACTTTACTGAAGCCCAGCCTGATGAGTCCTCCCCTTCTGCCTAAACCTCTAGTATCCTCCCTAGCCTTAGGTAGAGCCCAGACCGCACACCCAGAGTTCTGCCTATTCTTTTCCAACCTCTAGGATTAGGCCAGAACATGCATTTTTTGTCCACCCAGACCCTTAATTCATCAGATTTATTCTACTTTATGTGTATGGGTGTTTCACCTGCATGCATGTCTGCCTACTTGTGCACGGGGCCCTCAGCATCCAAAAGATGGCATCATAACCTTTGGAACTGAAATTACAGATGGTTATAAGTTGCCACATGTATGTTAGCAATTGAACCTGGGTCCCCTGCAAGAACAACAAATGATTTTAACTGCTGAGCTGTCTTTCCAGTGTCACTTTTTTGAGTCATTATAGAGTTATACATAAAGCCTTTAGAAGAGACCCCACCCACTGTATTTAATCCACATTATTACTTCTGTCTTCACCAGCATCATCTTATATGTCTACCACCATTAAGAATACAGGCTCCTCTGAGGGCCTCAACCTCACTCCTGTGATTCCTGGTCCTTTATCCCCTCAGCTACTCTCTCCAGCTTCCTTTGACAACACGGATTTTCCACAACCTGAGCCTAAAGCACTCACAGGCTTCATTGGCCACAGCCCATTTTATCCTATTATTTAAAGCTTTGTGTTTTTATTGGAATCATTCTCACTAACCTGTGGATTTTGACTGCCTTTTAACTGTAAAAATTAGTAGACTTTCTTGCGTTTTATGTTTAGGGAATTATGACCACTATTTTTTAATTAAGGTACTTTAGCACACACAACTCCGTGTTATCTCCTATGATTTTTTTATAGTGGTGGTGGCAAAACTGCGTGTTTAGTGATATTTATCTGTGTGTGGTTGCCTAGTTATAGTCTATGTGAGTATATTTTATCTTTGTATTGTGTACACACACACACACACACACACACACTCACTGCCTTCTCCTGTTCTCCTCCCATTCTTGCTGATTCCCTTTCTTTTCTCAGCTTGCCCTCCTACTCTCATGTTTACTGGGGTAAGTTAAGGAGTTTGATTGGGATTACCTAGGGGAGCGTGGGTGGGAAGGTATTTATCAGGGCACAAGGAACCTACAAGTGGCTACACCACTGAGGAAAATATTTGTCTCTCCTCTGTGACCATGAACTGCTTACAGCTTCCTCATGCAGGTATGGTTGCCTCTGGTTTTTTAGTTATCACTAATGTACAAATACTTCCTGTGGGTAGACAACACGTTAAACATTAAATCTATCTATAAAATTGACCAGTGGGCAACATTAAGAATTATCTGTTCAGATCAGCTGCAGGCTTTTGTTTCTATTACTGTGAGAAGAGAGGGAATGATTTTCTGTAGAGAATCATCTAAACTGCACACTAATAATTGATGGCACAATTTTAGAAAGATTTAATCAGAGTAGGCAGGAGCTGACAAAGATAGAGGCAACATGTCATTTAAGTGGTAAAGGACAGGCCCGTGGTTTGGGATATGGGAAAAGATTGATATGGGAAGAGATGGTTGCATAAAGAAGGATTGTAGTAGTAGTAGTAGGAAGGCTTCATTTAGAGAAGACCTAGTTTGGAAATGGTATGGCTAAGAACAGTAACAGCAAAACTGCATGGTCACCTGCGCTCCAGAACTCTGAATGGGTTTTGCTCCGTTGTCCCCTCAAGCCTGAAAGATAGCACAGAAGCATCACCCGTCACCACATACAACAAAGGAAACACACTTTTATTCCCCCCCCCCTTTTATTTTTTTGAATATGAGGAAAAGATTGCCAGGGGTCTTCACCTGACTTTCCTCACATCTCAAAGTAGCTATAGTGGTCTAGAAGCCTACCTGCTTTTCTCTAATATGTAGACTGTGCTCTTGTCTGCAGTGCTTACACTTGTAGAATTGTATAATAAACAGCACGAGGTGCACATAATTAGACTATATCTAAAAAGATATAGCCCGTTTTTAATAATCATTTATGAAATAGAATGATAGACTTCTTGTAATATTGTTCTGCCTAAAATCTTTCTCTCTGACTAGTGCCTGGAGTCTCCCTTACTTTCTGGCTTGGAACTGTGTTTCAACAGAAATTTCCTTTTGTCTAATATCGACTTCACTTTCAAAGAGCAAACATGCTGTGTGTGGCTTTGGAGCATTATTTTCTGTTTAAACTAAGGGTCATCCTGGAGCCTTAGACTAAATCAACTGTATTAGTGTAAAGGTCTGCAACACTGACATCAAGGTCATTCCGCCGAGGAATCCGACTTTCAGAGTTTTGAAAAAACTAAAAATGTTGATCAGTGAATTACAGCAGAAAATCCGAAGTTTATATTAGTGAGCTGGCACCAAATTAGATTAAAGTAATTTGCCTGTAAGAATAACTAGCAGAGAAGGTAAGTGTAGTTTAAAGTGTCTTTATTTATTCTTGGTTTATGCATGTCCTGCCCCTCCCACCCCTGTGCGCAGAGGACGAGAGGGATTTAGATCCATCTGAGATAGGAGGACTTAAAAATTGTCCACTTTAAGACAGAGAAATGACAATGACTTCATGGTTAAATTGTGGCACAGCTTTTCAAACTATGCAGCTGTATTTTCAAACTATGCAGTTACACGTTTTAAGTGTGAACTGCTGAGCTCAGAAATTAAGAATATGGCTAAAGAAAGCACTAATTTATATAGTGGATGGATTAATTATTTCTCCTATCACTTGGATAAGTAATGAATCAAAAGTTTCCTTTCAGGGAGAGAGAAGAATTTACTTTCTCCAGGGTTTCTCTGTGAGATGTATAATTTATAATTCTGAGATGTAACTCACTGCTAAAGTGTAGTGAGTATGAAGAGGTAGCCCTTGTGAGAACTTGCTTGGCACAGTGCGAGCCCCAGCCTATCTTCTGTGCTGGAGTTAATACTGGATTTCTTTCCATTCCTTTTTGAAAATGTTGAAACATCGTAGACAAATATTTATCCCTTTGATTTGCTCAGAGCAGTGTAGGCTGGAAGGCTGCCGTCCTGTTGTCTCCGTCTAGCTCTCCCTTCCCGTCTGTGCCACGTTTCTCTAGAGAAGAGCAACATGAGGAGCTCCGCCTGAGCCCTTGCCTTCCAGGGGACATTCTTCGGCTCTGCTGACTGCTGTCACCACGTGCTTCATCACCGTGCTTGCCATTCTTCTTAGTGCTGTACGTTCTTCATGTCTAAAGGCAATGTGTAGGGTTGCCTCAAGAGTTTTAATCATATAATGCAGTAAAAATGAGAAATGCAGAGAAACTTTGTGAAAAAAATACAGAAACAAATTCTAAAGTTGATAATGGAAATGCAGAGGACCTGTATTGGCTAAGTAATGATCTACAGAAATTGAGAACTTACAAACCGCATGCAGAGATAAACAGTGCCTAAAGAATCAAGGAGTCTAGAAGAAGTTTGAACAACACAACACTGGTGCCCCCACTGGCCTGGGCTCATGGCTGCATGGGTCCTGCCCAGCAGTGCCGAGAGGAATAGTCTGCATAGATGCAGTGGGGCTAACTGGGAGTCTATATGGTAAAAAGGAGAAATGACCCAGGATTCCTCATTAGCTCGAAATGAGTTCTGGGGTGTGGACTCGGGTTTGGAAATCTCAATGCAAAAGGGAATTTATTAGCTTATAGTCTTTGAAAAACTCATTTTACCATGAGTGATTCTTTGATTCTTATTGGAGTAAATTGAATTGAGGAAATTGAACTAAATGAACTATGGAAATGCAAAATTAAAACCTAATTATATGTCTGATCTTGGAAGTTTGAAATGCTTATTTATTTAAAGTGGTTGTTGTGCCTTCTTTTTGAAAAACATTTATCAAATTAGAAATATTTCTTTCTATTTATAGTTTGCTGAGAATTTTATTTTTATTATTAATGAGTGTTAAAATTTATTAAACCCTCCAAAAATTGTATTTTGAGATATTCTCATGAGTTCTGGGACTTTATTCTGTTACTCTAGTAATGGTTACTATTCTTTTAGTATTAACCACACTTCTATTCTTGAAAAACACATATGAGCTTGGTTATATTCCCTCCCTTATGTATTTGCGGATTGGGTTTGCTAATATTTGTTGGAGGTTTCTGAGTCTTTGTTCAGGAGTTACAGGCGTGTTGTTTTCCATCTGTTCCGTCCCTCTCGGGTTGAGGTGCTAAAGATTGTGCTTCTTCATAAAGCAAGTGTGGAAGCCCTTCCCTCTTGTAAGCTCTGGAAGGGAAGCTTGCAAGTTAATGGCATTTGTTAAACATTGAGTCTCTAGAAGTGTATTTTATATTTGATGGTGTTTATTAAATATTGTGTCAAATTTATCAGTAGCTCAAGGTTCTTTTTTCTGGGGAGTTGTTGTTGTTTTGTGGGGTTTTTTTGGTGGAAGTTTAAATTATAAACTATCTTTTGTGGCTTTTAGGCTATCCAGACTTTAAGTTTCATTTTGTATCAGTTGATTAACTAATGTTCTTCCTCAGGAACTGTCAGTTGTATTTAAATTTGTAGATACATTGGCATAAACTCGTTTATACTATTCTTTTATTACTCTGATATTTTAAAACTTTTTACTTAGTAATTAAACCTATGTGCTGATGCTATTTTTCTTTCCTTTTTTTGTTTTTTGTTTGTTTGTTTTGTTTTTGTTTGTTTGTTTGTTTTGGTTTTTCGAAAGGGGGTTTCTCTGTATAGCCCTGGCTGTCCTGGAACTCACTCTGTAGACCACGCTGGCCTCAAACTCAGAAATCCGCCTGCCTCTGCCTCCCAAGTGCTGGGATTAAAGGCGTGCGCCACCATGCCTGGCTTGCTATTTTTCTATACCACAACTTCTCTTACATTTTGTACCATTTCATCTTTTCCTCCTGCTCATTTCAGACTTCCTCATTCTCCTCATTCTCCTTTTCCAATTCCTCCTTGTCTTCTAGGCTCCTGACTGATCCCAGTGCCTTCCATATGCTAAACATACTAGCTCTTTTGAGCTCATCATTGAATGCTAACTTAGCAAGGTACCCCACTTGGGGGTCCATCCCATAATCAGCCACCAAACCCAGACACTATTGCATATGCCAGAAAGATTTTGCTGAAGAGACCCTGTTATAGCTGTCTCTTATGATGAGACATACTTATAGTTCCACTGTGCCAGTGCCTGGGAAATACAGAAGTGGATGCTCACAGTCATCTATAAGATGGAACATAGGGCCCCCAATGGAGAAATTAGAGAAAGCACCCAAGGAGCTGAAGGGGTCTGCAACCCTATAGGTGGAACAACAATATGAACTAACCAGTACCCCCAGAACTCGTGTCTCTAGCTGCATATGTAGCAGAATATGGCCTAGTGGGCCATCACTGAGAAGATAGGTCTGTTGGTATTGCAAACTTTATATGCCCCAGTACAGGGGAATGCCAGGGCCAAGAAGCAGGAGTGGATGGGTAGGGGAGCAGGGTGGGGGGAGGGTATAGGGAACTTTTAGGATAGCATTTGAAATGTATATAAAGAAAATATCTAATAAAATTCTTGACGAGCATCATTCTTCTCTAGCACTTTGAAGATACTACTTGCTGTTCTGTTCAGGAATTTTTCCCCTGTGCCCATATCTTCAAGGCTTTTCCCCACTTTCTCCTCTATAAGTTTCAGTGTCTCTGGTTTTATGTGGAGTTCCTTGATCCACTTAGATTTGACCTTAGTACAAGGAGATAAGTATGGATCAATTCGCATTCTTCTACACGATAACAACCAGTTGTGCCAGCACCAATTGTTGAAAATGCTGTCTTTCTTCCACTGGATGGTTTTAGCTCCCTTGTCGAAGATCAAGTGACCATAGGTGTGTGGGTTCATTTCTGGGTCTTCAATTCTATTCCATTGGTCTACTTGTCTGTCTCTATACCAGTACCATGCAGTTTTTATCACAATTTCTCTGTAGTAAAGCTTTAGGTCAGGCATGGTGATTCCACCAGAGGTTCTTTTATCCTTGAGAAGAGTTTTTGCTATCCTAGGTTTTTTGTTATTCCAGATGAATTTGCAAATTGCTCCTTCTAATTCGTTGAAGAATTGTGTTGGAATTTTGATGGGGATTGCATTGAATCTGTAGATTGCTTTTGGCAAGATAGCCATTTTTACAATGTTGATCCTGCCAATCCATGAGCATGGGAGATCTTTCCATCTTCTGAGATCTTCTTTAATTTCTTTCTTCAGAGACTTGAAGTTTTTATCATACAGATCTTTCACTTCCTTAGTTAGAGTCACTCCGAGATATTTTATATTATTTGTGACTATTGAGAAGGGTGTTGTTTCCCTAATTTCTTTCTAAGCCTGTTTATTCTTTGTGTAGAGAAAGGCCATTGACTTGTTTGAGTTAATTTTATATCCAGCTACTTCACCGAAGCTGTTTATCAGGTTTAGGAGTTCTCTGGTGGAATTTTTAGGGTCACTTATATATACTATCATATCATCTGCAAAAAGTGATATTTTGAGTTCCTCTTTTCCAATTTGTATCCCCTTGATCTCCTTTTGTTGTCGAATTGCTCTGGCTAATACTTCAAGTACTATGTTGAAAAGGTAGGGAGAAAGTGGGCAGCCTTGTCTAGTCCCTGATTTTAGTGGGATTGCTTCCAGCTTCTCTCCATTTACTTTGATGTTGGCTACTGGTTTGCTGTAGATTGCTTTTATTATGTTTAGGTATGGGCCTTGAATTCCTGACACCATTGCATACACTAGCAAGATTATGCTGAAAGGACCCTGATATAGCTGTCTCTTGTCAGAGTATACCTGGGCCTAGCAAACATAGAAGTGGATGCTCACAGTCGGCTATTGGATGGATCACATGGCCCCCAATGAAGGAGCTAGAGAAAGTACCCAAGAAGCTAAAGAGATCTGCAACCCTATAGGTGGAACAACATTATGAACTAACCAGTACCCCGGAGCTCTTGACTCTAGCTGCATATATATCAAAAGATGGCCTAGGCGGCCATCACTGGAAAGAGAGGCCCATTGGACACGCAAACTTTATATGCCCCAGTACAGGGGAACGCCAGGGCCAAAAAAGGGGAGTGGGTGGGTAGGGGAGTGGGGGTGGGTGGCTATGGGGGACTTTTGGTATAGCATTGGAAATGTAAATGAGCTAAATACCTAATAAAAAATGGAAAAAAAAAAGATACTACTTCAGGCCATGTGTTCTGGGGAAGTCTGATCTTCATCAGTTTGTTTCTCTGTACATAGTACTACCCTTTGGCTAGGTAATACTTAAGAATTTTTCTTACCATTTGAGGGCCTCTGATTTAATTATGATGCATCTTGATGTGGATTTATGTTTATACCAGAGAATATTTACTCAGTACTTTTGGTATCACAATTGCCTCTGGAGAAATCTGAGTAGCACTTCTTCACAATTCCTTCCTTTACCTTTTCCTGATCTTCCATTTGTATATATTGACGCTTCCTGTCTAGAATTGGGTCATGTTCTAATTGATCTGGTTGACTGTGCTTTTTCTCATTATAATTTTTCTGTGTCTGAATTCAGCCCTTTTAGGTCATTTCATCACACTTGTTTCCCCTCACTTTTACTTTTTGCTTTTTTGGGGGGAAGGGTGGCAGGGTGGGCATTTTGCCTCTGCTGTATGCCTCTTCCTGTGTCCTTTATGTGTTATCTTTGAGAACTAGTCTTCTACTACTGTTTAGAATACATGCCTCTTACCATGTTAGTGAGGTTTGAGTTAATAACTCATGAAGAAGTCATTAAATATTCCTTTTTCCCTGGGCACACAGCTCTCTTTAAAGAAAGAGATGATTCAGTTCATGAGCTCATTGAAGCATCATAACAAGATTTTGCAGTGAGACTCTGAGGAAATAATTTCTTTAACATTAGCATCTTCAGTTGAGTTGTTATTCATCAGGAATTAAGCTTTTAGTCCAAATCTGTACTTATTAAATCAGCCCTTTTCTCTGACTTCACATCAGTTGGCACAGCCCACTCCACTGTATATACTCAGGCTTTTGAGCTATTAGTAACTCTATATTTTCCCCCTCTTCCTCATGTTTTTAAATATTAAAATAATATTCTGATCTTGAGATATAACATGTATAACTTTTTATGAAGTTGTAGATTACATAGATGAGATGTATATACATTTAAAGAGTCAAATTAATATTCATAAAGTGATAAGTTGGCTGCATATGTGTTAATTATATTAGTTACATGTATAAAAGGTTAGCACATAAATACTTTTTAAGCTCATAGTTCATTATCAACAGCACATTCACATTATTCTCTAACTGGTACCTGTCAGCCATCTCTAGAACTCCTTCCATTGAAAACCTGATCCTTTATGATGTTCATGCTACTATTCCTTGTCCCTCTTTTCACAAGTCTCAGGAAGCTGCCATTTTGCATTGTGACTTTGTGAGGTTGACTTCTGTATGTGAAAACCACACACTGTTTGACTTGCTATGCTGGATATTTCCCTTAGCACAATATCCTTGACATTCATTCATGTTACAGCATATATCAAAATTTTCCTCCATATGAAATGTTATCTATACTCATTTGTTTATTGATTTGTCACAAATAACTGTGAGTAAAACTACAGCATGGGTGTTTCAATATTTTTCATTGATTGATTAACATACTAAAACCTAATTCTTATTCTTTGCTCTCTAACTGCCTAACTATTGAGTATAGCCTCACTATCATCAACCTATCTCTGGTAGTAGATGGGGGTAGAAAATTGACTGCAGTGTGTTTTCTGATTGTGCATCTGTTTTTACACCGATGTGTGTGGCATGCTTCTCTGATCCACTACAACGTGATGTTTGAATGTAAGGTGAATGGGCATGGCCTGGGATTGGAAACCTTGATAAAAGAGCCATTGGTTACCCAGTGGCTGTTTTGTGCCCATTGTGTCTTTGCTCCTTGTCTTGCATACTCGAAGACCATGTGTGTTCTCTGATAATGGAGAGTGAGTAGGATTTCCTTATCTCTTCTCCTGTTTGTATCTAATTTCATTGGTAACTCCTGACAACACGTTTTACTTAATCTTGCCAGCTCTACTCCCACTACCACCATCACCCTGAGGTGAGGAGTGAGGTTAGGAAAAGAATAGAATCCATCTCTGTCCCTGGACCCCATCCTTCTGAAATAGGTTATACCAAATGATCAAAACTCTCAAAACAAATTTTGGGTTTCTGATCATGCAGAGGCCAGAGTGTATGGTCATATATCATGGGTTTAGGAGGATCAGAGCTTTATCTATTACAGTCTATTCTTCTAGAACTATTTGTAAAACACCTTTGTAGCAAGACCCACTCAGAGTAACACTCCTTCCTTGCAGCTGCCTCTGAAGCCAACATGCTCAGGTCATGCTGGGGCCCTGGGCTAATGGCTAAGCTGGTAGTGCTGAGTGCCAGCCTCTCTCCCCGACTTCTCTCTGTGCTTCTTTCTGTTCTTCCATCTTTTTGTCTCTGTCCTTCTCACTATATGTTTTGTAGGTGACATTTTCTCTTACTCTGTTCCTGTCACCATTTTAATATGTGATTCTGATTCAAGTTAGGTTGTCAGCACAGCACGGAAGAAATGGTCTCAGGCTGCCTGGAACCCACAAAGGGACTCATTTCCCTATTGTTTATTGAAGCTGTAGATGATGTGTGTGAAATCTGACAGGATTTTTCCCAAACACAAGAGCATGATAAATTATTCATTCCCAAAACATTTCTGAGCATATACTCTTGTGTCAGGCACTCTGTTCCGTATTGAGGCTACAGAGAAACCTCTGTCCTATGATAGCTTATGGTGGTTGTGGGCAGTAGTGTATATAAGGGCTTTGATAAAGTAGGCTGGCTTCCTAAGGCGTCTGCCCTGAGCATGAATGGTCAGATTAATAATGAGAAAAACAATAGGTAGCAGCACTATGGTGGAAGGGTGCTGCAGATCAGTTTATGGTGTTGACTGGGGGCAGGGGGCAGATGCTCTGAAGTAGGGGGACAATCTGAGCAGGAAAAATTGGGGGGTGAGGCCTGTCTTTGCATTTTGTCTAGAAGAGAAGAGTAAAGCATTCCATTTCCTGATGAGATTTCCCCATTAGCCGCCAGTGTCACTGAACAGTAAGAAGCATTGGTTGGGGCTATGAGGTTAGGAGTCCAAGTAAAACCTCCCACAGGAATGATGTGAAAGCAAATAAGGAAGGAGTAGAAAGAGATAGCGAGTTGGTTCTGGGATCAAAAGAGTTTCCAAAGACAGCACTGAAAGGTGGTAGGCCATCGATGCATGATGGAAGGGGAAGGCAGTGATTGTCTCTTTCATTGTCTAGAATGAGATTATCTACAGTGGCTTCCATGGAGAACAACACAAGGTAATCAATCCTTAGTGGACTTTGGCAAGCCTAGGCTTTTAGTCACCAGAAGTAAAAGCACACTTATGATCCTGGGTGATCCCCAGGGTCACCTTTGAAACTGGGTGGATTAGAAAAAGGCAATAGGAACGTAAAAATAGTCCATACTTGGAGAAGTAAATGATGAGTAGTTTTGGCCAACAGAGGGTGTGAGTGTAACACTGTGTCCTTGTCATACTCTTTGTGTTGTTCTGTGTGGCAGTCAGCACTTATGCTGGGCACAGCGCTGCACATAAGACTGAGGCCAAGGATGAGGAATTATAACAGTGTTTGTCGTAGAGGGAAAGTCAGAGCAGACATCTCATGTAAGGTTGGCCTGGGCAGTGGTTACCAAGGGAGAGACAGTTGGTGGGAGGCACTAACTAGCATAGGTGGTACTAGGGAATTTCTGGAAAGAAGACAGCTTGCCACCATGACAATGGTGAGTCTTCCTGGAGGAATGGGGACCTCTAGAGGAGGAGAGAAGATCAGAGGGGAAATACCTAGCCCTAAACTACCTGCTCAGCTTGCTGAACTCTCTGAACATGCTCCAAGCCCTTGAACTTGCTTAAGGACAGTTACATGAAACATAATCATCATGGAAGACCAGCCTCATTTATTATCATTTTTTAAAATTACAGTTCTTCTAAGCTTTGAGGTGATTTCATTTCCCAAGTGTTTTTTTTTTTTTTTTTTTTTTTTTTTTTTTTTTTTTTAATGCTAGACAAAAAAATACCTCTTCTTTGACCAAAGACTTGAAAGTAAAGAACAACAAACTAGGATAACACTATAGTAGATGTCAGGACCATCTGAGCCTTGGGAAGATCTTCCTTGGATGTTTATCTTAGTGGAAATGTAAGCAATTGGGAAGAGAAGACAATAGTGCAAGTTTCCTTCCATTATTAAGTTTTGACAACTGTGAACAACATAGTGTGCCCTCTGCATTCTGATGCTATTAATAAAACCCATGATGTCTTATTCGACTCGGATATTTCATCTTTAGCATCATGTCACCATCAGCATCTGCTCAAGGTAATTCAGTCATCATCTTCTCAAGATTCAGGTTCCTAGTCTTATGTGGGTGGTTTGTTTTTCCTCCTTCTTACTCAGTTTTCCAATTAGCACCTTATTAACTCTTCACAGAACTCGTATTCTACCACTTAACCTTTCTCACTGAGAGACAGAGACAGAGAGAGACAGAGAGGGAGAGGGAGGGAAGGAGGGAGGGGGTGGAGAGGAATGGAAACCATATTCTTGTTAATCCTTGTTAGTAATAGATTCAGCTTCAAACCCTGGTGCCCCGAGGGCAGAGCCTCCACATCACATGACCGGAGATAGTGGCGGCTCAACACATTTCAGAACAGCAACAACAAGAAAGATCCTTGCAGGTCGGAAACAGAGACAGCACCTGCCTGTTGGGCAGCTGGGCAGGTTTTCCCAGCTCCAAACTGTGGGGCAAACCTTCCCATCAGAGTCACCTCATTTTTTCCTTCCCATCAGAGTCAGAGTCACCCCGTTTTCTTTTTTATCAAGGAGGTAGCAAACGACATGCACTATGGTGCTAGTGTGAAATGACTTCCATTTATCTTCTCAACCTGGGATCAGCTTTCTTTTGTACCAGAGGAGAACTAGACAGATTCGTTGTTCTGTTTCCATGGGGATATAGTGACTTTGCCCTAAGTGTACTCACTTGCACTGGCTGCATCGGTGAAAGGCAGACTTGCATCCACTAGTATGTAAATTGAACTTAAATGCTGAAAAGATGAGGTACAGCCTCAGACATTGTTTGTTGACCTTTTCAGTTTTATTGTAATGAGGGGTGGGCTGTGGAAATGTGGGAAGCTATGGTGGGACCTACGTGGATTCAGGCAGATGTGGAGTCCATTCTGGTCTCACTGATCTCACACCCCCTTTGTGACATATAGGCACTATAGGCTTTTTATTTTAAAATTATTTAGATAGTTTGTTTGTATCTGTTAGTTAAGGAGTAGAGGCTGCTGCTATCTTGTTCTTGGTACTGTGGATTAAGTCCTGTGTGAGTGTGTATGTGTGTGTGTGTGTGTGTGTGCGCGCGCGCGCGCGCGCGCGCGCTACATTTAAAAAGAATTACTAAAAAATAAAAACAACTCTTCTGTGGGTGAGTGATCGAATGCTTGCCTAACATACCTGAGATACCTTCCAAAGACTGCAAAAAGTAAATATAAATAATCACATAATGAACACAGACACTGCTATGAGGAAGACAAAGGGAAATTTTGTTAGGATTCCTCAGGGATGGTAATGTCACAGATGGACCTCCCCTTCCCAACCAATGCCTTCTAATGGTGACACCTTAGCCCTTCATACCTGCTGCCTCCCATTCACCTCCTACCATGTCCTAGTATCTGTAGTCCCTGAGTGTGTGTTTCTCACCACAGCCTGAGGACAGTATTTAAGTGCCACAGTTATCGTGACCTGGGAGGACAAAACTCATCCCTCAGACGTCACAACTGTCCCAAGCCCATACAAGCCGCCATGAATAGCCACAAAGCCATCTGTCATGTACCACAGCCCTCTGTCCTGTCCCCACCACAGAGCCATGTGTTGCATCCTTTTCTTGGCTTCAGCTTTATTTCCACCTCCCATCTACTCTGCCTGTATTCCATGAGCCTTACTCCTTTCTCATCAAGCCCAGCCAGAGCCCTCCATTACCTGATCCTGCATCTCTCTCTCTCTCTCTCCTCCAGTGTCCATGGCTCTCTCTCTTTCCTGTCTGCTAGCCTGATTTAGGCATCTTCTGTAGCAGCCCCAAAATTAAATCGTTTTCTTGTTTGGATCTATCCTTCCATGTTGAACACGCCTAAAACTAATGAAGGCAGAACTGATTCACCTCTTTCTGGTCTGATGTTGAGGTGCTGATTAGCTGCTTCTTGGTACTTCTTCATCCTTACTAGGAGTTTTATTTCCTTGATGGAAGTGGGGGAGCGGTGAAGACTATTAGATATTATTACCTCTGTGCCGTCTCCATTTCTGGGTTTCTCCTGTAAGCTTCCATCCATCCTTGGTCCTTTGTCATAACCTCTGGGAATGGAATCCAGAAGACTGCTTCCTCACAGTTCTCAGGGGTTCTTCCCCCATCAGAGTTCAAGAGCCCCAGGTCACGCTGCCACACCCACTACCCGTTTTTCCTGAGTCTGGATCTTCTCATTTTGACTGCCACTGCCACTGCCACTGCTGCTACTGCTGCTGTCCTGCTTACTCAGAATGCCTTACAGTTTTATGCAGGCCATTTGCTCACTCATTATCAATTCATATCGTTTCTCTTGCTCTGCTTTCCTTATACCTACTTTCTTTAGTAGCTTATCTTAATTGCACAAAATAATGGGCTTCAACAATAATATCATCATACATGCATGTACTGTACAGTGATGATATTCACCTCCTATCTCTTCTGTTTTCTTCTCCCTCTGGTGCCCTTTCTATTCCATATAATGGCCTCCCTGTTTGCTTTCATGTCTCTTTTTATCTAGATTATACATGTGAGAACGCATGTGCTGTAGCTACTTTCTGAAACTTGCAGACTTTTGTTTGCTGATGTGAATGGTTTGATGTCAACTGTCTCATGTGTCCTTGTTCCTGTCTCTGTGATTTCTAGACACACTCTGTACTTTCTGGGGTCACTGGAAATGCTTGTATTTTGACAGGAGCTGGCTTGTGAGTATGTATATGTATAAA
This sequence comes from Mus musculus, assembly GCF_000001635.26. NCBI lineage: Eukaryota > Metazoa > Chordata > Mammalia > Rodentia > Muridae > Mus > Mus musculus. The sequence continues at coordinate 36,362,792 of NC_000079.6, forward strand.
AACCATGAATACTCATGTTCTTCTCTATATAGAGATTACATCCTTTTTAGAAAAGCAAAATATTGGAAAATTGAACTTTAAAAGGAATTATGGATCTAGAAAGTGGTAGTGCAAGACCCATGAGAGAGAAGCAGATGGACCTCTGTGAGTTTAAGGCCAGCCTGATCTAACTAGTGAATTGCAGGCCTGCCAAGATTGTATCGATACCCTGCCTCAATGATAGATAGATAGATAGATAGATAGATAGATAGATAGATAGATAGGTAGATAGATAGATAGATAGATAGATAGATAGATAGATCTGTAGGAAAGACAATAATAAACCCTTGTTAGGTTAGAATAAGAGAAATTAATAAGAATTTATGGATTGCTTGGTTGGTTGGTTTGGTGTGTGTGTGTGTGTGTGTGTGTGTGTGTGTGTGTGTGTGTGTGTGTGTTATGCTGCAGATTGAATCTAGGGTTTGTATGTGCTTGCCAAGTGCTCTATCACTAAAGTATATCATGTCACCTATTCCCCTGTGGTTTTTTACTTAATTTAATTTTACATGTATAGGCAGTGTGCCTACATATGTGTATGTGCACCACGTTCACACAGTGCGCTAGGCGGTGTCCGATCCCTAGAACAGGAGTGACAGTTGTGAGCTGCCCTGTGGATGTAGCTGCTGAGATCCTGTACATCGAGTGCCCTTCACCACTTAGCCAGGTCTCCATCACTCTCCCTTATACCCGTTCTAAAGTAAGAGGGCTTGCTAGGTTGCCCAGGCAGACCTTGAAAATATATCTATGAAACTATAAGAGTGTTCGTGTGTGTGTTTGAATTAGTTTGAATCCAAAAATAACTTGACTGCCATTGACCTTCAGTGGGATTTCTTGAAATTCCATAGCCATTCTGTCCCATTTGAGTAAGACTGATTGGGAGTTACTCTTGTGGACCCTTCCACAGCAGCTCTTCCTCAGCACCTGTTGAGTGTTAGTGTCCCACAGCTAGTTCTCCACCAGGACCCTACTCCTTGTTCCCTCACACAGCCACAACACATCAGGAGTGGCTCTACTCCAGGCAGGAGCTGTGACCACTCTGGAAAGGAAACTCAAGGCTGTGTGGAGACTGTACTCAACCAGACTGTATTCCCAGCCCCAACCTGTGCGGTGTCCCTCCCTCTTTGTGCATAGAACTATAATGAAGCCTGTGTGTGTGTGTGTGTGTGTGTGTGTGTGTGTGTGTGTGTGTGTGCGCGTGCGCACCCGTGTGCAATAAGGCTGACAGTGAGCCATGAGCTTTGGAGCAGACCATCTGAATTTAATTCCAAAGCCACTGATCTAGTAGGTCTTAAGATTTCTCAACTGCCAAAGCAAGAAAATATTAATTCCTACTAGTCAGAAAAGGTTGTGAAGAGAATTAAGGAGCTTAAATACAATACAAATCCTTAGCACAGTGCCAGCATATAAAGTGTTATGTAAATCTCAAATATTATAGTTGTAAATGTCTGTGTTAGTATAGCAAATAAATACCCGGCACATACTTAAATGGCTATGTTAGAGGTTGGCACATAAACTCTCCTACAGTCCAATAACAAGCATTACTATATAAATTTAAAGGTAATAGGCAATATATGGAAATGGTGTTTTGACAGCTTTTTCACAATAATGGTTTTGCCCACCATCTTGTCTTGGTATGCCTCCTCTCTGGGGTTAGTTGAAGAACCTAATTCTTTTTCACCCTGACTAAAATTTTCCTTTTGTCCATGAAGGTAGTGTATATTAAATACAAAATGTTGCACCTGCCTGTGTATAACTGACATCTTCTATCCTGTTGAGTCACTGAAGGTTTTTCTGATTATTTTTTAAACACATAAGGGATTACCATGACAACACTGTCACTCACTGGTTGATGGTACAAGACATATGCTTACAAATCTACTGCAACACAGCATAGCTTGTTAAAAACAGATTCTCGTGTTTGTGATCAAGCAAGGATCTTGGCCTTTGCTGCTCTACTTTTTCTGCTGATAGTTTATCTGTTTTTGCTTTGCTGGGACCTAGGGCCTATAGCAAAAGCATGGAACTTAAGGAGGATTGATTCTCTAGATTGTGGTACTTCTGATTTTTATTTAAGAAAGTAAGACTTCAGGGCATTTATTCAACATTCACAAGACAATCACACAGAAACAGAGCACCTTTTCTAACTGTTGTACCTCCATTCAGCCCTGAAACTCATGTGGGCAGCAGCCTGGTCTACCATGTTGTCCTGCAACCATCTATCCCAGAGGTTTTCTATGACGTCGACCTAACACCTGCCCCTGTGTATATCACAGCAATGACTGAGACCTTGCCTGTGAAGTCACTTTGTGAACAGGTCTAGAATTTGATGTGTCTGTCAAGATGTGAATTATCATTGTGCTTCAAGAGACCACCATTCTTGATAGAAAAATGGTCAGGGAGTCAAGGTTTGACCTTCCCATTCCACGGAATGGTCTCACTCACACTGCCAGCACTTGCTTTTGGTTCTCTATAGGCTGCAGACAGAAATATGTCAATATGTGTGATTACTGAAAAGGTTGGGTAGCCAAAAGAAATTTTTTTAAGTATGAAAGTAAGCAATACTTTTGGGAGATCTGTCTATTTATTAGTTCTGGGATAGTCTCTCTGCATACGTAGAATTAAGGATTTGGGATTCATATCAGCATGGCAGAGTTCACAGAAAACTGAAAGGGATTATGTAGGAATGTTGTAGCTTTGACAGTGTGCAGGGTGATGAGAGCAAGTAACGTCACACAGGTGGGACACAGCATCTGCTCCTTGCTGTCTGGTTCCCTAGAAGCTGTGTCCATCTAAGGTTCAGAATGACTCGTCCTTAGAGAGTGCCCCCTGCAGCTAAAGGGGAAATCAGTACACTCTCAGAGGATCTGATTAGTGCAGTTTGACTAGGAATTCAGGGGCCATATTTTCATTTCACTAGAATGAAACCTAGGGGCTGGAGAGGTGGCTCAGAGGTAGAGTGCTTGCTGCTCTTCCATAGAATCAGATATCAGTTCCTGGCTCCCAAATTGGGTAGCTCACAACTTCCTGTATACTTTACTTCCTCTAATGCCCTCATCTGGCCTCCATGTACACACTGCACACACACACACACACACACACACACAACTTCCTGTATACTTTACTTCCTCTAATGCCCTCATCTGGCCTCCATGTACACACTGCACACACACACACACACACACACACACACACGCACACGCACACGCACACGTACACGTACACACAATACATATACTAAATACATACATACATACATACATACATACATACATACATACATCTTGAAAATGAAAAATAGAGTACACACGCAGAAAAAGGAAAGGAGGTTATGGTGCCAATAAGATTGACTCAGAGTCTTTAACTGGGTTCTCTTTTACTTGGAATTAAAAACCCAAGTCAGCCATATGTGTTGCCTGCAAGTGGTGCTGCTGAAAAGCCACCAGTGTGTTGCTGAACATGGTCCCCTGGGGCACCGTCTCTCTGAGCATCACACACAGGCAGTCTTGTAGCCAGGTGTGTGCAAGGTGTGTGCTGTGCTTATTCTTTGCTTTGAGCTCTGGGTTCCTGCACAGCCAACAGCTGCTTTGCTGAAACTGCTGTCGGGGCCAAGTGTGCGCCTTCCGCCTGTGCACAGCAGGGCCTGTGCAGGAGGCTGTTTCTCCTGTGGGTCTGAAAGTGATCCTGAGTGAGACACCCCACTCAGGCATTTAGCTCAGCCTCAGAACCAGATGCCAGCTCCCTTCCTGTGAGTAACCACTAACCTTTATAAAGCATGCAAGCACCCACAGCAGCTGCCAAGTGCTTGCCAGGTGCTTACGAATGGTTTTTACCACTGTGCCATAGAATAAGCACTGAGTGCACGTTTTACACATGGCAAAATTGATATTTAGAGAATGTAGAAATTTGTCCAGAGTTATACAACCATCAGGTAGAACCTGACAAATAGCTCTGGAGGCATCTGGGAGCAGTCACTAACCAGCAATTTCATTCAGTCCTGTCTGACAATTCATGGCAGAGCCTTTGCCATTGGACAACTAAGTTTCTGTGTGTGCCCCTCAACAACTGGGTAACTTTTGATCATATTTCACCAGATAAACAAAATGGCCTTTCAGTGTTTAAAAAGAAAAAACAATTGTGATAGTTTTGATTTTTTGTTGTTTTGTTTTGTTTGGGGGGGTTGTTTTTGTTGTTGTTTTTACATTAGTTGAAAGTCAGAGACAAAGACTAATGAACTTTCTAGAATCATTGCACTCTAGAATAACTGAGTTCAGCATTGCGGACACTGTGATGGACCATGCTTACTTGTCTTTGACAACAGAGTACATTCAGGCAGCACTCACTGAGAGCCATTTGGGGAACTGCCTGTGATTGTTTGGTCAACACATGAGGGGCATTAAGAAGTAACTGTGCTTCCATGTCTTTGATTTCAACCCTCATTTGGTCATCATTACAGCCACTCACTGTATATCACCATTGTATATCACAAATATATCACCAGTGGATGACTGTTCCTTTGCTTAAAGAGTACTGTGCACACAGAATGGTTCCAGGTACCAAGCATAGCCCCGTTCTTGCTTACCCTCTGTAAAATTAAGAAATTAGAACGTAATAGATGTTTCTGTCTGTTACATGCACAGATAGGTCTCAGGCCACCAGTGTTCACTGAGTATCTGTTCTGCTCACAGCCAGTTGAGCAGTTTTTGCAAGATTTGGAGAAGAATCATTCATACTTAACTGTGCCTCAGTTTCTTTAGCTATAAAATTAATGAATGTAATGCCACTTCTAGATAATTTCATTTACATGGCATCATAAATATCTTCCAGAGATGCATGGATGTGTTCAAATTATTAATAAACTCATTGTCTAGTAACAAAAACAATATCATTTCCTCTCTACTTACAAATAGAATTGTTTGCTATTGTTCTTGAAACAGATACTCACTCTGTAACCCTCACTGTCCTGGAACTTGCTATGTAAACCAAGCTGGCCTAGAACCTAGAGAACTCCATCTGCCTCTGTGCCTTTCTAGTGCCTGCAAAAAAAAAGGTATGAGTCACCTGCCTGCTAGAGTTATTGTTTAGCAGATCTTCATGACCTACTTTCAAGCTCTGTTGTAAGGATGTTACATAAAAAGCCTGTTGCCTAGATACTGAAGTATTAATAGCCCCATTTTACAGAAGAGGAAACTGAGTCCAAAACCAGGAACATAGCAGGTCCAGTGCCACAGGCACAGCCATGGTGGAATTCTGCTCCTCTGGTCTGCAGTCCTGCTGGCAGTATCAGCCTGGAATCAAGCAAGTGGCTGTTTCTTTGAGGGGCCTGTATTACAGTTGAGAGAGGGAGGGAGGGAGAGATCCTGCAAAATTTTAGATGTTTCTGTTCTGATCTTCCCTAGCATGTCAGGCCAACTTCCTCCTCACCAGATGTCACTGCAGCTTGGAGGCAGGCCTGCCCTTGGCTCTAGATGCCATTCTTTGACCAGAATTCCACTCTCCCTCATCCTCTTGCTGCAGACTCATCTAAGCTGCAAGACAGATGCTGCAGAATTCAGCAAAGTCTTGACAGGCACCTCATCACTTTACAGCAGCTGCATTTCCCTGGACCCACCTTCAAACTGAATGAGTAACCAACAGAGTCTTGGTTGAGCTTCCTCATAAACCACACCGACCAGTTCCAACAGTCTTCCTGTGTGTGTGTGTGTGTGTGTGTGTGTGTGTGTGTGTGTGCATGTGTGTGTCTGTGTGTGTCTGTGTGTGTGTGTGTGTGTGTGTGTGCATGTGTGTGTCTGTGTGTGTCTGTGTGTGTGTGTGTGTGTGTGTGCGTGCATGTGTGTGTCTGTGTGTGTCTGTGTGTGTGTGTGTGTGTGTGTGTGTGCATGTGTGTGTCTGTGTGTGTCTGTGTGTGTGTGTGTGTGTGTGTGTGCATGTGTCTGTGTGTGTCTCGCAGCCTTTGGAGAAGGACCACTTTAGGAGCTCTCACTGGTGTAGTTCCTAGATGACTATTTTATCAGCATGTTGGGTTTTGTTTTAACCTAGACTTGCATCTGCCCTCCCACAGCATTTAATGAAGAGGTCTTTGACATAAATCTCTGAAAACAAAAGCTACATTATGCATCCTGTGCATGCAGAGCCGTCAGGGATGCTTCTCTGTGAGATGCATAATTAGAAACTTAGCTCTGTGCTGAGAGTGGGGAGCTGCGATGGGTTAATAAAACACCGCTTCTCAGCTCCTTTTCTGCTCAGAATATGAATTAGGATATGCAGAAACTAAATGACAGGAGCAGCCCAGGGAAGAAAAATGCCTTATTTTTATTACTGTAATATTCTTCATCCTATATTCTGTCATACCACAACCTAGTTCCAGAGACCTGAAGCAATGACTGTTCAAAAAAAGAATTGTCTGAGGTGACTGTTTCTTTGTGCATGGATAAAAAGCCTTCTCTAAATCTATTTTTGTATTGTTTTTATTTAGAAATTTTTAGCTGAAGTACAAATATATGAGTTTAAGGCATAAACTATGCTGTTTTTACTGTAATAATTACCACAAATTTTTATTCAACACTGTTGAGAAGTTTTGTGTGTGTGCACGTGCGCTCTGCATTCTCCTTATTTATCGTTCACTGATGGCACTTGGATTGTTATTATGACTTGGCTGCTGTAGTAGTACTGTAATAACGAACACGAGAGTCCAGAGCTCTTCCAGAGCTGATTTGCACGTATGCACAGACCTGGCGTGGCGGGAGCTTAAGCTAGTTCTCTATCCGGCTTGAGGCCCCTCTCCACTGGTTTCACATTGACTGTCCCAGTTTCAGTCCCACCCAGCAAACAACTTTCCCTTTTTCTGCATCGTCATAGCCATCCTAGGAGATGGCAGGTGACTTCTCATTGCCTCCATCGTTAGCATTAAACATCCTTTCAAGTACTGTTGGAAATTCATAGGCTTCCTTTGGAGAATGTTTATTTGAGTCCTTTGCCTAATTTTTAAATTGAGTCATGTCGCTTTGTTACTTTTATATAGTTACTGATATATTTTGGATATTAATTTTGTATTTGATAAATACTGATAAAAGCAAATTTTAAGCTTTCCTAAACTGCAAGGGTTAAAGCAGAAAGGAAAGAACAGATATGGGAAGTTAATGTGCAAACAGTTCAAATGTGGATTACGGCTTTATGCCTTGGGCAGGTATAAGAGCTCGTCCAGGACTGAGCCAGTTGGCATTGCTTCATTCACTTGTTGTTTATTTGTTCATTCATTCACTCATTTTCTGCCTTGCCTCTTTATTGGCTTAATAAGCCTATGTATCAGAGGTTCCTTGGTCTGTAGAATTTTGCTTTGATAAAAGTTTCCAATTTTTTTTTGTCCCATGGGTTTCCCTTTTATTATTTTTTTCTTTGCTATGAAATGTTTTTGATGTAGTCAAGCATGTATTATTTTTTTTTTGTTATCTAAACTTTTGATGTCATATCATATAGATAGAGATATACATATATAGGTGTGTGTGTGTATTTACACATATATACACACATATATGTAATATATCCACACACACACACATATAGAGAGAGAGATAATCCATACATGCACACATACATTCATAATACTATGCTCACTAGCCTATTCCTGTGTTATCCTACAGGAAGTTACAGTTTCAGTTCTTAAAACTTTTTAATTAATTTGGTGTAGATTTTTATATGGGTTGTAAGATAAGCTTTCAAATTTGTTCTCTTTGCATGTGGATATCCAGTTATCTTAACTCCATTTCTTGAAAAGCCTGTGCTTTCCCTGTTGTATATTTTTGGAAATCTTGTCCGAGATTGCCCCATGTAAGTCAGTTATTTCTGAGTTCTCTATTTGTCTCATCCTTCTCTGTCTGCTTCCATGCTGCTCTAAGGTTTAGATTTCAATGGAGTATAAAAAGCGCATAATATGATTTCATTAGTTTTGTTCTTTAGGTTCAAGAATTCTGTGGCCATCCCATTCTTTTGTGTACATATTAATTCAAGTATTTTTTTCTGTGTCTTATAAAAGTATGATTAGACTGTTGACAGAATTCATAGAACCTATAGATCACATTTACTAACATGAATGTTTTGAAATAATTTTTTAATCTATGAATATAGACAGGATGGATAGCTTCTTATTTATTTGTATATTCAATTTATTTCAGTTTGTAAATCTTTCATTTCTTTGATTTATTTATTTCAAAATAATTTTCTTTGATGACTTTTTCTTTTCTTTCTTTTTTGACAATTCATTGATATTATATAGAAGTAAAACTGAGGTTTTTATGTTGACCTGGTATTTGTGCCAATTTGAATGAGAAATGTCCCCTGTCATTTTGGGCATTTGAATACTTGATCCCTATTTGGTAGGTTAATATGGTACAACCTTGTTGGAGTATATCACTGGGTGTGAGCTTTGAGAGTCAAAATCCTTGCCTGCTTCCAGCTTGCAGTTGAAGATGGGAGCTCTTAGCTTCCTGCTTCTGCTGCATGGGCTACTTGAAGCCTTGCCTCCTAATCATGATTGGTTTTTACTGTCTAGAACTATAAGCCCAATAAACTTTTTCTTCTATATATTGCCTTGATCATGATTTTATCACAGCGACAGAAATGTCAACCAATATATCCTTCAACCTCATGGGTTAATTCATTTATTGTCTCTAACAGATTTCAATGAAGTTTTTAGGATTTTAAGTATGTAAGATACTGTCATCTTCAAATAGAAACAACTTCCTCTTTCCTAGTGAGGGCATGTTTTATTTATTTTCTTGCTTACTTGCTTTATGTATGAACCCTAGGACTTTGTTGGCGGAGAGTGATGAGAGAGGGTGTCTTGTTGCAAATCGACTTAGAGGGAAACCTTTCATGTTTTTACTGTTGAGTAGACTTTATATACAGTAAAAGTTTATGTGCTGCAGTCTGTTCCTTTTGTTGCCAGAATCTTATTATCTGCTACTAAGCATTTCCTAGAAAACAAACAAACAAACAAAAATGAGGATCTTCAGGCATCGATGAGCAGAAGATAATAGATATGTTTGGAGCTGTCAGCGAGCAGTTTCTTAATGTTTTAGAGTGAAGTGGACTTAGACCTTTGGGGTTTTGTTTGTTTGTTTGTCGATTTTGTCTTTTTGTTTTTTTCTTTTCAAGACAGAGATTCTCTGTGTAGCCCCACCGCACACGCACACGCACACACACACACACACTCCCCACTGTCCTGGAATTAGCTTTATAGTGTAGGTTAGCCTGGAACTCATAGAGATCCTCATGTCTCTGCCTCCTAAAGACTGGGATTAAAGATGTACACCACCATGCCTGGCAGTCTTGTTTGTTTGTTTTGTTTTGTTTTTGTTTTCTATGTGATTGGTGTTTTTGCTGCATATATGTCTGTGTGAGGTTGTTGGATCCTGCTCCAGACAGTTGTGAGCTGTCAGGTCAATACTGGAAATTGACTGAGTCCTTTGGAAGAGCTGCCTCTCCATTCCAACCCCCCCCCCCACGTTTCCTATATAGCACACTACTTTTTGCAAGACAGTTTATTGGAGCTAAGCGTATGTGTGTGTGTGTGTGTGTGTGTGTGTGTGTGTGTGTGTGTGTATGGAATCAAAATTTGTGACTAATTGGTGGCTGTATGAATTGTCACATAAAATAATCATCAGATGGCTAGTGAATAGAAATCAAAGTACTTTTAAATTCTAACTATTGTATTTATTTATTTAGTATTTATGGATGTTTTGCTTGCCTATATATCTGTAAATTGAGTAGTACCAAAGGCCTACAGAAGCTAGAAAAGAGCATCAGCTCTCCAGAGACTATAATTACAAACAGTTAGCTGCTATGTGAATGCTGGGAATTGAACTCAGGTCTTGAGAAGGAATAGCAAGCATTCTTAATGGCTGAGCCATCTCACTAGCCCAGAATTTCTTTTACTATTAAGATATGCTCTGTAACTCCTTCCATGGGTGTTTTGTTCCCATTTCTAAGAAAGGGTAAAGTGTCCACACTTTGGTCTTCATTCTTCTTGAATTTCATGCGTTTGGCAAGTTGTATCTTATATCTTGGGTATCCTAAGTTTCTGGGCTAATATCCACTTATCAGTGAGTACATATTGTGCGAGTTCCTTTGTGATTGGGTTACCTCACTCAGGATGATACCCTCCAGGTCCATCCATTTGCCTAGGAATTTCATAAATTCATTTTTTTAATAGCTGAGTAGTATTCCATTGTGTAAATGTACCACATTTTCTGTATCCATTCCTCTGTTGAGGGACATCTGGGTTCTTTCCAGCTTCTGGCTATTATAAATAAGGCTGCTATGAACATAGTGGAGCATGTGTTCTTCTTACCAGTTGGGACATCTTCTGTATATATGCCCAGGAGAGGTATTGCAGGATCCTCCAGTAGTACTATGTCCAATTTTCTGAGGAACCTCCAGACTGATTTCCAGAGTGGTTGTACAAGCTTGCAATCCCACCAACAATGGAGGAGTGTTCCCCTTTCTCCACATCCTCGCCAGCATCTGCTGTCACCTGAATTTTTGATCTTAGCCATTCTGACTGGTGTGAAATAGAATCTCAGGGTTGTTTTGATTTGCATTTCCCTGATGATTAAGGATGTTGAACATTTTTTCAGGTGCTTCTCTGCCATTCAGTATTCCTCAGGTGAGAATTCTTTGTTCAGCTATGAGCCCCAGTTTTTAATGGGGTTATTTGATTTTCTGGAGTCCACCTTCTTGAGTTCTTTATATATATTGGATATTAGTCCCCTATCTGATTTGGGATAGGTAAAGATCCTTTCCCAATCTGTTGGTGGCCTTTTTGTCTTATTGACGGTGTCTTTTGCTTTGCAGAAGCTTTGCAATTTTATGAGGTCCCATTTATTGATTCTTGGTCTTACAGCACAAGCCATTGCTGTTCTATTCAGGAATTTTTCCCCTGTACCCATAGAAATGGGAACAAAACACCCATGGAAGGAGTTACAGAGACAAAATTTGGAGCTGTGACGAAAGGATGGACCATCTAGTGATTGCCATATGCAGGGATCCATCCCATAATCAGCTTCCAAATGCTGACACCATTGCATACACTAGCAAGATTTCGCTGAAAGGACCCAGATATAGCTCTCTCTTGTGAGACTATGCCGGGGCCTAGCAAACACAGAAGTGGATGATCACAGTCAGCTATTGGATGGGTCACACGGCCCCCAATGGAGGAGCTAGGGAAATTACCCAAGGAGCTAAAGGGATCTGCAACCCTATAGGTGGAACAACAATATGAACTAACCAGTACCCGGGAGCTCTTGTCTCTAGCTGCATATGTATCAAAAGATGGCCTAGTCGGCCATCACTGCAAAGAGAGGCCCATTGGACTTGCAAACTTTATGTGCTCCAGTACAGGGGACCGCCAGGGCCAAAAAGGGGGAGTGGGTGGGTAGGGGATTGGGGGGGTGGGTATGGGGGACCTTTGGAATAGCATTGAAAATGTAAACGAGGAAAATACCTAATTAAAAAATAAAAACATATGCTAATCCTGCTGGGTGCGGGTGGCACACCAGCACTTGGGAGGCAGAGGCAGGCAGATTTCTGAGTTCGAGACCAGCCTGGTCTACAAAGTGAGTTCCAGGACAACCAGGGCTACACAGAGAAACCTTGTCTCAAAAAAAAAAAAAAACAAAAAAACAAAAAAACAAACAAACAAAAACACCAGAACAAAACAAACAAAAAGATATGCTAATCCTTAGCCTGTCCATTAGTAACTGACAACACTTATGCTTGTATTTCAGTGGAAAACTCAGACTACTGCACTGCCAGTTACTCAGCAGCTCTTTGACAGTTCTCAACTTACTGAACTTTTTTTTTAAATATAAAAATATAAAGTTATTAAAGCAAGGGTTTGTTTATGTATATAGGTATTTTGTCTGCATATATGCTCACCAGAAGAGAGCGTCAGATTCCATGGTACTATCATCATATATGGTTGTAAGTTGCCCTGTGGGTGCTGGGTATTTAACTCAGCTTTCAGCTGCTGAACCATCTCTCCTACCCCATTTAGCCTTTTTCCCACATCTAGTTTTCTTTACCTCTAAAATGGGAATATAGTGATTATTAATTGATAATAAAGATTGTATTGATGAATATGTCAGTCACTAAGCATCAAAATATAATATATGGATGTAATTTTTCCTGTTAGAAGTGTTTTATCTATAGTTAGTAACATTTTATATGAATAGGATCATAATATGGGATATATTTCAATTAGGAGTACTATAAGTAATAAGGAAATGGTATGATCATAAACTAATAGATCTCTACAAATGAAATATCCCTCATATAAATACAAGGTTATAAACACTTGATTTGTTTTTTCTAAATCTGTATTGGTTGATTCATTTTTTTTTGGGGGGGGGAGGATTTGTTCAGCTTATACTTCCATATTGCTGTTCATCACCAAAGGAACTCAAGACTGGAACTCAAGCAGGTCAGGAAGCAGGAGCTGATGCAGAGGCCATGGAGGGATGTTACTTACTGGCTTGCTTCCCCTGGCTTGCTTAGCTTTCTTTTTTTTTTATTATTTTTATTTTTATTTTTTATTAGGTATTTTCCTCAATTACATTTCCAATGCTATCCCAAAAGTCCCCCATACCCTCCCCCCCACTTCCCTACCCGCCCATTCACACTTTTTGGCCCTGGCGTTCCCCTGTACCAGGGCATATAAAATTTGCATGTCCAATGGGTGTCTCTTTCCAGTGATGGCCGACTAGGCCATCTTTTGATACATATGCAGTTAGAGACAAGAGATCTGCGGTACTGGTTAGTTCATAATGTTGTTCCACCTATAGGGGTGCAGATCCCTTTAGCTCCTTGGGTACTTTCTCTAGCTCCTCCATTGGGGACCTTGTGTTCCATCTAATAGCTGACTGTGAGCATCCACTTATGTGTTTGCTAGGTGCCGGCATAGTCTCACATGAGACAGCTATATCAGGGTCCTTTCAGCAAAATCTTGCTAGTGTATGCAATGGTGTCCTCTTTTGGAAGCTGATTATGGGATGGATCCCTGGATATGGCAGTCTCTAGATGGCCCATCCTTTTGTCTCAGCTCCATACTTTGTCTCTGTAACTCCTTCCATGGGTGTTTTGTTCCCAATTCTAAGAAGGGGCAAAGTGTCCACACTTTGGTCTTCGTTGTTCTTCAATTTCATGGGTTTTGCAAATTGTATCTTATATGTCAAGTATACTAAGTTTCTGGGCTAATATCCACTTATTAGTGAGTACATATCATGTGAGTTCTTTTGTGATTGGGTTACCTCACTCAGGATGATGCCCTCCAGGTCCATCCATTTGCCTAGGAATTTCATAAAGTCATTCTTTTTAATAGCTGAGTAGTACTCCATTGTGTAAATGTACCACATTTTCTGTATCCATTCCTCTGTTGAGGGGCATCTGGGTTCTTTCCAGCTTCTGGCTATTATAAATAAGGCTGCTATGAACATAGTGGAGCATATTTCCTTCTTACCAGTTGGAACATCTTCTGGATATATGCCCAGGAGAGGTATTGCGGGATCCTCCAGTAGTACTATGTCCAATTTTCTTAGGAACCACCAGACTGATTTCCAGAGTGGTTGTACAAGCTTGCAATCCCACCAACAATGGAGGAGTGTTCCTCTTTCTCCACATCCTCACCAGCATCTGCTGTCACCTGAATTTTTGAACTTAGCCATTCTGACTGGTGTGAGGTGGAATCTCAGGGTTGTTTTGATTTGCATTTCTCTGATGATTAAGGATGCTGAACATTCTTTTCAGGTGCGTCTCAAGTATTCCTCAGGTGAGAATTCTTTGTTTAGCTCTGAGCCCCTTTTTTAATGGGGTTATTTGATTTTCTGGAGTCCACCTTCTTGAGTTCTTTATATATATTGGATATTAGTCCCCTATCTGATTTGGGATTTCTTTTTATATTTATATTCTTTAAGAAGTTAATGGGGAAGTTAGGGCAAGGACTGTAAAAGCTGAAGGGGTTTGCAACCTCATAGGAAGGACAACCATATCAACCAACCTGACTCCTCCAAGCTCCCAGCGACTAAACCACTAGTTAAAGAGTACACAGTGGGTCCCCATGGCTCCAAATGGGTATGTAGCAGAGGATTGCCTTATCTGGCATCACTGGGAGGCCCCTTGGTCATCGAGAGGCTTGATGACCCAGGATAGGGGAATGCTAGGTCACTGAGGCAGGAGTGGGTGGTCAGGTGAGGGAGCACCCTCATAGGGGGTAGGGGGAGGCGGGATAGAGTGCTTGTAGAGGAGAAACTGGGAAGGGAATAACATTTGAAATATAAATAAATAAAATAACCAATAAAAAGTTCATACAATGTATTTTTATGGTATTCACTCTCTATCCCTATAACTTCTCCCTGATGCACCCCACCCCCTACCCCTTTCAACTCCTCTTTTTGTTGTTGTTGTTGTTGTTGTTGTTTTTATTTAATAGCCCATACACTCTAATTAGTGTTGTCCATGTACTTCCTTGTGTGAGCCCATTGACTAGAGTGTAATAGATCTATCAGGGACAACATCCTAAAAGAAATCTAACTTTTCCCTCCACCAGAGTCCATCAGCTCTCCGTACCTCTCTGTAATGGTAGGGCTCATGAATCCTTCCACTCCATGCTTTAATGTGACCTAGCTTGTGCTGATAGCCACAGTTCCTGTGAGTTCATGAATAGAAAACACTGACTCATGCCCTCTGATCACTAGCTATTACACTGTCTCCACCCCTTGTCTAAGGTGGTCACTGAGCCTTAGTGGGAGAGTGGTAAGATGTTCATATGTAGCTGAGCACTCCACTAACACTTGTTCTCTGCACCTTGGCCGGTTGTGAGTTTGAGTGTTAACCACTGTCCACTGCACAAAGAAATTTCTTTGAGGATGTCTGAGAGCTGCACTAGTATGAGTCTGAATCCTGAAATGTTGTCTCTATTCTTTTCCTAAGAGATTCTGAGTCTCAGGTCTAACACTGAAATCTTTAATTCATTGTATTTTGTTTCTTGCTACTCTGAATAGAAATTTTTCTTTCTCACTGTTTATGTTTCATATATGGGAAGGCTACTGATGAATTTTATAACCTGACACTTCCCTGAAAGTGTTTTACAGTTCTAAGAATATTTTTGTTGGAATCTTTGGGATGTGAGATATATCTGCAATGTAATTTTCAGATAGAGATACTTTGATGTCTTCCTTTCCTCTCTGTATTCTTTTGTTTCCTTTTGTTGTTTTAATGCTTTAACTAGAATGTCAAGCACTGTATCTAATAAGGGAGATTAAAGTGTAAGCCTTGTCTTGTTTCTGATCTTAGTAGGACTTCTCTGAATGTTTCTCCATTTAGCATGACGGTGACTATATATTATAGGCTTCTTGTTTTTATATATATTCCCTCCATCCCTACTCTCTTCAGGATTCTTCATGAAGAGATGTTGAATTTGTTAAAGGCCTGTTTTTTTTGCATCAATTGAAATGATTATGTGATTTTTGTCATTGAGTTCATTTATGTGGTGAATTATGTTTATTGACTTGCATATGTTGAACCATCCCTGCATCATTATTAGATGAAACTAACTTGATCATGGTGAATGATCTAAAAGATATTTTCTTAAATGGGATTGACAAGTGGGGTTTTGTTTTTTGTTTTTTGGTTTTTTTTGGTTTTTTTGGTTGGTTTGGTTTGGTTTGTTGGAAAATTTTTGCATCCTGGAGTTTGACCTATAAATCTTTGGGGTTTGTTGTTGTTGTGTCTTTATCAGATTTTGTTATCTAGGTAAGACTAGCTTCATAAAAAGTTTCTAGAAATATTCTCTCTTTCTAGATTGTATGGAATAATTTGAATAATATTGGTGTTAATTTTTTTAAAGGGCTGCTAGAATTCTACACTAAATCTCTCTGGCCCTGGGCTTTTGTTAGGTGGAAGTGTTTGTTAGTGGCTATGGGTCTGTTTAAAGTAATTCCTTCATCTGTTTAACTTCCTCAGTTCATCTGCATCTAGAAATTTATCCCTTGCTTTTTAGGTTTTCCAACTTAGTGGATTTTACATTTCTTAAAGCATGTCCTCATATTCAGGGTCTATTGTCATGTTTCCCTTTTCAGCTCTAACCTTATTAACTAGGGTTTTCTATTCCTTTTAGAATAGGTTTTCTGAGGTTTTCTTAATTTTATTTATCTTTTCAAAGAACTAACTCCTTCTGTTTTTATTTATTTATTTATGTATATGAGTTCAATGTAGCTGTCTTCAGACACACCAGAAGAGGGTATTGGATTTCATTACAGATGGCTGTGGGCCACCATGTGGTTGCTAGGAATTGAACCCAGGACCTCTGGAAGAGCAGTCAGTGCTCTTAATTGCTGAGCCATCTCTCCAGACCCTAAACTCATTCTTAAGTTGATTGATATTCCCCCCTCTATATTTCATTATTTCTGCTCTGACTTTCATTATTTATCTCCATGTGCTGATTTTGAGATTGAGATTGGTGTGCTATGGTTTTTCTGATTCCCTAAGGCTAATCATCCAATCATTTATTTGAGATGTCTCTGATTTGGGGGTGAGGGTGGCACAGTACAGGATCCTTCTACAGAACCCTGTCATGGAACTCACTATGTAAACCAGGCTGGTCTCAAACTCAAAGACATCCACCTGTCTCTGTCCACCAAGTTTGCGGATTAAAGGTGTGTGCCACTACAACTGACTTGGCTTCTTAATGTAGGCATTTAGGGCTATAAATTTCCCTCTTCAGATTGCCTTCATTGTATCTCATGGATTTGGATATGTTGCACTTAATTATAGGTCCTTTTAGTTCTTAATTTCTGCAATAATCCATTCATGATTAAATAATGTGTTGTTTAGTTTCCATGGATTTGTGTATTTTAATAGGTTCTGGTGCTGTTGATTTCTAGCTTCACTCCATTGTGGTCAGATAGATATGGGGTATTGCTAACATTTTCTATATTTATTGAAATTTGATTTGTGTCTTAATTTGATCTGGGAAGGTTCTGTAGAGTGCTCAGAAAAATGTGTGGTTTTTGGTATTTTAGAGGAATATTCTATATGTGTCTGTTCAGACCATTTGATCACTGTTTCATTTAATTCTAGTGTTCAGTTTATGTATAGTTGATCTGTCTAATGGTGAGGAGTGTGAGGTTTTGAAGTCACCCAGTGTTACTCTTTTGTCATTAATCTGTGGTTTTAAATCTAGTAATGTTTGCTTTACAAAATTGGACACACATATATTTTACGTGTTTATATTTAGAAGTGTAATTTCTTCTTGATTGATTGATTTCATGCTCAGTATGATGGAACCCTCCTTATCCTTTTGAACAAGAATTGATGTGAAGTCTATTTTGTCAGATATTAGAAGAGCCAACACCTGCTTGTTTCTTGGTTCTATTTAGTTAGAGTACTTTTTTTAAGACAGTGTTCATCTTGGGTGGTAAATTGTATTTCTTGGAAGCATGGAAAAGGATTCTGCTTACTAATCTAGTGTGCTAGTCTGCTTTTTTTTTTTTTAATGGACCAATTGAGAACATTGATAATCAGAAATAGATTTGACAGGTACATACTGTTCCCTATCATTTTGTTGATTTAGTTGTGATGGGGAGTATCTTGGTCTTTTATGAGAATGTGATAGCTAATCTTGACATCTTGACTATATTGGTTATTAACTAATATCTCCCTCTCCCCACCCCTCACCCCTGTGAGGGATTTTCCTTGTTAGATTATTTGAGGTATGAAGATTCCCGCCAAATGTGGGCCACACCTACTGGTGACAGCCCATAAAAAAGGACGTGGAAGAAGAAGCTTCTTACTTTTACATGCTTGTCCTCACGCTCACTGTCAAGTTCACCCATTCTGTTGCTAAGGCATTCCTTCACTGGGATTAGAACTACTTCTTCGGGATGATTCCAGTGTACTCTGAAGATTTGCACCTCTGCAGGACTTCCTTCAAACTCCAGCACCGGACTGGGACTGTCGAGACATCTAGTCTCATGGACTGAACCAGTTCTTTGCCCTTTTCCATTGGGAGACAATCATTTTTAGACTTGGACCATACTCTCTAAGTCTATAGACCACTCTAATACACACATCTACTCTATCAAATTTTGTTCCTTTAGAAAACCCTGACTTAAGCAGTGTCATAGTACCACTTGTTTTGTCTCATGTAGTTTCTTAGATGTGTCTCTTCAGACTGGAGCATTCCTTCTACCATGCTCTGTAGAGCTGGCTCTGTGGTCATGAATGCCTTTAGCCTGCTACTATGCTGGAAAGGTTTTCTTTTACCATGACTTATGACATGTAGTTTCTCTGGGTATCTTAGACTAGATTGATTAGAGTGGAAGTTGAAAGACGAGAGTCCAAGCCCTATGTGTTTCATGGTTTGGACTGCAAAGTTCACAGTTATGATGGCTTGCCTTTGTATGTGTCTTGCTCTTCTCTTTTGAGATGTTTAGTGTACTTTTTTGTTCTGTATAGTTAATGTTTTAGCTGTGATATGATAAAAGGAATTTCTATTTTGGATAGATTTGGTATTATATGTACCACTGCTATCTAGATGACCCTTTCTTTCCTTTCATTTGGGAAATTCTATTTTTAAAATTTATCATTGACTTTGACTATATGACTCAAATTTTCTATTCTGTCTTCATGCCCTGATACTCTATTTTATACAATATCCATTTTGTTGGTGAGGCTTCTGCTAAGCTTTTTATTTGATATTTGTATTTTTCATTCCTATCATCATTTTGGTTGAGATTTCTTCAGTATTTCTTTCTCTTTTTTTTTGATATTAACAAGATTAAATTTATTGACTTATCTATCATACAATCAATTGCCCATTTTTTTATTAATTTTTAATTAGGTATTTTCCTCATTTACATTTCCAATGATGTCCCCAAAAGGTCCCCATACCCTCTCCCCAACTCCCCTACTCACCCACTCCCACTTTTTGGCCCTGGCATTCCCCTGTACTGGGGCATATAAAGTTTGCAAGTCCAATGGGCGTCTCTTTCCAGTGATGGCCTACTAGGCCATCTTTTGATACACATGCAGCTAGAGTTAAGAGCTCCGGGGTACTGGTTACTTCATAACGTTGTTCCACCCATACGGTTGCAGATCCCTTCAGCTCCTCCTTGGGTATTTTCTCTAGCTCCTCCATTGGGGGCCCTGTGATCCATCCAATAGCTGACTGTGAGGATCCACTTATGTGTTTGCTAGGCCCCAGTGTAGTCTCACAAGAGACAGCTATATCTGGGTCCTTTCAGCAAAATCTTGCTAGTGTATGCAATGGTGTCAGCGTTTGGCGGCTATGGCAATCTCTAGATGGTCCATCCTTTTGTCTCAGCTCTAAACTTTGTCTCTGTAACTTCTTCCATGGGTGTTTTGTTCCCAATTCTAAGAAGGAGCAAAGTGTCCTATTTCCTGTTAAATTGTGCTATGTTGTAGATTGTGTTCCATATTTCATTCAGTTGTCCATGCACCCTCAGAAAATATTGGAGTTCTCTTAGATGCTTTACCACATTTATAATCATTTTTTTAAACTCTGCATCTAGAATCTCATCTATGTCATATTAATCAGCAGTCATTAATATGGAGTTGCTAATTTTGGGAGGAGATTAATCAGCAGTCTTTATATGGAGTTGTTAATTTGTGGAGGAGATAAGTGCCTTTATTCTCTTAGTGGATCTATTTGCATTGTTTGGAGAGATTAGGTTATAGTACAGTTGTGGTGATGTTCTTGTCTGTTAAACTGGTGTCCCAGGTACTAGATGCTATCTGAAGTCTGTCCATATGGGTTAACTACATTTTGCAGCAACAGCCACTCTCCAGTAGTACTTGGCGAATTTCAATAATAGAGTGGCAGGTAACTCTAAAACAGACCCTTGTTGATTAGTTTATAGGAAGTAAAGGGACCCTTGGTGGTCCTAAGATGTAAGTTTGGTTGCAAAGAAAAAGAAAAGAAGAGGCAGCAATCATGCTGAGCAGTGATAAGGACTAAGTTGTTAGGTGAGGAGTAGAGAAGAGAGGCATACACAAGGTGGGAATAATTGAGGCAATAGAAAACCAGGTATGTGTGTGGGACTTTATGTAACAGTGGACTAGAGAGAAGACATAATGAGATGTGCTGGGATATTACAACCAGGTCAGTTTGACAAACGGAATAGGAATGGGAATGGGATTGAGAGAATGGGAGAGAGACAGAGAGGCATGGAGCTTTAGGGCAGTGTTGGCCTGCTGCAGTGCTGTCTGTATCTGTGAAAGCTTTAGGGAAGGAATGGAGCTAGGGGAGATACTAGATAATGGAATCCCTGGCAGATGAAGAATAGCTGCAGCACGGAAGGAGCACTGGGTGGAAATAGAAGAAAATGAGGTCACTGGTCTGAGCGTTGATTTCCTCCCCTTGGCTGTTCTGCTGCCTGGGCTCCTTGGTCCTGGTATGGCTATATTCAAGTATATATATCAAGTATTGCTTTTCAATGGCCCCATTCTTCTTGTGTGGGCTCCCAGCTCCCCTTGTGTATAGCATTTTCTGAACTCTGTTCTGTTGGCTGTAGGTAGCTAAGGCAAAGTCCACCCAGTCACAATTTCTGTGTGCCTCCAGGGTCAGGAGTAATTTGTGGGGCCATGCAATAGCCACAGCTATTTTCCGAGTTTGTGATTAGCTCCTGAAGTTTGCCTGTTCCTGTCCAGGTGCTGGTGGTGGCCCTGGTAACAGTCCCTGGGAACCCTTTCTATGAAATCCCTACAGTTGCTGATTTCATAGATTTCCTAGCAAGGATCTGCTAACCTCCTTGGCCCAGGGCACTCCTGCTGTGGAGGTGGGAGTGCTGTCTGTGGGATTGCTGAGACAGCAAGTCCAGCTCATAGTAAAATCCTCATGTCCAGTGGTAGACGACATCTGTTGTGGTGCTGACTGAATCGTTCCAGAATTAGAGAAGTAGAAGACTATGTGATAAAGTATTCTTAGTCCCTTTAATTCCCATGCTGTAATCAGCTACTCATTCTAGTCTGCCATCTTACCTGGGAGTAGAAAGTCCTATAAAGACATGAGTGGATATTCTCCAAACATCCCATCCTCACTCAAAATTAATGATGTCTGGATGTGACCCACCCTTGTGGAAATTGTGCTGTTTGACCTGCTTTTATACTCTGTGGCAGTATTCTCGGAAGATGGTAATATGTACATTCTTACTGAGGTATTAAGTGGAAACGTGTGTGTATTAAGCAAGTGTTGTTGAATTATGTATTCTATGAAAACAGTGTACTTAAAAGCTTAAAACTTTAATTTTTGATTGCGAGGGGAGGAAATGCTAGACATGCTTGAGACCAGTGGTCCTGACTGGTGGCTTATTTCCCAGTGCTCTCCCCACTCCTGCAAAACATGCTGGTATTGCTGAGTTGAGTCCAACACAACTGTGGGAATCAAGTGTTGGATGTAAAGAAATTAAGGGGTCCAGTGTAACAGGCATAGGGACTCTGCGTTTCGGGCAATAGAGCATTGCAGCACTTTTAAAATGCAGCCACTATTGTAGCCACAAAGAAAGTCTAAGTCTAGTAAAGTCCACTCACCTGGTTGTAATAGGTAAGTTGGAAACCCACGTTACACTGGCCCCCCAGTGTTAATAGATCATACATCTGAAAACACAACGCAACATAATTTTGTCCAATGAGCTACCAGTTCTACAAACTCTGTATGAAAACCACTTGGTGAGATTGTTAGTACAAGCCAGCTTTCCTATTTGTCTTTTCTCTTACATCTGCCCTTTCCCCTTGCTTAGAGGGAAATCATATTTCTTCTTTTAAGCCAGTATGTCTCATTGGTTCTGCCGACTAAATTTCTCTTCATCCCAGTAATCCTTATGGTGAGTATCTCTTATAAGTAATCAACATTCATTTCATTGTCGGTAGATAACAGACTGTCTAGATTCTTTTACATATATATAATTCTTTGTGAGAATCCACCAATCTAATGCTATAATCCCCGCACCACCTTGAAGATCTTCAAGGGTCATCGTCACATCTCAGACTGAGATCTTTTTATGTTCCAAGATCACATCTGCCTCTTTTTCTGCACCTTTGTCTTCACTCCTTAGACATGGAGGTCAGCTTTTGGAATCAATACTCTATCAGATGAACTATTTCCTCCTAGCATCCCAGAATACCTTTAGCTCATCCTTTTCTTTTGGTTCTTAGACTTAGAGAGCTCTCCCTTGCTGGTCACTAGGTTGTGGTTGATGTTGCTCAGCTTCTTCCCAAGCTGTGTTTGTCTTGTCATCATAGAGCCTAGAACACACCTTCCTGACCTGTGCTTTGTGGTAGAATTATTGACTTTACAGTGCTGCAAAAGTAATGTATAAACCAGTAGAAACTGCCTTGGTTTGGTATAGTGGCACACACCTATAGTCCTAGCCCTCAGGATGCCAAGGCAATAGGATTATCAGTTTGAGCCCAGCACAAGTAGTATAATAAGAAATGGTTCCCAAAGCAAGTCAAAATGAAACAAATATTAGTTGTGATTTTTGTTCATGCGTACATGTGTCTTCCTATGCTTAGTGTGATGCTGGTGATGAAGCATGCTAGACAAGTGTTCTACCACCAAGCTACATCCCAGCCTTCAATTTTAACCTTGATCTCTTCTCAGCCTGGCAATATGTGCTCAGATCCTCTTTTGTGATGCTGGGTGGCAGTAAACAACCACAATCCTAGTCAGTGGTGTAGATATGAGTCAAAGCAACCTGCACTCTACATGGGACTGTATTGCCCATGTTATCTTTCAGATGTATGTTTTGCTGTTTTTTGATCCCATCATGTTTATAAAATACCCAGCTCTGAATATATAGAGGTATTCATCACTTAATTATAAAATCAACTTTATCTAACTGTAAGCTATTGTAAATGCTCTGAGTGTTTGGTGAGGCCAGCTCTGATTCTCTCTAGGTCATGTATATTCCAAGATGGTGGTGGAGTTCTTGTGTATAGGACTGTGTGTGTATGAAGAGCCTGGAACTGGAGCTGACTTGCCCAGTGCTCACCCTGATCTATGTGGCCTGAGTGCAATACTAGCAAACCCCTCAGCCTCTCTGTTCCCATGTCAGCATCCATAGTTGGGGTCTGGTGTGGGCTTTGTGGAAAGCACTAGAACAGCATTTAACACAAAGTCAGCACATAGTAAATACTTTCATTAGGTGGCAGATTAATCATTGTAACGTATAATGCTCAGCAGCACGGGCTCATCTTTGCCAGTAACCACAACACTAAAAGAATCATTTCTTAATTTTAAAAACAGCACAACTCCTATGGCTTCACTCAGCAGTGCCTTGTTTTTCAGCGCCTGCTCAATTTGTAGGCTGGCTTTGGTCACCTCTGCAGATGCGCTGGACTGCAGTCCTGCAGTGACTGCATCAGCCTGAGATAAAGCCCCATGGGACTCAGCATCTGAGAGTGCCAGTGGCTGCCGAGGAGACTGAATGCTGACACTGAGAACACATAATCAGGAAAGGGTTTGTGAAAATAAATGCCGCATATATATCTTTTTGACAAGTCATTTCCAAGTGGAATTTCATTTTCTGCATTTTGTGGATAAATGTGATTTTAAAGCCTTATGTGTAGAGAGATACAGGACATATTTGGGGAAAAAGATGAGCAAATGAGCTGGCAGATCTTAATGATTAGAAGCAGAGACTCCAATGTCAGACAGGCTGGGGTCATAGCTCCACGTAGAGGCTGTGTGACTTTGGTGAAGTCAGTCCACACTAGTTTCTTTTCTATAAGCTGAGGAAATCATAATTCATATCTGCTATGATGGGTTTTGATCACTCTATGTTAAAATGTGTATAGACTCTGTAGACAAGTACCTAGCATACTGAAAGGGCACAGATATGCCACTATATTTAAAAGTGACAGTCCAATACATCTGGGTCTTGTGGGTAGATGTTATGGTAGAGAGGATGTATGTGTAGCCAGTGAACAGTGAGATTCCATGCTTCAGCCTGGAGCACTGGAGCACTGGAGCCTGGGACACTGAAGCCTGGGGCACTGGCTCCCAGTGCATTGGGGTTTCTTGAGCATCTTTCAGAAACGACAAATGTTAGTGCTCCCTGCAACCGGGGTTCCCTGCACCAGGATGGCTCTAGTTGATTAAGAGCGCACGTACACAGCCAATTGAGAACCCAGCACCATCACATGCTCTGGATTCATGCAGTCATGACCATCATCTCCAACACAGTGATCTTCCTTCTATTAGGAAGCCAGGAGCATTGGTGTTCATTCAAATCCAGTCTACCTCCTACCTTGTAGAGGAATGTTTCCAGCATACAATTTGCTGACAGGAGATGGGGCCAATCCACTATGCAGACACACCTTTATCCCTAAACTCAATGCATGAGTTCTCACCCTATTCAATGTTTTATCATTCAGCAGATGTGTAGCTTAACTCTGCTAATTGTTCTGACCTGGTCAGTGCTTTTTCTTTGGTTGGGTTCTTTGCTTA
This sequence comes from Mus musculus, assembly GCF_000001635.26. Lineage (NCBI taxonomy): Eukaryota > Metazoa > Chordata > Mammalia > Rodentia > Muridae > Mus > Mus musculus. The sequence continues at coordinate 36,387,348 of NC_000079.6, forward strand.
TTGTTTGTTTGTTGAAAGAAGAAAGATTTTGCTTTTCTTTTGCATACATGTTTTTTGTTGTTGTTGTTGTTAATCACTACATTTTTAGTTCTTATACATTGTCTTAGTCAGGGTTTCTATTCCTACACAAACATCATGACCAAGAAACAAGTTGGGGAAGAAAGGGTTTATTCAGCTTACACTTCCACTCTGCTGTTCATCACCAAAGGAAGTCAGGACAGGAACTCAAACAGGTCAGGAAGCAGGAGCTGATGCAGAGGCCATGGAGGGATGTCTCCTACTGGCTTGCTTCCCCTGGCTTGCTCAGCTTGCTTTCTTATAGAACCCAAGACTACCAGCCCAGGGATGGCACCACCCACAATGGGCCCTCCCCGCCTTGATCACTAATTGAGACAATGCCTTACAGGTGGATCTCATGGAGCTCACCTGAAGCTCCTTTCTCTGTGCTAACTTCAGCTTGTGTCAAGTTGACACACAGAACCAATCAGTACATACATTTTATTTGCATCTCTTACATTATTTACATTTTACATTTCTTGATACACACTGTTTTGTAAATTCTAAAGTGAGTGAAATTTCTAGGCAAGTGGATTACCCATGTGAAAAGAGTAACCAACCATCAGGATCAGCTATGAGAATTGACTCTGATATATTTAAATTATCCAAGTCTGCCACATCTAAAGCAGCACAGATAGGGGAGAGCAAGCACAGAAGGAACAAAACACTTGCACAGTAAACCCAGCCAGCTGCGCTCAGTGCGTTCAGGTGGATGGAGGGATGCTGCAGCTCACACTGCTCAACTTGGCCTAAGAAGGCCACAGTGTTGTGTGAGAGAGTGCTAGACCTAAGTGAGGTTGGGGGTGCACCAGCCACGGGAGGAGGGAGTTAGAGGGGCTGACTGGCCCTGGGCTACATGACCAGCATCTCAGACTTGACAGTTCATTGACAACAACAGGAAATCTTCTATCTCCAAGTTACACTAACCTAAATGAAGATGGCAGACAGGAGTCAGGACTTGAGATGCCCTCAGCTTGGCTCTCCCCTCAGCTCCTCCTCAGGGTAAGCAATCTGTGTGCTGCTAACCATGGCCACTCTACTGCCCTATTTGTATTTTAAATTCCACATAGTGAACATGTTCAACTGTGCAACCATGAGTATTTTCTCTGTTTTTGATGATAGACTGCTTTTGCGAGGTCCATTCTCGATCTGAGACCCGCCTTACTCTTCCAGATCCCATAGCCTCTCCTCATTGGCATCCCAACTGTCACATTTCCCTTGAATTCCCATAATTCTGTATTTGTACTTCATTCCTGAAATGAATTTAAATGACATCTAAATTAATTTAGCCTATACTTACCTCCACATTAGTTGGTATATTCTTGTGAACAAAAATATTTTACTAATTTTTGTATCTCTCATGTGTTCTTCACATGTCTTCACACATAAAATTCAAAAAATGTATGTTGGATGAATGAAGATAAGAAAGACTAAGTTGGGTTGATTGATGTCAAAGTGTTTAAAGTCACTCACTACATTGTATAGATATTTATACTTTTATATCCCAGTTCAAGCCTTTGAAAACATGGCACTTTCATTTTTATTAACAAAAGTCTCTAAGATGTCTAATATCTGTTGGGGATGCTGTGATACATTCTTATTATCCCTGCATTTGGGATGCGAAGACAGAAGTATCATGGGTTTGAGGATAGCCAGGGATACATAGCAAGGTTTTATCTTTAAAAAACAAAAACAACAACAAAAAAAACCAAATCAATAAATTGCAAAATGTTATATTGAGATCTCATCCTGGAAGATTCACTGATCCCTGGATGTGTCCTTGATTGATTAGGTTTTTCTAGTGCCTTTGAGAGTGCATTTCCAGTCTGCCTTATTGTTCACTCACCTTTGTTGTTTATATATGTGTTTGCTTGTTTGTTTGTGTTTTAGTAATGTTTCCCTGGCTGACTTTACACATTAGTTCTTCCTGTTGTGAGGCCTCCCAGGGGGCGCTGAGATTACAGCAGTAGGTTGTCATAAGTTTACCACTCACTTTCAAGAGCTCTTGAGAGAGGCAGAGCAGACCCTGTCTCTGAAGTGGACATATTCTACTTGTGTCTTCCCTTCCTTCCATAGCCAGGAAATGTGTCCTGTTCCCAATAGGCAGCATTTCTGGCAGGCCACTACAAGTCCCCAGAAGCCCAGAAGGGAAGCAGGAGAGGATACACGAATCACCTAAAGGTGATGACCAGCATTCTGAGAACTGTCCATCACCCTACTTCAGGCCTGTCGTGGCCCCTTTTCTCTACCGGCATCTTCTCCTTACTGTCCCTCTTCCCCAGCTCTCCAGTCTCCCTCCTGGCTCCTTTCCTCCCCCAGTCCAGCGTTCAACCTCCTCTCTTTGTCACAGGCCAAGAACGAGTGCGCCGGTCAGTGTTCCCGAGCATTGGCATGCCTCTGCTTCATTCAGCAGCACACAGCATAGGCAAGGCAGTGGACAGACAAGCAAGTGACAGCTTTATCACCTCGTGAAGTCCAAGGCTCTCTACCTCAGGGCCCTCTCATTTCTCTGGGAACACCTTCCACTGTGGTACTGCTATGCAGGATCCAGGCTTTCTGCCCTCCCTGGCCACTGCCCTGAAGCACAGTAATTCTCCTAACTCTGAGACTAAGTGAGAGAGTAGGTGAAGTAAAGAAAGCCAGGCCTAGTTGGTCATCAATGGGAGGAACCTGTGAAGGGGGAATGCCAGGGCTAGGAAGCAGGAGTGGGTAGGTGGGTTGGTGAGCAGGGGGAGGGAGGAGGGGATAGGGGATTTTCAGAGGAGGAAACCAGGAAAGGGGACAACATTTGAAATGTAAATAAAGTAAATATCTAATTTAAAAAAAAAAAAAGAAAAGAAAAGAAAGCCAGACTTCTGACTACAACTACAATGAGGAGGCAGTCTCCTCCCTTTCTTCCCTCTCTTCTCAGCCTCCATCTTCAAAGAGACAGACAGACAGATTAGGGAAAGAGGGAAGGAGGAGGTGGAGAGAAGAAGAAGTAAATGAAGACGAGGAGGAGGAAGAAGGAGGAAGAGGAAAGGAGAAGAAGGAGGAGGAGGAAAATAAAAGCCTTGGAAAACTGCACAGAATACATTTTGCCTCTCAAGCTCATCAGATTTAGGCTTGTAAGAGAAAAGATCCCTTTCAAGTGCGGATAACAGTGAAGCATTGCAAACCATTTTGAGTTCTCAGGTTATTTGGGGTGGACGTTCTGAGAAATGGCCTATAGGGTGCTGTTTGATTCTATTTTATTCTGACCTAAGCTAAGTTTCTCCCAGCAGTGCAGGTAGCAGAGGCTGTGATTGGGGAGCAGGAGAACCTGGAGCTAATAGAGTGTGGGACTGCTTGTCTTGCTGCTGTAACCCTGCTAAAGACCCACACGTAGGAGTTGTAGCCGCCTGACAGGCATAAGGGACACCTTCTCTGGCCTTCCTGTCAGTGTCCATCCTCACTCTGCCCTGTTACTCACCGCTGCATCTCTTCCGCAGCTGAAGCTTCTTTTAATGTCTCCAAGTTCTATCTGGGAGGAAACGTGGTTGCGATTTTCTCCTTTGTGGGGATGGGACACCTTGTGGGTGTTACAAGAGGACAGAGTTGGCACTTTTGAAATTTCCTCAGAAGGCCAGATGTGCACTGGAGGCAGCTTGGCCATCTCCAAGCAACTCACCTGCACTGCCTTTTCATCGTTTCATTCTTTAGATTCATGTTGTGAACTGGGCTCTCTGGCTCTTCTGCTGCTGATTTGAATCAGCTACACCAACAAGAGTAGCAACTACCTACTTAGTCTCTCTGTCCCGAACCTGGGGATTTTAGTTGGGGTCTAGGCAAATGGCAGAAACCATATCGATGATTGGGTTTTTGTATAAAGAGCCTATTATTAAGATATACCAACCTTTGAGGGAAGAAGAAGAAAGGAGAAAGGGAGGAATCATGGGGACTGCAGATGCAGGATACTCCTCCGTAAAGATGAGGTAGCCAAAGAAGAGGCTAACATTAATGCATCTCATCAGCATGGCGGAGGAAGGCTTTCTCAGAACTGCCTATGGAACCCGGTAGCTAGCTTGGTAGAGCACAGTTCTGCAGGAATTAGGAAACCTACAGTATGAGTTCAGCTGCTGCCAGTGGCCGCACTGACTGAACTCTGTGCAGAAGACATGGTGCTTTTACTATAGACTGCAGATTGGTAGATATCCCATGATAGCATTCAACAGGAACCTTGCTTTGACTCAGGAGTTTGTGTCTTTACCCTAGGTACCCCATATATGGTCTAATCCTCTGCCTCATCTGAAAAAAGACTCATCCTCATGGCCCGCTTCTCAGTCACAAGGGAAAACAGTTGGTGCTTTGCACATGCACGGCTACTGTGCTTGGGTGTTCAAAAAGGCATTTATTAATCACCTTTTTTGCCTTTGGTATATTCCATTTGCAATGGCTTTATCTGGATGTGACTCTCATCAGAAGCATAGAAACATCTGACTGTATTTCATCTCATTTAATTTTCATAATGATTTGATGAAGGAGTTTACTGCATCAAGAGAGCCAGAGGGAGCCTGAGAGACAAAAGAAACGGCACAACCATGGTGGTATCAGCAGACTTGGGGAGGGCTTCAGGAAGAAGGGCACACTGTGGGCATGCTGTGAGGTATGAATGTGTGGATTCCCCCTCTCTCTCACTCTTACCATGCACCCTTGAGCACAGTGCCTTCCGCTCTTCCCTTTCCCCATCCCCAGAATCTGGATCACACCATCTGCCACAGCGCACGGTGAGGATGGCAAGTGAGAGTTGAATCCTGTGGAGGTAACCAGCATATATGGCAAGTCTGAGAGAAAAGAAATCAGCACATGTGGCCTCAGGGTTGATCCTGCGTGCATGTTACTCATTTTGAATATTTTGAAGAGGGAAATTAGTCACGAGTGTGTCTGGCACGGCACCTCTGAGTGGATGATCTGGCTTACTGGGAGCCTCTGAGAACTTGAGAAAACTCTGAAAAGCCATGTCCTGACCTTTAATGGGTAACATTTATAGACCACCATGACACTTACTCGGGGCCCTTGGAGAAGCAGGTATAGGATTTAGTACAAGTTAGCTGACCACTCTGGAAGCCACAAAATGCCCTTGCTGGTGGTTTTTTTCTGGCCTCTGACAGAATGGCAGGGCTGAGGTAACTAGAGGGACCTTAGGTTTGGTTTCCACTTGGCCTTTTCAATTTACCATTTAGAAAGGACAGGCTCCAGTAATCATTGTCATCTGGCTTACTTGTTTGACTTGTCTAGCTGCCTGACTTGCTTAACCCAGTGCTTCTCAGATACACTTGACCATGACTGGGTCTCTCAAGGTACCCTCTCGACACTCTCGGGAACAGTTTTCATTAGACATCAGCCTGTGAACTCCTACCTTTCCTAGTGAAGAAGCCATGGTACAGAGGGCATTTTGTGTTAGGTCAGGGACCTAGACGTGACCTGAGAGCAATGTACCATGTGGTGAGGGTTCTTTTGAAAAAACTGATTGGCTATTTTTCTCACAGTCAGATTTGACTGTTGATCTGCCGTGTGGGCCAGATTCTTTTGACCATGTTCCAGGGTTTGTCCTCTGAATAAGTTTACCTTAAGGTGACTTCATTTCCTGTATAGAAGGTTTAGTTGTCCCTCAAAATCAGACAAGAAAATATAAATACCAATTGAGCTTCACAGTGATGGCCAAACTGGCCTGTGCCCCTGGGGCGTGAACACATCTGGCACTTAAGGACATGTCGTGCTGAGCGGTTTGTTCTGTTCCCCTTCACTTTGGTCTGTGGGGTCTTGGACAGTGGGAGTGAGGTCTGAGTGGTCAGAGCAAGTAGCACAGGCAAGGCGCATGGCGGCTGAGGAGGTACCAGTGCTTCTGTGGATACAGCCTGGGCTCAGGGGTGGGCGGCCACCACAGAACCCCGAGGGACTTTATCTTACTTTGACCTATGACCCTCTGTGAAATTTGCTGTACATTGTGTTAGAAGTATTTGGACATGGTACCAAAGGCAAAAATAGTTTATATTTGTTCCTAAAGTAAGACAATTGAAGCCCTTGTTTATTAATATAAACTCCAATATTAAAAAGCAGAACTTTATGTAAAGAAATGGTGATTTGAAGGAAAACACAGCTGTATAGACTGCAGTTAAATTTCTGTGACCATTTTATTATACCCCAAGTTTGTGACTAAGTATTAATATTTGTCCTATAATTGTCTCTTCTATGTAATATTTGCTGTTTAGAAAATATGTAATATTTAAATCCCACAGCATTATGTGCAGTGGATGCCAGTGAAAGCTAACGGGTCCCCCAGCCTGTCACCTCCATGTGTCTGTTCTTCCCACCTCACCCCCTTTCATCCTGCGACCTTTTCATCCTGCGACCTTTCATCCTGCGACCTTTCATCCTGCGACCTTCTGCCCTTGCCTAGAGCAGCTAAGGTGTTCGTATTGCTTTAAAGATTTGAGAGCTCAGGTTGAGTTTTTGTCCCAGTTACCTTTCTACCCATTGATTTTTGAGGTGATAGTAGACTATTCTAGAATTCCTAAATTAGTAAATGTTTTTTAAAAGTAACTAATTCAGCTGAACCTACCTTTTCTGGCTATTTCTCTTCAGCTGTGGTAGAGACAAAAACTGCCAACATAGTCAGGAGAGATGTTCACTGTGGCGATGAACCTCTGCATAGAAAAAATGGGGGTCAGGAAGAATGCTCACATACGATGTGGCGGGATCTGACCCCCAAGGCTCCTAGGCCATGTGGCGATAAAGGATAGGTAGGGTGAGGAGGCAAGTCAGATCCAAGGAGGCCCCGAAGGCAAGGGCCTTCTTTATTTGAGCTTTGAAAAAGCTATTGGAAGCTGTGCTTCAACCCTTCAGTTGGTGATTCTTTTGTTCATTTTTCTCCAAGGACTCTATAGTCAGCAGACCACCTCTGAATGTATTCAGGCATGCTTACGTCGCTTTCAGTAGTTAGCACCCATAGAATACTTCCCGGGGTCTGTCAGAATATGGAACTCTGTAGGACCTGGGATGACATTAAATGAGAAGAAAGTAAAATGATAGGAATGAGAAGGTAAACCAGGCCTGACCATTTTGAGGTTGCTGAAACAGAATACCTGAGATTGGTTGCCCTGTAATGAAAACAAACGTATCTGGCTTATGGTTCTGGTGTCTGGTGTCCCAGCAGAATGGTATCATCTGGCCACATCACAATGAGGCAAAGGGCTGTACTTGAAGACGTACGTGCAAGAGTGACCAGATAAGGAAGAAAATTCACCAAGTGGCCTCAGTGTAGAAAAACTCACTCTCTTGGCAAATAATCCAATTGCTTATGACCCACCTCCTGGAAACAAGCATTAATCCCTTGTGAGGTTGTATCTGCTCCTAGGCCCAACTCTTAAACATCCCATCTCCTCTGAATAATACTGCTATGCTATGGAATTAAGCCTCAGCGTGTGTTTTAGCAAGGACAAACCACATTCAGTCTGTAGCAGAGATTTATAGATTAGCTTACCATTGCTTTTGGTTTAATTTGGTTCTGTTTTGCTTTGTTTTCTTTTTAAACCTAGCTCCTCCACTCACTTTAAAGAAAGCAGACGGTACATTCATACCTGTCCCGTGGTGAACATGATTAACTGAGAAACTTCGCCTAACATACAATGATGGCATGAGATGATTAAGATGCATACAAGAAACTTAGTAGAGGATTTCAGTGATGTAGCAAACCTTCTGCCAAAGCCCCAGGTGAAGCCTATGAGGCTTGAGATGCAGTGGGTTTCAGTGTGTTGACAGAGGTATCTGAGCATCTCTACTATCGACTTTAGAACAGTTTTCATCACTCAAAAGATAATAATTTAATGTGGTGATTTTTTTTTTTTACTTGTGTAAGATGTCCTCTGCAGTTACTTCTTTAACTAAAATCATATATGATATTTGAACAATGGTGCCTAAGCCTTCTTTCGTTTATTCTTTCTTTACTAACGTTGTTTTATTTCCTTAAATTAAAAAGCATCTCCTTCTGGGCGGGGGTGGGAGGGGGCTTTAAATCTGGTATTGGATCCCCAAGACCCACAGAGACTGTGGCCTCTTCACCCCGTTTAACAAAGGGAGCACACCTGATCTTCATTTTTCAAATGATGGCGTTTTGTGATTACTCCTACAAAAAGCCTTCTAGGGTTTAAAGTAAGTGTGAGAACGCTCAGAAAGACTCGAAACTCTGCCTCTCCCCTTTAGCACTCAGTCGTTGGAGAATTGGAGGCCATGTTATAAAGACTCTGACAGTTAATTGAACCCTCAGTGCTTCTGCCTGACTCCATGATGAAAGCACTTTGTTTTCTGTGATCTTCAGAAAGAACTGAAAGGTTTTGACAAGGTAGGAAAAATTCAGGAGCTTCCTCCCCATATTGGAATGAATGTTGAGAACTCAGTGAGCCTTGTACAGTTCTTGGAGAAGAGACCAGAACCAAAGGTGCCTGAGTAGACAGTCTGCCTGCCTCTAACTACAGTGGGTGCCTAGAAGATATTGGAACAAAGTAAGGAAATCTGTAAAAGTCAACAGACTCATGAGTTTAAAAAAAAAACAAAAAAAAAACATTTGTAATAAAACAAACCTACTAGCCAAACTTTATAAATAGTTTTTATTACCAAATGCCTACATGGGTTTAAAATAAAGGCTGTCAAGCATTTTAATGCAGAAGCAAATAGTTAGTACATACTATTTATGTTAAAAAGTGATTTTTAAGTTCCATTGGATATGAACACAATCTTGTGGACAGTAAACAAACTGGAAGTACTCGTATATCAGGATAATTAGCCTAAGAGGTACATGAATCATTTGAAAAGGAAATGTCAGGGAAGGCACCACAGGGATAGATTTGGTCTTATTTACATAATTGTTAATTAGGATGAATAGAGTTCTGGAAAGAGTAGAGGGAACTGAGCCATTTCCTGTGAGCCTGTGGTGGACTGAATGTCTGGGTCTTCACCGAATCCAAAGTTAAAATCCTAACCTCCAGTATTATTGGGTTTGGGTATCAGGAATCTTAGTGAAGTGGTTAGGGCATGAAGGTGAAGCTCTCAGAAATGGGAGTAGGTGGCCTGTGGACTATGCTCAGTGATGAGAGCTTACTCTCAAGCATGAGGACCTCAGCTAGGAACCCTGTACCAGAATCCTAGCTGTAAACACATGCTGTATCACTAGGGCTCCTGGGGTTGGGTAGGGGTAGAGACATGGGAGGATCACTTGGGTCTGATGGCCACTAGCCTAGCTATAAGTTCAGTAAGAAAGCCTGTCTCAGACCAATGGGGAGGCAAAGGATCTAGTCTAAGAGGCATGGCAACTCTAGTCCACAGGGTGAGTTATAGGACATCTAGGGATACACAGAGAAACCCTTCTTGAAAAACCAAACAACGGGGTAGAGAGTGATAGCTCTGGCCTCCAAATGTAGCCTGTGTTCTCTCCATGTCTGTCTTTGTCTCTGGATCTCTCTTAAACACACACACACTGGGGAAGAGTACTGAGGGAAGAAGTGCCTCCCAGCCTCTCAGTTTGCTTCTAGAGCTATAAAAAGTGTTTGTTATTTAGGCCATCAAGCTGCGGCGTTTTGGTTTTAACAGCTACAACTAAGACAGAGTTCTCAGTTTTAAATGAGAGGCCCTAAAACTAGACACTAGTAATAGTCTAGCTCTGGTATATATGCTCTTCCTGAATGATCTTAGCCAAACTAGACAAAATATTTAAAGCTCTGTGATTCAGGTCCCTCAGGAACACTGTGGGGCTATCTATAGTATCTGTCCATGTATTATAGGACAGCACTATGTATTAATGAGACAGTGCACATAAAGTACCTGCTTGGCACACAGCTCCCAGGGATGCTAAGGGTAGTTAAGAATATAATCGCATTAGAATTCAAGGGGTCAACTTAGGAAGGGTTTAAAGCTAGCTAAAAGTCATCTTGACAGCTGCAGAAATCTGAAGAACTTGTTAGGGGAACAAGACCCTTTAATGTTGGACAACTGGTCAATGTTAATCCCCATCCCCAAACCCAAAGTATCGCAACTAAATGGAGGGAAATTTGGAGGTGGACTTTATTATGATTGACTAGAGCCAGTAAAACTGCATTGTGGAGGGTGGGGCTCTGCCACTCGGACTCAGGAATACTGAAGCCTAGAATGTTGTAAGGTAAGAGGATGGTTTCCATGTAGAAACAAAACACTGAATGAGGAAACACCACGCCAGGCCAGCTACCAGCTGAGCTTACAAGGGTGCTCTTCCTTGAGACGATTTATTAAAGGGTTCTAGCAAGCCCAAGCATGACAAATTCTGGTGTCAGCAGGCTTTGCCTTTCCCTCTCCCATCTCCCTTGTAAACCATAGGTTACATCCTAAAGCTAACCACCAAGGTCTATTTCCTTATCTGGATACTTTCTTATGTCACATTTGTTCCTAAAGCTGACTCCCAAGGTCCATCTATATATCTATATCTATATCTATCTATCTATCTATCTATCTATCTATCTATTTATACATACATACAGACATACACATATATATATATATATATATATATCCAGCAATCAGAGTCTCCTTTGCCTGCTCTAATTAATTTGCCCAAGCAGAACATACCACCACATCCTAGCCCATTCTAACACAAACCTCCCCTCTTCCCCTCTTAAAGTCACACCTGCAATGTCATTTGCTGCTGTTTACTGCCTGTCTTAGTCAGGGTTTCTATTCCTGCACAAACATCATGACCAAGAAGCAAGCTGGGGAGGAAAGGGTTTATTCGTCTTACACTTCCATACTGCTGTTCATCACCAAGGAAGTCAGGACTGGAACTCAAGCAGGTCACGAAGCAGGAGCTGATGCAGAGGCCATGGAGGGATGTTCTTTACTGGCTTGCCTCCCCTGGCTTGCTCAGCCTGCTCTCTTATAGAACCCAAGACTACCAGCCCAGAGATGGTTCCACCCACAAGGGGACCTTCCCCCTTGATCACTGCCTTATAGCTGGATCTCATGGAGGCATCTCCCCAACTGAAGCTCCTTTCTCTGTGTTAACTCCAGCTTGTGTCAAGTTGACACAAAACTAGCCAGAACACTGCCTGAGTCAGAGATCAGCCACTTTACTTTTCTTCCCCACTTCTTAAGGACTTCTCTGTAAAAATAGGTGTATAGGTGTGATTCGTCCTAATCCAGGTTCAGGGAGCGAGCACTCCACTGTGTGCTGGTCCCTTCACTTAAGACATATTCACAGAAGCTAGAGATTGTGATTTTATTATAGAATAAAAACAAGAGAGCCTTTGAGGATTGTAACCTCAGGAGAGTCCTTTATATGTGGAGGAAGAGTCTGACACAGGTACCAAGCAATATACAAGAGTGTTGTTAACCAGTGTACATGTGTACTGTTAACCAGGATAGCAGAATGCTCTTAAACAGAATTTCACCTTTACACTTTTTATTTCATTCTCCTTGGTAAACTTAAAATTCAAAACTGGCCTGGCACTGGTGGCACACGCCTTTAATCCCAGCACTCAGGAGGCATAGGCGGACAGATTTCTGAGTTTGAGGCCAGCCTGGTCTACAGTGTGAGTTCCAGGATAGCCAGGACTACACAGGGAAACCCTGTCCCAAAAAAAACAAAAAACAAAAAAATTCATAACTGGCCATATACATCTATTACACTTATATGTCAATTGAGCTGCCCAAATCAACATTTTAGCTAAATAGCTACTGTATATTCATGAATGTCACTCAAGTTATCTTCACCGCTATGGAATGGTCTTGGTTTGGCAGGAAAGGACCCAGTCAGTTACCTAGAGACCAAGATGATGTTTCTTTACCCAGACACAGAAAAAGACAAGCCATCGCTGCTCACTCTCTCCAAAAGGGACCACACTCTTCCTGTTGCTGTGATGAAATGCCCAGAAAAAAAAAAAAAAACAACTTGTGGAGGACAGGGTTTATGATGGGTCACAATTTTAAAGTCAAGTCTAACATGGTAGGTGATTCCTGGTGCCCTGAGCTTGAGGTAGCTAGTCACATTGTATCCAATAGGAAGCAGAGGGAAGTGTGCCTGGGCTAACCTGGCTTTCTTTTATACAGTTCAGGATTCCATTCCTACATCATGGTTACTACCATAGTGCATAGATCCTCCTACCTCAACTAACCTGACTAAGAGGCTAGTCTCTCAGGTGGCTGGAGATGCTGTCAGCTTGACAGAGATTAACTATCATAGTTGTGGCATAATCAGCCACTAGATGGGGAATCATCAGAGTTTATGCCTCATCTCAGAGTTTGGGACACTATGAGTCAGCCACTACTGGGTTGACAACTTCTGAGCATCTAGCCCATGCCTCTATTCTAGCCTCTGATGGTTCTCTCCATCGATGGCATTCTCTTGCTTGCAGACATGTGGTCCCAATCTCTGTTGCTATTATCCTATGATTTCTTCCTGCATGTGTACCTTTCTCTAAAATAAGGATTTCCCCAATTTTATAAATATACCGGTAATATTGAATTAAGCCAATCTATAAATTCCCTTTATTTTTTTCACTATATTAGTTCTGTTCCTTTAGCAAACCCTGACTAATATAGATGGCTTTTATGTAGGTTCTGGGGATTCAAGGTCAGGGTCTGTTATTTCTGTAGGAAGTACTCTTACACACTGAGCACCTCTCCTGTACTCAAAAGGAAGACTTTAAAGTTAAGCATATCTGATAGCTACTGTAAGATGATAATGATGCATTGATGCATACTTCCATAAGTAGTTATAGTCTTCACACTGTAGGTACATGTGTCCATATAAATATGATTTATTAGCAAAATACAAATTTAGATTTTTACTCCCTTAGTATAGTCATCCCAAAAATCTATATATGAACTGTATGCCTCAATTGTGACTATTGCACATTGATTTAACACCATGACCCAAAAGAAACTTACATAAGAAAGCGTTTATTTTCATATTACACTTCCAGACAACCAGTTCATAATGGGGAGTCAGATCAAGAACGCAAGTAGAAGTCTGTGAAAGAGAACTGAAGCAGAAGCTGTGAAAGAGAGCCACACATTGGTTTGCTTGCTTAGTGTCTGAGCCCTCACATCTTGAGCAGTGACTGAGACATTGCCCCAACAGACTTGCCCACTGGCCAGTCTTATGGAGACATTTTCCCAAAAAAGATTCCCTGCTCTCATGTAAGACTAGGTTCATGTCAAGTTGACAAACCAACCAGCACATACATCGATTTCCTTCTTATTCCAAGCTGTCAAAATCACTGGGCTTGTCAATCTTAGAAGTGTTTTATAAACATCTGTATTTCTGAAAATATGTTCTTTAAGGAAGCATGACTTAAGCCTCACATTTGCAGAGCCCTGTGCCCTCCCACTCAACAGAGAGGGCTGGTACGTGAAGGAGTGGTCCAGTGGGTGCTGCTTCATAGGCTGCAGTTCTTAGCCTGCTCCAACAACACAGAACTGATTAGAATCTAAAAAGAGAAAATTGAAAAGACAAGTCATTGTCCCACTGTTCCACTTTAAAAACCACAGATTGTTATGGCAAGAGACAAACTCACACACGTGGCAGAGAGCATGAATCTGAAAATGCTGTGTGCTCCAGAGCTATTGCAGTGGAGGCAATGGTGTAGCCCTTATGCTGCACCAGGACTGGACAAGCTGAGTGTGGCCTTCTGTTCCAGAGCCTGTACTCTGCTTGAAAGGGAGGGAGGCCCAGAACTACTGTCAGGTGTGGCCTCTAGCTTATGTGCAGTCTTGATTCACTGTTGCTCTGTCAGGGATGATGGGAGTGGACACAGCTTCAGCAGCAGGGACCGTTGGGCAGAGACCCAGATCACCATGGCCACCTCCACTTAAAGCCTGGAGTTGTAAGTGAAGGACCCACAGGATTGTAGGCCAGGAAGAGTGAGTGTGCCCACAGGTCACATATTTCTCGGGATGCCCTACATTAGCCTGTCAGCTTTGTAAATGAACAGTCAGGTTTTAATTGAGGTCAAGTCAAAAGCAGTATTTAGAACACATGCCTCATATCTTCAAAAGAAGGAATGATGGAGGAAAAGTAACTGTAAATAAATAAACTGGCCAGAAATTGTTAATTGGGGGCAAAACCTAGACATGAAGTATGAATAGTGGTGAGAAGGAAGAAATTGGCATCTCAGAAACAAGTCATAGATTCATTGAAGCACAGAGGGAAAGTAAGCAGGGGCTATGAGTCTCCAGTAAGGAAGAAGTAGATAAGCTATTGAAAAAGTCACCTGTAATGCAGACACAGGTTAAAAACCTCAGAAGATCACTTAACAGAAATGGAAGACAGACTTAGGAGTGGGCACAGGCAGTCCTGATGCTTGCTGTTCCAGCAAACAATGGAAAGAATGACTGAGCAGTAGTGACTGGAATCTTTCAGAATTAGAACAAGACCCAGACTCTCTGGTTAAGAGCATACTCTGCAAACGGGGCAGAATAAATAAAGATAAATGCATACTCACCCTCATCAGAGGCAGACTGCAGAGCCTTAGGGATAAAGACGCAGGCTTCCAAACTGTCAGGAAAGAGAGACACATTACCTGTGAAGGAATAGCGCTAACTGACAGAAGACTTGTCATCATTACTAATAGGTACCAGGAAATACTTTCAAAGTGCTGAGGCGAAACAACCATAGCCCACAGTTTGTGCACTGCCAAATTATTTAAGTGCAGGGGACTTTAGATGTGGAAATGCTGAGACGATTTGCCTGCTGCAGACTTTTATTTGGGGAAAAAAACTATTCAAGGATATTTGTCAAAGAGAGCAAGAGAGGAACCCAGGTGCTATAAGGTAACAGTGCAAAGGCCCAGGTGTCACTGATGTGGCCCCCAGCATGTGGTGCTACTGGGACATAGTGTCTAGGAGGGAGGAAGTTAGGTCATGTAAAGTATCTTTGAGAGAGACATTGAAACTCCAGCCTTTCCTGTTTCTCTCTCTGTTCACTGGCTGCAGTGAGGTGAGCGGCTTCCTCCTCTCCTTTCTTCTGCCATAATGTCAGGCTGCCTTACAAGGTCAGGAAGCCCTGGAGTGAAACCTCTCAGACTGAGCCAAAACAAGCCACTCCTCCTTTTGTATCATTTGAGCTGTTTTGTCACAGAAAGGAAAGCAAAGACTAGTAAAGAGGACGTTAATACCTAGAAAGGTGGAAGACTTCACTCTGTTGTAGGTTAGCTTTACAGTATGAAGAAAATGCCAAGAGATGGCTTTGTCAGAGGCAGAGGCCTGTGCTACTCCCAGCACTGAGTTTCCTCTTTGTATTGGTTCTCCCATCCCTGATTCCATGACAGAGGAGAGAAGTGCACCGCAGGGCAGGGTTCTGAAAACCCTTACACTTAGGGACCTTTCTATATTTCAGTTGTTTTCTTCTCAGTTATTGAAATGGGGGACTGTTAACAAGCTTCCACTTGGTTCCTGAGGTAAACATTGCCATCATCATTCTGCTGAGGTAACAAATTTGTTCTTCTCACCCTATCTCACCCTTGTAGCAACTACATGTGCCTTCCAAGTCCCTGCACAATACAAGCTGTCATGTAGCTCAGTAGCAGAGGTCTTGCCTAACTTGTCTGCTGTGCATGAGGCCATGGGTGTACCTATCTCCCTCTCCCCTCTCCCCTCTCCCCTCTCCCCTCTCCCCTCTCCCCTCTCCCCTCTCCCCTCCCCCCCCCCACACATACATACACACACATACACACACAGACCTTGATAAGGATACTGGTCACCTTTGCTCCTTTCTTCCTCTTAAGATACTCTAGAACAAGACTGTCATCAATATAGGGCTTCATGTATTTTCTTCTCATCTACCTTCTTCTGGAATGATCAACTTAAAAATTATTCTAATAGCTTTTCTTCTGGGACAGAAGAAACTGTGAAATGTATTCCAGCCAACATAAACAGTTCTCTCAATGGACATGGCATCAGCCTGCCCTGAACACTGATATCTCTCTGACCGTATACTGATTAGTATGGCTCTCAGACCTCAGCAGACAATTCTTTGTTCAGTGGGTGGTGGTTAAAACAAAACTCACAAGTCAGAGAGCAGAGAGTATCTGTGAAACACTCAGCCATAAACAAGGCACCTGCATCAGAGCGCTTTTCCCCCAAACTCTTGTCAACATGGCAGGCTTGTTGTACTCCTGTGCCCACAATGGCTGCTGCCTGTACAAAGCCAGCCCAGTCAGCGTTCTGGAGGAGGTAGAGGATTTCATTAGTCCCCACCCCTAATTGAGGAGGTATATATGGTTTGATGGCTTCCAGGGGAAGGATAGTCAGTTTTCTTTAAGAGCTTGAGCCCTGATGGGTTAGCCACACTGTGGTGCATAGTCCTACACCTGTGAGTATATAGGCAGCACAAACTTGTAGGAGGAGCCCCAAAGTTGAGAGGGAAAGGGGAGATATGGGAGGAGTGGAGGATGAACACCGTCAAATACATTTTACACATGTATGAAATTCTTAATGGACTCATAAAATGTCTTATATATTTAAAGTAACTTAAAGTATAATTAGTGTCTCTACTTAGCTCCTAAATAAGACAAACATCTTCATCTCCTCCAACAAGGCTTTTCCAACACTTCCCATTCTTTATGATAGCTGTCTTGAGTTTTATCTTTTTAAGAAACACACACAAAAAAAGTTATTTCACTAAATTTTAAAGATTTTTATTTTTCATTATTCATGTGCACATGTCTATATGGGACTGGGTACACACATAGGTGCCTGTGGGGGCCAGAAAGAGGGGGTTAGATCCCTGCAGCTGAAGTTGTGGGAAATTGTGAACTACTCAATGTGAGGGCTCAGAAACAAAGTCAGAGGTTCTGAAGGAGCAGCAAGCTCTTTCAACTACTGAAGGTATAATAAACTATTATGTACCTAACAATATAGATTCAAAAACTGATGTAACACTGAGAGAATTACCATGAGAGTTTATGAAGTGACAGGAGTGGGTAATTTTATTATCTGTTATTAGAAACTGATAGGTCAGGAAAAATTCAACACATAAAATGAAAGGGATGTAGATTTGTAGGGTGCAATAAGAGAGGGAGCTCTATGTGTGTATATGTGTATATATATGTGTGTGTGTGTGTGTGTGAGTGTGTATAGAACTCTGTGCCAAAATGAAGATGGTCCAGTCTCCAACCATACTGAAAACATGTGCAGACTTGACCATGTTCTGTGATATAGAACAAGTTTCAACAAAACCATAAGTAATTGTTATCTATTTTTCAATATCTATGCAATTAAATTTGAAAATAGCAAGAGTTATTTTTAAAGCTGGAGGTATAGTTTCATGACAGCTGGATTTTTATCCCCAGTACAGAAATATATCTATATTTATATAAATATATTTTATAAAAGATACAGATGTCTAAATGAATGTATTTGAAAACTAAAAGAATTTATTGTTGAGTAATGTAAAAATAGTGGCATAAAATACAAATATATTTTCAGTATATCTAAAGATGTATTTAGAGAGACATGTTCTTATTTAAGGGCAAGAAAACCTTCAAACATCCGAATTAATCCTTTACACAGAAGAACAGATGGAAACCAGTGAACCAAGGAGATAAGAGAATTCAAGCCAGGCTTGCTCCATTTCTGTCCAGTTTAACACACCAATGTCTGGGTAGTGAACTCTTTACCACCCCGCCCAGGTCTGTGGACTGCACCCCTAAGTGAGTCAGCCAGTGACAAGAGAAGCAATGGGGTAAGGTTAATGGACTTGGGGCATACGCTAGTAAAATAAAAAACAAACAACAACAACAACAAAAACTTCTGATGCTTTGTATCCTCCTTAGAAGCCAAGCCCATGCAGCCCCTATACAGACGCCCTGTGGCACAATGAACTCAACTGGAGTTCACCGGGAATCTATCAGAGGGTGCTAGGCTTCCTGGATGGGCCAAGCATGGTAGCTCAGAGGAAAAAGTGAGACATGAACTCAGAAAATAACCCAAACAGTCAGGAGGCCTAGGGTGGGCCTGGGGCCATGGAAGCACTTAACTATGATCTTCCTGCCCTGCACCAAACATGGATGAACTGCATTCTCAGATGTGCTAAACATCAATAATTGCCATAGAATAAAGTAAAAATAGTGATATAAAATACAAATATTTCAAGCTCAACAATGATAATACTGTATTAAGCTTTTCAGTGTATCTGAAGGGGCATTTAGAGAGACATATTCTAAAGGATGAAGTTTGAAAGTGTAGAGATCTCTTGGATGAACCCTGTCTAATAAAACAAGGATTTTGTTCCAAGCCCATTGGAAGCAGCAGCCATCATATAAAGATAGACAAGTGTGTGCTATGAATGTTTAAGTGTATGAGTCTCTAAATAACTATAAAAGGCCAACTCCAGTTCACAAAGTTTTGCCTCTTGAAATTTTATTCACAGCTTTTAGTTTTCTTTTAATACCCTTTGATTTCATTTTCGTGTGTGTGTGTGTGTGTGTGTGTGTGTGTGTGTGTGTGTGTGTGTTTGAATGGTTTTGCATGTGGAAGCCTGGGGATGGTGTCTGGAATCACTCTTCCACCTTATTAAGTCAAGGCATCTAAATCAAATCTGGAGCTCTGACTAGCCACCTTGTTCTGGGCTCTGGCTCCACCTTCTGAGACTATCGAGATTATAGGTTAGCATAACCCCCCACACACACACACACACACACACACACACAAACACACACTGTTTTTATGTGACCTTTAGGATCCATACTCTGGTCCTCATGCTGGTACTGGTACTGAAGACACTTTAACCACTGAGCATTTCCACAGCCTTGTTTTGAGCCTCTACTGCTTTGCTGTGGTCTGCTATGTGTCAGGGCAGTGGTAAAAGTAGCCCACTTGCTCTGACACTTGACATTTGGTGATGCTCCTAAGATTATATGGCTAAATCTTGTGTCTGCTGCCGATTTTAAGATATCTACTTTGGTTAAGGAAGTTGCCTTCTGGTTCTAATTTGCTAAGATTTTTTTCTTTTATAATGAATTAATAATGAATTTATCAAATACTTCCTCTTTATGAAATAATCATAGATATTTTTCTTTGCATGTTAGTTAATTTTGGCTTGAAATCACTTCTGTAATTTCAGAATAATCCTTTCTTAACATACATTTTAACTCTACTAATGTTGTAGGGACATGCTTCTTTTTTTTTTCCATTTTTTATTAGGTATTTAGCTCATTTACATTTCCAATGCTATACCAAAAGTCCTCCATACCCACCCACCCCCACTTCCCTACCCACCCACTCCCCCTTTTTGGCCCTGGCGTTCCCCTGTACTGGGGCATATAAAGTTTGCATGTCCAATGGGCCTCTCTTTCCAGTGATGGCCGACTAGGCCATCTTTTGATACATATGCAGCTAGAGTCAAGAGCTCCGGGGTACTGGTTAGTTCATAATGTTGTTCCACCTATAGGGTTGCAGATCCCTTTAGCTCCTTGGGTTCTTTCTCTAGCTCCTCCATTGGGAGCCCTGTGATCCATCCATTAGCTGACTGTGAGCATCCACTTCTGTGTTTGCTAGGCCCCGGCATAGTCTCACAAGAGACAGCTACATCTGGGTCCTTTTGATAAAATCTTGCTAGGGTATGCAATGGTGTCAGCGTTTGGATGCTGATTATGGGGTGGATCCCTGGATGATCAGTCTGGCGGTTCCTCAGAAAATTGGACATAGTACTACCGGAGGATCCAGCAATACCTCTCCTGGGCATATATCCAGAAGATGCCCCAACCGGTAAGAAGGACACATGCTCCACTATGTTCATAGCAGCCTTATTTATAATAGCCAGAAGCTGGAAAGAACCCAGATGCCCCTCAACAGAGGAATGGATACAGAAAATGTGGTACATCTACACAATGGAGTACTACTCAGCTATTAAAAAGAATGAATTTATGAAATTCCTAGCCAAATGGATGGACCTGGAGGGCATCATCCTGAGTGAGGTAACACATTTACAAAGGAACTCACACAATATGTACTCACTGATAAGTGGATATTAGCCCCAAACCTAGGATTCCCAAGATATAAGATACAATTTGCTAAACACATGAAACTCAAGAAGAATGAAGACTGAAGTGTGGACACTATGCCCCTCCTTAGAAATGGGAACAAAACACCCATGGAAAGAGTTACAGAGACAAAGTTTGGAGCTGAGATGAAAGGATGGACCATGTAGAGGGACATGCTTCTTAATGCGCAACATAAATTGATGGACAGTTTTCTTCAACTGTGTGCAGGGCTTTTCTGATCTGGTCTTCAAGCCTCATAGAATGGGCTGAGCTTGCCTTCTCTGTCTCAAGGAATATTTTATATACAGAGTAGTTCCTTTACCCTGACATGTGATAGAACCACACCATGAACCCTCAGTCTAACCTTCTGTTTTAAGATGTGAAAAATAACTTCATTTGATCCATAGTTGTTGCTGTGGCTTTTCTATCATGAGTAGACATTATATGTTTAATCCAGGTTTTTAAATGTATTGTTACAGTTCCAAATGGGAAGAATCAAGCACATTGGTATAAGCTTTTAAGCATCATTTTAACTTTTATAACGCAATTCTAGGAACTTCCATCAGTGTTTTTTTTTAATGCTAGAGGCTGATTCTTTATTCTATCACTGAGCTACTGAGCTATTTCACCATCCCTACCATGGTATTTTGGTGATTAAGCATTTGGAGACCCACATCTTGGGGATCATAGCTCATATCATTATTTACAAAGCATGAGTTGAATTCCTATTGAAATACACTAGGTGTCCCATTGATACCTACCAGTTAGTAAAGTAACTGTTCCCTGTCTTCGTCCCCTTTGCTGTTGCTGTGATAAAATACCCTGACAAAAAGCATAAGGAGAAAGAGTTATTTGAGCTCCCACTTCAAATACACAGCCCATCACGAAGGGGAGTCAAAGTGGAGGGAGCTTCAGGCAGCTGCTCACATAAAAATCCACAATCTGGAACACATTTGCACAGCTCACTTGGTCCATATACAGCCCTAGATCAAAGCCCTGGGAATGGGAATAGTCCTGCCCACATTTGCAGAGCTTCCTGCTTAACAAAGTGAAGGCACAGGTCCATCTCCACAGATGCCCACAGGCCATTCTCACATGTGACTCTCGATTCTATTAAGTAGGCAACACCAGTCTTCATACTCCATTTAGTTAAACTAGTACTTTAGACTTCTTATGTTGCTTATCTTCAAAATAGATTATAATGCAATTAATTGTGTGGATTGTTAATTTTAAATGCATGGGGTTTTAAGCTACACTTACTACACTCTATATATTTTAAGTCTCTTGAAGGGAGGCATTTTGCCTGACCATGTCACTATATTGGCATGTCCACAGGCCACTAGCACAGATGCTCTGTTGAGGTACCTTCCCCTATTTCTCTGTGATCTTGCCTCTTATCAGAACTCAGAAAATATGGTACCTCAGGTACCCACTGAGACTGAGACTATGGTCTCATTCTCTAATCTCCCTAAAGTCCAATGTTTCTTGAGAGAAAGGGTTGTACAAGAAAAAGAGAATGCCTCATTCATAACCACAGAAGTGCCAGCTGCTCTCGTCATCCCCGGGTTGTGACGATGACAGCATCCTGACTCCCCTCTAGAGAGAGAAAGCCCAGGGTGTTTCTCAGAGTCAAGGAGGTTCTGCAGAGAGCAGCCCAGTGTTGGGACTGTTTGAAATGTGCGTTCTAAACTCACTCACTTGTTTGACAACTTATTGATATTTCCAGTTCAATATTCACTTATGTATGAGTCTTTAGTTCTTCAGAGAGTGTGCCATTTAAAAATTTTATATTTCTTCTAATCAATGACTCACTAAAGGGCTTATAGTAATACCAGATTTAGCATAAGTCAATTTATACATCTGCCCATCTCGAAAGTGCACAGATTTACGAGATGTTCCTGTAGGATTTTCTAGTTACATGCTGCAACACTTCTCATTGTGGAAATACTTCTAAAGTCTATATGTGTGTCTATATATATAATTATGCTATACCTATATACAGGCATGAATACAAATGCAGCATCTTTGAAGCATTCATAACTAATTTTAAATATTTAATGCAATGATGAACAGCTGAATTATTAAACCAAGAATAAGTGGAATAAAATGGGGGAAGTGATACATTTGTGTTTATCTCATCTTTAAAGCATAATTAAAAAATAATCTCTAAATGATGGCTTATCATCCCAGTCCCTGATATTAATAATTAGAAATTATAACAAAGAATTGCTTTACTAATTGAAATCTCAGTTTTAACAAGTTCTTACTTATTTCCCTATTAAGATGGCTTCCTGAAAGTACCACAAGAAGTTAATGAGTCCTGTGTTAATTAGGTTTGAACTTTTTTTTTTCTGGGGTATTCAAATAAAAAAAGCTGAAACACAGTATCTTCAAATTGTTTTTTAGTAAATTGACCATTAGTGACATTATAAATATATGGTAGTGTTATACATGAATGTGATAAGAATCTGAGGCATTCAAACTAGAATTTGCTAATTTTGAACACTGGTTTATCTTTTAAATTCATTTATTTCTGAAAATTCAAAACTAAAATCATGTTTTATAAGTATTTCCTAATTGGTGCTGAAACGCCCCATGAAAAATGTATTCTCAGCAACTAACAAGTGCATGTCTCTTTCTCCCATTTTGTCAGCCTCTTAGCAAGTACCCCGCCGTGTTCAATGACATTTCATTCTGGCTGCCCTCTGAGAACTACACGGAGAATGATTTCTATGACATCGTCCGAACAGTCGGAGGAGACCTGGTAGAAAAGGTTGATCTTATAGACAAGTTTGAACATCCAAAGTAAGTGAAAAACTTTCCGATTTTATCCCTTACCATCTCTGTGTGACAGATCCAACTTGGAGACTTATACCAGAGTTTTGCTGAAACCCCACACACCGAGACACAATGTCTTCTGACTCTGTACTGGGGGAAGGTTATGAAAACTCACATCAGTCCTCTCAAATGAACTCCTAAAATGGATTGTCCTTTCCTGCCTTGGTAAAGAAGGTGTATGAAGCAGAATGTTTGAAAGTCCTTTGGTTTCAGAAGTGGTTTCTGGATGCATGGTGCTCCAGGTGCAGAATTGATGGGATGGGGAAAAGACTTCCAAATGAACTCAGCAGACCTTGGTCCACATAAGATCCACTGTAGGTCTTCATACTCACAGTGCCCCAAACGGTGCCTTCTTGGAGTTTTCGGTCTTGTGGGAGGGGCATATATTAAATAAATAATTGCACACACTTTCAGTCTAATAAGGGAAAACATGTTATCTATCAGTGAGCTGACGCCAGCTGGGGAGTGGACCTGGAAGATCTTGATGGTGAGCAGATAACCATGAGGGGAAATGACCTAATGGCACCTGTCTGCAGTCCCACTGCTCCAGAGACTGAGGCAGGACGACTGCAAGTTCACAGTCAGTTTAAGCTGTAGAGTAAGTTCAGGACAGGCTGGGAACTTCATGAGATCCAGAACCAACTTTTAAAACTTAACAAAAGGACAGTGACAGAGCATCTGCCTAGCATGTGTGAGGTCTCACGCTCAATCTCTAGCACCGTAGAAAGTACTCAGAAAAGGTGCGCTGAGCAGTCTAGGGATGAAAAAGGAACATTCCAGGAAGCAAACTCGAAAGCTTATGTCTGTAACCATAGCCCTTGGAAAACTGAGAGAAAGGAATTACCTCAAGTTCAAGCTAACCGGGCCTTCATGAGACCCTACCTCAAAAGATCAAAAGAAAAACCTACATAAAACATAGAAATCGAATAGAATCCTCTGTTGGTGGGACAGTGACACGTGCAAGATGCTGAAGGCAGCAAAGACATATGACTGCAGGCTCCAGGGGGAAGCAGATGAAAAGGGTATCTCTTTGGTAGAGTTGTATCCACAGGATCAGGCAGGGCCAGAAGGTGCAAGGCCTGAGACTTGCAGTTTACATTAGCTGCGATTTGATGGTCCAGCGGTACTTGAACAGGAAAGTTGGAGATGGTTATCTTCCTGACTCATGCTTTTCCAAAGATTCTGCTTGACTTCCAGCCAGCAAAAGGCAGGATGGTCCCTGATCTGGTCTAACAGCCCTTGCCATCCCTGTCCCGGTCTTGACATTTGTATCACACCCTCACTGCTTGCATGTGAGGCAAACTCATGCTGCCTTGCACTTCACACTCGGCCCTGCTAAACACTGTCCCGCTGTGTGCTTCTTGCTTTGCTTCTTTAACTCTCTTTCCCGTGTGATGGTGGCATTTGGAACTCACTTCCAGCTTCTGCCTCACTCTCCCTGTTATTTAGATATCCTAAAGTTCACAGTCAAGGGTACGGTTTTCTCAGACTGGCAGTCTGCTTATACCTGGATGAGTGTCACTTGGGTCAGACATAACATCCTTGACCTACCCTTTTTTGTATTGAGAGTTTAACTTAGTATAAAGGAATCCAAGGCCACTTGACCTTTTTGGGTTTTTGTCCTAAAGGAATTTTTGTTTTCTACAAAGCAGGATCAGGATAGCCCTCCACAAAGAGTAGCCTGCTCTTCCTGATTTGTGACCTCTTAGGAAGGAGATCTGACCATGCTTTTGGTTTAGGGAAGTTTTCTTAAATTGTATCTTTACAAGTTTGTTCTTAGAACTTACTTTATCTGAGTCTGCTCCTTTTATTTTTCTCTCTCATCTTTTAAATCTCTATTTCCATTTCCCCTCTGGCCTCCTTGCTGTGATCACGTCTGACCCTGGTGTTACCTTTTCTGCCTCCCCTTCTTGTCTGCACATCCGTGCTAATCTTCAGTTACTATTTCCCCCTCTGTGACATCCTGAGAGCTCACATCCCGCTCCTCCAATGCTGCCATCTCCTCCCTATTTCTGTTTTATCATCTTCCTTCATAGAGGAATTGCTTCGCTTGGGTTTATCAGTTCCCGCAGAATACTTCAGTCTATTGTGGTTGATGTGTGTGTGTGGAGTCGTGGGTGCCTTTGTCACTCTCATTGAATGTCTTGGGTTTCCTAGACCACGTGCTTGCACAGCTTGGCAGGCAGGGCTGGGTGTTGCCCTGTGGGGAGGCTCAGGTCCTTTTTCACGGTAACTTGTTTTTATACCAGCAAGGCTTCCTTTTTCATGACTCCCAAGAACCAACTCTTCTTACAGGACTGGAGGGTGAACCCAGACCTCGCACTTGCTACTCTACCACTGACTTACATCCCTACACATATTTCTGCTTTTTATGTTAGATGAGGTCTCAGTGAGTTGCCCGGTCTGGCCTTGAATTCACTCTGGCCAAGGCAGACTTGAACTTGGATCTTCCCCTTCTTGGCCTCCTGAGTGGCTCAGATTACAGATGTATATTGCCAGGTCCAGTTCCGTTTTCCATTCCTGTCTCCCACCCTAAATCTACACTTGTTCAAAACAGAGCGCACATTTGCTGAGACTTCCTTTGTACTTTGGATTATAAACTTTAGCTCTGGGGTAAAAGCAAAGCCATTTGTCTTTTGATGTAAACAGTTACATGTGTTTCTTGACTGCATCTTATTTGCTTTCTACTCGATTTCCACTTTTGGAGCCTATACGTGCCACTTGCCTCCTGATTTTGCATAAGATGCCTAGCTGAGATGCAATGGCTGGTGCTCTAGCAGCTCTTTTGTACCATGGTGTGAATCTGTCAGGAGAGCAGCACCATATAAGCCCAAACCCCTGGCCTTGGCATATATGTCACCTTGGGCCCTAGAACTTTAGGTGAGAGTGAAGTAGCTGATTGAAATCAGACATTTGTCATGCATTTCCAAAGTAACACCTAGCTCTTAACACTGAGGAACACGTCAGAGGAACGATGTTCCATAACTGTGCTGCTCACTGTGGGGTAATTCTCAAGCAGTCTTGAGGACAGAGGTTATCATAGTCTCTCCAGTTCAGATCAAGGCCACTTTGTGTGCCTTTTTATCTCTCCAAATATCTGACTCTCTGTACAAAGTGTCTGTGCACAGGCTGGCTGTGGCTCAGGATGCCCTGGGCGTCAGATATGGCCTGTGGGCTACAGTTAGCTGACTCAAGACCTCACTTCACAGAGTTTGCAGTCCTGGCCTGAGAGGCTGGTCTTCCTGAGTATCCTGTGCCCTCTGCTCCATCAGAAGACCCCCTGGCTGAGTGTGGAGTAAATGGCTTCCTGAGCTCATACTTGCCAGTGCCCACCTCCCTGTGAGCATTTTCTGCAGACCAAAGTGAAGCTACTACAAAGGAGCCTGGACTCTGTCTCCATTTGATATCCACCACTGTGTCACACATCACCATGGGAGCAGCAGAAAGATTTTCTCCAAAATAAAGGAGTTGTTGAATAAATTGGGTATTGTGTTTGCACATCTCAGGATGTCTGAGGAAAGCACAATCTACTGAATATGGGACTAATTTCATAAAGTTCAACAAATGGAGGAACTTTGTGTCTATTATAGATAATAGTCTGTCTCCCTGCAGGAAGATGGATGCGTGGCTTAGGGAAAAATGGCATTTGGTTCTTGGTGGTCATTCAGAACCTTTTTCCAGAAGGTCACTGTGATTCCCTCTGTGGGCCACTAAATGTACTAAAGGGACTCTGCTTTCCAGAAGTTAACCTATGGCCAGTGCCACTGTGGCCACTTCCCAGGGTTGCTGTCCAGGACTCTGGATTATTGCTGGCTAGGTCTGTCGTCTAATGAAGACAAACCGTAAGTCATTGTGTATGTGCCGTCCTCTCCCTTAGGAGGCATCAGGCGTCTTTAGTCTCCTAGTTCATACAACTTTTAAGAAGTATAGTGCCAAGTTTATTTTCCTATGTGACACAGTTATTCAAAATCTTTCTAGCCTGGGGCATAAGAAAGTGGAGCTCAGAAACCTCCCCGTTGTCTGCAGGCTCACACTGCATTCGGAGTGTTACTGCAGCAAGTTACTGTGAAATACAGAGATAAATTATAAAGTAAAATGCCCCCAAATAGGATGGTTTGGGTTAAGTTTGCGACAGATGTTTTTGAGAGAATTGAAATGTTGTTGAGATTTTTACATATTTGGGTTGACTCATAAGAAGTGCATAGTGGTAAAAAATGCAGATATCCAGGGCTAGCTTGAGAAGCAAGATATAGTGATGTCCCCACACCAGCTCTGCTTGTAGATACAAGTCTCTGGAAAGCAGGTCTCCCACTATTCATGTGGCCATTGTGAGGTCTTCTTAACCTTGTTAGTCAGAGCTGTGATGCTATAGGGATAAATCCTGTCCCAGGGGTCACTAAAGAAGAACGTCAGTTTTCTTCTTAGGAGAGATTATATCTACTACTAAGTAATACTAAATACTACTACTAAAGTAGTCTTTTTATACTTTATATTCTGTACTTCTGTATATCAAATACCATATTTTTTGTAGAGATTATATGTTTCTTTTGTAATCTATCATCTCTTACTACATTTTCACAGAGGGTATACCCAATCACTGCCATTTTCGCAGGCTCCCACAGGGGTCTTCACTGGGAGAAGTTCTTCTCCAGGGCGACAGCCTGGCTCTCTCGGGACAGAAGGGATTTACTTAAGGATATATTTGAATCATAACTGCAAGGGTCTTGGGAACTGAGGCATTTCTGAAGGTCTAAGGCCCTCCACATCTGGATATTCTATCCCATTTCTTCTGTTTCTCAACCAGCCTATATTCAGCTTCCCACTTCATACACACACCTCATGGTGTTTCCTGTGTAATCCTCTTCATTATTACTTGTGGCTTCTGTAGGGAGCCACTAGCTCAACTGGTGTAATTTATTACCACCATCTTTGGGGCAAAGGGCTTTGATCAGGCTGCCTTCTGGGGCTCTACAGTCTGTGGATGGCCATGATGAGGCCAGGAATCCAGTTCTGGAGTAGTTGGGGCCACTCAGCAAACAGCCCTGCTCTCCCATACAATCTCTAGGAGGGCTGATAGGACTGGACTTTCCCAACCAACCCATAAGTGCTGCCTCCCTTCCCTGTCCAGGCTGCTCATGTGCCAGCTCTGTGATGTCTCTCCATTGCTCGCTCCTGTCTTACACTCATTTACATGGCTGCAGGTTCAGGGTGAGAGTGTCCTGAGGGCTACTGCATAGTAGGTGCTGTGTTTGGAATGCTTGTTTGTTTTTCCAAAATCATGCTGAGGTTTAATTACCACTGTGATAGTCCCAAGAGGTGAACCTTTTGAGATGAGACGTGTGCATGTCACAGGCTGTGCCCTCGTGGATGGGGTTCTTGCCCTTCTGGAGGAGGATTCAGAGCTCCTTGTCCTGTGCTTCCCATCCATCCTGATAGGACACAGTCTTGGTGCTGGTGTCCTTTTGTCCCTCCAGCCTTGTGAGCTAAGAGGAGCTATACGAAGATAACAACACATGTCCCTCCCAGACATCGGTCTGCTGCCCCTCATCTCATACTTGCAGACTGGGAGAAATTACTTTGTATTTTTTTTTAATTGTCCAGGCTAAGTAAGGTACTTTGTAATAAGCAGTAAAAATAAACTAAGAGAGAAGTAGCTCCCTTCCATCTCATCTCAGTGTTTGTAATGGTGGTGGGAGCCTTACTGTTCTCAAGCACTTGCTTGATGAGTGGGTGACTCATCTTCTTTCTTAGAGGAGCTCTCCTTGGCTAACATATGACTCTGTTAACAGAAGCAGAGCTGATGTGTTCAGTAGAAGGAACGTGGAACATGTAGTTGGAAGCTGTGGGTCAGGTCCTGAACTCATGTCTATGTGTAATATACTGAGCTTTGATTAACTCATCTGCTATTAGAAGTGAAATTTTTCCTCAAATAATTGCCTTAAACTAGGGCTCCATGTGTGATAATGCCATGGACAGCAGCAGGTGGGAGCCTCTATTTGTTAGTCACACTTGATCTTCTGAAGGAACCAAATGAGGGCCCTATCTGAACTGAAAGACAGCGATAAAGGTTGGTGATGATGAAGGGGGAGGGGAAGAGGAAGAGGGGGAAGAGAAGAAGAAGAGGAAGAGAAGGGGGAGAGGAGAAAGAGGGGGAGGGGAAAAAGGAATCTGCTAATCTTTGGAGAGCCCTAGGTACAGAGAGTTTGTCAGAAGTTGTGTCCCTTGAAAATGACAGCATACAGAACCATAGAGATGGCCAGAGGCAGCAGGGTCTTCCTTTGAACTTGCCCGTCCCCTTCCTTTTCTGTTCTTCACTGCAGTGCTGCTGCAGGGACAGAAGAACTTGTCATGCTTCTGGCGGCCTGGACAGCGATTCTAGGAGCTATTTTTAGCTAGGACACTGGTTTGTACCTTTCTTCCTGCTTTCCCCATGCTGCCCTTTTGTAGCATCCCATGAAGGATACATCACATTTCCTTCACATAGCAGCCCTCTGTGCTCACAGCATCAGCCAAATCAAAACAGTCACTTAGTCCCTCAGCACCTGGTTTGGTCCTCATAACACACCAGTGCTTGCCGGAGGCTTCTGTGGGATTACCTTCAGCCCTGCCCTGGTTGTCAGGAGAGTCCTTAAATAAACAAGCACCATTGTTTCAAACAAGAGTAGCACCTTACTTTGTCTTAAATCCTTAACTGACTTTTACTTCGTGGTTTGGCTGAACCTTGAGACAAATACAGCTTCAAGTGGGAGGCCCAGCAAATCCCGTGCTGGCTGAATGGAAGATGTGAGAGAGACAGTCAGTGATGTGAGCAGTGTCACACAAGCATGGGAGGGTGCAGGGAACCCAAGCTGTGAGTTCAGAAGGAACAAAAGGCTGCCTCTGTCCCTGTGTGCTGCTAGACAGGAATAAGGTATGATCAGGGATCTGCTTGTTACACAGTTCCAGGCTGAGATGTGCCTGGTGAGCATCTGGTAACGGCCTTCTCACAAGGGCCAAACACAAGAGAAAGGAGCATGCTGCTCTTGACGCTCCTCACAGAGCCATAATCCCACGGTGGGACTCCTCCTCTGAGCTCTTGGATCACCATTATTCCCTGTCCCAGTTTGCTTCTCTGTTGCTGTGAGAAGACACTAGCCACAAACAACTTGGAAAGGAAAGTGTTCGTCTTAGCTTTACAGGTTACAGTCCATCATTAAGGGAATCCAAGGGAGGAGCTTAGAGCAGAAGCCATGGAGGAATGGTGCTTGTTGGCTTGCTCCAACCAGGACCACCTTCCCAGGGTGGCATCACCCACAGTGAGCTAGGTCCTTTTCCCTTAATTAGCAATCAGGAAAATGCCCCCATAGCACCAATCTGGTGGTGACAGTTTTTCAACTGAGGTCCCCCTTCCCAGCTGTGTGAAATTGTCAACCAACAATAACCATTTTGCTTCCAAAGACCCACCTCCAGATGGCATCAGCTCTGAATTGGGGGACAATTTTCTGACACATGGACTTTGAGGGGGGCATACATTCAAACCACAGCAGAAGACATGTATTCCCTTATAAACATGTTAACTTATCTGGTAGAAATCTGGAAAGTCATTGATCTAATTCTATTTGCCATTTTTAAGGGTTCTCTTGCCTTCTTTTTGGGACAAGCTGGCCATAAGAAGACTTCATGTTGGAAAACAAGTTGAGGGTTTGTGTTTGTCTGTCTAGTTTGTTGTTTGAGGAACACTATTCCAGAAACATGAAAAAAAATTATGTCTTTCTATGATGTCAGAATATATTGAATAACAAACTTATAATGTAAGGTGCTTTTGCAGGCAACAGTTTCTCTGATAATCCCAGGCTTTGGTAAACTTGTCAAGGTGAACACAGATTCTTTTATTTCTATCTTATTTTCTAATATTAACTCTTATCACATGTCACACAGCACACAGTACTCCCCCCTATACACACACACACACACACACACACACACACACACACATACAACCTGTACCTACATTTAGAAACCAGCATCCTCTCTGGCCTCCGTTGCACTGTGCTCACATGCATGTACTCTCATACATACCTCATATAGTTAAAATCAATAAAAAATTTAAGAATCTGGACGACAAACAGTCTGGGATAAGGCAAGGTCAGGTCCTGTGGGAGAAGATGACTGGAAGAATATTTAGATGAAATGGGAAAAGTGGACATTGGAGGACAGTGCAGAAGTGATGGACCTAAGTATCACCCAAAGCCTGATTGTGTGACCAAGAGAGCAGTGTTCGACAGTGAGGTAGAAATGGAGTAGAGGGAACAATGCCCTGGTTATTTTGGACTTCCCTAATTTGGGGGTGTTGGCCACAAGGGCCCCCGAGAGAGGCACAGTTACACAGTGTACTGAGCAACTCAAACTCCAGAGGAGACCCTTGTGAGAAGAGCTTCTCAGTGTCTGGCTGAGGAAAACAAAAGGAAGAAGAACTCTGGAAATGTCAAGGTGATCCGAGAATGGAGAGAAAATGTGAAGGAAGGAACAGAGACTGGGAGTCGCCTTCTTGCAAGACCCGTTCCCATGCAGTAAGAGTGCAAGCCTGATGACAGGGCTCTGACACTGAGGGCCTCAGTTTTGTGATAGAATGAGACCTGAGGAGTTGTGTTTCTGTACACGAAACTTGCTTCCACAAGTTAGTGATGGGAGAATTCCTGTTTTCAGTGTGTATGTCTTGGATGTCTTGTGGACTAGTGTGTTTTGACTGGAAGTTAGACCTGCCTCTTCTTAGTTATGTGTCCCCAGATGATGTTTGAAGGAATGCTGTGAGAACTTTTCCTTTTCTTGCCATTTCTGTTATTTTCCCATCCTTGTACAACCAGTACGAAGGGTGGGATAAGACAGATGATGGGTCTGTAGTCCCTTTCTGGGCACAAATTACTTGGTTTAGAGATGAGAACTCTGGGCCAGCTAGGTCACTGGGTGAGAGCACTTGCTCCCAAGCTTGATGACCTGAATTCAATCCCAGAACCCACTTGGTACAAAGTAGGAAATGACTCCTCAGGTTGTCCCCTGACTTTCATGTACCTACCGTGGCACACATATGTGTGTACACACATGTGTACATACATACATACACACACTCACAGTCACACTCACACTAAATAAATACAGAAATGTTTGACATTTTAAAGTTGACAACTGTGCTGGAAAGATGGCTCAGCAGTTAAGAGCACTTGTGAAGGGACTAAGTTTGATTCCCAGCATCCACATGATCACTCACAACCTCCTGTAACTCTACTTCCAGTTCCAATGGGTCCAGTGCCCTCTTCTGGCCACTTCAGGCACCAGGCACACATGTAGTACACAGACATACATGAAAAACAAAACACTCACATAAATAAGATAAATCTTAGGGGGAGAGAAAGAACAACTTCCTAGCACTGAGGACCTAAGCTGAGTTTCATTAGTCCTTAAACCCACATCATGAGGCTCACCCATGACTCACTCTCTAAAAGGAAGCAAGCAAAGGAGAATGTGAATGGAATTCGAACTACACTTTGATCAGCATTTCTCAAAATGGGAGGCAGGAAAAACAATCTTGTTATAAGTTGTACATACTTCTTTCCTGCTTTGCCTGGCAGGGGAATCTGTGTGCCTACTATGTGGAATCGTCACCTCCATGTCTTGAGAACCAAAGTGCAATATGACACAAAGTACCCATGGTTCTTGACTTCTGCTCACCTCTGCACCCCAAAACAGCATCCCCAAGAGGAGAGAAAGCCACAGAAAAGGAAGATGTAAGGAAATAAAAGAGGGGTGATTATATTTAGATTTTTTTTAACCTAGATTGAATTGATGAGTGTTTCTCCATAGAACGTCTTAGTTTTGGGGAATCCTACATCTTAGTTTTGGGATTCCTGCTGCTCCATGTACCTGCTTAAATCTGAAATAACGTTATACCATGTCTGATGCAGGAATATACCTGCAATATTAGACAGATCAAATTCTCAAGAAGACTAGTGTGCATAGGTGCTATTCTTAGCACTGTATGAGGAAAGGAGATCAATATACATATTCAGGATGAAAATCTAATTGTTAGTCCCAAACCGAAATTCAAGGTTGCCCTAACCTTCAAGGCAAGACTGATTCCAGGTTCTTTCAGAACCTGTTCTTTCAGAACAGATTTGAACCAGGAGTTCTCTTCCAAGCAGTGCCCAGTCCAACGCTTCCTTTCCAAATGGGACCATTGTGCAGGTCTGTGTCTTTGTACTGCGCTGATCAGATGTCAGGCTATTTTAAATAATACCTTCACTTAGGTTTCATTTGTACTTCATGTTGTAGTTTAAAACTAACAATAATTGCAGATTTTTAAAGAGGCTAACAGTCAGCCATTCTGACACTGTTTCAATACATTTCACTGTGTATACCTTAGACCTGCAAGATCCCATCATGAGATTCACATGTAATAAAATGGTTTCTATCCTGCAACGATTGACATATCCACCCGGTTACCCATCTCCCCCTGTTACAAAAGCAGCTGCCGGGGACTCATTCCTCGGGGCCACAGAGCCACTGTTGGCCTCATCCATGGTTTCTGTGCCGTGTGCTAGAAATTTCCAGCTGTCATTCTGCTCTCTTGCTGCTTTGTACCCTTGACCCAGGTCTCCCCCAAACATTGTATTTGTTTATCAGTAGAGTATTCAGATTATGTTTTTAATACTGGTTTTTCTCTCTACCTCCCACTTAAAAAGAAAAGTTTAAAATTCTCCTTGTTAAAATGTGATGCAAGTGAATTCAGTGGGAAGACAAACACCAGCATCTCACAGGGATATTGGGACAGTCTCTCTGGGCAGGACCTTCTTGTACTACCTTAGCTTCCGTGTTTTTCTCTCCACTTTCTTTCTGCTGGGGATGTACAAACAACAGCATCTCTTGCCCATTATCGTAAGCTTTTATATGGCCAGAGTACTAGACTGAGGCCTCCCATTTTTGTTTCTAGTCTTTTTCAGATAGTTGTCTACCTTTTATTACCTTTGCAATGTCCAAGGCATTGATATATTTTTATATCTTCACAAGTAACATTTTCCACCCATTTATTCCATTGCTTTTACAGGTAGAAAGTCCTTTATTCTCCAAAGATGTTGTAGATCTTTACTTATATTTCTCAAGTTGCTCTTAAACTGTTCATTTCCAGTTTTATCTTGGCTTTAACACTGTATCATAAAAGTGAATATCATATTTTTATTTTCCTAAGTAGTTAAACAACTTCCCTGATGCCACTTCTAAAGTTATCCGTTTGGAATAAATGAATCTTTTACAGAAGACATAAAGCCAATTATTCCACATGACATTTTCAAAGCTATCCCAGAGACCAGCCTGTACATGCAACAGGTTTGTCTCTGGCTTGACCTTTGTAAGTTCCAGTCATTGTCAAAAGACACCTCGCTTTCACTTCTACCAGAGTGGTCCAGTCACAATTCCCTAGGCCCTTTGTTGAGGCAACCAGGCCACCAGAGGTGATGGAGGGTAATGCCTTGTTCCCTTGACCCATTGGATAGCTTGTTCCTAGGATTCTCTCAGCCACTGTAGCAAGACTTAACCTGGCCACATAGCTTCCCTGTTGTACCTTTGTTCTAGTCTAACTTATCTTACTAAGTAAGCCCTGGAGGGAAAGAAAGGTATTATCACTCAGAACTGAGAGGCATCTGCAGGCTTGTGGCATGGCAAGGACTTTTAATGTCACCCTGAATTCAGCTCCTACCCTTGTCATTTTTGGGGGTGTCAAAGTGGAGTCAGTTATTTCCTAAGCCTCATCAGCTTCCTGATCTTTAAAATGGATTTAACAGCGAACCTACCTTAAAAGTTATTTTGTAAAGCCTGACATGGTAGTGCTTAGGAAGCTAAGGCAAGATCAAAAGTTGTTGTCCTGTTTCAAATACATAGCAAGTCCCTGTGTCAGAAAAGTGGGAGGGAGCAGAGATAGCATGCCAGTATCCACTTAGCATTGACTAGTGATGGCAATGATAAAATCCTATGGGGGAATATCTTCTTGGAGGAACTAATTCTACATCACGGTGAGCACCCTCCTAATCCAGCCAAGCTCTGATGAGAAAGCTTTGTGTGCTCTGTGGACTCTGATAAAGCTCATATTCAAAATAGGCATCAGTTTGTTTCACTGATAACTCACTTATATACTGCAGTCACTTTCTCAAGAGCTAATTGTTTTGGAAAGAGCAAAAAGGGCAAAGCAAGACAAGGGAATCAGGAGGAAACACAAGCTGTGTGTTTCCTTAGATCTGTGACCCCAGCTTCTGTAATAATGTAACGAAATCATGTCTGTTTCTTTTTGAAGCACAGTAACTCTGTGGGCAGCAGCTCCTCCTGAGGGAACATAAAATAGAAGGAAGCTACTGGGTGCCTGTGGTAACCCTGACAGAACCAGTGCCTGCAACCAGCATCACTGTAAAGAGGGCACGTGTGTGATGGTACTTGCAGCTTGGACAGGTGTCCTGGAAGGAATGGGAGGAGCTCTCATGCAGGACTGAGAGGGCTTGGCTGAGGTGCGCCCACAGAATAGGCCTTTGGTTTCTCAAGTGTCAGTTCAGAACCAATGTCTACCCCAGAGGTACTGCTTAGCAGAGGGACCTACAGGGTCATGGCTCTGTGCAGTCAGATTTGGAATGCAGTAAGCAGTTTCTTTGGTGGTGTGAGTGAATGCCAAGGAGTTGCTGCTGTCACTGTTCCTGGGACAAGGTTGTCAATCACTCTTAGGACATGACACTATTCTGCCATTACCTATTGGTGTTCTAAAATATACTTTACAGTAAAGTGATTCCTGTAACAGCAAATACTAGCTAGTTCATTTAAAATAGCATTGCTATACTGAGTTTCAAACAGCAATGCTTTAAAATATGATTTTATGGAAGCATAATGGGTTTGGTAGTTTGGTTTGGCTTGGCTTGGCTTGGCTTGACTTTGCAACAGACCTTCACCAAATAGGCCAGGCTGGCCTGGACCTTAAGGTCCTTTGTGAGCTTCCATAGAGCTAGGATTATAGCTGTGTATCTTCATACCTGACTGCTTGGGCTTTCTGTTCAATTTTGTTTTTCACTTAATGTACTTTTCAAAATTGAACATAGGTTTTTTTTTTTCATACAGTATATTGTGATCATGGCTTCTCTTCCCTCATCTCTCATGTCCTCCCACCTCCTGACCATTACAGCTTCACTCCTTCTTTTTCTCTTTCTCCCACTTTAAAAACCAAACAGACAAATTTAAAAAACAAAACAAAACAAAGCAAAACCAAATAGGACAAAACAAACAAAAGAAAAAGAAGAAACAGCAAGAGAAGCACATATACACTCAGATCATACCCGCACAGAAAATCCACAAAATTATAAAATTAGAAACCATACTATATAAGCAGAAGACAAGAGAGAGAGAGAGAGAGAGAGAGAGAGAGAGAGAGAGAGAGAGAGAGAGAGAGACCAAACAAAGTATTATGAGACAAAAGAAATTAAGTCTCCCAAAATACCATTGAGTTTGTTTTGAGCTGGCCATCTTCTGATGGCCATGGAGCCTACCCTTGAGTATGGTTTGTATACCCCTGAGACTCCATTGAAGAAAACTAAATTCTCCTTTGCAAGTGATTGTCAGTTGGAGATAGCTTCTTAGTTCGGGATAGGAGAACATGTGTACTTCCCCCTCTCTGTGCTGGGACCTCATCTGGCTTAGACCTTTGAAGACCTATGCATGCTGCCATTGTCTCTCTATGAGTTCATGTATGCATCAGTCATGGTATTTTGAATGCCTTGTTTCCTTGGTGTCTTACGTCCCCTCTTCTCCTACGTTCTCTGAGTCCTGAGGGAAGGGATATTATGGAGATACTACATTTAAGACTGAGTCTTCCAAGCTCTCCCAATCTTTTACATTATCCCATTGTGGATCTCTGCATTTATTCTCCTATACTGCCAGTGAAAGCTTCTCTGTTGTTAACTGGGAAAGACACTGATGTATGGGTAGGTATGATGGAATGTTGTTGGCAGTCATTATATTGCTATATTTCTTTAGTAGCATAGCAGTATTCACATAGGTCCATGACCTATCTAATCTGAGGTTCTTAGCCACTCAAGCATTGTCAGGCATGGGTTCCATCTCATGGTGTTTAATGCTGGACACCTTAAATCTAATCAGAGAGTTGTTGGTTACTCCAACAGCTCTTGTGCCACTGCTGCACCAGCATATCATGTAGGCTCATCATCATCGTAGAGCAAAGGTCTCCTAGCTGGGTTGGTGTTGCCTTTATCCTTTGGTAATTTGCAGAGTACCTTCCAGTACCATGAACACTATTCATTAAGAGTGAACAACACTCTAGTTAGGCACTGGCTCAATTTCTCTAGGTTCAGTGAGTTATGTTGCTATCTTCTTCAGTGGTAGGACCTTGCCCTCAGTTTGTAGAGAGAAACCAATAGCCTTGGCAGAAGTCTAAGTTGTTTGGAGGTTGTCATGGGGTCCCTTTCTTGCAAGAGATGTCTAATTGGGGCTTTGTTCTCACTGTTATTTTGGGATTCCATTTAGATTTATTTCCTTCCTTTATATTAAGACACCCACTGTAGTAGTTTTCTAAGTGACCCCTCAGGTAGCTTTTAGTAATTTTTCAGCCTTTTGAACATTTGAAATTTAAAGTGACATATGAATTTAGAATGCTGGACAAAATCCAAGTCAATGGCAATGTTTTGTTTGATTTGGTTATCTGCAATAGCATTTTCCCATACATTTCAGACTGGCTTGAACTCACGATTGTCGTACCTTTGCTTGCTGATATTTAGGCTTAAGCCACCATGCCTGGCTAAAAAATGATCACATTTGAAAAGAAGATTGAAAGGTCCATCTTTCTTTTTCATGCAAATGTGTGTCTGTGTAAGCTTATATAGAGGTGGATATATGGATACAAGTGCCTATACATATGCCTGTGTTCCCTCCAAGGTAAGAAAAGGGCATGAGATTCCTCATCTGATGCTGCAGCCATTTGTGTGTAGCTTGACTGGTTAGGTGGGGGTACTAGGATCTTAACTCCAGTTGTGGTCACCCAGCAAGCTGAGCCATCTCTCCAGATCCTCCATGTTTCTTTTTATGTTGGTACTTTCATTTGTTTGCCTTCTGATGCAACAACACAGAAGGAGGGCTACCTGAAGAGAATGGGGCGATTGGTGGAATAGAGAAGGGAGATAGGAGAGTCCAAGCAACTCTCGTGTGCCTTGGGGAGGAGTGTTAAGCCTTGATCCATTTCAAGTTCTTACCCCTGGAGTATAGCAGAAACATCCTAGGGATCCAGTCCCATTTCTGTCTCTGAGACCCTTTTGTTGGCCTGGGTGCATCCCTCTATCAGCAAGTCCTTGGGTACAGGCTTGCTCTCCTAGGCCTACCTCAGTGATAATTTTAAACCTACCCACCCAGTGTTTACACCCTACACTTAGAGAATCGTCTGGGAATCCTCTCAGACATATTCAAAAAAAACTCTTGGGAATTTTGGAGAATCAGAAGTCTGCTTCCCTCCCTTGGGTAATCTGCATAAATGCCCTGTGGAAAACTCTCTAAGGCTGAGAAAGGCCACATTCTATTATAAATTAAGAGACCAACCAGATCAGCTCTCCTGTTTACAAATGGTTAGGTGTGAGCAGTACCTAAGAAGGCCTTTGAAATGACTGTATTCTGCTCACAGACCACCCGACAAGCCAGTTGGAACTCTTCAGACTTAGCACTATGCCTTGTATCAGGGTATATGTAGCCGTCTGGCTTCTTCCTCAGGGCCAGGCCACCAGCCTGGACTCTGGAGGTCTTTGAAGGGTCACCAGCCCTCTTCTGTCACTTCTGTGCTCTGAATGTGCCCCTATGTTCCCCTAGGAGAGTGTTCTTGAAGAGAAAACTTATAATTTGGGGTCTTATAGCATTGTGGTATCTAAGCTCAAGAAATTCAGGGCTGAAGAATAGACCCAGGCTGATCCAGGCACAGCCAGATCCACCCTGTAGCTAAGAATGTCCGGCCATAAAAGATAAAAAAGAAAGTGCAGGAACTAGCCAGGGCTATCAGGACCAAATGGCCATCTGGCAGGGTGGTGCCTCCCGGGCGGCACCTCCCTATAGCCCACCATAAATCATACATTGACCAGGTGTCCTGCTGACCTCGAGAAGTCCAAGCCCTTGTGCCTCCCTACACCTTAACTAGCACGTACTGCCCTGTTAATTTGTAATCACCTCGCCGACATTTAAATAAGCCAATCATGTGTAACTGCGCAAATTCCTTCGGCTCCCTCCCTTTTTGGTTTGTGGTTTTTGCCTTTATAAGCCTGTAAAAAGTTTAGGCCGGGTCGAACTCCCCTGCCCCCTGTGCGGTGCATGAGTTTCGACCCCAGCATGCTGGCTTGAGCGCTCTTTTGTTGTTTGTGTGTGTGTGTGCCATTAAAAGCCTCGTGTTGTTACAACGAGTAAGGTCTGAGTGTCCTACTGGGTGCGCGCCTCCCCGAAGAGGGACTCCCCTCGGAGATCTTTCATTCTCTTTCATAAACTCTAAATAATTTTTAAATTTTTGTAATTTTCAAATCAGGCAACATTTCTCTATATTGGCTTCATTATTGAACTTTGATAAAATAATCATCTCAGTGTTGCACAAAGGGGCACGTGAACAAGGAGAAATTAACTCGGGAAAGGAGTCTCTTTTTGCAGAAAGGATGAGCCAGACCCCAGAACAGCTAGTGCTAATGTGCAGCCAAGATAACTTGTCTTTTATCCCTAACATAGGTGATACTCTGTCTCATCCTGTTACTGGGAGTGCAGCCTTACAACATGACACAGAGGGCCAATCTGCACAAAGTGGGAAGGGTCAAGAATCATTGTGGGCCCTTGTGGGTCCTTGTCAGGGTAAACTGCTTTTGATTTTTAAAAAAATCCTCAGAGAACCAAGCTGCTTTTAGTTTTTTTGTTGAGACAAAGTCTTAACTATACAGTGAAACTGGCAAACACATGCACTCCTTCCTCAGCTTCAGATGATGGGTGATCTGAGGTTAGGTTAAGTATTCCTAAAATAGTATTGAGCATTTCCTTGTCTTTAAGACTTTTTACTGATATCATATGATGGAACTTTTTTTAGGAGTGTGTGTGTGTGTGTGTGTGTGTGTGTGTGTGTGTGTAAAATACTATATTGTGTACTGGCAACATGGTAGAGCTGTGGCTAGAAATAACTTGCTGGATTAAGATCATCGAGGTAGTAAGTGGATGGCTCTCTCCCAGGTGCACACCCTGCCACTGAGCCGGTTCTAAAGCTCAGGATTAATGGTAGCCTAAGGAGCCAATATGGAAGACATACCTGTCTGTTAGTCACCACACTCACCAGCTGTGAGTGGTCAAAGTTCTCATATACAAAGGCCACTGGGCAGATATAACTTGAAGATACAGTTTTTAGAAAACCTACCTGATACCTCTGTCCTCCAAAGACTCAGCCATCTTTGGTGTGTCTTGCCAGCCTGTAGATCCCTGAGATGACCACTGACTCTCGCATACTTATTATTTTCGGGTCTCTCCCACTGAGTTGTAAATTCCCCACAGACAGGCAATCTCTTAATGTAACTGGACACTTAGTATTTCCTGAATGAATAAAATTTCTGTTCTTATGCCAGTACATATAGAAATATGGGTGCCTATATGTGTATATGTATTCCTGTGCACTTTGCTCCTTAGCACATACACCCCATACATATTTTGGTTTAGTTTAGTACATAATTATTATAGACTCTATACAATATTAGAGACTTGTACACAAATAACAGCTGTACTTCTTTTGATCCAGGACAGTCCATGGCCAAGTTGCTCTTCTCTGCACTGTAAAATCCCTGGTTGACTTGCTATTTTAAGTTTCTTGTCTACTGCTTAAGCTTTCTGGTCGCTTGGTTTAATGACTTATGATAGCTTCTTCCAGATTAAAACTGTTACTCTAAAAGGAGTCAGGGATGCCTGGAGAGATGGCTCAGCTGGTCTTCTAGAGGACTGAAACCCAATTCCTACCATCCATATCTTTTGGGGTATAAGTGCCTATAACTCGAGCTTCCAGGGATATAACACCCTCTTCTGGCCTCCAAGGCATTGCACTCATATGCACAAACCTACACACACACACACACACACACAATTTAAGTAATAATGGAATATTTTTTTTAATCTCAACTTTAAAGCCGTCTAGGATGTCTTGTTTTCTTTGCATCTAAGGCAGGAGCTGACAGCTGACATTATAGAACATCCTTCCCTTCCCCTGCGCGTGGAATTATCTATCACAGAACTTCAGGAACAGAAGATACTTTTTAAAATATGTATATGTATAAAATATTGTATATGTTAGTATATAAAATCAGACTTTTAGACTTTCTCCTGTGAACTGTGCCCCACTTGTGTGGCAGACTGTAGCTCAGCAGTGACCAGTCAGAAGATGTGCTGTGCACACACCTACAGAGAAAGCCCTACGTCATTGACACACTGGTATAGATGCTCATCTCTTTAGAGCCCACTCTGCTCATATAGCAATTATAGCCAACTCACAACCCCAAAGCCTGTGTAAAATCCTAAAGTATTCTCACTGGGACCTGATTCCCCACTGATAAACTTGGATTCTCACTGCCTTGATTGTTAAGCTCTGCAAAATGCTGAATCCAGACCTGAACACAGGCTCACCCCAGGAATGAGAATGGGCAGAATGACAGAAAGGCTTAGCATATAAGCTTGAGGAAAAAGCAAGTCCTGAATCTGTTTGTTAGAAATATTTGCTGGTGTGTGGAGCCTCTTGGTATGTACTTATAATCCCAGAGTTTAGGAAGCAGAAGCAGGAGAATAGTCACAGCCAGTATAGTGGAGCATCGTGTCAGTTAAGACTATTTAATGATACCCTACTCTAACCTCCAAGAGAAGAAAAGAAAGAAATATTTACTTGAGATTAAGAAAATAGTTCAAATTTGATGCCATGCCCCTGTAATTCCAACACTTATGAAGTAGCTGCAGCTATGTGGTTGAGATCACTACCTAACAAGACCCTAATCCTAGAAGAACAACTGTAAGCAATCAGCAACTGCAGAGGAAGGGTGAAGCCCTGACTGGTGATCTGATAAGTAGCCAGCCTTAGAAGCATTCGTTCGGATAACACGGACCAGACATGGCAGGTTGTATTCATAGGTTTATTACTTTACGTGTAATGTCTCAATAGTTAATGAAGCAGAGACTGTGAATTTGGAAGAGTGAGGTAGGAGTAGACATGAGAGGAGAAGAGCAGAGCAGATAGGGAGGAGGATGATATAATTATATGTTAATTAAACAAAATAAAACTAATAAAACAAAGACCATAAATTTATTCAAGGATATCTTCAACAGTTTTTACTAAGAGAGACTCTGTAGAAGGGCCAGTGGGGTAGGGGTGAGGACACAGCTCTCATCTGCCCCATGATCTATCTACACAGGCAGGCAGGCAGGCAGGCAGGCATTTCTCTCCCCCTCCCCCTCCCCCTCCTCTCTCTCTCTCTCTCTCTCTCTCTCTCTCTCTCTTTCTCTCTTTCTCTCTCTCTCTCTCATTTATATGCACACATTCTTCCAGGAAGAAGAAGCAGATGCATGTGGCTGAGAAAAAGAATCGAAATAATAACCTAGCTTGATCAAAGTTCCTTGCTATGGTGCTCACTCTGAAAATTATTTCTAATCAATGAGCAGT
Organism: Mus musculus; assembly: GCF_000001635.26. Taxonomy (NCBI): domain Eukaryota; kingdom Metazoa; phylum Chordata; class Mammalia; order Rodentia; family Muridae; genus Mus; species Mus musculus. The sequence continues at coordinate 36,429,969 of NC_000079.6, forward strand.
ACCACAGTACACCGTGGAGTAATTACCTTACACGTGTTTCACTCGGAGCTGTGATTAGAAACAAGATGTGAGATCAGAGGGGCATAAAATGGATATAAGAAGGAAAACTCTCAAGCAGGAGCTGAACTGCACAGGCTGCAGGAAAGTTAATGAGCGGGAAGGCTGTTCCACATCGCAATACTGGTGCTCCCGTGTTTACCCAGTAAACATTCCCTGCCTGTCTTGAGCATCAGTGATAGCATTTGCAGTCATATCAAGGTAACTTGGCATCTGCTGCCCTGATGTCCAAAGGTAGGCACATGAAGGGTCTTAAAGCTGTCCTGAGACACAAGCATACTCAGGGAACAGTAACAGAAGTTGCCTCTTCCCTGTGGTTAGAAGCCAGTGTTCAAGCACGGACTTCCTGGCACAGTTCACCAGCCCCAACACACTTATACCTGCACTTTATAAATCAAAAAGAGACACCAGAATCCTGGGAAAGGGAATGAAAGACTGGGACTGATTCTAACACTGTGGTCAAGACCACTTGGTCTCTACAGAGGAGGGCTGAGTGCTTGCTCTGATGTGAATGGCTTTCTGTCTCTTGAGAGCAGTGGATAAGAATGCAGTGAGCACATTGCCTTGTCATGTTTACACAAGCACATACACGTGCACACACACACACTGGCACACATGTGTGCACATATACCTGCCATGTTTGAGCAGAGGTGTGGCCTCACCAGTCTCTTTCTCCACTGAGCACAGCACAGCCACTCGCACACATGCTTCCTTTATGTGGCTTCTGTCACATGCAGTCACCTTTGATTCTGTCTCTCAGCAGCATGTCGTAGAGAATGGCAGCAGATCTACTCATGTCATCTGAAAGACTCTCGGCACCTTCAGTCCAGAGATTTCCCTTGAAGGGTTAGGCCATGCTCCCCACCCCCCACCCCCCAGAGCCAGGCTCTGAGGCTCTGTGCATGATCCACCCCCTGTCATTCAGCAGCTCCGACACCGTAAGTGCTCTTCCTACCTTTGTTCCTCCTCCCAGTTGGTAAGAGTACAATTTTCAAATTTCTTACCTTCTTCAAAAAAAAAAAAAAAAAAAATGAGAAAAGATAGAATGATTGCTAGTTTATTATAGCAGCCTCTCTGAAGATGTTGGCAGACGGGAATAGCTATGCACTCAGAATCATTAAGGACTCCCCTAACAGGACATAGAAAATCTGCTAAATTCCCAGTTTTTCTGAGTCTGAAGAAGCAATACCAAGCCACAGAATGTTATCTCATTGAGTGTCTTCGCTTTAAAGGCTGACTGAGCAATGAGGACAATACCACCCTCTCTACCTTCAAGAATGCTTCAATTCCTCTTAGACACTTCATCTGCAGAGCTTTCACTCATTAGTAAATATAAGCTGCCTCTAAAGCAGCAAATGGTAGTCATTGTGCCTCTGGGACAAAATTAGGGACTGGACAGAGTGTGTTTACCTGCATGCAGACAGAATTAAAACAGGCGGAATATGTTCCTAGGGTCCAAGGAGGATTTGGGCAAGGCTGTGAGCCAGGAGTGACACGTCTGTTGCTACTTTTGATTTATTCAGTTAGTCACAAAGTAAATTGGGCTGTATCTTGATTTAAATATTACCTTGAAAGGGAGTGAAAAGAAATTAACAAACTTGGAAGGACTAGGCATCAGCTCCTCTAACCCCATGCTTAGACTGGGTTTTTATGGATTTATTTCCGAATGATGATGGCAGAAGCAGAAGAGCAGTATACTCACGGTCTAAGGCCAAAGAGGCATTTTCCTGCCTCAGCTTCATCCACATCCTGAGTCTGCGTGTGGACACGTGTGTACGTATGAACCAAGGGGCATGCGTCTAAAGCAGTTGTCAGGATCAGTTCTCTCTTTCGCCCTGGGATCAAGGATTGAACTCGGATGGTCAGGCTTGAGTGGCAAGCCCCAGTTTTATTATTCAATGGAAGACTTTAGCTGCCATGATCACGTTCCATATCTGTCTCATCATTTTACGAAGGTGAGAACCTCATCTCTGCTGTCCTTGCTCCATACTCAAAGTGTTGGTGCTGCCCAGTGTTCAGTAGACAGCTAGTAAATAGTTGCTGAATGCACTGATGCTGCATAAAGCAGTGTGGCCCAGCTTATTAATCATGTCTGTGGGTCAAGAGTCAAGGCCATGACTGAGGAGATTCTCACAGTTCTGTGCCAACAAACTGCTTACATAATGACGTCTAAAAAAAAAAAAGTCACTGAAGCAGCCCATGCCCCAGTTTGTCAGACAGTTCATTTTTATAATTACATCAGTGCCTGGTAAATCTCCTTGAATTAATGTGTCTTGCGAAGTTATGGCTGATGTGAAAAGGTATCTCCTTAGCATCTGTGTGTTCTGCGTATATCTCTCACCCATGCTGCACATATATTTTAAGGAACATTTCTTCGGGTGCTGTGTTTTTTTCTATTTATGTCTTCACCATAAAAATATAAATAGATCGTTTATCTCCGGTATCCTTAAAGTAGCTTGCATCGTTTCAGTCTTTTAAACTTTTACATAACCAAAGTTTCTGTCTCCAGTATGCATCATAGGAGATAAATGTCTGGGGGCAATCCTAGAAAGCTTGGGGCCAGCTTCCTTGGACTCCAGAAGGACATGCAATGCTGAGAGCTATGTGTGTATGTGTTCGAGCTCCAGTCCAGGAGGTACCATACAAGACCCCAGTGCTGTTTTCCCTGCCTGGCATCTTGCAACTATTATGCCTGGCACCTACCATACGATATCTCATTTGAATAGATAATGCTGTGAGATGAATACCACAGGTGGTATCATCCTGCAGATGAGAACATGAAGGATTAGAACACCAAGAAACTTGGCCAAGGTCCATATAAGCAACAAAAGACAAAGCTGAAACTTGAACCCTGTGGTTCTGGCCCACATTCTTATCTATTAGACTCTACGGGCAGGGCAGTTCTGGGACCACCCACAGTACAAGCTGGGCACTCGTGATCTAGGATTTTGGTGAATGTTGCCCCAAAACATTCTTTCCATTCACATTTTAGGCAGAAGATACTCAGATGTTTTCTAAGAAGGGCTTTGAGATTTCCAGGTCCTGTGATTGCAGACTGTTTTCAGCTGACAGTCATGTCACTGGGCAAATGTTATGGTTTATGTAGTGTGAAAGCCCCACATTTGCTCTGTGTTGAGTACTTGGTTGGAAGCTGGTGGCACTGCTTTTGAACGTTGTGGAGCCTTTAGGAGGTTGAGTTTCACTAGAAGAGGGTTGTTGGAAGCCAACATTGAGGTGGGCTCTGATTCCTGAACACAGATGCAATTGGGTCAGTTGCCTCATAATCTCGCTACTGTGACTTCTCTGCCATGATGGGCTGTCCTCTTGAACTGTGAACCCAAACTAGGCTTTGCTTCAAGTTGCTTTTGTCTAGTATTTTATCAGAGAAACACAAAAAGAAACTAGTAATATATCTAATACAGCAAGCAAGGAAAGGGACCTTGCTTATTGAGCCCACTCATTTCACTCTAGGAACCCCTTCAAACTCAATCCCAGGACATTCACAATGAGAGAGGTTACAGCAGAAGTCTGAGAGGCATTGCCTGTGTCTAGAATTCTGAAAGTATTTCTCCTGGCATCCATTTTCAAGTGTGATACATTTCTAATACATGTGTCTACCTAGAAGATATGTGTGTGTCCTGGAGAAATGGAAGGGTCTTTAGTAACGGATTCTCTAAACTTCAACCAATCATTCACATTCTCCTTCAGTTTCCTTACTGGAGAAAACTAAGGTTAATAGACTGTTGATTAACAACAGCAGATTGAGCATAGCATTAACCTCAGTTGCCTTTAAGCTGCTGTTATAAAAGCAGTTAGGTAATGTGTTCCAGGCATAAATTAATTAGGGGCTGAGTGAAAGTCTAGGGAGAATCAGCAGCATCATTTTAGAAGCCAGAACATTAATGGAAAAGTGGTGGCCACCTTAAACAGTTGGATAGTGGAAGAAGCCAAGCTTAGGCTCCAGAGCCTCTATCATCCCCAAAGATCTGGGGATGAACTAGACTTGCTTCCCTTGAAAGATGTGCTGGAAAGAGGCAGACCCAGAGAGCTGTGGTAGAATGCATTTGCAAAGCAAAGGGACGGATGTTCTCCCCAGTTCTGGGTGGCGGAAGGGCGCCTCAGCACAATGTTAAGCAAGTCTTCATTTGATACCTGCAGAGGACTAAGCAGAATGTTCCCTGAGAAGTAAGTTAGCCAGGCTGTGGTCTCTGAGATAGCACACCAAGAGAAGAGAAGAACAGTAATTGCATGGTCCAGAGTGTTAACTGCAGACTAGACTCTGCAAAGGTCAGACTACTGAGAAACAAGCCATAGTCTAACCACTTGGACTTACTAAGTATCCTCTGGGTCTTTGTGCCATCAATTCCTGTTAGCAGCATGTAGGTAGACAGTCACAGTCGTGATATAATGCGTGAGGAAACGGATGCACTCAGTGTGCATCTGTTTACTGCAGTGTATTTACTGGTGACTAAACAGATTTGCGGCTAAACAGTCCGCGCTCAACAACCTGAGGAACAAAGCAGACAACACAATGATAGATGGATAAAAGGAAGGAGGAAGGCAAAGGGTGCACAGAAAAGGGAAAGAAATCCTTGGCCACTGTGAGGCTTAGTTGTGAACCTGTGGTGATCTGACAGACTACAGCTACCCTGGAAAGATGGACCACAACATGGACATAGGATGATACAGGATCAGGAAATGATGTGGGAAAAACCAATTCCCAATCTTCTAGAATGGAGAAGCCCTATGGAATGCATACTATCAGTGTGTATAACAATGCAGCCAATGGTGGTGTGCTTAAAATGGCAAAGGATAAGATTATGTCACCTACTGATGGCAAAACTGCTTGATAACATAGTTCTGAATTTTACCTGCATCGTTAAGTAAAACACAATTCTACTGTCTAAATTGGGGAGAAAAAAAACTAGCAATGATACTATGTAAAGATATCTTCTAAAATAATCATCTTCAAGGACTAAACCCAAGGTGTTCTAGAGAGCCAACTAGTGAGAGGGAGCAGTACCTAGGGTCTCTCTGTCTGTATAAATTTCTAAAACTATTCGACCTTTCAAATGTGTACAGATTTAATTTTGATGAAAAAGATAAGAAAATTTTGGAAAAGAATAAATACCTTGCAATACTCTTATAAAACACTTTTTTTATAACCTCCTGAGGACTTAGCAAATGTTAATGTCTTTCTTTCCTCTTTCTGGGACAAGTACATGTGCTACACGGGGATTTAGGGTGGACGTGCGGCTGGGCTGACTTATACCTGTTAGAATTTCCACATGGTTCTAGCTTTTCTGTTTCTTAGCTGCTAATGTCCACGGGAGGGGGAAGAGATAAATAGGTTTGTGGACAGATGTTAATGAGTGGGCCTTAGCATCTGTGGACTTTGTTAGGTGTGTGGTTGAGACTCAGACAATAGCACCCCTGTGGTGATGGAGAGGGGTCAGGAAAGGGACTGGACACAGGGTCAAGCAGGCAGTGCCCTCTTGGTTAATGCTAATGGTGAGCTCCCCCAGACAATCAGTAGGGAAGATCATATTCAGGACCTCAGTGGTGTCCAGATTGGAGCAAGAGGTCAGGACCATGATCCACAGTCTGGGTTTTGGGAATTGAAGGGAAGAGAGAAGACGCAGTGTGCATATTTATAAAGCACTCCATATGCCACATGTTCAATGCAGTATGCTATTTTATTTTTACCTCTTTTTCAAAGACAAGAAAAGCATATTAATTAGTGAATCTAGTCATATACATGCCTGTATATGTATGTGTTTTAATGTAAGTGCTTATGTATTGAGAAATTGAGTTTAAAATGCATTTAATTTCTTGGACCTCAGGCCATGGTAAACCCAGTCTTCTTAAAGTATCTCCCAGAATTTGAAAACACAGCTTGAGTTAACTCTTTCCTGAAATGCTTAGGATCAAAGGTGTTTTGGATTTCAAAATTTTTTCATACACAGGTGAGAACCTAAAAGCTCATTTTTGCCTTATGTGCAGATCCTAGAGGTAATTTTATGTAATAGTTTTAGTTCACCTATATTTTTATTATAATTCAGCCTATGAGGTCAAGTATAGAATTTTCTACTTGTGAAATCACATTGCTACTTTAAATATTTTTAATTTTAAATCATTTCAGATCTTTCAACTTAGAATGGCCAACCTAGTTTAAAAAAAAAATAGAGTATACTCATAATCTTCCATTCAACAATTATTTCTTCTTTAACATATAGTACCTTTTTTTTCTAAAGATTTGTTGTGTTTTGTTTGTGAACAGGGTCTCACTAGGAAGCTCATTCTACCCTTAATGCACATGGGTCCTTTGTGTGCAAATCCAGAAAAATAATTGGAAAAAGGATGTCTTACTCTTTCAAGTCCACTACTGGTTATTGCTCATGCACTTCGTGGGAGGCTTTGGGCCAACTTCCCTTGTTGCAGTAATGAATGAAGCAGGCTCCCCCTTCAGCCATTTTGCACTTACTTGGAAGAGGCCAGTCATTAGATCTGAGTGACATTAGTGTAGGTCTCTCAAGGATTCCATAGGAAACAAATAAGCAGACTGTCATGTGGGTGGTGGGAAACAGATCATTTCAGAGCCACAAAGAGAGACATGAATTGAATCCTAGAGGTTTGTGCTGTTGTATTCACACATTCATTCATTAACTCAACAGCAATGCATACTGGGTGTGTGCCTGGGGGTCTCTGGATATTTGCATATAATGTGAACAGAACAAAGCCCTGGCTTCCTGGAAGCACTGGGAAGTTTGTGGGTAGGAGGGAGTTACATCTCCTTGCTCTGACCTGACCTTGGTTCTATTGACCATTCAAATGTGTATTCTATATGCACATGTGGCACTTAACTTCTGGCAAGGTCTTGGTAGTCTCACAGGTGGCCAGCATGGACACTGTGGCCTTGAATTCCCTGACATCATCTGATATTTGAGGAGTGAGTGGTATCACTAGAAGGTACCCATCCTAGTCCAGACCCTTGACCATGGGATATAAATCAGACTTAAGCCACAGGCCTTAGCTGAATAGTAGATGCACATTTTTCAGAATGCAAGGAAAACAAGCCCAGCTGTGTCGAGCACAGTCATCTGTTTGAAGGATGATAGCATCATTCTGACCTGGACCATTCTACCTGCCACACTTCTCTGATTCCTCCTAACAGATCATGGGTTTCCTGGTGTTTTTCCAGCCTGTCATAGTATTAGCCAATAATGACTTCAGAGACTTAAATTATAATTTTAAATGGTTTCTAGAGTTGGTGTTTAATATATCTCTCAAAATGTCACCCTGATAGATTCTCTATGAATAGCAGCCTAATAAATATTTGTTACTCGAGGGTCTTGGTCCTGCCTCCCCGTGAGATCCCCTGAATGTTTGCCTATCACCTTCACAGCCCTAGAGGCTTGTAATATTTAAAGCCTAGAAGTAGGTGAGGATGGGCACCCAGGTATGGCCCAGCTGTAGCTGTAGCTCCACAGCAGGAGGCGTTCCATGAGACTGTGTCACAGTTTATCACAAGCTCCCATTTACCCCTCCTTGCTCTTTTCAAATTCATGGCCTCTTTTTTTCATTAAGTGTTGTTATTTGTGTCTATGCCTTGGCATGCACACATATATCTCTTAAATACCGCCCTGTCTGTATAATGGCAGTCATATGTGTGCTTTCAAGGCTGACTGTTTCTCCCTCTCAGCATTTCTTAGTTTCTTCGTATAGGGTTGAGGGCTTGCAGTCCTTCCCCGATTACTTTGGCAGGTGTGTGTGTGTTGTTTGCTTTGCTCAGCTCATGCTTAGTATGACTGGCGAAACTTTACAGGTGTAGCTTATGATACTACTAGGAGACACAATCTCACAACAAACTCCTCTGCCTCTTACAATCTTTCTGCTCTCTTTTTTGCAATGTTACCTGAGCTGTAGATACTAGAGTTGTTTTGTACGTGTATCCATTGGGACTGGGCTCCACAACACTGCATTTTAATTGGTTGTGATGTTCTAATGGTCTCCATCTGTTACAAAGAGAAGATTCCTTGATGAGGGGTGAGAATAACACTTATCTGTGGCTATAAAGAGAAATATTTAAAAGTAGTCAGAAACTATTCTGGTATAGTAAGTGGTGGTTGATTTTCCTTCAACATATAAGGTTTCAGAAGCCTTGGGGATAGTTGGCTAATTGTCCAGTAGCAGGTATGATTTTTCTATTTTTGACTTGATCTTAAACCAATTAGAGAGCTGTTGGTTACTACCAAGGTATGCTTGCTACTACTGTACACTTAGGGCTGTTGTGCCATGCTGGTCGTTGTTGGGGTTCATAGGTGTCATAACTGGACAGGAGTCTTGGTTGCTTCTCCCTTTGGAAGCTTGTATGGTGCCTTCTGGTACCATGAAAGTCATTCCTCGGGAAGGAGGCAGTTAGGTCAGTTCCAGCTCAGAGGCCTCAGAGCCCTGCATCTGAAGAGTCTTACATACTAAATGAAGCAATAGTGACTTACCTTTCACCTCTGGGGTGGGGGCAACCAAAGGCAATAGCAATAGCCTGTGTATTCAGGGAATAATTTGGACAATCCTCATTAACAACTTAAAAGAGGACTTTTATGCCTGGTGTTATGGTTTAGGTGGTCTTTGGCTCTTAGAAGGAGTATTGTCAGCCCAATAAGAATATTTCATATATATATTTGTATGTATGTATATATGTGTGTGTATATGTATGTGTATATATATATGTGTGTGTGTTTGTGTGTATGTGTGGGTGTGTGTGTATATATATATATGTGTGTGTGTGTGTGTGTGTGTGTGTGTATAGTAGGAAGCCTTTGGCTTAGTAATAAACAACTACCCTAAACCCTTCTGGACAAATAGAGATTAAAGATGTCCAGTGAAGGCATCTCTCCACTGTCAATAGTTATATGGGCCTGGCAGGCTGTATAGGAAACAGCAAGGAAGATCAGCTGTGGGAAGTGACTTAAATATGTGTCCCCTAATATGGGACATCATTAGTGTGTGGGAAGGGAACAACTCTGCAGCTGATCCTGAAACCTGTGTTTCTAACTTCAGGGGTGTGTCCTGATGGGGTTTAGACTGCTTAGCCAGATGAAGTCAGAATTTCACTGACAGTTCTTGAAAGCAGACAGAGTACTGGAGCAGAAGACAGACCATTTTCAAAAATCAAGTTCAGGTTCATAACTCTTCGTTTCTGTCCAGGCTTCTGTGGTGCTGTGTTGTTTGAGAAGTAGCAGAGCTAACTGTGGCTCAGCATGTATGTACAGAGCAGACTGCCTGGGCTTATCTTGTTTTCCACCAACTTGCTGCCATGGTTTTGTTGCTAAATTAGTTAACTTCAGTTTCCTTCTCCATGAAATGGGGAGCCATAGTACGTATTGTGTTGAAAGGAGCATGCGTGAGATGCACTGAGAATAGTGCATGACACAATAGAGTAGTGTAGTTTATGTTGATGGTCATGATGATAGTCTTGTTACTCTGGCAGAGGTCTGAAACATGACACTCAACTTTTAAAGTGTTAATCTCCATGAGTTGAGTCCCCACTAAATACAGATGACCATTATGCTGTTCTAGTTCACTGAGTCCTGGGATCTCAGGTGGTGTGTACTGCTGCATGCTCTAGCATGCTCTCATATTCCATAGTGTATTAACTGTAGCACCCCAGTCCTTTAGGAACACTCAGTAGCCCAGTACTGCATAGTCATGGCCATGATGCTGTTATCTCACTGGACTCAAGGAATGCTACCAAAAATCCATTCAAGAACTGATTTTTTTTCCAGAATGAAAAAGATCATTAGCCAAATATAGAACTCAATTTCTGACATAGAAATTTTGAAGGAGAAAAATGTTAGTAGTTTTCCTCAATGATAAAAACCAAGTTATTGAGTAATTAAATTTTTGCTTAAAAGTGTTTAACCACCCTCTCTGTGGGCAGTGATGGTAAAAGTGCCTAGTGTATACTCTCAGCCAGTTTAACATTTTCATTACATTTCATTTGAACCCTTTACAGCCAGGTTAGCCAACACTGACATTCATTCACTCTAGTGTCTCTTATTTCCTATAGCACTTTGGAATATTTGGAGATTTCTATGCAAAATAAATTAGTTGTCTTTTGTTGTTGTTGTTGTTGTTGTTTTAACCATGGTTCATACTAGCAGTGTCTGGAGTGACTAATGATCTAGAAGGTTCTGTAAAGTCACATATAACCAAGTATGTTACAGGTTCTGGCTGTCCCATCTCTCTTTCTGCTAATTTGAATGGTGACTTACAGATTCATCAAGCATTAAAACCAAGGGAAAGATCTTTGAACTTACATGGTTCTAATGCCTGATAATAAGACACAAGACTTTTTTTTTGGGGGGGGGGGGCTACCGAGACAGGGTTTCTCTGTGTAGCCATGGCTGTCCTGGAACTCACTCCGTAGACCAGGCTGGCCTTGAAACTCAGAAATCCGCCTGCCTCTGCCTCCCAAGTGCTGGGTGGGATTAAAGGCATGCGCCACCATGCCCGGCAAGACACAAGACTTTTACAGGCAAGATTAACTCATATACTTTGTACAAGAACTAGGACTAAGGTTTAATTCATTTAATAACTAGGGAGAAAGAAAAGCAAACTAAAATTTTCTTTATACAAAAAGAAACAAAACGTATTGCCTGAGGAACGTCCAGTTACCTGGTGTGACAGGTGAGCAGGTAACCATAACAGAATTGTCCAATGGCCAGCCACTGCCTTCGTTCCTCCGTTGGAGTGGAGAGTGTTATAGACACTTGAGAGATAGTCTTTCAGCTTGGCCATCCACACTGCTGTAAAATACTTTGGGGTTTGATGTTTGTCTCTGATTATCTATTCATTCATGTTTCTTTCTATGAGTCACTCATCAAAAATATAAGTACCCGAGCTAAGCTAGACCTGAGTTACTTATATAGACCTGAGGGGATAATCCTGGCCTTTGCCTTCAAGTAATTTTTAGTCTAGCTAAAGTAGGCAGGAACATAGAGAATAAGATGTAGAAATGTGTTAAAAGATCTATGATATAAATATGGCAAAGATACATGGAAGGCACAGTTTCATTCCTGCCAAATTCTCCTGGGGTCTTCACAGATACTTCCTGTGTTAGAGTTAAGCTTCCACTGTGCCTTCCCAAAAGCATTTACATTTTAAAGGGGATCAGTCAGTCCCGGGGTACACTAGTGTGCGTACGAGACACACACACTGCTACCCCTAGAAGCTGGAGAATGTGTCTTGAGTGTGTAGCTTCTAAAAATGGTCCTGCTGGAGGACAGTGTGGATGAAGCATCACGAAAGACTGTTCTCTTGTCCCGTGCTCCATAGCTTACAGTCAGCTTCTCGCTTCATTCATTGGAGCCTTTGTTCATTCATCTCAATGGGTGCTTGGTACCAACCAGGTACTGAATGAAGATAGGACAGAAAGCAAAGACAGGTATGGTTGATGTTCTCCAAGAGCCCAGAGTCTTTACCAGCACATGAAACTAGATTTGACCAAACAACAGCCAGAAATCTAAAAGAACCTGAAGAGTGCTGTCTGTGGTGCCTTGAGGTGGGGAAGAGAAAGGCAGGCAGCTAAGGAGCAAGGTGGCATGCCTGGGAGAAACCTGATGCACCAGCAGCTCAGAGTGAAGGCCAACTGGAGCCAGAGGAAATGGGAGCGTGGTGATGAGGCGGGAGAGGCAGGCAAAGATCTTTGACTTCATCCAAGCACAGTCCCCTGACATGTTAAAAGCAAAGGCTATGTGTGTTAGCTTTCTGTCATTGTTTAAAAACAGTTGAAATCATGAACGTACAAAGAAGGAAACTTTGTTTTGACTCACAGTTTCAGACCTTCTGGTCCCTGGTCACTTGTCTACATTGCTGTCTCCTCTTTGTTGAGGCAATATACCATCACAGAAAAAGCACTTGGTAGAAGTGCTCACCTGTGGGAAGCAAAGAGAGAGGAAGAGACCAAAGTCCCAAAGAGACCAAAGACAGCTCCACAGATTAGCAACTGACTCTTAACACATGGGGCCCATTTGGGGCACACTTTTCAGGATGTGACATGGTCAGCTTTGGTTTTCAAAAGTTATGCTGTAGGACTAGTGGGAAGGCTACGGATCCATAGATCCTAAGACTATATAAGCAGTTTGGAATCAGGTGGAGTTCAGGGGAACATGAGAGTTGGCATATAAACTGGTGAGCAACCCTCATTTGAAACATGTCTGTTGTAACTGAAGGCATAGCGAAGGCAGTCTGGGAAGTATGGAGAAGAACAAGGGATAGTGAGTGAGTCTTGAACCTGAGCATTAGAGGCAATAGAGAATAACCTGAATGGAGTATATGAACTGTATGGAAACATGTCAACTGTATAAGCAAAGGACAAGTCGACTTACCATGGTGAGAGTATGGGCTGGAGAGGTTGCTCAGTGGTTAGAGCACCAGCTGTTCTTCCATAGGTCCTAAGTTCAATTCCCAGGACCCATATAGCAGTTCACAACTGTCTATAACAAGATCTGATGCCTCAGGCATAAAAACATACATGAAGGTGTGTGTGTTTTATATAAATAAATATTTTTTAAAAGATGGTGAGAGTAGCCAACATGTCAAAAAACTACCAAAACACTATGAAATGACAGACAGCCATCAATTGGCAACATAAGGGTCTTTAGTAGTTATAGTAAGAAAAGTGTTGATTTTAGGGGACAGAAAAAAAGCTTAGAGTGAGTAGAGAAAAGGAGGGGGAGAGGAACTAGGGATCCTATAGTGACTTTGAGAAAGGAGGGAGACAAGACCATAGCTGGAGTGAATGAACAGGTCAAAAGCAGTGGTGTTGTAAAGAAAGAGAGGGAGAAGGAGAGAGAGAGAGAAGAAAAAGACATCACCTTGCTTAGAGGAAATCAAGAAGAAAGGTCCAGAAAAGTAGAAGTGGTTGCCTCTGAGAGTCCAGGAAGAGAGGTACACCTTGGAGCAGAACCCATGAGATGGCAGGATACCCTTCCATCCAGTACTGAGGGAGAGGTCAGACCAAAGCTGTAGGACTCTCACTTGAGCCACTGGGCAGTGATGGAGATCCCACCTGGTCGCTTGGTTTTTAATCTGTAGTGCCTGCAGGGACTCTCCAACACTAACAGGTGAGAGGTGTGGCCACAGTAGGACACGGAGAGCCTGGAGGCACTGGAGACTATCTGAAATGGTTGGCGAGCACTTGGAAAAGTGGGGTGAGCTTGTGACGAGGGTGGGCCTCCCATCTGCCCTTCCAGGTCTTCTAGCACAGATCCCTCCATGGTGTCCCTTGGGACATTACTGTGATTTCTCCTCCTTGGACTTAACTTGGACATGGCTGTAGGCCACTCTAAGTTTCCCTGATCTCTTACGTGGATTATCCGTCCATTTCCACTGCATGCTTTTGTCCACTGTGCATCTCTGGCAGCTGTCATTCTGTTCTGGGCCTTTACCCTCTTCTACTTTCCCTGTCCTTCCAACACATTGCCCAGAGCACCTTTCTTGCTGTTCGGATGCTTGGTTCATTCACCATTGCAGAATGTGAGTGACAGCAGCTCAGGAGATAAAGACTATTCTAACACCCCAGTGCTGTGGGTCCCTTCCATTCAAACTGAATTATGGAAGTGACCATGCACTGCGTCCCCTTCCAAAGTTGTGGTTGCCCTACATATGGAAGTCATCACCCTGCCCTGGAAGGAGGCATTGCTGTCCAAGGTCACACCCCTTAGCTGGCTTTTGACTAATGCAGGAGCAAGAATGTGTGTTTCACTCAGGTGTTATAAATGTAATTTTCCTTTGATTGTCAGAGTTTCATATTTAAGAAAGTGATGCAGAGGGGTCATGTTTGAAGCCCTTGGCTGAGAAGCAATTAATGCATGACCCTCCAGTCACATGTTCAGGGTTTGGATGTTGGGCAGGCAGTGGCTGGAGAGTGTGTAATGTCATCCAGTTTTCTTCTCTGTAAAGTACACAGAATACTTGTCCACTCACCTGGGGGCCATAGGATCAGATGAGTTCATTCTCATGGAGCTCATAGAGCAGACCGGAAGCTCAGTGAGCACGTCAGCATCTCCTCTGTCTCAGCTCAGATACAGTGCTGGGGCTTCCATCAGCATCTCCTCTGTCTCAGCTCAGATACAGTGCTGGGGCTTCCATCAGCATCTCCTCTGTCTCAGCTCAGATACAGTGCTGGGGCTTCCCAGTCTCCCATTGTCCTTTCTGACACTTGTTGACCTTTTCATTTAAGATGCTCCTTGGTTTGATACAAAGAGCTCTGAAAGGTAATTAATTACTTTGGTCCTTGTTTTTCACAATTTACGTTTAGAGTTCACAGTAAGAGTTTATAGTATATGGGAGTTTGTGTATTATCTACCAACTATGCAACAACCAGTGTCTAGTCCTTTAAATTACACAAACACACATTCTCTCTCTCTCTCTCTCTCTCTCTCTCTCTCTCTCTCTCTCTCTCTCTCACACACACACACACACACACACACCCCTTTGATGCTAGAAGCATTTTTAGCCACCCTGGCACTGATAAAAGTACCTGTGTTTTAGCCCTTTAACCCATTTAACAATGGAATAAAATGTTTGAATTTCTATAGCATGTTTGTATATGGAGAGGAATCCTTTAACATGGGAATGTGACATTGTTCAAAGCTACCCTGTTCTTCCCTAATTGGAAGGGCCTGACACTGGCCCTGGGCAGGCCTACCTCCCAGCCATCCCAAAGCCAGCCTTCAGTAGACTCTTTTATCAGTGGTAACTTGGGGAATATTTTCCCCTGAAAGCAAAAGCAATCCACTGAAGAAAGGGTGGGAAGAACTGAAGAGCTTAAAATAGCCAAGAGGAGGACTGTGGGAAACCCTGTGAAGACACAGAAGCTGGTGCAAGCAAGGGCACACCTGTCACTCCTCCCAGCCCAGAGCTGAGAAATCCTGGCCAAAGAGCAGTGAAGATGTCTTTGAAATGATTTCAGGAAAGCCAAAGCCAGACATAGAGCCAAACTGGAGCAGGTCCCACCCAGCAAACATCCAGACAGCTTTTCCAGAGCTGGTTTGTACCTGTTTACTCGGGAGGATGGACTGCCTCCACCATGTGCATGCCAGTGAGCACTTCACTATCCGCTGTAGATGGACCTGTCACAGCCCATATTTCCTATCCTGAGCCCCCATCCCTCTCTGCCCTCTAGAGCTCCCTCCCTCTTTGGCAACTCCCCATAAGTCTCTCAGTCCTTGTCAGTCCAGCTTCCCTCATCCCTGCCCTCCTCAGCCCTTCTTACCCCTCCCCTCCCTGAAGCCCTCCTCTCCCCGTCCTTCCTCCTCTTGGCCTCCCTGTTCTGCCCAGCCCTCCTCCCCCTATATCCGGCTTCCTCTACTGCCACTCCTCCCCTCCAGCCCTGTTCTGTAGCCTCATCCTTACCTCCCCTCATCCCTTCCTCTTTCATCCCAAACTGGCTTTCCACATAGGCCCTTCTCCTCTGTCCGTTCCTCCTTCCTCTCCCCCTCCCCCTGTATCACCCACTCCTCCTTCCTTCCTTCCTTCCTTCCTTCCTTCCTTCCTTCCTCCTCCTCCACCACATCCCTTCTTTTTTCCCTCAGCCCTACTCTGCCTTCACTCCCCACCCCAGCCCTCCTCCTTTGTACCCATTTTCTATTCCCCTCTAGCATCCTTCTCTACCTCCTCACCCTTCCCTATCCATCCTCCTTAGCTCCCTCCTCCCCTGACTCCTCTTCCTCACCCCCCATCCATCCTTCTCAGCTCCTTCCTCCCTGACTCTCTTCCTCACCCTCCCCATCTGGCCTCCTCAGCTCCTTCCTCCCCAACCCCTCCTCCTCTGCCCTTGCCCCTCCTTTCCTCTTAGTCATCCTACTTCATCCCATTGCCCTCATCCCTTCATCCCTCCTCCAACCCCACCCCAGTCCTCCTCTTCATCCTTCCCAGTGTAGCTGTTTGTTGACAACTTCACTGAGAACTCAACACAAAATAAGTGGCAGATGTGGAGTTTCAAAGAAAAGGATTTGTTTGTTTGTTTTGTTTTGTTTCATTTTAGAAATGGAAAACTTTCTATGTCTCCTATGTCAGTTCACTCTTGAGTTCTCTGGAATACTTTTCATCTCTATGCTAATTTTATGTTGTAAGTGGAAATCGATTACATAGGAAGAACAGAAAGGGGGTTGGATCAGAGACCATCTGAGTGGCTGATAATCTAGTGGACCCTTCCTTCTGTCCCATAGAGGAAATGTCCTCCTAGCAGCCAAGGCTGTCCTAGGGGCCAGGGGCAGGTCAGGAGTAAGGGCTTCCTTTACACTCCCATGCCTGGGAAGTACGGATGCTCCCTCTTGTTCCAACAGTTCCCTGCAGATTTCTATCTCAGTGCTGAATCTGCCTATTGATTCATCAGAGCATCTTGTCAGCAGCACAGAGTGGCCTAGAAGCCATGACTAAGTATGAATGAGTGGACAGTGGATTGCGCTTGGTTCTCAGTCATGAGATGGATGGAACCCTCACCTCAGTCATGTTTGCCCTCTGGGCACCAGCGAGCTTCGTCAGAACAGGCACTGCATCAGTATACATGAGAGATGCATGGTTGTGCTCTCTGCAGATCTACATGGGTCTGCTCTGTGGTGGCTCCGGGACACCTGCCCCACAAAAGAGTGCCATGTCGCAATGATTTCTCTCGTTTGTTTTTGTTTAGTCCCGTCATGTGTTATTTCCTGTTTCTTTTCTTACACTGTGAAACATTTGTTGGTTTATTTAAAGAGACAATACGTGATGAAAGAGGAGTGTGCTGGAGGCTTCCGGGACTGGAATAATAAAATTACAAAAAGTTCCTTCCTTTCAACTTTGGAGAAAACGTAGCAAGTTCTGTGTGAGAAAGCAAGACCTCTTGACACATAAGCAAAGTCATGGGCTATTGCCTGAGTGTGCCCACCCCGTTCTCAGCTGGTTAGGATGCTTATGGCTTCCCTCAGAGTCTCCTTTCAGTTTGATCATCTGATCATCTGGAGCCTCAGCTCAGAACAGCAGATGGGCAGATGAAGTGCACTGGGTACTTAGAGGCTTCTGGGCTGACATCTCAACTGTGGTCCATCTCACTCTGGTGCGCACTGCTCGAATGCTAACAGGGCTGGCCCAGGGGCTGTGATACCACTTGGTTTCTTAGAGATTCAGTCCACACCTCCCTGAGGGCTTTGACAGGAGCTACAGAGCTACAGAGACATGAGTATGTGCGGCTGAGGTGCTTGATTGCTCCTCAGAAGTCAGTCCACTGAATTCATTTTCTCCTCACTAGGAAATCTGAGCCACAACCACAATACCATGTTCACAAGCCAAAAGAGAAAATTCTTGAAGCTACTCAGAAAAATAATGACTATGTGTTTTTGTCATTCTTTTAAGTATTCTTTCTGAGGTTTAACTCAAAGTATTGCCTGCCTGCCTGCCTGCCTGCCTGCCTGCCTGCCTTCCTTCCTTCCTTCCTTCCTTCCTTCCTTCCTTCCTTCCTCCCTTCCTTCCTTCTTTCCCTTCTTCCTTCCTTCCTTTTTCCTTCATACAATGCTCTGATAGAACTCAGAAGGAATAAATGAAAAGCCAGGCAGTAGCCTGCAGGTAGGAGCTTGCTTGTCTCCTCCCTCTATGGAGTCTTCTCTTTTTCAAGGTTAGGTACTGGTATAGTTATGTCCTTCGAATTTTGGAGAGGGGTGCTAGGGTGTTGACGAATATGGGGAAATGCATAGTGCTCCATGGTAGAGTTGGGAAGAAGGGATGGCAGGCTCATGGACTCCCTCTAGAGTGCTGTACTTATTTAAAAGGCTATGAGTTTGATTGATTGCATTCAGCTAACCCTAAAACACTCTGGAGTCCTCCTGTGTACAATGGTCTGAATTGGGTGGTACAAAGACCTCTTAAACTTGCTCCTAACTGAAAAGGGGCACAATTAAGTCATTAGTCTTCCTTTGTGTGTCTGCTTCACAGTTTACACAGAGCAGAGAATGTAACTGAGTAGACACTTTGTCATCAAGGACCGCTGCACCTCCCCAAGTGCACTGTGAGTTGAAACGGCACTACCTAAACACCCTGTGAGTTCACGTCAGCCAAGTCAGCAGCTTGGCTGCACAGGGACAGGATTGACTTCTCTCCTGGACAGTCCTTGAAGTGCCAGGAAGCCTGCCAGCTGCAAGGACCAGCAGCAAGTCAGTCCTTAGACTGTGGTTCCTGTGGACCAGGCATGTGCACTTGAGAGAGACAAAGTGAGTAGAGGAAGATTAAGATCATATCTAATCAAATCAAACTTTAAAATGAAAAGGACGTTTCATTTGACATTAAGAAAAGAAAATCCTATAAAATATCAAATATGGAGCCAGCAGCTAAAATTCACAGAATAACAAAATATCAGAGCAAGACAATCTCCTAGAACGGTCTGTCCACATCAGCCATTCACGGGTGGGGCCGCCAGCAGCACTTGGCCATCCTTCTCTTTGGCAGTGTGTGTAGGGTGGAAATGCACCTAATATTACTTGGTTGGGGAAGACAGAAGCCATTTTCTCTGAAGATATTTTGGCTGCTGCTTACAGGCTCATGGAGCACGAGAAATGCTTTGATGTGGAATATGTCTGGTTATGGGGCTTGCCTGAGCTGCGGGGGATTTCCACTCTCTCCCACGTGATGTTTGGCAGCCAGAATTCCTTTAATGCCCACCATCAGAGCACTTCTCCTTACTGTTCCTCTGCCCAGCCCCTTCAGTAGTCTCTGCACTCTGACAATAAATGGCTCAGAAAACAGATGAGAGATGTGTAAATTTACCTTTTTCCCCTAGGGATGATCGGAGCGTTCGAAGCTCCTGTCGTGCAGAGTTTCACTTCTCACCAGTGATGACTTGCTTTCATGATGCAAGCTTTGTCTTCTGTTTCATATTCAGTTTTCTAAGCAACCACATAAGCAAATATTTAATTTGTTTTCATTCACTCTTGTAGTACTGGATGGAACATAGATGAAACTGTACTGTTTGGTGGCCGTCGGAAGCTTGGGGATACCCAGAACAGTTTTGGTGTTGTACAGAAGGGCTGGCCCACCGGCAGTGCAAACAACTAAAGACACAGAGTAAACGGGATCACTGAGATGCATTAGCTCAGGCCACTGACGTTCACTACGTAGTTGTCATGGCTTCATTCAGACGGATCACTTCTTGTTTTTCTCCATTTGTGGACATCCAAGCCCTAAATGCATGGCTTTGAAGGCATCTCTAAATGTAATCCTGGCTTTTGTTTTCATAAGTGTATAAATTTTAACAGGCTACACATCTTGGGGTTTCAAGTTTCCAATGGTAGTGATGGTGATTCTACATAGAATGTTCAAGGAGGTTCTAGTCTAATAAGATACCTTACACTGTTGCTACAAATCCAAGCAGATGCTTAATCTTCTACCTTAAAAGACAGGGGAATGCTGGGCTGGAAAGAAATCACAAGTCATTTATCAACATCAAACTAGCTGTAGTAATGAGATCTTTGGTAAAGTGGACTTCACTGATGGTTCTTGAACACTGTGTACCTTGGCTTCCATCAACAGATCCTGTACAAAAGAAAACCAGTTAGTTACTACAGGGACATTAGTAAACTTTGTCAGGATCTTGTCTACCACAGCCTTGAAAGCCTCTGTAAAACCTTCTGTGAAAAAATTCTTAAGAGTTCAGTGTAAGAGAATTTTAGCTGTCTTCATCATGTTGTTACAGTTAATAGTAGGCAGCTTGCACTTAACTTTGGCTGGAGAGAGACCCTGCTGATTCTTTGGTAGGCTTCGAGGTTTACAGTTTCTATTACTTTTCTCCCTGCCCTCAGCATTACTAACGTTGACCCCACATATTATATTCAAGGCTGACAACATAGTATTACAGTTACCACTCAAGAAGTTAACACCTTCCTTGGTCACCCAAGCATCTATGAATGCCCAAGAATTGAGTCTGTTGAAAGAGACTACCTGTTGGGTATCACCTCATCAGCCACAAGAGCACCAAGCCTGGGTCTTCTGCCAGGCGAATAAAGGAGAAGAAGAGACTGAGCTGTCTTTAAGAGCCACTTCTAAGGGTACCCGTTCAGGTGACTTTACAAGCTCATATGGCTCATGACCTATGAAAGTGATGAGACAGAAGTGAGTTGGCTCCAGTAAAATGTCAGAAACACTCCCTTAAGTGTATTCTTTATCATCAAGCATTTTATTATATATTTTCTTTTATTAGCCACTTGAAATCCCCAGTAGAGTGAGACAAAGTATAAATTTATGAAAATCAAACACAACAGATTAATGATATATGCACCCAAGTTTGGGCATTATGCATTAGTACACAAGAAGTATTCAGTGGCCAAAATTGGACGTAGGTAGTTTGATCACCAGCCAAGTTATATTTAGGTTCTTCCACTCAATATCAATCAATCACAACCAATTACTTGATATGCAACAGGCAGTATAAACCACTAACCAATGCAGATATTATGCTTTGGAAAATCACATATTCACAGGGCTCTGTCCCAACTAAAGTTGTAGTCTCCAGAGAACAGAGCCATGTCTCATCTAAGTCTTTATGCTTACTATATGTGGCACACAACTGATATGCAAAAATATGTAAAAGGTGACTAGGTAAATGCCAGGAGAACAAGTACCTTTCAATCAACTGAGCAAAGCTCATAAGAACTCAGAGACTGGAGCAGCAAGCACAGGTCTGCACCAGGTCCTCAACATACATACTGTAGCTTTCAGTTCAGTATTCTTATGGGCCTCCTGAGTGTGAGAATGAGTGGGTTCTCTGATTCCTGTGCCTTCTCAAGTTCTCTTTCTTCTGTTGGGGTGCCTTGTCCAACTTTGATGTGATGGGTTTTATCTTATTATACTTTATTTTGTTATGTTTAGTTTTGTTGTTCTCTCTCCGAAGCCTGTTCTTTTCTAATGAGAAACAGAAAGGAAGTGGATCTAGATGAGAGCAGAGGTAAGCAGGAACCAGGAGGACTGGAGGGAAGGAAAAAAAATGATCAGGATATATTGTGTAAGAAAATAATCTATTTTTCAATAACAAAGGGAAAAGAAGTTTTTGAATTTTAATGGGAATATATGTTAAAACAATGAGATGTAGAATATAATATTTATAAGAAATGACCTGTTGTGCAAGTTGTCAGTACTTCTAGGTGCTTCAAAAGAAGACACTGTGTTAGCCAGTGGCTCCTGAGTCAAGCTGTTTTTGTCCGTAGCTAAGCTTGCATAAGCCCTCAGTAATATCAGGCACAGCTGTGAAAGCCTACTTACTGGTTTTTCTATTCAGAAAGAAGTTTAGGTGTATTTTATTGTTTTATGTGTAGAAGTATTTTGCCTGCATGTATGTCTGTGCACCATAGATAGAAGGCCAGAAGAAGACATTAGATCCCTTGGAACTGGAGCCACAGACAGCCATGAACAGCAACATGGGTACTGGGAATCAAAGCCATGTTCTCTGGATGAGCAGCCTGTGCTCTTAACCGCTGGGACTTCTCTGCAACCCCCTCTTTTCTTCCTTAACACACACCCCGTGTTTCCATTCAGTTCATCCTCTCCAGAAGCTTGGCATCCTGTTTTCACAGCCCCTGCTTCTAGCAGTCCCTGCTCTCTTCTCATTGCAAGGCTCAGCTGGGACTCTTCACGTGAGTCTTAGCTGGATTCACAAGTACTTAGAACAGTTTTATTTTCAGTGTCCTGTTAATTCTCATCCAAGTCTCTCTACTGAGAAGTCTGCAGTCTATGCCTAACTGTAATGATTGGAGTATCTATCCCCACACTATAATAAATAATGAGTGTCAGTGAACTCATTATGGTAAATCCTTGGGTAATTACTCTCTGCCATAGTTAGGGGACTTAGGGTAGCATAAGCTAAAATTATTCCATCTAAAGACAAGCCCGAGGTGGATGCTAGGGTTAAATATAATTCGTTTGCCATGTGTTTATTATAGTTAAATTGAACTAATTTAGGGCCTGTTGCTGGCCAGCAGCTAAGGAGGAAAAAGTTTCAGTGCTGTGAGTTCTCAGAAAGGAAAATGAGGCTCCATACCCGAGCTCGCAGAACATGGCACAGGCAAGCCTTCCTCCCACTCAGTCTCCATCCTTCCTGACCCAGTGAGACGCATCTGTTGCTGAAAGTGGTGATCCACTGCGGTGTTGGGTTGGTATGGTCCAGTGAGGAGACTCTCAGCTTTAGGTTGGGATTCACTTCATTCATTCTTATCTTTCACTCCGTCACCACCAGAGGAACCATGATGGCCACAGTCAGTGATGTGGGTACATTCTCAGTCAGTGATGTGGGCACATTCTCAGTCAGTGATGTGGGCACATTCTCAGCAGATTATGGGCTCCCTCCCTCCATGCCAAGTTAGTGATGTGGGCTTCCTTTCAATATGGTAGGGCCCATTCGGATTTTAGTTCTTCCTAGGCCTTCCATCTCAGAAAGAGTTTATCCTAAGCCAACTGTGAAAGGAACATGTGCCCTCATAGTACACACTCTTTGGAACAGCTTTTTACTGACATACACCAGAAGACAAGAGGGAAAGGGGGAACATTGACTTCATAAAATCCACCGCAAATCTAAATGTCCCCTTCACTTGAAGCCTGGGTATCCAGAGGCAACCCAGAGACTCCAGCTGAGACAGCTGCTGCACTGTACAGCCCACATGTTCAGCCTTGACATGACATAGCTTACCTTGGCAAAGGGTTCTGATTCTAAACCTTAGAACCCAGGCTCTTCTGAAAACTCCTGTTTTGTCCAGTTTGGCCATAGAAGTGGTTTCCAGCCTTGATAGCAAGTGCAGTATGAATGCTAAGCACTATGGGTAATATAACTTTGGGGGTATAACTGGTTTCAGTGCAGAGATTTGATTGAACCTTAAGAAAGCTCAGGATGAGAAATAAAGCTTTTTGTCTACCACCGTCTCATCTCCCTGCAGCTCCCTACCTACCCTTAATCATATCATCCCGAACAGTGATTTTCATCCTGTGCGTTGTATATCAGATATCCTACATGTCAGATATTTAAATTATACTCCATATGAATATCAAAATTACAGTTATGAAGCAGCAATGAAATAATTCTATGGTTGTGGGTCACTTCAGCATGAGGAAGTATATTAAAGTGTTGTAGCATTAGGGAAGTTGAGAGCCACTGCTGTAGAGCTGACCTGTGGCTGAGTAAAATGGCTCAGTGTGACCCAGGTCTAGACTGCAGCTGAACCTGCCAGAATCAGGCCACAGTAGTTAGTTGTGATGGAAGCTAGGATTGGTTGCCACTACTGATTATATATGTATGTATGAATGTGAGTGTGTGTGTGTGTGTGTGTGTGTGTGTGTGTGTGTGTATTCCTCTTAGCTCTCACCCCAGAATTTTTAGGCACTATATTTTGTCTTTATGGCAAATATATCTTTGCAAATATATCTTTGCATGGTGATCATAATGGAGCAAGATGGGCCATTGCAATTAATGTGTGTGTGTGTGTCTAGTGGCTCCCACTGTAACACAATATTTCTAGCCATTTCTCGGGAGAAGATATGAATTAGTAGCATAAAACGAGTCCATGAACCTATCACTATAGTGAATCTACCTCTACAACCTGGAGTCAAGTCCCCACATTTTGTGCATCTCCCCTGTGTCCTAGAACTGTGATACACATTGAGGGGGCAAATGGATGAATAATCCAAAAAGAAATGAAAGAAACTAATCCAAATAAAGAAGCTCTGTGCAGGTCCCATGTCCATTTCCAAATTCCACTTCTGCATCATGAACACAGAAGCATATCTGATTTTGCTGGCACGTATTTTAGGGATCCATGTTGGAACTGAAATGAGCTGACATGCCTACAGACCCTGCTTTTCTGTCTCTGTCAACAGCACAGTTCAGACAGTTTCAGCTCCTTTTAGGGACCTCAGTGACAAGACCCACACTTGGACTTGTCCACTATGATGCAGGTGCCAGGGGACACAAGAAGTGATCTGTGTTAGCAAGGCTACAGTTGTAGTTGTTTTGTTTTCTAAATGGAACTTAAGCAGCAAAGAATTCTCCCGAACACATGCAGAATTCAGAAAAACTGCTGTTTGAATTTTTGCCAGTTCTGGGGAAATGAGGGGTAGAAAGAAGGAGCATGGGGACTTTCCAAGAAATTCAGCTGCTTCACTGCTGTGTCGATGATGGTGTTTATCTCTGATGAGCACGGACTTACAGGCAGTAGGCAGGTATCCCAGCTGGCAATTCAGTACACAGGCCTACATGCATGGCATGCCAACAACATGATCTCCTATGCCTCTCAACAAATGGGTTTGTCTGGAATATGGGATTCATTTGTGATACAGATACACAGTATATATATGTGAGGTATATAGCCTCCCAGGAAACTAAAAGTTAGACAGCTCATCTTGGGATGTGTGGACAATGGTCTTCTTAAATTATGTTGCTCATTTAACTTTAAACTATCATGTGAATTATTATATTGTTTTTTAGCCCAACTAAACACCAAGTGGGATGTTAAGCTGACACCAAGAGACAATTCTGCCAAAGATTTATGTATGTGTTGTATTCAAACACCGACTTTAAAGCCAGTGACACTGAGATATATTCTCCATTTCCTCTTTTCAATGTAAAATGACTTTTAATTTAGTGCATTCTATTTAAAAATCAGGGAATGAGGGAAGAGAGACAGGCAGATATGGGGGAGTGGAGAAGGTAGGAAGGAAAGCAGGCAGGTAGACTGGCCCAGGTGTTAGTTCAAATAGACCAGCATTAAAAGGCACTGGTGACTGGACACTAGGAGGGTGTGCACCTGTGCGGAAGAAATAGTCTTGGAACTGGGGATTCTTGTTTCCTGGTAGTCAGAGCGTGCTGCTTGTCTTTTACATTAGCAAATGTTCATTCATGGTCACTCGGGATTCTTTTAACTTACAGTGCTGTGAATACCTGATTTCACTTGCCTAGGCTCACATTCTTAGTAGGGAGAGTGTATATGAACTGGCTTTTGTCTTCTCACATAGGAATGATTATAGCCTACATGAGATCAGTATTGCTCAGTTATTCAGGAAGAACTATTTTCCAGCATTATAAAGCATTTCCATATTTGGAGGTGTGGTATTTTGTATTTGGGAATTTTTTAAGACATTGGTCTAGTTTCTTCATTATGAACATGGAAAATTTGACACCAACATGAGCAAGGAAAGGACCCAAGTCAGGTTCCGCACAGGTAAGCTAACCACTTCTCTTCTTCTATTTCTTATGCTCAGTGCTTGTCACATCAGATTTCCATATAGTTTGGGGGAATTAAAGGACAAGCTTAAAAGTCTTTGAGGACTGGGAGTTTGGTTCCAAGGTAAAGTAATTCCCTGACTGGTGTACACAAGGCCCTGAACTCAATCCACAGCACAAGAAAGAAAAGTCTCACTGTCTGCGTTCTTAGAGGGAAAAGAAGTGAGGATTATAGGACCTGTCCACAGCATAAATCATCAGTAAATGTTTTTATTTTTAGAAGGCATTTTATAAGCTTGCATATATTTTACTACTGAATCAATAAAATGCATGACACTTATAGATAGATGAAAGACAGATGTGGATTGATGAAAGAGATGGATAGGTAGGTAGATAGATAGATAGATAGATAGATAGATACATAGGAACTTGTTTCTAAGACTTACCTACTGGATGAGATGATAGAACAAAATGTATAGGACTAGACTGCCAGACAAGAGAGGTCAGAAGATGGATAGCACGATAGATTAAATAAAACCACACAGGGAGGTTACAGCCATGTTCTGTCAGCACAGGGAGTTGGGAAAGAAAGGCACGGTATGATTTGCTCCTTCTCAGTGATGATCTACAAGAATAGTTGTGGTGTAGAAAGCCATGCGTGCTAGCACGTTTACATTCTGAGAGCAGCGTTATCTACAGTGACTGTCCTGAGCATGTTCCTTACTCTTCCAAGCCTACCAAGGAGAGTGTTAAAAAGAGCCCTGCTAGATTAGGATTGGCCATCGAACAAGTGTAAGCACTTCAGCTAGTGATCACCTAATGTGCTGGAGAGAAGGCTCAGGGGTGGAGTACTTGCTGCACTTCTAAAAGACCCATGTTTAGTTTCCCAGCAACATGGCAGCTCAGAACCACAGCTACTGTAGCTCCAGGTCCACAGACATTGATATCCTCTTCTGGCCTCACTGAGTACTGCACATGTGTGGTGCGCCTATATATATATGCAGGCAAAACACTTATATATAATAAAAAAAGAAGAAGAAGAAAAAGGATGGATAGATCTAGAAGTGCTTCCAAGCTTCTCATAGAATATTTCATGTGGAAAAGGCCACGTTGGGAAACATGAAGAGAGGCACACTATAAACGGCTGGGAAAGCTGCTCATCAGCACAACAGAGAGAAGCATGCAGGGAAGACAGTAATGTGAACCAGAACTCCTCCATAGGTGAGCTACAAATGGTGAGCTTTTCCCATGGCGCTTTCAGTGGTTAGCACCAGTGGAGTACATTGTTTGAATTTTTTTTTTCATGTCACAAAAAGTGTTTTCCTGCTCTCCTTCTCTATGCACTGTGCAGCATCTTGGTCACAATTGATGCCACAATGTATCTCTGAAGCTATGCTTCTCCTCCTACCTATGGGAAATTTCACTTTATTGGGTGAAATGGCATTTAAAAGCATGAATTAAAATAAAGACAGATGATACTAAACCTGGTTAGACTCATATAAAATCTAATAGAGTAGCCACCAACTCAACCTGACTTGGGCTTATGACAGGCTTAGTTCAACATGGTACCTTGAGGCATGCAAGAAGCCTTTCTTAGTGACGCTTAAAGATGATAGCTTCATTGTCTGAGAAATTCACTTCATTTGACACTAGGTGAATATTTCTTTTTGCAATAATTTTATTATTTTGGTTCTTTCTCTCTTATATTCTCAGATTAGGCACTAGACTTCTAGTGCCTATACATTGGCATTTTGCACTTACCAATAGTCCTATTGGTCTGGATATACATTCAAAGGTTCAGATTTATTTAATCTTCCATTTTTAAATCATGGCACTAACAATATATTTCGTTGCACATCCCTCCGGTATCCTAATTTGAGATCTGCTTTAATTCTCCATAATACTTTAATAAGACCATTGCAGATAGTAGAGCTAGCCATAGGGACATTTACAATGTCATATTAAGGTAGAATGTGCCCCTTGCCTTGTGACAATACATTAAATCATTGCAATAGGATTTTATAGAGAAGAGTTTCAGAACCTTGGAATACTTTAGAAATTATATTGAGTCATATTTCTTAATGCAAAAGTTTCATTTTATTTAATTATCTATTAAATGCTCTCAGACCTAATAGCACTTGGTTTGTTCTTTTGTTCTGAATTAGAAAAAGAAACTCTCACAGGCCACCTTAAATTTTAGCCTCTACCCTCTGACTGCAATCTTCCCTTCCTTGCTCCAGGGATTTCCCTGGTGTTTGCTCATTCCTCCAGTCAATCTAGACAGACTTGAGTAAGTACAGTTCTGTTTGAGGATGCCAGAGTATGGGCATGCCTGGAACATCCAGGAGCTGGTTGTTGCTCTCAAGTTCATAGCTAGATATATATTTAAGTTGCCTGCATATCTAGTCATGGTCTCAATTAGTTTTACAAAATGTTACTTTTTCATTTAAAATATTTTTAAATATTCTAAATCTTAAATAAGCCAAGGATGATTAATTTGTATCTAACAAGAGAATAAAACTTGTAAATCAAAGCAAATGCTTTATCAGATCTTGTGTCTGTCTTTATATGTCTGTTGTGCTATACATTCCATGAATCCCACGGCCTCAGTATCTCTCAGAAACACCCAGTATACATCCAAGAAGATACACTTGAATGGCTCAATCTATGCCCTGAGTTTGTTGTGAAAGGTAAGGGCTGATTGTTTGGGTACCATTTTTGTCTCTTGTGACCTCTGGAGCTTCTTATACCTTTCTGAAGGCCCAAGTAGTCTTGGCTAAGTATCAAGTAAATGAGGAGGGAACAACTCTGGCTATGATCCTTAAGTCTGCGAGTGCACTGGCTAATTTCATGTCTACTTGACACAAACTATAGTCATCAGAGAAAAGGGGACCTCAACTAAGAAATGACTTCCCTTAAGAGAGGGCTATAGGCAAGCCCATAGGCATTTTAATTCGTGATGTGGGATGGCCCAGCCCATTGTGAGTGGTGCCACCCCTGCGCTGATGTTTCTGGTTTCTATAAGCAAGCAGGAGGAGCTAGCCAGGAGGAAGTAGCACTCATCTTTGGCTCCTGTGACAGCCCTTAACTCCAGATTCCTGCCCTAAGTTTCTACCCTGAACAGTGATATAGAAACGTAAGTGAGATTAACCCTTTCCTCCCCAAGTACCTTTTAGCCATGATGTCTTATCACTGCAGTGGTAACCCTAACTAATAGAGTGAGTTACCAGGAGAACATGAAAATAATTGATTTGATCATTTCTGCCCTCTGTTGCCCAGAGTTTTCTTATGAGCTTTGTGAATATCTGTAAAAGTTCCACTAGAGACAGGAAGGAGAGTCTTGCCCACTGTGGTTAATAACCCAGTGGCTGAGGCCACACCCTGGCTCCACCCAGAAGTAGCACCTGTCAGGGCCAAAGGAATGTCTTAAAACACATTGATCCATGGTCAGAATCACAAGCCAAGCTCTAGGTACACTCTAGGTATACTCTGTCAGAGAACTATCCTTAGGAAATGGCCTCACAGATTTATTTTTCTAGTAGAGCTATGGCATGCTGCCCCTTGATTTCCAAAGTCTGGAAAACCAAGGTGACAACGTGATTTCTTTTCTCATGCTTCCTTTAGACAATGTTCTTAGGAAGAATGCTATTCCTCTCTTTGGAGACCACATGTCTGCAGGTGAAAACCATGTCTTCACAGGACTTAATACTGCCCACTGCAGTGTAATCAGGACTGATATGGCCCACTGCAGTGTAACCAGGAATGATGTGGCCCACTGCAGTGTAATCAGGACTGATGTGGGTCACTGCAGAATAACCAGGACTGATGTGGGCCACTGCAGTGTAATCAGGACTGATGTGGCCCACTGCAGTGTAATCAGGACTGATATGGGTCACTGCAGAATAACCAGGACTGATGTGGGTCACTGCAGTGTAATCAGGACTGATGTGGGTCACTGCAGTGTAATCAGGACTGATGTGGGTCACTGCAGTGTAATCAGGATTGATGTGGGTCACTGCAGTGTAATCAGGATTGATGTGGGTCACTGCAGTGTAATCAGGACTGATGTGGCCCACTGCAGTGTAATCAGGACTGATATGGGTCACTGCAGAATAACCAGGACTGATGTGGGTCACTGCAGTGTAATCAGGACTGATGTGGGTCACTGCAGTGTAATCAGGACTGATGTGGGTCACTGCAGTGTAATCAGGATTGATGTGGGTCACTGCAGTGTAATCAGGATTGATGTGGGTCACTGCAGTGTAATCAGGACTGATATGGGTCACTGAAGTGTGATCAGGACTGATATGGCCTACTGCAGTGTAATCAGGACTGGTGTGGGCCACTGCAGTGTAACCAGGACTGATGTGGCCCACTGTAATGTAATCAGGAGTGATATGGCCCACTGCAGTGTAATCAGGATTGATACAACCCACTTCACTGTAATCAGGTCTGATCCTGGCCACTGTAGTGTAATCAGTGACAGCAGTGCACACCAGAGTCACCAGCCTTTTCCCTTTCCTTTAAAATCAGACACAAATAGTAAGACTTCCTTCGCCAGCATGCCCTGCTGAGTATTTCCAAATTGCCTGTGGTTGCTTGCATTCTGCTTCTCCAGCTCTCATTCTTGCCTCTGGACCCCCTCATCTATTAATCCCCCAAGTGTCAGCCCTCCCTGCCTTGGCATTAACTTCACAACGTGGGCTGATTGCTTCAGCTTCCCACTTCCCCAGGGCCCCTCAGAAGTGCAGTAGCTTTCAGAAGTTAGCAATAATAGAGACACCATTTACAGTTGAGTTTCTGTAGAATAGTCTCCCAGCTTTTCAGTGGTTTGTCACCAGGGACACTCAGACCATCTCTGACCTGCAGCTAGGAAAGTGCCATGACACAGCCTCATTTAGAACAAAGATTCTCGAATTTCCTGCCCCCCAACTGAGTGCCCAGACTCCTCCAAGACTCTTGTGTCTTTTACCTGACTCAGAGACTTAACACTCCCTTTCCTGCACAGCAGTCCCTCACAGTGATACCTGTACTCAGACATACAGCTCAGTTAGCATCCATTTGAAGTGCCCAGCTAGCTCTAAAGAGCCCTTCCTCCTCCCCTAATGAAGAAACTGGAGTATTTTCCAAAACTAAAGAGAAGCTCTCCCTCCACAGCTGAATTCACCCTCCAGCCTAATGGGGAGGCAGATGTAGCAGATGTTAATATTTAGCAACGTTTCCTCCTTGCTACATAAGAAAAAGTTGATTGTAGCATAGCAGTGTAGCTTTCGTCCTGTTGGACATTGATTAAATTCTCAGACCTGATGGACTATGCTCTGAACACTAGTGTGTACTTTGTGTTGAGTAACAATGAAAAGTTGTTTCAGTCTGAGTGCCAAGGCTGGCTTAGCCTTCATCAGTGACCCGTGATGGAGGTGTGGTGGGTCATGTAGCTGTCTGTGCCTGTCCAGCAGCAGCCACCCTCCTGGGGTGTTGCAGAATATTTGATCACATTGTGAACCCCAAGATTTTGAACTGGAAAAACCTTGTTGTGGTGTGGCTCAGCCCTAGCACACACCTTTAATCCAAGAGCTTTCTGCAAACAAGAGCTAAATAAAGTTCAGGGTAGGTCAAGAAGCTGAATGAGCAGCTAGCTGACAGGGTGTGAACAAAAGAAAATCCAGGAAAGAGGAAGGAGGGTCTTTGAGTGGAAGGGCATTTAAGAAAGTATGGAGAAGGAGAAGGGCTTTTTGGGACTTCTGGAGTAGGAATGTCACCTGGGTGCTTTCTCTGCCTCTCTGAGCCAGCAGGCTTTCAACCACAGCATCTGCCTCCCAAATCTTTATTTGGTAAATCAAATGCTTGGGATTTTTTTTTTTAATCAACATTGGGTCCATGGGCCATGTGGAGAGGATCTCTGCAAAGGTAGACACAGAGAAAGCTTGAGTAAAGAAATCCTGCTGCACTCGCTGTCTTCCGCAGGCTGCTCTCCATCTCACCTGCACCGGGCACTGTGTGGCACTCCCCTGTCAGTCATGGTTACCTTTTAAACTACACTTCCGGAAAAATCCAAGTATCCAGTCTCATCACTGACCCATAATGAACACTTGAGAGCGGTTCCTCTGACCTTGTTTCCATTTCCTTGTTTATACCTGAATGTGTGCTGGTTTGCTTCTTCAAAGTACCATAGCTCTTCTTCTTACAGTAGCTCAAATAGCCAATGAAAGCATACTTCATTCTAATAAGAAAATGGACGATAGACTAAAAATACTTCACCAAACTGTTTATCTAAATGTAAAACAAAACCTAAAAGTTCAACCTTACCCCTAAAGGCAAAGGTGTAGGTGAGCAGGCCTTGAGAGCTGGCCCCTCCCCTTACCCCTGCAGCATTGGGTGAGCTAACCTGGGGCAGTGCTGGAGAGCTCTCTCTGATGATGTGGGAGAGCTGGCGGGCTGACCAGCTCAGCTACCACCCAGGCGCAGATCCAAGGTTTTGAGGTGGCCCACCTAAATAAACATCTACCCCATCTATGTACTGCTGGAGTGAGTAAAAGGGCCAGTCCTACAGATCCAAAGCCAAAAGAACTCCATAACAGGGCAACAGCAGGATAACCAAGAGGAGTCCTGATGAGACTCCAGTATTGATAGTATAGCAGAAGCCTTGAACCAGACCAGAGACTCATTGCAATGAACATTTGCATGTAAAGATCTGTGAACAAAAGAATTTATACTGTGGGGCACACTGTGACACAATACAGCTTCCCTGACAAGATGGGTTTTGTTGTTGTTGTTGTTTGATTGGTCTCTTTCTTGTTTTTATTTTTGTTTTTTAATTTTCTTTGTGGGGAAGGCTGCAAGAGTGGAGAGTAGATACAAAGAGTCGGGGAAATGAGTGGTACTGGAATACATGATATAACACTCACAAAGAATCAATGAAAAGTTTTTTGAAAAGTTCAACCTGCCTAGTGATCATAAAAATGCAGTTTAAAATAGTAGTGA
The DNA here is from genome assembly GCF_000001635.26 of Mus musculus. Lineage (NCBI taxonomy): Eukaryota > Metazoa > Chordata > Mammalia > Rodentia > Muridae > Mus > Mus musculus. The sequence goes on from NC_000079.6 coordinate 36,462,238, forward strand.
TTTCATTTTCAATCCATAAATAAACTATGAAAGGGCAAAGAAGACTTGGGCGGTGGCACACACCTACACCCCCACACTTGGGAGGAGGAGGCAGGGAGGACCAGGAGTTGGAGAGCAGCCTCCCTGAGTGCATGGGGACTGAGGCCATCCTGAGCTACATGAAATCCTCTCCTGAGAAATGAACAAGGACCTGCAGCCACTTAGGAAGCATCTCCACGGGGTAAGATGGAAACCCCAGCACCCCCAGTCCCCGCCTCCTCTCTGACTTTGCTTAGCCCATCTGCTGCCAAACTGTGACTGTGTTCTCAAGATATCCAGAAAGGAAAACAGGCTCTGACCTGGGTCTTAGAAAAGTTGCCTCAGCTTCCCCCGACTCCCTGTAGCTGCCTTCTGCTCTTCCCTCTTCCATTGGTGCCTTTTCCTAAGTCTGTGACTCCGTTCAGTCAGCAATTGAAGTCATTCTTTCATTAATAATTTGTGAAGTGATTTAGAGCTTCCTGACAACAGTCTACCATTTGTTCTCATAAACCAGCAAGAAGAAGAGTAGGAGTTAAGGCTGCCAGTGACAGACTGTGTGCATTTGCTCTGTCCCTGGTCAAATATGGTGTGAGGTCTATTAAAAGGGCAATTCCCATACTGCCTGGACTTATGCAGCACTTTTATTCTCCGTGAACCTTCAGTAGCTAAGTTAGTGAAATGCCCCAAAGAGAAGAGTACTTGAGTAACTTACAGTGCATCACCTTGATGGAATGCCATGTGGCCATTAAGGATTGGAAGAAGTGGTTTACAGTGTCAAAGTGTTATAAATGAAAAATGAAAAGCACTGTGTCTGGCTGTGGTTGCAACAATGTAAAATGTCCATTTGTATTGAAAGGTTATAGAGGAAGCCTGAGAAATGAAAATAATTTAATGGAAGAGGAAAATACTAGCAATATAATAGTAAGCACTGAATACTCTCCGTATCTTAAACTTTCATAGACAGTGTGTTTTCCATTCTTAATGTACTGAACGTAAAGCAAGGCAAGGTGTGGTGGTAGAATTCCTGCCCAAAGATGTTCCCGAGGGCAGCTATGACTCTAACCGAGGAGGACCTGAAATGTATCCTTACTGTGCACTGGGTTAGACTCAGGGAGGGAGGGTCAGCTAGAGCCTGTTAGCTGTGGAGGTCACTGCAGGGCCTGGCCTGGCAGGAGTGACAGGGGTGGGAGTTGGTGCCATGCTGAAGGCTGAGGAGAAAGAGTATGCTAAGGAGGGACCAAGGAATCAGGGGACAAGGTAGATGCCCACTTGGAGTAGGTGACCAGGGCAATGGTAAAGTCCTTCTGAGACAGAGGGGCAGTTTTTCTTATCTCTGGCTCCACCTGGAATTAGTTGCTAGTTCCCTGATCTAAGTGACTGTATATTCAGGGTAGGGAAGAGAGTCCCCAGAAAGCAGAAAGACAGCAGCTTAAGATCTGTCCCTCAGGTCTGGCCTATCTCTACTAATCACAGCAGTGTGACCAAAACACCCACTCAAGCCTCCCCAGTGCAGTTTCAGTGCAAGTTTGCCAGATCCATGATGGGGTCACTGTTACTGCAGCCCCAGCAGTGGTCACTGTGTTTTAGAAAGCACCATATATGGTGAGCTGACTCTGATCTGAGTAAATCCCCTGACTCACTCCAGCCCTCACTGGCTCAGCTATCTCCCCAGCACTGCTGAAACCAGCAGCAGGGGAAGACTCCTCCAAGAGTGAAGCCACCAGTGGTGTGGTAAAGTCCCCAAGAATCCAGAGCATCAGACTTGGGTGTCTCAATTTTGACAAATGTGTTGGTCTCTGTAAGCAGCTCATGTTCATGATCAAGGCCTGTGCTCTGTTTTCTGTTCCTCATGACGGTGAAGCTGACCACGTTAAGGACAAGAATTAGGGCTAAATATTAGGATGCTTTGTAGCGCAGTGAGAGTGATACCTGGACTGAACAGAAACCACCCTAGGAGACTGCTGCACACCGAGGTTGCTGTTCACCTTCTCTAGTTGTTTAAACTTGCCACAGCCTTGGCCTTGGGTCTGTCCTCTGTCACACCACACACACTCTCTTGGCTTCTAAGTACCCTTCCTGGCCATCAGAAATTCTACCAAAGTACTCAGCCAGTACCACACATGGGCTGGGTACAGGAAAGTCTAAGTTGACTTTCATAATGGGATTTTTGAAAACTTGGAAGTACAAACTTATGTAGAAGCTAATGGACTTAGTGTCCCATTTAATTTGGGGAATCGCAGTAGTTTATTCCTAAACATTAGTAGGGGAGTAATAAAATATTTTACTCTATAGTAGGTTATGGCAGGAGCTACATTATTCTCATACTATACTAATATATTGAATTTGCCAACTATGATTAAGTGGGGTATGATACATGTGTGCGTTCATATCCTTATATGTTGGTACTGATGTACAAACTGTCATAATTGGCCACATCACTGGCATTGTCACCAGACCACCAGATTGCCACCCATCTTCTCAAATCTAGAAGTTAGTCTCCTATTTCTATATTCCCCTTTCTGTCATGCATGCATGTGTACGTGTGTGTGTGTACGTGTGTGTGTGTGTGTGTGTGTGTGTGTGTGTGTGTGTGTTTCTGCCATCAAAAATGAATATCCTCACAAATGCAGGTTAATCAGCATTCTAGTTTGTCCCTATCTGCTGTTTTCTGTTAGGACTTATGCTAGAGAACTTATATTTCATCTGCTTTGCAAAATAAATATTAACACAGAGTTATAGTTGTGCTGTTTTGACATAGTAACATCTCATTACTTTACTCTTACCCATAGAAAACCATGCCTGACAGTTACCTTGCACAGTCTCTGGAAAGGTATTTTCTTTCCTTTTTTGTTTTTTGTCTTTTTTTTTGTTTGTTTTTGTTTGTTTGTTTGTTTTCGAGACAGAGTTTCTCTGTATAGTCCTGGCTGTCCTGGAACTCACTTTGTAGACCAGGCCTGCCTTGAACTCAGAAATCCTCCTGTCTCTGCCTCCCAAGTGCTGGGATTAAAGGCGTGCGCCACCACCGCCCGGCTTATTTTCTTTCCTTTATAGGAAGGATTCTGTGCCCTTCACCCTCAGTGCTGATTCTAGGCTGCTTGATGACTTGTGGGGTATCCACCACTTAACTCAGACAGAGCATGGGAGAGATGGAAGCCTGCTTCCCACAAAGTGAGCCTGAACTCGGTATTAATGGGCAGGATAGCTAATGTGTTTACACTGTCCCCATGGAAGTTTTGGAGCACCTAAGAAGATGATTTATCCTCACATGTTGCAAGGTAGTCATTCTCGAGTCAGCCTAGTATGAAAGTCCTTGTCTGTTGCTATGAGGTAAATCACCCCCACATTGGAGATCCCCAGTGCTGACTTCACTGTGCTCAAGATCCTTTTCTCAGTTGTGTAGTGTGAAGACTTCTCTGAAGAGATGTAGAGTCCAGGAGTGTTGATGGCCGGGCTACAATCAATTACGTGCCACCGGTGAACACCTAGGACACATGGGAATTGGACAGGAAAACACATAACCTCTCCTCAATGAGCCCAGTGTGTCTCACCCCAGAGTGCTCTGAGTTGGTAGAACCTTCATTTGCTGGTCAGTGGTTTCAAGAGAGGAAAGGGCACAGTGCTTGTGATCCAGCTTGGGTGGTCTCACTGCAGCTTTCTGCCCACTGTATTAGTGAGAACAGTCCTTGTGACCACCATTTTCCAGAAGGCAGGACAGCAGCCTGGACCTCTCAAAGGAGTGGTGACAAAGACCAGCTTCGCGAAAGCCTTAAAGAGACAGACGGACTACCACTCTGGTAGCAAGTAGCAAAGCTTTACTGAATTCTTTAGCTTATAAACATGGGGTATGGCTTTGCAATTTTTGCTCAAAAAATAACATTTTTACTTAGTTGCACCTGGCACACAATATTATCATTTTTGGAGTCATTTTCTCATAACGAGAGCGAACTTCAGAAGAAGAAACTGTATATCAGCAGACCCAAGGACATCCTCCTCTCCGGGTAAATATTAACTCTTGACTAGGAACAAGGAAAAACTCTGGCCCACAGAAAGTCATGTTAGGACATCCCTCCCTTTCAGGAGGGATGGCCCCTGAAAACTTTCCCCCAGTTAACTGCTCTGACCCTTTCAGGCCAGAACCAAAGGAAAGCCATTGTTCTCCTCAGGGTTGTTGAGTAAGATGTATAAGAAGAAAGTGAGGTAACCTGGAAGATATTGTGGTCACCATATTCTAGTTTTCTGTAGGAGATAAACAGGGTGGATGCCCAAGCTCAGTTGCATCCAAATATGGCCACGGTTCAGTAGCTAAGCCTGTAGCTGTGTTCGAGGGGTAAAGGTCAGTGGAGACGGAACAGTAGACCTGCATGCTAGTTTCCAGTGCCAGCGTTACCTAAATTGAAATTTAACCTACAAAGTAGCTGCCACTTTGGGTCAGTCACCTGAGAAGTGAGATGTCTTTTTATCTGAATAAGTATGTTTCTGTGGTTAAAGGCTATACAGAAGGCCACCCTTTCAGCTGTTGGCAAGGGCTTAAAGGGTTGATAATGCACTTGGCACTCCTTACCCTTGGCTGGACTGAGCCAACATCAAAACAGCTGAAGATCAAAAATATCTGAAGAGAAATTGCACCAAGCATGCGCAGAGTTTCCCTGTTGTTCTCTGTAAACAGTACAGTTCCCCTGCTACCTACATAGCACTTGCAGTGGTTGGTAGGTAATATAAGCCATCCAGACTTGAAGTATGTGAGAAGCTATGCATAGGTTCTATGCAAATACCATACCATTCTATATAGGAGACATAGCTATTTGTGTGTTTGGGTATCTAGGGGCAGAGTCACAGAAGCTCTCCATCGACACCAAGGGACTGTACCTCAGTGAGATCAGTGTGGAATAATGGAGGCTACTTACCTGTTTATTTATAGAAGTCAGGATCTATAGCAACCTTCTGAAAAGCAGTTTCATGATAATGTATATCAAAATTGAAAATACACCTACTCTTTGACTAGAGTTAATTTACTTTGATTTCTTTTGAAACAGGGTTTTCTCATGTCACCCAGATTAGCCTTGAAGTCAACATCCTCCTGTGCCGGCTTCTAGAGTATTGACATTACAGGCATGTGTCACCACGCCTGCTTCCCACTAATCTTAACACAGACCTTCAAAGGTGTGCTTGCAAACATTGATTACAGTGATATATACAATACCAGAATGGCTTGACAATGGGAGACTGAATAAATCATAGGGTGTTTATAGTGTGGGATCCTAGCAGTCAGTAAGATGCTTTCTCTATACCAACAAATGGGAAAGACAAATACATTGAAACAGACACAGTGGTCTATAGACTGTTATCAAATTTTGTGCTTGTCAGAACATAAACAAAATACACAAAGGATACGTTTAATAATTATCCCTAAAAATGAGAACTGTTTACAATTTAAATATTTTACTATTATGTGTTTACATTACAATGTATAAAAAGCACTCATTTTCAAAGGATGGAAGACATCATTTATGAGGACCCTGGGTGCAGGAAGCAGCCTGTATAAATGGATCACTGCATGCCAACAGACAGAATCCACTGACCATGGAAAACAGACAGTAGTGACTTAATACAGAAGAGAAAAAAAATATAGCAAAGCCAACTGGCTTTGATTACTTTTTCAGCCTAGAAGATATTAGAAAAACATAAGCATTTTGGCAGGATGTTTTGTGAGCTCTTGGTTTTCCTACTTACCTAAGTGAAGTTGGAAAATCACTCTACTACGTTCTTACAGGCTTTCTAACCACTGCAGATTTAAACACAGATAACAAGAGTGCCTAGCCAAAGTAAAGAGACATGATGGCTGAGTTGATAATGGATTAGAGGGAGTTTTGATTTTTTTTTTTAACCTGAGTTATAGGAGACATAAAAAGGATGGGAATAGAAGGAAGTAGAGGACATGGGGATGGCGTGAGAGATGGTGCCATGGCTAAGGGTGTTTGTTGCTGAGGCTGATCAGTGATCCAAGTTCAAGCTCTGAGACCCACATGGTGGAAAGGGAGAACTGACTTCACATTGTCCTCTGACTTCCACGTGAGCACAGGCACGATGAATAAATAAATATGATTTAAGAATTTGTTATGAGTGTGGAAGAAGTAAAGTCATTCTTTCACATTTCTTTGAGAAGGATTCCTAACTCAGCATTGCATAGGAATCTGGAAACAAAAAGACCTCTGGCTCCTTTGTTTTATCAAAGAGAAATTTGGATCCAGTTTATGAACTCCACTTAAGAACAGCAAGTGTTCCCTGCAGTCTCCTTCCCACTTCCGGACACTGTATGATACAACTCTGTTTTCCCAGAGCATTGTTCATTGCCCACTGGAGGCACGGGTCTGCCTTCAACAGAGATAAGCCCTGAAATAAGACCAGAACTGAAGATTCACCTTTGAAATGGCTTTAGTTGATTATTTTAGTACTTGGCTTAAAGAGAACCTGTTTTGCACTCATTTGCAAACTTCAAATATCTCATTTTAGGGTGTAGTTGAGCTGAGTGATATTAGAGCCCTCTGACCTGTCTGTGGTTTGGTGTGAAGTAAAAGGTCTGAAGAAAGTATCAAGCTATATTTTCAACTTAAAAGCACTTGCTTTTTTAATCAAAACTACCATCTGACAGTATTTGAATCTTAGCAGACTTGTGCTGTGCCAGTTAGGTAGGACTCTGCCTGTAGACAGTGGACTGATGTGGAGGGTGGAGGCAACAGCCACATAGAAAAGTTGTGGATACAGGGGACAAGAAAGAGAAGGACAGTACCATGGCCAAGAACACAGAGTTCGGAAGTATCTTACTGATGTGAAAAGCATCTGTAGTTTAACAGCCCTTTGGAAGCTTTGGCCTTGCCAGATTCCCCAAGGCCTGGAGGGGAGAGGGGTTGGGGATGGGGTTGGGGCACTGCCAGGATCTTCAATCACTTTCCCGTATAAGTGAATATCTGAGGACTAGGAGCCACAAATAATATCTTCTGAGATAAATACTGTATTTGTTTTTACTAATTAACTTTGAGAAGCTTCTTTGGATAGATGGATAGATAGATAGGTAGATAGGTAGATAGATAGATAGATAGATAGATAGATAGATAGATAGATAGATAGATAAGCAAAGTCATTGTCATTAAATTCCTTTCACTATGTTAGTGATCAGTGGCACATATTTAAGAGGCATTCAGATCTGAGAGACAGACAAATGTAAATGACCTCATTAAAACGTTCCATACTATAATAAGGTTGTCATGTGCAAGGTCCCCTTCTTTCTGGAAAGGGCCCCCTCTATCACCACAGCACCTGTTGTGCTAGACTGTGTCTCACAGGGATATTGTTTGCTTTCCCATATAGCCTCAGAAGAGAATTAATGTCTTCCTTCATGTTTCCATCCCTATTTGTTGTTAATTTTCTATAAGGCTTTTACAGTCACACCCTGCACAGTTGTTTTTCCATGTGAACATTAAGTAAGAATCAGGATATGAAGAGCTTATTGCAGAAGGCCCAGAAGGATTTGAAGGATTTGGTGGGCTCTGGCAGAAAAATGGCCTGCCAGCCTGTGACAAGTGTGCATTGTGACAGACCCAGTCCCAAGGGACAGGATCCATTCACTTTTCCAGATTACCTGGCCTGCAGAGTCAGAGTCCTTTGTGCTTTCTCTGCAGAGGCTGTTGGTCACAGGCAGAAAGCTGATATTAGTGATGTGCCTGGGAGCCACATTGTCATCTCTCCCTCAGGGCTGTCACCGTGCATTGCCTGTGAGCATCCTGGAGGTGTTGGGCATGTGCCTGTGATAAAAGCATGAATGTAAATAAGTCTGGCTGCACCTCTGGTTGGGCTTTCACTGGGAATAGAGATTCTGCATACATCTTTGGATGGGTGCAGAATTGTGGACTCTAGCAAAGCCTCAGAAGCTAGACACAGGCTGTCTAACAGTGTTCTCATGACACCAAAGACCCCAGGGTCTGTGGCACAACCCTTTTGGGTTTTTGTTTGTTTGTTTGTTGTTTTTATAATCTCTGGTTTAATCCCTAAAAGAAGGCCAGAGACAAAGGAGAACTAGTCATTAACATGAAATAAATAAAAGGCAGCATAAAGTGGGTAGCTCAAATCATGTAAATAAAAAGGCTCATTGGGATTCATTGTTCTCTACTACAAAGTTTTTATTATACTGCCCTTTAATGGGTTGTGGGTCTCCTCATTATCCACTTTTAGTAGTAACATGGTAAATGTATTAAAATAGACCCTGGGAGTAGTAATGTAGGTGGCAATAGATGGATGTCTTATCCAATACACATACAGCAGTCTGCATATATATGTGTGTTTTGTGCCATTTTCAGATTTATAGTGGCTATTTTCAAGCCAGTCTAGCCTTTCTCTGCCTTCTGCTTTATTGTACTGTTGCTCTTGACATAACTCCAGATTGGAATTTTGGTTAACATGTTATCTAAACATCGAAAGCTTTTGAAGGCCAGCGCTGTGGATGGTTTTTAAATGTTTCATTGAGAGCAAGCACATGAGCAAAACCAAAGTCAAACATCAGTAGCATTTTTCTCACTGTTAGCAGTTGTTTTGTGCTTTTTGACTGAAAGTGAAAAGTGTATACTCAGCCAGATGGTAATCCTTTGCTGTTTTGTTTTGTTTTTGTAAAACAAACAAACAAACAAGCAAACCTTGGAAGGGGCAGTGACTACAGAGGTAGTAATGTCATCTCTGACCCGCCCTAGTTAATGAGAGTGAACTAAAAACTAAACCTCTGTCCTTCCCTCACTGGGCTCTAATGCTGGAGTCTAACTCTGACCCAGGGCCTTGAGCGTGGCAGGAAGTGTCCCCTGCTGAGCTGCATGCCACCCACTGCTGCTTTTGCTGTTGTCTGTCTATAGTGGTGTAGCTTCTTGCCTTCGAAAGGACTAAATAAAATGTGCCTTTAGTCTATGATTGTGGGAATCATTTTTAAATGGACTCTAAACATCAGTGTGTTTGGAATTGATGAAAAAAGACAATTCATTAGTGGACTGACATAGGTCAATAAGTACAGGAGAATTTTAGAAGCTAAGGAAATTGGGCCAGACTGCCCCTTGTACCATATTTGGGAAGTTGTCACTTAGGTAAAAATACTCAGTCTGACATCAAAAAGCAATACCAGGCACATATAGCTTGTCTGAGGTTGGTTTGTTTAGGTTTCATGATTAATTAAGATTTTTTTTTTTTTGGTAGATTTGCTTTGAGTTTCTCTTCTCCATGCACTGCCAGGTTCCCACGCATACTAACCTGACGGTGTGAAGGGGCCCAGGATAGAGGACCCTGGACAGGTCTAGGGTACATCAGCAGCTCAGAAATGACCAACTAAACATGCCTTTCTGTAAACTCTGAGCTGCTACTCATCTCCCAGTCTCCCTTGGGTACAGCGGGAAAATCCCCCATGATAGAACTTTAGTAGGGCTCCTACACACTCTGGCTTTGCTTTAAAGACATTGGCTTTTCTGCAACCCTGTTGCTTCAAAAGAAAATCAGTTCTGCTCACACTTAAACATTTCCACAAGCAAGATTTCATGAAAGTTAAGTATTTTCTTTCAAATTCCTATCAAATAAAATGGAGTTAGTTGTCAAAACCTGACACTTGTGGAGTCCATTGGGTTTTGTGTCATGACACTGTCATTACATCAATGATAAGCTTCACAGAGTGCCATGGTTTTGAATCAAGCATTATGGGTCTGCCTCTCACTGTGTTGCATGCCCAGTGTTTATTAGGCCTGATTAGCCCTTTTCTGTTGGTGACTAGATCAGGGCTTCAGTCCTAGAACTGGATCTAACATACAAGCAGACTTAACAAGCTTTGTGCTGGTTAATTTTTAAGTTGTCTCAATATATAACACCTGGAAAGAGTATCAGTAAGAGACTGTCTAGATCAGGTAGGTCTGTGGTCATTGCTGTGAGGAGCTATTATTATTACATTAATTGTATTGGGAAGACCTGCCTACCACGAGAGGCACCATTCCCCAGGCAAAAATCCGTGGACTGTAGGGGAGCTGAACAGGTAAGCTGAGCACAAGCACATGCGTTAATTCATCCCCTATGCTCTTTGATTATGGATGGGATGAGGCCAGTTGCTTCTGTTCCTGCTGCCTTGACTCCCCCACAGTCATGAACTGTAACCCGAAACTTTTCTGTTGTTTTTGTTAGAGTATTTTTTTTCATGGAAATAGAGTATGAAACTAAAACAAGCTTCTTATGTGACTTGAGTCACGAATCTGTCAGGGTGGTCACTTTGCAAAAGTAGCCAAGAAAGAAAAGCATAAATAGGGAATGTATTAAAGAACTTCTGACTTAAACTGGAGAGCCATCGGCAATTATCTGGTAGGGAACTCTGTTATTATTTTTATCCAAAATAGAGCCTGTGTTCAGAATACTGTGACTACTAAGCGAAGTACATTTAGGTGAGAGGCTGTGCACACATCCGTGTGTTGTCTATGCTATAGTAGCTAACTCTATAAACCCTTTGGTTTTGTTCTAGAGCAGTTGAAAATGGTGTTCTTAGTGCACAAGAGACAAATATCATGGTTAATGCTTGAAATGAACAAAGCTATAGCAGTGCCCCTCACAGTTGCAGAAGCTGGCCTGTCTGGCAACACGTATGATAAGTAAGAAATATAGTTCAAAACATAAAATTGAATTGCCACTTGAAAAATCCAAAATGGTTAAATATTGGAAAATCCATATGTTTTGACAGCATTATGCTCAGAGAAAAAGCAGAGTGAGCTGCTGGCAGTATTCCTGTTCTAAGAGATAACATAGAGGCCACACAATGCAGATTGTAAACTGAGCAAGCCCAGTAAGTGATGATCGCAGACAGTCTGTTTTGGCTTCTGATGGCGCACTTCTCCAGAGAGCCAGTGCCTTGGGTGAGGTGCTCAGGAACTTCCTATTATATTCATCCCAAGCCCAAACTATGGCAAGCCTTTTTCCCAGGCATGCTATAGCTTGAGCTTGAAAGGAATACAAGGGTCATCCCAGTGGCCACTCTACATGGCCAGAAGGAAGGAGAGAAGGAAGGCTGTGCCCAAAAGATTGGGGAGGCCTGTAGGGAGGAGCAACCAGACATTGTTTGACTCTGTTCAGGTGCTAAAATACAAAACGTGACAGTGGGTTGAGCTTATAGATATAATGCAGAGAGGACAGTGGATCCTACACTTTCTTGTTCTACACCTGGACCCAGGGATATAAAAGCGCAGGATACCCCCATGGACTTTCTTTATTTTTAGATGTTTTAACCTTTGTGGGAACAGAACTTATATAAAATAAGTAAAACACACCAATTTTTTAATTAAATATTTTCTTTATTTACATTTCAAATGTTATCCCCTTTCCTGGTTTCCCCTCCGAAAACCCCCTATCCCATGTCCCCTCCCCCTGCTCACCAACCCACCCACTCCTGCTTCCTGGCCCTAGCATTCCCCTATACTGAGGCATAGAACCTTCACAGGACCAGGAACTCTTGTCCCATTGATGACCGACTAGGCCATCCTCTGCTACATATGCAGTTAGAGCCACGAGTCCCACCATGTGTTTTCTTTGGTTAGTGATTTAGTCCCAGGGAGCTCTGTGGGTACTGGTTAGTTCGTATTGTTGTTCCTCCTATGGGGCTGCAAACTCCTTCAGATCCTTGGATCTTTTCTCTAGCTCCTTTACTGGGGGCCCTGTACTCCATCAAACAGATGACTGTGAGCATCCACTTCTGTATTTGTCAGGCACTGGCAGAGCCTCTCAGGAGACAGCTATATCAGGCTCCTGTTGGCATCCACAATAGTGTTTGGGTTTGGAGGTTGTATATGAGATGGATCCCCAGGTGGGGCAGTCTCTGGATGGTCTTTCCTCAGTCTCTGCTCCACACTTTGTCTCTGTAACTCCCTCCATGGGCATTTTGTTCCCCCTTCTAAGAAGGATCGAAGTATTCACACTTTGGTCTTCCTTCTTCTTGAGTTTCATGTGTTTTGCAAATTGTATCTTGGGTATTACAAGCTTCTGGGCTAATACTCACTTATTAGTGAGTGCATATCATAAAACACACCAATCTTATTTGTTCAGTTGGATGAACTCAATAATTACACTCCCTTAGGTGGTCACTCTAGAACATTCCTTTATGCCCTTTTCTCGTAAAGGCCTCTTCTCAGGCCACCCCATACTGCAAAGCAACAAACATCCTGGTGTGTAACTCTTTCTCTTGGTCTTAACTTGTCCTTGAACTCTGGGGAACTGGAGTTGCATTTATTATCTTCATGAGCTTGAAGTAAGGTAGTGTCCTTTGGACACTGTGCCAGCAGAGACTCATTTATATGAGTTCAAGAACTCACTTAATAAGACAAAGAATTGAATTCGTCTGAACTTAGCCCAGAAACATCGCACTCCACCTTACAGGGTAGGACCAAGGACTTCATCCACATCAGCCAAACAGCTGAACCCAAGTGCACATAGCTGGGTCCCCGAGAGTTTCATCTTCCCTTGGGGTTTCCTTTTGCTCATTTGTGAGGAAATCAGGAAACATTAAAGGCCAGAGGTGCTCACCACCTGCAGGACATGAAGAAATGCTGTAGATCTTAACAAAGCCATAAGGGGAGGATGAAGAATCCATACTCCCCTGACTTCCTCAGAGGCAGCTCCTTCTTTCCCTAAGGAATAGGGCAACATCTGCTCTGCTCTTAAGATCTGTCTTCTTCCAGTGTAGTTTCCTCTGAGGAGTCCCACTCTGATCTGTCTCTGGATTGCTGTGACTACTGCCTGCTAAAGCCACCAAAATTGGCAGTAGCTGCTTTTTACAATACTACTGGAGTTTCTGTCAGTGGGAGTCACCGTGATAGCTAACATTGCATACCCTTCTCACTATATACACAACCTTCTCACTATATACATACTCTTCTCACTATATACACACCCTTCTCATTACACATACACCCTTCTCACTACATACACACCCTTCTCACTACATATACACCTTTCTCACTACATACATACCCTTCTCACTACATATACACCTTTCTCACTACATATACACCTTTCTCACTACATACATACCCTTCTCACTATATATACACCTTTCTCCCTACATATATACCCTTCTCACTATATACACACTCTTCTCATTATATACACACCCTTCTCATTACACATACACCCTTCTCACTACATACACACCCTTCTCACTACATATACACCTTTCTCACTACATACATACCCTTCTCACTATATATACACCTTTCTCACTACATATATACCCTTCTCACTACATATACACCCTTCTCACTACATATATACCCTTCTCACTACATACACACCTTTCTTACTACATATACACCCTTCTCACCACATACATACCCTTCTCTCATGCTCAGTGTATTTCCAATTTCTTGAGAACACTCCAGGTAACCCTGCAACAATGGGCACAATTATCTCTGTTTCATTCATTGAGAAGAAAGAAGTATGGAGAGAGAGTTAATGACTTACCCAAGGTAACAAGACCATGACATAAAGCAGGAAAGACTTTAGGGTCTCAGGCTGTGTTCTGGTACTGAATCCAGTGACCAGAAAGAGCTGTGCCATAAGACAGCTCACTGCCATGTCCTTGCTGATGGCAGCCAACGGTAACAGTTTTTCATAAATGCCTGCATTTCTCTTATCCAATGTGTGTTTACCTTTTTAAAAAGTCACTAAATAACACCAGCTCATGTGTGTGCCAGATGTCCTTCAACTGATCCTAAAAGCCAAGAACTCTGGCCTGGACACAAAAGCCGTGATTCACGGGAGCTGACAAATGGTTATCATAGAAGGTAGTTTACTTCTATTAGAGTTGTAGCTTGGTGTGGTACATGCCTGGCATCCTGGCTTCTGGGAAACCAAGACGGGAAGGTCATGCGTTTGAGGCCAACATAGACTTCCTAGTAAGACTCTGTCTCAAAAAACAATGAAGTGGAAGAAGCCCTTGAGGAACAGCCCTTCCCGAGCCCATGTGCTCTCACTCTCTTTACCTACTCCCCTCTGTTTATCGGATCCCCAGCAGACAAGACCTGTCATGATATAGTTTCTCTCCTCCCTGGTAGGTATGTGTTCCTCACTGCTGCCTACCGCCTCCTGAGTGTGACTGTCCTTGGGATGCTTGCCTTATTTCCCTCCCCTCGTCCCTCGTCCTCCATCATACCCACAAAGGTAATTCCTAGATCTCTTTCTGAAGCCATCTTCTCTTCTAACCCTAGAGCCTCATCCTCAGCTGCTTGCTGCCAACTCCAGACCAGGTGGCCTGCTGACACCTTGGGCTACGTGTGGATCATACAGGGTTACCTTGTGCTACCTGCATTAACTCTAACCTGGGGGGGGGGGAGCTCTCCATCACCTTCCCACTGCCCCCTATGCTGTCCACTTAATTTCCCCTCGTCTTCCATGATCAAGGTAGCAGGCCAGCCCAGAGCTGAGGGAGTTCCTCCCTGTGTGAGCCACTCCATGCTCTGCTGGGCCTTTGCTCTCTAATCCATCCTGTAAGTGCTGTCCAGCTAGTCTGTTGCCTCCTGCTGCTTATTCTCTGTATTAAACCAGGTTCCCAGGACCCTGGTGATCCCATAATGCTTTTACGCATATGTCCCTCCTTGACAGGTTCAGAGTATTCCCATGTCATGTGTGCCTGTCATGCTCCCCAAATCTGAGCTCTCCTGTCCCCTACCTCTCCATTTGGAGTTCTTGCCCATCCTGAGTGTCGCTGCCCCAGCCACTCTGTTTTACACTTGTTTGTTCTAGCCGTCAGTGGCTGTATACTCCATTGTCATTACCTTTATCTTCTGTGTTCAACAGTGACATTCGGTCTTCTGTCTGTGTTAGATGACAGCTCTCTGACAGGCAGGGACTATGTCTTAATCATCATCACATCCCTCTGATATAGCTGGCCACTAGTCATTGCTGTCATGGTCACCTCAAGATTTGCCCCATCCCATGTCAAGTGATGTTGACCTCTTAGGGACTTGAAGGTTGTAAGGCTGGCTGGCAGCTTACTAGGACCCTGCCAGGAGTCCTAACAGTATCATTCCAAAGACATTCTTTTAACTCCAAGGCTGCACACATCACTGACTTTCCAAATAGGAAGACATGCAACTTGCATCTGCGTGAGTCCTTCAGCTGCAAGCAAACTGGTGACATAGGCTGTATTTACCTGTCTGTGCTCTCCTCCATGCTGAACAGAAAAGCGGTGTTCAGGGTCTCCTGTTACTTCTGTGCCTTTTCTCCAGCCTTGCCATTTACCAGATGTCACTAGGTAAAATAGCCAGTAGAGAAGGCCTTTACAGAAGAGTTTTATTTGACTTGGTAGCATTTGAGTTTGTAGTCCTTGCATTCTTCAGGACACTCGTGTTTCCAGGAGCACAGCCATCTTTATATCCCAAGCAGATGCAGCACAGCCTTCTCCAGTGTGCTCTGATGAACCAAAATGTCTTGTTTTTGTTTTAGCAGAGGCACAGTCAGCCCAGTCCTGTACGTGTCTGCTTCCTCGACTTGCCCCTATTCTGCTGTGTCCTTTCTCCACTCCCTTTGATTAGAGGCCAGCTGGATATCATCACCCTGTTGCCTTGTTTGCTGAAAGAAGCAAGTGTGTCCATGCAGTTTCCTGTGGACCTTGCCTGCAATTCCCAGCATGGGCTGCCCCACACTATGCTGGCGACCCGTGAATCACTCATAAAAGCATATCTTCATTGCCACCTGGGCAATAACCAGTATTCCAATACTGCACAGATTTGAAAAACATATTCAGCATCTGAGAATAAAGTGGCTTCTGGGCCTTCAAAGAGCCACTAAGCATCAGAAAACCCTGGTGCTAGATCAGACTTTACCACCAGACCACATGGCCCAAGGAGAGGTAGAGACAAGAACCGCATGGTTAGAGGCAGCTATCACATGCAGGCCAGGCCTGCAGATATACTCCAAGTCACTGAGAACATGGAATGGGATGGCCAAGGCCAGAATCTAGGCTTTGGAGATCACAGTCTCCCTATTGGGTAACATGGCCAGATACTGATATCCTTGTAAGTGAACCATGATAATACTTCTCCTGCCTCCCATGGGAGGGTGTGCAAGACAGCATCTGCCAGTCTACCTTGAACATAAATCTGCCAACAGAGGAGCATATTCTTCTTCATGCCCTGTCCATCCCCAGTGCACATCAGAGGGTCCCAGAGATTTATGGACCACGGTTGCTGCCCTAGTACCTCACATTCCAAAGCAGAGTAGTAGAGATTCAATTCCCCCGTCCTCACTGTGACACCTCCCATTGGAAATTAAAGTAAAGCTCAAGTGGCAACAAATGTCATGCCCCTGCCTACAGTGAAACATAAGCCTTCAGTGAGCGTGGCAGTCTTCTGTAATGGGGGTTGGGGTGGGGGTGCTGGGGGGGGGGTGGGGAGGCAGACTGCGAGGTTGTAGTTTTTCCAGCTCTGTCTCTACCTTTGCTGCACGGGAAGGGATACTATAGTATAGTCTCCACAAGAATCCACTGTGCACTTGGAAGTGCATTTCAGTTACAAATATCAGTGCTGATGTTGTCTCTGAAAAGCAACACGGTACACAGTTCTATTTCAATTACCAAACCAGAGGGAGCCAAGGAGACTATCCAGGCAATGGGAAAAACATTGTTCATTTTGGCAAGTGATATAAATGTGTACATTATCACTATTATCGCAGTGAAATCAAATGCATTTTGCTCTGTTCTTTGGTAGGATATACTTGCTTACCCTGTAAATTGGAGTGGATGTCTACTGAACTACCACCACATTTACTTCTCACTTTAAAGAATAATTTGTGTCCTAGTCACATGTCAGATGCACACATGCACTAAACTCTGAGCTTACCAATTGCCACTCCCATCTCAAATGTCTTACAGAAAGGTCTTGTGAAGGAGTATTCCCAAGGACTGATCAGCACTCCTTGAACGGCTTCACAGGGCTGTATCCCTATCCCTGATGCCTCCCTCCCACCCCTGCCCACAGGATACTGCATGTTTAAGCAAACCATTGCTATGAGCTTGGGCCAGGTGAGTAGCATTCTCAGGGAGCAGAGCTGAAGAGCATATTGCTGCCTGGCTCTCTTGTGGTTTTCAAAGCCATGAAATTTAGTCCATATGCTTACATCTCTCATTGGCTGATTGCCCTGTGCAATTAATACATACAGAACAACAATTTTTTTTAAGAAATCTGTTTTGGAGAAAATTCGAATGATATGAAATACTGCTGTTCTGTTTTGAGAACATAATGTGTGTGTATGTGTGCGCGCGCATGCGCAAATACATGTGTGCATGCTCTTCATTCAGAATGCCATTTATAAAATATTAGCTGTAGTTTCACTGGTTGGGTTTATGTAGTACCTTTGTTATTGAGGTGTCGGAGATCTTTGATAACTTAGGATGTACAAGTTATCATAACAGTTTGATAACTGGTGATGTACAAGTGAAATGCAAGGCAAGTGACCCAAGTTAGAGTCCACGTAGGCCTGTCGATGTTAATAACAGCACACTGCCACCTCTGGGTTGAGCTGGTCTCCTAAGGTCTCTGTCCAAAGAGAGAGACTGGGGTTCACTAGAGGCTATTGGGTGAGGTGGCCAAACCTGGTGGAGAGATTTTTTTGTATTACTACTCAGGGACTCCTTACATCTCTTGCTGCTCTGTAAATCTCCATCTGTATCCTAAAGCTCAAAAGAAAACTCAGTCACAAAACTTCAGACCTCCTTGGAGATAGACCATGGTAAAGAGCAGCCCAACCAATTTAAAAGACCAACCCAGAGCAAGACTTTAGGAAGCTTTGCATGAGCCTCCATGTGTGCCTACGGTGGCAGTGAGCCCTGCAGGAGCCAGTTGACAAAGCAGACATAGTTAGTTGTGTTCTATGAGCATCTCTCTCATGTGCCACAGGCTGACTCAGGCTTCCATACAATCTGTTATGCTCCCCCATAACAGAATTAAAGAAACTGAAGTTCAAACTGCCTGTTCTCAAGGTCACACAGTTGGTCAGGACTGGAGCCAGGGTTGAGCAAGAGGTCCTGATATAGATAGAGGCTTCCACGTTTAAACAAATTTCTGTGTGCTCCATTGTATCTCACCTGTGTTTTTACCTACATTTCTTCAATACTTCATGTTCCCTAGATAAGTGTACCATTTCATGCTTTTCAGTACCAATCACAGAGTGCACACCACTGCCATCACTGTTAGAGCACTGGCACTGCCTCTCAGAAAACCTAAGAACCCTTAGACTGGTCACCCTCCTCCAGTTTTTCCCTACCCCACTCCACGCCAGTAACCACTGCCCTACTTTTTGTTGCTATAGGTTTGTCTACTCTGGATACCTCATATATACGGAGTTATAGAACATGAGGCCACTTTTGTCTGATCTCAATGATTGTCTATTTTATGGCATCTATCCATGTGCCATTTTTAAAATAAATATTAAAGCATTTTGATAGCTCATTGTGTATATATTTTTATTATGAAGTTTTATGTAAGGCTATTTTTCATGCAAGTATATATTGTACTTCAAGCATATTTCCCCAACCTTACTCCACCTATCCCCCCCTTTCCATTTTCTTTTAATGGTAAAATGTTTCATTGTATGACTTTCTAGCGATTGATCCATAATTTAATGAATGCTCGCTTTGCTGCTGTGTGTCATCTCTCATTATAATACTGCTATAAACAATTGTGTCGCAGTTCTCTACAGACATATTACTCTCATCACTCTTGGGTGTGGATTCCTGGATCACCAGGTCATTCCATGTTTAACCTCGTGAGACCTGCCACTGCGCATTCTCACCGAGACACGTAAAGGTTCCCAGTCCTCTGCATTAGTTTAGCTATCCTAGTTTAGCTGTCCTAGTATAAAAAAAGCACTGTCTCGTTCTGACACTGATTTGCGCTCCTCTGACAGGGTCTGATATGGGGTACTTCATATGCTTTCCCAGCATTCTTTTTCTTTTTTGTGGTATTTTTTTTCTTACATTTACTGATTTATTGTGGGCATCTGCCATGACTTATCTGGGAAAGTCAAAGCACAACTTAGAGTCAGTTCTTTCTATCAGCCATGTGAGAGTGGAATTCAGATTGTCAGACCATCAAGTACCCTCACCCACTGAGCCATCTTGCTGACCCATCCTTTGCTGTCTTTTATTATTTTAAACTATGTAGTAGCCCAAGTTGGCCTGGAACTTATAGTCTTCCTGCTTCAGCCTCTTTTTTGGTCTCTCTATGAAGCCCTGACTGTCCTGGGGCTCGATATGTAGACTCAGTTTCACAGAAATCCACCTGCTTCTACCTCCCAAGTCCTATGATTAAAGTTATGCACTACCATGCCTGGCTACTGCCTTGGCCTTTTATTCAAGATACAGTCACACCTAACTGCCCACCAATCTGTTAACATTAGTTACAGGACTTTCTCCACAAACACTTATATGTTTACATAGCAGAAAAAGCACATCTGAAAATGATGACCATAATTTCTTCAATTTTTTTGAGAAGTTTCACATATGAGTAGTTACATCACTTCTACCCTTCCTTTTCCCTCCAGCCCCCATATAATGTCTTCCCACTCCCTCTCCCTCTTGAATTCATGATCTCTTCTTCTATAGTTACCATAGATAGATAGATAGATAGATAGATAGATAGATAGATAGATAGATAGATAGATAGATAGATAGATTTATATAGGTATATGCAGACATTTCTTTTTATACTGAGGTAAATTAATGTTGTCCACAGGAATCTGTGTTTGGGGCTGCCTACTGGGTTTTATAAAACTGATCAAATTCTTATCCCTGGAGAAAGCTGATTCCCCCTTCCTTAGCAGCCTTTGATTAGGTGTGCCCCTTTGTCCAGGGGTGGGGCCTTGTGAAAATGTCCCCATCTATGCTGGTTTGCCAACTTGTTAACCATAATGCCAGTCTTATTTAGGCAACCATACTGTTGAGATTTCAATGGGCAAGGATCTCTATCACGTCTAGAAGGCACCATCTCACAGTGAGCATCCTGGTCCTCTTGCTATTACAGTCTTCCCACACCCTCTTACACAATGTTCTGAGCCTTAGGTGTATAAATTGTTCAAGCACAATATTGTAGTCCATGCTTTTAAAGCTTTGAATTATTAACTTACATAATAATCAAATTTTCTTTTTTTGTTCCATAGTTTAAACAAGGCCAGCACTTGCCTTCAGTTGATGTCTCTTGGATTTCTTCATCTATAAGTTTCCCTCCCCACCACATAATCCTGTTGTGATTGAAGTTGGGTCATTTGAATTTAGCAGTTTTCCTGTTCCTATTTCTGACAGGTGTGTCCCATGTGGTATCATTTCACATGCTCTTGTGCCTTCTGATTTCCTTCAAGCAACTGGCTGAGTCTAGAGGCTTGATCAGATTTAAGTTACTTTGTATGTTTGACAAGACTTTTATTGGCAAAGGTATACATCACTATGTCTGTTGTTGTGACTTTAGGATTAGTCAATTAGGTGAGATATATAAGATATGTATTATAAAATTCCTATGTATTCATCTCCAGAGAAGCAAAACCATCACCATGTATACAAGATGGAATTTGTTAGACTGGCCCAGAGGATGAGCCCCTGGTTAATCCTGCTGTGGCCATCTGCAGGCTAGGGGGCCAGGGAAAGTACTAACTGCTTAATCCAGGAAGGTGGCAGTTCCAGAAGAGAACCATTAACTCAGCCCCAGCCCAAGGAAGAAGACTGAAGACCCCTGGGTTGGTTTGAAGAAGACAGTCTCCCATGGACTTGGATATTTGAGTATTTGGTTTCCATTGGTAGGGCTATTTGGGAAGATTTAAATGCTCCAGCCTTGCTGGAGGAATACATCACTACGGCAGACTTTGAGGTTAGAAAGCTTACCCTACTTCCAATTCACTCTATTTGATTTGTGTCTGAAGTTGAGGATCTGAGCTTTCTGCTCCAGCTGCAGTGCCTGCCACTTGATGCCATCATTAGTCACTCTGATGGATTCTTATTCCTCTGAAAATTAAGCCAAAATAAAATATTGCTTCCATAAGTTGCCTTTGGTCATAGTGTTTTATCACAGCAGCAGAAAAGTAATTAATAGAAACCCTGAGGAGCCCATGATGCACATCTAAGTTCCCAGGCTAAGGAACCTGGAACATGATGTCCCGGAGAAACAGAAAGATGTTTCTCCTTTTTCTCATTGTCCCACTCAAAGGGGAGAAGCACGAGCAAGAGAAAGTGTCTATCATGAGCTTTTTGGTCCAACAAAAATCCCAGCCTATTAAATGACATCTTTGTTTCTTCCCCTGTTGCTATGATACAATACTCTGACCAAAGCAACTTAAGGGAGAAAGAGTTTGTGTAGTTCATGATTCCATATTACAGCCCTTGATGTTGGGAAAGAGAAGGGATCAATAGCCTCTTCCTTGATGTCCACAGTCAGAAGCACAGAGCAGAATATGCTAGTACTAACTAGCTTTCTCCACCCTTACTTGATCCAAGGTTCTCAGCCTAGGGAATAGAGCCACTCGGAGTGAGCCATCCCACCTCAATCAAAGTAATCTAGATAATCTCTGACAAACCTTCCCAGTGGCCCACCTTCCAGGTAGCTCTCTGCAAGTTCCTAGTCAACAGTAGATAGTGTGATCTACATTGTGTAGATAGTGTGATCTACATTGTGTAGATAGTGTGATCTACATTGTGTAGATAGTGTGATCTACATTGTGTAGATAGTGTGATCTACATTGTGTAGATAGTGTGATGTACATTGGCGGTGGTCTTCCCAGTTCATCCCTGGCCTGCATGCTAGTCCCGTCTGTAAACTCTCAAAGAGATACCCCAAAAGATAATTGCACCTGGCCAATTCTCTAGGCATGCAAGCCTCTGTGTAGCCTGTTTTACAACCAAAACTAGCCACCACATCCTTCCACCATCTTTTTGCATTAACAATTTTTGCAGTCATCAGAAGCATTGCCTAGACCTGCTGTTTGAGAGCGAAGCTCGCTTTCCTAATCAGTCTCACCCTCTGAGAATGCAGCTGTGATCTTTCAACCATGCTGCTGTTTTCCTTGAATTGCAAGGAAGGTGAGGTATTGATAATTAAAGGAATATTTTCCTTTTTATACTAATCATACAATAATTTTACTCAGCTTGTCTATGGCAGACTGAGAACTTTTGAGAGCCAGCATCAGATCTGGTGGACCCCATCACCTACTGCCCAGTCTGGCCTGTGGCGGGGTTCACTAAGTGCAGGCTGCTGAATGAGGCTGGGGTTCTCCTTCCTGTACCTGCCCACTAACTTGGCAGCCTTTTCCTGGAACTTGTTTAGTTCTCTGGATGTTTTGCCAGTGTCCTGTAAATATTAATCCAGGTGAGAGGGACCAGAACCTACTAATTTACACAGTGACATTTGGAACATCAAATCCAAGGCTGCGATTCAGAATTCAAGTTGCATTTTTTTTTCTTTTTAACCAAAACTTTTTTAATCTAATTAAACCAGAAAATGTGTGGGCTTCATACCTACCAGGAAGTGGAATCTATTCAACTTCAGCCTGAGGAATCCGACTCTCTACCTAAGGTGGTTGTTCATTGTTTTGAATCTAAAATAAAGATTTTTATTAAATTCTGTTTATTAAATTCAGGCGACTGTGTTTTTAAAACAGATCACATTGTAGACTCTTCTTGATATTGCTGAGTCTTTGCTTTTCCTGAACCACTGCCTGTCTCACTAGTCTTCATAGGTATGTTCCTGGTGCGTACAACCTCTGTAAAGCGAATCAATGTTTGCCTCTTAACGTCTGAGATCTGTTCCCATCTCACACCCTTCACTACTGACTCTGTTAGACTTCTTGGAGGACAAAGCTCCCTGTGCCTTAAAGACCAAGATGCTAACCTAGCATTTGGAAACAGGGACCCTGTTCTGCAAATCCCAGGCAAGACCATGTGAGTGCATTCTCCATACATTCTCTTAGGCTTCAGCACAAAGCTACCCTTTATGTGGAATCTACCAGAAGTTCTGATGATGTAGCCGCCAAGGTCTGTGGTTGCCAGTAGTTCATCATGTATGGCTCAATAACAGAGAGGACACATTTCCATCAGACAAGGTAACTCTAAGTCGACTTTCTGAAAGCTGCTCACATATAATCTTGTAAATCTCAGTGTTTGCTTCTCTGGAAGTGTGCTTCCTTGTAGAATTATACTGTGTAGACTCTCTATTTTGTACAGAAATTGCTACAATCACAGTGTCTCTTCCTGAAAGGAGCTTGAGACTTGCTTTTAAAAATTGGCATGTCCTGCTCCTCAGAGAAGGAATGTTTAAATGATACTGTCACTGTGTGTGTGTGTGTGTGTGTGTGTGTGCACGCACACGTGCGTGTGTGTGTGTTTACCATCTATTCATAATGCAGAAAGAAAAAAAATACTTTAAGGCCAGTGATTAACAGTAAAGCCATACTTTATGTTTTTATAAAAACTAGCTTTAAAATTGTTGTCTTGATATAGACACTTAAGAAAAAGACAAGGATTAAAAAAAAAAAGTAGCTGCAAACATTCATGATAATCCTGAGATGTTCATCTGCATGAGTGGAGAAGGGGGTCTCCTTTACATTTGTAAGCTATTGTTAAAACTGCAGGACTCACTCATGAAGAAGGGGGCCAAGCAAAGAATAGGTTTTCCCAGACGTAAACTGGAGATGTTTTCAAAAACAAGAAGCTTCAGAAAGGAGACCGATGTCAGAGAAAATGCCTTTAGTATGTGGCCCTGCATTACTCAGTACCTAGTATGGAAAACAGTACAATTATGGTTTCCGAGCCAGTAGAGCTCTAGGTGCCCTGTGCGTTCTTTTTTTTTTTTTTTTTTTTTCCTTTCATACATGCTTGCATGTCTGTGTCTGTGTCTGTGTCAGTTTTCATATATAGCTCTCACTATGCCAGTTTGGCCTCAAACTTACAACCCTCCTACCTGAGCCCCACAACTCCTGGATTATACCCAGCTCTCTTTCTCATCCTTGAAAATTAACTGAAAACCCTAAAGAGCTGTAGGTAATGGCTATCTGAAAAGTACAATCATAGCAGTTTACTAAGCACTTTATTAATTCATTTAAACTTAACAATGAAGCTTTGAATAATTAAAATATACAGCCATGAAAAATACCTGAAATTTTCATAAAGAGTGGCAATGATTTGTACTTTCTTTTATTTATTTTAATTTGCCTTAAGATAAATTGTCTCCATTCTAACCATCCAGTGGTAAGGCCAGAGCCTACATCTTTAAGTATCTATTCCTGTAGGCTGAGGTAGGTGTCAGCAGGTCTGCCCTGCGGCCATAGGGTGGTTGGTTGCAGGAAATGCAGTCTTAAAGTTGTGTTGTTTTGGAGCCAGTGATGGAACAAGATGCCGCCTCAAGTGGTTCTATGACATTTTCAGTTGCCAAGATAGGAGAACAAAACTTTATGAATAAAAATGTGCCTTGTCTCCTTTCCATGGACCTTTCTATGGTTTGCCTAGCGTGGGAATTGGGGATGCGGGGAGTGGTGATGTAACTTCCCGCCAATTGTGACATTTAGTTAATACAGTTTCTACACGCGGCCTGTGGCACTTGTCTTCAGTGCACCGCCCTTCCTATGATGAAGCTCCTCTAGGCTGTGTTTCCGTGAGTAGCTGTGCAGCTTGTTGGTGTTGTCATAGTAATGTGAGAAGTGGCTCTTCAGTGGCACCGTGGAATGGAGGGGTTTGTAATGTTCTTTCCACTTATCGCATGAAGAGCCTCTTATCGTGGCTTGGGACAGAAGAGCCATTTGATGATTGGATTAGGATGAACTGCGTGAGCATCCTAAGTCTTTAATCATGATAAAATGCACTGTAATTATTCCCAGCTTTAGAATTTGCTCTCTCAGTTTTCTGTTTCCTGCTTGCTTCTTTCTCTGAAACATTTCTTGGTTTTCCTTCTGTAGTAATTGATGGCCATCATAAGTCCATAAATAATCAGCCAACCCTAATGGCTTTTCTGCTTCTTGTCTTTAGTTGAGAGCATCCTGTATGGGGTGGCATAGATGCTTTAAGTATCATTTCAAGGACGATGCTCCCATTCTACGAAGCCCTGGACACTTTGCCAGCCTATCAACTTGGATATCTCAGTCCATACCTACTTTGTGCTTGCTGACTTCATCAACTACCCTGAGAGCTTTGAATACCCCATCTCTCCTGCTCAGGATGTCTCTCCCCTCATTTTGCCAGAAAAGCAATTGATCTGATTTTGTTCGGCTCTGTGTTTCCCAAGGCTCTTCACTGTGGGACCCTTTTCCTCACAAATAGCTGTAGACGAACCAGATAGTTTCGGTCATCTTTGTGCCCTACCCTTGGCTCTCCTCCATTGCTCTCTGTGTCTTGTCAGGGATTCAGGCCTACACATAGCAAACCATATCAACGGGATTTCTCTGATCTATGTTTCAACTTGGCTAAACGGTACTCAACTGTTGAACTAAAAGCATTGATGCAGCTGTCAGCATACAAGTGTTTTGTGGACATGATTAATATCTACAATTAGTATGTTCTGAGATGATTACCCTCCATAATATAGATGAGCCACTTCCCACCATGTTTAGACTTTAAGAGCAGAAGCTAAGGTTTCCTGAAGAAATTCTGGCTCAAGAAGCAACATCAACTTTCACCTGTGTTTCCAGCCAACTGGTCTTCCCTGTGCACTTTCCTGCCACCTCCTTCTTGCTTACCCAGGATTTATCTTTTTGGTTTTTTGTTTTTGTTTGTTTTTTTCAGACCTCTTTAATGCCTGCCTCAAGAAAAAAAAAGAACTGGCATCATTTTTCTTCCTTCTTGTTTTCATTTTTGGGTGGTTGGGGGCACCAACTCAATATAATTTTGTATTGTATTCTGAGCCAAACTGAAACTACATAGCCCAGCCTGCTCTTGGACCTATGGCAATCCTTTTCTCTGGGCCTCCAGAGTGCTGAGGTGTGAACCACTAGGCCTAGCTGGCCCCAGCTTCCACAGCTGCTTCTGTGTTCAGGCTGGTGCTCTTGGTTGCTCAGATCCAGCAAATGAAGAAGCTCCAGCTGTGGTGCCAGTGTGCTGTTTAAAGGGAGGGAAAGTGCCCGGTGGCTTTTGAGAGCACTGTGGTTATCCTTCACTGATAGGATACTTAAAGTGACAAGTAGGTCTTTAAAAAGCTCTCTGCACTAGGAAATCTGAATCAGCATGAGTGATTTTTTTTTTTTTTTTTGCCGTAATTGAAATTTAAACCAATCTTTTACAACTGTGTGATTTTGTGACGTAATATATCAATTGGAAATGCTGGTTCCCTTCATTGTGTGTCTCTTCCACATGCTGACAGATTCCAGTATCCAAGATCAACAAAATGTGGTCAACAAAATATGTTCAGTAACCACACCACCACCCTCACCAGGGGTGTCTTAACTATTGGTAGATACATGTATTCCAAAATTCCCATTTTCACTTGAGCATTAATAGCAGGCTCGTTGTACTCATTATTAGTAATCTTAGCCATCCTGGGTCTCGGAATACCTACTTCAAATAAAAATTAGTAATCTATAAGATAATTGCTCATCCAACTTGGTTTTCTTTGATAGAACTTGATATGTCATTGTTTAGACATGTGCACAAGTATTTCCCATCTAGTTACACAGACTGTTATGAAAATTGGATGCCAAAGACTTGTGATCTAATAAAGATCATTTTTACTGCTTTTAAGACAAATTTTTAAAAATTCTTTCCCCTTGGATTTTTTTGGATGAAACTTAAGTTACACTTTTCTCCCCACAACTATAAAGAGGGCAAAAAGGAAATCTAGTAACTACATGTCCTCATTGCCTTGGTCTGAAGTGTTATACAGTGAGTCTAATCCACCTGTTGCTTCTGTATCAATAGCATGTCAATATAGAGAAACATGTGGAACACTGTGAAATGGTTTGGCCTTAGAAGGATACCTAAGGAAGAGGTCTGGGCCTCCACAGATGCCTGTGGAGCACCCTCTGGCACTAAATACATCTGCTGGCCTTTTTTCTTGTAAAGAAAGCTAAAAACCAGTATATGCTGGGCATTCTGTTAGCAGAGTAAAGTGGGGTGCATTTTCTGGGCAGTGCTCCTAGTTCCATGATCATGAGATGCTTCTCAGGGGCTGGGGTGGAGATTGACAGTTCATCTGAATGTAAGAGCAGCAGAGTGAATAGCTAGCTCAGGTGCCAAGGCAACAGGATACTTGGGATGTTGTAAACACAGGAAAGAGGCCTTGGTTCTGAGCCCAGTGAGGAGAGTGTGATAAGAGGGAAGACCAGAGAGGTGCTGTGCCCCACGTGATCTAGCTCAGAAACCAAGGTCAAGCCCTGGTGTTATTGCAGGTACCCCTAAGGTGATCTTGGGAATGTTTGTGACAACAGGACAATAGCCCCTCCTCCCAAAAAGAAAATACCCTGCATCTATCCCCAAAGATTATATATAGCACGATATTTTATATACAAATCAAGTCATAAGCTATTGTGGTTGTGGTAGGGGTAAAAAGTCAACAAATCAACAGTATTAATGTTCACAGAGAGGCATCCAGACGTTGGCGTGGGGAGACTCCAGAGGGCAGGAAGGTCAATGTTCTGATATACATTGGCTTTGTGGGGATTTTGTATCTCAGGAGAAACAGTGAAGAAAAGCAGACAGTGAAGTGGCCCAACTGGCTGTGGAGGCTGTGCATCATGACAGGCAAAGTATGGAGTGCAGGGTGGAGGGTGGAGCTCGCTGACAGAACATGTGCTTAGCAGGGACAGTGCTAAGATTCTATCCGGAAAACCACAACCACTAAAACAAAGGAAAGGAGAGGAGAGAACGGTCAAATTGTAACATGTTTTAGTTTTTATTCACCAAGAGTTAACTTCTAGCTTGTTTGGACTGTAGCTGCATGCAAGTGTACCACTGTGGTAAGAACATGGGTCCTAGGAGAAAGCTGCTTGGGTTTGAAACTTTCAAGACCAACTGTGCAACCCAGGGCATATTGCTGATACTGCTAGACCTCCATGTCACCTGTGGTGAACTAGTGGCAGTCCCCCCTTGCAGGGCTGCTAGGACTGGTTACTGGGATACAGTGTACCCACTGTCACTCCAAAGTCTCTCAGAAAGTCTCTCTTCTGAATACCCTCAACTTCTCACCATTCTTTCCTTTCTTTGTTAGGGTAACTAGGGACCAGAAATGAAGCAGCTTTGTGGTTCTGTTTTGTTTTGTTTTGTTTGTGAGAGAAAAGTTGTTGAATCTGTTCTTAAGAATGTTTGAATTCAATTCTTTTTGCCTGAGGATGATATTTTTATCTTAGATGATTGTTCTTTGAACAAGCAGGGAGGAAGCAAAATGAAATTGGGAGGCTGCGTGCTCTCATCCTGAAAAGAAGCTTCGGGGCTTTGGGCCAAAATGTGGCTGGAAATGAATTTGAAAAAACACCCATAGCGGGCAGCCTGCTGATGACAGGCTCATTCCCCCAGGACTGCAGAAACCCTCCACAGTGCTGGTCATGCTGGGATGCCCCCGTGTGGGGCTGACAGAGAGAGGGCCTCAGTGGGAACTGCAGACCTGCTCCAGGCAGGGCTTTCTTAGTGCACTTCCTCCCCACGCTGCACGCTGGAATTCTCATGAGCAGGTTTGGAATGCGCCTCATTAGTCTGTGTCCATAATTATATTGGCTATTTTTCTCATCACTGTTTCCCAATACCTGGCAAGAAACAATTTATGGGAGGTTCAAAGGTAAGTTTTGATTCAGACCCTCAGTCCAGAATCGTGGGGACAGCACATCCAGTTAATGGTGGCAGGAACATGTGTCTGGGACTCATTTCTCAGCAAGCCAGAATGCAGAAGTGCATCAGAAACAGGAAAGGTTGTAACCCTCTGATCTACCCCTGGGGTTACAGACCCGGGTCCAAAGGTTCCAGAGCCTCCTGAAACAGCACCAACATCCAGGTACCAAGTAGTAAAACAAATGTGTCCATGAGGAACAGTTTCACATCTAGACCCTAAGGATAGTTTAGACCCTTTTTCCTAAAGCAGGAGTCACCCAGGCCTGTCAGCCAGCAGGGACCAACATGGTAGATATTAGTGGCTTCCATGCCACACTTGAGAACTGTAAACTGATTTCAGGTCCCACTGATGAAGAGGACCTAGTAGAGACCAGAGCAAGTAGCAGTAATAGGGGACTCCATTGCTATAGCTGCTATTAATATTATCATCATCAGTGCTGTTATTTTGGGAATGTTAATTGGAAGGCAGGTGGGTAAACTTCAGCAGGTAAGTGACTGTTGCAGTGGGGCACACTGGCACTTCAAGACCTGACTTGAAAAGACTGTGTACCATAACTGCACCCCCACCGAGGCACCTGCTCTGTGCCTCCTCTCACAAATAGAAATTCTATTTTTCTTTCATTCTGAAACCTTTTTTTAAATCCTCACTTGGCATTAATCACATGCCACAACCCTTCCTCAGGATGTGCAACCAATATACGCATGTATAGTGAAGCCCTTCCCACAGATGACTCTGGGCAGCAGTTCTCAAGCCCTGGCAAGTGTCAGTGCTAAATGGTGCACATTTCATGGCTGTGGCCCAACAAGATGTTGACAGTGATGACAGCTATACTATCAGGGGAAATGTTAAGTCAAATAAAACCTAAAGCTGTATAGTTGTAAATACGTGAGTATACGCTGTCCTTGGTAGTTGACCCATAAAGAAACAAGCACATGGAGGTAGACTCACCAGTCATGTTTTTGTTTATGTAATGAAATAAGGGTAGCCAGGATTAAGGAGAGGGTGTTGCCAGAGGAGACTCTGGACCTCACGGAGCCGTCTCCTGAGCGGCGGTGCTTTCAGCAGAAAAGAGGGGCTGTATATGTGGGAGAAGCAACATGGCGTGCAGAGCCAGGCACCTCTGCGTCCTCTATCAACTGTGAGACTCACCATCTTCTGATAGACACCCCTGACCAGTGACTCCTCCAGGTTCGCAGAGACTGGGAGTCCTTTCCTTCCACATGGACAACCCTTCCAGGGAGCATGGAATGTCAACAGCATCCTTTGGCTGTCGGGTGATGGCTCAGTTAAAACAAGCCCAACTGTAGGACTAGCTATACCCCTGTCAGGCACAAAGGATGGACCCTGGGAAGGTTGTGCAACCTCACTGAGCCTTGCTTTTGCCATCTGTAAAGTGGACTGACAGTTTCTGTTTCTTGAGTTTTTCCAAGTAGGAAAGACAAAAATGTGTTGCTTGGCACCCAGAAAGCTGTTTAGAGCACAGGGAGGCTGCAGCAGCTGCTACTGTAGAGGGGGTGGGGTTATTGTCACAATGCTATTGCTAGAGCACCATCATTCTGCTCAGCTCTAATTCACTCTCCTTGAGGTGGGGCCCCACTCCTCCCCTGTCTCATCCAGGCTCTGGAGACCTCATACCCGTGCCTTTTCCATTGAGTTTCCGTTTATACTTGTTACTACTTTCTGAGGTAGAGGGAGGTTGCTGAATCGTCAGAGCAGACAAAGGCCAGGTCAGGGTCTCACATAAGAATAAAGCATATACATCCACCTGAATCCGTATACTGAGAACTTGGCCCTAGTTCCGCACTTGCTGCCTGAACCTCTCATTTGTTTGTCCTGTATCTCATGCCTTCCACCTTCCCACCTCCCAGAGAAGGGATGCTGGGTACCACGTGGGGGCTGGTTCTATATTTGATACGTGCCCCAGTGAATTACTTAAGTGCGGATTCAGTGAATCTGAAAAGCTCACAGACTTAGAGACACTGAGATCTTAGTATCTTTCTCTCCAGTGCATGTGACAGTTATGAACACTTCCAGGGGTTCTTGTCACACACACAGCTCTTTATTGTTGCCATGTGTCCTCAGTACTTGGGAACTTTGTACATGAGGCTTCCAACAGAAAGTTTTTTCTAAATGAGATGCCTATCTGGGGCAGATGTCTATTTGTTCAGACTGGTAAGAGGGCTACCCCAGGAATAAAATTGTTAGAGAGACAGCAGCAGGGGCAAATGGTGGCTCAGGGCTATCTACTGTAGCACTTAATGGATGCTAAATAATTGAATCAAGTGAGAGACGGACAAGTGTTGCCTTGATGAGCCTGCAATGAGCCACAGGGACTGGGAACACTTGCAGATTGGCCCTTTCAGCAGTGGGGCTGCATCCTTGGTTCATTGCCAGTGGTGGACAGAGTTTCCAGTCACGGGGACAGTTCTATGAGCAACATAGATGGAGGAATTATGCCTGGCTTGTAGGTCTGCCCATTAATTTGAATGTATTTCAGAATAATCCAACAGCTGGGAATGGCCCAAAATGGCTTGCAAATGTGCTTAGAAGGAACTTGGTGTTTTCATACTGTGACATTTGGAGGGAAATTATGGATTTCAGAGCATTACAGCTTTATTGGGTTTTTGTTTGTTTTGTTTTATTCTTTTGTTTTGGGCTTTGCTTATTCTGAAGTGAGGTTTGCTGAAGCTGAAATGACTGTTTATTCACGACAGGCGAGGGGCAAGGAGGTAAAGGGAATAATTCTGCTCATCTAGAAAGAATGACTTCTTCAAAATGATTTTTGCTGTTGGCAAAGCTGAGAATACATTCACAGGAGTCCCTGCCCGCAATAAGTGACAGGAAAAACACATTGTGCTCTGCGGATCGCTATAACTGGTAGCGAATGGGCTTAAATCACAGTACAAGCTGCATGGATACAGCTAGCCCTGCTTTAGGAGGACTTCCCTGCAGGAGAGAGCTAGAAGCTTGATGTAGAGAACTAGAAACAGCAGGCCCAGCTAGAGGCCCCTCGAGCACATTTGGGTTTTCTCCTGAAAAAAAAAAGGCAAGCATGTGCCCAGGGTCAACAGTTCTTGAGGCAGATGGCCCTGCCCTTTCTACCCTGTGCCTGTCCTTCTGCAGCAGGGTAGCAGGGTACAGACAGATACCAGAGCTGGGAGCTTGCTTAGAAAACGTATGGTG
Organism: Mus musculus; assembly: GCF_000001635.26. NCBI lineage: Eukaryota > Metazoa > Chordata > Mammalia > Rodentia > Muridae > Mus > Mus musculus. Next base: position 36,494,268 of record NC_000079.6, read on the forward strand.
GTATGGGTGGTCAGAGGTAAACTTTGCACTCATGTTGCTCTTCTCTTGGAGGGATTTCTTGGCTGATTCATAAAATGCTTTGGATTTTTATATTCAGAGTTCAATTTCTGTCTTTCTCACACTCTTTCCTCCTGACTGTTAAACATCGCTTAAACACAAGTGCCTATGCCCTCATTTTGTAACGTGGGTATCTGTGCTTTTGATGTTCTTTTGAGTTTGTTTGCTTTTGAGGTTTCCAAATGTATGTTGCTTCACTTACCCAACCCCCTGCCTGTTTCCCAGGAATGACTTCTGAGTCCTTCTAAGCTAGCACAACTGCCATGTTGGAAATCATTCATCACACATATAATGATGTGTGTTGCAGTGTGTTCATCAGCCACTCTGGTCCCTAGCAACCGCATGCCAGAAGCAGCATCCCCTCTCCTCCAATTTTGACTGCATACACACACACAAATGCCTCTAGCCCACCAAATGTCACTAGAGGAAAACATTTCCTCCTGTTAGGAATCACTGGTCTATAGGAGCCCTCCACCCCAAAGTAGCCCAGCCTTTGAAATGAGACAACCTGAATGAGGTAGGTGGGCTGTTCCTAACTCATCTGTCGTACCAGTCAGCTTTTCGTCTGTGGAAAAGTAGCTGATGTGAACAGCCTAAAGCTGGAAGGGTTTAATCAGCCACTTTGAGCTCACACTTTCAGAAGCTGTAGTCCATGATCTCTTGGCCCTACCTTGATACTGTTTCAGCACTGTGCATTATGCTGAGTGCATGTCCGAGGAGATCTATTCCTCTGTAGACGATGGGAAGTGAAGAGAGAGGTCACACCTAGTGACTTGACTTGGTCAACTAGCCTACCTCCTAATGGTTTTAGCACCTTTCCATAGTAAAACCGGGTGAGGACCAAACCTTACCCATGCTCCTTGGGGATCATCCTAGACCTATGTCATCTCTTCAGTTATTGTCTCCTTTACACCTACAGATCCACCCATCTGGCTCTGGAGCTAACCAGCCAGCTACAGGACAATGGTAATATATCAGACTTAGACACTTATATTTGAATTCTCCCTCTGATCAACTGCTCTGATAAGTCTGTCTTAATTAGTTAGGACTTCCATTGCTATGAAGAGACATCATGATCAAGGCAACTCTTATAAGGACAACATTCAGTTGAGGCTGGCTTACAGTTTCAGAGGTTTAGTTCATTATCATCATGGCAGGAGGCGTGCAGGCAGACATGGTGCTGGAGAAGGAGCTGAATATTCTACATCTTGTTCTGAATGTAATAAGTAGAAGATTGGCTTCCAAGCACCTAGGAGGAAGATCTCAGAACCCACCCCGACAGTGACACACTTCCTCCAACAAGGTCACATCTCCTAATAATGCCACTCCCTGGGCCAAGCATGTTCAAACCACCACACCTTATTTTGACCTTTTATGGACAAGGAGAAAGCAATGTCCACTAAGTGGAAAATAGAGCAACGGTAAATTGGACTAGACTTTGTGAACACAAGATGAAATAAAGGGGAAGATCAAAATCAGGCTGTTATTCAGTGACAGAGTGCTTAACTAGCTTGTTCAAGAAGTAGGGTTCAACCTCAATGCCACAGAAAACCACAAGCGAAAGAAAACCCAGATTCTGGAGAGAAAGTGAAGGCCAAAGGCAAGCCAAGAACCAGCACTAGGCATGTGTTTACCAGCACTAGGCATGTGTTTAGTAAGGACTAGGGAGTAGGCGGGGGCTAGAAGATTCACATCCAGAGGCTGTAAAGCATAATGGATACAAGATCATCTAAGACGTCTGGGAAAGTCCATGCTGTGATCAAATAAGGAAACCAGGGAACACAGTGGGCAAGAGAGAAGGAAGTTGGTTGAGGTTGAGCCAGGTTGCTCTGAGTCCTGTAGACAGGAAGTCTGTAGACCCATTTTTGCCACATTTAGAAATGTGGGCTCTGGAGATATTCAGTGTAGCATGTTCCTTTCCATGGCTGCTGGAGCCAGGCACATGCACAGAGCAAAGGGTGGAGGAAAGAAAGGATCAGAGACAAGATCTGGCAGAGCCCACATTCAGGTATGGCTATGCAGAGGAACAGAGTAGAGGCTGGAAACAAAGTAGATGCTGAGCCCAAAAACCATAGGAGGCTGAGAGACAGGGGTTCAGAAGAGGAAGTTAGGGTCACTACTCATAGTTACAAAGGTCTAGACAGGAGGTATAGTATAATGAGAATATTTGCTTTGAAAAACACAAATACTATGGGAATGTGGTTTTGTTTTAATCCCAGGTATGGGATATGGGACTGCTTCAGATTGTCCACAGCAGCTGACTATGATTTGCCTCGTGCTCTAGCAGGGGTGTGATTTTACCAGCTGCAGATAATTTTTGTGAGTGTGCAACATTTGGAATTCTGGGGAGTTTTCAGAGGATATATAAATGCTAGGGCCCCAAGAGTCAGGTTGTTGTTAGTTGGTTGTTGTTTATTGTGGTTTGTTAAGTAGTCATGCACAAAAAAAAGAAACCAAAGAAATTAGATATCCTGACAGTGAAGATCAAACTTGCCCCAAGGAACTGGACACACCTAATTATCAGGAAATAGTCTAGCAATGACCGCCCCCTTTCCCTCTATCCTTTTTTCTTTCCTATCTAGTGTGAGGGTGTAGAAATGGGTCAAAAGGGGGTGGAGAAGGATGGAAGAAAGAAGAACCCACAAAGTCACAAAGCTCAGAAACATATCCCTGAAGAGTTACAGAAGGTCTTAGTCTGTGGTTGTAGGAAATGTGCAAAGGCCTATCCTTAGCCACTAATGGTAGAGATAAGAGGTGTCTTTTAAAGTTGCTTAGAAGAGGTGAAAAACCGAACAGAAGCCTTCAAGTGTGTTTATAAGTATGTATATATAAGACTTGTGATCTTCCTTCAGAGAAGTAGAGATTAAATCCATTTCCAGAGCAAAAGACAGGAGCCAGTATCCAGAGGAAACTCAGGAAGGAGTATCTGCTGCTTCTAAGAGCCAAGGAGAAGGAGAGTGGAAAAGAGAGGGAACAGATCAGGCAGAGATGGTGACTTCATTTAACACAGTCCTAGATCTCTGTATGAGTCTAGATTATCAGTGGGTCTTTTTGTCCAACTAGAACTGGGGTTTGATTGAAAATTCTTTTCTGAAAACATTAAAGGGTAGTAATCTGTTTTCATCAGTGACTGTGTCCAAGCCTAGGACAAGAGAGGAATTCAGTCTTCTTCCAAGATCCTCTAGTCCAACCGACAAAAATATTTATCACCCGGGGACAGATTATGCAAGAGTTGGCAGCCTTTCAGAGGCCACTAGCGTAGCTTCAGCTATTTGCTCCTCTGAATGTTTCTCCTGTTAGCAGTGATCCTAACTCCTCCCATTGCTCTGAGTTGGTAATGGCAATCACTAGTTTTAGGATGTGTATATTGTGTCCCAAGTTCTGTACTAAGAGCTTAACTCGGATCAACTCTGTTGATCCTCTGTGTCCTGCCTGAGTGGCCATTTGAAGATGAGAAAATAGAAGCCCAATAAAGTTAAGTAACTCAGCAGACATCTCACAATTACCAAGTGATATACCAGGATTGCAAGCCTACACCACTGGCTCTGAAAACCTCAGCTCAAATGATCAGATGCTAGTGTGTCTGGAAAGAGACTGAGAGCTGGGATGTGAATTTGGTGACCTTGCTACCATGGCCTGGAGAACCTCGGAAAGTTAGCTCATGAGAATAGCAAGCATGGAGCATTTCAGAGAACCTGGAGATTGGCGTGTAGGAAGGAAGGGACTGGGGAAAGAGGGGGCTTTAATTGGACAGCCTCCTAGGAACCAGCACCTGGAAGACTAAACGCCTTCCCTCTTCTCTACCAGCTTCCTTGTTGTCTTCTCACTCCCCTCCTCTGTCTCTTTTCTTTTCTATCAGTGTAGCCCTCAAGACCCACAGCTTCTGTTGGTTTGTATCTCAGCCCTGGGAGACTCAGATACTAGACCCCCATGTTGCTTGCTACATGGGCTCATTAAAAACCTAAAGGCCCAAAGCTGAGCCTTAAAACACATGGGGGCATAAAAGTTTTAATGAACAGTGTTTGCTATCTTAGCCTGTGATCTCTTGAGCATCCCTCATTGAGCCACCAGTGCCATCATGACATGGGAGGCAGAAGCTGGGCCGACTGTGAACCAGGAGCTCAAAGCCCCTCTGCACTGAAACTCCATCCTACACTGTGGCTACTCTCTGATCTTGCTTTGTCTTCTCCAACATCCTCTCTCATTAAAAATGGAAGAGCATAAAAATAGGCCCCTTGATCCCTTCCAGGGACTCAAAGAATATTGCCTGAAGTTGTAGCCTTTCCTTTATCAGTGTCTCAAGGTGATTTACCCCATTAAATACCACCACAGTCATATATGCCCAGACCACACAGAATCTCAGGCTGATGTGGAAGAGCACCCACACACACACACACACACACACACACACACATACACACGTAGATTCTGGGCCTTCCTCCCCCAATTCTGCCTCCTCATTTCCTTCTCATATCCTGTGGGGTCAAAGAAATGGGATAGCAACAGTTTCCCCATTTGGGATCTGTGTTTCCATCATTCTGTCTCTTGCCCCAAATCCTGTCTTCTGAGCTCCCTTAAGTGAAGCTTTATACTGCTTCTTCCAGGTGTGCTCATCCTTACTGCACTAAAGATCACTTAAATAGTAAAGCAAACTTTGCCTTAGTCCTGTCATATGCCAGCCACCATGCTAGATGCTGCGACTACAAAAGTCGATGGTCAGTGGAAGTGATAGAGCAGTGGTAGGAGCTGGGCACACACAATTTCTTCAGGGCAGAGACACACTTCTGTGCTCAGCTTCATAGGAAGATAGTGGCTCCATGATTAAGGCTTGGGAAACAGTTACACATGGCACACAGAAGGCACTTACAGTGGCTAGCTGTCATTCTCTTCTCCCTGCAAATTCCAGCATTAGGCCATTTATGTGGGTTAGGTGTTCCAAAAGGATTTTAACAAAAATGCCACAGAGAGCCAGTAAAATGTCTCATGTCTCAGTGGGTAAAAGCACTTGTCTCATGTCTTAATTTGGTTTCTGTTACTGAGATCAATCACCATGACCAAAAACAACTTAGGAAGGATAGGATTTATTTGGTGTTTATGTCCACATCATCAAAGGAATTTGGAGCAGAAAGAGCTAGGTACTGAAGCAGAAGCCATGGAGGAATGCTGCTTAGTGGCTTGCTCCCCATGGCTCTCTCAAACACTTGTTTATGCCTCTCAGGATCACCTGCGCAGGGGTGGCACCACTCCCAGTGAACTGGGCCCTCCCACATCAATTGACAATCAAGAAATTACTCTACAGACATTTCTACAGGCCACACCACACAAACCTGATAACCTGAATTCAGTCCCTGAAACCCACAGTGAAAGAACAGAATCAACTCCTAAAACTTGTCCTCTGACTTCCATGTGCTACACACACACACACACACACACACACACACACACACACACACGAGAAGGGGGTTGGTGAATGAAATGCAAGTAAATGACTGTTCTGCTGACCACAAGAGGATTTGAGAAGATAGAAAGTAGAAAGATGAGCCCACAGACATTCTTGGTTTAGGGGTACTGCTGTCAAGAGGAGAATGTATAGAGGAATAGGCTAGGTTCTATGACAGTGGTTCCCAACCTATGGTCACAACCCCTTTAGGGTGTCACATATTGGATGTCCTGCATATTTACATAACTATTCATAACTGTAACTTTATAGTTAGGAAGTAGCAAGGAAATAATTTTATGGCTGGAGGTCACCACAACATGAGGGACTGTATTAAAGGGCTTCAGCATTAGGAAAGCTGAGAACCACTGTCCTATGCTATCTAAGACCCTTCCAATAGAACAGGATATTTCTCCAGCAACTGTAAGGAGTCAGTTGCATCATGGCCCCTGGGAAGCCTCCCTGTTGCTTTCTTCTTTCCTTCTCCCTCCCCAAAGTAGGAATTTGTCATATACTTATCTTTTCTTTTTTTGTTGTTGTTTCCTTTCTTTTTTAATTTTTTATTATTAGATATTTTCTTCATTTACATTTCAAATGCTATTTCCACAACCCCCTCTACCCTCCCCCTGCCCTGCTCCCCAACCCACCCACTCCCGCTCCCCCCCCCAAAGAGCCCTCTGAGTTAGTGCCACTCATATAGTTTGAATTTATGCCAAGTGCTATACTATGTTCTCAAAACTACAGCCACAAGCTAAACAGGCCTGTCCCCTCACCCAGTCCTGCAGGACAGATGAGGACTTTACAGGGTGACTGCCCAGCCCACCCTGCCCCCCTGCTGCCACCATCAGAGGACAAGCTACAGGAAGTCTTGGCCTGGATGGCTTTTCTTCTCCCAGAATGAGGGTTTGTGTGATTTTAACTTATTTGCAGATAATTAACCTCAGGGTCAAAACAGTCCGCCCTTCTGCCTGGGCAGAGATTGAATTGGAGGTGGGAAAAGAAGCAATTGCTGTGGAGAATTAAAGGCTTCTTGATGAGTGCCACCATCATGACATGGAGAGGAAATTACAGTCACACTTCTGCAATGTAATTAAAAAAAAAACCAAAAACGAAAAGATGAATGAAACGCCCACAAGTGAAAATGGGATTTGGTTTTTGGTAGAGGAGATTGGAGTTCTGCTGCTCCCATGTGGGGTGGGGTCTGAGTCACTTCAGATGCAGCTGCCCCCCCCCCCCCCCCCGCAGCACATGTGTCTCTGTACTACCACCAAGAAAGGACATGTGTGCTTTAAATGATGGGGGCCCCCCTCTTCCCTCTTTCTAACATGCCAGAAATCTCTCACTGACCAAGGAAGGATCCACCTGCTTGCCATTGCCCGCCCTGACTTTAGGAATCACAAGGACTCTGCAGTCTTTCACCACCACTGCCCAAGAGTACTGTAGCCACCCAGAGCTGGGTGTGTCAGATGGCCGAGCCTTCCATGTTTCCGCCGCCAGATTTTACTTCAGCTATGAGATGGGGTGGAGAAGCCCGTGTCTGTCTTGCATTGCAGTCCCTACCACAATTTTGAATATAACTTTGAAACAAGGGAGCCTCTGGATGCCCTGTGTCATGATCCCTACCATGCTGTAGGGGAGTATCTAGCTATGGAACCAAATTACTGGGCCCTGACCCCTGCCTGCCTCTAGGTTGTATAACTCTATGAAGAAATCTCTCTTATTGTTGTGTTCATGGGAGTCAGAATAGCTTTGTCATCAGTTCTACTCTTAGAATTAAATAAACTGATATAATTGAGACAACAAGAAAAGCCAGATACTGTAATCACCAGTAAGTTTTGGGTTTCAAAAACAGATGAGGGACTTGGTATTACAGCAGCTTGTTATAGACAATGGCCATTACCTCTTGCCAAGTTCCAGCACCTAATTTGTCACTAATAGCAACACGTGACTTTTCCAATCACATTGCAGCTGTACTGAGGAAGCAGAAAGGGAGAACTGCTGGTGCTCAGCTCTCTTTTCCCTTCAAATTCCATCGTGGACCCCACCCATAGGATGGTGCCACTCACATTGGAAGCCGACCTTCCCACCTGAATTAACAGAAACTGAAAGCTTCCTCACAGACTTGTCCAGAGATGTGTCTCCCAGGTGATTCTAGACCGTTCTGGGTGACAGCATCAGCAATCACATTGTTTAATAACTCGGGAGTGTTGCTTCTCCTATCTATGTATGAATGATGTACACAAGGTCATAGAGCTAGTTAGTTATGAAACTGTGATATTTCAAACCATTTGGATTTATCAACTGCCATTTCTAGGTGTTTCTCCCATGATCCTCCACCTGATATGGGGTGATCACCAAATTCTTTGAGTAGATTATACCAAGGGATACATGAGAAGTTCAGTAGTAAATGCATATGGCTCCATCAATTCCGTGGCACAGGCAGGACCATCAGGCTGTGACTGGTAGCACATGTACACTCCTAGCCCTGTTCTCCCAGGAGCAGTTATTCATTGATACTACAGGTTGAAAGGCCCTTATTTCAAGTGCTTGATATGGGAAATATTTCATATCTAGGATATTTTTAAAGTTAGGACCATTTGCTAATGGATATTTGGAGGATGGGTATGACTGAAGTCATAGTAGTTCTACATCTTACCCATATAGCCTGAAGAATATTTTATGTATTTTGTTTGTATTTTTGAGAAAGAACATCTTTGCCTCCCACTGGCTTTAACTCCAGATCATTCTTCCTCAGACATCCTAGTACTGGTTTTACCAAGATGTACTACCACATTCAGCATACAGTATTGTGTGTGCATTTGTGTCTGTTGTGTAGAGGTGTGTATGTGCGTGTGTATGGAAGCCAGAGTTCAATGGTGGATATCTTCATCAGTAACTCTCCACGTTACTTTTTGAGGCAGGGTCTCTTAACTGAATTTGGGACTCATCAATTTGATTAAACTGGTTGGCTAAGGAGTCTCCAAACTCCTCGTGCCTTAGCTTCCCCAGGACTGAAATTACAAGCAAGTATCGCTCCCACACTTGTTTTCTAGGCAGGTGCTAGAAATCCAGATTCAGGCCTGCAAGCTCTCCTGGCATCTGCTTTACCAACTGGTCCATCTTTCCTGATTCCTGTGTTCTTAGTCATTATGTGTATGAAACAAAGTCTTTACATTGAATCATCAGATTTATGGCATTATGTCACTATCAAATGTTTCAGATTTTATAGCATTTTAGAATTTGGTTTTTGGATTAAGTGTGTTCAACCTAGTTTAACAGTGTAAAATCTGGAAATGCTGTTGTATAACTCCAAATCTTTTCACTATCAGTAACTATAATCAGTAGTAGTGGTAAGTTTCAAATACAGAAGCAGCATCCTCTACCCCAGGCTATACAGTAGTACCATTTGTACCTGCACTGTCGATGTCCTGATAGCTGTTGAGAATCTTTTGGTAGGAAACTATTCTCAGGAAGACTTGAAAGCCATCTTGAACCACTGGGAAAAGGGAATGTGGCTAGTTACCTGTCACTATGGGAAGGTGTTGTTGGGAAATGCCCAGCACACCCTGATCCTTCAAGCCTTCATAGCCAAGAACTGGTATATATTTCATCTGGGTGAGCTAGTTCTGCCTCTGGTCTTAGAAAGCCAGTTAATCTGTCAGCATGGGCAGAAAGGTACCTGACAGCTCACCTGGGGCCAGAGAAGCCAGTTCCAATTTCTCACACTCACAGTGCAGGAAAAGCTTAGCTCGTCACCATGAGCTCTCACAGAGCAGGTAGCCACTGGCTTCCTAAAGGAGCCACCAAAGAGAGAGCACAATGCAGAAGCCACCCAGCTTGAGGGTCTTTTCTGCCCTGTTGTGCTGTCCACACAGCAGCCCTAGTGCAATGTGGGAGAGATGGCACAAAGCAGGAATCCCAAGAGGTGGAGATCTTCAGGAACTCCCGGGAGGGAGGCATTCTCATCTCAGCAAAGCTGTCCTAGCCCTCACCCTCCTCCCACTGCTTCTCTTCCTCCTCTTCTCAACCTGTTGCCTCTGGAAAGAATCACCCAGCAGGCTCTAATGCCTGTGAGAGGGTTCAGTCCTTCTCCGGGGTCATCTGCACTGTTTCGTGTGTAGAGTCATGAGTGACAATCTCAACTAATAATATTAACTTTAAAATAAAAGCTGGAGATACAAGTGTTCCTTTTAACCTTGAGGGATCTTTTTCTGTTGCCTGTCCCCTCACTGTTTACCATAGAAGTGGCTACAGATCTTTAAATAGACCAGCAGAATTCAGCGCTCTTTTAAATGTAAAACCATCCTAGGTGCTAGAACACTTCTTTTTTTAATCCAGAAGGACGAGTTATCTAAGAAGCTGAATACTAGCAAGCTAGTGTGTGTTAGCTGCTTGAGAAACTGTACCCCACAGCCCACGTCTCTTAGCTGTCCCTCCACCCCATTCACAAGGGAGTCTCCACCTGCCTGCCTGTCCTCGGTACTGACTTCGAGGACGATAGGTGAAGACAGTGACTTAAACATACTCTGTCGCCACACACTCATCTGCCAGGAAAGGAATGAAATGAAACATCATCCTATCCAGGCATCAGCAACATAGTTGAGGGGGCATAAAGGGAGTCCACATGATTGCTTCCCACAGAGGCAAACCAACGCAGCCAAGACCTCATATAAACTCAGAACATCATGCCAAGCATTCCTAAAGGGCAATAGGGAACAAATGAGAAAGTATCTTCAAACGTCACATTACACAGGGATGCAAGGGAGCCCACCTGTTTCCCTTTTGGAGTAGGTTAAATCAGGATATTATCAGTTGACTGACTTAACTTCATCCATCTCTTCCTTTCCTTCATCCTAGATGTAGTCTGGAGACTCAGTTTTGGCTAAGGAGAATGAGCAGAACTTTCTGTAAGATTCCTAGGGCAGTGGCTCTCAACTTGTAGGTCGTGGCCCATTTGGGGTCAAATAATCCTTTCACAGGGATCACCTAAGATCATCCTTCATGTCAGAAATTTATCTTATTATTCTTTACAGTAGCAAAATTACAGATATGACATGGCAACAACAGTAATTTTATGGTTGGAGAAACATGCGGTTCCCCCACCATTACCCATATCAGAAGTCACAGCATTAGTAAGGTTGGGAGCCCCAGCCCTAGAGGCTTTTGACCTGTCTGGCCCCTGTGACCTTTTCCGTGCAGCCCCATCTCTTATCTGTGCAGTGCTGATTTGTGGCTCTGTGGCCTTCTGTCACACAATGGGGACCATACGTGCATGATCAGAACTACTGAAGGGAAAGAGGAAAGCACCTAGATCCCCCATCACAACATGAACATCTTTGGTCTGTACACCTCCAGGCTGTTTGTTTTGTGTTGTTTGTTTGTTTGTTTGTTTGTTTTGTTTATCTGGGTTTAAGCTGGGTCAGTTTTGATTCTGTATTGTTTGAACTGATGAGAAATGGCTCGGCGTGCCAAGGCTGTTGTAGAACTGGGGTTTCATGCTACTGAAAGCCATCAAAGTGGGATCCTGAGCAGTGCAGGAGCTCTGAGCTTACATATTGCAGTCTATAGTGAGGTCAGTGAACGAGAGTCAAAACACTACCAAAGATGAATGGCAGACACACGAGTGAATGCTGATTGTGTCAAAGTAGCCAAGAGAGCAGAGGTTGTTTTCCAGTTTTCCAGATACACAGCTATCTACATGATTAAAGGGGTGCTTTTATCAGCAGAAACCTCAAACTTTTATACAAGTTTAAAGTAATTTTTTTATCATTATTTCTGCAAAATGTTTTTATTAAAGGAAACACCATATGGTAACAGCAAGAAGAGCTGGTTACAAGTCACGAAGCTAGTCAGATTCCTTTCCAACAGTTAGATCCAAAATACTTATCACAGACCCTACATTTAGAAGAAAAAAGTCAAAGCTTCAGGGATCCCAAAAGAAAACTTCCATGAACAATTGGTACATTGTTGTTTTCATGTCCTAGATGCAAAACGAAAGCGTATAAGATGAGAAGTTAAGTTCAAAGTATTTAACAACCAATGGCTCCTGGCCCTGATTCTCCACAGCATACATGTTGGGCACCAAGGCGTTCCATCAGATGGTTACTCCCACCCTCCTTCTCTCATTGTACCGAGTCTGTACCCACTACTACTTTCTATCTCTGTAACTGTTGTCTTATGTGCATGTCATCGTACCCCATGTGACTCTCCCAGTGGGTTTTCTACACTGCATAATTCCCTTGAAATCTCTTCAAGATGTGTCATGTATCAAACAAGAATCCTTCCTGCTGCCTGTTCAAACAGCATTTTCCCATGACGGATGGCTGGACACCCTCTGTCCCTCTCCTCAAATTCCTAGTCCCAACCCTCTGTTAAATGTGTGCCTTCCCTCATTTGATTTGATGGTCTCAGTATCTCTATAAATAGATATTCTCATTCATGCCAGTTGGCAAGAGCAATGATTAAGGCTTAGAAAAATAAACCTTACCAAGATCAGATACCAAAGCCAAATTTAACACAAGGTTTAAAAGCACCTAGAGCCTGTAGTCCAAAGTGAAAAACAGATCCAACCCCCTGGATATGCAAGCACTTGCTCCATCCTCTGAGAACATCCTCATCCCACGATACTTGGTTCATTCACTCCTCTCTGCCATGACCAGGGTTCACAGACTCTCTTCCAACTTCCCTCTTCCACTTGCCCTGGGCTGCCTTCCAAGTGAGCGGAGTTGCTCCATGCTGCCTTGGGGGATGTGGGCTCCGTGTGTGATGGAATAGTCAGCACTGATGCACTAGTCGGAGCTGTTGTGCACCACCTCCCCTCAGCCTTCTGCACATTCTCCTCGTGTCTGTGTCTCCTCCTGATTCATTCCAAACAGCTAGGAACATCTCTAGCATCAAGGCTTAGCTCAGGAGCATTTGTGACTATCCACTAGCATCCAGGGTCTCTACCACAGCTTCCTTGTCTGCTTGCTCCAGACGACTTCTCTCTAGGTGTCAAGAGTCCCCAAGTTCATCAGGCTCCTGGGCTCTATTCTAGGTAAACTCGACTACGATAGCCTCTGTTTATTCTGCTCCAGACAGAAAGAGTCTGTATATATTGGCTTTGGGAAACACAGTCCCAAGTCTTTCAGGACTAATGCATACCTGCAGCCAGTATTATCCCCCAAGTTTCCTCAGGGGGAAAAATATCTCACTAGGTTTGCTGCTTCCTAAATCATGTCCTAGCATTTGTTACAAGAATGCTCGTGCGCAGTGGGCTCCTTGGACATGTGTTGGTGTCTCCTTCCCGTGGATCCAATTTGACATGCAAGTCACTCTCCCCAAGGCTCTGCCTTTATTTCCTCCTCGTTTTCCTTCCCATCCTCTATTTCGTCACCTTCTTCCTGTACTGCAGCTCTTCCCAGATTGCTTATCCCGCTCATTCTAAACATAGTTTGTACAAAACAACAATGTCTAAGGAATGAAAGTAAGAGGAGGTGTAGACATTCTGATGGGATAAGAGTTCTACTAGGTTGTCAACTGTTTTATTTCCCCCATGGCACTTGGTGCCTTCAAGACTCTGGCTTGGATGAGAATTTTGATGGTCAAATGTTTTTGCTTCAGTACAAAGCTTCCCCCTTTTTTTTCCCCTCTGTGGGAATATTTTTCTTAGTTTGGTTAGCTGCTTGCTTTCTTCTACCTGCCTACGGACTCACCACTACTTCGCTCCCCTTCATGCCCCCTGCATTTCTCAGTGTCTGCAAAGAGGAAGATGTGTTTAAGAGTATTACAGCCAAGGAAAGAGAAGCAAGGAGCATTGTTCAAGCAGGCAAACATCTTATCCCATAGTAGTTACTTTATAATAGAAAATCAATCTTAAAGGAACTCTTAAACATAGAAACAAAGCAAATACCCACATTTCTGTTGGCAAACTGGAGTCAGCACTGTTGGGAGAATTTGTGCTTTTGTCCAGTGGCCAACCAGTGGCCTTCAATATGTGTATGTGTTTGAATGGGGGCAAGTATAAGATTCTTTCTTTAGGAAGACATTCATTCTATAAACTGTGTAAGTATCTGAACTGTAACTCATACTGAGCCCTTTTCATTCAGGCTGTGTTTGTTCCTTTCTCTGCATATAGTGAAAAAGTTAATTGCTTAAGTCAGGCATAGTAAGAGATTAATAATGCAAATAGAATAATTAGAATGATGTATTATAATGAAACTTAATCAAAATTCATAAATTATTTATTTCTAGAATTTTCGACTTACTATTTCAGTCATCAGTTGACTGTGTATTAAACTCCATCCCCTATGAAAGTATATCAGAAAAAGTCTGTAAGAGGATCATGAGGCAGATGCTGGATACGTGGGCCTAGTGGATCAATGATAACATCAATCTTTGGTGCCTTGTAGGTTACATCTAGTGATGTGAATTTTGCAATCCTCTCCCAGCAGTAATCCCGAGCCCTGTCAAGAGCCTTGAGAGGAGCCCTTCAAGGATTCCAACATCATGTGAAATGACAGCTGAAGCTCGTTTCAAACATTTCACTGTTCTCACCCTGTGATGAGACAGCTTCAAGTTAGGGATGTTTGTCCTTCAAAATGCCATATTGGAAAACATAGAGACCTTCCTTCCTCCACCTTAGCTCTAAGCACTGGCACCTGCAGTCCTAAAGAACAGCATGTCAACCCCGAAACTTGCATAACCTTTCTTGTGGTGGCTAAAAGGTGTTTGTTATGGTCTCCTGAGTACTTCATTGGTGCTTCCAATTTTGTTGTTCACTGTATAAAGCATTGGCTAGGAGCATTAGAAGGTGAAAACCATGCCTTTTCATGACCTTCTGAAAGGTTCATGGTAGGTCTCAAGCCTCACAGATTAGAACAAAGCTATGTTCCCTCTAGTGCTCATCCTCATACTGAGAACTGCTTTCACATTTCAGGGAGGTCACTATCGGCAGGTACCTAGAAAGGGAATTCACTGAGAATTTGCTGAGTCTGAAGTCGGCTGTTTCACTCTTGTGTAGGTCATCTTTCCAAGATGATAACAAAACATGTAAGATCTGGTTCATGGTCTCTGAGGTTTCAGTTGATGCTCTGCTTAGCCCCACTGCTTTTAGAACTACAACATGGCAGACAGCATCACGTCGGGAACACATTGATGGTCAGACATTCACCTAATTAATATCTTTCCCCTAGAAAAGAAAGGAAAATCCTGTGCCCAATTCATCCCCATTCTTTCAAGTCTCCATAATCTCCTAGTAGCACCATTGTCTGGTGACTAGCCTGTATGTTCAGCATATGAAAAATCCAGATGTAACACTGTTTCTTGAAGGAATAAAAAACAAGTTATTCTGTCAACGGGCATTTAAGAAATGTCAATTACTTACACTATTACACACTAATAGGTTTCCATCCATTAACAGCTAAATATTAAGATCTCTTCTCTCTTTTCTCTCTCTCTCTCTCTCTCTCTCTCTCTCTCTCTCTGTGTGTGTGTGTGTGTGTGTGTGTGTGTGTGTGTGTGTGTAAAACTCTCACTGTCCATTCTCCCTCAGCATCCTCCCTAGGAACT
The DNA here is from genome assembly GCF_000001635.26 of Mus musculus. Lineage (NCBI taxonomy): Eukaryota > Metazoa > Chordata > Mammalia > Rodentia > Muridae > Mus > Mus musculus. Next base: position 36,509,311 of record NC_000079.6, read on the forward strand.
GGCTCAGGAATGAGTGATTGGTATTGGTATAGCTATTGGTAGGGAGAAGTTGAGCTAGGCCTGCGTCCTCCTCTAGGGAGTACTAAGGGAATGTGTTTTCCTGTGGGTGAAAACCTGGATTCACTGGTACAAATCTGAGGGCCATGCCACAGTGTGTGAAGGAGCAAGCCTGAAAAGGCAGCAAAAAGTCCAAACCAGGGTCTCCACTGTGGGACAGTGTCCTCCCTGCCTACTCAGCAGAATAAGTATGATCCAACAGAGCCCTGCAGTCTTAGAGGCTGTCATGTTTGGGGATTCTATTGGGACCAGCAGTACATCTGAGTGACAGTGATCAGTGTGTGAGCATTCTGCCCATCAGTGAGGGTCTTTTGAGATCAGTTCTATATAGCATCTACCTATGGAGGAACCAGAAGCTCTAGAAAGCTCAGTAGCTTTCCTGAGTCCAGAACTAGTAGTTAGCAGAGCTGAGTACAAACCCATTCTGCCTTATTCCTACATAACCTTCCTTTCCAAAAGTCTCCATCCATTCCTGTATCCTGACCAGCATGCACCCAGAAAGCACACAATTTTCTGAGAAGCAAGAGGAAAGTGTCACACCACTCTGCCTTGGAGCCTAAGTACTGGAAGAGCATAGAGCAAGAGCTCATCTGCTTCTGCGCTGAGCCTCCCAGCTGCATGGCAGTCCTGTAGTTGGTATGTAGCCATGAGAACTGCACAGAAGGCGGCCTGTTAAATCTTAAGTCCTTTTTATTATCATATGTAACACACCTACAGAAAAAGGTCATAAAATATAAATATGCAGTATAATGAACACTATAAACACAATGCCCCAGTCAAAATCTGTTCAGATTTGGCAATTATACCATCATTGACAATGATCATCCTGGGTGTTTTCCCCCAGCCTGGTCATGACTATATCTGCAGCATTTGTACTCTCTAGAGGAGGTCATGATATTTATACCATAGACAAAACCATTATGACATACTGAGTATCCACAGATAACACCTACAAAACCATGCCTGGCTCCATGCCACAACTCTAATTCCAGCACTGGAAAGGCAGAGTGAGGACATCAGCTGTTCAAGGCCAGCCTTGACTACATCGTGAGTTCAATGCCAACCAAAACAAAAACAAAAGGGGTGCTCTACAAAGAAGCCGTTAAAAACCTAAAACTCCTTTCTGGGTCAGGGCAACAGCAGCAGCAGAACCCTAATTAGCTTTTTCCTACACTCTGGCTCCTGCCATGGTAAGTACTTGGGAGTAATGGGCTCTGAAGAGATTTCCAGAAAATAAAACATTTGAATGGTTGAGGGAAGAGATAGCTGTCCTTCTCAATAGGGTCTTGCCCTTTGCCCTTCTCATGCCTGGAATATAATCCTGGCCTTTTGTGTGAGGGCCAGAGCACACCCAAATTTGTGGAGCAGCCATCTTCATTAGACACACTTCTCTGTGTGTGTGGACTTTAATAATCCTTTCTTTTTTCATAAGAATCCCCATGTTGTAAGTGCCAGTTTCTATCTTTGAATGTCTCTTGTCTTTTCTGGTTTTTTTTTTTTTCTTTTGGCTTTTCGAGACAAGGTTTCTCTGTATAGTCCAGGCTGTCCTGGAACTCACTTTGTAGACTAGGCTGGCCTCGAACTCAGAAATCTGCCTGCCTCTGAATGTCTCTTATCAATGAGTCTTTATTGGCTCTTTTCAAAGATAGCAGAATAAAAGGATCCTTTTGAAGATAACATGCAATGTCCATACTACAAGGCAGAGAAATGGTGAATCAGGAGCCTGTAGAGGCACCTTTGTACCACAGTGAGTCCTCTGTGGCCTGCATGGGACACACAGGCCCCTGGGGAAAGTTCACCAGTAACAGAAACCAGAATTCCCTTGATGTAGGCGAAGGTGTCCCCAGCCACTGCTACCTATGAAAAAGGCTAATGAGGATGTCCCCTCCTGCTCATGTTGGCCCTTCTTTTGGGTCTTGAGTTTCAGAGACAAAGAATATCTTCTAGCCCAGATGACTCCTTTCATTATTTTAATTACTAAGGTAGTCTGTATGATCCCAAGCATTCCCAGGCAACGAACAATCACATAATTAGTTTTGTACACTGCTGAGACCAGCCCAAAGCCAAGCTTTCTGTTAAGCACCTGCTCTTGTGAACAAAAACAGTGTGGCATTAAATGGAAGAGGAAAGTTAAAGGGGTATATGTATGCCCACACATATACACATGTACACATGTACACACACATAGATTCATCTACAGTTTTGATGATGTCTAATTCATGTACTTGACACTGGCAGCTTGTCTGGTTGCTATAGTCCCTGAGCACTTTGGGGATAGATCATATGGAGGCTTTCACCCCCATATCATTGAGATCTTGCTCTTCAGTCCCCCCAGCCACAGAGGTTGGCCTAGTATTTGCAAACCAAAGTTCTTTGCAACTAGCACCTGCTTAGACCAGCAGCTTCGGAGAACAGTGGCCCAGCTTCTGAGCAGTAGCAGCAGGATTTAGTGAAGACACCAGGGCCAACCAGAATAAAGCTAAACAGATGGGACTAGGAAGTGGTGTTGGGTCTTACTCGCTTTGTCCTGTAAGTACCAGTAGTAATCAGTGGCTGTCTCACTGTTTATCCCCTGCCGCTGGCCAGACTCAAAGAGACTGCCATGGTCAAGAGCCAAGGAGAAAGCACCACATGCACCCAGCTAACCACCCAGTGTGAAGAAGAGGCCAGGCCTAAAGTCAGTGAGCAGCACACACAGAAGGCTTAGAGCTTGATGGGGAATAGTGTGGCTTCTATCAGGTATCAGGGAGGGCTGCACGAAGATGGGACCCATTGAGTAAGCACAGGAGATGAAGGAATGAATCCTACAGTGACCCTGGAAAAGTCATTTCCAGCAGAGGAAAGAGCCGTTGGAAAGATTCAAAGGCCGAGAGCCCCAAATTTGAATGGATAGATAATGGGAACCAACCCACAGCCTGCATTAGTCGGAGCAGGTTGATTGAGTATGTTTACTGGAGGTAGTCAGAAATTGCAGCTAAGGTCTAGGTCTCACAGATCCTGTAGGCCTTTGAAAGGCTGACTCTTATCTGAATAGCTAGAGAATGCTTTGCACGTGGAGCAGAAATAGCGAAGCTGGACTTAGAACTTTGCCTACTCAGAATGCAAAGGTGGATGCAAGGCACAAATAGGCCATTGTGGAAACTGAAATGAAGATGGTGAAAGCTGAAATGAAGATGGTGTGTGTGTGTGTGTGTGTGTGTGTGTGTGTGTGTATGTCCATGCGCCACATTATTTATGTATGGATGTCACTACTTATGGGATTCACTACCACTTCTGCCAAGATCCTGGGGATCACACTCAGGCCCTCAGACCCAGCAGCAGGTGCCTTCACCCTCTAAGCCTTCTTGCCAGGCCTGTGCCCACTTTTCTTATTCTGTATGTATGAGCATAAATGTGCACACCTTGAACGGATGCTAGAGGCCAATTTTGGCTGTCGTTCTTCAGCCACCATCTCTCTTGTTTTCTAAAGGATGGACTCAACAGACTGGACCCTGATGGCTAGAAAGCCTCAGGTATCCATCTGTCTCTGTTTCCCAGACACTGGAATTAGAAGTATGTGCCACCACTCCCAGTGCTTTATAGATAGGTTCTAGGGGTCAAACTCAGGTCCTTGTAAGGCAAGCACCACTTTACTGACCCAGCCATCTTTCCAATCCCCACACACTTTTAAATTGTCCTCATCCATACACCATCTAAGGATCAACGGTGATTATGCCAATTCTATGACTGCCTGTCCCTATTGGATATAAACAAGTAACTTACTGTCATGTCTGCAATATCCCATGGTCACATAGGCCAGGGCCATGGTGCAACATGGAAGGGAATCATTCAAGAGCATCAATACCACATGGCAGGAGTCATAGGCCAGATACCATGAAGGACAAGTGGAATAGACACTTGAGCAGCCACCAGTGTCCTATATGTAGCCTCAGAGAGGGTAAGTCACTTGCTGAAGCCACACAGCATCCTGTGAGTCATAAGGTGAAGTCAGCAGAAAACCACCTGCTGTTAAACAATCCTTTCTGATTACTAAAATAGTCATCACCCATTGTTAGCTCCTCAAGACACCTCGTGTTCTCATTATTGAGTTTAGATATCAGTTTATTTTTAAAAGTCTATATTCAAACTCTCCATTTTCTCTAATTCTAAGCTCATTCTTTTTTATTTTTAATTTATTTCATTTATTCTACTCTTGTTCATTACACCCTGACTGCAGTTCTTGCTCCCTCCTCTCCCCCAGCGGGACTCCATTTCTGAAATGAAATGGAAGAGGAGTGAATGGGGGTGAGGTTGGGAGGAGAGGAGGGAGGGGAAGCTACAGTTAGGATGTAAAATTCATTCATTCATTCATTTTAAAAAAGAGCTGTTCTCCCAGGGATAACAACCAAAAACTGCATAACAATAAGACTAGACACAAACCCTCATCTCAAGGCTGGGAGAGGCAACCAGGGAGGAGCAGTAGGACCTCAGAGGAGGAGCCAGGCAGTGGTAGCTTATTCTTACATTTCCCGTGCTTCTGTTAGACCACTTAAGATTAAACCTTTCTATGATGCAGATTCAACAAAAATTGTTCAAATTCTGTCTGTCTACCAGTCTGGTCCTGAGAAAGGTCCCTGCTTCACTGTCCCCACCCATTTCTGCCTTTGTCTTCCAGACTCCACCTGACACCCGAGGCTCTGGCCTCCTTTGCCACTCTTGTCCACCAGTGTCTGGACCCCTCTATTCATGGTTGACTAGGGGAGAAAACAGCACCTCCTGTTTGAGCAAAAGCTAAAACAAACAACAACAACAACAAAAGACTCATATGTAGTAGAAATACAAAAGACACAGCCCCCTCAAATGCAGAAAGTGTGACAAGGAGTAGTGGAGAGAGCTGTGGCAAACTCAACCCCTCACCCCTGGCCCCGCCCCAGCGACTGTGCTTGAGGAGGTGCTATTTCCCGCACCAAGAATACTGAAGGCACGGGCTCGGCCAGCCAGGCATCGTGGCCACAGGCAAGAATGAGAAGCAAGAGGGAAAAGTGCTAATAAAAAGGGCAAGCACTGATTTCCAGTGGATGTCAGTGTGCCGAACACTGTCGCTTTGTCCCAACATGACCGAAGCTCAGAGAGGTAGGTAACTTGCTCAGACACAGCACAGGGTACTGACAGAGCCTGGAACAGTCGCAGGAGCTAAGTCAGCTATCACCAGCCAGTCCTCAATACTTCCTATTTGTGCAGTCAACAGATACACAGTGCTGACTTCAGGAAATGCCATGGATTCTGACAGTTTACTTTCTGGTTTACATATGGTCAGTCTGAAACAGCAACAGGTTGTGTCTGCTACTGTTTTAAGAGGTCCATTACAAATTTCTCTTCCTCTGGCAAGTTCAGGTATAACTGAGAAACAGATAACAGCAATCAGACAGATACGACCCCAATAGAGCATTATTTCTAACAAGGCTGCGTAAATCTGCTGGCCCCTGAGGCTACCTCCCTGGGAATCCACACCCAGTCAACCTTCAGGGATAGATGTCCATCTAAAGGCCCGGCCCTTCCTCAGGAAGATGCCATGAAGGTGGCGCCATGTATTCTCTCTTCTTCCTCCATTTCCCCAGACTAACCTTCCTCCCACGAAGCAGCTCTGGCAGGGGAGGGCAGCATGAGTAACACCTGAGGAACCCAGGAGAGACTGTTGATTGCAGGTGGTAGAAACACAGGGGGGTAGCATCAGCATGCTACACAGCAGGCAAGGGCCAGCTGCAGAGACTCTCTTTATATGAAGTGGCGGCAGCCTAAGTTCCTTAAGCAAGGATGTAGCATGGTCAGGTTTTTATTTTTCCAAGGATCCCACCAACAGTGGGGGAGAGTGGGTTGGGAAAGGCCAACTGCAAGGATGGGAGTATCATAAAAAGGGAGACTATAGTTGCTCATTGAACAGCTGGCCAGGCTGGATGGAAGGCTCTGGAGGAGGCTGGTGAGGGCCTATGTGTGGCCTGCTATCAGCTCCTCTTCAGGACAAGTCCCAACCTGGGTTGAAATGGACACAGCTATGGAGAAGATGAAGGAGACAACTGTAGCAAGCATGTCAGATATCCTGCATGCTGCACCAAGAGCCCCAACCCTGGCCTGAGCCTTCAGAGCTCAAAGCTCTCAGGAAACATTGTGTTGTGAGTTACTCCCCCAGTGTGGAGATGCCTTTCTTTCAGTATCTTAACAGTTTACTAAGCATCTCACAGCTGTGACAGCAGTGCAGGCTGCTTCTGCCTCCCGCCTCTGCAGAAGTGCAGGTGTGATTGACAGGATAAGAAACACATTTGAGTATTGATGGAAGAGTTTCTGAGCCTTCCATGGGGTAAGAAGGTCTGCATTCATCTGCCATCCAGCACACATCAGCCTAGACCCTTGGGGAGAGCATCATGGTGGGCCCTGAGGACAAAACAGTGCAGGAGGGATGCAGTCTCTAACCTCTGAGCAGAAGGTGGTGAAGTGCAGGGGCACATATGGAAGAGAGCAGTGTTCTCAAGATGTGGAATCTGCCCAGAAGCCTTTCATCAGATGATGGGCAAAGACAATGTGTGCATAAGCACAGTGGGTTTTAATGCAGCCATAAAGAAGAATGAAATTCTGTCATTCGTAGGAAAGTAAATGGAATTAGAGATCATCAAACTAAGTGAGGTAAGTCAAACATGAAAAGACAGAGCATGCGTGTTCTCTCATATGCACAATCTCGATGTTATACATAATGTGTGCATGTGCACACACACACACACACACACACAATGTGAGAGTAGAAGAAGTCCAACGACAACAGGGGAGGTTAAGAGAGTAATAGAGAAACGAGGAGTGTGCCACAATGTCTTTTATGTGGATGTAGATTTAAATACATATTAAATGTATACAGAAGACATGAAAGCATAATAGTAACATTGGTGGGGAAGACCGGGGAAGGAAGTGGTGAATATGAAATAAGTATGATGACATACACGTATAAAAATGGTAATGAAACCTGTTGCTTTGTACAACTAAAAGTAATCAAAAGCATAGCATTTTCAGCAGCCCTGAACTAGCCCTCATGGGAGCACTGCCGGAGTGGAATGCAGACTACCCTGTACCAGCACAGTACCAACTAGACTGTATCCCTTTCTTGTCCCCTCAGTTAGTCGGGATTATGGTATGCAAGGCAGTGATCACAGTAAAGAGTCACATTTTCATGAAACCTGGGTGTGGAAGAGGTGAATGACAAAAATGTCACCACCAAGTGTTGAAGCCCAGTGGAAAACAAGCTGCTTTAAGACAGACTCAACTTCAGCTCATGAAAATACCATTGAGAGGAGGAACGGCCCTAGAAGTGATGAGGAGGCAGGCCAAGGAGAGTATGGATGCTGTGAGACAAGGTCCCAAAGAATCTGAGGCATGCTGAAGGATGCTGATGGCCAAATGAACTTTAAAGGATATGATTAAAGAGCCAGTGGCAAGTTTGCTGGCAGGAAGGTGATGAAATTTCTAGGCAGCTTCTCCTTGATCCAGCACGAAAGAAGGTCATCTTCAAGAATGACTATTGAAGATGGGCTCCCTCTACCTTCTAGGTTATCTCAAAGCCCCTTGTTGGCGAACCTACCTTGTTTTCTTGGTTGGTTGGTTGGTTGGTTGGTTAGTTGGCTGGCTGGTTGGTGTTTGGTTTGTTGGTTGACTGGTTAGTTGGTTTGGGGTCTTGTGTTAGCATTTCCTGCCCTATTCTGCCCCCGCTTTGGATAATGCTTTGCTGTGCACCCAGCTGACTCAGTCTAGAGTGCGTTGCTTCATTTTCAACACCAGAGTGACTACCATAAACACTTGAAGTAAGATGTATTGTGAGGACCTAGAGTAGGATCTTGACACCATATGTGTTTCTGGAGTTGAGCATGTGCTGTGACCCAAACTCAAGTCTTACAAATTGTATTTGGAACCTGTATTTCCATAAAGTGCCCTCCTTGGGTGATGAGTTATTTGGAGAAATTGCAGAGGTTGACAGTCTAGGGAAGGCAGCCAGTGGTGGCCTGTGTCAGCTCCATCAAATGTACTTGGTCCTGTGCATCTTTTAGCTTGTCAAACAGTGGCATCATGCAACCTGGATATAGGGTACTGCAGTCCTGGACACTTGTTAGTTGGTCCAGAAATAAAGCCACAGCACTTCCATTAAGTAACAAACAACTTTCTGGTGAGCAGACAGCAAGCTCAACAATGAGCCATCATCTTGACCTCCTCCACCTCTGTCCTCACGGAGCATGTGTTGTAGTGTGAAAGCCTGTATGTAAATCCAATACTAAGGATAGAGCCTTCCATTCAGAGAAGTAGGTGAATGCATGCCTGTCCTTTGTCTGCCTCAGGTCCCTGGTGGGCTTGGAGGGTGCCTGCACGCCTAAAGCATTCCCAAGTTGTGCTGAGGGAGACAGACCCTCCTCCCCTAGGACCATAACTCCCTTCCCTCAAGTATCCTGTCTGTAATCCCGTAGTACCCCTGGACATGCAAACACTAGGTCATTCCTCACTTAGGATAATAAGCCCTTGATATCGTGGGAGGGGACTCTGGATCTCTTTACACTTAGACATTATTCCCTCCACCCTAGTTTACCAGAGAGTGTTCTCCTAAATGTTCCTTGTTTATAGCATAATGGTACCTTTCTCCCACTTATCACCTTGTCAGTGTTAGCAAATTAAAAACCTTCCTCCAATTGGCTTTGTACTGGCTCTGCTTTTAGGTTTCCCCTGGGTGCATCCCCTGCCCCTTCTTTTATCATGAAGGGCCAGCCTCACTGTCTCCTTGTGTTGTACAGAGATTCCCAAGACAGGAAAGATCAGTGATTTAAAGGAAACACGTGTCCTCTCTCAGCCCCTCCCCCTCCAAGATGCTACAACCAATACATCAGGGCTCTGGCCCCACGTGCAGAGCTCCAGCTAAATCATAGGAAACGTTTAATTAAAAGACAAATGGCAAAATAAGGCTGTGGCGGGTGCTTTCTAATTGTGGTTTGTTAGACTTTAATTACTCGTCATAAATTGTGAAAGCTAATCCACAGTGTGCCTCTGTGCACCCCGTTCCCCTTCATCACAGAGACATGTTCTCGGCTGCTGACAGCATGGGCTTCGTCTTCAGCATGCAGTGATCTGATCTCACATGACAGTGACTCAGCAGCTTGCCAAATCCAATTAGCAGCTTTGTGGCTGCTTATTCCGATCAGCTAGAGCAAAGTCTGGCTGTGAACCCCTCTTAGCCAGGTCTTCCGGTCCATAGCCCACTTGTTACCAGCAATGACCCTTGCCAAGGATGGACAGAACAAATGTAGGGTCCCTTGGTGAGTTAGAAAGGTACTTTGTCCGACTGGCCAACTTTTAGTCAGTACTTACCAGAGATTGAGAGAGAATTGGTGATTCTGGAATTGGGCAGGCAGGGTTTCAGGGATTGGCTATCTAATTCTAATGCAGAATTGAGACCCAGAATGTTAGGCTCTTGCTCAGAATGACATAGGTGGAATCTTCATGTCACTGCAATACCAACCTTCCCACCCCAGACATTGCTCCTTCTTTGGGCCCCATGTCTACCACCAAAAGCCAGAGCCACCTAAGGAAGGGTAAGTATGGTAAGGAAAGGGCCTCGGCAGTCCCTGTTCTACCTAGCAGGGCAAAGTGGTAAATTGGATGCTCTTTCTGGTTATGTTTGTGTATTAAATGAGATAGCTGTGTAGAAGTGCTCCCAAATGAAGTGGGGACTCATATTTTCATCAGCTAAAGATCCCTTCATAGTTCACATGCATTGAAGCAAAGGAGAGAGAAGAAAGTAGACAAGAGAACATATGTTACGGGGGAAATAATACAAGTCAAAGTCACTTCCTCCAAACATTGAATGACGTGGGCAGAAGAGTCTCTAGGCTATCAGTGTATTTGATTGATAAGAAAGAGAAAGGGTGACTTCTTGGATAATTTTACTTAGGGGCCTAGGATTATTATTTAAATCACTATTCCAAAGGTAGAGCTCTGTTAGCTGCCTCCTCAGACATGTGCCTGTGCTTTGCAAGTTGCTGCTTCTGTTGTTGGAACCTTCTGTCTATACCCAGAGGCCTCTGTAAATGCTGGGCTTCACTGAACTGTAGAAGTGATCAGGGCGGCGTGAAGCTGGCAGCAGTCTGTCTGTCTTCTCCACAAAGCAGCTCCCCATGTGACAGGAGCTGATTTTATGGTTGTGTCCTGTCTCTTAAAAAGGAAACTATAGGGCTGTAATCTCTCATTCTCTCCCTTGTTTTGGTTCTTCTTGTGGGTAGATGTTACTACACCATCCAGGATGTAGCTTCTACATCTCTTTCTGGGAGAGTCACTAGCCACTTCCAGTAGGGCAAATGGAGAGCAGATTGAACAAGTCATGGTGGGCTGACAGCAAACCCACAAGATTATCCTGTGCTCAGAAAGCTCACTTGGAGGGACTGTGGGAAATAGTTGTCCAGTGTTTGACACACAGTGGCCAACTTCCAGTTAATGTCAATTTTCTTACTGGTTTGTGTCTTCTATGTATTTAAATCCTGGGACACAGAACTTTTTTCTCAAAATAAATGTCTTTGTTGTTAATTAAGCAAGTGAATTAATCAAGGTCATAATTCTAATAACCATTGATCTAACTACTAGCTTTCATTAACTGTTTAGATCTTGCACACATGCAGTCACTTTCTGCATAGTCAAGTCTCAGAGAATGATAGGCTAATACGTGAAGAAAGTTTCCCCATAATGTCATGGCCATCGCAGTTTCTAAGATGTTGTTCAACCAATAGCAGCATCAGTCACTTAAGGACTCATTTCCCAGGATGCATCTCTACTGATAAGTGATGTACAACTCTATAAAATACATTTTATCAGTCTTGTTTAAAATCGTCCAATCTGAGGCATTGCTGAGAGTCGGCCTTTGTAGCCCCAAAATGCTGTCCTCTTAGCCCTTCCCTTGTGAGGTGGAGTGCTGACTAGAGACAGTCAACATTTCCTAAGCCACTCAGGGAACTTTAAGCAATTCTTTCTAAAATGGAGAGTCTCTGGGCTTCTGACACCACAGTGTGACAAAGTCCTCGTGAATGCACCCCCACCCCACTGTCACATCTGTCATCATGTTGATGGATTCTTGCTTCCTGTCTTATTTCAGCCTGCTCCCTGAAATAGTCCTCACGAGTCTCTGACTGGGAGCATGGGAATCCTGTGTGTATTTTAGTTTAACCATTCCAGAGTGGCAGCTTAGCTGGCTGGAGCATGGGGGGTATCCTGCTAAGACTAAGCCATGTGCCTGGCCTTTCTGTGGCTATGGGAAAATCTGTTTCCCTTCCAGGCCTCTCCTCCCTAGGCATCTTCAGGACATCTCTTTGTAGCACAGGGCATAAAATAAAGACTGGGTTGTTTGTTTATTTTTGTGTTCCCCTCATTCAGGACTTTACTGTGCCTCCTGAGAATCCCATTAATTCTGGAAACTTCTATCTCATCCCTTCTTCAGATGCTGCTTACCTTTGTATTCTAGCATTTGCCTTACTTCACACGCACTGCTGCTGCTCCTCCCCTTCCTTCTTCTCCACCCTTTCCTCCTCCCCTTCTTCCTTCTCCCCTCCTTTTTCCCCCTTTTTTTCTCTTTCTCCTTCCCCCCTCCTCCCTCCCCTCTCCTTCCTTTTTGAGAGGCATGCTCACAGTATAGCCTAGGCTGCATCATTCTATCTCAGCCCCTGAGTGCTAGGATCCAGGCCTACACTGTGTCCTCTCATGTTTTCCCTTCTGTTTTTCTCCCCACTGCTTTCTAAGCTGAGTTCCACAGATGTGTTCTCCACTTCACTGATCTGTGTCTAACCTGTTATTTAACCCTCTACTCCTCTTAAGTCACAACTACAATCTTATTTCTACAAATGTTTATGTAAATGGCCTTTTCCTTAATGTTTTACACATAGACACACACACACACACACACACACACACACACACTTGTTTTTGTGTTTTAAGGTAGAGCCTTATTATGAAGCCCCAAGCTAACCTGAAATTTGCAATCCTCTGGCCTTTGCCTCCACTGTGCAGTTATAACTTTGGGCTTTGAGGTTGTGTTCACTGAACTGTTTGCTGGGTGATCTCTCATGTTAGTCTTCCTCCTTGGATATCTTCTATACTTTCTCTCCCTAGCTATCCTAGGGTTGAGACTTCCCAGAAGCAATTTTATGCTCCTGTTTTAGCCCTAGGATCTGGGGTGCATACATAGTGGCTCAGGAGTCAGCCTGAGATGCATTTGGGGGTTTGATTTTTCAGGGTGGCCTCATTTCTTGTGGCCTCACAATCTACACATAGCCAAGAACCCTCCTCTCTGATCTTCATGAGTATATTGTTTTCCTAGTGTATGCTACACCAGGAAGCCAACCCTTTACGGCATCCACTTTGACAGGATCTTCCAAATAGCCAATGCTTTTGGCTCCATGTTAGCCTTGATCCTTTTTAGGGTGGGGTCTTAGGGTTTTACTGCTGTGAACAGACACCATGACCAAGGCAAGTCTTATAAGGACAACATTTAACTGGGGCTGGCTTACAGATTCAGAGGTTCAGTTCATTCATCAAGGTGGGAACGTGGAAGAATTCAGGCAGGCATGGTGCAGCAGGAGCTGAGAGTTCTACATCTTCATCTGCAGGCTGCTAGCAGAATTCTGACTTCCAGGAAGCTAGGATGAGGGTCTTAAAGCCCACACCCATAGTGGCACACCTACTCCAACAAGGTCACACCTACTCCAACAGGCCCATTCCCTGGACAGAGCATATACAAACCATCACAGGTGGATATTAAAATTCAAACTCTAGGCTTCAGAGACTGACACTGTCCCCCCCACTCCAGGGTGGAAGCACTGGAGACGTCCTGCTGCTGTTTATGTTCTCCATTTTGGCATCTGGAAATTTCTGCCTTGCTATCTTATCTTCCTCCATTTCCTTAAAACATTCTTCATGTGTGTAATTTGTCCTCTGCAATTTGGCACATCTGGGTGTATACAGCAGTAGGTTCTTTAGTCATCTTATTCTGACATCATTCTAGGACTTCTTAGTCATCCTTTCTTATGCTAAACTAAGTGCCACACTTAGAAAAGGTTACCATTGAAAAGAGACACTTTCTCCAGTCACCGGTTCCAGCAATGTCTCCCAGACACAGCTTCTGTCCAATTCCTTGGCCCAGAAAAAAAATCAGCCTCAAGTGAAGGACTTAAACACATGGACAACACCATTGTCCCTTCCCACCATGGTATGTGACACTGCCCTTGAGCTCTCATCTGAAATGGCACTTTGTCTCTGAAGCTAAGTCAATCCTCCTGAGTTTCTCCAAAACATTTATAATGGACAAATTCAAGTTGAAAAAATTGATCGTGTTTCTCTCCTGTACACTAGAAATCTAAGCCTTAAAAAAAATGTTTCTTTCCTTGAAGTAGGAAAATACAGAAAGTGAGCACTCCTCTTAACTGAGTCTGAATGTGGACAACTGCAAGTCAATAATACTGTTGGATGTTTTATTGACTCTGACTTTTACTTTATTAACACTTTGTTCCAAGTTGCTGACAAGTCTTTGCTTACATGACTTCAATTCTTCCTAACTGAGGGAATATTTAGGAACAAATAATACTGCTTCTACCTTACTGAGAATTGGAGAGTAGATTCATCCAAGTAGCAAGAATGAGGTGACAGAAAAACAAAAAACAAAAAAAAACCTTCCCAGCCCCACCTTACCTCAAGCAAGATTGCTTTTTTATAAGATCATGAAATAGAGTTTTAAAGTTCTATCTTCAAGGGTTTTTTTTTATTAGCTATTTTCTATATTTACATTTCAAATCTTATCCCCTTTCCTGATTTCCCCTCCAAAAACCCCCATCCCATCCCCCCTCCCCCTGCTCACCAACCCACCCACTCCCACTTCCCTGTCCTGGCGTTCCCCTAGAATGGGTCATGGAGCCTTCACAGGATCAAGGGCCTCTCCTCCCATTGTTGTCCAACAAGGCATCCTCTGCTACATATGCGGCTGGAGCCATGGGTCCCTCCATGTGTACACTTTGGTTGGTGATTTAGTCCCTGGGAGCTCTGGGGGTATTAGTTGGTTCATATTGTTGTTCCTCTTATGGGGCTGCAAGCTCCTTCAGCTCCTTGGGTCCTTTCTCTAGCTCCTCCATTGGGGACCTTGTGCTCAGTCCAGTGGTTGGCTGAGAGCATCCACCTCTGTATTTGTCAAGCACTGGCAAAGCCTCTCAGGAGACAGCTATGTCAGGCTCCTGTCAGCAAGTACTTGTTGGCTTCCACAGTAGTGTTTGGTGATTGTATATGGGATGGATCCCCAGGTGGGGCAGTCTCTGGATGGTCATTCTTTCAGTCTCTGCTCCACACTTTGTCTCTGTAACTCTTTCCATGGGTATTTCGTTCCCCCTTCTAAGAAGGACCGAAGTATCCATACTTTGGTCTTCCTTCTTCTTGAGCTTCATGTGGTCTGTGGATTGTATCTTGGGTATTCCAAGCTTCTGGGTTAATATCCACTTATCAGTGAGTGTATACCATGTGTGTTCTTTTGTGATTGGGTTACCTGACTCAAGATGATATTTTCTAGTTCCATCCATTTGCCTAAGAATTTCGTGAATTTATTGTTTTTTGGTTTTTTTATGGTTTTAGAGCTTTATTGTAGAAAGGCAGGGGGAAGGAGAGAAGATAGACAGAGGCTGGCCATGGCCACATGGAGAGGGGGTAGGGGACGGGAGAGAGAAAGAGGGCTAGAGAGGAGAGTAAGAAAGGTGAAAGCTTAAAGAGCGAATTCATTGTTTTTAATAGCTGAGTAGTACTCCATTGTGTAAATGTATCACACCTGGGTTCTTTCCAGCTTCTGGCTATTATAAATAAGGTTGCTATGAACATAGTGGAGTATGTGTACTTATTACATGTTGGAGCATCTTCTGAGTATATGCCCAGGAGTGGTATAGCTGCGTCCTCAGGTAGTACTATGTCCAATTTTCTGAGGAACCACCAGACTGATTTCCAGAGTGCTTGTACCAGCTTGCAATCCCACCAGTAATGGAAGAGTGTTCCTCTTTCTCCACATTCTTGCCAGCATCTGCTGTTACCTGAGTGTTTGATCTTAGCCATTCTGACTGGTGTAAGGTGGAATCTCAAGGTTGTTTTGATTTGCATTTCCCTGATGACTAAGGATGTTGAACATTTCTTTAGGTGTTTCCCAGCCCTTCGAGTTTCCTCAGTTGAGAATTCTCTGTTTAGCTCTGTTCCCCATTTTTAAATACGGTTATTTTATTCACTGGAATCTAACTTCTTGAGTTCTTTGTATATATTGGATAATAGCCCTCTATCGCATTTAGGATTGGTAAAGATCTTTTCCCAATCTGTTGGTTGCCTTTTTGTCTTATTGACAATGTCCTTTGCCTTACAGAAGCTTTGCAATTTTATGAGGTCCCATTTGTCAGTTCTTGATTTTAGAGCATAAGGTATTGGTGTTCTGTTTAATAAATTTTCCCCTGTGCCCATGTTCTCAAGGCTCCAAGTTTTGTTGTGGGAACAGCCTTATGAAAGCTGCAGGTACTTTGAAATAGAGATACCATTGAGACATTGGCCACTAACTAATGTCAAATACCATCCTGTGCAGGGTAAGAGCATTTGCAGGCACCTGGACTCCTTATCTGTGACCTAATACTTGAGTGGATTTTAAGCCTGTGTGAGCCTGGCTTTCTTCTGAGGTGAAAGCCTGATAAGTATTTCAGTGAAGGCCCTGGGATCTGACCAGGGAAAGAGGCCACCCCTAGCAAGAGGGCAGGCATGAGTGAGGTCCTCATGTCACCAACATTAGAGCAGCTTTACTGTCCACCATGCTAATGAACTGTTAGTTTAGAGTTCACAGGTTGTTAGAGTGTCATGTGGCAGAGATCGGGAGTTCAATTGAAAACAGACACACACACCACTAACCTAGGACACCTGGGCGCAGTGGTGCATGGATAGACCTGGTGTGATGGGCAGAAAGAAGTCTCTCCTCGAGGACACTTAACAGGAGGAAGTAACAGATCTGGGCAGGACTCTGTCACTCAGAAGATGAGAAATTAGAATTTGCTTTTTTATTTCTTTATTTTTCTCACGTCCCAAGGCCCTTATCTGTGGCTTGACCATGCCTGTCACCCCTGTTTCTCACACCTCATTGGCTCCCATCCTCCTTCAGGTCTCAGCTCTGACACTCCCACAGGGAACCTTCTCTGACCTTTAAGTTAATGGGCCTTTTATGTAGCCTCATAGCACCATGTACGTCTCCTCTGTAACCTTTAAGATAGTTGTAATTTACATTTTTTCATAATCCTTTGATTAGTACCTATCTCCTGCACTAAGCTGGAAGCTCCACAAGAGCTTGCTCATGTCTAGCTTGTAGTATCCCACTCTTAGCTTCTCAGCGCTTTTCAGAATACATGGTACAGAGTGGATCAGGTGAACACTATTCATTTTCAGAATGAGTCCAGTAATAAATTAGATGAATCGATGAATATATTCCTGACCCTGCAAACAGTGATGTTACCTATGACACAGACCATCCTTCCCTGTAAGATCTCTTTCCTCTTTGACCCCTGATGACCCTTATGCACCCTAGGCAGGATCATTATGTCTTTTTTCTGCTGGTCACGAGTTAAGGGGTATAACCAACTGCCATGGAAGAAAGGGACTAGACTAAACCCCATGGCCTGGAAAGAGAACAAATCACAGGACACATTTGTCAGCTCCATATGAGGGGAACAGTCTCTTAGGTCACACTGGGGAAGCCTTGGGTAGACTGACCTAGAAGCAATCACACTTTGTAGGAAGAATACAGGCATGGGTCAGAAGAGCTCTCAGGTCTGTCATCTTTGCTCCTTTGAGTTCATAAAGTGTGTCACTTGTGCAGTGACACTTAATGAAGCCATCCATGACTGCATCATTCCAACCTAGAATAGCATAGCTGATGCTCACCCTGACTAAAAATTATCCCTGTTTTGTCCCCTTCCCCTTGATCTCTGACTTTTGACTGTGAAGAAATGGCTCTATAGGTTAGATCTAGAGTCTCTCCCCAACCCCCTTTTTTTTGTTGTTATCGTTGTTTTTTTAAAATATTGTCATTGGAAAGTCTATAAACCTTTCTTTACTAATGTGTGATTCTTTCAAATGTGATCCTGACTCTTAAAATATTTATCAGTCACTGAGGATATAAAAACTATACATGGCATTCTACTCTGAATAGTGGAGTTGAGGAATGTCTATAGTATGCTCAAATGGTTAACATGGGGTGGAGCTGAACAGATCACAGTACTGCAATCCTTCAGTCAGCTCTGACGCTAACTGCCTGCTGGCCTCTGTGTGCAGTGAGGCTGCCCATAACAAGGGCCTTTCTTTGGTTTAGTTCCTTTTCACCTGGTCTTTTCCCAGCAGGGAAAGCATGGTGCCAGGGGCTTCAGGCATCTGGTCACACTACCAATGTATTAAGACTAAGAACCATTAAGGCCTGCTTCCAGGGAGTGGCTGATGACATGGTTGTGTGCTAAGAAATGAGTATTCAGATGGTTTGTTATCATACAAACATTATACAGTCTAATCGGATAAATAAAGGTGGGTATGCTCGTCACTGTGTGATAGACTCCTGGGAGTATGATCATGTATGTGGTCTGTCTGTCACTGACCACAATGTCATTATGCAGTGGCATCCCTCTTTCTAATGCTTTGGGAGATTTTACCACTACCATTAAAGCAGGCAGACTGGCCACTGCATGAATATTCATGTATTGATCAAGCAATTCATTTACATGTCTGTATCTCCCACAGTGCAGACCTCAGCCCATGATAAATAGTTGCTGATCAACCAGCAGCACAGAATAAACAATTGCTGATCAGTGGGAGCTGGAACTGTAGCACCTCACCTGCCACCTGACTTGGTGACCATTGTCAGCACAGTCAAGAAGCAGCCATGTTACCACACACAGTTAGAGCTAGCTAGCTCTGGTGACTTGAATTTGGCAGATATAGGCCAGGGAGGAAATTAAAATCACCTCCAAATCTTCCACACAGTTGAAAATAAGCCATTTCCTCACCTTTATTAGAAGGGTAAGGAGATTGCTTGGAAGATGGTAGAACAATTGGAAAAGAAGTTCAAGGAGGAGAAACCCCTGCTGTGTTATGAAAGGAGGATTTTAAAAGCCATCTCCATAAGATGGGGCACCCGGGCTTCTCTGTCTGGAATCCCAGAGACACTCCATTGAGCAGGGCAGAACTCAGAGTGGACCAGCACTGACATCCAGAACTATTCTCTTCTGTTTGGGTTTTGGTTTAAGTATAATGTGAATTCCTATTCTAGGCTTATTTCAGGCACCACCCCTTAAATTTTCCTTTTTATTGTGGTAGAATGTACATGACATTCTCTATTTCTGCCATTCTTGAGTGTACATGTCAGTGGCATTGAGCACATGCACACTGTGTGACCATCACCTCTATCCATATCTAGAACGTGGTCGTCTCCCCAGCCTGAAACTCTGTGCCTCCTACCCCCACTCACCTGCCCATGCTCACCTGTACCCGCACATCTGTCCAGCCACTGGCAGTGCTGTGCCTCTGCTGTCTGTACATTTGGGTCCTAGGCACTCTACATAGCAGAGTCATACAGTGCTGGCCTTTTGCTTATGGTTTGTCTCACTGAATGCTGTGTCCTAGGTGTGCATCCACGCTGTCACATATATCATGTGTGATCACCTGGGCCTTCTTTATAGGCTCTGTCACACTGCCTGTGCATACCTTAAGATCAGTTGTTAACAGTAAGCCTGAAATGTCTGAAACAATTACCCTGGTTTGTCTTTCTTTCTCAGTCAGTCTTTTAAAACCTCTAGAGTCTGTATCTATATTGTAGAATAAGAACCTGTATCAGATTAGAAACTGGCCCCAGAGCCTAGCTGAGAAGCAGTAGTAAGAGAGACCATTAAAAGACTTCTGAAAGTAGTTATTTTCAGTCTTACTCAGATAAAGATCCAGAACTCAGCCCCACCCTGCAGGAGGCCTGGACTCCACCTCCCTCCCTATGCCTGCTTGGCAGAAGCCACTGCTCAAGAGTACCAGAAGTTATGGGGAGAGTTAGGAAAAAAATCCCAAAAAAACTGGGGGTGCTTTGAACTTCCCAGAGGACTTGGCAGGTGTTTGATGTTCAAAAGCACTTCTTGCCTGTAAAATTTGTCTCTGCGGAGCTCTTAAGTTACCGACTGAGGCTGACCAGTGAGTGGACCGGTGGGGGTGGCCCAGCTTGGTTCCTTTCCCAGCTGCTGGTCCTGCCTCTATCACGGCCTGCATGGGAGTTGTCTTTCTCCAGGCAGAAACTGTCAGAGGAACCATCTGGTCCAGTTTCTTATGACTGACTCGTAGGAACAGCAATCCCTCTGGGAGCTAGGAAGCTTGGCAGTGGCGGGGAGACACTTATCTGTGGCTAGCTCCTCGTCTAGCTGACAACTACAGAAACGCACAGCTCTGAAGGGCCTCCAGGGAACACTAGGGCAAGAAGACAAAGTGTTCTGAAACTCAGGCGGCAGGCCTCTTTGCTATTGTTACAGTTTGATATAAAATGTCTTCCAGAGCTTCATGTGTTGAAGGCTTAGTTGCCAGCCTTTTGGGGAACTGTATCCTAAGGGCTCTGACCTAATCAGTAATCTTTTGATATATTTATATTATGACACTATTAGAAGGTGATGTAAGCCAAGAGATTGGCCATGTAGTTCTGCTACATCTTGCCCTGGGCCCTTCCTCTAACTCCTGTCTCTACTTCCTGTCTGCCATAACATAAGCCTCCGTCTGTCCAATGCACAAAACCAAGTAACCATGGACCAAACCCTCTGAAACCATGAACCAAACAATTTTTTTCTCCCATTATGTCTGTCTGGTGTTTGGTCATGGCTGTGCAAAAGTGACCGATACAGCTGTGGGAGGGGTGGCATGAGGATGGCACCAAAGGCCTTAGTATCTGATGGATGACTGACTGGAGACCCACTGGACAGAGGGTGACTCTTTGATCTTCCAAGCAATAACTTGCGCTGGTGAAGCTAGCCTGATGCTCTCCATTCTTCTAGTATCCCCTCACAGCATTACGTCAGTATCACCTCATGCCCGCCTCAGCCCTTCCATTTCATTCTTTGCAGATGTTAGATTCCTCCAGAATCTCCCTTCCCCCTGTTTAGTCTTGGGATATTAGAGCCAGAAAAAAAGTTAAAGCTCACTTAGCCCACCTCTCACTGCTAAGGAAAATGAGACCACACAAGGTGACTCACCCAATCTTGCCTGTCACTGCCCTGGCTCAAGAGCCTGGGCTCCACCTCCCACCCAGCAAATCTTATTACCAGAATTTCTTCTTTATTTTTTCTCTGTGATTGTTTATAGCAGGAAATGCAGTAGTCTGGTTTACTTAGTGTCTGGATCGCTTATTCAGACCAGGCCCAAGTCTGTGCTTCATGCTTTGTCAGAAATAGCTCTGGCTATCCTCAGACCAGTGTCAGATTCCAGATTCATTAAAGAGGTTAAACATTGACTGGCTAGGATTGTGTGTGCAACGGAGGAGTAGGACCCACTCCTGTTAGCTTAACTTCCAGCAGTTTTAGTTATATGATGTCGACTATAATCCAAAATGTTAAAATTCCAGGAGTAGTATAAAGTTTTGTGCTATGTCGCCCATGGTCTGTTCAGCATCTCTATGCTATGTACACTGCCCACCCATCCATCATCTAGCTGTTCTCTCACATATCAGATCAGCTGTGTGATATAAGTTCTTGAGTCAAATAGACTTTAATTTAATAAAGGCCCAAAGCTCAAGAGCACCAACAGTGGAAATTTTTTGTTACATAGTTGCAACTGCAATTGTTCCATTTTACTATTTTTATCCTTTTATTAAAAAATATTTTAATTGATTCTTTGATCATATTATGCACCCCAGCCCTACACATCTCCCTATCCCTTAATATCTACCCTCCCTTAATATCTACCCTTTGCTCTTGAATTCCCCTGCCCCCAATAAAAAACACAAACAAACAAAAAACATCGAAAAACATCTCATCATGCAAGTTGTAGTAGTATGCCACAGTGTGTCTCACAATATATCCCTCTGTCCACACACCTTCACTTGCTGATGTTCATCACAATGAATCATTTGGTCTGGTTCGAGATCTCTGTTTCTGTGACACCATCACTATTGGCTCCTCCTTGGGACTCCTCCCAGTTCTCCTGTTGTTGCCCTTCGTCATGGAGATCCTGCAGCTTTAGAAAAGCAGGAATGGCCCATTCACGTATCTCAACCATTTGCAAGTGATATAGATTTTGGGGTGGGCCAATTCAGAGCTCTGGATATGGGCCTGGTGGCAGCTGTGCCAGTCAGTGAGCCACCGGGGTGAGTTCTCTAGCACTGTTCTGGCCAGGCCACCCAATGCCACCATTGGCAGGAGGCAGGGTCATTTCTTCTGCTCTCATGGTCTCCGGCCAGCTCACCAGCACTCATGCCTCCAGAGACAACTCCACTGTGCTGCCCAGTCATAGCAGGAGGGGCTGTGGGGAGCACTTTTCCAAGTGCTGTAGCCTGCAAGGGGCTGGGCCAACTCTCCTACTCTCACACCCCCTGAGCTGGCTCACCCTTGACTTCACCATCAGGGCCAGCTCTCCAGAGCACTACAGCCAGTGAGGGGGCAGAGCTAGTTCTCCTCTGGGCCAGCTCTCAGTATTGCTCATAGGAAGGGGGAGGGACCCATGCCACCTCTTGACAGGTGAGTTGTAGAACCAGCTCTCCTACACTCTCTCCTAGGGTCAGTTCTCCTGTCTGCCTTCAGTAGTGAGGGGGTGGAAGGCATCTTCCCCCATCCAAGACCACTTCATAGCAGAGAAGTGATAGGGTCAGCTCTCCCTCACTGATACCCTCCAGCAATTAACCCACACCCCATCCGGGACAGCTCACTGGGACAAGCTCTTCCATCTGCCTCAGATGGTGAGGGGTGAGGGTTGGGGGGGGGTTCGCCTCTCATGTACTTAAACTTTAAATTTAAATCAAATTTCATCACAGGTACCCCAGTCATACTTTAGAAAAATGTATCTATAGTGTTTGTTGCTATTGCTGGTACTGGGCAGTCACTGTGGTCTTGGAATGTGTCCCCACCACTGAGTAGATAATCCACTCTTGATGGGCAGGCTCTGAAATAATTGCTGTATAGTGTGTCCATCTAGTCCTCAGAGATAGAAGAAGGAAATGGAGGTCTTGCTTCATAGGCAAGAACTCCAAGGCACAAGAGGTCATGCAGGGGCCCTAGATCTCACAGCAAAGAGAACGGGAATTGGAACCAGCTTTCTCTCAACTACAAAGTCAGGTGCTTCTCCATTCTCCCACAGCCTGGCAGCTCTCGGTCCTGTCCTTGGAAGTAACATCGAGCTGTCTCCCTCCCTCCCTCGTCTTGCCGCCCGTGCTTCTTGTCTGGCTTCCACGAGCTTCTGGATACATTGAATGAACTTGCTTTCTCCACTGAGCAGAAGAGTGATAACATGGGGCATCGGGCTGAACCTTTGTCTCTGACAAGCAGGAACTAGTTGACTACAAAGCCAAGGATCCAGCTTTCTCACTCTGTCAGTGGAACTCTTCTGGACAGCATCTTTCTGCACTGAGTAATCTCTGTGTGGATGGATAGGCAGTGTCTGCAGTGCCCACTGGTCATGCCTCGTCTATTCTGGGAGGTGTCAGGCATACCATCCAAGAACACAGAGTAGCTGCTCTGTCACAGATGGAAAAGCAGACTATTGTGGATGCTGTAGGAGATAGGTTTGGGCTGCATGTGAGGAAGGGTTTTATTTCAAGTTCAGAGCTAGTTTGGTTGCCACGGTGAACCCAGTGGTTGTATAATAGAAGTCTTCCCTCCCTCACCAAGACTCTGACCCATTGTTCCTTCTTTCCAGGCGGCTCCATAGCCCTGTACCCCTTCAGAAAATACCCCCCATACTTTGAGCTGGGGGGAGCACTAGTTAATCTTCAAGTAGTTCTGATGATGGTTCACTTTATTACTCTTTCTATTTTGTTTTAAGATATTTATTGCTCAGCTTTTTCACATTAAGACTGACACAAATATGAATATTTACAGGATGCAGTAAAATATTTTGAGCTATGTGTAATGATACAGTAATCAAGGTGCTTGGCATATCCGTCACCTCAGACATTCGTCATCTCTTTGTTTTGAGAACATTTAAAGTCCTCTTGTAGATAATGTAAAATATTCAAAACAGGGTCACTAGCCAGGGTCATCTGCTTTGCCACAGATCACTAGAGCCTGCTCCTTTCACCTTCCATAACTTTGTTGATCTTTCATCCCCACCCCAGCCTCTGGCAGCCCCCGCCCCTATTTTTTTTGTGAGACCAGCTTCTTTAGGCCCCACAAATAAGAGAGAGCACACACTGTGTCCCTTCTGTAATTGTCTTACTCCACTGAGCATAGCATCCTCGGGACCACCCATGCTGCTGCGATGACACCATCGCACCTTTTTAAAGACTGAGTAGTATTCCATTGAGTAAGTGTTCTTGATTTCTTCTTCCATTCACCCCCTGCCGGATGCTTGTGGTAATCTCATATCTTGGCTTTATGAATACTGTGCCAATAAGCATGGGGTCCAGGTCCTCTCAACACCTGTTAAAACCTCCTTTGGATGCATACCCTGAAGGGGATTGCTAAACCCTTTTAGGCATAAGCTTGACAGTCCTTTCACTGATCCAGACTTGACTGTTCTCAATCCCACGCAGCTTTCTCTTTGGTCTAAAGTTAGGAGTCTCGGAGGAGGAGGCACTAAAACAGAATCCCCCTCTGCTGGCTTGTCCCGCTGGCCTGCCTCCTCTCCCCATAGTTCACATGGGATTGCCCATCCTGGTTCTCAGTTTCTGCCTGAGCATCCGGACTTGGGTGGGAGGTGGAATTGGGTAAGCCTTGACGTTCAGAGTGGAGCAGGGAACAGGACCAAGGTGAAAGCAAGTCATGTGTTTTGTTTCCCCTAGTTGGACCCTGAAAGGGGGTGGGGGTGATGTCAGGCTGGTTGGGAGAAGCACAAGATGTTGTGGTATTGGCACAGCAGACCATCCTGAATCACTCAGGAGCAGACAAGGATGGTCACGTATGGCTGCCTGTGTCCAGTGTCTACAGGCAGAATGACCCAGATTTCTTTTTTGGTTTCTTCAGTGTCCAACTCTGTAACTAGACGAATAGCACCATGCCAGTGCACATGGTATCTCCCATGTGCTGACGAGGAGACCCTTAGATATCCCTGTCGCCTGCAGAGTGGCACAGCTGGCTTTACCGCCAAGTGGCTGCCAGCCCTCTTACTGCCAACTGGCCCACTGCTGGATGACAGATTCTCTGTGCTCCTTTCTGTCAAGCTCAGTGCCTGCAAGATGCTTTTTGTTGAATGACTGACTAACGAAGTCTATAAACGAATAGTCCCGGTTGAAAACACTGTAAGGTACTTATTAAAATCTCTGTTTTTTTTAAAAAAAAAAAAGGCAAAATGCCAAGTTCTAGCCAGCAACCACACATTGTACAATCAGCCAGTATTACAAGGCAATGGAAATTGGTTTTTTTTTTTTTTTCATTCTTTTCCACCTTGTCAGCAAAGGGATTTGACCTCCTTAACTGAACAATAGATAATCTTGTTTATTTTTCTCACAAGTAGAAACTGTGGAGTACATGAAAGTGAACTTTGATTTGCCTATGAAGCTCCAGATTATACAGCCGACTCGACTCATCCCAAACGCTGGGCCCTATGGGTTGGACAGAAAGCCATGGCAACCGCCTGCCGCCCAGACCCAGTACTGCACCAGTAGGGAAGACCTCTGTCAGTGCATTCCTTGTCTATGTGTCCTGGTCATCCGGGTCATCCCTGTGTCCTCTCTAAGTCAGACAAGCTTATTCTGTGTCTTGCTTAGTCATTTTAAAACTATATTGCTGCTTAGAGGAAGTTAGATGTGTTCGCTTTCTGTCACTATGAGAAATGCCTGAGAAATGAGGAAGTGTTTATTTGGGCCTGTAGTCTAGAGCCTTCAGTCCATGAGCAATTGACTCGTTAGTTTTGAGCCTGTGGAAGCATGTTAGAGTGGGAGCATATGATCAGAGAGACTTATTTACCCTATGCTGGGTTTGAAAAGAGAAAGAAGGAGCTGCGTGCCCCTTATCTGCCCTCTAGGAACCTGTCCCCAGTAAACTTAAGCACCCTGCTACAGCTTACATCTTAAAGGCCCCACTACCTCCCAGTAACCAGGGCCTTTGGTGAGATTCAGGATCCGAGTCATAGGAAGAGCTCAGAGGTGAAGGGGAGGAGGATGCTTGACAGAGCTCTTGAGTGTGGTGGGAAAGACTGTTCTGAAACCACACTCTCTATGCTTCATTTCTATCCTATTGAAATGAAATTCACATAACATGAAATTAGTCATTTTGAAAGTATACAGTTCAGTGCCATAGGGCAGTTCTCTAGTCTGGATGTCTGGATGTTTCAGACAGTGGGACCATGCAGTGTGTGGTATGCAGCTTCTACTACTTTGGTTTTGAAGTTCACCTAGTTTCCACTCATTGGAATTACATTCTCTGCCTATACTAAATCTGTTAATATCCATCCATTTGTTGGTAATGACTGAACATACAGCTTTTAGGAAAATCAATCTCTCTCTCTCTCTCTCTCTCTCTCTCTCTCTCTCTCTCTCTCTCTCTCTCTCTCCCTCTCTGTCCCCTACTGCCCCTCTTTATGGGGGTGGGGCAGGAATTGAACCTGTGGCCTCATACATCATTGGTAAACTCTACCACTGAACTATAGGCCCTGCCCTCTTTTTCCTTTTCGTTCTGACACAGGGGCTCATGCAGTTGCCAGGGCTGGCCTTGAACTTGCTCTGTAGTTCAGTCGCTCATTGACCTTGTGAACCTTTTGCCTTAGCCTCGCCAGCTACCTGAGGGTACAGACATGATCACAAGGCTCAGCAGCAAACTTTTGTCTGACTTTTAGTTTGAGCAGCCGCCGCTTTCCATTCTCTGGGACATAAACCTAGAAATCATTGGATTATGTAGCAACTCTACATTTAGTGGTTTGGAAACCCACTGCACCTTTTCATAGCAACACACACTATTTCATATCCCTGCCGTGTTGCCTGGCCCTAACTCCACTCCTATAACACTGTCCTGCTGTTCGAACTTGGACAAGTCCCTTCTGCCTTCTGAGCTCACAGCTGTATCTTGGGGACAGTCTGCCTAGTGAAGATGTCAGTCAGAGTGAACTTATGTGTCCAGTGAAAGACTGGGGAGCACTAGGGCTAAAAGGCTGCCGTGAAGGGTGTGATGCAGTAAAGAGCTCTGGTCCAAATCCAAAAGTACCCTCCCTTCAGGGAGTCCTAGTCCTTACATGTTTGGCAATTTGCCACAGCTCCATCAGCCCATGGTTTGCAAGGCAAACCAATCTCTGGGGCTAAACAGACCTAGTTCTTCTTATTACTGAAGTCAATTCATGACTTGGGCTAGGGTGGGGAAGTAAGAAAGGATAGAAGGAAAGCATTTTTCTTTCATCTAAAATGGACTGCTGATGCTAAAGAGGAAGGGACATGCTAGCCTTGCTTGAATATGAGCACCTTGGAGGTGACTCCTTCCTGCATCCCTTGCAGATGGGGGCTCTGTGCCTGGCTAAATACAGGCCCTGCAAGGAATAGCAGAGGGCCCTAGAAACTCCCACTTCCCAAATATGAGCTCAAGGTGGGAGGGGCAAAGACAGAAAAGTAAAATGGATAAGCCAGAGTAGGGAAGAAATGGGAAAATACCTGGGAAAAGAGAATAAGGAGACCCAGGCTCCACTCCCCTTGCTCACTTATGTAGCAGATGAGCAGCTCCGTTATTATATGGGTCCCAAACAACTGGAGCAGAGGCTGTCCCTAAAGCTGTTGCCTGTCTGTGGAATATGTTCCTCTAACTCAGCTGTCTTGTCTGGCCTCGGGGGAAGAAGTGGCACCTAACCCTGCAGAGACTTGATATGGCAGGGTCGAGGCAGGGGGGATGCCCAGGGGGACTTCCACTCAGTCAGAGGCTCAGTGGGTGTCAGAGGAGAAGAGACACTCAGGATGAAGGGACAGCAATCGGGATGTAAACTGAATAAATTAAATTGAGGGGGGAGAAATAGTGAATAAATAAGGGGCCTAGAGCCAAGACAGACACTTGTCTTTTTCTGCCTCCATCCAAGTCTGACTTAAAATCAGAAGGTGGGAGGCAAGGAGAGAGCACCCCTGTGAGAACAAACCAAAAACATCAAGAAGACCCAGAAAGCAGAGGCTCTGGACTCTGGTGAACACATGGGGGACTATAAACTCTTCTTGTGAGGGGGTTCCCAGAGGCCTAGCCCATCTGAAACCCACTTGCCCAAGGTTCTGGCATGGCAGAAGGCCTAGCCCTTCCTTGCCTAATTGGAGATGTTGTGGCCTCTCCTAGTCAGGATTGACAGGTAGCAGGAAGAGGGAGTGACACTGGGTCTGACTTGAGCATCTGAAACCTCAAAGCCCATCCCCAGTGGCGCACTTCCTCCAACAAGGGCACACCTCTAATAGTGCCACTCCCTATGAGCCTGTGGGGGCCATTTTCTGTCAGACCACCTCACAGCATGATGGGACCAGCTTCTCCAGTATTCAAGCTACTATGTCTTTAACCTTCACCTTCTCACACACTGGAAAAAGGTGGTCCTTAGTGGCCAGTGATATTTCTGTGGCCATACATGACTGATGCTTGGATCCTGTCCCACTCTTAGCGGGTCTGCTCTTAGCAGCTGCTACCATACCATTATGACGTAGCAACCGCTGTTTAAGAGTAATCCCTACTGCTGTCAGCCAATGTGCAGACATGGTTTCCACTCACCTACTTGCATTTCCTCCTTCCTCAACAGGACACACAGGACCAGCCACTGCTACCGCATTACCTACCGCCACATGGAACGGACACTGTCCCAGAGAGAAGTCGGCAATGTCCACCAGGCTGTGCAGGAGGCCGCCGTGCAGCTGCTGGGTGTGGAGGGCCGTTTCTGATGCAGTGGCAGTCCACAGGCCACAGCCCTCATAGAGCTCCAGGGAGCACCAGGAAGGGGGAAACACATTGTTTGTGAACTGGAGTGTCTGCCCTCACTTGACAGATGGGTCTACTTTAGGACGTCACGAAATAAAGGATCACTTTTCAGAAGCATTGACATAGCATTTGTCTTTTATTTGGGGGAAGGAGAAAGCAGACACTGATATAAGAGTTCCCTGCTATTCGTTTAGAAAGGCTTGGCCCATTGGCTCTCCTTGTGGTTAATTGGTCCCTGGGTTCCATTAAGCACCAGGCATGATTCTTGCCTGACAGGCTCTTCCACCCATGTAATGAGTGAAGCCACAGAGAAGGGTCTCAGAAACTGGATATAGTGCAGGCATGCCTAGTGTGTGTGTATTTTGCTTGGCTATAGGTCACAGATCCTGCATTTTGACAAATTGGAGGTTCGTGGCAACCTGTGTTGAGCAAGCCTGTTGTCCCCACTTTCTTTCGGCTTGAATGATCATTAGTATTTCTTAGCAATGCTTTTCAATTAGGGTAAATCTATGGTTTTCTTTCTTTTCTTTTTTTTTTTTTTTTTAATACCATAAAGCTGTTGGATACCTCGCAGAGGGCAGTAGCCTATGAGCCTAACTTCCATGTGCACTGGGAAACCAAAAGCTGCCTATAACTTCCTTCATGATGAATTCACTTTATCACAGTGCTCTGGAACCCCATCATCATCCCCAGCCCGAGCCTGTCCGGGAAGCCTTTGAGTCTCTGCCATCCTTTCTCCCTTCTCTTCTTTGTTTTGCAAAGGGCAGGCTTCAAAGAGGCTGCTGATGAAATGCCAGGGCTTCCCTTGAAAGTGGAAGTCACAGCTCTAAGCCAGGCAAGGTAGATATTTGCTTTCATAAACCCAAGGCCAGGGGCCAGCCCCTTGGCCCTAGGCTTGGACCTTCCTGCCCACTGCCCTAGGAGAGGAAGGAAAAGGAGCAAGAGCTGCCCTGAGTGCAAGAGGCACACTGAGGGCTAGGCCTGCCAACTCCCCAGGTTGTCCCCTGCAGGAGGCCTCCACTTCCAGAATGAAGGCGACCTTTAAGGGAGAGCACAGGGCTTTGATGTCTCCCCCCTTTCCATCCTGGGCACTTTGTAGTCAGCCTGCTTCACTCATGACCAGCCTTAATAATCAGATTCCAGGCCTGACAAGATGCTGGAGGCTGATGGAAGACTGGGAGTGCTGGGATAAATATTTGATGAGAGGTAGCCATTATCAGCAAGCATGTAGGGGGTAGGCAGCTGCCCAGAGTGTGGCTGTGTTTGGAAATAGGCTCATTCCAGACATAATTAGCTAAGAGGACGTCTTACTGCGTGAGTTAGACCCTACTCCAAAATGGCTGGTGTCTTTCTGAGAAGAGGACCACATGAAGACAGAGAAACCAGTCGCTGTCTATGAGCTTGGGATTCTCAAAGCTTGCCCATAAGCCATAGGAGACAGGGAGGCATCCCCTATAGATTTTAAAGGGAAGCAAAGATCTGTTCAACCAACACTTGACATCAGAATTTGTCCCCACCCCCTATAGCTGTGACAATATACATGTCTAGTTTGGGGTAGTTTGTAATGGCAGTCCTTGGGAACCTAAGCATTCAAAACAGGGAGGCCACTTCCCTTTCTTATCAAGACTCTGTGATGAAGGCCCCACCTAAGATGTCTCCTCCTTCCTAGGAAGGGGCTGCAAGTCTAACCTAGGCAGGAGACACTGTGCGCTGTCACATGACTCCTGTGAACCCCTGTATCTGACAGTCTCTTAAGAGGTAGATGGCATGGGTCATCAGAGTTAAGAGTCAGGGGACCTAACTCTGTCTGGAGATCCAGGACACACACCTGACACTCAAATGTCTTAGGTCTCCAAGCTTGCAAGCACTGAAGAGAGTCAGCTAGCCAAGGAGAACCTGCTCATATCACGAGTGCCCTGGCCATGTATTCTGCCTACTGGTGACCTTGCCACATGAGGGCATAAGGAACAGATGAACATGGGCTGTCCTTGACACCCAGGACAAGAAGAGCAGATAATCAAATGAATGTCTGCATGCTAGGTTCCTCAGGGAACGCCCCCTCCCTTCCCTCCCCTTCTCCAGTGGCAAGGACTGGAAACAATGAGACTGGATGCTGGCTGTGGACCCCAGCAGGGGAGTGCTGGACTAGTATGTGTGAGGTCCAGGTTTCCATCTCCAGTCTAGAGTCTGGGGCCATCGTCCTCCCAATGTGCCCAATCTCCTCTTGGAGTGCCGCAGAGCTGAGCCTGGTTCATGCTTGGAAACAACACCTCAGGGACTGCAGGGCCCCGGGGCTTCAAGCAACCTAGACAAGAGGTTCAGCAGGCTCTGTCAAATTAGCAACATTAATCTTTCTTAGCTGTGTTCATTGCATCCCCTGATTGGCCCAGGAAAAGGAAGTCTTGATTGGAATGGGGAATTCAGGTGCTCTGTCCCTTTTGGTTCCTATTTCTCTGGCCTCAAAGTAAATCCTTGGTCCTGAGGCCAGGACATTTCCTTCTCTCCCTCCCTTCCCCTACCTTTCTTCCCTCCTTTACTGCTCCCTTCTTCTTCCCTCCATCCTCCCCTCCTCTCAGACCACTCACTCACTCACTCTTTCCTTCCTCCTTCTTCCTTCCTCTTCCTTCAGCTGTCCTACCTGTTCCTTCCTTCACCAGCCCTCTGCTTCTCCCACCCAGGCACTCTGGAGGAGGCTGTCCTAGCCTGCATATTCAGAACTTAGGATGCCATGTAAGTGCAGCTCCCGCCAGAGGGAAGCACTGTGGGCCTCGCTGTCACCTGTTTACCTCCTCTGATGAGGGAGACAGAACCTGGTAAATCAGGGCTCCTTAGCCGGGTCAGCTGGCCGTGCCCTTGTCTCTGTGCATTAATCACCTCCGTGACCCAGCTAGCACAGGCTGCAGAGCCTCTTAGCAGCACAGTGAGCTTCCCTGGCTACACAGCTCTGCCACCACAAAACCCCAGTCAGAGAGCTAAAAAGCAGAGGCTTCCCTGCCTCACGCCTCAGGCTGACCAGCTCTGACAGGTCACGCTGCGCTGTTCCAGCTGGGCCCAGCCTGCAGATGACTGTCCGTTTCTGGGTCCAGCCAGCCAGCTGCCGCTAGAGTTTTGTCGGGATTCACCCCAGGCCAGGAGAAGGGCTGTGAACTCTTCTAGTTTTGGTCCAGTGGGGCATCAGGAGTGGGAAACACTATGATGGTGACAGAAGGTGCATTGTCAAGACAAATGGCAGTTTACAGAGTGACTAAGAACACCAACTTTGGACTGTGGCAGATGCAAGTCCAAGCTAGAGCCACCTGCAGAAAGGGACCCCCAACTTCTCCTAAGAGTTAAATGACAGCCTGTACCATAGTATTGGACTGGTGAGGGGTGGGTGCAGATTCCCAGAGGGCCATCGTCCCCACTGAAGGATTGCAAGGACAGGGAGGTGTCTGCAAACTGTGGTACTTGGAGATGTACCAGAAGGTCTGACCTGAAAGAAACATTAGAACTTGTCCAGTGCCCCTGCACACACACACACACCACACACACACACACACACACACACACACACACACACCCTGAGGGGCAAATTTCCAAGGCCCATGGCTGTAAAATGGCTGGCTGAGTTATTTGCATAGTTGGGATGTGAAGATCAGAATGCCCAACTGAGCTACAGTGACTTAATCCAGTGTCCCATAGAACCAGAAGTCAGAAGTGCCATGCTGACACTGAGACCCAGGCTCCTCCCAGTTTTTAGCTCTGCCACCTATGGTACATTGGCCCTCCATGGTTGCAGTGGGACAGCAGAAGCACAAGCCACGTATCCCCATGCAACAACTTCTGAAGTCTGGAACAAGGAGAGCAAGGCGTCTTAGCCTCTCTTCTTAAGTCTCTCTCCACCAGAGAGAAATTTCTCACCCTTCCCTCCAAGTGTGTTTGGCTAGAATTAAGCAAGCCCTGTTTATATATTCTGGGCCTAGCACTCTTTCTAAATATCAACCCCTTTCCTGTGCAGTGTCCTCATTGAGCAGGGCAGAGGGAGGAGGGAGATTCAGTAAGCTAAGGCTGAGTCCAGACTGCACAGTGTGGCAGAGGCCTGGCCAGCCAGCACATGACTTCCTGGGTTCTGTATCCCAGGGCCTACATTCAAGTGAGAGTGTTCCGGCTTAGGGCCCAAGGGAATCAGCTGATAGCCCAGCTTTCCCCACATTCTTGCTGGGGCTGTTGAAAATGGTGACCTGCATGAAACATTGCACTCTAAGGCTGGCAGTTTGGAGTCATGTTTACTCACTTCCAGAGGCCTTTCCTTGCAGTGATCATGCGCTCTTTACACTTGTAACTCATGGTGAGGTCCATGGAAAATATTTTTTTTTTGCCATGCCCAGTGTCTTTTGCACCCAGAGAGGTAGAGGGATGGGTCCAGCTGCATGCAGAGCACCCCCACCCCCACCCCCAGGGCTCGTGCTACCATTGGCAGGGACAGGATCTAGTGCCAGAAATCAAAATGCTAAACCCTTTGTCACTTTTTCAAGCTAAATGTCAAGAAAGCAATTATGGATGACCCGGAGGCTTGCAGTGTGGAATAAGTGGCCATCCAGGAAATTGTACATAGCTCTTAGTGGCTCAGGCCAGGCTGCAGGGAAATGGTGGTTTGGGCTGGTGTACTGGCTAGTTTTGTGTCAACTTGACACAGCTGGAGTTATCACAGAGAAAGGAGCTTCAGTTGAGGAAATGCCTCCATGAGATCCAACTGTAAGGCATTTTCTCAATTAGTGATCAAGGGGGAAAGACCCCTTGTGGGTGGGACCATCTCTGGGCTGGTAGTCTTGGTTCTATAAGAGAGCAGGCTGAGCAAGCCAGGGGAGGCAAGCCAGTAAAGAACATCCCTCCATGGCTTCTGCATCAGCTCCTGCTTTCTGACCTGCTTGAGTTCCCGTCCTGACTTCCTTTGGTGATAAACAGTAGTATGGAAGTGTAAGCTGAATAAACCCTTTCCTCCCCAACTTGCTTCTTGGTCATGATGTTTGTGCAGGAATAGAAACCCTGACTAAGACAGCTGGGAAGGCCAGGCAGAGTTCTTCCAGCTTTTGATGCAGGTTATATAGTGTTCCAGATATCCATGGCAGAAGCAAGGCCAGACCCAGAGCCCCAGTGAGCATAGCCAGGTGAGGGCTTCTTCTCATGGTCCAGGAAACTAATGTGCAATATCTCTTCCAAAAGACCCTGGCTTTTAAAAGATTCCCATTTGCCAGACAACCATAATTGTCAGATAATCAATTACTCATTTCCCACTCTAAAGACTAGCCAGTGAGGGCTCTCATAGAAGCAATACCTCTATGACCACAAAGGGTGATTTAACCCTGTCCCAAAGCAGGTCATTTGTCCTTGTAGATAACCCCAAGTTATTTTAATGTAGGAACACAGACTGTCCACCACAGCTTCTGAAAGCATCAAAATAGCTCCCAGACCCCTGAGAATTCATAGAGCCTTCAGCCTCTGGGAACTCCTGTTGGGAGCCATCGTAACTGTAAAGAGAACCTCTCTGCCTTAGCCTATTGTCAGTGAACTGTCACAAGGTTTGTGGCTGGGGTGGAACCGTAGCAACTCCGAGCTGACAAGAATCATTCTATCTCCCTAGGGTTCAGTTCACCCATCTGGAAAGGGGAATGAGATATATTCATTGGGGTTCTTTTTAAAAATGCCCCCATATTACAGGGAAAATGTATTTAAAAATGTACTAGCGGGGCTTAAGAGATGACTTAGTGATTAAGAGCACTGGTGCTTTTCCAGAGGACCTGGGTTCCAGGACTTCTGTTGTCCTCTTCTGACCTCGGCAGGCACCAGAGACACAAGCATTACATGCAGACAAAATGCCCATACACATAAAGACTTTTAAAAAGATACTGGGGAAAAGTTTGCCATTTCCCCAATGAAAGAAATGTAAGCTTATGAGATCTGCAGCCCCACCCACATAGGTGTATATTCACATGTCTGTCCATTACTTTACTTATCACCATGAACAGATAGATATTCAATAAGAAGCAACTCGAGGGAGGAAGCAAAGATTTAGGGTTTGGCTTTCAGTTTAAAGGAACACGGTGCTCCACCGCAGCCAGAAGCTATGGGATGTCAGGAGTGTGGCAACTAAGGAGGTAAAGACTCCAGACTGAGAAAGCAGGCCTGGGCTATAAATCCTAAGTTCTGCTCCCTAGTAGTCCTCTTCCTCCAGCTAGACCCCCACTCCCTAAAGGCTCCTCAGACTCCCAAAAACTGTGCCACAGGTTGGAGGGCATATGTTCAAACACACAAGCCTTCAGGGTACACTGACCACTCAAAATCGTAGCCACAAGGACTCAACAGTACACGTTCCAACAGAGCTTAGGTGCCAGGAAACACATAGGCTCTCTTCATGATTGCCCAAAGCAACAAACAGTTCAAGTGTTCATTGGCCAGTGGCAGCGTCAACAGAATGGGGTCTATACACACAGCAAATTTGTATTCCACAAGAAGGGGTGTGGCATTGGTCCATGCTACAGTGTAGATTAGCTTCATGCTAAGAAGAGAAGCGAGGCCAAAGGATGTTTTATTCCACTCATATAAAATACCCAGGACAGATGAATCCAAAGAGATAGAGTACACACTAGTGTCTGCTAGACTGAGGGACAGGAGGACTGGAAAGTGAGTATTTAATGGGAACAGAGTTTCCATTCGTGGTGACCAAGAACTGGATTAGACAATTGAAAAATACTAAAATGGTAAATGGTAAATTTCCACCATAAAAATAAAAGCAGTTTGCTGGTCTGTGTACAGAGTTGTGACTTAGGAAATCCAGGGCACTCAGAGGCAATGCCTACTTCACAGATGGTGAGACCATAGCTGATCTATGACAGGTGTGCAAGAAATATCTATCGGCTGTCACGGCCCCTTCCTGTGGAGTATTACTCAAATCATCAGCAAGTACTGTTCTTTAAAGCATACTTAGAAAAAGGCACCTGTCTCGCCCCTTGTCATCCTCTTGTGAGCGTATTAGCATCTTGATACATACACACCACCATTCAAGGACAAGACAGCGTGCCTGCTCATCTTTCCAGGCTAGAGGCTTTTAAGATAGCTATAACAACTGATCATTTGATGAGGGGACATTAACACTTGCCTCTGGCTCTCTGGGATTTGCTAGGCAGTCTGGCTGTTGTCCACTTAGATCCTTGTCTTAGAGTTTTATTGTTGTGAAGAGATGCCATTACTAGGGCAACACATATACATGAAATTATTTAATTGGGGCTTGCTTCCATCCAGAGCTTTTAGTCCATTATCATCATTAAGAGAAGTGTGGTGATGTGCAGGCAGACATGGTGCTGGAGAAGGAGCTGAGGATTTAACGTCAGGATCAGCAGGCAGTAGGAAGAGAGAGTAAGCCATTGATCCTGGCTTGAGTTTCTGAAACCTTAAAGCCCATCCCTAGTGACACATCCCTCCAACAAGGTCACATGTCCTAATCCTTTCAAATAATGCCATTGGAGCCTATGGAGCCATTTTAATTTAAACTACGACAATGCCTAATAACCCTGAGATGGTTCCAGGTGGGAGCTGTAGGGACCTGCACGGCCCTCCACACTGGTTGCAGAACTGTATCCCCAACTTAATATTCACTGGACCTTGGATAGAGGGGAAGAGTCATTTCAGCCTTGCCCTGAATCTCTAGTACAGACAATCAAGAAAGAAATGGAAGAGGAGATGGATAAGATCCGAGGCATTTTTCCAGCCTTATGTTGTTAGGATTTTCAACACTAAAAAAACCCCTGCAAACAGAAGAATCTCCCATATAGCCTTCACCTGGCTTACCAACAGTTTACACTTACATCCCACTTGTTTTCTTGTTCTGTTTTTCTTCTCAGTGTTTCTCTCTCCTCTCCTCCTCACTCTAGTATACCCCCTGCCACTGAACCCATAAATTCCTATATGTGCATTTCTCCAAAATAAGAACAATGCTATATACAATCTTCAAGATAATAAACAAAATCTGGAGATTGGACATTGACCAGTATGGTCACTGTCTTAGTCAATGTTCTATTGCTGGAAAAAGATGCCATGACCAATGTAACTCTTATTTAAAAAAAAAAAACAAATTTAATTATAGCTGACTTACAGTTTCAGAGGTTTAGTCCATTATCATTGTGGCAGAGAGCCTGGCAGCCTTCCGTAGGCATGGTGCTGGAGAGGGAGCTGAGAGATACATACAGATTCATGGGTGGGAAGAGAGAGAGAGAGAGAGAGAGAGAGAGAGAGAGAGAGAGAGAGAGAGAGAGAGAGAGAGAGAGAGAGAAACTTGGGATGTCATGGGCTTTTGAAACTTCAAAGCCAACTGGCAGTAACATACTTCTTCCAAGGCCACACCTCCTAATCCTTCTCAAATAGAGCCACTCTTTGGTGACTAAGCACTCATTCATATTCAAACCACCACAGTCACCTAACTCTCAGTCCATTTTCCAAGTGCATCATGTTCCCTATAATGCCCATAGAGCTCTTTAGGGATGTAGAGAATGTTTAATTCCACTCTGATCTGAGAACACAGATGTCAGACTTTTAAAATGTGCTGTGTGCCTTTATCCCCTCAGCTGGGGTTTCTTGTGGGTTTATTGGGTCCTCCTCCACATATGACAGCCAAGGGCTGGGAAGGAGTTTATGAAAATCTCGGGACTCTCCTCCTGACTTCCTGTTGTCTGACATTTCTTCCCTCGTTTTCTAGAGTTAGACCTCTACTTTTTCAGAACTCAGGGCAGTGAGACTCAATTTTTCCATCACTTCCTGGAAAGTAAGACAAATGTGCTTCCACACAGAGTGTGTGAGTTATCCCCCGGCTCCCGATTAGTCTCTATACATGACCATAATCAGGAAGGTAGCTTGGGGGTGTCCTGTTCTCTAATTTGTATTATCACTCAGAATACAGAAAATCTGACCCCCAACCCAATGGTTTTTCAATTTCAGTTAGATTTTTTTCTTTCTTTTTTTGGGGTAGTGGTGGTGGTGGTGGTGGTGGTGGTGGT
This sequence comes from Mus musculus, assembly GCF_000001635.26. NCBI lineage: Eukaryota > Metazoa > Chordata > Mammalia > Rodentia > Muridae > Mus > Mus musculus. Next base: position 36,546,503 of record NC_000079.6, read on the forward strand.
GGTTGGTGGTGGTTGGTGGTGGTTGGTGGTGGTTGGTGGTGGTTGGTGGTGGTTTTTCAGGTCAGGTTTTCTGTGTAGCCCTGGCTCTCCTGGAAGTAGCTCTATAGACAAAGCTGGCCTTGAACTCAGAGTTCCACCTGCTTCTGCCTCTACCTCCGGAGTGCTGGGATTAAGTACATGTGCCACCACCTCCCGGCTAATGATTTCTTTAAAACAATAGACAAAGCAGTTCTTTTAGGAGTGAGCATGAATAATTAAAGAATTGCCTGAGACGAGACTAAAGATACACACAAAATGAGTCAAATAGCATATGGCTAAACCCCTGAATATGTCAGCTAGTGAGTCACTGGCACGTAACTGTATAATGAAGAAAACTTTGCTGAAACACCTCCCTTGTATTTTATAAAACAGTGTTTAAATATTTGACATAGTTCAGCAATGTTCTGAAAAGACAGTCTACCTAGCTTGGGTGACACTTCAGTTTGCCATAAGGAAATTCCATGGATTGGGGGGTATCTGTTACCTTTCTTATCGTTCAGTATCTGACAGAAGCAACTTAAGGGAGGAAGGGCTTGGGCTCACAGTGTAAAGGGATACAGTCTGCCATGGCAGAGAAAGGGCTGTATCTGAGGCAATGGGAGCTTGTGGTATGGCTTGTTATACCTCGATGGGTCAGAAAACAGAGCCAGCTCAGACAGAAGGTAGGAGCAGACCGTGTCCCTCAAGGCCAGACCCATCAACAGCTCATGTCTCACAGCTAGGGTCCACCACAGCCTCCCAAAACAGTGACTCTAACTGGAGATCAAGTGTTCACATATGAATCAGAAGTCACTTCTTACATACACAGCACCTTCATTTCCTCGAAGCTATGGGGTTGAATGCCCCAGATTGAGCAGTGGTTTTGTCTGGGTCTTTCTCCATGTCTTATAGATGACCACTTCCTCTCTGTGTCTTCTTGTCATTGTCCCTCCTGTCTGCTGCCTTTCTCTTTAGGGAAGCTCTCAGGAGTCTATCTTAAGTCAAACTTGGAGTCATGTCTCCTAGTATGGTCACATGTTGAAGTACAGGGTTTGGCTCCAGGACATGAATTCTGGAGCCACAATTCAACATTGCTCACTTTGGCACAGTGATGCAACGGTTACCTAGTGACGAGTGGTGTGTCCTCCACCCGAAGATGGGGGCCAGGAGCCAGATCTGAGTCCAGCAGGGACAGTTCTCACTCCCTGTGTTTTGATAACACCCAAGCCTTAAAGAGCAGCTCCTGACAGGAGGGAGAACCCATGACTCTCTCCTGGTGTCTGCACCCACGGGCTCCGTTTTGGCTGGAGCAGCTGTTTTACTCTTCTTTGTGGTGGTTTCCGTGTCTTGTTTTGTTTGGAGCTCTGTCTATGTGTCTCAACCTGACCTGGAACTCTTGGTCTTCTTACCTCTGACTCCCCAGAGCTGGAATTACCAGCATGCATCCCTACACCTCTCTTTTCCTAGTTAAAACTAATAGCAATTAGGGACATAATCATCTATTAGATGGCCCAAAAGAACTTAATGATGAAATGGTTCAATGTTCTATTATTAAAATAATTATGTATGATAGCATATACCTGCAGTCCCAACACTCAGGAGAAGAAGACAGGAGAGTTGCTGTGGGGTTGAGGCTAGCCCAGACTATTTAGTGAGTTCCTGGTCACCTTATAAAGCACCCAGTCCATATTTATAGCCAGTTGAGGGGCACACATCTGTAACCTCAGTCTTCAGGAAATGGAGGCCATAAGTCTGCTGCCAGCCTGAGTCCCTGTCTCAAAACAGAAAATTAAAAAGAAATGTATATACACTCTGTCACTTGAGCTAAATCTTTTCTCCGCAAGCTTAACTAACAGATAAATGAGAAGAAAAAAAAAAACAATTGCATATATTTGTAATAAGCACTGTGATATTTATGATATGCCTATATTCTGAAATAATTACCACATTCAAATTAATGACCATATCTGTGGTTTCATATACACCCATAATCTGTATGTGATGAGATCATTTGTGATCTATTTCCTAAGCAGTTTTCAGTTTTTGCATAGATTACTCTTAACTGCAGTCATTATGGTGTGCGGTACATCTCTTCATTGGTTCTGCTGTCTGATCAAAATGCCTTACCTTTGACTCATATCCCCTAAATTCCCTGTGTCCTTCCAAGTGTCTCCCAACTGCTGTGTTACCCTCTGTTGCTATGAATTCAACGTCTTCAAACATCACACACAGGTGACGCTATATCCTGCTTGCCTTTCTGTGCTTGGCTTATTGCACTTGGCACTCTGTCCTCCAGCTTTACCCATCTTAGAGCAGAGAAAATGGTTTCCTGACCTGTTTATGTTGTTCTGTTTTGATGAAACAGGGTCTCTCTCTCTCTCTCTCTCTCTCTCTCTCTCTCTGTGTGTGTGTGTGTGTGTGTGTGTCTGTCTGTCTCTCTGTCTCTCTCTGTCTCTCTGTCTCTGTCTCTGTCTCTCTCTCTCTGTCTCTCTCTCTCTGTCTCTCTCTCTCTCTCTCTCTCTCTCTCTCTCTCTCAGGCTGACCTAGAAGTCTGTCACACTTAGGATCCTCTGTCTCTTCCTCAAGGGGTAGGGCTGTAGGTTATATCGCCATGCCTGATGGGAGCAGCAGAGTCCCACCAAAACAGCTTGGCAGCATCCTTACTAAGGTGAACTCAGAGGCAAGGGGGAGCACTCATCCAGAAGAGGCTGCAGAAGACCCCGACTTCAGTTTGGGTCAAGTTCATCGTGCTTGAACTTGTGTCCAGAGAGCTTTAACTGAGGAGGGTGGAGTCACTCTGAATAACTATGATACCCACCATCCCATGGGCAGGAGTCCCTGACTGCATAAGCCCAGGGGGCAGGGGAGGGGCGGGCGGGGGGGGGGATGCATCTGCCTCTCCCTGCTTCCTGACTGCAGTGCAGTGTGAACGATGCCTCAGAGATGCTGCTGCGGCCACATCCTTGCCACGATTGAAAGACTACACACTCATCTGTGCCCAGTCACATCCTTGCCATGATAGACCCCATGCTCATCTGTGCCGGTACAAAACCTGTCCTTCCTTAAGCTGCCTTTCTTAGGTTGGTTTTGTCAGATATTTTTACCACAGAAATATTTTCACCAAAACAGAAAAGTGCTGGTGCTTAGAGCTGTCAACCTAATACAGTATCTAGTCCTCCTCTCTCCCTTTGTTCTACACGTGAACTTTTCACTTACTGCACACACTAGTCAGTTTTATGTTACCGTGAAAAACACCTGAAAAAGAACTAAATAAACAACTAGAAGCTATACAGGAGGCAGAAGATTTTTTTTTAACTTTAAATGATAATAAACTGAAAAGAAACAGAAGAAGGGCAGAAAGGACAGTCCTTCAGCTCTGACGAGCTTAAGCAACTTAGGAGAAAGTCGTTTTAATTTATTTACTTAATTTTACTCGTAGTTGGTTGGCACCTTAATTTTGGGCCTGTGGTGAGGCAAGATATTACAGTGGGAACACAAAGCAGAGGAGGTATTTCTCCTCATGCCAGCCAGAAAATGGGAGGGGGAGATGGGAGAGGGAGGAAGGGGGGACAAACAGGAGGGAGGGAGGGAGGGAGGAAGGAGGAGGGAGGAAGAGAATCAGGGGAGTCATTATAGCCCCTCCAAGGGGATGATTTTAATCACCTAACTGCTCCCTATTAGACAGGACCCACCTCTTAAATATCCCACAGTTCCCAGAAGTATCACAGGCTAGAGGGCAAACATTGAACACATAGGTCTTAGGATGGGACTATTCATACACACACACATACATACATACATACATACACTTACATACATGTATATTCCATCAAAACTTAAGATTGTATAAAGCTTTCCTGTGTTGCTACTGAGAAACAATTTTGTTGTCCGCAAACTGCCTTGATTTACATAAGCCCACCTACTTTTTATGAGCAGTTGCTGTCAATCACCAGTATAAAACTACAATGATCCCCTTTATGCATAAGGCTTGTCTCATCTTATGGACTAGTTTATTTGAGCTAGATTCCGAGGTGGAAGTTTCAGAGTCAAAAGGTAGTATTTCATTCATATATATACATCATATACATATACATATATATATATATATATATATATATATATATCACTTCTGATGATCTGAAGGAGACGGGAGGTTTGTGTGTGTGTGTGTGTGTGTGGTGTAGAAAAATGAACAGATTTGCTGCAGACAGTGATGAGTGAACTTACAGATCCCGAGGGATGCAGGGGCTCCATCACCCACAGACACTGTCCTCAGAATACAGGCTTGTTGGGTGCCTGTCTTTCGTAACAGTTTCTGGATGCCCTCGGGCAGAGCTGAGTGCTGAACTGAGCAACTGGAGCGATAGGGAAGCGCTGGGCTCAGCTCCACCTCAGGCAGCAGCTCCAGACAGTTACCAAGGAGACCTCCCCGGCTCCCCTCTCTTCCAGGTTAACAGTCCTGAATCTGTGCTGGGTGTCTGGATAGAATTAGTTCAAAATAGGGAGAAAAGAGAGAGAGAGAGAGAGAGAGAGAGAGAGAGAGAGAGAGAGAGAGAGAGAGAGAAAATGGCTTTAAAAGACAATTTACCTGTTAACCTCAAGGATCGGGACCAAGTACACACAGCAGAGAACATTCTGGCCCATTCCTTTTTCTGTACAGCTTCATGGTTTGATCTCTTCTCTCGGCTGCATTTGTTTTAATTTTGCTTTAATAAAATAGAGCCACCTGTGTCTTCTATGCGTCTAATTACCTACAGCCCGTGGAGTGGCAAACAGCCCCACCACATGAGCTCGCCGGCTCTGATGAGGGACAATGAAGTAGCTGAGTGGTTATTAAGGCCATGCAGAAACTCGGAACAAGGAGGCCCAGACCCACGCGCAGAATCTCAGCGGGACTCCATTGCCACCATTTATAATGGGACTTTGAGGACCTGGCAGTGCATTGCTCCTAACAGCTCATGGAAGCTCAGAAGCCTGCCCCACCCTTCTGGTCCGATGTTCTACATCCCCAATAGCTTTTCTCAGCTTGAAAGCTAGCCTCCGGGAGCCAGAGAGGGAGGTCCCTAGGCAGATGCACACGGTTTATCAGATATGACTTTGCAAGACCAGAATTCCAGGGGTTGCAGCTTCTTATCAAACCACTATTTTCGATTTAAGTCACGAACCAAGAACAGCCTTCTCTAAGGCTCTGGGCTAATGAGGCAGAACAGCAGAATTTACCACTCAATGGTGGTTGAGCTCAGCCCACAACAGGGAAACAGGAGCTGCAATACTGGATCCTACTGATGAAGGGAAAGGCTGCCTCCCATCCCCCCCCCCCCCCCCCTCTGCTCCACATGTGAGTACACATCATGGGGTTAGAGGTGTCTCTGAGAAGAAGAGCAAAGGGAAGTTTGGGATACTGGCGCACGACAGGCCAGGTGGGACAGATGTGCCACCCACCCTATGAGGCTTCAAGGGTTTTCCTGAGTCCTGAAAAAGGCCACCTGTCACTCACAACCACAGGTTTCTGTTACACATTTCCAACCAAGTCCATAGATTTATAAAAGCATAAACATACCGTGATTGTGCGGGGTTAGCCCAGAGATGCAGAGATGGCTTAACTTGTGAAAAAGCCAGTGAGATAATGCAGGGCGTTGTTAAGTGGTTATGCCATGCCGAAAGGTGAATGAAGGCAGGTCCAGAACATTCATAGCACGGATGTTTGAATTTTAAAACAAAACAAAGCAAAAGCAAGAACAGTTTAAATGGTCACTAGTAAAACAGAGAAAACTTAAGTAAGTCATGATACAGTCCGTTGTATAAGGGAATATGCAGCAGCAACAACACATGACCATGGCCCAGAGATTGACATACTTATATTTGCATACACTATATATGTGTATGATATGTAGGTATGTATGAGTGTAAGCACATATAAATCTCAAAAATGTGATGCTGATAAAAATCAAGGGATAGATAGACAGATAGATTCATTTATCATTGATTGAAATACAAATGTTAAGATTCACTTAGGGTCCTATGGTCAGTACAAAACAGGATAATGCCATAGGCTGTGGAGAGAGACAAGCATATGTACCAGTCCTGTAAAGAAAAGCATGTCCAACAGCAACTTTAGTTTTAGGGACGTGCTTGTTTGTGGAGAAGACATTATACTCCATTTACTGGTGCTGAGAGCGTCAAGGATATTGTAATACCCCATCTCTTCCATTGGGTGGTGGTTAGCCGGTTAGCTCTTTGAATCTGAATCTCTCTATCCATTGTGTGTGTATATATTAAATATTTCACAATATTTTCTAATAAATATTGAATTAGCCATGAAATGAAAAGCAAGATGAAGAGACAATAAGGGAACTATTATGTGGATTTATTTTTGATATATGAAGATGAATTGGGTAAGGGTCTAGGCAGAAAGAAAAATGTCATTTTAGGATTCACTGAGCTGGGAATGTACACATATGTCCAAATCCTAGAGGGAAAATTCAGGCAACACATAATTAGACTGGGTAGTTTTTGTAGATATGTATACAATAATTATAGAAGAAAAGGCCATAAATTCTAGAGGGGATGGGAGAGACATGGGAGGGGCTGAGAGAAGAGAGGAAAGAGCAGAAACAATGTAAATACAGTGTATTCATCTGTGAAACTCTCCAAAAATATTAATAAAAATAATGAGAAATAGAAACCTTATTTTATGCATAAAGACACTGAGAAACTATGGAAAGGATTACAGTGGCTGCGAATCATGTTTAAATCCTAAATGTTTAAGGGGAGGAGACCCCAATGCCTTCCTGCTCCCACGCCAAACTTTAGAGATCTGTCTTCATTAGATCCCCAAGGGATTGTGCCGGCTCCCCATTGCATAAATTCCTCTTCAGGAGATGGAAGCATGAGGCAGAGTGGCTTAGGGATGTCATCCAAAGATTCACATGCAGGAATCCTGGTCCTGGATGAGCCAGCACTATGTGAGGTCTGATACACGCCTTCAATCCCAGCACTCAGGAGGCAGAGGGAGGCAGGGTTCTGTGAGTTCGAGGCCAGCCTGGTCTACAGAGAAAGTTTGAAGATAGCCAGCAGTACACAGTGACACCCTATCTTGAAAAGCCAAAAAGAAAGGAAGGAGGGGGGAGAGAGAGAGAGAGAGAGAGAAGAGAGGGAGGGAGGGAGGGAGGGAGGGGGGAGGGCAGGCCTGGTGGTGGGTGGTTAGGACAAGGATGCTCTCTACCTGGAAAGGAATTACTGTCCTCCAGGAGAGTCGAGAGCTGATAGAACAATTACAACAGCCTCTACACCTACCCCCTCCCTCTGCTTTATTTCATCAGACTTACTCTTCCACGAGGGGGGCGACCTTGTGGCATGAAAACAAAGGGCCTCTTGTGCTGTAAACGGTGAAACACCTTTTTTGTTGTTTGTTTTTTGTTTTCCCTTAGCTGAGATCCCTTCTGCTATGGTTTGAATGCTCCCTCCCCACATGCATGTTGGGTTAGTTGACATTGTACCAGTGTGACACGGAAGGACCTTCAGGAAGTGATGAAGTCAAGAGGACTTTGTCTCATGTGTGGTACCACTGAGGTTTGGAGAGCTAGCCAGTCATAGTGGGTGTGGATTCCTGCTAAATGGATGCATTCGGCCTAACTCCTTCTCTCTGTCCTGTGCGCTTGCTTGTCCTTCTGCCACGTCCTGATGCAGCAGGAAGGCCCAGATGCTACCACCGCCATGCTCCTGAGCTTCCCAGCTTCCAGAATTGTGGGCTCCAAAGCTTCTACTGTTTCTCGGCTAGACAGCCTGCAGTGTTCCGTTATAGCAGCACCACATGGACTAAGCAGTTTCTTTGTCCTTGTTGGGATGCTGAAGCATCCAGGAGACCTTTCTCCAGCTGTTCATGCTGTTAGTGCTGGATGCTGTGAACAACAGGAAGTGTAGCCGTGGATCTAGTGCCCCCCCCCCAGCTCACCTGGAGACCCCAGTTCTCACCAGAGCCAAAGCAGAGGAGCTCTCTACTTTGCCAGACTCTGAAGTCTCACGTGGCTCGTGTCCTCTCCCATCTAACACACAGAGGATAGATTTATTCAATCACTCTCTCATTGTTACCCTCAACATTTCTCAGTCATTACAGTAGGAGAACAAAGGGCAAATACATGGCGCTTTTTACTTTTGCTGCATCGAGAAATGTCCTTAACCTCCCGCCTTTTCCTTTCACTTTTTTCAAGAATAAAAGTATCTACCTCTAGTAGATGGGACATATAACCTTCCCAGCACATTATACATGCTCCATGTCTCTCATTACTGTTGGGTCTCATGTGCTAGCCCAGGAATACATAGCTGGGTTAGCCCAAACCTGCCTCAAGAAGGCTTACATTCAGTTCTGTCTATGTCTCCTTTTGACCTGACTATCTTGGCAAGATGCCCAGTGGCAGCTGCTCCAATCCAGCTGCTGAGCCACCTAAAACATGTCCCCTATGTGTCCAAGTGCTGGAAGCCCTCAACTCAAGCCCCAGTGATGACGGGGGTCCTTCCTCTATCCTGTCAACCCAACTGGTCCAAATACCTGTGGCTTCTGTCCAGTGTCCTTAGCTCCTCCCACCCTCTGGAGACCTGGGTATATATGGAAGGGTGGAAAAGAGATGAATTTGCCTCTGTTGCAGCAGCTGCAGATTGGTCCCTACAGAAAGCTGACACTGAGGCATTTCTGAGCGACGCTTAAATGGTGCTTGGAAACCGCAGGCTGAGGAGGGAAAGCAATGGAGGCAGTGCTGCCTCCCGGCCTCCAAAAGAGCAAATGTTTGGGCGTGAGGTGCCAGAACAAAACTGTCTGCACTGCTTGTCCCGGTCCCTGTTCAGCTCAAGTCACACATGTGCTAAGAGGCTTTTTGGCTCTAGGTGGCTGGTAGACACTGGCTGGCAGATTTGGGATCTGATAAGAGGCTGTTGATTTCTTTCGTTTGTGCAGTGTCGGAGATGGATCTTAACAGTTAAAATTGGGAAGGAGAAAAATGGAAGAAGAAAAAGAAAGCCCTAGAATTTTGCTGGCATTGCCATGCTGGCTACTTGGAGGGGACAAGTGTCTAGCCAGGAGGAGCCTATTTATAAGGGGCCTCATCACCATGTGCTCTCTGAAGGGCTAAGAGCAGAAGCAAAAGGAATTGTTCATGGGAATCTCTCTCGTAGGGTTCCTGTTCCATCTTAGATTCATAGGCATTCTCAGGGGCCAGCCAGCAGTTTCCATCCCACATCAGAGCGGCAGTCTCAAGTGACGATTAGAGGCTGCGTTGATGGTATCAAGCAAAGCTCTCTCTCTCTACCCCCTTATGATGTGGAGGATGAGTAGGAAGAGGAGGAAGAAGAAGAAGAGGAAGAGGAGGAGTTAAAAGCTTTAGGGTTGGTGAGAAGAGGGCTCAGAGGATAAAGGTGCTTGCCACAAAACTTGCTAGCCTATGTTCCATCCCTAGAATCCACATGAAGATAGGAGAGAGCCAGTCATACACGATTTTCCTCTGACCTCCATGGGTACACTGTGGCAGAAGCATCCACACACACCTCATTGCACACATATACACTCAGGATAATAAACAAGTAAGGAATTTAAAATAAAAATTATTTACTCCCATAAGCATGGTTATTTTGGAAGCTTTGACAACCTCTGTGGTGCAAACCAGCAAATTATTGTGAATTGAGTGAGGGGCCTACATATCTTATATCACCATTTGCTTTGAGTTTTCACTTCTCTGTGTGCTAGCCAGCTTTCTGTTGCTGTGACGAAATACTTGAGGCAATTGACATAAAGAGGGAAAGGTTTCTTTGGCTCGTGGTTTCAGAGACTTCAATTCATGATCACTTGGTCTTATTGATTTAGGACTGTGGACACAGCATGTCATGGGGTTGGGGGGAGCACTTGGCAGGGGAAACCTACTCACCTTGAAGCATCCAATGGATATAAAATGGGGTGCAATCCAGATAGCCACTTCCATGACATGCCCTCTGATGGCCTAACTTTTGTCCACTATGCCTATTTGACAAAGTGTTATCAGGGACAGAGGTAAGCATCAAAAGGTGAAGACAATGTCACTGTCACAGCTATGGGAGACAACCTAGTCTCCACTGTGACCCAGGGTGCCCTTTCAGGAGACCTCTGATGACTACTTGTCATCAACTGTCTGTGTGGGGACATAAAGCTTTCCTAATCCACTCAGTAATGACATGACCTTGCCACAGCTTTAGCAGTGACAATGTGTGACATCTCAGGCATCCCTGTGGGTGTCACATCAATTTTCCAAAGAAGCCACCAATGTAGTCAAGGTCAATGTTGTGATTTGAATGTGAAAAATTCCCAATAGAGTTGTGGAGGGTTATCTTGGTTTTGCTTATTTGTTTGTTTGTTTTGTTATGTTTTTAACATTTGGTTCATTCTTGGTATTTAATCAGAACAATGAAAAACTTAGCTAATACGATCAGCACCCTTAGCCAAGGGGTCTATCAGCATTGCTGTTGCTGGGTTGAAACATGACCCCCCCAAAAAAAGTTGGGGAGGAAACGGTTTATTTTGCTTATATATCCTGAATCACAGATCACTGAGGGAAGCCAAAGCAGAAACTCAAACTGGGCAGAAACCTGGAGGCAGGAGCTGTTGCAGTGGCCATGGAGGGATGCTGCTTATTAACTTGCTCCTCATGACTTGCTCAGTCTGCCTTCTTATAGAACCCTGGACCAGGACTGCCAACCCAGGTATGGCACAACCCACAATAGTCCGGGTCCTCTCATATCAATCACTAATTAAGAAAATTCCCTACAGGCTTGCTTATATCCCAGTCTTACAGAGGCAGTTTCTCAACTGAGGTTCTCTCCTCTCAGATGACTCTAACTTGTGTCAGGTTAACATCAAACTAGCCAGTGTTGGATGTTTGGTGGTACAGGAGGCATTGCTGATATTCTTAGAGTTTAAAATACTTCCCATGGTTTATGTCACTCAAGATATGGGGACATCAGTGAAGAGGTGGGGTCTTTGGCATTTTGGTTCTCTATTTGATGTGAAGCAGGGACGGTGACCTTTTCGGTTCCCCATTTAAAGTGAGCCCCGGCCTGATGACAGTGTGGAAGATGCCAGTGAATGTTACAACACAGCATCAGTATCACTTGTTTGCTGGTGGAGCGATCTTGCATCTGGAGGATGAACATTCGTGTCCTGTAGACAATGTCTTGGACTTGATGGGGGTAGAATCATACTGGCACCTGTAGAGTAAGAAGCTGAGGACAGTGAAGAGATCACTAGTGGTGACCTCATAGACTTTCATAGAGTTAAAAGAAGCCCTGGTGACCAGCGGTTGGCCATCCTGCTTACCCCCTTCTTCACCATGGTGTCTTACATACACCTGTAGCCTCCATGCTTATGACATTCCTTGCAAGAATGGTCCACTTGTTCAAGCTGGTGTGATGATTAGTCTTCATTGTCACCTGGACTGAATCACCATGGAAAAACCAGGGTCACCATGGAAAAACACCTTTGAACGTGTCTGTGAGGCATTTCTAGAAAGGCCTAACTAAAGAAGAGAGACCCATCTTTTTTAATAAAAAAAATGTATTTACTTAGAAGCATTCAGAATGTCAACAAAACAGCCAAAATTTTTTTTTTTTTTTGCAATTACAGAGTGGTATTCAGTTAACAGAACAACAATTATCTTCATATAAGCTGCATCAGAGACAACTGAAAATGAAAACAAACAAACAAACAAACAAACAAACTACTGTCCCATATATAACTAATTTGTGCTGTGCACCAACAAGAACCTGCTTTAAATTTCCATGCCAATTTACAACCCCCAGACTGTACCAAGCAAGGTTAGTGGCTATTGAAAATACCACCAGGGCAGGGCTATCTAAAGACACATTCGGTAGTGTACAGGGGGTTAAATGCTTTATAGACAAGAAAAAAAAACTGCGCTAGAACCAACTTATTCATCATCATCTTCTTCTTCCTCCTCTTCCTTATTTATCCTCTTCATCCTCCTCATCGTCTTCCTCTTCCTTCTTTTTCTTGCTCTTTTCAGCCTTGACCACCCCCTTTTTCGCTGCATCAGGTTTTCCTTTAGCTCTGTAGGCAGCATATCCTTCTCATACTTCTCCTTCAGCTCGGCAGACTTCTTCTCATAGGGCTGCTTGTCATCTGCTACAGTGTTGTTCCACATCTCTCCTAGTTTCTCTGCAACATCGCCAATAGATAAGCCAGAATGATCGCCTTTGATTTTGGGGCGGTACTCAGAACAGAACAAGAAGAAGGCTGAAGGAGGCCTCTTGGGTGCATTGGGGTCCTTGAACTTCTTTTTGGTCTCCCTTTGGGGGGGATGTAGGTTTTCATTTCTCTTTCATAACGAGCCTTGTCAACCTTTGCCATATCTTCAAATATCCCCTTTTCTTTAGCACTTCTTGGAGAACTCTGAGAAGTTGACAGAAGCATCCGAGTGCTTCTTCTTGTGCTCCTTCCGGCAGATTTGCACAAAGAATGCATATGAGGACATTTTGCCTCCCGGTTTCTTAGGATCTCCTTTGCCCATGTTTAGTTGATTTTCCTCCGCGAGGCACAGAGTCGCCCAGTGACCATTTGGCTTGCGCTTGCCCCGGCGCTGTCTCTATGGAGCTCAAAGTTCTGCAATGGCTGTGAGAGCGGGAACCAGACGCAGCCTCCTCACTCTCTCCGCTCTGTATCAGAGAGATCCATCTTGAGTGCAGACAGCATCACACCATGGACTGAGGACCTGGACTGGATCCCAAGGTGAAACTGAGCTAAGTACCAGCATCTCTATCTGCTTCTCGACTATGGAAACAGTGTGACCAGTCACCTCACACTCCTGCCAGCCTGCTGTCCCTGTTGGGATGAACTACACTCTCAAACTGGGAGCCAAGATAAACCCTTTCCGCCCCTCAAGTTGCTTCTTGTCACATTGGTGAACAAAGTAACTAAGACAGTTGGCGAAGCTACATAGATACATCCTCATCACCCACAGTCCATAGCTTACATTAGGGTTCACATTGGTATGGTATATTCTATAGGACTGAACAAATGGATAACACACACATACTATTACAGCATCATGCAAAGTAGTTCTGTGCCCTAAAATTCCTCTAGGCTTCATCTATTTGTCTTTGCCTCCTCCCTAACCCCCGGTAAGCTGATCTCTGAATTCTCTCCAAGGCTTTTCATCTTTTATAGAGTGTAATCTGCAGTATGTAGGTCTTTTAGATGGGCTTATTTCACTTAGTCATATGAATTTCATTTCCTGAGTGCAGAATAATATTACATGATTCAGACATACCACAGTTTATTTATCCATTTACTTAATGGCAGACATCTTGGTAGCTTCCGAGGTGTGGCAGTTGTGAATAAAGCTCCGATAATCACCTTCTCTGCTGGTGATGCCTCTCACTCCCCACCCTGCCCGTCACGGGGGCCGACATTGCATTCTAATCTCTGTCTACCCTTGCGCTCCTTGTCTTCTGCCCCAGGTTAGTTCTGAAAGTCAGAGGCATTCAGAGGCAAGAGGTTCCTGCTCTCAGATGGCAGAGCAAACCTATAAGCACATCTAATGCCTTGGGCCAGAGGGGATGGCACCTTTGGAGGTTAGGCCCAAGGGTCACTGCTTCCTCGGCTCTAGGGAAGCTTGGCACGACCAAATTCATACCTAAAGGAGAAGTAGGTGCCAGGGTGGCCAAGTAGGGAACTTCTCAAAACAATGAGTGTCGGATGGACTCTTCCTGGAGTGGTGCAGATGGCAGACAGGATATGAGTAGCAAATGAGATGCTCAAACGCAGGGTGTAGTGGTGCACACCTTTAACCTCAGCACTCAGGAGGCAAAAGCAAGTGGAACTCTGTGAGTCTGAGGCCAACCTGGTCTACAAAGAGTTCTGGCACAGCCAGGGCTGTTACACAGAGAGAGCCTATCTTGAAAATCAAAAATAAAATAAAATAAAATAAAATGAGATCCTCTGACAGCATCCTCCTGTCCTTCCTGTCCACGTGATGTATGGAGAGACTTCCTGGACCTGGCACTGAGCACATTCAGTGGCTAGGCAACCAGCTCCACCACGTATGCCAGTCTTCAGTTCTCAATCTGAAATCGCATCCGTCAAACAGCAGCTTCCTTCTAGAACTCTGTCCAGCTTTCTGTCTGCAAATTTCACAACTCCACGAACCTCATGTGTGTGGAGTCCTGCTGTGCTGCTCCTTCAGTGACCATCGGATTTCAGTATGATAATGCCCTCAAGGCTGTTCCTTACAGGAGCTGTCATCAACTCTCTCTCTCTCTCTCTCTCTGTATACACATGTATCCAACATAACTGAAATCAGTATGTGGTAGAAGAGGAAGCTATACATCTATATTTATTATAGGGCTGTTCACAATATCCGAGATACATATGCTTAGATAAAGAGAATGTTTTACACACACACACTACCACCACCACCACTACCACCACCACCACCACCACCACCACCACCACCACACATGGGCAGAGAGATAGAGGAATACTAGTCAGCCTTCAAAATGAACATTTTGCCGTTTGTCATTTGTGACAATATAAGTGAATGTAGAGGACATGGTGGTGAGTGAAATTAGCCAGGTAAAGAAAGTCAAATGTCCTTTTGTGATTGGGTTACCTCACTCAGGATGATATCCTCCAGATCCATCCATTTGCCTAAGAATTTCATAAATTCATTGTTTTTAATAGCTGAGTAGTACTCCATAATATGTATTCACTGATAAGTGGATATTAGCCCAGAAGCTCGGAATACCCAAGATACAATTCACAAACATTATGAAACTCAAGAAGAAAGAAGACCAAAGTGTGGATACTTCGATCCTCCTTAGAAGGGGGAACAAAATACCCATGGAAGGAGTTACAGAGACAAAGTGTGGATCAGAGACTGAAGGAATGACCATCCAGAGACTGCCTCACCTGGGGGTTCATCCCATATACAATCACCAAACCCAGACACTATTGCAGATGCCAACAGGAACTTGCTGACAGGAGCCTGATATAGCTGTCTCCTGAGAGGCTCTGCCAATGCCTGACAAATATAGAAGCGGATGCTCACAGGCATTCATTGGAATGAACACAGGGTCCCCAATGAAGGAGCTAAAGAAAGTACCCAAGGAGCTGAATGGGTTTGCAGCCCCATAGGAGAAACTACAATATGAACTAGCTAGTACCCCCAGAGCTCCCTGGGACTAAACCATCAACCAAAGACCATGGTGGGACTCATGGCTCCAGCTGCATAAGTAGCCTAATCAGTCATCAATGGGAGGAGAGGCCTTTGGTCCTGTGAAGTCTCTAAGCCCCAGTGTACCGGAATGCCAGGGCCAGGAAGCAGGAGTGGGTGGGTTGGTGAGCAGGGGAAGTGGGGAGGGGATAGGAGTTTTTCACAGGGGAACCAGGAGAGGGGATAACATTTGAAATGTAAATAAAGAAGATATCTTTTAAAAAGTTAAAAGAAAAAAAATTAAAGAAATTCAAATGTCAGTCAATAACCACATGTCCATTCTACGAGGCTGAACACACAGATATTGAAACTAGAAGGATGTCCTTTTCCCCGGGGGCTGTGGAAAAAGGGAGGGGATATGCTGCCTCAAAGATAAAAGCTTTCTGTTAGAAAGGAATTTCAAGAGTCCTGGGTTACCACACAGTGAGCACACCCAGTGGCAATGTATGGTGGACTCAGAAGTAGCTGAGAGTAGATTTTTAAGGCATCTCAGGATGAAAATAAACAATGTGCAGTACAAGCCTGTTAGCTGGATTTAGCCATTCCATGTGTAGATGTATCAAAACATCATGCTATATGCCACAATATATACAGTTTTTATTTGTTAATTAAAAAAAAATATGTGGGTGTTATCTCATTCAGACTGAAACAAGATGTCTGCTGGAACAAAACATAGTGAGCTTTAAGTACCAACAAAGGAGGTAGACCCAGAGGGCGTGGCCATGCTGAGACCTTTAGTGTGCTATGGCCCATTTTAGCCTCTCTCTGGCACTACAGGGCTGTGGCATCTCCATTTAACAGCGAGGGACATGAGGCTGAAGCAGTGCTTTGCAAAACTGAGTTCCGAAGTCAGTGTCTGGAGGGGCCTGAGCAGGGCTGTGTTCCCTAGGCAGGTTCACCTCTGCCTCCGGGAGAACAAGACAAGCCCAGGAGACAGATGTGCAGTTTCCTAGAGCAAAGTAGCCGTGAAAGCTGCCTTTCTTTGGGGCTATGAAGAACTTCCAAGCTGAGGCACGGAGACTTTGGATGAAATGAAGAGATGGAAGCTGCTCTCTGACAGGACAGTAGGAATTTGGCAAGGGGTGGCTTAGTAGGCCTAGTGTTCTTCACAGTGATGAAACGCAGCAGCCGGTCGGTCGTCATGAAATATTTATGAATGGGGATGGATGCTGCATTCTGCAGTGCAGCACAGGGGAAAGCGAAGTTTCAAGAAGACTGTGATAGCAAAACCCTCCATTAATTATCAGAAGCAAGCTGTAACACCAGTTCCTATGGCAACAGGGTCCCCAATGGATTTTGTGCTTTTTTTTTTTTTAAGCTGCTCCCACTTACTGTGCTACATCGCATTTCACCAGAGGTTTTGTGCTTGTCCTTTGCAAATGAATTTATCCTGGCCTCAGAGCAAAGCGGCTGGAGTGGAGACGGACAGGCGGGGCCTGGGGAAAGTTAGATTATGCAACTCTGAGCCCAGTGCTCTGTGAGGACATCCATGCCTCTCTGAGCATCTGCATCCTGGCGGGGAGGGAAGACAGGAGAAAGGGCAGGAATAGAGGTCTGCAGGGGACAACTGGAAAGCCTGGGTAGGAGAGGGAGCTATTGTACCCCCAGCCCCTGGGTTTTGCAATCCAGACTTGCAGTATGGGAAAATCAGGGTCTTAAGCAAAGTGCCCATTATAGCTACATGGCATCTAGTGCTTGCACCTGAAGCCCTCTGGGGAGGGCTATGGAAATTGTGGCCGGGTTTACAGGGGAGTGGGGTGCACTTCCTTGGGAAGTGATGTAACCCTCTTTATCCTGAAGACTATTTCTCCCCTAGCTCCACCATTAAATCTCTTTCCTATAGGGCAACGGTTCTCAACCTTCCTAATGCTGGGGTCGACCCTTTAACACAGTTCCTCATGTTGTGGTGACCCTCAACCATGACATTATTGTCTTTGCTACTTCTTAACTGTAATTTTGCTAGTGCTATGAATGCAACTGTAAGTGTCTGATATGCAGGGTATCTGATACGCAACCCCTGTGAAAGGACCATTTAACCTTCACAGGATTTGTGACCCACAGATTGAAAACTGCTGCTCTAGGGCTACAAGGGAGCTTGATTTGATGGACTAGTGTGATGATCTCACCTCAACTATCAACTTGATGAGATGTAGAATCACCTTGGAAGAAGAGCCTCTGGGCCTGCTGCAGGAGATTGTCTGAATAGGGTTAATTGAGGTGGGAAAAGCTGCCCACTGTGGGTGGTACCATTCCTTAGGTTAGGATCCTGGACTATGTAGACTATCTAAAAAGGAGAAAATGAGCTGAGCACAGTATTCATGGACCTCTGCTTTCTGACACAGTGTGACCAGCTGCCATGGCTCCTGCTACCATGATGTCCTCCCCATGCTGTGAGTGAAAGAGCATAAACCCTTTCTCCCTTAAATTGCTTTCATCATGGTACGTTACTACAGCAAAAGGAAATGTAGCTAGCATGACGGTACAACTGTGGTTGTCTGGCCATGTAGACTGCTGTCTACTGAAACATGCTAGTCTCTGCCACTTGTGCACAGACAGGAAGTGATGGCACCTTCCTTCCTCCATTTCGATATTGCTGATGAAGGGCCATGCACACATTCAGAGGCTCTGCTGTTGGAGAAGAGAGCAGAGAGCTCAGAGAAGACCGAGCCACCCTTCTGTTATGTGGGCTTTTGAGTGGAATGCCATCTGGATGTGTCCCAGAGCGGGGGAGCTTGGGAGCCTTTGCCTATGCCGTCTAACCTCACCATTCGGACTCTACCCCCACAGATAACCCTCAGGTATAGGTGGAGACAGAAGACACTGACTACTGATTGAACTCCAAGTCACCCAGTGCTGTGTCTCTGTGGTCACAGATTTACTAGCTCCACGCAGGAGGAACATTGTCTTCCCCACTTATGCTGAGGGAGTAGAGTCCCCAGGAGAGCTCCTGGCTTCTTTATTATTCAGGCTTAGAACTGGCCCCAGGTGCCCACAGATGAGGAATGACCTACCAGCTACAGGGTGGGCACTGGGTCACAGAATCGTCTTCAGAGGCAGGGCACTGAGCTCTTTTGTTGGACAGGGATCTCCTGAGTCTTTTGAGCCAAGTGACCTTGGGGTGCTGTGGAACCCCTCTGGGCCTATGCTTGTCCCTGTTTAAAAGGGACTGGTGCTGGGAATGGCAGTCCCCACACACAGAGGGGAACAGGAGGCATTAATGGAGGCTGCTCCCTAACTGGCAGCGCTTCTTTTTAATAATAATAATAATTGGAATCTGCTCAAGTGAATGCAGCCTGGAGGAGTCTCATGAATATTCATTGCAGGGGGCTCAGATGTCAGCCCAGGAAAACCGGGGCCTTCGGAACAAGGGAGGGCCGGAAGCTCTGGAGACTCCAGAAGGTGCCAAGCCTAAGACCCCTTTTCTGTTACTCCACTGAGAGCAAGAGCGAGCAAGCAAGAGAGAGAGAGAGGAAGAGGGAGAGGGAGAGGGAGAGGGAGAGGGAGAGGGAGAGGGAGAGGGAGAGAGAGAGAGAGAGAAAGAGAGAGGTGTTCAGGAATCCTCCAGTTCAGAGTACAAAATGCACAGTCTATGTTCCAACCCAATGAATCCTTTCTGTCTGCCCGGCCCCTGAATACAGCAGCATTCTCAGGCAGGGACCTTTATCCTGACACCTGAAGTCTAGAAACAAATCTATTTGTGTTTTTGAAATTGTACAGAATGGCAGAATTGTACAGGGGGCCGTGTGATGCTTCAGTTCAGATACACAAGCCATGTGTGGTGTACTGCGTGCCTGTAATTCTAACACTCAGGACTCTGAGACAAGGAAATGGTCAGCTTGAAGTCAACCTGGGTCACACAGCAAGTTCAAGGCAAACCTAGGCTCCAAGACAAGATTAAGGCAAGCATAGGCTACATAGTGAGTCTGGAAGCAGCCTAGAATGGATCGATGGATAGATAGATAGATAGATAGATAGATAGATAGATAGATAGATAGATAGATAGATGGATGCATGGATAGATAGATAGATAGATAGATAGATAGATAGATAGATGGATGGATGGATGGATGGATGGATGGATGGATGGATGGATGGATAGATAGATAGATAGATAGATAGATAGATAGATAGATAGATAGATAGATAGATAGATAGACACAGAGATAGATGGAGATATAGATATATAGATATAGAGAGATCCTGTCTCACAATAAATAAATAATAAATTAGAAGCAAGTCACGGTAAATATAGTTCCAAGAACATTTCTTTAGTTTGCTCCTAAAAATATTAGAAGTTTTCTCTTTCAGGTTTTTGATGTAGTCAGCATGTCATTATTATTTATAGTCACCCAACTACACCTGCAATAATCTGACAGCACCCAATTGTGCAGTCACAACCCAGGACTGATATCTCTTCCCTAACTGTGACTGACAATTTATTGACCCCTCATCTCCTCAACCCTTCCAGCCTGGCTGCCACCATTCCACTTTTAAGTTGCAGGAGACCCATTTATCAGCTCTACATGTGAGTGGGACCCTGTAATGTGTGCCTTCCTGTGCCTGTCTTATTTCGCTTGCTAGGATGTCCCTGGGCCCACCTGTGTTGTCGCATGCTATTTCCATACCTCACCGGCAGCTTGTACCAGGGGACAGCCTGTGGATGCTGGTGTCCTCTGAGGCAAATTTCCCCAATTCAGAGTGCAAAGTGCTCATGAAGCTTCCAAAGAGTTAGTCCCCTGCTCCCGGGAAACTGACCCTTCTGTCCTAGGAAGATTTCCTCTCAGGCAGTTGCCTGAGGGCCATTTGTTGTCTAGAGGCTAAGCAGAATCCTTCCTGTACTCACGGAATTATTTCAAGTATAAAATAATGTCCAGGTCACAAGGGCTTGTCTCGTTTCCTGTAGGAACCCAAATGCTGTTTCCCAGTCATTTACTGTTAAATGACTATCGAAATGAAGAGCACTCCCACCAGTACAACTTCATGAACATTTGCCCCAAAAGGGCCAACTTGAGAGTGGCTGAGACTGGAGAATTGTGTCAGGTTCAAATCCAGCCTAGATTGCATAGAGTCCCAGGCTGGCCTTAGCTACAGAGTGAGACCCTGCCTTAAGCAAGAAAAACAATAGAAACAGTTGTGATTTTTGAGTGGCTCCTCCTTGTCTTAGCTTGCATTGTCTTAGTTCACTTTCTGTTGCTGTGATAAAGACCACCAGCAAAAGCAATGCAGGGATGAAACAGTTCATTTCAGCTTACAAGTTACAACTTCTTATCAAGGGAACCCAAGGCAGGAAACCAAGGCAGAACCTGGAGGTGGAACTGAAGTGGAGACCATAGAAGAATGCAGCTCACCACTCTGCTCCACACAGTTTGTTCAGTTTGCCTCCTTATACACCCCAGGACTACCTGCCCAGGGATGGCTCTGCCCACAGTGGACTTTCTCATCTCAATCACTAACTAATAACATGCCCGTTAGACTTGCCTCCAGGCAATCTGTGGTGCTTTTAATGAGTATGACCTTACAGGCTCATATGGTTTAAAAGCTTACTTCCAAGTTAGTGGAACTGTTTAAGAAGGGTTAGAAGGTGTGTTCTGATTAGAGTGGGCGTGCCCTTGTTGGAGGAAGTGTGTCCCTAGAGGTGGGTTTTGAAGTTTCAAAAGCCCATGCCAGGTCTAATATCTCTTTGTCTGCGTGCTGCCTAGGGATCAGGATGTAAGGCTCTCAGATACTGCTCCAACACAGGAGCAGGAAGCTCCATACCATGATGATAGTGGATTAACCCTCAGAAATGGTAAGCCAGCCCCCAGTCAAGTGCTTTCCTTTATAAGAGTTGCCTTGCTCCTGGTTAAAGGTAGACCAGTGATTACTAGGGCTTGTGTGGTGTAGGTATGTGCAGAAGACTGGTTGGCTATGACCAATGCATGCTATAGAACATAGGAAACCATTACCCCATCTCCCATCTGTGTTTAATGTGTGTTAGTAAGAAACAGAAGAAATACAATGTGACATAAGTTTTCCAAAGCCTATTTTTAAAAAAAGATTTATCTATTATTATATGTGAGTACACTGTAGCTGTCTTTAGACACACCAGAAGAGGGTATCAGATCTCATTATGGATGGTTGTGAGCCACCAAGTGGTTGTTGAGATTTGAACTCAGGACCTTCAGAAGAACAGTCAGTGCTCTTAACTGCTGAGCCATCTCATCCAGCCCTTCAAAGCCTATTTTTCATGATGGTTCCTAAATGCTTTAACCTCCCTTCTAGCCCACCACCCACCAGAGGTGGTGGAGAAGAAAGGATATGGGGGAAGTGGTTCTTTGGAACAGATCCCATCTGTGTTGTGAGGAAATCAGTCGTTCCGTTCATGGGTCAGCAGTGGCAGCTCGATCCACACTCAAACACTTCAAGGATACGGTCCAGCTTGGTAGTGTCAGGATAGCAAACATGAATCAGGAGCAGTGGCACTACCTAGCAGAGACAGCCAGGCCTCAGCCTCAGCACTAGTCAGCAGGAGGAACCAGCAGGAAAGCCAGGAGAAGTTCTAGAGTGTGCCTCTCTCAGAGAATTGAAGGTCAGTGAAGATGCGAGACCTACAAGCGTTGCACAGCTAGCTGTATAAGCAAGCCTAGCTCAACCTCCATCACAGTCCACTCAGTCCTATTTATACTCTCTCCAAACACCACATGCCCTCCACAGGTTTGGCCTCAGCATGTGAGTCTGTCTCAGCTAACATCACTCTGCCAATCAACCCGAGTCCCAGAAAGTGGCAAGAAACCACAGCACACCACCAAAAGATGTTGGTGAATTTCTCTCTACGGAGCCCTGACAAATGGAGCTCAACTACGCAGTGTAAGGTGGACCGGTACATGCATGTCACTAGCAAAGAATCCTTCATCACATGTCCTTTCACATGCTTGCTTTATCAGAACATGCTATCTCCTGTGTCTGCTTCAGCAAAATGTTTCTTCACAAGTCTGCCTTGGCCTTTTACCTGTGTCCACTTCAGGAAAATGTTCCTTCACATGTTTGCCCCAGCAAAACACCATGACTTTCCAAAGAACCCTTAAGTTTCCACTTCAACATAGTTTAGTTTTTAAAGGTTTACTGATTTGTATTTGTGTGTGAGAGAGAACATGTTTGCCCTTGGTAGCCACAAGAATATACCAGATCACCTGGAGTTACAGGAAGTTCTGAGCCTCCCAACGTAAACACATAATTTCAATAGGAGATATATACATACTGAAAAGTCACATTGCAAACTCAATATGCCAGTTTAAAAGATTAAAAGTAGAGGATTACCAAAGCTCTAACTACTTGTTCCTCTACACTAGTGACTCATTCACCACTCTAGGACAGCCATGGTCCTGCCTTATGAGAACACAGGTTAACTCCAGCCTGGTTGACTTGGCTTAAAGGGATTCAGATAGTTTACACTCTTATGTCTCTCTTCTTTGGCTTAACACTGTATGGTCAAGTTCATGTGTTTTGTGTGTATAGTGTTCAATTCTTCTACATCACTATAGGATATTCTACTCTGTGAATATGTTATAATTCACTTATTGTCATCTGCCATCGTTGGTATTTGTAGAATTACTTGTTATATTTGACATCTGTGCTTCTCTGCATGTCACAGTGTGCATGTTCTGTGTGTGTCCCTTCTGAGTAGAACTAAAAAGTGGAACCTCTGAGTTGGAAGTTCACGCGTTTCATAATGGTTGTACCATTTCAACCTCTTACCTGTAGTGCTTTGGCATTTCAGTTACTCCATATCCCTGTCCACAGACACTATTTTCTGTTTTTGTATTTTAGCAATGATGATGCTATCAAATGATATATAAATTTGCATTTAACACAATAATTAATGAAGTTGAGTATAGTTTTCTCTTTGCTCATAGTCAGATAACCTTTTGAAGGAAAATTACAGACTTGATTCACTTTTCTTTTAGGTAATGTCATATTCTTGTGGACTTGTAGTTTTAAAAGAAAATTTCCTATGAAAATGCGAGGCAGTTGTAGTATGAATGATGTCTGGCTCTATGTTTAGAAATCTGAACCCCCACCAAGGCTTTCATAGAAACAGGCCATTGAGTACTCACAGGTCTTGTGTGTGGGTCTCCCCACTCTTGAGGGTCACCTGCTAATTCAGCCCACAAGGGTAGTGGGAGCAGAGATGAGGAAGAGGGGGTTGGAAGGCCTTTGAGAATGTACAGTGAAGAACCACACCGGGACCAGCTATCAGAAGGCAGATCAACTTTGATTAGGGTGATTCAAGGCTTATAAAGTTTTTGGGGAGTGAGGGTCAGAACATCTAGAATGGGAAAAGGTCATTGACTGGGAGCTTAGGGCACCTGGAATGCCTCATTAGCATGGGGAAGCATTTTAGGAATCCCAGGTGCTGGCTGAACACGTCCTTATCAGGAGAAAGAAAATTGAACTTGTAACCCCATTGAGGCTTCGTGACATTCCTCTGGTAGAGGCACATGTGGGGGGGGGTTAGAATTCCTCAAATAAGGTCAGAGAAGGAGAAGCCCTGTTAGTGAAGGGAGTCTCCCATATTGTGCCAAGCCCAGGGGCTATCTGGTCATGGTGGACTTTGACCTCAATTAGCAGTTTCCTTGCACTTATCAGTGAGAAAAACCTAAGCAGGATTTTTCTTCAGCTTTTCCAAATATAGGATTTCTCCTTGAAAGACAACAATACAAGTTCTCTTCTTGCACTTCACACCACGCTGGGGATGAGGAAGGTCATTTCACATGGGGTATTGAAAGGCAATAATAAAATGGTGTGTGGGCAACCGGGAAGGTTGAGCGTAGTGCACTGGATGGGCTTGTTATATCACTGCACATGTCGGTGTGACCAATATCTAGTGGAATGGGATTTCATTTGAACAGGGCTGGATAAAATGTAATAGGTAGGCGTTGACAGACTTATGATAGAGATGGGCAAATGTTTACAGAACCTATGCCAGCTCTGGTTTTTATTTTTTAAATGCTTTTTCTTAATTAGAGGACAATCCGAAGACCTAGCTTATAATCAGAGTGCCTACAGAAACCATCTGGAAGACATGCCTCAAGGTTCTGGGGCCTCTGACATCCTAGCGGCAAAGGACATGGACTTGCCCTAAGTTCAAACAGTAGGTAGTGGTCTAGCCATTGGCTGTTCTTCACCAACTATCCTTTAAATCCAGAATGAAAATAGATCTTACAGTCCATGTCTGCTACTACAAAAGGACTTTTCCCTCTTGTGAGGCAATTTATATACACTGAAATACAGCAATATGGACAAGTTTGTCATATTCTGTTACATCATGTATGTATGTATGTATGTATGTATGTATGCATGCATGCATGCATGTATGTATGTATGCATGTATGTATGTATGCATGTATGCATGTATGCATGTATGTATGTATGCGAGGCAGGCATACACATGTCACAGTGTGCATTTGGAGGTCAGAGGACTTCCTGCAGGAGTTGGTTTCCTCTTCCTGTCTTGTAGTTTCCAGGGATGAGACTCAAGTTGTCAGGCTTGGTGTCTGGTGCCACCTCCCCAGCCTGGTTACACTCATTCTTAATGAATCTGAAATGAAGCCAAGAAAAACATTCTTGACTCTCATCTGATGAAAATACTTATGCTGAATTGTGGCTGTTTGCCAGGTAATGTTGGAAATGGTAGCTTATAAACAATACGTGGTTTTTACCTTCAAGCATTTCACGATATTTGGGGAGAAATAAAGAAGTACGGTGTTCACTTGAAGGTAATGGGGTGGCATTGAGATGGATTTACAGTGGATTAACAGTGAAGGAGGTCCTCGCAGGTGGTCAATGTGGGAGGCAGGAAGAGAAGCTTTGGAAAAGTCATCTTGAGATACTTAATGACTTTAGTCTTTCTTCTCCTTATCCTCTGAAAGAGAGGTGGATGGGGAAATGCAGGAATGACAAGACCCTACTGTGTGCTGAGCAGAAGGGAAAGATTTCCAATTTCCTGACCACCTAAATAGCCACACTGTTTGCTATGCAAAGAGCTTTGTGATTTACATTAATAAACTTTTTTTTGCTTCTCATTTTGAACATGAGCTCAATAAAAGTTAATTAAAATGTAAAATTCACAAATGACCTTGTGTGGGTTAATTAAGGCTAATGCAAACAAGCCTTTCTTCATGACTCCTCACCTATGGAAACCTAAGAAAACAGGTCTCAAAGCAATGGGGCTCCTGGCTTGAAAGACCTACGCTGAAAACCATAACAATGGAATCTTGGGAAAGAAGGGGTCAGGGTACATGCAAGGATTTGCTGTCAGAATTCAGGGGGCGATATACTGATGTGCATGGCTAGGATGAGTGAAGGCATGGAGGAGGGGGATGGGGAAGAGAAGAGACTAAGCATCACCATAGGACATCTGTGAGCCCATCTATAGTTGGTGCAGAGTGAGGAACTATGATGATGAATACTGGTGGTCTCCTTGGAGACAAATCTCTGTGTGTGTCTGTGAAGAAGTGTTGAGGTTTGGTCTTTTGCTATGTATTGTAATGCTAAATACTGGCTCCCAAGGCCTGGTTGCCCACAGGGATAAGAGAATACACAAGTACCCTGTTCCTTAATTTAAAACTATTGGTTGACTAAAGATGCTGACAGCTTATGGCTGGGCAGAAGAGAGGTAGGTGGGGTTTTTGGTTGCCAGGCTTGGGGTCTGAGGCAGGACCATGAGTAGAAGAAGAAGGTAGGGAGACACCATGGAATAGGTGCGTCATGAAAACATGGCCATGAAGGCTGGCCAATTAGAGTTAAGAGCTGCCCAAATGGAACATGGCAAGTTATAACTCAGAGTTATTGATGGAAAAGTAGATTCTAATAGCTTAAAGGGTAGATCTCTCCCCAGTTCTAGTGCATTGAAGGCTTATTATAAATATAAAAGTTGTGCACCTTTTATCTGGGAACTGAATGATTAAGGTGGGGTAGCAATCCCTGATTGAGATTATATATTATAGCAAGGAAGATTCTAGATTGGGTTAGTTAAGGTACAAAGATCTACCCTAACTATGGATGGCACCATTCCATAGTCTCAGATTCTGGACTGCTTAGAAAACAGAAAGATCGTGCTGTGGATACAGTGTGACCAGCTGCCTCCTCCTACTGTCATGGCTTTCCACACTGTGATGGACTGTAACCTGAAACCTTGAGCCAAAATAAGTCCATCTTTCCTTACATTGTTCTTTTCGGGTATTCTGCCACAGCAGAGAAAGACTCTTAATATAAAAATGTCTGTGCTCATCTTGAGAGTGGCTGACAAAGCATTACTCTAATCAGTTGGGATGCATTTGGCTACAAGTGATAGAATCCCTAGTTCTTTGTGATCAGAAGCAACAGATGTTCCTTAGCGAGTTCTCCTCAACATGTTGGAAGCTTCTTCACCTGTGTGGACTGAAAATGGGAAGTGCTTGGGAGCATATCTCTATGACACAGCTCTTCCATTATTACAACAAAATGCCAGAGGTGGGTTCACTTTATAAATGAGAGAGGTTTTTGAAGATCACAAACCTGTAGATTAGAGTGCATAGTGCCACATTATCCAGGCTGTGGTATGAGGACTTCTTGGCTGATGATGTCAGAAGTACTGTGTGTGTGTGTGTGTGTGTGTGAGAGAGAGAGAGAGAGAGAGAGAGAGAGAGATTTTCAGGGGTCTGGAATCTTGACCTCCCTGACAGTACAGTGCTAATTGCTCTTCTACAGCTTGAATCTGAAATGTATCCCACATAATCATGTTTTACACACTTGGTCCCTAGCTTGCAGTGCTCTTTTTGGAAACTGTGAACACTTTAGGAAGCTGGACCTGGCTGGTGGAAGTAGGTCACCAAGAAAAGGCCTATGAAAGTTATGCCAACCTCTTGGTCCCCTACCATGTGAAGAGTCTCCATCATACATGCCTGTTGACATAAACTCCACCATGCCTTTGTTACAAGCATGGACTGAAACTCCCCTGAAATTATGTCTAAAATAAACCCCTTCTCTCTAAAGTTACTCCTGTCAAGTGTGTTGGTCACAGTGATACCACAGGAACAAATACTAGACACAGCCTCCCAAAGTTTTCACTTAACAACTTTGCCACACTGAGAAGAACCAAGCCTTCAACACATGAGCCACTGAAAGACAAACCATAGAAACTCTTAATTGAGAGGTAAAGGGGCTCAAGGCCTCCAGACCTCCTCATGGGACAAGCCAGTCACTCGGAAAGCATGGGACACTGACTGACTCGGCCACCTTGCTTAACTTCCTTCTCTGCCTAGTTCTATTCTTTACTCTTCCTTGGGGGACACTGCTTAATAAACTATTTCTGTCCAATAAGCCACTTCTCATGAGCCCTCACCTCAGGGCCAGATGCTGTGGAGACAACCCCAAAGCAGAATCAGAATTTTTGAAGTTTCTAGTCCCTGTTGGACCACACTGGACTTCATCTGCGATTGTGTCCTTATTTCCTACTACCTCGGTTGTTCCATGCAAAAATCCAAGGATCTCAAAGGGAGACTTTGCTGTGATATGGGGCTCCTGAGTGGTGTGGGGACACAAAAATGTCTTCCAGCAATTCATCATCCCACATCCCATGCACCAAAGGGCTCTTGAGAGACGGAGCTCAGCCACAGCCAGGCAGGTCATCTGAAAACTGAATTTACATCTGCACAGAGGGTCATTTCTGTCAACGGAGCCAGACTTGCTTCTCTCAACAGGATATTCACGTTGTGAGCTTGTAGCATTTGGATTGAAGAGACAAGTTTCCAAAGATTCTCGCTGAGATGACACAGTCCACCCCAGGTGAGTTGCTGCCAGCTGTACGCTGACCATGCATGTAGAAAGCCATTTCTTTTTTCTTTTATCCCAATATAGGTCTCTTTGGTTTTGCTTGGGCCTGGTCTGGGATCTTCGGGTTTCTTGCAAAGATTGGAAATAGATTCCATGACTCCAAGTCAGCCATATGCAAGACACAGTGAGGTATATACTAGGCTGAGCCTCACGGTTCTTGTAGGGCAACTGTGCCTTTAGTCATAGGACCATGAAGATTCTCTATCAATGTGGACTTGTTCTATCCACAGTGGGAAGAACTGCTAGCCCAGGGATGGCATGGGATGCTGTAGGGAAAGAGCCTTTGAGGTTACAGCTTTTCTCAAGGAACTCAATGTTTTGTTTTGCCAGCAGAGAGAGGTGGAGCTGCAGAAGCAACTGCTGGGCCATTCTGTGACATTTAAGGAGACGGTCACATTTGTGTGCAATGGCTCTTTTGTGTGCGGAAAAATCTAGCATCTCAACCCAACCTACAACAATCCTAAGAGCCACCAGAGCTGCCAAGGTCGACTCTGATCAGTGGGGTTGAACAAGGTGGCTTTGATTCTTTTTCTCTTCATCTTCTTCTCACTTATGTGAGGGTGATCCCTTAACATGATACAGAGAACACTCTACCACCTCAGAGTCTACTTCCAGGACATTCCATCTGCAGTAGTCATACTCTCCGTTCTCCTTAGCCAGGACTCCTGAAGGTGACAGTGATCACACAGCCACTCAGGACGTGGCCTCAGCTCTCCTCTTGCTTTCAAGCTCTCTGGGGGGAAAAGGCATGTCCAATGTCAGGGAAAGGACACAGCCTCCAGGTGCAGCCTAAGGATGAGGCCAAGGCCTTCCCTGAGTGTACCCAACCCCAGACCTTCTTCACACAGTCCCTTAGCATCTTAGCAAGCCCTGCAGACTGCATCTGCTTGTGCTTGCTCCCTCCCAAGCCCCCGGCCTCCACCTTAGAGCCTCAGGCATCTCTTTCTTGGGCCACCATGGCTCCTGGCCTCTGGGCAGCTTATTCTCTGCATTGTGGCTGAAATGTCTTTTGAATCATTGAGTCTTCTACTTCTGAAATCTGTTATTGTTTTTTTTTTCCTCTCAAATTAGCTGTCTTTTGATTCACAGCAGTTTGCTTATGTGATGTGTAGTTGCCCTTCCATATTTCTCAAGGATACTAAATAAGTGGATTTAAGCCTTTCTGCTCTGATCAGAGTATTAGCCGCCCTCTCAGTCATAAACTCACTCTTTGCAGAGTCTGCTGATACCTGTTTGGATATCATCCTCTCATGTTTGTGTGCTAACCTCCGCATTTGGTCTCTGCCATGAAATCCTGGCTGTACTTTAGCAAGCCTATGGGGAGGGAGGAAAAGCCATTGCTTCAGTTGCATGGGGGAGGGATATCAACCAAGCCACCACGAAGGCAGCTCACTGTTCCATTTGCTTTGTGGGAGGGGATTACTGGGGATTGAGTCCAGGTCCCCACCTACAGTAAGCAAGCTCTCTGTCACTTAGTCATCTACCTGTACTGGCTGCTCATCTCTCCTAGGTGCTTTTCTCCGGGATCCAATCTGTCCACATACCCAAGGTTCATGCTGAAGGGGTCCATCTAAAAGCAGGAATATCCCTACCTGGCCTGAAACCGCCTCCCTGATCATGCAAAGCAAAGGGCATCTTCAGAGGCACCTTCTTCTTCATTGTCTGGATCATAAAAGTTCATTAGCTATTTGCTAGCTTGCAAAAGACCTCCCCCGCCTGAACCAAAGTCTGTGAAGCAGAGGCTGGGTCTGTCTGGACCACCCACTTGTACCTGGTTCTTACCATTGCACTTGACACATTTACTTCAAGAAATAGTTATTGAACAATGTCTTGTTTTTGCTTTTACATCAGACTTCTTTCTAAAGAAAGGATTCTTAGCTAAACACAGATAACAGCTGCAAAATAGGGTATGCCATCAGATGGGAGCAAGGGACTTGCTTCTCCTTGGAGTCTGTGGGGTGGAGGAACAGCAGGGCTTCCTTGGCACAACCCCCTTTCCCTGCTTCTGGGAAAATTACCTCTCTGTCGCTGGCCTCCTGTCCTGGCTCAGGAGTCTGACTTCACCTTCCTGAAAGCAGGAGTTTGGTTTTTTTTTTTTTTTCCTTCTAAATTCTGCTGCCTGCTGCCAGCAGAGAGAGAGAGAGAGAGAGAGAGAGAGAGAGAGAGAGAGAGAGAGAGAGAGAGGTGGAGCCTGCAGAGGCTGCTGCTGGACCATCCGATGCCGTTCAAGGAGACAGTCACATTAGTCACTGGGTCCTGGGGTCTCAGCGAGCAGTATATGCAAAGATGAAGAGGGAGAGGGCTTCGTGCTGCACCATCTTTGAGTCATCCCTGGGTGTCAGCACTCCCACCCCACCCCTGAGCATGACTGTGTCATCTGCAGCCATCTGCCCAGCCTCTCAACAGTGGTGCCAGCTGTAGTAGCTAAGAGGACCTCCCCCAAAAGAGGATGCTACTGAGGCTGAAGAGGAGGGGCCTTTAACCATTTTAGCCCCTCCCCTACTGTTTTATAAGTAAAGAAACTAGGCCACAGCTGAGATGACTGGCCCAAGGTCACCCCAGTAAAAATAGGGGAGCTGGGACCAGAATGAAGGGCTCCTAATACCCAAAGGTACTGGGACCGCATCAAGGAATGCTCCTTCTCTTTCATCTTGTCTCTGCTTCATCTTGTCCTCTAGACTCTTCTCGCCATTCTAGCCCTGTGTGGCCCAGCCTCAAGGACACCCCTGCCCCACTCCCGTGCAAGCTGCATCTTCCTGCTTGGTTCTAAAGGTCTTGCTGACTTCTGGTTATATGGTACTGGCCTAAACAATGCTCCCTGAATGGTTGCAAGCAGAGTGTGGAAGCCACATCTGGGGTGGGGGTGGGGAGGTGGTGGAAGCTGCATCTGGGGTGTGAGTGTGGGCATAGGGGGGCACGGAGCAAGAACTGGCTGTAGCCAGGATGTATGCTGACCAAGGCTGAGGACACTCATTTCCTTCCCAAGAGACTGAGTTTGACTTTCAGAGCCCAGAGCAATGCCCTGGGATGAGAGGCATCCCCAGACCCCTCCCTGGGCAATGGCTACTTTAACAAGCCCACACTGCCTTGGCCTTTGTACTTCCAGCCTCGTCCTCACTGCTGTCAAGTCTCCTCTTTTACTTTGATCCTCTCAACAGACTGTCATTCCCTTTTTAAGAGATGTCACCATAGTTGGCATCACTTGAGTCCTCTACCAAGCACACTCGCTTATTTCTCTGTCTCTTGGTCCTCCCAGGGGTCACTTTGGGCAGAATTGTGTCCAGGACCTGTCATCTCTGGTTCTGAAAGCTTGGCTGGCTGGAATCTGACCACCTGAGCCAGAAACCTGGTGCAAAGAGGAGGATGGGAGGCACCGGTAATGGTTTAAAGGCCAACCTGCAGTTAAGTAGGGTTTGGGGAGTGGGTAAACAAACGGCAGCTTGGTTATGTCACAGTCAGGTTATGCTCTGACATAGGGGTGCCTGGGAAACCTGGTCTGAAGGCCTACACGGCTGAACTGAGAACTGAGGACTGCAGAGCCCAGTCCTTCCGAGAGCATTCTCTAGAGTGTGATCCATGGGACACTGGGTCTATGATACACTCTGGCAATAAACGGTTCAGAGATCAGCCAAGTTTGGCACTCACAGCTCCCTGCAAATCTGTGCGTCCCTCTTGCCAGTCTGTCCCAGTACCCTTGGCTCTGACCCATCAGGCAGTAAGAAACATGAACAACAACCACTCTATGTCTGCTGACCTTAAAGCCTGGCAGATACCTGGGCCTTGTCAGGCCAAGAAGGCTCTGTAGAGGTGTCTCCTTATGTCCCCAAGATCAGGGCTCAGGGACTCCCGGTTTTGCTTTGGATTTTGTCTCCTCTTATTTGAATTTCTGGAGAGAAAACAAACAAACCAAACCAAACAAACAAAAAAATACCTTCAAAACCAAAAACTAACTAGTTAGAGCCCAGAGAAGAGCTGGCCAATGAAAGGCAGAGTTGGAGCATTACAGCATCAGCGAGACCGCCCATTGGCCGGCCTGCCCTGAGGAGATGCGGCTTCCCGCCCCTCCACGCGGTGCGGAGTCCGTGCGGGCAGCTCTGTGTGCGCGCCCCAAGATGCCCGGCGCGCGCCCCTGGCCTCCAGCCGGGAGCTCTGGGTATTTGCGCGCGGCCCAGCGAGCCTTAGACAGCCGCAGGATGGCAGCGGAGTCCGCGCTCACCAGTGGAGGCTGCGGGGACGCGTGGCGCTGGGCTTCTCTGCATTGGGGAGGCGGCCTGCAGAGCCCAGGACTTCCAAGGACTGCAGAGCGGCAGGACTTGGTCCCTGCGCCCATCGTTGTGTTGTGGCTGGGTGCGTTTCCTGTCCGCTTTTTAGCGTTACTTTAACCACCATCTCTGAATTGTGCTGGGCATATTGTTTCTGGAATGAGGGCTGCATTCCCAGTTCCCTCGTTACTAGATAAGACTAACTTGGCAGCCAAGGGCTTTCTGGCAGATGTCTGCTATAATCCCAGCCTTCCAGAGGCTGAGTCAGGAGGACTGCTGTGGGTTCAAGACCAACAAAATGAGACCTTGTTACCGCCTCCCCCGCCCCCCCTCGCCAAATCACAACAAAAATAAAGTCAGGGAAAACGAGTGTGTGTGTGTGTGTGTGTGTGTGTGTGTGTGTGTCTGTTTGCCACAGGGAACTAGTTATGTTATTGTGGGGCTGGCACTTCTGAAATCTGTGTACTCAGCGAAGGGTTAATGGAACTACTCAGGAGTTGGCAGGCAGGGTTTCCCTGCATTTTTTAATGGTCCCAACTGACTGGACTAGGCCCACTCATTTACCCTGTGGAGGGAGAAACACTACAGAATTATCTTAATTGAACGTGAGGGAAACACCATAGCTGAATCATATTCCCTCTGACCCTCAGGATCCCAGAATGTGACTATTTCAACAAATCTGTCAGGAGACCTAGAGACACACAGCAGCACTGGGGTGTGTGGGGGGTGGGGTGGGGTGGGGTGGGATGGAATGGAATGGAATGGAGGTGGGGTGGTTAGGTGTGTTACATGGGCAGAGTCAGCTAGCTGATGGGAGAGGTCTCTGAGAAACCAACTGGCTCTGCTCTGGCCTCTTGACTTCTAGTCCTCTGCAAAGGAGGAAAATATTTCTGTTGTCTAAGCTGTACTAGCCAGTGGCACTCTGTATGGCCCTAGATACCCAGATACAATACTGACACAAGCTCAGTCATTGCCGTGGTGTTTGTGTCTAGACTGCATGACAGGAGCCGTTTATCCATCTTTGGCAACTGCATAGGTTTTCATGCTATGCCAAAGGGCTTAGGTTTGAGATCTATCCATGCTGGGGGACCATGCAAGCATGTGCATGTGCTTGTGTGTGTGTGTGTGTGTGTGTGTGTGTGTGTGTGTGTGTGTGTGAGACATAGACTGGCGGGGAAAACTGAGGTCTTAGTCTGTCTTCTTTCTCATTCATTTTGTTAGTTAGCATATAGAATAAGTCACCGTATGGCCTTTGCATCCAGGTGCATCATGTTTGCAGTGCTCTGACTCCTAACATAACAGCTGTCCCCTCATCAGAGCAGCTTTGACTGCTTACAGGAGACCCTCAAGATCCAGCCTGTTGACTATTGGCATTCTCTGTGGAAGAAAGGGTTAGAGATTCCAGTCTCTCCCTCCTGCACCTCCTAGTCATTTGTATGTAATTCTGCCTTAAATGTTTGCAGCCTTGTGGTCTTGGGGACCTTAGAACGTATACCCTGTGAACAGTTAGCTGAAAGGGTTTCATCTGTGATTCCATGTATGCAGCTATAAAGTCACCACCATGTCAAGGTGAGATTTTTCTAGGAGCATAGCTACCCTGGAGTTCTCCATACTCCTGAAATAACTCCTTATCAATGTTCTATAAGTAACATTCCAGGTTAGAGGATTATCCCCCAAGTAGGTGAAATTGTTGATATTCTATAAGAGGGCATATATGTGTGTGTGTAAATATACATATATGTATATATATGTATGTGTGCATATATATATATAATAGATCTGTGAGTAGTGACTGTGGTGCTTATGAAAACGGTCCTTTCAGATACCTAGTGTCCTAGTGTGGGCATTTATGCTATATATATTATCAAGCAGAGGGAGGAGAGACTTAGGAACAACTTCGATATATATATACCTGCTTATGAAAGAAACTGTGTTTGTCTGAGGTTAGGCTCTTCTTGAAATCTAGTTTCATCACCTTCCGAGCAAATGATACATTTTCATTCATCTTTGTGGTTGAATAAAACTCCCTTGTGTATATGTACCACAGCTTTATCCATTAATCTGCTGACCGTCATATAGGCTGATTATGAATGGTGCTCTAGTAAACTTGGCTGAGCAGGTATCTCTGTGGTACGCTGTTAAGATCAAATCTGGCTTTTAGAAAGATCTCTCTTGAAGCAGTGCTCTGTGAAGGAGAGAAAGTACCCTGAAGGAGCAAGCTGTCACCAGGCCCAGGGGTCAGGTGGCTACTCCTGCGAGAGGCCAGTGGAAGGAAGATGCTGTCAACCCAAGTAAAGAAGGTGACTGAGCGCTCTTTTGAGGGCAGCCCTGGTACAGGTCAAGCAAGGCATTCTTTTTTTATGCATGTTGAATTCGACTTTCCTGGAACATTCCAGAGGGATCACACTGGGGCCATTTGTTATATAGTGTCAAGTCCAAGTTGGGTTATAAGCAAAGATTTCCATATCTTTACTCATCCAGAATTAGGAGCCAGTAATCTTCCCACCATATTTGCCGTGTCAGTCCCAAATTTCCCAAACATCTGTGGCCATTTCTCCCCACTCCTTTCCTGCCTCCTTCCCTCCTCTTCCTTCTTTCTTCTTAAAAATATAATAGTGTGTGTGTGTGTGTGTGTGTGTGTGTGTGTGTATGCATGCCACAGAATGTGTATAGAGAGCAAAGGACAAATTTTAAGAGTTCCTTTTTTTCTTCTACTATGTTCATCCTTGATATGGAACTTAAGATGTCAGGTCTGGTGGCAGACTCCTTTACCCGCCGAACCATCTCACCATCCTCCTTTTTCTTAAACATTTAAGAAACATTTCTTAAACCTTCTTATAACATTTCCATTATCAGGATAAGTTTTAGAAAGACCTCAGCCCCCATAGAGGACTCTCATCATGTGATGAAGGCCCAGTTGCTGTTCATAGACAACACAATTTGTAGTCTGCTGGATCGGGGCTCATGTTCAAATATAGACTCTTTGGATGTCTCCCCCAGATACCTAAGATGGGATTGAATGTTTATAGGAATCTGTCTGAGATGTGTTTCGAAGTGTGGCTGTTGTTCTGAGTTCCCTCTCTCCCCATTTGCAACTTTCTTCCATGAACCAAAACCTATTCCTAGTCAGGGTCCTCTTAATCTCTTACTCTGAGTAGGTAGACAGGAGGCAAGCAGAGGAATTTAGGAATGACTTAGCGTTAGATCTGCTTCTTTTAAAATATGATTTATTTGTATTATTTTAAACACGTGTATATGTGTGTCTCTGTGGAAGGGTGTGTGTAGATCCCCTCTGATGTCAGACACGTCAGATCCCGCTGCAACTGGAGATCAGATGGTTGAGACGCACATGTTGTGGATGCTGGGAACTGAATTCCTGTCCTCTGCAAGAGCGGTCCTTATTCTCAACAGCTAAGTCATCTCTCCAGACCCTACAGTCTCCCTCTTGATGTATGGACCCAGACCAGTCTTTGCCAGTCTCCCACCCTGGCCAGTACTTGCTACCATGTCCTTGAGCCTCTGGTTTTCTCTGAGTCTCAGCGTCAGTTCGGCAGAAGAGACACATGCAGGGCTACTGTGATGAATCTAGAGAGATACCTAACACAGGAGGGCCACACAAAATCCAGCAACGCCAGGGTTTTCTGCTCCTGAAAACTGTCTTTAATTACTCTCCGTCCCTTCCCAATTAAATAAAGCGGAGCAGCAGGAACAGCAGCCAGGAAACACGCTCTGAGGTACTTTTCGGCACTGCCTGCTGGAGGAACATTAGCATCCCCAGCGGTTATGAATGCCATGCTCCGCCCACACCAGGAGCCCCTGGATCAAGTGTGTTCCTCTTGATTGCTTTGTTTCTGTGCCTCTCTGTCAGGTTCTCAAGGGCTATGTTGCTGCCTTTATCTGGGGAACTCAGAGTTAAGCCTTTCACCTCCATTTATTAGGCACAGCAGCTACAGGAACTCTATGTTGCCCAGTAGGGACTTTAGCACCCAAGGGGGAATAGCTGTCCCTCCGTGAAGCTGTGATATCCTTTAGAAGCCAGTGAGCTGCTTTCTGAGGTGGTCTTTGTTATTTTCCTGGCTTCCCAAGGGAAGGCAAAAATCCTGGGGAGTCTGCTGAGTGCCTGTCCACCCTGCTCATTTGGCTGTGCACAGTCTTCAGTGCAGTTCCTTGAAGGAGAACATCCTATGGCCACGGGCCCTCTGATGAGACCGCTGTAAAGTCCTGCTAGACTTGTACACACAACAAGCCCTTTGACTTTGGGATCCTTCAGGAGCTTGAGACCGAAGGTTCTCAGCCTACCTTGGCAGAGCCACTCTCGCTGTTTCCCACCCCACAGGCACAGTCCTAAGATGTTTTCTGTGCAAACAGAAGGTGGTGGTGGCAGTGATGATGTCCACAGCAGTAAATCAAGGTCCTCCATTTGTGGGTGCGCACGTGTATGCACGTGTGAACTGGGGACAAGGCATTGTCTTGTCCAACATCTACTTTCAGACTTAATCCACCGGCAGCTGCAGCATCCTGCTTTGTGAAGTGGGAAGCTGGAGGTCAAAGCCATGAAGGACAGTGCCAGACCTTGCACTTTTGCACAAACAGATCTTGTGCCTAGATCTCGCTGCATGAAGCTGGCCCACCCCTTTAGCTTATACAGCAAGATGTCTTTTTGAGGGTTGCACCCCCTCTGCCATGTCCATTCTGATGTCACGCCCCGCCCCGCCCCGCCCCCCCGGGGTGGGGGGGGAAGGCTACCGCCAAGCTAGCCGCTCTTCCTCTGGGGCTCCAGGGGCTTTAGGGCTCACTAGCAGAGGGAGGAAGTGGGCTCTGTGGCTCTGCCCAGCTGGGAGGACAGGGCCGAGAAGCCTGGTTGCCTATTGATTGACTGAAATTGGATTTGTTGACACAAACTGCCAGTATTTCACAGTGATGAAAGGATTGCCCACCGGCCTTATAACAAGCACAGATTTCCCTGAGGGCCTCCAGAGCTGCTGGCGTGGTTCTTTTGTGAGGGGAAGGAAGCAATTAGGAGGGGGGGGGGATGTTATTAGGTCTTATTGCTTCCCTCAGCTCCTGTGCACAGCTCGCAGCACTGTTTGGAATTTGGGGGCTCCCAGTCCTACCTGCCATGGGTTCTGTTTGTCTCCCTCTCCTCCGTCAAACCAGGCTGGAGACCAACACAGCCCGTGATCGCTGACTCCAAAGCATATGGCGAATGCATACACAGATTTGGGTCACCCAAAGAAACCAGCAGGTGGAACCAGCTTTTAGCAGACTTTAAAAATAACAACATCACTTGGGATAAATACAAACCCATGAACGCAGGAGACACACATATATCTCTCCCTGGCTTCCTCCATCACCGTGTTTTGTCTCACTAAAAATGTTTACAGTGGCATGGTTTAAAGGTGTAGTCAGCTAAGCCAGCCAGCTACACTCTCTGGCAGATGTGAAGGGAAGGAATAAGGGAGGAGGCTGGGCTCTTTAGGGATGCAGTTGCTTGCAGACATCAGGGATATGCACGGGAGGAGGGGCAGGTGTGTGAGGGGGAGAGGTGAGAGCAAGCGTCAGAAATAATGCCGCCTTATACTGTACAGATGCTATTTTTGCTGTGATGAACTATACATAGCATAAAATGGACCTTCACAACCATTCTTAGCTGTACGGTTCTGGGGCGTTGAGAATGTCTGCAGAGGTGTACAGCCGTCACCTCCAGCCAGCTCTAGGACCTTTCCTCTTCCCAGCAGAAAACCCCACATCCCTAAGTCCCAATTCCTAATTTCCCTCTCAGCCCACAGGGTGCTCTCTCTGCACCTCTGAAGTTCCCGCAATTCTAGGGGTCTTGCCTGAGTGGAGTTACACAGACCGCTCTGTATTTTTCTACCTGAGACTTAGTTCACCTAAAATGATATCTTCCATGTGACCCACATTGCATCATGGGGTATTTCCTTCCCCAAAAGTTTGGATAATATTTCACGTGGGTAAAGGGCACCTTGGTGTTGCTTATCTGCTATCCACTGATAGGCACTTTCTTCTTTCTTCTTTCCTTCTTCTTCTCTTCTCTTCTCTTCTCTTCTCTTCTCTTCTCTTCTCTTCTCTTCTCTTCTCTTCTCTTCTCTTCTCTTCTCTTCTCTTCCTTTGTTTTTCCTGTTATGACAAAGCCCCTGCTTTCCATTCTTCTGTGTACCCAACCAACCATAAGTGGGACTGCTGGGCCACAGCAACATTCTATGATGTTT
Source organism: Mus musculus (assembly GCF_000001635.26). Lineage (NCBI taxonomy): Eukaryota > Metazoa > Chordata > Mammalia > Rodentia > Muridae > Mus > Mus musculus. Next base: position 36,585,113 of record NC_000079.6, read on the forward strand.
TTTAGGACCTGCCATATTTTTTTCCACAGCAGCTAATCCATGTCACCACTTTGCAGTCCCACTAGCGGTGGGCAAGGGCTCCACTTTTTCAGTGTCTTATATAGTTACTGTTTTTTACTTTGCTTTTCATGATCGTTAGTTTTTTTTTAATCACTGTTGGCAATATATATATGTGTGTGTGTGTGTGTGTGTGTGTGTGTGTGTGTGTGTATACCTGGGTTTATTTTGACTTACATTTCAAGGGGATACAGTATACCTTGGTGGGGGAAGGCACGGCTCCAGGAACATGAGGCAGTTGGTCACATTGCATCTACAGCATCTACAAGTGCACATATGCACCCATGTGCACATACATGTATATACACATATATGGAATCCAGAGGGCAAAGTTGGTTACTGATTGTCATTCCCCAAATGCCATCAGCCTTCTTTTTTTTTTTTTTAATCTTCCTTTCTTTCGTTCACTCTTTTGATACAGGGTCTCCCATTAACCTAAAAGTTGCCAATTAGGCTGGTCTGGCTGGCCAGAAAAACCAGGATTCTTCCATCTCTGTCTCCCTAGAGGTGAGATTAGAAATAAATACACTACTGTACTCAGATTTTTGTGTGGCATCTAGAAATCGAATTTATGTTCTCGTGCTTGCAAGGCACGCACTTTACCTACAGACCCATTTACCCAGCTACAGGAGGCCTATTTCACACTCAAACCACAACGGACTATTTGTATATAACAGTCATAAAGTAATATCTCACTGTGGTGGCAACTTGCATTTACCTAAGGACTAGGGAGGCGGAGTACCTTTTAATAGGAGGCTGACATTTGTATATCTTCTTTGGAGAAGGTGTATTCAACTTTAATGTCCATTTGTAATTGAGTTGATTGGTTTATGGTTGTTGTATAATGTTATTTTAACTAGAGTTATGGGTTGACTCCTTGCTGTAAAGAAGAAATGAAGCCCTAGTTTTCCCAGACTTGGGTTCCCAATTTCCCATCTTTCTACCAGCCACACTGTCATCTGCCTCCAAGAGGCTGAGATGTGATACAAACGTTTGCAGACTTCACATTTCTTTTTTTTTTTCAAACATTATTTATTTAAATGTATGTGAGTATACTGTTGCTCTCTTCAGACATACCAGAAGAGGGCACTGGATCTCATTGAAGATGGTTGTGAGCCACTATGTGGTTGCTGGGAATTGAACTCAGGACCTCTGGAAGAGTAGCCAGTGCTCTTAACCACTGAGCCATCTCATCAGCCCAGATGTCACATTTCATTGTGGATAGAAACACACATGTAAAATGATGGTTACAGGTGATCAACTAAGTGGACATCCAGAAAATGGGGACTAGAAACTGGATCATTTGAAAGACTTAATTGCCAAGAGACAATCAGAGTGGAGTGTAAAATAATTCTACATTTTGTCCTCAACAATCAAGACTAATCATCTGCAATGGATAAAATTGGCTTCTGGTCATGTTGTGGCCATCTTTTTGATTGTTAATTAGTATGAGAAGGCCTAGCCCACCATGAGTGGCTCCATCCCTAGGCAAGCAAATCTGGGCATGTAAGAAAGGTTGCTGAATATGAGCCTGGGAACAAGCCAGTAAGCCAAGTTCTTTCATGGCATCTGCTTCAGTTACTGCCTCCAGGTTCCTGTCTTGGCTCCATTCCTTGATGGACTGTGACCTGCAAGATGTAATAAACCATTTCTTCTCTAAGTTGTTTTTAGTTAGAGTGATTTTCACAGCAAGAGAAAGCAAACCAAAACACCATCACAACATGTTAATTGAAAGAATTAAAGTGTCAATGCTACTTAAAAGACTTGATGCAATCGTGTTAAAATACCAATACTAATTTTTTTTTACAGAAACAGATAAAATAATTCTAAATTCAAATACAATCACAAAAGACTTCACATAATCAAACAACTTTGAGAAGTTGAATGGTGCTGGAAGCATCAGAATCCTTGATTTCAAAGTATATTGCAAAGCTAAGCTAATTAAAACTGCATGGCACAGACACATAGGCTTGACAGAGCAGGATGTACAGCTTGGAATAAACTTATACACATGGTCAAGTAATCTTCTGCACAGATGCTAAAAATACACAGTACAAAAAGAATAGTCTCTTCCATAAACGGTGCTGGAAAAACTGGGTATTCAAATGCAAAAACAAAAAAGAAGAAAATAAAATCCCCAAACGTGATTGGATACTTATTTCATTTTTTAATTAAAAAATATTATTATTTTATGGGTATGGCTGTTGTGCCTTACAAATATGTCTATACCCCATATCCATACCTGTGCCTATGAAAGCCAGAAGAAAGCATCAGGTCAGGTTCCCTGGAACTGGAGTTACAGATGGTTATGAGCTACCTTGTAATACTCTGGAAGAACAGTCAGTGGTCTTAACTGCTGAGCCATTTCTCTGGCCTGTAAATCCTTATTTTAAATCATACACAAGGATTACTGAAAGACTTAATTGTAAGGTCTGAAAACCAATAATTCCTGGAATAAACATGTAGGAGAATCCCCACCGTATTGATCTTGGTAATGATTTATTTAATTGTATAATAATTATTTTAAACCTTTCTGCAATGTGCATTTGATGTGTGTGTGTGTTCATGTGTATGAAGAGTATGGTATGCCACTGTGCACATGCAGAGGTCACAAGACAAACTCAAGTGCTGGTGCACATCTTCTGCCTTGTCTGAGATGTGATCTTTTGCTGCTGTGCTCATCAGTATAGCTGGTGCACAACTCCCAGGATTCACATGCCTTCACCATCTTGCTACAAGACCACCACAGTATTTACAGGTACTTGCCTGGCTTTGCGTGGGTTCTGGGCATTCGACAGATCTTCATGCATGGCGGGTACTTTTACTCCCTGAGCCATTGCCTCATGACAATAATGATAATTTTGATATAACATTAAATTGGAGGTAACAAAATGCAAATGAACAGGTGAAGCTACATCAAACTAAAAGCATTCTGGACCACAAGAGAGTCATCAAAGAGTAAAAAGGCAGCCTGCAGCCCTGAAGGAGATATCTACAAACAATATACAAAGGAAACATTAATATCCAAAAATGTATAAAGAATTTGTACAACTCAATAGGAAAAAAAGAACAACTGGATTTAAAATGGCCAAGAGATTTGTGTTAATTTCCTCCAAGAAGACACAGAAATGGTACACGGAAGTGCAGATATCTTTGGCGATCCAGAGCCGAATTCCAAACCCCACGGAAACCTCACCGTGAACAGGCCTGGGTGGCCAGAGTGAGTGGGCAAGGGAACTCTTTGTATTACTGATAGAATATAAACCAAAAGACCATTATGGGAAACAAGGACATCCCTGCTGAGTTTGTCACCCAGCATTAATGTTCCATATATGTATGTGTATGTGTCCACAAGATCAACATCATATCTTAAAGCAATACCCTGTATTCATTGTAGGATTGTTCCTAGTAGCCACACCAAGCAAAAAAGCAGCAAGCTAAGTGTCCATCCAGAGACAAATGGATAAAGAAAATGGATACAGGTTGTGATACTCACTTGTGTAAAGTCAGCCTCTAAGAAGCAGAAATCCCTGCTGTCTGCAGTAACAGGAACCCGGAGGACATGGTGCTAAATGAAATAAGCCAAGACCAGCGATGGGTATGGAGAGATGTTGAACAAGAGGTATACAGTTTCAGTTATGTGAAGTAAATCCCGGAATTCAGTTGTAACTACAACTAGCAGTGTTGTGTGTTGTGTGATTGACTTTGCTGAGAAGGCCTTGGTGTTCACCACACCAAAAAACATAGGAACTGTAAGGGGCAGGGTGTACTTGCTAGGTTTGCTGTGACTATTTCAGAGTATCCATATAGCAAATCATTGAGGTACATACTTTAACTATCTATAGTATTTAACCATCAACTGTACCTTGATAAAATTGGGGGTATGGTACGATAGGAAGAATAATGATCCCTAAAGGTGTCCACGTCCTAGTGATAGATCTGTGGCTCTCATTACTCAGCAGGGGGCAATTAGTTGCCTGTGGATTTAAAGTTACTAATCAGCAGACTTTGACAGGGAGCACTAATTATCTAGGGGTGATTACTTAGGGTGGGGACCGTGAGATCCCAAGGGTCCTTCCTTGTAAGTAGAACAGGCAACCAGGGAGTCAGGGATGTGCTAGCAATCTCAGAGCATCAGGCTAATTAGACAAGAGAAGGACTGGAGTGGCTGTGGCTGCCTTGGAGGAAGGGGCAGAGAAAGATACACAGAGCTGAACTGGGATTAGAGCAGTCGGGACAGATTTAAATCAGCAGTAACAATTGCAACAAGGGACCAAGCCCATGAGGAGCTGAACTCAGCTTTGATTTATGTAGAGGCGAATGGGACCTTTAAAGGGAGGAGGAGGGGGCTCAGAGGAAGGGGAGCAAGTGAGCAGAGCCAGGAAAGTGAAGTAACCAAGGGTCAGCCTGTGCAGAAAAAATTGTGTCAGATACATAATTGTTGGAGGTCCTCCTCACACCAGGACTGGAAAACATGGGGCATCTTTGAGTTTTCTCAGGCACGGCCTTTAGAAGAGGTTAAGGTCATCTTTGAAAGTGGCATTGAGCTGTCACAACATGTAGTACTTGCTCCAGTCTACAGAGCAAAGAGGAGGTCTAGGGGAGAGGATCCTGGGAGGATTTGGTCAAGCAGACAATCTTGCTTAGAGTTGGAGCTAAAGACACATGCAGCCTGAGAAGCTGGAGGAAGCCAGAGACCAACCTCTCCTCCAGGATGTCCAGGCTAGACCACGGCCTTGCCAGAGCCTTGACTCTAACCTAGGGACTTCTGTCCTCTAGACCTGAGAGATAACAAGCCTGCAGAATCTCTGGATACCTGCATTTACATTTGTGGTTGTTTGTCATACTGAATATAGAACGAAGAGAAGCCGCCAAGGCAGAAAAAACAAGATCTCAGGAGTGTAAATAAGTCTTACAGAGGGTGGCAGAGGATCTCAGCAAGGCAAAGGGCTTGCTTTGGAGGGATAACTGCTGCAGTGGCTAAGGTGCTTTCCTTGTGCTGGCATGGTTCAAAGTCTCAAGGGTATTTTCTGCTAAACACTGTTGTGGTCCAGGTGAAAAAGGTCTGGGTTGACTGAGTAGTCTAAAGCCACCAAAGTGGTAGCTGCTGAGGGAGAAACACACCAAACAGGTATGTGTGACCACAGTGCAAACACAATAGACCACAAAGCTGGTGTGGCCCTCCCCCAGCCTAAAATGATGGGTGAGGCATTGTCGAGCGTAGCTCTGACCCTCAGAGCCTAGGTTGTATCTTTTGGAAGCAGAGGGAAGCCTTGGGGAGCTTGTTGTCCCTACTCCTGTGTCCCTGTTGGTAGTAAACTAAAGTCCAAGAGGTCTCATCGTTCCCTCCCCTCACTCTCCCTCCCTCTCATAAGGGGTTGCTGGCTTTTTGTCTGGCTGAACCCAGCAGCAGCTGGGAAGTGTGGTCTGCTTCTAAGCCCTGGCCTGCCTGTGACCTCCTTGCTTCTCTGTGGTCAGGTTGGGAGAACAGCAGAGAGTCTGGAAAGAAACGCCTTCAATGTCAAGACCAAGACATCAGTTATCTGGATTACTCTGCGTAATCGGGATTTACTTGGCAGCAAGATGCGGGAAGAATTCGTAGAGGTTTCCCTGTTACTAGGACCATGGCATTATGTATGATAGCTGAAGGTCAAAGAAACCCAAATGTCCATCAGCCGAGAGTGATCTGTCCACGCAATGTTATATTATTTAACCATAAAATGAAGAAACAACAGGGATAAAGCTTGAGGACATTTCACTCAGTGAAATAAGCTTGTCCCCAAGGACCAAGTATTGTATGATTGTATCCCACGAAATATCCGGAATAGGTACATTTAAAGGGATAGAAAGTCGTTAGGAGTTGCTAGGGGCTAGGGGAGAATTGATAGAGTAAGAACTGAAGGGCTGTTTTTTGAAGTGGTAAGAAACTGTCCTATATTGACCGTGAACATGTTTGCACATTTCTATAAATATCAGGAAACCCATTTGACTGGACACTTCAGAGGGTAAATCATGTGGTATAGGGTATATCTCAGTGATGTCATCAGAAAGAAGCAGCTGGGGGAGCTATCCTAAGCTAGTAGCCCACCTGTGGATGTTGAATAAAAATGGCACCCATAGTCTCATATATTTGAATGCTTAGTCACTATGGGACTGGAACTGTTTGATGGGATTAGAAAGATTAGTGGGTGTGGCCTAGTTGGAAGAAGTGTGTCATTGGGAGTGGGCTTTGAGGTTTCAAAATCCCATGATGGGCCCAGTCTCTCTCTGTGTGCCTGCAGATGGGATATAGATGGTGTTGGGCACATTCAGGGTTGACCTTTCCTCTTCAGCTAAATCTTTCTGGAAATGTTCTCATAGGTACTACCGGATGTGTGTTTCCAAGGAAATTTCAAATCCAGCCAAGGGGCTGGTGGGAGGCCTGTCAGAAAAGTGCTTGGCACACAAGTATGTGAGTCTGAGTTCAGATCTCTAGCACCCACACAAGAAGCTAGGTGGTATGGTGTAGTATAGGTAGATCCCAGCATCAGGGAAGCTGAGATAAGGGGATATTGGGGGTTTGTTATGGTCCAACCAATTGTCAAGCTCCAGATGTGGTGAGAGACCCTTGTCTCAAAAAATAAGGTGAAGAGCAATAGAGGAAGACACTGGCCTATGAGCCCATGTGCACGTACAGCTATGGACAACAGATATCGAAGTCTTAGTTCATGGGTGTTTCTGCCCAGAGTGCCTAGATAGCTTGCCCCAGACGAAGCTGCTTGATGCTTCATCAGTTAGGTTGACTCACTGGTCCCTTATCCCAGAACATGCCCTACTTTACAATTCCCACTTGGAAGCACTGTCCTAGTAGAGTCACCACAGGTGTGACGCACACAGCTCTGATGATGCCAGGCACATCTTGTCCCATTGTCTGGACATACCACGCAGTGGACTATTGTAGGCAGTTGGGACCACACTACGGGTGTCTAGGATTCTGATTCTGTTGTCTGGTGACTTATAATTGTCCCTGGTTTCATATTATCACAGATTGATCAATTACACCATCCCTCTTCCTTCCCAGATCGTTTATCACAATGCTGGAGCATCCTGCCAGGAGACAGAGCTGATAGAGACCTCACTATCGGTTGACATTTGTTCATTAATAGGCCCTGCTGGGTATGTTTGTTCAACCAGTTATGTGTGAATCACCCAACACTTCTGCTACTCAACCTACATTTTTTTCCATCTGTTTCTGGAAATATTCCTTTTGGTCCTTTAGCATATATATTATGTTCTGTTACAATAGCTGCTGCTGTTTACCTAACTGGGTCAGATGCCATGGCAGCAGGGGGTCGTGGCTTGTTCTTCTTCACTTGACTTCCTTTGAACACATGAGACACCTTTGCTGAACCTTTGGATGAGCCCCTGCAGCTGGCCACATAATTAATTTGCCTACTTTCTAATTTTTTTTCCTGTTCTGACTCTGCTGTATATTTTTGTTTGAAATGACATGTGAAGAAAATTAGATTTGCTTTGAATTCTTGTTTTGAGTGAATTCACTCTGTTTAATCTAATAGTTGGATTATAGGAATGTATATGAGGCAGGGAAGAACAGGAAAAAGCTTGCCTTAGGCTACCCTAGAATTGGGCTCTTGAGCTTTGAGAAGATAAACATCTCCCAGACACTAAACTTACTGAAGACTGTTGGTACTGACGGAGACAGTCTGTACTGTGTTAGGAAGAAGGACAATGCTTGGGAGAATACTCCAGTCAGAACCCCACTCCCCTCCTGGTGGGATGGGCATAGTGGTGAGGCTACCATGGAAACAGCATCAAGGCCCTTACAAAAGTAAAGAGAGAAGCACAGCATGGTCCAGCAATCTACTCTGGAGTATACACCCTAAGGAACTGACATCACTGTGTCGAAGCCTCTGTGCTGTCTCCAACCTCATAGTAACACTCTTGACAACAGCTCAGATTCAGAAAGAAACAGCAGAAGAATGGGTTAAGAAAATGTGTTATGCTTTTCACAGATAGCTCATTTGTAAAATGATTCCATTTCATTCAACCTTTGAAAAGGAGGAAACCAGGGGCTGGAAAGATGCCCCAGTGGTTAAGAGCACCTACTTGCTCTTGCAGAGAATCTACATTTGGTACCCAGCATCAATATTGGGTTGGCGAGGCTCACAACCACCTGTAACTCCAGTTCCAGGGGGACTTCACAGAAGTGAACATTGGGACGAGCAGGCACACATACATGCACATAAATAAGTAATGATTAAAATGAATAAAAAATAAAAAAGGAAGAAATAGCACATTGAGACAAGATGGATGAACCCGAGCAGAGTAGGCTGAGTGAGAAAAGCTGGACAAAGAAGAACAAGTATGGTGAGCACTGCAAGATCCCAGGTTCACGGGGTTCTGAGAACAGCCACAGAAGAGACAGTGGAATGGTGGTTTCTAGGGGCTGGGGGAAGGTAGCAGGAAGCTGTTGTGCAGTTAATGTGAGCTTGCAGTTATGCTGGGAAGACTGGTAATAAACATCTATCCCACAGCATTGAGCCTGGAATAAGTCATGCTGTATATATCACACTTTACATGTGTAATAAAGATCAATTTCACAGTAATTGATCTTACCACAGACATAAAACAAGGGAACAGAAGAGAGGCGCAGGAAGCTTTCCGGAAGTATTGTTTGCATTTTGATCACATCTATCCCCAACACGCCTCTCCCGCTTCTCCAAGACACCTCCTTGACATGTCACTTTCCACCTTAATGCCCTATTCTTTTGGGTGTGCTGGTGGTCACCCATTAGTACAGTCTGGAATACTGGGTGATCTTGTTGGCTTGATCTTATACAGATCTTGCGCAGGTAACCACAGATGTGGTGAGGTCGTGATCTCGATGACCATGTCATGTTCAGAAAGCAAATCACAGCATTCCTTCCTCCCACCCTCTTTTTCTCTCTCTGTTCCTCCCTCCCTCCCTCCCTCCCTCCATCCCTTCCTCTCTTTCTCCCTCTGTCCGTCCCTCCTTCCCTCCCTCCCTCCCTTTCTCTTATATTCTTTCTGCTTCCTCTTCTGTAATGTTCTCTGAGCCTTGCTGAGCAGGGAGGCGTGGTGTAGAGATGTTGTTTAGGACTAAGCACTCAGCCGTCACCTACTTTTAGAACTTTGACTGGCTTTATAAACCTCTGCATCACCTGCGGCCCACTGCAGAAAGAACCTTCTCTAGCCAAGGCTGAGAGCAGCGCTAATCATCTATGGCTGAGAGCATACATATTTAGAAGAGAGTGTGATAACATGTTCATTTAATATAATAACAGTAGTTGACTTCTCCACTGGGGTCTATGATCTCCACGGGCTTTTGACTGTATTTACAACGTCAAGCATGAATTGTCTTGACACCATCTGCATGGCTTCAGGGATTGAGCTGACTGAAGACCTCAGGTAATAAAAAAAGGCACATAGATAGGTTCTGAAAAGCTAGGCTCAGGTGGGCTGTGCTAGATCTAAATGGAGGCCACCAACTACCACATGAGCCCAGAAATGTAGTGCATTTGCTTCATACATATGCGTCAAAGAGGCAGGTTGATTGTATTCAGCTGAACAAGGAGGCATGTTCTGCTAATCTCATTATGGGGTCTCAGGTTGCAGTTATCCATCAGGAGGAAGCTGTGGTTATGCACACCGGTCAGTTGTTCATAAACATTCATACATAGACCAGAGGAAGGTTTTGCCAACCATCTGAGCATCACCCAGGGAAGGGCTTACCCATTCCCAAGGGTTTGAGGTACTGAGGTTGTTGACATGATTTTGTCTATGTTAACAATCCGCATTCAGGACTTCATCCACTCTCCACATTTGCTCAATGCCAACCGGGAAGTGGTTGGTTGCTCCATGGGCAATCTTGTCCAGCAGGTCAGTAATGTAGTCGTGAGGGTCCATCACTGTGTAATATCATTGATGTCTTTTCTCCTCCAGGAGGCTACATAACACTTTCTGGCACCATGAAAGCTAGTCAACAGGGAGAATGAGCCTAGTCAGTTCTAACTTGATTTCCTCATGTATTATACCATGTGGTATAGTGTCTTAATCAACATGGTCTCACCATCTATCTCTGGTGGACAACCATGAGCAATGGCAGTAGCCTGTGTTGTTAGGGAGCCTTTTGGATCTTCCTGACAAATTTCTCATAGGGAGGTACCCAAGGTGTTTTTTGGTTTTTGTTGTTGTTGTTATTGCTGCTGCTGTTGTTGTTTAGAAGCAGCCAGATCAGGTGAACTTGTGAGTCTTAAAGAAACTAGGAAAGAAACTTAGACACTTTGGTTAGTGTATTCTTCAGTCAGGGGACTGTAACAGCCAAAGCGCACCTGCTGGGCCAGATTACAAATGTAGTCATTTAGTGATTATAAATCTTTGCTTATTTACTCCATTTTTATTGTTTGACTTTTATGATCAATTAAACCAAGGTATAAATTCCTTGTCTGATCAAATCACTGTTCACTGTGTCAGGATTGTGGAACAGACCTCTCTCAGACACCTGGCAAGCCATTCTGAAGCTGGGCCAGCTTCCTCCACAGCCCAAACTTCAGCTTCTGCAGTGTGGGGAATATCACAGGTAGTTTTGTAAGACTTGCAGATGCTTAGACCAGTGCCCAGTACTTGCTAGTTAAATGACATGTGTTACTCTTCATTTTAAATATTAAATGTTGCATACTCACACAGTATTTTCATGGGGCTGAGTATCTAAATCTTCATTTAATTCTAAAATTAAACTAGGTCAGGGGTTGCATCATTCAGTAACTGTCCCAATGTTCAGAGCAGCTGTTACTTGTGGTGGTAAGAAATAAAAACATTTCTCTCAGGTTTTGCATGGAGCTCAGGATGGCATAGGGGGCTTGGGTTCTCTCTCAGCACTACAAGAGGAAAGAAGGGGAGGAGGGGACTTCTAGGGACCAGGAAAGAAGATCCAACACACAAACAATAATAGCATGGTTGCTGCAGCAGTCACCCAAGTACAAATAGCATTTCACAGTGTCCCATGCAGAGCTGGAGTAGCTGTGGGTTCTTGGAGGAAGCGCCTTACTTCTCTGGTCTCGTTTTCCTACTCCATCACTGCTACACTCTGAAATGAGCACAACTGGAACAAACACTTGCAAATCTAAATCCCAGCTCTGGATCTTCATAAACTATGACCTGCTACCCCAGAGCAAGTCAGGGTTGTCATAGTGAATGTGACTTTGGCCAACAGAATACAGGTGAAATGACAAAACCCAAAGTGTACTGATTTTGTATTCTTAAGTTGGCTTAAATGGTTCATGTGGAATGAGCTAGAGGCCATTATGACTCTCAGAACAACTTGTGCAATGTGTTTTTACTTCTCAGAGTTCTTCATCAAATCCAGTCAATTCATGAATAGATTAGATATAGATATACATATCAATATAGATATATAGATATTCCTATTTGAAACAAATATCATTTTCATAACTTGGTTCATTGGTCACAAATCTGTCTTAGGAATAACAGAATAACAGAGACTGGGTATGTTTTAAAGGGAGGACTTTTGTTTAGTTCATAGTTTGGGGGCTGGAAACCCAGTATCAACCTGTTACATCTGCTGAGCTGCCAGCCTGGACTGCTCTCTGCATTTCCACATGGTAGGAAAGCCATGGGTTTGGCAGAGATCATGCATAAAGCGCGACCTCTACCCAGTCTCATGCAGGAGAACTCACTACTGTTTAAATTAACTGACTACTGTAAGACAGGCATTAATTTTTAGCCTAGTGGTATCAACATGAGTTTGGAGGGGACGACCCACAAGCAAGACTTGGTGGCACTGGGAAGTGACCACTCAAGAAAGAAGATTCTGAGAACAGCAGGAGCCCTGGCTCCTGAGCTCTTCTTTTGGCATCCCTGCTCCCACTTTGATGCCCTATTCCCACTGACTCCTGCTATGGAGTTCTCTGCCTCAGCCTATTTCCTCCTGACTGCACAGGATGAATAAATGTACAAATACAGTTAGGGAGAACAATTAATTATGAATGTGGCCTGATCCAAGAGGGACACTAAGAGGAATATCTTAATCTTCGGAGAGTCATAAATAATGTAAATAATTTCCCCATGTTTTATGCAAGTAGACTTTTTTGGTGGTAAACAGTGAGATTACGTATACACATACATATATTTTTCCATCCAAAACTGTATGCAATTAGCATTTGGAAGATTGTAATTATAGCCTGACTGGGCTTTTTTGTAGGTGCTAAAATTGATTTCTTGGCTGAATTATTTTGCAACAGACTTAAACCACTAATTGTACACCTAAATGAAATTGAGTGTGAACAAATCGAGTAACTTTTATTTTACCTTGGATAATAATTTATTGATGCAGATAAAGCTCCTTAATTAAATTTGGCATAGCTGAGCCTGCAGAGGCCACACATAAAGGTATTCTGTCACCCAGCCTTTACTGATTATTTTAATTTTAGAATAATGCTCTCCTATTCTTGGAGAAAATTGGGTATCTATTGAGCCCTGCAGAGGGAGCGGCTCGTTTCAGTTTGGTAGCCTTTAGTTCCAGGTGAATAAGGACGGATCAATAGTAAGAAGTACTCCTCCTTTATAATTGTAATTAAATACAACCGAGATGAAAATATGTATCATCGTTCCCTTACACAGACTCAACCTGGAGACTTCCAAACTCCCTCAAAAGAGAAGAAGTGGGTGAAAACATTTTCACCCTTTCGATAAAAATTTGGTGACACATTTTTTACTGTGTCCAATACATCTTAGATATATCACAAGGATAAGCCATTCACACACATGATTTATTTCATTGGCTGCTATAACAAAAACACACACAAACTGGGTGGCTTAGAACAACACACACAGTTCCGTAGCTCCGATGTTCAAGACTAAGATGTTTCCTGGGCTTGGCCCTCTCCAACAGCTCTTCCATCTTTAGTCTGTTTTATCAAGCTCTGCCCACACAGCCACAGGGCACTTTCCCTGGTGTGTCTCTGTTCACACACACTGTCCTTTCAGATACTGTCTTAGTTACTTTCCCTGTTTCTAAGATAAAATACCCTGGCAAAAGTAACTGAGGGGAAAGAGCTGTTACTTTGGCTTACAGTTAGAGGATGCAGTCCTTCGTGTCAAGTCCTGATGGCTGCAGCTGGCCACACCCTGTCTATGGTCAGGGAAGTAGAAAACAATGAGCGCTCCTCCTCACCTGGCTTCTACCTTCTTCTGCTATCCAGGACCCAACCCCAAGAAATGGTGTGGCCCACTTTTAGATCTCTCCTCAATTAGTCTAATCAGGATACTCTCTCAAACACAGGCCAAGGGAGGGGCTTGTCTAATTTAAATAACTCCTCACAAGTATGTCACCTTCTAGGTGATTTCAGATCAAAGTGACAATAGCACTCGCCATCAGAGACACCAGTCTCATTGGCCACCACACTAACTCCCCTTCATTTTGTGACAATCCTACAATCCCACTTCCAGACATAGTCAAATTATGAGGTACTCAGAGTGAAAACTTCATCTTTTCAGAGGCTGAGGAACACAGTTCAGCTCCCAGCAGGGAAAAAAAAAAAATCCACTGTAGGCTATAAATCTGCTTGAGCTGCAAACACAAATTTCATGCACAAATCACTGCAATTAAGAACCGCATCCATCTTTGTTCCCTTTAATTCCTATTAATCGGGAGCCTGGCCTAATTTAAGAACTATTAACTAGCTGAAGGTTTGTAAAGGGACTACATAGAATGTGTCGACCTTTCACCGTTTCTGCGGAGACTGGGAGGGAGTTTCAGCTGGAAAGCATGGGGAGAGGATTGTGTCCAGGGGTACAGCATCACCGCACCTCACAGGGTCTGCTGTGCTGTGACCTCCCCAAGGATATTTTAGCAAAATAGAGGGGCTGATTCTGCTAAAGATGACCGAGTGGATACATTTCTAGGAAATTTCAGATTTTCTTATTTTTTAAAAAAACTTTATTTGTTTGTTTGTTTAATTTATTTATTATATATAAGTACACTGTAGCCGTCTTCAGACACTCCAGAAGAGGGCATCATATCTGGTTATGGATGGTTGTGAGCCATCATGTGGTTGCTGGGAATTGAACGTAGGACCTTCGGAAGAGCAGTCAGTGCTCTTAACCACTGAGCCATCTCCCCAGCCCCATTTCAGATGTTCAAAGTTTGATTGAGTGTTCTACTGTCCCCAGTAGACTCTTGAACTCAAGTGTATTCCTAAAACCCAAGATGGTACCAAACCCTGTATATGATCTCTTTTCCTAGTACATACATTACCACGTCAGAGAATAGTCAGGCAGTGAGGGGTTAATAAGAATAGCTGATAATGGGACAATTATAACAATATATTAACATAAATAATGGTGATAAAGGTTAGATAAACATAGCCTCTCTTTAAGTATCCTATGGTACTTACTGTCCTTGACTCACAGTGATTCAATATCATATACTGCTTATGTGATGGGAGGTGATGTGGTGAATAACAGGGGCATCATAGCACAGCACTAAGCTACTATGTAAGGGCCACTTGAGCACATGTACGGGGATGCTGTGAGTGGTGATGTGATAACCAGGACTCACAGGAGGGTAACATATACTGCATGGATACACTAGACTGAGGTGTGATGAAAACTCAGCCTAAGTCTTCATTGTTTTTCTCAGAATATCATGCATATTTAAAACTTAAAAGTCATTTATTCCTGGGAGTTTCTGTCAATGCTTTCGGGTTTTGGCAGATTGGGGATAGGTCAAACTGTACAAAGCGAGACTGCAGCTAAAGAGGACACCCCTGCATGGTTCTGGAAGGTGTTCCCAGCAGCAGGCATAATTAATATGTGCAAATACCCTTCTTCTAACCATGACAATGACCACCTCGTGTTTTGTTTTTCCAGTTCCCATGTGTGTTTAGGTGTATTTGGCTGTTCGTTCATTATATCTTGACTGTCTTCCCTTTCGATGCCTTCATGTATCAGAGATCCAAATAGCTTTGTACCCCTGTAGTGGCTATTACTGGTTATCAACTTGACTATACCTGCAATGAACTACAATCCAGAATTGGAGGACTCACCTGTGATTCAGATTTTGAGGCTGGAAGACACAAGTTTCTGACCTGGATCTTGGCATAGAGATCTTGAGGCATAGTAGCCATGAAAAGCTTAGGCCCAGGCAAGGTTGTATATGCCTTTAATCCCAGGAGACTGAGGCAAGGAGATCTCTGAGTTCAAGATCAGCTTGGGTCAAAGCAAGTCCCAGATTCAGGCATGGTGGTACACACCTTTAATCTGGGCCACACCTTCTGCTGGAGGCCTACATAAGGACATTGGAAGAAGGAAAATTCATTCTTCTTTGCCTGCTTTCACTTACTTGCCAGCACATCTGTTGGAACCTACTTCTACAGAAGAACGACTGAAACAACTAGCCTCATGGAACTGAGCAACTACTAGATTCTTGGATTTCCCATTCAGGGCTGCCCATTGTTGGGTTAGTTAAACTACAGACTATAAGTCATCACAATAATTTCCCTCACTATAAAGAGACATTCCATAAGTTCTGTGACTCTAGAGAACCTTGACTAATACAACCCCTATGTAGATATCGTGGGTTTTTTTTTTTTATAGTTTAATGCATGTGTATGTATGCATACCTAATGCAAGCACATTTTTCAAAGCAAAGAAGAATGGCAACTCCCTGGGCCTTTCTAACTCTGGCATATCCCTAGCTCCAAAAACCTCTCTTCATCATTCATTCAGTATATCTTTCCTCTACTCTTTGTTGCGTGGTAACTGATCTAGGCTGTTCATTGTGGAGTGACCCAGTAATGTGGTAGGAGGTTTGAGCCCCTTGGGGAGGCTTCCATTGTCCACCCCTGCACTCGCTCACTTCCCACGAGTGGTGCTGGTCACAGCCATTCTACCCGGAGCAGAGTACTGTCTGTTTCTCATCTCAACTAAGAAAGACACTTTCTGAATTTCCCCCCTCATTCCTTCCAGCCTTCTTCATTCTTACTTCCACAGGTAAAGGAAGCTGCTGAGTACACCCATCTTAGTGATGTGTCTAGAACTGAGGGAACATCCACAGGATGATCTTCAGACCCTCAGGTTTTCTACAGAGCCTGCTATGATGAGAAACCATCCAACATGTGACTTCTGAATGCCATTCCTTACCATGGTCACCATGGCACCTTGGGTTTTATCGGTATTGGTGCCAGTTTCAATCCTGTGTGCTTGAAAACTTGGTGCATTTCTGTTTTCCCAGCATAAAGTTTACACAGTGCCTTGGGAAGGTTTGCAACACAGTGGGGTCTTTTCTCAAGGGAATGTAACCTCTCTTCAATCACTAAGCCTTGGGCGGTGAGGGGATCACAACTTCTCCTTTTGGCAGTTGACATCAGATTTGTGTGCATCTTCTCCTTTCTTACTTAGGAACAGAGAAAGCACCATATTATCTGTTCATCCCCATCTCCTCTAGGAACATGGCCATCCTTTATCACCTCTGCCTGAGTCCTGGGCCACTCTGGCCTCGTTGCTCATTGTGGTCACCTTATTCACGTGCCTCTGAGGGTTGGACTCTGCTCCCTGGCTTGTGCCACTCCATTGTGTTTCCCTCTTTACCGATGGTGGCATTTCCTGTTATATATGCCCCATGTATGACTCCTTACCAGGGACATTTCTATTCCATAAATGGTGCATTCTCTGGGTTAACAAGGAACAGCTCAAGGTCTCTGGTGTTGTGAGACAAACCATACCTGGACTTGCTAAAACCTCTGACCCTTTTCTCAGTGCCATACTAAGCCATCTATGGAAGAATTCCCCCAATTAACGGTATGTTATCCTTATGTTCAAGGTTCAACTGATCCATGATCAATGTACTAGAGATGACAGTGTTCTTGTAGTAACACTAAGTAACAAAGGAACACCAATGAGCACTGCCCCTCACTCTTGTGAGCCATGAACTGACCCAATCCTCTCAGGGCTCACTCATTTAGTTTGTCTAGTTTTCTTGGGCTTCACATTAAGGGCTTCACAACCTTGGACAAATCATTTCATCACTGAATTTATAATTTGACTGCATTTCTCTCCCCGAGGCTCTACTGGGTAGGAATTCTAGTGGTTGGGAGACCACAGGGGAAGGGAAGGTGGGTCTTGGGAAGAATGGGATCCTCTGGTAGGTGGCCCCATCTGGTAAATACCTTCGGTGGTGTGCAGGTTGCAGGAGGCTGCGTTCTTCTTTCAAGGAAAGAGATGCTGCTTTTGCTACACATGGGCCGAGGAGCTCGGCAGTCAAGGTTCTCAAACTCACTATCAATGATACCTAATTCTCACTAGAGGGTTCAGGACCTGTGGTATCTATATCTATGTAGAATATCCATCTTTTAAATTTTTGTTTGTTTTTTTTGAGAGAGAGTCTCAGCAGGTAGGCCAGGCTTGTTTTAGACTCACAACTTAGACCTTTTCAGTTGCTTCCATTCCTCAGCTTCTAAGAGATGAGTTACTTCCTTTACCAGGTGCTGCTCCCACCAAAATGCACTGTCACTACAGGCTCAAAAGCGATGAGGTCATTTGATCATGGGCTGTAACCCTTGAAATAAGGAGACCAAACAAGCCTTCCCTCCTTTAGGTCAACTATGTTGGCTATTTTGTGACGATGACAGGGAGCTAACACAGGAAGAAGGAAAGGGACCAATCTTACAGTGCTGTGTCTGCCAACCTGTGAGTAAGAACTTTGCCTTTTATCCTGGGATAGAGATGGGAAGCCATTGCAGGTCCCAACACATCATTCAAGAACACATCCCCAGGGACCTAGCTCTCACTAGGCACACCCCTTAAAATTTATGCCATCTCCCATCAGTCACAAGCCTTTAAACTTAGGCACTTTTATATCTCAGGCTGGCTCTTACTTCTGCCTTGATCATGCCTTGGTAGCCACACTGGTCTCCTGCCACTCTCAAGCATAACTGGCACACTTCTGCATTAGGCCTTTTCTCTGGGAAAGTCCATCAGCCTGGAGCTCTCCTCCCAGGATGCTCATACCTGCACTTCCTTCAAGTCTTCATCTGGTATTTTCTCTGTTTACTTCTCTTGCTTCTCGTGGCTCCCCTCACCGTCTTCTCTCTCTCTCTCTCTCTCTCTCTCTCTCTCTCTCTCTCTCTCTCTCTCTCTCTCTCTCTCTCTCTCAGATGTCCTTTTTTCTTATATTTATGGTTCATTATCACTTTCTCCTGTAAGGGTATAGACCCTATGAGAACAGGATAATCTTTTTTCAATGATGTTGTCTTGATGTATCAAGCTTGACACATTATTGAGGCTGAATAAAGAATTATGAAACCCCATTTTCATGTTGTAGAAGTACTTTGAGGACGGTAATCTCAGAAGAGAACCTAGACTCAGTTCTATGCATTTTTCTTTCTGGGTCATTAGTGTTTACAAGCTGTAATTAAATGTATATGTAGATATCAATAAATCTATACATTCTCAATGGATCTGTTTTCCAATTCCACATTAAACAGTCCTGTTCAGGCTGGCATAATTATGTTATATTAGACAGCGTTAGCTTTCCAGCCTAATTCTTACTCTGTTCACATGACCTCAATCAGACGTCTATGCCTTTTTGTCTCCTTCTCCTTTTCTATAAAGTTGGGGTATTCCTATCATGTGGGTTTACATGAGACAAAATGTGCAGAGCCTCATTTATCCAGCACTTACATAGTAACACACACACACACACAGACATACACACACACACACACACACACACACCATGGAAACAGAAAGGAGGACAATTTGCAGGGAAGGAGAGAATGCTGATAGGGGGGTGGGGAATGGGAAGTAAGGGAGCACGTGTGGACAGAGTGCCTGGTAATACTTGAATGGAAAACATTACTTTGCTCAATCTATATTTGCTAGTTTAAATATCAAAAGGTTTGGGTTTAAGGGCTGCTGGCTAGGAGGAGCCCTTGCACACTGTATTACATGCCCATTCATTCCTTACTGAATGTTATAATGTTTATTAAGTGAAAGTATACTTGGTGAAGTGTATTACACAAAACAGTCAAAGTCCTTGCCCTATGAGGTATGCATGTCATGGAGGTAGACAGACATTAAACAAGATAGCACAGGTAAATTTTGAATAAAACACATGGCATAGGTTAAATCTTTGTGTCAACTTGACTGGGCTAAGGCATTCCCATGTAGCAAATAAAATATTATTTTCAGGTATATGTATGTGTCACGATGTTTTTGTAGGAAGCTAGTATTTGAATTGGTAAAGTGAGTAGACAATCATCACCACGTAGGTGGGTACAACCCATTGATAGAACAAAAATGTAGAGATCTTGTAAACCTTTGCTCTCTCTTCTTAAGTGAGGACACCCATCTTCTATAGTTCATTAGAGCTTCTGGTTCTTGGAGCACTGGACTCCAACCCTCCTATTTTCCAGACTTGCAGATGAGAGATCATGGGGCTTTTCTGTTTCTGGATTGGTTACTTTTCTGATCCTGTGATAAAATACAAAAGGCAAATTAAGGAAGTGTTTACTTTGGCTTATGGTTGTAGAGGGCTAGGTGTTCAAACAGTAGGGAAGGTAGGGTGGTGGGAGCAGGAAGCTGACAGATCACATCCTGACCACACACAGGAAGCAGAGATAATGAACGCTGGAAGTTGGGGAGAGGCCAGACACTCTCAAATCTCACTCACAGAAAAGTACTGCCTGTGGCAAAGTTCCCTGTTACAAAAGATTCACAACTTCCCCAAATAGTGCCACCAACTGGGGCCCAAATATTCAAATATGGGGGACATTTCTTATTCAAACCACCACATCTTCTTATTCTCTTTGTCATTTCTCTCTCTCTCTCTCTCTCTCTCTCTCTCTCTCTCTCTCTCTCTCTCTCGGGTGTGTGTGTGTGTAACCCATTGATTCTTATTCACCAGAGAATCTTGCTTAATGAAGATGGTGAGCAGTGCTTTGCAACCAAATCAAGGGAGGGAAGATACTAAAGAGTAGGTATGTTTGGGGGGGGGGAGGAGTAGGCCTCCACTTTCCTACATACAAATATTGACATGGGTGGCTGAGTTAACTCTGTGGCCTCAAAGAGTATATAGCACAGTCCACATCTTTAGTATGCATCAGGGACCACTTGCTGAATGTTGCTGTTGATGAGACTGTTGTCACTGAGGGGGAAGTATCTGAGCCTGGCAGCTCATTGGTCCCCAATAACTTTCAAGTTCATGCATCCATGTAGGTTTTCATGGGCTCCAGGTGTTCAGTCTTATTCAATGGAAGGTTTTCTTCCACTATGTAGGCAATGGCAGAAGCTCTGTAGTTGCATAGCGGCAGAAAATTGTCCTTTCTGCATATTTCTAAATCTGGGCAACTTGAGAACTTAGGTAGACCCAGGTCCAGAGTATAAGATGCTCACTTCATGTGTGTTATATGAATACAGACTCTTAAAAATGAAAGAATCACTATTTTCCTCCAGTGGATGCTATAGAGAGTTTCTACTCAATGTTACATGAAATAAGCTTAGACCCATTCTCTCTGCTGGGTTTATGACACTGTTTGTGACTCCCATGAGGAATAAATGATAATGGAAAGAGATATTTGCTAAATACCAAAGGAGAAGCCATTTGTTTAATTGTTAACTATGAGACTGGCATTGTTAAAATTGTGCTGAAAAGATTAATTTCTTAAACACATAAACATCATCATGCATGCAAGTTAAAGGTTTCAGTTTTTGATGTCCGTTTTAAAAATGAGAGAAGGATTGGTTAAGTGATCCCAGATATAACAGATTTTCATTTTAGGCAGAGAGGAAATATCCATGGACAAAGAAAACAGGGAGAACGGTTACTCTGTGAGGCAAATTGAAGCATCAGAGGAGGGCTGACTGTCCCTAAGAGGACTTCCCCCAAAGAAGCCGGAATCATTTACAACTTGAAATGTCCATCTCACTTCTCTGTAGGAAACCCTTCCTTTCTTGTCCTTAGGTTGAGGTTAGCTGCCACAACTTTCAGAATCATCCCAGCTTACTTTCCAACTGCCCACCTGCTATGTCAATAGTGTAATTATGCCGCATACATCCTTATTTTTCTCCACATCTACCTTACCTAATGAAGCAAGGGGCAGGCCTTTTATAGCAGCAGTAGTGCAGGGCTTTCAAGTGGAGTCTGTCCTTGTTTTGGATGCTGGGCTGGACCGTGCATTTATGCTTAATCTCTTGTTATGACTTGAAATTTCAATTTGCCCCTACTAAAACAGTTTTTACTGTTGACCCGGAGTTCCTGAGGCACAGCCCCACTCCTACCTGGGATTGATTCTAGAAACAAGGATTGTTAAATGTTTACTGTCTTCTGTCTCCATTAAAGCCAGAACAGAACAAAGAGTGGGTGTTAGAAAGTCATGATGACCACTGGTAAAACAGAGGAAACAACAGGAAGGAAGTCCTACGAAGCCCTGGATGGACAGATCTTTGGGAAGATTGGGGAGGGCATGGAGTAAAAATGATTTACTTTTCTTAGTTGAAGATCAGAGCTTCTAATGGTGAGGGCATGCTTTTATAGTTCAAACTACTTGGGAGGCTGGAGCAGGAGAAACACCTGAACCCACACCAGGCTTCTCAGTTCAAGGCCAACAGGCAGCACAGCCAGCCTGTCCCTTTGAAGCAATTCTGAGGAAAATAGAAACTAAACCAAGTCACGCATTGCCTAATGGTGCTGAGAGAAACACATTAGAAAGTGATTTTGTCATTGTGCAAGCACCATTGAGTGTGCTCATACAAGCTAACTATGGTGCCACGGGGGACAGGATCTTAGGGGTTTATCATTGACTAAAATGCCATCACGTGGGATGTGACCATATAGGCAAACAAGAAAATAAGAAACACCGTTTGAGCAAAACACTCTTCAGCCGAGAACCTTTAGCACTTTTTCTGTGTCTACCCACGTATGTATTTTCCTTTCCAAAAATAAAACCACTTCGGCCATGCTGTTTCATAACCTGCTTTTTCACTTAGAGACATATCCTAAATATATTTTCTCAGGCCACTGCACTTTCTCCTGGACATCATTCTGAATAGTTAATTCTCCTGACTTCTGTCTTTTCATCATGCCCCATCCCCAACATAACAACAAATCCCATTGGGTCCTTCTTTTCCAACATAG
Organism: Mus musculus; assembly: GCF_000001635.26. Classification (NCBI taxonomy): domain Eukaryota; kingdom Metazoa; phylum Chordata; class Mammalia; order Rodentia; family Muridae; genus Mus; species Mus musculus. The sequence goes on from NC_000079.6 coordinate 36,607,344, forward strand.
ACACCATCTTCTACTGATTCAGTCTTGTCCAAGGCATCAAATTACATTAGCTTGGCGGCTCTTAACCAACTACCCTGTCTAATATTTCCTTCACCCCAATGTTATCCTTGTTTCTATCCAGGTTATGTTTCTTTGCAACCCAATACCATTTTTCATGGAATCACACATCATGCTTGTATGGACCATTGGTGGTGTTGGTTGTCTGTCACTCATGGTATGTGAGGTCTGCAAGGGAAGGATATCTGTCCCTTCAGTGTGTTGCTTTCTTCTTGTATCTGAAGCAGCACCTGGCTCACTGCAAACTCATGCTTGACAATGGTTGGCTGGAGCACTCGTATGCCACATCTTGATAGACCATGGTATATTCTGTTGACCATCTGATTATATCTACTTTTCCTTCACTCTATCAGATCTTCCACTCCCCAAAATACCTTTTGAATGGTACCAAACTTACTGCTTTAGAACAAATTGTCTGCACAGGGCATATATTTTTGAGGCTTTCAATATGTCTTGCCAACTTGCTTCCCAAAATGCTTGCACTCAGGTTAAGGCAGCAACAATCCCCCACACATCAATTTAGCAATGCTAAGGATTTCCACACTTGTGTACTCCCTATCCAAACTGCGACTTATCAGAAAATACTGCAAGTGGCCTCTTGGCATTGTGGGGAAAAGGATTCATTGAACCAGAAAGTTGGACTTAACACAGCAGGGGCAGCTTGCATTTGCTCTATCACGGGTGCAGCCTCAGCAGAAAGGGCACATGACTGGGCTGACTGGATCTGTCTGGACTCATCTGGAAGCATCTGGAAGCATCTGTACCCAACAGCCAAAATGTTGCTGGGTGTCAGTTAGGACTTAACTTAGGTTGCGGTTGGCATACTCATCGTGGCTCTGCAGGTGACTTGGGCTTCTGCAAGACTGATGACCTCAGGGTGGTGACATTCCTTACTTGGTGGCTTAAGGCCATAAATGCAAGTGTTCAAGGAAATCAAGAAGTGACATTTCTTTCCTGACCTATCCCCGAAATGCAGGCATACTCAAGCAAGTCTACCCAGATTCAGTGGGAAGAACACGCAGACTGCCTGTCTTTCAGTGACAAGGGAATCAAATAATTTACAGCAATTTGGGTAAGGCTTTACTTTGAAGAAAAGCATCTCAACAAAACTGAAAAGAAACCACAGACATTTCCCATGTACCCCGACCCCACACCTGCTGCATCCCCCATTGACCACACCCTGTACCTCTGTTGCACACTTGTTCCCCTGATAAGCCTTCATCACCTCATGCTTCCCCACCCCCTATCAGTTACTCCAAGTCCTCAGTTTATACCTGGGCTTGCTCTTGGCATTATACCTCGGGTGAGTTTGGACAAATTGTGGTATCCTGTGTTCATCATTATCTCATACAAAGTCACTTCACTGTCGTTAGGTCCTTTGCCTTCCACTAGTACAGCCTTCCCTCCCCAAATCCCTAGATTCTATTCAGTTACCATAATGTTTTCTCTCCCAGAATGGCATATAGTTAGTACCAGGCAGTCTGTAACCCTTTCATATTGGCTTCTTTTAAGTAGTAATATGCATTTGAGGTTCCTCCATGGCTTAAACGCTCTCATCTCTTAAGTCAGGAGTGATAGTTATCTATCTTGAAACCTGTTGAAGGAACGTCTTGGCTGCTTCCAAGCTTTGGCAATTATGGTTAAAGCTGATGTGAGCACCCATGTATAGGTTTTTTTTTTTTTTATGGGTATAAGTTTCAGTGCTGCTGGACAGTATTGATTGCTCGGACTGCATGCTAATAGAATGTTTACAGAATGTTTAAAGAGACCAAGCAAGCTATCTTCCAAAGAGGCAATTTGCTTCTCACTAGCAACAGATGAGAATCTGCTTTGCTTGAATCCATTTGTGTGTGTGTGTGTGTGTGTGTGTGTGTGTGTGTGTGTATGTGTGTGTGTGTATGTTTGTGTGTGCTGTTACACATTACAAGTTGTTTGAAGCTTTAAAGAGACCTTGAGCTATGGATGAGTTGGATTCAGAAGTGGAATGAGAAATGAGAGGTTCTAAAGTTGGAGTTGTGTTCTGGGGAATACTCAGTCCTGAGAGGATAGAGGCACTGATTTATTCTCTGGAGGTCACTTCAGCCTAGATCCCTCTGTTCCTAGTAAACTCTCTAAGGAAATCCTGTGAGGGGCTTCTCCTCCTCCAGAGCCTATATAACAAGGAATTTGGTTTTACGCAGAGAGATGTGGTTTTTGTTCCTTGTTCCTGGATGGCAGTAACTGTCATTCATAGTGAGCCCCCTATACCACCCTGGAAGTTTATGTTAATGGGGCGACCCTTGGTGGCTTTCCAAGGTGCTGGAGGTGAAGACCAAGAGGCAGCCATTCAACCAATCAGTCATGTAAAAACTCCAGACATCAGCTTTGTTGGGCATTGTCACATATAGAGGCTGGAGTGGTGGGATGCTCCAAAAACAAGGGATGCACCGTGCTTATACTGAGACCCTTTCTGTGCTGTTTTCTGTGTAGACACACTTTTTTCTGGTCTCAATGCTTTTCCTTCCTTTAATACACTGGAGCTGTGAGTGCAGTCACTTTCAGTGAGTTTGTGGATGTGTCAGAACTGGAGGTGGGGGTTAGAATTCCCTGGCTGTACCCCGGAGCTCGTGTCTCTAGCTGCATATGTATCAAAAGATGGCCTAGTCGGCCATCACTGGAAAGAGAGGCCCATTGGACTTGCAAACTTTATATGCCCCAGTACAGGGGAACGCTGGGGCCAAAAAGTGGGAGTGGGTGGGGAGGGGAGTGGGGGGGAGGGTATGGGGGACTTTTGGGATAGCATTGGAAATGTAAATGAGGAAAATACCTAATTAAAAAAAAAGAATCCTCTGGCTGTGCAGAACCAAGGAAAGCCTTATGAAAGGCTTCAGTACACGCCTGTAAAGGAAGAGGCAGGAGGGGAACTTTTCTGCCTATTTAACAAAAATGTGCCTTTTAAAGAAATGTTCTTTATTGCAAACCAAAAACAAGACCAAAAAAAAAAACCAAAAAACAAAAAAACCCCAAAGCACAATGCTGGTCATGAACTGCTTCAAAATGTGGGCTAATAAACATACCAAATGTGAAGAAAGAAAGAAAGAAAGAAAGAAAGAAAGAAAGAAAGAAAGAAAGAAAGAAAGAAAGAGAGAGAAAGAAAGGCTTCAATCAGGACAACTGGATCAGCTCCAGGTGGGCTCTGCTTCTGCTTCTCTCAGACAACACATGAGCTTAAACTGCCCTTTGGCATTGGGTTTTTTCCCTGATGTCACGTGGCAGTACTGGGGTTGCTTCTTGGAGGAGCCAGTTCTTAACCTTCAGCTGGATGCCCAGGATTCATACTTTGTCCTACAGTTCCAGACAGGTGGAGTGTCTGGGCATGCATAGGCAATCATGTGTCATGCGGTTCCTTTATAGAAGAGGGCCACGCCCACACCATGCGCGCCATGGCCACTTTGCATCATCACATAGGATGTTGGTGAAATAAAGGCCAATTTTTCTATTTGTGCTTACTCTGGCCTTTCAGGTTAGACAAATCTTTTATATTGGCAAAGGCCTGACAAGCATTTAGTATTAATTAATTCTTGGAAGTCCCAGAGGAGAAGGTAAGTATTCCTAAGGACTGACAAAATGGATTGTTTCATTAAGTAGGAAATAGGAAAGTCCCTATTCCCCAAGCCCTGTGCAGCACCAGATCCAGGAGTTTGCCCTGCACCAGTCTGGCCTGGGTCCCACACATCCTTCCAGGGTGTGGAGGCAGGACTGGTCAGCGCACAGTTTGTCAGGTACACCTGCCTCTTTCCCTTACCAACTGCTGCAAACGTCACAACAGGCTTGTCAAATCCCAACTTTCCTTTCCTTAGAAAGTGAACTTGTCTCCTATTTTCCTCCTGGCATTACTGGGAAGTTCAACTGAGGCCCACTGGTGCCTGCTGTTGATGCTGTTGATGGACAGTGTGATAAAAGCAGACCTGATCCCTAGGCAGCATTCATTCTAGCACCGGCCAAGGAATTGGTTACATTTACGCATACATGATTCTTCTGTGCATCCGGAGCTTGTGTTTGCTGCTTCCTACCCTGTCCTCAAAAGACACACATTCTTCTCATTGAAGAGTTGGTTGAAGGCCCATCTGGGCCTGGAAAATATGTGGCTCTGCACAGTCATCTGAATTTACATTGTCCATCGAATAGGGGAGGCATTGGGGTTCCTGCCCATCTTCCTAGTTGTGCGTTGTGCTTTATGCTTCAGATTTTTAAAAGAGTTCAGGGCCAAGGGCAGTCTTTTACCAGCGGTCTCTGCAGAGAGCATAGGTTTTGACCACTGGGTTGAGCAGTGGCCATTTTTTGCAGCTTTCTCCTGAACAGAACTCAGCTCTGACTAAAGCTTCCTAAGGAGACCATTACCTCGATTCACTGTTTCTCACTTCCGGTCTGACTGCAGATTACAGGTTCTCTTCATTCTAGAATGTAGAGGTATATGGTCAGGAGATGAGTTCAGACCAGGACATGTCAGGTGACATGTCTTTTCTGGGTCACATGCTTGCTTTGTTTGGTCCTCTTTTCTCCCACCGCAGAAGCACTTGACACCTCCTAAAGAAATGGTTCTGTTATTATGTGGGGTAGAGAAACTGTACAACAAAGGACAACTACCCAATCTAGTAAAAGAAAAATTAACTTTGCAGTCTGTTTACCTGAGATTTCTTGGTGTTTGGTACTATAGCGTCATCTAGACTTTAAGTTGGAATACTATGGCCCATGTGCCAGATCAGGACTCTACCTGTTTTTGTAAATAAAGTTTTATTAAACTACAGCCTTGCCAACTCAAATGCTATTCTATAGCAGGGTTCACAGAGCAGTGACAGCAATGGACTGGAAGGCGTAGAGTTTTATACTATTCAGTTCTGTAGAGAAAATGTTGTTGTGACTGCCTCTCCTCAACGATAAACTTAATGGAAGCTTTCTTGAATTATCACATTGACAATACAAAAGGTAGACATTCAAGGCTGTTCCTCAAATGATGCCAGATTGCATTGCGTGATAATAGTAGTGCTCAATTAGAGAGCATTTGCTGTTAGTTTTATGGCAGGCTTAGGGCTGATGTTTTCCCTTTTGGGTCTATGGGGTTTTAGAGTTTGGAGAAAATGTCCTCCCCCTCCCACTCTGCCACCTTGTACTTTTGGAAAGTAGAGACTCACTGTGGGAAAGAGACATTCTGTATTAGCAGAGAGATTTTTCATCACTAGCTCCATAAAAAAGCATGTATTCAAATTTATTCATCCATGTGTACTACATCCAAAACAGGAAGGCCAGCTAGGGTAATATTATGTAGTTACAATGTAGCATCGGAGTGGTGCAAGATGTTGGAAAAGGGTCTGTTGTCTTCCTAATTTACCCATTTGGAGTAAGCGTGCTAACTACTCTGTCAGGCGCTGAAGCCAAGCACAGGTGAAGAATTGCTGATTGACCCACTATAGTACTTGGGGCTCTTCCTCCCTGGGAGAAAATCCTGGAACAATCATTTCAAGCTCCAGATTTGCACAGCAGGTCCAAGATCCTGGCTTCAGGCAGCAGCTCGCTGCTCAGTCTTATATCACACAAAAGAGCTTTGCCCAGGCGCGTCGCCCGCTCTTTTCATCCAATCCTCTCCTGACAGGCAGTCTGGAAAGAAAGCGTACTCATATTGATTCCGAAGGCACAATTGGAACTCCGGCATTTTCTTCTGGGCTCAGGGGTCGAGACGAAGGGGTTGGCAGTGCTGGCTGGGAAGCAAAGGAACAGCAGACACACAGGAGCTGAAGTGACAGTAAATGAAGCTGTGGTCTTCAGGCTTAGGTGGAGTCGGGCGGGCGTTCTGCGCATCTGTACCTCCGACAAATGGATTTGGTCCTCAGTTCCAGCCATCATCTGATTTCAAGTTTGGTTACCTAGGAAACAGAGGGCACACTGCTGGGACAGTCAGCCCGTGTTCTGTGCCGACCAAAGCTATTAAAACCCATCAAGTCAGCCTCGGAGAAGCTGAGCACGGACAGTTTCAACTTCCAGCCAGGTATTTATTTATTTATTTCCCTGCATCAGCAGCAAGATGAGTTATTGAACCACTCAGTCTATCGATTGGGGCAGCTTTCCCCTCCACATCCTCTTGGTCTCCAAAGCCCCTGTGGAGTTGGTGGCAGCCTGGAAGCCCTTTGTTGATAGCTAGTCCACAGCAGGGAAGCCAGGCAGCATTAATCCTCCAGGAGCCAGCACTGGGGTCAGAGCTGTGGTTAGACAGGCGTCCTGACTCAAATCTTATTCTTTCCTGTTTCATTCTGGAAAAGTACACTAAAACACACGCCTAAAACCCCAGCATTAGAAGGCTGAGGCAGGAGGATCATTGCAAATTCAAGGCCAGCCTATGCCACACACCAAGATTTTATCTCAAGAGCCAAACATTAAAGTCCTTAATAATATGTTGATAAGGGCTCTGATTCCTCAACAGCAACTACTCTGGAGTCTTGCCAGTCTCCTGCCAACTCTGTTTAGACCTTAAAAAAAAAATCTCAGGTAGGAGACTAGAGAGATGCTCAATGGTTAGGGACATTTGTTCTGCTTCTAGGCAATGCAGGTTTGATTCTCAGCACCTATATGGTGGTTAACAACTGTCTGTAACTTCAGTTCCAAGAGACCTGATGCCCCCTTCTGGGCTCTGAAGACATAAGACACACATATGGTGCACAGACATGTGTACTGACAGAACCCTCACACACATAAGATAAGTAGATCTTTAAAACCAGCAATTAAAAGTATTACCATCAGCCTCATTTGTCTGCAGGACCCATGTTCACAGATCCCACAATGAGCAGAAAATACTGATGGAATGGAATGGAATCTGAACTGAACACACACACACACACACACACACACACACACACACACAGAGAGAGAGAGAGAGAGAGAGAGAGAGAGAGAGAGAGATTTCTGTCTTTATTTCCCAAACAATACAGTGTAATGATTATTTACACTGCATATAACTATGGTAGGTAGTCAATCCTCAAGAGGTGACTTAAAGTGCAAGAGAGGGTGTCTGCAGACTCTGTGCCAATACTGTTCTGTTCTGTAACAGACTCCAGTACTTGAACCTCTGTAGCTTTCCTGTCTGTGAGTGTCCTGGAGTGAGTGTTCACTGAGATATGTCACCATTGTCTGCATATGCCCCTGTTTTCTGATAAGAATTCCTGGCCTTTCTCTTGACACAGCCCTTCCACTGCAGTACTCACCTATTGCTGAGTAACAAAGGCCTTCAAATTCTGGCAGCTTCATACAGTAAACATGGATCCTCTCTCTCAGTTTGGGAGATCTCCTGTAGCTGAGGGGTCTGGTTTAGGATCTGTATGGAGATAGGTCAGCTCTCAGCTGCAGATAGGCTGTTTTGGCATTTGCTTATGTGGTTGTAAGAGGCTTAGCTCCTCACTGTGTTGACTTAGTAGCAGGATCACCAGAATGTCCTCAAGAGGAGACAACTCTCCAAAAAATGTGAGAAAGAAAGAAGCCAGAATCTTCTATAGCCCAGTCTTGTAAGAGGCTCTTGGGTGTGTGTCTGTGCAACAACAGATAGAAATTAAATTGAGAAATTGCTTCTGAGTGGAATATGCCTGGACACTTCCTTGCCATTATTATCCAAACAGTGTAACAACTATTAAAAGAGAATCTACACTGTGTTCAACATCACAAGAACGTGAAGATGCTTTCCCTACAGCAGAGGATATTAGGTCACATGCAAATGCTATATTTGGTCACTGTGGGTTTTCAGCACAAGTCCTGGCATGAATCCCCCATGGACACTGAGGGACAGTTGTCTTACTTAAACATCCCTTCAAACTGCGGTGGTATTTCCACAAAACTAGTTCAGAAACTGGACCATGACTCTACAGACAAGTGTCTCCGTCTCCAGGTGTCGATGGCTGGCGTTTCTGAGCAGCATGAAATCACATCAGGTTCATTCATCAAATCTGACCGACGAAGGCACCAAGGTGCCACGAAGTTAAGTGACCTGAGCCTGTTCACATAGAAGATGAGAAAAGGAGCTCTGTCTTACACCCCTAGCTTTCCTTTAGCTTGTAAAACTCAGGCATTTATTGCTCACAGTTCTAGACACCAAGAGTTTGAATCTGGGGTGCTGGCAAGATGTTTTATACACCCGGTTCCAGGCTCACAGGAGACTCCTCACATGTTGATGGAACAAAATGGCTTCCTTACAACTCTTCAGGCTTGTTTTTTTTATGCATTTCTACTTTAAATTGATGCATCATATTTGTCCATATTTGTGAAGTACAGTGTGATTATATGTATACATTCATATATGTACACATATATGTATATACAGTGGTACATTATATGTACACACTATTTAGTAATCAGGCTAATTGGTACCTTTAAAATATATCATTCAAGATCCTTTCTATCAACTATTTTGAAATATTCAAGTAACTGTTTCAAACACAGCCACTCCACCATGCTGTAGAGCATTGGAGATTCATTTTCCTATTTAACTGTATCCTGTTCTTAGCTACTGTCTTCATCCTTCTCTCCCCAGCTCTCTTCCCAAGCACACAGCCCATCCTCTTAATACTGTGCCATGCTGGGGTCCCTCAGACAATTGTTTCTTCATAATCCTTCCTTATAGAGATGCCATTTACTAAAAGGCTGGTGAGGTCTTGGGTTTCTCTCTCACATCAATTATTTTACATGCCATTTGGTAGCTGATAACTCACTGTCGAGAGTCTCAAGGTGAGACTCACCATGTAAAGCCAAGATCAGTGAGTAGAGGGGAACTGTGGTGGCTTGAATAGGTATGGCCCTCATAGACTCATGTGCTTGGATGCTTGGCTCATTGGGAGTGGCACTGTTAGAAGGTCTTGTTGGAAAGGTGTGGACTCATTGAAGGAAGTGTTTCACTGTGGGGATAGGCTTTGAGATCTCAGGTGCTCAAGCTAGGCCTGCTGTCATTTTGATTTTGCTGCCTGCCGATTGAGATGGAGAACTTCTCTATCACCATGTCTGTATACACGCCACCATGTCTTCTGCCATGATGATAATGGGCAAAACCTCTAAAACTGTAAGCCAGCCCCAACGAAATGTTTTCCTGTAGGAGAGTTGCCTTGGTCATGATATCTTTTCACAGCAGTGGAAACCCTAAGACATCAACCAAGCCTCTGCTGTCAACCTCTTCTGCCCACATCACAACAAGTGTTCTGATACTAGGGGATGCATGCTTAGTAGTTCCTGGAAATTTTTACGGAAGACATAATCTTGCCTGGGCTGTGCATTAACAAACTGACTCCTACACTGTGTTAAATATTACAGTCTTGGCAATGGAAGGATGACAACAAAACGCCATTGGTGCCACCTGCAGATGCAGCTTGCCGTGTGAACCAAAGTGCCAATGTTGAAATTCTAGCTGGCACACTATGTTATTTCATTCCTGAAATTCAAGGTTTTCTTCTATGACTCCATTCAGCACATCTTTCTTGAATACATTCTATGCTCTGTCATTCAGCATGACAATCAGTGACAAGGTAGGCATCTGGTGCTACCACCCTTAGCCATGGGCCCTGAGTAAAAGATGCTTAATGCTTATCTGGGTGGCTGATTGGACTACTTGTAGATATATCAGATGTCTGGTCAGGATTCTGGACTGCCGGTCAATTCTCAGGAATGGGATCTGGGGTGTATGTACTATGGGGTCTGTGTTGTGCGTCCCAACATCTCCTTTTAGAAGCAAATCTAATTTGTGAAAATGAGCCATTTGTTTAAAAAAGAATGGGAATTACCAGAATGACTGCTTATGGAGTGCCTCTTAGATGTCAGGAACAAACACTCTGCAGGCATTTTAATTCCAACATAATTCTCATGAGCACTTAATGAAGTAGGCCTGGTAGCGAGTACCAGTCAAGTGTGTGCTCGAGGTGATGCAGTTAGTAGATGGTGCTGGACTTTGAACTTGGATCAGCTGGAGTCCACAGCCTATGGGTCTGAGCCTTAGGTAAGTCAGTTTCATGTAGCCGTGTGTTCTACAGTCAGAGCTTCAACTACCCAAAGATTGAGAAAACATAGCATCTAGAAAGAACACATGCAGATTTAGTCTTATCATCTTTACCTGCGTGATACAATACAGCATCCACATCAGTTACTTTTCTCACTGCTGTGGAAAAATACTCAGCAAACACAACTTTGAAATAGAATGTGTGTGTGTGTTTACTTAAATTATTTTAAAACCTGAGTGCTTCCCTACCCCTACCCCCACAGAAATCCATCAACTGTGAAGAGCTATCCTTCAGCATCCCCCATTCCTGTCACGATTTTTGAGCAGTCTTTTCAATGGCTTCCTGTCTAGATTGGTTTTGGGAGGTGGGATTGGAGGGAGGGGAAAGGTGGTCACAGAAGCCTTCTATGTCTCTCAGCTGTGAGTCTGAAGTCATTGATTCCACTGTAGAAGTTTCCTAGCCCTTTAAGGTCAGTGAGAGCATTGGTCATAGACTTCCACATGGTCTCTGGCTATAAAATAGGCCAAGGACATCAACACAGACCACAAACATTCCCATGGCCTTTGGTGATAACATGGGCCACAGAGATCAACACAGCTCCTGACAGCAGCAAAGACCACAGACATCACCATGGTTTCAGAAGGCATCACAGACTATGGACATCCACAAGGCCTTTGGTCATAACATGAGCCATGGATACCCAAATGGCCCCCAGAAGCAGAAGGAAGGACTAAGGACACCAACTTGGCCCTCTGTGGCACAATGGACCTCGGATATCACCATGACCTTAGGCAGTAGCACCAGCTATACATATAAACGTGGCCTTGGAGGTAACAAGGGTCACACATCAATTCTGCCTTCAGTGGTAATATGGACCAAAAACATTAACACAGTGGATTCAGGTAGCAGCACGGATCACAGACACTTCCCGGCCTTCAGGGGTAATGAAGACCGTGGAAGCCATCGTGGCCCCTGGCTGCAGTAGGGCCACTGACACCAACATGGCCTCAGATTATTTCATCGTTTTTTTTTTTTTTTTCTTCTTCTTTTGTTTTGAGAGAGGTCACAAATATGGGGGTTGACCTGGGAGGACTGGGAAGTGAATGTGATGGGGGGTTCACTATGTGAAATTTCCAAATAATCAATACAATTATTATGTTATTAAAAGAAGAAATTGTCTCAGAAAAAATTTAAATGTAAAAAAATTTAAAATATTATTTTAATTATGAGTACAGGTGTAATTATGTGTATGTTACCTATGTGTGGATGCCCCTGGGGTTACAGGCCTTTGACCCCCTGGGACTGGATTTACAGGTCATTGTGAGTCTCCCAAAGTGGTTGATGAGAACTGGATGAGGGTCCTTTTTGAGAGATGTGTGTGCTCTTAACCACTGAGCCATCTCTTCAGCCCCAGGGATGGCTTATTTTGCCTCAGAGTTGAAGGGTACAAATCTAGCATGGTAGAGAAGTCATGGTTGTAGCAGTATGAGGTTGCTGGACACATTGTGCTCAGAGTCAGGAAGCAGAAAGAGAGAGATGGAAGTGGGGACCCAGACCTTATTCCGTCTGGGACCCAGACCATGAAATGGTTGCTGCTCACATTTAAGGTGGGTCATCTCTGCTCTGTTAAACCTTTCTGTAAGGACCCCTCATAGACATACCCAAAGGTGTGTCTCTTAGGTGATTCTAAACTCCACTAAGTTCACAATCAAGACTGACTATCACTGTATCATAAATAATCTAGAGATGAACTGAAGTATATAAAAATATACCTATGGGTTATGCATAAACACTATGCTGCTTTATACAAGGGATATGAGAGCATCTTCCATTTTTGGTATGTGTTTTAGTGTTGCTATTGCTGTGAAGAGACATCATGACCACAGCAACTCTTATAAAGGAAAACATTGAATTGGGGCTGGCTTACAGGTTTAGCCCATTACCTTCATGGTGGGAAGCATGGTGGCACACAGGCAGACATGATGCTGGAGAAAGAGCCGAGAGTTCTACTTCTGGATAGGCAGGCAGCAGCAAGCTTAAGTTTCTGAAACCTCAATTCATTCCCCCAGTGACACACTTCCTCCAATAAGGCCACACCTACACCAGCAAGGCCATATGTCCTAATCCTTACAAATATTGCCACTCTCTATGAGCCAATGGGGATTTTTTTTCATTCAAACCACAGTACCCCAGAGATATCATAGAACCATTCTTTTACAGATAGTAGAAGAAAACTATACTACATGGTCATCCACATTATCCATGAAAATTGTTTATACCAGTTGATCAAGCCTATGCCTGGCCTTGGTCTCAGCTGACACATTTGCCACTGCCTCCACCCATGCTTTGAGATGTCAACAGACTTCAAACTTCATTTAGTAGCCCTTCAGTCACAAGGCAGATAACTAATATCAGGATTTTTCTCTGACTGTTTGGCTTTCTCCATAATAATGCAGCTTAATTAAGCTAGCCTCCCAAAGAGCTGCTCAGCTGAGACTGGCAGAGAGGATTTGAATTAATCTTTCTTCTCTTAGATGATCCCAAGTCAAACTCATTCATGCCCACACAGGGATGCGCTCTTCACCTGCATGATGGAATTAAAAGAAGAAATCCTCACTACATTTACTAGACCATGTGCGGATGCTCAAACTATGATGTGCCTCCAACTCTTCAATGCGGATCCCTGGGCACTGAGCTAGTTCTATTGAATTGCTATCTTAGGGATAGTGGACCTGATAGTCATGGTAATGAACACAGGACTGTATCATTTAATTGGATGGAAGAGATATCACTGGCACTTGGTTGGATGCCTGATCATATCTGAACTAGCTGAGGTCACAGTTGCATGCAGCCCTAGGTTCAAGCCCTGATTGTACCACTTTGAAGATGGCTGACCTTCCAAAAATTGTTTACGCCCTTTGGCTTCTTTTACGACATGGTCTCTGTAGCTTTAGCTGTCCTGGAACTTGTTCTGTAGACCAGACTGGCCTCAAAGTCAATGATCTGCCTGCCTGTGCTTTCTGGGATTAAAGGTGTGTACCACAACACCTGACTGGCTTTTATTTCTTATCAGTAAAATGCAACGGACAACACTATTCTGCCTTCATTACAGCTATTGCTGATAAGGTCATAGATGAGCATCTAAGCATCTGGCACACTTGCCTGATAAATGATGTTGCTGTACCTGCAGTTATTTTGTTATTCTAGAACTTCCATGATTCTTGATACAAGTAGCTCATATTTTTAGTCCTATTAGCACATGTTTTAATGGAACACCTTAGAACTGTGTAGTGTGTGTGCAGGCATGTATGTGTGTGTGTGTGTGTGTGTGTGTGTGTGTGTGTGTGTAAATGGGTGTGCATGTATAGGTGTTGAAAGACCCCCAAAGGGAGACCCCCACTCAAGTCTCTGGATAGCTGCGGACCCCCAGGAACTAACAAGAGATCAAGCTTGATTCAGATCACACGAGGCTTTATTCGGGGAAAGCCAGAGCTTTGGGGACGACTCGTATCTCACACAGGGGTAGAGGAGTCTACCCAGAAGTGAAATGGGGCCCTCCTTTTATGGGCCCTCAAGGGAGAAAGGAGGAGGGGGAAAGTAGGGGATTTCTAAATCACATGTCTTTAGATAAACAATTCCTAATTTAAGGTGATTTCACAAGAAATAGGTATGGGAGGGGTACAAGGAAGGAGTCGTGTGCAGGTGCAGGGGTGATGCAACTCTATTGGCTATCAGCTGATATGTGGGGCAACTCAGGATTGGCCTTATCTGAAGTTGCTGTGGAAATTTTCCGATTTCAGCCAAGCAAGCAGATTACAATCACTTGGCAGAGGGCTACAGTGGTTGGTAAATACACGGGTTAAAGGACGGTCAGAACATTGGCAAACACATGAGTTCTAAGAACGGTCAGAACTTTGTGCATAAACATTCTCTAAATCAATGGAGCAAGTTAAACTTTTACTTGTCAATAGTGAGGTCCATGCCGGTCTAGAGGCTTTCATGAATTTTCATTCTGTCAGGTTCTTTCAGTATGTGTATATGGGTATATGCATGTATGTATGTATGTATATTGTTGTGTGTATATATATATGTATGTGTGTATGTGTGTATATGTGTGTATGGGTACAAGTGTGAGTGGGTAGGTGAGTATGTGTGTGTGTATGGGTAGGTCTGAGTATGTGATAACACAACTACAAAGTATGTAGAGATACTAATGAACCATAACATGGGCATTCTTTCATGAAATTCTAGGGTGTTTAGCTATGGGTGTTATATTCTACTGTTGTGAGTGTATCCAGATGAATATAGCATACATATCTTGAAATATAGAAGAGACAAATCTATATCAAAAACTTGGATAAAATGTTACTCATTGCAAAAAATACCATGGCTTCTTTTAATGAGAAAAGTATCTATTGGTGTATAAAAGATCTAATTGCCTAGGTTTATTGAGATACTTCACCACAGCTACAATCTTGAGTCAACTTATGTGCATGTCAAATGTATGTATGGATAAAGAAAGTTACCAGAAACACACACACACACACACACACACACACACACACACACACACACACACACACACACACAGACATATTGAACCATTAAGAAGAATGACATCTTGTCATTTATAACAAAGTGGGTAGCCCAGAGGACGTTATGTTAAGTGAAATAAGCCAGACATAGAAAGACAAGTACAGCATGCTCTCTCATATGTCAATGTTAGAACTTAATAAGGATGAAATGAAATTAATAAGGATGGGAAAACATTGGGTGGAAAAAGGAAGATTGGATGCTTGTATGCATGTATGAAAATATTACACTGAACCTCATTAAGATGAACAATTACAAGTAAATGATAAAGATCCTTTAACATTTGGAAACAATTAAATAGAAATTTTATGGTATACAATCCTCAGCACAGTCGTGCCCATTATACTTTAAAGAGATGGAAATGATTTGCAAAGAGTTCAGAAGAGAACGAGGTTTTTATTGTTCTGGCAAGGCTAAGGTTGGTGTTTTTGGATTTACATCTTCTTTCAGGCCATGTTCCTTGCTGAGAATGCAAATGCCCTTCTTCTTCTTCTTCTCCTTCTCCTTCTCCTTCTCCTCCTCCTTCTTTTTCTTATTCTTCTTCTCTTCCTCCTCCTCCTCCTTTCCCCTCTTGTCTTCCTCTTCCTCCTCCTCCTCTTCCTCTTCCTCATCATTCTGGTTTCTATGTTCACATGTCAAAACCTTCTTAGGATTTTACTCCTCCATGGATTCTTCCCTGACTTCTCCCTGTCTCCCTTCTCCCAACTCCCATTCATTTGTGTGTGCATTAGGTATTCATGAAAAGCTTCATTAGAGCAATCCATTGAATGATCAGAGAGAAATCTTTGTTCCAGATGGATATGTTTGAGACTCCTTGAAGACTGTAGATGATTCCTGGGGTGATAAGAAAAGCCAGTGGAGTTTTGGAGACATACATTTAAAGAAGATAGGAAGAGTACCTACCTAGCAACAGCAGGGCTGGGGGTCAAAAAGAACTGCAGAATTCCCCACAGCCTTGATAGATCTGGGTCTTAGTGCCAGAAACCTGAAGGCACCATTAGATTCTGGATACAGGGAAAGCTGATGTGATCAGTCTGATGATTTTAGACAATGGATGTAAAATCAAAGATCACATGACCCTGTCACAGAAGTTATGGTCTAGAATAGGCACCCACATTAGTTCTTGTCATTACAAACAATCACGTACAGAATGGTTTAACATAACGTGCTTATCTCACTGTTTTAGCAAGCAGAGACCCAAAGCCAGCTTCACTGTCTAGAGGTGAGAGACAGACTATGCTTATTTATTTTGAAGGCTCCACCTGGCAGTCAGTTTCCCTATGTTCTCTAGCTCTACAAGCTGCTTGCAGCACTTGGCATGTGTCTCTTCCTCTGTCTTCAGAGGGTACCACTTCAGGCCCTGCCCCCAGTAGCACATCACTTTTCAGTGGCTCTGCTTTCATTGTGCCATCCCCATCCATGTGTAGGCCTCTTCTGGCTCTCTTTCATCAGGATTTTCCTGATGATTGCATTGGATGATCCAAGATCATTGCATCATCTCAAAATCCTTAATCCACTTGTTGTTGTCATTGTTGTTGTAATCTAGGATGCCTTTGAAGTATGGCAATCCTTCTGCCTCTGTCCCTCAAGTGCTAGGATTACAGGTGCAATCTACCTCAGGCCTCCAGGAACTTGTTACAGGATATTTGGTCCCATTGTGAACCCCAAGACTGTGAACTGAAAAAAATCTTGTGTAGCTCAGCCCTAGCACACACCTTTGCCTAAGAGCTTTCGTTTACTGTAAACAAGTAATTGTGGTGTGGCTCAGCTCTAGCATACACCTTTGACCCAAGAGCTTTCTGTAAACAAATAGAGTTAAGGGTAGGTCAAGAGGCTGAGGGAGCAGCCAGTTGACAGGGACTGAACAGAAGAAAACCCAGGAAAGAGAAAGGGAGTGAGTTTGAGTTGAAGTGCATTTAAGACAGTGTGGAGAAGCAGCTTTTCCTTCTGAGGAGTTGCTGGAGTAGGAAGGTCAGCTGTGTGCTTTCTCTGCTAGCAGGCTTTCACCACATTGTCTGCCTCCTGAATCTTCATTTGGTAAATCGACTGGTTGGGATTTTGTTTAAAAACAACAACAACAAAAACAAAACAAAACAAAACAAAACAAAAAAAACAGGAACATGTTGTGTGGACTAGGCTGGTCTCAAATTCAAAGTCTGATATGATTACAGATCTTCTTGCTTCTACACTCTGAGTGCTGGAATTGAAGGCATGGGTCACCTGGCTTAAATGAATATTTGATTGACCAATAGTGGTACTTTGAAGAAAAAATGAACAGTGGTTGTATTAATGGCAGAGAGAAACAAGATAGGAGGAGGTTGCTCATTGAGACACAAAAGATCTCTCAGCAGGGTGATACGAAAGCACAGATTCACTAGTATAAGAGAGGCAGGACAGCCAGGGCTATACAGAGAAACCCTGCCTCAAAAAACCAGAGAGAGAGAGAGAGAGAGAGAGAGAGAGAGAGAGAGAGAGAGAGAGAGAGAGAGAGAGAGAGAGAGAGAGAGAGAAACACATCAGAGAGAAGAACCTGCCACGGAGCTCTGAGACAGATCCAAAGGTGGAAAAAACTGAAAATATTTAAAGAACCAAAAAGTCTGATATGATTTCAAGGAGAGCAAGGGGAGTGGGGCTGGAGTAGGAGATTGCAGAAGTAAGAGAAAGAGAGGGGTTAGATCTAAAGGATAAATCTGGGACAAAAGCAGTTCTTAGGTTATAGGAGGCAGTCAACAAAAAAGTAGCCTCATTTTGTTTTATAGTTTTAAAAACGATACTGGGCAAGAATTAATGCAATTAAAAACAGAGAAAACAATACAAAGAATCAATGAATCTAAGAGCTGATTCTTTGAGAAAATAAGCAATATTGGCAGACGTTTTGTTTAATTAGCAATAAATAAATAAATAAAGAGAGGACTCAAATAAATAATAAAATGGAACAGAGAACCATTACAATAGACACTGAAGCAATTCGGAATTATAAGGGCATGCTTTAAAAGCTTCCCTGTTGAACTGGAAAACCTAATAGAAATGGATGAATCAAATCACCAACACTAAGCCAAGAAGAGGTCAACAACTTAAATAGACCCATAATGAACAAGAAGACTGAAAGAGTAATAAAAACCTTCAAATTCATAGAAGACCAGAAGACCAGGAAGTGGTATGCATTGACTCACAAAACCAGAGACAGGCACCATGCCAGTCATTTGAGCACAGTTTCGAGAAACTTAAGACCAAGGGGAAAAAGCTTATTTTGTACTCCTGTATTATCTCTTTTTCACATCCTTTTTTTCTTATACAGAGCCAAGTGCCTATCTAGTCTTCTAAAAAACATTGTTATTTTATTCATTTATTAAATTGAGTAAACCATATATCTCCATTATTTTCTCATGTTCCCTTCTTACTTCTGCTGATTTCCTTTCCTCTTCCTACCTAGTCGGGGTTCTACACTTATGGCTTATTTATGTTTGTTTATTTATTTATTTATTTATTTATTCATTTATCGA
Source organism: Mus musculus (assembly GCF_000001635.26). Lineage (NCBI taxonomy): Eukaryota > Metazoa > Chordata > Mammalia > Rodentia > Muridae > Mus > Mus musculus. The sequence goes on from NC_000079.6 coordinate 36,625,495, forward strand.
TGAGCCACTGAATTTCATTAGGGTTTCTTATAGAAGGTCACTCCCCTAGGGACTGTTAACAGCCTATAGATCCTCAAGGATGTATACGACTCATGGGCTCTGTACTGGTTGGTTTTGTGTGGCAACTTGACACAAGCTAGAGTCATCAGAGAAGAAGGAGTCTTAGCTGAAGAAATGCCTCCATGAAGATCCAGCTGTAAGGCATTTTCTCAATTAGTGATCAAGGGGGGAGGGAGGGCCCAGCCCATGGTGGTAGTCCTGGGTTCTGTAAAGAAAGCAAGCTGAGTAAGCCAGGGGAAGCAAGGCAGTATGCAGCGCCCGTTCATGACCTCTGCACCAGCTCCTGCCTCCAGGATCCTGCCCTGTTTCAGTTCCTGCCTTGACTTCCTTCAGTAATGAACAGCAATACGGAAGAGTAAGCGAAATAAACCCTTTTCTCCCCAACTTGCTTTTTAGTTATTGGTGTTTCATCACAGCAACAGAAACCCTAACTAAGACAGGCCCCTTCTCCAGCTACTATTATCTGTCCATAGGCTGGGGAGAGGGGGGTTACGGACTTCCTGAACCCCAGTGACAGTTGTTAGCAGGCCCAGTCTTGTACAGATTTATGCCAGCAAATCACTGCTGTGGGATCAAGGATGCTGGCATAGTGGCATGTTAGGCTCTGCTGTTGGCCCAAGTCCGTGGAAGCAGCAAGAAGCTGCTGGAACACCACCAGAAGTTCTTTGGTGCATTTTTCTCTACAAAGTCGTAACAATGATTAGCAAATTGCAGCAAGGTGAACCAACACCACACAGTGTCATCCACTGTCTGTTGGGTTATATTGATACCATTTTGAACATAACATGGTCTCTCAAGAGTCTGCTGTAGCAAACCCTCATATGCCCCCTTTCCAAGCAGTTTCCAGAAAAACATGTTGTGTCTGTTCTCAGTAAAATGTCCTCCCAGATGTCCACTTTAGCAAAAGCATCCTCTCATCAGACAGTTTCCAGAAAAACATCATGACTGAGTCTCCAGTGAAACCAGAAATTTTCACTTCGCTTTCTTCTTAGAGTGACATTTCCTTTAGTATTTCCTGTACAATAGGCCTGCTGGTAACAACTGGTCAGGTTTTGTTTTTTGTTTTTGTCTCAAAACCAACTTTGATTCAGTGTTTATTTTTGAAAACTATTTTCACTCTAGACTTCCAACTGGAAAGGATTTTGTTTCAATGTTTTAAAGGTACCATTTCTTTCCATCTGGTCCAAACAAACTAAAATAAAACGTTTTAGTCTTTATCTTTTTTCTCCTGTGTATAATGTTCCTTTTCTCTGGTTGCTTCTAGATTTTATTTCTTATTAATTTTACTCTGGTGTGTTTCAATATAGCTTTCTTTATGCTGTGTTGACAGGAGTTTGTTGATCTGCTTGGATCTGTGGGTTTATTTAAAAAATTGGAAAAAAAAACCCTAGTCACCATTTCTTCAGACATTTGTTCTTGCTGCTCCATTCATTATATGCCCATTTGAAGTACCAACTAAGCATGCTTGAACACTTGAGACGCTGATGCTCTTTTACAGGTTACTAAGGTGCTTCTCTTCTCTTCTCTTCTCTTCTCTTCTCTTCTCTTCTCTTCTCTTCTCTTCTCTTCTCTTCTTCTCCCCTCCCCTCCCCTCCCATCCCCTTCTTCTCTGATCTTCTCTCTTCTCTCCTCTCTCCCCACCTCTGTGTCTCACACACATTTCATATAAAATCCTTGCACATTCAATAGTATTTTGGTGCTAGGTTCTTGGAGAGTCTGGATCACACTATTTGTATTGCCTACTTTTCCCTCCTGAAATGGAATCTTTGAAAAAGTATTGAAGCACCTGTGTTTAACAGTTAATTGCTGATCAACTTGATCTTTCCAGGGTTTGTTTTTACACTTATAGATACACATCATGCATCTATAGGGCTCTTAGAGGGAAGCATAACTCCCCTGTTAAGTTTGCTCCTTCTGCAAAAGTCACAGGTGTTCAGCCACTTTTGCCCACTTAGGTTGATTAGAACGTTCTCCACTTAGGAGTTTTCCATTTGCATGTCAGTATTCTGTGTGCTGCTTGCCTGGCTTTATGGATTCACCTTATACACACCCAGTAGCAGACTTGGGGGGGGCGTCACTTGGGTTTCTATTGCTATGCAGTTCCCTCCTCTCAGGTACTTTGCAAGTCCTTCAGGACCTCTAACTTTCTGCCACTGCATCCTCAATTAGTGAGGACATTGGACTTGACTTGAATTCTTCTCTCGGTTCCATAAATTGGAAATTACCCTTAGGTAGAGTATGATAACAATTATAGAGTATTTCTGTCCTCTCTACCCCTATATATATTTTTTCTTCTCTCAGGGTCCATAATTCCATGGCTACTTATTGCCCAAACAAGTGACTCTCTCTGGCAATGGGTGTCCTCAAAGAAAAACATATTGGATACAATTATCAACTAGTTACTATGTAAAAAACTAGTAACTAAAAAATCAAATTCTGAAGAATAAGATGCAACTGCAGGAAGCAAACACCATCTTCAAGGTTTCTTAAACACAGGGAAGAGACTGAGATTATTAAAAATGTAGAAATGTAGAGAAAGAGCTCTGTGGAGCTAAGACCTAGTCTCATGATGGGCCTTCTGTTGGTACTCACATCTTCAAACTTGCAGTAGTGCCCCATCACTGGGAATACAAATATCCAATAGGAGGTGTTGGCTGGTATGCCTGTGTATCTTCATTTGGTAATTTAATAAAGGTATTACCAAGAATAGCTTCAAAACTAAAAAAAAAAAAAAAAAAAAAAAAAAAAAGGTTTAATTGCTGGTGGTAGATTGATATTGTTGCTGCTAAGGAAGGTAGAGTAATCAATAACCAGAGAATAACAGCACCCAGGAAGCCACAGGAAAACTAGGAAATATATCCTTCTTCCCCACAGGAAAACAACTGGAAGTATATACTTCTTTCTTAGCTTCTCAGCCTCCCCTCCCTCTACTTTGGTTAGAACCTGGAGTAGAGCATCTGGGAAAGGAAACCTGCAGTTTGTAGCAGAGTAACTCCTCTTTGAGTCCCAAGCAGTTGTGTAAAATGTACTCTGTCAGCTGAGGTGGGAAAGATTAGAAGATTCCAGCTCCATCCCGACACCCCTTGAATCAGAGTCACCAGGAGACAGATCTGGGAATTTACATCTTTTTAAAATTATTATTATTATTATTATTATTATTATTATTATTATTATTATTATTTTTTGGTTTTTGTTTTGTTTTTTCGAGACAGGGTTTCTCTGTGTAGCCCTAGCTGTCCTGGAGCTCACTCTGTAGACCAGGCTGGCCTCGAACTCAGAAATCACCTGCCTCTGCCTCCCGAGTGCTGGGATTAAAGGCGTGCGCCACCACTGCCCAGCTGGGGATTTACATCTTAAAAAGCATCAAACATGATTCTGATCAGGAAAATGGGTGGTAACTGATCTAGATCAAGCTTGTCATTTAAGATAAATGATAACAGTGGGGTGAAGACTACAAAAAAGTCTTGAATGCAGCACTCATCTGTCCCAGCATAGGCGAGAGGAGTTTGCCTACTCTCTCTATAAAGAAACTAAAAAAGTTTTAGCAAAGGATGTGTAAATTATGTTGAATTAGTCTCTATCTAATGCATACATGAATCAAAACACATTGTACTGCATAAATATATACAAGTATCTGCAACTCATGACATTCTAAATATTAAAACAAAACAAAACAATGAATCCAAGGCTAAGATACACTGCAGCTGGAAAGACAGACTCTGAATTCCAATCCATAGTACTGAAGTGCATGAACAAACAGACCTTACTAAACCACGGACCTGAAAAGCTCTTAGCAAAAGTGACTTAATAAGTTTTCAGAATGCTGGGTGGGGCAGTGATTTCTTAGCTATGTCACCAAAGCACTGAGCTGTATGTATATGTATATGTGTGTGTGTGTGTGTGTGTGTGTAGTCCTTAACAAAAATTTAAAAAGTGGGTAAATGAATTAAAGAAAAGTTAACATATTCATATCAAGGTATATTAGTATTAGCAAGTTTTAATAAGGCGAGCTGTTCTGATAAACACTATGGTTTAAGAGAATCTTTGATATTGTGCTAAGCAAAATAGGCCAGTCATAAAAGGACAAAGGCTGTATGATTACTCTCACATAAAGTATGTAAAAAGTAGCCAGATTTATAGGGACAGAAAGAACGGTGCTTTCATGGAGATGAAGGAGATGGAGACATTAATATCCAGTATGTACGTGGCCTAAGTTTTGGAATGAGGACATTCTGGAGATGGATTGTAGAAGGTGGTTATATATGTGAATATACTTAATACTACTGAACTACTCACTTGAAAATGTTTGAAATAATAAAGTTCATATTGACTCTATTTTACCACAGTGCATGAGTGAGTAAATAAATCTATAAATTGTTTTAAAACAAGTTTTAAAGCACAACTCTTTTATATTTCTAAAGGCACCATCAAGAAAGCAAGCTGGCATGCTCTAGGACAGTGGTTCTCAACCTGTGGGTCATGACCCTTTGGTGGGGTCAAATGATCCTTTCACATGGGTCACATATCAGATGTCTTACATTATCATTCATAACAGTAGCAAAATTACAGCTATGAAATAGCAATGGAATGATTTTATGGTTGGGGTCACCACAACACGAGGCACTGTATTAAAGGGCCTGCAGCATCAGGAAGGTTGAGAAGCACTGCTTTAGAACTAAAGAAAAATGATTGCAAATCATCAAAGGATGCAAATCTAGCACACATGTAGTCATTACCTTTCTCTTTGTGATGCCACAATACCTGACAGGAGCGACTTAAGGGAGGAGAAAGAGGTTCATTTTGGCTCACAGTTTACAGAGTTACAGTCCATTATGGTGAGAGAGTCTGACAGCTAGCTAGTCTGTGGCAGCAGGAGCTTATAACATATTCATCTCCAAGTAGAGTCTGAAAACAGATAGATGCAAAACAGAGCTGGCCTATGACCCTCAAGGCTCACCTCTAGTGTCTACATCCATTAGCTAGGTGAACCCAAAGCAGCCCCACCAGCTGGGGACCAAATGTTCAGACACATGAGCCCATGGAGATTTCTTACATTCACACCATAACAGTACATACAGAACATTTAGCAAGAAAATGATCCATTTTTAAAAAGGGACAAAAGCTTTGTAGAGATTTTTTTCAAAGATGATCTATAAATGGCAAATGAAGGCAAGAAAAAGTTGCTCCAAATTAATAGTTATTGAGAAATGAAAATAAAAGCCACAGTCCAACACTGCATCACTTTGCTGAGTGGTGGTACTCAAAAGATCTACAGCAACAAGTGCTGTCAAGGATGTAGAGAAACTGTAGCTCTCATGCATCCCTGTGGCACAGAAAAGGGTGTAGCCACTTTGAGAGATGGTATAGCTCTTCCCTAAAGTGTGGAATAGTGGATTACTACTTTAGAATTTCTAACAAGCTTGCTTTCAGACATTCCATTTCAAAGATAAGAGAACAGAGAGCCCCACCCTCCCACCCCCCCACCAAAAAACCCCCTTGTGCATAATTGTCATGTTGACCTAAGAGGTTAGTTGAAGCACACTGGATGTGAAAACAAAGGGTTTATTTGTTTGGGCCTAACCTGAGGATGGCCATTAGAAAAACACATTTATTTGTGTAGAATAAGTACTCTGAGTTTCACAAAATGACAGTTACATCCACAACTTTAAACCACAATATGGTTAGACATCATGTCCCCCCTTGTTGGGTATCACGGTTAGTACTGGTGAGAGCTCAAGTCTTGTGTAAGAAAGAGACTGGATAAGGTCTTGGTCTCTGTTTGTGAAAGCATTCATTGAACAGAAGGTAAGTAGAGGTTAATAAATAATGTTTGAGAAGTGTATGGTTTGGCACAGGTCAGACATCAGTGTCCATCTGGAAATATACCCAATTCAGAAGGCCATGTGTCAGAAGGCCATGTGTACAAAGCCAAGACCTGACCAAACTATGCCTCCTTGTTGCATTAAAAATACCTTAAACCAAGGTTATTCCATTTTCACTTTCTCCTCCCCCTCAGCATGATACTGGGCATGGCTTGGGTTTCTGGAACCTCAAAGCCCACTCTCAATGACATACTGCCTCCAACAAGGCCACACCTACTACCACAAGGCCAGAGCTACTCTAAGGCCAAACCTCCTAATAATGCCACTCTCTATGAAACTATGGAGGCCATTTTCTTTCAAACCACTGCATCCTCTAACCAATAAATGCCTTTCTCAGCTTTATATTTTTAAATTTATTTTGTGACCCCCCCCCCCAGAGTTTAACCCCGATCCTCTGTGTAACCATTGGTTAGGAGTTATTATTAGAGTCTGATGACCTCACTGGTTGTTAGACACATCAAGACCATAACTCCCCCTTTTCTTCTAGAATCTACCCACAGACAATAGTTTAGCCAGGGAGTACATAGGTCTCTCCATCCCCTCTTCTGCAATGTACCCTGAGCCATACTACATTTTGTTGATGGCAGAGCAGTCAATCTTCACTGCTGATGTTAGTATTTCTTTTCAAAAGGGAATTCTGTAGGACTAGAGAAGTGGCTCCTTGATTAAGAGTACTTCTTGCTAGGCAAAGGGGATCCAATGGCAGGCAATAGTCAGAGATGTAGCCCTGTTCCAATTGTTAGGGGACCCACATGAAGATCAAGCTGAACATGTGCTACAAATATGTAGGGGGCTTGTGAGCCCCCATGGGCCCAGGTTAGTTGATTTGGTGGGTCTTCTTGTGCTATTCTTGACCCCTCCCCTACATCTCGCTAAGAGTCTATCCCTCACTCTTCCACAGGACTCCTCAGGCTCCACTTGATGTTTGGCTGTGGACCTCTGCATCTGTTTCCATCCACTGCTGGATGAAGCCTCTCAGGAGACAGTTATGCTAAGATCTTGTCTGCAAGCATCCCCAGTAAGAGAGGATATGCTTAGTCCTGCTGGGACTCGATGTCCTAGGGCAGGGTGCTATCCAAGGGGGGCTACTTATTCTCTGAGGAGAATGGGAGGGAGTAATGGGAGGAGGGATTTGTGAGGGCAGAACTGGGACAAGAGGAGGGAGGGGGGCTGTGATCAGGATGTAAAATGAATGAATGAATGAATGAATGAATGAATATGAGTACTTCCTGCTTGTCCAGAGGGTATGAATGACAGTGCCCATGTCATTGGGCATCTCACAACTACCTGTAATTTTACCTCCCATAGTATCTGATGCCTTTGCAGCCGCCCATATGCTTCACATACACAAACACATATACACACACATATATGTAAACACACAAAGATACACACACACACACACACATATATACACACACGTGCACATATAAGAGCATGAATATATATGTTCCTTTTTTGAAAAGGAAATTGCACAAGGGCAGACTTTAATCTACCTGATAGATCATTTGTCTAGAAAGGGGACTGGCAGACAGCAGTACCATGTAGAATAATTGTCGTTTAAAACAAGGACTCACATGTTTTAAAGCATCTACTAGGAATTTATGAGATATAACACTTAATAAACACTTGTTTGCTACAGTAAGGAAAAGATAATGAATTTCGAGGAGTCTGAAATTGATGTTGTGCCAGGATATTGTTGGTTATACCAGGGATGGAATGAGGTGATATAGCCCTCAATTCACATATCTCACTGGCCAGCTTTAAACATGGGCTCACCCTCTTTCAATTACTAATCTTTGACAACTCACATAGTTTCTGTTATTTGTTTGTTTGCACACTGGCAAATGAAATAAAATAAGGCTTTTTTTTTCCTACAGAGTTTTGATTGTGTTGTAGTTTGGATTTTCAAAGTGTTTTGTTTTGTTTTGTTTTGTTTTGTTTTGTTTTGTTTTAACAGTGCTCTTGGGAGGTAGAGGAACACATTGCGACACTGGGGATATGGCCTTAAAGGAGCATTGCTACTATAGGTCCATCTCTCCTTTTGTGGGACTATGAAAGCCAGGGCTTGGTCCAAGGCTGAGCTAAGGCTAAAGCCGGAGAAATCCTGAAGGGACGGTGGGCACTTTGGCTGATTCCCAAGCACCAGACCCCTGTCACTAGCTGCAACCCTGTGTAGATCTGTGGCCATCAGTTACAAAAGGGCAATACGCCAAGCCCCAGTGACCACAGGCTCAAGACAGATCTCCATTTTAATGAGATTCCTAAAGGCCTGGAGGGCTTAGCCAATAAGCTTTCCTTCCCAGATACTCCTCACTGCAAAAGGTGTTTACCCTCAGACTAGCCCTGAGAAGTGAGGTATGATTTTACTCACCCACCTTCCACCATGACAATAAATGCTTTAAAACCATGGAAGGCCTCTTTTCTTCGGGATCTTCCAAAGGCCTCTCTGCGCTCCCAGCCACAGCCTCCACCAAGCCCAAGCCTGCTGCAGTCAAGCCAAGGACTCATTCCCGTGGGACCAGCCAAAATACTCCCCTTTCCTGCCCCTTGGCCCCAGGCTAGATCTATTCTGCCGCTCCCCACTCCATTCTCAGCTCTTCTGTGGCTCCAAGTGATGCCTGAGTGTCCAAGAGCGTGAGAACCAGATGGACCTGGTCTCATCACAGGTCTGGGGACCCTGGAGCCAGCTCTGGGTGTCCTGTGCCTCAGACTGCATGTCCCCACCCCTGGAGTGGTGTCCTGGAGTCCTGCCGAGCAGCTGTGTCCTGTGGCCAAGTGGACAGGGTTGGGAGGGGGAACCCATAACCTTACATCCTTCTTTCCTACATAGACCCCACATTCAGGTGAGTCACTTCTATCCAAACTGAATCACCTCAGGCCCAAAGCAACAGGATAAAGTGACTGGATTGAACTGTGAAAGCACCCAGCCAAACGTAAACCTTTCCTTTTTATAAGTTGATTTTCTCAAGCATTTTGTCACAGTGTAGGAAAGCTAACACAGAGAGGATATCAACAATTATCCTCATCATAAATGCTCAATATGTAATTGTCATGATTATAAATACAAAAGGTTGCCTGAAAGTACTCTGCCTCCTGCATTGGAAGCTATTTTCCACACACCCTCTGAAGCAGCTATGTTACAGTCATTTTTCCAGGTAATGAGCCTCAGAGACACTTAGAGAAACTCAGCCAAGGTCACGTGACCAGTAACTGTTCTTCGGAGTGATGATAAATCAGGTACGGGAGCATTTAAGTTCTCAAGCATGAGCATCCCCTCGTCTCACAATTGCTCTCTGCGCTGAAGCCGGAGTACTGGCTTCCATTGCTTTGAAGTTATGTATCAAAAATAGCCTAGTGTTTCCCCGGTGACAATTGGTTTGGGATCCATAGTGGCAGCACAATGCTCTCTGCATTTAATGAAGTAGATGGATGCTTCAACCATGACTTCCTCCAACAGCTAATTTGTTTTTTAAGAAATCCCATTTGGGGGTGGACATCTCCATCTGACTCTGGAATATCATTGCAGCGTGAGGTGGAATGAGCTTCTGCTTAGAGCCAAGGTTATTTCCTCCACGTGAGTGGAATGTCTTGCACTTCATTGCATCTATCTTCTAATAGGCTGCAAGCTTTCACCTTCCGTGGCTATGCAGCAAATGCATGCCAAAAGTCAGGCTGGATTCCAACCTCTTTAAAAAGGCTTTGTTGCCTTAAAGAAACAAAACCTTTTTGCTAAGAAAAGAATTAAATTAAGAAATTATTATTGAGTCTTTATGATGAAGACTTTGTTTCTCCCACTGTTTGTGTGTGTGTGTGTGTGTGTGTGTGTGTGTGTGAGTGTGTGTGTTGGGGTATGTGTGCATCTATGTATGTTTAGCTACATGAACTCAGGCAGCATACATATGGAGAGACCAAAGGTTTTCTTTCTCTTGTTCTCAGTGTTCTGTTTTGAGGTGAGGTTTCTCATTGAAGCTGGAGTTGACTGATTGGCTAGAGTGACTGGTGAGTGAGTTTCAGGAATCATCCTGTCTGCCTCCTGTGTAGACAGCTACTACACGTGTCTGTTTACATCGGCCCCGAGAATGCAAAGCTAGGTCCTCATGCTTGAACAGCAGGCACATCACCTACTTGTATCACCTTCCCATCCCTGTATCGCCTGCCCATCCCTGCATCACCTGCCCATCCCTGCATCACTTTCCCAACATCCAGCACCCTCTTAATATTGTCAATCCGATCACATCCTCTTTTCTCTCGGCATCCAATTATGACTGTCCCTCAATTGCACACTTCTTTCTTGTATAGTGCAGCATGATCTAATATTTTCTCAATAATCAGAAGAAAACTAAGAGCAATTTCCATGAAATAAAATATGTATTTATTCATTTAATTTGGGGGCATTAACTTTGTTATTTTAAACTATAATACTTTGTTAGCAAAACTAGGAAAGGGCATAGACACACAATGATCTAGGACTGTCGTGTGTGGTAAATGAAAATAAGGTACTCAGACTTCTCAAGCCTTGTAACGTCCCGCAGAATTATGAAATTAAATGAAAGTTTTGTCTTTGCTTTTGTTACATCTAATTTTCCTTTCCTTTAAGAGTTCAGATATAACCTAAACTAGGTATTGCAATTAAAGTGTCCGGCAGCCATATATACTACCCCTCCCCCAAAGACATCCATATTCCCAGCTCATATAAATAATATGAACATTAGACAAACTGATATTATTATAAAAATGAAACAGAACGTTACATGTCTCAGCATTGTTGGGCACACAGTAAAGTGTGCTGCTGATGTCAGCTGAAGTCACCAACACCTCCATCACCATCACCACCAGAACTGCCACCATCACTACCATCAACATCAATAGTGTTACCACCACTGCCTCCCCACCTTCATCACCAGCAATATCACCATCAATAATATCACCAGTACTATTGCCCCTACCACCACCTATAACAGTATCATCACCACCTCCATAACCACTGCTACCATCACTCCATCCACCATGACCGACATCATCGATCACACAATTACAAGTAATAGCATTATTGTCAGCAGCATCATCGTCATCACCACTGTCATTGCTATCATCGCCACCATCATCATAATCATCCGCCTCTAATTACCATGTTTTTAAAATCTTGGTGTCCTACTTCATTTCTACTACATATCCTGATAAAATGATTTTGTTAGTATCCTGATCTGTCTCTATTAACAACAAGAAGAAAACATCTGTCGCTAAGAAGTAATGTACACCCACAGTGAAGCAGTGTGATTGAAGACCCTAAGGTGTTCTATTTTTAGATGAAGTGTTTAGATGGAAATTCTGTGTAAATGAGGTCCTGCGCTCTAGAAAGCCTTTGGAAATGCTGCAACCAGCATCCATAGATGGGAAGGAAGATGCATAGCAGCTATTACAGTTGATGAGTTTGTCTCCAGCACTTTGGATTTTTGTAGTGTTTTGTTCTTGGGTTTCCAATGAAGGAATCTTTACTAAACATGGGTATAGTGCACAGACAAAATGAAGTCGAAGCACACCCAATGTATTGTGTAGGGGAAATTAGATACTAAGTATCTTAAAACCTGGGATATTGGGGTGAAATTCACAAAATGGTGCTTGGAAAGTAAGTATTGTGTTTGATGTTGGGCCCAGATCCCAAGATATGGGGTTGTCAGACATGAAAACACTGTGGTTTCAGAGCAAGGCACATCGGGCTCTATTATTGGTCTTAATAAAAGGTAAGTGTAAATCATTTTGGAAAAGCAGTTAAAACCAACATGCACTGACTAACTCATCATCTACAGTTCTCAGCACCTACACACCCACACAGAAGCCTCTGCACACGTGCCTGTGCTACTTTCCTTACTTGTAACCCTAAACTGGAAGTAATTCCAGCTATCCTTTTATCTCAGCTAGGTAGAGAATTAAGCAGCCCGTGGAATGCCAAGACCATAGACTTCTGCTTACCAATACAAAGAAACCAACTGTCCATACATAGCTTGGGTGATGCTCTAGGAAAGCATGCTGAGCAAAGAAGTCAGTCACAAAAGTTAAAGGTTAAAGGTTAAAGGTTACGGTTACCAGCTACATAGTGCTGTTTAAGGAGCATTTTGAAATGACAAAGTTACAGGGAATGGAAGACAGATTTTCAGCCACCATGGAAGGAAGGAAATAGTATAGTTATAAAAACACAACATGAAGAATCCTTGTGGCTATAGAAATGTACTGTTTTTTGATGCATCAATTTTAATAGCCTATTGTTACGGTGTATTAAACTTCTGCAAGATGACACCATTACAGAAAACTAAAGAAAGGATATACAGGAAACTTCTGTACTGTTTGTGAAAAATGTATGTGACTTTTGAACATATACCTGAGGGATGCTTCATCCTACCAGAGACACTCACTCAACCATATTCATTGCTGCTCTACTCATAATAGCTAGAAATCGATTGGAAATAACCTAGATACCCTTCAACAGATGAATGGATAAAGAAAATGTAGCCGGGCATGGTAGCACACGCCTTTAATCCCAGCACTTGAGAGGCAGAGGCAGGCGGATTTCTGAGTTTGAGGCCAGCCTGGTCTACAAAGTGAGTTCCAGGACAGCCAGGGCTACACAGAGAAACCCTGTCTGGAAAAAGAAAGAAAGAAAGAAAGAAAGAAAGAAAGAAAGAAAGAAAGAAAGAAAGAAAGAAAGAAAGAAAGAAAGAAAGAAAGAAAGAAAGAAAAGAAAATATGGAAATGTGATAACATTGAATAATAGCTCAATATTACTGAATTTATTTTTCTTTTTTTAACTTTTTATTGGTTATTTTATTTATTTACATTTCAAATGTTATTTCCCTCCCCAGTTTCCCCTCTGCAAATCCCCATCCCATACCCCCTCCCCCTGCTTCTATGAATGTGCTCCCTCACCCACCCAACACACCCAGCCACCCACCCACTTCTACCTCACCGCCCTAGCATTCCCTATGCTGTGGCATCGAGCCTTGACAGGACCAAGGGCTATCCCTCCCACTGATGCCAGATAAGGCCATCCTCTGCTAAATTTGTCGGTAAACAGAAGTAGAAAAAAAAATCATCCTGAGTGAGGTAACCCATATCCAGAAAGACAATTATGATATGGATTTATTTATATGTGGATATCGGCTGTTAAGTCAATTCTAACAAAATTATAACCCATAGAACAGAGGTTAGGTATAGAGTAAAGAACTGGTGGGTGACAAATAGATCTTCCTAGAAAAGGGAAATTGAAAAGATGTAGGGGGGCTGTGATGGGAGGATCAAATGGGGAGGTGAGGAAAGACAGGAACAAGGGGGAAATATGGAGAGAGAGAGAGAGAGAGAGAGAGAGAGAGAGAGAGAGAGAGAGAGAGAGAGAGAGAGAGAGAGAGAGAGGAGAGAGAGAGAACTAGAATTAAGGGTCATTTGAGGGGTAGTGTAGAAATCTAATGCAGGAGGAGCTCCCTAAAATATGTGCATATATGAAGGCAATCTAAATGAAACTACCAAATAATGGGAGAGAGAGAACATCATCTGGATATCTCATGTCACCAAATGAAGCTTCCAGTACCAGGAATAAGCTACATCTAATCAAGTTGTTGTCCAAAAGGGTCTACTGGGAACTTCAAACAACCCAGATTGTTGCCAAGACGATAGGCTGCTCCCTGCAAACCGACAGTAAGACCTTATTGCTGAAGACAGGACCTATTCAACTCACTGAACTATGGAGAAGTTGAGATGGTACCCACAGAGAGGCCTCACCCCTGTGGGCTAGCATCTTCAGTAAAGGAAGGTACTCAGAATACTCCCAAAGAAGAAATGTAAACACCAAGCTAGTTATAGACCCTTCAGTCTACAATGGTACCCTGCTTGCAAGATACGCAACAGTGGCATAAAGCTTGTAGAAAAACCAACCTTCAGATATTGGTCCACCCTACACGAGGGAGCCCATACTATATACTGCTTGAGAACCTGAGACGAGATAGCCCAAGGATCTAAGGTAAAACCAAATAAGACTGTTTTTCTAAAAGAACATAGCAATACAATGGCTCCTAATGACATTTGCTATATTTGTAGATCAGTGCCTTGCTCAGTAAGGAGGCTTCCTCCTGCCTTAGGTGGAACACACATAAAAAGACCCACAGCCCTGAAAGGATGTCTCCATCAGGACCTTCTCCTCAGGATCCTGGAACCCTGTAAAAGAAGAGGCAGACAGAGTGTAAGAGCCAGAGGGGAAACAAGGTCTTCTCAATCAGTGTACAGGACCAATGCACAGATAAACTTACAGACACAGAGGCAGCATGCACAGGGCCTGCACGGGTCTGCACCAGATGGGGTCCTTGAGCAGATGGAAGAAGGAGGCACATCCCTAACCCAGAAGCCATCTCCAATAACCACTTGCAATAAAAATATAGTTTTGGGGCTGGAGAGATGGCTCAGCGGTTAAGAGTACTGACTGCTCTTCTAGAGGTCCTGAGTTCAATTCCCAGCAACCACATGGTGGTTCACAACCATCTGTAATGGGATCAGACGCCCTCTTCTGGCGTGTCTGAAAAGAGCAATGGTGTACTCATATGCATAAAATAAATAAATCTTTTTAAAAAAATTTTTATTAGATATTTTCTTCATTTACATTTCAAATGCTATCCCAAAAGTCCTCTATACCCTCCCCCTGCCCTGCTCCCCTACCCACCCACTCCCACTTCTTGATCCTGGCTGGGGCATATAAAGTTTGCAAGACCAAGGGGCCTCTCTTCCCAATGATGGCCAGCTAGGCCATCTTCTTCTACATATGCAGCTAGAGACATGAGCTCTGGGGGTACTGACTAGTTCATATCGTTGTTCCACCTATAGGGTTGCAGACCCCTTTAGCTCCTCAGGTACGTTCTCTAGCTCCTCCATTGGGGGCCCTGTGTTCCATCCAATAGCTGACTATGAGCATCCACTTCTGTTTTTGCCAGGCACTGGCATAGCCTCATACGAGACAGCTAGATCAGGGTCCTTTCAGCAAAATCTTGCTGGCATATGCAATAGTGTCTGCGTTTGGTGGCTGATTATGGGATGGACCCCCAGGTGGGGCAGTCTCTGGATGGTCCATCCTTTTGTCTCAGCTCCAAACTTTGTCTCTGTAACTCCTTCCATGGGTATTTTGTTCCCTATTCGAAGGAGGAATGAAGTATTCACACTTTGGTCTTCCTTCTTCTTGATTTTCTTGTGTTTTTCAAATTGTATGTTGGGTATTCTAGTTTTCTGGGCTAATATTCACTTATCAGTGAGTACATATCAAGTGACTTCTTTTGTGATTGGGTTACCTCACTCAGGATGATATCCTCCAGATACATCCATTTGCCTAAGAATTTCATAAATTCATTCTTTTTAATAGCTGAGTAGTACTCCATTGTGTAAATGTACCACATTTTTTGTATCCATTCCTCTGTTGAGGGACATCTGGGTTCTTTACAGCTTCTGGGTATTATAAATAAAGCTGCTATAAACATAGTGGGGCATTTTTTTTTAATTAGTTTTCTCTAAGGGAGTCTTACTGGGGAAACTCCTAAGTGTCGGCTTCATGCACAGCGGTAAATGTCTGACAGGAAGCGGGCAAATGGCGTCTTTGGAGGTTCTGTCTCATAATACTGTGTCAGCACCCCCTTTAAATGATTACCTTTTAAGTTTTTTGTTTTCTTATTATTTATCTTATTTATATAAATTAATTTTTCTTTTTCTAAGTCTACAGGCCCTTTGTGTACATACCATGGCTTCCAGTTTAGTGTTTAATGGGACAACCGAGTATGTGAATGAGTGTGCCTCTGCATCTGTATCTGTCTCTTGGGCTATTTTCCTTTTATTTGTTTTGTCCTGTTCTGATGTACTAGTTTTTGTTTTATTATTATATTTTATTTTAATATTATCTCTTAAAAGTCTGTTTGTTTTCTAATGAGAGACAGAAAGGGGGCAGATCCAGGTTAGAGGGGATGTGGGGAGGAGCAGAGGGAAGGGAAACCCTACTCAGGGTATACTGTATGAGGAAAAAAATTACCTATTCTCAATAAAAGGAAAAACACTTTTGTGAAACTGGAAAAGAACACAAGACCAAAACCAAACCAAACCAAACCAAGCCAAACCAATCCAAACTAAACCAAAACATACCAACCCAAACCAAAACAAACCAATCTAAACCAAACCAAACCAAACCTTCCATCCTGCCAGGGCCATAGTTAAAATTTGCTGCTTTCTTCTTTATCCAGCATCTACTCTAGTGAGGAGCAGCTTATTAAGCCAATGTTTGTAAAGTTTAATCACTCTTTTAACAATGATTCGTCGTGTGTATTCAATCGTACAGTTCTGTACACTTTGGGGGAAAAGCTTGTATAATTGTAATTATCTTAAAATAGGAAGCTGGATTAAACCAAGGCTAAGGAGGTAGGAATATGGAGGGAAAGGGGGGGAGGGGCATGGGGAGGGGAGAAAAAGAAGGTCATTAGCTAACACACTGAGTGTCGTGATGTGAACCAGGATGGTGATTTGTTTCTTAGATTTACATCTGTGAGTTTTTATTTGCAACTAAGTTCTCCAACCTTTTCCTAGGACTTCTTCTTTCTTTCTTTTTTCTTTATTTTATTTGTTTTTCGAGACAGGGTTTCTCTGTGTAGCCCTGGCTGTCCTGGAACTTACTTTGTAGACCAGGCTGGCCTTGAACTCAGAAATCCGCCTGCCTCTGCCTCCCGAGTGCTATGATTAAAGGTGTGTGCCACCACTGCCTGGCTTCTTAGGACTTCTTTATTTCCCTCCTCCTCTCTCTTTTTCTCTCTCTGTCTCTATCTCTTTCTTTCCTTTTGCCTTTCTTTCTTGTATTTTTTTGGTGTAGGGTCTCACTATAACCCTAGTAGTACTAGAATTCACTTTGTAGAGCAGGCTGCCCTGATCTCCCAGATGTCTGCCTGCCTCTGCCTCCTAAATGCTGGGATTAAAGGTGTGTGGCCCTTTACCTGGCTTCGAGACAGTTCTTGAGCCATGGAGCCACATCCCACTATTAGAAGACTCTCTCAGTACCAGAGGGTTTGTTTGTGTTATTATACATGTTTGGTCTCATAATATCACCTTCCGGAACTGATCAAAATAGAAAGCTAAGTAATGTTTAAAGTCTCCGTTTAGGATAAGCTAGCTTCTATCAGGAAGGAAAGGAAACACCAATTCCCCAAACTCCATAGGGCAGTCCAAATATCCAAAAATGAGCTCAGCCTAGACCCCAGGAGGATTTAGTGTGGCTAGATAAAAGCAGAACGTTCCTCAGGAACTTGTGAGTTTCCAGCTACCAAAAGGAGACATTTCCTTACCTCTGGCAGAAGGGACGTATGGCTACTGTGATGCCTATTAGCATATCAAAGCCCCTGCTGGCCTCCAGACTCCATCAGTAGCATCAGTCCTTGTTACACTCTCCTGCTAGTGTTCTGGCCCTTCTCACCCTAAACTCCCTCAGCTCACCAGCTTCCCTCAGCTCACCGGCTTCCCTCCCCACACCTACCAGTTCTCCTTGAAATCCTGCTGGGTTCTGATGATTTTTTTTCCTCTCTCTATGCTCTGTTCCTACATCTCTCATTATGTTTTCTCTGTTCTCCCCTCTCTCACAGATAGCCCTGGCCTTGTTCAGTCTACTATTTTCTCTTCTACTCTGGACTCTTCCAGATGCCTCTGGCTGCTCTGTCTCTGTGTGCTTTCTCATGTCTGAAATAAAAACCTTTCCCTTAACCATACCATGGAATGGTCATGTTGTCAGTTTACACACTTTCAGTGAAGGAAAGGAAGACGCCCTGTGTCCCTAGGCAGGACTTCCTTCCAGATGTACAAGCTACATCTATCTGCCTGCCTGCCTGCTTGCCCTCTTCCCATTTATTCACGTTTGAATTGCACTAGACCAAAGCTGTCTTCTACTTAAGACAGGATCACTGTTCACTTCCCCAAGCTCCCAGACGGCAGGAATCCATGGAGTAAGTTTCAGGATAACCTACAAGCAGGGCGCTGGGACTTCCTTCTGAGCCCTCTTCCTTTCTGTATGGAAGCCCCCTCCACCTTCATTGTCCCAGGAGGGCTCATACAAGGAGTCAGTTCAGACTCTTCTGCTGCTGGAAAGCCACCTCCCCACTGTGAGTCTGGGCTTTGTGTCCCGTCTACCCCTAGAGTATCTGTAGGGTCTCCTCCAAAGCACAACACTGTCCAGCCTTGGGCTTCCTGTCTGCCTCCCATTTCAGGCACCAAGCCACAAGGAAGCAAAGACCTGCATTTTAAAATGCTATTATATCTGACCTGAAGCAGGACAATACCAGAAGATGTTAAGTACCAGGCAGAGAGCTCCCTTCCTTCTGGAACCAGCCTCCCCAATTTTGGTCTGCCAGAGAGCCACACAGGCTCAGTCTCCCACCAAGATGCTGGGTCTGGTGGCTCTCCCTGGGACTCTTGGGTTCCCTAAGGTTCTGCCTTGGATCTTCAGATCAACTTTAACTTTTCTCTATACGCTGTTTCATTGAAAATTAATGATACCCTCCTAGCAAATGTCGTCAGGCTTGGCCGTGATCTTTCCTGACACTCTGGCCACTTAGTTGTGTCCAGATACTTCACTAGACATTTCCCATGTAGGGACAAATGACGCTCATGAGACATAAAGCACAATTCCTAATCTCAATCTATTTTATCCAGTGGGCATTTGTGGAGCCCCACTATGTGCAAGGGTTTGTACTAATGCCTACTCATTTTCAAGGTCTATCTGAAGCTACAGATTTAGGCATCAGCCTTCTTTACTGCTGTGATGGCCTTTAACTGCCTCTATGGGCTGTGAGGAACTCAGAAAGGCTGTCTGGTTTTGCATACATGATTTAAATCCGAATTTAGTCTGTTGACTGTCAGTTCATAAACAGGCTGAATTAATGAGGTAAACCTCCTTGAAAGAAGGGGTGACCATTCTGGTATGATGAGGAAATTGCCCATCACTGACTGATAGAGAATCTCAGGGCCAGGACCAGGCTGCTAATGCATAGACACCGGGAGACAGTAAATACACAAGCTGCTAAGGTGATCATAGCAAGTAGTTCAGTGATTGGCAGCTCTCACAAGGACTGTGGCTTGTGGTGTAGGTGGCTGAGCCTTTCTTTGCTTGACCTTGTTTTAATTTGCTTTATAAGTGCTCTCCTTCTCCTCTTCCCAATCTCCTCTCCTCCTTCTGCAGTCTTATTGTGTAGTCTAAGCTAGCTTAGAAGTCTCCATGTAGACAAAGCTGACCTTGATTTCAGAATACTCCTGCCTTATCCTTTTGAGCCCTGGAACTGCCTGTAGGCCCCACAATGCTTGGCTCTGTGTTACTTTTCAATAATCTACAGAGGATCCTTCCCCAAGTAGCAAACTAGTCCTGAGATAGTCTGTATGGATAACTGAAGCCCATTGCTTTTCCTTTATAGAATGGGAAATGGAGCCTCTCTCCCTCTCCCTCTCCCTCTCCCTCTCCCTCTCCCTCTCCCTCTCCCTCTCCCTCTCCCTCTCCCTCTCCCTCTCCCTCTCCCTCTCCCTCTCCCTCTCTCCTTCTCTCCCCCCCTCTCTCTGTGTGTGTGTGTGTGTGTGTGTGAGAGAGAGAGAGAGAGAGTAGATCACTTATTTAATCAAGAAACTTTTATCAAGACATCCTCTGTAGGCTGTGTAATTTGTACTGACAGGTCCAGGAGAGTTACCCCAGAGCTGTGTTCCTGCTTCAACATCACTAGGGACTGACTGGTTGCTTGGTGAAACCATCTGGATAAGGAACCTGACTGTCTCCCACCCTGATCTTATGAAGGACACAACCCACTTGGCTTCTTCTGTCATTGCTGAGAAGCTGTTGAAACATAACTTTGATCCTGTTCTCCGATCTTTATGCTCTGGTGTTTCTTTGCCTGAACTGTAAGACTTGTCTTCCATTTGCCTTGTTGGAGTTCTGGGTAAGATGGTTAATCATGGCTGAACCATAATGACCATTGTCACCAGAGTGTTGCTTTCTGTGGGCCTGGCAGCATCATAAACACTTAATCCCAGATGCCATTAATACTTAACAGCAACTTCACTTGGTAGCTAACATTAAACTCATGAACAGATAAACACTTTCAAGTGAGTCTGAGTTGCATACAGCCTGCATTGAAGAAAACAATGCCTGTATTAGTCAAGTCATTCAGGGAAAAGACTAAAGATTCTTTCTCAAGTTATCTATAACATCTTGCATTTGCTAATAATTTTTTTCCTCTTTGGAAAATAATCCTCTTTAGATGTGGGTATTATATAAAATACATGTCTATTCTTGATTCTTCTGGAACCAATTACCAAAGGTTTAAAATAGCCTAGTGTCATCGTCTCTTTCTCCTCTCTCCTGCCCCCCTCCATGTTCATCTCTTCAAAGCCCTGTCCTTTGCAAACGAAGAGAAGATGAGCAGAAACTTAAAGCTGTCAGACTTGGTTACCTGCTACCAGCTCCGCTGCAGACCAGGTAGGCGAGAGTCAGAGACTAATAGGAGGCTTGTCATGGGTATTTTCTGTATTAGCTCTGTGCCTCCTGCCACAGAGTCTGGATGCTGGCATTGAGATCCAGTGACCTCTCCCTCCTCCCAGCCATTGGATAACAGGAGAGCATTGTTTACATATTTCT
This sequence comes from Mus musculus, assembly GCF_000001635.26. Lineage (NCBI taxonomy): Eukaryota > Metazoa > Chordata > Mammalia > Rodentia > Muridae > Mus > Mus musculus. Next base: position 36,646,108 of record NC_000079.6, read on the forward strand.
AGTTGTTAGTTTCCTCTCAACTTATGCCCCCTAATTTCCAGGCTAGCATCAATTTAGTATAGCTTGAATCTAACACACACACACACACACACACACACACACACACACACACACACACACACACACACACACAGGTGTATCTGGTGTCATCCACCATGAATTTTAACATCTTATTTATTGGGTACCTATAATAGGAGCCCCAGTCTCTACAGGGAGAATGGTTGTGGATAAAAACTACACACAAGTGAAAAATATCAGTAATAAATAAGTGCTTTTTAAAAAATATCGTTTCTTATGATAAATTGATGCTGTATCTGTAGCCTTTATCTTGTATTTTATTTAGAATTCCAAGTGCATGATTTCCCAGTACGGCTGCTGTAACAAATTATTATAGACGCAATACCTCAATCAGCATAGACTCATCGACATACACGTTCAGAGTTCAAGAGTCCAAAGGGGACAAGTGTCACAGGACTACATTCCTTTTGGAAGTTTGAGGAGAATCTGTTTTCTGGTCTCCCCCAGTCTTCAGAGGCCGTTTTCACTTCTTGGCTCTTCTCTTGGTGTCTCTTTCAACCCAAAGCCAGCAGCGTTGATGGCATTTTTTCCCATGATAACACTTGGATTCTTCTGAATCATTTTCTACGTTTAAGGACCCATGATGACATGGCAGGCCATCCCAGGATAATCTATTCAGAGCCACCTGTTTCAGACTCTTGACTAAACAAAATGCATGTTCACTTTCTATTGGTAACAATTCCACAACGGTTCTGTCTAACGCCAAGACAGATTATACACCCAGGAAGAGAAACCACTTCAGTACCCACCTCAGGTCTATACCTCAGTACCTGTAGTAGAGGGGATCTCTAGAGAAAAAGAATCTATGGTATGCATGTATATCATGAGATATACTAAGGGCTAGGTAGTGTAATAGTGACCATTTGGACAATGAAGGAAATGAGAATCTCAGCCCACAAAGCTAGATGCTCCAGTAGTCCTCTTCTGGTGCTGAGGGTTCCTGGAGAATTGCTGGTCCTGAGCTACATGAAAAGGCCAAAGAATCTAAACAATGGTGGTGGCATCAGCAGCAACAACAAAGATAAACACACAGAGCAGCCAAAAGCAAAGGCAGGCAGTCAACTTTTCCCTTCAGTCCTGGAATTTCTCTCACAGACCTGCACCCCCTGATTCCTCAGATGGCCCTAGACCCCATTAACTTGAGATTCCCCACCACAGTATTTCCAAATTCCAACCTGTAAGCTTCCTGTAAGGGATTGCCCAGAGGAAAATAATGTCCAGTAGATAGATCAAAGTTGGCGACTTAACGGTTGGGATCCTTTTGGCTGCAACCACCCCCCCCCCCAACTCCCACTACTGTATCAGCAATTTCTCTTAACTTAAACATCTTGGTGTTTATGTCTAGACTTGTTGGAAGAAGAGGAATACAAAAAGAACAGAAGGTCTAGGCAAGTGGAGGATGGTGACAACATGTCTGTAATTCCAGGTGGAGACAGGAAGACCTTGTGTTTAAGACACAATTTCAAACACAGAAGGAAAAAAAAATCCTGAGGCAGATGTAGATATCAGACACATTTGAGATGATGCCCGCCTCAGGTTTATGTTATATGCTCTCTCCAGCCCAAATTCTATCCAAAGGGTCCTGTATTGAGCATGGGCAAAAGGATCTCTAAATATGTCACACTTTGTCAGGTCAACCCTCTTTGTCTGGTAGAGCCAAGGGTGCTACAAAACAAAACAAAACAAAAAACAAACAAAAACAGTATTTTGGAGACATCAGAAAAGTCTCAGTCTTGATGACCTTGTGTGAAAGTCTGTTCCAGCAGTTACCCCTGCTGTTCATGTCACCCTGAGCAAGTTACCACCCATCCCTCCTCCAATGCAGCTTCATGGACCACAGCCATTTCCCCCAAGTTTCTGTACTCCTAACACTCCCTTGCCAAGTGGGCCAGATAGCCTGGGACTGGCCCCCGTAGACGCCTTTTATGACTATGTGTTGTTCATTAATTTCTAGAATGTTCAGCACAAAGTAACACTCCCTCCCCCTCCCCTCCTGGTAGCAGAGATGGCGGTGCAATTTCTCAGTGTCCTCAGTCAGTCCTTCCCCACACTCTACCCTGAGGCACCATAATGAGAGTTGTGACGACCCTGCTTATTCTGAAGGGAATCTGGGCCACACTAGACAGCAGTTTCCCCTGAGCTGAGAGAAGTTAACGAGTGAGGCAGAGAAACGAATAGGCCTGTCCTTGTTAATGCCACTGCCTGGTGGTCACATTAAAATGGACCTATCAGAGGAGCCTTCTCACGAATAATTGCCACCAAAACATCCATCACGCCACAGCTATTCCTACCAGAGTCCAACCCACCAATATACTTAAATGAGGAAAAGAGAACAAATTTACTTACAGGGGTCATTCATCAGGGTCATGTTTCCGCTTCTGCTGTTAACCATTACTGCTTGTTTATTCTGGAATCTCTTCTCACAGAGAATTTGCTCTCGCACCTCAAAGGCACCTGAGAGCTTCCTGCAAGGGATTGCTCAGAGCTAAATAACAGTCCAGCAGGTAGATCGAAGTTGGAGACTTAAGTTCTGTATGCAAAAACCTTATTATCTAAGCAACTTTGTCCCAAGTCATTTAGCTGTTCTGGTCCTCTTGCTTTTCTATCAAGCACTGGATTGCAATGGAACAGAAACACACAGGAAATGAATGCCACAGACAGGTGGCTCCATGGACTGTTTTTTTTTCTTTATCTCCCCCCCCACCCAACTTCTTCTTTGCCTTTCTTCTTCCCTCAGGAACTCTATGTAGTAACATAGATAGGACTCTAACTAATGAGCTTTCCAAGAGCACGGTTAAAGTTGTTCAAACTGAGAGATTATGGGTAAGAATATATTCTTCAATGTAAAGGATAAAGAAATTAATCTTGTTAGAAACAGAACACCTTATTAAGGAGGAAAGGAACACTGGAGAAGAGGGAAGAAAGCTGTTTCTATAAGAAGTTCCTGTGGGGTCAGGGAGGAGACACTGAGGAGACATGGCCCATGGTCCCCACACATGCTCTTCTGGCTTGCTTGCTTGTTTTTCTTTTCCTTCCTTCTTTCCTTCCTTCCTTTCTTGCTTTGTTTCTTAGTTTTTCTATTTGTTTCTTTCGTTCTTTGTTTCTTTCTTTGTTTCTCTTTCTTTGTTTCTCCCCCCCTTTCTTTCTTTCTAATTTTGGCTATTTCTTGCAGCTCTGTTGACAGTTTAGCATTTACCTGCACAAGACTTGAGAGTGTTCTTACGCTTATCAGTGGTTGCCTTACCTCTGTTCTTGGGTGACAGACAGAGTTACTATTATTGTTTGGCTTTATTTTTTTAATTATATGTATATGGGTATGTATATGTCTTATGTGTAAACATATGCATGTAAGAGCTCATAGAGGTGGGAAGAGGGCAGCCGATCTCCTTAAGCTTGTGTTACAGGATGTTGTAAACCACTCTTTTGGATGCTGGGAATCAAACTCAAGTCCTTCAGAAGAATGGTGCATGATTTTAATTGATGAGCTATCTCTCCAACTCCTGCTGTTGCTTTTAACTGACACAAAATTCATATATTATAGAGCATATTGTGATGTTTCAACATGTATATATTGTATAATGATACTAAAGAATTTAGCATGACCATTGCCTCAGACATTTGTCAGTTTTGTATGGAGACCTTTCTTCTAGCACTAACATTTTAATTTTATATGTGGCAACGTTTTAATGTTCTTGTAGTTCCTCCTCTATTCCCTCTTTCTCTCCCTCCCACTGAAAAACCTCCTAGTCTCTGTGGCTTCTCTTCTGCTTCCATTTTACATGCATTCTCTGACTCTTCCCCTGGCTACGATCTCTTTCTCCCTTTCATGGTCCTCTTTCTAGTTTCCTATATATAAATCCATGATCCACATTTGAAAGAAAACGTGCAGTATTAGTGCCTTATTTCATGCAAAACTAGCAAAATAATTTCTAGTTTTGTTAAATCTCTGGCAAGTGTTATAATTTCATTTTTCTTTATGGGTGAATAAAACTCCTTTGTGTCTAGGCTTCGAGTTTTCTTTATTAATTCATCTATTGATGGATGTCCAGATTGGTTCCACTTCTTAGCTATTGTAAATAGTGCATCAATCAACATGTACATAGGGCCAAGATTTTAAGTCTTCTGGAAGGCATCACAGTCTACCATCCCGGGGCTGGGCAATGTCTTCTCTGACTCCCAAACATCCCCTCTCACTACTTTTCTTGTTTGTTTCGGTTTTCCTCATCTATATGCCCTCTTCTCAGAAACTACTACCATCTTTTATTGTTTTCAAATATACTTTCCTCATAGTAACAATCTGAATTGGGGTACCTTAGCCTGGGTGCATTGTTGGTACAGGTCATTGGGATGTTATTATTGTTCATGTTCATTTGTGTCTACACTCACATCACCAGTGGAAGCCTCACAGCCTGCAGAATGGGACTGATGGTCTGTGTGCAAATCCTGAGACAAAGTGGCTCACTCAGTAACTCTTATACTGGGAAGTAAATAATTGTGGTGGGAGCGAGGGGGCAGTGGATCAAATCTATTAAGCAACATTCCCTGAGCCAAAGCCAGAGAGAGGTTATTGAAACATAATTGCACATTTGGCTTACAGCACAGTACCAATAGCTTTCAGTTCTTTTATGGATTCTTTTCAGAAATATCACATCACAATGCTCTTAATGGTGAGGAAAATGATATTGTGTGGAAAAGCATCACCATCAACCGCTCCGTGGTGAGAGTAAGTTGGATGGACTCAGTATAAAGAGATTCTAGGAATTCCTGAAGAACTTTGATACTCTCTCTGCCCCCATTCCCAAAGATCACCCAGGTCATCTTCTACAGCCTTTCTCCACCACTCCATCCCTTTGTCTCAGCCTCCAGCTCACAGAGGCATTCCTGGAATCTCTCCAGAAATGCCACCCAGGGATTCTGATGGGTAACATTTACTGTCTTTACCAGCTTCCAAATCGAATCCCCCAGTCTCATCCTCAACTCTATAGAACACCACCTGCTGAGTCCTCTCCTCTTCTCTGCCCATTTCCTTACAGCACCCCCTCTTCTTGTCTGCCCCCATTCCTAAGTGTCAGCTACCAACACCTAGAAACACTCTACCTGGGACCCCCAATGGCCACACCTGGCAGGATCTCAGGACCAGTCCCTACCAGTCAACCTACAGCTAACACACTCTCCTAAGAACCAGAAAGGGCAACAGAAACAAAGGAATGGAACCTACCCAACAAAGACAAGACCAGATATCAGCACCTAGAATTACAATCATCCCAAACCCAGATGCCTAGGTGCCAGCGTTTGGACACAATTGCTAATAGGACAATGTGCCTCCACTAGAGCCTAGCAACCCTACTACAACAGGCCTGGAGAAAGGTAAAATAGCTGCAGCACAAAGACTTCAAATAGCTATCCTGAGTATGTTAGAGGTTCTTAAAGAGGTTGTGACTAAATCCATTAACGAAATCTATAAAGCCACAAACAATGGGATGAAAAACAAACAAACCCAAAACCTGTATAGCCACTATGGTAATCAGTGTGACAATTCCCCAGGAAGTAACTTCAATCTACTTCAAGATCCATGTGCATCTTGGGCATATATCCAGAAGATAATTCATTGTAAAATAACATTTGGTTTCCCCCTAGGTCCATGGTCTATCTAGTCTCAGATGTTTGGCCACCCAAGCAGTGTCAGGTATGGATTCCATCTCTTGCAGTGTGTCTTCAATCAAATAGTAGTTGCTTACTTCCATAACTGTTGTGCTGTATTGCATCTGTGTACCTTACAGGTCAGTTACCATTGTAGATCAAAGGCTTTGTAGCTAGGTTGGTGTTTACTTTTCTCCTTTGGTAGCACACAGAGTGCTTTCAAGTACCATGAACACTGGGAGTAAAGACTCTAGATAGGCACCAGCTCAACTTTGTCATGTTCAATGAGTTGTGTGGGTGTTGTTTTCAACAATAGGCCTTTCTGTCAGTTTTTAGAGTGCAACCTTGGCCATAGCATGAGTTGTACTCCTTACCACTTTCTTCTATACTCATAGATCTGTGCCTTGCTCAGCCATTATCAGAAAAGCCTCTTTCCTGCAGCAGATGAGAACAAACACAGAAATCAACAGCCAGTCAGTGTGCATAAAGCGAGAGACCTTGGAACACTCTGCCCTAAAAGGGATATCATCATCAAACTCTTCCCCTTGGGGCTCAAGGAATTCTTTTGTAAAGGAAGCAGAAAGAGTGAATGAGTCAGAGAGGATGGAGGACAGAAAGAAACAAGGCTTTCTAAACACAGCAGGATTGATGTTCATACGAACTCACAGAGACCTAGGCAGCAGGCACGGGGGCTGCCCAGATCTACACCGGAGGGATCCTAGAGCTGAGAGAAGTAGTTACACACCACAACCCTTAATCCAAAAGGTAGTTCCAACTGAGAACTGCTTGCAAAGGAAAATTTAGTTTTCTCCAATAGAGTTTGACTGGGTATACAAACTGGGTATACACACCTACGGGTAGGACTCCCTCTCAGAAGTAGGTGGCCAGCCCAAAATGAATTCAATGACATCCCTGGAAGGTCTTTGTTTCATAATGCTGTGTTGGAGCTAGTTATCTATCTATCTATCTATCTATCTATCTATCTATCTATCTATCTATCTATTTCAGAGCCTTTATGTAAATATTATGGCTTCAGATATGGTGTTTTTGTGGGATTCCTTTCTGTGTGTATGTGTCTTCTGATTGTTTGTTTTGTCCTATTCTGACTTGTTTTTAATCTGATTTTATTTTATTATTACTCCTTAGAGGCCTGCTGATTTTCTAAGGAGAGAGAAAAATTGTGGATCCAGATTGGAGTGGGAGAGGGGGGAAACTTGGAGGAGCTGGGGGAGGGGAAACCATAATCAGAGTATATTGTATGAAAAAAAATCTATTTTCAACAAAAGAAAAAAAGAACTTATCTTCCATCCTATGATTTCTCCTGGTTGTGCATACAATGATATTTAATAAAAATCCATGTCGTAAATGAGCTAAATACCTAATAAAAATGGAAAAAAAATAAAAATCCATGTCAAATAAAGTGAATGGAATATTCTGTGTCATATTTAGTTGGAATTTCCCCTGTCTAAGTAGAGCATACAACGATGGTGTGTATGTCACATGATCTTATTTTATGCTTGGTGTAGTAGCTCTCAAGAACAGCTTCTGCTGGTGCCCAAATCAAGCTGCCCATTATTTGATAGACTTCCCTTCCAGCACCTCCCTATATCACAAATATCTCTAAGAAACAGTACTTGTCTAATTAGCTAATATCTGGGAGGCTGAAAGTTCAATGTAAAAGGGTTCGTATCCTACTTACTACTCCCTCTCTCCCAGAACCCAGAATGCAGACATTGTTCAAGTGATGCCTATTTGGATTTGAGGCATAGCTCAGTAGCAGAGCCCTTCCTTAGCAGGCAAAAGGCCCTAAATTCAGTCCCTAGCATTGCAGGAAAAGAAAAGAGCTATTTGTTTAGATGAATGAACGAGTTTGATTATGGCTCATGACCTCTGTTAGCCTAGAAATAGACAGCTTCACGGAAGTTCTGATTTCACCACAGCCAGAATGTGAAGCTGGCAAAGTGACTTGGTGGGGGAGAACCAGGATAAGAAGAAAGCTTTCAGTTGCTAAGAAGTGGTTATAACTCCTGCTGGAGCAAGGGACCTCTACAATACCAATCTACTGCACTGAAATGCAGCACCCAGTTTAAACCTCAATGTCCTGTTTCCCCTGCATCTCTGGGCAAAGTCACAATTTATAACCTGTAAGCATTCGTGTTACTGCCCTAGGAGGCTCAGCTATCTTGTGTGAGATGGACTATAAAAACACATTTCCAGTCCCCAATACTGACCTTTTAAGCAATCTTTAAAAAAAAAAAAAACTTCCCAAATGGCTAAAGAAATGACCCCAGTTGGTAGAAACTTTGCTTAGCATGCACAAAGTCCTAGGTTCAGTACCTGGCACGACCTAAATACACACTTAGCACTTGGTTCAGAAGTTCAAAGTTATCTTCAGTTACTTAGGGAATTTGAAGCAAGTCTAAGATAAATGAGACAAAGAGATAGAGAGATAAACAGATAGAGAGATAGAGAGACAGAGACAGAGAGAGAGAGATACAGAGGCAGACAGACAGACCCACAGAGACAGTGAGACAGAAACAGAGAGAGCTAAGCTAAGCAAAGTTTTAAAAGGCCATCCACCTGCCCCTAGAGGCATCGCAGGTATGTCTGTTGCTTCACATGTCCTTCAGTAGATGGCAGTGTGGAGAGAGGCTATGTCTGTGCTCAGTGTTCTGATCTATGAATATCTGAACGACTAGTAGGCTAATATACCCTGAAAAAAGGGAGTCTGAGAAAACCATCAATCAGGTACCAGGTGGTCCCGGACATGTTCCCAGAATGGGATAAATCCAGAGACTAGAACTCAGTCTGGGACTGCAGGCCCTGAGCAGGAGTGAACCCGAGACAGGTGACCCTCACAAGGGGCCACTCAAGTGGGCCAGGCAGGGAACAAGCCTGAGATGAACACCAGACTGGCACCATGAGGCCTAGATGGGAGCTACCTTGAGAGTTTCACCAATCCAGCTGTGTGAGCCTTGTGTGTGTGTAGGGGTGGGAGCGGGGGGATGGGGGCAGGCCATGCTCAAGAAGACTCCTGTCCAATGCCATAATGCCTTAGTGGGGCATAGCATGCCTGGGACCACTCCTGAGATGAACCTAGACACCAAATGCCACTAAGAGGAGCAAGTAAGTGGTAGAGAAATGAAAGAGAAAGAGAAACAGAAGGATGTAGGTACAATGAAGAGAGGCAGATCTGGAGACATGAGGGTAGTGAGGAACAGCCTGATGTGAGTAGCTAGTGATGCCTCTTGGGACCATGGTGGGGCTCTGGCCTGTGCTGCCACCAGGGACCATGTCTGTGTCTGTGATCCTGCAACAGCCGGGGTCTGTTACCATCAAAGGCCAGGCAATAGTCTCTGAGCTGGGCTGGCAATCAGGGACATGTGATGTCTGAGGGCTGTGCAGAACTGGTCACATCCCTCACCTGGGCATCATGGGAGAGCTGTCCCTGGGGATCATGGGAGAGCTGGCCCTGGGCATCATGGGAGAGCTGGCCCTGGGGATCATGAGAGCAGGCCATGGGCATCATGGGAGAGCTGGCCCTGGGGATCATGAGAGCAGGCCATGGGCATCATGGGAGAGCTGGCCCTGGGGATCATGAGAGCAGGCCCTGCCCCTCACCTGTGCAGCACAGAAGAGTTAACCCTGGTGGAGGAGACATGGGTAAGCTGAGTCCAAGAACAAGAGCATGGGAGAGCTGACTCTGCCATTTGTCTACTGTGGGGTGACATGGGCAAGGGAGAAATGGTGCCCTGCCCCCTGCCACCTACAACAGGTAGGAGAGCTGGCCCCAACATCATCAGAGTAGGAGAGCTGTCCCTGTCCCTCACCAGCTGCAGCAAAATATAGCTAACCCTGATTGTGAGAGTTGCAGGTGAAACCTGAGAACAGCAGAACTGGGCCTGCCCCTTGTCTCTTTAGTGATGGTATGGATGAGAGAGTGATGTCCTCCTCTCCCCCCTCATCCCTCAACATCTATAGCATGTGGGAGAGTAGGCCCTGGGTTCATGAGAGTAGGAAAACTGGCCGTGTCCCTCACCAGCTGCAAGCACTCGGGAGAGCAGGCCCTGCACCTTGCCTGGGCATTAAGGTAGAGTTGGTCCTAGTTGCATGGGTTGCTGGTGAGCCAGCCTGAGATTAGAAGAGGGGGAGATGCTGCAGGCTCACTATTTCAAATGCCTCTCAGTTCCAGAGCCAAGGCTTTGAATTAGCTCACCCCAACAGCTACCCTATTGATGAAATGCTGAAGTGCATGAAGGGACTGGTCTTACACACTCCAAAGTACAGGCTCTCCATGACACAGGGCAACAACAGGATATCCAAGAAGAGTTCCAGTATTGATAGAGTAGGAAAAGGCAAAGCCCTCGCATCAGATCAACAAGTCATTGCAATGACTATTTGCAAGCAAAGAAGTGTGGACAAAGGGATATTCTGTGGGACACACTAATCTTCCACAATGATACATTTTTTCTTTGTTGAGGGGGAAGATGCAAGGGTAGAGAGCAGGTAGAAGGGGGGAGATGAGTGGGATTGGGGTGCATGATGTGAAATTCATGAAGAACCAATAAAAAGGTTTTATTTGGGCTATTGGGCAGGACCTGGGAGCCTCCTGACTTCTTGCCAGCTCTAAGCACACTGAGAAGGAAAGTTAGCAAGGAAACCCTAGCTCCAACTGCTGGCCAACTTCTGCCTTCATGATACCCTGGAGCCAAGCAAGCTGTGAATGTGTCTGCTTTCCACCTGGGCATCTCAGAGAAAAAGGCTTCCCCATGAATGGCTGGCACTCTTGTCTTTGTCAGAATGAAAGTCCACGGTAGAAGTTGAATAATATGCTCACAAGAGGGAAGTGGGGACCCAGATTTGGGGAAGAACTATCTTGTAAGACTCTAATAAAATTGGATCCAGCATTTCCCCATGGGCAGAGTGAGCCCCATGCTATTTCTATACTACCTTGGGACACAAGCAGTAGTGATGGCCTCACACCTTTCACCACCCTCGCCTGTTATTTGGAAATATTTGATATTTGTAAATTGCCTCCTGACCTATGAAAGCAAGGACTTCAGTTGACCCTCTACCTCTGTGACTCCTGTATCTAGGGGTGCAATTCATTATTAGAAGAGAATTACTTTAAAAATTTATAGAGTTTTAAGAAGCAGAACTTGTTCACACAGTGAGGACTCTTCTGCACACATGCACATGCAACCTCCCAGCAGCACCCAGCATTACGTGTGCACTCTTCAGGTCTTCTGAATGTTATGATGCTAAGACAACCCCTGTCTGTACCAAGTATGTAAATATGTTGCTGTCTTTAATCTCTAAGCAGTACACTCCTACTATATTTGGTATTGTGAGTGACTGGGAGATGACTTAAGAGTGGGAGCATTTGTAAGAGTGTATTTAAGTTATATGTAAGCACCTCACCATTTTATGTAAGTTTTACATAAAAGATGTGGATAGCTACAGATTTTGGAATGCTGAGAAGTGCCTTGGGATCGACACATCCAACAACCCGTGAATACATAAAGTGACAACATATTGCACTATGAGGATCCAAATATCCCAAGGAACCCAAGCCATGTCTTGGTTTCCCCACAAACCCTCATTCACATTAACTCTGTCCTCTGGAATAGGTTACAAAGTATGTTCCCAAAACATTAACAGTTGAAAACCACATCTGAGAATGTGAGATTCCCTTGAAACCCTCACCAGCTCTAAAAATTCTATTTCATTCATTCTTCTCCCTCTCCCCCTCCCCCTCCCCCTCCCCTCTCCTTCTCCCTCTCTCTCCCTCTCCCTCTCCCTCTCCCTCTCCCTCTCCCCCTCCCTGTCCCCCTCCCTGTCCCTTTCCTCCCTCCCCCTCCTCCTCTTTTTAATTCAGAAAAGCTCAGCTCCTGAAGACACGATTCAACCATGGACAGCCAGAAAGCCACCTTTAAATCGAAGAAATGGGGCCATAATATGCAGAATTATGCATAATTTAGAATGATGTTTCTGATGAATGACGTTTAAAGAGCCACTCCCCTCCCCAAGCACTTTAGAGTCAAATACACAACATTTACGGTTTCAGTGTCACGCTCATGATCTCCTTTCTAAATGGGGATGCCACTTGCCATACACATCCATCCCTAATGTTTGCCAAAGTTGACCACACATACTCATGAAGAAGAATACTAGCCTGTCTAGTCTGTGTCCCCATCACAGTTGGTACCAAGTTTACTGGGGAATGCCTGCAGCATTAACACTCTCTCCTTCCCTCTTATTACTGTCCATTTTCTCGTCCGGGTTGAAGGCAACTCTTGGCAGTAGTTTATTGTTCCATGCAGCAGAGTAGCCTTGTCTTTGCACAGAGTCATTGTGCTCTTTGTGTCTTGTAGCTTTTAGTATTTCTGGTGGTTTGCATCCTGATGCCCTGTCTTGCTGAAGGTCACAGAGAAAGACTGTTGAGAGAGGGTAGTGGCTTTATATTGTCAGTCACATGCACATAACTTGACTAGGCAACTGTGATGCTTTAAATTAAAATGGCCCTTGTAGACTCACAGGGGAGTGGCATTATTGGAGGTATGGCCATGTTGGAGTAGGTGTGACCCTATTGAAGGAACTGTGTCACTGGGAGTGGGTTTTTTTTTTCCATTTTTTATTAGGTATTTAACTCATTTACATTTCCAATGCCATACCAAAAGTCCCCCATATCCACCCACCCCCACTCCCCTGCCCACCCACTCCCCCTTTTTGGCCCTGGTATTCCCCTGTACTGGGGCATATAAAGTTTGCAAGTCCAATGGGCCTCTCTTTCCAGTGATGGCCGACTAGGCCATCTTTTGATATATATGCAGCTAGAGTCAAGAGCTCCGGGGTACTGGTTAGCTCATAATGTTGTTCCACCTATAGGGTTGCAGATCCCTTTAGCTCCTTGGCTACTTTCTCTAGCTCCTCCATTGGGAGCCCTATGATCCATCCATTAGCTGACTGTGAGCATCCACTTCTGTGTTTGCTGGGCCCCGGCATAGTCTCACAAGAGACAGCTACATCTGCGTCCTTTCAATAAAATCTTGCTAGTGTATGCAATGGTGTCAGCGTTTGGATGCTGATTATGGGGTGGATCCCTGGCTATGGCAGTCTCTACATGGTCCATCCTTTCATCTCAGCTCCAAACTCCGTGGGAGTGGGTTTTAAGACTTCAGAAGCTCAAGCCAGGCCCAGTCTCACTATCTCTTCTGGCTGCCTCCGGATCAAGATGTAGAACTGTCAGGTACCTCTTCAGCACTATGTCTGCCTTCATATTGACATGGTTCCTGCGATGATGACAATGGATTAAACTGTAAGTCACCTCCAATTAAATGTTTTCCTTCATAAGAGTCGAGGTGATCATGGTGTGTCTTCACAGCAATAGAACACTAAGACAACAACCAAACCGAAGAAGACCAGTCTAGAACAGCAAGACAAGAAACTCCACTTGTGTCTAAGCAAAATCTGTGTTACTACAAATTAATGGCTTTGTGTTATGTGCCCAGAACTCACTGTTCCATACTGACTATTACATTCTTGATCTTGGACTTACAGGTAGGCTTATTTTCACTCTGGGGTGAGGTTTCAGTTTGCTCTCTATTGCTGTGATAAAGCATAGCCCGAAACCACCTTGGGCAAGAAAGGGTTTATTTCATTTTACACATTACAGTAGTACATCATCAAGGGAACTCAAGACAGAAACCTGGAGGCAGGATCTGAAGGAGAGAAAGTGGAGGCAAGCTGCTTACTGGCTTCCTTCTTCTACCCTGTTCAACAACCTATCTCATATAGCCTAGGTATGGTACCGTCCACAGTGGGCTGAGTCTTCCTAGATCAATTAACAATCAAGAACATGTCACACACAGATCCTGCCCACAGCCCAATTTAATTGAGGTGATTTCTCAGTTGTTGTTTCCTTTTGACAGGTGTGTCAAGTTGACAACCAAGGTTAGCCATTCCAGGGACCAAGCTTACAACATTTGAATATTAGGGAAACAAATTGTAACTAAACAATGACGAGAAGAGAATGTCAGAGAAGACAAGAGTGTGGACAATGGAGGCTTGAGGACAGAGGACTAAGTCAATACTCTAAGATGAACTGGACTGTTGGCAGAAGCACAAAATCTTTGCAAATGTGAAGCCATGTTTGGTCAAAGAGCCTGATATGTGAACCAACCGCTGACATACCTGAATGACAAGAAAAGGTATTCTGCTAGTGAGTCAGAGGCATTTCCCTTGGCGTGGAGTTATTAGTATGTGGTGCTACTTGGATCAGTTTTCCAAAGGAAGTTAAGAGGACTTTAGTCCTTGAATGAGCTCCAACCTGTGGCTTGAATGCTTGATGATAGCTAGGTAGAGTTTTGAAGGTACACAAGTATAGGCTTCGATTTTTCAAAACCTACTTTAATCATGGTTCTTCAATGTTTCAAACTCTCTTCTAGCCCACCACCCACCAAACCTGGGGCGGGGGGGAGAAAGGTTATTAGAAAATGGGTGTTGTGAACCTGTTTAGAAATAATTCTTTGGGGCAATTTCAATCTTGGTTGTTAGTCGTCCAATCCACTAGCAACATGAATCAGCAGTAGCAGCTCCACCCAGAAGAAACTGTGAGGCTCCACCCATCAGGAGGAGTCTAGCAGGAAGCAGCCAGAATACCACCAGAAGTTATTTGGTGTGTTTCTCTCTACAAAATCATAACAAGCAAAGATCACTGAAGAAAGAAAGCAAGGCAAGCCAACGCAAGAGTGTCGTCAGTGAACACCAGTGTCAGTGAGGCCCAACGATGACCAGTAAAGAGTTGCATTGCATATCAATGCACTGTCCACTGTCTGGTTGTACTTATACTCTTCCCAAGCATAATGTGTCCTCTCAAGGATCCACTCCAGCAAAACATCAAATGCCCTTTCCCCAGGCAGCTTCCAGAAAAACACCATGTGTCTGTTCTCAGCAAAACATCCTCTCAGAAGACAGTTTCCAGAAAAGCATCACATGATACAACAGACTCCATTGAAACCAGAAACTCCCACTTCACACAGGTATGGTCCTGTAATGTCATTGTGCTCCTTGGAACAGGACATTATGGCTACAGACGTCTTCGGCAAGGTCATGATGAAGCATATAATAAGTCTTACTTGCAACATAAGGAACAATTATCTTCCTCCTTAGATTCCTCTAGAAGGAACTTTAGTATAAACAGAAACTAAGTATTTCCATCAATCTCACTTGCTTTTTCTCTCAAAAACAGGTCTAAGTCATTCTTGTTTTAAAGAGGACTGCTAGTACAATTGTGGGGTCATTTGGCTTGGTAACCTTTTCCTTAAAAAAAAAAAAAGTCCCTTTCCCCCCTAGGACTCTGTGATCTTTGTTTAAATTAGTTTGGCCATGAAATCTTTGGATCGAGCTCCTTCATGTCCTGCAAGGACCCTAAAGATGCACTCAGCCATCTTTCTCGGAGTGTTTAGGGTTCCAGAAAGTCTATTAGCACTACAAATGTGCCAGGAAAGACGTCCTTGGATGTTTATTACTAGTGAAGCCCAGAGTAACCTCCACTTTCCCACTTGATAGCTTATTAAAAAGTTGGGAATTTTCTATTGGGGTGAGAAAGACAACTTTTACTTGTTTCGTGGGTGGTTTTGAAAAGCCTTGGAGATCTGTTCCTAACACGGGTCTATTCAAATATGTCAAAGGCATTTACCGTTCACCCACACATGCAGGGAAGGCAGAAGACAGAATATAGAAGAAATTAGAGCCTCCAGGGTGAAAGGAGGAATGTTTCTTTCCTGGCAGTAAGGAGGTCTGCAGACACAAGAACTGGGGTGATGCAAGGCAAGGGCCACTGTTCACTGCACCCACTCATAGAAAAGTGTAACATCCCAGATGCTCAGACATTCCAGTCTTTTACTAAAAATCATCCTTAATTCCAAACACTCAGTAACTCAGCATAGTTTATATGGGGCAATATGTCACTAATTGTCTAAATCTTGTCTTATAGAGAATTTTGGAGTCATTGTCCAAAAGCAAAAATATGGCAGATTAACTAGGCAACGGCATAGAAGGCCACTTGTCTCCAAACACTCACTAAGAGTTTAGACTCAGGACAGATAAGATATCTAGGTTCTGTGAACAACACTGATGCCCAAGACCATGCATTTTCAGTTGGCAAGCCAGAGTCCTGGACACTGATGTCTGGAGTCAGCTCTATGGGGTCTTAAATTCTTTTCATTCCTGGTGACTCTTTGGGCAATGTTCTCAAACTTTACATACAATTGGAAGATGGTCCACAGCAGCTTTTCCTACAACCCGAACTTCTATGATCTAGATTTTGTTCCAGTTTCATTGCCCCAAACTCTACCTATGACTCCAGACTCCCTATGTTGGCTATTTCTCCATCTCCTTGGAACTGGTATTTTAACTTGCTTCCTGCATTTATTCTCCCTCTCTTTCTCCCTCTCCCTTCCCTCTCCCTCTTCCTCTCTCTTCCTCTCCCTCTCCCTCTCGCTCTCCCTCTCCCTTCCCTCTCCCTCTCCCTCTCTCTCCCTCTCCCTCCTCTTCCTCTCCCCCCTCTCTCTCCCTCTTCCCCTCCCTCTCTCCATTTCCATCTCTCTCTCCCTTTCCCTCTTCTCCCCATTCCTTCCTGTTCCCTCCCTCTCTCTTCCCCTTCATCCTTCCCTTCTCTACTCTCCCTTTCTCTCTTTGGCTAGCTCTCCATTCCTGAACACCTCCTGCTACCTATATAGGTAGATCATTTTCTGCTTTGACTCTGGTCTTATAGAACACAACATTCTATTTTCACTGACCTGTTTCTAGCTGGAGTGTCCATTTGGGTTCTCAGTGTGCCAGTGGAGTTGGGAGGATCCAAATCATAGAAGGCAGGGGCTCCTTGCATACCAGAATAACAAGGACAGAATTCCCTCCTTCACCCTCTTCATCCTACATCCATTTGGTTTCTTTTAATTGGCTGAATACAAAACACAGAAATAAAAACATAAATACTGAGGTTACACAAACTAAGTCCTACCTTGACTTTGGTAATGTATATCTGCTAGTTTCTAATATAAGACAACTTGGGTTTTGTTAAGCTTCCCATACCAGTACACATACAGGCTGAGGAGAAATATTATTCTCAAAGGGCAATTTATTAAAAAAAGAAACAAGATAAAATCTAATTATTTAGGAAGAGTTACTTATAATAAAAGTGCATTTTAAGTCACAACTAAATTATGTCCTGGCATGTAGAATAAAACTGAAAGCCAGCCACAGATTCTTCAGGAACACGAAATGTGCCTACGCAACCAGATTAAGACAATTTTACTAAAAGTATGTTTCTGTCTGAGAGGAGTCTGGGGCTTTCTATGTCAGTGTGGTACAGTGGCTGCTGGAATTGGTAACGGTTTGTTCACACGCGCATTCTTTCATATGGTAACAATAACTGCCTCCTTGTCCAACAAGACAGAATAATAACCTTTGCTTGTTTGATGTTATGCTTCCTTCAAATTATATTGACTTGGTCTTCCACTTTGTGATCGAGAGAGATTCAGTTAGCAGCCCAGGTATATCATTCTATATTTGTCATTGTTCTTGAACCCACTTTAAAATCTATGGGTTGAAAATATGAGTTGAGATAGTTTGGAGACTAATTAAAAGAAGGCCTACAATTTTCTGCAACTTGAAGAAAGCATGTAGGGTCACCAGAATAGAATCATAGCCTACCCCTAACCCCTCAGTAGGGACCTCTGCAGATAGCTTCAGAATGGAAAAAGGAACTTACAATGTAGAAAGAAAGAAATTGGCTGTATAATTTTGCTGTAAAGGAACACATCTCACTTTTTAAAAAGATAACTCCAGGCGGTCTCAGCCTCAGCAGCAGAGGTCGCCATCTGGGTTCCAGGACTCCGCGGGACCTAGGAAATTAGTCTGAACAGGTTAGAGGGTGCGCCAGAGAACCGGACAGCTTCTGGGACGGGCAGAAGCACAGAGCCCCTGAGGCAGCACCCTTGGCGGGCCGCAGACAGCCGGCCACCGTCCAGACCAGAGGACAGGTGTCCGCCTGGCTCGGGAGGAGGCCTCAGCCTCAGGAGCAGTGGTCGCCATCTTGGTTCCAGGACTCCCTGGAACTTAGGAATTTAGTCTGCACAGGTGAGAGTCTGCACCACAGAAGCTGACAGCTTCTGGGAACTGCCAAAGCAACACAGCTTCTGAGAGAGGCCCTGTTTTGGGCCTTCTTCTTTGACCAGGAGGAGGTCCAAAAACAAGATATCTGCGCACCTTCCCTGTAAGAGAGCTTGCCAGCAGAGAGTGCTCTGAGTACTGAAACTCAGAGAAGAGAATCTGTCTCCCAGGTCTGCTGAGAGACAGTAACAGAATCACCAGAACAATCTCTAAACAGAGTCAACTATAACTACTAACTCCAGAGATTACCAGATGGCGAAAGGTAAATGTAGGAATCCTACTAACAGGAACCAAGACCACTCACCATCATCAGAACCCAGCACTCCCACTTCGCCCAGTCCAGGGCACCCCAACACACCCGAAAACCTAGACCTAGATTTAAAAGCATATCTCATGGTGATGGTAGAGGACATCAAGAAGGACTTTAATAAATCACTTAAAGAAATACAGGAGAACACTGCTAAAGAGTTACAAGTCCTTAAAGAAAAACAGGAAAACACAATCAAACAGGTAGAAGTCCTTACAGAAAAAGAGGAAAAAACATACAAACAGGTGATGGAAATGAACAAAACCATACTAGACCTAAAAAGGGAAGTAGAAACAATAAAGAAAACTCAAAGTGAGGCAACACTGGAGATAGAAACCCTAGGAAAGAAATCTGGAACCATAGATTTGAGCATCAGCAACAGAATACAAGAGATGGGAGAGAGAATCTCAGGTGCAGAAGATTCCATAGAGAACATCGGCACAACAATCAAAGAAAATGGAAAATGCAAAAAGATCCTAACTCAAAATATCCAGGAAATCCAGGACACAATGAGAAGACCAAACCTACGGATAATAGGAGTGGATGAGAATGAAGATTTTCAACTCAAAGGACCAGCAAACATCTTCAACAAAATTATTGAAGAAAACTTCCCAAATATAAAGAAAGAGATACCTATGAACATACAAGAAGCCTACAGAACTCCAAATAGACTGGACCAGAAAAGAAATTCCTCCCGACACATAATAATCAGAACAACAAATGCACTAAATAAAGATAGAATACTAAAAGCAGTAAGGGAAAAAGGTCAAGTAACATACAAAGGCAAGCCTATCAGAATTACACCAGATTTTTCACCAGAGACTATGAAAGCCAGAAGAGCCTGGACAGATGTTATACAGACACTAAGAGAACACAAAGTCCAGCCCAGGCTACTATACCCAGCCAAACTCTCAATTACCATAGATGAAGAAACCAAAGTATTCCACGACAAAACCAAATTCACACATTATCTCTCCACGAATCCAGCCCTTCAAAGGTTAATAACAGAAAAAAAAACCAATACAAGAACGGGAACAATGCCCTAGAAAAAACAAGAAGGTAATCCCTCAACAAACCTAAAAGAAGACAGCCACAAGAACAGAATGCCAACTTTAACAACAAAAATAACAGGAAGCAACAATTACTTTTCCTTAATATCTCTTAACATCAATGGTCTCAACTCCCCAATAAAAAGACATAGACTAACAAACTGGCTACACAAACAAGACCCAACATTTTGCTGTTTACAGGAGACACATCTCAGAGAAAAAGATAGACACTACCTCAGAATAAAAGGCTGGAAAACAATTTTCCAAGCAAATGGTATGAAGAAACAAGCTGGAGTAGCCATCCTAATATCTGATAAGATTGACTTCCAACCCAAAGTCATCAAAAAAGACAAGGAGGGGCACTTTGTTCTCATCAAAGGTAAAATCCTCCAAGAGGAACTCTCAATTCTGAATATCTATGCTCCAAATACAAGGGCAGCCACATTCATTAAAGAAACTTTAGTAAAGCTCAAAGCACACATTGCACCTCACACAATAATAGTGGGAGACTTCAACACACCACTTTCACCAATGGACAGATCATGGAAACAGAAACTAAACAGGGACACACTGAAACTAACAGAAGTGATGAAACAAATGGATCTGACAGATATCTACAGAACATTTTATCCTAAAACAAAAGGATATACCTTCTTCTCAGCACCTCATGGTACCTTCTCCAAAATTGACCACATAATAGGTCACAAAACAGGCCTCAACAGATTCAAAAATATTGAAATTGTCCCATGTATCCTATCAGATCACCATGCACTAAGGCTGATCTTCAATAACAAAAAAAATAACAGAAAGCCAACACTCACGTGGAAACTGAACAACACTCTTCTCAATGATACCTTGGTCAAGAAAGGAATAAAGAAAGAAATTAAAGACTTTTTAGAGTTTAATGAAAATGAAGCCACAACGTACCCAAACCTTTGGGACACAATGAAAGCATTTCTAAGAGGGAAACTCATAGCTCTGAGTGCCTCCATGAAGAAACGGGAGAGAGCACATACTAGCAGCTTGACAACACATCTAAAAGCTCTAGAAAAAAAGGAAGCAAATTCACCCAAGAGGAGTAGACAGCAGGAAATAATCAAACTCAGGGGTGAAATCAACCAAGTGGAAACAAGAAGAACTATTCAAAGAATTAACCAAACGAGGAGTTGGTTCTTTGAGAAAATCAACAAGATAGATAAACCCTTAGCTAGACTCACTAGAGGGCACAGAGACAAAATCCTAATTAACAAAATCAGAACTGAAAAGGGAGACATAACAACAGATCCTGAAGAAATCCAAAACACCATCAGATCCTTCTACAAAAGGCTATACTCAACAAAACTGGAAAACCTGGACGAAATGGACAAATTTCTGGACAGATACCAGGTACCAAAGTTGAATCAGGATCAAGTTGACCTTCTAAACAGTCCCATATCCCCTAAAGAAATAGAAGCAGTTATAAATAGTCTCCCAGCCAAAAAAAGCCCAGGACCAGACGGGTTTAGTGCAGAGTTCTATCAGACCTTCAAAGAAGATCTAATTCCAGTTCTGCACAAACTTTTTCACAAGATAGAAGTAGAAAGTACTCTACCCAACTCATTTTATGAAGCCACTATTACTCTGATACCTAAACCACAGAAAGATCCAACAAAGATAGAGAACTTCAGACCAATTTCTCTTATGAATATCGATGCAAAAATCCTCAATAAAATTCTCGCTAACCGAATCCAAGAACACATTAAAGCAATCATCCATCCTGACCAAGTAGGTTTTATTCCAGGGATGCAGGGATGGTTTAATATACGAAAATCCATCAATGTAATCCACTATATAAACAAACTCAAAGACAAAAACCACATGATCATCTCGTTAGATGCAGAAAAAGCATTTGACAAGATCCAACACCCATTCATGATAAAAGTTCTGGAAAGATCAGGAATTCAAGGCCCATACCTAAACATGATAAAAGCAATCTACAGCAAACCAGGAGCCAACATCAAAGTAAATGGAGAGAAGCTGGAAGCAATCCCACTAAAATCAGGGACTAGACAAGGCTGCCCACTTTCTCCCTACCTTTTCAACATAGTACTTGAAGTATTAGCCAGAGCAATTCGACAACAAAAGGAGATCAAGGGGATACAAATTGGAAAGGAGGAAGTCAAAATATCACTTTTTGCAGATGATATGATAGTATATATAAGTGACCCTAAAAATTCCACCAGAGAACTCCTAAACCTGATAAACAGCTTCGGTGAAGTAGCTGGATATAAAATTAACTCAAACAAGTCAATGGCCTTTCTCTACACAAAGAATAAACAGGCTGAGAAAGAAATTAGGGAAACAACACCCTTCTCAATAGTCACAAATAATATAAAATATCTCAGAGTGACTCTAACTAAGGAAGTGAAAGATCTGTATGATAAAAACTTCAAGTCTCTGAAGAAAGAAATTAAAGAAGATCTCAGAAGATGGAAAGATCTCCCATGCTCATGGATTGGCAGGATCAACATTGTAAAAATGGCTATCTTGCCAAAAGCAATCTACAGATTCAATGCAATCCCCATCAAAATTCCAACTCAATTCTTCAACGAATTAGAAGGAGCAATTTGCAAATTCATCTGGAATAACAAAAAACCTAGGATAGCAAAAACTCTTCTCAAGGATAAAAGAACCTCTGGTGGAATCACCATGCCTGACCTAAAGCTTTACTACAGAGCAATTGTGGTAAAAACTGCATGGTACTGGTATAGAGACAGACAAGTAGACCAATGGAATAGAATTGAAGACCCAGAAATGAACCCACACACCTATGGTCACTTGATCTTCGACAAGGGAGCTAAAACCATCCAGTGGAAGAAAGACAGCATTTTCAACAATTGGTGCTGGCACAACTGGTTGTTATCATGTAGAAGAATGCGAATCGATCCATACTTTTCTCCTTGTACTAAGGTCAAATCTAAATGGATCAAAGAACTTCACATAAAACCAGAGACACTGAAACTTATAGAGGATAAAGTGGGGAAAAGCCTTGAAGATATGGGCACAGGGGAAAAGTTCCTGAACAGAACAGCAATGGCTTGTGCTGTAAGATCGAGAATTGACAAATGGGACCTAATGAAACTCCAAAGTTTCTGCAAGGCAAAAGACACCGTCAATAAGACAAAGAGACCACCAACAGATTGGGAAAGGATCTTTACCTATCCTAAATCAGATAGGGGACTAATATCCAACATATATAAAGAACTCAAGAAGGTGGACTTCAGAAAATCAAATAACCCCATTAAAAAATGGGGCTCAGAACTGAACAAAGAATTCTCACCTGAGGAATACCGAATGGCAGAGAAGCACCTGAAAAAATGTTCAACATCCTTAATCATCAGGGAAATGCAAATCAAAACAACCCTGAGATTCCACCTCACACCAGTGAGAATGGCTAAGATCAAAAATTCAGGTGACAGCAGATGCTGGCGAGGATGTGGAGAAAGAGGAACACTCCTCCATTGTTGGTGGGATTGCAGGCTTGTACAACCACTCTGGAAATCCGTCTGGCGGTTCCTCAGAAAATTGGACATAGTACTACCGGAGGATCCAGCAATACCTCTCCTGGGCATATATCCAGAAGATGCCCCAACTGGTAAGAAGGACACATGCTCCACTATGTTCATAGCAGCCTTATTTATAATAGCCAGAAGCTGGAAAGAACCCAGATGCCCCTCAACAGAGGAATGGATACAGAAAATGTGGTACATCTACACAATGGAGTACTACTCAGCTATTAAAAAGAATGAATTTATGAAATTCCTAGCCAAATGGATGGACCTGGAGGGCATCATCCTGAGTGAGGTAACACATTCACAAAGGAACTCACACAATATGTACTCACTGATAAGTGGATATTAGCCCAAAACCTAGGATACCCAAGATATAAGATACAATTTCCTAAACACATGAAACTCAAGAAAAATGAAGACTGAAGTGTGGACACTATACCCCTCCTTAGAAGTGGGAACAAAACACCCTTGGAAGGAGTTACAGAGACAAAGTTTGGAGCTGAGATGAAAGGATGGACCACGTAGAGACTGCCTTATCCAGGGATCCACCCCATAATCAGCATCCAAACGCTGACACCATTGCATACACTAGCAAGATTTTATCGAAAGGACCCAGATGTAGCTGTCTCTTGTGAGACTATGCCGGGGCCTAGCAAACACAGAAGTGGATGCCCACAGTCAGCTAATGGATGGATCACAGGGCTCCCAATGGAGGAGCTAGAGAACGTACCCAAGGAGCTAAAGAGATCTGCAACCCTATAGGTGGATCAACATTATGAACTAACCAGTACCCCGGAGCTCTTGACTCTAGCTGCATATGTATCAAAGGATGGCCTAGTCGGCCATCACTGGAAAGAGAGGCCCACTGGACACACAAACTTTATATGCCCCAGAACAGGGGAACGCCAGGGCCAAAAAGGGGGAGTGGGCGGGTAGGGGAGTGGGGGTGGGTGGGTATGGGGGGCTTTTGGTATAGCATTGGAAATGTAAATGAGCTAAATACCTAATAAAAAATGGAAAGAAAAAAAAAAAGAACACATCTCATTTAGGAACTAGTTAATGCAAACTGGAGATGGGTAGATGATCACCTTCAGATGTGTGGACATCTTACGTGAAATACACTGAGTTTCAGAGGCCACAGAAAAGGGTAGGTAGTAGGATGGGTGGACAGAGGCAGGGGTTGCTTTTCAGGATACAAAACAGGCCCACTGCTGTGACCTCTCTTCCGCATGTCAGCTTTTGTGCTGACACTGAAAACAGTGATCCCATCTATGAGGATAGATGTGGTAAGTCTTAGAAGAGGTAGAGTGGAGAGGTAGATCAATTTCACTTCTCTTGGCAGAGAGGAAGCTGTGCACAGAGAAGAATTACAGGACCTAGAGAGAGGCTGTTATTCACACAAATGTGGTCAAAGATGAAGAAACTAATTTGCCTCACAGGGTCAGGTCAGCTATTGAGGCAGAGACCCAGATGCTGAACTGTGGAATGTGCCTAGATCGCCCCAAGGTGGCATTGCTGGGCCCCAAGCAGATATCACAAATCTCCAAATACAAAGGATTAGATAGATACTCTCCCATTTTAAAAACAGTCAGAAAACTGAAATTCAATTTAAAATCTCATTTATTTAAAAATATTGACAGCACGTTTAAGGTCTCTAATAAATGTTTTGAGGACACAATTATAGTTTGTATATCAGTGGTTCTCAACCTATGGACCACAACTCCTTTTAGGGTCACATATCAGATATTGATATCAGTAGCATAATTACAGTTATGGGGTAGCAATGAAGTAAGTTTAAGATTGTGGAACATCACAACATAAAGAACTGCACTAAAGGGTCATAGTGTTAGGAAGGCTGTGAACCACTCTTCTTGTGTGATGACTTTGTAGTCACCAGATGGTGGCACTATTTTGGAAGGTTCTGAAAACTTTAGGAGTGAGGCTTATGGAGGAAGGAGGTCACTAGAGGGTTGTTGTTGTTGTTGTTGTTTTAACACTGTCCCTTTTCCCTGGTCCTTGCATCTCTCTCTGTTTCCTGCCCTTTTTGACTTAAAGACCCCCCTGTTGCCATACATATTCTCTCTGATATGATGTTCTGCCTAAAACTGTAGAACCAAACAACCATGACCTGAGCCTTCTATAACTGGGAGCCAAAGTAATTTTTTCCTCCTTATATTGTTCTCTGGGTAATTTGCTTTCAGTAATGGTAAAATGGAGTGAACCATCTCTAAGGCTGGCAGGTTGAAACTACACAGAAAATTTCATGAGGTAATGGAGGAAGTTGGCGTTGGTTTGTTTTCCAAACAAGATCTCACATTGTAGCTCAGGCTAGCATGGACTCAGTATGTATACCAGTCAGTTTGGCTTAAATGGTAACCCTTCTGCTTCAGCTTCCTGAGTGCTAAGATTGCAGGTATGAACCTTCATGGCCAGCTTGGAATGGTACAATTATCACAGAAAAAAGATGGGAATTGTAAATGCAAGGGCTGTGGGGAGAAAACTTTTCTATACCCCTAGGGGTCTTAGTTAACTCTTCTATTGTTGTAACAAAACATCATGACCAAGGCAGCTTATATAAGAAAGCATTTAATCGGGCTTATGGTTTTAAGGAGTTAGTGTCCACAATAGTGATAAAATAAAGGCACGGTGGAAGAGCACCTGAGAGCTCAAATCTTGATCCACAAGTAGTAGACACAAACTGAAAATGACGCAAGAAAAGCTCAAAGCATGTCCCTATTGATCTTCCTTCTGCAATAAAGCCACACCAAAAGTTCCGCCAAATGGGGACCATGTATTCAAACATCTGAGCCTGCTTGGGCCATTCTCACTCAAACTACCACAGCCATAATACTGGGTCTAACTCCAGGAGTCAGAAATATACCTCAAAGTTTCTAACCTTCAATCTGGAAGTTAAAACCACAGTTCTATTAAAGAGTTATTAATAACAGATGAAACCAAAAGCAGAATTACTTCTGTATAGCAAGTAGTTAAATATTGACATTGCTAACTGAATCAGGAGCTATATTTGGGTAGAAAATTCACGAATGACTGAATTGTGTGTTTTCTGGCCGAACTTTCTATAATTTGCACAATTAACCATTTAGTCTACATGCTTCTAAATCAAGTACCACTGCTAACCTGGTAGCAGCTATGGAGACTTGAATATAGCAGATAGACAGATATATGTATGTACTCTTAGGAAAGTCTTTGCAGCTTCTAACTTACTGATGAGGATTTTCAGTGGGATTACATTTATCTCATACTGTATTGAATTTGAGTCAGGCTTGATCTCAGGAAAAAATGTGTCTTAGGGTAACGTTGGGTTCCTCTCACTGACTTCACTGCCCATAATAATGTGTCCTATAGAAAAACAGAGGGGAAAGAAATATCCAAAAATATTAATTTCCATTTGGTCTTCTCCATGGGAAGCATATTCATCCTTCATCTTGGCTTTGAACTTGGTCATGGGATTTTCTTTTTGTTTTTGTTTCTTGTTTTTGTTTTGTTTGGTTTTTTGTTTTTTTGAGACAGGGTTTCTCTGTATAGCCCTGGCTGTCCTGGAACTCACTTTGTAGACCAGGCTGGCCTCGAACTCAGAAATTAGCCTGCCTCTGCCTCTCAAGTGCTGGGATTAAAGGCGTGTGCCACCACACCCGGCTCAGGATTTTCTATAGGCAAGGAGATGTGCTTTGCTAATGGCATCAGGGAGGAGTGATCCTGGTTAAAAATCACACTTGAGGTTGGAAGATGTTTTGCTTTGCCATTCCATGTGATATCATGTTCTAAGTGACTCCTACCTCTTTGATTCTGATTGAACACACTTGGAGTGGAGCTGCCCAGTTAAATCCAGCCACACTCATAGTTGGATCCTGGTATAGATCATCTGCCCAATGAAATTGTAGACCAAGGAGCACAAATGATGGTTCTTTCAAGAAACTGAATTTTGAGTGTGATGATCTGAGTCAGTGACCCCAAAGGTTTATGTTCAAAGGTTTGGGAGATGCCATGAATCTTTAGGAGTTTGGGTCTAGTGGGTGATCCATGGATCATTGGGAGTTTGACCTGGAAAGATTAAAAATTATGACAGTTTATGCTATATATGTGCTCTTACAATGGCATACCAGTGTGCTCTGTTCTACCTTCATCAGAGACCAAGCCAATGTGTCAACTTGATCTGGGTTTTAAACCTTCAAATATGGTGTGTGTGTGTGTATACACATTTTAATTTGGAAGATCTAGACAAGAGTTGTATTTTCTGAGTTAAGTAATTTGTTTTTCTTTCAGACAGGCTGTGGTGGTGTGGATGATAACTATCCTCTGTAGGATCATGTATTTGAATACTTGGTCCTCCAATGACAATGCTGTTTGAGGAGGTTATGGATGCTTTGGGCGGTGGAGCCTTGTTGGAGGACACATCAATGGGGACAGGTCTGAGGGTATGCACCCTCACTCTGTTTCTTGTTCTCTTTCTCTGCTTCCTTTATGTGAATGGAAAGGTGACGAGCCAGCTCCTGCTTCTGCAGCCATGCTTTTGATGAGTGTTGAAAGTCTGCCCCACCATGAGGGACTCTATCTCTCTGGAACTGTAAACAAAGTCAACCCCAACTTCCTAAAGTTGCTTCTGACAGAATATGTTATGACAGCAATAGAAAAGTAACTAATGCAATCATTGGTACAGAGGGGTGGTGCTGTTGCTGTGATGATGATCTTGATTGTGCTGTTTTGACGGATGATTGTGCCAGCATTTGGAACTTCGAGCTGGAAAAGCTGTTGAGTGCTCATAGCTTAATAAGCTATTGTTGTGGTAGCTTTGAAGATAATGCTGAGAGAAATGGAGACAAAAGAGCCCCAGCTTGTGACATTTCAGAGGGAAAACAAGTGGTCTACTCTAGAAATATATAATGCAGGAAACAATAATAGCTAGCAGGTTATATTTATATATTTATTGGTTTAAAAATATATTTGTAACAACAATGCTTAAAGAAGACAATATTGTGGATTTGGGAGGGAGCAGGTGGCAGGCATTGAAGAGGTAGGAGGTAGGAGAATGGGATGATGTATGTAATTACATTTTAATTAAATAAAATATTATTAGCTTATGTATATACATATATATAACATACTTTTTAAAAATCAGAGGATATTAAATTCACAAGAGCCACAGAAATAAAATAAAATACCTGGGAATAAACCTAACAAAAGAAATGAAAGACCTCTACAAAGAAAGGTATAAGACATTGAAGAAGACACCAAAAGACCAAAAAAAAAAAAAAACCCAAATCAAACAAACAAACAAAAACAAAAACCAGCCAAACAACAACAAAAAAAAAAACCCAACAAAACAAAACAAAAAACCCAAAAAACCCCAACAATTCAAAAAAATCAACCAACCAACCAACCAACCAACCAAAAAAACCTTTCATACTTGTGGGTCATTCTTCACAGACATAGAAAAACACAATTCTAAAATGTATATGGAAGCACAGAAGCCCAAGAGTAGTCAAGGCAACCCTGAACAAAAAGATCCATTCAAGAGACATCACCATACCTGATTTGTGGCTGTTCTATAAAATCATAGGAATAAACACAGCACAGGACTAGCATAAAACTAGACCACAAATCATTGGAATGTAATAGAGATACCAGATATAAGTCTGCACAACTGTAAATACCTGGTTTTTAGAAGTTTGTCAAAAATATACATCAGAAGGATGAAGCACCCTTAACAAATAGTACTCAGAGGACTATATATCAACATGTAGAAGAATGAGCTAGAACGTCATCTCTCACCCTGCATAAAACTCAACTCCAAATGAATCAAGGACCTCAGAGAAAGACCTGTTACTTAAAGGAACAACAGAGGTTAATCTTCAACATGTAGGCACAAATAAGGACTTTCTGAATCAGACTTCAAGAACATAGGAAATAAGACCAGTAATCTACAAATGAGATTTCATGAAACTAGTGTTTCTTTATAGCACAAGAAACCATCTACTTAAAGAGGAGACAGTCCACAGAATTGGAGAAGAACTTTGTCAGTGATATATATGACACAGAATTAGTATCTAGAATATATAAAGAACAAAACAAGACAAAAAACTAAGTGTGAAGAAAACAAATAAGCCAATTAAGAATGGGTTGGTTGATTCAGTCTCTGGGGCCACCTAACAGTCCAAGTTAGTTGACTCTGTTGGTCTTCCTGTGGATTTCCTATCCTCTTTGGGTCCCTCAATTCTTCCCCCAACTCTTCTACAAGATTCCCTGAGCTCTGTCCAATGTTTGGTTGTCGGTCTCTGCATCTGGCATCTGTTTCAATCAGCTGTTGGGTGAAGACTCTCAGAGTTATGCCAGGTTCCTGTCTGTAAGCATAATAGAGTATCATTAATAGTGTCGGGATTGGTTCTTACCCATGGATTGGGTCTCAATTTGGGCCAGTCATAGGTTGACCATTCCCTCAATCTTTGCTCTATCTTTGTCCCTGAATGTCTTACAAACAGGACATATTTTGTGTTGAAGGTTTTGTGGGTAGGTTGCTGTTCTTAAGCTTCCACTGGGAGTCCTGCCTGACTATAGGAAGTGGTTACTTCAGGATCCATATCCCCCACTGCTAGGAATCTCAGCTAGCCACACTGAGGCCTCTCCCTATTTCAGGTCTCTGGCACATCCTAGAGATGTCCCCTCCTGAACCTAGGTCCTAGCACAAGGGCAGCTTGGTCTTTATGAAGGTCCCCCAATAACGAGCAGGGGCTGTCCCCAAATTTGCTGCCTGCCTGTGGATCCCATTCCCCTAATTTGTGGCCTTGTCTAGTCTCAGTGTGAGAGGATTTGACTAGTCCCACAGCAGGATGTGCCCGGGGAGCAGGGGTGGGGAACATGACACAACAATGACACCTGTGGTGGGACTCCCCCTTTCAGAGGAGAATGGGAGGGGGAATGAGGGGAAGAGCTTTGAAAGGGGAGACTGAGAGGAGAAGAGGGGCTGATATTTGGATGTAAAATGACTGAATCAATTAATTAAAAAATATGATCACCTTTAAAAAAGTGGACTGTGCTATGGAACTAAATGGAGAGTTTGCAAAAGGAGAAATACAAATGGCCGTTATGAAAATGCATATTAAAAAAACTGCTTTAAGATTCCATCTTACTGCAGTCAGCATGACTATCATCAGAAATACAAACTACTGTTTGTATACTGTCGATAGGAGTATAAACTATTACAGTCACTTTAGAAATCAGTCTGGAAGTTTCTCAAAAAGCTAGAAACAGATCTATCATATGACCCAGATATACCACTTCTGAGCATATAGCCAAAGAACTTCTATCCTAATACCAAAATAGTTGTACATCCATGTATGTTGCTGTTCTGTTTGCAATTGCTAGATACCATCAGCAAATGGACACATAGTGAAATGTTTTGTGTGTGACACACACACACACACACACACACACACAATGGAATTTTATTTAGCCACAAAATGTATAGTTATGAAATGTGGAGGAAAAAACTGAAACAATTACATGGAATGAAGTAACATGAGCTCAGACGGCAAATGCCAAAATGGTATGGAGCATAGCTTCAAATTCTTAAGCTCTTTAAAAATCTTGAATATCTAGGCATCTGAAAGCAAGAAATGTGTCATGAGTAGTGATGAGGAACAGAAGCCATGGGAGTTGTGTATATAGTAGGATATAGGTGGTATGAAAGCATCTGGGTAGCAAAGTTAAAACAGGAATGATATGATGGGGGAATAAAACAGAGATCAAAATTAAGATGAATGAAAAGGATGCATTAAGAAGCCACATGGAAACCCACTTTATAACCTAATTTTAAGGGAGCAGAGGTACCCATCATGGATGGGTACTTCCAATCCCAGAAGGCATGGGTTATTCAATAAAATTCTCAATACCAGATGTGGGGCACCTTCCCAGAATTGGTGGCTAGAAAGTCCACAGAGGTTCCCAAAGCTATGCTGGTCATGGTCACTGTCATTGATCACCTACCGGTACTGAATGATAAGACCTAATTGCTGAGGACACCCCAGAGCTTGGTTGTGGACTACAGAGAAGCCAAGCTGGAACTAAGCTGGAAGCTTCTTATCTGCTGGCTCATCTGCATAGTGCTAGAAGTTGCTACCCAGGAAGCAAAGTCAGCACTAGCACCCCATGGCTTTATACCTTCTACCCTACAAACACTAAGTTGCTAAACAAGAAGTGAACATTTCTGCCAGAGTGTCATGGCTGCTATGGGGGTGATCAATGGACTCCTTATAGGATCTGAGACCTGCTCCCCGGGAGTAGCTCATGGCTGGTACTGTAGACTTGGTCAAAGGCCCATAAGTAGGGAATATAGTGCTGAACCTACTATTTTTGTTTTGTTAAGTGGACATTTGTCAAATTATCTCTTAAATATTTATACCTATCGGCTATTACTTTGCAGTCAATAGCTATTAATGTAGAGACTCATGACTGGTTAAGGTACTGGGTACAAGTCAATGTGTTTTGCCTTAAACCGAACACCCATATTTCCCCCATGCAAAGGTCAGAGAACATCATAGAAGGAGGATAAAAAGAATGCAAGAACTACACATCGAGAGAAAGGTTTGTGAAATGCTGTCTTATTGGCTAAAGCACTCATGACCTCAAAATAGCTGCAGGTAACTGCATAGAGCATCCACAAGAATGAGCCAATAAACCTTCAATCATAGTTTGGTAAGGGACAAATGGAGTCCTACTCCTGGGAGTCTATAGGGGTGACTCTAGCTGAGACTTCTAGCAGTGGGAGATATGCCTCCTGAAGTGGCTACTTCCTGTAGCCAGGCAGGACTCCCAGTGGAGGGCTAAGGATAACAACCCACCCACAAAACCTTCAGCCCAAAATGTGTCCTGCCTACAAGATGTATAGGGATCAATATGGAACAGAGACAGAGGGAATAGTCAACCAAAGACTTGTCCAAATTGAGACCTATTTCATTGGGCAAGAATTAATCTCTGACACTATTTATGATACTCTGTTATGCTTGCTGACAGTGCCCTAGGATAACTGTCATCTGAGAGGCACCACCCAGCCTCCAATAGAAACCAATGTAGAGGCCCACACCCAGACATTAAATGGAGCTCTGGGAGTCTGATGGAAGACTTGGGGGAAGGATTGAGGGGCCCAAAGAGGATAGGGACTCACAGGAAGACCAACAGAATCAACTAACCTGGAACCTTGGGTGCTCACAGAGACTGAACCACCAACCAAAGAGTGAGCGTGGGCTGGACCTAGACCACCCCTGCCTATATACGTAGCAGATATGTAGCTTGGTCTTCATGCAGGTTCCCCAACAACTGCAGTGACAGCTGTCCCTAAACATGTTGCCTGCCTATGGATCCCATTCCCCTAACTGGGCCACCTTATCTGGCCTCAGTGAGAGAGGATGTGCCTATTCCTGTGGTGACTTGATGTGCCAGAGAGGGGTAATACTCAGGGGTGGCCTCCTTCTTCTCAGAGGAGAGGGGAAAGAGGAATGGGAGAAGAGCTATGGGGAAACTGGAAGGTGAGGGGGAGGGCTAGTATTGGGATATAAAGTGAGTGAGTAGATAGATAGATAGATAGATAGATAGATAGATAGATAGATAAATTAGTGGTCACAAGGCAAAGGTAGAAAGAGCAAAACCCATGATGGTTTGATAAGGTCTTGGGATGTGGGGATAAGGAAGGATATGAAGTAGTGGGTGCTAGAGGAGGATAAGAGGGTGGAGGTATGAATGTGGCCAGAATGTATTATATACATGCATGAAATGATCAAAGAATAGATTAATGAAAAAACTGAGAAGAAGAAAATTTTTCTTTAAAAGCCTTTTTGTTTGAATTGGACTATTATGAGAATTATCTGGTCATTAGTAAGGCACTTGTGATTGTGGTAAAGAATTCTAGAATACTTTTGTTACTCATGTCCTTTCTGCACATACCTTACAGTTTGAAGGGAAGGCTATAGGAATGCAGATATGATTTTTTTTTGGTTGCTTGCTCTATTAGCAAGCATTTTTAAGGTCCAAGGGGAAGTAGTTCAGGTGGTAGAATACTTATCGATTATGCACAGGGCCCTGGGTTTATTCCAGTGCTATATAAACTGGCTGTGGTGGTAACCTCCACCTTTGGGATTTAGATCAGAATTTAAAGATCATCCTTGGATATATATCATGTTTTAGGCAAACCTGGGTTAGGGATAACTGTGTTATCAAAAAAGAATGGTAGTGGTGCATCACTAGGTAGGGTGTTCCAGTGTCCAAGGCTCTATTGGAGGAACACAGGATGTTTAAGCAGCCATTGCAGTGGGTGCTCACAGGTAACACAATATCTGGCTGGGAGAATGGTGCCCAGCTTCCTGCCTATCACAGAGTAGACAAGAAAAAGTGACTCCTTCAATGCATATTTGGAATTACACCAATCCAAAGAAAAATTACACCAATTGTCAGAGCACAAGACAAGTTCTCTCATATACAGTTTGTGGATGAGTTTTATGCAAACCAAAGACAGGGTGCACCCAAGTCCACCTGTCAGCTGAGTCACATCCCCCCTTCTTCAAGTCAAGGCCGCTTACAGCTAGATAACCAAACAGTGGTGAGTCTGCCCAAGCAGGAAACACTTCAAAGGCTTCACAGACATGTGACATTTTGTCCCAATTCTGTCTTTCTCTTAGTCCTCTCTGAATGGCAGACTTTGGAATCAAATCCCAATTCTGCCACTCAACATTTGAGCATTCTTAATGAGCTTCAGTTTCCCTATCTACAAAAGCAGGAAAGCAATGGGCTCCAGCTCTTTGAGTGGTTGTAAGGATTAAATGATCAGTCCAATAAAAATGTTTGAGCATTGCCTGGCTCATAGAATTCATCGCACATGTTAGCTGTGGTTATTATTCCAGACATTTTTGGACTTGGTCATCTTAGCATAGTTCTGTATTCTACTGAATCTAACAGGGGCAGGGGATGTTTAGCAGGAAGGATGGGCAGGAAACTGATGGAAAGCTGGAGATGAAGGGGATGAATAAAATCTAAAAATGTATGGAAAAAAAGTCAGAAGGAAACATGATGATGGGTAAGCTCATGATGACTGGTAAGCTAATTAGCAAGGAAACAAGGAAAACGGAAACTTAAACGGAATTGCACAGCATGGATAATGCCCTACTTAAATGCCTGCTCTCATAAATAATAGACTGTTAGACGAACATCTCAGTAACAGGCACAGGGTACCTCTTTCTGAGTTAACCACTCTATGAGTTAATCAGAGAGGCCTAATCAAATTGAGTTGCAGACATTAAAGAGAATGAACCATCTCTTTTTGTAGATCTGCAGGTCTACTGATGTAGATTGATCTTCAAACTGTAAGAAATGCAATTAACAAAGGAACTACAAATGCATTTTTGTTTAAATGTACATAGTATGTTTCTTGCTGGAAGCCACATGCATGGTGGTGGGAGGGGCACTAGGTGAGAGGTTGAGAAGCTGAACTTTAACAATGTGGTTTAGCTATTCAGTGTTTGGATACATGAAACATATTCCTTATATGAATAAATAAGTATGTTATTAAGACCACAGAAGAGGGGCTGGAGAGATGGGTCAGTGGTTAAGAGCTCTGGCTGACTGCTTTTGAAGAGGACCCTGGTTTGGTTCCCAGAACCTACATCAGTCAGTTCATGATCTATACTCCAGTTCCAGGGAACTCAATGCCATCTTCTGGCCTTAACAGGCATTTACATGCACATGTTGTACATTGCACATAAAAACTCAACATGTTACATACATACATAAATGCACACACATATGCCTATAAATTAAAACACCAACAATAATAAAAATAAAACTTTAAAACCATAGAAGAAAAAAAATGGACACATCTCAAGGGAATATATGTACTTGCTCAAGTGCACAGACATCTTCTTGTGTCCCTTTCCTGTGATTGCTGTGGGATTGCACTGGCCCACAGTCCAAGTCTGATATCATTCAGTAACTTGCACAACAGGACGTGGTTAGTCAGAAGCATAGGAAAGTAATGAGAAACAAACTGATCAGGAACATAAACATTACTCTTACTCTACACACATGCATCAAAAGATGCCTCACAAGATCTGACATGGCATCCTCCTGGTCCTCATTCTTTATAGCATGTGAAAAATACATGACATTAAACAGGAGTCATGTAGTGATGTTTCTCGCCAGTTTGCCTTTTACTTATTTGGTCTGGCAGGGTTTCCTCATACCAACAGCGGAACCTGGTTATTCATGAAATCAATAAATCGCTCTGCTGGTCACCTAGCACATCACCGATCCCGCAGGTGAG
Source organism: Mus musculus (assembly GCF_000001635.26). Lineage (NCBI taxonomy): Eukaryota > Metazoa > Chordata > Mammalia > Rodentia > Muridae > Mus > Mus musculus. Next base: position 36,681,229 of record NC_000079.6, read on the forward strand.
AAGCAGTCCCCACTGAAAATTAACGTCAACATCAGGGCGCATCTGATTTTTTTATTTGGGACTTTTCTGTAAAATCACTTCTTTTCAACCTTTCCAATTCAGTCCATCCTAATAACATATAATATGTCACTTCTGATGGCTGGTCACAGGTTCTGCTAATTTGACCTGCTTCTGCTGGTTAGAATGCCTGCTTGTTTCCATCAGTGCTTCCTAATGTACAGATGGAATTTAGTTCATGCCATGCAGCCATTATTTAATCACATTGTCCCAAACATACCCGGTACACTTGATAACAATCTAGCCAGCTGTTTTTATTTGATAGGTTGGTAGAAAAACATGTAAACTTCATCTTTGTTTAAATGTCTTCTGTTTACCTTGCAGTGCATTATTTATGACAAAGATCTATAACCCTTTCTCTTTCCTGGCCATTTGGAAATGAAACAACAAAATCATATAAATAACCCCATTTTGCCTACTTTAATACCATAATGAGTAGTTAAACTCCAAATGTCTGTGATTACACAATCCATTTGAAACCACACAGCAGGCGGGCTTCTTTGTAGTTTGTTAATCAAGACTTATGTAATTCATTTAAAGAAGAAATCACAGGTTAATTATTAAATGGAAAAGACAATCATTTTAAGATTGTAGCTAACAGCACATGGCACAGTTTGGTTATCTATAAAGATATTTCTTTACTCTCAGTTACTTTGCCTGTAATTTGATTTTTTTTAAGTGTCAAAAATTGTGCTAAAATTTCTAAAGGATGTTCTTCGAGATTTTACATTCCTTCTCAAACAGTTTTGAGAAGGAAAAGCACTCGTGCCAGGCTATCCCAAAGGATACAGGAACATGACTCGACTAGAGGCAATCTGGGACATCTGCATGGTGAAGGTCACCCACCTCATCTTCCTCCACTCTCTGCCTCATAACCCACAGAACATACAGTGGTCCCTTGTGAAACTATAGAGTGTGTTTAGTGCCCTTCTGAATTTGATTTTTCATAATTGCTGACCATTTAGTAATGACATGACAAGTATTATTAAGCACAGGTAGGTCCTAAGACACTTGATGTGTGAGCAAATAACAATTGTCATTGATACTACTTGGAAAACAACAAAAACAAAAAACCAACTCTTGCTGCTAATAAGAAAACAAGCCAGTTCTCATCCAGAAGGGTCATCAGACTCTGTGACCAAAATGGAGTCAGCTGGAATGTCTACTTGAGGGCAGAGCTGATGCCATAGAAATGAGACAAAGATGGATGTCATCAACCCCGAGCTTCCCAATGAAGTGTCCCATTCCCTGAGGATCCTCAGGCACACCCATGTCTGAACTTACTGTGAACCTTCCCCTCCAGCATCCCTCTTTCCAGCACATTGTCCAAGATATTCGTGTTCTGCTCTAATGTGCCCTTTTTTACACCATCGTTTCCATTGTAATTTAATGCTCAGCCTTGAAGTGTTGACAAGTGGTGGAGCCTTTAAGAGACCATTGGTCATGAGGGTTTCATTCTCATGAGTATATCGATGACATTCTCTAGAGACTGGATTAGGGAGTGAGCTGCACCTTGAGGGGTTGGATTAGTCTGCCTGGAGGCAGGTTGCTGTAAAGAATGGTGCTGACATTCAGTAGGCTATCCATGCTGTTGAGAATGGGGACAGGAGGCACATGAAATGGACTGTCTTTCTGGAGGGTCAGGCTGGTTATTAATCTTTTGATTCTTCCTCTCTACAGCTTCCTGACCTTCATCTTCCCCAACCTTCCTTTCTTCTTCTGTTTCTCTTTTAGAGCTTGGTCTAAGGCAGGTTTCTATACAGGGCCATGAGGTCTTGTTGGGTTGCAGCCAGAGTCTAAGAAGGCTTCTTGTACTTTGGGTTTCCTTACTGTTTCTTTAAAGCTCCCCTTGAAGCCATGTGGCTGCTTGTCCACCATGTAGCTGACATCAGGCACTTCTTTGTGGCCTCTTTTCTTTCCAGTTCCATCACCATGTAACCAGAGCTACTATCCAACATTACAGCTCCCCCATCCTGTGGGCCCTGCACACTTTCTCACTGTTTCCAGGGCAGGGTTGTGTACCATAGCATTTCCCACAATAGTATTCCCGAATTCAGCCAACCAATGATGGAAAAAACTTGTTAAAAAAAAAACCCTGAACATATTCAAGTGGTTGTCTTTTTAATTCTCTAAAATACTATCTAACAGCTAGTACACAGAATGCATATTGTATTACTTACAAGTCATCTAGAGATAAAGAAGGACATGCACAGATTCTCAAAAACATGACAACATTTTATCTGAAGGATTTGAGCATCTGGAGTTTGGTATCTGCAGGAACCCTGGAGTAAATCCATTATTAGTATGAAAGGACTTCTGTATAAAGGAATTAGTGAATACACTTACAGCCCAGCTTGGGGTGAGGAAGCCAAGCCTGTCTCCCCAAGTCAAGCAAGGAAACTGATGTAACAACAACATCTGCCCTCCCCACTCCCAAGCTGCTGGAGCTCTGGCCAAGCACCGTGTGACCCGGAGACTTTTCAGAGGACTTTCCAAGGTTCCAGAGGCTCTTAAACCTGTAATCGGGAGCAGAGGACTAAAGTCAATATGTACCTTCCAAACTCAAAGTCATGTGTTAAAATGTGGGGGCAGGTGCTGGACACATCTCAGAAACGAGAGGTATGCCATACACAAGTTTCTCTGTGTGGTGTCTGCTGAAGACAGTGTCACTGTGAGGCTCTGCCTGTCACTGAAGCCCCACATGGCATGTTCATGATGACAGACATGCATGTCAAACTACTGAAGGCAGCAGCCTTTGAGAGCATGGGGCAGCTACAGCAGATCTGAAATAAGATGTCAAGTTACAAATCCTCCTCTGTGGGCCAAGCATGCTTCACTGTCTCATCCTTTCAGAACTGGGGGTGGCCGGAACCATCTAATGTGCTGCCTGGCTACCTCATCCATGGAACTTAGACTTGCTAGTTCTGATAATAGAAAAAAAAAAAAGAAAAACAAACAAACAAACAAACAAACAAACCCCATTAGAGCCTGGTAAGAGTGGTTATACTGGACCCCCATCCTACAACAACATGACCATCCTATCCACAACTTCTAAAGGCTGATATGAGGTGACCTGAGGGGTTGGAAGAGCTCCACTTTGCTGCCAATGGGTCTCCCTGGTATCTTCCCTTTCTGATAGCAATGATCATTTATACAGAAATAGCAGTGTGCTGGCCAGTCTTGTGACAACTTGACACACAAACTTGGAGTTATCTGAAAGGAGAGAACCTCAATTGAGAAAATGCTTCCTTAAGATCCTGCTGTAAGACATTTTATTAATTAGTGATTGATGGGACAGGTCTCAAACCATTGTGGGGGTGGTATCATCCCAGGGCAGGTGGTCCTGAGTTTGATAAGAAAGCAGGCTGAGTAAACCAGTAAGCAGAATCCTTCTGAGGTCTCTGTCTGGATCAGCCACCAGGTTCCAGCCCTGTTTGAGTTCTTGCCTTGGTCTTCTTCCATGATAAACAGTGGTATGGATGTGTAATCAGAATAAACCTTTTCTTCAACGACTTGCTTTTTTTTTGGTCATAGTGTTTAATGGAAACCCTAACTAAAATGAGCAGGAATCACAACCTGGTATGATAACATCTTCCGACACGTTATTCTCAGACTTAACTCTCACAAGTATTCTATAAAGTAGGTGCTACCATTATCTCCTTTCCACAAATGAGATGATAAGTCTAAACCCAGGGACTCTCCTGCCCATGTTCTCCATGATGAGGTTTGTCCCTCTAAGGTCCATGTCGTAGGAAATTTTGTTGCCAGGGTAGATACCAGGGGAGATGGTCTTCAAAGGGACTAATGCTTTTCTTCTGAGAGTGAGTTCTCTCTCTTCATAGACTGGGGATGTTTTCCAGGAGAGAGGGTCATAAATTCAACTTGTATGTCTTGGTTTCATCCTCTTGCTTCATCTTACACTATGTGTCTTCTCTTCCATGGGATCTTTACTAGAACTTAGTGTGGGTAATGTGTTCCTGTACCTCTAGAATATATATGTACATATAAGAATACATGTACATGTATATATAAGAACACACACACATGAATGAATAGACCTTAGTTTTGATATAGTAGCACAAGATATACTGGTACAGTCAACTAATAAGAACTGAGGCATAAACTCGGACCCAAACTGCCCTATGCTACTTTTCTGCCATATTAAATAGTGTTTATGAAAGACCTGAGTACAAAATGAGTGACAGGTAAGTCGAAGAGGGATTGGATGACACAGGGGCATGTGTGGTAGCCATGTCAGGGATGCCTTGAGTTCCTCCCTTGACCTAGATGGTGAAGAACTGGCTAGGGTAACTTCTTTACTCTCTCTGATGGAAAGTTTTCAATAGCAACAAATACCATCTGAGATCAAGGCAGGAGTACGTAACCATGGCAGCCATGATGCTCCCTAATCTCTACCTTCATAAAAAGAGTGCTTTTTCTTGAAAACTACTTCCAAAATGATGACTGACCATTGGCATTCAGTTTGCCTAGCAAAAAAAAAAAAAAACAAGGGAAGAAACTCTGGTGGAAAGACTATCACTCCTGGACCACCCAGAATCTGAGCATTTGTGGACAAAGAGAAGCATGGGTCAGGTAGGCTAGGCCTCCTGATTAAGAGCCTTGGTGCTGGGGTCAGAGTCACCCCACTCACAGAGCCCCTGGGTAGATTGCCTTGTCCTATTTCCTTGGAAACTGATTCTCTTCTGCCTCGCTCACATTGTCAGCAAGCAATTTAAGAAGCAAATTACACTAATTTTGCTTATTCCTGATGTGTGAAATCCAAGAATGTGGTGCCAAGTGAATGATCATGTATATTTCTCAGTTTGTTCATGCCTTTTTAAGAAAAAAGTTGGTTCATTGCTAAGGACATGTGTCTACTGTGTAAATTTCACCGAGATGCAAAATGGAAAAGGAAAACAGTCTTGTCTAAACGTATCTGAATGTGTGGGTGTCAGGTGCTGACAAGAAGAAAGACTACAGACACGCAGCTGTAGATGTTTGAGACCAAATGGATCCAAAATTCAACCATTCATCATATGGATACAGAAACCATCTAGGACTGCAGCTATAACAAACCAGCAGAGTGTTCATCTGTGAGACAAAAATAAGACCAAGTCATATTGGAAACAGGATAAAATCTCACCCCTACACATAAGTATGAGGCTGATAACAGTACATTAATCATGAAAGCAAAACAGTCAAAGCTACCCTTGATTATTCATAAAGAATAATTTCATCAAGAAAGGAGTCTATGATGTGTGCGCGAACTGTATCAGGCAGCTGTTACCATGAATTTACGGCGTAACAAACATCTAGAAAATTGTAGTAGAAAGTAATAGTGTTTAAATGGGTCTGTAGGTCAGTGGCATCAATCTGGTGTGAAACTAACAAGGCCTTGTCTATTTAAGGCATGGTTTCCCATAGTGATAGAAAATGTGTAGAGAATGAGCCTCACCTTCTAAGTACACCTGGAGGTTCTTTTCTCATTAGTGTCACCTGTCCCTTTAGACAAGAGAAGTCATATGACTATGCTCCAAATCAAGGGACATAGGTGCACATTTCTCATGCTGTGATGCCCTGGCTGTATTCAACTGTCAGGTACTGCTACAAAGAAGGAAGAGATATGACAATTTAACATACAGTATAGTGTTTCTGTTATATAAGGCATTGTCCTGACACATAGCACACTGAAGATTCTCCAAAAGGGAAGTGTATCTACTTGGTTTTGGGCAATGTATTTACTATTTCTTCATAATGCATAACTTCTAATGGCCAGAGAAATTTCCTTGAGAACTGATCCACCCTGCAGCCAACCTTCCTACTCAGCGGCTCCCTAAAGGATACCACCTCCTCTTTTCATTATGCTAACAACCCCTGAGCCCTGTTTCCACTTGCCTATTTTTGTATGGTAATACACCCTCTCCCACCCCCTCCGCTCTGTTCTGACTCTCCACTCTCTTGAGGCCTGTGTTGTTGTACATAGGAATTGTATTCCAGGATCCGGGACTCTGCCTAAAGTAGTCTGCACAGGTGAGTGTGGACTACAGAAGCTAACACCTTCTGGGACAGGCGGGAGCCACAGAGCTTCTGAGGCAGCCCCCTTTTCGGGCTCCAGACATCCGGGCACCTTACCGTCCTGAGGATAGTTGTCCGCACGGCCTGGGAAGGCTTTGTAGGAGCACCTGGGGCATCTTGGTTCCCAGATCCCTCCGAGACTAGTCTGTGCAGGTGAGAGTATGGACTACAGAAGCTAACAGCTTCTGTGACAGGTCAAAGCAACGCAGCTTCTGGGACAAATCCTGTTCTGGACCTTCATCTTCGGCCAGGAGGGAGGTCCAATCACCAGATATCTGTGCACCTTCCCTGTAAGAGGAGAGCTTGCCTACAGAGAGTGCTCTGACCACTGAAACTCAGAGGAAAGAGCTAGTCTTCCAGGTCTGCTGATAGAGGCTAACAGAATCACGAGAGGAACAATCTCTAACCATAGACAACTATAACAACTAACTCCAGAGATTAACAGATGGCGAAACGTAAACGTAAGCATCTTACTAACAGAAACCAAGACCAATCACCATCATCAGAACCCAGCACTCCCATGTCACCCAGTCCAGGGCACCCCAACACACCCAAAAAGCTAGACCCGGATTTAAAAGCATAATCTCATGATGATGGTAGAGGACATCAAGAAGGACTTTAATAACTCACTTAAAGAAATATAGGAGAACACTGCTAAACAGGTAGAAGACCTTAAAGAGGAAGCACAAAAATCCCTTAAAGAATTGCAGGAAAACACAACAAAACAGGTGAAGGAATTGAATAAAACCATCCAAGACCTAAAAAGGGAAGTAGACACAATAAAGAAAACCCAAAGTGAGGCAACGCTGGAGATAGAAACCCTAGGAAAGAAATCTGGAACCATAGATGCGAGCATCAGCAACAGAATACAAGAGATGGAAGTGAGAATCTCAGGTGCAGAAGATTCCATAGAGAACATCAGCACAGCAATCAAAGAAAATGCAAAATACAAAAAGATCCTAACTCAAAACATCCAGGAAATCCAGGACACAATGAGAAGACCAAACCTACGGAAAATAGGAGTTGATGAAAATGAAGATTTTCAACTCAAAGGACCAGCAAATAGCTTCAACAAAATTATAGAAGAAAACTTCCAAAACCTAAAGAAAGAGATGTCCATGAACATACAAGAAGCCTACAGAACTCCAAATGATTAGACCAGAAAAGAAACTCCTCCCCACACATAGTAATCAGAACAACAAATGCACTAAATAAAGATAGAATAGTAAAAGCAATAAGGGAGAAAGGTTCAGTAACATATAAAGGCAAGCCTATCAGAATTACACCAGATTTTTCACAAGAGACTATGGAAGCCAGAAGAGCCTGGACAGATGTTATACAGACACTAAGAGAACACAAATGCCAGCCCAAGCTACTATACCCAGCCAAACTTTCAATTACCTTAGATGGAGAAACCAAAGTATTCCACGACAGAACCAAGTTTGCACATTATCTTTCTATGAATCCAGCCCTTCAAAGGATAATAACAGAAAAAAAAAAAACAATACAAAGACAGAAACCACGTCCTAGAAGAAGCAAGAAGGTAATCCCTCAACAAACCTAAAAGAAGACAGCCACAAGAACAGAATGCCAACTTTAACATAAAAAATAATAGGAAGCAACAATTACTTTTCCTTAATATCTCTTAATATCAATGGGCTCAACTCCCCAATAAAAAGACATAGACTAGCAGACTGGCTACAAAAACAGGACCCAACATTTTGCTGGTTACAGGAAACTCATCTCAGGGAAAAGATAGACACTACCTCACAATGAAAGGCTGGAAAACAATTTTCCAAACAAATGGTCTGAAGAAACAGGCTGGAGTAGCCATTCAAATATCTAATAAAATCGACTTCCAACCCAAAGTCATCAAAAAAGACAAGGAGGGGCACTTCATACTCATCAAAGGTAAAATCTTCCAAGAGGAACTCTCAATTCTGAATATCCATGCTACAGATACAAGGGCAGCCATATTCATTAAAGAAACTTTAGTAAAGCTCAAAGCACACATTGCACCTCACACAATAATAGTGGGAGACTTCAACACACCACTTTCACCAATGGACAGATCATGGAAACAGAAACTAAACAGGGACACAGTGAAACTAACGGAAGTGATGAAACAAATGGACTTAACAGATATCTACAGAACATTTTATCCTAAAACAAAAGGATATACCTTCTTCTCAGCACCTCATGGTACCTTCTCCAAAATTGACCACATAATTGGTCACAAAACAAGCCTCAACATATACAAAAATATTGAAATAGTCCCATGCATCCTATCAGATCACCATGGACTAAGGCTGATCTTCAATAACAAAATAAATAATAGAAAGCCAACATTCATGTGGATACTGAACAACACTCTTCTCAATGATACCTTGGTCAAGGAAGGAATAAAGAAAGAAATTAAGGACTTTTTGGAGTTTAATGAAAATGAAGCCACAACATACCCAAACTTATGGAACACAATGAAAGCATTTCTAAGAGGAAAACTCATAGCTCTGAGTGCCTCCAAATAGAAACTAGAGAGAGCACATATTAGAAGCTTGACAACACACCTGAAAGCTCTAGAACAAAAGGAAGCAAATTTACCCAAGAGGAGTAGACGGCAGGAAATAATCAAACTCAGGGGTGAAATCAATCAAGTGGAAACAAGAAGAACTATTCAAAGAATCAACCAATCAAGGAGCTGGTTCTTTGAGAAAATCAACAAGATAGATAAACCCTTAGCCAGACTCACTAGAGGGCACAGGGAAAGCATCCTAATTAACAAAATCAGAAATGAAAAGGGAGACATAACAACAGATCCTGATGAAATCCAAAACACCTTCAGATCCTTCTACAAAAGGCTATACTCAACAAAACTGGAGAACCTGGATGATATGGACAAGTTTCTAGACAGATACCAGGTACCAAAGTTAAATCAAGATCAGGTTAGTGATCTAAACAGTCCTATATCCCCTAAAGAAATAGAAGCAGTCATTAAAAGTCTCCCAAGGGGGGAAAAAAAAAGCACAGGACCAGATGGGTTTAGTACAAAGTTCTATCAGACCTTCAAAGAAGATCTAATCCCAGTTCTTCACAAACTATTCCACAAAATAGAAGTAGAAGGTACTCTACCCAACTCATTCTATGAAGCCACAATTACTCTGATACCTAAACCACAAAAAGACCCAACAAAGATAGAGAACTTCAGACCAATTTCCCTTATGAATATCAATGCAAAAATCCTCAATAAAGTTCTCGATACCCGAATCCAAGAACACATCAAAACAATCATCCATCCTGAGGGTTTCATCCCAGAGATGCAGGGATGGTTCAATATATGGAAATCCATCAACATAATCCAGTATAGAAACAAACTCAAAGACAAAAACTACATGATCATCTCATTAGATGCAGAGAAAGCATTTGACAAAATCCAACACCCATTTATAATAAAAGTCTTGGAAAGATCAGGAATTCAAGGCCCATGCCCAATCATGATAAAAGCAATCTATAGCAAACCAGTAGCCAACATCAAAGTAAATGGTGAGAAGCTGGAAGCAATCCTACTAAAATCAGCGACTAGACAAGGCTGCCCACTCTCTCCCTACCTATTTAACATTGGACTTGAAGTCCTAGCCAGAGAAATTCGACAATAAAAGGAGATCAAGGGGATACAAATTGGAAAGGAAGAAGTAAAAATATCACTTTTTGCAGATGATATGATAGTATATATAAGTGACCCTAAAAATTCCACCAGACAACTCCTAAGCCTGATAAACAGCTTCAGTGAAGTAGCTTAATATAAAATTAACTCAAACAAGTCAATGGCCTTTCTGTACACAAAGGATAAACAGGCTGAGAAAGAAATTAGGGAAACAACACCCTTCTCAATAGTCACAAATAATATAAAATACGTGGCGTGACTCTATCAAGGAAGTGAAAGATCTGTATGATAAGAACTTCAAGTCTCTGAAGAAAAAAATTAAAAAAGATCTCAGAAGATGGAAAGATCTCCCATGCTCATGGATTGGCAGGATCAATGTAGTGAAAATGGCTATCTTGCCAAAAGCAATCTACAGATTCAATGCAATCCCCATCAAAATTCCAACCCAATTCTTCAACAAATTAGAAAGGGCAATCGGCAGATTCATCTGGAATAACAAAAAACCTAGGATAGCAAAAACTCTTCTCAAGGATAAAAGAACCTCTGGTGGAATCACCATGCCTGACCTAAAGCTTTACTACAGAGCAATTGTGATAAAAACTGCATGGTACTGGTATAGCGACAGACGTGTAGACCAATGGAATAGAATTGAAGACCCAGAAATGAACCCACACACATATGGTCACTTGATCTTTAACAAGGGAGCTAAAACCATCCAGTGGAAGAAAGACAGCATTTTCAACAAATGGTGCTGGTACAACTGGTGGTTATCATGTAGAAAAATGCGAATCGATCCATTCCTATCTCCTTGTACTAAGGTCAAATCTAAGTGGATCAAGGAACTCCACATAAAACCAGAGACACTGAAACTTATAGAGGAGAAAGTGGGGGAAAGCCTCGAAGATATGGGTACAGGGGAAAAATTCCTGAATAGAACAGCAATGGCTTGTGCTATAAGATCGAGAATCGATAAATGGGACCTCATAAAATTGCAAAGCTTCTGCAAGGCAAAAGACACCGTCAATAAGACAAAAAGATCACCAACAGATTGGGAAAGGATCTTTACCTATCCCAAATCGGATAGGGGACTAATATCCAATATATATAAAGAACTAAAGAAGGTGGACTCCAGAAAATCAAATAACCCCTTTAAAAAATGGGGCTCAGAACTGAACAAAGAATTCTCACCTGAGGAATACTGAATGGCAGAGAAGCACCTGAAAAAATGTTCAACATCCTTAATCATCAGGGAAATGCAAATCAAAACAACCCTGAGATTCCACCTCACACCAGTCAGAATGGCTAAGATCAAAAATTCAGGTGAGAGCAGATGCTGGCGTGGATGTGGAGAATGAGGAACACTCCTCCATTATTGATGGGATTGCAAGCTTGTACAACCACTCTGGAAATCCGTCTGGCGGTTCCTCAGAAAATTGGACATAGTACTACTGGAGGATCCAGCAATACCTCTCCTGGGCATATATCCAGAAGATGTCCTAACCGGTAAGAAGGACACATGCTCCACTATGTTCATAGCAGCCTTATTTATAATAGCCAGAAGCTGGAAAGAACCCAGATGCCCCTCAACAGAGGAATGGATACAGAAAATGTGGTACATTTACACAATGGAGTTCTACTCAGCTATTAAAAAGAATGAATTTATGAAATTCCTAGGCAAATGGATGGACCTGGAGGGCATCATCCTGAGTGAGGTAACCCAATCACAAAGGAACTCACACAACACGTACTCACTGATAAGTGGATATTAGCCCAGAAACTTAGGATATCCAAGATATAATATACAATTTGCTAAAGGCATGAAACTCAAGAAGAACGAAGACCAAAGTGTGGACACTTTGCCCCTTCTTAGAATTGGGAACAAAACACCCATGGAAGGAGTTACAGAGACAAAATTTGGATCTGTGACGAAAGGATGGACCATCTAGTGATTGCCATATCCAGGTATCCATCTCATAATCAGCTTCCAAACTCTGACACCATTGTATACACTAGCAAGATTTTGCTGAAAGGACCCAGATATAGCTGTCTCTTGTGAGACTATGCCAGGGCCTAGCAAACACAGAAGTGGAGGCTCACAGTCAGCTATTGGATGGATCACAGGGCCCCCAATGGAGGAGCTAGAGAAAGTACCCAAGGAGCTAAAGGGGTCTGCAACTCTACAGGTGGAACAGCAATATGAGCTAATCAGTACCCCAGAGCTCTTGACTCTAGCTGCATATGTATCAAAAGATTGCCTAGTTGGCCATCACTGGAAAGAGAGGCCCATTGGACTTGCAAACTTTATATGCCCCAGTACAGGGGAACGCCAGGACCGAAAAGGGGGAGTGGGTGGGTAGGGGAGTGGGGGTTTGGGTATCGGGACTTTTGGGATAGCATTGGAAATGTAAATGAGGAAAATACCTAATAAAAAATTAAAAAAATAAAATAAAATGTGCTGGAGTATATTACTACAATGAACCCAGCAGAATACCACACTGAACCCTTACAGACCCAATATAACTATTGCTATCACATCCTCCTCAATATTAGAAGAATCTATGAAGTACCGAGTTTTTTGAAATGTAAATCACACACACACACATTTATATATCTATACACATGCACAGAATGAGAGAAACAGAGAGCAAAGACATGGAGAGACCCAGGCCAATCAATTACTCCTTTAAGGTGAAAGGCATGTCCTTTAAATCTGAATGTCTTTGGGTCCTGGGATGTAAGCACTGGCATATTTACTCATCTGTTCATCGAGCTGAGCGTGGTTAATAGTGCCAACAGGTGTTCCTTTCTAGCAGAGACTCTGCATCATTCTGTTGCCAAATGCATAGCTCTGCTATACTCAAATAACACGTTACATAAAAGTTCCCCAAAGGAACTGAGGAATGTATTCGCATCATCAAGTAGTTCCCGAGATTTCCTAAAATAATTACCGAAGAGACTTTTCAAATTGGAAATAAGATTGGAATTTTCAAGATTAAAGATCCATTCAATTGTCTTAAAAAATAACTTCTCTAGCACATGGCCAAGATGGGAGTCCCTGAGAGGCCACTTTGTGTGGGTTGGGTTCTCAGGGCAAGGAGAAACGCCTGGTGTTCAGACTCCCGGTGCTCTCTGGTGTTCATGCTGATTGCCAGCGTTGTTCAGCAACCACTGATGGAGTTGATGATTTCTTCCTTTTGTATTAACGAGACCTTGATACCCATTGACACCAAAAACTGGGAAAGGGAGGTTTGCAAAGTAAAGATGAAGTCCTGTCCTCAAAGAGGGGATGGTAATAGATCTGACAGTGAAGCCACAAATCCATAGGACTAACTCATTCTATGGAGTCACCAACTAATCACCAATCATAGATCAGAGAAGCATGGTAAAGACAGAACTTTAGACATCTTATCCTCGAGAGCAGAAAACCGATACTAGCGAGAACAATGTCTACCCTGTGACCCTCACTAAACCTAAAGCTGGTGAATTCTTGCCCAGGTAGGATACAGGCTTCTCACATGGTTGTATCAAGGATAAAAATGGGAGATGGGATCATCTAAAAGTTCTAATATTTTTGCTTCATACTGAGAGTGTGGCTTTAGACATGTCACTTAGCCTCTCTGAGCTTCTGTTTTCTTAGTGGGAAGGTGAAGCCTTCTTAGATATGTGCCTGGGTCATAGCAAATGCATAACAAATGTGAGTCATTACTCTGATTAATGAAATGAAGACCTATATCTAAAATCTTCAACAAGCCAAGAGACAACACCAAGGGGTTCGGTATAGAGACTGAGAGTCCTAAGCCAGGGATCATGGAAGGCGGCAAAGCCCTTCTCCTTGAACTTCATGCCGTCGCCATCAGCATCATTCTTAATGGCTGCCTTAGAGTTTCGATTGCTGTGAAGAGACACCGTGACCAACACAACTCTTCAAAAGAACATTTAATTGGGACTGGCTTAGAGGTTCAGAGTTTAGTCCATTTTCATGATGGTGGAAAGCTTGGCAGCCTCCAGGCAGGCATAGCACTGAAGGAGCTGAGAGGTCTACATTGTTCTAAAGGCAAGCAGAAGACTGACTCTTCTAGGCAGTTAGGACGATCTCAAAGCCCACCCCTAAAGTGACACACTTCCTTCAAAAAGGCCACACCTACTCCAACAAGGCCACACCTCCTAATAGCACCATTCCCTGGGCCAAGCATATTCAAAATACTACAATGGCTATCCAGCTCCCAACATCTTGCCTTGGAATCTGCCAGCCTTTCCTATTTATTGTGACTCAAGTTCTTTCTCCCAAGTGCTGCTGGACAATATTTCTTGTGGTGCCAACATGGCCAAGATGCCAATCTGCTGGAAAACCTTCAACGGGGTTCTAGCCCAGCCCGCTTGTATGGATACAGACCTCCTGTGACTGACACCCAGGGTACACTAACGCTAAAGAGTCAACGCTTGAAAAAAACAGTTTGAACACTCCAGCCAACAAGACACAGATTCCCACCCTTCCATTGGCATTCTCCATGGACCACTCATTTGTCAGTGGACATTCAATGTTATTAGCATCTACAAACTGTTCCAATCCCAGGTTACAAATCAGCACTATTGCATTCTTTGTAGCATTCTGAGGGCTGGCTGGAGCTACAAACCACAGCTGCAACTGGTTCTTGTCTTTAAATAAAGTGTTGCCTGGTGATGGGTGTGTTCGAGGCTCTGGATTCTACCCCCCCATCCCCACCCCCAGGACTCCCAATACTGCTAAACAGAAATTCATCTACATTTTGAAAGAAAAGGGAATCGTGCCATTTGCTTGGAGTCTAAAGTTGTCAGCCTTAAGTTTGAATCTCAGCCACCTGCTAATGTTTGCTGCTGTGGGGTGGAACACTCATCCATTTCAGGAAGAGGATGTCTGGAAAGTAAAAATCGTGATCAATTCAGGAAGTGGGAGGTCAGCCCAGTCCCCCACAAAGCTAGTACGTTTTTTTTTTTTTAAATCTTTGTGAATGTCACTGAGCACGAGCCCCAGTGGCTTGGGCAGCTCTCGGGGAGCAGCCTGGCCCTTGGCCAGCCTAGCACAGAAGGACCAGCCCAGGAAGGGAGGAAGTGACTCAGGGCTGCCCTCTCTCCGACAACAGGACAAGGCTGTAACCTTTTTTTGTGAAAGGACAGGTAAAAATAGCATCAGTACTTCAGGAAGAGCTCAAAATATTTAGATCTTGCCCCTTCTCGTTATGTAACGGAGGGCGAACGATCCAAGGAAGGGCAAGGAATCACCATTTGTCATACTTTAGGGTAGGCTAGTTGCTGTGGATCTTCTACTTTACCACACCCCCAAGGACCCCAAAAAGCTGTTGTTATCATCCCCTTTGGTACACGGGAGCCTGTGGTCATTTGTGGAGGTGAATCATGGATTACGGTGCTGGTAAAGGGCAGATAAGGACCAACCCTGGTGCCTGCGTGTCTGACCACTCACGCTTTGGCAGAGCTTCTGGCCCATCTCCAGTGATGACTAAGGCAAGTGACCATGAACTCCTCTAAGAGCTGGGACTACCCTCTTGTTGTCCTCGGGGCCCTTCGGATCTGCAGTGAGAATGGAACAGAGTCTGGTGCAGGAATCCCTAAGCTCCAGGCCCACGTGGAAAGCTGGATCCTCACTGTAGTGAAGTGTGTTGGAAAATGTTAACGGTGAGACAACATACACCACCCACATTTCAGGAGAAATCTGGCAGTGCCCAACCTTGGATTTGTGAGAGAGCAAGCTGACTCTAGAGAAAAGGCTGAAAATCTGAAATCTACAGATTGGGCACTGTAGACATCCTTTATGATTTAAACAATATCTGGTTTTCTTAGAAAAGTGGCCATTTCCAGACACAGGTTTTAAAAAAAATGTACAAATTGAGACAAGGCAAAAAAAAAAAAAAAAAAAAAGGAAAAGAAACAGAAACAAAGACCAGAGTGCTGAGGTTAAAATAAATAAGTCTATGTGTCAAGGGTGAGACAACTTAAAGAAAAATAATGACAAAATATGCTGAAACATATCAAGTATATAAAAATATACAAGTTTCATTCCATAGTAAAACAACATACTTCAACACAGCCCTTCACAATTCAGTGGTTAACTCCATTTGGAAGTCATCGGGGTACCAACTCATTATTCTGCAGATGGATAAATACGAGTAAAGAATAAAACATTTATCCCGCCTATCTGTGCTCAGTTTATTAAACAACCAGTCAACAACAAGTCTTTTATAAAATAAAAATCTTATTAAATAGACACAGGAGGAATGTTAGAAAATGACCTATTTGCAACACTCATTAAAATAACAGACCTGGGTGATGATCATCAGTAGCTGTTAAAGCCAGGGAATGAAAGTCCATTCCTGGTGACCTGGCTTAGAAGGAGGTACATATGAGACAACCCTCAGCATCCTGCAAGTGGGCAGGTCCACATGTTATGCCTGAAATACAATATAATGCACAAGGCATAGAGCCATCCGGATGGAACCTGTATCTAAGCAGATTCAGTTCTAGCAAGTGAAGGGCTTGGGGGACATGCTAAATCACAATGATTCTTCTTCTCTCTTTGCTGTAGGAAAATGGAGCGTCTGGGCTGGGGACATAGGTCCTAGCCTGTCTTCTGTTGATCCTGTACAGCTCTAGGACTTTATAAGAGGCCAGTGAGGAATTGATTCACTTTCTATCATGATTCAGTGTAATCCACTGTGGGAAAGACAATTAAAGAAGCATCCCACGTGAGTGGGTTTTGGGAGAGGGGGAAGGTTAAGAAAGTCCACCTGCTTGAGGCCCCTTAATAAAAAGAAGAGAAGGTAACCAAGTTGTAAGCATACAGTGTGGTCACATCAGTGTTTAGGTTTTTAGTGCATTTAAAAGATATCCACACATGGTAGCATCACAATGGCAGAAAGTGGGCCCCTATGTGCACTACCCCATCACTTGAACCCAGAGCCCCTTGTAGATTACTGGATATATCTTGGGAATTTTCCCAGCCACAGAAACAATAAAACCAACCTCATCACTCAAAGGATGAGGACAGATGGGTTTCCTACAATGATGACCTCCACAATGAGTGGCCCACCTTAAGCCAACCTCTGCCAATTTCTTTTTTTTTATTTAAATACATTTTATTAGATATTTTCTTCATTTACATTTCAAATGTTATCCCCAAAGTCCCCTATACCCTTCCCCCGCCCTGCTCCCCAACCCACCCACTCCTGCTTCCTGGCCCTGGCATTCCCCTGTACTGGGGCATATGATCTTCGAAAGACCAAGGGCCTCTCCTCCCATTGATGGCCGACTAGGCCATCCTCTGCCACATATGCAACTAGAGACACAGTTCTGTGTGGTACTGGTTAGTTCATATTGTTGATCCTCCTATAGGGTTACTGACCCCTTTAGCTCCTTGGTTCCTTTCTCTAGATCCTTCTTTAGGGGCCCTGCGTTCCATCCAATAGATGACTGTGAGAATTCACTCCTGTATTTGCCAGGCACTGGCATAGCCTCACCAGAGAGAGCTATATCAGGATCCTGTCAGCAAAATCTTGCTGGCATGTGCAATAGTGTCTGGGTTTGGTGGTTGTATATGGGATGGATCCCAGGTGGGGCAGTCTCTGGATAGTACTTTCTTCTGTCTCAGCTCTGAACTTTGTCTCTGTAACTTCTTCCATGGTTATTTTGTTCCCCATTCTAAGAAGGAACGAAGTATCCACACTTTGGTCTTCCTTCTTCTTGAGTTTCATGTGTTTTGTAAATTGTATCTTGGGTAGTCTAAGTTTCTGGGCTAATATCCACTTATCAGTGAGTGCATATCACGTGTGTTCTTTTGTGATTGTGTTACCTCATTCAGGATGATATCCTCCAGATCCATCTATTTGCCTAAGAATTTCAGAAATTCATTGTTTTTAATTGCTGAGTAGTACTCCATTGTGTAAATGCACCACATTTTCCATATCCATTCCTCTGTTGAGGGACATCTGGGTTCTTTTCAGCTTCTGGCTATTATAAATAAGGCTGCTATGAACATAGTGGAACATGTGTCCTAATTACCAGTTGGAACTTCTTCTGGGTATATACCCAGGAGAGGTATTGCTGGATCTTCTGGTAGTACTGTGTCTGATTTTCTGAGGAACCGCCAGTCTGATTTCCAGAGTGGTTGTACCAGCTTGCAATCCCACCAGCAATGAAGAAGTGTTCCTCTTTCTCCACATCCTTGCCAGCATCTGCTGTCACCTGAATTTTTTATCTTAGTCATTCTGACTGGTATGAGGTAGAATCTCAGGGTTGTTTTGATTTCCTCTGCCAATTTCTTACAAATGACCTTGAGTGCTCTTAGGAAAGACTTTTATCATTTCATACTAAATGGCATCCTTTCTAACAAACCGAAATGCTTCTTCCAAAAATTCTCTTGCTACTTTGGCTTTTCATTCTGTACGGTCACTGGTATCAGAAGAAAACACAGTTTGTGCTCCTTTGTTTGCTTTTCACTGACATTTAAAACATCATTTTTTTTTCTAGTTAGGTGTGGTGGTGCATATCTATAATCCCAATATTCAAGAGGTAATGGTGAAACAATAGTGAGTTTGAGGCCAGCCCAGGCTATATAATGAGACCTAATCTCAACCTATATACCCACACAAATATTTCCTAATATAGACTAGAGTTGGGCCAGCAAGAAGGCTCTTCAAATAAAGGTGTTGTTGTCACTAAACCTGATGACCTGAGATCAATCCCTAGGAACCCACGTGGTAGGAGGAGAGAACAAAATCGTATAAGTAAGTTATCGTCTGACTGTCATGTGCACATTTTAGCACACATGCACTCATACACATGCTTGTAAATAAATATAATTTTAAAGACTAGAGAAAATGATAAATAAAATAGGTAATAGAGAAAAATTAATAAAAGCAAATATCGGTTCTTTAAAGTATCAACAAAATTGAACGAATTTTTCCTCGTTGAACTACAAATAAAGAGAACAGAGACACAAATGAGGAAATTCAGAACGAAAGTGGAAACTTTATTAATAATTCACGGAAGTAGAAAGCATAAGTTCGTAGTTTGGTCAATCACATGCCCACAGACTGGGGAGCCTCTGCAAAATAGAGATTCCTCGAAAGACTGCATAGACCTGTAAGTAGCATGGAAATCAAACCAATGATCAAAACTCTCTCAACTAAGAAAACCCTCCATTTGATGGCTTTGCCTGTGAATCCCAACAAACATTGAGAACAAGCCCACTGCTCTTCAAACATCTCCAAAAGCCCTTAACTCGTCCTTGAAGGTCAGTATTGTCCTGATGTCAAAGCAAAAAGTATTAAGAGAGATGGAAACTATAGATCAAGATTTTTGTTGCATATATAGTTGCCAATTGTCAGAAATAATAGCAGCCATATTCAGTCACATAGTAAAAAGATTACACACCATAGCCAAGTGAAACATTCTTAGGCTGCAAAGATGATATACCATTAAATAAATTAAATAAAATAAAATGTTATGTTAATAAAGTAAAATTAAAGAATCCACACAGCCATGTGAATTAATGATGAAAAGAGCATTTACTAAAATTCAGTACCTTGCAGGATTTAAAAGGAAAAGATGCCCAACAAAGAAGAAGAGAAGGAAAGTGCCTATTTTTGTTATCTATGTCTGATGTAGTACTAAAAGTCCCAACCAGAATGGTTGGTCAGGAAAACAAAATAAACAGAAAGAGAGAGAGAGAGAGAGAGAGAGAGAGAGAGAGAGAGAGAGAGAGAGAGAGAAGTAAACGTACCACTGTTGAGCTGGAGATATGGCTTAGAGATTGGTTAATAGCACATACTAGTTCTGCAAAAAAAAATATTAATCAGTCCATTTATTTATATTTCAAACGATATTCCACTTCCTGGTTACCCCTCCCCAAACCACCTTCCTACATCTGCCATCTTTTCCCTCCTCTTTGCCACTATGAGGGTGCTCACCCACCCACCCACCCATCCAGCATCCCCCTATGCTGGAGCATCAAACCTCCACAGGACCAAGGGCCTCCCCTCTCATTGATGTCAGACAAAGCCATCTTCTGCTACATATGTATCTGGAGCCATGAATTCCTCCATGTAAATTAAAAAAAAAAATGTGTTTGCAGATGAAATGATCGTATGTGTATAAAACCCTAGATTTTACACACACACACACACACACACACACACACACACACACACACACACACCATCTGCTAAAACCAAAAGGAAGTTGACCTGGGCACAGCAGAGCCCATGTGGCAGTCCCAACACTCTGGAGGTGGAGGCTGAAAGATTAGTCAGAAGCTTCTCTAACTCCAGTGCCTATAGGGGCAGGGAAGGAGCAGAGGCAGGAGGATTGCTGGGGATGGCTGGACAGCAGCCTAGCTCCGTGTTCTATGAGAGGCCTTGTATTAAGGGTACAGTTTGATAGAGCATGACACTGGATGGCCTTTTCTGAGTTAGACCAGGGTTCACCCTCCATACACAAGTGTTCATAAACCACACACATACTCTCACATTCACACTCACACACACAAATTAAAAAAAAAATTAACACATCAATAAATTAGCAGGAAAGTTCACACACAAATACCAGTTGTAGTTTCAATAAGATAACAATGGACACTCTGGAAAGGAAATTAAGAAAACAATTGTGTTTACAATAGCATAAAAACCTTAGACATCTACTTAGGGCAGTAAATCCCAACTTGTACAATGAGAATTGCTGTTTCTCATTCTGAAGTAAGTAAAGGATAAATGGGAAGATACATATGTCCATGCACCAGAGGACAATATGGTTAAGAGGTCACTGCCAACCAGGTTGATACACATCAATGGGTAGTTTTAAATACAGGAAAATCCTTCCAAAAATTTGTATGGATGTCAAGGGATCCCAGAATAGGTAAGATAGTCTATCCTGAATTGATTTCAGAATTATTCAAAGCTGCTGTTATCAAAATAGCATGGTGCGGACATGCAGACATGCACACCAAAAGAATAGGGTAGATAATCCAGAGATGACTGCTTAACACACATGGACAGGTGATTTCTGACTATATAAGCAATAAGAAAAGAATTTTATCAACAAATCGTGCTGGGGAAAGTAGATGTCCATATGTAAAAGAATAAGATTGAATGCTTACCTAAATCTATATGTAATAATTAATTGATGGATGGTGTTTTTTACTTTTTATTGATTCTTGGTGAGTTTCATATAATGTACCCCAATCCACTCATCTCCTCACCTCTTTGTATCTTTCCTCTGTCCTTCCAAGCTTCCACACCCAAAGAAAATTTTTAAAAAATCAAACAAAATATTAAAAAATTCTGATTGTGGAAGATGAAGTATGTCACAGTGTGTCACATAGTACAACTTTTTGTCCACACATCTTTACTTTGATCAAATGTTGATTATAATGAGTCATTAGTTCTGAGGCCTTCGACTTTTGCTACACTATCAATACTGGAGCCTCACTGGGACTCCTCTGAGATAGCCTGTTGTTGTTCCGTGTCATGGAGATCCTGCAGTTTTGGATCTGCAGGACCAGCACTTTCATGTGCTCCAGCAGTTCATAGATGGAGTAGATGTTGGGGTGGGCCAACTCAAAGCTTTGGATCTGGGCCTGGGTGATAGCTGGGTTAGCCAGCTCTTCTGCACCCATACCACTAGGATGAGCTCTTCCAGCACTTCCTAGGCTAGCCCAGGCTAGCTCAGGGAAAGCTGCAGATGGCAAGAAGAAGGGCCAGCTCTTCTGCTCTCATGCTCGTAGGGCTGGCTCACCTGCACCTACCACCACACCACCATAGCTAGGTCTACTGTGCTGTCCAGTGGAGGTGTGGGCCTGTTTTCCCCAAGTGCGCAGCTGGAGAGGGACAGGGCCAGTTCTCTTCTTTTTGTATTTTGAATCATGATGAAAATCCTTGTACGGCTAGTAAGGCATGTGGACTTAGGTCATATCCATTCACTGGTCTCTTCTCAACACTCCCTGCTTACCAAGATTTCATTAGAATATCAAGAAATCTACCTTACTCTATCAGAAAGACCTTTGCATTGGCTGTCCTTACTTAGGCGTCTCCCATGCAGTAGTCTTCGTTGTACAAGTTTGTTTCTTCTTTGACCAGATTCTAACCCTTCTACTGGGTCCTCTCCTTCAACACTTTGATTTCAGTGTGCTCACACACACTAATGCTGCTGTTATTTGCCACCAACATTTTGGCTTCTAAGTCCTGCTGGGACATGAACCATATAGGTTTTGCTAATCACTAAATTTCTTGCCGAATCTCCTATTGCTGCAATCTCTAGTTGTTACAAGATTGGTGGTTTTTGAGAGACTAACACAGCACAATTCTGTATGTGAGTCACCGTGGGCTAAAACCAAGAGGGTGAAGGTTGAATTCTTTTTGGAGGTGTTGGAGAGTGGGGTGGGGATCCAGTTCCTGACTGTGGAGAGTGCTGGTAGAATTTATTTCTTTGCAGTTGTGAACTGAGGGTCATTGTTAGTTCTAAGTGGCCACTGCATTCCTTGTTTCATGGTCTTCTCTCTTTGTCATTAAAGGCTACAATATTGGATGGAGTCCCTCTTGTGTAGAATCGTCTCTTTGGCTATCGATTGGAAAGAGTCATCACCCTCAAGGACTCGTGTGAATAGACTTGACACATCTGAACAATCACCCCATTGTATTGCAAAGTCCTATTTACCATTTATCCTATAATATTCTAGGGTTCACTGGTGGACATCCATTGCTGTGCCTTTCCTGAAAATGATCATTTGATTTAGAAGGGGTACGAGTGAGATTTTCCTGTATGAGGAAGCACCTCTGAACCAAACAAACATCCTCACCAATTCTCTGCCATGCACTTCTGGTATAAACATTTCATCTGGTGGCGTTTCTTAGAGAACACTATACTTTAGAAAACTCCCAGAGAACATCATTATCAGCCGCCAGTGAGTGTTGTGCAGAACACCAATACTATTCTAATCCCTGTTTTTCTTTCTATCACCAAATATAGTTCAAGTTGCTCTTTCTTCCTGTGTCTGTGTGTCTTCTTTTTGGCAGGCAGTCCTTTGTAGAGGGTTCATGTCATCAATGTCCTATTCAGGGATGAGGCACGGCAAGAAAAGAAGCTCTTTTCGCTTACCTACAATGTCATTTCTCTAAACTTTTAGATTTGTATCTGACCCTTGTATTCTGATTTTCCCATAAGGACTTTTTAAAATGGAGATGTTCGTGCAGTTGCACTATATCTTATCTTTGTGCTGCGAGTATAGTTACAGATTAAAAAAATATATACCCAGTCAGGATAAATGTCTTGTTTTAAATCACTGTGCTTTTGCACAGGAGATAAAAGTTAGGCTGAAACAGTGGATTTCTGAACAGCTGCCTGAACATACATGTTGACAATCTGTTCTGTTTTGGGTTTTGTAAGATCTAGATAGTTTCACATTAAACCTAGGTAGAGAAAAAGGATGTATTTGATTAGTTAATTCTGTTTTATTAATTAATCTTAGATTTTGTTGTCCCATGTATTTCTAGTTCACATATTAAATGTTCTTGGCCTTTGCATTGGAGAAAGACTCAGTTAATTCTCCCATAAAGAAGTGCTCTAAATTTAATTCTTACTGAAACTGGAAAAGGGAGTCCAAGTAATATATACAACGTGATTATATATTCCATAATATAAATTTCTATACTGTAAAGCAAATTTAAAGGATAAAGCAAATCTATGTGTAACATGCACATATGAATGATACCAGAGCAAGATGGCAAACTGAACACAATCTGTCACCTTGCCTCTAATTGTAACTCTATTAACATAAAACCACTATATTTTAAAGGGAATAAATTTACAATCAAAGAAAATGTGAAATGAAGCCATCGTCAGAAGACCAGAAATACTGAGAAATTCTTAGAAAGAAGATAAAAAATGAGTGGGAAGAGAGAGAGGATACACATGTCAGAGAACTACAACCCCCAAGCATGCTACAGAAGAACCAATCCAGAGAGATCCCAAGCTCAGAGGGAGCTGGGGAAGGAGAAGGGAGGGACAGTGGGCATGGCTCTGGTCTTTAACATGGCCTAGAGGGTCTGAGGCTTTTCATTCAGTCCCCAGCATTGCATCAACAAAAGAAAGTACGTGGGTGGAACGGTTTGGTCTAAAGGAGTCACTTGGCCGTTTCTTTTACTATGACCACAGCATTTCCCTGGAAGTGAAATTTTTCTTTAATTTTCTCAAGTATCTTCCATGCCTTCTCCCTAGACTGTCCACAGTGGACTATATAAGCAGTAGGTGAGGGCCCCAAGTCTTCTAATTGCTTTCAATTTTCTCTGCATTCTTCAGGCCAGGTATGGTGGCACATGTCTTTAATTCCAGCGTGGAGGTCTTGGCCAATCTGGTCTACAGAGCCAGTTCCAGGATAGCCAGGGCTACACAGAGAAACCCTGTCTCAAAAAACCAAACATAAGTAAATAAAAATCACATTTCAGCCGGGCGTGGTGGCACACACCTTTAATCCCAGGCAGAGGCAGGCGATTTCTGAGTTCGAGGCCAGCCTGGTCTACAAAGTGAGTTCCAGGACAGCCAGAGCTATACAGAGAAACCCTGTCTCGAAAAACCAAAATAAATAAATAAATAGATAGATAGATAGATAGATAAATAAATAAATAAATAAATCACATTTCACTTTTAACTATTACTTTGTACTTCCTTCCTGGAAGTAGCTCCTCCTCCTCCTCCTCCTCCTCCTCCTCCTCCTCCTCCTCCTCCTCCGCCCCTCCTCCTCCTCCTCCTCCTTCCTTCCTCCCTCCTCCTCCTCCTCCTTCCTCTCTCTTCTCCTTCTTCTTTCTTCTTTTCAAAACATATTATTTTATTTTATGCCTATGAGTGCTGTGACTACATGCATATATGTGCACCATATTTGTGCTTGGTGCCTTCTAGGTCAGAAGAAGTCGTCACATCTCCCAGATCCACAGGCACAGATGGTTCTGAGCCACTGTGTGGGTGCTGGGAACCAAGCATGAGCTCCTCAATAAGAGCAACGAGTGCTCTTAACTGCTGAACCATCTCTCCATCTTCTCTTCCTGGGTTATTGCAAGGGTGAATTCTTTTGGTCTCATGTGTTATGAACTATATGCTTTCCCCAAACTCTGGTGTTTGACATCTCTCACAAGATGACTTAACTAGAACATTGGGCTTTGGCAGAGTCCATTAGATCATAAGAATAGAGGCTTCACAAACGCAGCCATAGAGAGTTTTCCTGGCTCTCTCCTACTCTGTAAGGGCACAAGGAGAGAGCTGGCGTTGTGGGCTTGAATCCCTAGCTTCCAAAACTATAAGAAATAAACTTGTGCTATTACAAGCCAGCCAGCCTATCATATGTGTGTGATGAAATCCTGAAAATACTAATTCTATGAATGAATACCTCTCTGTGGTGCTGACGACTTTGAGGAATAGATGCAGATTTCTTCTGCTCAGAATCATCCACCTAAGGGAGATACGGTGAGCACCGATGAGATCGTGTTCAGCTCCTTCTTTTATTATTATTTTTTTATTAGGTATTTTCTTCATTTACATTTCCAATGCTATCCCAAAAGTCCTCCCCCCACTCCCCTATCCACCCACTCCCACTTCTTGGCCCTGGCGTTCCCCTGTACTGAGGCATATAAAGTTTGCAAGACCTATGGGCCTCTCTTTCCACTGATGGCCAACTCGGCCATCTTCTGGTAAATATGCAGCTAGAGACACAAGCTCCGGGGGGTACTGGTTAGTTCATATTGTTGTTCCACCTATAGGGTTGCAGATCGCTTTAGCTCCTTGGGTACTTTCTCTAGCTCCTCCATTGGGGGCCCTGTGATCTATCCAATAGCTGACTGTGAGCATCCACTTCTGTGTTTGCCAGGCCCCGGCATAGCCTCACAAGAGACAGCTATATCTGGGTCCTTTCAGCAAAATCTTACTAGTGTATGCAATGGTGTCAGTGTTTGGAGGCTCATTGTGGGATGGATCCACTGGTATAGCAGTCTCTAGATGGTCCATCTTTTTGCCTCAGCTCCAAACTTTGTAACTCCTTCCATGGGTGTTTTGTTCCCAATTCTAAGAAGGGGCCAACTGTCCACAGTTTGGTCTTTGTTCTTCCAGACTGAGTGCTCGAATATTGTCTACTGTAGATGCATAAAGTGGCCATTTGTTATGGCTGGAACAAAAGATGCACTGAAGGGTGGGGCTGGCATGGGTGACACACATGGTAACACACTGCTGGAGACCCTTAAGCCAGTACACTTCAGTGTCAACCCAATTTTATTGTTTGACCTCCCTCTTAGCCTGTGTTAACAAAATAAATGATGCCAAACTCGGTATCACTTCTGACAATGCTGCCCTTGGGTCTGATTAATAAACATGAGAGTTTTTGGCTGTCACATGGAATTAGCAGACCACCATGCACAAGAAGAATGAGATACCACGTGACTAAAGTGTCAACTGTGAAGTCTTCAAACACAGGGAACCACTCTAGATGTAACAGCATGAAAGCCCTCAGTGTGTACTGAGTATGCCCAAACTCTATTGACATTTGGGTACCAAAATGTTTATTATTTTAAAAGCAAAACACTGCATTGTGAACTCTCCTCCTGGACATTTAATTTTATGTTCTAAAACAATGATTAAAAGTTTGCCTATCAACCAAACTGATGTGCCCAGAGCGTGCAAGCATCATCTAATTTATGATGCCTTCTGGAAAGATCCTTTGTTCTAGATTAATGGGGACTAAGGAATAGCTGTGTGGTGTAGCTGGGGAGTTAGAATGCATGCCTAGTGCTCAGGGTCCTGAGTTCAACCACCAGTAGCACAAAAAAGGCGTGTCCAGATACTGAAGAAACAAGTGTACGAAGCTTATGATCTTCCATCGGATTCTGGCTGAGGGATGGGCTGAGAGACATTCTAGGGACATTTTGCAAAGCTGCCTTTTCTCTCGTGTGTTTGGTCTCCTACTCAGAAGTTGTTGGTTGTTTCTTTGCTGGGACCTCCAAGGTAACCATAATCCTTAATTAGAAACTTGATAATCATATAAAGGTTTATCACAGAGGAAAAAAAATTAAGCTAAATTATTGCTCACAAGAGAGGGATTTGGGGGACTGCAGGGTAGTAATAATCATTGACACTGACAAATCGTTCCAGAAAGGAAGATTATAAAATCTAATAGCTCGTAAAAACCAACATGTTATTCATGGAAACGATCATGGAGGAGAAACGTGTCTAATGAAACCTTTTGTTTTTGTTTTGGCCTTTTCTACGCTTCTGAGTCACCAGTGTGAAGGGTTCATCCTCCGGTGGCAGATAGAAAAAATGTTCCTGGAAAGTGATTTGGAAGGTAGTGGTGACAATGTGTTTTCAGTTTGGTTCAAAATTCTACTAAGATCCTCCGTCCCTAGAGCTTGAGCTGTACTTGTCCCTCAGTGTCCATGGGACACTAGCTCCAGAAAGTCCTGTGTATATCACATTATCAGATGTAAATGTGATTGACAGAGAACCTACATGCATGTTTCCATATATTTCAAATAATTTTTATTGATAAGAAAGAAGATGGGGATGAGTAGGAGAAGGAAAGAAACCAGCTGTGGGGAGAATGGGCAATGACAGTGGAGGGAGGGGAAGAAGCAGAACCAAGCATGACTCTATAAGGATGCTATGATGAAACCTCTCAGTGTTTGTGCTAACCTGAAGTGTTTATATAAAATCATCTCAGGCGACTTTAACACTTGATATAATGCATTGGATGTGTTGTTTTCTTTTTTTCTTTGAGATTGGGTCTATTAATGTAGTCCTTGCTGTCCTGGAACTCACTATGTAGACCAGACTGGCCTCGAATTCATAGAGACCCGCCTATCTCTGCTTCTGCCTCCCAAGTGCTGGCTTCAAAGGGATACAGCATTACCCCAGCTTTAAAGACAAAACAAAACAAAACAAAACAAAACAAAACAAAACAAACAAACAAGAAAACCCAAAGTATGTATGTGCTCAAAACAAACAAAACTTTCTTTAAATGTGTTTCACATTATCAATCTAAGATGGCTTGAATCCACAGATGCAGAGCCACACATATGGAGGGCCAAATGCATCTCCTCCCCACAAAATTCAAAGGAGAAAATTCTAGAGAGGAGAACATACAGTGTAGGCCAAGAAGGCCCTGATCTCACCACATGTTCTAGGTTATCTCAGAGCACAATAGTATACATACTTAAATACTTCCCATACCAGGACACAAAGAAACGAATTCCAGTTACCCACTTATTCATTTATTATCTATTTGCATTCACTGATTTATGTGTTCAGATACCAGCGATTGTGTTCTCAATGCAAAAATCTAGGCCAGGAGAGGTGGGTGTGAGACAAACTATGAAAGGTGGCCTCTGCTCCAGCCAGTTGTTTGAATTTACTAATTCAGCAAATCTCAGCATCTACTCAAGATTGGGCAGTGTTGTAGCTTATAGCCTAGTTAGGGTTAGATGGGAATATCAGAAAGTCTGTTACACTTAATAATTAGTGCTGGCAAGAAAATTATTGAGGTAGGTGTGTTGTTTCTGGGGCTAAGCCATGGAATAGCTGTTATCTACAAAGTAAAACTTATAACACACCATCTCATGCAGAGAGCACACTGTTTGATCAACTTATAAAACCTTTTGTCCTTAACTTAGCCTGACCCATGAGCTTCTGGAGATTGTCCCTCACATAAGCTAAACAACTACTTTGCCATCTCTTTAGTCCCATCAGAAACTTACTTTATTTTTTTCAACCCTGCTCTTTTGTGCAGGAAGGACTCCTTTTATTTCCTTCCATATTACTTTGCAGAAGAAAGGAGTTGTGGTCCATCCCAGGCATGCCAAGCCTCCAGGTGGACCAGCGGGGTGCCCTGGAGAGCTGTTACCCCCTAAACAAATGACCTCATTCCATTTTGTCGTGCAAATATGCATGACCATCCTCATCAAGTCCAAACAGAGCTGTGCACTAATGCAACCTTAAATCTGGAAGTACAGTGTGGGCTAGAAAAAAAGAAGAGGGCTTAGGTTTAGATCGATGCATTTCCATCTTCTGGTTAAACAGTTATCTGCGAGGATTTTGAACTTAAAACAAGGTCCTCTTTTTTATTTTATTTTATTTTATTTTATTCTTTTGTCTTTCTTTTTTTTTTCTCTTTTTTTAATTAGGTATTTTCCTCGTTTACATTTCCAATGCTACCCCAAAAGTCCCCCATACCCACCCCCACAATCCCCTACCCACCCACTCCCCCTTTTTGGCCCTAGCGTTCCCCTGTACTGGGGCATATAAAGTTTGCAAGTCCAAAGGGCCTCTCTTTCCAGTGATGGCTGACTAGGCCATCTTTTAATACGTATGCAGCTAGAGTCAAGAGCTCCGGGGTATTGGTTAGTTCATATTGTTGTTCCACCTATAGGGTTGCAGTTCCCTTTAGCTCCTTGGGTACTTTCTCTAGCTCCTCAATTGGGGGCTGTGTGACCCATCCAATATCTGACTGTGAGTATCCACTTCTGTGTTTGCTAGGCCCCGGCATAGTCTCACAAGAGACAGCTATATCTGGGTCCTCTCAGCAAAATCTTGCTAGTGTATGTAATGGTGTCAGCATTTGGAAGCTGATTATGGGATGGATCCCTGGATATGTCAATCACTAGATGGTCCATCCTTTCGTCACAGCTCCAAATTTTGACTTTTGTCTTTCTTTCTTAAATACAATGCTGCTGAGTAGCTGTCCCTCGGTATCTACAGGAGGTGGATTCCAGCCCCCATAGATATCAGAAATTCTCAGATGCTCACATCCTTTCTATTCATGGCAATATTTATATAACCAATGCAGTGGGAACACTAGGTAAATAGTTGTCATACTTGCTGTGTAGAAGAAAACACCAAGATAAACGTGTGCATAGTTTGGGGATGTAGCTCAGTTGGTAGAGTGCTTGCCTATCGTGCCTGGAGCCTTGAGTGCAATTCTCGACATCACATAAACCAGGGATGATAACCCCTGAAGTAAGATGATTAGAAGTTCAAGACTCTCCTCAACTACATGGTAAGTTTGAGGCCAGCTTTGTTGGATGAGACCCTGTCACCCAGAAGAACATGGTATGTAAATGTTCAGTCTAAAGGCATTTATTTCTCTGCAAATATTTCTGTCTGCGTTGGTTGAATCCTATAATGGAGACTTGCAGATGCAGTAGTGGACCTTGGACCAGGAAGTGGTAACCTCTATCATCTATTTGTAAATTACTATCTGCAAACATTGTTTCTATCCCCAGTTCTTTTTTTTTTTTTTTTTTTTCCGAAATGTTTTTGTCTGGGCTGCTTAATAGTGGATTAGGGGGTGGGTAAGAGGCTTTGCATCTATGCTTTAACATCAGCCCTGACTTTGGGGGGAACATCATCTGTAGAGTCTTCCAAACTCCATTTTCAAGTGCTCTATTTGACCTTTGGATTCAGTAGGATTGGTGAGAGCCCAGGACACATCTCTCGAGTTTAGCAGGTTTAAAACAAAACACTCGCCACAAGAGACTGAAGGAGGATGAAGGCATCATTTACTTTTTCCTTGTTGTGACCAAATTCCCAATATAAATAGGGGGAAAGGAATGTTTTGCTTCATGGTTTCAGACAGATTTTGGATCATCATGATGGGAAAGTCATAGAGGCTTTGACTATAAAGGCTATACGAAACTCTTCTATACAAGAAGCCAATTTAACCTTCAAATTTGACCTTCTACCAGTCAGACTCTATGGTCCTCAAAACATCCCCACAAGCAGAGGACCAGTGTTTAAAAACAGGAGCCTGACAAGGGCATTTCAGAGTCAAACTCTAACACGTGCATCCTGGGTTGAAAAGAGCCCAAAGGATGGGTGCTCTCTGAGGCTAGGCTGGTGGTGGTACAAAAGACTCTGAGAGATCCTTAGTAGAGTGACAGTCTTTTGAAATAAAAAAATGGAGAAGTAAGTGAAGAGGTGGCAGGTGGGTCATCCTCACAGTCATATTCTTCCTCTATTGCCAGCTCAGAAGGGCGAGTTTGACTTTACTCCGAAAAAAATGGCACGTCACAAAAAAGAGAGACCTATCATTAGAATAAATGCATTTAAAGATGACCTTATGAGTTCTTTATAAACTAGTAGGCTTTCCCATGAATTGAATATTAATGTATAAATGCTGCTGTCTCCTTGACTACTCCCTGTGTCTGTGCAGGTGACAGCTAGAGAGGGGCTGCTTTAGACAGCACTGTGTCTTCTCAGCACCAGTTTGGCAATTAGGATACACCACAAGGAACAGTGTCTCCTAAGTGAGGCAAGGCCTCACTTGATCATAGGTGTCTGAACTACTTTTCCGGGTGCTGAGATAAGATACTCTAACTAGAGCAATATAAGTGGATGAAAAGATAGTTTAGCTTATAAGACCATTCTGTTGCAGTGGGATATCTGTTTCTGGGGTTGTTGACTGTGGTTAGGATATACTCCCCAGAGCCCTGTAATAATCACACACTCAGCTCCTCTCTCCCCAGCATTGAGCTCACTCAACCTCACTATCTCCTGTCAATGGTTGATTATTTAGGTCAAGAGCAGCCGCACTGGATACTCTGGATGGCACCCAGCACTTGATATTTATTCAGGCTCAGGTCTTCCTTTATGTTTGGTTTTGTTTCCCATTACTTTAGTTGCTTGAGGCCAAACACAGTTTAAAAACACTAAGTGAAAAATTTCAGAAGTAACTCATGAATTTTAAATTTCCTTCTATTTGGAGAAACATGGTAAATGCTTTCTCCATCTCTCCTGGGACGTGACTTACCACTTTCTCCAGTATATTCTCACTGTATATACTACTAGTCTATTAGCCACTTATTAGATACTCAAATAATCAGTGCATCTGCACTTTTTATTAAATAATCTTGTGGTTAGTATTAACCACAAGTGCTTACATAACACACTTTTACTGAACAATGACCCCAAAATACAGGAGCAGAGATGCTGACAATTAGGATACACCACTGGAGGAAAATATGCAGGGCCCCACCTTATCATAGGTCTCTCTTTTTTTTCCTGTCACTGTGTTCAAATATCCTGACAAGAGCAACCTAAGGGAAGGGGAATTTATGTTGGCTCATAGTTTGAGAGTACAGTCTATTGTGACTGGAAAGTTCTGGTAGCCAGAGTTTGATATAGCTGGTCACTTTGCTGCGACAGTCAGGAAGCAGAGAACAATGAGCACTTGGGCTAGCTTCCTCCTCTTGAAGCCTAGGGGATGCTGCCACCCTTTAGGGTGGGTCTTCTCACGTCAATTAATCTTATCAAGAATGCTCGCACAGGCAGGCCCATAGGTAAGCCTAATCTAAATAATCCCTTACAGTCGTGCGTCAAGTTGATAATCAGTACTAAACCATTGCAATAGATATGAGCATATGGGGGCGAGGGAAGGGAGAGATATCATGTACAGGATTGGGTGGTATCTGGAGTTTCAGGCATCCATTGGGGTTCTTGAAACATATCCCTATGGACAAATGTAAATATTGGTATATTGAGATCTATTTATCATTAGCTCAGGAGATATCAAGATGTGAGGTGAGTGCTGGACTAAAAAAAAAAAAAAAAGCAACAACAGGATGTTGAGCTTCAGAGAAACAGACTCAAAGAAAGGATCAGAGGAGAGGTCTGGGGGCACCCTGGGGCTTTAGGAGACTGAGAACCGCACAGAATGTGTCTGTTCATCCAAGAGCTGGGCACATCTTCACTCAAGTGTGTTCAAACTCAATGTTAAGTAGTGATTTTATGAAACTTCAAGTGGTCAGGACTGTGGACAGAACAAAACCAGGCTGTCCCTGTCTGTTGGGAGCAGTTACCAGAGAGTGGGACAGAAATGATAGTTTTGAAATCTACAGGGCAGAGAGTGATGACACACCTCTTATTGGACTGTCTTCTAGGCTCCCACTGTGTCACAGACATGCATTTGTGACCTCATAGATTTCACTGGTTTCATGTTCATCTGCTCAGAACCTACTGTTTGGATCAGGGTACCCTTGGGTGTCATCAGCTTGATATTGGATTCTTTTTCTTCATGTTGACAGCCATATTACGAGAGAGAGAGAGAGAGAGAGAGAGAGAGAGAGAGAGAGAGAGAGAGAGAGAGAGAGCGAGAGAGAGAGCTATTTATTCTGGGTAATCTGGGTATGTAAGTGTTAGCTTTGGAGTTACTACCTCCCTAGGTTGTTTGGTATTTGGAGAGCAGAGGTCACAGTGCCATGTCCTCTCAGCAAGAGAAGATAGTTTATTCCCCATGGTCATACAAGATATTGGCAGAGAGAATTGTTGACAGTAGTCCAATATTTGTGAGGAAATAAACACATTGTCTAAAACAAGATATTCATTTTGAGAAAGACTTTAGTATTTTACTTCTTTCCTTTATCTGTAGCCATACCTAGGCACCTGGCCATCAAAATAATGGGCTGGGTTTTTTTTGTTTTTTGTTTTTCATTTTATTCTGAGTAGCTCAATTTTTTCTCCATTGTCCACTGAAGTGGGAATTTCTGGTTTTGTTGGAGACTCAGTTGTGTCAAGTGATATTTTTCTGGAACCAGTCTCATGAGAGGATGTTTTGTGAAGCAGACACATGAGAGGATGTTTTACTGAGAACAGACACGTGCGGTTTTTCTGGAAGCTGACTGGTGAAAAGGCATGTGATATTTTGCTGAAGTGGATGCTTGAGAGGACATGTGATGTTTAGAAAGAGTGTAAGTGTAACCCAGCAGACAGTGGACAGTCCTCTTGCATTGATTTGCCTTGCGCTTTTCACTGATCTTCACTTGTCATGACTTCATACACCGAAATGCACTGAAGAACTTCTGGTGGTGGTCTAGCTGTCTGCTGCTTCAGCAGACTCATGCCGATCGACTGAGCCTTATGGTTTCTTCTGAATTAAGCCTTTGCATTGCTGATTGGTGTTTGGTGTTTTGCTATTGGTGTTTGGTGTTTGGTGTTTGACTGTACTGCTGACAACAAAGATTGGAATCACCCCAAAGAACTACTAAACAGGTCCATATTCCTGCTCTCCTATTAGTTATCTTACTCCCTACCTCTGGATGGTGGGCTATAAGAGAGGTTAAAGAGCCCTTATTAAAGTAGGTTTTGAAAAATATAAGCCTACAAGACATGAGCTAGGCAAAATGTTATCAAGGTAAACCAGCTTATTACGCAAGGTTCGTGACAAGTTACTGGAAGTATGTTAGTGGATTATTATAAAATAACATTATTTCACAAATTATATGGAAGTCAACTTTTTACCATATCCCCATAGCTGCATAATTCTTTGTTCTCACGCCAGTATTCTGTGTTTCAGGTTTCCTTCTCAGGAAAAAGAAGTTGAGTCTTCATTGGCTTGTGCAGTGCAGCCCAGCATTTCCACTAAAGCAAGTCAAGGGTGTCCACTCACTCCACTCACTCAGTATAGTACTTACAGCCTTCACTAAAGCAGAAAGATAAGTGAAAGGAATTGAGGAGCCACAAACAGAAAAGAAAGAAATCAGAGCATCTTCATTTGCAAACAATATGATTTCATAAAAGACCATAAATACTCCACCAAAAAAACATATACAGATGATAAATACTTTCAGCAAAGTAGCAGAATGCAAAATTAAAACACAAAATGGCAGCCTTCCTATATACAAGTGATAAATATATGAAGAATGAAAGCTACCACTCTTTATAGTAGTCTTAAAAATTATCTTGGAATAACTCTAACCAAGCCAGTGAAAGACCTGGACTGACCTTACTGTTTCCCCCTCTGCCTGTCCATCAAAATCCTAAGCAAGGAAGCCAGAATCATCCATTCAAGATGGCGTTAGTAAGAAACAGTAACCCAGATATTCTGTTCTCTATGGACTTTTGTCGTTGTCCCAGCACATAGCCACACACCAGGTTCTCCCCAGCACTGGCTATTAACCTGAATGTATGCTTGGGCTAGAGGGGTTATTTCTGGACTTAAAGGTCCATTCAGAGCTGCAAAACAAAATGTTCTAGGTAATTCAACAACTATGACATTTCCAGAGTGAATAAATCTAGCTACAGTAGACTCAGTGTTGGAAAGGCTGATTCAAAGATTGCCCTGTACCTCAGGGGCTGAGTTTCTTCGGGCTCAGTTTTCATGCCTTTTATATTGACAGTACTACCTCTTAATCTTTACTCTGCAGGTGCAACAAATGGTCAGCAGGGTCCACATTTCAGGAAAGATGAGAAAAGACGAAGAAGCAGAATAGTTTAGTGGTTAAACACACAGTCTTTAGATCTGTTGGGACCTTGATTCTACTACTCAACATATGTGTGACTTGACTTTTTAAATCACCAGTAAATCTGAGTGGTACAACAGCTGGACTAACTCCATTGACTGTGGGATGCACATGAGCCAACAGTTGAAAAAGAGATTTCCTTCCTTCATTCTCTCAGGGTGTTGGTTCTTATCAGGAATTCTCTTCAAATTTTTACAGCTTTGCTGTTGAGGCTCTTTTGAATTAGATGTGTCTCTATGATGGGGGTCCAGTGTTTTGGTGTTCTGTGGGATAGATGTTAGAGACAGTCATAATAGGATCACATGGGTTGCCTGTTTCATTTCTCCAGCAAAGACTTGCCAGATATGTGCATATTTATTTCCCTTATCTCTATTATTATTGTTCCAGATGATGAACTGACTCTATTAGCTCTCAAGAGTCTCACTTTCTTTATGCATATCTTTTCTTTATTGGTAGGAAACAAAGTATGTAAACTACATTTCCCAGAGTTCTTTGCCTATTTCTTCCTGACAATTTTGGCCAATGAGAAGCTTTGCAGGGGATTAGAGAGTGAGAATAGCTTTTCCCCTCCTACTCTTGGGGTGTCTCTAGCTCTGCTGCTGTAGCAGCAGCTAAGTGTGACAATTAATCATGGGTGAGAGCAATGCCATCTTTCTCATTCGCTTTCACATTCACATCCTGCTATGGTTTCCTTTAGGATAACATCGCTTCCCTTGTAATCTTTAACTAATCATTTGTATGGATTTATCTGTATTAAAAATATTTAGACTGGTTTTCCCTTCTATGAATATTGAACAATACAGTCACATATGACTTCATGACTGATAGAAAAAAATCATTAAAGAAGATTAAACCATTCTTTAGTAAATTTAGATGGTCAATGTATTTTGGACCTATAGACATATGGGAACATACATAGACAAGTGAACAAATGTTGAAGAATAAAATGAAGGAATGTTTTAGGTATAGTTTATTAATCTAATGCTGAATAAGTTGCTCTACATAACATTCTCAAACTTGTTTAAACAAAAAACTAATTTATTATTTATCAATGTTTCTCTGGGTAAAGAATTTGAAAGCAGCTTGACTGGGTAGCTTGGCACAGGCATCCATAAAGTAGTGAAGCAGTTAGAGGTAAGCTGAGTCTGTGGGCATCTGAGATTCTGATAGAGGCTGGAAAAGCTAGCCTTTGAAGCCACTCACATGTCTGGCACGCCAGTGCTGGCTGCTGGCAGAAGGCCTCAGTTCCTTCCTCTGTGGATTTCTTCCAAGAGTTTTTTAAGTGTTCTCATGGCAGGCTAATTGGCTTACCTCTAAAGAAAGCAACCTACGTGATTGAGAAGGAAGCTGAAACACCTTCTGTGACCTTGTCTTGGAAGCCACTCATTGTAGCTTCAGTTGTCTTCTACTGTATTGGTCACGTATACATAATGAATATATCTCTGATACACAATGAAAAATAGCTACACTGGGTAAAGGAGACAATGTCAGCTCAAAGAGGGCCAGGGAATTCAATATGGCTGCATTGCATGAAGAAGGCTGTGCATGGAGAAGAGGCTGGTTAGAGGAGATGACACTAAATCCTGGTGAGTCTTGAGCTCTATACAGGGAGTGGAAAGCACTCAGCAATGATTTAGCCAAGGGGAGAGAGAGAAGATGTTTGAGGAGAGAGACAGCATTATCATACACATGCAAAAAAAAAAAAAAAAAAGAGGGGGCAATAAGTAGGAGGCACTAAGTTTAGTGAGTATCTCTGGTTGAAGAAATGATGACTATTTAAAAATGATTACTATTTTAGATCATCTCCAGTTTCCAATCTTGTGTGTGTGTGTGTGTGTGTGTGTGTGTGTGTGTGTGTGTGTGCATATGTCTGTGCATGTGTGTGTGTGTTTGCTTTTGGTAACAATTTTTAAACAGAACACATGAAGTTGTTTTTAAAGGATAAGACACAAATGTGGCAGAGAAGAGGCTAGTGAAAGCGGTGTCTAGAGAACTCGGTTCTGGAGGCTAAAGGGGGTCAGCAGAGGAGTGTTGTCCTTTAATGGTGGCTTGTGGCATCCAAAACTCCTGATGAATTATTTTATGTTATGAAATATTATGAGGTGGGACCCTTATGAGATATTTAGAGATACATAGCCTTAGTGGACTCGTGGATTGATATATCTTGGGAGAGTGTCTGTTTTTACAACTCTAGTGTGATCCCTGTCTCATCCTATATGTGATGTGACGTGCACTTTGAGACTCTTATCAGCAATAAGGCCATCCCCAGATATAGGGTCTTGATCCTGAACCAGAACAATGGGAAAAAAGAAACTTTCCTCTCTAATTTATTAGCAACAGAAATGGACTCAAATGGTATGGAAGAAGATGTTACTGATGTATTCTGAATGCACATTATCTGGGGTTTTTTTTGTGTATATTCATAAAGCTATCAATATTGAAATCCTAATTTTCTTAAAATCAAGAAATATCTCTCACTTTCAGATATCCCCAAAATACATAACACTTTACCTGTCTGTCACAGATGTTTATTGAGTAAATCATCTTCCCTAACATCTCACATAGATGTAGTCACACATGCTACTATTTTTATTCATCTATATGTAGACACACACACTTCTTCCAAGAGTTGTATACATGCTAAATTTGTGCTCTACTATTCATCTGTATCTCTGTACCTAAGTCTTCCTATCTTACTTGCTATACCTCTGTGGCTGCTGTTCCTGGGACATGATAGGGAACAAGATGAGCAACATCATGCTTTGGATCCTAAATTATCCCAAAAGATCATATGCTAAAGTTTTGGTCCGTAACTTTGGAAAATGATGGAACCCTGAAGAGGTGGAGCACAGTTGGGGAAAATTAGGTCACCATAACCAGGCCACTGAAATGGGACCTCACCTTCTTTCTTTCTTTTCTTTGTTTTCCTGACCCGTGATGTAGGCAGACTTCCATGCCATGTTCTCCTACCATGATGCACTGAGCCCTCATGGGCCCAAAATAATGAGACAAGTGGCAATGGGCTGAAGCCTCTGTAACAAGAACTTTTTCTTCTTTTCAGTTGGTTTTTTTTTTTCAGGTGTTCTGTTAGCGACAGAGAGAAGACTAGTGTAGACATAGAAGGAAGAACACATGGAGGATAGAACTCATAACAGGGATCACAGTCTACCAGATGGGAGCCAAGATCCAAAAGAAACAGTCAGGGAGAACACTACATCTGCATGTATGTGCACATATAAGTCTATGTGCTTCTGGGTATCCTAGAAAATGTTTAAAGTAAGGAATACATGATTGTACTATCTTTGTGACTCTATACATGTACACCTTAGGTTTGAATTTATAGTATGATCTGAAGATAAGTCTTTCGGCCAAGAACAAGTCATTTGTTTTCTGTTATAGTGCCCAGGGGCTGGTCAGAAGTAGAACAAGAAGTGGAAGAGTGGAAAATAAACTAATATGGCAGAAGTTTTGCCAACACTACATTGTAAAAGGTGGAAGGGTTGTGTGTCACAGATGTGCCTACCAGTTCATAAGGTGGATGTTAACTTTGGAGAGACCCGGTTGACACCTAGTTGCAAGTCTTCACCCTCCACACTGGTTGATGGATGAGCCTCTAGTATACACTTCCAAGTGACCTAGTTTGAAGAATTTGTGTTTGGAGAAAGCTAAATGAGCCATTTGCCTTGAGATTTCTCTCTGTACTAAAGGGAGATCACAACTCAGTGTATACATCAGGTGACGGCTGGATGAGCTGACCAAAGGACCATGAGGGTCCCTCAGCTATTTTTCACAGTCACTTACATAAGCTTGTTGACCCTTCAAGGACGTGGAGAGACATAGCAGGCTGGGTCTGAGGTATCCATTCAAGTCTTCAGTGAATCTGGAGTTAATGGCCCCTGTCTGCCACTGTTTCCCAGAATTATCTAGGATCAGTTACCATATGTTTCTCTTTGTCCTGTTTACTGGGTTAGGACTATTTTAACAGCTTACTCTTGATGCAGCAGAGATTACTAACAACTGTATAAATGTGCTTTTTTTCCTGTATTTATTTCTTCTTAGGATGCCCATAGCAAGTGATTCACTCCAGATATTCTGTTAGAAGTGGAACCTGCTTCCTTATGTCTTCTGGGTAAAGTACAGAGTTGGTAATGCTACCGCAAGGCAAATCAGTCCAAAGTACATGAGGTTCCCCCCATCCCCACCTGTGATAAGTATGTGGCTTTATCAAGAGAATTAGAACCTGGTGGTATACTTCAAGAACGCATGGACCCAAGCGATGAACTTTTCTTGTCTGGGAAGGGCTATGTAGATGATGGAGCCAAAGAACCTTCTAGCATGTTCATTGAGTTACTAGCAGGAAAGGAGAGGAACAGGAGGCCTTGCAACTGGTAGAGGTTGAAAAGGAGACAAACACGCAACAATCTCTGTGCTGAGGCACACGGGCAGGCAATAGCACAGCCATTTCCTTACTGTCCTAAAGAAACCTATTCTCTGATGTCCCCTCTGTCCTCCTCATAGGCTGCCACCTGAACTGCCACAAAAGTGAGTCATCCACCTCCTCTAAACACACTTGTGCATGAAGGGTAGCCCTGAGAAAAATCTATAGCATGCTTAAGTTCTGAAGGGCCTGGATTTTCTGGGTAAGAGGTACTTTCTCAACTATATCAGTACAATGCCATTTAGGACTGTAGCATCATTCCGCTCACAGCTATAACCAAACACACAGTAAATTAAACAACACCTTGTTAGCTGATATTAAGTCCTATAGGTTGAAAGTCTGAGGTATGCTGAAGTTTACTGGGCTGAACTCACTGGACCACATTTTCTTTTCTTTTTTTCCCTGGAAGCCATCTCGACTTTCTTGGCCAATAGATTCTCTCCTCCAATTTCAAAGACAAAAGTGTCTAAGCTCTCCCATCCACTTCTCTGTCCTATTCTGCCTCCCTCTTGGGACTCAAGAACCTTGTAATTACACTGATCCCCGGGACAATACAGGGAAGTGCCCTCATTTTATGGGCGGGCCCATTAGCAACCTATTCCATCTGCAATCCTAATTCTCTTTTGCCAGCAACTATGAAACTCACTAGTTCTGGAGATTAACTAGGAAACAGATGGACATCCTAGTCTGATCTTTTACTCTCCTACCAGGGGAATTAAATTTTCTTTGTTGCTGTTTTCCTTTTACTTATGTTAACTCTTTTGGTGCAGCAAGTAACAAAGCAAGCAAAGTGACTTGATGCCCTACAAATGACTCCTGAAACAGATTAGGGCTTTTGAGTTCAGCTTCCTCTTCAGATACCTGCTGACCTTGGGATAATTATTAGCCTCTCTCTAAACCCGGGTTTCTCATCTGTAAAATGGGCACGATACAATTCATTTACTGTGACTACCAAAGAAATGCAAACCTTTTGGCCTGATTACTGACATGTAGAAAGTGCTCCGTGAACATTGGTTTTATTTATTTTTTAACTTAGGCAAGAGTAAGTGGGGAGGGGTCAGGGGAGGTGAAGGATGGAGATTTCTCTGTAAATGAACTCCCCGCAGAAGGTCCAGTCCTCCTGGTTGCTCACTGTGGTTTGGATCCCGACCCACAGGTCCGTTGAGGACAAGAAAGATGGAGCCTTCAGTTTCCTGATCTTTGCACTATGTCACTGTGCCTTTGCTGTGCCACCTCCTTTGCTTGCCACTGCTGTTGCCAGGCCAGGGAGTCACAGCCTTGGCAGCCAAGCTCCAGGTGAGAGCCAGGCAGAGGGGAGGGGAGGGGAGTGTTCTGGGGGACATCACCCATAAGCAGAAGGCTTTACTCCAAGGGTCTTGTCCAGGGTTTCTATGGAGAAGTTCATAGTGGAGTACACAGCTTGGGGGTAGATCTGCAGCTAGAGGGCTTAAAGCTGTAGGACTACAGAGAGAAAAACTGTCCCCTACAAATTAAAAGGCAGAGTGAGGTTGTCCAGGGAGGATACTTTGAAGAATTCTGAGAGTCCTATCAGATAAAGCCTAAATCAAACAGGAAGAAGTTAAATCAAGAACTAGCACTATGGGCAGGTTGCCTCCAGCAAGTACAATCCCAACACACACACATCCCAACACACACACACACACACACACACACACACACCCCTCACTAGCACTACTTTGCTTAGGTTGTTTGCTTTGGGAAGTGGGACCAGATCCAGATGGCATTACAAATTGCCCCACATCCTGGCTTAGGCACTTGAAGAGGCTTGGGGTATGGGGAAGGGGACAGGTTGAGGCTCTTATTTTGAGCCCTGCAGTTGGTGAACTCATTGATTCCCTCCCTTCTACTCTGTGGCTACCACTGTTTCTATGCAAGAGGCTAGGGAGGAGGGAGATGAGCAAGTGGACTGTGGACCCCCCCCCTGGTAGGTGTTAGGGAGTAAGGGGAAGTGGGGCCCTTGATCTTTCCCTGGAGGGCCCATGGACTTAGAGTGCTGTTTCAGAAACTGCCTTTCACCCCCAGCCCCAACCAGAGTAGGAGGGCATGACCAGAGCAGGGAGACTGGCTTAGGGCACAGTGGGTGTGAAAGGTCACAGGGGATCTTGGAGGACCTTCCCAGAAGCCTCTGCAGCGATTTGAGGATCCTTTGGGAAAGGAGGAAATTCTTCGTCTGGTTTCCAGGAGACCTGAGTCCAAAACTGTAGGTTTGGCAGTGATGAGCAGTTGAAGAGCAGCAGGCCCCTAAACTATAAACATCGGAAGTGAAAATTCTTTTTAATCGCAATGAATGAAAAGCTCTCTGGATCCCCTGGAAGTAAGTCTGTGGGGGCCCTTGTAACATTTGCTTCCCTGAAGGTCCCTTGTGAAAGGGAAGGGTTTAACCCCGGGCCTCCTTTCTCTGAGGCGGGCTTTATCTCTCCGGATCTATCTAATTCCCCCTCAGCACCCACTTATTTCACAAATCACCCTACCCCCCACCCTGCTACTCCTACTTTCTGGATCTGTCTTCCCCACCTTTCGTTGTGTTCCCATTTTCCACGCTGGTG
The DNA here is from genome assembly GCF_000001635.26 of Mus musculus. Classification (NCBI taxonomy): domain Eukaryota; kingdom Metazoa; phylum Chordata; class Mammalia; order Rodentia; family Muridae; genus Mus; species Mus musculus. The sequence continues at coordinate 36,723,337 of NC_000079.6, forward strand.
TCTTTCTCAAGCCTGCCCCCTTCCAGTTCGTTCTCCCTTCCTCCACCTCCTGACTGAGGCTAGGACTTCTGAAATGTTCTTCCCCACATTTTCACAAGTAGTTGATGATAGCATATTTTGAATCTACTTTGCCTAGGATGGTGTGAAGGAAGCCCTCTTCGGCGCCAGTTCGAGAGCCAACCAGGATGCTCCAAGGTCAGGTATGGAAGAGGTAGGTGTGCTGAACTTGGTGCCCACGACGCCCGCCCACTTTACCACAGCCTTAGGATACACACACCCTGATTATACCCTCACCCAGAACTAGTAACCGGGACTTCTGCGACGCCACTTAAAAACAGTAACATCACAACCAACATATGTCCTCACGATTAAACAGCACCTGATAGCTGGAGCCGGCATGACAATCATCTAAACAATCCCAAACAAAAGAAAGGTTCGGTAAGGAGCCAAATCCAAAAGCCTGAGTTTCGAAGACTCGCCTTAAATTCCTGGAGATCTCTCCTAGTGCAAGTGAGCGAGTGTGGTCCTTTGATCCGGTAAGGTAGCTTCAAATAGTAAGCCTGTCTTCGAGGGAACCCCTTAGGATAAGTGTGCACGGGAGGCAATAGTGTTGGAGGAGCCTTGCATCCAGAGGAGTTCCACCTGGAGAGCAGTTGGAACCTCACTCTGAGCAAGGAGTTCCAGAGAAGGAACCCTGTTGTGTGAACAAATCAGCCTGCCTCATCCCGCCCTCTGGTCCCTTCTGTCTCCCCCCACCCCCCAACAGCCTACTTGGTTTTCTAGGAGGTGGATCTAGCGGGAATCTCTCTTCGGGGAGGGGTGTGTGTGGGGGGGGGGGTTGGGGGGAGCCCCAGTCCTCCTTTACCTCCAAAGCCTGCAGAGAAGGCGGTGCGGGCTTCGTTTCCAAAAGCTAGGGGCATGTAGGCACTGGATCGTCCCTAATTCACAAAATATTATGGAAAAACAAAACAAAACAAAAAAACAGAATCGGATGAAACCCTTTTTCCCCTCTCTTCTTGTACCCTCTCCCTATTGAAAAGATTGATATATTTGAGACAAGCTTCGATGTTTTCATCTTTTAATGCTGGCCATTGTGCTTTGGCTGGTCAGCTGTATACTTAGACTTCTGGAAAATACCATCTGAATGAAATGAACAAATCCCACGGGTTTCCAAAATAATGAGCGACCCGGAGCAGCGAGATCTCCTTTGGTTTGGGCTGAAATCCAGCTCCAGGGAGGAGGAGGTGTTGGGGGCTGGGAGCGGGTGGAACAGTTCCCTAGAGTGGCCCTGCGCGGCGCGTGCGTGAACCAGAGCCCGTAATGTATGCTGCCATTAAGAATCCATGCAGCTTTCAGAGCTCGGGGCGCAAGGACGCATGTGTTGCTGGAATTCAATCCGTGGGGGGAATGCAGATTGGGCTGCGACCCACTGGGTTTGATTTATGAACGGTTACACTAGCGATTGTTTACACATTGCATTTCAGAGTCCCGGCACACCCTCCCCGCCGCGGGCGACGGGGCTGCTGGGTGTGGGAGCCTGTTTCAGCGCCGGAATCAGCCTTCATCCTTCTTCCACCCCTCCGTGTACCCTGGGGAACACCCACAAACTCCCTCCCAACCCTACCTTCAGCGAAATCAGATTTTGATTTCAATGAATCCAAGAGCTTATGTGTAGTTCTCCGTCCCCCACAGCCTACACCATGACTGCAGACCCAGGACCTGGGTCTGGACTGCGCCTATTTACTTATTTGTGAGGCCATGAGGAGCCTATAAATAGGAAAGAAGGGGGCAGATCGAATGGCAGATCAATAGGCCCCGTCTTCTCGCCATTTCAGTTGTGCTGTCTTATTAATTATGAAAGGATTCGCCCGATCCTCGCCTCTGCCCCTCTGAGGAGCCCTTAATGGCGGTTCCTTTGCAGGCTACCTCTAGTCACCACAGAGGAAGCTGCGTGTGGTTGTTAGGGCCCAGCCCAAGGAACCGTGGTTAGGGCTCAGGCCCACCTGGTGCCTGGGCAGCCGGCTGACCACCGGCAATGTATCTGTGTGTGCAAGACCGGTCCTCCAGTGCATGTAGTAAAGGCCTTGCTCTTAATTTGAAAACGACCTCCCCCACCTCCCCAGTATAAGCAGAATGTAGGAGACATGGCCAAGTGTCCCTAATTAAGGTTCCCATGAAGTCAGCAGGGTCATCCAGACAGTTTGGTGAGCAGGTGAATTTATCACCTGTCACCGTGTGTTCCCCCAAGAATTCTGGAACCTCGGCGGAGGAAACAAAACGACACCCCATTTCAAACAATAACTTTTATTTTATACTTCTCTATACTTTGTAGCAAATTTTTGCTGAATTTAATTTATAATAAACTTTTTAAATTACATCTCTCTCTTTTTTTAAAATCAAGGCTCTTTTATGTCAAAATCTTTTTTTTTAAATTCTATTTTAGATTTAACATTGATTACCCCCTTGTGATCTATACCGTTGGATATTCAGGTATTACTGTATGTGTAACAGCTAAAACAAGAGAGGAAGGAAAATAAAGGCAGTGGACCTGAACGAGGGGCATCGACAATAGCAGGTGAAACCGGCCCCTCATGACCATAGCAGCATCTCTTATGACAACCTATCCCACTATACCCAACCTCTTTCTCTCTCTCTGTCTTATCCTTAAAAAAATGCTAAGCCCACACTCTTGTGTTTTCGCTTTTCTGGAGGAGAAATGTGCAGTGGAAATGATCAAAACAAGGTACTGTGGAAGAAAGACGTGAGCATGATTATTCACCGGCTGATTCCCACGTGGACACCACTCTTGAAGTCATTCCCCTGGCCTTCTCCTTTTCCCTCTCGCTTTCCCATTAGGAGGAGCCCATCATTCTTCATGTTATCAACATGATTAATATAGTAGGTGGCCCAGGGCCATTCCTGAGATTCTTTTGCCAAAATAAAATAAAATAAAATAAAAATTTAAAAATGGGGGTGAGTTTGCCGTTTTCTTATTTTTCTGTGAAGACGGACTAAAAGGTGAGGTCCGATTTTGGCTGTGCTCGCTCGCTCACTGATCGGTAACATTTGGCAAATAAAACACAAGGAATCAAACACAATTAAAAAGAAGAAAAAAAAAAGAAGAAGAAAAAGAGAGAAACAGGATTTCCCACAATCCCATATGAGTGTTTTCAACATCACAGAGAATCACAACGTCCTCAGAGAACGAATGGCTATTCCTCTCGATTTCCGGGAGCATGGTGTGAGTGTGGGTGAGTGAGCGGAGGGGGAGGGGGGGACCCGGTCCCGCGCTCAGAAGGAAAACCAGGTCGCTAAAGCTGCCGAGAGAGACACCAGGAGCACGGAAAGCGCCGGGAGCAGGGACCCCGCCGCCCCGTTGCTGCTGCCGCAGAGTTCGAATAAGCTGCCTTGGATGTTGAGGTTTTTCGATTCTTTTCTCAGTTTATCCCACATATCTTTCGCCCCTTCCTGGCAATCCGTAAGAGCTGTGACCGTGCAGCTGTGGAAATCCTCCCAGTATCTGGGGAGGAACAGAACAAAACAGAAGGAGTAGCATCACTTTGGGTGCGGGAGGACCCTAGGTCTGCGCCCCGGGTGACTGCGTCCTTTCTAACCTTCCGAGCATCTTCTCCCTACTCTCCCCCCTGGGTCCCAGAGACCTGTTCTGAACTAAGTAATGTCCTGTCTGATCTTTGGTTCATCCCAGAAACCTGGTCCCAGGGTGTGTGAGCCTCTCTTTCTCCCCTCAGATTTTCCTAGCCCGGTGCCAAGAGAGGACCTGACAGCCAGGAGCGGGGTCGCACCCGCTGCGTGGCGCTGGCACTGTGGCCTGCGCCAACAGATTGCTCACCCTCCTCCGGGAAAGCTAAGAAAACAGCACTAAGCCTTGCAAGCTGCGGCCCATTAATGCCTCTTAGCTAGCAAGATGGGCGACTTGCTCTGAGCCAGGCCCTCCCCCTCCCTGGCTTCTCACATTCTCCTCCCCCTCGCCCCTTCTGTTTCCCTCCTCTCCGCGCCGCGGTCCTCTCGCCTTCGCTTTGCTTCTCTCCCTCCACCCAGCCCCCACACCTTCCTTTTGTTTCCAGTTTCTCTTCACCCTCCCCACTTTTCTTTTCCCCTACCCTCCGTTTCCCCCTCTTCCTTTCCTCGTTTCCCCCACTTGCTTCGGGTCGTCCCAGGCCACCCCGCCTTTCAACCGTCCTAGCGCTCCAAAGGCGTCGGGAGCCCCCGCCTCCTCGCCTCTCCTCTCGGTTCCCTGGTCGGTCGGTGAGTGTTAAGTGCCTGGTCACCTAAGCGGGCTCTTGAGCCTCCTCCAGCTCTTGCAAACACCCATGCTCCTGGTCTGCGAGCTGGGTGCTCCCTGTAACTTCCTCTCTAGCCTTCTACATAGGTTTGAAACTCAGGAGCTTCTCTCCTACCTCCTCCAGGTTGTAGCACCCATTTCTCTAGAGTGGGCAAGTTGGCCACCTATGCAGGTCCCCCTGGCGCAGGGCTTGCGATCCCCCTACCTCTGGTCAGTTCCCGAACCATCTCAAGTAACTCAGCACCCCCCAACCTCAACCCCCGACCCCCTTCCCGACTACACACACACACACACACACACACACACACACACACACACCTCCGCTCAGATTCAGCCCCGCCCCCACAACCTTCATCCAACCTTCTCTCTCTCTCTCTCTCTCTCTCTCTCTCTCTCTCTCTCTCTCTCTCTCTCTCTCTCTCTCTCTCTCTCTCTCTTATTGTCCCACCTTTCTTCTGGAAACCTAAAATAGATTCCCGAAACTAAATATAATCCCACGGCGTGATCGATTCCTAAGGCGCTGTCTCCTTTCGGAGCTGGGTCGATCAGCGCGTCTGGTAACTCAGGTCTGGTTCCCACTTCGCCCGGACCCTGAGATTAGGGTCAGCAGCCACTCTTAGCAGTGTGGATGGTTTTATGGTTTGCTTGTTTTTGTTTTGTTTTGTTTGCTTGCTTTTTTCTCAGCTCTTTCCTTTTTTGTTCACCGCGGGACTGTAAGCTTGTTGAAGGCAAGCTTAGCCTTTGCTTCCACTTCTAACTTGGCTTCTGTCCCATTGCGGAGTTGTAAACGCTAGTTGGAGTTCCTGGAACCCGGGCTGTCTTCTAGTTGACTTTCCCCATTCTCTGAGTTATTAGGGCTCTGGGACCTGGGCACAGGGACTTTCCGTTTCCATAATTTATAACAAATACCAACATATACAGTCCCTTCAAGGCCCGAGGACAACTCCTCCGCAGAACTCCAAAGTATATCGCACCTGGGAAGCCAATGACACAAAAACTGCTCCTTTCTTTAGGTATCCCAGATAGGAACAGAGCACTTCTGAAGTGGGGGTCTGAAAGTTGAAAATCCACCCTGGGCTTGGAAAGGTGGACTTCACCCACTTGCTGAGCACTTTTAACTTAGAGGGGTCTGCATCCCACTGCCTGCAACCTCAGGGACCCTACCTTACCTTCTCTTTCTTATGCTTTCCAGGACCCTAGTCTTGCTAAAATATATATATATTAAAAACAGCGAGGAATATACCACTGTTTTATTATAGCACTGTACCAGCCACTTACTTCTTGGAGTTTCTAGTAGGTACTGAGGTGTTTAGGAAAGTTTATAGCAAGATGTACACCCCCCCCATCTGATCATAACTTAAATGAATATCCCTCTTTCTTATTTAGGAAGAGAGGAGCCGCATATGCACAAAACATGACATGGAAAATGGGCACTTCAACCTCTGGGAACAAAGACTCCTTCCTGCTTTGGCTTTACTGCAAGGGCATTTTATGGGAATGGTTGAATATAGCTGTTTTTTTGTTTGTTTGTTTGTTTGTTTGTTTTTTGTTTTTCCCCAAAAGGAAAACAAAATGTATGTTGCAGGAGATGGGAACATTTCTAAGACCTGCAGCAGCTAGGATGCGGAGGTCCATTTGGGGGCTTTCCTTGTCACCTCACCTACTGCCAGCTGTGGGCCTTCTAGTCTACTACTGAGAAAACACTACCCAGTCTGGCACTGAAGGCCTCTTCTCTCTGGGATCTGTAGTTTCCCCTGTCTGTTGAGATAGTAGATATGGGAAGGGGAGGGGGGCGGGAGCAAGGAGGTTGGCTACTCAAAACCTGAGAATGGACTAGCAAAGCCTTGCCAATGCCGTCCAAGCCCCCAAATCACTGACACACAATATGGTTTCAGACTTTCTCTAAGAAACAGGGAGACCCTCCCTCCCTTCCTGAACGTGGCCTCTATTTTGGTCTGTTTTGGAGGGGCTTTGCCTTTAACTAAATGTAGCATCACCCCAATTCTCCTTAAACCAGAATCAACTGTTCAAGAGTCCTAGGCAGGCTGCCCACTCACAAGAAGAAAGATTGGAGATTATCTCAAAGGAAAGATTTTTGTGGAGCAAGAAACTGCTAAACTGCCACTTTTCCTGGGTCCAAGCCTGTCCTGGTGCAGGCCTGTAAGGGTGGAAAGCTTATGGTAGTGGAAGATTCTCTTTCTTAGCCTTCCTCAGGCCACCGAATCCCCTTAGATAGTGCAGACTTTAAACCAGGGAACTGAGCCTGAGGGCAGCCTTGGCCAGCAGGCAGAAAGGCACAGATGCCAACCAGCAGAATATTGAGCAAATGGGGCTGGGGGTCGAGAGGGGAGGAGGTGGGGGTGGGAGGAGAACGAGGACAGAAGATGAGGGTGGGGAGTGAGTGGCATGTACTCTGACCTCAGCAGAGCCAGCAGAAGGGAAACCCAGGGTCAGAGAGGACACTTACGTGCACACGGTCTTGATGTTCGTCTTGTCGTCCAGGCCCTGCGGGTAGTTGGCCATGCTGTCGCCCAGCTTGAGCAAACAGTCTGAAAAGCCCTTAAAGACTGCATCACACTTGCCCGCTGCTCTCACGGCCTGCACCAGGTAAGCTGTGGGGAGGAGGGACACCAGTAAGCATCACCGCCACTCTGCCCCACTACTGACCCTAAGGCTCCTTGGCGTGGTCTCTTTTCTGATCCAGCACTGTGGCCCAGGATGACCTATTTGCATTCGGTCCACCTCTGGTGCAGATGGAGGGATCCGAGGGAGCGTGGGTGGGTGAAGAGGGATAGCAGGGAGGTGAGTCCATTTATTTTTCTCCAGCCCGCTCCCAACTGCTCTCTATTTCTTTTTCTGTTTTCCTCGCCCCCTCTTCTCACCTCCCTCATCTCCTTTATTACCCTTTTTTTCCTCACTCCCTCCTTGTCTCTCAACACTTCCTCCAGCAAAAACCCTGTCACGTCTCGCGGTGCAATCTTCCATTTTTGTGGTGGCAGAGGAGGTCTGAGAAACAGTGTGCTGGGGACGAAAACGGGCCTGGGAAAGGTGGGGAGGCTGGGGTTACGCAGCTGAACTAAGCGCCACACCCCCAGAATAGCCATCGGGTACCCGGATCTTTGCCAGGAGCTCAACAAATAATTGCTGAATGAATGAATGAATGAATGAATGGTCTTTGGAAGACCACAACGGCCAAGGGAACAGGATATTATTATTATTATTATTATTATTATTATTATTATTATTATTATTATTATTACTGTTATTTTTATTCTGATTGCCCAGCTCGGAGTCTCTTCTTTGTGAAACTCTTAGGTGAATACTTCCTCTGCACCTCTAAAGAAGGGCAATAAATGTCAAGAGACCTAGTTGGGATGAGGATTGGTCTCAGTAGCTGTGTGTGTGTGTGTGTGTGTGTGTGTGTGTGTGTGTGTGTGTGTTCCCGCGCGTGTGCGCGCGCGCCCTGTTTTCTCTTTGCTTCTCTGCATCTCTCACCTTTGCACACCCCTTTTATATCTCTGGAAACAGCTAGGTCAGACCTTTCTTCTCAAGGCTGCAGCCAGGCTGCTAGGGGCCCAGCAAGCTGCGGCCTAGAACTTTGGCTCGGACAGGGATGGGGTGGGGGCTGGAGATGGCACAATCTGTGGCAGAGGTGGTGGGGGAGAGAAGAAAAAATTTCAGGCCACACTGAGGTCTTAGCTTCCATACTCAAACCAACCAAACTCGGAGGCGGTGAATTTAAGAGCTGCTAGGTTCCGGGAAGGCCAGCGCAACTTAAACTCCATTTCTTCCCATCTAGTGGCTAACAAAAATCCCAGGGTACCCGAAGGGCTAGAGAGAGGCGCAAATCACCGCTGTAAGGGCGGGGAAGGGGAGACGGTGAATTCCAAAATGGAAGTGGGCCATGGGCTCTAGGGGGTCTGAGCTCTGGCCTCTTCTGCGTCCATCCCGGGGTGAAAACTCCCAGAAGGATAGATCACCTAGCACCCTCAGTCTCAGTCTACCTGTCTCTGAACATCAAGCTACTGCAGACTCGCGGGAAGGTGACCCAGTCAGCTGCAGACAGCCGAGAGCTGCGCTTGGCAGATTGCAGCAGGAAGAGCTAGGCGGGACTAGTGCTTTCTAATCCGGAACGGGAAGCTCTGCGGAAGGGAGCGAGGTTAACTTCCACCTTAGCTGGGGCAAACACACAACCTTCCATAGACCTATACCGATTTCACGCCGATTTTAAAAAGAAGAAAAAAACCCTTGGCACTATAATAAAAGCAAAATTTAAACACCGACACCGTGTCTTATGAATACATAAATCGTTGTTCTACTGTAGCTCGGCCACGATGAAAGAAATCGCATTAAGCTTCCTCTATAATGTATGTTACAAACATGCCTTTGCGAGAAGAAAACAAAATGCAACCTAGCCTCTCTGGCCGCAGGCCCTTCCTCACTCATTGCTCCTCCCCCTTCCCCCAAAATCAGCGTTGGATTTTAAAAGAGGGCTTGGGGCTTTCTGGAGGCGGGAAGCTTTCCTGTCACTTTATTTTTTTTCCAGGCGTTGCTGGAGCAGACCCCGCAGGGCGCATGTGTGTGAGCGTGTGTAAAATACGAATTCGGGAACAGTTCTGTGTCTAGAAATTGTGGCTTCTAGAGCTCTTGCACTGGAAAGCCGGAAGCAGTGCGCGGGACAGAGGGTGCAGGCACCACACATCGGTCGAGTTCCCAGTCCTTTCTGAACCCGGTTTCTGTAACCCCGAGACAGGCAGCCGGCCTGTCTCCTCTGCATCCCCATCCAGTGCGGTTTCCATGTTCTCATTCATTTCTTGGACCTCTCTCATTCATCCCAAACTTCCTCATTCGTTCTCCATCCTCTACTTCCCCGCCCCTCCCCAACCCCCACGCTTCTTGCCAAATGTCAGTAATTTGGGACAGCTTCTATCCATGAATTAATAAAGACTGAGGCTCCAATGGGGGGCGGGGGAGAAAGGTAGATATTTAGGAACATACATTTTAATTCCACTATGAAAATTTTGGTCATCTTCAGGCTGAGGTTCATCAAATGCATCTCTCCTGAAATTACTGTTTCATTATTTCTATTCTCATCTACTAGGAAAACAGAGTCCCCAAACATCCTCCAGGTGAAGTCCCTATCTTAAAACATTAGCTGTTTCTTAATCTATGAACATTAGTCGTCTAACTGCAAAATGCCACACTCACTTATTTCTAACACTTACAGCATTTGCTGCCCTTGGGATCTATGTCCTAGGATGGTTGCAGCTCTTTGAACTAATGTCAAAGGCACAAAACCACCAGATGCAAAGCATTAAGTCATCTCCTAAAATTAAAGGAAAAGGCAACATCCCGGTGCATGCTCCTTGCTTTGCAAAAATCCCAGTTTCTGCAAAACAATAAACAAATAAACAACCAAAAAAATCCCCCAAACAAATTCTCAAGAATATGGCAAATGCATATGGACCCCATAGAAAGAATCAGTTTTAATGCTCCGAAAGCCCCAATTTCTCTATATTTCTTATGAAGAAAAAATGTTAAGTATTTCTTCTCTTGTCCCACACAAATTCCCTGACGCACCCCTGAAATGCTGCAAGGATTTGTCTGTAAAGAACGCTCCAGCCTGGCACGAACAGTTTTCTCCATCTGCAGAATAACCACTGGGAGACTTTCTATTTTTTTCCTTTTGTCCATTCTATTAATAAGCTGCTTTAATTTCCCTTTTCAGTTACATTAATTAATGTTTCCATCCAGTATCACATAAGCGGATTCACTAGTACTTAAAACATTTGCATTTTGGATGGAAAAATATAAACTTTAAAAAAGCCTCCCAACAGTGTAGCTGAGACTCACATTCCTTAACATGAAATGGGGGGGGGGGCTAAATAAATCCATCCAATAAACCGCCACAAACAAAAATTACAAACCCACGAAAAGACAAAATGCGAACACGTTAAACCACTTTCCTGTATAAAAATAATAGAGATGCTAATCTGCCAAAAATCACAGACACACATGACCCTGAAAAAGTATATCAGTGAATATTTGGTTGATTTATCCTTCTCGGAGTAGTCTGCGGTGCCCGGAGCAAACGCTGCAGCTAAGATCTAGGGGGAGGGGCGGAGGAAGGACAAAGTTCTAAATGCTGCAGTTTGAGGGCAGCCTTAGAATATCTTTGCTTTCTGCATATAAACTTTTCAGCCCTAGCTACCTAGGCATCTTATTCCTCCCTTTACCTTTTGACCCCTCAAGATAGTATCTTGCAGTATAACAGGGGACAAATGCTACGAGCGCTCAGATCCTGTTTTAACCCCAAAGAGGGAGGAAAAAAATGGATGTGCGCTTTGGAGAAAAGGGAGAACCCCCCTTGGAAAACAGCCGGTCACACACACACACTTCCCTGCAAAAGAAATCACTTTCTTTAGGAAAACCAAACCAGAACTCCTTCCAGAGTCCCCAAGAGCTAATGCCCCGACTCAGGGAGTCTGCAGGGTTTTCTGCAACCAGCGGCAGACCCTGGCCAGCAAGTCCCCTTAGGCGCCTCTGGGGTAGGCAATCTCCGGTCGCCTACCAAGCCGTACCGGGCGGCCACTTACCTATTTGCACCGCGAGGATCAGTGAAATATATCTGCCGTTCAACTTAAGTCCCATCCTACGTTTAGTCAAACCATTTGCGACCGCAGACCTTTAAATAGTTAGTTTAGAGAACGCGGGGGAAAGCTGAAAAATAGGCATTGCCAACAAGTTCCGGGAGCGACAGAGACTTTATGCACTGGGAAGGCAGAGGGAGGAGAGAAAGAGAGGGAGCGAGGAAGAGACAGAAAGAGAGTGAGAGAGTGAGAGGCTGGGGGGGGGGGGGGAGAGCTGGGAATGGTTCACTCCATTAGGAGGGGGCGGAGGAAGTACAGCCTCACGCCCACGAGCAGGCCTGACGTGGGGGATGACACGGATTGATTTTTTTTTTTTTTTATAATATAGACACCTTGGTAGAGAATCACCATTTATAGTCATAAGACTCTGGAATTAATCAGATATCTCCAATTAATGTGCGATCTCAACGAAATCTCGCCTCTCTGTAGTGACTGATTTTCATCCCAGTGGCCACCCCCGCCTCCTCGTTCCAGGGGCCCCCAGCCCCGCCCCCTCCCTGCGCAGAATCGGGGCTCCCTCTCCTCTCCCCGCCCCGGAGACGGGGAGTCCTGGTGCGCCCACTCGATTGTTCAACCTGCTCCCTCCTTCACTGGCGCCACAACGAACCCAGACACTTCCAACCCTGCAGAGAGGTTTGGGGAGCTTTGGGCCCAGGGAGGACAGAGGGGAGAGACTCCTCCGGTCCGAATCACCCTTCTCTCGCCCTCAGTGGGGTGCAGACCCCCTCACTTGCCTACCCTAGTTTTCTCTCCAGCCCCACAGTTGAGCTCTAGGCGCAGCCTAGAGCGCGTGAGCACATAACCCGGCCCCCCAGCACACGCACACACTCACAAAAGCGCACGCCCGGGAGCGCCCCCGAGCTCGCCCGCACACTCCGCACGCGAGCGCGCGTACACACCCAGGCCCCGGGGGTTCGTTCGGCTCGCATGGGGGCCCCCAGAAATAGACTCTGCGTGCCCTCTTGTGAATGTCACTATTCGCGACGCTCACCCACCGAGGGGCATCTATACCAGGCATAGAGACACCTATTTTAGGGGGTTGGAAAGGCTGTCGGGCAAGAAGCCTAGGCTAGGGTAAATTTCGGTTTCTTGTGGTTTACAAACTCTTCGCGCTTTAGGAAATTTCCAAGGCAAGCTCTGGTGTACAACTCCTTTCTGGGGCCTCCTGAAGTCATCTGTAGGGTCACACTGACATGTTGATACACGCACCCACGTCCATCACGTACACACCCAGACCCACACACACCTGCGCTCTTTATTTTATTTTTTGATGATCCAGCACTGACTGCAGTAAAGAAATATCTCTTCAGCTGCGTTCGTGCAAGGTCCTGTAGTGGATCGTGTAAGATGGAAAAATAATCAGGGCTACTTCTTAAATGAAATTAAGTTTTGATTTTTTTTCTCCTTTTCTGCAATGCACCACACCCTCTTTCCCAGTCTGAATTCTAGCGTCTTTAATCAAATGTTGATGGCCGCATTGGCTAACTGTATTACTTGAGCCAATGAAGAGATATGCGAAAGGAGAAAAATAAAAGAGCCTTCATATTTTATAAGACTGCAGGGCGACCGCGTAAGGCTAGGTTAGTGGCAGAAATGAAAGGGGATTAGGGAGACCGGGCTTCCGTTTAATTTGCCTTTCGAAGCCCCTGCACTGGGAGCCCACACAGTCAGCCATCTGTGCACACAGACGGAGAAAGGGAGAAAAGGGTGCAAAACTGGGGTCAGGTGACGGGCGGTGGAGGGACTGAGTAGGACCGCGAGGGTCTTGAGGCAACTAGAAGCTGAAAAGCGCGCACCGAGGGGACCCAAGCTTGCAGCCCTGCAGAACTGCAGAACCAGGGCAAGCTGCCACGGCTGTAGGGGCGGAGCCACGTCCCTGCCCCTGGTGATGTCAGTGGTGGGTGGGCGGGGTAGCGGGGGCGCGCTTTCCCGGTGTCCAGGGGCCCAGTGGCGGGGCCAGGAGTTTCCTGCCCCAGTGTTCAGAGGCTCCCAGAAAAGCAGAAAAGGTGGGCGGGAAGGAGGCGGGGCGAGAAGGGTGGCGAGTGGGGGGGGGGGCGTCCCTCGGACCCTCCCCCAATGCTCTCCAATGGTAGAGAAGGGGCTGGCAAGGGGCGGGACCTCAAGGTTGGAAGCTCTTCCCCCATACTCCCTTGTCCCTTCAGGGTTCCACGCACAGGGCCACCGGTTTCCCCATCTTCCACCCACGTCCGTGGCTCTGAGCCGAGTCCTCCTGTCTCCGCTCCAAAGTCTCAGAGCCTGAGTACCCGGGAATTTACATTTCGTACCCTCAACGTCCTTGCCTTCTCCCGCTCACGCATCGGGACCTTCTAGAACATTTTCAGTGGGTGCCATGGGATCTTCCCTACTACATCCCTTCTCACTTAAAACCAGAGGCTTCAGGTGTGAGGAAGCTGCATTGAAAAACTAAATGGAGCTGAGTGAATCGTGCGCTCAAGGCGTCTGCAGTCCTGCGCGCCTGCGTAGATTCTGAACCCGCTGTTCCTTGCCACCTGGGTGCCTGCTGGTCCTTCCCTTTACACTGGCCCCCTCTACTTCCTGGCCTCCCTTCCCTGGTACAAGGCTTAAAAAAAGTGAAGCAAGAGTCTGGCAGAGGTACAGTCCATAAATAATCCGGGAGAATGAATAATTGAAAGCAGATGCTAACGATGTTTTTGTTTTTGAAATTTCTAACCTTTAAAAATCACAGGTCATTCTTCAGTCTAGGCCCAGGAAGGCTTTGTTTCTTCCTATTTTTAACCGAAGGGAAATAAAAGCCAAGATCATGGGCAAGGATGACTGAGATCACAGGGCAGTATTCATGGTTGAGGGTGGACTGGAGGTCATTTCTTTTATTAATTTGAAAAGCCTATTCATGTCATACTTAGCCCTGTCCTTCACATGACCTTGGGCATCCCTGGGAGGTTTGGGGTTTCATTCTCCCAATCTGAAAACGAAGAGGACAGGTCTATGATGCGATTTCCAGAGGATCTTCAACTCTACCTTTTTATGAATTAGAGCTTTCTTAGAATACCGTGGACATGTCTGTAAGAGGGGACGTCCAAGCCAAAGTATAATATCTAAGCAAAAAAATGTCTGTCATAGATCAACAGGGATAAAGATGGTTCCCCTTCCAATAACTAATTTTCCTAAATGCAGTACAAAACGTTTAAAAAAAAAAGAGTTCTTGGTGCTGTTTGGGTCTTCAGGCTGAACATGAGGAACACCAAATGTAGGTGTGTGTAAATGACAGGCAGGCAGAGTTCCTTTCCCTGAAACACCCAGGTTCTCTCTCAATTCAGGCTGGGCCACCACTCCAGTTTGGCTGAGCAGTTTATGAGCTGAGTTCCCTGCTCCCTCTTCTAGTTCACCATGCACAGACTTCCCAGAAGCTGCCATCTCAAGACACATCCCCTTGAAATTGTTTGTGAGAACAGTTGCCAGGACCAGTGGGAGTTCCCATTTCTGCCTTCTAGGCCAGAAAAGAAGCCGAACCAAGCACAGTGTTTACATCTGTGAAACGTCCTCATCAAACCCATTATCTTGTATGTGAAAGAAAAGTATTAGTTAAAAAACAAGATGAACCCATGTTAGCAGCCCCTTTTCTACCCTCAAGCTTACTCCTTGGTGAGGTGCCTTTTCCCCCTTTTCAAAATTTAGTGACACCTTTAGTCTCGAAATCTATGGCTGACTGAGGAAACTTGGTTTTAATGCAGACATTTGGATTCCGGAAGTCATCGCTCTCCTCTTTAAAATAAGCATGGTTGCTGTGGAATGTAGACAGAGAATGTTGAGGTGACCGTGAACATCTCCACGGTCCCTCTCCACAATGGATTACGTGTGATTTGTGTTCCCGTGTGTGATCCTTGGACCAGAAGGAGCAGAGCTGACACAATTAAACCCTCGAGAGAGCTCCCTGAGTGGCACTTTGACGTTGTGTGAGCTCTGATCTCTGACAGGAGACTTGTGTGCTGAACACTAGAAAAGTCTTCTTCTTGGGGGGGCGGTACATCCTGGAGTGTTAGGGGACACAAGGCATCTCAAGCTTGCTCCACAGCCTCAAGCAAGGACTGCTAGAACGAAGGCCAACTAATTGCACGGGGAAAACACGGTAAAAAATATCAAGAGTTGGAGAAAGTGAAAGGGGATTTGAGTTCTTGGTTTTTTTCCCTGGTATTGCTTTCTTTAATGTTCCAAGTTATTTTAAAATAAATTAGTTAAAAAAATCAATTCTAGGTAGTTATGGGGTTTGCTACAGTTTTCATAATGTTAGTGTGTCCCCCCAGTGGTTCCTGTATTGAAATTTAATCACTGTAGTGAGATATTAAAAGAGAGGTAACTTAATGAAACTATGGTGTTCAGAGGCAAGGCTTTTGGGGAGTGATTAGGACCTGGTAAGGTCATCATGGGGATCCATGACTGAATACTACTAGCTTCATAGAGAGACTAACCAGAGGATACACACACACACACACACACACACACACACACACACACACAACCTACATTCTATAAACATACACACATACTTTATACACATACACACTCATATATATATATGTACAACACACACATACTATACACATGCTCTCTCTCTCTCTCTCTCTCTCTCTCTCTCTCTCTCTCTCATAAAAGTAAGTTTTATCCACCAGGGATGGAGGATTACTGCTAAATAAGCTCACCCTTTTTTGAACTCTTTCTGAACTCTGGCTGGCTGGTTCAATTTAGCTGTTTCTGCTCAAACTCGTCTCCAAGATTCAATCTGGATTCTCTCAGCTTCTCACTGAATTGCTGTGCTTGGCCTCAAACCAACTTTGATGGTCTACTCTACTCTTCTGGTTCCTTCTCATTCACTGGCTTGTCCTGTCTTCACCTGTGTCCAGCTTGTACTCTTTGCAACCTGTCTCTGCAGATGTGTCCCTGTAAAAACTGCCTCTGAACTCTACAAACTGAGCTATTGTGAACTCTACTCTACTGCCTCTCAACTCACTGTCTCAACCACATCGACTAGAACTCAGAGATATGCATGCCTCTGTCTTCTAAGTGCTGGGATTAAAGGCAAGTATCATCATACCGGAACCTAAGTTTTTCTTTACCTGAAACTTGGTCTATGTCAGACTGGTCTTGAACTCAAGAGGTCTGCTTGCCTCTGTCTCCTGGGATAAAATATGTGTCTATATTCCAGCTAGATCACACAGACCTACAAGGTTTTTGGATGTGATCACTTGCCAGAGCAGTCATGTTGCTGGGTTAACATTTCTCTACAGTCTCTTGCCAATGGGGCTCTGTTTCATACGAGGTCTCTGCTTGTGAGAAGTATCCTTAGGTGTTTTGTTATAGTAATGTAAGTAGGCTAAGACTTAACTGTCCAAAAACTTTAAAATACAACTTACCATATGAGATAAAAGACTTTTGTTTGTTGCTTTCTTGTTTTGAGACAGGACTTAATATAGAGTCCAAACTGGCTTGGAATTTACTTTGCATCTCAGATTGGCCCTGAAGGTGCCATTTTCCTGTGTCCCTCAGTGGTTCCTGTATTGAAATTTAACCACTGTAAGTGAGATATTAAGAGTGGTAACAATGAATTTATTAAATTCTTAGGCAAATGGATGGATCTGGAGGATAGCATCCTGAGTGAGGTAACCCAATCACAACAGAACACACATGATATGCACTCACTGATAAGTGGATATTGGCTCAGAAACTTAGAATACCCAAGATACAATTTGCAAAACACATGAAACTCAAAAAGAAGGAAGACCAAAGTGTGGATACTTCGTTCCTTCTTAGAATGGGGAACAAAGTACCCATGAAAAGAGTTACAGAGACAAAGTTCAGAGCAGAGCCTGAAGAAACGACCATCCGGAGACTGCCCCACTAGGGAATCCACCCCATAAACAGCCACCACACCCAGTCACTAGGCACATGCCAACAAGAGCCTGCTGACAGGAGCCTGACATAACTGTCTCCTGTGAGGCTCTGCCAGTACCTGGCAAATACAGAAGTGGATGTTCACAGCCATCCATTGGACAGAGCACAAGGTCCCCAATAAAGGAGCCAGAGAAATACCCAGGGAGCTGAAGGGGACTGAAGCCCCATAGGAGGAACATCAATATGAACTAACTAGTACCCCCAGAGCTCCTTGGAACTATACCACCAATCAAAGAAAATACATAGTGGGACTTGTGGCTCAAGCTATATATGTAGCAGAAGATAGCCTAAATTGGTCATCAATGGGAGGAGAGGCCCTTGGTCCTGTGAAGGTTCTATGCCCCAGTATAGGGGAAGGCCAGGACCAGGAATGGGAGTGGGTGGGTTGGGGAACAGGGGGAGCAGGTAGGGGATAGGGGATTTTCAGAGGGAAAACTAGGAAAGGGGCTAACATTTGAAATGTAAATAAAGAAAATATCTAATAAAAAATTAAAAAAAAAAGAGTGCTAACAATGAAACTATGGTGTTAGAGGCAGGGCCTTTGGGAAGTGATGAGAATCTGATCAGATCCTCACGATAATCCATACTGAATACTGCTAGCTTCATAGAGGGAGTGACCATGTGGCTTAGCCATGTGACTAAGAGACAGCTTCCTGAGTGCCAGGATTATCTGCATGCATAGCTACATTCCTTAGATAAAGATTAGGCCTTAAATAAGCATTAGAAAACCACGGACTGAAAAATATTGTCAATGCGGGAGGGACTGGGAGGAAAGGAGGCTGGTGATCAAGATGTAAAGTGAATAATGGAAATTAATGGAATTTGATTATAATAACTGGAAAACGTTTTATCAATAACATCTTAAGGAGAATGAAAAAAAAAAAGCAAATTCCAAACAACCATAAAAATTGGTATCAAAATGGCGATTAGCACAGAGATGCATAACTGGTCAAGGTGCAGAGAATAAAAGACGAGAATGTTCAGCCCTAAATGGGAGATCTATAGTATATACCCTCCTCCCAACACTCAGGGATCTTGGTGGAAGAGGATCAGGAAGATTGTAAGACACATAGGTAGTGGAGGAATACAAGAAGACTTATCTTCTAGACACAACAGGGCATTTCCATATGTGAACGCACAGTGATTGTGGCAGAACACACAAGACCTGTACAGGCTCAAGGTAGACAAAACCCAGCTTGGAAAGGGAAGTTGGGCAGGACATCCTACCCCTAGCTCTGGGGCTCTTGGCAATCGATAACCCACAGAGGGAGAGCAAGTTCTCCTTAAGAGTGTGTCCTTTGGTAGGTCATTTGTGCAGAAGGGGTCTGGGAGGAGTTGGGGGAAAGTAGATGAATATGAGTGAATATGATCAAAGTATATCACGTGAAACTCTCAAAGGATTAATATATAAAAACAATTGCTGTCCTGTCCCAGGTATTTTTTTTTTCATATTGTTGTAAGCATTTTATATGGCGTAATACATTAAAATCTCAAAAATATAAAAAAAATTGTTGTCAAGAATTTGAGAATTCTCCCAAACCATATATTTAAAAGCAAACCCCCATAAAGCAATTTCATTGGGGGGTGGGGAAGAAGTGTACATAATTTAATCCAAAAATGTAGTGAAACTGGCTTCATATTACCTCCCACCCTTCTAAAGATGCAGCTTATGTGTATCATGTCCTAGATGGTTTATAAAGCTACAGGGTGCAAGGATGACCTCCCCATGTGGTCCATCTCACTTGGTGGTTGCCACTCTGATCATGCAACTATAGGAGGATTACCTCAGAACATCAAAGCTGTATTTTCCACATCTCTCAGAGCCATGTTAACTGGCTGCAATATTGGTGGTAATTTGGGTTGGTGTCTGCCCCTAGCCCATGTCTCTCTGTCTCTCTGTCCTCCTGCCTCCCTGCTTCCCCAACTCCCTGTCTCCCTGTCTCTTTGTCTTCTTGTCTCTCTGTGTATGTCTCTGTCTGTCTGTCTATCTGTCTGTCTCTCTTTTCCTGTTTCTATGTCTCCCTGCCTCTCTATCTCTCTGTCTCTCTGTCTCTCTGCCTGTCTGTGTCCTCTGCCTCTCCTTTTCTCCAATGTAGAGCCCAGAGGATGACTTTTGGAAGCGAATTCTCTCCTTCACCTTGGAAGAAGAGATTGAACTAGTTGAACTTGGCTTATCAGTTTGGTAGACAGTGCCTTTACCTGCTAAGCCATCCCTTGGGCTCACAGTTTCCTCTTTTTATTTAACTGATAAATTCTTTTCATTGTGGAGAAATGTTTTGAAATCACAATGATGTCCTTGTCCACACATGCACACATCTCCATTTTTTAAAAAAAAATTTGGGCAATCTTTGTAAAAATGCTATTGATATAAAAGCACTAGTTTATGTTTATAATTTCAATACAATACCACCTATTTAATTACATATGAACTCTACCTACAGCCTCAGAATTTGCTAACCTGACTGTTTTATCTTTACCTTAGCTATTATTTTTTTGTTATTCTATATTAAAATAGCCCTCCTGAGTGAGGTCTGATTGCCTTTGAACATACCTTGAATTAGCATTTCTACTCTAAGAGAGTCACTTAACACCAAAGGTCTAGGAGCAGAGGCGTGAGATTTTTCCCTCCACCCACCAAAAAATAACGGTAACCCCCAACTGCTCATTCTGTAATTCAGTTTTCACATTAGCTACCTGGAGATAGCACCAGATCCCACAGGTTGAGAGCTCAACACCACAAAACTGTTCTCATTTCAGATGCCAGTAGTAAGAGGTCGGCTGTCCACTATGCTTCTCACCAATTACCAATAAATCGAGGGTTACCTGAACTCCCTTCCTGGGATTTTGGTAAACTTGCAAGAATGGCTTATAGAACCCAGGGGAGGGGCACTTTGTTATATTTATTTCTTTACCATGAAGCATAAATAGCCATATGGGATTGAGGTATGGAGCAAAGTACACAGGAAGGCGTGTGTAAACACCCCTGCCTTCTCTGCTGCCACCTTCTAGAAACTGAGGCAGTGCTCTGCATCTGGCAAGCATATGCCACAGAGCTGCAATCAGTTTTAATGCAAATCTTTGTGCACTTACTTCAAAAGAATATCCATCGGGTCACTTTTTCCATAAGTGGTTATGAGTGTCTGTTGTATCAACCTCCCTGCTTGTGTTGTTTAGATCATATTGAAGTTTCATGTATCCATTCTCCATGTTACCCAAACATAGGCTAAACACCCATTGTGATGGTGTTGTGTTTCTTGGTTTTCCTAGCAGTGTGGCCAAGCTTTGTATAAAGCTTCATTTTTTAGAGTCCAGTGAATGGTGTGTGAGGTACCTCCTTATTGTGGTTTTGATTTGAACTCTGAATGTGCCAAGTATTTTTCAAGTATGCCTGTTAGCTCTTTATAAGCCATCTTTAAGAAGTTTATTTTATTTGTGTAAATATAGCATATTTTCTTTCTCCACTCTTTTTTTAATACTTTTATTAGGTATTTTCCTCATTTACATTTCCTTTGCTATCCCAAAAGTCCCCCATACCCTCCTTCCCACTCCCCTACCCACCCACTCCCACTTTTTGGCCCTGGTGTTCCCCTGTACTGGGGCATATAAAGTTTGCAAATCCAATGGGCCTCTCTTTTCAGTGATGGCCAACTAGGCCATTTTTTGATACATATGCAGGTAGAGTAAAGAGCTCTGGGGTACTGGTTAGTTCATAATGTTGTTCTACCTATAGGGTTGCAGATCCCTTTAGCTCCTTGGGTACTTTCTCTAGCTCCTCCATCGGGGGCCCTGTGATCCATCCAATAGCTGACTGTGAGCATCCAGTTCTGTGTTTGCTAGGCCCCGGCATAGTCTCACAAGAGACAGCTATATCTGGGTCCTTTCAGCAAAATCTTGCTAGTATATGACATGGTGTCAGCGTTTGGAAGCTGATTATGGGATGGAACCCTGGATATGGCAGGCTCTAGATGGTCCATCCTTTTGACACAGCTCCAAACTTTGTCTCTGTAACTCCTTCCATGGGTGTTTTGTTCCCAATTCTAAGAAGGAGCAAAGTGTCCACACTTCGGTCTTCGTTGTTCTTGAGTTTCATGCGTTTAGCAAATTGTATCTTATATCTTGGGTATCCTAAGTTTCTGGGCTAATATCCACTTATCAGTGAGTACATATTGTGTGAGTTCCTTTGTGATTGGGTTACTTCACTCAGGATGATACCCTCCAGGTCCATCTATCTGCCTAGGAATTTCATAAATTCATTCTTTTTAATAGCTGAGTAGTACTCCATTGTGTAGATGTACCACATTTTCTATATCCATTCCTCTGTTGAGGGGCATCTGGGTTCTTTCCAGCTTCTGGCTATTATAAATAAGGCTGCTATGAACATAGTGGAGCATGTGTCCTTCTTACCGGTTGGAACATCTTCTGGATATATGCCCAAGAGAGGTATTGCGGGATCCTCTGGTAGTACTATGTCCAATTTTCTGAGGAACCGCCAGACTGATTTCCAGAGTGGTTGTACAAGCTTGCAATCCCACCAACAATGGAGGAGTGTTCCTCTTTCTCCACATCCTTGCCAGCATCTGCTGTCACCTGAATTTTTGGCCTTAGCCATTCTGATTGGTGTGAGGTGGAATCTCAGGGTTGTTTTGATTTCCATTTCTCTGATGATTAAGGATGCTGAACATTTTTTCAGGTGCTTCTCAGCCATTCGGTATTCCTCAGGTGAGAATTCTTTGTTTAGCTCTGAGCCCCATTTTTAATGGGGTTATTTGATTTTCTGGAGTCTACCTTCTTGAGTTCTTTATATATATTTGATATTAGTCCCCTTTCTGATTTAGGATAGGTAAAGATCCTTTCCCAATCTTTTGGTGGCCTTTTATTTTATTTTTAATTGTGTGTGTGTGTGTGTGTGTGTGTGTGTGTGTGTGCACATGAGGGTAGATGTTCACAGATGTCAAATCTCTTTGAGTTGGAGTTACAGGATGTTGTAAGCTACTATGTGGCTGATGGGAATGAAACTCAGGTCATCTGGAAGAGCAATCCATCGTCTTAACTGTTAAACCACCCCTCAAACCTCTTAGATGCCCTTGTTTGAGAAATGTCTATTCAGGTCTTTGCCTGTGCTTTTTTTTCTTCAAAAAATTAAATAATAAGCATTACTTTTTGTTTTTATTTTTATTTTGTGTGTAGAGTTGTTGTGCTTGTGTGTATGACTGTGTGTTACTCATGTGTGGTGCCTACAGAGGTCAGAGATGGTGTCAGGTCTCCTGGAACCAGAGTTACAGATGACTGTGAGCTTCCATGTGATGATGGGAATTGAACCTGGGTCCTCTGAAAGAGCCTCAAGTGACCTTAACCACTGAACCATCTCTCTAGAACCTTTGCCAGTATTTTAATTGGGTTATGTTTTTCTTGCTATTGACTTTTGAGTAGCTTGGACACTGACTCTTTTTGTAAGTGTCCCCTTACTGCAGGCCATTGTTATATATGTCTCTGCTGCTATGCAGAGGCTTGTTAATTTGATGCAATTCTATTTGTCTGTCTTTATTTGCTTTCTGTGTTCTGGGATTCTATATAAAATTGTTCAGGTCAACGACAAATAGATTTTCCCTTCTGTTTTGTCCCAGTAGGCTTAGATTCAGGTCTTACACTGAATTAGGGCCCTCTGAGTTCCTTTGCTCTCTGTCCTTGAGTGTGTGCTTGAAGGAAAGGTTGTGTTGAGCACACAGGGAAGCGGCAGCTGCAGGTGAGACAAGAGTGGATTTCATAATGGAGTCAGCCTTGCTCGAGTCTTGATGCTGGGTTTCTCACCTGAAGGACTGTGAGGGGAAACAAACAAACAAACAAACAAACAAATAAACACCTCTGCCTAGTAAGCTATCCACTCTAAAGCAGCTGGGGCCTGAGCTAAGAAATGATTTACATCTGTTACAGTGTGCCTGGATTGTCTGTTTTCTGAGCTTCTGCATTGTAAAGTCACTCTTTCTGATTCTCTTTCCATTTTGTGTTGTCTGGAAAGAGGTTGCTGTATTCAGACATTATTTTCACAAAGGAGAAGTATGTGACATTCTTGTCAGAGACCGCACAATGGGGGAGGGGAGTATCCTCCAGGCAGGTTATTTGTCTCTGTTATTTTTTGCTAACCTCTTGAGTTCTTTATTCACATCCATATGGATTGACACAGCATCATTCTCCAGGAGGATGCTTTAGATTCACCCAACTGTAGAAATGGCCATTTCTCCAGGGAGCTCTGGTTCCTTTTCTTGGACCAGAAGCCAAATCTAGACAGTAGGTGTGCTTGTTGCTGCTGAGGGACCATGCTGTTTCCGGTCACTTCAGCTGACTCAGTCAGAAAATACATGAAATTTCCTGTATGTACACAGATCTGCACCCATCTGTGCTGCCCACATTAAGCTAGGCAAGAGTCCATAGACAAGAGTCTCTGACTCTATTCATCATCACAGGGATTATCATTCTCTCCCTGCTTGTGGCTTGGTCACCCTCTCCTCCAACAGAGCAATAACTGACACCCACTTTCTGCCACCCTCCCTCCTAATCACTCACTTCCAAGACATATGAGGGGGTGTCTGTGTTAACCTGAGTGCCCATAGAAAATAACGTTCCATAGGAGGGTGGATGGTGTTGACAAACATCCCTCGTTGACTGTCCCCCAGTTCAGTTCCTTGGATCAGCATCTTTCTCCCTCCACACCCACAGTGAGATCTTGAGTACTTGCCATATAATTAGATTCTTGTCACAGTCTGAATTCTATCCTGATGTTCCTTGACTTTCTAAATGATTTCAAGAAAAATTTTTTGCATACATTAAGCTATCTTTGTCATGTACGTTCTATGTGTTTCGACAAGTGCAAATTGGGATTGACTGACTCGTACAGCTCCGGAATATCTGAGAAAAAAAGAGAATGACCACTTCACTTCTGCCAGTTCTCAATTTAAGACACACGAGGAAAGTCTAAAAGAGCCCACTGCCAAAGCAATTCCAGGGGTGTGGCTGAAAAAAAATTAGTCATTCAGAATTTGATATGTTTTATTAGCCACAAGTTAAAATGTAAAAGGACGTAAGTGAAAATTAGTTAATAATATACTTTATTTAGCAATAATTAATGACAGCATATTATAGTTATATATCAGATTACCATAATTTCAATCTGTAGTGTGTGTACATATTATTAATTTGTGCTACTTTACATTGTCCTCAAACAGTTTATATCTTACACACCCAGAATAGCCATAATTCAGTTCTCAATGGCTACTGGTCACCTTGTTTGAGAGTGAAAGATCTAAGAGATACTGGTGTTTAGTAGCCTCAGATATCTGCAAAGACTCCACCCAATCCTGTTAGGTCTCTGGATATCCATGTTTACAGAAATGAACTCAGCATGAGCTATAGGAGATTTCTGGTCATTAGATTAAAGCCAGCACTCCTCAGTAACTTGTGCAACTGCTTCCCATTTCTCAAAAGGAGTCCTTTTTCCTTATGTCTGTCAGAAAGAGCATATGGCTACCTGTGGTGCCTATCAGGATATCAAAGCCCATGCTGGCCTCCAGGCTCCCTCAGTATCACAAGTCCCTGGTAGACATTTCAAAGTACAAGTAAGTCTTCTGGCCCTTCCCGATCTAGGTCCCACATGATTTGTCCACACCCTTCTTTATGCCCTCCTCTTTCTGTCATGTATGTCCCTCCACTGTGATTCAGGGCATCTCTCTTCTAAGGCTCTTATCCTGCCCCCTACCGGAGTCGTCCTGTGGCAGAGTCTCTGTTTAGGACGAGTCTGAAGCCTCTACCACCCCCTCTTCCTCATGCGTCTGAAGGATGTCTTCTTTCTTGCATGCTCTATCTATCAGCTCTCTCCTGGAGCTTCTTCCCTCTCTTTCTCTAATCTCCTTCCCTCCTTGGACTCGAAGGTTCCATTAAAGACTCCCTGTCTTTCTGAAAATGGGTTGGCCTCCTGTCTTAGTTAAGGTTTTATTGCTATAAAGGAACAACAAGACTAAGGCAGCTTTTATAAAGGCAATCATTTACTTGGGGCTGGCTTACAGTTTCGGAAGTTCAGTCCCTTATTATCATGGTGAAAAGCATGGCAGCATGCAGGCAGACAGGTGCAGGAGAAGGAGCTGAAAGTTCTACATCTTGATCCACAGGCAGCAGGAGGGGCCTGTCTCCCAAGGCAGCCTGGGCATCCAGGAGGAGAATATCTTTCACATTGGGCATAGGAGGCCTCAAAGCCCACCTATACAGTGACACACTTCTTCCAATAAGGCCATACCTCTACCAATAAGGCCACACCTCGTAATAGTGCCACTTCCTATGGCCAAGCATTCAAACACATACATCGATGGGGGCCAACCATAACCAGTCTCAATGGCCTGGAAATGAATTCTCAATTTCCAAATTCTCAAGGGTTATTATAGCTTCTGCCACTGTATAAACAAAGGATCCCAAAACTCTTACCTCTAAGCCTTCTTTACTCTCTGCTGGCTTTAGTCTCTCCCTCTGATCAGTTTTACAGAGATTCAAATGTCTTTTGGGTATGGATACTATTAAAAATTGTCACATGATGGTTTACTCTAGGTAGCTCTGGAGTTGGGTTATGGCCCAAGCACACTTGTTTAAAAGTTTTCTTCAAACAGGCAGACATGAGGAGGCCATGGTAAAGTCCTGGCTTGGGCTGCTGTCAAGGGTCATGTCTGAGCATGTGGTCCTGCTGTAGCTAGGGTCTGTGTTGGTGTTTGTGGCCCGAGTTACCACCAAAGGCTAAGCAGATATCTGTAGTCTGAGCTGCCACTTGTGACCATGTGGCTATCTGAGGACCTTGTTGCCTTTGGGGAAAACGCTGAGGGGCTTGTGCTGCCACCTGAGGCTATGGAGACATCTGGTCCCCAGGCTACTGTGTAGGACTCTGTCTGAGTCCTCGGTCCTATGGCAGCAAGGGTCTGTATCGATGTCCCAGGCCTGTGTTACCATCAAAGGCCATGCTGGTGTCCCTGGTCTCTGAACTGCCACCTGAGGCACTGTGCTGCGCTGGCCCTGACCCTCACCTAGGCAAAGGAGCAAGTGAGCTGGGCCAGAACAACTGTCCCGGTCCCCAAGGGGCTGCAGCACTTGAGAGAGCTGGGCTTTGCTGGGGTTGTCTCAACAACCCAGGTGGTGGCGCACACATTTAATCTCAGCATGTGGGAAGCAGAGTCAGGCAATCTCTGAATTTGAGGCCAGACTGGTCGACAGGCAGGGCTACACAGAGAAATTCTGTCTCAAACAGACAGACAGACAGACAGACAGACAGACACTACATACTTCAAAACAGCTAAAAAGTAAACTATTCCTAATAGGGTTACTACTGCTTATCTCTTAGTTCTTTTGTTGATTTTTATCTAACTCTCTACTTTCCTTCTACATACAAATGAATAAAGGTATATTGCATGTTCATGTGCTTGCTCAGCTCATATACTCACTCTCTCACTGCTGATACCAAGTCACAGCAGCAGCCTCTTTGAGGGGAGAGCCTGAAGGTGCTGCCATTCATCTTTGTTATTTTACCTGCAGAATGACCTTATTAGATGTTTGGGGGAGAATTTGTTAACTTTAGAAAGCCTTTTGTATTTATTTCAATGGGAAGTAGTTTGAGTCCATCATTTGTTTTGCATTAGAGAAGGTTTAAGGATGGCATTTCTAGTGTGACTATTTGTCACTAGAGACTGCAGGCTTCTTCACCTGCTCAATCAGGACCCTGTGGCCATACAAAGCAAAGAGCAACAAATTCACAGCCTGCTTGGAGGCCTCTTTTCTGCTCTGAAAGTAGTCTGTAACTGAAAGAAAAATCAAACAAACAAACACAACTGATTAATTTGTTTGAAGTAGGTTTCTAGTAGGTAAATATTTTTTCTCCAGCTGTAATTTTGAAAATGGTGATAACGACTTCTCAAATCTGTGCTGCTGAGACACGGAGACCACCCTGACACCATGTCCAGGACAGCCACAAATGCCAACATTTCTTTTGCAAAGGAAGAATGCTTAGCTGGCAGTAAGCCAGTCACCACAAGGCCTCCTGGCTCCTCTCTCCATTGCTGATGTGAGCCTGGGCTCCAGCACAATTTTTATGAAACTCTTTAGATAAACTTCCTTTCCATCTGTGGGTATAAAGAGGCTCCTGGTAACACACTTTTGGAAGTTAATCTGTCTAGCCCTGGCAGGATGGAGCATTTGACCCTAACAATACATCCCTGACCATCATGAATCATTTACTAACAAAGTGGAAATGGCCCTCTTTTGAATCACAACTTGGAGTCAGACAACCTGAGAAAGGATTGGATTTCTGGCGTTGCAAATACGGTCCACTCACTATCTGGAAACCTCAGCTTCCCTGTCTTAAATGTCTATACTATATTTCCTGGGTGAGTTGCTGTGAAGGACAAAGGTGATGCTGGCTTGGAAGAGGTTCTTGTGGGATGTGGGATGGAGACAGGAATAAACCACCACCTTCCCGGATTTCCATCGCCAGACTACTGGGGATCCTCATTTAAGGAGCCACTGTTAGTATCTCTGCCACTAGATTTTACCTCTGAAATGTTCTCTCACCTCACCACCACCACACTGAAGACCAGTGTGAGAACCTTGTGGACGAAGTGTACACAGCCACAACAGTGTCTCCTGCCTCCCATTCCAAACTCAGACCTGAAGTTAACATGCTGCTCAGTGTCCTAACACATGTGATGACTCCAAAGACCAAGTCACAAGAAACCAATAGAGAGCTGATTGCATTCATGAATGTACATGCTCTCTCTCTCTCTCTCTCTCTCTCACACACACACACACACCAATTAAAATTGAATGGGATGGATTTGGGCATGCAGACAGAAATTCATAGGCAGTGTATGACTTCATGATGGTCGTATAAGAAAGCAAAGGTCAGAGAGAGGCACAAGACAGTGCCAGTGCTGAGGTAGTGGCACATCATCCTTGGAGAGAATGGACTTCCTAGAGGGCATTAGTTTTGGAGCAGAAAGTGAGTATTAGGTCCTAGGCTGAGCAGAGCCATGGGTCCTGCTTTCTTCATGATCAAAATCTTCTGGGCTGACTCAGAGGTACCTGGAATCCTGAGGCATTTTCATCAGGGTGGAAGCCCACTGGTGTTTGTGACCACAGCTTGGCCACAGACTGCCTGCCTGCCTGCTGAGTGTGCAGAACACTGCATCTGGACACTGGGCAACTACCATATCCATGTTATTGCTAGCCTTGAACATGATCAAAGCATGAAAACTAAAGTGCAGTCTCTGAATCGTGCTGCATCAAGGACCATCTGCCTTGTCTTCTGTGCTCTGCTCCCCTTCTGTCATTCCTAAGCCGTCAGGGAAGTCTCCCTCAAAGTCTAGAGCCCAGGATCTCCTGTGCTGTCTGGATGGAGGCCCTGAATATGAGATGTAAACAGCAGGAGATACAGGAATCAGAAGAGGCTCAAGGCCCAGCCAGGATAGGGCTTCCCAGGGTGGTATTAAATAGAGAAATCTGAGGGTAGACCCTTAGCTCACTGGACATGGACCTGCAGGAAATGCTCAGAAACATCTGAGAGTCTCCTTGGAAGTGATTAGCTGGCTGAATCTTGGCAATCCATCTTGCTACAGTTTAAGTGTATATAACTGGAGACTTTTCTTACTCAATTAAATGAGGAGATGAGGTTGCTCAGATGATGTCTAAGGACCTTCCAGGCTTAAAATTCCATTATTCTAATTAAGCAAAAATGCCATCCAGCAGTGAATAGCTGTCAAAGTCATGTGCTTTTGTCTGCAGGGGAGGGAAAGCCGCCTCTGGACCCTCAGGCTAGGCAGCCGTAGCCAATATAGGGCTGCTGCTCTGCAAGAGGAATATACTGACAGCTGTAAGAAGTGACAGCGTAGCATATGGAGAAGGCACAATTCTCTCATCTAAAAAGCCAGTGGGGGCTGGTAGCAGGGAGTTAGATGGAGTCTAAGAGTCTCCCCAGCACTGTAAGTTTATGATTCCAGGAGGACAGAAGAGTTAGTCAATATCAGGGTAGCAATCTGGGACTATTTAGTTCTAGGATACACCACTCCACATAGCTTCAAGATTTCAGAAGAGGGGGTCAATGAGATGGCTCATCAAGCAAAGGTGCTTGGAGCTCAAAACCTGGTGAATCTGAGTTTGATCTCCAGAACTCAGGAGAAGTTGCAAGGAGATCAATTTACAAAGTTGTCCTCTGACAGTCCCATGAACACTGTGGTATTTGCGTCCACCTACATCAAGTGTGTATGCACACAAAATAGAAATAAACCAATAAATGAACACCCCAGAGAAGCACAAACAAAACATAATTCCTAGCACTAAACTATCTCTTAGCATTGTCCCCGTGGTAGGTGCACTCTGGGTTTATGATGGTGAAAGGCTCGCACGTCTCTTGAACCTCATGACTCTTACGGTTGCATAGAGAAGTTTTATTGACGCAGCCAAGTGCAGAGATGAATAATCATAGGCAGTGACAGGTGTTCACACCTTCTGAAAGTGTTAAGAAGAATCAACATGAGGAAGCTACTGTGTATGAGTGATTATATCTATTCCCCAAGATGTCCCATAACAATTTACCACAAATGTGGTGAGTTAAAACAGTGGGAATGCATTCCCTAGCATTTTGGAGTATTTCTGAAGGTCTGGAGCTTGGAGTTATCATGTTGGCAGGACCATGCTGCCTCCGAAGGCCTCAGAGCAGAATCCTTATCTTCTTCTTGTTTTTTTTTTTTGTTGTTGTTGTTGTTGTTGTTTTAACAAAATACTATGACCAAAAGCAACTTGTGGAGGACAGAGTTTATTTCACCTTATGGTTCCAGAAGGAGAGGACATAGTGGCTGAGGAGACATGACAGGGGACAGCTGGAGCGGGAGGATGAAAGATCATATCTCCCACTACACACAGACTGCAGAGAGTATGACCTGGAAGTGGGGTGGGGCTGTAAACTCTCAAAGTCCACCCAAGGTAACATACTTCCTCTGGCAAGACTCCATGTTCTAAAAGTTCCATAAGCGCCTTAAGCAGTGGTGCCATCGGGGGTCAAGTGCTCAAATACCCAAGCCTATGGAGGCCATCTCTTGTTCAAACCATTATACCATTCTCATTTTTCTCCAAGCCACTGGCTGCTGACAATATCTGGTGTTCCCTGGGTTATAACTTTATCACACTATCTATATCTGCCTTTATCTTAACATACCTCTTCTCTTCTCCTCCCCTCTTCTCCTCTCCCCTCCCCATCACTCTCCTCTCCCTTCTTCCTCTCTCCTCCCCTTCCTTCTCCTCCCTTCTTTCCCTTCCTCCCCTTCTCCCTCCTCTCCTTCCCCCTCGCCCCTCCCCATTCCTCTTCTCCTCTCTCTTCATTTCCCTCCCTCTTCCTTTTCATAACTTTTTATCTTGATTATATTCACAAAGAACCCACTTCTGGATAAAGTTGCATTTACAGGTACCTGGAGTTGAGGCTTTGGCATATTGTTTTGGGACATAATCCGACTCACTACACAGAGCAGGGATATTTTTCCAGGGGGAGGTAATCCTCGTAATGAGCTTTAAAGGAAACATAGGAACTGCTATCCAAAAAAAAACCAGGGAAAGAGAGTTCCAGGAAGAAATAAAACCTGTAAGAAGAAGATTATGTGTGTCTAAAAAGAAAAAAACCATTCAGCCTGTGAAGGTAGAGTGAAGAGCAGAGAGTGAAACAGAGGCAGGGTTTTATGCACTACTCTGAAGAGCCTGGGGTTTGCCCTAAGAGCATATAAAACCATTGAAGGGTTTTAAAAGCCAGGATCACACAAGGGCAGAGGAGTATCTACAGCAGTGAATAGGGTTATGGAGGGTGGGAATAGGAGACAGGAATTAGCAGACTGAATTCCCAAGAAATTAGCAGACTGAATCAACAGGAAAAATGTTATTGCTAGTACAGGCCCTGGTCCAGAGACTCACAATGGAAACTTTGGAGCTTGAACATGGTTTAATCCCATGGATGATTTTCTCTTGTATGTATTTAGATGTATTCATATAGGAGCTGGAATCTGATGCCTTTTTGCCAGATAATGCTTAAAGATGGCCCTTAGTTTAACTTTGGTTTGCTGGAGAAACAGATTCTGCTGAGCGTGCAAAGCATTTTAATAACAAGAGCTGCTGGGTTGGCATGGCTGTGTAAGGAGAGGTGTGACACAGTTCCTGCCCCTGGAGCGTCGCTAGGCCATTGATCCCTGTGATTCCCACATATGCTGATGGTTGATGTTGGCTTGAAACTGGTCTGCTGTCTTTACTTTCAATCTTTTTTTTTTTTTCTTCTGGGGAATATACTCCCTTCCCCATTACTCAGCGCTAATCACACCATAATAAATGAAAACAGATGCAGTTCCCAGGAATGAGGGCTAGAGGTGGTCATGAGGCAGTGGAGGATGAGGAACAGGCCTTCTGCTCGACCTTTGGGGCCATGGGAAAGGATTTAGACAACATAACCATAAGGGCTATAAAAGCCTATGTGGTCCTTTGTAGACACAGTTCATTGCCAAAATTCATGTCCTTGAATTTGGAATCATGAGGAGATACATGGACCCTCTGGTCTAATGACTGCTGCAGTAATTAGTCAGGGTGAACTTGGGGACATCAAGGATAGAGAGCTAAAGTGGTCCCAATAAGAAAAGGTATAGATAGAAAAAAATGGGAATTTATATATGATTTAGAAATAAATAGTATATTAAAAGGAGAGTACATGACACTACAGAATTGCTAAGATGGGGAAACTAAGATTAGAGAATTAAAAGATGATGTATAAGTATATAAAAAGTTAGTACTTTGATCCCTAGTTACTTGAAGAATTGGAGATGGTAATGCCTAGAGAGATTAGAGAGCTAACCACTTTACTTACATACATTTTAAAACTTTGCAAGGAATCATTTCAACCTTAGTAGTCTGTCACCTTTCTGTTCTTACATGAAAGTAGTTACTAAAGACTACTGTCTGCCATAGCAGGAAATCGCAAGAACTGTGCCCAGCTAGATACCTGTGAAAAACAGGCTGTGTAAAACATATAAGGAAATGTGCTTTTGCTTTGTGTTTAGTTTCTGTTCTAAGGAAGCAGAGGTTGGAATGATTGATCTGAGACTGATAAAATTTATGTAAATGTAAGAATTTCTAAAAAATATTATTAATAATGATCAAAGCCTTGATGATGTAACTTTACAAAATAAAAGACTGAGTTCAGACTCTCTGGTTGAGAGAAGGAAAAATTGATGAAAAGGGAGAAGGTTAAAGAATTAGAAGTGAGAAGAATGAGAGGAAAGGAGAAAAAAGGAGAGGAAGGAAGAGAATGGTGAGAATCGTCAGGAGAGAGAGAGAGAGAGAGAGAGAGAGAGAGAGAGAGAGCGCACCACAACTGAGAGCTTGCATGCACTACGGACTCGAGTCATTAGTGAATCAGTGCAGTTCCTATTCCTTCCTTTCTCAGGACCCTTCTCATGCTGAGACTGGATCTCAGCAAAGGGCAGGCCACATAAAACCCATTTCTAGACATCCTTGCAAAGCTGGGAAGGCTAGCAATGTGATCACTGATATGTCGCCATGGTCCCAAGATGTCGAGAGAACCTTCTTGTTCTATACCCAAGAAGGCTAATTAATCAATCTTCCTTTGGGGTCCTGGGAATTTTCCTTTGCCCAATTATGATGAATGAAATGTTTTCTCTTAGTTAGAACTCTCTCTCTCTCTCTCTCTCTCTCTCTCTCTCTCTCTCTGTGTGTGTGTGTGTGAGAGAGACAGAGAGACAGCGACAGAGAGAGAAATGACAAAGAGAGTGAGAGTATAGTAGGTGTATAGAGGGAGACAGAAACACACAGAAAGAGACAGAAAGAACTCCATTTGTCATATAGCAAAAGATGGTTTTGAGCTCCCAGTTCTCCAGGCTCCACCTTTCATATATGCTGGGATTAACTGCGTGCACCACCATGCCTGGGGTCCTCTCCATGTGCTTTTATGAGCTTGTGTGGCAATAGTTGGGTCATGGAGTATTTGCCATAGAGTCAATGTCTTTCTATCCATAGGCTTTGCACACTTGAACCTCATGTTGTGCAACGGGAACACATCTCTAAGGTGGTTTGAGTGACTCCAGCAGGTGAATTCAAGTACTGGACCCTATAGTTCTTCTTGTTTATAGTGCTTCCCCTGGAACTAGCTAAAGTCAATCTTGGCAGCTTTCCCAATAACCAAAGATAGTACTGTATGTGTAAGAAAACAGGTGATGCACAATAGATTTCTGGGAGATTTTCACTAACACGACAGCATCTTAGCAAATAGGACTTGTACTCAACGTCAATCCTTGGAGGAGTTTTATCCTTTGTGGGAAATGAGACATCTCACGCCATCACTGGAAAGGTGAAGCACTTTGGGAATTACAAATGTCTTACAATTGGTTTGAATATTTTCTCTATGAGCTGATCTCTAAAACGTGAAAGACAGCAAATGATAACGTCTGCTATGGAAACAGGTGCCTTAGCAGAGACTGATCGACGTCTAATACTTATTTGTTTAGATGTGGAGAGAAGCTAAAGTGTAATAATCGCTTACCTTTTTTTCCTGGAGCATACAGGCTGAATGGCTAAGTGAGGTCTTATTTACAGGTAAGCTGCTCTCATTTCGGCTCATGAAGAAGTGACTCTCATTACCAGGAAAGCCACAGAGAGGAAATTGCTACTTCTACTTTCATGTTCTCCAAACAACAATAAAATATTTATTAGAGGCAAAACAAAAGGCTAGACTACTGCTTAGACTCTCAGAATTTTGAGTGTCTGACCCTCGCCCCTGTTCATTTAGTATTAAGCCAAGGAACAAGATTTCAAAGTCCCAAATATGGGTTGTTCCTAGTTGCGAACTCCCTTCAAATAAATTCAGTGTTGCTGTGATATTGGTGGTCTCTTCCAGGGCTGTGACAAAGGTGTTTTGATGGGAAAACAGAAAGGTAGTCTTATTGAGATATAGGTTTCATTCTTTCTTTAAAATAGAACTAAACAACATGGGTGTCAGAAAGTAGGACCTGAGCCTGGAGAGATGGTTCAGTGGTTAAGGATACTTGTTGCTCTTGAAAGAACCAAGTCAGGTAGGTCCCAGAACCGTGACGGGTGGCTCACAGCTCCAGGGGAATCCCATGCTACCTTCTGTCCTTTGTAAGTACCTACTCTCAAGAGTGTACATCCTCTTGACATATGGTGTCAAGAAAAGGCAGACTCTCTACTGATCTGTCCTATTGGGATCTTTCATGTTTCTCAGGGAATAAAATGAAGATGAGGAAGGGCTGATATAACTGAACCAGTGTTTTATCCACGTTTCTGAGATTTTGTTTAATCCTACAGCTTGTTGCTGGTACTGGTCACAACGCAACAGCCTTTCTTTCTTCCATTATTCACTATAATGCTGAAATTTTATTGTGTTAGACAAATATGCATGTGGATAAATATCAGCTATCAGGAAAAATATCCCAGAAATATGTCTTAGGCAACCCTCACTCTGGTTTTCTGTTGCTGCAGCTGAATATTACTGCTGGGTAATTGGTGAGGAATAAACACATACTCATCTCACAGTTTGTGAGGCTAAGAGGTTCCAAGTTGAGGAACTTCCTCTGGCTTCCTCTGGTTTTCTTGATGACAAGGACTGTCTACAGAATCCTAAGGTAGCACAAGCCATCAGTTCACTAGAGGTGCATAAAAGAGTCAGAGCCAAATTGGCATTTATAATACTCCCACTGGGAGAAAATCTGATCCATGAATAGATTCATAACTACAGGGAGAGCCCTGATCTCATGTCATAATCACTTCTGGAAGTTTCCACATGGCCCCTCTCTTAATTCCTTGCTATGGGGAGTAAATTCTGATATGGGTTTAGGTGAGGAGATTCAAGCTATATACCAAGCGATACATTATAAAAGTGTCTGTCCAAGAATCGATTTTATAATGGAGCCGGCCAAGGATTGAAGGCTCTGTTTCAAAGTTGGCAGGGTGAGAGGACAGTCTTGTCCTCACTGGGAGGAACTCAGGGTCAACTTAACTTCAAAATCAAAAGAGTCATTTGCTGTCACGCTAGACTCCCTTCCCGGCCCATGGTATTCCCACCGGAAGTCTTGGCATTATGATGTTAGTAGTCACCCACATGCTTTGCTGCTGCCTCTCCACTCTGGGATGCTCAAATGGCTGGTTTGTTTGTTTGTTTATAGGGACACTCATGCTGCTGATGAAGTTGCTACCCTCATAGAGTAGCTAAGCTGTGGTTAAAGGACAGTTCCCACTCTCTGATGTTCTCCATCACTGTGCACCTAAATGAACAAGCAATACCAGCATATTTTTCCCCTCTTGGATTCTTCTCAGTTGCTCCGGGATAGTGTTGGAAAATATCTATTCAAGCCAACTACTGTAATGCTTCAGCAGCAGACTGAAGGTGGAGACAGGAAGTGATGGGGAGGGAAATGAGCAGTTTTCCTTCTCACAGCCAAAGACAAATAGCACTTACCTCCACTTGGTAACGTAGGTGTATGAATGTGTTGGGTTGTTAAGTGGTCTTTTGGGATATAGGGAAAGCCTGGTAAATGAGCCTCCAGTTCATTTTACTGTCCATTAATAAATAATAAAAAAAGAACCTTTGTTTCTTTGCTTGAAAGTATTGACGTTATACCATTAGCCTCTCTGTTGAGCCATTGCAAGTAATTGGAAAATGGGTGCCAGTCCTTCAGTCTGGAGGAATAAGATCGGTCAATGTGTAGTTATTGTGATTTTTTTTCTTATGTCTCCTATGCCACCCAGCATGGTGAGAGAAGAAAAGTTGGTGTTATTTTCTCTTTTGACGATTTAACAGATTGGTGTCTTCCAATGTTTAAACTGTTTATTCAGTCTGGAAAGAATTAGTCAACAACATGAGATGGAATATAATTAAATCCATAAACAGGTGAAGTAGGGTGTTTATTTCATAAAAGAAGTTTATCATAGGCTTATGTAGTCGAAAAGACATTTTCCTATAATTTCTTTCCACCTGTATTTGCCACTTTCTAGGTAGACACTGATTCTTGAGCCTGGTGATGCTCCAACCCTTCCCATGTCTTTAGTTGACATGTTTTATTGTGATTACTTTCAGGGTATTGCTGCCTTGCACAGTCCTGGTTTATAACTTATTCTGGTTTATGACTTATGCTATCACTGGCAATTGCTTACTTTAGCCTCAAAAGTATTCTGACTAAAGGAAAGATGTACTTAAAGATGCAATAGTGACAAGACTGACTATGGGGTAACCAAACAGACTCTTGGCTGCATCTGAGGCCTGCTCCACAGGAAAGAATTCATGCCTGGTTATCAAAATGTGGTCAAAATCATGGACATGGAACTGTAGGCCCACAGGGGGAAAAACCTACTGATGTTGTTTTACTAAATGATCATGCTATCAAGCTGCCTTAAATACTTATTTTTCTCTGGGAGATCTGTGTTGCTCTCAAGTTTGGCCAAAGAAGCTTCTTATTGCTGTGGAAGTGGGTAACAGAGACATTGTTAACTGCTCAAAATGTTGAGAGTAACTGTCTGGGAGTGCGCATCCTTAGATGGGTCATCTGTATCAACTTAGTTTTTCCAACCAGAGGGCTCAGGAAACGTCATGGGAGAGGGTGTAGAAAAGATGTAAGAAGTAGAGGGTGCAGAGAAGTGTTGGAAAATGCTATCCTTTGGATGCCATATGGCTACTGCAAACGTGATCTCACAGCAGTTGTTACCTGCACAAAACCTGCAGAAAATGAAGTCAGTTAAAAATCCCAGCATTGAGGGGAGAGTGCTTCTGTTGTACATGAGGAACTACTGGCCATTGATGACTGCTAGGGCAGAGACAGTGGCTACTGGAAAGTTTCCAAGTGGAAAACCCCCACAGCCATGTACATACATATAGACAGCAGTAATTGGACACAGTGGGTTCTAAAAGGGGGACATGAAGTTTGGAGGGAGATTCCGTCCCCAGGGGAGAAGCTGAGGGAAGTTGGAGAGAATATGCATTGGAGGATATGATCAAGACAGAAAGGTTTGCTTGTATGAAAATTTGAAAGAATAAGTAATAATAAAAAAGTATACCTACAAGCTATAGTAGTGTACACTCCAGCATCTGGAGACAAGGCGGAGGTAGGCAGATCTCTATGAATTTATATCCAGCTTTGTTTACATATTACACTGTTCTGTGCTAACAATGGCTACATAGTGAGATTTTCCTACCCCCACTCACCCCACTCCCCCCCCAAAAAAAAAGAAAAAGAAGAAGAAAGAAACGAAGGAAGGAAAAAAAGAAGTATCTAGGCGAAGATGATAAACACAAGACATAACTTGAGAATGACATAGTTTACATTCCTGTCTTGATTTACTCAAAGCCTGCAATTTAGTTGTTAGAAGTAATCAGAGGTGTTTGCATGGCTCCAGCATGCCAATGTACTTTAGAGGGATATCCTTTCCCAAAATGTACTTTAGATATCCTAGATATCAATATACTTTAGAGGGATATCCTTTCCCAAAGTGTACTTTAGATATCCTAGATACCAATGTACTTTAGAGGGATATCCTTTCCCAAAGTGACTTGCAAGCCAAAGTTGGAAAGACCTTCAAACAATAGTCCTGACTTTCCTGACACCTGCCTCATACTTCGTTTGTTTCTTTTAACTCTTTCATGCACAGTATCAGTTCTCTAGCCATTCACTGACTTAACTCTGCCTTCCAGACACCTGAGCCAGGCTTTGATGGATAAGGGGTAAAGAGGCTGTGAACTGGCCAAGGAAAATTCCCATGAGCAGGAAGCAAGAGAAACAGGAAGTGCTCACTTCGTGAGTACTGTCTTTGTGACAGTCTTAGTATGCAGTGTTTGGCATGAAGAAGTACTAAAGATATGGCTGGATGGTGAAGAATGAAGGGGAATTTGTACTTGGATTTTCATCAGGAACACAATTTGATTGGATATGCACACAGATTTAGTATGTTCTGTGAAAGAAGGGTACGAATTGTATAGTTGTAGGCTTGCTTGTCCTAGGCAGAGACAGTGAAAGAGCCAGCAAAAGGACAATGGGAGCCTCTGAGGACCTAGAAAATTCAGAATCTATTTGCTACTTGACTTTGACTTAATAGTAGATGTCAGTCACTGCCTTCTAAGAATGGAGTCAACTTCAGAATAGTTCTGGAAGCCTGGAAGATGAACTTAAAGTAGAGATATTGAGTAGATTAACAAAGTATGGTGATGGAGACACAGGTTTCATTATGAAGTTCTTGTCTGGAACTTCTTATATAGACCAGGCTTGCCTTGAAATCACAATGATCTGGGTGTATCTGCCTCCCAAATAATAAATTTAAAGGCACATGCCACCATAATTGGTGGGAATAATATTTTAACCACAACAATTTACCAGTGTATGTGGGGAGGGAATGTGCATAGTTGGTAGACCTGGATAACATTGTGATGGATGAAGAACATATACCACCATTTATGGATGGGACACCATAAATGGTGACTAGCATCATCGCAGGAACCATCATCACTGCTCTTATGACCACCACAAATATGACCACTGCTAACGTCCTGACAATTATTGTCACCACTACCCTCACGAGCATAACTATCATTATTACCATAATCACTACCACAATTAGTTATCACCACCATCATTATAATTATACTCATCAATATTACCACTAGCAACACCATCATCATCACCACCACCACCA
Organism: Mus musculus; assembly: GCF_000001635.26. NCBI lineage: Eukaryota > Metazoa > Chordata > Mammalia > Rodentia > Muridae > Mus > Mus musculus. The sequence goes on from NC_000079.6 coordinate 36,761,974, forward strand.
TCACCACCACCACAATCACCAGTATCATCACCATCATCAGAATCCTCATTATCGCTATATATCACCACCAGCATGTAGCAGTAGCAGCACCATCATTATCCTTACTGACATCATTTTTTTTTCATCTGGATGAGTCTTGAGACTATGGATAAACTGGGAGATACTGTGGGAGGAAGTATAGAACTTCTCTGGGAAGAAAGAAAATTGTAAGTTTGAAGGGTTGTATATAGACAATTTCCATTGAGTTCCCTTGGGGGAAGTTGGGACCACAGCAGTCAATCACATGGAATCTGATTCAGGTCAGCTTTAATAAATTTCCTCATATTCAAAATGCCAAAGCATGAACTCTAGATAGAATAAAGAATAGAATATCATGAGATTAGTCTAATATCTCAGAAGGAAGTAAGCTCTTTCATATTAGACAAGCCAGGCAGAATCTAGATGACCTAAAGACATTTCACGTGCTTTAATATGCATATACAAGAGAAGATTGTGTGTGTGTGTGTATGTGTGTGTGTGTGCGCGCGCGCGCGCGTGTTGTCTGTGCTCTCTTGTAAGGACTTTGGCAAATTCAGAGTACATGATAATTCGTCGTGGTTGGAATGGCAAAGCTGTGATAGCCTATGTCAATAGTTCTTGACTAGATCAGGGATCACTTGCGAGTGACTAGAGACATTTTTTGTTGTCACTCTGAAGGAAGGATACTACTGGCACATGAAAGTAGATAACTGCATTTTCTTTGTTCTGCAAGATGAAGAACCGTCTCCACCAGCAAGAGCTATGCAATGTTTATCGTGCTGAGATTCTGAAACACTGTTCTATTCTTAGGAAGTGTGTCATTTTCTGGTTGAGAAGTGAAAAGAATTTTGGATGGCTAAACAGTTGGCTCACATTCACCAGGTAGGAGTTTCCTCATCTAGAAGGCAAAGATTCCTGCCTAATGGGCCATTTTCATGGCAGTGGTTCCTTATTTTCTTCAAAGAATCTTTGAAGTCAGTAAAACTTGTGAAGAAACACCTTGAAAATGTTTATGAAACTCAGTTTCCCTTGCTTTTCAGTGGACTGTGTTGAGCACACCTTAGGTTTAGCCTGCTTTCTGGGTATCATGATGTTTGGAGTGCTGAGGATAAATACAGAGGATTGATGCAGTCTAGATTTCCCCCTGAGATAGCTTGTATGTGCTCAGCCCAGGGAGTGGCACTATTAGAAGGTGTGGAAATCAGTATTCTGCTAGCAGCCTTCAGATGAAGATGCAGAACTCTCAGTTCCTCCTGCACCATGCCTGCCTGCATGTTGCCATGCTCCTGCATTGATGATAATGGACTGAACCTCTGAACCTGTAAGCCAGCCCCAGCTAAATGTTGTCCTTTTAAGAGTTGCCTTGGTCATGGCATCTGTTCACAGCAGTAAAACCCTAACTAAGACATGCCCCCCCCCCAGTGGCTAGTTTATCTACTTTATACAATGCTTATTAATAGTTATGGTGACCATGAAACCAGTTTTCCCAGAACAGTCGTAGTGGCTTATAGTACTCTGGTTCCAATCAAAAGCATCCTGGCTTAAAGACTAGATCATATGGTACCATAATTTCCAACCATCAATAGCTTGGTGATCCATTTGCACCCTTTAAAAAATATCTATAGTCCAAGTTGTGTCCATTTAAAGAAAACAAGCTTCCAATAGTTTATGGTTTGATTCATCAGTTCTCCCCGCTGTACATCATTGAATAACTTCTCTAGAATAGAAATATCTTCTGTGCCACAAGCCCCTCCTCTTATGCCAACTAGCCACATTTTAGGGTTGTTTGTGTAGACTCTGGAGCTTGAGCTTATGGCCACACATAAAACTGAATGACTTGCAGAGGACCTCATGCTGGTCCATTGTCCAACTCAACAACACATTCCTACCAAACAGCTCCTCTGATACTCCACACTGAGCGGGAGAGCACTGGTTTTTACATCTCTTTGTCTCTGTTTCTGTGTTACGGGGTAATTCGCAATACTCTTTGCTCATCATTTCTCAACTCCATCTCCTAGACCACTGTCCTTGCTTCCACTTTGGTTCCCCCAAAGAGACAATTTTGAAACAATTTCACTGGTTTCCTGAAGGACATAAAAATGATAGATCTGATTAGGCAAATCCATATTTTAAAAACCCGATATACAGTGCTTCAACATTGAATACTTTTAGCAGAGAATAATATCTATTCTATGGAGTTTCTGGCCATAAAGACTATAAAGCAGCTCTGATTTGTTTAGGTGATGTGTTTTTCTTGCAGTATGTTGTTCTACATTGTCCTCTTCTCAGCTCTTTGGGGGAGTTGTTTGTTCAGCAAGTGCTATGTATAGTAAATTGCCATATGCATTTATGTTCCTATATAAATAATGAACAGTTCTGCATCCACAGACACGGTGATAGCTACAGCAATAATATATATCCCTTATTTTCCAGCAGAAAGATGTACAGAAGAGTTTTTACCTTGCTTCAGCAGATGAGATTTATCAGATTTGGCCATGACCTTATTTTTCTTCCTGGAAAGAGTAGTATAACCATTCATGTGATTGCTTGGAAAACATGCTAGTTGCTTAGAATGAAAAAGGGGGGTGGTGTGTTATTTTAGATTTTGAGATGAATCCCATTTAATACACTCCCAAATTTGAGATTTGTATGTTAAATAATTAGGAGATTTCTTTCCCGTTTCTCCTCTGTCTTCACAGTATAACACACATGTATTGTCAGAAGAATGGACTGGGTAACTTACCATCTGTCTGACCTCAAGCAGGTTACCTAATCTTCTCAGTTCTCATTCTATGCTATTTTGTGTGTGATGCTAGGAATTAAACCCACAGCTTTACATATGCTATTAACATAATCTATTTTTTAAATCAAAAGTGTCCCATCTCAAACAGTGGATTCCAGGGCACCCTAGTTTTGACCAATCCAATTGACACCTCGATGATTAGCACTCTGCTTCTGAGCTACACTTCCAGCCCACTCACATGCTTTCTGAGGCCGACAGCCTTTCTGATAAGGTCATTGTGGCAGTAGATGAGACAGGACATATACATGTCTAGCAGCAGGACAGAGAAACCCAGAATAACGGAGCAATTTTGCTTTGTAGCTGTTTCCATCTTCCCACCTCTATACACCACACAATTCTATCGTCATCCTCTGTTCAAGCACTCGTCCTCAGTGCTGGATGGTAACCTGCTTCATGGCAGGAACTAAGCTGTTTCTCAAGTAGCTCTCAAGGTGAGCTTAGCGGCTAGTAGGCATTTTAACACACACACACACACACACACACACACACACACATACACACACACACACTTTTTGTTTTCTTTTGAGATAAGGTCTCACTTTGCAGCTGAGGCTGCTTTTAATGTGGTCCTCCTGCCTCTGTCTCCCAAATCCTGGGATTGCAGGTATGTGTATACCTGATTCCAGAATTCTGAGTGTGGCAACTTACTGTTATTTTTTTCTATCTACACTGGATAGGGGTGGTAGGGATGAGAGAGGGTAGAGAGTGAACGTTGTTAAGTGTGTGGTCATACAATTGTTTAGGAATGAAATAATAATAATAATAATAATAATAATAATAATAATAATAATAATAATAATAAATAAAACAAAGAAAGCTCACACTGAAAAATCCTAAATTTTGAAGTATTCAAAATTGCCCACTGACAAAGCAAAATTAGTTGCCGACATCGTGTATACTGGGTGGTGCATCCAACAGTGGTGAGTTGACAATCTAGAAGTTTGTGAAGATTTCCTCTATATTAACAAGATTCTCTTGTCCACAGGCATTGGCTTAAAACTCTCCATGTTAGGTAACTCTTCATGTATAGGTAGTCAACAGCTGACCGATGTGTCTTTGGGACCATACTAATATTAACGCTGATACTTCTAATAATGATCCTAAAAACAGATCTAATTCATGGTATCATGGACCAGGTCAGGCATGTCTGTGTCAGTCATGGGCTGTGTAACTATGGCTACTTTTGTGTACACATACGGGATAGGATCAAGATATTCCCACAGTCCTTTTGAAAAGACCTGACTCTTCCAATCCACTGTAACTGTTGGCACCTGGAATCCTTCTTTCCTATGTTCTTGCTCACATTTTGAAAAATAGGTCACATCTTATAATTCCAGATTTGAAGGTTATGGGAGTTATATGGACTTAACACTTTACAGCAGTGAACCAAAGATAGTTTCTTATGAATGTTTAATAATTCCTGACATTTTACTAAGGAAAAGAACATCAACAAAATGTAGCCTCGAATATAGAAGGCCACAGTTCCAGAAGGTCTTAATTGCATTGCAGACAGAAACACAAAATAATTGATATGTAGTAAGCTGTTTTCCAGAATGGTTAAGATACAACACTTTGTTATAGTGTGAGTATGACATGTCCCCTGTAGGCTCATAGGTTTAAACACTTGATCCTCAGCTAGTGGTGCTCTTTGGGGGAGCATTGTGGAATCTTTAGAGGGTAGGGTCTTGTAGGGGAGAGGTAGGTTTTAGGACCAATCTGTTTCTTAGTTTCCTGGTCCAGCAGCAAGTGAGGAGTCTCGGGTCACATGCTCTCCCTGTCATGCCTTCCCAGCAACGTGGACTGTGCCCCCTCAAAACTGTGAGCCAAAGTAAGTACCCCCTTAAGTTATTTCCTGCTAGGTCTTTAGTCATAGGGATGAGAGAAGTCACTAACGCATGTTCTGGTAAGATAGAAAGAGAGATGGCAGAACTTACCTTCCAAAGACTGGATTCAAGTTTACTAAACCCGAGCTAGATGAAATTTTCCCTCTGACAATATCAGCATTCTACAGATTTTCAAGTTTTAAATTATGAACATCTGTTAACATCAAGGATATGTAGGGAGAAGCTCTAATAATAGAGACTGTTTGCCTGTTGCCAGAGTGTTACAACAAAGAGCCTGGCGTCAGTGCAGGAACAATAGAACTGAGCAAACCAATTTGCATGACAGCCAGAAGGTTTCCAGAAATGCATCCTGTCTCGACAGACATCCTGCATCAGCACCCAGATCCTGTCTGGTATTAGATGCAATGTACTATATAGTCCCTCTGCTTTGTTTCCCAGATGGAAAGGCTCCAAGTGACTCTTGCCAACATGCCCCTTCCCTCTTGGTGTACTGAGCACAGGCAGAAGGCACAGGGAAGAGTGAGTTTTCTCTAGCCTCTGTAGTATAAGGAGACATATTATTCTGTGCTGCAAAGGCTCTAGATGAAACATATGACGACTAGACTCATCATATGGTCTGTGTTTTCACTTCTACTTCTACAATTTGGGTTGGCTTTAGATATCCTAGGATCACTTATGTCAATCCTAGTGATCATAGAGTTTAGCAATATATAGCCAAACTGAAAGAAGCCTGAAGTGGAAGGAGCAGGGATTGTTTTGGTTCTGTTGTGAATACCTGTAGGAAGAAGGTGTCGTTGTTGTTGTTGTTGTTTTTCTTTTTCTTTTTCAATTAGGTCCATTCAATTTAAATGGGTGTTAAATATCTTAGGGTGACTTTCTGTGAACCCCTGAGCATTCCAAAATAGAATACCTAGAGGATGTAGAATGGAAGCTTGCTGGGATTCCTGTGATAACGACCGAGGTCAGAGAAATGAGCTGTGTGGTGCACCGTGACCATGACTAGGAAGTACCACTTGGAATCTGCTCACTCTCCCCCCACACCAGTAGTTGTGAGCCTGCACAGCTGAGCATGTGGGTGGGTTAGAAGTAAGCAGATGGTGTGACCTGAGATGGCTCTGCGTGTAGTTGAAGCACCGAGTTTAGAGGACCCTCATCAATACACGTTATCTGGGTTGTGTGGATGGATGGAGCCCATGTAACGGGAGAGCTGAGTGATCTGCATGTGGCCAACTGGTCAGTACAAGCAGCAATTTCTTGTCAAAGGAAAGAGTCAGACTACCCAGCAAATGCACAAGCCCAAAGTCCCCCACTTGGAATGACAGATACACACATAAATGAAAAAGATAAAAACAAACCATGTTCCTTCCATGCTATTCTCTCCCTGGAATTTTAAGCAGCTGGAGGAAAAGGAAAATAGACTGTGTTAGCAAGAAAACAATCATCAGTGACATTTTCAGGAGGAATGGGATATTAGCTGAGCACCGATACAGATGCGAGAAAGCACAGTGCCTAGCATGCCACACTTATCTTGTGAGCTTCTTCGTACTTGCAGACACAGATCTAAAAAAAATGATTCTGCTTCTCCTAAGCAGAGGTTTCTTATTTATTACTTATGGTAATTGCTAGTCAAGATGATTGTGGTAGTCACCGTAGCTGTTTAAGCATAAGGTAAGTGCTATCAGGTTAAGTATGAAACATCCATGCTACGATTTCCAGAATATCCGCAGGATGCTGTTCCATCAATAGACCCTGGCCAGGGTTGCAACAAGGGCACAAGCCTCTCTCTTTGGGCAATTTTGCACTATACCTTCTACTACAGAACTTTCTGAAGAAGGGCTTTCTCCTGGCAATGTCAGGAATATAATGATGGTCTAAGAGAGAGAAACAGAGGACCTTTAGATGTATAGGACTCAGACATGAACACCTCCCAAGGCTGAGATGCCAACTGTGTGGCTTCTGCCTTTTATCCATATACCATCTACTAGGCTAACCATTTTCTCTCTCTGCACATGTGATGTTGGTGTCTCATGCACCGCATTCGGCCATGCACGTTCTGAACTTTTATGAGTCCCTACAAAATGTTTCACAGAAGTAAAGTGGGTGACATTGCAATTTTATGGGCATCCATAAAATGCATTTTATAAGCATTTGGGTAACGAATCAGCCTTTTAGAGCTCTCAAAATTTGTCCTTTTACAAAGAAGATGTGACTTATCCAATTTTTGAAGAAATGACTAAACTTCTGAGAGGATACTTGATGTTTCCAGACTGTCATTCTGTAAGTAATACTGATATGGTTCAAAGTCTATGCCGTCAAAGAATGAGCACAAAGAAAGCTATTTACTGCCCCAAATCACAAGGTGCTGGTTTATTGATTTTCAATGTGCTCTTAATGCTATGAAAAATGTTTCTGATTTCATGTGCACGATCACAGTGTCTAGCTTTGATTTTGGAGTAACATTTTTGATACAACTAGCTGATGTCTTCACAACATCCTTACCCCTCATGTTCTATGCAAATGAATACATCCACTAATCATATTCTTGTATGTATGTCTTAGTTAGGGTTTTACTGTTGTGAACAGACACTATAACCAAGGCAACTCTTATAAGGACAACATTTAATTGGGGCTGGCTTACAGGTTCAGAGGTTCAGTCCATTATCATCAAGACAGGAGCATGGCAGCATCCAGGCAGGCATGGTGCAGGAGGAACTGAGAATTCTACATCTTCATCTGAAGGCTGCTAGGAGAAGACTGGCTTACAGGAAGCTAGGATGAGGGTTTTAAAGCCCAAACCCACAATGACACACCTACACTAAGAAGGCCACACTTCCAAATAGTGCCATTCCCTGGGTTAGGCATACTCAAACCACCACAGTGTACTTTCCCATAGACCAAGTTAAAAAAAATCAACCACAATTAATTATAAAGCCACACATTAGAAGCATCTCAAACATATTTAATTTCTGACAAAGTTTAAAATGGAATTAAAAATTTAAAATTATAAACACTTGTATATTATATAATCTAAACATGAAACATACAATGATGTATGTACAATATATTAATTTAATTTTCCTCTGTGTAACAACAGTCTGCAAACACACCACCATTAGGACCTTAGAGAGTCTCATTTTGTGTGCATTTATATATGTATTTATATATATATATTTAAAATATTTGCTTTTCTTATTTATGTTTATGTGTATGTGGGTGTATGTTCACTCTGTGACTATATGTGCATGTATGTGTGAGTACCGGAAGAGGCCCCTTAGAGCAAGAGTTATGAGTCATGTGAGGTGCATAACGTGTGACTGGGAACTGAACTCTGGTCCTCTGCAAGAGTAGTAAAGTGCTCTTCACTGATGAGCTATCTCTGCAGCCTCATCCATTTAAAAAGCTGTTTTGAGATGAAAATATACTTATATAATTCCTCCCCCCTCCTTCTCCCTTCCAGACCCTTCCATGTACCTACCTCTCTTTCAAATTCATGGCCTCTTTTTCTTTAATTGTGTGTGTGTATTCACAAATAAATAAATACAACTTGTTCAGTCTAGACAATGTTATTTGCAGGTATACAGTTTAATACACATATACGTTTTGTTCTTAGGACATACTGAAAAGTGGTCTTGAGTTTAGTGTTGCGGAGGGTAGAGTTACTGTGACCCTCATTAACATTAAGTATTACCAGGCCTAGAGAAGGATGCATTTTTGAATTTCTGTCAGGCACTGATTAATTTTTTGGGGATGGGTGGATGGTTGGTTGGTTATTTTGTAGGGGTCTATGTATATGTTGACCTTATTTGTTATAGTAAAATGAAGTACTTCTGAAGACGAAAGGTTTCTTTTGGTTTAGAGGTTTGGAGATTCCATTCACAGATTTAGCTGGCCCTGTGGCTTTTGTGCTCTGGTAAGATATCATGGTACAGAGCCATTTATTTTGTGGGTAGGATGTGGAAGAAAAGGAGTCCCTTTCTGGAGCTCTTCCTCAATGCCCTAAGGGCCTTCCACAAGGCTCCACTTCCTAAAGGAACGATCAGCTCTCAACAGTGCCCAGACAGACCTGGAGGTTATCATCCTGAGGGAGGTAATCCAATCACAAAAGAACTCACATGATATGCACTCACTGAAAAGTGGATATTAGCCCAGAAACTTAGAATACCTAAGAAACAATTTGCAAAGCACATGAAACTCAAGAAGAAGGAAGACCAAAGTGTGGATACTTCATTCCTCCTTAGAATGGGGAACAAAATACCCATGGAGGGAGTTACAGAGACAAAGTTTGGAGCTGAGATGGAAGGAAGGACCATCCAGAGACTGCCCCACCTGGGGATCCATCCCATATACAACCACCAAATCCAGACACTACTGCATATGCCAGCAAGATTCTGCTGACAGGACCCTGATATAGCTGTCTCTTGTGAGGCTATGCCAGTGCCTGGCAAATACAGAAGTGGATGCTCACAGTCATCTATTGGATGGAACACAGGGTCCCCAATGGAGTAGCTCGAGAAAATACCCAAGGAGCTAAAGGGGTTTGCAACCCTATAGGAGGAACTACAATATGAACTAACCAGTACCCCCAGAGCTCATGTCTCTAGTTGCATATGTAGCAGAAGATGGCCTAGTCAGCCATCATTGGGAGGAGAGGCCCTTGGTCTTGTGAAGATTATATGCCCTCATATAGGGGAATGCCAGGGCCAGGAAGCAGGAGTGGGTGGGTGGGGGAGCAGGGCAAGGTAGAGTATAGGGGACTTTTGGGATGGCATTTGAAATGTAAATGAAGAAAATATCTAAAACAAACAAACAAATAAACAAACAACAGTGCCAAGACAGGGACTAGCTCAGGACATTTGAAATCTAAGGCACACAGCAGTTTTGGATGGTTTCCTCCTGCACTATATGTCTTTTCTAGCCTGATGCTTCCATTCCCTCTTTTTTAGAGCTAGAGCGTCATGTGTATATCCTTGGTCTTTCTGGTTCAGTTTCTTTGCATACGCTTCCATGAAAACATTTTCATTTTAAACAAACTTTACTTTCTCAGTTTTAAAGTGTGTATGGCATCTACATAATCTCAAACGTTAAAAAAAAAACCCAAAAGCTGTACAGTGAACACCTTTCTCTTGCTTCCCTCATGACTGTCCTCTTAGTTCCTGCCTCCGAACCAACTGTGGCCATCACAGCTGCCCAATGGGCATTTCTAGACTTCAGTTTTGTGTACTGAAGCAAATGCAAACACACATGTCTCTTTTTACTTTTTCTGTTCATAAAATGTGGGAAGTTGCATACAATTTCTATATCTTGTTTTCTGTGTTCTGTGTTGCTCCTGTTCTAAGATGACATCTGCCTTTGTAGCTCAGACTGGCCTGGAACTCAACATGCAGCCCGGGCTAGCCTTGAACGTAAGGTTCTCTTGCCTTAGCCTCTCAAGGGCAGGGGTTATATACTTCTTTATTTGATATTTCAGAGTTCTTTCCACTCCAGTACTTAGTGAATTCTATTATCTTTGAACCCACAGAGGGTCTTGATAAGAAAACTATTTACCATTCAAAATTGTAAAACTAATTTTCTATTTGTCTGCTGTTTAGATAGTTTTAATTTTTATGGCATGCATTTTATCAGTCCAGAGGGTATTGCTGTGAAGCTCGAATCTCACATTTTTTCCCAAGTGGGAAGCCAGTTGCCTCAACAGTGTTTAGAGAATAATCCATCTTTTTCTAATTTATTTGAAATGCCATGTTACTCTAGAATAAATTCTTATAAACACCCTTGTCTGTTTGAAGAAAGTCTCTATTCTGTTTCACTGATTGATTTGTCTGGGCCAGGCTGGCACTGTAAAGTTTTAATTTCCCCACTGTTCAAATGGATTTTGTTAGCCAGTGAGGAAAATGACCTTTTTTCCTTAATTATTTCCAAAAAAAATTTTTTTATTACTTTCTTGTGTTTTATCTTATGGGTGATCTTTACCACTAATTAGTCAAGGTCAAAAATCTTTTGTTATAATGTTGGAGTTGCAATAAATTTATAGGAAAAGCCATGAATAAATTGTGTTCTTATGCTGGCTTCCATGTGGAATATAAAATGTCCGCTGATTGACATTGTTTTGGTCCAACTGTGTAATCTTTCCACTTTCTCTATAGATTAATTTTGAGACACCTCAAGTATCTCTGGGCATTTATTATAGGGGATTATTTCTCTCTGTCCTCATTATATACCTTGCTGGTTACTTGTGCATTCGTTTGCATCTGATTTTTTATAAACTGATCTATTTTGTTGCTTTAGTTTTTATTAAAGGATATTCCAAAACATGTGCCTGCATGCATGCACACACCACAATGTGCAATGCATCCCTGGGCTTTTGCCTAGCCAAATAACCATCACACCACAACCAATTCTTTACTGTTCTCTACCAAATCTAGCTGTGAAACCTAGGTATTTCATTTCAGAATGCATTTATGAAAGATGAGGGTTGTCTCTTAAAAGTATAAATATAATGTGGTATCATAGCTGAATAATGGTGGCAATAATCCCTTGATATCATCAAATACATTCATAACAGACATGTCCTCTGTTTTCTACAAATATTCTTTTTGTTGGTTGGGAGGTGATGGCACATGCCTTTAACCCCGGTACTCAGGAGGCAGAGGCAGGAGGATCTCTGAGCTCAAGGCCAGTCTGGTCTATAGTACTGCCTGTATATGCATGGGGTGGAACCATCTATGGGAGGATGGGTAGTCCCTCAAGGCCTGGATCCACAAAGGAAACTGACTCTCACAATAGCCATCAACTGACAATGGATCCTCAGATAGGAGCAGGGCTTCATGATCCTCAGTGAGAACCATTTTCATTACTGTTTCAGTGTCATTGTTTACTATTAATCTATTTAAATTGGTTGTAAATTACAACTTTAATTTTGGTAGGTCATGCATTTTTTTTCTAAATTCGTCCATTTCTTGTAAATATTCTGTCTTTTGGAATATGTATGTTTGATCTTTTTTTCTTTTTCTTTTTCTTTTTTTTTTCTTGAGATAGGGTCTCTCTGTGTAGCTATGGCTATCCTGAAACTTGCTCTGTAAATCAGGCTGGCCTTGAACCCTGAGAGATTTACCTACATCTGCCTCTTGAGTGATGGGATTAAAGGTGTGTGCCACCCCCTGGTTAGTCAAACTATTCTTCAGGGATCTGGGTGTCACTGGAGTCTGTAGTAGAATCTCCATTCTTAGCACTAATTTCACTGATTTGTGTTCTTTCTCTTTATTTTGATTAGTTAGACTAAGGGTTTGCTAAGCTTGGTGATCTCCAAAGAATTAATTCTTTGTTTAATTCTATTTTTTAATTCTCAATTTTATTAATTTTTATCTTTATCTCTGTTGGTCCTTGCCATCTACTGAATTTGGGTTAGAATTCTTCTTCTTCTTCTTCTTCTTCTTCTTCTTCTTCTTCTTCTTCTTCTTCTTCTTCTTCTTCTTCTTCTTCTTCTTCTTCTCCTTCTCCTTCTCCTTCTCCTTCTCCTTCTCCTTCTCCTTCTCCTTCTCCTTCTCCTTCTCCTTCTCCTTCTCCTTCTCCTTCTCCTTCTCCTTCTCCTTCTCCTTCTCCTTCTCCTTCTCCTTCTCCTTCTCCTTCTCCTTCTCCTTCTCCTCCTCCTCCTCCTCCTCCTCCTCCTCCTCCTCCTCCTCCTCCTCCTCCTCCTTCTCCTCCTCTTCCTCCTTGATGCTTTTTAATGTGAGCACCTACAGCTCTCAATACTCCTCTTAGACCTCTGCTGTTCTGCAGAGGTTCTGTCAGGTCCTCATCTAAGTTTTATTTAAATAAAATCATCTTTTACTTTCCTCTCTGACTTCCTCCATGACTGACTTTTTATTTAGAAGTATGTTTTTCAGCCTCTGAGTGTTCATGTGGCTTTTAAGGCTGTTCTTACTGTTGAGTTCTAGTTTCATTCACTGTAGTCTGAAATACTGGGGTTTACTTAAACTTTTTTGGTATTTGTTAAGGCTTGCTTTGTGACCTATATTGTTTTCAAGATGATGATGATGATGATGATGATTTTGCCATTATATGAAGATATGTACTCTATATCTCTTGGGTGAGACTATTCTGCATATGTCTGTTAAATTCAGTTGTCTGGGTAAAAGTTTACTTTTGAAGTTTCTTTGGTGATTTTTACTTTGGAAAGCATATCTGAGTGAAGAGTGGATATTATATACACTGTTAGTTTTTCAGTATCCATTTTGTCTCTTATGCTGAAAAGTGTTTATTTTATAAAGTCGGGAGCCCAAGGCTTTATGCATAGTTATAATTCCTATATAGGTTTTGGGGGAGGAGTGAAGAAAGGATTTATTTGGCTTAAACTTCCACATCGCTATTCAGCCTCAAATAAGGTCAAGACAGGATCTCAAGAAGGGTGGAAACCTATAGACTGGAGCTGATGCAGAGGTTATGGAGGGATGCTGATTACTAACTTGCTCCTTGTGGCTTACTCAACTTCTCTCTCTCTCTCTCTCCTTCTTTAAAAAAATTATTTTCTTATTTATTTATTTTTGTTTTCAGTATATCTCTACTCAGTTTCACTCCCCCTTCTCCCAGTCCCCCTTCCTCTTCCCCAGGCCAACTTCTCCATTTCCCTTCAGAAAAGACCAGTCTTCCCAGGGATATCAGCCAAATAAGGCATAACGAGATACATTAAGATGAGGCACAAAGCCTCACACCAAGGCTGGTGAGGCAACCCAGTAAGAGGAGAAGGGGCCTAAGAATACATGCAAGAGTCAGAGCACACACGTTTTCCACATTCTTGATGAATTGTTCCCTTTATAAGAGGTAGTAACAATATTTATCTCTTTTTTCATTTTTTATTAGATATTTTCTTCATTTACATTTCAAATGCTATCCCGAAAGTCCCCTATACCCGTCCCCCGCCCTGCTCCCCAACCCACCCACTCCCGCTTCCTGGCCATGCATTCCCCTGTACTGGGGCATATGATCTTTGCAAGACCAAGGACCTCTCCTTCCAATGATGGCTGACTAGGCCATCCTCTCCCACATATGCAACTAGAGACACACACTCTGGGGGGTATTGGTTAGTTCGTATTGTTGTTCCTCATATAGGGTTGCAGACCCCTTTAGCTCCTTGGTTACTTTCTCTAGCTCCTTCTTTAGGGGTCCTGTGTTCCATCCAATAGATGACTGTGAGCATCCACTTCTGTATTTGCCAGGCACTAGCATAACCTCACCAGAGAGAGCTATATCAGGGTCCTGTCAGCAAAATCTTGGAAGATTCTGAATTGTCCTTTCTTTTATCTCTTATGACTAGTTTTGGTTTGAAGTATATGTTATCAGATACAAGAAGACTACATTAGCTTCTTTGAGGCTTCTATTTACTTTGTAGTTGGCTTTCAAATTTTGATTCTCAGTTTATGGATACACTTGCTGCTTACCTTGTTTTTTTTTGTAGATAGCTGATAGTTGAAGCTTATGCCTTAACCCTGTTAGTCTGCATCTTTCACTTGGCTAAGTAAGGCATTTATTTTCAAGGCTACCATTGAGAGCATCTTGCTATTACCAATGATTCTGTTGGATGTTGTTCTGGTTGTTTGGTTTATTGATAGTTCTTTCTAACTCTTTTGAAGCTTGCTGTTTTGCTGTGTTGGACATGATTTGCTCTTTGTTGGTCTTTGTTTGTGTTCCTCTCATGTAATAGAGTTTTTTCCTGTGTTCTCATGGATGAAATGTTCTTCTGTGTATGGTATTCTCTTATCAGTTTTCTACAATGGTGGGTCAGCTGTCTTTAACTTTTGCTTATCTTGAAATATTGTTTTCTCCACCTTTTGGACAATAACTTTATTGGTTATAGCAATCTCATTTGATAATTATTTGTATTCAGGGCTTGAAAAATATTATTTCCCACTTTTCTGGATTTTAGGGCTGCTTATAAAAGGTATGGTATTATTCTGATTTTTCCACCTCTGTATGTGAGTTGGTATTTTTTATTACAACTTATAGTGTGTATGTATGTGTGTGAGTGTGTGTGTGTGTATGTATGTATTTGCTTTGTATTTTTGACTATTGTGTGCTGTGAAGAGATTCTCTGGTCATATCTACTTGGACTTTAAAATGCTTCTTGTATTTTGATGTCGACCTCTTTAGTTTTGTGAAATTCTCGGTGATAATTTAATTGAATAGATTGTATACGCCTATAGATTTAACCTCAGCTCTTTCTTGAACCTCATTGACCTTTAGGTTTGGCCTGGTAGACGTCTATCTTAGAAGTTTTGGGTTTGCTCATTAATTTTTAAAATATATGTCTGTATATATTATCATCTCAACTTTGTCTACCATTTTAATAATTTACTACTAAAATAGGTCACTACTACATCCCATCCCTGAGATTCATTCTTCTGTTTTGCCTTTGTTGATTTCCATTGTCTTTTCAATTTGATTTAGTTATCCATTTCTGTTTGTTTTTTTTTTTCAGTGTCTCAATTTTCTTGCTGATATTTTTCTTTCATGTTTCAGTATTTTTCTCCCAAGTAATTGATTATTTCATCCTCACTGGCAGCTTTTTGTTGTCTAGGACCTGAGTTGATTTCCTTATCCATGTATTCAAGACCATTACATGGTGTCGATCTTGTTTTAGAAGCAGGGTTCTAAATATTTTCCTAGCATTTAATCTCGTTCATTATCTTTGCTTTTTTACACTGAGAAGCTGCGAGCTTGTGTGGTGTGGTAGTGAGCACTGTGGGGAGTGTGTGTGTGTGTACTTGTATGTGTTATGTTTCCTGTATTTGTTGGGATGAGTATATCCCTCAGTTTTAGGCCTCCTCTTTCCCTGATGTTTTTGTTTATTGTATGTGTGTCTTCCTTGTGGGTTGTCTTTGCTTGGATTTATGTTCAAAAGGAACATTAGCTTTAGTAACAACTATGATGGTTTGACATACCTACACTTTTCTAATTTGTTTGTTTTTGATCCTCTTTCTATATTTATGCGGGGATTCTGGAAGAATCATAGCTGTTATTGTTTCTTAACTTAACCAAAATGTGTGGTTTAAAGAAGTTTTTCAGTTAAGCCTTATGGACTTTTTTGGAGATGGAAAGATCATACCATCTGTTTTTTTTTCTTTTTCTTTTTTCTTTTTTTATTTCTGAGCTCTGATTCATTCTTATATTGTTCTATTACCTGACCTTGTCCTGGAGTTCCAAACCTCCCCAATTTCACTGAAGATTCCAGTAGTAATAGTCAATACGCTTTGCCGTTTTCAGTTCCATTTTAATGTACACCCATCACTTAGATTGCTCAGATACTTTATTTTTTAATCTGCATTCTTTAAATAAAAAAGCAGGCTACTCAGTGTGAGAAGATGCTCTGGCTTCTGCCAATCATCTTGTGGATCCCTCTGTTCTCCTGGTGGTCTTCTTACCCTCCTCCTGCTCAGCAGTGGCCAGTAGCTTCTGAGGGAAACCCAGATCAGGGTTGGCTGTAAGAATGGCTCTGCAGCTACCTTTTGAGATCCACCAGCTGGGAGCCCTGTGGGAGACACCTGGTAAGGGGAGTGAGAAATAATGGAGACTTCATCAAACATGGTGATGTGGTTTTGATTTCTTGCTATTACTTATCACAGTGTTGACTCTACAATCATGTCTCCATCATTCTTTCCCTCTGTCCTTCCTTTCCTTCTTTCTCTTTTCCCTCTTTCCTTTCCATTTGGCCCAAGGAAGCCAGTTTGGAGCAGGTTTCCTGGTACATGCCTGTAATCATAGCTATTTGCATGGCTAGGGCAGAAGGATTGCAAGTGCAAGGTCTGCCTGGGCTACAGAGAACAAGTCAAAGGCAGCCTGGGAAACTTTGGTTTTCAAGATAAGAAGCAAAACACGGGTTGAGAAATAGCTCAGTGGTTGGACACTTATCCCAGGTTCAATCATCAGCATTGAAAAAATGTCAAATAAAACAAAGCCACAACAACCACACTCCCTCAAACTAATCAGAGTTTGAGCAAAAATAAGGACATGTTAGGATTATAATGTTGAATTTCTTCTAGCATTTATATATACACATACATGCACACACAAACACGCACACTAATACATACTCAAACACACATTCACACACACCCATTCACTCATGTGTATGCATACATACACACACTCACACACATTCAGAGAGACAGACACACACACAGACACAGAGACAGACAGACAGACACACGTGAGCACACGCACACACAGAGACAGAGATATAGAGATAGCTATTTATGTAACCAATATGTATACACTCATTAGTACTTAGATGTGACAGATTCATTGTAATATACCTCAGAATTGATATTGACAGGCCAGTGTTTTGAAACACCCTAGAGTTGAAAACCAATGAGTTCATATAACATAGCATATTGCATGTTACACATTTTATGTTCTTCATCATCATGTTAGAAATGCTGTCAATTGAAGAACATCTGTCATTTTTCCTGATGAACTTGGGCACAAAAACCCTTACGCAAAACTTCCAAGATGTGACCTCTTTGTTGACTGAATTAATAAGATTACCAGAATTGCTTTGTATTTGATCAAATGTGATAGTCCTTATAGTCTTCTCCACAACATTTCAAAGCTGAACTACAAGAAAAATGTTACTCATTTAGTGACTTGTGATGAGGACCTTTTGGGCTGGCATTCAAATGATCATGTTACAATGTAATATAGCTGTTTACTGTGGTTATGGCAATACCAGGCAAAGCCTAATATTAGTATAAATATTACTTCAGTTATGGCCTGGTGTTATATCTTTAGATTATGATCTAGATGACTTGACATGTTTAGATACCATGATGCATAGATAGACTGAGATCTAAGAATGTCTTAGTGGATGTTCTCAGGTTAACTGGGGAATTATTTCACAGATAAAGATGAGAGTGGACCCTCTTCTTCCTCGGTCTCAGCCTGGTACGTGAGAAGGGCACACTTTTATCATCCCCTTTCCTCTTTTGGCTTTTGAGTTCTTCTCTGGAAAGGCTGATGAAATGAGGGCATTTTATTTGTCTTTAAAAAAGACAACACGCCAAGTGTCCTTAAAGATGGCTGTGCTCCTGAATCATTAAAGGCCAGTGGAGAGGCTGCAATGATATATGCTGTTTCTTGACATTCCATAACATTGCCCTTCACTGCAGCTGCCAAAAGTGAGCAGCTGCTTCCTGCATTCCCCTGGCATTTCCCAGCTTCGCTCAAAGAGGTCAGCTCTGTTTTCTCATTACGGATCTTTCCACCGGCTGAGCATCTGGATTCATCATCTTTCTGTATCCTAACTCGACATTTTCTTTACCTCCACATTGACATGATAGACATCTGGGACTACCTATGACAAATACTGTTCCCAAGAGTGACCCCTGGGACTAAGCCCAAGAGGTTTAACCCCCAGACACTCAGCCCCGTGATGTATGGATTGTGGTATTTTTCCAATGAGTCAGAATTTAGCCTGGCTTTTGAGGACACTGATCAGAGAAAGAGTTGAAGCGCTGGAGGTCTACCATTTCCTTCTCTTTCACCCAGTTTCTGACATTTGACAGAAGTCATGTACCTAAAGGTGAGGAATAAATATGGCCCCGTCTGCTTTTGTTCATAGTAAAATCCATACTGTAGAGTGGCTGAATGGTGTCACCAGAGTCATAGAGTGATGACTGAACAGCAGCCATTGTTTCTTTGAACATGTGTAAATACAATTGAAGTGAAAATCTCCCCTTTAAATAACTTGAGTTGAAGATCAGTAATGCAACTCCCCTTCATAGAACCAAGCTGAGGGCCTGCTTCCCCTGAGTCAGGCCATGGGGTCATTCTGGAGATGGGCAATAAGGGTTGAATCTGAGGGATCCAAGACCACATGAGAGTAGGGTAGACCTGAAGGCATTGGGACCCTCCTGGACTGCTTCTGAAAAGGCTTTTGAGCTTTCAAATATTTTCTTATGTCTTGATGGTGTTTTGTTATCTTTGTATGTTTCCTTTTTTCCTTCTTAACTTGTTTTAGACTTTATGCTACTATTAATAGTCAACTCTGTTATAAAAGTCATGAAATAGAAAAATCATCAAATCGAACTCCTTTTTAGGCGGTTGCCCCAGCTCACCATTTCAGTCCAATTCCCAACATTTGCCAACATAGATCCAAATTCATTGAATTAATGAAGTCCCAGGAATATGATATCCTTTCTGATTTCTCTGTGCCTTTCAATTAGTTTCTTTTGGAAAGGGTTTGTTGACTGATTGATTGATGGATTGATTGATTGATTGATTTTTGAGTCTAGTCTGACTCCTGAGTTCAAGTGGCCTTTTCTCTTCCTGCTTTTGAAATAACAGAGACTAGAGGCCCAAGCTTATGGCAGTCAATGTATTCCTTCCATTACCTTCGCAACCAACTCTCCTTTCATCTGGACTATGCACATCACCACATGGGAGAAAGCTCCCTTCTCAGTGTGTCCTAACTTTTTGAGGCACCATTGCATGAAGATGGTTTCTACCATTGATCCTAGATGGCGCAACTGTGGCAGACACCGAAACCAAATTAGTGCAAAGAAGAGAGGGAGGAAGGAAGGAAAAAAGGAAGAAGGATGTCTTAGGTTTTTACTGCTGTGAACAGACACCATGACCAAGGCAAGTCTTATAAGGACAACATTTAATTGGGGCTGGCTTACAGGTTCAGAGGTTCAGTCCATTATCATCAGGTTGAGAGCACTGCAGCATCCAGTCAGGCCATGGTTCAGGAGAAGCCGAGAGTTCTACATCTTCATCTGACAGCTGCTAGCAGAATACTCATTCCAGGCAGCTAGGATGAGGGTCTTAAAGCCCATGCCCACAGTGACACACCTACTCTAATAGGGCCACAACCTCTAATAGTGACACTCTCTGGGCCAAGCACATACAAACCATCACAAAGGACTAAAAGAGGTATTGCTACAGGGTCAGTCACTGCTGAAGGGAAAATTGGAAAGTGACATTTTTTTTTTCTTACCAGAATGTGAGATTTTTCTTTAGATCCATGTCCATATTTATTTTCCTCTTGTCTTTCTTCATTCCTTGAAATAAAGCCTCAAGGAATGCCTAAAATGTCTTGGGCACTTTTGGAGACAGGATAGGTGAGCAAGAGCAATGAGTCTGTTTATTCTGTAGCGCCTCAGGGAGGAGCTCCGGTTAGAAAGGAGGGGAAGCAATTTCAACCAAAAGAACAGAGAATTTGTTCCATCCTGGAACTGATGGACAAAATAAAAACAAATATGCTAAGGGGGTCTTGCCTGTAATAGCAAAATGTCCCAGAAGCGTCTACACACCTAGATTCTTGAATGACATCATGCAGTTGGATTTCAAAGTCACAGCTACATCCATGTTAATACTGTTTACACAAGGACAGAAATCAGTACAAAGGAGATTTTACTCCATGAGGATCTCATTAAAAGATGGATGCTCATGTAAAGAAGGCTTTAAGGTATCAGTGCATTGGGCTGGATATGCTTCTTACAGGCAATGCCTCTCACATATTGTCTAAGGACCCTCTGCATCTGAGTCACATGTTCTTTTTACTATTATTAAAATGCAGATTCTTGGGCTTTCACCCAGACTTACTGAACTCTGAATTTTATACATATTCTTTGCCGCTGGTCTTGGCATACTACCTTCTTACCTTGCACAGAAATGATCTGTGTAGGAACAATGCTTTCACAGGACAGATGGATTGTGGACTCCAGAGCCATGCCTTGCCTCCGGCCATGTTTCTTCAGTCAAGCAAGGACTGTGAGGTTTCATATTGCTGATAGGGATAGCTAAGACACTAGACATTTCTTCTCCAGTTTATCTATGAAGCAGAGGCTGGGATGGGATTGCAATTGGTCTAACATCATCCCTTTGAACTTCCAGAAGCCAGGAGACAAACATCTGGTTTCCTAGTAGGTTTTTTTGGGCTGTGCTGTGGACTTCCATAACAATCTCTGTTCAGTTTCTGAGAATCAGGAGAAGGCTAATTTAGTGGGTTTTTGCATTTAGTGGTCAGTAGGGGAAATGCAGGTCAGGAACAAAGGGAAGATACAGTCTCCCAGGGAAAAGATGATGCTGACATTCTCAGGCCATAGGGGAGACTTTCACCATTTTCAATGGAGTGCCAGTCTCCATTTTCTCCCTATCTTTGGTACCTAAGTATTGTATTTCAAGGATTTCAAGAAAATCAATATTAGAGCTTTTATTACTAGCAAATGTGTGTTCCTTACTATTTAAGTTGGTGATTTCTACACTGATAAGTCAGCCTTGTCAGGTTGGTTCTAGACAAGTGTTTCTCAGTTTGCATAAACTCTTTTTTTGTTGTTTTTTTAAATTAGGTATTTATTTCATTTACATTTCCAATGCTATCCCAAAAGTCCCCCACCCGCTCCCCTACCCACTCCCCCACCCACCCACTCCCACTTCTTGGCCCTGGTGTTCCCCTGTACTGAGGCAGATAAAGTTTGCACGACCAATGGGCCCCTCTTTCCACTGATGGCCGACTAGGCCATCTTCTGATACATATGCAGCTAGAGACATGAGGTCTGGGGGGTACTGGGTAGTTCATATTGTTGTTCCACCTATAGGGTTGCAGATCGCTTTAGCTCCTTGGTTACTTTCTCTAGCTCCTCCATTGAGGACTCTGTGAACCATCCAATAGCTGACTGTGAGTATCCACTTCTGTGTTTGCTAGGCCCCAGCATAGCATCACAAGAGACAGCTATATCTGGGTCCTTTCAGCAAAATCTAGCTAATGTATGCAATGGTGTCAGCGTTTGGAGGCTGATTATGGCATGGATCCCCGGATATGGCAGTCTCTAGATGGTCCATCCTTTCGTTTCAGCTCTCAACTTTGTCTCTGTAACTCCTTCCATGGGTGTTTTGTTCCCAATTCTAAGAAGGGGCAAAGTGTCCACACTTTGGTCTTCGTTCTTCTTCAGTTTCATGTGTTTTGCAAATTGTATCTTATATCTTGGGTATTCTAAGTTTCTGGGCTAATATCCACTTATCAGTGAGTACATATTGTGTGAGTTCTTTTGTGATTGGGTTACCTCACTCAGGATGATGCCCCCCAGGTCCATCCATTTGCCTAGGAATTTCATAAATTGATTGTTTTTATTAGCTGAGTAGTACTCCATTGTGTAAATGTACCACATTTTCTGTATCCATTCCTCTGTTGAGGGGCATCTGGGTTCTTTCCAGCTTCTGGCTATTATAAATAAGGCTGCTATGAACAGAGTGGAGCATGTGTCCTTCTTACCAGTTGGAATATCTTCTGGATATATGCCCAGGAGAGGTATTGCTGGATCCTCTGGTAGAACTATGTTCAATTTTCTGAGGAACTGCCAGACTGATTTCCAGAGTGGTTGTACAAGCTTGCAATCCCACCAACAATGGAGGAGTGTTCCTCTTTCTCCACATCCTTGCCAGCATCTGCTGTCACCTGAATTTTTGATCTTAGCCATTCTGACTGGTGTGAGGTGGAATCTTAGGGTTGTTTTGATTTGCATTTCCCTGATGATTAAGGATGTTGAACATTTTTTTCAGGTGTTTCTCAGCCATTCGGTATTCCTCAGGTGAGAATTCTTTGTTTAGCTCTGAGCCCCATTTTTTAATGGAGTTATTTGATTTTCTGGAATCCACCTTCTTTAGTTCTTTATATATATTGGATATTAGTTCCCTATCTGATTTAGGATAGGTAAAGATCCTTCCCAATCTGTTGGTGGCCTTTTTGTCTTATTGACGGTGTCTTTCGCCTTGCAGAAGCTTTGCATTTTATGAGGTCCGATTTGTCGATTCTCGATCTTACAGCACAAGCCATTGCTGTTCTATTCAGGAATTTTTCCCCTGTACCCATATCTTCGAGGCTTTCCCCTACTTTCTCCTCGATTAGTTTCAGTGTCTCTGGTTTTATGTGGAGTTCGATAATCCACTTCGATTTGACCTTAGTACAAGGAGATAGGAATGGATCTATTCACATTTTTCTACATGATAACCACCAGTTGTGACAGTGCCATTTGTTGAAAATGCTGTCTTTTTTCCACTGGATGGTTTTAGCTCCCTTGTTAAAGTTCAAGTGACCATATGCGTGTGGGTTCATTTCTGGGTCTTCAATTCTATTCCATTGGTCGACTTGTCTGTCACCATACCAGTATCATGCAGTTTTTATCACAATTGCTCTGTAGTAAAGCTTTAGGTCAGGCATGGTGATTCCACCAGAGGTTCTTTCATCCTTGAGAAGAGTTTTTGCTATCCTAGGTTTTTTGTTATTCCAGATGAATTTGCAGATTGCCCTTTCTAATTCATCGAAGAATTGAGTTTGAATTTTGATGGGGATTGTATTGAATGTGTAGATTGCTGTTGGCAAGATAGCCATTTTTACTATATTGATCCTGCTAATCCATGAGCATGTGAGATCTTTCCATCTTCTGAGATGTTCTTTAATTTCTTTCTTCAGAGACTTGAAGTTCTTATCATACAGATCTTTCACTTCCTTAGTTAGAATCACGCCAAGGTATTTTATATTATTTGTGACTATTGAGAAGGGTGTTGTTTCCCTAATTTCTTTCTCAGCCTGTTTATCCTTTGTGTACAGAAAGGCCATTGACTTGTTTGAGTTAATTTTATATCCAGCTACTTTATTGAAGCTGTTTATCAGGCTTAGGAGTTCTCTGGTGGAATTTTTAGGGTCACTTATATATACTATCATATCATCTGCAAAAAGTGATATTTTGACTTCTTCCTTTCCAATTTGTATCCTCTTGATCTCCTTTTGTTGTCTAATTGCTCTGGCTAGGACTTCAAGTACAGTGTTGAATAGGTAAGGAGAAAGTGGGCAGCCTTGTCTAGTCCCTGATTTTAGTGGGATTGCTTCCAGCTTCTCTCCATTTACTTTGATGTTGGCTACTGGTTTGCTGTAGATTGCTTTTTTTCATGTTTAGGTATGGGCCTTGAATTCCTGATCCTTCCAATACTTTTATCATGAATGGGTGTTGGATTTTGTCAAATGCTTTCTCTGCATCTAGAGAGATGATCATGTGGTTTTTCTTTGAGTTTGTTTATATACTGGATTACTTTGATGGATTTCGTATATTGAATCATCCCTGCATGCCTGGGATGAAACCTACTTGGTCAGGATGGGTGATTGTTTTGATATGTTCTTGGATTCAGTTAGCGAGAACTTTATTGAGGATTTTTGCATTGATATTCATAAGGGAAATTGGTCTGAAATTCTCTATCTTTGTTGGGTCTTTTTGTGGTTTAGGTATCACAGTAATTGGGGCTTTATAGAATGAGTTGGGTAGAGTACCTTCTTCTATTTTGTGGAATAGTTTGTGAAGAACTGGGATTAGATCTTTGAAGGTCTGATAGAACTCTGGACTAAACCCATCTGGTCCTGGGCTTTTTTTGTTGTTGTTGTTGGGAGACTATTAATGACTGCTTCTATTTCTTTAGGGGATATAGGACTGTTTAGATCATTAACCTGATCTTGATTTAATTTGGTACCTGGTATCTGTCTAGAAACTTGTTCATTTCATCCAGGTTCTCCAGTTTTGTTGAGTATAGCCCTTTGTAGAAGGATCTGATGGTGTTTTGGATTTCTTCAGGATCTGTTGTTATGTCTCCCTTTTCATTTCTGATTTTGTTAATTAGGATGCTTTCCCTGTGCCCTCTAGTGAGTCTGGCTAAGGGTTTATCTATCATGTTGATTTTCTCAAAGAACCAGCTCCTCGTTTGGTTGATTCTTTGAATAGCTCTTCTTGTTTCCACTTGGTTGATTTTGCCCCTGAGTTTGATTATTCCCTGCCGTCTACTCCTCTTGGGTGAATTTGCTTCCTTTTGTTCTAGAGCTTTTAGGTGTGTTATCAAGTTGCTAGTGTGTGCTTTCTCTAGTTTCCTTTTGGAGGCACTCAGAGCTATGAGTTTTCCTCTTAGAAATGCTTTCATTGTGTCCCATAAGTTTGGGTATGTTGTGGCTTCATTTTCATTAAACTCTAAAAGTCCTTAATTTCTTTCTTTATTCCATCCTTGACCAAGGTATCATTGAGAAGAGTGTTGTTCAGTTTCCACGTGGATGTTAGCTTTCTATTATTTATTTTGTTATTGAAGATCAGCCTTAGTCCATGGTGATCTGATAGGATGCATGGGACAATTTCAATATTTTTGTATCTGTTGAGGCTTGTTTTGTGACCAATTATGTGGTCAGTTTTGGAGAAGGTACCATGAAGTGCCGAGAAGAAGGTATATCCATTTGTTTTAGGATAAAATGTTCTGTAGATATCTGTCAGATCCAGTTGTTTCATAAGTTCTGTTAGTTTCACTGTGTCTCTGTTTAGTTTCTGTTTCCATGATTTGTCAATTGTTGAAAATGGTGTATTGAAGTCTCCCACTATTATTGTGTGAGGTGCAATGTGTGTTTTGAGTTTTACTAAAGTTTCTTTAATTAACGTGGCTGTCCTTGTATTTGGAGCATAGATATTCAGAATTGAGAGTTCCTCTTGGAAGTTTTTTTTTTTTTTTTTTTTTTTTTTTTTGATGAGTATGAAGTGCCCCTCCTTGTCTTTTTTGATGACTTTGGGTTGGAAGTCGATTTTATTAGATATTAGAATCTACTCCAGCTTGTTTCTTCAGACCATTTGCTTGGAAAATCGTTTTCCAGCCTTTCATTCTGAGGTAGTGTTTGTCTTTTTCCATGAGATGGGTTTCCTGTAAGGAGCAAAATGTTGGATCCTGTTTGTGCAGTCAGTCTGTTAGTCTATATCTTTTTATTGGGGAGTTGAGTCCATTGATATTAAGAGATATTAAGGAAAAGTAATTGTTGCTTCCTATTATTTTTGTTGTTAACATTGGCATTCTGTTCTTGTGGCTGTCTTCTTTTAGGTTAGTTGAAGTATTACTTTCTTGGTTTTTCTAGGACCTTGTTTCTATCCTTGTATTTTTTTTTTTGTTATTATCCTTTGAAGGGCTGAATTCGTGGAAAGATAGTGTGTGAATTTGGTTTTGTCGTGGAATTCTTTGGTTTCTCCATCTATGGTAATTGAAAGTTTGGCTGGGTATAGTAGCCTGGGCTGGCATTTGTGTTTTCTTAGTGTCTGTATAACATCTGTCCAGGATCTTCTGGCTTTCTTAGTCTCTGGTGAAAAGTCTGGTGTAATTCTGATAGGCCTGCCTTTATATGTTACTTGACCCTTTTCCCTTACTGCTTTTAATATTCTCTCTCTATTTAGTGCATTTCTTCACGAACTATTCCACAAAATAGAAGCAGAAGGTACCCTACCCAATTCGTTCTATGAAGACACAATTACTCTGATACCTAAACCACAAAAAGACCCAACAAAGATAGAGAACTTCAGACCAATTTCCCTTATGAATATCAATGCAAAAATCCTCAATAAAGTTCTCGCTAACCAAATCCAAGAACACATCAAAACAATCATCCATCCTGACCAAGTAGGTTTCATCCCAGGCATGCAGGGATGGTTCAAAATACAGAAATCCTTCAACGTAATCCAGTATATAAACAAACTCAAAGACAAAAACCACATGATCATCTCGCTAGATGCGAAGAAAGCATTTGACAAAATCCAACACCCATTCATGATAAAAGCCTTGGAAGGATCAGGAATTCAGGGCCCATACCTAACCATGATAAAAAGCAATCTACAGCAAACCAGTAGCCAGCATCAAAGTAAATGGCAAGAAGCTGGAAGCAATCCCACTAAAATCAGGGACTAGACAAGGCTGCCCACTTTCTCCCTACTTATTGATCATTGTACTTGAAGTCCTAGCTAGAGCAATTCAACAACAAAAGGAGATCAAGGGGATACAAATTGAAAAGGAAGAAGTCAAAATATCACTTTTTGCAGATGATATGATAGTATATATAAGTGACCCTAAAATCTCAGTCTAAATAGTCTGCTTTTCGCCATCTGGTAAACTCTGGAGTCAGTTGTTATAGTTGTCTCTGGTTAGAGCTTGTTCCTCTCGTGATTCTGTTATTCTCTACCAGCAGACTGGGGACACTAGCTCTCTCCTGAGTTTCAGTGTTCAGAGTACTCTCTTCAGTCAGGCTCTCCTCTTACAGGGAAGGTGCACAGATATCTGGCGTTCAGACTTGCCTTCTGGCAGAAGATGAAGGCCCGAAACAGGACCTGTCCCAGAAGCTGTTAGCTTATGTTGTCCATACTCTCACCTGTGCAGACTAGTCTCGGTGGAATCTGGGAGCCAAGATGTCTCCCGCAGATGCTCAGGCAAAACCCTCCCAGGCGGGGCAGACACCTATCCTCTGGCAGGGAAGTTGCCTGGATGTCTGGAGCCCGAAAAGGGGGCTGCCTCAGAAGCTCTGTGGCTCCTGCCTGTCCCAGAAGCTGTTAGTTTCTGTAGTCCACACTCTTACCTGTGCAGAGTAGTCTCGGTGGAGTCTGGGATCCAAGATGTTTTCCACAGATGCGTAGGCCTTGCATAAACTCTTAAACTGTCTTTTTGGATGAGGATACTGCTTGGTTTTAAAAATTACATCTGATTAGTTCAAATCATATACCATAAGGGAGGTTTGCCTTCTGTATGGGAGTTGCAAAGTCTGGATCTTTGCTTAGATGGCTCAGATCAATCAGTCAGTCAAATTTCCTCTTAATTTGTGTTGTGTGTGGTCTTCTAGAGACCATGGAGAGTAGCTCATGTGCAGACAGCTCTAGAGTGAATTTGAATAGTTCTTTGAACATGAGTAAAAGGAAGCTGAGCAGAGTGAGCAAGCTTTATGAAGACAATATTTGTGCAAAGAGGCTTTGCTTACTGCTATAAGCTTGAGAAGTGTCACCTAGGCTGAAGCAGAGCCACATAGCAGGCTGTGCTCTGGCTTCCTTAGCCCTTTGAAGGGAAGTTAAACTACCCATTTCCAGGAAGAGGTTAAAAGCACATTCAGTTAGACCAGTAGAGGGCACTGCATCTCTGTACTTGCCTATGTATTTATCTGTATGTTATATACTATTACATATGTACTATAACAATGTATATT
Source organism: Mus musculus (assembly GCF_000001635.26). Classification (NCBI taxonomy): domain Eukaryota; kingdom Metazoa; phylum Chordata; class Mammalia; order Rodentia; family Muridae; genus Mus; species Mus musculus. The sequence continues at coordinate 36,789,653 of NC_000079.6, forward strand.
ATAGCAGAGCACAGCATATTTATATATTTAACATTCTCTTGAAAATTTCCTTTCTTGCCTTTCCATAGGAATTACTTATGAGTGAAAACATGGTTTGCCGAGGAGATATTTGCGATGGTGTTTTTGTGTGTGAGCTATACAAAAATATTTACCCTTCTTTATCAACAAACATGGGGAATGAGAAAAGTAGAGAATTATTTTAAAAAGAAACATTCTTAATTCAGATTCTAGATTTCAAGGGTAGAGGTCACTGCACTGATTTTTTTTCTCCTAGGAGGAGAGAAATTTCTTGAAATGACTTTCATCGCTCAAATGCCAGGATATGAACCTTGCTTTTAGATTGCTTCCTGCTGTGCTTGGACCCAGACCCTGGAGTTGGAGATGCCTAGAAATAAGAGCCTACAGATCAAGGCCGAGTCCCTGGCTCTATGAAGATGCTCTGGCTTCCCCCAAGCCCCTGTCTCTGTGTACTGTCACTACTTACGAAGGTCCCACTTAAGTTTCTCCATGAACTCTGCATATTTCAAAAGGCTGCATCAAAATGGTTCCCAGAGAGGAGCCATTGTGCATGGTCTCTGCTCCACACTTTTCATACCCAATCGCTCATCAAATGGTCTGAGCAAGCGGGAGTTAAATACCGCGAGGCAGATCGTTAAAGTTGAGAGAGTTGGGCCTTAAGTCCAACGCAGACCTCAGATCCAGGAGGCTTTCTCAGGTAGGGTCAAGTTAGCTGCACTGACTAGGAAGAAACCAGTCTCTTTCCTCTCGAACATCAGGCTTCTGCAGGCTGGAAAACAAGCTTGGAAACCCTCCAAAGTCCAGCTCAGCTGGAAAGAAATGTCACGGACTCACTCTAAAGGGGAGAGGGCTTGCTTTTTAATTTTTGCAGATGAACTCTGCTGCTGTGGCACCCTTGAAGTGTATGGAGATAAAAATCTCTATATAGTCCTAGACTCTCAGCGATCAGACTGCAGTGGAGAGAACCAGAAGAAAGAGAAAGATATGGGCTGGCAGGTGTGAAAGTGAGAGTTCAGGAAGACTGTAACATCTGAAAGAATGTTTACATCTCTGAAACTGTTGCTCACCCTCCTCTCTATTTCCTTCTCCATTGAGAAGTAAAGGCTCACTTCACTAGTAATACATTGTATATTAGCTGTTACAGTTACATGCCTGTAACTTCTAATATAATTAAAAACCATTTAAATACAGAGACTGGGGTCAGGATATAAGAGCGCTGGCTGCTCTTGCAGAGGACCGGGGTTTGGTTCCTAGCACCCACATGGTGCCTGGAAACCTTCTGTAATACCAGTTCCAGGGACTCCAGAGTCCTCTTCTGGCCTCCTTGGGCATCAGGCCTGCTCTTGGTACATAGACATACAAGCAGGCAAAACAATTAAAATGTAAAAAATTGACAGACTAGGCACACAAATGGTTACTAATGAACGAATTCTGGTAACACAGAATTTAAGGAGTCCTGTGACTCTGTTGCTAAGGTCATCTTTGTTTCCTTGGTCATCCTCCTATTCTAAGCCAAGGCAATTTTTTTGCATTTCACTTATAAAAGATTAAATACAAACAAACACCTTGACTACTCAGCTGGACATGGTAATTCAACACCTATAAAACCAGCACTTGAGAGGCTGGAGCAGGAGGAGCCTGGCTAGTTGGAGCCTAGTCTGGGCTACATAATGAGTTCTAGGCTAACTTGTGATACAGTTCAAGAACCTGTCTCAAAAAACAAATGAAAGCAACAGCAGCAAAAGACAGCTCATGTGGTAAAAAACCATCCTGCCTCTATTAGATAAAACTCGCTTGGTTTGGCTTTTCTGAAAAGCAATCAGTGTGTCTCAGGAATTTCTCTTCAATTGCATTTTCATAATAAGAAAGTGAATGAAGATGTAGGCTCCACTCTCTTATTGGAAAGCTATTTTGGCAGTGGGTCTTGGCTAGGTTAGATGTCGACTAGGAAATGAATGGAACTTACTTTGCACAAGCAAGCCCTGTCCTGGCCCCTGTTATGTCTGATTAAACATAAGCAAGATGCTTGCTGGAGGATCAGTTGTTTTACCGCCCTAGAGGTAATGGGTCCAGGGAGAATGGAGCCGATCAATGAGGCAGACTAAAGTCTTATGCCATAGCCAACTTTATTCAGAGCATCAGACGATTTATACTCTGAGTGTTAAAAAGAGTTACATTACTAGCAAGGCGTTCAATCTCAAGGACAAACCTCAAATGGTGGACAAGCTGCATAGAGCAAAACAACATCAACAAACACTGTTTACAAAAGTTTTTCAATAGAGGCATATAAACAAGTAATGATAGCCAGTTATAATGAATAATCTGAAGCAAACTCACTCTTATTCATTACACCTCTGAAGGGTGCAAAAGAACAATCTAAGAATAATTTCATGTTTTGAAGAAGCCAAGGTCTTAAGACTCTCATCTTGGTTTCTTGGAGCTTTCTCTCAGGAATTCAGAAATCTCCACGCATTCTTGCACCATGTTCCAACAGTCAATGAGTGTGGAATTGAGAAAAATTATGAAGAATTTCAAACATTTCTTCTTTTGAGAATTCTCTTAGCCCCATGTTTTAATTAGGCTGCTTATTTTGTTAGTATGTAGGTATTTCTAGTTTGTTGTATATTCTTTTGTCAAATGAATAGCTGATAAAGATTTTTCTCCCATGCTGTTGGCTGCCTCCCTACTCACTTCACAGTTTCCTTCACTGCACAGAAGTTTTTTAGTTTCATGAGATCACACGTTTTGATTATCTACCATATTTCCTGCACCTCTGGAGTCTCATTCAGAATATCTTTACCTTTGCCTATAAGTTGAAGCACTCACCTTACACCCTACTATTTTTTTTCCTAGCAGTTTCAGGGAATCTGATCTTATGTTGAGACCCTTGATTTACTTATTTTTTTGGTGGGGGGGCTAAGTTTCATGCGGGACGAGAGATAAGGATCTAGTTCATTGGTCTGTAGGTTGAAACCCCATTTTCCCAGCTCCATTCTTGGAAGATGATGTCTTTTCCCCAGTGTTGACTTTTGGTATCTCAAAATGCTTAACATCCTTAGCTGCTAGGGAAATAGAAATTAAGACTACTTTAAGATCTTGGCTTTACCCCAGTCAGAATGGCCATCACTAGGAACACAAATAACAACAAATGCTGTTGTGGATGTGTGGGAAGAGAAATTCTTAGACAGCATGGGTGGGAGTGTAAAGTCAGGCAATGGCTTGGAAATCAGTCTGGAGATTTCTCAAAAAACTAGAACTAGAACTGCCAAATGACTCATCTATACCACTCCGAGCGTGTGCTCAAAGGACTGTTTATACTAATATGGAGACACTTGAGTATCGTGTTCATTTCTGCCTTAGTCACAATAGCTAGGAAATAGAGTCAACTGAAATGTCCATTAACAAGTCAATGGATGAGAAAAATGTGGCACATACACACAGTGGAATATTACTCAGCTGTAAAAAAAATGAAACCATAAAATTTAAAGGTAAATGGATAGAACTGAAAAAAAAATTATAGCAAACAAGGTAACTCTGGCTCAGAAAGGTAAATGCCATCTGTTCTCTCTCATATGTGGATACTAGCTTTCAATTTTGTTTTGTATATTTAACTTGAAGCACAAGTGGAAGGGAGGAAAGTAGAGAGGGGCTTCTTAGGGGGGGAATGTAAGGGAGGGGGATAGTCAGGTATAGACAAAATAGAGTACAGAAGTGGAATACTGAAAGCTGGGAGGCTTAAACAAAGAGAGAGGTAGAGTATGGGGGAGGTCAGAGGGTAAGGGAGAGGGCCAATCCAAAGGAAGGTATAGGAAAAGCCATATAGAATTCTACTCTTTCACAACCAAACTTAAAAACATACTTTGAGGGAAAGAAAGCAGAGAGGGGGATACTAAAAATTAAGCAGAGATGTGGTTGGGAGGATGGGGAGAGGAGTAGTAGTAGTAGGTGAGCTAGCCAAAAATAAGGATGTATAAAAAGCTTATAGAAGCTAGTAAGCAAGCTAACTTCAAACTTCAACTTGAAAAAAATCTTTAACAGACTTACCCTGCATGAATGGATAACATTGATCCTGGGGGCCCTTATATGGTAATCACAATACAAGGAATGGGATATCTCCCATTAGTTATTGGTTAGAGAGGCTCCAGAGGTCTCTGAAATGACACAGACTACTAGCATTGCCTTTGGTTATTCACCATAACTACCCAGTAAGACACTGTTGCAGGAGATATCATGCATTTTGACTACAAGGTATAGAGAAATCAGTCTCAAACAGAACAAGGCTAGATTTCAGAGTACTAGAAAGTGCTATGCAGATTTCTGGAGGAGAAAAGAAAAAGATTATCTTACCTACCTCTGGATGCTCCATGCCAATAATATTGACCTGCCAGCCAAGATGTGCCTGCTGGGGCAATAATGGCTTCCAAGTTACAGGGGTATCCAAATGTTCTATGATTGTATTTGTTTTTTTTTTTTTTTTTAAACTTTAGTATATACTGAATATTTATTTTTTTTCCATTTTTTATTAGGTATTTAGCTCATTTACATTTCCAATGCTATACCAAAAGTCCCCCTTACCCACCCACCCCCACTCCCCTACCCACCCACTCCGCCCCTTTGGCCCTGGCGTTCCCCTGTACCGGGGCACACAAAGTCTGCGTGTCCAATGGGCCTCTCTTTCCATTGATGGCCGACTAGGCCATCTTTTGATACATATGCAGCTAGAGTCAAGAGCTCAGGGGTACTGGTTAGTTCATAATGTTGTTCCACCTATAGGGTTGAAGATCCCTTTAGCTCCTTGGGTACTTTCTCTAGCTCCTCCATTGGGAGCCCTGTGATCCATCCATTAGCTGACTGTGAGCATCCACTTCTGTGTTTGCTAGGCCCCGGCATAGTCTCACAAGAGACAGCTACATCTGGGTCCTTTCGATAAAATCTTGCTAGTATATGCAATGGTGTCAGCGTTTGGATGCTGATTATGGGGTGGATCCCTGGATATGGCAGTCTCTACATGGTCCATCCTTTCATCTCAGCTCCAAACTTTGTTTCTGTAACTCCTTCCATGGGTGTTTTGTTCCCACTTCTAAGGAGGGGCATAGTGTCCACACTTCAGTCTTCATTTTTCTTGAGTTTCATGTGTTTAGGAAATTGTATCTTATATCGTGGGTATCCTAGGTTTTGGGCTAGTATCCACTTATCAGTGAGTACATATTGTGTGAGTTCCTTTGTGATTGTGTTACCTCACTCAGGATGATGCTCTCCAGGTCCATCCATTTGGCTAGGAATTTCATAAATTCATTCTTTTTAATAGCTGAGTAGTACTCCATTGTGTAGATGTACCACATTTTCTGTATCCATTCCTCTGTTGAGGGGCATCTGGGTTCTTTCCAGTTTCTGGCTATTATAAATAAGGCTGCTATGAACATAGTGGAGCATGTGTCCTTCTTACCAGTTGGGGCTTCTTCTGGATATATGCCCAGGAGAGGTATTGCTGGATCCTCCGGTAGTACTATGTCCAATTTTCTGAGGAACCGCCAGACTGATTTCCAGAGTGGTTGTACAAGCCTGCAATCCCACCAACAATGGAGGAGTGTTCCTCTTTCTCCACATCCTCGCCAGCATCTGCTGTCACCTGAATTTTTGATCTTAGCCATTCTCACTGGTGTGAGGTGGAATCTCAGGGTTGTTTTGATTTGCATTTCCCTGATGATTAAGGATGTTGAACATTTTTTCAGGTGCTTCTCTGCCATTCGGTATTCCTCAGGTGAGAATTCTTTGTTCAGTTCTGAGCCCCATTTTTTAAGGGGGTTATTTGATTTTCTGAGGTCCACCTTCTTGAGTTCTTTATATATGTTGGATATTAGTCCCCTATCTGATTTAGGATAGGTAAAGATCCTTTCCCAGTCTGTTGGTGGTCTTTTTGTCTTATAGACAGTGTCTTTTGCCTTGCAGAAACTTTGGAGTTTCATTAGGTCCCATTTGTCAATTCTCGATCTTACAGCACAAGCCATTGCTGTTCTGTTCAGGAATTTTTCCCCTGTGCCCATATCTTCAAGGCTTTTCCCCACTTTCTCCTCTATAAGTTTCAGTGTCTCTGGTTTTATGTGAAGTTCCTTGATCCACTTAGATTTGACCTTAGTACAAGGAGATAAGTATGGATCGATTCGCATTCTTCTACATGATAACAACCAGTTGTGCCCGCACCAATTGTTGAAAATGCTGTCTTTCTTCCACTGGATGGTTTTGGCCCCCTTGTCGAAGATCAAGTGACCATAGGTGTGTGGGTTCATTTCTGGGTCTTCAATTCTATTCCATTGGTCCACTTGTCTGTCTCTATACCAGTACCATGCAGTTTTTATCACAATTGCTCTGTAGTAAAGCTTTAGGTCAGGCATGGTGATTCCACCAGAGGTTCTTTTATCCTTGAGAAGAGTTTTTGCTATCCTCGGTTTTTTGTTATTCCAGATGAATTTGCAAATTGCTCCTTCTAATTCGTTGAAGAACCTGAAAAAATGTTCAACATCCTTAATCATCAGGGAAATGCAAATCAAAACAACCCTGAGATTCCACCTCACACCAGTGAGAATGGCTAAGATCAAAAATTCAGGTGACAGCAGATGCTGGCGAGGATGTGGAGAAAGAGGAACACTCCTCCATTGTTGGTGGGATTGCAGGCTTGTACAACCACTCTGGAAATCAGTCTGGCGGTTCCTCAGAAAATTGGACATAGTACTACCGGAGGATCCAGCAATACCTCTCCTGGGCATATATCCAGAAGAAGCCCCAACTGGTAAGAAGGACACATGCTCCACTATGTTCATAGCAGCCTTATTTATAATAGCCAGAAACTGGAAAGAACCCAGATGCCCCTCAACAGAGGAATGGATACAGAAAATGTGGTACATCTACACAATGGAGTACTACTCAGCTATTAAAAAGAATGAATTTATGAAATTCCTAGCCAAATGGATGGACCTGGAGAGCATCATCCTGAGTGAGGTAACACAATCACAAAGGAACTCACACAATATGTACTCACTGATAAGTGGATACTAGCCCAAAACCTAGGATACCCACGATATAAGATACAATTTCCTAAACATATGAAACTCAAGAAAAATGAAGACTGAAGTGTGGACACTATGCCCCTCCTTAGAAGTGGGAACAAAACACCCATGGAAGGAGTTACAGAAACAAAGTTTGGAGCTGAGATGAAAGGATGGACCATGTAGAGACTGCCATATCCAGGGATCCACCCCATAATCAGCATCCAAACGCTGACACCATTGCATATACTAGCAAGATTTTATCGAAAGGACCCAGATGTAGCTGTCTCTTGTGAGACTATGCCGGGGCCTAGCAAACACAGAAGTGGATGCTCACAGTCAGCTAATGGATGGATCACAGGGCTCCCAATGGAGGAGCTAGAGAAAGTACCCAAGGAGCTAAAGGGATCTGCAACCCTATAGGTGGAACAACATTATGAACTAACCAGTACCCCTGAGCTCTTGACTCTAGCTGCATATGTATCAAAAGATGGCCTAGTCGGCCATCACTGGAAAGAGAGGCCCATTGGACACGCAGACTTTGTGTGCCCCGGTACAGGGGAACGCCAGGGCCAAAGGGGGGGAGTGGGTGGGTAGGGGAGTGGGGGTGGGTGGGTAAGGGGGACTTTTGCTATAGCATTGGAAATGTAAATGAGCTAAATACCTAATAAAAAATGGAAAAAAAAAAAAAAAGAAAGGAAGAGCTGGAGGATGGGGAGGAGTGCTCTGAAGTGCTATTGTCTGGTCATGAAGTCCCAGTAGCCATGGTTACCTCCACAAGATCTGTATAAGATCAAGCCAGCCAAAAATTCTATCAAACATGGGGTAGGTGATCTCCAGCCCTCACCTCACACTGAGGAGCTATGGGGAAATTGCTGGGAGGTGGAGACTCATTCTTTATTAAGAGATGGCCACTGAAAGGATTCCAGTGCTCCAGTGAACGCCTCCTCTGTGCACATATGAACAACTCTAACTAGACTTGGTGAGGTATAAAAACATGTAAAAGACATAAAGTTGGGAGGGGTGTGATGGGAGAACATGAGAGGAATTGGAAGGGAGTGGAACTGATCGTATTTATTGTGTACATGCAAAAAAAAAATCCTCAAAAGTATTGAAGAATTTTAAAAAATCAAAAAGAAAAGTAGAGTAATAAAGTAAATGTGTCTTTCAATGTTTGCTGCATCTCTTCAGTCCCCTTTCAATTAGTACACATGCACTCTATAAAATAACAAGAGGAGCGTTTGGGCATTTTCACACTTATACACCATGTTCCTTGAGCTCATTCACCTCCCTCCCTCTTTTCTGAAATATAAAAGAGCTCATTTATCTTTCCATCTCATCTCTATGTATTTCAGCAGTCATCTTTAAAACACCAGTGCTTCCTATATCTACAATGCCATCGTTCATACAATGTGTGTTTTCTGTATCATATATTCTCCAATTACATCCGATTTAACAAGTTAAATGCTACCCAGATTTAACAAATGACCTTATACAGTACCTTATTGTTTTAAATATGGAGTTTTTCTCACAAATACTTTTCTTTCCTTTGGTGAAGGTCTGTTGGTGAGAGGTAAGCCTTCTGAGATTTTATTTGAAAGTTATCTTTATACCATTCTTAATGTTGAAAGAAAGACAGCTTTCCTGGACATTGAAAGTCTTAGATTGAACATTGACTATTATGTTGGTCACTACAGACAGTATCTGTGTTCTGTTATCCTCCAATCTGGCCTTTTCAAAGGTCCCTTCTTATCTCTTTGCCTACCTCTAACATTGTCTCTTTGTCCTTGATGCTCTGTAGTTTCACAGCCCTGGGCTAAGTAGTCCATTCCTTTACATTTACCTAGTTTACAATTATTTAAACATGTGAGATTTGAGACTTAACTATCTTTCGTAGCCCTGGAAAAGAGCAGCTACAATCTCTATGGACATTGGTTTTCTTTTTTCTCTTTCTTTTTTCTTTTCCTTTTTCTCTTTGAGACAGGGTTTCTCTGTGTAGTCCTGGATGTCCTGGAACTCACTCCCAAGTGCTGGGATTAAAGGCGTGTACCACCACTGCCAGTTAGCTATTCTAGAATTTCAGTGGAATATAAAATAGAATGTATCTTAGGTCCCATGTTGCATTTCTCCTCAGAGTACATTCTGGGTTCTTTGCCATTTTATTATTCCTATTTCTGTTTTCCTGTTAAAGTTACCCTTGGGTTTTATGTTTTCAACGCTAGTATTTCATTTCCCCCAAGTCTTTTAGTTGTTTTTAGATCTTGTATTTTTTTTTCTTTTTGTGCTCAAATTCTAAGACTTCATTTAACCTCTTGCTGCATACTAAACGTTTATTGTAACTGTTATAAATCTGAGCTTGCTGTATATTTTGTTTTCCTGATGGCTCTAACCCACACTGTTTCTTTTCCATGTTTGCATATTTCCCCCTTCTCCACCCCCCCCCCCCCTTTTGAGTCAGTGACTAGCTGCACAGACCCTTTAGAATTGAAATTCAGAATGTAGACAAGCCTGGTCTTGAATTTGTGGTGATCCTCCTGCCTCAGCTTTCCAAGTGCAGGGATTCCAGATCTGTACCACCACACACAGCTGTGTGTGTGCTCCTATGTGTGTGTTTATGTGTGTACATGTGTGTATTCACGTATGTACATGTGTGTATGGTCATTTGTGTAAATGTGTGTGTTTATGAAAGACTTTGAACTAAGAGCTCATTTTCTTAAACTTTTTTTTTCTAGAAATGTTTCATAACCTCTACTGAAGTTATATTTTCTTCACAAGGAATATGCATTTAATTATTGTTAGTGCCTGGCACTGTTTAGACAGAAGCAAGTTAGAGAATGGCATTTGATTTTTTTTTTTTAATTTTGCACAGGTACTATGACCCCGAGTCCCAGAATTTCACGAGACACAGTTTGTTGTTTAAAATTATCAGAATAATTTGTTTGGGCATCTGTCAAAAAGTCACAAGAAGAAAGTTTCCCATCACAAATTTTAGTTCTAGTTTGCTTTTATGGTGAAGTCTTGGACCCCACTGGGGGTCTCAGCTGTATTTTCTATTTGAGTCACAGGTTGGCGAGACCTTTGGTTTTATACCTGTTTTCCATGATCCACATAATTCTGAAAGTGAGGTAAGATTACAAGAGTTTGGTGAACAGTGTGAGAGCAGAACTCAATTGAGATGCCATTTTAAAGCAAAGTTCTCATTTTTTATATAATTTCCTTTTCTCTGTTTCCTTATTTTTAGAGTCTTAACTTAGCAAGTAATTGAATACTATTTTTCCTGTATTTTATTGAATTTCCATACTACTTATCCTTAATGGGGCCTTATTATAAACTTTTTGGCAATATCTATCAAAAGAGGAATTCATATGCCAGTTGAATCAGTAAATCTACTAGAAATTTTGTTGGTAGAAATGCACACACATCTAAAACCTATGCATAACTGTTTGTTCACAGTGGAAACTGGCAATGTTCTCTCAAAACTACTCCATGCACTGGGGCTGTGCTGAGTAGGTCTACATGTGCTAGCACACAATGAACCAAAAATTTATAGATAGATTGGAAAAACAAAAGAGATAACAGCTCTTGTCTCTTCAGCACACATCTTTATTTTAAATTTTTATTTTTAGTGTTTCAAACCATTCTTAGCAGAATTGGTAATAGCAGTATTATGTGTAAAAAAAAAAAAGACAATAAAAATTTGCCCTGCTGAATGCCTTTCAGTTCTAGATTTCAAAGAGCATATATTATTATAACATCGATACATTAATAGACTTGGTATTTATTATATGTATCAAAATTCATTTTTTAAATTTTAAGATAGGAATGTTAATTTTATGAAGAGCGTTGAAGTAAAAGCAATATAATCTTTTAGGGTTTTTGAGGGATAAGTTATTTTATTCTTTATAACATTTTCCCTTTTAATACTTGAGTGATGCATTTTTCAGAGAAGGCTAATTTTATGCAGTTTTAGTCTGGAGTTATTTCTGGTGATGGACATTTTAAGGTTATTAGCCTATGAAGCATCAGTGCTGTATCTGCCTACCTAGGGTGAATGACATGAGTTAGGACTGTGGGATCTGAGGAGGTGTCTGCTCTATGGGCCATTTCCAAACAGCTGAGGCAACTCATTCCATAATGTGGAAGAAGTCTTATGAAGCAACTTGATTTTAAAATGAGAAGTAATGAAAACAGCCTTCATAATCTTGATTAATCATCCCTGAATAGATTCAACTGACTATTTCCACTGGATATCTAGAACTTGAAGATAAGGGAGTAAAAAGGATGACAAGAATTCTATAAGTATTGAGAAATCCCAAAAACGTTTTTGTTATGCATATCAATCCAGAACAATTACTTTTCAATAAAGTAACCCACGATCTCCTTCAATGTGTTGTGTGACGCTGGATTAGAGTGACCTTTGAAAGGTGGAATTGGGTGGAATGCATTTGTGTGTGTGTTGTGTGTTAGTGTGTGTGTATGTTAGTGTGTGTATATGTGTACTGTGTATGTATGTGTGGTATATGTGGTAATATGCGTGATGAGTGTGTGTATGTGTAGTTGTGTGTGTGTGTGAGTATGTGGGTGTTTGTATATATGTGGTTGTTGTTGTAGTTGTTGTTGTTGGTGGTGTGTGTGGGGTGTGTGCGATGTGTACAGAGCACTAAGTGCCTCTCCACTCACTGAGCTACAAACCCATTCAAAAAACAAGTTTATATCTGAGTTATCCTCAGTCTTCAAGAGTCATGTCACAGGAAGAGTTAGAAACTCCCAATGAAACAGAAAGTAGGCTTTTGAAAACATACCAGGGGCTTTTGTGTTTTGCTGGAGTGGAACCCAAGGTGTGTCTACACTAGCAGTGCTCCCTAACTGAGCTACTTTACATACAATAATAGCAACAGCACATATATACAAGGACAATAAAGCAGTCCATGTTCAAATTTCATTCTTTTTCAACTCTTTATTTTATTTAGATACAAAGTAACTGTTTTTCTTTTTTTTTTTCTGGCATTTTCAGACTTGATTTTGGTTCTTGCCCTTCCCCCTTCCTCCTCCCTGCTCACCGTTCCTGTTGTCCTTCTTCATGTCACGTGTTCTAGTCCCGTCCCTGACAGCGTCTCAATTCTCTTGTGTAAGCCACTTGGTTTAACCGTCCTTCCCTGTTTTAGACTCTGAAACTGTTTGTTTAGCTTGAGGATTCTGTTCCTTAAAAGTCTGAGGAGTTTGCTGGAAAAACATTCGAAAGCCAGAACCTTTTGGAGTGAAACTTCTGTCTCTCATATTTTTCTACAGTTGTTATTTTATGCCATCTTAATTTTTTTCACGAGCAATTTCGGTGCTTTTATTTTTGCACAGAGTGGCCTTTTTGTTGTGAGTTTAGTTCAAAAATAGGATGCTATACATTATGCTTTATTATAATTTTTAATCTCTTCCATACTTATGCTTGGCATTTACTCATTTTTAATTTTATATGTTTGCATTTTTTTATAATAGTGTGTGTGATGCCATTTGAATTTAAATATATGTAAGATGTAAAACATAAATCTGAGAAGACAGAAACCCAAACATTAACAGCAGGGGTTCCTGGGTTGTTAAATTATGCATGGTCCCACCATTGTGAGTATTTCAGTGAATTCTGAATACATTGGTTTTTACTTGGGAAAACATAGATTTTTTTAAAAGCATAAATGACATATTACGGCCATCAAAATTTGTGTCCCAATGCTGCTTGAACTGTGTGTTGTTTTAACTCTCAGTCATAGGGTGAGATTACGGAGAAGTGATGCTATCAACCTTTGTTGTGGAAGCTGGTCTTCAGGCAAAATTTCCTTGAAAGATGATCTAGAGCTACACTTCCAAGAATGAAAGTGAAATTCATATTTTTACATTTCTTTTCTAGAAATTAGACTTCCAGGTATATTTTTCCTGATGAAGCAAAACAATGTTGTGTATAAAAGTGTTCTTGTAAAGAAGTATTTTTATGTAATATATATGTATATATTACTTTTTAATATGTAAAAATATATGTTTTACTATAAATTTTATGTACATTATATACCATATCTTATGTAGTATGTATAATGCTTAGAGATTCTATTTTAATGGCACTCATGTTAGTTTTCTCATTCCTGCAAAAATACCTGTCAAAAGCAACCTAAGGAAGAAGAAAGAGTTGTGGCTCGCAGTTTGAAAGAACAGTCAACCATGGCGGGGGAGTCATGGCAGCAGGATAGCGAGGAACTGGTCATGCGGTATCTGCTGCTATAACGGATCCCGAGATGGATGCAGAAGCTCAGCTTGCTTTCCCCCTTTTATTCAGTCCCGGACTCCAGCCTAGGGCCCAGTGCACTCCTCGTTCAGGGAAGGTCTTCCACGTTCACTCATAGCTTTGTGTAAACAGTTATAGACACACCCAGAACTAACAAGCAAGCTTAATCATCACAGCACCCGAGATTTACGTACACCAGGTCTGAGAGACCTGCAGGTCAGAGCACAAATGGCACAGAGGAAAACTATGTGCAGCCTGCATTGCTTAATGGTAGGACAGACAGTGTCCTAAGAAATAGAACACAGGGGAACTTTTTCATTGAGTGCCCATCATGGGGTGCATTTACACAAGCCTAGCGTGTCCGGGCTGATCACTTGACACAGCCTCTGACGTAGTAAAAGAACAAGATGGGGTTTAAGGAATGATTCAATGACTAAGAGCATGTTGTGCTCTTGCTGAGGGCCCCATTCAGTTTTTAGCCACACTGTGTGGCTTACAACTGCTTGTAGCACCTGATCTTGAGGGATTCTATACTTCTGACTCCAATAAGCACCCACACTCATGTGCACACACCTACAGTTCCTGAATGCTGGAATTACAGGCATGTACCACCACACCCCACTTACTTATAAAATCTTTATGCAATCTATTTTGATTGCATTTTTCCATCCCCCAAACCCTCCCAGACCCTCATACCTCCCTATTCACCCAACTTTCTCTTTCTTTTTTCTTCCTTCACTCTCTCAGTCTGTAGCTCTGTCTAAAGAAAAAGCAACCAAAATGACGAAATGAAAATATGAAAATCAAAACAAACAACCCTCTCCCAATAAGACAAAATATATTACCAAAACAAAGCAAAAGAAAGAACACACAAAACGATGGAATTATTTTGTGTTTTGGCCAACTGCTCCTGGGCATGTTGTCTACCCTGGAGTGTGGTCAGCATGCTCAATGACCTTCTATTGGAGAGCACTGAATTCCACTCTTTTAGCAGGTATCAATTGGAAATAACTTTTTGGTTAGGGGAGGGGTTTGTGTTCACTTCTCCTTTTCACAAAAAGAGAGATGATAAAGAGAGTGTCTTAGCTAGGGTTTTACTGCTGTGGATTGACACCATGACCAAGGCAACTCTTAAAATGACATTAATTGGGGCTGGCTTACAGGTCCAGAGATTCAGTCTATTATCATCAAGGCTGGAGCATGATAGCATCCAGGCAGGTATGGTACAGAAGGAGCTGAGATTTCCACATCTTCATCTGAAGACTGCTTCTAGAACACTGGCTTCCAGGCAGCAAGGATGAGAGTCTTAAAGCCCACACCCACAGTGACACATCCACTCCAATAAGGCCACACCTACTCAAACAGGGCCATGCCTTCTAATAGTGCCACTCCCTGGGCAGAGCATATGCAAACTATCACAGAGGGCATCTAAGTACTGCTACCCACATGATACAATATATAGTTTTATAGTATTATCTTCTGTAAAATGGCATCCATGACATCACTAAGTGACAGAAATTTTAATCATTTTAATTATTTATTTACTGTATGTCTATGAGTACACTGTTGCTGTCTTTAGACACAACAGAAAAAGGGCCTCAGATATCATTACAGATGGATGTGAGGCACCATGTGGTTGCTGGGAATTGAACTCAAGCCCTTTGGAAGAGCAGTTAGTGAGTGCTCTTAACCACTGAGCCACCTCTCTAAGCCTGAAATAACAATTTTTCTTTTGTAGATGCAAATCTCATTATACTGTAGATAAATGTATCTGCTTAAGAATCCCAGAAGCATATAGAATTACTAACTATATTTTAACACATTGAAGAAAATATTTATCTCAACACCTCCTGCCACAATGTGTCATGGCTTCTCATGCTGTTTGCTTCCTTATTGAACCATGCTTATCTGCTTATCCTGCTAATCTGGTATTTGAAGCATTGCTTTAGTTAAAAGTGTCCTAAAAGACATTTTATGTCTCTCTTGAAAACTTTGTTTAGAACAATTGTCTCAAATGACCACTCCTAGAAGTAGTCCTACCTTTGGAACAATCCATGTATCATACATTTGTTGAATTCCTATAAAAGTTTGTTCTATTTTTATTGAAATGTAAAAAGATTTATAGAGAACTATGAATGAAATAATTTTAGCATGGCGTTTCCCTGGGGTAGTCTCAGTTTTCTATGGGTAACAGTTTCAGAGACGAATAAACCTTAAAATACAAGGGTGTGTAGCTGCTGGCTTTCCAGCACCATGAGCCAAGGCAACTTGAAACTTTTCTGCTTCAAGCACCAGACATTGATAAAAAAAGAAGTGATCTGGGGCTGGAGAGTTGGTTTAGTGATTACGAGCACTTGGCGCTCTTGCAGAGGACATGAACTTAGTTTGAAGCATCTGTATGCTGACCTACAACCATGCACAGCTCTAGTTCCAGAGGGAGCCAATGGCCTCTTCTGCAGGCACCAAGGCACACATGTGGTGGACATACACACATGCAGACAAAACTCTTATGCATGATGACTCCAAGGTAACATTGTCTTCCAGACCCAGCAGGACTGATGGTCATATAAACTCAGAGACTGTGGCAGCATGTGTAAATCCTGCATAAATTCAAGCCAAGTAGAATCCCAGTACCGAGAGGAGGAAGTAAACAGAGGGTCCCACCCCTAACCAGGAAACTATTTATAGCTGATACCTGTTGGCAAGAGAAATATCAGGTGTTTTCAATGTAGAGTAACTGGGTATAACAGCCACACCTCAAGGTAGTTGTCAAGCTCAGGAGTAGCTAGCCAACACAAAACAAAGTCCTTTTTTTTTTTTTAGGTTTTTGTGTTGTTTTGTCATTTCTTATTGTTGTTATTATTATTGTTGTTGTTATTTGTGTTTTTTTATTTGAGAAAGTGAAAACATAAAACAAAGTTGACTGGGTAGGGAAATGGGGAGAATTTGTGAAGGGCTAAGATAGAGAAAATAGGATAGAAATATACTGTATAAAATTTTACACAAAATAAATGGGTAAATAAAACTCCTTTAAATATAAAGTGGATATTTCAGAAAGGAGAAATGCAGTTACAATGCCAGAAAGAGAAGAGACTGAAAATTCTGAGTGTGAGCAGATACTGTGGTGCCCTGAAGACGGGGCATGCCTTCCGGTCTTGTTAATGTAGGTACTTCAATGTTTAAAGGTGCAGGAGTCAGAGTCTTGGGGCTGTATGAGGCAGACATCAGTAAGAACGAGATCTAATATGGTGGTACTAGGAAAACAACGGCTTCTTCTATACGCTATTCTGAGTAGAAAAGACAGAGCACATGCAGGAACTTTATAAGCTCAAGGCTGGCAAAATACCACCACTGAGGAACTATTGGCAGTTGACAGATACTTAGGAAGAGAGATTCAGTAGATGGCCCTACACAAATGCACATATATGGAACAATAAGGCGACTGTGGATTTTTAAAACAGTACCCATGAGGTTGGGAGAGAAAGTGGTGGAGGGATAGGGAAAGAGCTAAAAAAGAGGGAGCTGGAAGTGGATTCAATTAGAAGATAATATATGCATGTGTGGGAATCTGAAACAAGCATTTACTTTTGTTTTATTGTATTATATTTTAAGTTATTATTATTTCTAAGATGCCTGCTTGTTTTCTAGTGAGAAATAGAGACAGGGTGGATACAGAAGGCGGGGAAGGTGGGGAAGGACTGGGAGGAATGGGGAAGGGGAACTGTAATCAGAATATAATATATGAAAAAAAAATCAATTTTCCAAAATAACAACAGCAAAGAAACCTCAAAACTGCCAGGATGTAACAAAAAGATGAGAAATTGGATTATACAAAGGTAAAATCAATAGTGCAGAGAATAGGATAAGAAATTAAATATGTATCTGGGAAGCATTCTAGAAGAAAGGGATAAACAGAAAAATAATGTCTCCTATAATAATGGTGAAAAATATTTTTGTTACAATTTAAGAAAAATAAGCTTAATGTTGATGGTGAAATAAAAATAAGCCTACCTATAGCAAGCATACCATAGTAAAATTATTCATGTGTGCTAAAACCAAAGGAAAAAAACCTAAATCATCAGAAAAAAATTCCTATAAAAGAACAATAGCAGAGTTTCAAAAGATATTTCATCATTACAAAAGGAGCTGGAAGTCAATTACTAGTTGAAAGGGACAAAAGGAAATAAGGATTGGAGTAGAGGTTCACACATGGAAAGGCAAGCACTGAAATGTGTGGACAAAAATGGAGATATTTTCAAACTAAAACGAACTAAACAAATGAGTCTATGTGAGATAACTTGTGGCCAAGAAATGAATGAACAGAGGATGAAGGAGCTGAATGTGAGAGCAATGATGAGTAAGAGATTGGACAATAATGTAAGGCTAGACACAAGTCATCTCTACCACAGCCCCATACATGCAACACATGTAGTAGCTGACTGCTTAGGGGAATGCAAAGACAAAGGGATAGAAAGTATAGTCAACAGAAAAGCCAACTGACCAGAAGGACACCACTAGGCTTTAAAAGGACCAGTGGTCTTTGCTTTCTCTTCCTGTACAACATGCCAGTTAGAGGCCATATTCTAAGATGTTAATCCACTGTCCTCTCAAATTATTGATTTTCCAAATGAAACACAGTTTATGATTCAATTTCTGTTTGCTTTTCTTTCTTTGTTTGTTTCCTTTTTTTTCTTTCTTTTTGCCTGTGTGTCAGATGGTACAGACTAGGTTACACAAGGTCTTTGGTTTGTTCAAGAAGAGAGAATCTGTCTTAAGAAGTACACATTTAAAGTTAAACTATTAAAATAAAAACACAACACTCACTTGCATAAAGGTAGAGGAAGGAAAAAAAGGAGTTGAAAATCAATATTGATAAATGAAAAGGAAGAATAGAATAGAAAAGAGGCCAAAATATCATGGCTAAGTGGGCAGGAAAGGTGATCAGAGTAAGTTTAAATTAACAGTGACTTTAAAACATGGAACTTAAAAATATATTTAAACCAGAGGTTCTTAAGTCAGGTTAAGAAAACTCCACCAAATCCAACTATGAAGTGTTTACAGGATATTGATAGTGTAGCAGAAACCAGAACCTTGAACCAGACCAGTGACTCACTGCAATGAACATCTGTAAGTAAAACAGAGTGAACCAAGGACTACACTGTGGAACACACTGTGACACATTACAGCGACCGCAATGAGATTTTCCCCTCTGACTTGGGGCTGGGGATTTTTTGCAAGGGCAGAGTGTGGGTACAAAGAGATGAAGAGATAAGTGGGATTGGTGTGCATGATGTGAAATTCACAAAGAACCAGTAAAAGCTAAATAAAAAGTTTCAGAAACACTGAAAAGGTCATGCAGATTATCTATCTATATCAATATTCTGTCATAAATAAAATTACAGATCAGTTAAAGAAAGACACTACCATCATTTATACAGAGACCACAAATTCAAATGATTTCTGTCAGTAGAAGTCACAATAGAAGACCAAGCATCTCTAGAAAGGAGTGAAAACAGCTTTGATCAACTAAAATTCTCAATGTTATAGAGTTGCTGTCTTACTTATGCTTCATTGCTGTACTAAAATACCATTATCAATTATCATTATCAATTTCTTGAAGACAAAGCTTATTAAAGCTTAAAGTTGCAGAGGGTGAGAGATTCTCCTGGCAGGGAGTAAGGAAGCAGAGAGTAGTAGGCAAGGCACTGGAGCAGTAGCTAAGAACTTACATCCTGAGACACAACTGTGAAGCAGAGTGAGAGAGAGAGAGAGAGAGAGAGAGAGAGAGAGAGAGAGAGAGAGAGAGAGAGAGAGAGAGAGAGAGAGAGAATACGAATTGGGAATGGGTGTGGTCTTTTGAAACCTCAAATCCTGCCTCCAGTGACACATCTCCTCCAATAAAGCTATATTTCTGAATCCCTTCCAAACACTCTCACCAATTAGGGACCAAGTATTTAAACATATGAGATTATGGGGCTTGCTCTCATTCAAACTACCACAGCAGTATTTTGAGATATAACCACATTCTTAAATGAAGTTTAAAAGAAAAAGAAATTGAAAATTCACAAAATAGCATAAATCTCAAGGAGTTAGGAAATCAAGAACAGAATAAATTCAAAGAATGAAAGAATCAAACACAGAAATTAAAATAGAGAAACAAGTTATTTGCAAAATAACTTATTTAAAGGAAAAAAAGAACTTTAAATAATATAGAGCCTTATGATTAACAATGTCACCAAAAGTGACATTAGAAATAAAAAAGAATTTAAGTCTAGTAATTGTGCATTTTAAGATCTAAGGCAATCTATGTCTAACAGTTTGAAGGTTCAGTGAAATAGATTCTTAGAAAAATATAAGTCCTGCTAATCTGCTTGAAGAAGCAGCGATAACCAGTCCTATGCCTTTAAAAATCTGAAAAAAAATTAAACTATTTCCCCTTAAAAATACTGGTCCAAACTATTTCATTAATTATTCTCATAAAATACGAAGGAACCAATAATTCTTGCCTTATATAATGTGTTCCACTGACTAAAATAGAAGGCAAATTCTCCAGTTCCTTTTATGAGGCTGGTATAATCTTGTTATAAAGATCGGTCAAGGGCACTGTGCATGAGGGATGTATGCAAAGCTCTCACTTATCAGCACACAGGAAAAATCTTAAATAAAGTGACAGTACCTCCAAACCAAGGGATGGACAGTTATTTGACATTAGTAGTCTAATAGAAATATATGTTGATGCAGCTTAGTATGTAGATAGATTATTAAGAAGTTACGTGATCATCTCAAGATAGGACAAATATTTTTTAAAATCCAATCATCTGAGGTTGAGGATGTAGCCCAGTGATAGAGCATTTGCTTGGCATGTGCAATGCCCTGGGCTCAATGCCAAACAGTGCAATAAGTGGATAAAACAAATAAGCAAAAGAGAAAACAAACCCAGCAGTCATGCAAGATAACAAGATGGAAGAACATAGAAATCCAAGAACTCCCCTACAATGACACATTTTATTAATTTAGTGGGAAGGTAATGCTGGCTGAGACTGTCAATTATTGTACTGAGCAACAAGACAAGCTCTGCAGTTCTGCAAGGAAGGACTGGGAAGGAAGAAGTGAGCTGTATATGGTCTTGGCGTGCGGTTGGTTCTGGTTTACTTAATCACATGGCTTAGTGTTCACACAACGATAAAGTCACCCAAGGAACTGTTTTCTCAGAAAGTGTGCCATGACGTTAGTGATGCTGAACACTCCCTGCTTCATCCTCACCACCTAGGGCTCCAGTGTGCAGTCTATATAAAGGAAAGTCACTGGCGAATCTTTGACATAGTGAATAATCTGGAAACTGGCTGCAAATATCCTGGAATTCAAATGACAAACAAGTACTCCAGATTATCAAAGGAAATATGGATTGCTTATTGTTGCAGGATATTTGATCACACTGGGATCCCGGAGATTGTGTTGATTATTGGGAGAAAAAAAAAAAAACCCTGTTTCTAGTTGTGGTGTGGCTCCATCTTATCACACACCTTTAATTCATCTGGCTGGAATACAGGCAAACCCTTAGTACATACCTTTAATTCCCAAACAGTGAACGTAAAGTTAGCTTGTAGAAGAAAGCAGCCATGTTTGAAAGGGACGTCTAATTGAGTGACAGACAAAGTGATGAATCATAGACAGATTTGACAGAATAGAATATTCCCAACTCTCATGAGAACAGAAAGGAGGCTAAGAGAGCAGTGCAGAGAAGGAAAAAGAGAGGCAGGCACTTTTGCTGATAGATCTTTGCAGAGTCAGATTGAATAGAGAACGAGCTAGACATAGGTGACAACAAAACGTGCCATAGAATGAGAAGGAGCCACAAGATTAGAACAAATTGCCAGAGTTAGTTTGAGGAGAAGCAGAGCAATTCAGTCAGAGGCTGAGAAAAATGCTAGACAGAATCAATTATCTTAGAGAAGAGTTTGAGCCATTTGAGTTGAACTAGCCAGGCAGAGTTCAGAAAGAGCTAGAAAGGGTGAGTTTACTCAGCTCTAAGTCTCAGAGGCTGAAAATATTCTAGACCTAGATAAAATTGTACAGAGGCTAGAAGCTTCTAGGACTAGGCCTAGGCTAGCAGGCAGAGCCAGTAAGTCTTCAAAATGTCAATTATCAGGTGAAATAAAAGATACTTTACAGCTTATTTTACCAGGAAGTAGCTATAATTGGTTGTTTAGATGGGTAAAGATTCAATCAGATGCCTTTCTCTTACTATCCTCACAAACAAATTCCTGATGGCTTAAAGTCCTCTTATAGAAAATATAAGCATGCCAGAAAGAAAAGCAGCAAGTTTGTTATTTGTGGTAATTTCCCCTGATTTTTCTGAGATAAAGGCTCCCTATGTAGCCCTTTCTGATTTGTAACTCACTATGTAGGTCAAATCTGCCTTCAAGTTGTTCAGGTCTTCTCCCTGTCTCATGTGCTCTGGGGTTTACCGGTGCACACTGCCTTGTCCAGTCTTATTTGAACACTTTTACATTATTAATACTTTTTGCAGTGCAAAAAAGTATACTTAAGAAAAAAGTAGGTAATTCAGACATTTAGATGAATTATATTATTTGTGTGTGCAGGGGTGTAGGGTGTAGTTTCTGAATATATAAGGAATAAAAATATTTATTAGTAGTCATAAGTAGGCCTTGTTTTCACTTTCCTTTGGTTAAAATAACAAGGAGACACCAAAAACCACATGGCTTCCAGCTGAGGAATTCACAAACACACTGTAAAAATGAAACCCGCCCTTGTGATCATTTTGTTTCCTGTGTTTGTTATGATTGTGTAGGAATCCATCTGCAATTTGCTTAAGCAAGGACTGAATGTTTGTTTGACTTCCATGAACAGAAAATCCAGTGGCAATATTAATAAGTAGGTTGGCATTAGTGTGAGTGCTATCTACCCACCCTTCAGTTTACACATTGACATTAAGTAGATGGGTTCTATTATGATTGCCATGTTGCTAATTAACAGACACAGAGACGTCAACTGAACACACAGAGATAATGAATGTATGTCTTGTCCAGGAAGCAGCTGAACTGGGATTTAAAACCTTGCAAGTTAGCCCATGAATTCATGCTTGTGATTTCATCAGTTGCTGCTTCTGCAGAACCTTGTCAGTTTTCATAATGCACCAAGGGGGTGATAAGGCTTGGCAGATGGAGTTTTAGTTGAGGAAAGGGTGAGATGGAAAGAAAAAGCCAGCATCACTGGCTGTATGGCCAGAAAAGTACATAGAAAACAGAGATACCTGGGATACATCTCTGACTCGCTCACTTTGAACACCTGGTCCACAACTTCTGTGATGTCACCAAGGTTTAACTTGCTCACCCACTCTCTGTAGTGATTTATTCATTCAGAGAAGACCCATCAAAGGGTAAAAATCTTATCCAGTCTAATGTGAGGTCAGAGTAGAGGCAATATACAAATGGGAAATCAAAGGGTAATGTTGTTGGTCTCTGGGTTTTGCTATGGTGTTTTTAATTTAGCTTGCAGGATTAGGCAGCCTCTATATGATTTTTAACACAGTGTAACAAAGTGAAAAATAGTGTTATTGGCATTTAAATAAATATACACATAAAATGAAGGGCTGCTCATGGTACAAAGTATGGAGTTCATTTAACATACCAACTACTGTGTGGTCCAAAGGGTATATACACCAGAAACTAGCATATAAAAGGGATACCTGAGCGCCCACTTTAATTGTGCTATTACTGGCAATGTCTAAGATACAGCGTAGATGACTGTATAAAGAAGACACAACAACAACTACAGCAACAACAACAACACACACGAGTATTATCAGCTCTAAATAAGAATAAATAATGCCCTTTTAGCGACATGAAAGGAAGTGGAGAACTTTATATGAAGTGAAATAAATAAGATTCCAAAAGACAACCACAGTATGCTTTCTCTCATATGTGGAAGTTAACAGGATCCCCAGTGGAGGAGTTAGAGAAAGTGCCCAAGGAGGTGAAGGGGTCTGCAACCCTATAGGAGGAACAACAATATGAACTAACCAGTACCCCCCAGAGCTCATGTCTCTAGCTGCATATGTAGCAGAAGATGGCCTAGTCAGCCATCATCGGGAGGAGAGGCCCCTTGGTCTTGCAAACTTTATATGACCCAGTACAGGGGAACGCCAGGGCCAAGAAGTGGGAGTGGGTGGGTAGGGGAGCTGGGCAGGGGGAGAGTACAGAGAACTTTCAAGATAGCATTTGAAATGTAAATAAAGAAAATATCTAATAATAATAATAATAATAAAAAGACTGGACGCATACCAGTGATTATCAGGCATCAGCAAGGGTGGAAGGGAGGATGTTTGGAGAAAGTGATAGAAAAGGGGAGGTCTGATTTGATCACTGCAATGTTGTATGCATATGCAAAATATTATACTACACTCCATTAATTTGCACAGTTAGTACTTATTAACAATGATAGTAAAAAAGAGGGAGTTGAAGGCAGGGAGAATAGGTAGGATACTACTCTCTGCATTGGTACAAATGTTAGCTTGATGACAGAAGGTTTTGAGCAAAGAAAAAGGAGGAATGAATGAGGAAGATATTATCCAGAAAGATCAACAATTTCATCTGGCTAAACAGATGCTTGAGGAAAGAGTGAAGCAAGCTAGAGATCATTCCGAAGCTCCAGTGTGTGTAATGCCACCAGGCAAAAATGGACATTCCAGCATGTAACAGGTTTGAGGGGAAAATGGAATTCAATTACACAACAGTTGGATCTGAGATGATAGATAGAAAATT
This sequence comes from Mus musculus, assembly GCF_000001635.26. Classification (NCBI taxonomy): domain Eukaryota; kingdom Metazoa; phylum Chordata; class Mammalia; order Rodentia; family Muridae; genus Mus; species Mus musculus. The sequence continues at coordinate 36,813,763 of NC_000079.6, forward strand.
GTGTCAATTGGGATTCTTATTTGGAAGAAAATCAAGCTTTGAAGTGGAAGGTGGAGTCACTTGGGAGTTTGGAGGCGATCTGAAGAGCCAGGCTCAACTTCCCACCCTGAGAGAAGCTCTGGGTCATGAGTTTACCCTGGCTGCCTCTGAGGCTTGGACCCTGCAGTATGCACACACCAGACCTCCTGGCACTTGAGACCCCTTTTGCAGTCACTGTCATTGAATGACAAGCTTGAGAGCCTTGCTTCCTTAGAAGGACTAAGGACTTCTGAAACAAGGGACAGGGCCACCCACCCCAGAGGAGCATAGACCACATTGTCACATCTTGTTGCAAGGGCAGCTGAGAAAATGAGCAGAGCAGTCTTTCCTACCTGTGGTTTTGGTTGCTGCAGTTTCTGTCAACCATGGTCTGAGAATGGAATAGAAAGTTTCAGAAACAAAGATTCATACTTCTTGCTTGTCACCCTGAGCACAAATTGCTCATCTCTGAGCCTCCAGGAAAGTGAATACACCCTTTGTCACTGGGCCCATGATGGAGAGAGGGCATGGGGGGAGGAAGTCATTTACATGACTTTTATTACAATATATTGTTACAATAGCTCTATGATTGCTGTTATTACTCTTACTATGCCTAATTTTATAAATTAAATTTGATTATAATCTTAATAGAGTATAAAACAGTGTATAGGACTTAGAACTTTGTGTGACTCAGAGTACACTGTGACATCTTCACTGAGAATGGGGGGGGGGCTTTTAAAATATATTGGAGTAGGATGTGGGTGCTGTCTCCACCAAAACTCATTAGTTTTCAGAAGTCCCCTAACATGAGAAAAAGGATAAAATTTCAGGTAGACAAAAAGATTGATCATGTACTCAGTAGAGTTTAGCAGTTTGGAAGGGAACACAGACTAGAGTCTGGGATTGGTATACTCACTCTTGAAGGGAATTCTTTTCAACTAGAGGGTGTAGTACAGGGGTGTAGATGCTGAAGATGGAAATTTAGAGACAATGGAACTTATGAGGCCGAAGGAGTCAAGGATGAGACAACAGATAAGTTCTTAAGATATTTTCCATGGAGTGGAGAGAGTCCTAAGCCTGGGGAAACATTAGTCTTTTGATTCAGAGCTCAAGGTTGGCCATTTTTTTCCATTCAAAAAAGTCACTGGGTAAGTTGTGGGTTGATTTTGAGGAAGCAATTGTGGGAGGCATGATGAAACCATTTCTAAGCATGACAGAGAATACTCACTGTACAATTGGAAATGATTTTTACTCGTGTTGTAAAATTACTCACCTGCTCTATTTACTGGCCCCTTAAGGAGAGTCTAGTTGTGGAGTATAGTTTAGCAATTGACTTTATGCGTTTCCCTGAATACTCAATGTCTTCCAGCTAGGTCCTTCTGCACATTGAGTGATAGTTGTTATCAATATTTGAAATCTCTGGCTAAGTAGAGACATTCTGTACACTGGCTTCTGCAGACACCTGCTGAGCAGGGAATCACAGGATCACAGCATTGTTGGAGATGCGTTTACAGTGAAATACATGAAGGGGGGCAGGTACATGGAGTTCTTTGGAGTCCACAGAGCCTGGTTTTTCTGTATTCCTTCTTAGTCAGAAAAATTCATTTTAATTTAATTGATGGAAGAATTAGCAGTGTTCTCTGGCATGGAAAAGAAGTGATGCAAGGTCTTCTGACCATATCTGTAGGTGTCTCAGTCACAGACAAAATACAACGGGCTACACATAATTACACAGAATAGAAAGTATTCTCTCACTGTATTCTCAGGGCTTAGAAATTCAGGATCCAGCTATTGGGAGGATTTCTCTCTGGTGATAGAATACCCTCTGTGTATTCCACAGGAATTTGATCTGGCTGGGTCTGAGGTTTGATTAGAGTACCTTGGAGTGTCCCAGTCCACTGTGGCAGCTCCCAACTAGAGACCAGGGTGTGACTTCATCACATTTATGTTCTTGTTGCTACATAACTTCTGGGGCTGTGGTATCACTGAGATATTGGCCAAAGAGACCATTGCCTATTGCTCAGCTTAAAGCCTGGAAGCCATGGTTTGATAGCTGGTATCCATTTCAAGAAAGTCTCAAACAAGACCTTGAGTAGATTCCATACTGCATGAAGTATTATGGGGGAAGAAACGGTGACCATAATAGTATGTTTTCTAGTTTGCTTCTTTGTTGTGAGAAAACAACACCAAAAGCAACTTTGGGAGGGAAGGGTTTATTTCATGTTACACTTCCAAACTAGTCCCTAGCTGAGAAAAGCTCAAGCAGGAACCAAGAGGTAGGAACTGAAGCAGAGACCATGAATATATACTGCATACTGGCATAGCTTCTTCAGCATCCCTTCTTATATAACCCAAACTACAAGCCTATGGACGGTGCTACCCACAGAGGGCTGGATGCTCTCTCACCAATTCTTAATTAAGAAAATGCCCTATAGACCTTACCACAGACAAGTCTGATGGGGGAAATTCGTTAACTGAGATACCCCCTTCCCAGATGACCCTAGTTTTCTATCGAGTTAATGAAAACTAAAGTGTAGTGAGAGATACCAGAGAGGTGAGGGGAAGGCTGGATGGAGAAGGCAGAAAAGTGTCGTGTCTGAATAGAGGGATATCTCCAGAGCTGCTTTGTTGAAATTTTCAACAATCCTGCATTGCTAGGAATCATCTTAACAGCATCCCAACCCCATCAATAAGCGGTCCTTCTCTCTTTTAGATTTCTAAAGTCTAAATATCTCTATTTCTTACAGAACATATTGATTTCCATTTCAGCCATTGCATCTCTAACACTTTTGTGGGGTACTTTATTAAACTGAAAAACACCACATAAATATTAGTTATTTATATATACAGTACATATATTTCTGAGATCCCACAGGTCTCAACCAACTGCAAATTCCAAAGAAAACCTGGTATGAAGAGAATGCTCATGCTCTCTCTAAATTCATATGCCAAGACCATTGAGACCCTAAGCCCAAGGTGTTGGCAGCATTAGGCTTTGTGACAGCCTTCAGAGAAATGATGTATATGTACACGCACACTCATGCACACATACTGGCTAGCTTGTTCACTGTTATGATGTGTGTATCTCCCAAAGGTTCTGGCCTGTGCTGATAACTTCAAAGGGCATGACCTCGATGGATAAATTTATGTCACTGGAGACATATGCATTTGAAAGGGATATAGAAACCTCCTCTCTCTTTCTTTGATTCTCAGACTCCATGGATCTGAACAGCTTCATCCACATGTGCATCTCACCGTGCCATCTTGCCTCAGGCCCCAAAGCCACAGGATCAACTGACCATAGACTAAAGCTTCATAAACACTGATGCCTAGCCCCAAGTTAGCTTAGGTGTTTCCTTATAGTAATGTAGATCTGACTAATAGCATCATGGAGGCTGGAAGTTAAATGATGACTGTCCAAAAGCCAGATAATCAGAGAATTCAGCAATGTGGCTCAATCTAAGAATCCAGAGGCCCCAGAACAAGAGGTGGGGGCAGCAATGTGGCTTCTAGCCAGAGGTCCAAGCTCTGAGAGGTCTTAGAGAGGCGCTATGCAAATCAAGAACCTCTGTGCCAAAAGTCTTGGAATCTTTATGTGTGAGGGCAACACTGAGAAAGAATAAATACTGCTTTGAAAAAAGAAGATCTAGCCTCTGGCACATTGAAAAAAATCTCACACTGGGGAGGGTATTTTATATCTGATTGGCTGACCCACTGGTGGAAACACCAAAAAACCTTTACCACTTCTCCAAGCATCCAAAATCTCATTAAATCAACCCACAAAATTACCATAACTGGAAGTGATTAGAGTTAGATGAGGCTATAGGGTAGAATCCAGAAGAGTAGAAATAGCATTCTTGTAAGAGTTTCACGAAGGTTTGCTTCCTGCCTCAGCAATGAGTGGACTCACCAAGAAGACAGCAATGTACAAGCAGAAATCAGCCCATCACCAAACACTGTGTCTGACATAGACTTCTCTGTCTTGAGAACTCTGGGAAATCATTTCTTGCTACTCAAATCAGATATTTTGTTATGGCAGCATGAGTCAGGAGTTTTATGTGTACAGGTTTTGCTAACAATTCATCTGTGATTCACGTTTGAGGATGGAACACTGAAAACTGAGAATTTAGGGAAGAGTGGAAAAAGTCAGCAAGTTCAACAAGAGACTTATTGGAGGGTCATGACAGGAGCCAGGCAAAGCTTGGACTTGTCTCTTGGGAAACTTGAGGTTTATTTATATCAGTAGAAGGTGAAAAACTGCAGAATATTGGGCTCTGGAATGAGGGTACTGGTCTATAGTGATTACTCTGCAGTGGTCATTCTGAGATGCTTAGTCAAAGTGAAACATTTCCCCACTAACTCACAGTGATGTGGACCAGGAGGCAGTTCTATAATCTTACCCAAGGGAGTTGTTTATTGTTCCAAGAAGGAGGTCCAAGGAGGAAGATTACTAATAGGCACCAGAGAATGGATGAAACACCTCAAGGTAGTAGGCGTAGCCCTTACAGAGGAGGCTAAAGTTTCAAAGTTCTATGGCTGTACCCATCACTTTTATTCCAGTTAGGTAAAACATCTCTTTTCCTGCCAGTCTTCCAGACATTTTAATTTGGGATTAATCAGAGACACATTGGTGAGTGAAAGAAGATGGATAAAAGGACCTGGCTGACAGAGAAGGAATATGATGATTCTCTTCATTCTTCACTGACTTCTTTGGAGACAGAGAGAAGTAGGAAATGAGAGGGGGGTTCAAATAAGAAGTTAGGTGATTTTTGGTACTCAGATATTTGTTTGACCAAAGGACTTAGTTTATAGTAATTGTACAAAATCATGCATCTCATGACAACATTGTATTTTGCTCATATTCATTTTCTATCCTCTCTTGTCCTCTTCTATTGGCCTTTACTTCCCTCCAACAGTGCCCCTTCCACCTTTGTTTCAGTGCTTTACAGATATTGAAATCTAGATGTTCATATGAGGGAGGACATACTGACGTCTTTCTGAGTTTGATATTTAACATACTATGATGATCTCCTGTTTCATTTTTCCCTTCTTTCTGTGAAACATCATTATAATGTGCCACATTGTCTTTAATCCACTCACCCATAAATGGGCATCTAGGTTGCCTTGTATTTGGCTATTGTGAATAGTGCAGCAATAGCCATAGATGTGAAAGCCCATCATATGTGTTCTATGCTCCTCAGGGTATCTACCTAGAAGTTGGACTATATGATAATTTTACATTTAGTTTTAGAGACTTCCACACTGATTTCTATAATGGCTGAATTAATTTACATCCTCAACAACAGTATATAAGACTTTGTTTCCTTATACCCTACCCAGCATTTGTTGTTTTCTTGATAGACATTCTGACTGGAGTAAAATAGAGTCTTCATAAAGTTTTGTCTTGCATTTCCCTGATGTCTAAGGTTTCGATTAGCTATTGAATCCCAGAAAGAAGACGAACCCAACGCTTTTCATTATTAGGTAGAGCTTGAGGAACACTGACTCTTGAGATTTTTATCTGTGAGTTAGGAAAGTCATAGGTAGTAGAACTGGTAGCCCTGTTTGGGGTGGTGGCCCCTTTTCCTATTAAGTTCCCTGGTGAAGTGGCTGATACTAATGAGGGATGACATTTTGAAAGGACTGATTTCAAGAAATAGATAAAGAAGGGCACTCTAAATCACCCACATACCTCTCCTACATGTATTAACTTAATAAATATACACTGAAGACCTATCGTATGTTCTGAGCTGGTTGGGTCTGAGATGGCTTCATTAACACCATCATGTGATATGTACTGGTTGGGCCTGGGATTACTCAGCTAGTATAACTTTCACAAGGATTCTCAATGGGAGGAGGAATGAATGAATCAAATTGCAGTGCTTTTCTCTCCCCCTCACATCAATATCATGCCAGGGTTTCAGTTTTCCTGTTTGGCCTAGTTCTGGTTGGAATGGAAGCCCTGCTTCATATTTAATAGAGGCTTTTGTTCGCCTTCCACACAATCTATTGATTCTTATAATTGGACCTTTCTGCTATCTCCAAACTACATTACCCACATTAACAGAGCTTAAAATGCCATTATAAAACCATATGGGCCTTAGTGGAAGAGAAAAAGAGGAAATGGTTCTCTCCAAGCTGTATCTCTTCCAGTAAGGAGGACTTCCACAGATGGAGAAGCCTGGTTGATTTGCCTTTCCCCTTCTTCCTGCTTACAATCCCCCAGTGCCTTACAGCTAGCTGGCCAACTGCTTATTCATCTCTGCCCTGCTGACCAGGGATTCTGGGATGTGGTCCCCAAGTGGCTCATCTCTGTCTTCACTAGCAAGCTTTCCATTCTGATGTGAGTCTCTGCATATACATTTGTGCACTGTTTTGGGCTTTGTCTGCTCCCTGTGGAAAGCAAAGGGAACTACTCAGCCCTGGGAAAATTCAGAAAATTAGATTTCTTGTATCTATGGGCCTTGTTGGCCAAGAGTCTTTGGTCATTCTGATGCTCCAAGCATTTTTTAAGTACCAAGGATATTTGGAGCATCTGTAATTGTTTTTGAGGGTATTTATTTTACTATTTACAGGCAAGCATGGCACAAAGAGAGGAAGCACTCCCTATGGAGTCTGGCCTGGGGCTGAATGCTGTCTGTCTATTTGAATATCTTTTGATATTGATCTTTTGAGTGAGAATAAACTCAGTCCATGTTTTTTGGGCTTTCCTTGTGTAATCATGGCTCACTATCATGATTCATAGTGAGTATGAAAGTTAGATGAGACTATAATGACTTTTAACCTTGAAGTGCTCAAAAAAAAAATCATGATAGCTTATGCCAATTTGGCCAATCTATGATGCCCAGTTATGTAGTCAGCATATGACACTTTCCTCCTATGACTGTTAAAATTATTATTGTCAACTCAATAGGATCAAGGAAGCAAGCCTCTGGGCAGGCTTTGAGAGATCATCTTGATTAGGTTAGTCTCTGGCCACGGTTGTGATAGATTACCTTGATTTGGTTCATTAAGTGGGATGACCTACAAAAGAGATTTCATTAAATTTGTCTTAAATTTGAATGTATTCTGGAATCACTGCCCAGAAGACATCAAGGGATGCTATATAGACAAATCTTACTGGTTTCTTTTTTCTTCCTGGAGAACCCAGGTTAACAGATAGTAGTAAGGTCACAAACTCAGATGATGTGGTGGTTTGGGTGAGAAATGTTTCTCATAGGTTAATGTGTTGTAACACTTGGTCCCCAGTTGGTAGCATTGTTTGGAAAGGATATGGAACCTTTAAGAGGTGAAGTCTTGATGGAGGGCATGTGTCTCTGGTGGTGGGCTTTGAGGGTTTATAACTTCACCTACTTCCTTTTTTTCCTTCTCTGCTTCCTGTGTAAAGTGATATGTGATCAGCCAGCATCCCGTTTCTGTCACCAAGCCATGAACTCTGACGGACTCTATCCCTCTAGAACTATAAGCTGAAGTGAACTGTTTCTTTCTTAGATGGTTTTGTCAGGGTATTTGACGATAGCAACAGCAAAATAGCTAATTCAGTGGCATGGTTTCACCAGAGTTCTCTTGTTGAGGACCATGAAGTGCAGGGAGAAGATGCACTCAGGAAACAGTTTCTCATGAGCAGGTGCATCATTTCATCTGGTGATAGGAGAGTCCAGTTGCTCCAACAGACAAGGTGGGAGAAGAAGAGGAGGAGGAGGATGAAGAGGAAAGGAGGAGGAGGAGGCAGGTGAAACAAGCAGACTAGTTGTAGTATTGGTATAAAAATATTTTCTTCTTTCATTCTATAAGGAGAAAGAGAGAAAGTAAGGTTGGGGAGAAGATAGAAGGAGGATGAGGAGGAGAAGAGAGGGGAGGAGATAAGAGGAGGAGATGCTGGAGATACATCTCAACAAGCCAGGAAAAGATGAGGTCTGCCCTTGCCTCACCCCAGAGCTTCTCAGTGTTCTATACAGTGGAGTCTTCGCAGGAGCATCCTGGTGCCTAGACTCTGCTGAAGAGCTTGCAACATGAGTAATCAGAACAGTAAACATTGACAACTTTGAAGACAGTGTGAACAGCAGACTAACACAGTGTGTCGCCAATAAGCTTTATTTTGCCTATGCTAGGCCCTTTCCCATCATACACCTAATTTGTCACTAGAACATGTGACTATGTTCTGTTATATGGCAGGGATTTTTAAAGGGGTAAATACTATCAGGCTTGCTAATCAGTTAACCTTAGATGAAGAAGGACTCCATGGCCATGTAGGAGAAGGGTCACAGTCCAAGGAATGCAGGTACTCGCCTGAGTCTGGAAACGGCAGGAAAACGTATTTTTAATGGACTTTCAAGGAACAAAGCAACAACATCTTTATTTCAGGCCAGTGGAAACTGTTCTACACTTCTGAGTTCTATTAGGATAATTGTCTTGTTTTTCTATTAATATTTATTTAATTTACACTTTTTTTTTTTAAAGAGACTACCTGTATAGCTCAGGCTAATCTCAAACTTGTGATCCTTGCATCTCAACCTTTCAATACTGGGGTCGTAGGTGTGAACATGAGGGCTTGACTGTTGGTCCTCTTTTAGTTCTTTATGTTGGTAGTGGTTTGTTGTAGTTGCCAAAAGAAACCAATGAATTGACTTACATGTTGGATAATTGTATTGTTGGATTTAACTGAATAAAACATACTAAGTGATTTTCAATCTTTCTTTTGGTCTTCTAAAATAAGATTTGATTTATAAAGTCAAAATTTTGATTTTGATGTATAAAATAAGATTTACATTGAAAATATTTATGTTTATTTAAAATCTCATTTCATACAATATATTCATATCATTATTTGCTCTGCTTCATTTCCTCCCAGATTTTCTCTACCTCCTCAACTGGACAACTCCACACTTTTTTTCCTGTCTCTTTATAAAACAGTCAAATAAAACAAACAAACAAACAAACAAAATAAAAAAGCACAAGAAACACATAGACACTAAAAACAAAATCTGGAACAAAGATACACAAGCCAAAAAAAAAACCCATCAAAAAACAAACAAACAAACAAACAAACAAACAAAAAACAAAAAAGACAAAACCAGTAAGGTATTGAAAAAGTTTCCAAATAAGGCAATAGAAGACAAAAAAAATAATTCTTCAAAAAGACCATTGAGTTTGTTTTGTGTAGGGCACCTACTGCTGGGTATAGGGTCTACCCTTAAGATTTATTTGTATGCCAAGTGAGACTCATTGGAGAAATCAGTGTGTGTGTGTGTGTGTGTGTGTGTGTTTAAACATACATACTCTCAAGTAGTATCAATGTGGCAGGCGCAGTAATCTTTGTGAGACATCTGAATAGTAGAGTTTGTATTTTCTGCCCCTCCTAACTTGGTGACAATAAAGAGAGAAATCTTGCTCTGTGAACTGACTGCCCCATATCTGAATGGCCAGAGACTGCTTTGAGTGATAACATTCCTGGTTTGTAGAAACTATGGAATGGACCCAGGTAAACCTGTTGTGAGGGTCTGAGAGAAGTGAACACAGACTAGCATGTCTATTCACTGCTGAGTTCGTCTAAGGCATCTACTACAATCAGGGTACCACAGGCTGGTGATAAAAAAAAATCCCATTTCATAATCTTTTCATTCTCAAATAATAAATTTCACTTTTTGACAATTGAGATTGTCATATTTCCTCTCCCAAATCTGCTAAGATGAAAGTTGGGGTAATAGTTGACTCGCCATGAGGCAAAGCATAGAATAAAATCAAGGCTTCATTTCTCAGTGCATTTTCTCAGACAGGCATTATTTCTCTAAAAGTTGGTGGTTATTTTGTTGTTTTAATTACGCTGTTGCTGTGCTGAGTGATGACACCAGGGCTTTGGGAATGCTAGGTGACGACTCTTCCACTGATCTCTACCCTCAAATCTGGGAAGCAACCGTAAGCCCCAACCTTGCTCTGAGGATTTGCTGTGGGGCTATAATACATTTATAAGTGTATTATAAATACATTTTTCACTGGTTTAACTTCGTTATGACAGAAAGCCCAATGACCAAGTATCTTTCCCACAGAATACTTTATCCTGGAAGAAGACCTTTGTAGTCCTTGTTTGACCCATGCCTAGTTTATTCCCACTAAGACATTGGGGTCCAACACCTTGAACAGCTAGAAGGAAGTAGAGGATGGAAAACTGTCAATGGTGACTGAGGTCTGTTTTTTTTTTTCTTTCAGCAACATAAAACTACAGCCATTCACGAAATGAGGTGAACAGTCACCTCTGAAGGGATCACAACAGAACATAAGCTGCCAGTCCTTGTTGTATTAGGATGTCACTTATTATCCCCATACGTACCAATAGGAACCTTAGAAGAAAAAAATGAGGAGAACTTCACACATGGAAGGAGAGCATGAAAAAAATCCAGCTGTGAGGTAAAGATTTCTTCCACAGAAATGAACCCAGAGTGTCACAGAGGTATTGTGGAAACAAACAAATGTCTAGTGTCCAAACTGGGTGATCCTGAATCGGAGGTACTAGAAATATTGAAACAGTCCAACAGCATCATTTAGATCCATTTTGTGAAAAGCTTTTGTCCTACAAAATAACTCCTAGCAATGCGTAATGTTCTCAGAGCAAGGTGACTATCTCACTGTGGCTGACAAGCAGGTGGTGAGCCCCAACACTGCCAGGTTTCAGATGTGTGGAGTGCTGTCTTCACATCCCAATCCAGGGATGGATGAGCCTCTCTGTCCCTGTTTGGGCATTTTATTCTCAATTCTTGATTATGCTGGGCGAAACAATGAAGCAAGATGAAAATATGTCTGCATTTTCTTCACAGCCTCATGTCAATACCTAATGTAATTAAAGTTGTTTTATGCTTCTAGCCAACTCACGCATAACTCAGTTATGATAGATTTTGAACTGCCAGTGGTACACATGCCCTACCTCAAGCAGCAGCTGTGATAAAAATGTGCTTTATAGGTAATAAAAGCTCTAAGGTGGCCAGAAGCTGAAAGAGAATAGCCTGTATCCACTCCCAGAAATTTCATCATCAGTTAAAAGTCACCTGCTCGTTATGTATAAAGTCATATCGACAGAGCTGGGCGGGGCTTCCCTGTCCTTCAAGCTCTAAACACAGATTCCATGGCAGCAATGATGCTGAGGGCCAACATCTTTCCAGTTCCTAACTATCTTCCTTTCCTGGCAGCTGGTTATCTGTGCTATTCACAAAGTCGGTCCTCCTGGGTCAGCTTTCTAGTCTTAGTTCCTGGGAGTTCTTTTCACTTCTTCGATTCCATGGTTTCTCCCTTTTTGCAGCTCACCTTTCCTAACTTCCTTTGCTACTTCATTTGAAACCTTCACTTTTATATTCATAGATCAGTAGAAGGCCATCAAGAATCTAAATTGAAAAGGTGGGTGTGTGGCTTGGCTAAACACCAGTCAAGTCTGAAGACAAAACTGCACTAGTTTAGATGGTGTGTGTGTGTGTGTGTGTTTGTGTGTAAAAGAGAGAGACAGATACAGAGACAGAGACAAGTACATACAGAGGCAGTCAGAGACAGAGTGACAGAGAGTTCTTGAAACTCTCTGAGTCCAGTAAGTGTTACCAATATGTGCATAGATGTGGGGCACCCACTGGAGTATGGGAAACCTACTGATGACCACACCCTCAAAAAAAGAATGACTCTCCCTTCTTGAGTAGTTATTACCAGCTGATATCTCCTCAGTATGGGCCAGGCCTTAAGAAAGCTTCTGCCATCTGTGCTGTAATTTTGTCTGGCTTTACCTTGTGCAGGTCTTGTGCCAATAACCAAACTTATGAGTACAATACACCTGTCAGGTTCAGCAGAGAATCTTTCATAGAACTACTCCCCATCCCCTGACTTTCTTTCTGTCTCCCCTTGCACAGTGCTCTGTGAGCTGTGGTGGTGGTGGGGTCGATAGGGATACCTGATTTAATGCTGAACACCCACCCAGTCTTTCATTCTTAGCACTTTGACCAACTCTGTGTTTCTGCACTAGCTGCTTCCCATTGCAAAAACAGCTCCTCTGACCAAGACTGAGAGCAGCCCAAGTCTGTGGGTATAGACACAAGTATTTAGCAGGCAGTTTCACAACATGAGCACTTACCAAAATAACAACAGTAGGTTCTTCTCTAGGGCCTAAGACATCCCCAGAGATGGGCTTAAGTCAGGGTTATAGTAGTAGGTATAGGATTCCTTCTTGTAGAGCAGGTTACAAATTCAACCAGAGAGAAGTTAATTACCTGTTGGAGTCCCTGCAGGTGTCATACAGGGAAGCAAGCCATTGAAAGAGAAAAAGGAAACTCAGTACAGACTGACTTCAACCTGGATAAAATTTCGGAGTCTAATAACAGGCAGATAATTCCCAGTGTATTAAAGCCCATTTAATTTGGAAAAAAAAAAGGTTTCCTGGTGTAATATAATCTCTGGTTGACAAGAAAATGTAATAACACTGAAACTCAACTTGGGGGTACATGCCATTTCTTCCAAGAAGATGAGTTCTAGAGATAGGCTCCCTAGACTAGCTTAAGAGCCTAAGGATCTGGCCTGCTCTCAGCCATACTGATAGTGTAGAGGTCATTTGGGCTATGAGACACCTCTGGTTCTAGTTGTAAGAGCTTGGGGCACCTCTGGCTATAACAGTCACTTAGATTACTAGCCACCTCTGGTCCTGATTGTAGGAGCTTGATATGGCCTGATCCAATATATAAGCTGATCACCAAGCTCTCAATCACTTCTAATTCTCATCTTTCTGGATGGAAGAATAGGTTTTTCATCTTTCCCATCGGAAAGACAACCCTGTGGCTTAACATTCATGGTTTCTCTGGAGATCTGTGAGTACAAGGACCTTGTGATATGCATCCAACAAGTTGCCTAATCAAGCCATCATTGTACCAGTAAGAAGATCTTGGCTAACACATTGGTATTTTGGAGTGCTAGGTCCATTGTTATCTTTTTGACAAGGAAATGATACCCATGAACTCACAGCAGTATGGTTGCTTGAAGACTTTCATCAGTTGATGTGACAAAGTGAATGGAGTACATCCCACAAGGTTGCACTCCTAGGTGAAGAGCTACACCTTGTCAGTTGATGCGGAGTGAGGAAGAATCGGTCTTTTTAGGGACACAGTTCTGTATGGTTTAGTCAATCTGAAGTGGTCAGTCCTGGACATCCATACATATGAGTGATTCTAAGTGTAACAATAATAATTAGAAGAAGAGATCATGAAGAGGAGGAGATGGAAGAGTGGGGAACAGTGTGGGTGATAAAGATATAATACTCATATGCAATGTTTTTAAAACTTTTTTTAAAAGGCCATTGATTTCTTTTTCTTCCTAGGAAACCTGTATAGCACCTTCTGTCACTATGGAAACTAGCCACCAGGGAAGAGGTTTCCTGATCTATTTATGATGTCTCCACATCCCACAGCCAAAGTGTACTGCTATCTCCATCAATAGGGTCTTCCTATGTAGTGATGGTGGCAAAGAAGAGGAATGGCAATAGCCTGAGTAATTTTCAAGTCCTCTAGAGCTTCCCTGACCAATAATGGATAGGGAGGTCTCCTATACCTTGTACTGTGGTTTTTGTTTACTAACCACCCATGCTTTGTAGAAGTAGCATTATTCATGCATGTGGAATAGTTCTATTGCAACTATTTTTGAAAAGAAAAGTTATATTTTGAAATTAGCCTAGATATTAGGGAATTTCCACAATACATATTCATGAATACTTAGTTTTGGTTAACCCACTCACTATTCCTCCTCTGCCCATCTCTCTGCCCCAGCTCTCAATCCTTTAATCCCTAACATTTACTCCTCTTGTTTCGTATTACATATATGCATTCTAAAATTTCCCCAATTATACTTTTAATTGGGTTGTGAGTCTGAGCTGTAGGCTTCCATATGGCTTTTCATACATCCTTACAAACTCTCATGGCCCTCTTTTTTTCAAGTCTTTCTGGCCCATCTCCCCATAGTCCACCTCTCTAACTTTGCTTTACCTACAGTTTATTGTCCTCCTTCTGTAACTATAATCCCTAACAGCCCCTTTCTAGTTTCTTGGCTTCTTTTTCTGTGCCAAGTCTAATCCATGAACAAAACATTTGCATCTGCTTTTTGAGCCCAAATTACTCACTCATTGTAATTTTTTCTTATCCCATCCATTTTCACGTTTTTGGTTTTCTTTACAAATGCATAATACTTCCTTGTGTGTATACTACATTTCCCTTTTCTATTTAGCTGTTGATGGACATCTAGGTTGATTCCATTTTCTAGTTGCTGTGTATAGAGCCACAATGAACATGGATGTGCAAATGTCTCTATAGTAGGATATAAAGTCTTTTTGGTATATATCCCAGACTGTTATAGCTAAGACAATGATAGGTATGGTCCTAGTTCCTTTTTGAGAAATCTCCAGGCTTACTTTCCAGACTATACACAGTATTTTATACTCTTACCCACATTTGTTAGTATTGGTATCATTTCCTATGCTACTGGATCTTTAATTGCGATTGCTTTTCTTTGTTCCTGGGTCAGATCTAGTCCACATCCTGGGTCCACTGCTTCCTGAATATTGTGTTCTTTAACAAGTGTTAGGAGCGGGTGTGGCGGCAGTCCCAAAGGCGCCAGGGACTGTAGCTAAGTCGTATGACTTGCACCTGACTTCCTCATATAAGCCACAAACATCTTGAGAGCTGCGCAGGTGCACCAGGATACCGGTGAATCCAGTTTGATGGAGATATGCCCCTGCTGCCCTGATTAGCTGAAGCTTCGTGCCTGGTGAGGCGGTGTGGCCTGCTGTGCGTGGATGAGAGTATAAAAGGAGTGAGAGGTCCAGGGTTCGGGGGAGATATAAACAAGAAGAATCAGGACTGAATAAACTGCTGTTAGAAGGACTGGTGGTCGTGTCGTTCTTACTGGTCGAGAGCGGACGCGACAAACAAGGTAGAGAGAATGGATGATATGTATCTGTCTCAGCAAGGGTTTCTATGGTGGCTATGAAACACTGTGACCAAAAAGCAACTTGGCAAGGAAAGGGTTTATTTGGCTTACACTTCCCTATCACTGTTTATTATTGAAGGAAGACGGGACTGGAATTCAAAGAGGGCAGGAACATGGAGGGAGGAGCTAATGCAGAGGCCATGGAGAGGTGCTGCTCACTGGATTGCTTTCATTGTTTGCTAAGCCTGCTTTTTAATAATCAGAACAACCAGCCCAGGGATGACCCCCACCCACTAAGAGCTGAGACCTCCACCATCAGTCACTTATTAAGAAAATGTCCCACAGGCTTGCCTAAAGCCTAGATTATGAAGTATTTTCTCCATTGAGTCACCTTTTTCTCTGATGACTCCAGTGTGTGTCAGGCTGGCATAAAACTAGCCAGGACACAGTGTCACCACAAAACAATGACTACCAAGGGTATGGTATTTGTTAATTAATTAAGTTTAACCATTCCATAATAATTTAAAGCATTATATTGTGCAGGACAAAACAATATTTATCTGGTAATTAAAGCATATAAATAAATAAAAAGCAGGAGATAGACTTGCTTTTTTGATGCCTTGCTCTTTCCTTGCTCTTGACAACCTCTTAGCTTAGAGGTATAAACCTTAGGACTGGAGGCTGAGCCATGAAATCTGTTGAACCTCACTGCATTTATTTCCCTCCCTCCCTCTCTCCTTCCCTCCATCTCTCCCTTTCTTTCTTCCTTCAGATTTGCTTTATTCAAGTGTGTGTGTGTGTCCATCCATCTGCCTGTGTCTGTCTGCACTTAATATGGGCTTCACTGTCTCTACTTGACCCTTCTTTCCTAATCAACAGAACAGCCTGGGTCTATGCATTAACATGGAAGTAGGCCATGTGACTTCTCTCCTGAAAAACACTACCATGGTCCTCCTCAGAGTACAAACAAGTCGACCAGATGGCTCTAAAGCTCTATGTAGTCAGATGTCCCATAACCCCTTGACATCATCTTCCATCTTCCCATGTGCTCTGCTCTAGCTTCTTGGACTCCTTAAGGTTGTGAAAATAACCCATATGCTCACTTACTCTGTCCATGCCCTCAACTTATGGTGCACTTGCTAGAGAAATGTACACTTTCTTCCTTATGTATTTACTCAACCCTTGCTTGTTTGCCGAGGCTTTCCTGGACTAGTCCTTCTATGATTGTGCTACTCCCTCTAATGTGGCTTCCAACCTCCCTTTCCCAGCCCTTCTCCTTAATCTTCTTCCATGCACTTAATTCTAAGATAATACACATTTTACTTAACTAAGTTATAATTATCCTTCAATATCTGCAGGAGATTTATTCTAAGACCTCTAAAGACTCCAAAACCTTTCCTGCTCAACTTTCTTCTATAATATGGTGTATATTTGCATAGAAGTTATATGCATTCCCCTATGGTATTCACATCATCTCCAGGTGAGTTATAATACCAAATTTGAGGTAAATATAATGCAAATAGTTATTATACTATGTTGGTTAGAGAATAAAGACACGAGGAAAAGCCTGATAGTGCTCAGTAAAGGTGTGATTTTTTTGAAATTTTTTTTATCCTTGTTTAATGGGCCCTAAATCTTATGGGCATGGAGCAACAGATGGAGGAGAATGCCTCTGTTACCTCATCTGTGTTCTCCTTTGCCAGATGCTCTATAGCTGTAACTACAGAATTATTGAAAATTGACCTTGATAATATGTAAATACATTTCTTTTTGCCAATAATAACATTCAAACTCCTTGAAAGAGACAAACTTTCTGACCTCTTTTAGCTACTGAGAGGTGTCCCATGGGATTTGGTCTCTGTTGCTCTGCAATTTTTACTATCTGTATCTGTAGAGAACTCTAAGACCCCAGAATTAAGAAATTAGAGGGAGTCAGAA
This sequence comes from Mus musculus, assembly GCF_000001635.26. Lineage (NCBI taxonomy): Eukaryota > Metazoa > Chordata > Mammalia > Rodentia > Muridae > Mus > Mus musculus. Next base: position 36,830,656 of record NC_000079.6, read on the forward strand.
TAAAGCCAGATAAGTTTTGATTTTACTGTGTAGCCTATACTGGCCTCGGCTTTGGAGTACTCAGCTTCCAGGACTGGAAAATGAACTTTGCTGGTTTCTTCCCAGCAGAAACTCTAGTGACAATGTGATACAGGAGACCTGTAGGAACATGGTTGCTATACGAAAAACAAAAACAAAAACAAAACAAAGGAAGGTCAGAACACTGAAAATGAGTATAAAAACTCCAGCAGATATGAGGAAAGTGATGTAGTTAGAGACAACATAAAGACCGTCCCTATGGACGATTCTCCAGTTAGTCTATAGTTACTGGTGTGAATTAAAACTTTCCTTGTGGAGTGAAAGAAATGTTTGTAAAGTTTTCATTGGTCTCTCAAGCCTAAATATGCTTATTATTATTAAGATTTTACACAAGACTTATGAACATGAGAAATATGAAAAGAATTTCTTTAAGCTTAGGGACTGTGTGAATTGAGTTATTCTGGAAGCTCAGTTTAGCATAAACATGCACTGGCAAGAAATAATATGAATGTAACCAATATGGGAAAACAATTAGGAGTCACATTTACATTCTTGACATGTAAAAACTGACCCTAGAGAGAAAATATATGTATTTTGGTGACAAGATAATGTTGTCACTGATCCAAAGATTATTTTCAATATCTTTTTTTCTTTAAAAATTTTTATTAGATATTTTCTTTATATACATTTCAAATTTGAAATGCTATCCCGAAAGTTCCCCGTACCCTCGACCCCTACCTCCCTATCCCCTACTCCCACTTCTTGGCCTTGGCGTTCCCCTGTACTGTGGTATATAAAGTTTGTAAGACCAATGGGCTTCTCTTCCCAGTGATGGCTGACTAGGCCATCTTCTGCTACATATGCAGCTAGATACACGAGCTCCAGGGGGTACTGGTTAGTTCATATTGTTGTTCCAACTATAGGGTTGCAGATCCCTTTAGCTCCTTGGGTATTTTCTCTAGCTCCTCCACTGGAGGCCCTGTGATCCATCCAATAGCTGACTGTGAGCATCCACTTCTGTGTTTGCTAGGCCCCAGCATATCCTCACAAGAGACAGCTATACCAGGGTCCTTTCAGCAAAATCTTGCTAGTGTATACAATGGTGTCAGTGTTTGGAGGCTGATTATGGGATGGATCCCCGGATATGACAGTCTCTAGATGGTCCATCCTTTCATCTCAGCTCCAAACATTGTCTCTGTAACTCCTTCCATGAGTGTTTTGTTCCCAATTCTAAGAAGGGGCAAAGTGTCCACACTTTGGTCTTTATTCTCCTTGAGTTTCATGTGTTTTTCAAATTGTACCTTATATCTTGGGTATTCTAAGTTTCTGGGCTAATATCCACTTATTAGTGAGTAAATATCATGTGAGTTCTTTTGTGATTGGGTTACCTCACTCAGGATGATGCCCTCCAGGTCCATCCATTTGCCTAGGAATTTCATAAATTGATTGTTTTTATTAGCTGAGTAGTACTCCATTGTGTAAATGTACCACATTTTCTGTATCCATTCCTCTGTTGAGGGGCATCTGGGTTCTTTCCAGCTTCTGGCTATTATAAATAAGGCTGCTATGAACACAGTGGAGCATGTGTCCTTCTTACCAGTTGGAACATCTTCTGGATATATGCCCAGGAGAGGTATTGTGGGATCCTCCGGTAGTACTATGTCCAATTTTCTGAGGAACCGCCAGACTGATTTCCAGAGTGGTTGTACAAGCTTGCAATCCCACCAACAATGAAGGAGTGTTCCTCATTCTCCACATCCTCGACAGCACCTGCTGTCACCTGAATTTTTTATCTTAGCCATTCTGACTGGTGTGAGATGGAATCTCAGGGTTGTTTTAATTTGCATTTCCCTGATGATTAAGGATGCTGAACATTTTTTCAGGTGTTTCTCAGCCATTCGGTATTCCTCAGGTGAGAATTCTTTGTTTAGCTCTGAGCCCCATTATTCAATGGGGTTATTTGATTTTCTGGAGTCTACCTTCTTGAGTTCTTTACATATATTGGATATTAGTCCCCTATCTGATTTAGGATAGGTAAAGATCCTTTCCCAATCTGTTGGTGGACTTTTTGTCTTATTGATGGTGTCTTTTGCCTTACAGAAGCTTTGCAATTTTATGAGGTCCGATTTGTTGATTCTCGATCTTACAGCACAAGCTATTGCTGTTCTATTCAGGAATTTTTCCCCTGTGCCCATATCTTGGAGGCTTTTCCCCACTTTCTCCTCCATAAGTTTCACTGTCTCTGGTTTTATGTGGAGTTCCTTGATCCACTTACATTTGACCTTAGTACAAGGAGATAGGAATGGATCAATTCGCATTCTTCTACATGATAACAGCCAGCTGTGCCAGCACCATTTGTTGAAAATGCTGTCTTTTTTCCACTGGATGGTTTTAGCTCCCTTGTCAAAGATCAAGTGACCATAGGTGTGTGGGTTCATTTCTGGGTCTTCAATTCTATTCCATTGGTCTACTTGTTTGTCGCTATAGCAGTACCATGCAGTTTTTATCACAGTTGCTCTGTAGTACAGCTTTAGGTCAGGCATGGTGATTCCACCAGAGGTTCTTTTATCCTTGAGAAGAGTTTTTGCTATCCTAGGGTTTTTGTTATTCCAGATGAATTTGCAGATTGCCCTTTCTAATTCATCGAAGAATTGAGTTGGAATTTTGATGGGGATTGCATTGAATCTGTAGATTGCTTTTGGCAAGATAGCCATTTTTACAATATTGATCCTGCCAATCCATGAGCATGGGAGATCTTTCCGTCTTCTGAGATCTTCTTTGATTTCTTTCTTCAGAGACTTGAAGTTCTTATCATACAGATCTTTCACTTCCTTAGAGTGATGCCAAGCTATTTTATAGTATTTGTGACTATTGTGAAGGGTTTTGTTTCCCTAATTTCTTTCTCAGCCTGTTTATCCTTTGAGTAGAGAAAGGCCATTGACTTGTTTGAGTTAATTTTATATCCAGCTACTACACTGAAGCTGTTTAACAGGTTTAGGTGTTCTATGGTGGAATTTTTAGGGTCACTTATATATACTATCATATCATCTGCAAAAAGTGATATTTTGACTTCTTCCTTTCCAATTTTTTGGAATCTCCTTTTTGTTGTCTAATTGCTCTGGCTAGGACTTCAAGTACTATGTTGAGTAGGTAGGGAGAAAGTCGGCAACCTTGTCTAGTGATTTTAGTGGGATTGCTTCTAGCTTCTCAGCATTTACTTTGATGTTGGCTACTGGTTTGATGTAGATTGCTTTTATCATGTTTAGGTATGGGCCTTGAATTCCTGATCTTTATTTTTTTATATAATGGATTTTTATATAATGGTTTGTTTATATAATGGATTACGTTGACGGATTTCCATATATTAAACCATCCCTGCATCCCTGGAATGAAACCTACTTGGTCAGGATGGATGAATGTTTTGATGTGTTCTTGGATTTGGTTAGTGAGAACTTTATTGAGGATTTTTTGCATCGATATTCATAAGGGAAATTGGTCTGAAGTTCTCTATCTTTGTTGGGTCTTTTTGTGGTTTAGGTATCAGAGTAATTGTGGCTTCATAAAATGAGTTGGGTAGATACCTTCTACTTCTATTTTGTGGAATAGTTTGTGCAGAACTGGAATTAGATCTTCTTTGAAGGTCTGATAGAAATCTGCACTAAACCCATCTGGTCCTGGGCTTTTTTTGGTTGGGAGACTATTAATGACTGCTTCTATTTCTTTAGGGGATATAGGACTGTTCAGATCATTAACCTGATCCTGATTTAACTTTAGTACCTGGTATCTGTCTAGAAATTTGTCCATTTCCTCCAGGTTTTCCATTTTTATTGAGTATAGCCTTTTGTCGAAGGATCTGGTGGTGTTTTAGATTTCTTCGGGATCTATTGTTATGTTTCTCTTTTCATTTCTGATTTTGTTAATTAGAATGCTGTCCCTGTGCCCTCTAGTGAGTCTGGCTAAGGGTTTATCTATCCTGTTGATTTTCTCAAAGAACCAGGTCCTTGTTTGGTTGATTCTTTGAATAGTTCTTCTTGTTTTCACTTGGTTGATTTCGCCCCTGTGTTTGATTATTTCCTGCTATCTACTCCTCTTGGGTGAATTTGCTTCCTTTTGTTCTAGAGCTTTTAGGTGTGTTGTCAAGCTGCTAGTGTGTGTTCTCTCTAGTTTCTTTTTGGAGGCTCTCAGAGCTATGAGTTTTCCTCTTAGAAATGCTTTTATTGTGTCCCATAGGTTTGAGTATGTTGTGGCTTCATTTTCATTAAACTCTAAAAGGTCTTTAATTTCTTTCTTTATTCCTTCCTTGACCAAGGTATAGTTTCCACGTGAACGTTGGCTTTCTATTATTTATGTTGTTATTGAAGATCAGCCTTAATCCATGGTGATCTGATAGGATGCATGGGACAATTTTAATATTTTTGTATCTTTTGAGGCCTGTTTTTTGACCAATTATATGGTCAATTTTGAAGAAAGTACCATGAGGTGCTGAGAAGAAGGTATAACCTTTTGTTTTAGGATAAAATGTTCTGTAGATATCTGTTAAATCCAGTTGTTTCATAACTTCTGTTAGTTTCACTGTGTCCCTGTTTAGTTTCTGTTTCCACGATCTGTCCGTTGATGAAAGTGGTGTGTTGAAGTCTCCCACTATTATTGTGTGAGTTGCAATGTGTGCTTTGCGCTTTACTAAAGTTTCTTTAATGAATTTGGCTGCCCTTGGATTTGGAGCATAGATATTCAGAATTGAGAGTTCCTCTTGGAAGATTTTAACCTTTGATTAGTATGAAGTGCCCCTCCTTGACCTTTTTTTTTTTTTTTGACAACTTTGGGTTGGAAGTCGATTTTATTAGATATTTGAATGGCTACTACAGCTTGTTTCTTCAGACCATTTGCTTGAGAAAATGTTTTCCAGCCTTTCATTCTGAGGTAGTGTCTGTCTTTTTCCCTGAGATGGGTTTCCTATAAGCAGCAAAATGTTGGGTCCTGTTTGTGTAGCCAGTCTGTTAGTCTATGTATTTTTATTGGGGAGTTGAGTCCATTCATATTAAGAGATATTAAGGAAAAGTAATTGTTGCTTCCTAATTTTTTTGTTGTTAGAGTTGGCATTCTGTTCTTGTGGCTGTCTTCTTTTAGGTTTGTTGAAGGATTACTTTCTTGCTTTTTCTAGGACGTCGTTTCTGTCCTTGTATTGCTTTTTTTTTTTTTTTTTCCTTTTTTTGTTATTATCCTTTGAAGGGCTGGATTCATGGAAAGATAATGTGTGAATTTGGTTTTGTCGTCGAATACTTTGGTTTCTCCACCTATGGTAATTGAGAGTTTGGTTATAGTAGCCTGGGCTGGCATTTGTGTTCTCTTAGTGTCTGTATAACATCTGTCCAGGATCTTCTGGCTTTCATAGTCTCTGGTGAAAAGTCTGGTGTAATTCTGATAGGTTTGCCTTTATATGTTACTTGACCTTTTTCCCTTACTGCTTTTATTATTCTGTTTTTATTTAGTGCATTTGTTGTTCTGATTATTGTGTGTCGGGAGGAATTTCTTTTCTGGTCCAGTCTATTTGGAGTTCTGTAGGCTTCTTGTATGTTCATGGGCATCTCTTTCTTTAGGTTTGGGAAGTTTTCTTTTATAATTTTGTTGAAGATATTTGCTGGCACTTTAAGTTGAAAATCTTCATTTTCATCTACTCCTATAGTCTGTAGGTATGGTCATCTCATTGTGTCCTGGATTTCCTGGATGTTTTGATTTAGGATCTTTTTGCATTTTGCATTTTCTTTGATTGTTGTGCCAATGTTCTCTATGGAATCTTCTGCACCTGAGATTCTTTCTTCCATCTCGTGTATTCTGTTTGTAACGCTTGTATCTATGGTTCCAGATTTCTTTCCTAGGTTTTCCATCTCTAGCATTGCCTCACTTTGAGTTTTCTTTATTGTGTCTACTTCCCTTTTTAGGTCTTGTATGGTTTTGTTCATTTCCATCACCTGTTTGGATGTGTTTTTCTTTAAGGACTTGTAACTCTTTAGCAGTGTTCTCCTGTATTTCTTTAAGTGAGTTATTAAAGTCCTTCTTGATGTCTTCTACCATCATCATTAGATATGCTTTTAAATCCGGGTCTAGCTTTTTGAGTGTTTGGAATGCCCAGCACTGGGTGAGGTGAGAGTGCTGCGTTCTGATGATGGTGATTGGTCTTTGTTTCTGTTAGTAAGATTCTTATGTTTGCCTTTAGCCATCTGGTAATCTCTGGAGTTAGTTGTAATAGTTGTCTCTGGTTAGAGCTTGGTCCTCTTGTGATTCAGTTAGCCTCTATCAGCAGACCTGGGACACTAGGTCTCCCCTAAGTTTCAGTGGTCAGAGCACTCTCTGCAGGCAAGCTTTCCTCTTGCAGGAAAGGTGCACAGATATCTGGCATTCAGTCCTGCCTCCTGGCAGAAGATGAAGCCTGAAACAGGGCCTGACCCAGAAGCTGTGTCTCTTTGGCCTGGCCCAGAAGCTGTTATCTTCTGTAGTCCACACTCTCACCTTCACACACTATTCTAGGAGGGATCTGGGAACCAAGGTGCCTCCCCCAGGTGCTCCGGCAATGCCCTCCCAGTTGGGGTGGATAATTCTCCTCTGGCAGGGAAGGTGCAGATGTCTGAAGCCAGAATCAGGGTCTGCCTCAGAAGTTGTCCTCTAGGGACCTTGGGGGTGTCTGCGGACTCTGCGCCCAGGTGACTCGGTGCTGGCATTGACCAGAAGGGACTTGTGACCCTGGTCAGGCTGGGTTTTCTGCTTCCCTAATGCTGTCTCAGGTCCCATGCGATTGGAATGAAACAGAAGTTGTGTTCCACTTGTCAATGGTCCTAAAATCGTATGGAGAGTCCTCTAGGGTCCTTGGGGGTGTCCGCCAACTCCGCGCCCAAGGTGACCCAGTGCTGGTGCCAACCAGAAGGGCTCTTTTCAATATATTGAAAATTTTATAGGACTTGATTTATATACCTGAATGTATATAAGGAGTGTAAAAGAGGCTTTTCTTTTGAGTAGCATTAAAAGACTTGAACAACCTCACATTCGAGATAAACCCTACAAAGTTTTAACACATGTAGAACATATATTAAAAACCTTCAGTTATTTGACTAATTAAACCAGTTTACACTGGAACTAACCCTTGTGTACATAGGTGCTTTAAGATATTCTTCATTTACTACAATCCATTTTAAACACATACATGAAGTCACACTGAAGAACACTCTTTGTTTGCATGTATGTCATTTGATAAGACCTTAATGCTCACCCTTCCTTTTGGCATTACGAAGGGATTCAGTATCGAGAAACCCTGTGAGCAATGTGAGAAAGCTTTCATTTTGTTTCTTTCAGTTCCTTTGAATACATGAACAGACTCACAATGGAGAGATATCTTGAAAATGCAAATGACAGGGCAAAGTCTTCCCTGTTCACAGTTTCTTTAATCACCAAGAGAGGACTCACAGTGGAAAGGAAACATATAGGTAAGCAACATGGGAAACATTTTCTTCTTTGAGTGGTTGTAAAGTCATGGACGGATTTTTATGCATGAGGAATCCTATAACTGTGAGGAAGCCTTTACTCATTCTAATTTAAAATACATGATAGGGCTCATCCTGGAAAGAGCTCCTGAGAATAGAATATGGGGATATCACCTTATCTTATGACTTCTCACAAACCTGTCAAAGTTGGTGGAAATACCTCTAGTCACTGAAATAACAAAAAGAGACAAATGAGCTGTGATTACAAACCTTGAACACAAGAGACATGTCAGTTCTTTCATTTGGTTTATGCCCAAGACTACCTCCAGCACCAAACGTTCTAAATGTGTAAGTACATAACAAAAGTTTCCAGTTGGGACAAGTCTTAAAAAGAAGTCCATAATGGTCAGTAAAGTGGACCATCGATCCAGAATGAGCACTGAAGTCCCCTGATAACTTTTACTAAATAGGAATAGACTTGAAGTGAGAGCATCACCACCATTATCTGTCCCTGCCACGGAGAATCGTCTTTCTGGGTGTATTTATGTACTCACATTTGATACGTGATCAAGGCCTGCTAAGAGATGGATGTTGATTTTGATTTTTTTTAAAAAAAACATTTGATTCAAGACAAAATACTGGGCTAGCACCAGAATTTTTTCTGCCTTTATTGAATATCATGTGATGTCTCTCAGTCTCTCCTAGCATTGTGGAATAAATAAATAAATAAGCAGCACAAGTTTGGGGGCTTGTTGGTTTGTGACAGGTTAACTCATGGAATGGCCAGAGAAGCCAAGTAATCTTATCTGATTCTTAAGTATTAAGCAAAGAACTGATTTGGGTATGCCTGTAACTTTAATTTTTTCAAACCTTATTTTTAATGATGGTCCTCAAATGCTTTAACCTCGCTTCTAGTCTACCACTCCCCAGAGGTAGTGGAAAAGAAAGGATACAAGGGGAAGTAGACCTGTTCAGAAATGGTTCTTTGGAGCAAATCTCATTTGTGTCAGGAAATCAGCAGGTCAGTTTACAGGAGTTAGTAGCAGCAGCTCCGTCTACTCTTAGACACTTCCTGATATACCAGCAGTCCAGCTTGGCAGAGGCAGGATAGCACACAGGAATCAGCAGCAGTGGCACTACCTAGCAGAGATTGCCAGGCCAAGCATCAGTATGAGTCAGCAGGAGGGACCAAGGCCAACAGGAATGTCGGGGAAGTTCTCAGCTATGCCTCTCTCATCAAAGCACAGATCAGTCCAATAAGCATTGCACAGCTAGCTCTATAAGCAAGCCAAACTCAGCCTCTACCACTGTCCATCGAGTCCTTTACATTATGTTATATTATATTTTATTTATTAATCACTTTATTTGTTTATTTATTTCAAATGTTATCCCCCTTCCCAGTCTACCCTCCACAAACACTCCACCCCTCTCCCTCCCCTTTGCCTCTAAGAGGGTGCTCCCCCAAACCCAGTCCTGCCTCACCCCTCTCACATCCCCCTTCCCTGGGGCATCAAGCCTCCACAGGACTAAGCACCTCCCTTCCCACTGATGCTAGATGAGGCAATCCTCTGCTATGTATGTAGCAGGAGCCATGGACCGGCCCAGGTATACTCTTTGGTTGGTAGCATAGTCCCTGGGATCTCTGAGGGGTCCAATTAATTGATACTGTTGTTCTTCCTATGGGGTTGCAATCCCTTCAGCTCCTTTAGCCCTTCCCCTAATTTTTCCTAGACTCAGTCCAATGGTTGGCTGTGAGTATTTGCATCTGTCTTAGTCAGGTGCTGGCAGAGCCTCTCAGAGGACAATTATGTCTTTTTTATACTCCCTCCAAACATCACATGTCCTCCACAGGCCTTGCCTCAGCATGTGAGTCTATCTCAGCTGACTTCACTCTGCCAATAAGCCCAAATCCACAGAAGTGACAAGAAACTGCAGCACACCACCAGAAGTTTTTTGGTGTGCTTTCTCTCTGTAGAGTCTCAACTACACAATGTAAATGGATCAATACATGCATATGATTAGCAAAGAATCCTTTTTTTACCTGCCCTTTCATGTGCTTGTTTTAGCAGAACATCCTTTCTCCTGTGTCTGCTTCAGCAAAAACATTCCTTAATGAGTCTGCCTTAGTCTTTCACCTGTCTGCTTCAGTGAAATATGCTTCACGTGTTTGCCTTAGCAAAACACCATCCAACACAGCTGACTTTCCAACAAACCCTTAAGCTTTCACTTCATATACCCATAAATAGCCATACGAGATTTAAAGTGATGTATGTTGTCTTATTTAGAATATATCTGATAGGAGTTATTTAATTATGACTTGTTATGATGAAAATTTAATCCTTAATTTATAAGCTTTTAAGTCAATGTTTATTGTACCACTAATGATGTCATGGAGTCAGCCTTGATGGTGGTAATTGGGTACAAATAAATATACTGGTAAAGGGATTGGCTATCTATACAATATACATATATGTGTATACACATATGATTATCATGCAACCAATAAAAAACCAAAATCATATTACTTGCTAGATAACAGGTAGAACTGGAGATCATCTTGTTAAATGTAATAAACCAGACTCTGAAAGACAAGTACTAAGTTTTCTCTCATTCATAGAATCAGAAACAAAACCAAGAAAGCTTACTCTCTCATTTTGCAAGTCATATCTGCATACACTTGCTGTTATATTTGTGCCATGGTACATCTTTGCACCTTTGTAGATAAAAGATAACAATATTTGTAGATGTCATTCTTAGGCTGGCACAGCTAGCAGTAACTGCATTATCCTCAGAGTGATGGTGAACTATCCAGAGACTGAATCTACTTTCAAGTCTTCATTTCCTCATCAGAGTCCCCCCCAGATCTCAGCACAGTGTCTAATGCCACCTGACAAAAAGGGAAGTGGCAGGAAGAAAAATGATTATTTAGCAAAATTTGCAAATATCTGGGATCATATGAGATTGACACTAGGGCTCACCTAAGGATTTGGAAGGGTATTGAATGGTAAAGAGTCTCAGAGCATGAATTTGGAAGCTTCATGGTTTACCTTCTCAGAAGTGTCAGCAGTGAGGCCTCTCCTCCTGCACATGACATTGAGAGCATCTCTAACTATCACCATTTACTTGCTGGCCCTCTTATTTAACACCCCGAGAATCTAACAAAATATTTTGCATTCTCAGTAAGTCCTTGGCCTTTGTGACAAACACGCACAAGTGGTATGCACTATAAGACATTCACTCTGTTTCTGTAGTGTCAGGAGGAGAACTGAAGAATTCTTTTCCACATAGAAAAGAATCTGTACATTATTAATCTGTGCAATAAATGAGATGAAATTAAATTCACCCTGCCTCTAATTGAGAACTCTTTACATATAAAGACATATATAGACAATGCAGAAAAAAATTTGGACTTCATCTTCAGAGCCCAGGATTTCTTTCTGTCCAAAGTTAGTATTGTTTGGTGACCTTTCTGGTTGATATTACTGTTGTGCTCTGCACTGTCTGTCTCGGTCCCTTCTAGGCAGGTGATGCATATGATTCTAGTGTCCTTTCCAAGAATTTCATCAACACGTTCACATGCATACACAAGAATGCCAAAGTCTACAGGAACTGTGCAGGTGAGGCAGAGGCTAAGAACCCTTCCTGGCTGCCAGGAGAAGGTAAATGTGAATGAAGAGACCTCAGTGAGTCCATGTGTCAGGGCAGCAAGGCTGAAAGAGCATGTCACAGGTCCTTCGGTCCTTATTAAGTGGCATCCTTGTATTTAACACTCAATAATATAGTTCCAGGTATAGTTTTCAGATGTAGGAAGCTTCTTTCTATTTCAAAATTTATTTACTTACTTACTTACTTATCTATCTATTTATCTATCTATCTATTTATTTAATGTATGTGAGTACACTGTCGCTGTCTTCAGACACACTAGAAGAAGGCTGGGGTCCCGTTAGAAATGGTTGTGAGCCACCATATGGTTGCTGGGAATTGAACTCAGGACCTCTGGAAGTGCAGTCAGTGCTCTTAACCCATTTTTCCAGCCCAGGAAACTTCTTTTTAAGAAAATAATTTTATTTCCTTTCTCTTGACTCCTGCCCACCTACTCTCCTTGAGTCCCCCCCACCCCCACCATCATTTGTGTGGGTGGATGCAGGTAACAGCAGACCACGGCTTGCCCGTAGAGGTCAGAGGACAACCTAGGGCATTGATCCTCATCCTCAAGCTCATTTGAGACATGGTCTCTTTGTTGTTTTATCACTTCATAGCCCAGACTAGCTTCTAAGGATTCTTCTGTCTCAGCATCCCAGCTCCCTGTAGTCCTTCTGGGATTAGACTTGCTCAGGCCTCTGTGCCCAGCTGTGTGTGTGTGTCTGTGTGTGTGTGTGTGTCTGTGTGATTTACTCAGTGAGCCAACTCCCTGCTAAAAAGCTTCTAATCATTGCATCATTTCCTTGAATTCATATTTCTCTGCGAGCATGAATCCAGAAATTGTAGGCATCTACATTTCACCCTTAACGAGGCATCTGTGTATCTGCAATGGCATCCTCTTACTTTCTCAAAAAGCTGTGTCAGAGAAGGCAGGATGAAATTTGAACCCGTACTCATTCAGGGCAAGGCAGACGTTTCCTGTGCTCTGGGAAGATAAAGGACCCGGACAGTGGAGTTTATATCATAAGCCCTAAGTGCTTTATGATTCCCTGAACAGCAGCTCATTTCTGTGACCCTCAGTAGCACAATAGAACTGCTGAGCCAGCTCAGCTCTGTGCAATGGTACACCCTTTACCACTCCCTGGGGGGTAAAGCATGAAATACATGCTCCCCAAGGACCAAGGTTGAAGAACAAACAAACCCTTTCGACAATTCTAAGAACAACATAATACTTCAGGTGCTTAGCTATTTAGTAGGGGACAGTTTGGTTACCCTACCTCTTATTAAAAGTTTTGCTACTATTGCATAGTGACCATTGTTGGGCCCAGGTTTCCTCACTGCTGTCTTTTTCTGGCTTAGTACTGTCCCCATTCCACAGAAGAATTACTACCACATCTCATGGTAGTAAGCAGTGGATCCTCCATTACATTTTTTTTCCATTTTTTATTAGGTATTTCGCTCATTTACATTTGCAATGCTATACCAAAAGTCCCCCATAGCCACCCACCCCCTCTCCCCTACCCACCCACTCCCCTTTTATGGCCCTGGCGTTCCCCTGTACTGGGGCATATAAAGTTTGCGTGTCCAATGGGCCTCTCTTTCCAGTGATGGCCGACTAGGCCATCTTTTGATGCATATGCAGCTAGAGTCAAGAGCTCCGGGGTACTGGTTAGTTCATAATGTTGTTCCACCTATAGGGTTGCAGATCCCTTTAGCTTCTTTGGTACTTTCTCTAGCTCCTTCATTGGGGGCCATGTGATCCATCCAATAGCCGACTGTGAGCATCCGCTTCTATGTTTGCTAGGCCCAGGCATACTCTGACAAGAGACAGCTATATCAGGGTCCTTTCAGCATAATCTTGCTAGTGTATGCAATGGTGTCAGCATTTGGAAGCTGATTATGGGATGGATCCCCGGATATGGTAGTGTCTACATGGTCCATCCTTTTATCTCAGCTCCAAACTTTGTCTCTGTAACTCCTTCCAAGGGTGTTTTGTTCCCACTTCTAAGGAGGGGCATAGTGTTCACACTTCAGTCTTCATTTTTCTTGAGTTTCATGTGTTTAGGAAATTGTATCTTATATCTTGGGTATCTTAGGTTTTGGGCTAGTATCCACTTATCAGTGAGTACATATTGTGTGAGTTCCTTTGTGAATGTGTTACCTCACTCAGGATGATGCCCTCCAGGTCCATCCATTTGGCTAGGAATTTCATAAATTCATTCTTTTTAATAGCTGAGTAGTACTCCATTGTGTAGATGTACCACATTTTCTGTATCCATTCCTCTGTTGAGGAGCATCTGGGTTCCTTCCAGCTTCTGGCTATTATAAATAAGGCTGCTATGAACATAATGGAGCATGTGTCCTTCTTACCAGTTGGGGCATCTTCTGGATATATGCCCAGGAGAGGTATTGCTGGATCCTCCGGTAGTACTATATCCAGTTTTCTGAGGAACCGCCAGACTGATTTCCATAGTGGTTGTACAAGCCTGCAATCCCACCAACAATGGAGGAGTGTTCCTCTTTCTCCACATCCACGCCAGCATCTGCTGTCACCTGAATTTTTGATCTTAGCCATTCTGACTGGTGTGAGGTGGAATCTCAGGGTTGTTTTGATTTGCATTTCCCTGATGATTAAGGATGTTGAGCATTTTTTCAGGTGCTTCTCTGCCATTCGGTATTCCTCAGGTGAGAATTCTTTGTTCAGTTCTGAGCCCCATTTTTTAATGGGGTTATTTGATTTTCTGAAGTCCACCTTCTTGAGTTCTTTATATATGTTGGATATTAGTCCCCTATCTGATTTAGGATAGGTAAAGATCCTTTCCCAATCTGTTGGTGGTCTCTTTGTCTTATTGACGGTGTCTTTTGCCTTGCAGAAACTTTGGAGTTTCATTAGGTCCCATTTGTCAATTCTCGATCTTACAGAGCAAGCCATTGCTGTTCTGTTCAGGAATTTTTCCCCTGTACCCATATCTTCAAGGCTTTTCCCCACTTTCTCCTCTATAAGTTTCAGTGTCTCTGGTTTTATGTGAAGTTCCTTGATCCACTTAGATTTGACCTTAGTACAAGGAGATAAGTATGGATCGATTCGCATTCTTCTACATGATAACAACCAGTTGTGCCAGCACCAATTGTTGAAAATGCTGTCTTTCTTCCACTGGATGGTTTTAGCTCCCTTGTCGAAGATCAAGTGACCATAGGTGTGTGGGTTCATTTCTGGGTCTTCAATTCTATTCCATTGGTCTACTTGTCTGTCTCTATACCAGTACCATGCAGTTTTTATCACAATTGCCCTGTAGTAAAGCTTTAGGTCAGGCATGGTGATTCCACCAGAGGTTCTTTTATCCTTGAGAAGAGTTTTTGCTATCCTAGGTTTTTTGTTATTCCAGATGAATTTGCAAATTGCTCCTTCTAATTCGTTGAAGAATTGAGTTGGAATTTTGATGGGGATTGCATTGAATCTGTAGATTGCTTTTGGCAAGATAGCCATTTTTACAATGTTGATCCTGCCAATCCATGAGCATGGGAGATCTTTCCATCTTCTGAGATCTTCTTTAATTTCTTTCTTCAGAGACTTGAAGTTTTTATCATACAGATCTTTTACTTCCTTAGTTAGAGTCACGCCGAGATATTTTATATTATTTGTGACTATTGAGAAGGGTGTTGTTTCCCTAATTTCTTTCTCAGCCTGTTTATTCTTTGTGTAGAGAAAGGCCATTGACTTGTTTGAGTTAATTTTATATCCAGCTACTTCACCAAAGCTGTTTATCAGGTTTAGGAGTTCTCTGGTGGAATTTTTAGGGTCACTTATATATACTATCATATCATCTGCAAAAAGTGATATTTTGACTTCCTCTTTTCCAATTTGTATCCCCTTGATCTCCTTTTGTTGTCGAATTGCTCTGGCTAATACTTCAAGTACTATGTTGAAAAGGTAGGGAGAAAGTGGGCAGCCTTGTCTAGTCCCTGATTTTAGTGGGATTGCTTCCAGCTTCTCTCCATTTACTTTGATGTTGGCTACTGGTTTGCTGTAGATTGCTTTTATTATGTTTAGGTATGGGCCTTGAATTCCTGATCTTTCCAAAACTTTTATCATGAATGGGTGTTGGATCTTGTCAAATGCTTTTTCTGCATCTAACGAGATGATCATGTGGTTTTTGTCTTTGAGTTTGTTTATATAATGGATTACATTGATGGATTTTCGTATATTAAACCATCCCTGCATCCCTGGAATAAAACCTACTTGGTCAGGATGGATGATTTCTTTAATGTGTTCTTGGATTCGGTTAGCGAGAATTTTATTAAGGATTTTTGCATCGATATTCATAAGAGAAATTGGTCTGAAGTTCTCTATCTTTGTTGGATCTTTCTGTGGTTTAGGTATTAGAGTAATAGTGGCTTCATAAAATGAGTTGGGTAGAGTACCTTCTACTTCTATCTTGTGAAATAGTTTGTGCAGAACTGGAATTAGATCTTCTTTGAAGGTCTGATAGAACTCTGCACTAAACCCATCTGGTCCTGGGCTTTTTTTGGCTGGGAGACTATTAATAACTGCTTCTATTTCTTTAGGGGATATGGGACTGTTTAGAAGGTCAACTTGATCCTGATTCAACTTTGGTACCTGGTATCTGTCCAGAAATTTGTCCATTTCGTCCAGGTTTTCCAGTTTTGTTGAGTATAAGCTTTTGTAGAAGGATCTGATGGTGTTTTGGATTTCTTCAGGATCTGTTGTTATGTCTCCCTTTTCATTTCTGATTTTGTTGATTAGGATTTTGTCCCTTTGCCCTCTAGTGAGTCTAGCTAAGGGTTTATCTATCTTGTTAATTTTCTCAAAGAACCAACTCCTCGTTTGGTTAATTCTTTGAATAGTTCTTCTTGTTTCCACTTGGTTAATTTCACCCCTGAGTTTGATTATTTCCTGCCGTCTACTCCTCTTGGGTGAATTTGCTTCCTTTTTTTCTAGAGCTTTTAGATGTGTTGTCAAGCTGCTAGTATGTGCTCTCTCCCGTTTCTTCTTGGAGGTACTCAGAGCTATGAGTTTCCCTCTTAGAAATGCTTTCATTGTGTCCCAAAGGTTTGGGTACGTTGTGGCTTCATTTTCATTAAACTCTAAAAAGTCTTTAATTTCTTTCTTTATTCCTTCCTTGACCAAGGTATCATTGAGAAGAGTGTTGTTCAGTTTCCACGTGAATGTTGGCTTTCCATTCTTTTTTTTTTTTTTTTTTTTTTTATTAGGTATTTAGCTCATTTACATTTCCAATGCTATACCAAAAGTCCCCCTTACCCACCCACCCCCACTCCCCTACCCACCCACTCCCCCCCTTTGGCCCTGGCGTTCCCCTGTACCGGGGCACACAAAGTCTGCGTGTCCAATGGGCCTCTCTTTCCAGTGATGGCCGACTAGGCCATCTTTTGATACATATGCAGCTAGAGTCAAGAGCTCAGGGGTACTGGTTAGTTCATAATGTTGTTCCACCTATAGGGTTGAAGATCCCTTTAGCTCCTTGGGTACTTTCTCTAGCTCCTCCATTGGGAGCCCTGTGATCCATCCATTAGCTGATTGTGAGCATCCACTTCTGTGTTTGCTAGGCCCCGGCATAGTCTCACAAGAGACAGCTACATCTGGGTCCTTTCAGTAAAATCTTGCTAGTGTATGCAATGGTGTCAGCATTTGGAAGCTGATTATGGGGTGGATCCCTGGATATGGCAGTCTCTACATGGTCCATCCTTTCATCTCAGCTCCATACTTTGTTTCTGTAACTCCTTCCATGGGTGTTTTGTTCCCACTTCTAAGGAGGGGCATAGTGTCCACACTTCAGTCTTCATTTTTCTTGAGTTTCATGTGTTTAGGAAATTGTATCTTATATCGTGGGTATCCTAGGTTTTGGGCTAGTATCCACTTATCAGTGAGTACATATTGTGTGAGTTCCTTTGTGATTGTGTTACCTCACTCAGGATGATGCTCTCCAGGTTCATCCATTTGGCTAGGAATTTCATAAATTCATTCTTTTTAATAGCTGAGTAGTACTCCATTGTGTAGATGTACCACATTTTCTGTATCCATTCCTCTGTTGAGGGGCATCTGGGTTCTTTCCAGTTTCTGGCTATTATAAATAAGGCTGCTATGAACATAGTGGAGCATGTGTCCTTCTTACCAGTTGGGGCTTCTTCTGGATATATGCCCAGGAGAGGTATTGCTGGATCCTCCGGTAGTACTATGTCCAATTTTCTGAGGAACCGCCAGACTGATTTCCAGAGTGGTTGTACAAGCCTGCAATCCCACCAACAATGGAGGAGTGTTCCTCTTTCTCCACATCCTCGCCAGCATCTGCTGTCACCTGAATTTTTGATCTTAGCCATTCTCACTGGTGTGAGGTGGAATCTCAGGGTTGTTTTGATTTGCATTTCCCTGATGATTAAGGATGTTGAACATTTTTTCAGGTGCTTCTCTGCCATTCGGTATTCCTCAGGTGAGAATTCTTTGTTCAGTTCTGAGCCCCATTTTTTAAGGGGGTTATTTGATTTTCTGAGGTCCACCTTCTTGAGTTCTTTATATATGTTGGATATTAGTCCCCTATCTGATTTAGGATAGGTAAAGATCCTTTCCCAGTCTGTTGGTGGTCTTTTTGTCTTATAGACAGTGTCTTTTGCCTTGCAGAAACTTTGGAGTTTCATTAGGTCCCATTTGTCAATTCTCGATCTTACAGCACAAGCCATTGCTGTTCTGTTCAGGAATTTATCCCCTGTGCCCATATCTTCAAGGCTTTTCCCCACTTTCTCCTCTATAAGTTTCAGTGTCTCTGGTTTTATGTGAAGTTCCTTGATCCACTTAGATTTGACCTTAGTACAAGGAGATAAGTATGGATCGATTCGCATTCTTCTACATGATAACAACCAGTTGTGCCAGCACCAATTGTTGAAAATGCTGTCTTTCTTCCACTGGATGGTTTTGGCTCCCTTGTCGAAGATCAAGTGACCATAGGTGTGTGGGTTCATTTCTGGGTCTTCAATTCTATTCCATTGGTCCACTTGTCTGTCTCTATACCAGTACCATGCAGTTTTTATCACAATTGCTCTGTAGTAAAGCTTTAGGTCAGGCATGGTGATTCCACCAGAGGTTCTTTTATCCTTGAGAAGAGTTTTTGCTATCCTCGGTTTTTTGTTATTCCAGATGAATTTGCAAATTGCTCCTTCTAATTCGTTGAAGAATTGAGTTGGAATTTTGATGGGGATTGCATTGAATCTGTAGATTGCTTTTGGCAAGATAGCCATTTTTACAATGTTGGTCCTGCCAATCCATGAGCATGGGAG
This sequence comes from Mus musculus, assembly GCF_000001635.26. Taxonomy (NCBI): domain Eukaryota; kingdom Metazoa; phylum Chordata; class Mammalia; order Rodentia; family Muridae; genus Mus; species Mus musculus. Next base: position 36,849,096 of record NC_000079.6, read on the forward strand.
ATCTTTCCATCTTCTGAGATCTTCTTTAATTTCTTTCTTCAGGGACTTGAAGTTTTTATCATACAGATCTTTCACTTCCTTCGTTAGAGTCACGCCGAGATATTTTATATTATTTGTGGCTATTGAGAAGGGTGTTGTTTCCCTAATTTCTTTCTCAGCCTGTTTATTCTTTGTGTAGAGAAAGGCCATTGACTTGTTTGAGTTAATTTTATATCCAGCTACTTCACCGAAGCTGTTTATCAGGTTTAGGAGTTCTCTGTTGGAATTTTTAGGGTCACTTATATATACTATCATATCATCTGCAAAAAGTGATATTTTGACTTCCTCTTTTCCAATTTGTATCCCCTTGATCTCCTTTTGTTGTCGAATTGCTCTGGCTAATACTTCAAGTACTATGTTGAAAAGGTAGGGAGAAAGTGGGCAGCCTTGTCTAGTCCCTGATTTTAGTGGGATTGCTTCCAGCTTCTCTCCATTTACTTTGATGTTGGCTACTGGTTTGCTGTAGATTGCTTTTATCATGTTTAGGTATGGGCCTTGAATTCCTGATCTTTCCAGAACTTTTATCATGAATGGGTGTTGGATCTTGTCAAATGCTTTTTCTGCATCTAACGAGATGATCATGTGGTTTTTGTCTTTGAGTTTGTTTATATAATGGATTACATTGATGGATTTTCGTATATTAAACCATCCCTGCATCCCTGGAATAAAACCTACTTGGTCAGGATGGATGATTGCTTTAATGTGTTCTTGGATTCGGTTAGCGAGAATTTTATTAAGAATTTTTGCATCGATGTTCATAAGAGAAATTGGTCTGAAGTTCTCTATCTTTGTTGGATCTTTCTGTGGTTTAGGTATCAGAGTAATAGTGGCTTCATAAAATGAGTTGGGTAGAATACCTTCTACTTCTATCTTGTGAAAAAGTTTGTGCAGAACTGGAGTTAGATCTTCTTTGAAGGTCTGATAGAACTCTGCACTAAACCCGTCTGGTCCTGGGCTTTTTTTGGCTGGGAGACTATTAATAACTGCTTCTATTTCTTTAGGGGATATGGGACTGTTTAGAAGGTCAACTTGATCCTGATTCAACTTTGGTACCTGGTATCTGTCCAGAAATTTGTCCATTTCGTCCAGGTTTTCCAGTTTTGTTGAGTATAGCCTTTTGTAGAAGGATCTGATGGTGTTTTGGATTTCTTCAGGATCTGTTGTTATGTCTCCCTTTTCATTTCTGATTTTGTTAATTAGGATTTTGTCCCTGTGCCCTTTAGTGAGTCTAGCTAAGGGTTTATCTATCTTGTTGATTTTCTCAAAGAACCAACTCCTCGTTTGGTTAATTCTTTGAATAGTTCTTCTTGTTTCCACTTGGTTGATTTCACCCCTGAGTTTGATTATTTCCTGCCGTCTACTCCTCTTGGGTGAATTTGCTTCCTTTTTTTCTAGAGCTTTTAGATGTGTTGTCAAGCTGCTAGTATGTGCTCTCTCCCGTTTCTTCTTGGAGGTACTCAGAGCTATGAGTTTCCCTCTTAGAAATGCTTTCATTGTGTCCCAAAGGTTTGGGTACGTTGTGGCTTCATTTTCATTAAACTCTAAAAAGTCTTTAATTTCTTTCTTTATTCCTTCCTTGACCAAGGTATCATTGAGAAGAGTGTTGTTCAGTTTCCACGTGAATGTTGGCTTTCCATTCTTAATGTTGTTATTGAAGATCAGTCTTAGGCCATGGTGGTCTGATAGGATACATGGGACAATTTCAATATTTTTGTATCTGTTGAGGCCTATTTTGTGACTAATTATATGGTCAATTTTGGAGAAGGTCCCGTGAGGTGCTGAGAAGAAGGTATATCCTTTTGTTTTAGGATTAAATATTCTGTAGATATCTGTCAGGTCCATTTGTTTCATAACTTCTGTTAGTTTCACTGTGTCCCTGTTTAGTTTCTGTTTCCACGATCTGTCCATTGATGAAAGTGGTGTGTTGAGGTCTCCCACTATTATTGTGTGAGGTGCAATGTGTGCTTTGAGCTTTACTAAAGTGTCTTTAATGAATGTGGCTGCCCTTGCATTTGGAGCGTAGATATTCAGAATTGAGAGTTCCTCTTGGAGGATTTTACCTTTGATGAGTATGAAGTGTCCCTCCTTGTCTTTTTTGATAACTTTGGGTTGGAAGTCGATTTTATCCGATATTAGAATGGCTACTCCAGCCTGTTTCTTCAGACCATTTGCTTGGAAAATTGTTTTCCAGCCTTTCCCTCTGAGGTAGTGTCTGTCTTTTTCCCTGAGATGGGTTTCCTGTAAGCAGCAGAATGTTGGGTCCTGTTTGTGTAGCCAGTCTGTTAGTCTATGTCTTTTTATTGGGGAATTGAGTCCATTGATATTAAGAGATATTAAGGAAAGGTAATTGTTGCTTCCTGTTATTTTTGTTGTTAAAGTTGTCATTCTGTTCTTGTGGCTGTCTTCTTTTAGGTTTGTTGAGGGATTATCTTCTTGTTTTTTCTAGGGCGTGGTTCCCGTCCTTGTATTGGTTTTTTTCTGTTATTATCCTTTGAAGGGCTGGATTCGTGGAGAGATAATGGGTGAATTTAGTTTTGTCGTGGAATACTTTGGTTTCTCCATCTATGGCAATTGAGAGTTTGGCTGGGTATAGTAGCCTGGGCTGGCATTTGTGTTCTCTTAGTGTCTGTATAACATCTGTCCAGGCTCTTCTGGCTTTCATAGTCTCTGGTGAAAAATCTGGTGTAATTCTGATAGGCTTGCCTTTATATGTTACTTGACCTTTTTCCCTTACTGCTTTTAGTATTCTATCTTTATTTAGTGCATTTGGTGTTTTGATTATTATGTGTCGGGAGGAATTTCTTTTCTGGTCCAGTCTATTTGGAGTTCTGTAGGCTTCTTGTATGTTCATGGGCATCTCTTTCTTTAGATTTGGGAAGTTTTCTTCAATAATTTTGTTGAAGATGTTTGCTGGTCCTTTGAGTTGAAAATCTTCATTCTCATCCACTCCTATTATCCGTAGGTTTGGTCTTCTCATTGTGTCCTGGATTTCCTGGATGTTTTGAGTTAGGATCTTTTTGCATTTTCCATTTTCTTTGATTGTTGTGCCGATGTTCTCTATGGAGTCTTCTGCACCTGAGATTCTCTCTTCCATCTCTTGTATTCTGTTGCTGATGCTGGCATCTATGGTTCCAGATTTCTTTCCTAGGGTTTCTATCTCCAGCGTCGCCTCACTTTGGGTTTTCTTTATTGTGTCTACTTTCCTTTTTAGGTCTAGTATGGTTTTGTTCATTTCCATCACCTGTTTGGATGTGTTTTCTTGTTTTTCTATAAGGACTTCTACCTGTTTGGTTGTGTTTTCCTGTTTTTCTTTAAGGACTTGTAACTCTTTAGCAGTGTTTTCCTGTTTTTCTTTAAGGACTTGTAACTCTTTAGCAGTGTTCTCCTGTATTTCTTTAAGTGAGTTATTGAATTCCTTCTTTATGTCCTCTACCATCATCATGAGATATGCTTTTAAATCCAGGTCTACCTTTTCAGGTGTGTTAGGGTGTCCTGGATTGGGCGAAGTGGGCGTTCTGGGTTCTGATGATGGTGAGTGGTCCTGGCTTCTGTTAGTAGGATTCTTACGTTTACCTTTCGCCATCTGGCAATCTCTGGAGTTAGTTGTTATAGTTGTCTTTGTTAAGAGATTGTTCCTCTGTTGATTTTGTTACCCTCTATCAGCAGGCGTGGGAGACAAGCTCTCTTCTCTGAGTTTCAGTGGTCAGAGCAGTCTCTGTAGGCAAGCTCTCCTCTTTCAGGGAAGGTGTACAGTTATCTGGTGTTTGGACCTCCTCCTGGCTGAAGGTGAAGGCCCAAAACAGGATCTTTCCCAGAAGCTGTGTTGCTTTGGCCAGGAAGGTGGCCAGTTGTCTGGAGTCGAAGATGTCGCCGCCTCAGAAGCTCTGTGGCTCTTGCCGGGAAGGTGGCTGGTTGTCTGGAGCTGAAGATGGCGCCGCCCCAGAATCTCTGCGACTCTCTCGCCCGTCCCAGAAACGGCTGGCACTCTGTATTCCACACGGTCACCCGTGCAGCCTGCCCTCCGCGGAGTCTCGGAGCCAAGAAGGCTCCCGCCGGCGCCTGTGCCACAAACCTCTCAGGCCGGGCAGACCCCCGTGCTCTCACCAGGAAGGTGGCCGGCTATCTGGAGCTGAAGATGGCGCCGCCCCAGAAGCTCTGCGACTCTCGCCCATCCCAGAAATGGCTGGCACTCTGTATTCCACCCGGTCACCCGTGCAGCCTGCCCTCCGCGGAGTCCCGGAGCCAAGAAGGCTCCCGCCGGCGCCTGTGCCACAAACCTCTCAGGCCGGGCAGACCCCCGTGCTCTCACCAGGAAGGTGGCCGGCTGTCTGGAGCTGAAGATGGCGCCGCCCAGAAGCTCTGCGACTCTCGCCCGTCCCAGAAACGGCTGGCACTCTGTATTCCACACGGTCACCCGTGCAGCCTGCCCTCCGCGGAGTCCCGGAGCCAAGAAGGCTCCCGCCGGCGCCTGTGCCACAAACCTCTCAGGCCGGGCAGACCCCCGTGCTCTCACCAGGAAGGTGGCCGGCTGTCTGGACCCTCCATTACATTTTACGTGGCTTAGTTTGTCACCCCAACAAACCAAGCCCTTGTCTACTACAAATATCACCTATATGTTGGATGGTATCTATCACATAGAGGTTTTCATCCTTTAAAAGAAGGTTATACTTCTAATACCTATGTATTCTTGAAAGACCTACCTCTTCTAAACAACTAATATAATTAACAGTCATGGGCCAGTTGAGTGGGTAAAGGCACTTGTTGCCATAGCTGATGACCTGAGCTTAGTACCTGAGACTCACATGGTAGAGAATTGACGATGGCAGGTTGTCTCTGACCTGACACATATATGTGGCACATGCTCTCTCTCATTGTCATTCATATGTGTATGTGTATGTATATATATATATATATATATATATATATATATATATATATATATACATATATATGTATATATATACACACATACACATATATATGTATATATACACATATATATGTATACATATATATGTATATGTATATATATATATGTGTGTGTGTGTGTGTGTCTGTCTCTCTCTCACACACACACTCTCACAATGAATATAAGAAAAGTAATTAAAATTATTTTAGTGACTTAAATATAATATTACTCATTGCCCAGATATTTATTCTTCTTACTTATACCAACATCCCATGGCTGTTAATGGAAGACAACTATCATGAATAATCAGGTATTAGCCACCATGCTGAACATCTTGAAATTCAGCTAGTGAATTGGGAAATCTATTTTTTTAGTTAGTTCCTCTATCTTCATTATTGACACCCCAAGAACTCATGGTCTTATCTCATACAAACAGTTGGATTGAAGGGCATATGAATGAGACACAACTTAGGGGGTGATTTGTCCCATGGGTAAGGTAGTACAATTCTTATTTATGGACACACATTGTAAAAAGAGTTATAATAGCTATCAGGGTCATAGCAAAGACTGAATGAAACAGTGAAATTTTCAGCTCAGAATGCTGATGGGGAAGTTTTACGTATTTATCAAAAATCAGAATTTTGAGGATAGACTTGGAAGTGACATAGAAAGTCACCTTTCCCATTCTCTTGCCTAGTTTATTACCCTCAGGAAGCCATTTGAGACAGCTGCACTGGGTGCCAGGCTTTCCCAGGGATAGCTCCCGAGTTGGGGCGTTCACTACTTGGAATGATAGTTTGATAGATGCTTGGAGACATTACCAGTGGGAAGATGACCACATGATGCCTGATTCTAATAGGAGAGCTTAGCTTCTTTATGTCTTCACCTCTAAACCCATCAATCCCTATCTCAGAAGACCAAGGATCTCTAAGTGCAATAATAGTTTCTGCAGTTTTTAAAGGCTACTTTGGCAGTATATATAGAGGGATGGTGTTATTTCTGATTTTCTGATGATTGTCTTGTGTATGGGAAAATGGGAGGAAAATTATTGAGAAAACTTGGTGTCTTAGTCAGGGTTTCTATTCCTGCACAAACAACATGTCCAAGAAGCAAGGTGGGAGGAAGTATTTATTCAGCTTACACTTTCACATTGCTATTCTTCACCAAAGGAAGTCAGAACAGGAACTCAAACAGGTCAGGAGGCAGGAGTTGATACAGAGGCCATGGAAGGGTGCTGCTTAGTAGCTTGCTTCTCCTGGCTTTCTCAGCTTGCTTTCTCATAGAACCCAAGACTACCAGCCCAGGGCTGGCACCACCCACAATGGCTGGGCCCTCTCACCCTTGATCACTACTTGAGAAAATTCCTTATAGCTGGATCTCATGGAGGCATTTCCTCAAGGGATGCCCTTTTCTCTGTGATAACTCCAGCTTGTGTCAAGTTGACACACAAAACCAGCCAGTACACTTGATTAGGATAATTCAGTCTAGGGTGACTCAAGACATTTCTTCTAAAGGGGACATAGCCAGGCAATGAGGTATGCTCATAAGAGCCAGGTCAATGGTGATGTTTCATATTGATGTCATGGGTGATCATATTGATATCAGGTGATGTGATGCTCTGTATTGATGTCAGTGGTGGTGCTTTGTATTGCTGTCAATGGTGATGTTCTGTATTAATGTCAATGGTGATGTTCCATATTGACTTTTCATCCCTTTGATATTATTTGAGTTTCAGATGCTTTATGTAGGGCAACACTTGAAGTCAGAATGGTGGAAAGGAGGTTAATTGCCTGCAGACAGTGGATTTAGGACTTGAGTGGCATAGAAAATGAGGAATGGGAGTGAGAACATCTTGGGCTATGGAATACTATGGAGAATAATACAGTTTCCCTACTCCATTCATTTACTCAACAATGCTTACTCAATGTCAGGTACATAGCAATGTATGAATCTAAAGCACAGGGTCCCTGTTTAGGAAGGAAATTAGATGCTTACCTGGAAGGGCTTTATTTTAGTCACCTGCCATTGTTAGACATATGTGGCCAAGGAAATCAGTGTATAATTCAAGTCTTCTGTAAAAGTGGTCATGGAAGCCATGATAAGGTGCAACAGAATGGAAGAAATGGTTAACTTGATACAGGGTGGCTATTAGTGTTCTGTGTGTAACATATTATCTGCTGAACAACTTCTGCCTTACTGACCTGATTTTATATATAATGGTGTGAAATCCCAACTGAGATAGTTCAGATAGTCCTGCTTTTCTGATCTTTTCCAAGCCAAGTCCATAATGTAGTTATTGCCATGAGAAGGATACTCCTTCCTAACTTCTTGACACTGTTTTTATTCATTTATTTGTTTTGAAATAGAGTCTTGTTATGCAGCTCATGTGGCCTGGTGTATTGTATCTAGCCCACATTGGCCTCAAACTTTTCATTCTCCTTCCTTAATTTCTTCAGTGCAAGGATTACAGAAGGGTACTATTATACCTGGTCCTCACATTGCTTTCTTATCCAAAAAATGGAGGTCTGACTGACAGGCTAAACAGGCTTAGCTGGGACTGGTCAACCAGTTCTTTCAAGAACTCAGCCTTGAACTCAACATCTTCTGACAGGAGGAAAATACGCCAGGAAACAGTGTATATAGTCTCTGTTTGTTAAAACAGTATTAGCATAACCCTGAGAAGGAAGGCAATGTAAACCCTCCAAACCATTGTTTAGACCAGGTGGTAATTATACAGTGTCTTCCAATAAATTTTATTAATATATAACTATCATGGCCCCCAACAATTTCCACTTGTTAATTTTCATGTCATTGTACAGTTTCCTCCTCTTGTCTATGAACTGTACTCTGGGCCTTTATTTATTTTTTAAAACTTCACTGGTGCCTTATTATACAGAAAATACAACTTTGAATTTTTATATTTCACGTGGCTGTGGAGAACAGGAGACTAGAACCCAGAAGGGCTATATGGCTGGTAGGTGATAGGTTTGAGAGCTTGGTAAACAGAGCAGAGGTCGTCAGAGTGGCTGGTGCTAGAAAGATCGGAGTTCTAACTTGAACTACCTCCTTCCATCCTTGCCTCTCAGGACTGTTTTCACCAGCATTCCTTTCTTTTTCTCCCTTGCTCTTTAAGCCTTTATCCTTCCTGAAAAAGGAAACCAAAAGGAGTGAGAGAGCAGGAGAAAGAGATGGAGAAAGGCCTAGCTAGAAGCCTTGTTAATTCATAGTCTCTGAGTTTGTTTTTTACTTTTGATGAGATGCTTAGCAAGTAGTGTTCCAAAATAAATTCTTTTCAGGACAACTACTTTTCAATAACCATATAACAAAAATTATAGGCTATCTATTCTGCTAGGATTATGTCACAAGATTTCTGAAGTGGAAATTTCTGGTTGTGTCATGTGATGCAGACTCATGCTCTGATGTTTTGCTGAAGCAGATTCATGTGATGTCTTGCAGAGGCAAGACATATGAGAGGACATGTGATGTTCGGAGAGAGTATAAGTAGGACTCAATGGACAGTGACGGGGACACTTGCATAGCTAGCTGTGTAACTCTTCCTTGGTCTTCGGTCTTCACTGATCTTCAGTTCGTTGAGAGGCACAGCAGAGAACTCCTGGCATTCCAGTTGACCCTGCTCATGCCACCATTGCTCATTCGTTTTTGGTGACACTACTGAACTGGACTGTTAGTGTCCTGAAAAAAGGAGTTTCGAATCACTGCAAAGAACTATTTCTAAACAGGTCCACATCCCCTTGTTTTATTTACCATCTTTTCTCTCCTACCTTTGGATGGTGGGCTAGAAGGGGGCTTGAAGCAATTTGAGAACCCTTATTAAAGTAGGTTTTGAAAATATAAGCCTACAGATTTTGGCTTCTGTTTCGCATGACTGGTCTTTGTCTTTTGTTTCTTCACTGTGATGTAAATCTGATTCAAGTTGTGAGTGGTCCCCTGGAAACACCTACCTGGCAAGGATCTGGAAGAGTCATTCAGCTAATAGCCAGAGGGAGAAGATGACCAACCTAACAGTCTGTGAGGAGTCCATGAACAAGCATAAAAGCAAAGTGGCTCCCAGTCAAGCCCACAGATGAACCCTAAAGCCCTGGCTATCTTGATGTCCACTTGTAAGAAGCCTTGCAGTAGAGAACACTACTATCTACAGCTGAAATTCAGACACACAGTGACTTTGAGATATGAATGGTGTTTTAGACAATGAAGTTTGAGGGACAGTTTGCTTCAATAGTAATAAAGAGCAAAACAATAACAGAGTGTTTTTACAGTACTCCAAGCAAGAAAGGGAATAGTGCCATAATTCCTGAAATTGTCTCATGTCCCTGGTTAGTTACTAGCCCTCTGCCAAGGTCAATCCCTAGCCTGACTTCTGAGCCTGATTGATTCGGTATGACTGTTTTTTACCTCTGTAAGAACAGACTTGTGCTGTAGCATGCACAGTTTTAGCCTCTGGCTTCAGATGGCAGTTCTTTCTATAATATTTCATATGGATATGTTTATTTTATTATATACTTACTACTGCTATATATGTAACTTAATTGTACAAGTATGTCACACATTACTTATCCATTCCATTACAGCACACACTTAGGAGTAGAATCAGTGGTTCACTGTACATTGAGAATTAGTATATAATGGCAAAAATGGCTTCCAAAGGGGTTGGTTCAATTTATACCGGCAGAGAACAAGGCCATCTTTTATCTCATTGTCTCAGCAGGATTATTTGCTGCTTCTTGGTGTAGCACAAGACCATGTCTGCCATGGTATTTTAATAGTGTGCTTTACTGCTAACAATACTGCTAAAGTAAGAAGAATAAAGCTCTCTTCTAGACACCTAATTATATGAAGTGTTAATTTTCAAAATCCAAGGTACAGTCAGTGTAATGTTATGGGCCCTTATTCTATGTGTAGCACTGGCAGAATAAAACATAAGAACTTAGAATATATAGCTACTGGATTGCCTTTAAATTAGACTCTTTAGGAGGGAGTTAGGATTAAAGAAAAAAAATGGTTGAAGTGTAATGCCTTTATATTAGACATTGAGTATCTAGCCTATGCTTTTTCTTAAGCTTAAATTTCCCAGCAAACAGCCTGCATTTCCTGGCTAACATTGCCAGCAGAGACATCATTGAAGCTATTGTTTTTCATTGTGGAGGGAGGTTTTTATTATATTATACCTATTAGTCAACTTTGTGTCATAAGAATATCTGGTTGATCTATATGAGCTTTTAGCATTGTGCACTCTATAAAGCTAATTGGGATATTACTGAAAATACCCAGCATTTCTTTGTAACGATCAACATAAATGGCAGATTCCTTTATTGGAGTCATAATTTTTGAATTCACTGTTACAGTCATGACAAAAGAACAATACACACACGCTCAACCTTGTATCTGTAATAGAATTCACAGACAAGAAGCACATTTATCAGAACCAGGCCACCATCCTTGGTAGTTCAGCCTTTATGCCCCTTTTGGGGGACAGTAAAATGCTTGGTGTTCTTGACATTTGAAAGTCTATAAAATATATATGTCCAAATTTTAAGCATAGATAATATTAACCACATGGACTAAAACCAGAAACAGTAAAGGATAATTGGATATAACATGCCATTATGAAAGTAGAGCTGCCAGAGCCTGGAGAGGTAGCTCAACTGATAAATTGCTTACTCTGTGAACATGTGTAAGACTGATTCCCCAAATCCTTGTAACAGGATAGGCAGGGGCTGTACTTGTAACCTCAACACCAGGGAAACAGAGACAGGGGCACCATGACTAGTCAGTCTGGTCAAATGGGTGAGCTGAGGGTCCCAATGAGAGACTTTGTTTAAAAAAAACTTAGGTGGATGAGTCCTGAGGTACAACATCTGAAGTTGACCTGTGGATTCCACTTGTACTTTGTATGTGTGGATAAATACTCATAGCACACACACACACACACACACACACAGAGAGAGAGAGAGAGAGAGAGAGAGAGAGAGAGAGAGAGAGAGAGAGAGAGAGAGACTCACTCACTCACTCACTCACTCACTTGGTCTTTAATAAAAGACAAATGTAAACGAAGAAGCAACATTCTAAATCTATGGTAAGTGCCACAGAAACCTGACACAGAAGCCTTCCTCTAAGGGTAAGGCTGTCTCTCTTGAGAGAAATTGCACAGAATGGTAGACCAGAAGCTCTTTCCATTCTGAGACTTGTTCATTGCAGAGGAGAACAGTAGAGCTTGCACAGATATACAGACATGTGTCCTAGTGACCATGGGGACATCACTTGTCCTACAGTTCATAGGCATGGATAGCCTTCTGGTTAGAGGCTGGTCAGAGCCCTGGCTTCCCATTGTGGCTACCAGTGAACCCTGAGGACACCATTCCAAATGGCAAGACTACTCTTGGGTCATTGTGTCCACTAGGCTAAGAGTGTGACTGGTTTTCTACTCTTTTGGTTGTTTCTGGGTCATCCTTATTAGAAGCCCTGGGTTCTGGGCCATTATTAGGTTTTCTTAATACAGAGGCTGCAAACTTTAGATTTATATACAGGTGGAACATTCTTAATGCAAAAATCCATGAAATCTGAAATGTTCCTAACTCTGGGGGAAAATGCTGACAGGGTACCACAAGTGGAAAACTCCACACCACCCAATTTTGCCTTATGGGGAATGGATGTATTGCAGGGGTGGACTATGTGTTTGGCATTTGCAAGGTCCTGTATTTTATGTAAAATCAAAAAGGAAACATGAAAATAATGGCAGTAATCTCAAAACTTTCAAAATGATTTATGCATAATATTATTAAAAATATGGGTTCATGTTTTCCCTAGACTATGTATATAAGGCATATATGAAAAGTCATTAAATGTTGTGTTTAAATTTGGGACCTACCTCCAAGATTTCTTCTAACATATATGAAAATACCCCAAAATATGAAAAAAATTTAATTCCAAGCCTTTCAGATATAGAATACTCAAGTTGTATAACTAACATAAAACCAAACTGCTTCATTCAGTTGTTTGACTTAGCCTGTTTAGATTGTACAAGGAGAAAACAGAAATACAGATTCATGACCAGAACTTTAGACAGTATGGTGATTTGAATAAAAGTGACCTTTAAGGACCCATAGCTAATGGCGGCATTGAGAGGTTTGACTTTGTGTGGCCTTTTTGGAAGAAGTATGTCATTGGGAATAGGATTTGAAGTTTCAGATGATCAAGCCAGTTCCAGTGTGACAATTTCTTCCTGTTGCCTGGTGATCTGGATGTAGACTCATAGCTACTCTCCAGTACCATGTCTGCCTGCTTCCTGTCATCACAATAAACATCTGAAAAATTAAGCCACCTTTTCCTTTATAAGAGTTACCATGGTCATGGTGTATGGTTACAGCAGTACAACCCTTACTAAGACAGACAGTCTCTTAATAATTCAGTCTCAAATAAATTGGGTTCATAGATAAAAGATCTGTCATCTTGTTGAGGCTCTTGGTGGAAAAGTTCTGTTTCCAATGATTTGAGAAGGATAGTTGTTTTAGTCATTGCTCTATTTCTGTAAGGAGACATCATGACCAAGGCAAGTCTTATAAAAGAAAGGCACTTACCACCCACCTATCTCCAAAACTTTAACCCAGAATTGCTCCTGTCCAAAGAAATACAGAGACAAAAAGTGGCATAGAGACTGAAGAAAAGGCCATTCAGAGACTGTCCCACCTGGCGATTCATCTACCAAACCCAGACACTATTGTGGATGCCAAGAAGTACTTGCTGACAGGATCCTGATACAGCTGTCTCCTGAAAGACTCTGCCAGATCCTGACCAATACAGATGTGAATGCTCATAGCCAACCATCAGACTGAACACAAGGACTCTGATGGAGGAGTTACAGGAATGACTGAAGGAGCTGAAGGGGCCTTATCTGGCATCAATGGAAGGGGAGGCCCTTGGCTCTGTGAAGGCTTGATGCCCCAGTGTAGAGGAATGCTAGGGTGGTGAGGCAGGAGTGGTTAGGTGGGTGGGGGAGCACCCTCATAGAAGCAAGGTAAGGGGAGATGGGATAGGGGGTTTGCAGAGGAGAAACCAGGAAAGGGGATAACATTTGAAATGTAAATAAATAAAATATCCAATTAATAAAAAAAGAAAAGCACTTAACTGCGGTTAAACCCTCAGAGTGTTGTTTTTATTATCATCATGGCAAGAAGCATAGCAGCATGCAGACAGTCATGGTGCTGAAGCAGTAGCAGAGATCTTACATCCCAAGGTAGCAGAGAGATAGAGGGAAGAAGGAAAGGATGGAGGGAGGGAAGAAGAGAGGGAGAGAGAGAGAGAGAGAGAGAGAGAGAGAGAGAGAGAGAGAGAGAGAGAGAGAGAACCTGATATGGGTCTTTGGAAACTTCCCAGAGACACACCTTCTCCAACAAGGCTATACCTCTAATTCTCAAGCAGTTCATCTTCTTCCTGATGAAAATAGACATGCAAATAGACAGCTTATGGGGGCATTCTTACTCAATTCATCACAATGGTCACCCTTCACACTGTGACTATTTTCTCTCTCATCTTCCAGTTGACCTTAATGGCATCTCACAAACTCTTGTTAAACGTACCAGAAAAACCACATTTTAATAAAAAAACATATTCAGAAATGGATAGAGTCTATTACACTTGGAAAATCATGTTTGGTATCTTGAAATATGTGATGCCTTTTGTAGATAAAACATATATACCCATGTGTATTCTTTAGAAAGAGCTAGTGAGGTTAAAAAAATTGCTGGACATTTCCTTAAAGTAAAATGTTAGTCTGTTTGCCCTCAGACTTCTTAGCTGAGTCTCCCAATTTCACAAATATTCTCAACAGTGAAAAACAGAACTTTCTACCCTATAACATGGTTTGGTAGACAGGACCTGGGGAAGATCAAGCAGGGGTATTCTGCTTTCAGTGTCATTGAATGCAGCCACTTAGTGACATGCATTGGTGAAAGGTTGCTTGGAAGTTCAAGATAGTTTATTGCCATACTAGTGACTTAATGGTGCTAATTTGAGCTTTGCTAAAAGGAATAGAGTATCTACATGTGGCTTTTCCATGTGATTATCTCAGCAAGGGTACTAAAACCCAAAAAGTAAAAAGCTGCCACTTTTCCAAAACATAGGCCTTGGTCACATAGCTGCTCAGTGTATGGACTCTTTCTCAGTGGGAGGAGTAACAGTAATTTTTGGTCATTTAAAATCAGACTCCTTTACACACCAAATCCTAAATCTTATTGTAAGTTCTTTTTCATGCTGTACTTTCTCAGTAAATTTGCCCAACTTAGAAAAGAATCCATTCTGAGTTACAGGCACATTACATTTTTTTCTTACTAACAGGGAATATGCCCCAAGAAGCCATTGTTAGTCTCAGAACTGATGAAGCGTCTCTCAGGAGATTAGTAACTGCAGTTCTAGAACAGTGTTTAGTAGGAAAACAAATTGGAACTCCTGAGCTGTCTCAATGGCAAGTTTGCAGGATGCTACTAAGAAATGTCCATTGCTCTGAGTGTTTAGAAGACAATGGAATGAATCCTTGAAATAGAGATGAACACCACTTTCCCAAAGCAAAAGAGATGATTCTTCTTCTTCTTCTTCTTCTTCTTCTTCTTCTTCTTCTTCTTCTTCTTCTTCTTCTTCTTCTTCTTCTTCTTCTTCTTCTTCTTCTTCTTCTTCTTCTCCTCCTCCTCCTCCTCCTCCTCCTCCTCCTCCTCCTCCTCCTCCTCCTCCTCCTCATTCTTCATTAACCATTCCATTCATTTATATCTCAACAGATATCCCACTTCCTGGTTACCCCTCCACAACCCCCCCATCCCACATCCACCCTCTACCACTTCCCTTTACCTCTATGAGGGTGCTCCCCCACCCTTCCACCCTCTCCCGCCCCACCGCTCCAGCACCCCCATACACTGGGGCATCAAACCTCTACAGAAACAAGGGCCTACACTCCTATTGATATAATATCTGATTTTATAAAGTGAATTCTTACAGATACAATATAAAGTTTTTTAGTTTTAGTCTAGAAAAGTAGACATTCACAAATGTAAAGGTTCACATGAAAGAGTTGGGAAGTGAGGACAAGAGAGACGTACTTCAGAAGCAAATAATTCTCTTGGGTACCAAGGTGGAGAACTTTCTGGAAGGCAGAGGGACCGTGGCTCTCTCAGCAAGATTATGGGCCATCAGGGAGTGGTCTTAGCTCATCATGTTTATCTGCCTGTCCCAATTTTACCTGCTAGAATTTTGTGTGTCATACTTTTACAAGTTTATAACACTCCCCTCCCAAACACATAACCTCCCATGTTGTCTTATACTAGGACACAAGTATACCCTACTTCCTATTCCTGAAACCCACCGTGTCATAATCTTCAGTACCATACTCTTTTACTTTCTGTGATTCGGGCCTGCCACCCCACACCTCTGGCCTTAGTTCTGTTCCAAAGCACAGCTCAGAAGAAACAATATTTTTGTCTTGGCAGTGCTCGATTCTAACCCATACCTACATATCTTACCTTGATGTACTTTGCCATCTTGTCACACAAGCTAATTGTGGTCATGCTTCCTTCTCTCTCCCTCAGACAAACTCTTAAAAAAAAAAAAACAAAAACCTTCATTTTGTTTTTCAAGTTTCAATTTAGGCTTCTCCTTCTTTGATCTTATAGAAACAAGAGAAGACATATTCAGGTGTCCTCAAAAATTAATTAATTAATTAATTTTTGTAGCATGTATGTGCTCCTGCTGTTGTTTTGTTCTGCATCTCTGTTTTCATTTTCTGTTGCCTGGTAACCACTTTCTAGGTAGGGGGCATGCATTTCTCCTTACATGCACATGTGTGACTGGAGAAAAGGATGGATAGCTGCCTGGAAGGCTGGATGGCAGGGGTTAGCTAGATGATAGGAAAGGCGAATGCCTTGATGGTTGGCTATGAACTTTATAGTAACATGGGATACACATCCATAATTGATGCCTTCCAGTTGGAATGCTGTATGTTTTTTTCGTTGCCAGAGAATCTAACACAAACTCAGTTACTCCTTGTATTCCTTTATGTATACATGTCTTTGTGCTATTCTGTAGCTCTTCAGCATGAAAGTTAGTCTTTAGTCTATTTTCTTAAAACTCCAAGGAGATGACTAAAGGATGTACATTGAATGTTTGTCTTGAAACCAAAGTTTGTTTTCATTACTTGTTATCTCCCAAGATCAACTCATCATGATTCACAGTTCCCTGGATCCTTCACTATAGAATAGAAATAGTTATGGTTGCTTTCTTTACAAGATTGATGAAAAACCATAAAATCTGTGCTTTTCTATCTAATTCTATCTATCTATCTATCTATCTATCTATCTATCTATCTATCTATCTATCTATCTATCTATCTATCTCCCTACCTTCTATCAATCCTCTATCAATTATCTATCTATCTATCTATCTATCTATCTATCTATCTATCTATCTATCTAATCTATCTATTGACCATCTATCCATTTTATATATGTTAATAATAATAATGTTGACATGTTCCTTAAAAGAATCTTGTGGGCGCATAACTATTGTTACCCTTATTCTGCCTTGAAACTCTGAACTCAAAGAAGGATTTGCTTAAAATCATCAAAGCTGAACACAGGGAGGAGCTAGAACTCACAGTCTCTGGTATTTGCAGAGACACATTGCTTTTTATCACTGTTAAAATACAGTCATTGAGAGACAGCATTTCTCTTATCCAGCTTCAAAATGTTGTAGCAAATAGCTGAAGTAAGTTTTTGAAGTGGAAGTTTTTGGTTGTATCATGTGATGCAAACTACTGGTGTTTTGCTGATACCAGACACATTAGAAGACACATGATGTTTGGAAAGAGAGTATAAGTAGGACTCAATAGAGAGTGATGGGGCACTTGCATAGCTAGTTTTGCAACACTCCATTGGTGTCTCATCTTTACTTATCTTTACTTCGTTGAGAGAGGCAAGGCAGAGAACTCCTGGTGCCCCACTGGTTCTGGTCACTGTCAATTTGGTGGAGGCCAGGCTGTTTCTGCTGGATTGTGCCACCACTACTGATTCACATTTGGTATCCTGACACTACTGAACTGGACTGCTGGTCTCCTGACAAATGGGAATGAGAATCATCCCAGAGAACTACTTCTAAACAGGTCCACACACCCTGGTCCTTACCATCTTTTCTCCCCTACCTTTGGATGGTGGGCTAGAAGAGAGGCTCAAAGTTTTTGAGAACCCATATTAAAAGTGGGTTTTAAAAAAAATCTAAGTCTACAGTTTCTTTTGATTCACAGTTCAATGGTGTCAGCCATGATTGATTGATTTGGGGTCTGTGGGAGTCAAGAACAGCTAGGGGAAGGTAGTAAATGCAGAGCCACTCACCTCATGACCAGCAAGTAAGAGATTGACTAAGGGACTAGAGTACCAGTGTTTCCTCTGATGGCATGAAGACCTGTCATTGGACCTCACCTCTGAATGACTCTATCATCTCCTAGTAGGACCATGCAGAGGATTAAGCCTTGACTACATTGACCTTTGAGAGACGAGATCCATACTACAAGAGCATTATTGTACATTGTGATATCCAAGCTGTCAATGGGCATGGCTGCTTCTAACATGAGTGTGATGAATAGGCTTCACCTTGAATGCCCTCTCCAGATCAGATGGCAGGTGCCACTTAAGACTGAAAAAAAATTTGAGACTCTATCTGAGTTGCAATTGTTCGATGAGGTATACCATGACCATAGGTGCTCTTGAACACACTTTCTACGTGTTTTCTGTCTTTGTTCTAATACCACAAGAGGTGCTCATTTGGACAGATGTCTATGCTGCCTGTCTGCCTAGTCATCATTTTGTTTTGTGAAATTGTTCATAAGCAGATATCTATGGAGAAATTTCAATTCCTAGAAGCTGCTTTTTAAGCTAAGCCTGCAAACTTCCTTCTTCAGTGAAAATGGTAGCAATATACAGAAAGGAATGCTAATGGCAACATCAACAACTATTAGTCGTTTTACCTAAAGGGCGAACGCAAGTCCTCCTCCTCAGGGTGAGATATGCATAGCAGAGAGAAGAGTATTGCAGGAAGTTGTGTTTAGTCATATGTAGTGTTGAAAATTAACACCATTTACTTCTGGGCACATGTAATCAGATTAACTTTATTATAGGCATTGATTATACTCTCATTAATAACAACATACTAAGTTAAGCTGTTTTAAAGTCTAGCAAAATGCATTTCATTTGGAATTAGATGCTAATGCTGAGAGATGACTTCATGGAGTTTTGCTTATAGAATCTGCTGAACCTCGGGGGTTAGTACTAAGTTCCCAGGAACCTATCAATGACTTAGAAGTAAACCAGAGCATAGCTACAGACTAGAACATTCTGTTATCTTCTCTTCCATAACTTCCCTCTTACAGTCTCCCTCCCTCCCTCCTTTCCTTCCTTCTTTCCTTCCTTCTTCCTTTCCTTTCTTTTTGTTCTTTTTTTTCTTCATAGTCACCTGACCTAAGTCACTCCCAAGGCATTTAAATGGGGAATTATAACTATAAATCTGCCCTACAAAGAGGTACCAATAATCTTGTCTGTTGGAGCCTTGGCACATAAGGTAAAGGATTTGGGTGCCCTCTGTCCTTCAGTCAAGAGTAACGCTGGCCTTTTGCAAGGCTGAATCTGCCTTAGCTCTCAGCACTCAAGGGTTTAGACAAGGGCTTGGTATAGGAAATATGAAGAAAAAGGAAAATCAGAATCTGTTTGATCTTCAACTGTCTACTGAATCTGCAAGTTTCTCAAGCTGTTTTTCTTTTTGACAGTGGCATTGGGTGAATGTGATGACCTCAGAGAAACAGGTGAAGTATAATCACCAAGCAAGGGTGCTAATTCCTTAGGTCTCCAATCCCAAATCAGTGCCCTTACTTTCTAGTTCTCTTCCCGAGAAAGGGTTAAAGTAAGGTTATTCATTTTGCTGATCAGGACACAGTGTGACACCTATAAAATGCACCATAAACTACATTATTTAATAGATCTGAGCACCGCACCTGCTTTCTTATCTCCTCTTAGGTGATTAAGTTCCCCACAAATGCAATTTGTTAATGTGGGGCCACATCTTCTCACAAGGTAATCTGTGAAATTTGGCAGGCAGTTCCTTGGCTGCAGGTGCAAGATGAAAGACCTTTCTCTGGCTTTGCCAAGAAGAAAAATGATGTCTTGCTTAATTCCTGGAAAAAATATTTTAACACAGAGTGTTCAGCCTGATTCCAAGAAAGGGGAATAGAATTATAAGGATTCAATTGTGAACACCCTTTTCTTTGGAGAGTATGTTACCCTTAAATGACTGAGTGGGGAATCAGAATTCTTAATTGAGGCCAGGTACTGGGCACATCCCTCCTGCTCAAGGGAAGCCCTCTGATCTGTGGAGCTACAGCCATTTGCAATGATAAATGATGACTTTCACTCTTATGAGCTACGAAGGCTTAATTATAGCATAATTAAAGCTAACGTTCAGATCCATTGGAAGGTGGAACAACTCAAATCTAACTCCCTTGTCCAATAGCTTGGTTGGAAAGGTGTGCCTATGAAATACATAGCATCTCTATGCTGGAATCGGTCTCAGTCTTCACACCCAAATTAAAGCAAGAGCTAGCTATGTTTTGCATTAGAATCTCCATAGCCAAGACTGCAAGAGGCCATGTGCCCCAGCCCACTTGAGCCTTCTGGGAATTTACATAGTAGGTCGTCTTTGAATCTGAAGATCCAGCTCTCCATACACATGTCTCAGGGAGTCACTGGTCATGCTGGCAATCAGCTTCCGATGGCCAGAGACCCAAGGCCGACAGACTTCTTCCCACTGCACCGTGGTGTTGGGCCGGATTTCACTGAAAACATAAAAAGTGAGGGAAGGTTGGTGACCCCATTTCCCATCTTAACTATGGACTATGAAAACTTAGGCCAGAGACATTTGTTCCATTTCTCTTTCAGCTGATGATGGCCATAGGACCACCCATTATTTCCTTTAGCCTAGTTGGCTGATTCAGCAAGTCATGACCTATCTGAGGCCCCTTTCTGAAGCTGGACACCATCAGCCCCACCAAGGATGACTTCTGGCTATACATTTGGATCTTCCAGAGGATGTAAGAGCATAGCTGAGCATCCCTGGCTGTGAGTGGCAGTTTAGTGCCAAAGCCTCCTCTGTGGCCTTGTCCACGGGACTGATCTGCTTTATCTCAACTTTGCTCTTGCTTTCTTTTTGCTAGATCTGTAATCTATTCTAATAACTGAGAAGCATTTCCTCTCCAGTCTATGCTCAGAGAGCTTCCGAAGTCTCATGGACAAACCTCCTTCTGAGGATAGCTGATGTTAGTGAGGCTGGGGGATACTTATGTTTCTCTTGGGTGCTTCTCACAATCCTTCCATAAAATCCTGGAAGGAGATAATATACAAGAGTTCATGTGTATGTAGTGCCTTAGGTAGATACTTTAGACTTAAACTAGGGAGGTCCCATTTCCAAGATTGTCTAGTTACCAAGTAGGCAGAGCCAAGGTCTGACGATGTACCTTCCATTCCCTGGTCTATAGCTGAATATTGTATTTCATATGATTGTCTGTAATAGATATCTTATATGAACACTGTGCTTACTTTTTCTACAAGTTGTATTTCTCTAAGAAGGCAGACTTTGATTGGTTCCATATGAAGAGTTTCCTGCAAACTTATACAAAGAGGATTCCTGGTTTGGGCTCTCTGACCTTTAGAGATGACAAATGTTGGACTGCCTGGATACCAGGACAGACTTTTTCAGGGAGAGTGGAAGGGAAGAGGTTAAACAATACTAGCACAAAAGAGGGCTGGGAAGATGCCTAAGCAAGCAAAAGTGCTTGCCAAGAAGAGTCTGGATCCCCCAAACCTATTTCAAAATATACATACATACATACATACATACATACATACATACATACATAATAAAACTGTGGGTGTGGCAACCCAAGCTCACAGGACACTGAGATAGGGAATCTGTACAATTGTATGGCTGCCCTGATTAGCCAGAAGAGTGAGCTCTGGGTTCAATGGGAGACTGTTGCTCAACATATAAGCTGGAGAATTATTGAGGTAGATGCTTGTGTCAACCTCTGGCCTTTACATAAAAGTACATGTAAACATACATGAGAACATACACACACACACACACACACACACACACACACAAAACCTTGTTCTTTTCATGTCAGAAATGACTTAATTCAACATTCAATTTCATAGATAATAAAACTGATGTCCTAAAGGACCTACAGAGTCACTAGCATCACAGAGTCTAATGGCCCAGAGAAGAGAAGAGCAGAACAGAAGTTGGAGATAGTTGTGAATTCTTTCTAGAGTCTTGCTTGCAGGTTAGGTTGAATTTCACAGAATCCTAAACATCTGGAAGCAAGACGGGGAGCTTTCAACACACTGGAGCAGAAGAGCTGACTGCTTCCACCTGGAGGTGGCTTGATACAGGCTGCTCAGGGCAGACTTGCTCCAAATGGCTCACTGGCATGCTAGCATTGCTCCGGTGGGCTTAGAGCCCCAAAGGTGCTATAAATACTTAGTAATTATGGATTTTTAGATGTTATGGAAATGGACATTTTGATTATATAATAATACCAAAGAAAAATAATTTTGGTCATAGCAGGGTTCCAAAATAAACAATATAGTATGCAGGGTTTATTTCATGGTTACAGCTGCTTGTCAGTTGGAGCTATAGAGAGAAAAGAAAATTGGAATTAATTTAACACTTAAAACTTCAGACACTACTAGCTAAGCAATTTTTGTGTCTAGATGACACAAAAACTGTCTTGTGATCACAAACTTCTGAACCCTGGATTCGGAACACTCGGGTGCCAGACTTGACTGGTTTGATTAGGGAATTTTAAACTCCTGTCTTGTCTGTAAAGTGGGCATAACACAGTGATAACCCCATAGAACTATTGTTGTGAGATTTACATGAAACAAACTTTGCAAACAGTCTATATCTTAGCAAACATCATTGGGAATGGAGTAGAAGATTCGGAAAGTGTCAGCTGACTTCTTTTTTAGCTGCATAAGATCTTTTATTTGCTTATATGATGACAAAGGATTTGCTCAGTTATAGACAGAAGGTGATAATCCTTACCAGATAAATTCATAGTGTGGTGAAATTTTTACCAGATTATCATGTTATGGTAACATTGAGGCAAGGGCAGTCCTTGCGCTTTAACCTGACTTAGGGCTAAGTGAAATTGAAGGGAACACCACCATATGGCTGGTGGGTCAGTAACTATAAATGAGCACATCTCCTAACTGGGACTGCAAGCAAGTTTTGATGGCCTTAATGAGTAGGCTGGGTCAAACCATCTTCCCCTAATGGTGTGTGAGCCTGGAGGGCTGCTTGGGTCAGCACCATATGAGTATGGGTGTGCATAAATGAGTGCTTTTCTGACCATATGAGAGGGCAGGATACCTCACTTCTCCTTAAAGGGCATTTATCCTGGTTAATGGAAAGGTAGAGATGGGAAGGGAATAAAAGAGAGAAAAAGGAATTGGCAAGGCATGATTCTGAGCTGTGCATCATACCCATCTATTTAGAGAGGAAAGTGTTCTCTCTCTCTCTCTCTGTCTCCTCTTTCTTCTCTCTGTTTTTTGAGACATGGTAGCCATGGATGTTCTACAACTGACTGTCAATCAGACTGGCCTTTAACTCACAGAAAACAGCTGCCTGCCTTTGCCTTTTGAGTGCTAGGACTATAGGCATGCTCCACCACTGCCCGGCTAAAAGAAGGTGTTCTTATCAGGGTGTCAGACATACAGGGGCCACTTCCAGACTGGCTGAACCAGACAAGAATCTCACTGTTTGCATCTTTGACCAGGATAGGAGGCTTGAGAGTGGAGCTGGGGTTATGGGAAAACTGGGATGAGGAAGGGTAATGGATGCCTTTCGAGAACAGAGATGTGTTGAGAGCATCAGAAAACAAGTGCTTGTGCCCAGCAAAGAAGAACCTATAGCACCAAGAGATTTAGTATACAGGGCCACTAGTTGCCAAGAGAGGTCTCAAGGTCCAGGTCAGGCCCTTTCTCCTGACCACTTGGAATAGGCTGGAGACACAAAGTTGCTCTGGTGATGCTTAGTTTGGGACTGGATATACATGGTAGGTAGGAATGGCCAGAAAGGAGCACTGCCAAGGACAGTCAGATGTAGTCCAAACACTGCAGTCATATGAGTTACCATTTGCCTTTGGGATTCCAGAATTACTTTAAACAGTTGTCAAAGGGAGAGAGATGGATGGAGGCATATGCCTTTCCTTGACCTTTTTAGTATAAAGTTAAACCATCAAAATATCACCTAAAGTCAGCAAAATGAAAATGTACATTCCAGATGTCTGTGCCACCACATGCTCTGGGACAGGAAGGGGGTGAACTCTGATGATGGTCTGAGTATGAAATGTTCCCCCACAGGCTCCCAGTCCCCAGCTGCTGAGGAGCCGATTGATGTGAGCGTGATGGCCAGTCCCTGCTTCTCTGCCTTCCAATCCACTACGGTATGAGAAACACTCCCCACAAGCTCCCAGAATAAAGCCACTGAGCCAAGGTGCTATGCTTTTACCTCCATGATGGACTATTGCCTTTGACACTGTGAGACACAATAAATTCTTCTTCTCTAAGTGGCTTCTGTCAGGTGTTTTGCCATAGTGATGAGAAGAGCCACACATCCCCAAACACAGAATGAGAAATGTTCTTCTCCCCCTGTACATGGCCAGTGGATGAGAAGCACTGTGGAAACTCTCCCAATGCCCAAGGTATTGTGTTCCCAATGATAATTAAAATGTCCAAATTGATTTTGTAGAAGTTAATATTTTCCTCTTTTTGGTTCTTTGTGGATGTGGCTCTCCACATTATTTCAACCAGTCTCCAAATTATGAAACGCACAATCTCTGTATAAATATTGTTTTCAATTTGAATTTATGATTCAAAGCTTGAAAAAAAACACTGACTTCACTGTTGCTTATTTACAAAGGTGATTGAGCATTAACCACTGAATAGAGCAAGAAGCTGGTTGGGAAAGTGAAGTGACCTCAAATTTATGGCAAGAAATGTTAGAAACATACCATCGTTATCAACATCCCCTCCACCTTTTTGTGGCCATTGCTTGCTGTGCCTAAGCCCCTTGGGCCTAGGAAAGTCCCTTCTCCCTGCATGTGCCCAGATGCTCAGTCCCTAGTGTAGAGTGAATAATTTGATGCGAATCTGAGTCTATGATATCAAAACATCTCTGCTGTTGTTACCCGGATCCACCCATTCTCTCACCCGAGGTCTTCCCCATAATCAATGTCCTACGTTGCAAAAAAGTCACCCTGCTTCAGGCTCTATCATGGACTGGTGCAATGCAGGAAACTACCTCCCACAGGAACAAAACCTTCAGCCTTGTTTCTTCCTTTGTGATTATTAATTAGCAAAACCATCCACATAGTATGTGTATGAATGAAGATACTCAGATATGAAAATTCACAAGTAGAGCATTTTGCTTATGGATACATGCCTCACAGAAAGAAGAAAAACAGTTTTCTTATTTCAGCTAGTGAAATAATGTTGGAATAAACCTATTTCCTGGGTACAAATGTCGTGAAAATTGATGCTGAGAAATGTGCTGAGCCATCGGGATGTACTGGCCATTTATCATCCCCAGCACCGGCAGGCAAATGCAGCCATCATCACAGTGAGCTGCAAGCACCTGTGGTGCATCCTCTGTCTAGCTTTTAGCTTCTAAGAACTTAAGTTTAATGTCAGCTCATCTAATTGGGAATTTTTTTCTCTTGAATTAATTCATTGAACCTGATCATGTTTTTAAAGACAAAAATGAATCTAGGAGAATTATCATTTAATATTCTGGAAGTATCAAATACAGAAATTTAAAAGCTGGGGGGTCACCAGGAGGCAGGAACTCTGAACAGTTGAGGTAGACGAGAGACAGAAGGGCTGAGAGTCAGGGTGCCAGAAGGTGAATCACCCCACAGTAATGTCAGTTTGCACTGAGTGGAGATGGTGACATCGCAGTGCTCTCTGTATTTCTGGCTCTGATTGCCTGCTCACTAGTTCCTGCCCTAGGTCCTCTCTACTTCAGGCTGGAGAGCTCCTCTGTATCAGATATGAAGGAGACAAAGATCTGGGAAATGGGTGAAGGTAGTGATTTCTTGACTATAAAGAACCCAGAACCCTATAGGGCTTATAGAATTATACAGGAGGTCAACTAGTTACATGAATTCGGGACTCCTAGGTTAGATTTCATCAACATTAAGCACAATTGAATATTTCTAATTATCTGGCCCTATGGAAGTGAGTGTTGGATGCCTCCCGTATTAGTTGTATATGCTCAAGGCAGGAGGAAACAGAGAAGGTTATCAAGCAAGTCTTGAAAACAAATTCTTTTGATGCCATGTCACCCCTCCCCCATTTCTCTATGTCTGACTCTGAGGTACAAAGCTTTTCTTGCCTGGAAAGAGTCATACTCTAGGTCTGAGTTTGAGAACTAATATGGATTGAATATTTGTTTTTTTTAAATACATCTATTGAAATCCCACCCATATATAATAATGTCTAGAGACAAAGCCTTTGTAAAGTAATTAGATGCGGTTGTGAGAATGGGGCCTTCGTGATGAGATTTAAGTACTTAGAAGTGAGATACAGCATGCCTACCTACTTTTTGTTCCACCACAGAGAAAACCTGGCAGGGAGAGAGGCAGCTAGCTATCTGCCAGCTGAGAAGAGAGTCCTCAACTGGAACCCAATTGCCTGGCTCTTGACCTTAGACTTCCCTGGTTTCAGAACTCCCGAGTAATATATGTCATGTATAACTTCCGAGTCACTAGAATGTCTGATGAACACAGAAGTCTCCATCTGCCTGCCCTCAGCCCATCTGTCATGAACTTAGGTATCAGTTACATGTGTTTCAATGTACTTTAAGCCTATGTGTAGGGAGGATATCTTCCTTATAGGGACTGGCTTCATGTTTCCTTTCCTTGATTTGTCTAATAATACCAGATGCTAACAATAAACAAATAATTCTTAGACTCCGTGTACTTTGACCCCTGTCCTCTATATGCTAAGTCACTAACTATGACGATCATCTTTTTTTATGGGATGTAGCAGCCATTTCTGTGCTGTATTAATCAGCTTTCCATTACAATAATGAAGTGTCTGGCATAAACTACTCATGAAGTTAAAAACCTTCTGATCATAGCTCATAAGGTTCAAGCCCTAGATTGTGTTGCTCCATGACGTTGACCCCCCAAGGGAAAGTGACATATAATGGTGGAGACATGTATCAGGGAAAGTACTCCTTCCTATCTATCTATCTATCTATCTATCTATCTATCTATCTATCTATCTATCTATCTATCATCTATCTATCATCAATCACCTATCTATCATCTATCTATCATCTATCTCTCTACTTATTGATGTATCTCCCATCTATATATCTATGTAACAATGTATGTATGTATCAATGTATGTATGTATTTATCTATCTATATATTATCAATCAAGCTATCTTTCTATCATCTATTTATTGATTTATCTATCATCTCTCTATCAAATTCTACCTATCTAATCCTATCTATCTATCTATCTATCTATCTATCTATCTATCTATCTACCTATCTTCCCCTCCCCCACCAGATGTTTTCATGTGGAACTTTATGGGTCACTTATACAAACCCTAGCACATGTGTTGGCCTTGATTGAGGTAGAATTCCCAAGACAGTCAAAGTACAGGTACAACACGACTTTCTGGCACCCCAGAGAAATCTTGTGTTAGTGAGGAGGAAAAATTGGATACAGCAAGCAGCTGTTCAGCAAAGAGAACGTGTTTCACTTTGCCTGAGCAATTCCTGTATCTAATTGGAGTGGGAAGGTGCAAGAATGGGTGAGGGAGACTCATTTCTGACAGAAACAGGGCTATTGCTACTGACCTCTTCCTTTGGCTGGCGTTGATTTCTAATTTAATTCCTTTTTCCTCTTGCAACTTTCTTATTAGCATAGGGAGGCTGTTATGGCTTGTGCTTGCATTTTTTAAAAAGCACTCAAATAATTTTCTCCATTGTGCATTGCATTTGCAAGAAGGCTACTTTGAGATGAAGGGATGTAAAAGTTGTAAGCTCTGCAGTTGCAGAGAGCATTTTATAAGCTATAAAGATGCTTCAGAAAGGCCTGGAACTTGTACTACAGCTCACTGAGAAGTATGACTTCTACCAAGGGCACTGGGAAAATTCCCAGCATATAGGTTCATATGGCAGTTTCCAGAGTCCCCCACTTCCTTTTCTATATCTTAGAAGGTCACTCCCAAGAAGTGTGCTAGATTGATTGATGTTGACAGGGACTTATTTGTAGTAGAAATGAAAGTAATAAACCTCAAAGATTGGGATCCATTCTGGATGTCACACTTTAAGAGGATCACTGATAAATTGGAGTATAAGGAGAGGGAGGGAACACCACATTAGAGGTAGGAAAGATGAAGTAAGGACAAGTATTTGATACCTGGCAGGGGAGAATTAAGGAAGAAGAGAAAGCTCTTTGCAAACTTTTTGAGCAACCAAATGAATCAAGTGGGCCTTATGTTGCTCCAGTAAGAAATTAGGTAGAAAAAAGCCTGCTGTTTCTGCAGTTAGAGCTACCTGATCGTGGCATGAGCTACTGGGTGAGCACCAACCTTTTTAAAGAGGCTACAGAGACAGAACTGCTGGGTGTAGTCTGGTGGTACTTGGCATTGAAGAGGCAGAATTCTATTCATATTACTACATAGGTGGAAGACTGGACCAAGTCTAAACTCTTCAGGCTCAGCTAAAAGAGCAGCAACTGAGGCCAACAGTTCTAGGCAGTGGCTGATGGTAAAATATAAAGGATGGTGTTGGAAGGACAAACTATAAAAAGGGATGTCTTCGACATTAAAGACATTCTTTTAGGATTGGTTGATTCCTGGAGAGGTAGTGTGCTAAAATAATCTGAACTTGGACTTCAGAAATATGCCACCTTAGCTCAGACTTTTGACTATTCTCATATCATGGGAGCAAACCAGTCTATCTCTTTTTATTTGTTTGTTTGTTTGTTTTTCCAGACAGGGTTTTACTGTATATAGCCTTTACTGTCTTGGAACTCACTTTGTAAATCAGGCTGGCCTGATCACAGAGATCTTCCTGTCCCTGCCTCCCAAATACTGGGATTAAAGGGATATACTACCACCACCAGGCATCAGTCTAACTTCTTAAGTCCCATATTCCTGTATCTACCTCAGTAAGGTAGTTTAAAGGATTTAATAGAAGTGTTAGACCCACCCTGTTTCTAATATGTCCAGCATAAATAGTTCATAAAAAAGGAGAAATTTGCCAGATATTTTCAGTGGTATTAGATCTATCTATCTATCTATCTATCTATCTATCTATCTATCTATCTATCTATCTATCTATCCATCCATGTATCCATGCATGCATGCATCCATCCATCCATCCATCCATCCAACTATCTATCGATGTAAGAGATAGGCGAGGTAGAGAGATATAGATAGATAAATAGGTAGGTAGGTTGATAGATAGATAGATAGATAGATAGATAGATAGATAGATAGATAGATAGATTGAAAGATAGGTAGTTAGAGCTCCATTAGTTCTTCACTGCTTCCCTCCTTGTCCTGGTACTTACCGGAACACCTTTCTCTTGGGTCTCATCACTCCAGGACCATCCAAATGAATCCAGACATTTTGTAGTGTTTCTTTTAAAGGATTAGTGAACTCAACAGTCACAACCATATCAGAGCCAACCATGGCAGCACCTCGGACCTGTGAAACAAGTTAGATGACAACACAGCTCATTAGCCACAGCACAACATTTCTGCTGCCATCTCCTTGGGCATTTTTCTCTTGTTGCTGAGGTTTTACAGTGTGGTTACTTCTCAGCAACTCACCAATGAGACGAAGAGAGACTATTGCTTCAACTGAGGAATATCTAATGATGAAAAGATGTACTAATTACAATCCTACCCTTTTACTCATTATAAAACTTCCTCTAATTAGAGCTGAGGTTAATAGCTATGGCCAACAACTGCTCTCTGTCAGCAGGAGGCAAGAGTGTGTCCTGTGGAGCAACAGATTTCCAAAGTGAGGGTAGCCAAGTGAACTCTGCTTTTGGAAAGAACTCAACTTTCCTGCACAGGTCACGAGGGATTTTAGAAATGAAGAGGTGGGAAATATTGCAAGGGCTTGTGCTTTCTTGTAGATGTGTTAGAAAAATCCCTAAGGAGGGTCCTTGTTGGGGTTGAAGCAAAGGAATCTCCATGCTAAACTGGGTGCAAGAGGTTTCATCTGCAGTCATGTCTGATTCCAGGAGGGAAGAAGTTCAGAGAACATGAGGTTATTTGTGGCCCTTTTACCTAGAACAGTCCCCCAGACTATCAGGTGTTTGACAGAGTATCATATAAAACAGCTCAATGCTAATGATACAGTTTTTTAGGTTATGGTCTTGACTGACTAACCCATTCATTTTTCTCTATTTTTACTAACCTTATTATTTATATAAAGAACAGGCTTTGTTATGTCATGTTTTTACACACACACACACACACACACACACACACACATATATCCTTTGGTGACACCCACCATTACCTGTCTTGCTACCTGTTCCTTGCCTGTTGGTCACCTTCTTTTTTAATAATCTCCTTTCACTTTCATACTTTAAAAAAAAACTCTATATTCCTCATATGGATGAACACATGCAATATTTGTCTTTCTGAGTCTGGATTATTTCATTTAACATATTTATCCTCATCTCCATCTGTTATCTTGCAAATGACATCTTCTTTATGATAGAATAAAACTGCCTTGTGGTGTAGACATACATTATTTTCTTTATCTGCTCATCCGTTGATGGATATCAAGACTGCTGGTTCCATAGCTTTGCTTCTGTCATGGCATCTTTTTGGTCTGCTGACTGAATTCTTTCATGTATATACCCAGAAGTGGTATATCTGGGCTATATGGTAATACTAATTTTAGATTTCTGAGAAGCCTCCATATTGATTTTCATAGTGGCTGTATCAGTACACATTTCTATCAATGGTGTCGAAGGGTCCCTTTTCCTCTATATTCTCAACGTTGGTTGTTTGTTTCCTTGGTGATAGCTACTCTAACTAGGGTAAGATGAAATCTTAATGCAGTTTAAAAATTAAAATGTTTATTGAGTTTATTCTTGGACAGTTTTACACATATAGAACACGCACTTTAATTATGATAACCCTCTTCTTAATCTTCCTTCTGCTCTTACTGTGTCCCCTCCTCCTTATAAGTCCCATTTCCACATTCACAATTTTTTTTTGCTGTGATTTGTTTTATTTTATTTTTGACACCCTCATATAGAATTAAACAGCACACCACACCTATGTGATTTGAAACTGTCCACTGCAGCCTGGTGATGACAATTGCTTGGACACACAACTGAAGATAATGACAGCCCCTCCCAGAAAATCCATCAGTAGCCAATAGTTTCCAGGAAGAAGTACAGCCCAGGTTGGATCTCTCTGATCCATGAGTGACTGTTGACCGCTCCGTGAATATGATGACGTCATGACTGTATTGACTGTGTTATATATGCCCAGAGGTAAGGACCTCATAGCCCTTCTTCTTCCAGTTCTTATGTTGTCCTCCCCCTCTTCCTTGATTACCTGAGCTTTAGAAGTATTGATACATTTATAGATGATATTTACAGACGAATACTCAACTCTAATTTATTCTCAGCATCTTGAACACCTCTGCATTTTTGTGATCGCTCCTGTTAATCACCAAAAGAGGATTCTCTGATTAAAGCTGAAGTTTGTGCTATATGGGCTAAAGGGGGGTGCATAGAAAAGGCATCGAGCTCTTACTCAGTTGTGAACCTTCTGGTCTGCAGTACTAACCTCCCAGGCAAGTTATGCCCAATGGTACAATAGTATACATACCTGCCTGTATTTAAGGCTCAACTCCTCTACCAGAGGGGATTCATACATAATACTATAAACCCAATAAAAAAAACCCATTGTTGAGAAGGCCTATGAGTGACTTCAATACTGTTGTTAAGCTAAATTCTAATGCTGCAAAGCTGCCTTCTAAATACTTATAATCAACAGCTTTAATTTTCATTTCCTTGATTGCTAAAACTGTTTATTTTTTTTACATGGTAATTGACCATTCATACTTTTTTTGAGAGCTTTAAGTAGGCTCAGTTTTGTCTCTAAATAAGGCTTATATTTGTATGGGATGATGTATATAGAATGCTATTATTATCCCTTATGTTATTGTTTACTAAGTGCCACATACTTAGAAGGCTTTCTCAGTATAAAATCAATGTATTAGAAAATAGTCAAGTAGCAGTAAGTTTACTTGCCTGCTTAGAAACTGGAATGCCAAATAGATGGATCTGGATAAAACCAAATTAACTTGAGAACAAGATGATGATGATGGGGAAGATATGATGATATTTTTATCTCAATAACAAAGGGATGGAAGGAGATGATGGCAAAACCATCTTACAAGTTGCCATGAAATCATAGTTCAAGCTTCTTTAAACATTAGTGCTGCTTATGATTTAAATAACTACCCTGTGCCCAGCAAATAGTTTGTTGGAGGAATTGTTTTAAAGTGGTATTTACTGGTTGATTGAGTTTTCTATGTAACAATCCACCATTATTACATTTTTTCCCTTTAGCCAGTGTATAATATATGACAACACACACACAGATATGAAACTTTCTTATGAATGGAGATTAAGAGAAAGAACATTGCCTGGAGAAGAGGACTCTTGCTTACTGACTTTACAGCTGAGAATAAAATCTTATGGTTTTGCTTTTCTGGTTTGTGACTAAATTTATGTGTATGGGATTTAAGAAATTCTATCAGAAAGATAAATCTTTCAACCAATTCATCATATTTATTTCATGTCTGCATTGCTAGGATGTGTTTAGGGGCACTGAGGGTAGGGCAAGCTAATAATGATGGAGACAGAAATAGGCATATCTGAAGGAAAGGGTTGTATGCTGGGAAGAGGTCATTACTTTAACCAGTGGGAACTTACAGTTACAGAGACCTCAGCCCACTCTGGAATAGGAAGATGATAGAAGCCCAGATGGTAGAATCTATAATTTGTTTATTTTGAGCACTCAGGCTCATTACTAAGGACCAGCTCCACTGGAAAGCATGGTTCATGGGAATTCTCACACAAGAACTACATTTCTTTAAGCTCCAAGGCACACAGGAAAAAGATATTCATATCATAATCAACTCTTAAAGAGGAAAAGATCTTCTGAGGCAGGATCATTGGTGTTGGCATTTTTTTTTTTAATGAAATAAGTATCTAACAAGAAAATTTGAAGCCACTGGCCAGAATAAGATTAAAGTATTTCTATGAAAGCGCCTCAACTTAGAACTTGGACATGTTGGCCAAGTGCTTTGGAAGCTACAACAACTGAATAGTTACTTCACTTAAATGTCCACAGACTCACCAGGAGCAAGGGAGCTTTGGAGCCTTGACAAAGCTAAATATAACTAAGTTTCAATGAAGAGATAGGCCAACTAATGAAATATGGGGCCATGGCTGGAAGTTATTTTTGTAGCTTCTTGGGTGGTACAATGTGAATGGAGTAACAAAGCCAATAGCCACCTAGAGACCAGGTTTCCCAACCTCAGCACCAGGGGTATTTTGGAATGAATGCATCTCAACAGAGGGGGTTGTCTTGAACCAAGAAGGTATTTAACAGCATCTCTGGCTTCTGGCCACTAGATGCCAACACCCCACAAATGATGACAGCTACAAATATGTAGAAATTGACAAATATCCCCTGAGAAGCAAAGTTCTTCCTTGTCCCCAACTTCCACCCTTGGAAGCCATGGTTACTGAGATGCTAAAAGATTGACTTCACTTTCTTCTCAGGTATTTTAACTTGGTCCCTTTGGTGTCCTCAGGTTAATACTCTACTGTGTCTAATTAAAATAACTTTGAAACCCACTGAAATGTTTAAAGTAGTTTTCTCTACTTAGAAAAGGCTATATGAACATCTTTGGTAAGAATGTTTGCTATGGTGATACCAATAGAGAAGCATTTTGGTACAACTGCCTTCACTATCATCATCACAAAGACAAGCAAAAGCCTTTTAATAAAAGAGCCCAAGTTACAAAAGGATGGACCATCTAGAGACTGCCATATCCAGGGATCCATCCCATAATCAGCCTCCAAACACTGACACCATTGCATACACTAGCAAGATTTTGCTGAAAGGACCCTGATATAGCTGTCTCTTGTGAGACTACGCCGGGGCCTAGCAAACACATAAGTGGATGCTCACAGTCAGCTATTGGATGGATCACAGGACCCCCAATGGAGGAGCTAGAGAAAATACCCAAGGAGCTAAAGGGATCTGCAACCCTATAGGTGGAACAACATTATGAACTAACCAGTACCCCGGAGCTCTTGACTCTAGCTGCATATGTATCAAAAGATGGCCTAGTCGGCCATCACTGGAAAGAGAGGCCCATTGGACTTGCAAACTTTATATGCCCCAGTACAGGGGAACTCCAGGGCCAAAAAGTGGGAGTGGGTGGGTAGGGGAGTAGGGGGGAGGGTATGGGGGACTTTTGGGATAGCATTGGAAATATAAATGAGGAAAATACCTAATTTAAAAAAAAAGAGCTCAAGCTGTCCCCAGGCCCTATACCGTATTGGGCTTATCAACTGTCAATCATAGATCTAGGCTGATTCATAGAATGCTATCCTTCCTTGCTAGAATATTGGCTACCAATGGAGCCCAGCGTGCTCCAGTGCATAGTTCCAAACCCATGACCACACGGAGGCCCTGCTTCAGTGAGTCACAAAGGAAAAAAAAAAAAAAGACAGGAATGTGAGGAGGGGGAGGTTGACAGGAGTAAGAAGGAGATTAGAGAGGTTGGAGTGAGAGTAATCAGAATGCTTTATATGCATGTATGAAGTTGTCAAAGTACACATTTAATTAGTACCAACAATAATAATTATTATAGTAATAACATTTAAAAAGAAATAACACTTCCAGCTGCTATTAACACTTTCTCTGCACACATGGACATATCCAGTACTACCTAAATGTATTTTCAGGGAATTCACTCTGAACCATGAAGATATCCATTATTTTCCAGGATCCGTGAGTCCCAGATTAAGAACCATTTATAGCTGCTGAGCTAGCTCCTAGCTCCTAACTTTCTGGGTTGTGGAAAAACATATCCATCTGGCTCACTAATGACAGAATGTTTCCATATCTCAATTGTTGGAGACCAGAAGTTTAGATATAAGAGGCTTGGAAAAGTTTACGATATTTGTATAAACACTTTACTAGCTGAATATCCCTAATTTTAAAACCAAAACCAAACCAAACCAAACCAAAACAAACCAAAAACCAAAAATGTGAATACTCCAAACTCTAGAATATGTTTGTGTGGTGGGTTGGAACTCAGACCGTTTTGGGTTTTGGAGTTTGGGATTAGGAATGCCCAACGTGTATTTGAAAAGTTGTCTGGTATGTTCTGCATTTGTGGATGGGTATTAGGTCTGATTATGATCACAGGACAGAGTCTTCTTGGCTAATTTCATGTGTCACACCCAATTACTTTGTTTCCAGGTATTATCTCTGCAATTAGTGTCTGGGTTTGGCTCATCAATACTGTTACTAGCAGGAGTCTGGAGAGCAGTGGTTGATGGAGGAGGACTCAGTTTAGGCTGTTGTGTGCTTGCTTTGCAACAAACCAAGGTTTTCTATCTTTTCTCTTATATTTGTCTCTATCCCCCAAAATTATAACTTCCTGTCCTGACTCTTAAGAGGATGCTGAATCATAAAAACTCAGAACAACCTAAACACAATACTTAACTGTTCAACAGTCAATAGCTTTCTTAGAAAATTTGAGTGGCACTTTCTCTCCCTTTTTCTTAGAATAGAATAAAACACTGTCAACTTTTATGATATCTATTGACTAAGGGAGATGTGATGGTATCTGTGGAACATAGAGCAATGGTTCTGTGGGGGAAAAGAGTCTGTGTTGGATTCTTCCTGTGTTCCGAACATCTCACTTTTCTAATGCCGTGATAACATTTCTATGTCAATATTACTCTCTCTATTCTTTCTCTCATTTCGTTTCTTTCTTTTCTTTCTTCTTTCCTCTCTTTCTCTGCTCCCCCCTCTCTTTCTCTCTCTTCTTCTCATAAATCCTTAAGGGGAGACCTTAGGGAAGTCAATAGGAGCTTAGGAAAGGCACAGCACCACAGGTACTGATTTAAAGAGACTTATGACAGGGGCCAAAGAAAAGGAAAGAGAAGAGAAGAGAAGAGAAGAGAAGAGAAGAGAAGAGAAGAGAAGAGAAGAGAAGAGAAGAGAAGAGAGAAGAGAGAAGAGAAGAGACAGAGGACATGCTGTCCTTGGAGATGGCTTATATTTTTATAGAGAGCTCATGGCTCAGTGTTTACTGTCTTGGTGGTTTAAATGAAAAAACTGTCTCCCATAGGTTCAGACTTTAGAATACTTGGTCTTCAGTTAGTTGTGCTGTTGGGGAGGATTAGGGGTGCAGCTTTGATGGAAAAAGTACATCATTAGGGTTGGGCTTTGAGGCTTCATAGCCTCACTCCATGTCCAGTTCACCCTCTTCTTCCTACTTGTGGTTGAGCATGTGATCTTTCAGCTTCCTGCTCCCACTACCAGGCCTGACTAGCACCATGTTTCTTCGCCATGGTGGGCTCTTACTCCTGTGGATATGTAAACCCAAAGAACCGCGTCCTTCTACAGATTGTCTTCCTACTTTATCACAACGGCAGAAGTAACTAATATAACTAATTTTATTTAAAATATCTATTTTTAAAACTCAACTCACAACATGTCTTTCCAAGGCAACTGTACTCATTAATATTGATGCACTGAGTTCTGCCATGAATAGAAGAAAGTCAGGATAGTGAGTGCTACTCAGATCCTTTGAGAAAAAGGAAAACCATTCTCTCTCTCTCTCTCTCTGTATCTCTCTGTCTGTCTCTCTCTCACACACACACATATACAGAGAGAGAGAGAGAGAGGGAGAGGGAGAGGGGAGGGGGGGGAGGGGAGGAGGGGGAGGGGGAGGGAGAGAGAGAGAGAACTGAAAGGAAGGAAATTTTTGAGAAAGAGTGAAAATGACTTAGGTTGCCAGTTTGATTCGCAGGTTTTATTAGATTCACCAAACAGTCCTTATCTGAAGTGCTTTCAATCATGTCTTCCAGGTATCATTGGAAATTGAATTTCTTCCCTCCTACTCACCCCACGGTCACAGCTGGAAATAAGCTGTTGCTTGTTGGTAAACTGCTCACCAGCTCCAGAGTGGGTACTGCTCTCCACTAACATGTATGCTGTCATTTGCTAAATGAAGCCAACAGTTTTGCCAAGGGCAAGTCATGTAAAAGCCCATGCCAACAAAGATGGTAGTCACTAGGTCAGGAGGCCTATGTTAGACTTAAATGAATTAAAGTGAAGTGAAATTTGGAAAACTCTGACTTTGGTGGAACCTGCTATTGTTTTTGGGGATTCAAAAACCTCATTGTGGCTGATATATACTGTATTGACAGAGTGGGCTTAAAATATCTGTCAGGGCAGAAACAACTTTCTATACAAGAATTATAAATATCAAGCCAATCTATACAAAAAGTGTGGACAAATAATGTGAGTTTACCAATAAGGAAATGGAGGCACGGAGAAGCTATGTAACTTGCTCAAGTTCACACAGTAAGGAGGAAAAGGAGACATGAGTGCAATTGGTACTCGGTCATTGCTTAAACCTATCCTGTCCTGATTGTCTTTAACATATGACTTACATCGGTTTTTACTTAGTAATACGAGAACCTTGCCCATCATTTTCTCTACTTTTGCCATTGAATCCTTGTAGCTCTATGGGCTTGGAGATTCACATTGTTATTATTACCTCTATTCTCTTGGTATTAAAGCAAAACTTAAAAGCTAACTAGAGCTAGTAAATTGGAAGAACCGAACCGGAAATAAATCTAGGTCTTTCTGACTTAAAACATTCTCCTTGAAACACCACCCACACTGTGATCTCTGACAGATGAGATAAAAATAGCAACCCAGCGAAGAATCATTTGCAGCGTTAGCTTTTCATGTTATCGCTAAACCATCCTTTGAGGGCACCAGTTCTAAGTTGACCCTGTACTATATTTGAAAACACAGCTACCATCCACCTTTTTCTTTTTGACTTTACGAGGAAAGAATTTGATTTCCTCACCAGTGCGAAATGTGACAAGGTGGCCTTGAGGCCTTGAGGTATATTACTGGATGATAATGGGATTTTCTATTTAGGGTAAAGTTGGGGACATACTTTTTAACAAGGGATCCAGTAGCTTACATGTCATAGAGTGACAGGGTAAGAAGATGTGGAAGAGCAAGTAGGAAATACATAGGGCAACCTGCGCTTTGGGTGTGGCAAATTCTTGAGTTCACACAGTAAGGAGGGGCCTGAGACCTGAAAGCAATTGGTACTAGATCATTGCATAACTATATTCTGTCCTGGCTCTAATAACACAGATGACTTGCAATGCTTTTTATTTAGAAACATGAGGACTCTGCCCATCATTTTCCTTACTTTAGGCTATTGAATTCTTGTTGCTCTATGATGCCTCCTTTCCGTTATGCGAACCCTGTTATTCAGCTGTCCTGAGAGGTGAGACAGGAGTGCGCACATCAGAGCCTTGGAGCTCACACAGAGTCCAGAGTGACACTGTTTTCACTGTCTCCCTTGACAGACAGCTGGGGTCCTGCCTGACTAACAGCCGTGGGTGGGTGTAAGCACAGAAAGCTGTGGAAGAAGCCCCTCATCTGGCATCCTCTGGGAGAAGACAACTTCAGAGAGAAGAGGCCTCCGTCCCTCCTCCTTCCCTTGCCCTTAGCGTCCCCCTCCTGAAGGAGAGGGCTAAGTTCTGGTGATTGGGCCAGAGTC
The DNA here is from genome assembly GCF_000001635.26 of Mus musculus. Lineage (NCBI taxonomy): Eukaryota > Metazoa > Chordata > Mammalia > Rodentia > Muridae > Mus > Mus musculus. The sequence continues at coordinate 36,887,060 of NC_000079.6, forward strand.
ACTGTGGAGCAGGGAGGCTAATGAGTGTGGGAGGCTTTTTTGGTTTTGTTTTTTTGTTGTTTTAAATTGGATACATGGAAGATAGTATGGTTTGGATCTTAAATATCTCCCAGAGGGCTTAGGCTACAAGTGTGAGATATGGAGACATTAAGGCTTGTGGAAGAAAGTTATGTCACTAGGGGTATGTTCTTGAAGGAGATACCAGGACCCTGGCATCTTCCTACTTTCATCTTTTCCTGGATATTGTAGTCCTCTGCTATATGTTCCAAACATTATGCAGCATAAACAACTGACCAGAGACTGATACTCTGAAACTGTGGTCCAGAGTCATCTTTTCCTCCTTTTAGTTGATATATATGAAGTATATATCACATGATATATGTACACACATATAACAAAATATAACAAACATAACATATATAATAAAATACATATTTTATATTATGTATATATTTGACACACTGAGATGTGTAAGTAGTCAGAGCTCCCAAACCTGAGGTATGGGGCTCAGGGATAATAAGAACACGTTTTTTTTTTTTGTTTGTTTGTTTTTCTCCTTGCCATTAATGAAAAACCCTGGACATTTAGGCCCTTGTAGAACAAATAGAAGCCCTATCATCCCTTACCTAGATACTGGTAAGTGTTTCAGGAAACTGCCTGTATTTCAAGTGTTTCTCCCAATTTTAATTTTCCATCTGAGACACAGGTGTACATGTCAGGATGCCGGAGGCACACGGCCCCAGAATTCACCTTGTTATCTTCCCTGCCTCACTACAGAGACACACAGAGTCAGGATTTGAAGATGGCCTGGCAATCTTAGCATGAATCATAGCATCAAATGAAAAGCTCTAGTTGGAGCATAAAAATATGATAATTATTGAGACAAACTATGTTAGTATCTAGAGTTAGATGAAATGGATATGGGGTTGAATCATGACGGACCTTGTCCAGACAGGGAAGTATTCCCTTTCCATAGGGGGTGAAGCTTTTCATCACGCTATGGGCCTGATGGTGAGTGGGTAGACTCCTCTCTCTGAGCATGGATGAGCACAGCTTATGTAGGTATAAGTGCTGGATGAGATGGGGCCTTCCCTTGATTTTATTCGGGGGGTGGGGGTCAGCAGTGACACTTCTCATGTGACCTATTCTTACCATCCACGGTAGCTGTGAAGCTGTTGTTAGCTCAGTGCCTTCTAGGTGGGAATGTGGGTCTGGAAGCCTGCCATGCCACTGGGCTTGCCCGCTTTCCTGCACAGTTGCCTCGGCCCATCTTGAGCATGGGAATAAGAAGCTTCATTGTTGAGAACCACAGAACCCTGTTAAATCGCTGCTCACACGCTGTGGGTCACAGCACTTTGAAAAATGTATGTGCTGTCTGCAGACCAGCTTGCTTCCTTCTGTGGCCCCTCTTCTCCAAATGGCAACTGCTCACGAACAATTAAAATGCCAGGGAGCCTTTTCCCCCAAGACTTAAAGCAGCTTTTGACAATCAACACATGGAAAGGCAGAGAAAAATTCCAAGTCTGCTTTTAATAAAATATACTTTTCTCATCAAAATATTTTGATAGCACAGAAAAAGAGATGTATGCTCATTAAAGTTTAACGAGTGTCTCCCCCTGCCATTTCCCATATGAGGATCACGCACCATGACTCATGAAGGGTGGGTGCTGGGCATAGTTAAATAGGGACAAATTTAACTCAAACCCAGTCTCTATCGCCATGGGGATGAATGAAACTCAAGATGTGCCCATTATGATGTAAGAACCTGGCTACTGACCCATGTAGTTTGGTGGATGTAGCTTAGGTTCAGATAGATAGATCTAGTATCATTCCAGGATGTCTAGATTTGCATTAAAAAGGAAGATGGGGGGGTGGCAGGGGGTTGGAGAACATCTGGATTCTAGCTTTCAGGCAGCTACATTGCTGGGATCAAACCTAGGAGTCTTAGAAGGCAATGTTTTGGGGCCAAGACTTTGTATAACTGTTGGGAGGCAGAGTTTTCACCAAAGTCTTTTTCATGGAGCCAATGACAAAGCTTCATCCAAAACATTCTAGACTCAACTCTAAATGTCTCTACATGCTCTGCTGAGCCTATCTTTAGTCTTCCTTGGCTCCCAACCTCTACCCTAAACAAAGCCACTTCTGTGATCTACCCTACCCTCCAAGCAATTCCCCATGGTCTCTCTGGTACCTACATGTATCTCTCTCCATCTCTGATGGTGGAATGATAACCATTCATTGATGACAGCCTATTCCCTTGGTCTAAATTCTTGATAATTCATCAGAGCTGTGATCTCCCAACTTTGCAACCCGCAAACCTTCCTGTCTATGCTGCCTATAAAAGTCCCAGTGTGAAGAACAATGTGGCCCAAAGGTCACATCACACCAAGAGAGATCTGGGAGAGGGGTTTCTGTCCTTCCTTGATCAGGTATGTCCATGAGATAGTCATCCAGAATCATGTACCAACTGTTCACTGTGACATAGTTATCACACATCCTTGGCCCAGTCAACACAAGGATGCCATGATGAAAGAATTGCCATTGCCATTCTCACTTCAGTGGAAAAACAGACTCTGGGAGGCTCAGTGACTTGGTAGGGTTACATGGGTGTCCTGTGGAGAAAACAGCTTTAAATTCCCTTGGTTGCAGGGCTCATGGTTTGGTCACTGTTGTATAAGGCACTAACTTCTCTGGGTTTCTGTCCAGTGAAGGTTACAGTAATACCTATCTCTCAGATAAGATGATACAAGGGCATTACTAAAATTCCAGTGTTTAATATCTCTCAGCTGCTGCCACTACTGTCAGCATGCTGGCTTCCGCCTCCTCCTCCTCCTCCTCCTCCTCCTCCTCCTCCTCCTCCTCCTCCTCTTGCCTGCAGAATGAAGCTGGAAGGATCTGTCCTCCTAACTACCTCTTTCACATTTACCCTGTGCCTGGTTTATCCATGCACAGCATCTGTAAGAGACTCAGTCTTCTGTGAGCCCATCCATGCTTCAGAGGGATGGACAAAGTATTCTAGCATTTTCCTAACACTTGATGAGGTGACATGTTGCAGGTAATTTTGGACCACGTGTTTGGAACCCTTGTGGGCTTTGTACTTTTAGTGTGTTTGGAGTTCCTGCTTTATGCCATTTATCTTACTTAATTCTCTGAAGTGCTCTCCCACATTGCAGTCCAACAGAGTATTTTCTTACCATCTTTCCAGTACCCCCAACAGCAAGCCCCTTCCTTCCCTTCCTGAGCCCTCCCCATCACTCCCAGTGCATAACTGGCTTCTGAAGGATACAGCTCTGTTTTACTATGTCTCCAGTGTCACAGGTGCCTAGTGCCATTCCCACAGTTTCTGAAATCCGGATCTGTCACAGCTGGGTGATATCTGAGTGGCATTAGGGTGAGCAGTCCCTTTCCCTGGCACATCTCATTGCCTGTTTGGATTTACTTTAACCTTGAAATTAGTGGGGTTAATGGTTAGGGCTTGTGTGATAGTGTCTCATCTATAGTTTTTCCAGTCTTAGCCCTGGACAGTATAGATCTTCTTTCTCAGAAAATGGCCTTGACTCTGAATGTCCAACAGAACCAGAACCCCTGCTTCTGTCATGGAAATTAACTCAAACTGAACCCAATCAACCCTGGTTCCAGTCCTGCCCTGGTCTACTAGCATGCAGAATGAGACCTCTGTAATTCTGCCATGGGGAGTTCAGTTGCTCTCAAAGAATCTTAAAAGATAGAAAAAAAATCCAACCTTTCTAATTAATAATACCCCAAAAGATCAAAAGTATCAGTTTCTTCTCTACACACATTTTATTATCAGTGGTGCAATTAAATTCTATTTTGTGCTGTGGTCTGAACACTTCACAGCTTGGAAAAGCTTCTCCTGAGATCTTGGCAGGGACAAGCCATTGCTTCATAATGAGGTGAACATGAGAACTGTCTCTGGTGGGAAAGGCAGAGATCTGAGCATGGGCACAGGCTCTGCTTACATCCCCCTCAGAGCAGCAAAAGATGCCTTTGCTATGTGGCTAAGGGACATCTTCAAGATCTCTGACTATGGAGAGCCAGTGTGCCTCCTGCTGCTGTGGTCCTTGTGCCCCCAGCTAATGAATTCATGCTCTCAGGGCAAGATGGCACTCCTGGAGTAACCCAAGTGCCCTGTTTTCCTGTTTAGCATTTGTTTCTGACTCTACCTACAGAATTCTGATTCTCCCTCAGCCTCATTTGCATTCTGCCTCTTCAGGCCTGTTGTGCAGACAGTACCAATCACAACAGGTCTATGGTAAGTGACTGCATTTCAAGAACAGAAGAGAGAGAGAATGACATAAACCTCCCTAGAGGTAGAGGGTCTGACATTCTGTTCTTCAATAGGCCCTATACATATTCAGCTTTGCGTGAGCCTCATTGTGGGGTGCTCCATGTACCATCTATACACAACCAGATTTTGAGAAGAAGTGGATGAGGCAATTCTCATTCTGCTTCTGTAACTGGACTGCTGGGGTTAGAGACCTAGCTCTCCATCTTGATGATGATGCGATCTTGCACGAGTTTTACAGCCCTTCTGCACTTCAGTTTTCTCACATATAAAGTAGAAACATTTGTACTGCTTACCTGTAGGTTTTATTGAGTGTTGAAAGCTCAGTTATATATGTGATACTTTGATAGCAGCTGCCAGGGTCCAGTATATAAGCAAGCAGAGCAGCCATATTGAATGCCACACAATAGCCATTAGCTTAAAAAGTGGTTCATAAGAAACAAAGCTCATCTCTCACTCCTGCCCAGTGTCCCATCTCTGGGGCCACTTAGATTACTTGGTTACTTTAGGATACTTCATGTTAGGAGGATTTATACTGATCACTCAGTCTTTTCAGAGACAAATGCTCTCCAGACACCAGGGAAGTTATTTAAGGCCACATCCAGGTGGCATATAATACCACTCTCCAAGGTGACCACTAGATGCTTGGCTTCCAGTGCTTGGAAGGGGTCTTGGTAAGGCTGTCTACTGATGCCACCAGAAGCTAGCCTACGCTGCTGAGAAGCAGGTAACCCACTCCCCTGGCTTTCCTTTACCAGTCCCCATGAGCAACTTGAGAAGAAATACCCTGTACTACCTGGACAACCAACTCTGTGCTCTCTGTACAACTAAAGCCATGATCCAAGTGGGAAAAAACAAGCCATGGTGACAGAAGCCAGAAAAATGTGTCATCTTGGTATGTGGGGTAGACTGTGAACAGGATAAAGGCAGGAAGGAGCTCTCTGAAGACCTGGGGATCCTCTATATTTTCATCTAGCTGGTGCTTATAACGGCATATGTATATTCAGCTACTGCTCCCCAGCTCTACACTTCAGCTTGCACATCCTACTGCATACAGTCACACCTCAGTGAATGACATTACTGCCCCAGATGCAGAAGGGACAGTGTAGGTAGTTTGTAAGCCTGACCCACTTTATTCTGAAGACACAGAGAGTTCTGAGTCTCTGTCTCCATCACACATCTTTATCTTCCTCCACAAGTGTGTTTATACCACAGGTTATATTTATATCTGCAGTCACATCTATATATTTAAATAAGGAGAGGAGTGTTATATGCATGCGACTATATATAGAATATTTTACTTCTTTCAAAGAACAGGAAGATCCTAGCTCCATTATGTCTTTTGGACACCCCCTCCTCCCCCCACACATGCACACACAATCTGGCTACTGACTAAGCACTTTGCCCTCCTTTTTTGTCTGAGATGAGATGTTCACTGACCTTGATGGTGATCTTGGGGATAGTCAGTATTATGGACTTTTGTTTGGCCAGGACATCCCTGGACTCGTTGATGCGTGCCGTGACGAAGAAGTGCAAGAAGCCCTGTTCTAGAAGGTGGCTCATGTACTCGCCCGCTCTGACCAGCACCTCCTTTTTCTTGGCTGAAGGGAGGAAAAACCAACAAGGCGGACATCAAGACCTGGACGAGATGGCATATGGCTCACTTGCCCTCTCCCATCCTCCCCTCATTAGCACACAAGTCACCAGGAAAAACAGCAAAAGACAGATACAAGGAGTCAATCAGGGACAAGCTCTCCTGTCTCATGGGTGAAGAAAGAATACACTGGAAATGTAATAGTCAGTGGGGTCTTACTACAGAAAAGAGTTGTCAAACTTTCGAAGCATTGTGTTTGCTGCTGTAAAATGGAAAGGGTAAACAGAGATATTAAAGGTGAATCCTAGGAGCTTCAACCTTGCAGGCTCTGACCTGAGCCAAGGCAATCCCAAGATGGCAGAAAATGAGCATAGAGTGCCCTCGCTCCTCTTTGTGACTGGAGAGACCTCTGTGTGGAAACCTTACTGCTAGCTTTCAGGGTAGAGAATAAGCCCTGCAGAATGGCATGGAGGATGGGAAGTAGTCTCATTCCTCTTTCAATCTCCATGGGGGCTGAGGATGCAGAGTTGTATCTGTAGCCTGGGTCCATTTGCTCACTCTGTGACTCCATTTCCCATAGCCCAGGATTCTAGAGCCCAAAGGACAGTTCTGTAGGCTGAGCCCAGGTATGTATGTCCTTAGAGACAGTGCATTTTGTCCCTTGATGTTTCCAGGGATAATAATAAACAGTGGTCTTCTGGTTTTTCTTAGGGGAATGTGTTTGGCTACTAGGTTTCTTTAGGGCAGCAAGACTTGTGCATCTTCTTTGTACCCATCTTTGCAGGGGTTCTTATCACCACTTATAGTCTCAGCCCCAGGGCTCCCTTCTTCTTGGAGGCAGACCATTCTCTCAATCACAGCACTGAAGAAATGGGACTGTGCACCAGAGCCCCAGAGAACACTGCTCCTGAAATAGTCCATTATATAAGTGCCATGTTGTGCCACCGCACAAGAAATTGTTCTAGATAAAGTTTATTAAACGCGGCAAGAGAAGGAGGAATAGATTTTCACTGTATGAGTGGTGGAGATGGGAGGTTGCCAACATCATTTATGGTGTCTGGGGAAAGCCAAGGGAGACACAGGCTGGAGCTGCCTCATCTCTTCCAAAAAGCAAAGGCAACTAAATATAGCCAAGTGACAATGATAACACCTTTGAAGGTACTGGTTGGTTTAAGTTATTCAAATCTCCCAAGCTGACTCTAGCCTACACATTCCCTTTAATCACCAATCTGAAGTCTGCTCACATTCTCCTTAGAAAACTTTACTTGCAGTAGAGGCACTGCAGGATGCTTGCTTAGGGTCAGACATGTGTGATTTTGCAAAAGACTAGGATTGACTTCAGATTGCAACATGCGTTTTATTGCATGCAATTGATGCCACCTACCTACATTAATTAGTAAATTTGCAAAAGAAGAATGAGGTTCTAATTCCCTTGAAGTGATCTGGGACAAGCCCTGAGTGGTCTGACTGATGGAGCTGTATTAAAATCAACTTGGGCTTAGGTTTGGTCCCTACATGAATTGACTCAATTGAGAAATACATTACATCATTTTAATCCATTAACTCATATAGAGTTATCCCCTCATTTTTAATATTTGCAGGGGAAAGGTTTATTTTGGATACAATCCGTCATGATGCGGAAGGCCCAGGAGCAAGCGTGAGGCTGTCATGTCTGGTTGTGTTGCTTCTACAGCCAGGGAATGGCTTGAGTCCATCCTTTAGTTGGGCTAAGGAGACAAGGAAGATTGAAAGGGTGCATGTGAGGTTGGAAAAGGACTGTGCTCTATTTCTGGTGTAGAGAGATGTGATGAATTATAGTTCCACTCAGGGCCCCAGTTCACACCCATTGGTTCAATGTCCTTGCCCATGGGAGGATCTAGGTTCTGTTACCTTCATGTCTTTAACCATATAAACCCAGTCTGAGTTTCCCACCCTGTTGGAAGGTAACAGGAATTCCAAGGCATTTCACACCTCTCACTCATGGAGTTTCATCCACCCCTTCCTCTCATGTGCACAGGCCAATCAGGTGGACTCGATCTTCAGGACTTGTTCTTAGCACTGTCAACACGACCACTACATTTCAGCTGGATGATGATTACAGCATCCTAACTGGCCTCTGAGCTCCATTCCTGCTTCTGTGAGCTTCTCATCACAGCAGCCAGTGTGATCCTCCTTATTTTTTAATTTAGAAAGTTATCATTGTGTGGGTACAATCGTATGAGTGGAGATCAGCAGATAAGTTACAGGAGTTTGTTCTCTTCCTCTACCATGTGGAGGATGGAACTCAGGTGGCCAGACTTGGTGGCAGGAAATAAAGCCCAAGTTTGTATGAGGGGTGATATTTATTATATGAGTTAAGCCCATCACTTTTCATTGCCTGCTTTTGTTCCTGTTTGAATCTGGTTTTGTTATTGTATGTGAATGACAGAGGCTTGGAAATTTATAAAGAAAATAGATTTAGTTGATTTAGTTTAATATTAGTGGTTGGAGCATCCAAACAGCATGGTGCTGACATAACAGGAAGGGAACTGGCCATGTGCCCAAGGGGCCCTATTTGCAAAACAGCCCTACTTTATAATAAGCTGCTTTCCCAGGAATTGACTCACTCCACAGACCAGTACCAACCCTTCCAAGGTCAATTAGGATCACATATCCTAGTTATCATCCACAAGGTGCTGCCTCTTAAAAACTCCACCTTCTCCTATCATCAGTTTTCACACTGAGGACCACACCAAGTCAAACAAGAATGGTTCTTCATCCTTTGTGTCTCATTGAGCACATTAGATATCCTATGATACCAATGGGATTCTTCTGGCTCAGATAACCTCTGTCAGGTCTCTCTGTTCCACACCACCCAATTACAGAGATAATTTTTTCATTTTGTGGTTGCAATGCCTGCAAGGCAAACATGTCTCTCCTTCTTAGTCTGTTTTGTATTTTCCTATTACACATATAATCAAATGATGCACTTGCTAGCTTGCTTGGTTCTTTATTGCCTGCTTCCTCTATAAGACCAGAAACTCTGCAAAGATGTACACTCCCCTGTGTCCAGCATATTTTAGAACCTGGATGCTCCAGTTTGCTTTCTGTTGCTGTGTTAAAATACCATGGACAAAAATAATGTAGGGAGGAAAGGGAAATTTGGCCAAAGTGGAGAGAAGACGGGGATGGAGTTCAAGGTAGGATCCCAGAGGCAGGAATAGAGGAAACAGAGACCAAAGAGAAGTGCTGCTTACTGGCTTCCTTCCTCTGCTTGTGAGCCAACTTTCTTATACAATACAGGACTATCACCATGGGCTGGGCCCCCCTCTATCAAATAGCTAACAAGAAAACGTCCCACAGACATTCGTGCAGGCCAAACTGATGTAAACAATTCCTTTGACAAGGTTTCCTCTTTCCAAGTATGCCAATCAAGATTAACCACAATACAGGTCTGGCTGGGAATGGGCTAACAATTCTGTAGTGTGGGTGATATTGCTCTCATATACAAATGAGATCACACAGGCAACCTGCCCAGGGACACACATCTAGAGGTGATACAGTCATGTCTCATATTTAGGGTTATCTAATTTCCAGAATCAATGTGCTTGTCTGTTCCGAGGAAGCATGGAAGCTGTTTCCCCTTCAGTCCTTCATGTGGAATACTCTTTTTTTTTTTTTTTTTTTTTTTTTTTTTTTTTTTTTTTTTTTGGTGAGAAGCCTTTCCTATCTCTTGGGATTAAAAAAAAAAAAAGCCAAATCTAGTTTCCAAAGAAAATGCTATGGTGATTTCTCGACTGCTAGCTACATCATCAAAGTTAGAAATACTTGCCTTTTTCAATTTAGTTTTCTTGGAATCTGAATTTTTTGGAATAGTTTTTCATTTTCTCTGGTTCTGCTGGGGCCAGGGAGCTCAAGAACAACAGAGATGGGTGATTGGCTCGTTGGTGTTGGTGGGGTGGGGCCTGCTTGCTTATCTCTGCTTTAGGAACAGTATTGCTTCTATATCCCCTTTCTTCTTCTTTTTTATTTTCGTACCACATGTTGGGTCCAGAGACACAGTGCCCCAAATTATCGACTGCTTTCTCGTTTTGACTCAGCTCTCTTCCTATAGCTATCCCTGTTATTATTATTTTTTTTGTGCCCAACTTAGGCCTGAATATTGAGTCCACCTAATACACTCAGAAAAAAAAAAATGAAACCTTTCAAAATTGCAGTTCCCAATGCATCCTGCAGCATGCCAGTCCTTTCCTGCTTCAAGCATCCCAAATCCATTGCTTCTGGCAATGAAAGTCTCAGGCATTTGTATGGGAGGTGAGAGAATGAACAGGAAAGAGACCCTACTAGGGATAGCCCTGAGAAGATTTTGAGATGGGGTCTAATATCTCTTAGGCTCTCTCTTCCAGTGGTCATCCCTGGATCAGGCTGATCAGTTATAAAAAAAAATAGCTTGGGGTGGGGGCAGAACTGGAGATGTCTCAATGTATCAAGCCCTTGCCACACAACATAGGACCAGAGTCTAGATCTTCAGCACCCATGTTAGAGCTGGTTAGCCATGGTGATTACCTGCAACTGCAAGCAGAGATGGGGCCCCCCAGTGCAAACTAGGTAAATAGTCTAGGTAGAGTTGGTGAGCTTAGGGTTTAGTGGGAGACTCTGCCTTAGTATACAACTTACAAAGGGATTACAGAACATGTCTGAGGTGGATATAGCCTATGTGGCAAATTCAGATCTCAATGCAGGTTCTGTTTCAGGAGGTCTGGTGGGGCCAAAGCTTGAGATGTTGGTGCTGTGGGCTCATAGAACACGTTCTAAATATCAAGAGATGAGTTTCCATTAAATTCTCCAACTCATAGGACTCTAAGTTTAGAAGATTTCAACATTCATTTCTGTTCACGAGCCACAAAGATAAGAGGATTGTGTGTTTTCTAGAACTGCCCCTGACACTGAGATCTGGTGAGAACCAGAGTATTGACAGGATTGACAGTGAGACATAGAACCAGGCGACAAGTCCTGGAGAGACCCACACATTAGTTAGCTTACAGGAAAAGGGATCCAGCGTCTCTTCAAAGGACTCCTTCTTGAACTCTTTCTTGGATACCCCAGTGTAGAAGGTGATGTTGCCAGAAAGATAGGCCAGGATGGTGTACAGATTGGAGCTATTGTTCTGGAAGGTGATAGTCACTTTGAAGTCCTTTCCCAGCACAGCATTTTCCACATCAAAGTTCATGGTCACATCAGACCTTGATTTGACAACACCTTCAGTGTTGAGGGTCTTCTTGGCTCCATACATCAGAGCAGTTTCAAGGGCTAGTCTCTCTTCTTCTTGGCCTAGGAGAGATCAACAGATAATGAAAGGGAATATCCCCCATGGGGAAGACACTGACCTGAAATGCACTCAGTGCTACCCTTGCTGACTGATGGCCTCTGAAAGCCAATCAACCTCTCCCGCATAGAAAGGTAGGGATAACCACTATCACTGGGTTAGGTTCTGCAAAACCAAGTTCCCAGATAGGCAGTGGCCCGCCAGGTTGTCAGGATACTTGATGTCTAGGCAGGGTATATCTGTTTGGAAGGCTACTAAGAGACCAATCTCTTGGGCTATTATTTCTGGGCTTGGCAAGTGTCAAATTACTTCCCTCTCTGAGTCCCTGTCAGGAAGTTAGGATTAGGGTCTTCTAAGCAAAGACTTAGGAGATAGTGGCCACTTGATATGCCAACTCCTATCATGGATGTTTCTACTAGCTATGGGCCTTTCTGTTCCTTCAGTCTGTTTCCTATTTAAGTTCTTCCATTTTCTCTTTCTTGAGATGACTTTCGGGTCGGGATGGGTCCTTCTATGCCCTTCTACACCTCTGCAGTGCCCATTAACTTCAAAAGTGCGCTACTTCAAGGTACTAGGTTCTGGTCATCTGTTAAACTTAACCTTCCCAAGAATTCCTGGGTTAGACCCATGGAGGAAGCCTGATTCAACCTGTTGAAGGTCGACAGCTTTGCCAAGCTCATGAAGGTACTCAGCCCTACAACTTTGTCAGCTCAAAATCTTCCAGTTGCCTCTCACTGAGCACAAGGAATTGAGGTACCGCTGTTGAAATGCTGCTCTGCCCTAATAAAGTGTGAAGCTTAGGTATGGTTTGAGCAAAATGTCTTAAGGTAAGTTTCTGGATGGATGGTAGGGATAGAGAGGCAAGAGAGGGAAAGAGTATCCTCTAGGGAGAAAGAAGGAGAGATAGTGGAGAAGGAAAGGGAGGAAGAAAAGACAAACATGGTGGTATGCGTCTGTAATCTTTCCACTTGGGGGTCCAAGGCAGGAAGATAGTTCAAGGACAGCCTGAGCTACTTAGTGAGATTCTGCCTCAGAAACCAAGGGATGGGAATACAGCTCAATGAATGAACCATTGTTAGCATGAACAAGGTACGATTCCATACACAGCCTTTCAAACACACACATACATACATACACACACACACACACACACACACACACACACACACACACACACACACAAGGTGGGGCTGTGCTCAGACCCTGACTACCTGACAAGCTGTAGCATAGCAGTACCTCCAAAGTTTGAATAAAGTACTTGGCTACACAGGCAGGCTGTTGAAAGTGCAAAAGATGGACTGCCCTTCTCTTTTCTACCCTAATCATCTCACTCCATAGCGTCTTTCATGGTAGAGAACAGAGATGAAATGATGGAGGCAAAAATTCTTTGGCTTATGAAAGCTAGGTATGAGAATGGCTGGGTGCGGGAAAATCACTTTAAGATAAGAATGTTGGCTTTTCTAATTGTGCTAATTTAAAGATGTTATCTTCTACTATACTAAAAATTAAATCAGATAATGAATAACTGAATTCAATAATGGTGGGGAGGGTAATGGATGCTATAAACTATCACTAAATGCTAATTACATGGCAGGCCATGGAATGTGTGCCTGCTTGCAACAGCTCTGCTAAGCCCCATAACAACTACAAGGTAGGCACTATGAATACCATCAGTGATATAAGGGTATGTACATTACAGGGCTGTGTGTATGTGCGTGTTATAAACTTCTTTTGTCAAGACTGTGAGAATGTGCCAGAAACAATCAGTCTAGAACTAGAATTGGCTCCAGCATATGTTAATGAAGCCAATGGAGGAAGACAGGAAGGGAAGGAAGGAGGAAGAGCCCAGCCTTGAAAGTTCAGTAAACTACTTTATAGCAGTGATCAACTGGCAAACAGGTCCGTGAGAAGGAGAACATTAACAATTATCACTTTGGATGAAGGCCAAGTATGCATTTAGCCAAAGCACAGGAAGTCCATTGGAGCAGCAAACCAAGAACCAGAGAGGGGAGAGAACCAAGAACCAGAGAGGGGGCCTAGGGAGAGAGGAGCTGAGCTGGCCCAGGTGAGAGAGAGAGGCAGAGCGAGGCTTGCTCTGAGCAACCTGAGAGGCTGGTCTGACAGCGCAAACTCCACCTTCCTCCTGTCCAGTGAGTGGGCAAGTTGCTGGCTTAAAAAGATAAAGCTATCTTTTTACTGGTGAGCCAGGCTTTGCTTTCTGAGATGCCTTTGAGTTTTGTAAGAGCAGGGTCTACCTTACCTTTCTGGACACTATGGTGTTAACTAGTCCTTTCATGTTGGATGAAGCACCCTCTCGTTGTCCTGGCCATAATCTTAATATCCTCTCCTCCAAGGTTCTCATTACCCTGAGAATGCAGCCCCAGACCCCAGTCCTCACACCAACGAATTTCTAGTTTTCTTTCCTTCTCCTCAGAACAGTACTTGCCCTGTGCTATGTCACCTTCCTCTGGAGACACAGACTCCAGAAGGGCAGGGATGGATGCCATCTGTCTTGCCACCTTTGTATCACTAGGACTGTGTCCCTGCAGGCACTGAGGATCTGGAGGAGGGACACTTGCAGGTGTCAGCACAAGGCAGAACTTTTGTCACTATAACTGTTGTGGAGTGTACTCAGCTTAGCTGACCCATAATAGCACAGCCCTGTGACCACCCCTTTGGCTATGTCACAACTTTGGAGTCCTGGAGACAGACATTGGGCTAAGTACCACTCAGAAAGAGTCTTTCACTCACAGGTATAGAGGGATAAGTGAAGAGCTATCATAATATAGATTTGTAGATCACCAGGGCTGGGACAGACACTTGTCATGTGGAACCTGAAGACATGATATATGAAACACCCATAGATTCCCTGGGAGGCACAGGAGCCCTCTTTTCAGCACAGTGGGTAAAGACAAGGAGGCATGCAAGAGCATGGCTACTCGGAGACTGTGGCAGCTGCTTATCTGGCTGTTGTATGTGACAGCTGTGAGTGATCAGGCAGTACAGCAAGAGGGCCAAAAAATCCACTAGCAAGGCTTTCTGGGTTATTGCTGGATCGTTCTGAAGGCACCGGGAAGACAGTAGGCTATTTCCTCTGCTTTGATGGGCTCAGGCTTACATGTCACAGAGTGGCACTTTGTGGAGAGAAAGGTTTACACTGAAGAGGGGGGTTGTAAGTTTGGCTAATTTTCTGGGCAAAACCAGAGTCCGAAATACTCTGAGCACTATGGTAGCAATGATAGCATGACTATTAGAAGGTGAAACTAACTCATACTGGACCTGCATCATGCACCAGGCTCTGTGGTAAGGTTTTCTTCGCAGGGTGCTGCTTTAGTCTCCTAGCATGGCTATGGAACCAGAGAGAAGAGGTGAACTTCACGGCTGTTTAGATTGGGCAAGTAGAGGATTTGCTACCTAATTCTGTGGTAGCAAAATGTGGGTGCATAGTGGTTGTCTTCATTGGGGTAAAGGTGAAGAATGAGTGGGCAGGGCAGGGGAGTGAAAAGGAGGAAGAGGAAGTACTTTGGGACAATTCAGCTTCAAGTTTTTGTGTCATACATAAGGCCTGGGGTGAGATGATTTGGGAGTGGTCACTACATCTGTGAGAGTCAACCACAGCTATCCAGGAAGAACTGCTGTGCAGTTCCGAGAGGCTTCGGGGGTATTCTGTTTGCAGATAGGGTCCAGAGGAGAGGAAGGAACAGACTAGATATAATTCTCCACCCCATTTTCCAGGTCTCTCAAGATGTCGGATGGCAGATGAGGAAGAGCACAGAACAGGCATGTGTACTAGAGTGATACAATGTTGTAAATGGTTTTGTCAGGGGAATTCATCTGAATATAGGAGATTGCTAAGTGCTTTTTGGAGGGAGGGAGGAGGGAGGGAGGGAGGGAGGGAGGGAGGGAGAGAGAGAGAGAGAGAGAGAGAGAGAGAGAGAGAAGCAATAATGGAGCAATGGACGGAGTAAAGAGGAAACACCTCCAGATGCCACCATGAAAGAGGACATATCACCTCAGAACATTTTCAGAATTCTGGTTTTCAAAGCTTTAACATTTCTTTATCTCATAGTTTGAAAAAAAAAGTTAAAACTGATACAATACGTTTTAGCTGAAGTGAAAAATAATCTCTCCACAATTTAACCGTTTGTCAGTCCATCCCTACATTTTGTATGATTTCTTTTTCTGTCCTCATTCATCTCCACATTTTAATGTCCACCTTGGTATATGTAGATGATTCGGAGAAGTTATAAAAGATGCGCTCTGAGACCCAGAGGGGCAGATCCATAGCCAGAAGCAGTTACTGCTGGCATTTATTGTGTATTTGGAGCAGACATCAATAATCAATCCCTTTCCCCGTTACATGCCGATGGAGTCCCCAGAGTTTCAGAATAACACTCCTCTGGGCTCTTTGCTCAGTTAGAATGTGATGTATGTGTGTCATTCTTGATGAAGAAATGAGCTTTCCACTCAAGATCAAATCTTAGCCTAGAAGGTGGTTGAAATGTCTCTCACAACTAACCACACGTATTAGGAGTTCTAGTTGGTTCAAAACACCCATCACTCTATCCCTGAGTCTCACCTTCTTGCTAAGGAGTAGGACCATGGACCTTAGTAGCCTTCCTCATGGTGAGCTGAACAATATGTCTTAACCTTTGTATATCATAGGCCAAACCCCAGTTTCTCTTTCACAGGTGTGTGTTTTCTTCTCTTAATGGCTGATCCTGCCCCATTCCTATTTAGCCTCCATGGTCATCTCTGGGGCTGACAGTTAATGGTAGCTGGATTCTGCTGCATGCTTTCGTCTCTTTCCAGCATCACTCCCTGCTCCCCCTTTCTAGCATCTGATCCCAAGGCTAGCACTGCTCACAAGGATGGTGAGCTCGCCTCTCATCCACCACTCATTCTCTACAATCTAGCAGCAGAAAAGAAAAGCAGTTTATACCACTACTCTGCATCATCCATTTTAACCAAAGAACTCTTTCCTCAAATTCTTATTTATTCTTTGGATAGGAGTTTTGGTGCAGGGACTCAAAAGAGGCAAATGCTCTCCTACTGTGTCCAGACTCAAGGTTTCAGCCACACCGAATACAGTAGGTGTAATTCAGTGTGTTGAATAAGTGGATACATCATAATCTCATAGCATTAAGGGGGTCAGTTTATCAGAATGGGACCAACTGAATTGTTCCATCCATTCTGCTCATACATCAACATGGTACAGACAAGGTTTGTGTCCTGAATATTGTGAGCATTTCAGAGTCCTTTCTGGCTGGGTGTCCTCTGTACCTGGGTCATCTGTCACCTTGTGTCATATTACCTCCCTTCTGGCATGACAAGGAGTGGACACTGCTTTCCTCCACAGGAAGCACACAGCAGGCATGTGATGTCCCCAGCCGCATGCAGGTGGGTGTGCTGCAGGGTTAAAAGCAGGCTGCCCAGTGGCTGGTGTGGACCCAGCTAGTTTCTTCCCCCTCCTCTAAGGAGTTTCCTTTTGCTTTCCAAATTGATTTCTTTACATCTCTGTAAGAGGAGGCATCACTTGCTTGCTTGGCTTTATTGTGTTTATATCATTTTTAACTTTCTTTCTAGAGAAAAGTCAAAACACCGAGGAGGGAGAGATGTTCTTCTTTTGTGTGTTTCTATTGTGCAGGGGGTGATTACCAAATGCAGAGAGACTGAACCATTTCAGAAAAAAACAGGAAACATTCACGGGTTCAGATGACAAAAATTCTAAGCTTCAACGCTGCATACCCATTGAGGTTTAGCAGGTTTTGTCTTTATAATGCAAATCACCTTTGTAAATAGGAGCAAGGAGGCAGTAGAAAACATTTAAAACAAACCCTGTACGCGTTAGCACTTCAGGAATGCCAATGAATATTTAGTATATGCTAATTAGTCATAATTTTTACTCATTCACTAAAATAAATGCCACTCTTAAGAATCTCTGGGAGAACCATTTCCAAAAGATACTGTGTCTTTCTGGTTTCAAGATGGCTAGCATTCTTGCCTGGCTGGCAGTGGGTGTTCTAAGCTAGAGGGGACATTGAGGTCTAGATCACCCTAAACTGCTAGGACTGTTTCACATTTCCTATCTTTGACTATGGTTCTGCTTCCTGAAACCCCATTCTGATTTCTTTTTATTTACTTATTCATCTATCTATTTATTATTAGATATTTTCTTTATATACATTTCAAATGCTATCCCGAAATTTACCTATACCCTCCCTCCGCCCTGCTCCCCTACCCACCCACTCCCGCTTCTTGGCCCTGGCATTCCCCTGTACTGGGGCATATAAAGTTTGCAATACCAAGGGGCCTCTCTTCCCAGAGATGGCCGACTAGGCCATCTTCTGCTACATATGCAGCTAGAGATACGAGCTCTGGGGGTACTGGTTAGTTCATATTGTTGTTCCACCTATAGGGTTGCAGACCCCTTCAGCTCCTTGGGTGCTTTCTCTAGCTTCTCCATTGGGGGCCCTGTGTTCCATCTTATAGATGATTGTGAGCATCCACTTCTCTATTTGCCAGGCACTAGAAGAGGGAAGACCAATGGGTGGATACTTCATTCCTCCTTAGAATAGGGAACAAAATACCCATGGAGGAGATACAGAGACAAAGCTTGTAGCTAAGATGAAAGATGGACTATCCAGAGACTACCCCACCCGGGAAGCCATCCCATAATCAGCCACCAAACCCAGACACTATTGCATATGCCAGAAAGATTTTGCTGAAGGGACCCTGTTACAGCGGTCTCGTATTCTGGTTTCTTCAAATGAGGTCCTTCCCACTCTGCATTTCTTTGGGCTCTTTTGATAGGACTCAGTGTGTTTCCTTGTTCCACAGTCTTCTCTTAAAATGATCATACTTTTTGTGTGGGGACAGAAACTGTGTCCTGTTCACTGTTAGGACTGTGGGGACAGTACTGCTTTCGATGTAATTGAACACAATACTGCCGTTTGGAAAGTACTCTACAATAAAAGTTACCAGCCCCTCACCATAAGGTTACTTTGTAATTGAAACTAGATTTCAATCTAATTGTCTTAAATTAGTAAGATTGTACTATCTTAACAATCTATCCTATATATCAGAAGATTTCCATGACAACTCAATGGAACAATGTGCTAAAAATAAACCATAAAGTACTCAGCAAATGTGAGGTAGTTTCTTACATTTCTATTATTTAACTAAGTTGATATAATGCAGAGGGTGTGTTCTAATGGGATTACTTTTTTTTTTTTTCGAGACAGGGTTTCTCTGTATAGCCCTGGCTCTCCTGGAACTCACTCTATAGACCTGCCTCTGCCTCCCGAGTGCTGGGACTAAAGGTGTGTGCCACCACGCCTGACTGGGATTACTTAAAAATTAAGGCTCACGTAAGCAAGAATACATTCTAGACAGTCTATTGAAATAGAACTAGAAACAAACTCACTTCACAAGCTATGGAAAAGAAATTTTGCTCAAAACAAGCAAGCTCACTAATGAAGAACTGTGAGTGTCTGCTGCTTATAAGAGTTTATGTTTCTGCCCTTAATGTCAGATGCTGCTGATGCCAGAGCATCCTCTGGAACATATTTCATCTTGACAGTGAAAAAGTACTAAGTGGATTTGGGGGGGGGAACACATTTGGCTGTAGTAAATTACCTTCTTGAAATTTGTAAGTATCCGTGATATCCTGCATGCCATCTCCTCCAATTTGCTTGGTCACAATTAGCTTCCCGATATGGGTGGCATCCACGGCTTCCACCACGTGAGTGCCATCTTGCTTAGCTGTGATGTAAACAAGATCACTGTTGACCTGGAAACAGGAGAGAAGAGCATTATCCATCACCAGATGTTTTTGTTTCCGATTGCAGTATTTATGATCGCTCAAACATGTAATTACCATGGATGCTCAGCAGTTGGTGAACAGGTAAACAAAGGTGGCACACACAGACAAGGATGCTATTTAGCCATACAACACATACAACCCTATCATTTGTAGCAGTGCAGGCCCTGCTGGAAAGCATTACGCTAAGTGAAATAAGCCAGATCCAGAAAGGCAAACACTATACATTCTCACTTACTTGTGGAAACCGAAACACTGGCTTTGAAGAAGAGAACAGAACAGGGTTACTAGAACCAAGGAAGTGAATGGGAAGGCATGAAAAAAATTCAGTCAGAGGCACCAAAATTCAGTCGGAGGGAAGAAATGCCTTCTGAGTTTTCTATGGCTCTGATTAATGCAATCTGTGATAAATATGAGAATGTTAAGAAGAGTATACCGAATGGCAGAGAAACACCTGAAAAAATGTTCAACATCCTTAATCATCAGGGAAATGCAAATCAAAACAACACTGAGATTCCACTTCACTCCAGTCAGAATGGCTAAGATCAAAAACTCAGGTGACAGCAGATGTTGGCGTGGATGTGGAGAAAGGGGAACACTCCTCCATTGTTGGTGGGATTGCAGGCTTGTACAACCACTCTGGAAATCAGTCTGGCGGTTCCTCAGAAAATTGGACATAGTACTACCGGAGGATCCCGCAATACCTCTCCTGGGCATATATCCAGAAGATGTCCCAACCGGTAAGAAGAACACATGCTCCACTATGTTCACAGCAGCCTTGTTTATAATAGCCAGAAGCTGGAAAGAACCCAGATGCCCCTCAACAGAGGAATGGATACAGAAAATGTGGCACATTTACACAATGGAATACTACTCAGCTATTAAAAAAATGAATTTATGAAATTCCTAGGCAAATGGATGGACCTGGAGGGTATCATCCTGAGTGAATTAACCCAATCACAAAGGAACTTGCACAATATGTACTCACTGATAAGTGGATAATAGCCCAGAAACTTAGGATACCCAAGATATAAGATACAACTTGCCAAACGCATGAAATTCAAGAAGAACGAAGACCAAAGTGTGGACACTTTACCCTTTCTTAGAAATGGGAACAAAACACCCATATAGAAGGAGTTACAGAGACAAAATTTGGAGCTGTGACGAAAGGATGGACCATCTAGTGACTGCCATATGCAGGGATCCATCCCATAATCAGCTTCCAAATGCTGACACCATTGCATACACTAGCAAGATTTCGCTGAAAGGACCCAGTTATAGCTCTCTCTTGTGAGACTATGCCGGGGCCTAGCAAACACAGAAGTGGATGATCACAGTCAGCTATTCGATGGGTCACACGGCCCCTAATGGAGGAGCTAGAGAAATTACCCAAGGAACTATAGGGAACTGCAACCCTATAGGTGGAACAACAATATGAACTAACCAGTACCCGGGAGCTCTTGTCTTTAGCTGCATATGTATCAAAAGATGGCCTAGTCGGCCATCACTGCAAAGAGAGGCCCATTGGACTTGCAAACTTTATATGCCCCAGTACAGGGGAACACCAGGGCCAAAAAGGGGGAGTGGGTGGGTAGGGGATTGGGGGGGTGGGTATGGGGGACCTTTGGGATAGCATTGAAAATGTAAATGAGGAAAATACCTAATTAAAAAAAAAAGAAGAGTATAAAGTTCGCAGCAGTAAACTGATTGAAGAACAGGGGTTATTGTCATCATTTGTCACCACACACTGCCATCTCAAACCACACACAGATGCACAAACACCATGGCTCA
The DNA here is from genome assembly GCF_000001635.26 of Mus musculus. Lineage (NCBI taxonomy): Eukaryota > Metazoa > Chordata > Mammalia > Rodentia > Muridae > Mus > Mus musculus. Next base: position 36,907,878 of record NC_000079.6, read on the forward strand.
GTTAGGAAACAAACAAACAAACAAATAAAAAAAGCAAATTTCTCATCTCTAAAATCTTTAGTGTTCTGTGATGTAGACATCCAGGGCATAGAATTGTTGTGTTCCCTTCTTCAAAGATAGTGAAACCACAGGACAAGCTCCTTTTAAAATCATTCTGGGGCTAGAGAGATGGTTCTTTCCATAAAGGTGTGTGCCAGTCAAGCCTGAGCCCTGAGTCTGAGTCTCAGAACCCATGTAAAGATGCCAGAACAGAACCAAAATCAGACTCCTCTGATTGCCATAAACATGCCATAGCATGCATGTGCCTCATCACACACACACACACACACACACACACACAAACTCACACACACAGAGATACACACACACATAGACACACACATATGCACACAGACACACACACATACACACATAGACACACACAGACACACACACACACAGACATACACACCAATAATAATAAAGATGCTTAGAAACTCATGAAGGGGAATCCACTTTGGATTAGCCATGACTCGGAAGAATATCTGAGGCTATAACAATATCAGTGAATTTTTCTTTTCTCTCTCTCTCTTTCTTTCTTTCTTTCTTTCTTTCTTTCTTTCTTTCTTTCTTTCTTTCTTTCTTTCTTCCTTCCTTCCTTCCTTCCTTCCTTCCTTCCTTTCTTTCTTTCTTTCTTTCTTTCTTTCTTTCTTTCTTTCTTTCTTTCTTTCTTTCTTTCTTTCTTTCTTCATTATCTTCCTGTTAAATTCAACCCTGTTTGGGGAAACTGGAAATATCCAGTTCATTCCTTGCCTTTCTGGACCCTGCTAAGCTGGTGAAGGGTTTGCAACCTACTTGTAGGAAGGGAGAAAAGTCAGTTGGATGGCTTCCTGGAAAGACTTCTAACTGAACTGCTAGATAAGGGCAGGGGCACATAGGAGAATCTGCCCCTTTCCTCCCTTTCATCAGGAGTGACATACTGCTTGGAGCTGTTGTCTACCTGGGACAGAAAAGCTTGGTTATCCCTGAGAAGCTGGTAGAGAGGATGGAGGCTTGCAGGCCCAATAAGCCATTTAGAAAGGGACCAACCTTGGACTGCCAACCTCAGGATTTCTTACATAAGAAAAAAAAAAAAACCTATTGGTTTCAGTCGTATTAAAGGTGTCAATTGTAGCAAGATGTATTTTAGTTTAAATATGTAATTAAACCATCCTGGAGGAATTCAGTCAATTCCTGGTGATTCAGCTTGTAAACGAGGCTGTTTGTAGAAATTTGAGACAGTGCCTTGGGATGAAGCAGAAGCCACCCTCATCCAAGGTTCCGTGTCCCTGCTGTGCTTTGTAGAGGTAGTGCTAGGTCTGCCTGGAAGGCGATTCCAAGGGTCCCTACTGTGGGGCATATAGTCCCCATTTTGGAGCTCTATGTATTATCAGGGGATCAGGTAGGAAACAGCCACACTGCCAACGGTCATTGGTATATGCCCTCTCTCAACTTAGCTCCTGTCCCTTTAAGTGAGGTAATAAATGTGCCTTCCTCACAGGATTCCTGGCAGGATTAAATGAAATAAATGCATGTGAACTACTTACCATAGTGCCTGGAATAGAGGTAACACTCAGTAAATGTTATCAATAATTATATATTATTTAATACCTTTCTCAGATAGCGTCCAAAGTGCCAGAACCCTAATGTTGAGCAAAATAGATTTGGTCCTTCCATTATAGAGTGGACACAGTGGAAGGGGAGATTTGGGGAGTCACAATCACCCAGGGAAACTTAAAGAAACAAGTAGATGTCTGATTAAGGAGGTTTGGGGGGGTTCTAAATAAATTATATTTTAAAATTGGCCTTAGGTGACCCTAATGAATACCCAGGCCTGAGACCTTCTGGAATCCAGTCCTCTAAGCACAGTGAAAAGATAACACCAAGATTCTTTGTCAGCGCATGGACTAGTGTGGAGGTGGGCAGAAAGAGGAAGGAGGAGGGGGGCTGTTTCCCTATGTAACAGGTTGAAATGTGCAAGGCCCAAAGGAGTCAATGAGCTGAAGGAGGACGGAAGGAAGGAGGAAAATGGGCAGATGCAAAGGCCTTTCAAGGTCCAGAGAGATGTTGGAGTAGCTGTGAGAAACCAGGGCTCTGACGCTGGGTATGGACCTGCAGGAAGTCCTCTTAATCACTGAGAACTTCAGGTCTGCTTTCTGTAGCATGAAAACCAATCACCTCTGTCTCACTAGTTTCATAGGAATCTTTCTGTCCAGAGTGAGATAAGATCTATGTGAACGTGACTTAAAAAGTTTCGAATTGACTTAAACGGGCATGGCCATTATGGGCTAAAGGTGAGAACATGATGATGTACTCCTAACTTTAAAACATGGGGTTAAAGAGAACAGCTTTCCGTACTCCCACATAACATGTTCTGAATTCACACGACTCTGGCCTCTGCTAAGGGGAGTGTAGTGAGCACTGGGTAAATGCCCACAGTGTTTCAAGACATCTTGTCGGTGATGACCGAAGCCCCAAACCTCGGTCTCCAAAGTTTGTATTATTCTATTTGCTAAGGATGTCAGCACCAAGACTCATCAGGGCAAATGAAGTTTCGTGGGCTGGTGACAGGGAGCTGTTGGAGAGGTGCAGTCCCTGAGCCAATCCGTAGCTCATATTCTCTGTCTTGACTTTGACTGTTCCACAGCCTTTCCCTCTACTCTTCACTTTGTCTAGTCATGACCTTGTCCCTTTGACCTTCACTTTGGACTTATAGTCCATCGCTAGTCCTAAACCTTTGACCCAGGCTAGCCCATGACCCTCTCCCCTTGAACTTTGCCCTGAGATAGCCCTATAATCTTGAACTTCATTGTATACTTCCTCTCCCTCCTAGGTATCTACCAGGCTTGGGGCTTGATGGAAAGAAAGACTGAGATAGGACACCTGAAAGCTGAGCAAGAAAGGTCAGACAGTCACCTGGGAACCATTTCTCATTTGGGGATGTTTCAATGAGCTTCCTGAGAAGGCTAACATTCCTTTTGTAGGAGGCACGATAGTCGAGATGGCGGTTTCCCTACTTTCAAGCTCTCAGGACAATGAGGACAAGCCTAATCCCAACCCTTGCCACAGCCCACAGTTTCCCAGGAGGACGAGGTCAAATGTGAAGTGATTAAGTCCCGGACTCTGCTCACCTAAGGCTGAAGAAACTTAACAAGAGCTGAAACCCCAGGCAAGCTCAACAACACTGTCCCTTGTGGGAAGAGGAGAGGAAGTAACAGGAGGCAGAGCTGGCATTTCCAGATGTGTACCAGGGGCAGAGGCAAAGTGACACCAGCATGCTTTCAGTCCAGCTGCTGGGGTGCTGTTTCTGTATCCATGTTTAAAGGTGAATAATCTAAGTGCTCAAAAAGGGGCAGGTGAGAGGCCCCGGTCTCAGCCAACTGCCTAGGCTACAGCGTGATTATATACAGGTACGCTGCAATGAATGACTTCCAGCTGTGCTACTTTCTCTGAACGTGGGCTAGATAATGACTTTGATGGAAGGGTTGGTATGTAGATCAGTACTATAGTATAGTAATAGTATAGTATAGTATAGTATTGTGTTTTTCAACTTGTGGATTGCGGCCTTTTTGGAGGTCTAATATCAGACATCCTGCATATCAGATATTTACATTACAATTCATAACTAGCAAAACTACAGTTATGAAGTAGCAACGAAATCGTTTTATGGTTGGGGGTCATCGCAACATGACGAACTACTGTATTAAGGGGTCACAGTATTAGGAAGGCTGAGAACCACATAGGATTTGATGTTTGTTTTTAAAGATTATTTATTTGTTCATTTGTGTGTATCGGGAGGGGCATCAGTGTAGGGCAGAGGTGCTTGCAAGAGTCCATTCTCTCCTTTCACCATGCAGTTCCAGGGATTGAGGTCATGCAGTCAGGCTTGGCAACAGGCATCTTTGCTCACCTAACCATCTAGGCTGTTCCTGTTGATTATTTTTGATATAGGCTACCCTGTGTACCTCAACTCGGCCTGGAATTCACTACGTAGCCTTGGCTGGCATCTGATTTGGCCTTAGCCTCCCAAGGGCTGGAATATAGGTGTGTAGCTACACCTGGTGTGTGAATTCTCTATGTTTGTGGCCTGTCTTGTCTTTTGTTTGTTTTGAATGGAAATCAATCTTAGTGAACACCCAAATCCTACCTCTATACTCAAAGAGACTGTGGTCACATAGAGCCCGGCATCCTGCCATGATTGCTGGTGTTGTCTTCACAGCATAGCACTTTGCCGCTGGTCAGACATGGTGCTTCCTGTAGAGGTTATGCTGTTTGTCAGGTCCTTGGGACTTAGGAAGATGGGCTGGATTCTCAATACATCAAAGAATCCCTGAAAATTTGTGGCAGGTACCCATAGCATGGTGTACTCCATGTTCTTTGTTATTGGGGATTGAGATGCCTTCTCAAGTTCAGGACCCAAGGATAAAGTCTCTTTGCTTTGTCCATTTATCTGTAGAAACAACCTTGCTACAGACCCTACAGAGAAAGCATTGCTTCCCTAAGAGCATACGGAGGCCCTGGATTCCCGCTCAGCCAGGTGTCTCCTGGCACAAGTGCCAAACACTCACCCTGTACTTGACATGTGCAGCTTGTGATTATAGGAGGCTGAGTCTGCTGTGGATGCTCTCTGCAGGGTCCTACGTGTTCCTTGTCCCCCAACAGCATAAGATGCAGCTGGGACCCTCATCTCCAAGTTGTTGTTTTTATCAGTGTTCTCTGTTTACTATATATATGTATGTATATTTGTATGTATGTATGCATGTATGTAAGTATGTATATTTATATACTTTTATGTATATATGTATGTGCTACGTTTGTATGTACATATATGTGTATTCATTCATTGCAGCAGACATTACTCCTACTGATGAGAATTCAGGAAACTCTACCTTTACTGAGCTTCTATCCCAGGTGTGTGTGTGTGTGTGTCTGTGTGTGTGTGTAGGTCTTATTGAAGAGGAAACAATAGGAGTCTGACATAAACAGCACATTCACTCTGAAATGAGTGATTTTTTCACCAAAGGAAGAGAGGGTAATGGGGGTGGGGCACTTTCTTTGGAGAAACACATGACCTTGTTTCCAAAAGAACAAGAAGCCCCGTAGAGCTAGAGGGAGATGAACAAAGTATGGGTGGGAGGGCACCCAGAGGCTGGACCACACAGCATTCATCAAGATTCATGTTCAGTTTAAATGCAAAGATGATAGGAATCCATCAGAAGATCCATTTTAATTGACAGCTCAAAGAGTGATTCTGGCTGATTGTTGGAGGACAGAAAGATGAGAGGGAAGAGGGAGGTGAACTAGGAGGGCACATCACAGAGCTCAGTACGGCAGAGCTCAGAGGCTCATGCTGGGAATTGTGGGACCAACTGGACTTCAGACACCTTTGAAGATGTTCCTGGAGAAAATTTGTGAGGCAGGTTAAGGAGATAAATCAAAATAATCCTTGAATTTTGTGAATTATTTGAATGAATGGATAAACTGCATTTGATCCAAGTAGGAGATCCTTATAAAACAGATTTACTCTGAGAAAGCAATGATAGGTTTGAAATGAGAACAATTGCCAGAAGCATCTGTAAGCTTGCTATAGAGAATGGATGGTACAGAGCCAGAGAGGCAGAGCTCTGGAGAGGGAGTCACTGTGGTCTAAAAAAACCCATTAGTGCTACCAATAAAGTCACCCCAGGTCAGGAGTGTGTGTGTGTGTGTCTGTGTGTGTGTGTGTGTGTGTATGTGTGTGTTCATGAATGTGTGGTTTGTATGTGTGCTGTATGTATGTTTGAGACCTACAGGTGTACATGTATGTGTATAGCATGTGTGAACCATGTCTGTGCCAGGCATGCTTGCGTGTATGTATCTGTGTGTGTATGTGGTATGTGAGGGGTGTGGTGTGTGTGTGTGTGTGAGAGAGAGAGAGAGAGAGAGACAGAGAGAGACAGAGACTCACAGAGCTGTTTATACATTTATGTATATTAGTGTGTGTGTGTGTGTGAGTGTGTGTGCCCATTTGCAGTGAGGTGGTATTAAGAAGGCAGTAGAGTCCATTGGATACAGTTAAAGCAGAAGATGATTATGTTCCCCATGAAGCAGCTCTTTACTGAGGACCACCGAGGCAGATGAAGCCAGTCTGGTCTACAGAGTAAGTTCCAGGACAGCCAGGGCTATACAGAGAAACCCTGTCTCGAAAAACAAAAACAAAAACAAAAACAAAAACAAAAAAACAAAACAAAACAAAACAAAACAAAAACAAACAAACGAACAAAAAAGTAAAGTCAAACTTAAAACTCTTGGACTCTTTACTTATCTCTTCAGAAGCCCCAGGCCATGCTGTGTTAGGGAGAGAAGGGGCACCTGGGTCCTTTTGGACCTACAGGAACTCAACGTGAAGAAGGCATGTGGAGGGACGGGCACCGAATCCCAGGTGTGGATGCCATCACGCTCCCTTCTGTCCCTGCCTACAAAATGTGAGCGAGAAGAAAGGAGCCATTTTCCATGTACCTTTTCCCTTTCAGACTCCATTGTTTTTCAGATACCAAGGAAGCTCCAGAAAAGCTGACACGTAATCAATGAACTGGATGGTCAGGAAGCTGGTGAAGAACAACTGGGAAGCCAGCATGCTGAGAAGCAAGAACAGGCAAGCCACCTGCTGACATCCCTCTGGTAGGACGAGGTGGCACACAGGTGGAGGGAGGGAAGGTGCATCACCCTCCACCTAAGTCACCGAGACCCATGCTAAAGTTGCCTGCTCACCCCTTTGCGGTCCTAGCGAGCACCTCTTGAGAGAAGACACCTCGGGTGCTTTTTAGGCAGCTTATACATCTCTGACAAATAGCTCGAACCTGGAGCCCAGCCCAAACTCAGGCAACAAACAGCCTGCACAGCAAAGAAGCCTCTGCAGCCGCGAGAGAGGAGCAATTATCTGCATAGCCTGATGACATTCCTAACACCCTGATCTATATTTAATAACAGCAAAAAGCGCTTGCATTAACAGCTATTAGGACCTTCACCACTGCAAGGAGGGCCACCCGCTCTCCTCGGTAGCAATAAAGCACAATAAAAGTATAAAAAGAAAGCTACATGGGTTTCAGAGCCATCTCCCATGAAGAGATTCTCGGAGTGTCATAAACTGTCAGATGAGGGCAGGGGAGACTTGTACAGATTTTCAATCTCAAAACAAAATCAAATGGATAAAACTCCAAGCACTGTAAGGCTGCTCTCTGGAGGCTTCTAGAGGCATCTAGAAACCACAATAGCAGATAGAGTGCAGTCCTTCTGTGATTTCTGCTGTCTAAATGTCTGAATAACCATTGCTCCATCCCCTGTAAGCCCAAAGCACTCTGCTCTTAGAACTAGGGTCATATCCAAAGGCAAATGCTCTTTGGCTTTTGATAAGATTACATTTTGATTAAATTGATGACATATAGAAGATTTGATTAGCCGAAGAAACAGTTCTTATCCTTTCCCTACAGGACATCTTAGCTGAATGGCAGGACACACTGTAGGTGTTTGTTCTTTTCCCTGTGGTTATGGGGCTGACTGGGAGCTGCAGCTTGCTGCCACCCAGTATCATCTGAGAGGATCTGACCATGTGTGTTTATCCCAGGAAGAGATCCTAATTCCAAACCCAAAGTGTGGTTTCTATTGAATTTGTACCATTCCTTTGCACCATTATAAGGTTTAAAGATTGTAAGTGGAGATATCACGGGTCAGGAGCCATCTCTACTTACACAGGGAATCATGGTTGCCAAGCTACTTCCTGCCTTAGAGTATTAGGGTGTTTGCTATCTTTCAGTTTCTGGCTCTTTTTTTTTCTTAATGAGTGCATCTCCATGTATGAATGCAATCTTATGCTGACTGTATTGCTCATACGATAGCTACAAGTGTTCTTGGTATTACCACATTTCACTACTGATGTGTGGATTGATTTACTGACATATTCCCACCCAAGGATGATCCATCCCAAGGCCCTGGGCCTCAGAGCTCCCCCCGTAGCCTTCCCTGGTGTGAGCTAACAGGAGATACATAGTCCTTCCAGAGTGACTGCCCGGCTAAACTCAAGTGCCCACTCGGTTTCAAAATTCAGCACAGCTCTTTATTAGCTACATTACTGGGGAAAGGATATTAGTCTCTCTGCTTTACCTCGCCCTGATTTTCTTTTCAGTTCAACGGGGAAACTGATAGTACTCACTTTAAAAGGATTTCTATGAGCATCAAGTGGCAGGCAGAGTGATTGCTGGATACAGGAGCGAACCCTTCCCGTGTTGATTGCTGTACATACACCTCAAAGGAGTTCTACATCTCAGCCTTTAATACCCTCATCCCCAAGAGACTCCCAGGATTCTCCTTTACCCGACGTCTCTCACCCTGATTTAATTAGCTGTTTCCTGTCCTTCAAGCTCCTGCCCTATTATTCTGGCATCTTAGACCCTTTACTTAACATCTTTATCAACCCCTTAAGTGGTCAAAATTTCTCTACTTGAGTAGCACTTTATACCTTTCCTTCTCTTTTTGCCTGCTATTGGTGCTGCTGGTGGTGCTGCTGGTGATGGTGGTAGTGTGTGTATTGATTTTTGTGTACTTCTGGGTCAGTCTTAGATGGGAGTTACATACTCTGAAACTGCCACAGCAAGGCCACTTTTTACTGAGCTTTAGTTGAGTGATCGATCCACTTCATCATTTGATGTCTTCAGAATTATCCTCGTCAGTTCCTAGGTGCCCAGAACTAAACTCAGGTTTGCAAATCTCTTGCTTTTAGTAGAAATACAACCTCAAAAGTCTAAGACAGGAAAGCGTTAAGTAGGAATTGCGTTTAGCATTTAAAAAACCCGAGGCTGGAAAGATGTCTGGTTGACAGGAAGCATACTCGATGTACCTGGGAAATCGAGAAGTAGCAACCTGGTGTCTAACTCTTCAGTGTGTTAAGAGACAGTGGTGGAAAATTGGCACTTGCCTCCAGCTTTCCACTTACCTCTGCAAAAACAAACGGGGCATCAAACTGGAAGCAGACATGGCCATGCTTAACGGCTTGGACAGAGGCAGGGCCACAGCGGTACATGCCTGTAGCACACAACAAAGAGGAAGGCAGTGTGAATTTGTAGTTTTCAATTCTGCCCATCCACAGGACAGCACACAGCACTTAGGCAGCCTACAGACACCAGTACTCCCCAGCTTCACCACTGACTTTGCCTAAATGCTTTCACTGGCTACAGGAGACAGATGACTGATGTGTGTCGTCAATAGGGTTCTACTAGGAAGGCTAACCCAATCCTGAATGTGACAGAGAGGAAAAGAATATGGGGACAATAGTTTTCCTAATTCTGTTCAGTTGACTGCAACCATATGCACTAAGCTATGTATCAGCTGGTACCTATCCTGGTTAGCATTTATTTATTTATTTATTTATGGGAGGAAAACCTTAGCTGGGAAAATGCCTCTACTTGACTGACACATGGGCAAGCCTCTGGGGGTCTTTTCTTGGTCAATGATTGATGTCAAAACACTGAGTCCACTGTAGGTGGGTGGTACCATCCCTAGGTAGATGGTTCTGTGTTATACAAGAAAGGAGCCTGAGCAAGCTATCTCTAGCACCTGCCCTGACTTCCCTTCCTAATGGACTATGTAACAGTCACCTAGAAATAATTGTTTCCTCCCTAAGTTGCTTTTCATTATGGTGTTTATCACAGCCCCAGAAGTCTGACTTGGACTGTATCTGATACCTCCTCAGTAGCTCTATTGACCTTCCTTTGACTGCTGTTTTCTTTATGATGTTTGTCAGGTTCGATTGTAGAACTTGGACACTAATCATGTCCATTTAGCTAATGATCCTATGGTCATGGTTATGTTTCTAAAATCCATTAAACTTTAGTCATCTAGGAACACTTTCTAAGAGATTGGCTAATATTAGTTCCCTTCGAGTCTCCTTGTAGTATTCAGCCCAGCTAGCATGACACTTTCTCCATAAAAGCCAGTATCCCAGCATGGCATCATCATGGCTGTAGGCTGAATGCTTCTGTATCTATGAAGGTGTATGACATCACCATCTTGGACCAACACCAGAAAACAGAGATGAGTGCGCTGGGGTCTGCAGTCCACTCATGTGTATCATTATGTTAAAAAGAGTGTGACTCTATAGGAATCTGGGGTTGGTCACAGCTGCTGCTGATTATCAAGGCTGGAAAGTTAGAAGACAAATATCTACCCACTCAGGTTTTGAAACTGAGCATCAGGAGACACCAGGCTTTAAAGGAACAACAATTTAATGTGTGATTTATAATTATTTTCAATATCTTTATTTTCTTTCTAGCCTTTTACCACTTCATCACTGTGGATCAGGGAGGGCTGAAATTTATTTTATAGCCCTAGTAAAAATGCTTACCCAGATATTTTTTTTTTGCCCTTGTCTTCAAAACTGCTTATCAAAGCAGGAGTAGATGAATTATATAAGTTAGATTCTTTTTCGAAAAGTTGTAAAACAATCAGGGTAAAGCTGACTATTGAAACAAACTAAAATTTGATTGACAGGCAGTTAATCCTGTATGCGTGCCCAGCAAGCACATTTCCAGTGTCGGTTCCTAATAAGGATGCTACCCACACACCTAGGTGTGCAGTCAAGTGACGAGGAAAGAGGTGGGCTTACCATCACTGTTTTCCTGGGGTGTGCTGTCCACAGCTTGCCAGCCTCCAAATCCAACAGGAAGATCAGGCCTTGTCATCCACGCTTCGTTCCAGCAGTGGTAGTTCCTAAGGAGACAATCCTGAACAGGTTACACTTTTCATGACACCCCAAGCTCCTAGCAACCAAAGCGAGACCTCGAGTCTATGCTATGATTGCTTGAATAGATCAAGCTCAGTCTGGAGGCTTTGGAGATTGCCTGCATCTCCAGATTTTAGTTTGTGGTGTTTGGATTCCAACTGGCCTCCCTTGGGATCCCTGATATGACTAGCTGTTGTTTTCTCTCTACTAAAGTCAGCTTCAAAGTCATTCAGAGATACTGTAACTCTTTTGATCTTAACCGTCCTCAGAGAGAGAGAGAGAGAGAAAGAGAGAGAGAGAGAGAGAGAGAGAGAGAGAGAACATTTACGATGGTCAAAGGTAGGGAAGAAATGCCAGCTTAAATTAAATATCTCTTTTTTTTTCACATGGTTTCAATTTACACAAAGTGTATTTTGATAAAATTTAGTAATACTTATTTATGCTTATTGTCTTAGACCATTGTCATAGAAACGATAACATTAGCTCCTGATTATAAATCTGTGGTAATTTGCATCTGATTTCCAACGAGAAGAAAAGGTTACCAGGGCAATGTGTCTTTACCCTTTACCAAAAGCAGGCACCCCACGAGGTGAGGCCTTTTGAAACTCCCCTGAACCTTGCATATGACCCTTGAAGCAAGAGCACAGAATGAAATGTCATCGTGAATTGTATTATTATGTCCTTGGAAAGACCTGAGTTTATATGACAGTAGAGAATCAAACGAGAGCACATTAACCTGTAAGCACTATGGAAAATGTTCATATAGTAATAAGGATTTAATAGTGGCTATTTCTCATTCTGTTTATCACGCTGATGGTTTCAGGTCTAGCTGTCATCCATTCTCCTGAAAAGACCCGCAATGTCAGTAGTTTGTGCATGGTCCCATCTCTCTCATTTCTAGCCATTTCTAATTGGGTCAATCAAGAGATTCTAACCTAATCACATACCCACAGTGCACAGGGCACCTTGCTGAGTGCTGATGAGTCAAAGATGATCAGGGTATGAATTGTAGAGTCTCCCATAAAGAACCTCACAATGAATAAGGAATAACAACCTATATATCACTTGCCAATTACTAAAACATGCTGTATACTTGTGGCAAGGTTTAATTAAGAGAATACAGGGATGCATTTAGAACAGGGCTTGACATATGTAAGTGTTCAAACAACGGAACCCAGGTTTTTAAACATAATTAATGAAAATGACATGTGCTGAAATAGAAATTTACTGGGAATGCCACGGGATCACTGAGTGACAGATGGCTGGTCGCAGGGCCTTGAGGAAGTCTGTGCAGAGGTGGAGCCAGTTTTTCTGAGTCCTGCATAATGCAGGGGAGGTTAGCAGATTGACAAAGAGGAAAGAAAGCCAATCTGGGAGGCAGAAATTAGTGGCCACAGTGTATCTGGGGTATTAAAACCTGATCAGAGTTGGGGGTGCAACTAACAAAGATGCCTAACTCGCATACTTTGTAAAAATTTGTATATATTTTAACACATTTGACAGTCCCCAAACCTTGTGAATTCTATCACAATTACCCCAGCTTAGAAGGGAGGAAGCATAGAGCATTTAAGACGATAACCTTAGATGGTGTAGGTCAAAGGTGGAGCTTTACAGTTGATGCTCTTAATATGGAGAAAATTGTAAGACTTCTGAATCAAGTTAACTTATGTGCTTTGCTTTTATTAGAAGCTATTGAAACAATTCAAGTAATAGAATGAAATTTACAGACTGGTGTTCGTGGAAGAGAGGTAGGGCCCTCAGTCTTCAGATTTGGCAGAGTTCCCCCCTCTTCCACACACACACATACACAAACTGAAACTCTGCTATAGTCTACAATATTCCAAACAAGGTATCTACTATAAAGACAGTAGTCACCGTGTGTGTGTGTGGGGGGGGGGGGTGTTAAGAAAACCCATCTGAAGGTACAACCCCAGTTCCTATGTGAAGGTTCTATATCAATGGTTCTCAACCTGTGGGTCATGAGTCTTTCGCAGGGGTGTCTAAGACCATCAGAAAACACAGATATTTACATTACTGTTCATAACAGCAAAACTATTGTTATGAAGTAGCAACAAAAATAATTTTATGGTTGGGGAGTCAACAAAATATGAGGAACTATATTTAATACAAGAACTGTATTAAAGGGTCTCAGCATAAGGACAGCTGAGAGACACTGCTCTGTATAGTCAAGAATTACTCTGAACTTTTTTTGATCCATCTCTATACCTCTGAAGAGCTGGTACTACAAACCAGGGTTATCCCATCTAAGAATCCAACTCAGGGCTTCATACATGCTAGGTAAATACTCTACCAACTGAGTTCTATCCCAAGCCCCAAGGAAGATGTGTGTTTCACCAGAGTGAAGAAGCAAAGAACAAAGTTTCTATTGGCAGTGGGGAAGATTGTGGCATATGTTAGGATCCCTTGATTGACCCAATTAGAAATAGCTAGAAGAGAGAGAGGGAGAGAGAGAGAGAGAGAGAGAGAGAGAGAGAGAGAGAGAGAGAGAGAGAGGGAGAGGGAGAGGGAGAGGGAGAGGGAGAGGGAGAAAGAGAGGGAGAAAGAAGAAGAAGAAGAAGAAGAAGAAGAAGAAGAAGAAGAAGAAGAAGAAGAAGAAGAAGAAGAAGAAGAAGAAGACGAGGAGGAGGAGGAGGAGGAGGAGGAGGAGGAGGAGGAGGAGGAGGAGGAGGAGAGGGACGGAGAGGAGAGAGAGGAGAGGAGAGGGAGAGATGGGACTATGCACAAACTACTGACATTGAGGGACTTTTCAGGAGATTGGATGATGGCTGGGCTTGAAACCATCAGTGTTACATTCTGGACTTCAGGTGCTGGATTGCCTATGGAAAATTCAGAAGTTACCCCAAAGGCATTTTGTTCATACATGTGACACTCAATATTTGATAAAGAGATAGCTGGAGTGTTCATAGGTAAAATAGAGTGGGGCAGAATTCCATTGGTGAAGAAGGTTACAAAGTGCAGTAGAGTATTCTAGAAGAGGGATATGAGTTGTGAAGGGGAGAGGAAAATAATGAGTCAGGGGCTACTGCTTAACACAATACAAGGAAGATGGCTTTGAATAGTTAAGTTTAGGCATGACTGACATATGCCTACTTCCTACCCATTGGCTCTTTTAGTATGGAAAGGGCCAGTGGGAAGGAAGTGGGAATAAGGGTTCAATTTAAGGGTCAAGTGGCAGAGGCCAGGGACAGTCAGTGGGACAGGTGTAGAAAGTTATTCCAGGTCTCCAGGGAAGTAAGGATATGGTAAGGATCACGATATATGGTCTCTGAGCAGGATCGAGAGTTGAGGTTCTACTAGAGAGCAACCTCTGTCTCAGGATGGTCACTTTGTGTAGCACCTTGCCTATCTACATCCAGAAGAGAGGCAGAGGCACCAGGGAAGACAGCAAAAAGACATTTCCAGGGCAGAGTGGGCCTGTTTTCTCCATGGTTCTCCCTGTTCCACGTCCCCCTCCCAAGATGAATAGGGTCCAGATTATCCTTATTAAATGCAGATCTCCTTGACAAGGTTAGCCTGGGACAAGACAAATACTCCGTATTTCAGATCTCAGGCAAAGACATTTCTCTAAAGATAATATTTCTTTTCATATGGCCAGGAGGTGGGGAATGTTACCTCTCAGTGTATCACCTAATTGCTTACCCACGAGGTCCAGCTTCCAGTTTTACTTACTGCTAGGATGCTCTCTGTGTTTAAAAAGGTTCCTCACAGGGCGAGGAGCTCGCAGGCAGTAGGGAGACTGATTGATAGCTGCACTCTCTTTGGCAGTGGGTGGCAAGGGCAGTGACTTAGCAGCCAGCTGCCTACGAGCAGTGGGAGAGGAAGTCACACCGATCTACACAACCAAGGAGACTGTTCACAGTGCAGTTAGCTTTCTTTGAATGGTGAAGTACTGAGAGCCCTCCTTTCAGCATACATACTGGTCTGCTCTAGCCTAAATTCCCCCATTATAGAGGCTATATTTATAGGCATTTGCTTTTTTTAAAAATATTAAATAAGAGGTACTTAATGGAAAGGGGGAAAACTTGTTTCTGGCTGTTATCAAATATTTGGTGCGTTTTGAGTTTTAGGTTTGCTTTGGTGTAATGCACACACACGTATGAGGGTGGAAGTTTCTAAATATCATTTCTTTTCCCTGATAAACTTCTACTAACATTTCTTTTCTATTTTTTTTAAATTAAACCATCAAATAATAGAATAAGGTGTGGGGAGCGGGTGTGGCGGCAGTCCCAAAGGCGCCAGGGACTGCAGCTAAGTCATATGACTTGCACCTGACTTCCTCATATAAGACACATCTTGAGTGCTGCGCAGGTGTACCAGGATACAGGTGAATCCAATTTGGTGGAGATTTGCCCCTGCTGCCCTGATTAGCTGAAGCCTCGTGACTGGCGAGGGGGCATGGCCTGCAGTGCGTGGATGAGAGAGAGTATAAAAGGAGTGAGAGGCCCAGGGTTCGGGGGAGATATATAAACAAGGGAGATATATAAACAAGGGAGATATAAAAACAAGGGAGATATAAACAGGGGAGATATAAACAAGGGAGATATAGACTGAATAAATGTGTGCAGAAGGATCCTGTAGCAGCGTCGTTCTTCCTGGCCAGTTGGGCTCGCGCAACAGTTGGTGCCAGAAACCCGGGAAGAAAAACTCGGGACGGGACGAGAAGACCTGGGACGAGAAGACCTGGGACGAGAAAACCCGGGACAAGAAACATCTTCAGGCACGAGTGAAGACCCCCTGCTACAGGGAGGATTCAGAACTGCATAACGGGGAAGAAGGGGTTAATGAAGTGTTCCCGTAAAACAGACTGTTGAGAAGGATCCGGCGTGGATTCAGAACTCTTCAGCTGGGGAACGGTACTGATGAAGAGAAAGAAGAAAGATGAAGACTGAATAAACTGCTGTTAGAAGGACTGGTGGTAGTGTCTTTCTTGCTGGTCGAGAGTGGGCGCGACAATTGGTGGCCCGTACGGGGAACCGACTCCCCCACCGAGTTCAGAACTTTCAGCAGTCAGTGGTTGCCGGCAGGCAGGGTAAGTTCACGGTGAGTGAAATTTGCGACCCCAGGAGTTTGGGAAGGACCTTGGATAAAATAGAGGTGAGCATAAAGTTGCCAGGAAGTAGGCACAAAGTAACCCAGGAGTTTGGGAAGGACCTTGGATAAAATAGAGGCAAGTATAAAGTTGCCAGGAAGCAGGCACAAGGTAAAGATAGGTTCCTGGCTTTGGGACAAGATAAGGTTCATGGGTTTCAGGACAGATTAAGGAACTATGATAAGCTCAGTGTAGTGATCAATAGATCCTCGCTGTGTAGTTATGCTTTTTTCTCCCATTGACCCTTTGTGGGTAGGTCTGATAGTTTTGGTCTTGTTTGTTCTGATATATGGACTCTGTTACTGTTTGAAACTGTGTGTAGAGGCAGTCAAGACAGGTCAGAAAATCCTTATAGAGCAACAAGAAAATATGTCGGAAGAGGAAAAGGGCTTAAAAAGAAAAAGGAAAAAGAAAGGAGACACAGTGTTATCAGGTGGACAGAAAGGACAAAATAAAAGAGCTGAGGCGGAGGAGGAAGGCGAATTAGCTTCTGCGTCCTCTCCCTATGCCTCCTCAGCAGCCACCTGTAGGTGGACCTTCTGTCTGGAGATTTGGAGAGGATCGACCGGATCAGGTGTTGATGTGGGCGAGAGGGTCTGTTTGTGTGTTTCCACAGGACCAGACGGAACCTCTTTGGGTGCCGGAGAGGTTGGTGAGACGCTACAAGAATGAGGCTCCTGATCCAGTTGCCCCTGTGGATGTGGTGGATGATCCCACAAGCACAAAGGATGGAGCCGAGATGAGAGATCCTTTCGGTATTCCAGAAGCCGATACCAGCTCGACATGACATTCAAATTTTTCCACGCTTTTTGATCCCTGAATTCCCCTTAAAGAGATAGCCCCGCTGGCCATCTATCCCTTGCTTCAGGGAAGATGAGCGGGGATGAGAGCCCTGGGATGTATGCTTGTTATAGTGTGTGTGTTGTGTGTTTGGCACATGTGTTAGGTGCAGAGTGTGCGGCCCGCACTTTCGCCATGGTAGCGTAGGCTTTTGCTGCAGTGGAGGCGGGACAATCTCCTCAGATTCGGTTTGCCGCTCTAAAAGAAATTATGCTGCGTTATGCCGTGGGGTGCGAGGCTAAGCACTGCACAGAGGATAGCTTGCTGTTGGCATCCTGTGGAAGGCACGTCTGATTGCATGAAGGTTCAGTGTCCTAGTTCCCTTCCCTCAGGAAAAACGACACGGGAGCTGGCCAAGACCTCTCTGGGTGATGAGCCTAAGGGATGGTTTTGTGTAGGGCCCCTATGCTTGCACACTGGGGATCAGACCTCTACCTTCACCCATGAGGCTTGCTTGCAGCAATTAAGATCTGGCCATAGGTTAATTAATATCCTGGCCTTTTGATGCACCTGCCGCAAGCAAAACACAATCTCCCCAGGAGTGGCTTGGCATGATTGAGAGGTAGTCAGTGATAAGACTCCCTGTGCATGTCACCAACCTAAGACAGGGATCAAACCAATGCTGTTTGTCACCCAAGGACGGGTAAGGGGCATGGCTGCGGGGGGCTATCTACAGACATTCTCTCTGCCAAAAAAGAAAAAAGGGGGAATTGTGGGGAGCGGGTGTGGCGGCAGTCCCAAAGGCGCCAGGGACTGCAGCTAAGTCATATGACTTGCACCTGACTTCCTCATATAAGACACATCTTGAGTGCTGCGCAGGTGTACCAGGATACAGGTGAATCCAATTTGGTGGAGATTTGCCCCTGCTGCCCTGATTAGCTGAAGCCTCGTGACTGGCGAGGGGGCATGGCCTGCAGTGCGTGGATGAGAGAGAGTATAAAAGGAGTGAGAGGCCCAGGGTTCGGGGGAGATATATAAACAAGGGAGATATATAAACAAGGGAGATATAAAAACAAGGGAGATATAAACAGGGGAGATATAAACAAGGGAGATATAGACTGAATAAATGTGTGCAGAAGGATCCTGTAGCAGCGTCGTTCTTCCTGGCCAGTTGGGCTCGCGCAACAATAAGGAAATACTGTACATTAAACATACATTAGTGGGATTAAATGTGATTTCAAATATTTTTTTAATTAAAAAAAATTTTTTTTAAGACAGGGTTTGTCTGTATAGCCCTGGCTCTTCTGGAATGCACTCTGTAGACCAGGCTGGCCTTGAACTGAGAAATCTGCCTGCTTTTGTCTTCCAAGTGCTGGGATTAAAGGCGTGCACCACCACTGCCCAACTAATTTATTTTATTTTCATGTGTTGTGTTGTCTGCAGGTTTGTCTGTGCACCGTGTGTGTGTGTGTGTGTGTGTGTGTGTGTGTGTGTGTGTGTGTGTAAGTCAGAGGTGAGCTTCATAACTCCTGTAGCTGGAGTTACAGATAGTTTTAGCCAACTATTTTTAGCTGACATGTGGGTGCTGGGAATGGAATCAAACTCAGATCTATTAGAAGAGCAGCCAGTGCTCTTAACTACCGAGTCAGCTCTCCAGCCCTGTAAAAATTGACACGTTATATCTATGTGAAAGTTCATGTGTATGCATGAGTTTGTCCATGGGAGTGTAACACCTGAAACACTCAGAATTTGGTGTTGGACCCCTGGAGGTGGGATTACAGGTGATTTTGAGCTGCCTGACATGGGTGGGAAATTTTCAGGGATTTGTAGAAGGTGTGAATCTGCTTTTTAAATATTAGCCTATTTTCCTCCTTCACTATGAGCTCCACTTGGCTTTTATGTGGTGTTTGGGTTACTATCCCTTCCTCCTCCTCCCCCATCCCTCCTTCAGTCCTCGTTTTCCCTTTCACGGCCTCCTTCTCTGTTTCATGACCTACATCCTCCAAATAAATACATACGAACTAAAACACGGGGTTATTTCTTAAGATCTAGGCTCTTGACATGAAAAAAAGAGATATTTATCTTTCTGAGTCTGGGTACTTTGCTTAATATGATAATTCCTGTTTTAATCCATTTTTCCCTCTAAATGTCATGATTGCATTTTTCTTAATGGCTGAATACAATTCCATTTTGTATATGGAGCACACTGCTTTTATCCATTCATCTATTGATGGGCATCAAGGCTGGCTTCATGTTCTGGTTATTGTGAATAATGCAGCTGTAAACACGAATCTACTTCTGAGGCTCTGTTTGTTTTGCCCTTTCTCACTCTCTCCCTCTGGAGACAGGTCTGCCCTGAGGAGGTGCTGGGTAGAGATGACCCTCTTATTCATGTGGCATGTGTTCCAAGTGATGCCTAAAACTGCAAACAATACCACATCCAGCATATGCTATAGTGTTTCCTATGCAGCCTGTCTTAGTTAGGTTTCTATTGCTGTGAAAAGACACCATGACCACGATAACTCTTATAAAGGAAAACATTAAATTGGGGCTGTCTTACAGTTTCAGAGACTCAGTCCATTATCATGTTGAGGAGCATGGCAGCATGCAGGCAGACATGGTGCTGGAAAGGAGCTGAGAGTTCTGCATCTTGGTCTGCAGGCAGCAAAAGACTACCACACTGGACAAAACTTGAAGATATGAGACCACAAAGTCTGACCCCACCATGACATACTTCCTCCAACAAGGCTACATCTACTCTAAAAGGCCACACCTCCTAATAGTGACACTTCTCATGGGCTAATTATTCAAACACATGAGTGTATGGGGGCTCACTTCTGTTCAAACCACCACATAGCCATACCAAACATGAAATATTTCAATAAGACAAATAAACATACTGTCAACAAAATTTGCAATAATGTCTTTCCTATCCTGGCAGGGACGGAGAAGGTTGTATGGGATTTCATTGTGCTACTCTAAATGACTTGAACTTTAGAAGTAATGAATTTTAGGTCCTGGAGTTAAGTGGACTTGCTGCCTTGACAGAAGACCCACATTGGATGGCTCACAATAGGATGGAGGTCTCTAAGTCGAGCTCCAGAGAATCCAATGCAATTTTAAGGACTCTGAGAGTATTGCACTGATGTGCACAGAGCCATATGCAGTTACACATATATGCTTTGACATGAAATACATATTTAATTTATATGCACATATATAAAACACACACTTTACAATGTAAAAAGAAAAATATTTTTAAAAATCTAAATGGCTTATTTCTGGAGTTTTTCATTTAATGATTAGATTGTGGTTAATCAGGGGTAACTAAAATCATGGAAAGTGAAACCTCAGATAGAGCGCCACTATACTGTACTCATTGGCAGAATTGTGAGGTATCTGCAGGGCGTATATACACTGGAGTTTCTCATTTTATTTACTTGCTGCTTATAATGTTGGGGATCAAAGTAGGGGTTGTGAATATGCTAGGCAAACACTCCAATACTGAGCGACACCCCTGCCCTCTAGTGTAGTTTTATTTAGCTACAAAGAAAGAAAATAAAATCATCTTCTTTGCAGGAAATGTATTGGACTGGATATTGTCACACTGAATGAAATAACCCAAATTCAGAGAGATAAGAATTACCTTTTGGAATGTGGAAAGAAGAGAACATTTAAAAGGGGGAACTTAGTAAGGGAAATGAGAGAGGGAGAGAGGAGAAGATGTAACAGAAGAGGGGTTGTGATCAAAATGCTTTATATGCCTACACAGTTATGTCATCCAAACCCCATCATTTCTTACATGAACGTATGGTAGCAACAACAGTAACAGTAATAACAATAAAAGATTCAAGATTTCACATTTTTGTAGATTTTATATTTGGAACCTGAGTTCCTGCTGCAGTTTCAGAGTCTCTAACATTGAAAGACTTACAAACCTCCAAATTTGTGTAGTTTTTGGATTGTATCTTTCTAAAGAAGGAATAAGCAGCAATTACAATAACTTTTATGAGAATTGTCTAATGAAAATGAAATTTCTTGTGGGACCACAATGATGGAGGTGACAAGGTCTGTGGTAAGTCACTTCCTTTATTCCATATGTGTCATATCACATATGTATTATGTCACATATGTATCAT
This sequence comes from Mus musculus, assembly GCF_000001635.26. Taxonomy (NCBI): domain Eukaryota; kingdom Metazoa; phylum Chordata; class Mammalia; order Rodentia; family Muridae; genus Mus; species Mus musculus. The sequence continues at coordinate 36,928,678 of NC_000079.6, forward strand.
ATCACATATGTATCATATCCATGTTTATTATATTACATATGTATATATCCACATGTATCACATCACATATGAGTCATCACATATGAATCATATCACATATATATCATATCATATCATATCATATCATATCACAGGCTAACTAAGCAGGATTAGGAGCCAGGACCAGAGAAGCATTTGCCACATTTTGGGCAAGGGCTTTGTTATAGCTCCTTCCTGGATGTAGAGGAGAGGCTTCTAAGTATCCTGGATAGTTTGTATGTCAACTTGACATAAGCTACAGACATTAGAGAGGAGGGATTCTCAATTGAGAAAAATGTCACCATAAGATCAGGCTGGAGGTAAGCCTGTGGAACATTTTCTTAATTAGTGATTGATGGCCCATTTTGGGTGGTGCCATCCCTGGGCTGGTGGCCTTGGCTTCTATAAGAAAGCAGGTTGAGCAAGTCAGTAAACAGCATCCCTCCATGGTCTTGACAACAGCTTCTGTCTCCATGTTCCTGACATGTTTGAGGTCCTTGCTGGCTTCCCCTCTCCTCTCCAAGTTACTTTGGTCATGGTGTTTTTAATCACGACAATGGAAACCCTAACTAGGACAAGTCAGGAAGCTAATAAAACTTATAAGGCTTGGGAAATTCATGAAACCTAAGAGATTTGAAAGATGCCTTGGAAGGATTATGAAGGTAATAATCAGTTGTTGGTGAGAGGAGACACTGTTTGCTAGAGCTGCCTAAAGTTTGGACCAAGAACTCCAGTGACCCAACTTTTACGATTACCCACATTGGAATGGGCTTTTTGGTGATGTAGCTACTTTTTAGTTATCTATCGTTCCTCAGGCAACCCCTCATTTGTGTTCCAGAAGTATCCACCAGCATTGATTTAGTTTATTATTTGATCCTGTAAACCTATTTGTTTTGAATTTACACACACAGACACACACACACACACAAAACCCAACATAAATGCAAAATTCAGGACCTAAGAATGTTCATCCTTGCATGATTTATAAGAAGGCAAGCTGAGAACCCCAACAACCCAACTGCCCAACAAGTTACCAAGACATTTTAAGCCTGAAGTAGGCGGGAGTAATATCTGTGGCACATGCATGTTTAGAAGCTACACTCCAGAGCACCACGGATGGCATTCAAGATGCCAAGCAAACGCTCCAGCCAACCTGTGCCAAATTTCCAACTCACGGAAAACACTTGACGACAAGTGAGTGTTGGGTTAAGCTGAAAAGTCTGAAACTTCACTATGTAGTAATAAAAATACATATGATCTACAGAGACACGAAAGGATGCTCAAAATATTACAAATGTCTTGAGTAGTTAGAAAGGGGGTGACGCTTGCTCTTCTACGTATTTGCATTATTTGAAAAATAGTAACAAGCATGTATATCTTTCTTTCTTGAAATTTATATGAATACTATAATTTTTCAGTGTGTGTGTGTGTGTGTGTGTGTGTGGGTGTGTGTGTTTATCTGCGAAAGACAGATTTTGGAGGACAAATTGCAGAAGTCATTTCTTTCTTTACACCATTCAGATTCTGGGGAACAAACTCAGGCTTAGTGGTACGTGTGTTTACCCACTAAGCCATCTCACCAGCCCAAGATGACTATTTCTTTTCTTAAATGAGATGTTAAATTGTAGCCAAGGTCTGCCCTGGACCTGTCACCAAGATGGTATGGTGCAGGAGCCTGTGGAATGGAGGACAACTGGACAGAGAATGGAGCTGGACTTTTTTGGATTCATGGGATTAGGATTAAAAAAAAAAGCTAAGTAGTTATTTTAAGAAAGCAATCTTTACCTTGGCTAACCATTTAAATACCCCCATAGCCTTGGCTAGCCATTTAAATACCCTATAGAGTGAGCTCATTTATAATCTTCCAGAAAAGTGTCACAGAAAGGGTTCTTTTTTTTTTTTTTTTTTTGAAAGGGTTCTTAAAAGAGAAGAAAGAGGCTTATAATTTTGTTTGTGTTGCTTCATAAAGGCTCATGGGACAGCATAAATTAGATTCAGAGAAAGTCCTGGGAGAGAGACCTTGGAGCGATTTCAAGTGTGAGCCAAATATTTGGAATTCTTTCATTTGTGAAGATGGTGGGTGCTGGAGGGCAGGCAGGCACTGGGCTACTTTGCAGAGTATTTGTGTTTGGGTGGCAGATGGAGCTAGTTCAACATCCCTGGGTCTGATGATTTTCTAATACAGTCATGACATAGGTGATAAATATGACAACATACCTGGAATGTGGCCTTGGGAAGGGGATGGGAGTGGGGTGGAGGGAGGAAGGAATCAGAAGCAGAAAGGGGAAACAATCTGGTGGACTCTGAGAATTATCAACAAGATGCTTCAAGGTGGAAATGAGAGTGGAGCTGGAGGAAAACCGTGACATTTAGGACATACAAAGAGTGAGATGGCAGAATCAAACTGTTCAGAGGAAGGTTAGAGGAATCATTTATGAAGCTGGGAGCTGGGAGCACGGAGCTCCTTCAGAATGTAGCTGTTCTCAGCTAGGGCTGGGAAGGGGCACTTGAATCTTCCCTGAGGTCATGTCAATCAAAGACCAAGGCCAGAAGTCTAGGCTGGTGGAAACCAGCCAGCTCACCCCTCTTTTAAGCACAGTTGCCTTAGTTCTTAGCAGTTAGGAGCCACCTGAACAAGCCTTGATAGTCTGCATGATGATTCTGGGAGTTGGGGTTAGTAGAAGATGCCATGAAAGAACCAATTTGGGGCTGGAGAGATGGCTCAGGAGTTAAGAGCACTGACTGCTCTTCCAGAGGTCCTGAGTTCAATTCCCATCAATCCTATGGTGGCTCACAACCATCTGTAATGGGATCCAATACCCTGTTCTGGTGTGTCTGAAGACAGCTCTAGTGTACTCATATAAATAAAATAAATAAATCTTAAAAAATAAAACCAATTATCCATCCCAAAAAAGGGGCTATAATGAGGGCACCTACTCTAGTTTATACTGCGAAGGCAAGAAAGTCTACTATGCTCACAGAAAAGTCAATTATAATATACTCTCTTGAGTCACACAAGACACAGATAGGGAGAAGGTACACATGGGATGGACTTGAGGATGTGCTCTGATGACCAAGACAAAACTGGTGTATTTGTCAAAATCATTAGCAACTGTTCTGATCCAGATGTGCCACCAAATAAGAACACTGGCTCTAAAGGCCAGATGGCTCTTCTAGGACATACTGACTAAACACCACTGCAGAACTCAACTGCTTTATGAAAAAAAAAAAAAAAAAGGTGGTATTTAACCTGAGTCTATTTAGCAAGTCATTAGGAACAATTTACAGTGGTTTTCATAAAAGAAATTTTTATAAAATTAGGGAATGATCCCAGAGATATCTCATTTTTTTTCTTCTTTCACCATTTCTGTGTTTTTAATGTACTATAGGTGAGTGGAAGAGGCCGAGAATGAAACTCAATAAAGCAAAACTCAAGCACTGGCAGACAGAAGCTCTGAAGCAGATCATAGAAAAGCAGCCCAATGAAAACAAAGTCCAGCATGCTCAAGGAAGTGGCACCTAGTCATAGTAACTCGCTTTTGTCACAGTGAGGAGAAGCCCCTCCCCCACCCCACGCTAGATTCATATTGAAAGCGAGACCCTGTTTAGTTCATCGCGCTTTCTGGCATAGCAAGTTCGAAATTGCCTTCCCGGCTGAAAATGAAGAAGAGATTAGATTTTTGAACATGTATATTTGTATAAATCTAATGTTTGAAAACTTTCTATAATAAATTCGGTCCAAGCTTTCCCATAATTATTAGAGAGGATTGAAAATCAGCCAACAGTCTCAGTAGGTTCCAAAGTTCCTATTTTGCATTATAAGGATGCTTATGAATAATTATTCTAAAGTTGATAGCTCTTATTTTTACTTTTTAAAGATTTATTTGTTCTGTTTAATTTTTAAAAGTTAAAATATAATTACACTGGGGCTGGTGAGATGGCTCAGTGGGTAAGAGCACCCGACTGCTCTTCCGAAGGTCCGGAGTTCAAATCCCAGCAACCACATGGTGGCTCACAACCATCCATAACAAGATCTGACTCCCTCTTCTGGAGTGTCTGAAGACAGCTACAGTGTACTTACATATAATAAATAAATAAATAAATCTTTAAAAAAAAAGAAAAAAATATATAATTACACTGTTTCTCTCACCCTTTCATCTCTTCAATCCATTCTCCGTAACCCCTCATTATTCCCTCCTGAAATCATAATATCTTTTGCTTTAATTATTTTTATATATGCACATATATGCGTATATGCCTAAATATATGAGTACAACCTGTTCACTTCATTTAATGTTACTTATGTTTGACTTTAGAGATGACCACGTGGTGTTGCATAGCCCTTTCTGGCGCTCTCAGCCCTCCTTATTTACCTGTAGTTCTCTGTGTATAGATGGGGCCCTGTCAGACTTCCCTCTTCCATGTTAGCATGTCTGTTGGTTACTTTTCAGGTCTTGTGCTTAGCCAGCCATTTTGTTGAGGTAACACAGCTGAGGCTTCCCTGACATTTCTAGGGGACACAATCTCACAGCAGATTTTCTGTTTCTCCTGCTCCTTCTGATGCAATGTTCCCTGAGCCTCAGGTACAGGAATAATGCCATAAATGGAACAACTGGGACTGAGTGCCCATGTTCACGTGCTCTCTGCAGTTTGACAGATGTGAGTTTCTGCAATGGTCTCTGTTGCAAAGAGAAGTTTCTTTGATGAAGGATAAACATACTTATCTGGCTGGGCCCTGATGCATGATATCTATAGCTGTTATTTTAAAATACATTTTAAAGCTATCTTATTAACTATCTAATGAAACTAGCCTTGATAATACATAGTTTTATTAGCTTTTCACTTTTTCCTGGCAGCTATGAATGGTATAGGTGATGAGTTTCTTTTAGATAGAACTTAGGTTAAACCAGAATCTAGAATTTCCTTAATCAAAATATCTTACCACGTGTTTATTTATATAGATGATACCCTACTTCTTTCCCATCCAGCCAAATTTCACAAGAAGTATGTGTAATTCTATTTGCCCACTGTCTAGCGAGATGAGCAGTACATGGGTTACAAGGATTTGTTGGAGATATCCCAGTAGGATGGTAGAAAGAGGAAGAGAGTCTAATGTAATATTCTAGAAACTTTAAGGAACAATGCCCTTCCCCAGTTTCTAACATCCATTTGTTATATTAAAGTGAAATCTGTGGACAGCTTTCTGAACACATAATTTCTAAAAGCTCAGTGTAATGCTTAATGGTATGTAATAGGAATGGAGACATGAAGCCTTATGTATGTGGATAGTCATGTGTCCTATAACAACACTTTGCTTAACGGGGGACTACAGATGTGATGGGAATCACACATATTGTTAATATTGAGCTAAAAGCTACTCTTTTGCACTCATGTCATACATTACAACAGTGTCTTTCTCACTTGTTTGTGTGATATATATATATAAAGCAACCTACTGTGCTGTCCATCTTACAAAAGCATAGTACATGTGACTGCACATGGTATGTGACCATGGCAGTAAGCAATCGCGATATTGATTTATGCATTTGCTGTACTGTATCTTTAACATTACTTTATAGTATACTTTTATTGATTGACAAACTTTAAATGATAGGGACTGCAAAAATTTATATTGTGTGAGCTAAACAGACCCAGAAGAACCTCTCTCTCTTTCCCTCCCTCTCCCCCTTCCCCCTCCCTCTCTCCCTCTCCCTCTCTATCCCTCCCTCCCTCTCCCTATCCCTCGATCTCCCTCCCCTTCCCCTTTCCCCTCCCCCTCTCCCCCTCCCTCCCTCTCTCTCTCAGCTGGACCTTAGAAGTTTAGGTTTTTTTAGGTTTAACTTGGAGAATCTGAAGTAGCCAGGAAACTAGAAGGGGTCATTGTAGAGGAGAAGAAATATCATAAAAGAAGCGGACACCAGGGCACAGGTGGTGTGAAGGCAGAAAGAATAATCGAGGAGAAGGCTTAAATGGAGATGACAGAGTTGAACAGAGGAGAAGGTGGGGGAGGAGAGGAGTATCCTTGAAAAGCCGCATCGAAACCTATTATCTTAAAAGTCAAGTTCTCTCTCTCTCTTTCTCTGTCTCTGTGCCTCTGTCTGTCTCTGTCTCTCTATCTCTGTCTCTCTCTCTGTGTCTCTCTCTCTGTGTCTCTCTCTGTGTCTCTCTGTGTCTCTCTGTCTCTGTCTCTCTCTCTGTCTCTCTCTCTCTCTCTCTCTCTCTCTCTCTCTCTCTCACACACACACACACACACACACACACACACTGCAATTACCCTAAATAGGATAATGTTCCTCCCACAAGCCATGTGTTAACCATGCAAAATTCCCAATACAAAATTCTGTATCTCTTCCCTTGAACTTGATCAGAGAGCCCCCCAAACAATATAAGCTTTCATCATTGTTCTTGTTGATCCAGCAGAATCCGACTGTGTGACTGCTGGTATGAATCTGGCTGAGAAGGTACTACTCAATGTGGTCACAGGACATGACAAAATAAAGCGGGCGCTGGCTTGGAATCTTCTTCCATGGCTGCTCAGCTTTGGTAGTACCAGAATGTGCTGCGTGGCTGCTGAGGGCGGGGGTACGTCAACAGTCTTACTCAGTGATGAACACTGAAAATTCTAATAAAATATCTAGCCTGCAAACATCTGCTCTCTTACTTAATAGTGGAATGATTGTTATTGAGGTAACCATCTACTTTCTGATTGATTTTTAAGACCAATTCCACAGGGCTGAATTCGTGCTTGGTATTGTACACCTGGCAGAGAACCTGTGGCTGCAGTCCTCTACACTAAGGGAATACATACTATTATTATTTTGCTTACTGGGCACAGTATCAAACTGTCTTCTAAATACTTACGGTTGTACCCATAAATTAGTGGTGTTCAGCCCTTACCAGAGAAGCTTCCTTTTGCAGAGGATAACAACTGATACAGAAACTCACAATTATATATACAAGTATAGTTATATATACAAGTTATATATATAAGTTATATATACAAGTATAGGGACTATGGAGTGTTTGGTCCTGTATAGGAAATCTACATCAGAATCCCCACCTCCATAAGGTCAGGGAACATCTTGAAAAACGAGAGTGGAGAAAAGATTTTAAGAGACAGATGCTGGGAGAAAATGCTGCAGTGTCTCATCGACAGTAGATGTGAAGTAGGTGTCCTTGTGATGTCATAGCAGCCGTGATTGCCTACCCAAGTCCTGCCCAAGCCAGTGGACATTCCAACAAAATGGGGAGGAGCCCCACCCCTAGCTTAGATGCTATTGGGAAATGATGGCTGCTGAGGGAGGGGGAGCCAATTTTGTCCAAATGTGAGGCTTTCCAGGCCCAATGGATGCTGCCCCATGCGCATGAGCATGCAGGCAGCACTAACTGGACTCAGGATGCTGTTACAAATTAAAAAAGGAGAGAAGTTGGGAGGTGGGTGTGGGAAAGGTTGCCAGGGAGGAGTTGGCCTTCACTTCTCCCTGACAATCTCAAAGAAGATATAAAAAAGGTTAAAATTTACTGTAAAATGGTACATTGTTTTACACCAGCAGCAGCTGCAGAGATCTCATTCCCATGCCTGACTGCTCTACAAGGCCTCTTCAGCTGATTGCCCTACAGTGTCTAAGCTTATGTAAGTGTTCTCCCTGATCCTACCATTAAATGACTCATTACTGTGCATTACATATTTTCAAGTATATATGTAGAGGAAACTAAATTAGGTGGTAAAAATAGCTCTATACAATATAACCCCTTTGAAGGTCTGGTGGATTCCTCCATTTGGATCCATGTAAGTAGTGTTAGGAATAGACTTTGGGAGGGCTGGAGAGATGGCTCAGTGGTTAAGAGCACTGGCTGTTCTTCCAGAAGATCTGGGTTTGGGTTCCAACACATGTATGGCAATTCTTAAATATCTGTAACTGCAGTTCTAGGGGACCTGATGACCTCTTTTGGTTCCTGACATGCATGCAAATAAATACATACATATATATATAATACACACACACACACACACACACACACATACACACACACACACACATATATATATATATATATATATATATATATATGCACACACACACACACATACACTTTAGGAAGCACTTTCACAATGGTAGAAGGGCAACAAGGGATAAAACATCAGACCAGTTTTTCTAGAATTCTAGAAATGAATGTAAGACTTGCAACAACCTGAGTGGTATTTATTCAAGGAAGTCATGTCAGTCTCCATAAGAGCTCTGATCTGTGCTCGGTTTTCTTTATTTTCACCTCCCTCTCCCTATATCCATGGCAGTCTTGAAAACGGCCTCAGTGACTGTGGAAGTTTACAGCTCAGGGATGATAAGTAAACAGGTTGATCTCCTTCAAGGATCCTCCAACTCCCATTGTTATATTTCTATATTTTCTAGAAACTTCTTGAAAAGTTTCCAACTCAGGGTTTGTTCTTCCTCATTTGACTCAGTGTTCACTTTGTATAAACAGTTCTACCCATAGCCTACGGTTTTCAACAACAGCTAGAAGCAGCTATAGCAACTTACCCTTACTTTTATTTTTTCCTTTAAGAAGTTAATTTAAAATAAGTCCTAGATCCATGTGTAGGATCTAAATTTAGAAAACTCAAAAGGAAAACAGAGAAGCAGGTGTTTGTGACCTTGACTTGACTGCATGATCTTTTACATGTGGTAATAAAAATATAAGCAACTAAAGGGAAAATTATAAAATGGTTTTGATAAAAAAGTAAACCATTTTCTGTTTTGAAACAGATCATTAATGATGTGAAAAAGACAGCCCAGAGATTAGAGAAATGTTTTTTTTGTTGTTTTTTTGTTTGTTTGTTTTTTGGTTTTTTGGTTTTTTTGTTTTTTTGCATCCAGAACATGTAACTAACAGCTACAGTGTGGTGACTGACAGCTCAATTTTAAAACTGGACAGGAGTTTGAAAAGCTATTTAAAAAACAACAACAGAAAAACCCCAAAATAATAAAAGAGACATAAGTCATTCAGTATCATCAGCCCACAGAGGAGTGGACATGTAATCTACCAAACTGCCCATGTTCACTAGAAAGTCTGTAACAATTTTAAAATGAAATAGAGCCCAGGAAAATTATCACCTTGGCAAGGAAGGATATGGAGAAGTCTGCACCCTCATGCTCCGCTGGTAGATTCGGTGGAGCTGATTCGGAAATAAGTTTGGCAGTTTCTCAAATGGTTAAATGTAAAGTCATCCTATGACCAAGCTACCCTAACTATGTGTATTCTAAGAAAAGCAGAAACATATACTCTCACAAAGAGTTTTACATGGCTGATCAGAGTGGATTGTTCATAGCAAGCAGAAGCAATTCTAATGGATAGCAGAGGCACCATGAAAGAAAACATGCTTTGTCCACACAGGGAAATGTCATTCATTGGGAAAGGAATGTGTCGTGGCACATGTTCCAAAATGGATGAGCTGTAAGAAACATGCTCTGTGGAGGGAACCAGACAGCAAAGGCCACACAGTGTATGATTCCATGTATGTGAAATGTACATATCATTCACTGTGATGGAACAGAGAACGTTAGCAGCCACCAGGGGCTGAAGAAATGAGAGAGTTTCTTTTAAGATTGATGAAAATATGCCAGGTAAATGAGGGTTACCCAACACTCAAGAGGCCAAAAATACTGATTTGTGTACTTCGAAAGAGCAGGTTTTATATCTCTGAGTTATCTCCCAATAATGATACCCTACCTATAAAACAAAGGCACTCTCAGTGTAGACCCATGGGGCTGTAATTTAGTCTGACACTTACTGACTGGGATCTTGGTTAAGTTCTGCATCTGTTTCCTCATCTTAGATGAGGACAGGAATAGGAACATCAGAAAGACTGTTAAAGGATGGAGCAGGATAAACAGGCCATCGTTTGGAACAAGGGATGATGTACAGAAAGTGACCCTCCATGTTTTATTCTTTGGAGGTACGTTTGTAAGTAACCGTGAGTCCTTTCTTGAACATGCTGGTACATGCTTAGTACTAATTCCCAGTCTGCAAATGGTGGAGCTCATGGGCAACTCCTGCTGGTAGTCGTCAGAGTGAGTTGGCCAAAAATGTGGACGAGAAGATAATGCTTGAAAACAAACAGCTTGGATACAGTGTCAGAATTACTAACTTGGATGCATGGTGAGATAATTTTACAAGCCCTCCAACATCTTTAAGCAGTTCAGTCTATATTCAGGATTCTTCTTCTATACGATTTTATTTGGCATTTATTTTCAGATCACTCTTATTTCCCACAGTGATGGAAACTGAAGATGATTCAGCAGTATACAAATCCAACTCATAGGCATATACAGCACAGCTAAGCTAATGTAGAGGAGGTATGGCCAATTTTAAAAACGTGCTCGTGGTATATAGACCATCATACAGGGGGCAGTGGGCACTAGAACGATAGAAGGATGAGCCTTCGGGTGAGAGATCAGAAGACTCTGCTTTGCCAGCGCCTTGTGATGAACACTTCCAGTGCACAGAAAGATTTGCATTTGAGGTCAAAAACACAGGCAGTAACAACCGCAGTCTTTCTAGAAAGGATTGAAGAAAGGTTTATTTTTCCTTTCCTTTTTCTTGTCCTGTTTTAGATACAATGGCTAATCTATTCTTGAGATCCCTCTGTTCTGTTTCTTTCCTCCAGGGAACTGATGTGAGGCCAGTTCATGCAGACGCTCCTAGGTGTGAGTAGGCCGGCCACAGCCTGGCCCTGTGCGTGCTTGCAGCCTTCATGCCAAGCAAGTGACAGAAAACGCTGAACTATACAGGAAAGGTCTGGATGGAAGAACTGCCTACCTTATTAAAATGAAGTTATTTTTGAAGCTGGGAAGGACTCTATAACTCATTAATACTGAGGTATTACATTTGCTTATGAGAATGTAAAGGTCTTGAGATGACGAGCAACTTGCCAAGGTTATCCAGGTAATTAAAGGCAGATCAAGTCACACTGCTTTGCACAGTGTGTGTGCGTATAACGAACGATATATATATATGTATATATGTACATATATACATATATATATATGCACACACATATATATACATATATGTATATATGTCATTCATTTTATATATGTGTGTGTGTGTGTGTGTGTGTGTGTGTGTGTGTGTGTGTGATATATATATCCTCCACTTTCAGTCCATGACCACCTTCCACGAGATCAGCCTTGCTTCCTAGGGCCTAGAATGAAACTCCCTTCAGTCTCTCTGCTTCCCACTGAATTATATATATTCAGTCTGGTTAGCATTTTGCTGTTTTTCCAAAAGAAATTGTTTACATTTGCTCCACATTCTGCCTGCTGCTGAATGCATGGGAGAGGGAGAGGGAGAGAGAGAGAGAGAGAGAGAGAGAGAGAGAGAGAGAGAGAGAGAGAGAGAGAGAGAGAGAATAGTGCTTACCTGATGGGAGCTGAATTCTTATGGGGACAAGTAAAGGATAGAGTTTTGCACCCAGAGTCATCGAAGTAGACTCCCTTCAGTCCATCCAAGGGACACAGGGAAGGAAATACTTGGACCAAGCAGGAGGAAAGCCCTGTTGTGAAGTATCTCTCATGACCCTGTAAGTGCCACCATCTCTGTCTTTTAAAATTGTTTCCCTACTCCAATGTGACCTGCAAATAATGAGGTGACCAAACGCTCTCATAGGGCACAATGAAACTGTTATGTCTGCTAAGCATGGGCTGATTCTCTCTTAGAGAGGCCCTCATAGCTCCATAATCCAGCAGTGAAGTGCTAGGTCAGCCACTTCAGCAAACTGCCTGCAATGACTCACCAATATGCGAGATGCTTCACACTCTTCAGACACTCCCAAGGGTGACTATCTACCAAAGGGACCTAAGACAGCAAACAGACATAGAAGCTAAACTTCCTGTCCTTGGTGCTCCATGTCACAGCCCTTTACATGTGACTGAGCCAGAACTCTGGAAAGCCCTGCTTGTTTGCCTCCTGTTTGGGGACTCATAAACCTGGCTGGATTCTGAAAGGGGAGATGTCCTGGGTCATTGAGACCTAAATGGACAGATCAGCTTAGCACAGACCGTGAACAATGGGACCGAAGTGTGAGGAGTCAGGTGGGGTAGGATCCTTTGATGGAAGCAGCAGAGCCTACTGAGGGTAGGGCTGGGTGAGAGCCATTTCTCCTCAGAACTGCAACAGACAACTAGGCCAAGAGTGACCTCTGGGTAGTCAGCCTAGGTCCAGTAACCATTTCTATCCATGCTTGAGCCTCTGCCTAGCAATAGTTTCTCACCCCCAAGCCCCGGATAAGCCTTTCTTTCCACCACTGGCAAGCATTGCTGTAATCAGCGTCAGAGCTGCCATTAGTTGGTACAGACTGAGAACACGATACCAACACCAAACTGCCCTGGATCTTTTCACATTTTAGAACCTTTTCATACACCTAATTAGGTATCTTTGAGGTGGAACCCAAATCTTGGCTTGAACTTGACCTATGTGTCATACACATCTCACCTACATTCAGAAGGTGATTCTGCATATGTCATTGTGTTTGTGAGTCTCACATGAGAGGGTACACGGAATTATCTATATGCACACACGAAATTCCGGATTTGTGTACTATTTCTGGTTAGACATGACCAATCTGTGCTTTGTGTGGATGGTCTCCTTTAATTACTTGTCACAGTCACCCCACTAGGAAATGGTAGTTCCTGGGATGATGAGGGCCCTGAAACTCAGAGAAGTGACATCATTTCCTTAATACCAAACATCAAATAATAGCTTAACATGAAGCTTGTCATCTGTCTGTCTGTCTGTCTGTCCCTCTGTCTGTCCCCCCTCTGTCTCTTTCTGTCTCTGTCTCTCTCTCTCTCTCTCTCTCTCTCTCTCTCTCTCTCTCTGTGTGTGTGTGTGTGTGTGTGTGTGTGTGTGTGTGTGTGTGTGATGTCCACATTCTGGTTGATGTGTCCTGGAGAGCCTCCACCAACCCCTCAAGCAAGGAGAGTCCTTGACACGGTCTGGCTTCTTAGAACACACATAGTTTATAAAGCGTACCAGTGATTGTGCAGGCATGACAACTATCTGCCTTTTCTTTTAAAATACCCCCCAAGTCACAAGAGTATCAGTCATCTCAGGACACTGGGCACCCCTCTCTTCTGAGTTTCTCAAGGTACTCAGGAGGATGGCAACATATTGCCTCCCCGAGACTCCAGCTGTGCATCTAATAAAGAAGGCGATCCCAGCAGCCAGCGTTCATTAGGCACCTGCTACACTCAGCTCTGTACTGAGTGAAACAAGGATTTCTGTCATCTCTACTTTAGAAGAGGAAAGAGGCACAGAGAAACTCTGCCTTGCTCAAGGTCACACAGCTGGCCTTCAGTAGAGCCAAGACACTGAGACCTTCTGTCCCTGTCCTTGGAGTCTGGGCATGTCTCAAATTGGGGTAGCACAGACCTCTATCAGTGAGGTGCCTAGTCACCGTACATAAACTCTGCCAAGCCTCATCAGGAGAGGGCAGAATAATCCAGAGCACTGGTTACACACAGGATGTTGATGACCAGGCCAGGATCAAGGTCTTATGTGCTAGGGGGGTATCAGGAAGACTCTGAGAGAGGGAACAAAATTCAGAACAAGATGTCAGAAAGTCACTCCATGACTTTATACCAACTGTATTTAGGATTTCATTATACACTATGGCAGGTTCCTCATAGGGACCTAGGAGACTGATGCTGCCTATATAAAGGGTCTCTCTCTCTCTCTCTCTCTCTCTCTCTCTCTCTCTGTGTGTGTGTGTGTGTGTGTGTGTGTGTGTGTGTGTGTGTGTGTGTGTGTGGTCATGATGCAGAGAAAACAAAAACAAAATCCTTCTCTTTCTACCATTACCATTGACAGTAGGCTTTAGGGGCTGATGTTTTGATCTGTTTTGGCCATTCCAGACGGGCAGGGTTGTGAGCTGTAATTCCACAGGTTTAAATGGTTCTTTAAATTGCTGTTGAGTTTCCATGGGCTAGGCTTTGTCCAGCCCATGCCCTCCAGCTCCCTATCTCAACTCACTCCTTCAAACAAGAGGCTTTATATTTTATCCATAGTAACCTGCTGCTGTGAGTTGGGGCCACTGCAGCCATTTCCCCCTTTCAGCATTCTCCAGTGGCCACTCTCAGGGCCTGGTGAGTGAACGCCAATCCATGCCCACAATGCAGGGTTTCAGACGCTTCTCACCTTGACTTTCTTAGGATGCACTTGTAACTTCCCACCACCCCCAGTTGGGTGCTTTTACAACAGACAGTGCCTTAGCTTCATGACTCGTGAGGAACAACTAACTACACAGGACACAGTTTTGCCTGGGAAATCTCACCCTGTTAATGCTTGGTGACTGCTCAAATCATGTCCCAAGTTCACGCCACATATAGTTTCCTAAATGTCCCTTCATTTGGATTCAGAGGAGTTTCTCCTCATGTAAGTGTGCCACGTTGGACTGGTGGCATCTCCACAAACAACAACTTCTTCGGGCTCTTACACTCCCTATAAGATGGCCAGCTTCTGGTACTGCACTGAATGGTAAAAGATGCATGGCATTGGTGTTTGGAAGGGATGTCGCGTTTTCCTCCTCTTGATCTTTAAATGAAAGCTGGGCACATAGTCAAGGCCAGATTTAACCCTATCCTCAAAGAGTCATTCTGTATTTCAGAAGTAAAAATATGTGGGGTGAAGAATTGGAGAAGTCTATTGCCACTTTACAAGTTATGTGACCGTGATACAAATCTGTTTGGGCCTCAGCTTCCACATCTGCAATCTTGTGTCACTCATCTGATTAAAACTATTAGGGCAGGTAAGATTGTACAGACACATAAACTGGTGCATAGGGGATTTTGGGCAGATGTGAATGCTGGTTGCAATCCACATCAACCATAGCATTCATCATGTGCTATAGAGGAACCAACCATGGCATGTCCATTAGCTGTGTTTATGGCTGGCTTTAATGATTGTTCCCATACAGATCCATGATCGACTTTTATCACTAGGGCCCAAATTGTCTGCTCAATAATAGTTGCCATTCAGCACTTAAAATGAAATTGAGTGAAAATAAGATATTTATACCGATGAAACTGAAATCAATATAGAGGAGAGAGACACTTGGCAGTGTCTGCGTTGTATGTAGTACACATGGAATGACCCTCTTACTTGACACCAGCTCATTACATTGGAAGTCAAACTCACCACACCGAATCCTTGGTGAGTTTGGAGCTCACATTCCCATCTTCTTCCAGGAAGATGTCCATTTGCAGATTGGCATCATTGTCGTGGGCCGAGAAGTAATTGGTAATGACTCGTGCAGGGATTCCAAGGCATCTTAAAACTGTAGGCGACAACAATCATGTGAGACAAAACCCATATAACAAAATACAGTGAAAAATTCTTTTTTTTCTGTGGACCTTTCTTCCTCCCCAGTATGAAGAGGCTCCTTCCTCAGATGTTCCACACTGAGGAAGTGTGGCTTGTTCAGTCCCCAGAGGGTTGGAGAGAGACCATGTTGTTAGACTCTTGGGAACAACAGACAATGCCAACAAAATCATTTCTAACAGAAACCCAATAACCCCATGTTAATTGTTTAGTCCTAACCACAAGCTCATCAAAGTATCAGTGATCCAACCCCCTTAAGGGGGCATGTTCCTGGAAGCCTATCCCAAGGTAGGATTGTATAGGGCTGGTCCTCAGTGGGGCACACTACTTCTGGATGAAATTTCTCCTGCACCACTCTATGCAGGGTGACACCACTGAGTCATTTTAGTTGTTAGATAATAAATTACCTGGGTGCCTCTCTTGCCATATGCACCTATTGATTAAGCTTAATCCGAGTGCCCTTTCTGACTCCCAGGACACCAGACATCAGGGCTCATTGGAAATAATTCAGCTGACAATTTTAAGATTAATGACTTGGCTTGCTCTTTTTCCCCCCTCTCCATAGGAATAATTTAGCATTTTTTAAAACAAAGACTATCCAGCTCTTTCAACAGGACAACCTTGGATGTACAAATGTGAGTTTAATAGAAGTGTCCTGTCCTTCAAGTGGCTTGGCCTCAAGCACCAAATAACAGGGTGACAGCCACCACTGGCTTCTCCCTTCTACATTCCTCTGCAGCCTCTAGTCACTGGTATAATGACTGACACCCAGTTTCTATTTCTGGTGAATCCTATTGTGAATTGCTGGGCATTCGATCACATTATTACTGAAGGGGACTTGCTCCCATGTAAAGGCTGACTTTGTGGTACCAGCTCCTCTTACCACCAACTTTCCTTTCTGATTTGCTTCTATTGCAATCTCTCTATGGTACAGTGGAGATCTGTCCTTGCTTAATTTGCCATCAAAGCCTGTCCTCAAGCACAGAGAGCATCCTTTATGCAAATAGCACACATGGATGTAAGGTTTCAGTATTTTATCTGGTTCTAAACCCAAAGCTATTGAGGTCAGGCAGTGAAATTTCAGGTGTGTGAAGGACTGAGGCTTTTATGGTTTCCTGGAATGAGCTTAGGGAAGTGGCGTCCTCTCTGTGGTGCCTTGGCTTAAAAGTCCCAAGTATCCAGAGATGCTTTCCAACCCTTCAGCCACCAGGAAGCTCAGACTTCTGTCTGACAGGAGCAGCCTCCCAGAAGATGACTGCTCCCAGGAAATGAACAAGCCTTTAGTCCTTGAATACAGTCAAAGGGCTCAGAAAATATACTTACTCAGGCTGTGCCATAGGAAGTCACAACAAATGAAAGAAAAATGTCATTTCTGTTCAGGTGGAACAGGACTTGGTCCTCCACTGTGACATCTTTGGGTTAAAATAGGTGGGTCTCACGTTCATATTTTAAAAAAAGACAAACTGTCCTTTCCCAAGCCTATAGCCCCCAGACTCTCATTTCTTTGAAAATTTTATTTTAAAATGCTAACTAAGCAAAGCACTGTTTATTAATGAGCAGGCAGAAAGGACACTCTGACTTGAATTTAATGTTTCTGCGAGGCAGGAGGAGTGCTGTGTGAATGAAAATCATTACTGATGGCGAGGACACAGTGAAATGAATGGCCTTTTAAAATAGCCACTGAATTAACTGTAACATTGCCTGGGCTGATGAAGGCAAGTGCCATTTGGTAAAATGATACACAAGATTGAAGAGAATTATTCTGTTCCCATCTGTTTTTCTGGGCAGATGGACATTGGGTGGACTAAGTTGCGGAGGTGAAGATGCTCACCGGCTACTGATACCCAACTGACCAGGCTCCCCTGAGACTTACGGATGAAGAAGAAGATGAGATGACCTAACTATTCCTTTCATATCTAGGACAAGTTTTTAAGAACTAACAAAACATCTCATCAATAACAAATAAGTGTATTTATATAACATTTCAAGAAAGAAAAATTAGAATTTCTTTTTCCTTATTCTTTATTATTTTAGTTCTTCTTTAATCTTTAAAAGAAATGCTTAAAATGGCTCATGCTTTCCCTACTCCCGTCCTTAACCCCTCCAACCCTTCATTGCTCTAGGTGTCAGATGATGGATCATGTAGGAAGCAGTCTATCATTCTTCCCATAAGGACTCTGGAGTCAGAGACATGTGAGCATATTTGGCCCAGCACAATTTAATTATGCATTGACTACATCCCAGAATAGTCACCCATAAATTCTATAGAGCCAATGGGAGCTGTTAAGTTTCCTTGCCAGCTTATAGATAAAGTGATTTGAAGTGAAATTTCTGTTACGTTAAAAATCATTACTCTACTGGACACTTACATGTGTTAAAGACACCAGCAAAAACCCAACACTGGCCATATCGGACTGGTGTTTCCGAGCTTCTGTATTCTAGTAGAATGTCAACACTTCCTGTCCAGGCTGATGGAGGGATGCCGTAGGCATAGACATTGTCCCATGATCCAACAAGAACACCTTCATCATCCTTGGCATTCACCTATATGAGGCCATGAGAGGTGAGAAAAAAAAAGGTCACTTAGAAAATTGGTGTGGGGAAAGCTGGGGTTCTTTTACCACCGTGTGAGTCCTGCTTGGGGAAAAAAACTTCCTATTTCTGTTCAATTGATCATGTTATCACCAAGGGTAATAATGCAAGACCAGACTGTGCAAAGGGAAGTCTTATAACCAAGACTAGTTGAGTAGTTGAATGATGAGTAGGAAGTGTCTTCTCAATTTGATTTGAAAAAGATCCATACCAGGTACTTGGTTTGGCCCAGAATGACATGGGGAAGACAGGAGAAAGACTGAAAGAGGAGAAGTTAGGAGGGACTCTTTTGTCAGTAAAAGGTGAATTCAACTGACAAATGGAAAGTCAGTGATGGGAGCACTTTCACTTTTGTGATAAGTAGTGAGTGTTCATGAACTGCAAAGGTTAATACCAATTGCCAAAGGCACCATTACAAGTCAATGGGAAAATAGATTCCCATAGGCACTATAGGTTTTTTTTTTTAAGTTCACTACAGAAATACTCTTCAGGCTTAGGGGATAGTTCAGTGGATAAGAACACTTGCTGCATAAGCATAAAGACTTGAGTTCAAATCCCCAGCACCCATGTTAAAAATTGGAAATGGCCAGTATTGCGGGCGACAGAATCAGAATGACTGCAGAGTCTTGCTGGCTGCAGCTCTTTGAGATCCTTTCTCAATGGTTCAAGGAGGAGACACAGCAGGATACCTGATATCCTCCTCTGTCCTCTACCTATACATGTGTGCCTCCAATATGTATATATACAGTAATATACATATGCCGAACATACACAATACATAAAGTAAAAATATTCTTTAGAGATCGTTTAAAGTGATTGATGTACATGTATATGCATATATATTTGAGTTGGTGATTAAACCAAGGCCTTGTGCTAGGCAAGTATTTTACCATTGAATTACATCTCAGCTCCTAGTTTTATAATTATATTACCTAGGGGGTCTGGATCTTAGTAGAGATGAGACTTAAGCTGATACTAGCAATCTATAATATTTGGGAAATCCTCGATATACACTTGATACTAGAATAGAAACATCTAGTATACCTGATGTGCAGGGGCAAAGTCAGTTGATGTTTAGGAAATAAAACAACACCTGGACGATTGTATTTTTTTCCCATGGGCACTGGTGGATCTACCTCTTTGAATGGAACTTTGGTCAGTTTAATTGTGGTCAGCATCCAGGCGAGGCACAGTGGGAATTCTTTTCAAATTGGGTGCTGCCTCATAACTGGCATGACAGTGATTGTGAATACTCAGAGTGTGGTTTGTGAATCACCAGTTAATGATGTTCTCTGCACTCATCAGAAATGCATAATATCAAGCTCCTCCCATAATAGTGAGAAGACATTAGTTAGCTATCCATGCCAAATACAGGCCCAGAAGCTGTGAGATTAGCTTATGGAAGCCATAGAAGAGATATGAAAGTATGGTAAGTTTCTTTGTATCGGCAGCCCCAGCAACCTTCCAGACATTTGGCCTGCTCTCCTTGGTTGGAAAGGACTCTTATTCTGAAATGCTTCAAGAGTTCTCTGAAGGCAGAGATTAAATATGTGGAAATGTGTTCTTCTAAATTCCAGCAAGTCTGAATAAAGAAAGAGCTGGTGCTCTAAAATTATTCAATAATCAGGTCTATATTCAACAAACATGCAGGCACTGGACATTGACTATGCATAAGGTGAAGCCAAGCACATGGAAGTGCATTTTGACGTGATGATGAAGAGAGAAGCACACACAGCTAGAATGGAGGGTCAAAGGAGAGGAGAGTCGGTTGGAGGGTGGTCCTGTAGTCTGGGGTTTGGTAGCAGGCATGCCATTCAAAAAGTCATGCAAAGATGAATAACTGTGTGATGTCATGAGGTAATAGGATAAGCTTAGGAACCTTTGTATGGTTATCACATAAGTAGTCATGACTGAATGAAATGCTATTTCCACCTTTGACTCTGTGTCCAGTTAGGCTAGAATGAAGACTCCTGGTCAGTACTAAGTTAATGCATTGAAAGAAGAAGGAGGAGGAGGAGGAGGAGGAGGAGGAGGAGGAGGAGGAGGAGGAGGAGGAGAAGGAGGAAGAGGAGGAGGAGGAGGAGGAGGAGAAAGAAGGGAGAAGGGAGAAGAGAGAAGGAAGAAGGGAGAAGGGAGAAGGGAGAGGGGAGAAGGGAGAAGGGAGAAGGGAGAGAGAAGGGAGAAGGGAGAAGGAGAAGAAGAAAGGAGAAGGAGAAGGAGAAGGAGAAGGAGAAGGAGAAGGAGAAGGAGAAGGAGAAGGAGAAGGAGAAGGAGAAGGAGAAGGAGAAGGAGAAGGAGAAGAAGAAGAAGAAGAAGAAGAAGAAGAAGAAGAAGAAGAAGAAGAAGAAGAAGAAGAAGAAGAAGAAGGGAAGGAAGGAAGGAAGGAAGGAAGGAAGGAAGGAAGGAAGAAGAAGAAGAAGAAGAAGAAGAAGAAGAAGAAGAAGAAGAAGAAGAAGAAGAAGAAGAAGAAAAGCATTCAAGTTTCTTAAAGACCTCTACCAGCAAGCTCAAGGCTTTGATGTGAACTTACTTCAGCCAACTCCTCAGGCTCTATTCTTGACCAGTGCTTGTCCTTGCAGGTGAATTAAAAATCAGGAAATGTGTGCCTGCTATGTCAGAACACCGTCAGTGTCTATGATATGCCTTGGTCTTTGTGGAAAGGTGGTATGTTATCTTTGAGAAGTAAAATAGAGTTTATGTATCCCAGAGATAAAAGTCCCTAAACTGTGGCTCTGATGTATGATTTTCAGATAGATAACCATTAAATAGAAGGTTACTAATAGCTTAAAGCTGAACCCAATCAGCTAGGGAGGAGAGTAAGAAATAAATAGCCCTCTTCCCTACAGACTTTTTAATTGTTAATGCTGAGTGCTGCCCCCTTTGCTAGATAAATCACAATTCTCACTTATTAGCATTCGGCAAGATTAGCTACTGTGTTCTAATTAGAACATTGATTTCTAAGGAGCTCACAGAGCAAGATATGTCTTCAGTGACAGATGAAAAGGGTTAAAGTGAAATAGCCCCTTCTAGACAACAAAATATGCTGGAGGGGCAAGTCAAGGGCATGCTGGGGCTTTTGCTTGCTAGAGGTGGCTGTTATAGCATTATTTTGAACTCGAGTTTAGACCAGGGGCAGAATCAAATGTCATAGCCTTGAGACATTTGTGATCGAGCATACAGTTTGAACCTGGGACTACAGACCAGAATTGCTCTTTAACATAATATGGCTGCATTAAATTCCTATTCCAGAGGCTTGAGAGATAGCTCAGAGAAAAGACTACTGGCTGCTCTTCCAGAGAACACAGGGTTCAATTTCTAGCACCCTTCCAAGGAAGCTAATGCCCTCTTTTGGTTTGTGCAGGCACTGCATGCCTGTGGAGCACAAACATTGAAGCAGGCAAAAACATGTCTACACATAAAATAATTTAAAAATTAAAGTTAAATTTCCATCTCATCCTGCCTACAGAACTGGAAAGATGAAAAAGTACCCCTGAATGTTACTATCAGTAACATCAGTGGTATAAGGTCCTGCAGGAAAATCCAACACTCAGTGCCCAAAGCAGATGTCGACTCTGTGAGACACAGGGAAGCAGAGGGGCTCAGAATTCAATCTAACCACTGGTTCTTCAGAAGTCAGACTGCTGAAACAACTCAGTGTTACAGTGATTCATATCAAAAGAGGTGATATTCTCTCAACATGATATGGACAGAAAGCCTAAGAGTGTGACTTCATGGGAGAGACTTTAGTTGGTGCCAATGCTCTGCATGAAAACTGATGGAACCCTAAACAAAGGAGCAGAATGTAGCACACTAAGAAAGGTGACCCCTCTCCTCAGCTCATTTCCTTTGCTCCGATCTTGGCTCATCCATGATCCAGTCTCTCGGTGAACTTTAGAGCAAATAAAATACCAAAAGAAGAATTGTGCATAAATAACATAAGAACAGAAGAACATGAGACCTAGTAAATAGGGAGGATGGAAGAAAAGGCAATGCTCACACATAGAAGAAAACTAAGGAGCACGAAGCATTTTCTCACAATCTATGAGATCGCTGACCTAAAGGACAAATGGATGACCAAACAATATCATTTCAGAAACAAAGATGCATCATCAACTTTGAGATACAGAGTTGACAGTGTTAAAAGCAAATAAACGACATTGAGAGTGAGTTCGATAATCAAAAAATATTAATGAAAAAGGCAGACATTGTTGCAGAGATGCTAAAAGCTCCAGGGCACAGCTGATACAACGCAAAGATAAGTAGTGTCCTTAAAGTAGAGAACCCTCAAAATGAAACCAAAGTTATGACCACACCCTAGAGCCTTTGGCTTTATCAAGAGAGAATTGACTCTACACTGAGAGTCATCCATAGTCTATGGTTTGACCCAGGCCCCTAACCTAGAACTCACAATCCATTGAAATTTTAAATAAAGAAAAGATTGCTTGGTCCTCTAGACAAAAATAGAGCCACTCAGCAAAAATGGAGGGAATCAGGCTGTCTTCGGATTTCTCTCCAATACCATTCAGCGACAACAGTGTCAATTCCTATTCACACAGTCCTGAGAGATA
This sequence comes from Mus musculus, assembly GCF_000001635.26. NCBI lineage: Eukaryota > Metazoa > Chordata > Mammalia > Rodentia > Muridae > Mus > Mus musculus. Next base: position 36,951,234 of record NC_000079.6, read on the forward strand.
GGTGTCTGAAAGATGTTAGGCAGAGCCAAGCTGCACAAGAAAAAAACCAAGCAACATTAAATCTCAGTCATGAAGGATCTCAGAGAATGTACGAGTCATAAAGTCCATCAAAAATAAAGTTGAGCATCCTTCAGAACTATAGCTACAAAATGAGCTGAGAAGCTTTGAAGTGGAGGACCAAAACTGACTATACAAGAAATGAGATAAAAGAGTCGAGGAAGAAGAGAAAGAAAATTCTCAGTGTGTTGGTCTCTCATAGTTAATTGAAACCATCTAAAATTAAAATATAATTTAAGAGTACATAATTACTTTATGTCTAGTTGGTTTCATAATTTGAACTAATTTTGGGAGAATCTGTCAGGAAATATCTGTTATGAGGAGACATTTATTTGAAGTTTTCTGTTATGTACAATTCAGTAGTTTTCTTCTGCTAAAAGTAAGATTTAATATAATTAAATAGGATTTAAGTATAATTAAACAGAATTCTTAAAATAGTATGATGCCATTTGGTATAAATACAAACAAATGGATCAATGTAACACAGCAAAGAACACAAAAATAAATCCATATATATGCATAGTTGCAAAGGAAACTTTCCATACAAAAGATTTGGTTCAACAAAGACAGGTAGAGCAACTAGGTATCATATATCAGTAAGCCACACAGAACTTAAGACTCACAAGCCTGAAGAGACAACCTATGGATTGTGTGAGCATTTGAAAACCATATGTCTGATAAGGGACTGAAAGGCCAAGTAGAAATATTAAATAATGGTGGGGAGGGGAGGAGAGGAGACTCTTCACTGGAGTGGCTGTCTGCAGGTTGTTCTGGGAACTCCTTTACAGTGTTGGTGGGATGTGAATTAGCACAGCCGTTGGGTGGCAGGATGGAAGCTCCTGAAAGAATGACTACCCAGGGCATTAATCTGCTTCTGGGTATGTTTCTCAAAGTATTGACATCATTAGGTCAAAGAGACATCTCAGCTCATCTTCACTGTAGCACTGACCAGGAGAGGGGAGGCATAGACGTGACATAACTGATAGGAGACCAGATAAGGAACAGACAGCATATAGACACAAGGGAATGTTATACTTCAATGCTTCAAGTTGTTTCCCTTTTATTCTTTAAATGATTACAAATGACCTGGATTCCTTTTTGAAAGAACTGGGATGCTTTTACTTTTATTATTGCCTTTTCTCTTCTTTGCTTTCTTTTTTAACCAAAGAGAGGGCATTTATAAAAGACTCTGGAAGTAGGAATATTTATCAATCAAATCTTTTTAATTCTACAATGAAAATTTGGTTACAAATTTCTTCTTAATTATTATAGCTATGTTTTTTTGAAGTATTAGCTGAAAGGGATTAGATGATTAAAGCTCCCATCATGTGTCACATAAGGTGCCTAGTGTGGCTAATACTCCAAATTCATGACTTAGGTCTGAGGGAATAGTTAAAATGTTTTTTTTTCAACTACAGAGGGGGTGGAAGCAGTTTATAAGGGGGGAAGAGAGAGACTCAGCCATCGAAGAAGTAGACTGCCAGGAGGCTGGGCAATATGGATTTTCTGTAGCTACTTTCTCTGAGTTGAAGCATTCTTCTTTAGAGGAATGGTTCTAAGTCTTTCTAATGCTGTAACCTTTTAATACAGTTCTTCAAGTTGTGTTGACTCCTGGCCATAAAATTTTTTCATGGCTACCCTGTAACTGTAATTTTGCTACTGTTGAATAGTAATATAAATATCTGTTATTTCCAATGGTCTTAGGCAATCCCTGTGAAAGGGTTGTTTGACCCTCAAAAAGGTCCTGACCCACAGATTGAGAAACACTGCCTTAGAGAGAAGAAGAACAGGTCCTAGGATTAAAAAAAAAATCCAAGGGAACTTGAAAACTTCAGAAGCTCAAAAAGGTACAAGATTCACAAAGCCTCTCCCTCAGAGCTACCAACTGGGGCTGTGTGCAGTTCTGCAGGGATCTCTGAGGATGCAGTTTTATGAGTCCTCAGCCATGCTGGGGTGGGCTTCTTAGTGACACAGCTGCTTTTATTTACCCATGCTCTTGTGAGGAACCCTGGCAGGCCATCCTTGGTTCTGTGGGATCACAGCTGATGACTGTAGGCTGTTCTACTCTTTAGCATCATACTGGGCAGTCCTCCACTCTAGAGTAAGAATAAGCTTGCTTTCTGCGCCATTCAAAAGACAGAAAGATAACCATGAAGTTTGAGCAGATCTTAACTTCAATACCAACGAGTGAACACATTTGACAGTTTTAAGGGTCCTATTCCCTGTGGCCCAGATTTTCTAGTTTATACAGTTACAGTTTACTTTCTGTTTCTTTTTTAACACATGTAAAGGAATTTCTCTTCTCTAGTATGCATATTTTATATGGCTATGGTGACTTTTCTCTGTTATAAACCTGTTTTATTTGGCTAAATTTCATTGTTTCAAGTTATGGTCTCATAAAGGCCAGGAATGTCTAACTCTTTTAGAAAATAGTTTTATATGTCATCTTGCCAACAGTTTCTTAAACCAGTGAATATGAATTTGGGGTAACACAAACCCTCTTAAGAGCTATAAAGTTAAATTTGGGAAGGAGAGAGATTATTCCTAGTACAAACTCTTTCCAAGTTTTGTAAACCACAGATCCTCAGCTAGAACCCTGCAGTGAACAGGCTTAAGCATAATGGACCACCTGTGTCCCACATACCTAGGGTTTTGTCAATGAAACTCAATAGCAACTGTACTGACTGTTTTGAGAGTGGATCAGAGAGGGACAAGTGTTGATGTGGGGGCCACAGCATTATCTGTTCTTGACAACAACTGTTTCCTTTCTCATGTATACATTTAGATTCAATGACTATCCCCAAAAAGCAAGTGTAGAAAATAGACTCTGAAGGCCCATTTATCTGGGTATTTATCTGGGTATAGGTCTTTTTTTTTTTTTTTTTTTTTTTTGCAAGTTACATGGTAAGGTGAGAGGGGAGATGAGCTGAAGATGAAGTTCTTAAAAGATTATCCATGTGCAGGCAACCCAGAAAATATACCCAAGAATGAAGAAATAGAGTTGCAGGAATTCTATTTCCCTTTGCCTGGCTCCTTCACCTTGGTCCTCTTTGGGTTTTTATGGCACTTACAAATGCCACAGTTGACATTTTATCTGAAGGAAAAGAAACCCAAGCGCCATCTTGGATTTCACAGTTAGGATGGGATGATGGGGAACAGGGGGCTAATTAGCTGTTTTCTGCCTGGGTGTGGCTAAAATGTTGAATAGACTTCCTGCAATGCCCTTTCCCACTGGACACCTTGATTTCATTACCAAGTATGCTTATTGTTAGTGTAAAAGCCAGCTGGTTTCATGGGAAATCTTTTCCCTGTCACTGTGGTGGTCTTTCTCTACTCACATGGTGTCCTTTGCTTTACATGGCTCTCATGTTTGCCACAAGGTGTCCTGTTATTGGTCATATCATCTTTGTTCCCATTACCAGATTTCCTCTTGCAAAAGAAGGAAAGTCAACTTGACTTTGCATTCCCAGGGCTACTACCAAGTGACACTAAGGGAGTTCTGCTGGGTGGATGGATGTGACATTACCCACAAGGGTTTAACATGTCCTTGAGGACCCAGAAGGTATAGGAACTCCACAGGAAGACCAACAGAGTCAACTAACCTGTACTCCTGAGGCTCTCAGAGTTTAAACTACCAACCAAAGAACATACATGGGTTGGACCTAGGCCCCCCTGCACATATGCAGCAGATGTGCAGCTTGGTCTTCATGGGTCCTAAACAACTGGAACAGGGGCTGTCCAAAAGCTGTTGCCTGTACGTGGGAGCTGTTCTGCTCGCTGGGATGCCTTGGTTGGTTTTAGTGGGAAAGGAAGCACCTAGCCTTGAAGAGACTGGGCGGGGGAATACCCAAGGGTGTCAAGGTGGGGGAATACCCAGAGAACCTCCACCCCCTCAGATGAGAAGAAGAGGTGGGAGGGGGTGGTTGGAAAGGGGGCAGTAAGTGGGGATGTAAAGTGAAAAAGTACAAACAAAAATGGTGTAACATTTCCTTTCTATACCAAGACCCAATGTCATTTTGAAGTAGACAGATTTCTAAAACTGTACAAAAGATCAAGAATGACCAAAACAATACTGACAGAGAGCAAGATGAGGAGTTCTTGATCTGATGATTTGCTATAGCAACTTGATAACTAACACTGCTGTTCTAGAATAAGGAAGGACAAATGAGAGTCTACGGTTGCTCCAGCCTCATCTGGTCATTCCATTTCTAACCAAGCCACCACATCAATGAGAGGCTTAAACAAAGGATAGCATTTTCAGTAGTGTTTTTGGAGAAAAAAAGTAGATAAATTTGTGGGTTATCAAAATCTTTGATCTTACTTCACACCAATTGAAAGACCTCAAAATGGATTATAGATCCACATTTAAAAGCCCAAGTTGTATTTCAAAAGAGACGTGGGGCAATATATTTATGTCTTGAAAAAATCCACATGTGGTCTAGACAGAACTATTTCCTTAAAGCTGGCAGTGTGTCCAGGTGGTAGGGCACTTATATAACACTCCTAAGTCCTAAATGAGATCCACAGTACCACAAAACCAAACATAAATACATTAAAATTGAACTTTAAACATTTAAAAAAAGTTCTTAAGAATGACCTGAATTTACTGTCTGACACCCACATAAAAGCTGAGAACTAACTCCATGCATGACCACAGTGCATGCCTCCTGCCTTCCACATCTTTCCCTGCATCTCCTCTCTCTCTCTCTCTCTCTCTCTCTCTCTCTCTCTCTCTCTCTCTCTCTCTCTCTCTCACACACACACACACACACACACACACACGCACACACACACACACAGCAAAGTATAGAGTATAGTCTGGTGGGAAATAACCTCTATGAGTATCTAAGAAAAGGAGTGGTTTCAGAGCATATACACAACAACTCCATCTCTGTAATTATAACACAACCCATCAGGCAAACAGCCATTGACTTGGGAAGACATTGCACTGAAAGAGGTATATGAATGGCCAGAAGTGTATGGAAAAGTGCGCAGCCTCACTGCTCATCAGAGAAAATAAAATTAAAACAGCAAGTGGATGCAGCTATGTTCCACACACTAGGTTTGACAAATCACCAAGCACAGAAAAACCTGCAAGAAAAGTAGACTGTCATGAGTTTCTGGAGGAATGTGAAACGTATGACTATTATGTCTGACTAGCCCTGTGGATGTTGCTGAGAGAGAACTGCTGGTAATATCCCGCTCAGCTGTGGGCCTTGTGTGTAAGGGTGCTAACTAGACAGGCAAGATGTGCCCACAGGTGCCACAGTCCCAGGCCTGTTATGGGGTAATGGACCATTTTCTGATTGGATTTATGTCTGCTACACAGAAGGGAATTCATGACTGGTACTGTAAGTCTGGTCAAATGCTCATTCCTAACCTAGAATCCATCTCCAATTGATAACTGCTGGCAAAGACAAAACTTCCTTCTTCTCCAATGGAGTCTCACTGGGCAACGAACTACATTTAAGGGCAGTTTCCATGCCCAGTAGTAGATGGCCAACACAAACTGATATCGATGATACTTTTGGAGGTATTTTTTTGTCTCATGAGACTTTGCCTAGACATTTTCCCCTTTACCTTACAAATCTTTCACTTTTATATCTTATTTTATGCAAATTTTGTGTGTGCAAATGTGTATGTGTGTGCCAGTGTCTATATGTGTGTTTCATGCTTTTTTTTGGTTCTTTTTTTCTGTTGATTTGTTTGTTTTTTCATATTCTTATTTTATTTTACTATTGTTGTGGTTGTTATTGTTAGTTAGATGCCTGAGAGAGAAAAATGATGTGAATTTGGATGGATAGGAAAGTGGGAAGGAAAGTGGGAAAAGATCTGGGCAGTGCTGGAGGAGGGTAAACCATAATCAAAATACAGTGGATTAAACAAACAAACAAGAACCTATTTTCAATTAAAAGGTATTCCCATGGCTGTGGAGCTCACTGGTGCTAATGGGGAAGCTGCTACTGCTGTTTTGCTAAATGTATATGGTGTGCCTGTCACATTACCATCTATAGATAACTGTGCACACCTATAGAACAGTGTTGTCTGCTTTAGTCGGGGAAGCTTCTCTGTGCAGTGGTCAATGATGACCACAGAGAATCATAACTGGGCAGAAGTCCCGAGAATAAATGGATGTTGTATGTTCAGCCCCAAATGGAACATTTCTATTGTTTCCAAGGCTCTGAGAACCTTAGGAAAGAATGGGTGGAAAGTGTAAGAGCCAGAAGAAGGCAGGGCTGGTGGGTGAACAGACTTCCAGGCACAGTATGCCCATTATACCATTGAACTCATGGCTGCTGTAATCACCTGTACACGCTCTCCATAAGAGTGGGACTGCCAACATCTTGTCGAGGAATGGGCAGGGCCTTATGGGGTCCTACCTCTTCCTGAGGATTTCCACACAGACAATGGTTGAGGAGAGAGACTTTTATTCTCCTGTGATATAGCTGCTGATAAGACACACATGCTTCTACCCTCTCCCTTGTAAACAACCTCAATGACACATCCTGCATCACCTGCACAGAAAGACATGAGCCTAGAAGGGGAGCTACTTGGAAAGAGGAAAGGAATTAGTGGAAGTTGGGAGGATAAGAGAAGGTAGTGTGGATGAATATGATAAAACTGTACCATATATATGTAGGAAGATGTGAGATAGAACCCACTATTGCATATAATCAATATATGCTAGCAAAAAACATTGAAAAGGCCTATTTTGAATGCTCATAGCAGCTGCATAATGATCCAAAAGGGGAATCATCTAGAAGGTCCATCAATAGGCAAATGGGTAGATGAGTTGCAATGCACGAAACAAAATTCTGTTCCTAAAGATAAAGACTTATGCAACAATTCATGGAGTGAATGAAGCCAGTCTTACTCCATCTTTATGAACCTATTCCTGTGAGGTTCCAGAGGAGGTGTATCGAATCCAGTGCAGCAGTCCTTGGGGTGCAGGCCAACCAGGAGAAAGGCAAAAGAAGTTCTGGAAACATCTATATTTTGCTAGGACTGAGTATGATTCTCATCAAAATCCACACATTATATTTATACATTTGATAGCAATGCTTTTTACTGTATATAATTCATTAATCTAAAAATATAACTAACTCTAACTTATACAACTCTATAATGAAAGACTTAACTGACCTGTTATAACCAGTGTGTGTGTGTGTGTGTGTGTGTGTGAGAGAGAGAGAGAGAGAGAGAGAGAGAGAAAGATGTGTGTACACTCTGATAAGGGTAAATACTTAGAGTTACTTTTCATAGTAACCATTACACTACTACAGGACATTCTTAGCTCCTGTGTTAGTAACTGAGGACTGTGGCTTGGCCACACTGTTTCTTACTAACCATGTGTGAAATTACTTAATGAGGATAAAGATGGAAACTGAGTTCTAGCTCCCAGTGTCTTCTTTTCCATCACTGTATCCCTACTGTGTGTTATGGAGCTTGTTGGTGTACATCACTTGTTCTCAGCCTTCCTAATGCTGAGACCCTTTAATACAGTTCCTCATGTTGTGGTGACCCTGCCCCCCCAGTCATCAACTTATTTCATTGTTACTTCATAACTGTAATGTTTGCCTCTGTTATGAATCATAATGCAAATATCCAATATGCAGTTGCCAAAGGGGTCGTGACCCACAGGTGGTGAACCACTGGTGTAGAACAAGTTGTCAAAAAAGATTCGAACAAAAGGGGTGGATGTAAAAGGGGAAATATAAAGAAGACAGAAAAGGAGACAGAAAGGAAAGAAGATGAAAAGGAAATAAAAAAGGCAGAAAGTATCTGTCCCAAGAGACCCCTAGGCTATGCTACACTGTAGCCATCTGTCCTGGAGATGTTGGTCCCAGGAGAAGAGAACAGCTCGGTCTGCACAGCTTGGAGGGAGTGCTGCAAAGCAAGCTCCCGTGCTTTAGAAATAGCCTGTGTGATTACAAAATAGATGCTGTGTTGAAACTCATTCCAGGAAGCAATTCGGGGGAAGCAGACATTTAGATTGACTATGATTATCACATTGGAGAGATAGCTTGTAATAAATGTCTGTTTTTCTCCAAAAATATGGGACAAACAGGCATAAGAAATGTAACCTTGATAATTGAGAAGCCAAGCTGTTTGCCCACAAATGGAAACTTCATTACATTGCTGGCTTTTACCTCGAGGGAAAAAAATGAAGTCTGAACAGTTCACTGTCCCTCTTTGCCCCCACCTGAATTGACTCAGAATGAGAGGGTGACAGGAATTATATTTTTACTCCCAAGAAGAAGACAGGATGAGGATGCATCCAGGGATGTATAACATCCTGTTTGCATCGGTGGGGTCAGGCAGCCAGAAATCCACTTCTAGTTCTGTGACCTTGGATAAGGTCAACTGACTTTCTGATTCCCAGACCCACTCCATCTGCACATTGCTTATTTAAGGAATAGACATATTGTCTTACAGGTGGCTCTGCAGATAACTTCTGCTAGATAAAAATTGTACTTTTCCTTGCTTTCTGATTGATGTGTCATTGTTAAAAATCTTCAATAAACAGAAATGAAAATGTCCAGCAATGAGAGACTCATGGTGCTTGGTAGGGAATGGATCTGTCCTGATCTGGCTGAATCACCCAAACTTCCCTGGTCATTCTGGATCCACTGGTACCTTCTACCTTTAGGAAAACCTTGACTTCAGCTTCCATTCTAATTTAGAATCTCACCATGTTGGATTGCTATAAAGTTCTTCATTCATGTCATTTAATAGGTTCTCCAACATGTGTCTCATGGGTGTGTCGACTGATTTGGTTGTGTCCTTACTGTAGGGATTCAGAAACTACCAGTGAGCTTGCAATTTCCAGCCATTTCCAAATGAAGAATGCCTTTTCTGATGTGTGTGCGTGAACCATGGACGTAGATTACAGCAATGGAGATAAAAGCTGATAGCTTTGAAGGCAGAGTACTCTGAACAGGGTCTCATCTTCCAGGACCCTTTATCTAGCAATGGCCAAGAGACTGGGAATTTGCAAATAAATAGTGAATGGTGGAGACATGATTCTTACAACATACCAATGGAAGCTTTATCCCCCCCCTGCCCCCGCCCCCCCCGAGATGGTAAGGACTCACATCCCTGCTCATGCACAGACAGTCTGCTAATAATTTCCTCTATCACCATAGGGAATACTGACCAGAAACTATACAAATGAGGTACAAGAATGGGGGAAATAGCCACTTTTACCTTATCATGCTTTTTAGTAAGTGCATGTTTAAGAAATAAGGAATAGAGGAAGAGCTGTACAAAAGCTCTTTGGTGGTAGAAGGTGGAGGGCAATGACCACAGTCTCTGTAGTCTAAGACAGGGGCTTTTGTATGCTTTACAGACCAAAGAGAAATTTGGGTCTTTCCTTGTACCAATCTAAAATTTCAAACTTAGAAATTCACATTTCAAATCTCAAAATATTAGGGGCTATATCATGGCTGATTGTATGGCCAGAGAATAGATTTTGTGCATCAATTTCTGACTTCCAGGCTTATTTGGAATGGGCAGGTGTGGGATCCCTACATTGAGCAAATCTTAAAATGTAACCTGGATATTTGTAATTGAGGTTTATTGCATAAAAATGTAAAACGTTTCCTCAACATCACATCATCATTCAAGACAGGCAAGGAACCAACCAAAAGAAAGAAAGAAAGAAAGAAAGAAAGAAAGAAAGAAAGAAAGGAAAACACAAAACAAAACACCATCCCCTGTGGAGTTGCTTGGCAACATGACCAAGTAGTGATGATGTAACTGTGTCTTTATCACAGATGGAAAAATATTCTATGAATTGAAGAGTAAAGGAGGAGAAAGATGGGCTAGGTGAGAAAGTCTTTATTTTCAGTTGATCTTGACAATGGCAGGGGACTTGAGGATCAGTAGCTGCAACGCTGTTGTCTCAAAGGTCCGAGGAACCCGAGGCCTGCCTGCAGCATGGTCACTTTGATTTACTAGCTGTAGTTCCAACTTTTTTTTTAAATGGCACTAAAGACTGCACAGACCATCGATTGGTGGAAAAAGTTCAATCTTGAGTTAATTCCCTAAAGGCATAGTCAGAGCAAGGCATTAATGGGGATTAATGATGGCATCGTAGCTCGATATTAGCAAAAGACCATGGTTAAAAATAAATGTGCACACCTCAAGGGAGGCTGGGCCGTCTGGACTGATGGAGGTGTGAAGCCCTGGAATTCAAAATATGTAACTTTGCTGATATTTATCTCTTTTTTTATCTTCTCAAATCGCTCATCAATTTAGCTTAAAAAAACATAATTGAATCAAAATATAGGGTCCTGGGATCAAGGGGCTATAAATGTTGAGACATCATGGGACAACTATTAGTTGGGCAACCTAATGTTGTCTGACTTGTAAAACAAGTGGCCCCAGAGGAATATATTTCAGTGCCCCTCTCCACCTATATTTCCCTCCAGTGCACTTTGTACCCAGTAATCTGCATAGAAGACTCACTGTGGATAAAGACTTTCTGTGAATAACAGCAGGGCTACTTGTCAACTACTCCCATTATCCTTTGATCCAATAGCTCGATACTCTGCATAGGCCCAGATAAGTGTGCAGTTAAACTGAAGAGGTTTTGTTGTTCTTGCTGTTGTTGCTCCCATATGATCCTATGCTTATTTCCATCAGAAAATTTTCTGTGTTGCATCGGACTTTCTATTTCTATGTCAGTCTTTTTCATGACATTATAAGCTCTGTGAGGGCAAGAACTCTGTTTGGTTTACCACCATACTCAATGACCAGATACTTGCTGAATAAATGAGTTGAGATTTACCAGTATCAGTAGCATCACTACATTACTGTCACTATTACCACCATTCCCACCACCATTCCTACTGTCCCCACAATGACCCTCATTATCACCATCACTATTGCCACGGTCACTACCATTAACACATCTGCACCACTACTACCCTCATCCTCACCTTACATCCCCTTACCAACCATCCCCGTTTCTATAAGCACTACTACTACCACATCACCATTGTCACCACCATGATATCATTGCCACCATTACATCATTGCCACCACCACTACCATCACCACTATTCCCATCCTCTGCACAATCATCCTCAACATTATTGTTGCTATTACCTTAAGGTCTATCACTATAATGTCACCATAAATATCAACATCACCACCATGGTTACCACTACTGTTACCCTAAGCACACTCACCCTCACTGTCACTATTTCCATGACCGTCACCGCATCACGACCAATACCACCCTTGACTCATCATGGTCATCACTATTACCATCACCACCATCACTAACACCATAATCACTGTCACTACCACTGTAACCACTATCACTGCCACATATTACCAACACTATTGCTGTCATCATTGCTATTGTGTCTCTAGTACCACAGCACATTTGGCATCTAATTCTCTTGGGGACCTCTTTCCCATTGTCCCCATATTCAGATGTTCTAACTCATGCCTTTCTTCACTTATCTCCTTTCTTGAAATCCATTTATTCTTAGGGATTTGTTCTTTTCTAGGTGACAGCCACACAATTTGATACAGTAATTGTGCTGTTGGCAATAATATGCTGGCAGAGATGCTCTGAAGCAATATGTTTTGAGAGAAAGGACAGTGCCTGGTTCCAGCTCAGCTACTTATTTCCCACATGACCTTGAATGAATGACATCACTTCCAAAGGCTTCTGCTGTCTCATCTCAAAGACCCCTGGAGAGTCTTCTAGACCCTGTGAGATGATTTTGATGTAGATTTTCTATAAACAAAGATGATGTGTGTGTAGGCAGGGCATTTAGGACTTGAATGATGACTAAGCAGACAGGTATTTGCAGTAAGAGAGGCCACTGCAGCAGCAGTAGCTGCATCCCCTGGGGAAGGTGCCAGAGCCAATCAGTCATGGATTAGAAGCTGGCTTGACAGGCAAACACCAGCAGTAAGGACAAGCTATTGTCACAATGGTCTCCTCATTCCAGGACTGCTCTGTTCTTTCCACAACCCATCACAGCACAAATGTTTTTATTGTTAGGGTCTCAGAGACCTTTGGGGTTTTAGAATCCATGTCCTCTGGGGTCTTAGAGCCTATGTCCTTGGGGTCTCAGAGCCTGTATCCAGATGCTTCATTGAAACATAGAGCTGCAACTGAATGCCAGGTGAGTGAGCTATCTTTTCATATGGTCCAGCTCATCCTTAACTTTTCCCCAATCTTCCCATCAAGTCTCTTGGAGGGCACTGTCATACCAGAAACAAGGACAACAATGGCTTTGAAAGGGAGGAAGTGTAACTTGGAACAAATTCTTTGTCTAATTTCCTGTTTTCCCTCTTTTCTCTCTTAAAAGAATCTACAATATAACTTAGTAAAACGTAGCATTCATTACTTAGGTGATTTTAAATTAAACTTCATCCATGTGTGACCATAACATTTCAGGCTCAGTCAGCAAGATTATAGGAGTTTAGGTTGTTCTTTCCTTTGGGAAAGACCAGTGTCTCTTGACTTCCAGATACTTATCAATTCTCCCTGTGTTCTCATCAAAGGGAAGCAATAGCAAATAAAAATAACAGGAGCAGATACTGAATATATAAAAAAAAATAAGAAAATGTTCATTAGAAGAACAAAATAGATCTTGCTAACAGTGTTTGTTTGGTCATTTGAATATGCTTGGCCCATGGGAAGTGACACTATTAGGAGGTGTGGCCTTGTTGAAGTAGGTGTGGCCATTGGAGAAAGTGAGTCACTATGAAAGTGGGTGTCAAGTCCTATGCTTAAGCTCCACCCAGGGTGGAAGATAGTCTTCTCCCAGCTGCTTTCAGGTCAAGGTGTAAACTCTGAACTGTCCAGTGCAATGTCTGCCTGGATGCTGCCATGTTTCCTGCCATGATGATAATGGACTGAATCTCTGAAACTGTAAGCCAGCCCCTATTAAATGTTTTCCTTTGTAAGAGTTGTCATCGTCATGGTGTCTCTTCACAGAAATAAAGCCCTTACTAAGGCACATGGGAATTTCAGGTGTTTGGCTAAAGAGAGAAAGCTTCATTTGAAAAAGGAAGAGAAGTATGTCCTGGAATTAAGTGCTCTTCCCTGATTCACATGGCTAACGGCAGAACCAGAGCCAGGACTCTGTCTCCTGATACAGCTACAGGCCCTCCTATGCAAAACAATTTCCCTGGTCTCTTCAGCAAAGCATGGAAAACAGAATTGAACGAAGCCTATTATGCAGGCAAGAAGAAGGTGTTACCTCCATTTTATAGGTAGGAAAACTGAGCACAGACTCCATCTTTGTTAGGGGGATTTATACACCAAGGAACATTTGGCCATATCTGGAGACATTCTTCAATGTTTCAGCTGGCATATTATGGTGTGTTCATGGAATTTTTGAATAGAGGCTCAGGGATGCTGTTGGGCAATATATTGCACACACTATCAGTACAGCAGCCATCTGAGGGTGGATAGACTGTACCACAAAGATTTTCATCAGAAAGTTGTCTGAAAAGCCAAACTCATTATTTATCTTATCATTTGAAAGCTTGTTATCACTTCTGTGTTCCTATAGCCTCATACATAGCCATTTTCCTGCCATCTCCTTGCCAATCTATGTGCCATGACCACAGAAAGCCAGTTTGTCTTTGGGGCTCCAGTCATGCACTCCTGTGCTATATTGATGCCTGTTTTACTTTCTTCAAGTGTCCAGCCAGAGCTAGGCTGCTTCTCCTCATGGTTTCCAGGAGCAGCTGCATCAGGAAGCTTCTGCGTGCAGTGACTCCATTGTGTATGAAATGGAATTCATATATAGTTTGTGTGGTCCTCTGGAAGAGTTTGCAGGCCATATGCATCCCCTGGAATCTATGCATAGAATCTGTGGTCCTCTGGAAGGGTTTGCAGATCATATGCATCTTCTGGAATCCATGCACAGTCTGTGTGGCCCTCCTGAAATGTTTACCCATCTCATGCACCTCTGTTCTAGCGCATCTGTTCAGTGGCAGGGATGAGATGCATTGGAAATGGACACGAAGCTATCAGAGGTTGGGGGCCAGCTCAGGAGAACAACATGGCCATCTAACTGTGAAGTCTGATTTTGGCTGGATTCGTCCAGCTTCAAATATGTCCTTGTTGTAGCTTCCAAATGCATCTTTTCATATCTTAAGAAAAATCTTTAACTGGGAAATAAGAAGATCTGCTCCCTTTACATATACCTTTGTTCTTTACTTAACTTTATGCTGAAATCCCACTGTGTGTTTCCAGTGATCATGTAGGGTCTGTCTATATGATCAGAAAATTGTTTTTCTATGCATCACCATCTTAGCCAGTTCTGGAGGCTCCTTGTTTTAGCTTTATAAATCACTACAGCTGAACAGATTTTGGAAAGACTCACAAAAGCTATTTTGAGGATTAAAGGGGATAACAGGGGTGAAGAGGTTTTCTCAACTATCGAACTTTCTATACTGTGAAGAGTGGCATGGGGAACTAAGGGGAAGTGGAGCTACCACTTCAAATTGCTCAGAGCAGTACCTATCTCCTTTAACACCCAAGGTCATCCCTTCCAGAAAACAAACCAAACCTCAACCACATTATTCTCTATGCAGATTTTATCTCCCTGGTACCAGGCTGTGTAACCGTGATGATCATTTTCCAAATTAGAACTTTAGAGAGAGAGGCTCTTTAGAGCTAATGCCATTTTGAGGCAATTTAAATTGGTGTTATGCCTGGTCAGAGGCAGCCACAGACAGTGTGGGTTAGATTGTCTCCTTTTGCTTTCCTCTGTGCTGCTTTGGATTGGCTTGTGATTTCTGCATTTGGTGGAAGTATGCACAGTGAGTGTGTAAGGCCAGGTTGAAGACTGTGTTATTTTAGAATGAATAAGAGGGAGACAGTTCATATCTTATCACTCCTTCTTCTTGCTTCTCTTCACTGCAACATGTCATGGTTGCTTCTAAGGGGAACTAAAAAGAATTAAAAATTAAGAAAAAAAAGAAGGGTGGCTTCTTTTCCATGTAGAAAACTGATCTGGTATGTGTTGTACAAAGATGACCTCCAGATATTGCCAAAGGCTTTAGGACTAAATTATCTTTTCATCACACCATGCAAATAACATGAGAAAACAAAACTTTTTTATTTTATGCATCTAAATACACATGTTTATTATTTGGGGGTCAGAGGTTGAATGCTCCTTCCCCAGGGCTTCATACATGTTAAGGAGACCCTCTAAGCTTTTACCGCTAAGCTGTGCCTCCAGCCCCAAGCTGTCCTTAGATGTTAGGTTTTGCTTTCATGTTGTAAGACCCAGCACATCTTAAATTTCCATGTAACTCAGTTCTTAATAAAGTCAGAGTCTCTATTTTTAGCACCTAGTCAGAATATACATACTATATCTTTCCTGGCCATGTAATTATGTGTCAACAAAACTGATTTTGTTTGACTCAAAAGATTCACAAAACAAAATTGAAGATAAAATTCTTCCAGGGAGAATTTTTTTTTTAGAAGATGTAAAGGCATTGGCAATATAACGATGTTCTCCATTCAATCTTCCTATGAGATAAATGTGGCCTACCATAACTGAGTAATACTGTGCACCTGGACCAGACTTGATGCTCATTATGTACCAATGATTGTCTGAGTGCGAGGGATACAGTACAGCTTAGGACCAGGTAGTCCTTTAGTTAACTTCCTAACCTGATCCCTGCATTCTTGCAGATGTCTTGGGGTCCCCTACAGTGAGTCATGCGAAAGGGAGAATGCATTCACAGGTGGAGTCGGTGGACCTAGGTTCTGGCAAAAGCTTTATCACTGACAAGCTCTCACCATCCTGTTTTCTTGCTTGTGTAAGTGATGGAAGTGACGACTAGCCGCTCACTTATCTTACAATATTTCCAGGGAGAAACCAACATCCACATCATAAGAGGTAAGGTTCTGCAGTGTGGTCCCGTTGCAAAGAAACTAGGGTTTTACTGAGTGTTTATTTCTTCATACCAGATTCATTTTTGTTATTTGTATACATGTTTTGGGGTGCTGTACACATGAGTACAGATGCTCTTGGGGGCTGGCAGAGGGCATCAGATCCCCTGGAGCTCAGGTTACAGTCACTTGTAGGCTTCCTGATGTAGTGTTGGGAATTGAACTTGGTATATACACTCTATATTGAATCAACTCTCCAGCCTTAGCCATTTATTTCCTTAATGTTTCCACAAGCGTAAACATGGAGAAAAGTCATGTCTGAGGTAGCAATCTGTATCCTGTGTTTGACTGGTTGGTCATCTGATTACAGTCATTAACATTTTTGTTGTGATCATTTCTTAATCTCCAGACAAGAGATTCTTAGATGCTCAGGGGTTGTCAAGATGGCTCAGTGGGTAAAGGCACCTGACACAAAGCCAGACAATCTGAGTTCAATCCCCTGGTCACATACGATGGTCAAGGAGAACTGATCCCCCACAGGTTATCCTCTGAGGTCATACACATGTGTGAGATCACACATACACACACACATAAAATAAATATATACAACATGATAAAAAGATTGCATATTTAGTTGTTTAATGATATCCATTATCTTCTGTGAAGCAGAGCCACATATAGCTTTGAGTGAAAATTTTCATTTTGTAGCATATGGGAAAGAAAGAATTCAAGGCCAACCAGGCACCCTGAACTCAAACCTAACACATCTTTCTGTGAACTAACTTCTATTCTGACACCAATGGCTCCCACACTAGATTTAGTCATCAGCACTGCCTCTTACCATTGCTGATCCAACTCGGCTGACTTTGATGGGGTTGCCTCTGCCAGAAAGGTCCATCTCAGCTTTGTCCATCACATACAAGCAAGTATCCAGGATGCCGTCTTCGAACTGTTTGGGAGATAACAATGAGAGACTATTTAATCTCCACTTAACAAAACAAGATGAGCTGAGTCCAAAAATAAGATGTCACCACAGCCTACTGCTTAGAAATGTGGAGGGACCACCTGTAACTTTTAGCATGAACTATTGAAGAGAAGGAAAGAATGCATCCTTTTCTTTTTTTTCTTAACTTTTCAGTAAAGGAGAAACATAAAGGAAGCCAGAAATCTGAACAGAACCAATAGAGAGCCAATGTACTCAAAAACCACACACTGACTCAAGAGTCTTTAGAACACTCTACAAGTTCATTAAGATCCTTGCAACAGTGCTGGAGAGATAGCTCAGCGGTTAAGAGCACTGACTGCTCTTCCATTGGTACTGAGTTCAATTCCCAGTAACCACATGGTGGCTCACAACCATCTGTAATGGGATCCAATGCCCTCTTCTGGTGTGTCTGAAGACAGCTACAGTGTACTCACATACATAAAATAAATAAATCTTAAAAAAAAAATCCTTCCAACAGATGGATGCATTGCCCAGAACACAGTGATTTTTCAGAGTCACTTGGAAGTCTTAGGGCTCAAAAGCAACTCAAGTTTCTATTTTCTCTTATTATTATTATTTCTTTTGTTTAAGATGGCTGTCTGTTTCCTAATGAGAGACTGTAAGAAGGAATGTGGATTTGGTTGGGTGAGGAGGAGGGGAGGATCTGGGAAGGGTTGGGGGAGAGGAAGCCACAATCAGAATATATCATGTGAAGAAAAATCTATTCTCAATTTAAAAAATAAAAGACTGTAAATGACTGTCAGGTGTGCCACTGGAAGGCACTCCAGCTCATTTTCTTGTACGTGAAACAGGAAAAGACCTCATGTAGTGAAAGTTCTTGATACCCTGCTTTGAGACAAGGTGATTTCTAGAGCCTGGGAGGGCATTTTAGAGAAGCATTTTAGTATGTGGTAGAGTGCGGGGGGGTGGGGGGTGGGAATGGGGCTGGGAGCTAGTTCAATTTTCTTGGAAAGGATCACTCCTCACAGGTGCTTCTAGAATTGTCTTAAAAGAGAATAAAAGCCAAATTAAAAAAAAAAAAGACAGATGAGGACATTTTAGCTCCACTATACTACAAATATAGTAGAAGATTCCTTTCAATATAGAAACATTGGAACATTATCCACCCAAGTATTATGACAGAAACTACAATCTTAATGGCTAATTACTATGTAATTGCTTATTAAATCTAGCTAGAGTACTGAATATGGTGTATCCTAGAGAGCTGGGATATACAAAATAATATGTAATTTAGGCACGCAAATAATTATGTTCATGGATATATACATAACACATTATTTTTGGGTCTCACCTAACAGCCTATCTCAATTGGGTTAGCCAGTAACCACAGCATTAATGGCACCATCAGAGAAATTATTGTTTCCCTGCATCTCAGCAAACAAGGAGCTTGTTGTGTTATTTTGTCAGAATGATCTAAGGTGATGGCCTTGTTGAATAATGACACAGAGTCTTTTTTTTTTTTTCCTTACTCAAAGTCACGCTTGCCAAGTCTAACCTGACTGTGCTGGGATGCCATTCTAATTTTTCTTGATTCCTTTTTGATGACTTTCCCCTTTACTAGCTACCTAGACAGCATCACATTAGGATCACAAATGGCCTCACACCTGGTGTAGTTTGGGAATGATTCGGGTCTTCAGAAGAGTGACACTGAGTTGATAGACCCTTTAGGAGTGGCTGGTGCGAGCTACTGAAGTCACAGGAGCACTGACTTGCCTTGAGAAGGGAAGAATGCAGTCTCCAGAAGTGAATTGCTTCTCTCCAGAGCTGTTGTTATACAACAAGGCTAGCCTATATGCTTGGCCTGTTATGTGCATGGTTAGTTCCTCCTTTCTTTCTTGATTAAGTTGTAATGACATTAAGGGGATCTTTGCAAAGGTTGACCAGATCCAACTGCCCAATCTGGGACTTTAAGCTTCCAAAACAATGAGGTACATAAACCCCTTTCTTTGATCAAGAATCCAGCCTTAGTTTTTCTTTTATAGCAACAGAAAACAAAGGCAGCACCTAAAGGCTAGGTCATGGGGACTTGAGGCAAGGGTAACCAACAATCGATAATAAAGGTGGCATGTCACTTAGAAAGAGGTAGGATGGTGACTAGAGGGTCAGACATGAATTAAAAAAACAAATCAAGTCCCATAGACTATATTTTCACAGGACATCAGAGATGCAGATGGGCAAGCCCAAATACAGAATGTAATTCTTAGGGGCCAGGGTGAAGCTAGTCCCTAAACTGTGCATGGTGATAAAAGTTCCTGATGGGATTGACAGTTATACTGCGAGAGGGAGACAGGGAGATTCCATATGAGCTTCAGTTGCCAAGGCAATATTATGTGACCTACTGTAATCAGATACCAAGAAATCTCTCCCTGGGAAGTCAGAGCAACAATGCTCAGTTCCAGGCATTTCTTCCAGACACCCCTGAAGGATAAAACGCTCATCCCTTTCCTGTTGATAACCAACTAATATGTCCAGATCACAGGACATTTATGTATCTGTGGAAATGTCACTTAAACCAGAGTCAGAAATAGCAAGTTGAATAGTTAAAATTATAATATCTTAAGGAATTACTGTTATCTGCTTTTGTCCCTACATAGTAATTTGAGATTGCAACCGACAGGAACACTTCTGGATATTTTCTGGAAAAAAAAATCTAGGTAAGGCATCCTTGGAATATTTTTTCCTTAACAACTATTGTCAATAGACTCACTCACACTTTAAAATATATACATTGATCTTCTCTATTTAAAATGCCTTTCATGGCCCAGTCGGCCATCATTGGGAGGAGAGGCCCTTGGTCTTGCAAAGATTATATGCCCCAGTACAGGGGAATGCCAGGTCCAGGAAGCGGGAGTGGGTGGGCTGGGGAGCAGGGTGGGGGGAGTGTATAGGGGACTTTCAGGATAGCATCTGAGATGTAAATGAAGAAAATACGTAATAAAAACTGTTTAAAAAAAACACCTTTACTACTATTTAAAGAAGTGTTAAATGACTCTCTAATAGAGCCAGTATAAAGGGGAACAAGATAACATGGAAAGAAGTGCTTACACGTATCCCTTGTAATTATTTTTATTCCTTTGTTATTATTCTATCCTTATAAAATCTTCCAAAATGCAAAACAAAAATATTAAAATGTCTTTCATTACATTTTTGCTTATTTAGTGGTGTGTGTGTGTCAGAGAGAAAGGGGGAGCAGCACATGTACTGTGGTGTCCATGTGAGGTCTAGGGACATTTTGGGGGTGTCAGATCTCTCGTTCTACCTTGTGGGGTCCTGTACCGAACTCAGGCTGTTAGTTTGGTGATGAGTTTCTTTACTCACTGAGCCATATCATTGGCCCCTAATACTTTTTTGTTTTGAAAGTATTCCTTTAAATTTGGTGCACTCTGCTATATTCTTTTCATTAAAATATCTCTATAAGCAAAAAAAAAAAAAAAAAAAAAAAAACTTTCAGCCCATTTCAGGTTGAGTAATGAGACTTCATGGTTTCTAAGTTGCCACAGTATAACTCAGGCACTGCCGTGCTATCCGTTGTCTCCGATCTCTGGGACATTTGTAATAAGAGGAAGATTGGTGGCTCCAGCTGATAAATTATGCAGTTGTCTCTCTGAGTTCCCACTTCCATGCACTCTGTCTTGGAGTCTCAGATCCTGAAAAGCAGGAAATTATGCTTTTCTAATATCGATGCATGGCACCCGGCAGTAATAAATGTGACAAAAAATATTAGGGAAAACTGTCCTTGACAGTGATGAATTTTAAGTGGCTCACCTGGCCATAGCTCCAGCTTCTGCTCTTGATGTCTTTGAAGTCCCCATAAAATATCACTCCAATGTCATTCAGGACGTACTCTTCTCTTTCCTTCTCATCATCCAGATACACAGCGTCCTCTGCATCAGGATGGGAATACAGTGACCTTTAACTAACCACTCGGATTCCAAACCCCTGCAAGTTCACGCTGTTACTAGGCTGAGAGTCAATCTACCCAGAGAAAAGATAAGTGTTTTCTTTCTCAAAGCATAGCTCATTCCCCAATATTTTTAGCCACAGTGAACATAATCAGTACCAAAGATCAGTCTGTAAATGAGGACATTTGTCTGCAAAATGCTGACAAACTCTGGCTCTGGATGTCTTGAAGCACAATTAAATTGACATGTCTCATTAAACATTCTATGATGTGGTGCTCCGTGGACTCACAATCAGATTCCGTGGTGCTCAGGCAAATTTCCAACCTGCTGAAAAGTAGCTCAACTGAAAAGGATGTTTGAAATAAATCTGGGACATGTTGGGGTGTGTGCAAGCATCATTTGCTATCCCTCCCTGTGGTCTACTGGTTTGAAGGAGGAGGCAGGCTGTCGGTTATCTCTTAATGAAAAGTCCTTGTGGATGCATTGCTAGGTGTGTGAGCCCAGCAAGCCTGCTCAATTAGCTTCAACCATTGCAAGGTCCTTTTGGTGGTTCTAATCTTAAGGCCTCGCTCCCACCTACTTAGCCATCTGTCCGGTACATATTCCTAGGCTTAGGAAAGCATCTTCCACACTGACAGGATCATACAGGTGTAGACAATACTCAGGTAAATTTGCATTAACTGAAACAAGGCCAGTCCTGGCTCTGACTGAGGGTAAGGTTTATTGAAGTTTTCTATTCTTCTCCCATCTGTATATTAATTAGTCTTTAAAGTTGTGTCCTTTTCATTCTCTGATCCATTAAAGAATCTCTAATCTCTATCTTAGGTAGTAATACTCAACCCTGGCTGAACATTACAATCACCTGGAGAGATTTGCCAATGAAATTCTCAAAGAATAAATAAATAAATAAGTTCCTTATTTGATGTTAAGACTTAGATTTTGTGGGTGCTCCAAAGGTTCATGCATTACTGGTTTAGTCTCTGGGCTGTGTCAGTATCACGGATGGTGGAGCATTTATACATCAGGGACTTGAGGAAGCAAGTGAGGTCACTAAGAGACTGAATTTGAATGGGGTTTTCAAACCTGGTCTCTTCCTCTTTCTTTTTCATTTCCCAGATACTGTGGACAGGTTCTTCACCATGCACGTTTGCCACAATGTTCTGCCTCACCACAGCCTGCAGGCAATAGTCCAAGTGACCATGAACTAAAACATCACAAACCATATGCCAATAATAAACCTTTTTTAAAAAAATATATGGATTTGTCTTGGACATTTTGTTTCTGCATTGCAAACTGGCTAACATGCCCATGCTGTACTCTGCATCCACCAAGTCTGAACACTAGGGTGGGATCACATGCAGATATCAGGAGTTTGCTTTGTTTCGTAGCTTCCCCCAAATGATTCTCATAGCAACCAAAGTCACACCCCATCACTGCTCCAAGACTGGCTGAAAGACAAGCAACATCAGCATCCTTGGTGGCCTAAGAAAACTATCAGTCCTCTCTCCTACACCCCTTAGTCTTGGAGAGTCAGAGTTTGCATGACAACTCATGGGATCGTGGGGAAATCATAAGCATGGTGGGGTCTGGCAGGGTCTGCTTGGTCCTCATCCTACCCTCTCCTGCAGTTTTCACTGAAGCCTTGGGAACTCCTTCGCGTATTCTCCAACAATTTCTTGTAGCCTTTCTTCCTAGTCTTTGCCTCTTATTTCCCATTTTCATGGATTCGTGTAACACACACACACACACACACTCTCCATGACTGTTCTCTCATTATACAGTCTCCATCTTGGCTGATCCTCCTGCCTTTAGCATCGCACTGGCTCTATAGCTGTGCACTATTGCTCTCAGTTCTACCTGATACATCTTTATCTAAATCAAAGTAATATTTTTAAAAAGACATAAAGGAAATAAATTATATTTACTAGTACATTTGAGACTTTAGTGTTTTATATGCTATAAACTTTAAAATGTGACAAATTAGAGAAATGTTTCCAAAAGTAATTGTTACTTATTTATAAGTACTGGCAAAAAATTTCCCTTTATGCAAAGAATTCTGGTAAGTTGAAAGAGACTTTCCAAAATATTCAAAACAAAATTAGAAAATGAGAGACAGTCCATAAAGGAGGAATTACAAATGGAAGATAAATACAGAAAGCATAATTTATTAATTAGTAATCTAAAACTGTAAAATAGCAAGTGACATTTATAATAAATATATGTAAGGTAGTGGATTTAAACTTAAAAGACCTAGTATCAGCTAGTATGTGTCATACTGCCAATCTACTGATAAAATTGTACGATATTTTTTTAAGGCAACTATTTAATTGGTAGTGACCTAGCTTCAGTGTAGAGCTTGGCTCTATCTATCCAGTGAAAATAATTCAGAGGTACATCAAAAATATTTGGAAGAGCTGCAAATGTAGCAGAGGATGGCCTAGTTGGCCATCAATGGGGGAGAGGCTCTTGGACCTGTGAAGGCTCTATGCCCCAATGTAGGGGAATGCCAGGGCCAGGAAGCAGGAGTGGGTAGGTTGGTGAGCAGGAAGAAGGGGGAGGGGATATGGGGGTGTTTGGAGGGGAAACCAGGAAAGGGGACAACATTTGAAATGTAAATAAAGTAAATATCTAATAAAAAATATTTGGAAGAAATAAAAAAAATCCTGAAATGTTCTCCAACTTTCCTAGGATATAAGAAATACTTGGTCATTGAAATATACTTGAAAGAAACTTCAGTGGTAATAGGAAGTATGTCTGTAACAAATCAAGACTTAGATGTGGAAACAAATCAAATGTGAAATATGTTCAGTCAGGTGTGAAAACATGGATCCATATACTCCCGCTATTACTAAATATTGTTTGAAAAGACAGAAAATATGTATGTATATATGTACACCAAATGAAAATCATTGGGGAATGCAGAAAGAACACTCGTCTAAAAGAACAGAAGTTCTTGGACAAAAACGTTCAAGAACAAGATAAATATGAGAAAAGGTATGGTGGTTTGAAAGAAATGGCCCCACAAGCTCATGTTTGAATATTTGATTTCCAGACAGTGGAACTGCTTGGGAAGGATTAGGAAGTGTGGTCTTGTTGGAGAGGTGTGTAACTGGGGGTGGACTTCTCTCTCCCTCTCTCTCTCTCTCTCTCTCTCTCTCTCTCTCTCTCTCTCCCTCTCTCTCTCTCTGTGTGTGTGTGTGTGTGTGTGTGTGTGTGTGTGTGTGTGTAAGTGTGTGTAAGTGCGCCTGCTGCCTGTGAATCATGAGGCCAGCCTGGTCTACAAAGTGAGTTCCAGGACAGCCAAGGCTATACAGAGAAACCCTGTCAAAAAACAAAAACAAAAACAAAAGAAAACCCTCTCAGTTTCTGTTCCAACATCATGCCTGTCTGTTTCCCACCATTAAAATCATACACCAACCCTGTAAGACAATAAACAAGTCCCCAGTTAAATGCTTTCTTTTATAAGAGCTGTCTTGGTCATGGTGTCTTCTCACAGTGATAGAACTGTAACTAGGACAAGAGGCACAATGAATTGCTATTAAAAAAAAAGAAAAAAATTATTACAGCATTGGATCAAGAAACATGAGACTAAGCTGAAATTCTTCTTCCTGAAAGGAAATAAAGAAATTATCCAACATCACTGGGGCTATGACTGAGGGGTAGCTAATGATGGAGAAACAAAAATCACTGTAAAAGAGTAGATTTCAGATATATTAGAATTAATATTGATTTTGAAGTACACTGGCCATATTCATAAAGTGCTAGGAAACAGCTAACTAATTTGAACACAGAGAAATCAGGAAAGACTGAGAAACTAACACACTAATAGAGGAGGAACTATAGAGTTATATATGACTATTTATAATTTCCAATGAAATTATAGGAGTAAGCTGGTATCATTAGCCCAAAGGAGAACTTTGTAATGGATGTATGAGTGCAATAAAATCAAATTCTATTGATTAATCTAAACATCCATATCTATTGACTGAATACACACTTGGCATGGGTTAGGAAGTATTTTTATACCACCAAGGAAACATTCAGAATGTTTGAGACTGAATTCTATCTCGTCTTAAGATATAAGTAACTACTTAGCAGAAAATGCCAAGGGGGTTACAAGCACATATTTCACGACTAAGAATATGGTCTGTTCTATATGGCAATGCTGTTTCATAAATGAGTTTGTGGTAAAGCAAATACATAAATGAAGATAATTGCTGAAGACATGCCAAAAAGTTAAAATTATAGACACTGTCTTGAACAACAAAAAATCCATGTAAAACAAATTTTAGATTGGTAAAATTTGGTTAAGGAATGGGCAACCAAGAACTCTTGTTGATTTTGTTATCATTATTATATAGTAATATAATAGACAATACCAGGGATATATTCTGAGAGATGTTTTAGCTATCTTTATTATTTTCTGAACATCATAAGGTGTTTTCATGCAAACTAAAGCAGTTATGATGTCACTAGGCTATAACACTATGGGACTACTACTATATATCAAGTTGGAAAATATGCAATTGTGTGCCACATGACTTTATGTGTATGCACAGATACACATGGATCTCTGTATGGCATGTTGTATGGCTGGAAGGTATGTAAATGGATTCTACTGTACTAGTCTTTTTGCTTTCAAGTTTGTTTGAAAAATTTTATAGTAAAAAATAAGCTTTCCCAGTGGACATGAAAGAAAAATTAAGTGAAAACATTGAAAAGTGTCTAATTGGATGCAAAAATTCAAAAGATTTAAATTCATCAATACAATCCAGATGAATTCAGCCAACACTCAGACTTTAGAAGCCTGAATGTTGATTCAAAAATTTGACTGAAACAAAGAATTTGTAAAATTTTCCTGGAGTAATTTTTTTTTAAGAAGAAAGAGAAGATGGAAGCTTCCTTCTGACTTTGGTTAACTTTGGTTTATGGGGATTTAGCAGAAGTGTAACAAGAAAGGCATTGTTGCATGTAGCCTGTGACATCATACCTTTCTTGTTTTCTTTAGAGAAATGTAGTCTGGCAAATATGCTGGTCTAACAATGAGTATCTTCATAGCTGTGCAAGAAGAGGAGTGTCTCTCATGTGAAGTAGGATTAACTGGTTTAGAGGCCTCATCTATATGAGCCCAATATGAACACTTTGAGAACAAATGTTCATCTATGCATGCCATAGGTTTCCTGGTTCTAAATTACAGAGTCTTACTGTGAACACAATTAACTAAGGCAGTGTTACAATTAAAATTAGTATTGGCATGGCAACATATAACACCTAGGTGTGCATTGGATCTTAATATGTAGAGAGATGGTTTTTAAAACCTTTGAGCAATGATTGACCTGATCACTACATGTTGTTGTGACTACTGCTTGTCTACATGGGAAAGAAGTTTCTGTGACATCTCATTCACCTGTGACATGAAAGCATATCGACAGGTTTAAGATATGCACGTGTCTCTTCCTAACAGTTCTTAGCTTCCTCAACATGGTCCAGGTAATACCACATACAGAAGCAAAATCCACATTAAGTGTATGCCAAGATGTTCAACTTCCCTAATAATCAGAGAAATGCAAGCTAAAATAACAGTAAAATAATCATGATTTCCCACTGTATCATCAAACATTTAATTAAAAAGGTAACACCCAACAATAATAAGGGTAAAAAGAAATGAATATTAGCTCATATTTTGTCTACACTAAATGATGCCTTTTATTAAGGGGTTGTTTATATTTTAAATTGGGCGGTGTGTGTGTGTGTGTGTGTGTGTGTGTGTGTGTGTGTGTGTGTGAGAGAGAGAGAGAGAGACAGAGAGACAGAGAGAGAGAGAGACAGAGAGAGAGAAAGGCAACTTCCAGAAAAGACCAGGAGAGGACTTCAGAGCTAGAGGTGGAGGTAGTGAGCTACCACTTGAGAGCTGAGAAATAAACTCATGTCCTCTGCAAGAACAGTATGTTCTCTTAACCACCAAGCCATCTCTCCAGCACCAATAGGTACCATAGCTTTTTAAACGACTAATTTGTTAGTATTTGTGCAGATTTTAAATATGAACTTACCACTAAGTAATGCTGTTTCTGAGTATCTATGGAAGCATATTTACATACAGCATTCAATACATGTTATCTAAATCACTAAGCAAAAGGTATTCACTGGTATGGAAAACTCTCAAAGATGCATAGTGTGGGGAAGCAAACAAAGTATGTAAATATATTGTGATTAAAAATCCAAATGCTTAGCTGGGCAGTGGTGGCATACACATTTAATCCCAACCCTAGGGAGGCAGAGGCAGAGGCAGAGGCAGAGGCAGAGGCAGAGGCAGAGGCAGAGGCAGAGGCAGAGGCAGAGGCAGAGGCAGAGGCAGAGGCAGAGGCAGAGGCAGAGGCAGAGGCAGAGGCAGAGGCAGAGGCAAAGAGGCAGAGGCAGAGGCAGAGGCAGAGGCAGAGGCAGAGGCAGAGAGGCAGAGAGGCAGAGAGGCAGAGAGGCAGAGGCAGAGGCAGAGGCAGAGGCAGAGGCAGAGGCAGAGGCAGAGGCAGAGGCAGAGGCAGAGGCAGAGGCAGAGGCAGAGGCAGTGGCAGAGGCAGAGGCAGAGGCAGTGGCAGAGGAGGCAGAGGAGGCAGAGGAGGCAGAGGAGGCAGAGGAGGCAGAGGAGGCAGAGGAGGCAGAGGAGGCAGAGGAGGCAGAGGAGGCAGAGGCAGAGGCAGAGGCAGAGGCAGAGGCAGAGGCAGAGGCAGAGGCAGAGGCAGAGGCAGAGGCAGAGGCAGAGGCAGAGGCAGAGGCAGAGGCAGAGGCAGAGGCAGAGGCAGAGGCAGAGGCAGAGGCAGAGGCAGAGGCAGAGGCAGAGGCAGAGGCAGAGGCAGAGGCAGAGGCAGAGGCAGAGGCAGAGGCGCAGTTGGATCTCTGAGTTTGAGGCAGGCTTGGTCTACAGAGTGAGTTCCAGGACAGCCAGGGCTACATAGAGAAACCCTATCTTGGAAAAAATTGTGGAATATGTGTACAGTTGGTTTTCTCTGGATAGTATCTAGGATTGGAAAATGGTTATTTGCTTTTTGTCATATGTGTGAATTTATGTACATGTTCTAAAAGACTGTATATTGCATTAGTTGTCAATTAAAATGAAACCATTAAAATGTATTGAATGTAGAAATACATCAAAATATTAATAGTTGTTCTTTCCAATTTTTAGATATATGAGGTCATTTTATGTGATGATTCTTTTTTCTTTTTTGGGGGGTATATGGTATGTGTACAAGTATGTGCACTTGTGTTAGGGCACACATCAGTGTAAAAGTGTGTGTGGAGGGCACAGGTGATATCCAGTGCCCTTGGTTGCTCTCCACCTTATTCATTGAATCAGAGTCTCTTGCTTGAACCCAGAGTTTACAGATTAAGGTCATCTGACTTGCCTGCTTGTGCTTGGGGTACAAGTAGTCTGACACCTATCCAGCAGTTACAAGGTGCTAGGGATCTGAGCGCCAGTAACTCACACTTGCACAAGTGCTTTCCCCACTGAGCCATCTCCTCACATATTTTGTGTTTCTGTAAAACTTTATCAGAAAAAGTCATTTTTTGAAAATGTATTTGTATTTAAGTGAAACTAAACCCAATCTATTTATTAAAATAAATCTATTTGATTTATTATTTATTTATTAAAATAAATCTATTTATTAAACTCAATGCAATCTATTTATTAAGTGGTTAAAATGTCCAACTACTTTTTCTTTATTTTGGAGATAGGGTCTTACTATGTAGTCTGGGTATAAACTCAATATCCTACTGCCATAGTCTCTCGAGTATTGACTTTATAGGCCTGTACCACCCTGTCCATTTTACACCCAACTTAGATGTGTTAATTTCTCTTTAAGAACAATAAGGCTGCAATTATCAATGTCTTCATGTCTTCATTACATGTCATATGACTAGAACTTAAGTTTTCTTGTGTCATTTCCATACCAGGCTGGATTAAGCCTTGATTTCTTATTTGTCAATGGTGTTGGAGGAACATTTTTTTTTTCTACTTGAAGATGGCCCTTCACTCACTGCAAATCTGATTATTTACTAAACAAATATATATTTAGTATCTGCCATAAACTTTTAACATTTTATATAACTCTAACATTCAGGAGGCTGGGGCAGGAGAATTGTTAATTTGAGGGTAAGACTGGGCCACATATGAGACCATCCCTTCCAAAATGCACAAAGAAACTACCAACCCTACCCCAACTAACTCATTGAAACTCATGAAGGAGAGATGAGATGAGAAAGATACTACACTAGATGCATTTTTCACCCAAGAAAGCTGAGGCCAGAGCAGGCAAGTGAGTTTCCCAAGGCCACAACGCTAGTGAGATTTGAAACCAGGATTTGATTGTTTACTGTCTCCCATGCCACCAACACAGTAGGTCCACCATGGTAAGGAAGGTACACGCACACAGTAGGAAGTGAGTAAATGCCTGTTGCAGACTTAAGAGATAAAGACAATGTCTTTAGCTTAGACTGTGAGAGAGGTCCAAAAAAATAAGACTTTACCATTGTGCTGTGAGTTACTATTGATGGGATGTTATAAATCTGAGATCTGTGAACAGGCAGAGCTCTATGACCCACACTAGGATACCCTGACTTAAATCTTACCTGAAATCAGGCAGGCATAATCATGAATCCTCAACAAGGTAAGGAATGGGAAACCCAATTTTAATTTTAAATTTATTTATGATTTTAAAAGAAGATTAAGGGTAGAAAGCTGCATTTTATGTCCCCTGTTTTATTCTGTTCTGTCCCTTTAAAATGCAGCTGTTAAAGATGAATCAAAATAAATAAATAAATAAATAAAAATAAAAAAATAAAAAGGACTTCACTATGGAAACTCCCCAAACTCACTTTTTAGAAGGGATAATAAAAATAGGAAAATGTAATCATGTTTATCTTTAGATATTTGGCTGGAAGTGGTTGTTTTTATTTGTTTTAATATTTGGGATTGGTTCCAGAAGGGGAGTGGGTTTTATCAGTCCCAAGGGAAATTTGATTTCTGCTTAGCCAAGTGGACACTGCATAAGGAAAAGAAACTAACAGCTAATCTTTGTTCTAGAAGTCCCACAATTTGACTGCTTGGTAGCTGTGATGGCGGGTGTGCACTTGTGAGGGAGCTTTGGGTGAGGGCATAGAGAGGGGAGTTAGGAGTAGGTGGCTGATAGAACCAAATGCTATCTTGGGTCTACTAAGGACTGGGTTCTCAGTAACCTTTGGCAAAGGACCCTCACTGAGATTAAACTTGGAGGTAAACAGATTATACAAGGTGCCACTGGCGGATGTGGCACAGTCTCTCCATCTGTTTTCCCTGACAGATCTGTCACGGAACACCTCAGAATGCCCTGTAAATAGCCACCCTTCCGGGGTGACTAACAACATCCACGTGGCAGTAGTAAAGAATGACTGCCTCATTTATTTTACTGTTCCTTTGCTGAGAATTTTGTGGTAGTTAAAAAATAAAAGAAAATTGTGGGCTGCAAAATATTTAAGACTCACAT
Organism: Mus musculus; assembly: GCF_000001635.26. Taxonomy (NCBI): domain Eukaryota; kingdom Metazoa; phylum Chordata; class Mammalia; order Rodentia; family Muridae; genus Mus; species Mus musculus. The sequence continues at coordinate 36,981,600 of NC_000079.6, forward strand.
ATAAGCCTGATTTTGGGCATCCCTTTGGGCATTACCACTGGCCTCTCATCCAGAATAAGGAAGACTTTAAAACAGACATATAAGGACAAATGCCAGGCCCATTGATTTTTTAGTATCTATATAGCCCCTTTGGGAGAAGGAAGCCATTCATCAGTGTGTAGGTTGAAAAACTCCTGGTATTTACACACTCTTTTAAAGTTAAAGCAGGTCCCATGTCTAATACCACTAAGAGTATGGGTTTAGCAAAACAATAGCTGAAGGATCAAAGAAACTGTGGTGGTGGAAAGGCATTTCCATCAAGGGTTGGTCTTGCTTCTCATCCTTTAGGAATAACAATGTCTCCAAGCCCTTCAAAAAGGCAAAAGATAGCAGTCACTATTTCTGAGAAGGCATAGATTCACAGGAAGGGTCAGGATGCCTTTGGCTGACCTCCCTTTCATTGCTTGGCATCCCTTTTTTGTGAAAGTTGAGACGAATCAGAAGAGGGATGAACCTGCTGGCTGTGTGCCCTGCAGGCATGCTAGAGATGACGTTTTTTGCTTCTGACAATAGAACACACTGGAATCATAAAGAAAGGCATTTCCAGAATCTGGTCATTTTATTCTGGAAGGTCCCAAACCGCTTCCATCTTGATAGTCTGCTATAGCCATTCAGGAGTCCTTTGTCTTATATCTGTTAACTCCAGTATAGAAGGGGACCGATGAGACACTAGAGGGTCTTTAGTGACTGGGCCATTATTGTTCTCTGGAAACATGATGCATGGTGCTATAACATGCACCAGCTTGTGAGTTTATTTGGTGTGTACTACTTTGTTGGCTTGGCTGGCTGAGGACTTTTTAGTTTATGTGTCTTCAGAAAGTAAACTATTATTCATGAAGCAATTCTACAAAGAAAATGCCAGCGATTCTTTGCTTAGCTGTATCCTCTGAGGGAACCTGTGCCTGTATTGGCACACTTTCATTTCTTCTCCTTTTCTCCTAAAGAAGAGTTTTCAACTGATCTCACAGCTATCAACCTCGTTTTCCTTCTGTGTGTTTGTATGACTTTCCAATATTGACAAATGGTTGCACAGAATTGTGTCTCCTGGCCATCTAAACGTTTCTCTAGATACATAGTCTAGTTGACTTTCTATTATGATAAACACGGTGACCAAAAACAACTTGTAGGGGGAAATGGTTGACTTTCTCTTACAGCCTTCTACTCAGGGAACTCAAGGCAGAAACCTGGAGGCAGGAGCTGAAGCCCATCATGGAGGACCATTGCTTACTGGCTTGCTCCCATGGCTTGCTCAGCCTGCTTTCTTATACAACCCAGAACTACCTGTATAGCAGTGACACTGCCCAAGTGGAATGAGCCCTCTCACATCCATCGTTATTCAAGAAAATTCCCCACAGACATGCTCACAATCAAACCTGATGACCTTAGTTTGTGTCAAGCTTAATAAATGGCTTCTGTCTTGAAAATACAATAGTCACTATAAATGGATCCAGACACCCAAGTGTTTGTCCCAGTTTGTTTCCTAATTTTCTATATGACCTTAACCAATTCATGTGATATCAGCAGGCCTGTTTCTTTTTTGAAATATGAGCATGACAATTCGATGTTGGCCTCTTGGTGTGGTGTTCATCAATTCAGCTGGCAGATACTCCCTGAGCTCCGACTCTGAGCTTTGGGTAAATGAGGGTGACCCTATCCTCTCTCCCTTCCTCTTTCCTTAAAGTCTTCTCCCCTCCAATTCTCTTTTTTATTTTTCTCTCTCTTTTTCTTCTTCCACCCCCACTTCGTCTCTTCTTCTTCTTTTGAGAGAACAAGAAAAGCTCATCATGTAGCCCAGGCTGGCCCTCAACAGTAATTCTGTATCATCTTCCCAGCCTCATGCTGGAATTACCTTTGTACATCACCACACCTAGCCAAAGGTCACACTTTTCCAAAACACAGGAGCTAGGAAGATATAACCTATGCTCGTGCTTTGAAGACTATGAAAATTATCCCATAGAAGTAAACAGAAGCCACATGCATGAATGTGACTCTAGATTAGAGCCTTTCATCCTCCCACCTTCCAGAACCATCTTGTAGAAGAAACATTCCTGTGAGCTGCCTTGGGTCTCTTCTGATTTCAGTACCATTTGAAATGATGCTCACTTGGTCTAGAAAGAATGATGATTCAGATGGTGGAATGAGTGATTTAGCTATCTTCCTTACCTCATTAATTCCCAGCAGGGTTCATAGAGGCTCACAGAGATTGAAGCAGTTACAGAGCCTGCGTGTGTCTGTGCCAGGTCTTCTGCATACGTGCTGTGATTGTTTAGTTTGGGATTTTAGTTGGGTTTCTAAAAGTGGAGGTGGATGTGTCTCTGACTCTTTTGCCTGCTCATAAGAAACTTTTTCTCCTACTGGGTTGCCTCATCCAGTCTTGGCATGAGGGTTTGTCTTAATTGTATCTTGTTATACTGTGTTGGTTGATATCACTGGGAGACCTGGTTTTTTCTGAGGTGAAACAGAAGAGCAGTGGATCTGAGAAAAAGAGCATGTGGGAGTTAACTGGAAGGAGGCTGTGGTCAGGATGTAGTTACTGTATGAGAGAAGAATAAAAAGGAAGGAAGGAAGGAAAGGAAGGAGGGAGGGAGGGAGGGAAGGAGGGAGGGAGGGAGGGAGGGAAAGTAAGGAATGAAAGAAGGAAGGAAGGAAGAAAAAAGAAAGAGAGAGGGAGGAAGGAAGGAAGGAAGGAAGGAAGGAAGGAAGGAAGGAAGGAAGAAGGAAGGAAGGGAGGGAGGGAGGGAGGGAGGAAGGAAGGAAGGAAGGAAGGAAGGAAGGAAGGAAGGAAGGAAGAAGGAAGGGAGGGAGGGAGGGAAAGAGGCAGAGAGAGGACTTTCTATAACCAAAGTAGAATCTGAAGCCTCAGAGAATTGAAGCTCTGTGCATCTTCCAGGATTTTGCCCACAGGTCCAGCTACAATTGCCATGTAGAGCTAGAGTTTATATGTCATTCTGCAGGCCCTGGTTTGTGGGCTTTTGAGTCTAAGCAAACACAGCATTATAATATACTGAGAGATGATTTAGTAACTGATGTGCTAGTGTGTGGTGGTGTTCTCAGGGTTGAGTAAGGTACAAGCCACTGGTTGCTCTGTCTTCAGCTCCAACTTGGTCTGAGGACCCTGTTTTATGCTCTTGTCTGGCCATGACTTATTTTAGCACTACTATTTTTTTTTACAATTGTAATTAGATTTTATTGACACCTCATTTGTAAAATCCTGTTAGTATTTCTAAAAGAGCAAACTTCCGTCATTCTTAGTGCCCGTCTCTAGAGCTGAATTAAGCAGTGAGAGCCCTTAATATCTACAAATTAATACGCAATATTGTTGTTCCTTTCATAGGTTATTGTGTTGCCATGGCCACGGGCAAGACATACTATCTACATCAGTAGATTGATGGCTAAATGGCTCTGGCCTGAATTCTGAATGTAGGCTCAAGGGCCTCCTGAGCAGGGGCTATTTGTCATTGTTCCTCTGAGAATCCCAGTCTGTTCTGTACCAGAGTCCTAATGACCATGTGCAATTACTAAGCAAATAGTTGAAAGGTAGATTTTAATAATAAAATACAGGGTGTCCATATTTATTGATTTCTATCAAAAACATGCATTAAATGACAAGCATTAATTTCTTTACTTTAAGTTAACTCAATTTACTTGCTTCAAAGGAAATGTAAAAATGTTGTGGAATGAATGAGGCAAGAATCCTAGAGGATGACATGGTATTGGGTACTGATAGAGGGATCTACACATATATTATTCAGATATGAAGCTCAACCCACCCTGTGTTTTTCTTTTTCTCTTTACAATATGGTAAGTTCTAAGATTACATTTATGTCTGATCTGTGGCAGTGATATAGTTTGGTGAACCTACATCTGTTTACTTGGAGTTATTAAATAAATGCTGTAAACATTTATAAAGCATTAAGTATGCATCCAGGCACCGTGTGGGATGCTGGGGATGTGAGGTTAAACTAAATAAGGGAAAATCAGGGATGAAGACAAGTTGTCAAGAGGGTAGAACCCTCTGGAATGTGTAGTCAATACACACATACTGATGTGACCCAAATAAACACTAAACACTGACCCAGGGTGATAGACAAAATCACTAGAGATCTAAATCTTTCAGAACTCACTCACTGACAGTAATGGCACAGTACTAAAATGGAACATCTGACATTTAAATAGTGAAATACATTCAATAATTCATAGTTCCTCAGTGGTCAGAACAAGATAAATTCACAATAAGTGCCCAACTCACTCCTACTGCCTTTATGGGAACAGTTCTGAGGCCAGCACTCCAGTGAAAAGCTCCCTGGTAGAACAGACTTGAAGCTCTGTTAGCAACATTCACTTAAAACACTATGCAGGAATTCTCATCGCATCTACCCCTGGCCCTAGCAGACTGACGGTGCTATCGATCCCCATTAATGATTTCGTGATTAAGGAGGATAAATTGCCTATGAATGTGAAGCAGCCCGAAGTGCCCCAGGAGAACAGCTGAATATTTTCTCTCAGATGTTGTGTGTGCTGGTGCAATTTTTCAACCCAGGATTCACTGTCACATTAGTCACCCCCCTGCCACACTGGGGATGCCTTACTGCCAGCACCTTACTCCACCTGACTCTGTTTCCACAGTTTTATCTTCTTAGTTATTTTTTTTTCCACTTGCACCAAGGTTCATCTCTTGTATGAACCACTTTCTAGGGTCTTGGCGAATTTTCTGTTAATGAATCTGCATCTTCAATCATGCAAGTGCCATGATCACCACTCAGTGAGATTCCCTAGGCCACCTCCCTCAGACCCTTCACCTCATCCCCCAAGCCTGTCCAGGCTGATTTGCCTCTAGAGCCAGTGTTTCTCAAGTGTCTTCAGGAATCATTTGAAGATCTTTGGGATTTAGGGCACAGGACAGACATTCTGAATGCAGTGTATCCAGAAGTTCTTTATCACGCATACAAGAGCAGACCTAGAGAGCAGTGAGGCTGTTAAAAATCACAAGGTCTCTACCTCTTGGATGGCTCCTCTGGAAAATCACTATGTCAGGCAAAACCATTAGACTATTTTTTTTCTCAAGAGGAGTGACCACATATTACATGGATGACATAATCCATAAAACCGTGAACAAACTAAACTTGGATAGATTGTGTCACTCCTCAAACATCCTGGGTAGGTACATGAAGCTCATGACTGTCTTTTTGTAGTTACAACCCCCTGATTAATTTTATAAATGTGGATTTTTAAAGTATGAATTTCTTAGCCTTTTTACATAATTTTTTAGTGTCATTTATCTTTATCACTTCCTCTACTAGACTCTGAAATGCTAGCTATACTTTACTAAACTATACTATAGTGTACTATACTATACTATAGTGTACTATACTATACTATAGTGTACTATACTATACTATATTGTACTGTACTATACTATACTATACTATACTATACTATACTATACTATACTATACTATGCTATGCTATACTATTCTTCCTTTTCTCTCTTGACAATGTGTCTTGTCCAGGCCTATATAACCCTCAAATGCACTCAGATTGTCCTATTTAGATTCACACAGTTGCTGGTCATTCCTGCTATCAATTCCAATTCAGCCCCTTGGTTGGCACCTCTGTTCCCCAACTCTGCAAAGAGCACACCATGTCCCAGTTGCAAAATGCCTAATATATAATTGATGAAACTTCTATGAACAGGATTCCATCTTTGAGCTATGCATGGCCCAAATGGCATCTCTTGCTCTCATCAACCTTGAACATGGGTCTTGTATGTGTAGATAAAGTACTATGTAGGTGACAATGAGAGCTGGTGGTTAGGGGAACAGCTCAGTTGTATGCCCCAAGATTATTGGAAAAATTAAGCTAAAGGACAGAGATCTTGGCGTATGTTTAACAGAAGCAGAAAACACTGCTGCTTTGTTATTGTCTAGAGCTACATCAGAAAATCCAGGTCCAAAGCAATTTTCTCAAACAAAGGGCTATACAAAATAAAAATAGCACAGATTCGTGTTTGGAAGATGTTTGGAGAGCGATAAGTCCAACTCCCATAGTCTGATAGGAGGAGTCTCCTGCCCTGAGCTCTCAGATATCAAACAGCTCCATTGCCACAGAGCTAACAATAGATGCCCCTCTCAGTCCACACTGTCTATGAGAACAACAGGGAGGCCCGGAAGAGGAGAAATGAGGGATAGGGGAAAGTCCTGTGTGGTTTAAGGTTTTACATTGACTTAACAGGGAGCTCATTGAACCCAACTGAGTAATCTCGATATAACTGGGTTAAGCTCCAGCAGCATATGGGAATAATTCAAAATTACATTAGAAATTAAGTAATAGAATGTTAAAATATAGTTAAAGTATATTTACAGTTATGCATCTGTATTTGCAGGCCAGTGGTTTGTAAAATGTAGACATACCCAGAGCTAAACAACTCTATGGGGCCCCTGTAGACCTTTATGTTCCTGAATTAGGATGATACTAGGTCTACCATTTCCATAGCTGTAGGGTTTTTTTTTTTTAAAGTGGAGTCTTGGGTTCTATTAGTTGTGAATGTCGAGTTTAATAAGTCAATTTTTTGCTTACAGAACAAATAATGTACTGAGATGATACCACAGGTCCATAAGGAACTTACTATGCAATTTTAAGAAATCTTTAATTAATTCCTGAGATAAATGTGTAGCGGCGTTCAGTTCACTTACACTGAGGATACATTTTGCATCTCTCTCACTTTTAGTCTTGAGAAAACAGTGTACGTCAGGGTGATTATTAATCCAACATGACTGACTTTAGAATCATTAGGAGACATTTCTGGAATAATTTAACTGAAGCCATAAAGTCACACCCTAAATGTGGTGTCACTACTCATGAGGAACACCCAAAACTGAGTAGTGTGTCGAAAGAACTCCAAATGAGCTCTGGCATGTGTCTGTTGTCACTTCCTGACTGCACAATCGCTGTGCCTGGCCACTATGCCTTCTCCACTATGGTGGACTTTGTTCTCAGGCCATGAGCCAAACGAAATTCTTCCTTCCCCAAGCTGCTTCTTGTCATGTATTTGGCCCTCATAACACAAAAGTAAGTAATTGTGTCAGAGAGAGATAGGTTCTTTGGAAAACCCCTTTTACTCCTTCATAGGTGAGTTCCTACAATTTGGAATCGTGGGAACTTCTTAAGATGAGAAAATAGAATCCTTGCTCCTTACCTTCACACCAAGGGTTGAAGAGAATATATGTGTCTGTTTCTGGGTCTCTTCGAGTACGCAGGATGCCATAGGGAGTCCAGACTGCAACATACATGCGGAATTTCCCCACAATGCATTCCGGAGAAGACTGAACGGAAAGTCGCACCGACCGGTCCTCATTCATGATAACCTTGGCTCCCCACTTTCCGCTTTGCAGCTCTTTCACTACAGGCACAGGGATGTAGGTGCCCTTGTTCTCCTGAGGGTAGCGACCTACGAGGCAAAGGAAGGAACAGGGATGAAAAGGTTTCTCACCCCTCTTGTTCCAAATCTAATCCTGTGGCAGAAGGAGGAAGATGTGTAGCGTTTGAGTGGCTATGAATTTCACCTCCACTGCCAAGGGATGTGATAGTAGCTGATTTTCCCCAATTCTTCAGGGCTCGGATTTACCACGACTATGAAAAAATTTACAAAGGTAACACCTCTTGGGGAGATTTTTTTTTTTTTATTGGTTCATAGTTCAACCTGGTTTTGGTGGCTGACCATATAATAGTTCATACTGAGTAATCTACTTACAAAGAAAAGAAGGTTTTTTTGGGGGGAGGGGGGCAGGGGCACCAATCTCTTGCTGCAGAATCCTGACACTGGTTGGACCTCCACAGGATGCTGTTTTTCTTTTGTTATGAAGTCACTAGTGTTTAATCTTAAGGGTAGTCCTGAATGACCCTATCTAATCCTGACTGCGCCCAAAGGCTCCCACACTCAGTAGGTTTCAACTCTTGTAGTATCTCACAATGGAGATTAAATTTTAGCATGTGTTTGGGAGGAGATAAATTATATTTAAATCACACCATTGGTTAGATGATGAATGCAAACAAGATGAAGAAATGTCAACTTCAATGTAAAACACAGTTTATACAGAACCTTGTGCTATCAGGCCCTGAAATTTTACTGTAAAAAAAAATTATAATAGTTTTTAAATAAAAACTTCAAGATGGGAGTAGTATTACTATACAGTGTTGTTTTTAGGGAGCAGAGTCCAATATTTTTCATTTATTCTAAATTCATTGTTATTTGTTTTGCTACCACCTGTAATGGGTTGCAGCTCCAGGCTATTCATACACAGCCTTTTGTACATCCACCCTAAGATAGTGCTCTCTGCCAGCCCACTAGTGCCACAGGCTACGGGTCAGAGTTGAAGTTCTCCTGAGAAGTGAGCTGAGTTTGAATCTTGGCTCTGCCGCTTTTCACCCCGGCAACCCTCATGCTTACAAAGTCCTTTTTTTCCTTGTCTTTATCTCCATCTATAAGTGGGGATAATACTGATGAGTTCACAGGAAGACAAAATGAATTAATGCGTTAAAATGCTTTATGCTGAGTGACTCCACCCCACTGGATTTTACTTATTTCCTGTTTGCTTATTTGGGTGTTTGTTTGTTTGTTGTTGTTGTTGTTGTTGTTGTTATTTTTGAAGGATCTCACTAAGTCTCTTAGAATGCTCTTGAATTTGATCTATAGCCCAGAATAGCCCTGAGCTTTCAAATTGCCCTGCCTTAATATCTCAAGAGTAAGGAGGATCCTGGGCTTATATAACCAGACACAGGTCTATGTAAAATCCTTTGTGCATAATTAATCATGTATAACAAATATCTTAAAATCTTAAACTGTCATTTTAACTAAAGATTAAACAGGAGGTCATTTTGTAATATTTCTAGGCTCATCATAGTTTATGCATAAGTTATCTCAACACATATGCTATTTTCTCCTATTACTTCCATTTTGGGTCAAATTCTTATTACATAGTCTTTAACCTCAAATTAAATTTCCTCTGATTTTCTAAGCTATAAATAGAAAGCTAACCTCACATAATTCTTTAACCCCTAGGCCTATAATTTAATTAACTGTATAATTTGCAGGAAAGATCAGCTTCATAGCTCTTTTAAGGTAGAACTAATCTCTCTTTTCTTGACTTATAAAAAAATACAAAACTAGTAAGTTTGTAGATTATTTGGATTGTAAGCATGCAGAAATCTTCAAGATCCAAGTTTATTCACTTCAATTGTTGTATAGGCTACAAATAGAAAATTCCACCAACACAGCTAACCTCGGCCTGTCTAAACAGAGTCCTTAGACAGGAATATATCCAAGCACTCAAAAAGAAGCAGTTACCTACGTTAGTGCTGTGTAATTCTATAAGGTTGCTTAATTTTACTGAAAACAATGATTTATGTAGGAGATGTTATACTTGGGAGACAGGATTCTGTGTCAGTTCAGTACAGGTAGCACACACACTGATCATAATCCAGTAAAGACTCATACATGGCTCTTTGCCAAGAATACAATCTGAGCATTGCAGATTTTGTTAAAAACAGGGGGTGCTCTTGGGAATACACTGACTCTGCCTCCAGGGAGTTCCTGTATCAGTCTACTCTCAAGCGTGTGTTTATTCCAAGTCACTTTTTTCTGTCTTCCCTTGTTCCCCTCCAGCCTTTATATTCCTGTGCAGCTCTCTTCCCAGTGCATGCTAGGACTGTGGGGTGAAGTTGCCCTCCTCTCCACAGGTCTTGCTGCTCTCCAGAGATACCATCACTGTCTCCGGACTTAGTGTAGACATTAAAGGCAATCTCTCCAGGTAGGTGTGATTTGTAATTCGGCTACTAAAGCATTTCCAGAAGCTGATGCCACCAAATTCCAGGCTAGATTTGAAATGTACATTATTTTAAGGGGTTTTGAAATCCGTGATCTATGGTACAAGCCTGCCAGGCAAGATGTACCCACTTCTTTAATAGTGGAACAACTATTGTGAGGGTAACCAACTTCTTTCTGGTTGAATTCAAGACACACTCCATGGGAGAGACTATATGCTTATAAAACTGGTTGAAAACTCATGTGAGGAAAGTTACGGGGTATAGAACTGAGTATTCTTGGAGATCTTAATTGCCATAATACCAAGATTCTCTTTTAAATATTTATGCTTTCACTCATAGATATATATGTATTGGTCTCAGCCTTAATCTGAGAAATCTCTCTTTTCAGTGAACACAGTGGTTAATTCAGAGATTCATGAATGAACAAGGTAGGAGCTGAGAATAAGTGATAGATAAATGCTTAACTTCAGACAAGTAATATCACTTCTTCCAAGCTTCAGAGAACACTGTGCAAGAAAAGACAGAAAGGATTTGAGAGATAGAAAATAGGAGAAAGTTTCAAAATGTCATTTTGGGGAAGGCCAAGACACAGCTTTTACAATCACTAAATCACAACAGCTATGAATGCCTGCACCGGTCTGTCAATCAGTGGGCCCATCCATAGTCAGGCATGGATGTCACTTAACTAGGGAGATGGGGAAATAAAGATCGGGCCACTGTCATTCACTGTGAAGATTGTTCTCATTGCTCTGCATCTCATGGCCTTCATGGAACAAGGAGAAGAACTGGGGACTCTGGGAAGACATAAAAGGAAGGACCAAGCCACAACACCAGAAGAAATATGAGGAAAAGGACAAAATGCCAATGTGTGGTGGTGGATAACAGATGTGTGAGCAAGGGATGAAAAGGCAGAGCTGGCAGAGAGCAAGGCACAGGAGGCTTGGGGTGATGCAGATCTGGTTTGGGTTTTAAGGTAAGGGAGAAGGCTGAGCAGCCCTGGTGACCTGGGAAGTCACAAGGCTGCAAATCAACATTTGAAAGAGAATCAGGAGCAAGGAGTGATTACATGACTTCAGAAGGGAGGTTAAAACAAAAACAAAAACAAAAACAAAAACAAAAACAAAACAAAAAAAAAGCCAGCCCCCAATTTGCAGGTCTTTTCCTTTCCACTACACAGAAAAGCTGATTATTAATGTGAGACCTGGCATGTCAATAGGACCTCAGGGTCTTGTCAGCGGCTCCATTACACCATGTTTAATTCTGAGTGTAATGATTTCAGTGACAGCGCTGGGGAAGGATTTTCCATGATTGAATTGTGAGGGAGGAAGTTGTGGCAGAGTAGTATTTCATCGCACTAAATAGCCCTTCTCACCCTCAGGAGGAAGCCCGTTCTAGAGACCACCATCAGGGCACGCTCGCAACACCAATCCATCACCACGCATGGCTGGCAGTGGCCAGGCCTCGGTATGAAACACAGCTCTACACAGGTGACTCGAATGCATATGTTTCCTAGCAGTGTAGAGTGCCCATGTAGACAGTCTTCTCCCCGAAACTGCACAACTTTACGTAAATGGAAAATGAGAGCAAGAAAAGAGAAGCAAGAAACAGAGGATCCTGCAAACTATCTTCATCTTGTATTTAACAATGCTATTTCTTTTATAGCTAGACTACTGAACAGAAGGGGGCGTTATAATTACCAAATGCATTCTTTCACACCCACTTCAAATTGGTGCTATCTTTTCAAGACATCTACAAATGAGCATATGTTTAAGTGTTGACTTCCATTGTACATTATTGTTTTGTTAGTCTATATAGTCATTGTTCACAAGGAAGGAAAGAATGGAGTTCACTACATTTCATATTACATTGTGTACTTGAGCCATACCCACCACCATATCCTATCTATCATCCAGTCTCGATCTGTCTCCCATATCCTTCTGTTTCCCTCTAACCCCAAATAAAATCCCCATTATACTTTTATGTCACACATGCATTTTTCTGCAAATTGTCACAAAGACCAGAAAACACCTGTCAATCATTGGGCTCTCTAATGCTGGGAATGAAGTCAGTAACTCAAGGCACACACATGCTTGCCTCTACTCTGACATGCCACCTCTAAGGTGCTGGATTTGGTGACTGTAAATACATAGTCATATGAGTCTTTTTCAACTATGAGAAAAGTCCAAGGAAAATCCTATTTTCTTTCATGTCTACTTAAATATCCATTTCTCCTATTAAACTGAACTATGACGTGTTCTTAGCAGCTGTAGAAAATCCGTGAAATACCTCAATGCTTCGCGCTAAGTATGGCCCCATAAATGTCACTGGGACTTGGCTGAATCTCACCCTTGAAGAACACTGAAGGGATTGTGGAAACTCTAGAATGTGGTGTCTGCTTCAAGCCAGCAACCCATTGCAAACAGCCTGCACATGAACCACAGATTCATAGTCCCTACTTTTTTCCCCTTTCAGACCTGGTTTCCATTCATACACAAGCACGTTTTTGGCTGAGCTCTTCTTCCACCTCCCTGAAGATCCCATTTCTGAAAAAGGTGGTCTCTAAAGAACTCAGGAATGCATCCGGTCTCTAGCTAGAGAGGTGAGTTTCATGAAGCTAATTCATTTTCCCATCAAATTTGTTTGTTTTGCCCAAGACACATCTTTCACATTTTAAATAATTAATCCATCTCCAAACAGGCTCTGGAAGTCTTACTGTGACAGCATGATGCATGTGCCAGACTAGAAGGCTGAATGCTGTAGCCTTGTAAAGGGAAGTAAACTGTGTTCTAACAGTCTCAGGACCATGCAGGAGTTCTGAGGGACCAGAATGTTGTAGGTCTTTAAGTAGAAGTTAGATCCCAGTTTAACAACCGTAAAGACAAGACACTACTACCAGAAAAGAAATAATTAATAAGGTACAAAGCCATGGTAACAGCCAAGAGGAAAGAATCACACTGTTCAAAGTTTGGGGGTGCATCTTGGTGTTAGGACACATGCTTAGCATGGACAAGGCTCCAGTTTTCTGCTCAGCACCAGATGAAATATGGCTCAGTGTATGTGATGTGAAAATGAGTTTGGTCCCCAGAACTCACTAAAAAACATACTTAAATCATGCTTAGTGGTGCATAATTGACATCCCTGTACTGTGGAGGTAAAGACATGTGGACCCCCAGAGCTCACTGACCAACCAACCTAGGCTACTGAGTGAGCTCCAGGCAAAATGAGAGACCCTGCCTTAATATGAGGTAGATGGTGGTTCCATAACTGTATTTTACTTTCTTTTCAAGGTCTTCCAAGTGACTGAGGCTTCTTTTGATGTAAGATATAATCTTGTGAAATGTCTCCTGAACCAGCAGGGTTCCAAGACCCTGCTGGGATAATGAGCCATGAGGAAGACAGGGGGATAACCCAGAAGAGATGGTGGCTAATGATGTCATGGACATCTAAGAAAAATCCCCAGAGGAAATGGCTTGGGGCATAATAATAAAGGTAGATGTTATAGTGGAGTACTTAGTTTCTAAGATGCAGCACCAGCCTACAGCTGTATGTGTGTGGGTACAGACACAGTTGTCCTCTGGGCCTCCTCTTGCAGGTGCACACATGTGTTTGTGCCCTCCAACAATGCCCTCTCCATTGTGATGGGCGGAAACCTCTGAAACCACTAGGCCACATATCCTTCTCCTTTCCAGCTGGTTATGTCAGATATTGGGCCAAGAAAGCAAACTCACACAGTGGACAAAGTAAGGAGAAGTATTCCTAGCCCATGGCAAATGAAAATATGGTACATATGTCCCATATGTACCAAATGAAAATATGGTGCATATGTCCCATATGTACCAAATGAAAATATGGTACATATGGGGGAGGAAAAAGAAATGAAGATTCTGTGGCAAAGGAGGAGGCTGACCTAGAAAGGTGAGAACTGTGGGGACCTTTGACCATAGGCAAGGTGATTGGTCGGTATCCTTTGGAGGGACTGGAAATGGGGACCATCAAAGCATTGAAATGCCTTCTACGGTCTAATTGAGCCTGGATAGGAAGTTGGGAGAATTGTAACGACATGGGTCTTTTTTCCTCTGGAAAAAAGGCCAGGAATTTCTGGCACTAGTGATGAAACAAAATATTGCCAACTGAGGTAGTCTGCTTTTCTGCAGACATCTCAAACAAGGATGTCAAACATAGTAAATAAAATGTGCTTGCATGGGATCTGCAACCTGGAGTTCTCAGCGCTCCCCCTCATTCCTAAGTCTGGACAAGTCCCTCTGTAAATACTCCTTACAGCATTATTTACAAAAGAGAGAAATGTTCACAAAATGAAACCTGGACCCCTCCCTCGCAATGCTCGTGGCATGCTCACTCGCCAGTCCCAGGGTTACAGGGCCTGATAGCCTTCTCTATGGCTCTGTGCCTCGTACCTGTGAGCACTTGGAACATCATAAGCTCTTAAATAAGATGCGGAACCCACAGCCACCCTTAACTTTGCTTCCTTCTTCTTTCTCTAAGCATCCTTCTCTCTGTTAATTCCTGTGCTTAGGATCTGCATTAAAGATGTCCCTTTCTGATCCTTACTCACTCATCCTGGAATTCTTCTCTCTGTTAAAGCTCTGTATGGACCCTAGTTTCAGCTGAATTAAAAAAAAAAACACTCTTCTTTATTCTTTAGCCCTCTTTATGTGGTTCTCGACCTGTAGGTCATGACCCTCTTGTGGGTCAAATGACCCTTTCACAGGGGTCTCCTAAGACCACTGGAAAACACAAATATTTACATTAGAATTCATAACAGTAGCAAAATTACAGTTATGAAGAAGCAAGAAAAATAATTTTATGATTAGGGTGTCACACAACATGAGGAACTGTATTAAAGGGTCACAGCATTAGGAAGGTTGAGAACTATTGCTCGATTGTCAGGAAGACAGAGGGTAGGGACTGGAGCTGTGCCTCTGTCCATGCTGCTAGTGACAAAGTGAGGCTGGATTTCAGACAGATTCCTGCAGGAGGGATTGACTAGAGGACACAAGATTGTAGACATGGAAGCAAGATGCAGGTAACACATGTAAAAGTCTTCAGAGTGAGCACAGCTGGCTCTGAGGGGAGCAGAGCAGAGCATGGGCACTTGGTATGAAGTTGATGCTGGTATTGAGAGAGGGCAACAAAGCCAAAGATTACCCATGGTCATCATGTCGTTCTCAGTTGGAGAGATTTTTAAGTGCCTATAATGTTCGTGGCGACAATGTTCACAGTAGTAAGCATGCAGCCACAGAGAAGGCAGTCAGGCCCTGTAACCCTGAGATGGGTAAGGGAAGGAGCTGTAAGTATTGATCTGTACATTGCATTGTACTTAGCTCCAAACACTTGGTGTGGTTAAATGTAGTGCAAAGTTACTGAATGAAAAGCTAGTTTGCTATGTCCAATTTTCTGAGGAACCGCCAAACTGATTTCCAGAGTGATTGTACCAGCTTACAATCCCACCAGCAATGGAGGAGTGTTCCTCTTCCTCCACATCCTTGCCAGCATCTGCTGTCACCTGAGTTTTTGATCTTAGCCATTCTGACTTGTGTGAGGAGGAATCTCAGGATTGTTTTGATTTGCATTTCCCTGATGACTAAGGATATTGGACCTTTTTTCAGGTGCTTCTCGGCCATTCAGTATTCCTCAGTTGAGAATTTTGTTTAGCACTGTACCCCATTTTTAATAGGGTTATTTGGTTTTCTGGAGTCTCTAACTTCTTGAGTTCTTTGTACATATTGGCTATTAGCCTTCTATTGGATTTAGGATTGGTAAAGATCTTTTCCCAATCTGTTGGTGGCCTTTTTGTCTTCTTGACAGTGTTGTTTGCCTTACAGAAGCTTTGCAACTTTATGAGGTCCCATTTATTAATATTTGATCTTACAGTACAAGCCATTGGTGTTCTGTTCAGGAATTTCCCCCTGTGCTCATATGTTTGAGGCTCTTCCCCACTTTCTCCTCTAGAAGTTTCAGTGTCTCTGGTTATATGTGGGGGTCTTTTATCCACTTAGACTTGAGCTTTGTACAAGGAGATAAGAATGGACAAATTCACATTCTTCTACACACTAACCACCAGTTGAGCAAGCACCATTTGTTGAAAACACTGTCTTTTTTTCACTGGATGGTTTTAGCTCTTTTTTCAAAGGTTAAGTGACCATAGGTGTGTGGGTTCACTTCTGAGTCTTCAGTTCTAGTCCATTGGTCTACCTTTGTGTCGCTGTACCAGTACCATGCAGTTTTTATCACAATTGCTCTGTAGTACAGCTTGAGGTCAGGGATGGTATTTCCACGAGAGGTTCTTTTACTGTTGAGAATAGTTTTTGCTATCCTAGGTTTTTGTTATTCCAGATGGATTTGAAAATTGCCCTTTCTAACTCTGTGAAGAACTCAGTTGGAATTTTGATGGCGATTGCAAGTACTACTGGAGGATCCAACAATACCACTCCTGGGCATACACCCAGAAGATGCTTCAACATGTAATAAGGACACATTCTCCACTATGTTCATAGCAGCCTTATTTATAATAGCCAGAAGCTGGAAAGAACCCATATGCCCCTCAACAGAGGAATGGATACAGAAAATGTGGTACATTTACACAATGGAGTACTATGCAATTATTAAAAACAATGAATTTATGAAATTCTTAGACAAATGGATGGATCTGAAGGATATCATCCTGAGTGAAGTAATCCAGTCACACAAGAACACACATGATATGCACTCACTGATAAGTAGATATTAGCTCAGAAGCCTGGAATACCCAAGATACAATTCACAAAAAAAAAAAAAAAAAAAAAAAAAAAAAAAAAAAAAAAGGAAATTCAAGAAGAAGGAAAGCCAAAGTATGGATACTTCGATCCTGCTTACAAGGGGGAATGAAATACCCATGGAAGGAGTTACATTGAAGTAGAGACTGAGGGAATGACCATCCAGAGACTGCCCCACCTGGGGATCCATCCTATAAACAATCACCAAACCCAGACACTGTTATGGATGCCAACAAGAACTTGCTGACAGGAGCCTGATATAGCAGTCTCCTAAGAGGCTCTGCCAGTGCCTGAAAAATACAGAAGTGGATGATCACAGCCATCTACTGGACAGAGCACAGGGTCCCCAATGAAAGAGCAAGAGAAAGTACCCAAGGAGCTGAAGGGGTTTAAAGTCCCATAGGAGGAAAAACAATATGAACTAACCAGTATCTCCAGAGGTCCCTTGGACTAAACCACCAACCAAAGGAAACATATGGTGGGACTGATTGTTCTAGCTGCTTATGTAGCAGAGGATGGCCCAGTTGTTCATCCATGAGAGGAGAGGCCCTTGGTCCTGTAAAAGTTATATGACCCAGTATAGCGGACTGTCAGGGCCAAGAAGAAGGTGTGGGTGGGTTGGTGAGCAGAGGGAGGAGGGAAGGGATAGAGAGTTTTCGGAGGGGAAACTAGGAAAGGAGATAACATTTGAAGTATAAATAAAGAAAATATCTAATAAAAAAGATAAAATACAAAAAAAAAGAAGAAAGAAAAGCTAGTTTGCAGGAAATTACCTTAAACACACCTATGTCTCATTTAAAAGAAAGCATGTTATTTTTATTAAGAAAAAAAGAATCAGCAGAAAAGCTCCATAGTTTACACAAAGTTGCTTATGGAATATAACACCACAGAGTGGATTTGATACTAAGGAACAAGGAGAAGTCTTGAACAATTTGAATTCTGGGTCCCTGCTGTCTATGCAGGAGCAAAAACTACTTGTCACATGTGACGGGGCTGCTCCTGGATCTGTCACCTGCATCCCCAGCTCACTGCTTGGTTCCACAGGAAACCACATTCCCAGGCCTTTTTGCTTCCTGCTTGTACAACATATCTCTCCTTTCTCTGACTTTGGAGCAAGATATTAGGTTTCCCTCATGGCTGTCTTTCTTACTTGTTGGCCCCATGTTGACTGCTATTCCCACTGACAGCTCCAGAGTTTGACAAAACCTCCTTGTTCAGGGGCTCTAGTTCCAGATGTGAAGGCTAATTGTAGTTGCTAATTCCCAGGTGGGTTTGTTACGTCATCGCCTGCCTGGATTTGAGTGTTCCCTGACCTGTGTTCCACTGAAGTTTCCGCTGCCAAAATCACACTCTACACCCTTACCTCCCTTTAGATCTACTTTAAACGTTCTGTGCATTTTATATATGGATAAGCAAGAGCAAGAAAACAGGTGAAAACTCGATGGATTTGATTTGATCAACTCCTCCAAACACCATCCTGGTTCAAACAGACTCGGATTCACATTATGCTCTGTAATCTGATAACTATCTAATAACTTCCATCTTTAAAATGCCAATTAGAAGTGACAACTGAGCTGTAACCAATAGTAAGGGCATTCTAGCACCAAAGCACTGTACTATTTTCCCCATTATCGCATAACTGACATCACAACAGTAAAGAAAACTCATGAAACCCATGGTGTTTGTTGTTGTTTGTTTGTTTGTTTGTTTGTTTGTTTTGCTTTGCTTTTTTAATGTCTGAGCATAACCACATGAGAAATAAAGAGGTGCCTGTTGATTCAGTCTGATTTGGGGATTCGATTAATTCACAGTATATTGATTGTGTTCTATGTGTTCTGGGCACACAATAAATCTCAGCAGAGTTCTAGGTGCTGAGAATATGGTGACATTAACAGATAGGACCATAGAGTGTGTAGTATAGAGAGAGTAAACAGGCAGTAAATAACTGGAGGTATGCTATGCCAAAGATGAGTCTATAGAGAATAGAGTGGCTTATGGGACAAAGAGTGACCGGGACTGTGGCACTAACTTGATGAAAGTGGGACATTTCAACAGAGGCATGGAAAGGGGAGGAAACAAGCCCTAAAATCATTGGGGGACATAGTGTTGCTGTGAGTGCACTGGCCCAGATGAAGATGGTACTTTGCACTGGAGGAGGCTAGAGTGCCCAGAGTAGAGGAAAATGTGGACAGTGAAGTCTAAGGGCCTTCTAGACCACTGCTTAGATATTATCCTGATTGAAAACAAAGTTACAAAACAAAGATACCAGCTTGGCTTAAGTTGTTTAAAACGATCACTTAGACTGTTGTGTGAGGATGGTGGGAAGGCAATTGAGATTGCTGTGAACATCACTTGACCTCCAATTGTATTCTGATGCTGCAGAATAGTAATGAACGTTCTGCCAAAAGAGGAGACATTAGAGAGAACGCCGAATGTTTATAGCCTCAGGAAAGGCCATTTAGACACACTGGCTATATTATAAGATGAAAGCTGTTTCTCATAGCTGGGAGGAAAGCGGACATTAGCAATATGGAAACTCACTTGGGTGGTGGGGGAGTATTAAAGCTGTGGCCAGAAGCAAACCTACATTGCCAGTGTCTGTAGAGTAGCCTGCAGCAATCCCCTGGTATGGGCTCAAGGTCTGAGGTTGTGTGTATCCATTAAATGTCACAGTCTTTGAGAATGCAGAGATGTAGGAAAGAGAGGGTATTGGTGACAGAGATCTAACTTATTGTTTCTTATTGGATTCCATGAGCAGGCACCAAGCTGTATACGTAGACTTTCCTCTCATGTCATCCCAGCTGGTAGGCAGGTATTTCAACAAATAGAGCTTATTCCCATATTTCTTACTTTCTCCCCTCTCACACTGGCCTTCAGAAATCCAATGGATAAGAGAGATAAGGTAAACTTTGGATGGTTTTGCCAATCCTGGGCATACCCCAGACAGTCTACAATCAGGCCATGGCTAAGAAATTTTCTCATGTGTGAACCACAAGAACTGAATTTTCCCCAAAGTGTCAATCACAGGGGACCAAAGCTCCACTTATGGCTTGAAGAAGGACACGTTGCATCTATTGCATAAGTAGAACAAAGCTTATAGGTTTTAAGAGTAATGCTCACTTAGTTTACATCACAGTGGCTGAGTTAAAAAGTGAAGGACTGTTAACTAGCAAGAATAATAGCAAAGGCTTAGCAAATAAACTTGTCTGAAAGAAGCAAGCCAAGCTTATGGCATTTTAGCCAAAACAGTCAATCCTTGTTAATATTTCATGGCAACAGAACAGCAACAGCAACAGGAACAAATCATTGCCAATGCTGACAACAATTATTCATCTTTGGCATACAATATGTATGTGCAATATATACAAGCAAGTGTTAAGTGAGTTTCCACTGCCACAGACTCAACCACTTATGAGCAGAACAAAAATAAACACTAAAAGGCCAAGAGATTCTTCTCCTGGGTCTAGCCCAGACCCACTTTGCCTGTCCCCAACTCATTAGACCCTCTCATGCCTCATTCACCTCTCCACCCAGTCAGATTCTGCACATCCTTCTCCAGACTCTATCCCAGTGAGATCTCCTGATCGCTCTCTTTTTGAACCTTCTCCAACCACCTAGATCTAGTGTGGGTCACACATCCAGTGCCTACCTTAGTCTGGCTATCTTTGACTGCACCACAATCTACTTTTAGGCTTCTACCTACCCCTAGCCCAAAGGCCCCTCCCACATCACATCCAACCTCCATACTTAAGAAGATACTGCATATTCTTCTGAATCTAGCCAGGTGAGATTGCCTGATCTCCCTTCCACACATCCTTCTCAGCTCCCGAATCTACCCTCTTTACTCCATGCTTGGACCAGAACACACATCTTTCCCACCAGCCCAGTCCTTTGTGTCTCTGACTTTATTCCACCTAAGCCATTTCCAACCTGTAATGTTGCTACTGATGAATTGTAATGTAAATATCAGATATGCAGGATATCTGACACGAGGCCCTTGTGAAAGAGTTGTTTGCATATTCTCAATTTTGGTCCAAAGCTTCTCTGTCCACATCAGACCCAGAATTAACCAAAGAAATTTACATGGCTGGATCTCATTGCAAAACTACAAACAATATGAAGGATTGAGCCACTATCTGCTCTTTAAAACCTATGAGTCCTATAGAAAAGTTTGTCATGGCAAGTTAAGAACACAGTGGTGACATGAATACCTTGACAATAACCAGCAACTGTCCAAATGCAGTTAAAACACACTCAGTAAGAGGGAGCCCATGCCTGGTGCTGGAAACCTAGCCAACTACACAAAGCTAGTGAAGTCATGGATCTTGGAGGAGAATCCACAACTACCACTGTACTAAGCCAGCATAATATCTGACAGCCTAAATATTAGTCCTTATACCCAGAGGGAAGTGTAGTCCTCATCCCTCATCAAGGTAACGTTTCCTTACAGCAGACAAAGACCATTATGGAATTCCACAACCAATCAAACTGTAGTGTTGTGGCACTCAAATCTAAGTGATACATTTACAACACAATTCCTGCTCAGGGATCATTATGGAAGAAAGCATAAAATTATTTAAGAGGCAAAGGAACATGGAGTTGGCTGTGAGATTGTTTCTTCTTAGGAATGTCAGAAGCTGCATTCAAAGTCTCAAAAACATGATAAGCTAACCATGAGCTAAACAAGGATGACATCAACAGACATGCTAATGTGGACAAGGGAAAGCTTGCAGGCCTCAGTCTTACTCAAAGAATTACAGAGAACTTAGAAATGTTGTGAGCTAGAGAAATAGTCTTCTTGGGGTCTTAACTAGGGTTTTATAGCTGTGAAGAGACACCAGGACCACGGCAATTCTTACAAAGGAAATCACTTAATAGAAGCTGGCTTACAATGTCAGAGGTTTAGCCCTTTATCATCATGGTGATAAGCATGACAGTGTGCAGGCAAATGTGGACCTGGAGAAGGAACTGTGAGTTCTACATCCAGATCAGCGGACAGCATGAAGTAAAAGGGCTTGAGTTCTTCAGATGTCAAAGCTCACTTTCCAGCCATAGCCTCTTATAACAAGCCACAGCTACCCCCAAGGCCATACCTCCTAATAGTCCTACTCCCTATGGTCCAATATAGGCCATTTTCTTCTAAACCATCATAACCAGGAACTTGTTTCTCAATACATAGTAGTCAAAAATATTTGGCACTGAAGAGAAGAATGAGCATAGATATACAAGTAACATTATACAGACTAAACATATTGTATTTATGTATTTAGAACTACACACACACACACACACACACACACACACACACACACACACACACACACATACATATATGTAACAACAATTGGTAAAAAAGGAAGGCATGATTTTGAAAGTAGCAAAGAGGGGCATATGGAAAATGGAAGAATAAGATGATGTTATTATATTATAGCCTCAAAAAAAGAAAAGAAAAGAAAAATAGAGTAAATCCAAGAATTAAGAACCAAGGTGTAGTCTATCACTGAGTAGCATATCAACCTTGTTTCTTTTTAAAAAAGGTTTTACCATGTATATAAGCAGTGGCATCCTATAGTGGACCAGGAGAACTTTGTGGAGGGATGCCTTGGGAAGACTAAAATTGTTCTGGACATCATCCTAAAACCCTTTTTTCCTTTGGTCTCTTATTACCTACTGATTTGCCCAAGGTCTGCTTGAATAAAGGTCCTTGATAGGTACTGTTTTATGTGCAGGAAGAAGAGGATGCTTTGACAGTCCATGAATGACATGTCTGTTCATCCACTCATTTGACAAAAAGGCCACAGTAAGGGAATTTTGTCTAAACTCCCCATCACCATGTTTTGTTCATAGGCAATAACAGGGAATACTGTGCAATAGCAGCATCATACTCAGCACATTAAATGCAGAAAAAGCACCAAGTTTCTGTCTTTCATTCCCATCATGTGGACTCTGCTTTTCCAAGACATTTCTAGATCCGAGGCCCAGGGTCTTGACTGGAATACATCAATCATTATGGATTTCTATAGTTACTTCTCAAAGGGAAGAGACTAGCTATGGGGCGATCAGTACAACTCTTCACACATACAAATATCATTGTGCTGGTTGGTTTATTAATCAATTAGACACAAACCTAGACATAACTAAGAAGAGGGAACCTGAATCAAGAAATTACCTCTACCAGTTTGTCTGCAGGCAAGTTTGTAGGGCATATTCTTGATTATAATTGGTGTGAAAGAGCCCAGCCTACTGTGGGTGGTGGCATTCTTGAGCAGGTATATAAAGAAACTAACAGAACAAGACAAGAGGATGGAACCACAATACCACATTCCTTCATGGCTTCTGTTTCAGTTCCTACCTCCAGGTTCCTGCTTGAGTTTGTTCCCCAACTTCCCCCAATAATGGACTGTGACAACAAACAATCCTCTCTTCCCCAAGTTGTTTTTAGTCATGGTGCTTTAACAGCAAAAGAAACTGCAATTAGCATAATTATTGTACCTCACATGAAAATAATACACTTTTGCTGTTTTGAGTCCTACACTTCTGATAATTTGAGACAATAGCAGCAACAGAATGATAACATGACCATAAAGAGCACTTGGACCACTGTGAAGACCTAAAATGCTCTCAGGCGGTACTGTGATTGAATGTTATCCACAGTAAGTCTTTCTGGCTATGAATCAGGAAAAGTTTTAAGGACAAATACATTATGGGAGTTAAAAAACAGGACTTGCCACAAGCATGGCACAGGAGTAAGACCACACAGTAGCCTGGAAGTTCTGGAAGGAGGTAAAATACTAGCCAGTATATGTAGGGTTCATATCCTGCTCTCTCTATATGGCTTTCTACTATAAAGAATTGGAACTTGAGGAATAGGGCAGGGGAAACACAAAACAAGCCTGAAATAGAGTATGTCATGAAATTAGGAAGTAAGCATGTTGAGGTCAGTTAGAACTCTTCCTAACTGGCAGCATCTAGAATTGAATATCAATTTAAGGAATGATAATAACAGATGTAAGTAACCCAGTAAAATGGAAATATCAAGAATTCATACTGATGCCCATTCATTGTCCTATTATTAGACATTTTCTTGACAAAGTAATTGCAATGATTTGCTTTCTGGTGGAGTACTTTTTAATTAATTTAAGAGTCACTTTTAAATGGATGAGCTCACCAGCTACCACTGTGCTGGATCCTATGATCTGTGCCCAGAGCTCCCTTCAGGAATGACCGAGGGTTATCCCCTCTGAGAGTCATGAGAGAAAACGGTCATAGGGGGACCAATTGATGTTGATGAGAATTGTCTCGTCTTGGCAATTTTATTCTAGCCAAAACTCACCTCCAATAACTCATCAGCATGTGCACAAAGCCCAGTCCTGTGGTCCTCATCTTAAGGAATCACAAAAGCCTACACCATTTCTGAAGGTCCACGTGGAATCAGTAACTGCCTGGCAACCTAACTTCCCCCTTGATCCAATACTCTCCTTTTCTCCCATGCAGCTGATCATAATAGCACTCTTTAGTGAACTTCTAATGAATCTCATAGATGCTAATTTCTAAGTCTCTTTCCTGAGTTGAGGTACTCAACCTGTACCAGCACCTTAACAAAATGATTTCTCACTGTGAAGCATTAAAATATCGGAGCAATGGGACCTTCAAGTAGTGATTAGACTCATGAGGGCTCTGCCACCATGAATGATTTCATCCACTCACATGTTATCCCAAGAGTGGGTTTGTTTTAAAAGCCAAATAGGCTCTTATCATGCATGCATATCTCTCTTCCTAAGATGCTATGTGCTGGTGCCTCAGGGGTCTGTAGAGGCCTCAACAATAAGGTGAACCTCATCAGATATATCTGCCTTATCTTGAATTTCTCAACCTCCAAAACTACAAGCCAAATATACATATTTTTCTTGGTATAAGGTTTTCTCTTAAAGCAATAGAAAATGATGACCTGAGAATGCAGTGTTATTTCTGTGATCATCCTAAGGAATGTGTATGACCCAATTTTAATCATGAGGCAATATCATTCAAAACCTCAAAGAAGGTGAGAGGCATACTAAAACTTTCCACTTTGTAATCCTCACAGGTATCAAGTCATGAATGTCTCAAGAAGACTGCACAGCTTATATTAGCAACTTTTCTGTTGCTGTGGTAAAACACCATGACCAAAGGCAACTGAAGGAAGAGAGAGGTTTATCTGGCTCATGGTTCTAGAGAGATAAGAGTCCTTCATGGCAGGATGGAGGCATGGCAGCCAGCAGAAAGCATTATAGTAAGAACAGGAAGCTGAAAGATCACATCTTCAACAATCTAACAGCAAACATGAAACAGAGAACAAACTGGAACTAGTGTGAGGCTTTAAGCTCTCAAAGCTCATTCCAGTGACATACTTCCTCCAGCAAGCCTGCACCTCTCCCCCAATAGCCTTCCCAAACAGCTCCACCACTTGAAGACTGAGTGTCCAATGTCTGGACATATGAGGGACATATCTCATTCAAACCACAGTACACCTATTCTTAATTGCTTTCAAAATGAAGATAATTAAAGAAATTAGACACAAAGCATGATATAATTGTCTTGTGTGGTCCTGGGTTTAATCAGGTCTCCATGCTGTAAAGGACATTATTAAACAGTAGTGAAACACAAGTGTGTTTCGAAACTAATGAAATTACATGATACCCATGGTAATGTCACAATCTCCGTGCTTATGTAGGAGAGTTTCTTTGTCTGAAACAAAACAAAAAGCAATCAAACAAACAATATGTTAAAACCCAGGGATGATAGGATAAGAGGTTAATGACTCCGATGGTTCTGAAATAAAAACAGAACTTCACATTGTTCTTCCAAATTCTCTGCAAAATGAAGTTTGCCTCAAAATTAACAAAATGTTGTGCAACAAAACAGTTACATATGTGCATGAATATTCATTGTTCAATTATTCTACACACTCAAGTCCTTCACGGTTTTCAACTGTCAGGGATACAATTCTTAGGATAAGTAACATTTCTTGAACTCTATCTAGTACATGAGTTCTAGTCTTTCAGAAGAACAGTCTGGAGGGATCCCTTCCTTATCATCTGACCCCAGGGATCATCCTGGATCTACCAGGAGGCATGGGGAGACTCTTTCTTTAAGAGACATCATCTCTGAGAGAACACTGGCTGACTAGTAGGAGTGGATAATAGAGCACCCAGTGAGATGTTTAGCCTGAGTACACAGACCATACCCAGGGGCAGAGGACTCAATGTGTGAGTGGTAACTGATCATTTCCCCCAAACAGAGATGAGTGATCACCCACAATGCAGGGCTGTCATTAAATCTAGCAGAAATAAGGTGTGAGGGGAATTCCTTTTTTAACTTCTAAGGTTTATTACCTTGTGTCTACACCCTAAACAATCTGGCTGTGGTTTTTGTCTTCTCAAAATTTTATCTTGAAGTCTACAAACACAAGTGCTGTCTTTGTGAATCATCTTTATTTTTAAAATTTGGCTAACACTCAAGTGTCTTTGACATGTTTAAAGCAATTTGTTTCACAAATATAAGAGTTGGGGAAGATTGAGATGGTTGAAATGAGATCCTGGAGGCAATGTGTCATTTCCTCTCCCTTGGGAGTCTGATGTACAAATAAGTAAGCTGTTGGATGGAAAATGCCATCGTTGCTGTCCCCACCACCTCGTTCCTGTCACTTTAGTCACAGAAACATTTTTCATTTCTTTTATGAAATTAATTGCTTCAGAATATTAGAGGCTCTTGTCTATCTGGCCACTAACATTCTGCTCAACCTAGAGGGAACTGTCAAGTTAATTTTAAGGTGTGGAGTATCAAGTGTGGCTTTTGCTGTGGGGAGCCAGTTATGAGACTGGGAGAGAAAGGCATGCTTCTTTTCTATTTTTCCCAGACAAGGAAAGGGAACTTAAAATAGCATCAGTTCTTAAGATGGTGCAAACACAAAGCCCAGTGCCTCTATTGCAAGGGCTGAGAGCTTTGTGAAAATGAATGTACCCTCTCCCCCCAAATAAAGTCCTGCTGATGCCTTTCTCTGCAGGCCACTCACTGCCACAGTGTGAGGTGTCATACACCTTGCTACCTGACTACAGGAAGGGCCCAACATCTCAGTCCTTGATGCTGAGATTCATCAGCTTGGCAACTGTAGCAAAATACGGTAGCCTGGGTGACTCAAACTACTGAAGAATATTTCTCATACTTCTGGAAGCTGAGATCTTAAAGATCAAGGTGCTGGGACACTTAGTTCCCAGTGAGGGTCAACTTCTTGATTCATGGTATTTTCGCTTTATGTCCCTGTGTGATTGGCAAAGAAAGAAAATATGTATGTCTGGTCTTGTCCTTTTCTGGGCAGGGCACTAACTTCATTCAAGAATGTTCCACCCTCATAATCATCTTCAAAAGCTCCATCTCCAAATACCATCACACTGGGGGATAGAATATCAATATAAGAGTTGGAGGGAACACATACATTTAGTCCATAACCTATCTCATCTTGCTTCTCCAAACCATCTCTTGCTCTCACACTAAAGATCTCCAGTTTGTTGCCTTGCTTGTACTATACTTAGTCTGAGCTCATCACATCTATTTTCTCCTTTTGGTGAGGAACCATGGGAAACACAGATAGTGATTATTGGATTATCCCAATATTCATGACTGGACCATGGGCCTGACATCTGAAAAGATCCTTTAATAAGGCAGTGTCTACGGAATGTGAAGAACCCTGTGCTCTCCTCACATCCTATGTAGTAAATATAACCACACTCTGGCAGGTTAGTGTGGTTAAGTCACTCTTGCCTACAAAGTATAAACATGAAATGAGAGTCAGTACAATTACTCTCACAGATATTAAAAGGTTAAGAATATGTCAAACTCTTGTCACTACTATCAGATGACACCAACTTTCTTGGAATGAGTTGTAATGTGGCTGCTTTGGGGAGATGACATGTGGAGACATTTACTTTTGCTAGGGAAGACTGGGTCAGATGAAGTTTGTGGCTTGAACTACTCAACAAGCTCCATGCAATTCTTTAAAGTAGTGGTTTTCAGTCTGTGGGTTGAGAACCCCACAGGGGTTGCCTATCAGATATCCTGCATATCAGATATTTACGTTATGATTTATAACAGCAGTTATAAATTATAGTTATAAAGTAACAATGACATAATTTTGTTGTTGAGTGGGTCACCATAGCAAGAGGGACTATATTGCAAGGTCACAGCATTAGGAAGGTTGAGAACGACTAATTTAGAGGCTTGGACAATAGTGTTTGGTCTCTGGATATCCATATGCCATTGCACGTGCCTCCTGTAGTCAGACTACACAGTGTTAGAGCCTCAGAGGCATGTGATTGGGCCCATTTATCCCCTTGTTTTCTCCAAGTTTCTGGTAGTTCCTACTAGTGAGGCCTATTTTCCCTGCAAGTTATCTTTTTATGTTTTCTACTAGCTAAACCAACCAACCTCCACCCAGAATCTTGAGTGTCTACAGCCACCTGCATACCCTGCATATCTCAGACAGGTGCAGAGGCTGGCTTGGCTCTTTACTAGAAGGCAGAAGGAGCTTGAGCCTCTTGTCTCCACTGTGAAGAGGTTGGAAAGGATCCATATATCATCTCCAGTGCTTGATGGATTCATTTCCTAGCTCCATTCCAGTTTGCTCAGGAAACCAGTCCTTATAGGTAGGTTTTCTCCTCTCTACATGTTTTCATCTTTAATGAGGATCTCAGCTTTATCTGACCTCTGATGAATTTAGCCACCATGCAATTCTAAGGCCAACCAATGATACACCCTATCCAATCAAATGTTCCTGGCTCCTGATGCTTTCTTTCTCTCATAGAAACAGAGTTTTCATACATTTGGGAATGTGTCCATATTGTTCACTATAAGATTCTCTCTCCACTCTCTGCCCCCTGACATATTCCTCTAGATTTCTAGAAACTTCCCTGATTTCATACACATATATCTTAGGGTTGTTAAGGACAATACATTTAATTCTTCTGTATGCCAGCATTTCCAACACCCATCCTAGACTCTCCTTGTGTCCCAGATCATGTTCCATTCAATTCTGTCAGATCCTGGCTAACCTTATGTGGGAGGGTATCTAAAGTCCTTATTGTGTGCAGACAATTTCTATACATGCAAAATATGTATGGTGGGGAAAGCGACTATAATTTTGTGTATTATGTATAATTTGTGTATAAAAGTATTATGTTGTTACTTCATGAAATGTACCTTGTGATGGACATCAGCTTTACCTATGAGCAGCAATGGGTGTTAAAGTATTTATAGAAACATGCTTATCAGCATGGCTAATCCTGTTAATTCATCAGACAGTTGACTCTGGACCCGTCTCCTCTTTCAACTCCTCCCTTCTGCCTTGACTACAGATTCAACCTTCAGCATCATCTTTTAGTCACCACTGACTCATGGCACCCAACCTTTCCTGCCCCTTGTGCCATCTCTCTACACTTTTCACTTTGTCTCTCCACATTCCCTCATCAAGTGGTCATGTGTTTTTAGGATGCTGCTTTCTCCAGAGCTGCAGCCAGTCATCGGAAAGAGCCAGTTTGAGTAAATGTATGAGCAAGAGCTGACAGAAAAGGACTAGCTACTGTCACAGGGACTTCTCTTTGAATTAGAGAAACTGCTGTCAATATATCTCCATGCAGAGCATACTCACAATAGATGAACTCAGCCTGCCGTTCTGGGAGCACTTCCTGTTTCGTCATACACAGAGCTGAAGCTCTACATGAGCACAGGCTAGGCAGATGACAACAGCTGCTCAAGTTATGACTCATGAACATAATGTCTGCTTTCCATTTAAATGAATGCTTAAGATTAAATACTTGATTTTATTATAACTCATCTTATTATCATTTTACATATCTCCTCCAGAAACCTGTTTTGAAATTTACGTTTTCTTTCGCAGCTCCAAGCAGGAAATTATATTTCTAGATAGGCTGTCTATCTCTCCCTTCTAGAGCCTTCCCAGAGGCACTTTGGTTAGTCTGTAGAAGAAACAGGTCCTGGCAAAATCTCTTTAACTCTTGTCTCTACAGAGGCCTGCACGTTTTCTTGAGCTGATTCAAAATGCTCTTGAAAACTAATGGTGACTTAATTGGATTTGATCATGTTAATAAGATTCTGATCATTTAATAAAAGTTTTTCTAGGTTTGCATTGGACTCTAACACAATGAAATGGATGTTTGGGGAGGATAATAATGTGCTATGTAGAGAATCCAGATGTCCCAGCCCATCACCAGAAATCAGAAAATAAGTTACCAACCATTAGCAGACTGGCTTCATTATGGAGATTCGGTGCTCACAGGCTATCTAGAATTGACCTCCATCTCTGTGCCTGGAGAGTGCATCCTGCCTAAGCTCTGAATATAGAAAGGGGCTTTAATCCATGAAGGAATTTTTTTTTCTATTAAAGCTAGTGTACATTGGAGAACAAGCCATTTGGCTTTCATGAACAAACCCCTTCACACATACAGGCCAGTCATGGCTCTTACCCTCAAAAAACACTCCTAATTCCTCAACTTTCTTCTCTAGACCTACCTGCCTTGTCTGAGACTTTACTCGACAGCTTTTGCCTGCAGTCTCCTTCCAGACTGCTAGCCTGTTAACTATTGAGTAACTGTTTCCAGAATTCCTATTACTCTGTCTGGAACTGACTCCTAAGCAGTGGTTCTCAACCTTCCTAATGCTGTGACCCTTTAATACAGTTCCTCCTGCTGTGGTGATCTCTAACCACAAAATTATTTGTGTTGCTACTTCATAACTGTAAGTTTAGTGCTGTTATGAATCATAATGTAAATATCTGTGTTTTCAGATGGTAACCCCTGTGAAAGAGTCATCCACCCAAGGGTTGGAATGACCCAAAAGCTGAGAACCATTGGTCTAAAGACAGGTTTAGAATACCAGTGTGCACTCAAGGACATGAGATCGGTATGCACAACAACCATTTGTACCTTTACATTCTTTCCATCAGTGTTCACAACACTGTTGGTAAAAGGAAAAATTAAAATAATTCATATGTTCAATGGAATAATATTTAGTGATGAAAGAGTGAAACCCTGGCATTTCCAAAAATACCAATGGGCTTAGATTCATAATTTTAAATAAGTGTCCAGATATGGTAATACAGATAAGACATGAAGTCACTCAGAATAGAAAAAGCTAAGCTCACAGAAGTAGAATATAATCCTGGTTACTGGGGCCTAGGGAGGGATAGAACAAGGAGGAATATAGAGATTGACTAATGGAGACAAAGAGACAGGTGAATAGGTGAAATGCTTTGGATGATATTATAGCCAAAATCAATGTATTGTGACAATGAAATTTGTCAAAGAGAGGATTTGGATGTTGTCATCACGAAGAAGTAGGTTTGAAAAGACAGATGATCTGTGTGTGAAGTGGATATTCAACACTGTGTACATGTACTCAAACATTACTCTATCCCCTAGGAAAATGTGCAATTCTTACCTGTCACTTAAAGGTAAATTAACTTCAATCAAGCTAAATAGAGCTAGCATAGCTTGCTAAACTTCTGTTATACATACATGCACACTATGAGACGCCAGAATGCAGAATGCAGTAGGACTTTGTGCCACACCAATTCACTGAACAATGCATTAGCTGTGATCTTATGAAGGCTGGTAAATAGCAGTAGACAGAAAGTAAATTGTGAGACTGGAGGAACCACCACAAGCTCTCCTGTAGTTTAGCTAAGAAACTTTCAAAGAGCCAATCAAGGGCTGGGGATGGAACTCCCAGAAGAGTGCTTGTCTGGTCTACACAAAGCCCTGTGTTTAACCTTTAGGATGGTAAATAAAAGAGCAGTGGCCAAGAGAATGTTTAGCCTTAGTCAGGGAAGCAGGTCCAGAGCCCTGATCCTGGATGCCTGGAAGGCTAAAGAAATCCTTTTAAACAGATAGGCTAGTTCAACCCATCATCAAGCAGCGACTCATTCCTCCCTCATTCAGTAGAAAAATTCATAACCATTTATGCCTGGCACACATGTCTATGCGCATGAGAGTGAGGACAGGAAAGAGTGGGGAGTCAGAGATGGAAAGTGACCCATTACAGAAAGAGGAGGAAAGACAAGAAAGGGGGCTGATATCCTGAGAGGTGAAGCTAGCCAAAGACATGCCCAGCTATTTATAGCTCATCTCGAGCAGGCAGTCTGGCTGCTGCTATAGTGGCACTTTATGTGGGTTGTCCTCCTGTAAGAAACACCATGGAGATGCAGCTGCCTATGAACTTGCAATGCTCAGAATAAGGCTGGTAATTGGGTCATCTTATTAGCAAGCAACTATCACTAAGCGGTTGAAAGAGCTTCAGGTTATCCTCCATCAATCCTTGCAGCACACTCAGGGAGGAACCAGAGGGCAAGGGTGATGAATAATTAGTCCACTTAGTGCCTTGCTTTAGTGAGTTTTCTATCCACTTACATGACGCCTCCTTTCAGATGGGAGCCATAAGACCAAGGTGTGATGGTTGGAACATTAGTTTTCATTAGGTATCTTTTCCCACTTTTCTCAGCCCTCACTTCATATTGGCAAGATGCTTTAGAATTATAGGGAACATCCAGTGGTGCCTGCACCACATCACACCTCAGTTCAGATTACAACTTCCTAACCAAGTACAGTTTCAATTCTGTGGGTACGAATGAGCCACGCTTATGAATTCACAAGTACAGGGGATCACAGAAAGACTGGGGCTTAGAGATAGAGAGAGGGGAGAGGGTGAGGTCAGATTAGAGGATCAGAGAGGAGAGGGGAAAATAAGAGGGATGGAGGGAGGTACAGGTGAAATCTCATTCTAACCACTACCATTCTTCCTGCATGTGCTTTACATACAGCGTATGGGATGTAGAACTCACTGGTGACTCTGATATCCTGAGACCTTCACTTTGCTTAGCAAGCATCTCACCTCTCAGAGTGTCACCCAGGACCACATTCCCTGTGAAGATGGAGAATCTCTTGTGTTTATTGGCTGAGATGCATAGACATGTATGCCTACAGGGTGTGTGTGTGTGTGTGTGTGTGTGAGAGAGAGAGAGAGAGAGAGAGAGAGAGAGAGAGAGAGATTTTGTGTTTGTGTGTGTATGTGTGCATGTGTCTTTGTGGGGTTTTTTTTGTGTGTGTACGTATGTGCATACAAGGGTAATAACAACAAGAAAGAGACAAAGATCAAGATGGAGAACGACTCATTATAGAAGAGGGTGGAAAGACTAGAAAGTGCCGCTAGATAGTGAGAGAGGTGAGGATAGCCAAAGGTGTGGATAACCATTTTTAACTCTTCTTAAGGTGGATGAGAAGACATGCAGCGGGGCCTTGGATACTAAGATGTAGGATGAGAAGACATGCAGCGGGGCCTTGGATACTAAGATGTAGGTGCTGGTTGTCTTAGAGTTTCAATTGCCAAGTTGGAACACCATGACCCAAAAGCAAATTTGGGAGCAAAGGGTTTATTTAGCTTGCACTTCTATATTAGTGTTCAACACCAAATGATGTCAAGATAGGAACTCCCTTTTCTCAATGTCCTTACCACCAATAGTCATTGGTCAATTTTTTTTTAAATAATCACCATTCTAACAGGTGGTAGATACAGACTGTGGTTTTAAATCGCATTATGTTGGTAATTATAAATAAAGAATATATTTCATATGTCTGTTGGCCATTCATATCTCTTCTGAGAAACATCTATAAAAATCATTTGCCTATTTCCTCAAATAAGTTACTGAATCCCTGTGAACTTTGGTCCCCAAATTTCAGTGGTGGTTATTATTGCCCTGCCTGGTTCTGGTTTTCTCATTTCTAGTTTGTTGTTAGCATGAAAGACCATTCATATAGATTATGTTCTTTAACCATTCATATAAATTATGTTCTTAATCAGTGTTTATTTAGCTTCATACTCTGCAACAAAACACCTTAGAAAGTTAACTTATAAAGAAAAGGGGAGGGTATTTTGGGGGGGGAGTTTGGATGTTGTAGTCAAGGATCAAGTTTGCCCTACTGCTTTGGCATCTCCATAGCGCTCTGCTGCCAAGGTTAGTTAAACTCACTTCTTTATTGAGCTGTATACAATGAACTGACCTCCTCAATTCCAACGTAAAACAAACATCCTGAGTTTTCCCTAGTTTTGCAGTTGGGGGGCCTCCATCAGAGTGAGCACATCCACGTGATGCCAGCATTTCTGTATGTGTCTGAGCCTTTTTCATCTCCTCATCACTCCAGTTAGTTTAGTACAGAAGCCAGCATTTTTTTCCCAATCAGAATTGGTCCCACTCTAGACCAGGTTGGCCTAAAACTTGCAGCAATCCTCCTGCCTCAGCCACTGCTCTTGGCTTCAGATCTCCTTAGCTGTTTACTTAAACCCCTCTCTACAAAGGCTTCTGATTATTTATAGAACAACATGGAAGCTTCTTAATAAGTGGCACAAAATAACTTATCTGCTCCAGTTTTCATGCCCCACTGACCTTCACACCCTATGTCCCAGAATAGCCACTACCACCCACTTCAGACCCATCTTCAAAAGCTCTTCCTGGGGGATTCCCTGTGTTGTGCTCAGCGAGACACCACCTTCAAAATAACTCTAGACAGCTTCCCTCAAGAAGCTGGCACCAAACTCCACCTCTGTTTCTCAGGCTGTCCCACTGACTTTGGGTCTGCCCCTTGGAGGCTGGAAGTGAGCATCCTACTTCTCACACTGGCCCCTGATCACAGGGTCACCCCCTCAAAGGCAGGGAGGCATCTCACCTCTCAGTGTCACCCAGGACCACATTCCCTGTGAAGACAGAGAATCTCTTTCTGATCTGATCCTAGCCTGGTGCTTTCTCATGCAAAATGTTCAGTAAGTGCTCACTGAACATATACCAAAAGGATAAAATAATAAGCATTACAACAAAAGAAGCCAAACCAAAACTATGGATGATAAAAATATGACTATAAAGAGAATATTTAAAAATCATTTTGAAAAGAAAGCTGCTGAATATGAATGCTAACTCAACATTTATTGTAATGCTCACACAAAATCTTAAATTGTCATACTGTAAGGAGGGGTATTATATTAAGCACTGTCCATAAACTACAGATCCACTCAAGTTGCAGATCCACTTGAGTTGCAGTTTCCACACTGCTCAGTGCTCTATAGGACAAAGGTAATAGCCAGCTGGAATCTTGCACTTCCCGGGATGAGCTCTGCATTTTATTTAAGGGTACTATAACAATAAAAACATACTAGGGTAGCATTTGCAGTAAAACAATTTTAGTAAACATTCCACTAAACTAGACCTGTGTTTTGACTGCACGCCGATGTAAAACCTCTAATATGCAGATGATGGTGGTGACTGAAGAGGCATGAACCACAGCAAGAGCCAAATGTATTTGACCACAGAACTCTTTTCTTTTCCCAGGGAGCATCTCGTGACAGTTGTCCATAGGGAAGACAGGCTGGCAAACACTGTCCTACTTTCTCAGATGCCATTATTTGATGCTTCCCACAGATGCTTAGGAATAAGCACTCCCGTTGTCAGTGCAGAAACTCACAGGGGGGCAAAGATTTGAAATGACACCCCACAGAAGTGCTCCTTCGAGATGCCGAAATAGCCCCTTTTCAGGAAATGAAGCATAAAGTGTAGACACAACATGGTCTCTGACTTATTCCTCTGTGAGATGTGGGGCAGGAAATTTCTCTGCGGGGAAGCCATGTTATATGTGTGAAAAGCACACATCGATGTGATAATTTTATCTGGAATTTTTGAATGATGAAAAAAAAAAGGAAAAACACTAAAAGATTTAGCTTTCTGACTTTAATGGTTCGAATGAGGTATTAATGTGTTCCCCAAAGAGTGGGCTGGAAGCTTAGTTCCCAGTGTGATGTGTCAGGGTGACGTGGAATCATGAAGATGATTACTTTTTTGAGGACTTGGCCTTGGAAGGACAAAATGACGAGACTGATCCTTGCCAGTCTTTAGCTTTCGTCCCAGAGACCTCTCCCTCTTGTATACGCTCTCTCCATGATGCCATCCTCTAATGATGGGTTACAGTGAATAGATCCCTCACCAGATGCTGATCAATCAGCCTGATGTTAGACATCCAAAATAGTGGTCTAAATAACTCCCCTTTTCACCTAGCCTTGGGTACTGAATTTTAATACTGTAAAATGTAAAGTAAGCAACTGTAATGATCTGAAAGTAGCAGCTGAGGTGTGAGGTGTGATGGGTCGAAAGCAGGAAAGTGAAGTCTTAATGGTAACTAGAGACACAGGCTAGACGGAGGGAGTTTTGGTTTGGTATTTGTTTCGGGATGAGGAGGGGCTTGGATGCAGCAGGCAGAGGGGGGAGTCAGGGAACAGGCTCAAGGAGTCAGAGAAGCTTTGGGTCCCTGCAGGAGAAGCATAGACCATTGCCAGGAGAGAGGGATGAGTAGAGCACAGAATCTTTCGTGCCCACAGGATGCAGGGATAGTTAGCTAGAGTGTGGTTGCTTTATGTATCGATGAGGTTGCCTCACACTGTGTTCATGACTCCAAGTCAGCCAAAGCCTTTGGAGGTCAACAGGCACTTCCGGGACTTAGATCCTTCTCACATCTATGACATTGGTCACTCTTGTCCCCTTAAGGCACTTAACTCTCTGTCTTTTTTTTTCCATTTTTTATTAGGTATTTAGCTCATTTACATTTCCAATGCTATACCAAAAGTCCCCCATACCCACCCACCCCCACTTCTGAACAAAGAATTCTCACCTGAGGAATACCGAATGGCAGAGAAGCACCTGAAAAAATGTTCAACATCCTTAATCATCAGGGAAATGCAAATCAAAACAACCCTGAGATTCCACCTCACACCAGTCAGAATGGCTAAGATCAAAAATTCAGGTGACAACAGATGCTGGCGTGGATGTGGAAAAAGAGGAACACTCCTCCATTGTTGGTGGGATTGCAGGCTTGTACAACCACTCTGGAAATCAGTCTGGCGGTTCCTCAGAAAATTGGACATAGTACTACCGGAGGATCCAGCAATACCTCTCCTGGGCATATATCCAGAAGATGCCCCAACTGGTAAGAAGGACACATGCTCCACTATGTTCATAGCAGCCTTATTTATAATAGCCAGAAGCTGGAAGGAACCCAGATGCCCCTCAACAGAGGAATGGATACAGAAAATGTGGTACATCTACACAATGGAGTACTATTCAGCTATTAAAAAGAATGAATTTATGAAATTCCTAGGCAAATGGATGGACCTGGAGGGCATCATCCTGAGTGAGGTAACACATTCACAAAGGAACTCACACAATATGTACTCACTGATAAGTGGATATTATCCCCAAACCTAGGAGTCCCAAGATATAAGATACAATTTGCTAAACACATGAAACTCAAGAAGAATGAAGACTGAAGTGTGGACACTATGCCCCTCCTTAGAATTGGGAACAAAACACCCATGGAAGGAGTTACAGAGACAAAGTTTGGAGCTGAGATGAAAGGATGGACCATGTAGAGACTGCCATATCCAGGGATCCACCCCATAATCAGCATCCAAACGCTGACACCATTGCATACACTAGCAAGATTTTATCGAAAGGACCCAGATGTAGCTGTCTCTTGTGAGACTATGCCGGGGCCTAGCAAACACAGAAGTGGATGCTCACAGTCAGCTAATGGATGGATCACAGGGCTCCCAATGGAGGAGCTAGAGAAAGCACCCAAGGAGCTAAAGGGATCTGCAACCCTATAGGTGGATCAACATTATGAACTAACCAGTACCCTGGAGCTCTTGACTCTAGCTGCATATGTATCAAAAGATGGCCTAGTCGGCCATCACTGGAAAGAGAGGCCCATTGGACACGCAAACTTTATATGCCCCAGTACAGGGGAACGCCAGGGTTAACTCTCTGTCTTAGTGTGTGGTTTCCTCCTGCTTCTCAGATTATTTGGCCTTTGTTTCCCCCTCAAGGACTCCGGTTTCTGGCATCTTCCTTTAAAGTTGTTCCCCCTCAAGGTTTGAGTCCCTCTCTCCCGCTTACTCTTGACTTTTGCTGAGTGAACTTTTCTATCCAGATGTGTATCCAAATTTCCTTTTACCCAACTGAAATGCCACCCTTACACTCCACCTTCAGACTGTCTTTGAACACGTAGCTATGAAAGTCACTCAAAAACTCCAAAGAGCAGCCTCCATAGTGTTCAGGTTCATCTAGGCATGTTCATTTAATCATTTCAATCTTGATGTCATCTGAAAAGTGGTGGCTATAGTGCAATGTCCAGAAAGGAAGGAGTATGTAGGAAATAGGCACCAGCCTGTGCTGAAGTGCCTCATGCCAGTGAGTCACCAATGGGAAGCACTGCCTTTGTCATCCCTTCACACATACACACGTTTCTCTCCTGCTTCTCTGTCATCACAGCGAGAACATGGCAGATACACTTGACTCATCCTTTCTCTTACCTCACACTCATCTTATTCACTTTGCCTCCTCAATTGTTCTTGAATCCCAGAATGCAGAAACAAACTTCTTTGTTTCTATAATTGTTGCCCTCACCCAGGCTCTCACCCTCTGTTTCTCCTGAGCATCTCTCCTTTGGTTTTGATGCTCTACACCCACATGATGTATGCTGGAGCAAAACATCATGAATGAGACTTCTCTGTGTCATTCCTATCTCAGAACCCAATACCCTGCTGACTCTTTGTAAATGCTACTCAAGAAATGAGAGAAATAGACATTAAAATGTTGATGACAATATATTGGTGTATTGTAAGGTTAAAGGTATACATAGTATGTCTTCACTTGAACTAGGCCTGGGTACTTGATGGCTTCAGTCACAAACGACTTAACTTAGTGATACTATCATGAAGGGCTGCCCCTCTGTGTTCACAGGATGACAGAGATGGAAAGGAACCCAGCCAACATTACATCCAGTCTTAGCCTTCCCATGACCCTACTCTGAAGACACCTGGTGTTATGGCTTGAGTCTGCAATATCCCCACAGGCTCATGTATTGATTCCTTGGTCTCTAGGTCGTGGTATGATTTTGGAAGGTTCTGGAAAGTTGAGGGGGTGGGTTCTAATTGGATGGAGTAGAGCACTAGATAGGAATCTACCTTCAAAGGTTATACCTGGTTCTCTGTCCCTTCTTGTCTCTCTGCTTGCCATTTACAATAGGTGAATTGAACTACCACCTCCTCCACACATTCTATTCTATCATGGGCTCAAAGTTGGCAGAGACAAGGGGCCTGAACAAAATCTCTTAATCGTGGATCAGAAGACAATTCCCCCCCCCCCCCGTAAGTGTCTTCTTGGGTGTTTGGTGGCAGCAATGTAAGAGTGACTGATATAACCAGGGAAAGACATGTTGTTCACACAATCACTCTCCGAAAAAGGCACAAATGCTTTCTTGGAAGCTTCTAGGAAATGCTTGGTTTTTGTTTTTGTTTTGTATGTTTGTTTTGTTTTTTGTTTGTTTGGCTTTTGTTTGTTTGTTTTTTTGGGTAAGAGGCTCTGATCTTGCTAATGTCTTTCTCCGCACTTTTCTTTCAGCAGAAAACGAAGTAAAACCCATGGGGCTGTAGGGGCCATGATGAGACCAAGGAAAAGGCAAGAGAGGCTCTGAAGTCATGGCCTCAACTCTCTGGGACTCTGTGATTGAACCCAGGGAGGAGGACATTTCTCGTGGATCAGAGCATTACTCCAGAGGGCTGTGTAAGTGTCCTCTCCTGTGTCAGGAGAGCTGGTGAAGACACAAATAAGGGCTCTTGCCTTGGAGTAACTTTGTCATCTCAGCCCAAATACTTATCACCAAAACAAAACCAAAGAAAAACAACAGCAGATACTGGGCAGGATATGAGGAAAGGAACGCATGGCTATTGGGTTCAGATTAGCACACCCCATGCAGAAAGTGTTGGCAGGTTCCACAAAAACTTAAAACTAGAGTAGGTTTATGACCTGGCTATCTCACTCCCAGGAACATACCTGAAGGAATCCACTTCAGGGCACCATAGGAAAATTTGCATATCCACATGTGCTGCAATGCTATTTACTAGAGCTAAGATTGAAGTTAGACCAAGGTGCCTACTACAGAAGACTTGATTTAAAAAAAAAAAGTGTGTGTGTGTGTGTGTGTGTGTGTGTGTGTGTGTGTGTGTGTGTATTGTTCAGCTCTAAAGATACACAGAATCAGGTAACATGCAGGAAAACTGGTGGGGCTAAAGAACACCATGATAAAAATAAGCTACATATAGAAAAATAAGTGTCATGTTGTCTATCATATATGGAAACAACAACAACAAAATGACTTGAAAGTAGAATGGAAGGGGGCTGAAGGGAAGAGTCGGGCTAGCAGAGGAGAGTGACTGTGTCACAGTATATACGTGTGTGGCACTATCAAAACAGAACCTATTCCTTTGTGCAATTAATATGTGTTATAGTAGTGATTTTTTAAAAAGGATGCAGTTTTCTTTCTCAACTAGATATGAAGAAGGGGGAGGCATGTTAAAGTAACAGCAAATTAACACCACCAGCTGCTCTCAAGTAGCAGCTGCAACCACAGGTTGGCAAAGCCACACTTAACACCCTGTTCCAGCAGGCTGAGGTGGAGAGAGAGAGAGAGAGAGGAGAGAGAGAGAGAGAGAGAGAGAGAGAGAGAGAGAGAGAGAGAGAGAGAGAGAGAGACACTCACCTCTTCAAATTCGTTAACACCTCCCACCTAATGCTGCATCTGGCTGTATCTGCAAACAGCTAATGAATGCAGTTCTCAAATACAAACTTGCAAAACCCTGGCAGAGGAAATGCCCAAACTCTCCCGTGCACTCTCCTGGACACCTTCTCCTTGGAAAACCCAAATGCAAGTAGGCTCATCTGGGACCATCTTGGTTGTGTTGTTGTTGTTTTTTTTTTTTTTTGGTTGGTTGGTTGGTTGGTTTGGTTTTTGTTGTTGTTGTTGTTGTTGTTTTTGTTTTTTTTTGTTTTGTTTTGTTTTGTTTTGTTTTTTTGGTTTTTCGAGGCAGGGTTTCTCTGTGTAGCCCTGGCTGTCCTGGAACTCACTTTGTAGACCAGGTTGGCCTCGCACTCAGAAATCCGCCCGCCTCTGCCTCTGAAGTGCTGGGATTAAAGGTGTGTGCCACCACCGCCGGGCTTGGACACATCTTGTTTAAATATTTTAGAAGGAATCGCTTAAATATTAAATGTATATTTAAATAAGGAAGGAAGAAAGTAGGAGGAGATGGAAGAGAGACGAGAGTGAAGGAAGGAAGGAAGGAAGGAAGGAAGGAAGGAAGGAAGGAAGGAAGGAAGGGAGAGAGGGAGGGAGGGAGGGAGGGAGGGAGGGAGGGAGGGAGGGAGGGAGGAAGGGAGAGAGGGAGGGAGGGAGGGAGGGAGAAGAAAGGAAATTAGAAAGCAGAACAACTTCTAAATAAGACCCATGAGCTAGGATCTAAGGATAGCAACAAAGGGACACTCCCTAGTATTGACCTGTTGCGCTGTAGACAAAAACCCCAGAGAAGCAGAAGGAAACAATTACAAAAAATACAGCTGTGGAATGGAAGCTGTGTGTGTATGTGTGTGTGTGTATAATTTTAATGTAGTATTAACATTCTGCAACTAGTAAGTATGCTCTTTAAAAATGAGTACTTCAGCTAACATTGTTGATATATTTGATTGCGCATAACCCTCTATTTTTGTAAGATTAATTTTAGTTTTAATTATGTGCACTTGTGTGTGCTTGTGAACAGGAGTGAAGGTGGGTTCAGAGGCCAGAAGAGGGCAGAAGATTCCCTCGAGCTGGAGTTACATGTGGTGGTGGTGAGTCTACTGAGATGGGAGCTGGAGTTGAACTAGGTCATCTATGGGGGAAACACTCTGAGCCAATTCATCAGCCCTTATCATTTTTTTTAAAAATACTTTAAGCATTTTCCACATGTAGTTTTGTGTGGGGAGGGCAGCCTATGAGAGCCACTTAATCTCCTTCCACCATGTGAAGTCTGAATATCTACTCGGCTCACCAGACTTGGCAGTAAGTGTCTATGCGTGCTGAGCCTTCTCACCAGCCCCTAAGCCTTCTAAAAGAAGAGATGTTCTCCTTCCAGATGAAAAATGATAAGGGCTGGAGAGATTCCAGCCTATCCCAGTCTTAGCGCTATTGCTGCAATGGCCCTGTGACATTTCAAATGACAGGAATTAGGAAAAGAACAGGAGACAAATCCCCCAATCCCTGGTTCTTTAATTGTCTCCTTTGCATGTGAGTGATTTCTCAACTACTAAACAGTAGAAAGTTGAATTCTGTTGCTTTCTTTTCTTATATTGATGGTAAATTTGGAATCAGAAAATAGACTAATGTAATAATTCTCATAAGGGCTACAATGGAACAGCATTTAATGCTAAAAAATAGAAAGAGGCTAAGCAGGGTTTCAAATACATGTTAGTTTGGTTATATACAGGATTTAATCTTAAAAGTAGGATGAGCTATGCATTTTCTCCTTTTATACTGAAGAAATAAAGTCAATACTGTTTCTCTTTTGTTTGAAGATGTCAGCTCTCATTAGTAGATAGCATGGTATACTGCCCAGACCTCTCTGTTTTTATGAGGGTGTAGTGGCTGACAGCTCTCCATAGCTGACCCACTCTTAGAGCCTTGCTGACCAACACAGGAAACTTACAGTGTTAATGTCACAGCTATTCCTTATGGGCAATCGAGAACCAGGGAAGAAGGTCTCACACCCTTCCTTACAATGGGGCAGCTCTGCAGATCCTAGTCCAGCTACACAGTTTGGAGGCCACTGAGCCTCTGTGACCTTGTTATTTAACTCTTCCCTCTGCCCATCACTGACTCCTGTATTCCTTCATGCATGTTTTATCTCAAGAGCAGCCCAAATAAACCGTAGCAAGAGTATATAGTAAGAACCTATCTGAAAACACCAAATCAAAACAAAAGGTCTCTTTACAGCATAGCAGTCCAAAGCCGATAATTCATTACCATTACCAAGTTATATAGTTGGATTACATAAAGTAATTACAAGTTACTTTAGTTTAGCTGGGGTGTTGCAACTTTTGACCAACATCTTGGAAGATTGTTGGAAGCATACTGAAACTTCTCATTCAAGAATATGTTTGGCCTTTATATGCCCCAGTACAGGGGAACGCCAGGGCCAAGAAGTGGGAGTGAGTGGGTAGGAGAGCCAGGCGGGGGGGGGGGGGGAGGGGGAGGATATAGGGGACTTTTTGGGATAGCATTTGAAATGTAAATGAAGAAAATAACTAATAAAAAAAGAATATGTTTGGCTTTTTCATTGATTTTTCATGGTATTTATGTCACATATATAGAATTGTATCATATTTTTTTAGATTTAGTTTGATCTTCCAAAATTGCAGTTACCATTATAGGAAACACTTCTTATTTCTAAATGCTTAAGGCTGGTGGATTAAAGGGTGTGATTTTCAAATATTCATCTCTGTCTAGCCAGCTTAAGAACTTTTAGCACTATCCCTTCTTTCCTTTTACCTTGCTGTTTTCTGAATATATGCTCATAACAGCATCAAAATTATACAGTTTTAGCTTTCTTTCCCCATTGTTTATAGAAGATATCTCTCTTGCATTTTTTTTTCCTGCACACCATACAGCAATGCTTTCTTTGGGCTGTTTAGTAAACAAACAGTAATAGAAGGTATTTCTGTCTTATTTCTGTTTATAACTGTAGTATTAGACTCTCTCTTAAGCTGCTGTTTGGGGGCAAATCTTTCTGCAAAGGCCAGCTGATTATTAGTCTGATTATTTCAGCCATTATCAATATGATTGCCTGGCTTTCTCCTCAGCTCGCATGAGTGTGTGGATTTATTTCCTTACTTCAAGCCACCCTTCCTTTTTTGTACCTGTATTTCTTCAATATCCATAAGTGGATATTGAATGTCTGTTAAAATATGTCATGTAATAGTGACTTTGTAAAAGGGAAACAAGACCAAATTAATTTGAGAATCAATGGGACAAACAAAGCTAAAGCGAAATGGTCCTTTCCAGAACCTTGGAGATGTACACCATCAGTCATGAGGAGTACAAAGTGGTCAGTGGGTTTTCCTGCTTCATGCTCTTCTTGTGGACTGTTGGATGCTGCTTTCATGCAGAACTCACTTTGGGGTTTCATATATGGAGATCAGATGCTGAGGTTCGCAAATGCTCCCAGCCTATGACACCAACTAAATCACAATGGTAAGATGCGAAACCATTTGAGAAAAGCAAAACACTCAGTTAAATAATTTTTCTTTCTTCTTCTTTTTTTTTTAACCAAACACACTTCTATGCTAGATTTTCAAATTATTAGTGTTTGGCCAATTTAACCACTCCTCCAACCAGTCTTAAATATGGTGCAAGGAAAGAGAAAAATTGAGCCAGTGCCCACGTCTCTGCGCTGTGACCCCTAGCATCATGGCTAAGGCAGGCAGCACTCACCAATGACATATTCCACTCTGAAGAGATCCTTCCTGGGGTCATAGGGACGGTTGAAGTCAATCTGGATGTAGAAGGTCTGCCCTCTGCGGACAATCAACTTATTGTTGTCATATTTGTCTGTGTGGTGATCAATCTTGTTACTGTC
This sequence comes from Mus musculus, assembly GCF_000001635.26. Lineage (NCBI taxonomy): Eukaryota > Metazoa > Chordata > Mammalia > Rodentia > Muridae > Mus > Mus musculus. Next base: position 37,025,816 of record NC_000079.6, read on the forward strand.
CCATCTCTCCTTGAACAGGTGAACAGCTGTGACATTCAGGTAATCTGTCCACACAGAAAGCAAAGTAAGAAAGCCATTAAATATGTTGGACCTAAACACATACTCAAAAACCCAGCTCATGAAACTGCTTGAAACTGCAAGGGAGGGGAGGGGGCAGCACATTCGAGAATAAGCCTCTTGCATTGGAAGAAAGATTCTTTTAAAACCTCGCCCCACCTGTGAGTTCTTTTCAGAGCACAGGATCCTCATTTTGGGAGAGAAGGGTGCCTAGTTTAAAGATCTAGCCACAGAGAGGCAGGGGTCAGAGTTCAAGTGTTCAGATTCTCTGTCTCATGCTGGGTATTGTTAAGTCGGGCTCTTCCTGTTGCGACTGTCCCTCCCTATGTGAGACTGCCACTTCAATTTTCCCATTTTTCCAAAACAAGAGATCACATCTGACAAAGCCTCAAAGGGACAAAGCCAGCCATTAATCCAAACTTCCCTCCTACCCCGGGAAGGGTCAAATGTCCTCCTACTGTAATTCTAAAAGTAGATCTGATGCTCAAAGGCAGGGAGAGGGGAAGAGGATCATGCTCTAGAAAGGGAGGCAGCATTTCTGTGTGACACCATGTGACCACATCCACTGGCATAGGCAGAATCAGATTTACACATCCTTGGCTCCTAAATGAGCCATCTAGGTGTCAGACTCTGGTCTTTTTAATGCTAAAATTTCCAAGTTTTCCCTGTCTTTTGGAGTCAGGAATATACACATCAATTATGTTTTCTACTCATATAGTGTTGCATATATTGCATATATTCACTTATTTTACAGAATCATGTGTTAGGTTAACAACAATACCCAGAGGCTTACATATATGATAGTGACATGAGATTCTATGAATGACATGAACTTACAGATTGTCTAACACATACTAGCCCTGGAGAAAGGTGAGCTCCTCTCGTGCCTTTCTTCATCCCCTCCTGCATATGATCACACAGAGGAAGGTCTATGATGTAGTTTAGGAGAGTGACTAGGGGATTGGTTTCTGTGCATATGCTTGGAGTTCCATGTAGGGAAAGTTGAGTCAGGTAGCCTGGCCTCATTTTTCCAGCTGCCTGGGTACTTGATGCATTCAGGAAGGACAACTGTGAGCCTTGAAGACGTGTAGACATCTCCTTGCAAAACTCCCCAAACCCCTTTTCTTTACACAGGAATTCTAAATAGGATTCCCAGTCCCCTTAGGCTCCATTTTTCCCTTGCAGAGAAAAGCAAAAACAAACAAACAAAAAACAACAACAAAAAACGTTGGGCACATTAAGATTCCCTTAAACTCTTAAGTTCAACAGTCTCTGAAACACTTTTGATAAAGCAAAAGCTCAGGTAAAACCAAGTTGAAATTCAAGCCCCAAATTTCTTGTATTTGATAATTTTCCTTCCAGATTTGAGTTCTCTCCTCCTTTCAAATGAGGATATTGGTACCCAGAAATTTTCTAGGAAGATTATAGTTATAGTGGGTGAGTCTGGTGCTATACCTGGCACAGAGTGGGACCACTAACCTACGCTGGTTCACAGGCCATGAATTCTGCTGGAGCCTGTCCATCATGGTGGAGTACTTCACGGGTTCCTCTGACTCTGGTACTAGATAGGCAAAGTGCAAGAGATGATTCTACTTTTGTCTCATCTCAAAGACTTGTCAACATACGGGAGGCCCTGAAGAGAACTTTTCCTTTAAACTGGAAGCTGCAGATATATAATTTTAGAGCCTCTTTCCATGCTGCCTTTTCTTCTAACTTCTATGGTTTTATTAAAGTCACAATTCCAATGTTAAAGCAACTTAAGGAAGAGTTGGGAATTGACAACTGTGGACGTGGGCAGTTCCCTGGGATTTGCTGGCTTTCTGGCCTGGCTCAGTGAGAGACCCTGTCTCAAAAAGTAATGGTTCAAGAGGATGCTCGATGTTGACCTCTCACCTCCACATACACATGCACTAGTGTGTACGCACATACATGCACACACACACACACACACACACACACACACACACAAACCTCTCTCTTGTCTTTGTTTCTCTCTGTGTCTCTGTTTCTCTTATACATGAGTACACACACACACCCCCTAAGATGGAAAACTCTCTCCAAAATGACTTTATGAATCAACTCTTCTGCTCTTTTTTCTTAGCATAGTGACTTTTTTAATCATCATATTAAAACAAAATCTCAGAATGGTTTCAACAGCTCTCTGTTCATGTACCGCAGTGGAAGGAAAGCCCTCAATACTACAACTTCACTGAATCTCGGAAGCAAAGGCACCTTCTTGACCATTTGGTAGATCTTCTAGATATGGCTAAGCCATCTCTGCATGGATTCTGGTCTCTGAGTGAACAGAGCACCTTTACCTCGTGACATATAGTCTGTTCTTATACAACTCTACTATTTTCAAGATAGTATATGCTTCTCTGTGGATTTTCTGACTGCTAAGTCCTGCATGGTCATGGAAGGAATGGTGTGACATGGTTCCCATCCCTAGAACAGACCAAATAGGGTGTGGGCCTCCATGAGTGTTGCTAGTTACTGGATATGAGGTTTGTTTGTTAAAAAATAATTATATATCTAGAAGAAAAGGGTGTATCTATGTCCTTAGCTATGATCTTCAAGACAGTCCTTTAGGCTGTGGGAAAGAAATCTGAAAACATGAGTTCAAAAACATAATTGCTTAACTATGCAAAATATAAGGATGCAATATGAGTTGTATAAGGAGCTTCACGGACCTAAGAGAACAAAGGCAGCTGTATTATAAACCAGATTGTCAGAAAGATACTAAGGAAGAAGATAAAGAGATTTAGAGAGTAGTGACCTCAGGTCATGATCCCCCCCAGCTAAGTTTATTGTTTATGCTTACAAATGCAGGTAGATTCTGGTTCAAGGTCAGCCTGGGACAGAGCGAGTTTAGGTCCAGGCCCAGGTGTGGTGGGAATGGTAATTTCAGGGCAGGATACCACACAGCTAAACTTTTGTTTTTGATTTTTTGTTGTTATTGTTTTTGTTTTGTTTTGTTTTGTTTTGTTTTGAGACAGGGTTTCTCTGTGTAGTCCTGGCTGTCCTGGAACTCACTTTGTAGACCAGACTGGCATCGAACTCAGAAATCTGCCTGCCTCTGCCTGCTGGGATTAAAGGTGTGCGTCACCACGCCCGGCTCCAGCTAAACTTATTATCTGTTTTTACAAAGGCAGGCAGATCTCTGAATTCATTTGCAATGCAAAAAAAATGTGCTTGATGTCTTTTTCTAAGAATCAGGGAGCTGGGGTCATGGAATGATGATTTGTGGGAGAATCAAAAGAGAACTTGAAGTAAATGACTGAATGTAAATAAAAGACTTGGCTTTGGTCTCTAAGAGCTGAGATATATGAATGAACTCTTCGGAGATCTCCAAAGCTGTCTTGAGCAGAACACACTCTGTCAGCTTGTACCCATGATTTGACTTTGAGTATTCTTTTGCCACTCTTGAACACTACTTCTTCAGAGCCCCTGTCTAAACTGAGGATGGTTCTTGGCTTCTGACCATGAGTACTGGTTTGGACTACCACACAGATCCAGAGCAAGTCTATGTCCCTCTGCTACTCTGAAGTTTAGAGATTACCGCGAGACAACCCTTGAGTAAAACCATCCCAACTTTTAACCTCTTTTTTAAGGAGTCATTCCCAGAGTATTCTAAATCCTTTTTTCATAATACATTTAATTTTGTCAGTTTCTCTCAGGAAAAGTTTGTCCTCAACTTATATACATTATTCTGACTGCAGTTTTCCAATAAACTACTAATGAGTCCACTACATCTTATAAAAATAAAAAAGCATATTTTGGTTTCTTCAGGTAAGGCATCATTGGGCACTGGTAGCTTACTATAGATTTACATTAAGCATCTGCTGAAACAAAACCCTTAAAACACACTCTGATGTCATTTCTATCAATAGGGGATTCAATTTCACACAGACACCCACAGATCTCTCACCTATGTAGTTACTTGGCTATATTTACTTATGTAACTGCTTTTTCTTCTTTGTAGCTCCTTTGTTAAGGCCTTGCATGAATTCATAATACATTCAATGGTAGAGTTGGCTCATTGCTCCGTGTTCTCACAATCATTTTGGACCTTACGTGTGCATTCAGTACACTTACTGTTCACTATAGTCAGATTTCTACAGGACATTGTTTTGTGTTGTCACCCAAGGCAGTAAAACAAGTATTCATTAGACAAATGCCTCATAATTGCAAGCTAAGTAAGCACAATGGTAAATGCCAAAAGGGGCATAAATGATAAGAGAAATTTAGGGTTCTGGGAAGGGATGTGGGAGAACTCCTTCCCAGAAGAAAGATAGGGTTCTATTTTCATTTCTATTGCTGGGATAAAACACTTTGAGCAAAAGCAATCTAGGGGAGAAATGGGTTTCTTTGGCTTACATTTCTAGGTCACAGTCCATCATTGAAGGAAGTCAGGATAAGAACTTGAAGCACAGAGCATGGAGCTTGCTCACAAACGCACGTGTAGCTAGCTTTCTTATATAGCCAAGGACCTCTTGCCTAGGAAATAACACTCCTACAATGGACTAGGTCTTCCTCAGTTAAGACAATCAAGACCATCCTTATAGACATACCTGAAGATTAATCTGGTAAAGATAAATACTCAGTTGAGACCCCCTTTTCAGGTGATTCTAGGCTGTGCCAAGTTGATAGTTAATGCTGGGAACAAGTGCACAGAGAGGAGGGTAACTCAAGCAAGAGTATGAGTGATCACAGAAGAAGCCGGAAGACAATAGGCTGGCTGGAGTGGGTTGAGGAACAGAATGAAAGCTCAAGGCCCAAGCTCTTTCAGGTCTTGTTGACCATGTCCAGTGGTTTAGACTTTGTAATGAGAATCCAGTGAGAATTCAAAATGGTAAACTGGCATGATGGTTAAGTCCATGCATAAACTTGTTAAACCGCTTCTGGGGACAAAATGGAGTAGGGTTGTGATGGTGTCAGTCTTGAGGTCCAATTAGAAAGCTGTTTCTCATTCTGGGTTGCAATTGGTGCTGAGGGCTAGCCGCTCCCTGTACACCTCCCTCCTCTGTCTGTGTTGACTGACCAGAGCCTGCAAAACATCTGCTCTGGTCCTCCCAACCTACCCAACCCCAGATTTATGACCTTTGAAAATATTTAAGATTCATGTCTCTGCATCAGTTTCTGCTAGAGCCAATCACCTGCCACTGCTGGAACAGAGATTGTACACAGATTGCCCTTAGCTCAAAGTGTCTACATTGTGTGCTAAAAACAAATTAAAGAAAAATCTCAAGTATGGGGAAAATAGATTTGTGCTGTAGGGAATGAATATACAGGTCCTAATGTACTCCCTACACTTGCCTGCATAATTACTACCTTTCCTCCCTTATGATAGACTACTAGAAAGAATGCTTATTAATTCAAATGCCTTGATTTTTCAAGCAGCTTTATCTATGCAGAAAAATAAAGCTAGACATGAAAATTTACCCAGATTTCTATGTCATGGCCTAGAAAGGGGGATTCACCTAACTTTCTACCTCACACCCCAGCCTAAAAAACCTGGTGAGCATCTAAGAAGTCTGAGAAAGGTCAGTTGACCCTTATATAGTATAGAGCTAGTCCTGAATGATACTGGCTGATACTGGAAGACAGAAAGCTTGGTGGTTTGGAAGACTCTGGCCTTACCAAAGGCAGTCCAGATTATATGCTGGTACTGTGCATGGGCAGTAGTGTCTGCTCTGAAGTGGCCATGGCAAAATTTCTTTTTAGATATTAATATTTTGCATAATATTAGAGAGCTGCTTCACTACTTTGTAATTATGCAGGGTTGGCAGTCATGGAAGGTTCTGAGGATATAGTTCATTAGTGAAAAATATGTTCTGTCTTGCAGAGGACCCAAATTCAATTTCATGCACCACACTGGGTAGCTCATAACCACCTTTACTTCCAGCTTCAGGGGATGTTATTCCTTCTTCTGGCCTCCATAGACAGTGAACTCACATGCACACACAGAGACATACATATATGAAATTCAAAACAAAATCTTTTAAAGGAATTACTGGATATTTTTAAGCTACTGTTTTGTTGTTGTTGTTGTTTTGTTTTTGTTTGTTTTTTTTGTTTTTTGTTTTTTTTGTTTTTTTTACTTTTAATAGCATGATAGGGAAGACCACAGGATTTGGAGCCAAACTGTAAGGACCCTTTATATCTGCCACACATTGTCTTTATGACCTTGGACAAGCTGCATACATTCCCTGGGCCTCAGTTTCCTCATCTGTAAAGTGTAGTTGGAATGGGAGAATATGGAAGGAGTGGTGGATCTGGGGTGACTGGCACAAGCTAATCACGCAGAAGTCAATAGCAGTAACATTAGCTCCTAACATCTAGCCAGTCCCGGGGTTCTAAACTTCAGAAATCAGTGTCTGGGAGAGCATCCCAGGCACCCAGGAAGAGCAGCCCTGAGATCCCATCAAGAAGCACACATCAAGAAGCATGCCCTGACCCTAGGCATGGCCTTACACATTCCTCATGTTCTCATACATATTTGCTTTTCTTGTTCTGAATTTACAGGTAGAAAAGTCTTTTCCTACTCCAGTGTTAGAATAACACTTAATAAGACAGTGTAGACCACCATTAAGAACTTTATTTTACCTTTATACAGGACTGGAAACCCCTTGAGGAGAAGACAATACCTTGGACATCTTATCACTCTTGTCTGGGGAAGTGTGGGAGAAAGTCATAGCAGGCCTGTCACTTTCCATGTAAATGAGTCTCACACTAAAAATTTAAATTGGTCTTGATTTTTTTCATTTTAAAATGAATTGTTTTATCAACTCTAGAAGAAAATATATCAGTTCTTTTAATATCATGTATCAGGCAGTTTATTCTCAAGACAAGCAATTTTAAGGGCCACACATATTGCTGGAGAAGACTGGAGATTACAGAGTCCAAGGCCTCCATGTGAGAACTTTTGTTTCACATTGGAATAGAACAGCAGGTCTTCGTGCTGTTTGGAATGAAGAGTAAGTAAAGGTGCTAGTGAAATGTTAAGTGTAACAAGCCTAAAACAGAGAGAGACAAAGGGACAGACAGACAGACAGACAGACAGACAGACACACACACACACACACACACACACACACACACACACACACCTACCTACCTACCTACCTACCTACCTACCTACCTACCTTATGGTTTGCAGATTTTTTTTTTCTTAGTGAAAATAAACATATAGTTTTTTTTGAACATAGTAGATAGGATCTAGGAGTCATAGCACCCACTTAATCCAAATAATAATACAGAAATAACTATATGTGTGTACATAACACAAAGTACATCAAATACACTTGATGTGTACATATATATGTATATATATTTGACCCATTGCACTGTTTTTGAGAATATCTCATTTTAAGCATAGATTTTAAAAATCATATTTTTCAATTGCTTTTGTTTATTTAATTTATTACAATGTCACCCTAATAAACCAGTGCCCTTGGAAAGGAACACTCATAAGAAAATGCTGCATTCTAAGTGAGGAGAAACCGGGGCAAAGTTAAATAAAAATCTAATCTTTTCAGATTCCTTCCTCAAACTATCTAAATGAAGAAAAACATTTGATTTAAAAAAAAAATGAGACTTGGGGGGGGGGGTGAAGACATAAAAGTGAAACTTGGCTGAGGTGTGGAAGATTAAAAGCCACTCTGATAGGTAAAGGGTTTAAAGCAATCATGTTCAAAACGGCAGTCAAATGTATAAGGTGCGTGGAAAGATGAAACCAGGTGGCTTATTCTCTGGAAATAGAAAATGACAGCCATGTTCCTGTCTCTTCAAAGTAAGCTTCTAATGGTTCAGTGGAATCACTAGGTGTTTTAATCTGTTTCTCATTACTGTAAGAAATGACTGAGACTGGATTTTTGTGAAGAAAAAGAAGGAGATGAGAAGAGAGAAAGGGAAGAAGGAACGGAGGACAAGGAGGAGGGAAGGAAAGAAAAGAAGAGAAGAGGGAAGGAGAAAGAGAAGAGGAAAGGGGAAGGAGGAGAGGAAGGAGAGATGAGGAAAGGAGAGGACAAAAAGGGAGGAAGGAGATGGAGAGGAAAGGAGAGGAAGAAGAAGGGAGGAGAGGGGAGAAGAGAGGGGAGGAGAGGAAAGGGGAGCAGGGAGATGGAGGAGAGATTGGGGAGGAGAGAGAAGAGGGGGAAAGAAGAGGGGGAGACAGAGGGGAGGGAAGGAGAAGAGAGGGGAAGAGAAGAGAGAGAAAAGAGAAGAAAGGAGAGAAGAGCAATAAGGTAGTTAGATGCTAACAGTTTAAGCCACATATTCTGTCTCTGTTGAGGGACCTGAACAACACCTCATGCTGTGTGGCACATAGCATCATAAAGGCAGAAGCTTGACAAAAGAGAAAGAGATCTCATGACCAGGCCTACAGAGAGTGATTTATGGCCAGGCTCTATCTTTTGTAAAAACCCACTTTGGTGAGAACTAGCTCAGGGGTCCCATAGGGAGGACTTTAATCTCTTCCAAGGGCACCCCCCCCCCACTCACACACATCAGGACCTTTCAGTAGGCCCTGCCTCTCAGTTCACCACACAGAGACTAAGTTTTAGCATACGAACCTTTGCGGACAAACTACATCCAAATCCCAGCACTGAAAGTCAGTGTTGGGGAAGGAGGTAAGGTCTGCAATGTCACTAAATGGATGGCATTTCTCTGGTTGTTCATGGATAGTCAAACACAAAGCAAGACAGAAACAGAATCCTTGTAACAAGGAACACATTTGGTTACCAAGAAACATGGACATAGGTATAAAAATAGCCTAAGGCATTCTAGTACCCCCTTGCCTAGTCATGCTCCTCCCCAAGTGTATGGCACTCAGAAATCATCAGTTTAGCTGGTGGACGGATTGTACTTTGCTTATTGACCTAACAAGACATAACTTAGATAGAGAGAGCCTTCTTAGCATTTAGGGCTCGTTCACCACAAGCAGCAAATGAATTCACATCTCCCTGCCCAAGCCCAGCTCCTAGCAAAATGGAACAGCTCTCTGGGAAGCCACTTCTTCTTTTTTTTTTTTTTTTAAGTTATATTATGGCTAGGAACTTGGCAGCTTGCCCTTTCAAAGTGACAGCTTTCAAAAAGTCTACCTAACACAATTTAGTCTAATTCCAAACACATCAGAAAATGGGCTGTTAAAGAAAGAATGTTTCTCCCCGAGAGTCAGCGGCTTCCCTGTCCTCCTACTCTCTCCCTAATATGAAAAAAAGTGAATTATCTTCTCCCTGGGTTGCAAAAATATTCTTCTGAGAATGATTATACCTGTCACAGATGGGATCTTGAAATAAGTTAAATGTTTAGGTTCATATTCTAGGAATTCCCTGGTGAGCTGAGTTCTCCTTGCAATTTTTGGTAACATTATTACTAAGCTATAGGCATTAACGCTATGCACGAGGAAGTAGGTCTGTTTATGGTGGAAAGAACCACAGGAAGACTTTTTCTCACACATCTTTTGGCGACTCAGGAGGAGAAAGTATAATTAGAACAATTAAAGACATTTTTCTTCAGAAGCTATTATTTAAACTGTGGCTACTTAAATGTCTTATAGCCTTAAATGCTTCAGAAATCTTAGAACAAAAGAAATGAGACTCACACCTTCTCCAGGGCTGAAGACCTTCTAGTCTACCTCTGCTCTAGCCTGAAAATATCTTCTGTCAATTTTCTCTTCACCATGAGAGTTACTTTTATAGAACATAAATCTGCTATTGAGAGTCCACAGCAAGTCCCCTATGTTCTGTGGGATGGAAGGACAGTAGAGTCTTCAATGCTTATTGTAGCGTGACCCCTGCCAAGTTTTTAAGGCTTGTCTTTTTTGTCCTTCAGCCAATTCTCACCACTTTTGAAAACAATCTTCCATGTACTCTTCATCCTTTATTCCTTCATCTTTTAAAAGAGATGTATTTATTCTTTTCCCTTCCAGGTGGTGTCAGGGTGTGGGGTGTGGGAGGGGGTGGTGGTATGTATTCCTGTGTATGTATTTTAAGGCAGGGTCTCTCCCTGAAGCTGAGGTTCAAGTTTTCTCAGTTAGGTTGGAAACAGACAAACTCATCAATCCTCCTGTCTCCTCTCATCTTAAGATCTGGGGTTACAGGAGTGTGTAGGATGCCTAATGAGCTACATGGGCACTAGGATCTAGTACCCATGATTGTCCACCAAGCTCCCTAACCCAGGAAGTCATCTCTCTAGCCCGCTGCTTCTTCTTCATTTGACATGTGGTCTACATCATCTGTATGTAGTACAGACTGTTCAGAAAATCATGATTCCCAACCTCCCATATACAGACATTTCAAGCTTGCACTACCACACTTGGCTTGGCCCTTGCTTTTATTCATTATTTTTATTTTATTGAGAGAAAGAATCTCCTATTCCCCAAAACTAGCCTTGGACTCATCTCTTATCTTTCTGCTGCCATCTCCTAAGTGCTAGGATTAAAAGTCTTTATGGCCATGCTCAGCAGGGCATGTCTGGAACATTCTTTGCTATCTTACAAGATGCAGCTGAAATGTCTTTGCTATCTGGAAGCCTTCTTCATCGTCTTCCCAACTCTACGACAAAAACCTGTCTCTCCAGAATTTTACTGTAGTTTGCATAAATTTCAATTCCAGTATTTTTTTAGACTGAATTGCAGTGATCTTTGCTAAGTTTTTGTTTGTTTTGTTTTGGGGGTTTTGTTTGCTTTTAAAATGAAAGCCATTTGAGTTGAGAGATTGACTTTCTCTTTCTGTCTCCAAATAGACTTTTGGCATGTAAATGACAACAAATACAGTTTTTTTGAATTGAGTGAGTGATGGACTCTTCTTCACTTAATAACTTCTTTTCTCCATCATGTATTGAATGCTTGTTGGGAGCCGCGCCCACATTCGCCGTTACAAGATGGCGCTGACAGCTGTGTTCTAAGTGGTAAACAAATAATCTGCGCATGTGCCGAGGGTGGTTCTCCACTCCATGTGCTCTGCCTTCCCCGTGACGTCAACTCGGCCGATGGGCTGCAGCCAATCAGGGAGTGACACGTCCTAGGCGAAGGATAATTCTCCTTAATAGGGACGGGGTTTCGTTTTCTCTCTCTCTTGCTTCTTACACTCTTGCTCCTGAAGATGTAAGCAATAAAGTTTTGCCGCAGAAGATTTTGGTTTGCTGTGTTCTTCCTGGCCGGGCGTGAGAACGCGTCTAATAACAATTGGTGCCGAATTCCGGGACGAGAAAAAACTCGGGACTGGTGCAAGGAAGATCCCTCATTCCAGAACCAGAACTGCGGGTCGCGGTAATAAAGGTTCCCGTAAAGCAGACTGTTAAGAAGGATTCAACTGCATGAATTCAGAACTTTTCAGCTGGGGAACGGCGGTAACCCGTAAGTATAGCTTTACGAGGTACGCCTGGCCTTGAACTTTCTAAGGAAATTCAAGACAGTCTATCAGAAGTAAAGTGGAAAATGGCTTTACAAGTTATGTTTGGCCTTGAATTTTTTCTAGTGTTAGAAGCCCTTTTGTTCCTTTTCACATGTTATCAAGTGATTAAGATAGGGCTGAAAATTCTAGAGGAAATTCAGGACAAGCTATCAGAAGTAAAGTGGGGAGAGAGAGTAGGAACAAAGAGGAAATATGGTACACAAAATAAGTATACAGGCCTTTCCAAGGGTCTTGAACCCGAGGAAAAGTTAAGGTTAGGTAGGAATACCTGGAGAGAGATTAGAAGAAAAAGAGGAAAAAGGGAAAAGAAGAAAGATCAATTAGCGGAGGTCTCTAGGAAAAGGAGCCTGTGCTCATCGCTGGATGGGCTCGGGGAGCCAGCTCTTGGTAGCTCTGAATCAGATGATGAATTCTCCTCTGAAGAAACAGACTGGGAGGAAGAAGCAGCTCATTATGAGAAAAAAGGGTACCAGCCAGGTAAAGTGCTAGCTAATCAGTTAAGGAAGCCAAAAGCGGCTGGCGAAGGCCAGTTTGCTGATTGGCCTCAGGGCAGTCGGCTTCAAGGTCCGCCCTATGCGGAGCCCCCGCCCTGCGTAGTGCGTCAGCAATGCGCAGAGAGGCAGTGCGCAGAAAGGCAGTGCGCAGAGAGGCAATGCGCAGAGAGGCAGTGCGCAGACTCATTCATTCCCAGAGAGGAACAAAGGAAAATACAACAGGCATTTCCGGTCTTTGAAGGAGCCGAGGGTGGGCGTGTCCACGCTCCGGTAGAATACTTACAAATTAAAGAGCTTGCCGAGTCGGTCCGTAAATACGGAACCAATGCTAATTTTACCTTGGTGCAGTTAGACAGGCTCGCCGGCATGGCACTAACTCCTGCTGACTGGCAAACGGTTGTAAAAGCCGCTCTCCCTAGTATGGGCAAATATATGGAATGGAGAGCTCTTTGGCATGAAACTGCACAAGCGCAGGCCCGAGCAAACGCAGCTGCTTTGACTCCAGAGCAGAGAGATTGGACTTTTGACTTGTTAACGGGTCAGGGAGCTTATTCTGCTGATCAAACAAACTACCATTGGGGAGCTTATGCCCAGATCTCTTCCACGGCTATTAGGGCCTGGAAGGCGCTCTCCCGAGCAGGTGAAACCACTGGTCAATTAACAAAAGTTGTCCAGGGACCTCAGGAATCCTTCTCAGATTTTGTGGCCAGAATGACAGAGGCAGCAGAGCGTATTTTTGGAGATTCAGAGCAAGCCGCGCCTCTGGTAGAACAGCTAATCTATGAGCAAGCCACAAAGGAGTGCCGAGCGGCCATAGCCCCAAGAAAGAACAAAGGCTTACAAGACTGGCTCAGGGTCTGTCGAGAGCTTGGGGGACCTCTCACCAATGCAGGCTTAGCGGCCGCCATCCTTCAATCTCAGAACCGCTCCATGAGCAGAAATAATCAGAGGACATGTTTTAACTGCGGAAAGCCTGGGCATTTTAAGAAAGATTGCAGAGCTCCAGATAAACAGGGAGGGACTCTCACTCTTTGCTCTAAGTGTGGCAAGGGTTATCATAGAGCTGACCAGTGTCGCTCTGTGAGGGATATAAAGGGCAGAGTCCTTCCCCCACCTGATAGTCAATCAGCTTATGTGCCAAAAAACGGGTCATCGGGCCCTCGGTCCCAGGGCCCTCAAAGATATGGGAACCGGTTTGTCAGGACCCAGGAAGCAGTCAGAGAGGCGACCCAGGAAGACCCACAAGGGTGGACCTGCGTGCCGCCTCCGACTTCCTATTAATGCCTCAAATGAGTATTCAGCCGGTGCCAGTGGAGCCTATACCATCCTTGCCCCCGGGAACCATGGGCCTTATTCTCGGCCGGGGTTCACTCACCTTGCAGGGCTTAGTAGTCCACCCTGGAGTTATGGATTGTCAACATTCCCCTGAAATACAGGTCCTGTGCTCAAGCCCTAAGGGCGTTTTTTCTATTAGTAAAGGAGATAGGATAGCTCAGCTGCTGCTCCTCCCTGATAATACCAGGGAGAAATCTGCAGGACCTGAGATAAAGAAAATGGGCTCCTCAGGAAATGATTCTGCCTATTTGGTTGTATCTTTGAATAATAGACCTAAGCTCTGCCTTAAGATCAACGGAAAAGAGTTTGAAGGCATCCTTGATACCGGAGCAGATAAAAGTATAATTTCTACACATTGGTGGCCCAAAGCATGGCCCACCACAGAGTCATCTCATTCATTACAGGGCCTAGGTTATCAATCATGTCCCACTATAAGCTCCGTTGCCTTGACGTGGGAATCCTCTGAAGGACAGCAAGGGAAATTCATACCTTATGTGCTCCCACTCCCGGTTAACCTCTGGGGAAGGGATATTATGCAGCATTTGGGCCTTATTTTGTCCAATGAAAACGCCCCATCGGGAGGGTATTCAACTAAAGCAAAAAATATCATGGCAAAGATGGGTTATAAAGAAGGAAAAGGGTTAGGACATCAAGAACAGGGAAGGATAGAGCCCATCTCACCTAATGGAAACCAAGACAGACAGGGTCTGGGTTTTCCTTAGCGGCCATTGGGGCAGCACGACCCATACCATGGAAAACAGGGGACCCAGTGTGGGTTCCTCAATGGCACCTATCCTCTGAAAAACTAGAAGCTGTGATTCAACTGGTAGAGGAACAATTAAAACTAGGCCATATTGAACCCTCTACCTCACCTTGGAATACTCCAATTTTTGTAATTAAGAAAAAGTCAGGAAAGTGGAGACTGCTCCATGACCTCAGAGCCATTAATGAGCAAATGAACTTATTTGGCCCAGTACAGAGGGGTCTCCCTGTACTTTCCGCCTTACCACGTGGCTGGAATTTAATTATTATAGATATTAAAGATTGTTTCTTTTCTATACCTTTGTGTCCAAGGGATAGGCCCAGATTTGCCTTTACCATCCCCTCTATTAATCACATGGAACCTGATAAGAGGTATCAATGGAAGGTCTTACCACAGGGAATGTCCAATAGTCCTACAATGTGCCAACTTTATGTGCAAGAAGCTCTTTTGCCAGTGAGGGAACAATTCCCCTCTTTAATTTTGCTCCTTTACATGGATGACATCCTCCTGTGCCATAAAGACCTTACCATGCTACAAAAGGCATATCCTTTTCTACTTAAAACTTTAAGTCAGTGGGGTTTACAGATAGCCACAGAAAAGGTCCAAATTTCTGATACAGGACAATTCTTGGGCTCTGTGGTGTCCCCAGATAAGATTGTGCCCCAAAAGGTAGAGATAAGAAGAGATCGCCTCCATACCTTAAATGATTTTCAAAAGCTGTTGGGAGATATTAATTGGCTCAGACCTTTTTTAAAGATTCCTTCCGCTGAGTTAAGGCCTTTGTTTGGTATTTTAGAAGGAGATCCTCATATCTCCTCCCCTAGGACTCTTACTCTAGCTGCTAACCAGGCCTTACAAAAAGTGGAAAAAGCCTTACAGAATGCACAATTACAACGTATTGAGGATTCGCAGCCTTTCAGTTTGTGTGTCTTTAAGACAGCACAATTGCCAACTGCAGTTTTGTGGCAGAATGGGCCATTGTTGTGGATCCATCCAAACGTATCCCCAGCTAAAATAATAGATTGGTATCCTGATGCAATTGCACAGCTTGCCCTTAAAGGTCTAAAAGCAGCAATCACCCACTTTGGGCGAAGTCCATATCTTTTAATTGTACCTTATACCGCTGCACAGGTTCAAACCTTGGCAGCCACATCTAATGATTGGGCAGTTTTAGTTACCTCCTTTTCAGGACAAATAGATAACCATTATCCAAAGCATCCAATCTTACAGTTTGCCCAAAATCAATCTGTTGTTTTTCCACAAATAACAGTAAGAAACCCACTTAAAAATGGGATTGTGGTATATACTGATGGATCAAAAACTGGCATAGGTGCCTATGTGGCTAATGGTAAAGTGGTATCCAAACAATATAATGAAAATTCACCTCAAGTGGTAGAATGTTTAGTGGTTTTAGAAGTTTTAAAAACCTTTTTAGAACCCCTTAATATTGTGTCAGATTCCTGTTATGTGGTTAATGCAGTAAATCTTTTAGAAGTGGCTGGAGTGATTAAGCCTTCCAGTAGAGTTGCCAATATTTTTCAGCAAATACAATTAGTTTTGTTATCTAGAAGATTTCCTGTTTATATTACTCATGTTAGAGCCCATTCAGGCCTACCTGGCCCCATGGCTCTGGAAAATGATTTGGCAGATAAGGCCACTAAAGTGGTGGCTGCTGCCCTATCATCCCCGGTAGAGGCTGCAAGAAATTTTCATAACAATTTTCATGTGACGGCTGAAACATTACGCAGTCGTTTCTCCCTGACAAGAAAAGAAGCCCGTGACATTGTTACTCAATGTCAAAGCTGCTGTGAGTTCTTGCCAGTTCCTCATGTGGGAATTAACCCACGCGGTATTCGACCTCTACAGGTCTGGCAAATGGATGTTACACATGTTTCTTCCTTTGGAAAACTTCAATATCTCCATGTGTCCATTGACACATGTTCTGGCATCATGTTTGCCTCTCCGTTAACCGGAGAAAAAGCCTCACATGTGATTCAACATTGCCTTGAGGCATGGAGTGCTTGGGGGAAACCCAAACTCCTTAAGACTGATAATGGACCAGCTTATACATCTCAAAAATTCCAACAGTTCTGCCGTCAGATGGACGTGACCCACCTGACTGGACTTCCATACAACCCTCAAGGACAGGGTATTGTTGAGCGTGCGCATCGCACCCTCAAAACCTATCTTATAAAACAGAAGAGGGGAATTGAAGAGATTTTACCCCGAGCACCAAGAGTGTCTGTGTCTTTGGCACTCTTTACACTCAATTTTTTAAATATTGATGCTCATGGCCATACTGCGGCTGAACGTCATTGTACAGAGCCAGATAGGCCCAATGAGATGGTTAAATGGAAAAATGTCCTTGATAATAAATGGTATGGCCCGGATCCTATTTTGATAAGATCCAGGGGAGCTATCTGTGTTTTCCCACAGAATGAAGACAACCCATTTTGGATACCAGAAAGACTCACCCGAAAAATCCAGACTGACCAAGGGAATACTGATGTCCCTCGTCTTGGTGATGTCCAGGGCGTCAATAATAAAGAGAGAGCAGCGTTGGGGGATAATGTCGACATTTCCACTCCCAATGACGGTGATGTATAATGCTCAAGTATTCTCCTGCTTTTTTACCACTAACTAGGAACTGGGTTTAGCCTTGATTCAGACAGCCTTGGCTCTGTCTGGACAGGTCCAGATGACTGACACCATTAACACTTTGTCAGCCTCGGTGACTACAGTCATAGATAAACAGGCCTCAGCTAATGTCAAGATACAGAGAGGTCTCATGCTGGTTAATCAACTCATAGATCTTGTCCAGATACAACTAGATGTATTATGACAAATAACTCAGCTGGGATGTAAACAAAAGTTTCCGGGATTGTGTGTTACTTCCATTCAGTATGTTAAATTTACTAGGGCAGCTAATTTGTCAAAAAGTCTTTTTCAGTATATGTTACAGAATTGGATGGCTGAATTTGAACAGATCCTTCGGGAATTGAGACTTCAGGTCAACTCCACGCGCTTGGACCTGTCCCTGACCAAAGGATTACCCAATTGGATCTCCTCAGCATTTTCTTTCTTTAAAGAATGGGTGGGATTGATATTATTTGGAGATACACTTTGCTGTGGATTAGTGTTGCTTCTTTGATTGGTCTGTAAGCTTAAGGCCTAAACTAGGAGAGACAAGGTGGTTATTGCCCAGGCGCTTGCAGCTCTAGAACATGGTGCTCCCCCTGATATATGGTTATCTATGCTTAGGCAATAGGTCGCTGGCCACTCAGCTCTTACATCTCATGAGGCTAGTCTCATTGCACGGGATAGAGTGAGTGTGCTTCAGCAGCCCGAGAGAGTTGCACGGCTAAGCACTGCAGTAGAAAGGCTCTGCGGCATATATGAGCCTATTCTAGGGAGACATGTCATCTTTCAAGAAGGTTGAGTGTCCAAGTGTCCTTCTCTCCAGGCAAAACGACACGGGAGCAGGTCAGGGTTGCTCTGGGTAAAAGCCTGTGAGCCTAAGAGCTAATCCTGTACATGGCTCCTTTACCTACACACTGGGGATTTGACCTCTATCTCCACTCTCATTAATATGGGTGGCCTATTTGCTCTTATTAAAAGGAAAGGGGGAGATGTTGGGAGCCGCGCCCACATTCGCCGTTACAAGATGGCGCTGACAGCTGTGTTCTAAGTGGTAAACAAATAATCTGCGCATGTGCCGAGGGTGGTTCTCCACTCCATGTGCTCTGCCTTCCCCGTGACGTCAACTCGGCCGATGGGCTGCAGCCAATCAGGGAGTGACACGTCCTAGGCGAAGGATAATTCTCCTTAATAGGGACGGGGTTTCGTTTTCTCTCTCTCTTGCTTCTTACACTCTTGCTCCTGAAGATGTAAGCAATAAAGTTTTGCCGCAGAAGATTTTGGTTTGCTGTGTTCTTCCTGGCCGGGCGTGAGAACGCGTCTAATAACAAATGCTTCTCTCTTTCTTTCAATAACCCCTATATTCAGAAGTTGACTACTAACTGATTAGGAGATTGGCTTAATTCTGACAAAGAATGGTAGGAGGGAAGAAATTCTTAGAAAAATACCTAGATTCCACTATCCTAAAACCTCCTGGGTTTGCCTCCATTTGAATGTTCATCAGGCTGTCCTTGCTTCCTTGTTTGACTCCAACACAGTAGTCCTGCCACGTAAATATTCTAATTACAGCTCTAAATGGCCACTCTGTAACAGAATCCCACAGCCCAGGAGGATGAACTGGTATTATGCAGCATTACATTTCTAGCCACACACAACTTGAAACCAGGAAGGCTATGAAGAGATTTTGCAGAAATACCAACTGACTATGTAGGACACTTCAGTGAGAAATGAATGCCAATTTGGGAATGAAAAGATGGCTCGTCTGGTAAAAAGCATTTGCCACATAAGAATAAGGACCAGACTTCGAATTCTAGACCTTAATTCAGAGGTGGAAGCAGGGGATCCCTAGAGCAAGCTGGTTTGCCAGAGTAGCCAAACTGATGTGCTAGGTTTAAGTGAGAGACTGATCCCCAATATATAAGGTGAAAAGTAACCAAGGAAGATAGCCAACATTAACCTTTGGCCTCCATGTACACACACACACACACACACACACACACACACACACACACACACACACTTAAATACTATGCACAGATAATCATGATGATTTTCCAATTATGTGACACACAGGGGGACAGTAAGTATCTCTAAAAGTATGTGATGACATCTGGCACATTTACAACTTGGTCCTACCCCTGAGGTCCCATGTCGGATATTTCTGATTTTCTTAAATACTATAGTATGCATTTGGAGACATTCTGTGAATTTATATAGTTTAATGTGTTTTGATTTTAATCTTATTAAAATAATGTTTTGAAAAGGGTCCTTGCTTTGTCTCCCAGGCTAGCCTTGAAATGATTCTGTTTCAGCTTTTCAAGTGGACAGGAGTATGGCATGCTTCACTCAAATCAAAGAATTCTTAAGCAAGTATGCCCAATTGTGGTGAAAGGCTATTATACACACCAGCCACATTCTGGACATGTGGGTATATTCTGGAAATTCATGAAAACTTCCCAGTCACAGTCAGTATTCATGGTGATGGACTTAATTAAAATGAAAGGGCTGATGTGGTTTTTTTTTCTCTCTCCTTTTCTGATCTGCTCAGTTAGATTTACATGGCGAGTTTTCTAAATGAAAAGCTATCATTGAAGGCAGTGAGAATGGAGAGCTGGGCATAAGGCTCTGGGATCCTGGAGTCAGAGCCAGCCTAAGTGGAGATGAAAGTGCTCTCGGGTCCACTAGTGGCCACTGGGTGAAGTGCAGGACTACTTGGACCAATGGCTGCCTTCCCTGGCATTCATTAGTCCCTTTATAAAGGTGACTTCTGGGGGTAGTGGGTGGAGAGGCTTGATAGTGCCAAACCCACTCTGTGCTACTTAGACAAATAAACAGAAATTCGAAGTCTGCAGAATAACAGTCAGACAGTATGTCTGCTGATTTTTTTTTCTTTGTTTTGTTTTTTTCCTGTTCGGATCTCTTGAGACTCCCCAGCTATGATTCTTGGTTCAGAGATCGAATCTACACAGTGAAGAACACTAAATAAACACATACTCAAATACGTTACTAATGAGTTACAGTAATTTGGCTTGGTGAGTCATTCAGTTTGTGAGTTGCTGACTGTTTACATCCATTTGGATCATGCTGCACACTCACTGGCCCCTCACTTTCCTATGTGAGGACTGCTTGGGCACAACTCTCAAGTCATGTGGGCTGTGGACATATGACTCCAAAGTAAATAAAGGCTGCCTTTTCAAAATAGGTGAAATATTCCCCCGTCTCTGCTTCCAAAGAAAGATTTATAGAGAAAACCAGTTATCTCAGATAAAAGGGGGGGGGGGGGAATCAACTGACCTCTTTAAGCACTCAAGTGAACTTTTATGTGTTGTTGGCAACATTTGGCTCAGATTTATAATGTCCTTAGGTGCTCCATCAGTGATGTCCTGGTGGAGAAGGATCATCTGCACATTCCAGCTAACCGACCATCACTGGTCCTGTGGCATGGGTCAGATGCTGTCACGGGCAATATTTATCCAGTTCTTAGGAACACCCTGCTCATTATCTCTACTTTGTTGATGGTAATATTAAGGCTTGAGGACTTAGATGACTTTTTCTGAGATGGGAAGCTGAGCTTTCTGCTTCTAAGACCAGTAATTCTTTGTGCCCTTTATCACACTCGCAGAGGTTCATGTGTCTCCTCGTGAATACTGGTGGGGGTGTCTGAGCTCTCTCCTTTTTCTCCTCCTATGTCTGCCTTCTTCCAGAGCCAATGCACTCTCATCCAGAGCTCAGTGTCTTCTCTGCCAGAGGGGAATTTTACAAGAAAACTGAATACCCTAAGGTGACCCATGGGATAGTTTGATGTCTGCAGGCTTTCCAATATTATTTGCATTCTTTAAAAAAAAAAAAAGAAGCTTGTAGTCTTGGCAGCAAAAAGTAAAGACTATCAATTCATTGCTTTTATTTCCTAACCTGACAAAGAAAACTGAGGCCAGATGGTTGTATACCCAGGTTCTGTGGCTTTAATGTTAGGGTTTAGAATGTGACACTTAGTTTGAAGAGTTAGTACTTGGGCACTAAGAGCCACTGAGTGACTGTCTGTACCTACCTCAGCAAGTAGATGTCTATACCCCATGAAATGCAGCACTGAGAGCCCACAGGAGCAAAACTGGGTTTTGGTGCATAAACGAGATTCTGCAATGTATTGCCAGCTAGATGCTATTCAGGGACAAGAGTCTGAATGTCCCTGCTCATTCCCCCAAAGGAATGACTTGCGTATCACCAAGCCAGTGCTGGCACCTGGACCCTGTCATAGCTGACACGGTCAGAAGGAGGTCATCTGGTGGCCACTGCACCCAGAGCGGGTCCCTCAGGAGGAGGCAGAGGAGGAGCATCTTGCCTTGCCTTGTCCCTTAGCTACTCAGGAGACACATTGAGGGCTTCCATCTCTGTTACTGTCAGAATCTGGCACCTCTCACCAGCTCTGAGATTCAGAGCTGTGGATGGAGGAGGGGGAAGGAAGGAGTTGAAGCCAGACAGTCAGGCAATATTACAGAAGTGGAATCTTCCAGCGAGAGAACATTCTCTAAAGGAAAGAGCATCAGGGGCGAAAGAGGCCCTTGGTGAATTCAACACCATGTTGTGTAAAAGGAATGGCTGAGAAGTAGAAAGGGAAGTACCTTCCCTATGTGACAAGATAAGTAAAGGCCCAAACTAGGACTGTCCTTTCAGCTTCTCTGGTATTTCTACAGCTTGGGTTTTGGAGACTTTCTTAGGTGGGCACCAGAGACTACAAGGGGACATATTTTTGTAAATCTTTGTGGAGGAGGGTCCTGACACAGATCCCTCATGGGAAATGAGGTCCGGCTCTAGTAGACACAGTGGTATGCTTCTCCTACCTTTCAGGTTGACACCCCTTGGCACCAGGCCTTGTAGCTCCTCAGTTGGGAGGTCCACTTCTGCAGCATTGGAGTTATTGGGCGGGACTGCTCGCCTCCCCCCAAAGGTGCTTGCTGGAGTATCTGACATTCTCAGCTTTACTGGATCCTTGGGAAGGGAGAAGAGAGTTCATGGGGCGGGAATGTGAAATGGGTACCACTTGTGGCTAGGATTCTAAAATAGAGGCAGAGATGCAAACCGTACATGGCAGCTCCCAGACAATACATTGTAAGCCACACACAAAACATGATAACTGGGAGGTGGCAGTGAGGATTACCCCAGTGAAGGAGTGTGTCCCCTGAGGATCTCAGGGAGAGTCCCCATTTGTCAAGATGTAGAGAAAGCAAGGGAGTAAGAAGTCTTTAAAGATTTCAGACAGCATAATTTTTCTTGCCTCAGCACCTCAAAGCCTGCATATTTGTAAGTACATTCAATTGCTCATCTCAGGGAGACTCACCAAACCAACGTCACTGTGAGGATTAGACTCATGAAAACATGTACAGATTAGGATGGTTCCTTAACGATGTCCCACCAGTCATTTAATTTGGTCACTATTTACTGAGGGCTTCTTACAAGCTGGGATCTGATCTTAGTACTTAGGTAGGTTCATCAGACATGAAAACAGTGTCTCTTTCCTGAGAGCTTACAGTATCGTGGGTTTAGGGGTGACCCTGACAATAGTCATACATGAATCTGCTAGGGTATGTGGGATGGAGGTCATGGTTATATCCAATTGAAATCGTGAGTAGGCTGTGCTCTAACTTGGTCTGGCCTGCTTCCTCTTCCCTTGGAGTTTGTGCAGGCAACCAGCCAGTCTAAACACTACCCACCTTACCTTCAGGGCCCAATAAGGACTTGTTGACCAACTGGCCAAAATGAAGGGGGACTTTGTCTCTTCACCTGGCTCACCATGCAGTGACTCCTGGCAATCTGGCTGTTTGCAAAACCCAGGCACACCCTTGTAAGGTGAAGCATTGCTATTATGGGATCAACTTGATTCAACTGTTCTAGAAATGAGAGGAGTCCTAGAAGCGAGGCTGAGCACAGGACCATTTAGTAAGGTATTTGGTCTTTGGAGGAGAAAGGGATTCTTGGAAGGATGAGACAGCAATGGGTATCTACAGATGCCTTTGGGGATTTACAGATAATCTCTGGTGAGCTAAGGAGGGAGAAAAGTTTAAATAAAAAGGTTTGGTGACAGAGAGGACAAGAAAACTCAACCCCCCTGGTGTTAAATAGCAAAGGCATCCTGAGTGGTCACAGGGGATGGGGAGCAGTGCTGGGTAGTCACACCACCTTCTAGTAGAGAGCAAGTAGAGCAGAGAACATTCCAAGTGCTGGTCAAGGAAGGAAGTGCAGGCCACTGTGTGAGTGCAGGTGAGGGAGCTCCCCTTCTCTTGGTAGATTTGGAGATGGGAAAGGAACTTGAGTTCAGCCCCTGTGTTGAGATGGAAGGCGGGCATTCCCAGGTGGCCTTACCCTGTCCTCTAACCTTATTTCCAGCTCCACAGCTGGCTTCCCTTGGGAAAGGGGACCTGCCTTGGAGGAGCAACCTCACCCAGCTGTGCTCTCAGGATAGCATGGTAGAGTTCAAAGAGGGTCCCTCTTAAAGAGGTGAAAATGCGGAGATGGAGAGAGAGGCTGCCTCTGACCACTCCCCAACACTACAGACATAGAATGTAGGTTCAGAGGACTGCCACAGCTTGGAACAGGGCTGCTTAGTGCTGCTCTGAGGGTCTCTTACCTGCTTGTGCTCCTGAGAGGGTGCTCTGGTAGTCTCTGTGTGCCTCTGGGTACTTCCTCAAAAGGACTCGGGCAAAGTGACCAGAAAGTTGGCTCTTAAATAACTTCCTAACGGCTCCCACCCTCCTCCCCATCCCAGAGGATTTCTCCTCCCCTTTCTTGACGGCTGGTGGAGGGGGCAGAACTGTTTCTAGGACTTTCCGTTTACTCCTGACATTCGGCTCTGATGGTCTAGTATGTGTGCCTCCCTGCCTCCATACCCCATTTGTTCCTAAGTTCCCATGCTGGCATCTCCTCACTCCCCCCACCCCCAGACCCCCAGTCAGCCTTTCCCCTCCTCTGGCTACTACTAGCAACTGGCAAATGGCACTGGAGTGTGAGCCAGCCTCTCTTCTGCCCTCTTGCTGGGTCAGAAGGGCTAAAGGGACATTTTTTTATCCTGTGGAAATGCCTTGCCAGGGTGGTGAGCTGGCAGAAGGGAGGATCTGCCTTTTCACAGACAGGTCACACAGACAGTGGTGACCATGCATAAAGAAAGAGCAATGAGTCCATCTTGTGCAAAGAAAATTGCGTCCTGAATTCCCCCACAGATCCAGCCCCAGCCCCAGCCCCAGCCCCAGCCCCAGCCCCAGCCCCAGCCCCAGCCCCAGCCCCAGCCCCAGCCAAACCACAGAACTTCCTGTAGTACAGCCACATTGAAGTCCAGCGTCAGAACTGATGGACAGATACCCTCAAGAGTGTCACCCAAGCTGGAAATGCTTTGTTTTGCCTTGGAGCATTCTGGTGTATCTCCAAGACTTACAGAGAAAGGAAAGAAAGTTATCCACCCCAGAATTTGCCTATCTTTATTTTGATATGGCCACATGTTTAACCATTGATTTTAACCACAGATCCATCTAAATGCTCTCATAGTCTCCAGATGTCTGATTCTGACACGCAATCTTCACATTTCAAAGAGATGCTATTGGTTAGGAATTCATGTTCTCCCCATCCCATCTCTCTGTCCCAAATCTGTGTACTTGTCTGTAATTTTACCAAGTTACCCCACTTCTTACCCTTGAAATAAAAAAGTCCTCCTCCTCTTCCTCCTCCTTGTATCCAAACTAAACGTTTGTCGTATTTCCTGTCACTTTCTCAAGGGCTTTACTGTGTCTCTTATCCTCTCTTCCTCCTGTAGCTTCAAGCTCCAACTCCCTCACAGCTGCTTCCTGTCACCATTGACACAATTTCAAGTCAAGTCTCTTCAACGTTTTTAAAAGACTTCTCTCAATTCACAACCTCTGTTCATTTTTGATTCTCTCCCCCCTCCTCTGTCACCAAGCCTCTGACTTCTGAGTTCTACATCCAATATTCTATTGAAACTACCAAAGAAACAGAATCTGCCTTAGTGCATTGTGTTGCTGTAACAAAATGCCTGAAATTGGGACATTTATAAAGAAAAAAAAACCCACTGTTTTCTTTAGCTTGCGGCTCTGCATGTTGAGAAGCCTAAGAGTGTGGGGTTGTCATATTCCTAGCTTCTAGAAACAAAACAAAACAAAAAACAAACCTTGGGCTTTCTCCTCTTTTTTTTTAAGGTGTAGGGGGTAGGTTTATTTTGTACACTGCAAGGTGTAGTAGGCT
The DNA here is from genome assembly GCF_000001635.26 of Mus musculus. Lineage (NCBI taxonomy): Eukaryota > Metazoa > Chordata > Mammalia > Rodentia > Muridae > Mus > Mus musculus. Next base: position 37,050,763 of record NC_000079.6, read on the forward strand.
GAGCAGAAGAGCATTGTCTACTTCACACTGTCTTCCTGAGGCATAAAGCAGGAGAAAAAACAGACATTAGAAAAGAGAAAATTTGGGGTCAGCCTTGCTTTTTAGTGAACTGTCCTCATAGTAACTAGCCTAGTCCCATGAGAGCTACGCTGATCTTTCTGAAAGACCTAACCACCTCTTAAGGGTCTAATCAACTCTCAGTGTTTATCACACAGAGGCTCTAGTTTCAACCTGAGTTTTGGAGGAGAGAGGCCACATTGAAAGGAGTGCACTTGCAATTGTGTGTCTTTGAGGCAAAGAAGAAGACTGAGTTTTTATTCTTTTGAGGCACTGAGTTCTCTTGCCCATTCTGTCCTTGAAGGTCTTTTCTGTGGACTCTGGGCCACTGCACACTGTGCTATTCCCTTCAATGTAGCGTGCTATCCTTCGATTATCCCAGCAACTCTGAGAGATTTACTACATGTATCTCCTGGCACCTCCCCAATCTAAGTGCCTAGCCATGGTCTTTTCCAGAGCTGTTGACTCCCCCAGCCACCTGACTGCTGGTCACCTTCTCTTGACCCACTGCAGTGAAGCCCACAGTCATCATCTCCATGGTGAGATACAATTTTGTCTGAAGACCTGGCTTATCATAGAGTTTCCTAACTCGGTGAACATCAGTGTCTTGAGTATTGCTACACATTCCAGACAACCCCCACTCCAAGCCTCAAATCTAATCCTTCATCAGATGTCTTCTATTCTATCTTTTAATTAGTCATAAACCTATCTCTTTACCCCTTTACCCCTCTTAATTCTTTCTGGGCAGTGCAGTCACAGTAAGCATTGAAGGGCTCAAATCTGGATTCAGATTCTTTGCCCAAAGCTTCTACGTGGCTAGTTAACTTTGCTTTCAAAATAAAGTCTAACCATCAACTGAAAAAGACCCCACATGATCTAGACCCTACTTTCCTTTTGAGTATTATGTCTTCCCTGCTCTCAGGTCATCTCATCTCCTGCCCTAACTGTCACACATTATCCTAGTCATTAAACCTCCTAGCCTGTTCTCCAGCCCAGAAACTCTCTCCTCTCATCCTTCTCTACCCACTAGAAGACTATTCCCCATTTGTAGCCCTGATCATACCTCCAGTGGGTCAGCTGTCCTGCAAAAAGCTTCTTTAACCCTGTTCTTGACCCTGGTAGGATCATTTTCCTGACTGGAGTCCCATTGGACAACAGGGACTCCAGCCAGAGAGAGACTACTGAAGATATCATGGGAAGTCCATCATTCTCTGTTGTATGCTTAGAAGATCTGAGTGAAGATGCCACAGTGGTCTGGTAGACTCATCTGGGAGTTGGACGAGCATGGTCGTGCTTGCATATTTTACATCAGACTAGTCACATGTCAACACATTAGATGAGCTGTGCATTCAAGACATGCTTGTCGCCTCGCAATCATCATGACTGTACCACATTTGGCCCCCAAACGCACAGCTCAGTGGGTGTGTACACACATTAGTTTAATAGTGTTCTGCCACCAATCTAGTAACATTGTAAATGTGATGGGTTCCCTGTGCTCAAGAGACAGTCAGTAACTCAGCATCAGAGGCACTAATCCCAGCATGTGGAAGAAGCCCATATAGCTTAGAGCATTGCCTCATGGCCCCGTGGCTTAGGAGTCAGAACAAGTTTCTCATTGTAGAATGAATGTTGAGCTGTGCCAGCAAATCTTATATGTACAGAAGCAGTCTATGTGAACACTGAGGTCTTCAGGGATGGCATGATGTCCTTCATATCTAGAGCCCTTTCGCTTGGCATGGAGAAGACATTTATAGTGTATGGGTCCAAGTAGGAAAAGGAAAACCACATCAGGTATTTTTAAAGCGAGAGCCTGACACAGAGGAATTGTTTACACAGGTGATAGAAGAGACAGGAGGGCAAACAGTGGCGGTGAGTCAACCCCACAATTAGACACCCAGTCGTTGGGGTCAGCATATGGCAGGAGCTTATGTGGCAGGAACTAGATTCCAGGAGTCTGTCTGGTGGGAGCTTGAGATTCAGTCATTACTGGAAATAGGGTTTGAGGTGAGGACTAGTCCGGTATGTCTTTTTGCTTGTTTCTCCCTGTCCAATAGCTCTACATTGCCTCCTATTTGCTGAACTTAGCTGAAAATCATTTAGGCTTCAGAGGACAAAGGGTTTTAGGAAACAGCATCAGGTTCATGTCCCTGTGTTAGGGTCCCCAAGACCACCCTCTGATGCTGTGAACTCTCGGTGCTTCTATGGTCTCAGTTGTCCTAGTGACTGACTTATTACTGAAATCCAGGTTCCCAGATGGCATCCAGTTTGGAGGTCACTGTGGGATTCTTTTCTGCAGAACCCATGACAGAGGGAGACAGGATAGAGTGAGGAGAATCCCTTAGAAGCCCTTCAGAAGAGCAGTTCCAGTGTTTGTATCAGTGGCTATCCAGCCAACAACCTCCTTTTCTGGACATTGATGCCTGCTGAGACCTCAACCATGACCTGGAATAAGAGGATACTTCAGTGAGACACTGAATTCAGTCTGATTCGTCCCCACTTTCTGGGCATCCCTGGGTCCAGATGAGACCACCGATGAGATGAGCATAGCTCTTCTGCATAAGTCAGATACTTTCTCATTTTTCTGTAACAAAGGGTCACGATCCCGATGTCCTGACTACGGAAACAAAAAGAAAGCTACATCTGTACCACCCTGTCTATGCCAAGGGCAGACAGACATGGAATCACTCAGGTTCCCATCAGCAATACAGAGCCACCTGTGGGAATAATGAGCAAACAGAAGGTGTTTGGAGTGAGGGAAAAAAACATTAACTTCTTAATTCTGACTTTTCATATCTGTGGTATTGACACTTTCCTTACTAAAGAACCCATCCCCTTCCTCCAGCATGGTAATACACAGGAGGTGGCCTGTGTTTGCTCAGGTAATGAATGTTCCAGCAAACACTGTTTGATTTACATGCAAAATTTCACATCTCAAACAAACAGAGAACCCAGTCATGTCTGGATGCTGCTATTTTTCTTTTTTCTTGCTGAATAGGACCTTCATTGGTTAAAGCTGGATTTCTAGACGGAAGTGAGAGAATGTTATAAATAACAGCTGCCCTTGTACAAAGATGTCCTGGCCTCTACCATGAAAGATCAAAATCCACCTCTTGGGAGGGCTTCTCTCCTCCACTGCCCTTGCTGCTGGAAGAGTTACAGAGGGAACTTTCCACTCCAGAAGGAGGTGGCATGGCAGAGAGGATCAGAGTGAGGCGGGGTGAAAAGTTTAGAACTGTGTTCCAGCCACGGTGGCGATCAGGTGGTAAAGGTAGTTAGTGCTTCTACTGAGTCTGATGACCGAAAAAGCAAGCTGTGGAGGAAAGGATGTATTTGGCTTTTACTTCCAAGTCACAGTCCATTACTGGAGAAAATCAGGACAGGAACTCAAGCAGGACTGGAACCTGGAGCCAGGAGCTGATGCAAAGGCCATGCAGTAGGAGTGCTAACTACTGGCTTGCCTCGCAAGCCTGCTTTCCTTCCTTCCTTCCTTCCTTCCTTCCTTCCTTCCTTCCTTCCTTCCTTCCTTTCTTTCTTTCTTTCTTTCTTTCTTTCTTTCTTTCTTTCTTGTGATTTTTCTTAGATTTAATTTTTAAAAATTTTAATTAATTAATTAATTAATTTAAATTTATTCACATTTCAAGTGTTATCCCCTTACCCGGTCCCTGTCCCCTCCCCCCACTTCCTGAAAAACCCTTATCCCCTGCCCCTGCTTCTATGAGGGTGTTCCTCCATCCACCCACTCACTCCTGCCTCCCTGCCTTCAGTTCCCCTACACTGGGGCATTGAACCCAGGACTAGCAGCCCAGAGATGGCACCACCCAACATGGGCTAAGCCTTCCTTCCCTCATTGATCACTAATTGAAAAAATCCTTAATAGCTGGATCTCATGGAGGCATTTTCTCAACTGAGACTCCTTCCTCTCTGATGACTCTAGTTTGTGTTAAGTTGACAAACAAAACCAGCCAGTACAGTAGGTGACGCTTGTCATGCACTCTTTCTTATAGAGAAGCTCTTAAGGTTCTCAAGGGGTCACCCTGACAATGAAATCCCCAAGTAGGTTGTTACAAACATCTTCTCTTCTCTCATTTCTATCCATCTTTTCCTTTTAGGAAATAGCAGATCCATGACAGAGACAGTTCTGCAGGCCAGGTGTCTACTCATGGTATTGGCTACCCTAGGCACGGCCTTCCTTTGTTAGTGTTCTTGTTCACCTTCCTTCCCAGCCGGTGACTGGGTTACCTCCCTATGGCAGGTCACCCTGAAGGCCAATGAGGGAAAAAAGAACTCATGACCCACACGATTACTATGGATATCACCACTTTCTCTTAAATTCTGATAAAATACATGTAACATAAAATTTTCTAACTTAAGTTGAGCATGATGGCTCGTAGCTATGATTCCAACATGTGGGCAGTGGAAGCAAGACTCCGAGGGTAGCCTAGGCTACTCCATCTCAACTTTTTTTCTCTTTTTCTTGCTCTTTCTCTCTTTCTTTCTTTCTTTCTTTCTTTCTTTCTTTCTTTCTTTCTTTCTTTCTTTCTTTCTGTCCGTATTTCTTTCCTTCTCTTCCTTTTTCTTTTCTTTCTTTCTTTTTTCTTCTTCTGTTATTCAGCTCCATCCCTGCTCCTGGCTACACTCAGCCTGTTGACTCACTGACCTCCTCTAGCTATTTTTCTTTGCAAGAGGGAAAGAGTATGTTGTAATAATAGGCTGCTTAACAATAGCAATCAGAATGACAAGACATAGCTAGGCATGATGGTCCATGACTGAATTCCCAGCACTTTATTGGCTAAGACAGGAGGTTTATGAGTTCAAGGGCAGCCCAAGACAGAAGAAACCCGAAGGAACAGAGCAAGGAAGCAAAACAAAGAAGCAAGCGAACAAAAGAAAACACAATGTTATCCATGAAAAAAAAAATGAGCAACGAAAGGGAAACCTAACAGCAGTTCCACAGACTTGTTATAGATGTGTTAATTAACAATAGTGGCTGCTAAAAACTACAACTGGAACCAGACAATGAACATGGTGTACAAATAACACTCCCTTCACCCAAATTGCCAGCATGCTGACCAAACAGGTAGTCAGTGCTATGCAGTGTTTACAGTTAGAATCTAGGTTTCTCTCCCACTCTCTGCATGATTTTGAACACATCATCTAACATTACATTTAAAGTGCTCATCACAACACTATCTCCCACAGGCTAGGAAGATGAGAGAGAGAGAGAGAGAGAGAGAGAGAGAGAGAGAGAGAGAGAGAGAGAGAGAGAGAGACCAAGTGGGCATGTAGCCAGCTCTAAACAATCCTTGCACAGGGTGGATAGCTGTGCAGTGAATACTTTCCACTCACCCTGATAAATACTCTCATGTTTTCTAGTAATTATTGCCCCTGTTCTTCCATTATTAGGCAAACAACTGTTTAACTTGCTAATCACCTCATCAATGGCATCTCTTGTCCTTTTCGGTTCAGGAGCCACTTGGAGCAGCTTCATCTCTAGCTCACTCTTATCAGTGGGGGTTGATTGATCCTGAGCTGGTGTGCTTTTATATGTGACAGTCCCCATGGGTCTGTTTCTACCTGAAGCAAATGAAAAGCCTTCTCTCTTGAATCTCACAAGGACGCTGTCTGGGGAGAGGAGCAGAGAAGAGTTGTAGATGAACCATGCCCAGCAATGAGCAATGACAGGCCAGCTCTTGAACTATTTGAAGTTTGGAAGCCCACACCTAGGTAAGCCACCCCCCACCCCTGTGCAAACTTGGCCAGGCCTCTCAACAAACTCTCCAATGAGGCATATGGGAGAAGGTTGAGGGCTCTTCCAGTTTATAATACTGCATTCTCTAGACCCAGCTGGTTCCTGTTGTGGTGGGCATTTCTTGCTGGGCAGGGAACAGCAGAATCAAGCCCACAGTACTCTTGTGGAGAAAGCATGAGCAGAGACCAGCACTGAAACCTAGAAGCTGGAAGGGTAACTTGTAGCAGGGCCTGGCAGGAAGTGGGAGGACGTGATGTTCTGCAGGGGCTTCCTGACAGCAGAACTTCTGGATACCATCTATGAGTTTCCAAAGCCGTTGCACAATCGAGCATGGGCATTAAGACACCACCAGAGAACTGGGCGAGTTCTCCATTCTTTGATGCTCATTTAGCAGTTCCTGCAGTGGAGTTTCAGATAACTGCCCGAGCCCTTCCGGTGAGAGTGTTTCTGAACAGGGCATCTCTCCTGTCACGAAGCTAACTGTAAGTGGTGAAATCAGCACCTAACACATTAGTTATGCCAGATGGACATGTATCGTGATCCACTGGAATACTGCCCACATTTCTACCTTACATATAAATCATTCCAAAATTGTTATTAATAAATTCAAGTAATACAAAATGTAACTTGCCTAAAAGAGAGATGGCAAGAATATAAGAAACCGTGTTAGGGTGCTCGTGTGTATGCCTACTTCAGTAGTGTAAGGGCACTGATGGCATGGGGTTGGTTGCTGAAGGGAGGTCTGGGACGATCATAAACAGCACAGTCCATTGTCCCTGGTTTCTCACAGCCCTTGACACTGAGCACATTAGAACCTTTTAGTTGGCGGAACAGGACTAGTAATGTGTAAGCTCAGTTCGACAAGGTCATGTACCTTTAGGTTTTGTGGAGGTGAAGTGTTCTGAGCCCTGTGCCCCTCTGCCATAGTCTCCTCTCATATGCCCCTTCTGGGCATTTTTCTCTCCTATCACATGGGTACAGGGCTTTATGAAGTATTTCCTTTTGCCTAGAATATTCTCCCTCAGATGTTAAGGGTTCTTTGGTGGTTAGGTTCATGGGTTCACCCTGTGTTCACTGATTTCCCAAAGATGGGTCAGTTACCCATGTCTCCTGGTAGTCATACTCTTTTTTGTGGTCCCTCCTGTGGTGGACCAATAGGCACAATGGATATGACTGTGCTAGCTCAGGACCTGAGCTACACAAGGTCTTACCTGTTTCTCTTTCATGATCTTAGGATCCTAAAATTCCATGAGGCTGACTCCTCCACCCTGACTTGAGGAGAAAGCCAAGAGGATGCTTAGAGAAACAGAGGCCCTGGGGCCTCATGACTAGAAAGAGGAGCCCTGCTAACCATATATGGAGGTAACAGAAACTGCCTGGCTGAGCTACACACAAACACTCATAAAGCTGTGAGCAATGAAATAAAAATGACTGCTTAATCCATGAAGCCTTGGGGTACTTCGTTACACATCAATGATAAGTGAAACACATTAATTCAATAAATATTTATCTAACACCTTCTATTGGATGGTAGTGTGGATGAAAAGGGGACACTGTCTGCCTTCGAGGCATACAGTCCTGAAGGGGAGACTGCATTGAAAGTCAGTTTTATGAAATTTAATCAACAAGTCTTCCCTCATAATTCCTTAGATTTCAAAATATTTCATCCTTCCCTCCCATGACAAATATCTCCTTCTGAACTTAATCTGGCATATAATGTGTGTGTGTGTGTGTGTGTGTGTGTGTGTGTGTGTGTGTGTGTGTGTGTGTAAATACATGTTGATTAATGAATGAATTAAAGTCGATGAAATGTCTCACATCAGTGAGAGCAGAGTGTGCTGCTGACCAGCCATGGAAAGCAGAGGCTTCTGTAGAATTCCGTACAGAGGACTGGCTTTAGGTTTTATCTCCTGCCTGTCACTCATTTCACGCTTGGGTTTCCAGGGCTGAAATCCTCATGAAAGGAATTGCTAAATAAATGCACATGCACGTAAGGGTTTATGCTCTCTCAAATGCCGTATTCCTACATAGCAATTCTAAATTAGGTAAGGTGTGCTCACTCCACCAACTGACCTAATGGTAGCCAATGCCCATTTTATAACCAAGTTGTGGCTTCTCGTGTTATATCAACAATATTTAACAGACCTGGGAGTCCAAGCTGTACCCCTAATCTGAAGACACTGGAAGAGACAAAGATATAAACTGTCTTTCGGATACTGATCTTGGATGTATTGGTCTAAGTTACCTAAGCATGTGGTAAATTTAACCAAGAGCCTGGGCCATGCCCACGAGCCTCTCCTCTCCCCACCTGCATTGGGTTCAGCAGCATAAACATAAAAACAAGGCAAGATCACAGATCAAGGCAATAAAATCAATCAAGGAGTCAATGTTGCATGATTTCTCTGGGTACCCATTCAATACAGTTGATACAGCTTCCTGTAATATTAAATTTAAATCTATCTATCTATCTATCTATCTATCTATCTATCTATCTATCTATCTATCTATCTATCTCTATCCATCAGTGGTCTATCTATATATGGATCTATCAGCTATCTATCATCCATTATCTATGTATGTATCTACCATCTATCTATGTATGTATCTACATATATCTATCCTATCTATCTATCTATCTATCTATCTATCTATCTATCTATCTAATATAACCATCTGTCTATCTACCTACCTGTCTTATACTATATATTTTTGTTTCCATACAGATAGCCCTTTCATCATGTAGGAATTTTATAAGATAAATTATATGCATATAAACATTTGTGTTTATAAATGCACATATTATACATGTACATGAATTTGGTACATATCACAGTAGTCTTTTGGTATTCACAAAAATTTCTTCTGATATATTCTTCTCAAAGCCAAGATCCACAGATGCTCAAGTCCCAGGGTATAGCCACAAATAGTGCCACATAAGCAGCATCAAGTAGATTTAGTGGGTTATCAAAAAGAGGTCATGATGTTGGGAGGGGTGTGCTAGGGAACATAATCATATTTTACTGCACACGTGTATGAAATTCTCATAAATATGGAAAATAAGAGGGTAAAATTTTATAATGGATAAGATGATAAGAAACCTTATAGATAAAAATAAATCAGGAGCAAAAATGGGGGGTGCCTAAGTATTTGCACAGAGCTTCTGTGCAGTCTGTGTTCTTTAAATCACCTTCAGATGAGTTATAAGACTTCTTATCATGCAGATGCTATGGAAAGAGTTGTTACTCTGTAATTTTAGGGGATGACAAGAAAAATGACTGTGGTGCAGACACAATTTTTAAGAATATTTTTGATTGGAGGACAGTTATAGATAGATGTGGACTCCCCAGATGTGAGGCCTACAAATATTAAGACTGTATACATAATGCATATCAGAGATGACCAGCCCCAAGAAAAGAAAAGAAATCAGAATTGTTTTGGTTCACTTAAACCCATGCTTTTCTAGTATTGCCATGAGGCGGGGGAGAGGGGGGAGGAGGAGGAGAGTCAGAGAGACAGAAAGAGAAGGAAAAAACTGCCTTTCTAGTCTTTAATTTGATACTAGAAAACAGTCATGACGCATTGTAAAGTGTCGGTACCCCAGATGCATTGTAAAGTGTCGGTACTCCAGATGCCCAGTGCCTTGCACTCGACAAAACCCTTTCATGCCTTCTGCTTAAATCTCACTAAGACCACTCATCATATCTCTGCTGCATAGGGAGGAGAGTGAGATGCTTTGGATCTTAAGTACTTCTCAAAGGTCTCAATGCTAAGGCCTTATTGTGGAGGCAATGGGACATTTAGGGGATGGGACCACATGAAAGGACTTTAAGTCACATGGGGCTGTGTCTTGGAAGGATATGAGGATCCAAGTTCTTTCTCTTACTCTTTGCTTCCTGGCTGCCATGAGATAAGTGGTTTCCTGTCATGCTGTACTGCCTCACTTTGGGCTCCAACACAAATTAACTAGCTGTTAGTGGTCTTTAATCCTCTGAAACCGTGAGCCAACATCAAGTTTTCACCTTTTCAAGTCGTGCATGTCAAGCATTTTGTCAAGGTGATGGAAAGGTGACTAACACATCAGGGACTTGTGAGAGATTGTCCTTTCTAGGCTCCAACTAGTTCTCAAGCTTAACAGCGAGGAAGATGAACATTCACCATAAATCTGAGAGTCCCCAACCCTTAAGTCTCCCACCCACAAGCCTTGTCTTTTTAGACTTCTGCTCACATCCTCTGGACCACCTCTGCCACCCAGAGTACATAAGAACACACGCTTGCTCCCAATACAACAGTCAGCTGCTAACCTCACTCCGATCCTCATTTCCTGACATGTTCCTAAGCTGGAAACACTTTGCAGCACAATCAGAAGCTAAGACTGAAGACCTTCCCAGCCTAACAAACGATAATGGAAAATGTTCTCTGTTTCTGGACCTTGGCTGTCACAATGCATCCCACATGTTTGCCAGCTGAAGTGCAGATGGTTTCTATTTCACTCAGCATTAATTTTTTATGAAGTTTCCTCAGAGCCAGGGGACCTATAATTGGCTTTTAGTTCTTTACTCTGCACTGCCGTATCTAATTGCCGAGATAGTTCTTAGGACACAAGTCATATTTTAAGGTGGTGTTAATATGTTTACCAGGTTTCTCACCAACATTGGGCATACATCTTGGGGCAAACTTTTAAATGTGTTTTTCCTTGGGAAGGAAGATCGGGCTTTATTGGAATTCATACTCTGCTCTTCTCTGGATTTGTGACCAAAGTGCTCACAGCAGTGTCATTGTGTCCAGAGCCTTGATAACAGCAGGACCTTGACACTATTTTGTAATCTCCATTTGAGTCTTAAAAAAGTTTGGTATCTGGGAAGCAGAGGTGGGTCCTGTTGAAAATGAAATCTGCCCTTTGGTTATATATGATATGAGCCCACTGGAACACAGGAGTTTTGTCCTTATTCCAGCTGTAGCCTGGACTTGGTTTTAGAACATCTCTGGATACTTTAGCACAACCACTAAGTTGCTATAGTGCTTTAGAAATGTCCTTGTAACCCTTTCCCAGCAGGCTCCATGGACTGTTCAAGAAAATCCATGATGTAGAATGATAGACGTACAGAGGTGATGGTGACCAGGAGTCTCTGTTCCTTGTAGATTAGTTTAGCTAGTTTCAGATGTCATTATTTTTGTCAACGCCATGTGTTTTCTGACAAAGGAGAGTCAGGGAGGAAGAGGACGAGGAGGAGGAGGAGGAGGAGGAAGCCAGTCATGTGTACTTCCTTAAAGCAAATAGACAGGAAGTTTATATACTATTTCTATAGTGATTGCGAGCCACATATTCTCTATAATCTGCATGGAAGCTCATCCCCCAATATAATTTTCTATTCCTGAGTTCTCCAATTTGTTTTTGTGTATTGCCCTGTATGTATGCAATGTGCAGAGTTTGCATCCATTGCCATGTTTAAAGAGGAAAGAAAGCAAATTTAGGCTGTGTTCTGTTTCCATCTGTCACGTTGCCAGCATACCTCAGGGGTTTGTTAGAGTTATTGTTTTGGCTCAAAGGTACCTGAGACTTCTTCAGTCAATTGTGTCCTGCTTTTGATGCAGCCCCTGCTTAGGAAGAAGCCCTTCCCATGGTTATTAGCATCCTTTATCTTGCAAGACTTCCCATCTGGTAGACAGCTCGGCACTACTGTTAAGACTGTGAATTTGCTAGTATTTAACTCAGTGTTCACAGACCATCACCATCTCCCCTCCTTGAAGTCTGTGTGTGAAGGCTGAATGTGTGGGAGGAACTGTTTCTCAGTGCTTTTTACCCTGTGTTCTCAGGCCAAAGAAATATTCCTTCTGTTGTGTTTATTTAGTCCTTGAAGACCAAAGGTGATGCTTCTGTTTGAAGCTTTGGCTCATTCAAAGGGAAGCAATCAATCTATTCTGCAAGTATTTGAGCAATTCTAGGACCCCAGAACAATGCCAGAGGTAGTAGGGCAGAACCTCCCAAACTACAGCATGCATGCAGATCATTGGAGACTTTCTGATTGAAAAGATCAGAACCAGGACTCAGTTTATCTCCATTGATAAGATTACCCAAGAGGGTTCTGGAGCTACACCAGTGTATCTACTGGGAGCAGCACTGTTCTAAGAGAGTCAATGAGAAATTTTCAGTATCATGGGAAGATATGGAGCACACTCAAGTTAGACAACAAGAAAATAGTATGGCAAGACCAATTACACCATGTTCTTAAATGCACTCTAAAGATATCAAATAACAGCTGAGACAGGGAAGGTGGGAACACTATGGAGTGAGTACACCAGGTCGCTTGTTACTGTCTGGGATAACATGAGGTCATACACTTGGGAGAAAGCCATGAAGATGTGGACAGGGAGAGAAGAGCGAAGACTTTCTGGAGGAGGTGACAGTGGAGACCTTGCATTTGATGCTGCTCAAATGAATTGGGAATGTAGTTTCTACAATGATAGATGAAGAACGAGCAAAGGGGGACAAGCAGCCTACTCATCCCAAGCTTGCTGTATGATAGCAAGAGAGTCTGCTATCCCTACATTCTGATACTGATTCAAAATTAGGCCAGAAACTAGGAAAGCCTTCAGGGATAAAAGGGTGATGGTATGTCCTGATGCCTCTGAGGCTGTTTCCCTGGGAGACTGCACACAGTGTAGTTAGTATAATAAGCAGGGCCTCTCCTCTGCCATTGTAAGTGTGTCATTTCTGTGGGACTGTCTCTGGATGACTCTAATGTTTAAGTAGTACAAAATAAGAAAGTACTATCCAACTTGCACCAATTGCTTCAGAGGTTTTTTATTTGTTAAGAGAGATGTTAGCAGCCCCACTTCTCACAAGTTTGACCTGTGGGCAATGTGCTAGCCTGACTGGTCACATAGATCACAGCTTCTTGAGTCTATTAAGCTGTGGGTCAAGACTCTTCATGGGATTATGAAAAATTTAGTAAGACTAAAAGGCTTCTGGGTTTACGACGATGGCCAACAATTCATTTGAAATCAGATCTGAGAAGTTTCTGGTCACACTCATCTATGTTGGGTCACACAGCTTCAATATAATCTTGGTTATGGACACAGAGCATGTGCATTTTGCAATGTATGTGACATCATACCTCAGAAAGCCAACAAAGGTGTCCTGGAGCATCTTGAGTCAGATTCCAGACCAGGTTGTGATAACCTTCAGTGTCTTCATTTTCTATATAGTATTTTCTGCCCTTATAAAACATAATGGTGTGATGAGGGAAAACAAAGACTTTTTAATAGGTTCCCACTGTTTTTCTTCAGCACATAAATGTCAAGTCAGAATATTATTGTACTGTATTGTATTAGAGTGTTTGGTTTTAAACATTGATGTCTGAATTATGGACTTGAGTTTCACACACACACACACACACACACACACACTTTTTTTTAGTGAAATTTGACTTGTGATCAGAGAAGAATTTCCAATAATTTCAGAAATGACCCTAAGCATACCCCTGCCCTGTTGTATGTACTACATATTCATATGACTCACTATTATCACCATTGACAACTATAAGATTAAAAATATCAATAGACTCTGAAAACTCACTACTATGCCACTTTAATCATCAATGAATGGTAAAATTGTACATATGCTAAATGCTATTTTAAATAGATTTCTTCATGATTTGTTGTAATTAATTGCTCAGTTTTTATGCCTACTTTCTGTACTAGGTCCCTAAGGAGATCCAAAACTGTCTTGGGTGAAACGAGTCGATCCATTAGGTAATCTGTTGGTCTTGGGAAAGAAGTTGCATTGTGTGTTTATGTATGCTCTACCTATTCCCCCTTTATATACAGCAGCCCTTCAGTATCCAAAGGAAATTTGCTTTAAGATCCCCATTGGATACCTGAAATTAACTAGTATTAAGCTCTGTTGTACTGCTCTTCCCTCTTTCTATATACCTATAACAATTATTATCCTATCAGTTAGCTACAATATGACATCAATATTAACTAATAATAGCAACACAACACACAAAGTTTAAAAATATTATGCTAAAATTAGAGCAGCATTGCTCGGCACTTTGGGATTATTATTAAGCAGAGGTTGCTTAAGCAGAATGAGCTGTAGGGCAATTTGACAACAAAAAATGACCACTGTATGGGGAGCACATAAAGAAAAGATACAGTGGGTGGGGGTTGGGGGGAAGATGCTTCAGGTCCCAGGTATGGTAGAAGAGGGTAGCAGCTGATTTCTTTATGCCATTCATAACAATCCTCAATTTAAGACATAGATTGAGATCAAGTTCTCTCTCTGTCTCTGTCTCTGTCTCTCATGTTTACATGTGAGGCATGGTATGCATGTTGAGGCCTACTGACCTCCTTGGTGTTGGTCTTGGCCTTCCACCTTACTTGAGATGCTGGGAAGGGGGTGGTGTCTCCTGTTGGTCACTGTGTTCACCAGGTTAACTGACCTTCAAGCTCCTAGGGATTCTCCTGGCTCTACCTCCTACTTTGCAGTAGGTATCCTGGGCTTATAGACATGTACTACCATGTCTGGCTTTATGCAAGGTCATCCTACTTGTATGACAAACACTTTTTTCCCCTGAGGCATCTCCACAGCCCCAGATTAATATTTTTATGCTATAGTAAACTTCAAGTAGCTGAAACTGTAGAGGTCAAAACTGTGGACTAGAGATGGCATGAGGGGGCCCCTGTGCTCACTCTGCTTTTGTGAGTTTCTCATGATGCCATCCATCCCTCTATGTCTTTTTTGTTGATCTGTTCTCTGGGAATGTCCACTTAATGGATGCATCTTAAATGTACCATGTCTCTTTTCCTGAATTCTCAGGAGCCCATCTGGGTTCTGTGTATTTTCCTCTCCCCATGCTGACGATTTGTGTGACTTTATTTGGGAGCTGTTGGTTCAATTGTTCCTTAAATAAAGCCCAATCCTTATGCCACATTGAGACCCATGGGGTAAATGTTGGGTCATGAATCAAGGTTCCAAGGATGCATATGAGGCAGCAAGGAATAAGAATCACAGTTTCCATTTACATTGTAAGAGAAGACAATTGAGAGGTCTCTTCAACAGTGTCCATGACTCCTGGAAGGGCTTCTCGGGTTTCCTGTTGGATGAACAGGGCTGCAGACAGCAGTTTCTCTGCTGGGTAGGCAAAGTGATGCTTTAGTGAAGAGAGCCTTTGCTGCCAAGGCTTTAAGCTATGGGTCCATGGGTCTCATATAACTATATGTTGTCACCTCTTTTCCTGGCACACTCCAAATACCATCCTGGGGCCTCACATAGCTGCCCCTCTTTTCTTCTTTTCTGTCTAATGCTGCTCTGGTCACAGACTGCTTTGGGCATAGAACTGGACTGCCAACTTGCATCCATCATGAATATTCTTCCTTTCTTCTATAATAAAAATTGAACCTCTAATTTTTTTAGCTAGGCAATTGTCTGCAAGAGTAATGCATTTCCTAATGTCTCTTGTAGCGAGTCATGGCCAAATTGAACTATGGACAAGAAGGTTTAAATGGAGAAAGAGGAAGAGAGAGGGTGGGAGAGGAAGAAAGCGGATTTATTAAGGAAAACTAGCCACGTTGTTTTGGTTTTGTTTGTTTGTTTTACCTTTTTTAGTAGATGGAATGTTGCCATGGTGATTGGAGCTAAAGTAACTGTGGAGATCATGAGGGAGGAAATAACCTTAAGAGTGATGAATAAAACAGAATATTTGCTTTTTTTTTTTTTTTTTGAGACAAAATTGTCTCATGGGACCTAAGTAGCCTCTTGGCTCTGCCTGCTAAGGGCTGAGATTACAGGTATCTAAAAGGGCCTACTATCATACTTGGCTCAAGCAGCAGATTTGAATGAATCTGCCCTCCTATTTCAGCCCTGGGCCATCTTAGTGGAAGACAGTGCTAATTTTGTCTTCTAATCACTTGCAAGCAAACTTAAATTCTCATTAATAGAACACCAAAATAATCAAAGAGCAAGGATGACATTTTTACTATTCTTTAAAGGCACAGGCTGAGTGTTGTTGCCAAAGGACCCTAACTGCCAACCAATCAGGAAGCACACTCTCTGGTCTCTCAAAGAGTAAGCCATCATATTCGCTCATGCCAGTGACTTTGAGCTGCTCATACATTTGAAATGATAGACCATCAAGTCAAGTCACTAGGACCTGTATTTCAGCTGTCATCAGAGTATAAAATACTGTCAACTATGTAAACCATGATGATGTCACAGGATAAAGAACACATGTGATCAGAAAAGATGAAAGGTGGCTATAGAGCACATACTAAGCTGTGAGGGGGCCTTGAGTTCATTGTCTTGTGATACCTAGCACCTAAGCCAACAGGCCAAACAACAGGGTGGAAAGTGTCAAGAAATCAAGGAAGGAATGAAAGGAGAGAGGGAGGGAAGAAGGGGGAGATGAAAAGGGAAAGGAAGGGGTTGGGGAGAGAAGAACAAAAGGAAGAGATGGAAGAATGAATTTTCTTGAGAAGACAAAATTGAAACACAATAAATCCAGAACCATTGCTGTGAAGACCAGGCCTCACAGCTCTAGCGTCAAACACTGCTGGGATTAGCAGACATGCTGGAACAATGTGACATACCCTCCCAAAGGGCCTGCAAGTCGTAGTCTTTCTAAACACACTTACACTTTCTTAGAACATGTTTCTAGTTAAATAAACATGTTCGAGAATGTGTCTTGATGCCTGGGTTCCCCAGCTCACTCCTACTATGATATGTCAGCATATATGCTAGATTCCATTCTTTGGGTAAGACACAATCTAGGATTTCAAGGAGTTTATAATTAAGGGGAAGGCAAGATGTATCAGGACAACGTGTGGCTGTATGAAGGTTTTCAGACACCCATCATACCTCACCAGGATCAGGATTATAATCTGAGTGGTTATCTTGGAGTCCAGCTGGACATGAAGGGGATAAGTGAATGGGCTTAGATAAAAAATCTAAACTCAAAAGCTTGGTGACAAAGCTGAGAAGCACATATTCAACCATGGTTGGGACCTAGAGACCAAGAGTCTCTAGTCCAAGCATTGATCCATTAGACTCTGGAATGTGTAATACATAACCTGAACAAGAGTCAGAATTTATAAAGTTTGTAAATGAAAGAAACTTTATCTCTTGTTTGTCACCTATAAAACCCATGGTTAATTGGAGATAATACGCAAAAAATAAAGACCATACACAGACAAGCTCATCTTCATTATTCCTACACACACATCAAAAATTAAATCGCTCAAAAATTGTGTAAAACATAGATTTATAAAAATACTGTGAGTTAATTTGACTTGGTTCAAATTATTTATACTTTATACCAGTAGTATTTTCCTGAAAATGATTAGGACTGTAACTGCTCACTTAAGTTGTTAGCTGATGTCGAATAACCATATAGCATTCTTTCCCAGATTGTTGGTGTAACAGGCTACACTTGCCCAGCTCCCTATCTGACAAAACTGATGCAAATTCAAAAATATTTTCCCAAAAACATTCTTCTTGTTCCAGTGTGAGGCATAGAACTCATTAGTATTCCACAACTATAAAAACAGGTGAGTAATTTTATTTGGGATTGCAAAAAGGACTCAAATATTAGAAGACAGAGAATGAAATCATAGTGTAGAAAGGAGAGCTTTCTGGGAGGGATCTCAGCTCCTAGACTTATTGAAATACCCAGGGATCTGTGTGAACTTCATGCTAATGGAGAGGCAGAGCATGTGATGAAGTTGCCAGAGCACCTCAGTTTTCCAAAATCTGTGTATTGACACCCAGAAGGACGGAAGCACAGCTCAAGTATATCAGCCCTGTTTCACATCTTGATATCAGGGAAAGATGGAGAAACAAATTGACACCCAAAAAGTCACTGGTTTTGCTATTCCTAGGCAGATATGCCTCCTACCGGGAACAAATGGACAAGTCACTGAAGTGAGGAAGGTTAATCTCCTTTCCTGCCTTCATCGAATACTTAGAAGTGATGTGAGGCTTACTGGCAAAGAGATAAGAGGACAGAAGGGAAACTTTGGGTTCTGTGACATTTCAAATGTGCACAGCCTAAACACATCACTAAACTTCACACAATTATTTTTCAGTGAGAGAGGAAGAGTGTAACTGGGATTTGAGAAACAGTCTATGGGTTACAGGTGTTGCCTGCCTCCCTATGGCAACAGTAATCTCTCTGAAGCACAACACAGCATGGAAGAAACTCCTCGGTCACAGGTCAGATGGAACTGCCTGGCTTGCTGATGTAGTAGCATTAAAGATTTACGTTAAATTATAAATCACCCGCTTGGGAGAGCGAACCAGGGAGGTTTCCCCTGTGAATGTCTTCATCCCTGAAAACTGCCTCAGGACTATGGACCAAAATAAATAAATGAACAGTCCACTCAAGTATACACAGCTATTTTCAGAATGATTAAGTTTAAGCCCCAACGATATATGGAAGTGGCGACTAGAATAATAACATTGTTCTTACTCAGGTTCTTTCAGTTGCTGTCTACATCCCACAGTTTCAGCTCGGGCCCAAATGGACCTCATTATGCCTCTAATGTTTTGAGTGATTCTGCGGTGTCCTGAGGGGGAATAAGTCCCTACTTCTCTTTGAGAGAAAAGGACGTGGTTCTTTGTGATTCCTGGGAATGGACTATCTGTGGAAGAAGCCAACAGACCAATCCTTGCCACCCGCTTCAGTCCTGTGGACTTAAGAAATGTCTCAGGAGCCATAAATGTTGCTTTTCCAAAAAGGAAAGAAGGAAGGAGAATTGAGCTGGAATACAAATCCCTCCTCTTCCACCACACTCTGGTTGTGCTCAAGTGACTTTAATATATGACACTTTCACTAAATGGCATAGGGAGCCCCCTTTACCTGTGTGACATAAATACAAAATCACCCTTTCATGACTGTGTTTGAGGTAGGAGAGGAACAGAAGGACCTTTTACAAAATTAAAAGAAAGTATTGACTTCTTTAGAATTTCTTCACAGGGCCCCCAATGGAGGAGCTAGAGAAAGTACCCAAGGAGCTAAAGGGATCTGCAACCCTATAGATGGAACAACATTATGAACTAACTAGTACCCCAGAGCTCTTGACTCTAGCTGCATATGTATCAAAAGATGGCCTAGTCAACCATCACTGGAAAGAGAGGCCCATTGGACACGCAAACTTTATATGCCCCAGTACAGGGGAACGCCAGGGCCAACAAATTGGGAATGGGTGGGTAGAGAAGTGGGGGGGAGGGTATGGGGAACTTTTGGGATAGCATTGAAAATGTAATTGAGGAAAATACGTAATAAAAAAAAAGAATTTCTATCATTTGGCAACAACAACAAAAAAAAAGAATTTCTTACTTTGATTTTAGTTACTAGCTGGTGGGTCTATTCTAGTTTGATTTCTGTTGCTGTGGTAAAATACCCAGACCAAAAAACAACAGGTGAAAGGATTTACTTAGTTTATAATTCCAGAATACAGTCCATCATTTGGTCAGTCACGGCATCGGCATATGTTACATCATATGTACAGTCAAGAGTAGAGGAGAAATGCATTCAATGCTCAATTGCTTGTTCTCAGCTTCATTACTGCAATCATATAGTTCAGGGCTCTCTACCTAGGGAATGGTGCCACCCACAGTAAGATAGTTCTTCCTGCATAAATTAACCTAATTAAGACCATCACCCATGGATAAGTCCACAGATAGCCTGAAAGACAATCCCTCATTGAGGCTCTCTTCCTAGATAATGCCAGGTTCTGTCATGCTATCAATTAAAGCTGACATCTCAGAGTCTATGAGTAGAATGACAACTCATGTAGATTTGCAAATTTTCCTTGGGAAAGAAATAGGGTAAGAAACCAGCACGGTGCATTTTCCCAATGTAGGGATCTCAACAAAGTTAGCTTTCTCACATACTTCCACTTATAGAGAGATGAAGCCATATTCTATTGAATCACATTTTCATCAAAATGCAGCAAGTTAATAAGCAAACTTCTATAACACAACCATGAAATTCTCTGTCTTTGCTACACAGTGATGTCTTATAGATACCAAAGATCCTGAGTCTAACATGGGAATTACAACAAACCCTTTACCCCTCTCAGTAGGATAAAGTAAATAATGGTGTACTGGAGAGGGTCAGAAAAGAAGAGTAGCAGATTGGAATTTCGCTTGGAAGTAGTTAGGCCAAGAGGACATAGCACTAAAAGCAAAATCAGGTGTGAAGGTGGGCTGCGGGATAGTAATAAACGGTGACGTGGAACTTGGCTCCTCTGTCACAACACAGTTCATTATTCCGCAGAACTCTAATTGGATGAGGTTTTGCAGAAACTGAAAGAAATCTCATTTAGTTTTTCAGGACTGATGAGTGTCATACCATGTTTCTGTGCTTAAGCTTCAACCATCCGTTTGCCTCTCCCCTGGGAGATAAAGGACTTATCAAAACATACGAAGACCAGCCCTTATTTGAAGTTTCCAAAACAGAAAATTGGCTTGCTCATTCACTTCAGAAGAGGAAGATAACTTATACAAACAGACACATATATGCACACCACACCCACACACACCCACACACAAACACACACCCACCCACACACACACACACACACACACATTCACACGTGAATGCTGCCTGGGTGCTTTCTTAATGTCTTCATGAAATAAAAATTGTGAGTACAAGTTTAAATTATTATATAAACTTTAAAGTGTTCATTCAGTCTTATATCTGAATATAGGATTTGTCCAATGAGCATTATGGGATAAATATCAATTGACTTGCAAATGGTGTGCTAAATAGTTAAAAAAAATCTTCCTTCTTGGCTGTCACTCTAAGACATTGAGAACTTTGCTACGTTGGCCTCTAGTTCATCCAGTGGTCACCTCTGACACTGTCTGACAAGCTTCCCAGAAGTAAGAACATCTGAACATCTGGTGTTTTTCATCACATTTATGATTTTTCTTTTCAGAAACTAAAGTGGCTGACAGTCCCACACCACAGAAGCCACCGCAGAACCCGATACCCCTGAGGACAGTCACAATGTGATCTGTACTGTTAACTGTTCAAAGCACTTTCATGGATGACTCACATGAAATCACATGTGCCTGGCATTGCATCTTATGGGCCAGAGGGTGGCATCCCTCTCTACACATCACCTCATCTCCCTTTCACAAGGGCTGGGACCACATTGCCTTTCCAGGTAAGTGGACTTAGGCCCTCTGTGTTCCCACACAATGGAACCAAACAGAGGGTCCTGTAGCTCTCTTCTTATTCCTTGCAGTGAAGTCTGCCTGTATGTCTCTGATCTTAGATCCCTTCTGCACACAACCAGGGGAACACAGCAGATAGTGTAATGATGTTGGTGTTATAGTCAGAATGCAGCCCTGGTTTCTTCAGGGATCCATGTTGGGATTTGAAATTAAAAAAGAGTGTGCCCAACATAAGACCTCTGAAAATGGTGCATTTCTGCACCTTGATAGAGGTGTGGAGAACACCTCAAAAGCTGGAGAATATGGAGAAGAACAAAGTGGAAGAGCCTCAACCCAGCCAGGGTGGAGCCACAGGAAAAGAGTCATGGGCAGAGAGCCACAGGCCCTTAGTCAAAGCGCTTGGCTGTCAAGCCTGTCAGCAGGTTTGTTATTAATTATTATTTATTTATTATTATTTATTAATTTATTATTAATTATTATTTCAGAGACTTCATTTTTGTTCTAAAGTTTTCTCTTGTTTCTTTTCTATACTTTCTTTTCCTAACTGTGATTTTTCTACTAGATTCCCATGTAGAATTCCTATATATGCAGGCATAATGGCTATTATTTAGAGTCACTAGACACTGCTAGACACTGATACAGTAACTGCTTTAGAACAGTTGTATATCATGCACAAATTGGTATCCAGTTCAAGGGGAAGCTCCAAGGCCTGACACTATTACTGATGCTATGCTGTGCTTGCAGACAGGAGCCCTCCGAGAGGCCCAACAAGCAGCTGAAAGAGTCATATACAGATACTTGTACCCAACCAATGGACAGAAGCCAGGGACCCCTATGGTTGATTTAGGGAAAAGCTGGAAGAAGTTGAGGAGGATGGAGAACCCATAGGAAAACCAACAGTCTCAACTAACCTGGACTGAACACCTGAGATCTTTCAGACACTGAGCCACCAACCAGGTAGCATACACCAGCTGATATGAGGCCCCCAACACATATACAGCAGAGGAATGCCTGGTCTGGCCTCAGTGAGAGAAGATAAACCTAACCCTTGAGAGACTTGAGGCCCCAGGGAGTGGGAAGATTTGATGAGGTGGGGTGGGGGGTTAAGACATCCTCTTGGAGACTGCAGGGGTGTGTAGAGAGGACATGTGGGATGAGGAACATTTGGGGGGTGCATCGGGAGGTGGATAATGAGTGGAATGTAAAAAAGATTAAAGAATAGTAATAAAAAAAAGAGAAAAAAGGGCAAAAAGAGAGGGAGAGTAAGAAGATGGGAGGTGAGAAAGAACAGGAAAAAGAGACATAGCATATATTGGAATAAAAGTAAAGATTGCAAAATGCATTGGTATTTGTAGTCTTCCTTTTTTGCTAGAAGAAAAATTAAACCTCTTGGCTCATAAGGATGTGAAAATTTTTAGATTAAAAAAGAACAGTTATCTGTTAATTTTAGTACCTAAGTCATCCATTTTTCTGTTCATTTATTTTCTCTTGATTGTGGTCCTGCCAGCTATTTCTTTACAGTTATAGTAATCCTATGTTGAATTATGATAATTTATAGAAGTTATGGATTCTACCGAGTTCATTTCATTTTAGAAATTATTTCACATAATTCAACTCAAAGTTTAAATCCTGTATCATTTACAGTCAGCAGTGGCTGAAGTCTCTGCTTATTTTTGCATCAGAGTGACATCTTGAAGTTTTGGTGTTTAGTTCATGAATATATACTTTAAGGGTCATCCAAAGGTTTGAGTAGATTTTATTCACATAATTTGGGTGTTTTCTTCTACACTCTCTGTTTTGCCAGATTTCCCCCTCATTTTCCAGATGATGTGGTGGCCCTGGGCACTGTCTTCTGACCCTCCATCAATCATAAGACAGCTGGCTTGTACACATCTGGTTCTCAATGCCTGCATTTAGGTAAGCTGCCTATCAGCATTTCCTTCCTCCAGGTATACACTGCCCACCACTTGCTGCTTTTTAGTCGCTCCTCAAGGACCTCTGGTAACTTTTACTGCATTTTAAAGTGGTTATCAGAAAGGATTTTGTTTCACATTTCCTCTCCCTTCACCACAAGAGAATTCTTTTTTTTTTTAAATTTTTTAATTAGGTATTTTCTTCATTTACATTTCAAATGCTATCCCAAAAGTCCTCCATACCCTCCCCCTCCACTCCCCTACCCACCCACTCCCACTTATTGGCCCTGGTGTTCCTCTGTACCACAAGAGAATTCTTAAACTCTACATTCAATATTGATTTAAATGTGTGGAGAACCTGATACTAATCAATTCTTTTGAGTTGGAAAGCTGAAAGATTATATTCCATCTTAATGTAAACTAACTAGAGAATTGTGCATAGACATTTAGAAGAATCTCCAATGTACACAGACTCCTCCTTTGAATGGTATCATTAGTCAGTAATAGCTTTCTGTTTTTTTTTCCAAAATAATAAACATGTAACTTCATAAAAGCACACACAGGAAGTATTGCATCAGTTATTGAGTAGCTACTTAAATGCTATAGACCTGTTTACTTTCTAAAGGGTGTGAGGAGGCTCTATACTTAGATGGCTTGCTGAACCAAGTTTAATCCCCTGAGAAAAGTCTCCAGTTATTAAAACTACAATATTTATTATTACATACATCACAGAAAGCAGAACACAGTTTTCAATAAAATTCCTCTCCATGACACATGGTGACCATAGGGAATAGATGCTACAGAAATTTTTTAAAAGGCAGAGAAAATATTTCTCTTCAGGCTCAGCCATGACTGGCTCTCACTGGTGCTTCAGCTTGAGTTGGCCTCTGTTGGGACATTTCAGAATGAAATCATTTTATAAGACTTGAGATAAGATCCTGAAGTTCTTGTTGCCCACAGAACATACAAGTCTGGTGTGACAGATTTTACAGGTCTCAAGCACTACTCTGGAGACAGATCACCACCAGGAGCCATTCCCAGCAGTAGATGTAACTTGAAGTCATCACCAACTTGCCTACAGCTTCAAGGTAATAATATCATTGGTAAGCTCACATCACTATGCAAGAGCACTTTGGAGTAGAGAGCAGGTAATTTATGAAATTCTTAGGCAAATGGATGGATCTGGGGGATATCATCCTGAGTGAGGTAACCCAATCACAAAAGAACACACTGATATGCACTCACTGATAAGTGGATATTAGCCCAGAAGCCTGGAATACCCAAGATACAATTCGCAAAACACATGAAACTCAAGAAGAAGGAAGACCAAAGTGTGGATACTTCAATCCTTCTTAGACGGGAGAACAAAATACTCATGGAAGGAGTTACAGTGACAAAGTGTGAAGCAGAGACTGAAGGAATGACCATCCAGAGTCTGCCCCACCCGGGGATCCATCCCATAAACAATCACCAAACCTAGACACTATTGTGAATGCCAACAAGAGCTTGCTGACAGGAGCCTGATATAGCTGTCTCCTGAGAGGCTCTGACAGTGCCTCACAAATACAGAAGTGGATGCTCACAGCCATCCATTGGACTGAGCACAGGGTCCCCAATGAAGGAGCTAGAGAAAGGACCCAAGGAGCTGAAGGGGTTTGCAGCCCCCTAGGAGGAACAACAATATGAACTAACCAGTATTCCCAGAGCTCCCTGGGACTAAACCACCAACCAAAGAAAGCACAAGGTAGGATTCATGGCTCTAGCTGCATATGTAGCAGAGGATGGCCTAGTTGGTCATCAATGGGAGGAGAGGCCCTTGGTCCTGTGAAGGTTCTATGCCCCAGTATAGGGGAATGCCAGGGCCAGGAAGCGGGAGTGGTTGGGTTGGTGAGCACGGGTTGGGGAGAAGGAACAGGAGGTTTGGGGAAGAAACCAGGAAAGAGGTTAACATTTGAAATGTACATCAAGCCCTTCTTCCTGTCAGTAGATGTATTTTTATTCATCATCTCAAAGAAGAATGTCAACTGACTATGGAGATCAGTAACCCTGCACGGATCACACCTCTAGAAAATCAAAGACCGTGGAGCTTGTTAGTTATCAGTATCATGAACTCATCCCCATCCAGTTGTTACCCTGTTTGCAGACTGAAAACTAAAAACAAACAGAAAGTCATGACAAAACCCTTTCTTGGTCACATCATTGAGCATTTACCATTTCTTGACCTATCTAATCTCCAAGACAGAGATATGCTTCCATGTCTGCTTATAGAAGTTTCCATAGCTTTAAATTGGCCATCAAATCTGGAACCGTGGAGGCAAACATACAGCTTGCACAGCTAGTGCTTTGGTCTTCATCCCGGTTTGAATCCGTCCCCTAAGGACCTAAGCTGAATACTGATAAACTTTTATACCATCACCCTCAGGCCTAGAGAGAGGCAAAGAGACTAGCCTGTTTGGGGGTCTGTCTGTCTAAAACCACAGCCTGCAATAGACCTCAGGAACTTATCATTTCTGCTATGAGAGACGGAAGTTTGCAAAAGGCCCTAGCCTCAGGAAAATGGTAGCTTGTCGAGGTCAGAGCCAAAGGAACAAGGGCTTTAGAACCCATGGAATGTGGTCTACCTTTTAGCACAATCATGATGGATGACCTGGGGACTTCATGTTGTTATAGAACATTGCTTAGCTTCTTGTTCTCCTGGCCTTCAAGTCCCTCAGAACCTACATGTTGTGTGAAGATTCTGAGAGGCTTCCAGCCCCTCTGCGGGCAGTATCATTGGCACTCAAAATAATAGTACTTGATCTCTTTTAAGTGCTGCCGCTGGAACATATTGATGATTCAAACACCACCCTTTGAAAGAACTTAGAAATGTAGATTGTTAGCAATGACCACCACCTATATAATTTACAGAAGTAGATTGTTAGTTAGGTTAAGATATTTTTTGTGTTCAAAGGCTCTGATGTGGAAAAGTCTTAGAAAACAATTTGAACTTCAGAAAGGCACACTTTTAATAGTTGAACTAGGGAATTTTTTTTTTCTTTAGGTCAGGGAACAAGAACAATGGCAGTCCAACTAGCATGGCTGACATGACTCTTTTGCTAAAGTGGGGCTGGTGGTCAAGGTGATGATTAATTTCTTGTCCCTATTTTTGCCCTTGGCTTCCTGAAATGTTTTAATTAAGAAAATTGTTAATGAATAGATGTGCATCCTGAGGATTTAAAGAAGAAATGACTGATTATTTTTTATATACACATTTAGATTTATGATTCTTTTAAGATTTTTATAAGATTGTTTTCTAAGATAATACTAAGATAATTGATTCTTTCTTTCTTTGTAACCACAAATTTCAGCCTGCCAGTAAAGAGAAACTGACTGAGAAAATTACCTTGCTTGCTTATATCTCATTAATATGCAAGTTTCTTAGTTATGAATGTAAGTGCGTTCTTGGGAATGATTTGCTTTTTTCTTCACCTGTAATACATAAAATGTATTTTTATGTAAAGGTGCTGGGGGACATACTGTTTTTTTAATAATCATCCACAAAAAGAAAAGTAGAATGCCACCACATTGTGATTTTTGTTCTGCTTGAAAGATTTTGTTGGGATGTATAAGCTGTGAGAGGAAAAATGAAATTGTTGGAGCTTTGTTCTATCCATCCAAAAAAATGCATGTATGTGTTTGCTTGTAAAGTGGTTGGAGGTTTGCTCAGTCTACCTAATGTGTGAATATGTATGTATGTATGTATGTATGTATGTATGTATGTATGTATATGTGCATGTTGTGAAGTTGCTGGAGCTTGTCTTGTTCTATCCACCTAGTGTGTACATGTGTTTATGATTCCCCCCACCTTTCTTTTTTCATTCTTGCCACCCCAAAAGAGTTCAAGGAGTCTCACTAGTCACAGAGAATGCCAGCCCCAGTGAGTTTATTGCCTTAGAAAAAAGTCTGCTGAGAGATCAATTGTGAGCTCTACACTGTTGCCTCAGTTTCCCCTGACCTATTGAAGCTTGTCTTTTACAGTGGCTGTTCCCAGAAGTATGACTGATGTTGTAAAAAGCTGCTCAGAGATGATTTCTGTAATATTGCTATGGAGATAACCCATGCATTTTCCTTTAGGATCCCTTGGAGTCATTGCATAGGTAATTAGAAGGTCCTTGCTGCCCCTGTCCCCAGATTTGAGGTGCTTAATGTTCTCAGGTATACACCATTCCTGCAAGGTCTCTAATAGCTATGGTTTTCTCCAGAATCACAAATACCTTTATAGAAGAATTGTATCTTGTTGGCATTGAAAGTTTGCTTACATGATGGTTCTTGTACGGTTCCCATTGGTTTGTATCTGTATTCCACTCAAGCTACTTGCTTGCCTTGGAGGTCACAATAAATAGTGTGTTATTTCTCAAAAGCGAAAGTTAAAGTAAATATATCTAAGGTGTGGATATTCACTGTGGACCTCTTCCACAGCTAAGAGAATACTAATTCACTCACACACCTTAATGAAGATTCTGAAGGAATGTTTCCTGCTTAGTCCAATCCAGAAGCCAGATGTGAATGTCAGGGATGGAAGCCTTAGCCACAGCTGCAGGGAAGGGTTGGGTTCAAGAATGCACCTAAGGGAACAATTGGGCACCAGTGCCTAAGTGAGAATGAAATAGAATCCTTCATAGAATCCAATCAAGGGCAGATAAAGACATGCATGTTCATGCTGGAAACTAGAAAGCTTCAGAAAAACAAAGAAATCTTCATAATTGCAAGGTAGGAGAAGCTGTCTTAAAGCAAGCAACAATCTTAGAGAGAAACTTCTTGTTTGAAATCCAGGATTTCAGCAAGAGAACAGAAAGGTACAACAAACAATCTAGGTCTTATATATTCACAGAAGGTTCATAGCAACATTTCTTTCTCTCTCTCTTTTTTGAATCCCCCAAACTTAGAATCCATACACCCATGGGGCAATGACACAGCAGTTTATAGAATCCATTACCAGAGAACAGAAGTTCAGATCCCAGCACCCACGATGTGCTGCCCCCAAATGTTTATAATTCTAGCACAAAGGAATCGGACTGCCCCTTCCTGTCTTTGTAACCCCATGTAAACACACACAAGAGAGTATGCATGTACTCACACACACATGAATGCACACACATACACACATGCACACTCGACATAAATAAAATAACTAAATAAATTTAAAAACAAAGAATAAAACAACTGAGCCAGAGGAAAATGATTACCCATACAAGTGACAAAACATAATATACAAAGGTTGTTATGAACTATTGTAGATCAATGTCATCTAACTAATAGCTGTCAAAATATTTGAACAAGCGTTTTAGACTAGGAGACATAATGTGGAGGTTGTAACTATCTGTTAGAATACATTCTAGCATGCCTGAGGCCCTGGGTTAGCGTCCCAGTGTTGTATTACAAAGAGGATCCTCTAATGTATAAGCATTGATATTCAACATTACTATTAATTTTAAAAGATAGCCAAATATAATAAATAATAATAATAGTAATAATATCAACCCACAAAACTGGTGAAAACAGAACCTGTGGTATTACAGATATGGACCAAAAGGACCCCACTCCCACCCCCAGGAAGCATTTGATAACAGTAACACCTAGCACAGCAGCATTGGAGAACACAGAAACCCTGCCCACTGCAATTCACCCCTCAACTGTAAAGTACCACAAGAGTCCATGTACCAAACTATGTGCACAGAAGGCCTCGTCATAATTGCCCAAACTTAGAATCCATATGCCCACGAGAAACTTACAGCATGTTCACGCATGCAAAGGGAAAATGAACTGTAATTTTCTAATGAAAAAAAGACACCCAGAGAATTTTTCTAGCTTTGTACCAAGCTAGAAAATAAACAAAACTAAGTCTATCATTTGGGGCTTCATGGCAGACACTAAACTTGAATTAAACGCAAAAGAAAATAATCATGGTGACCATGATGGGAAGGTGATATTGCTTGTGATGGTGGAGGGTCAGACTCTCCACAGGACTACCCTTAACCTTTTGAACTTTAAAAAATTATGTCGATGGTCAAAAGAATATAGAAAAATGAATTATATATCTTTTGAAGGATAGTAGTTACGGCTTAATATTTTAGGAAATTGTTCCCGGAAATAAAATTGAGATTACAACTAATTGATGCTTTCTCCTAGTGGTTCAAATTTTACCTTATTTTAGTGCAATGCACATTAACCATATCAATTCTTGTCTGGTTATTGCTCACATGTAATTCCTCACCCCATTGTTTCTGAGAACATATTATTGGTAGTTGTTGCAGATAAGTTCATGAAATCTGTGACCTGGTATGCTTGACGGACTCAACCCCATCTTCCTTATATGACTGAAAACCAGAGAAAACACTCTGTGTGGTGTGCTACGGTATGGGAAGAAGCCAGCCAAACATTCCACATCATGTTTTACAAAGAAAAAAAAAATCCGACGCAGTGGGTTTAAAATACAGTCATAGTGCTTATTTGCTTCTTTTTCCATTCTGATGTAAACGAAGGCTTTCAAAACAAAATTAACCTCTAGGTATCATCATGTCCTGCAGAGGCTCTATCCCTTTTAAGCATACAAGTTTTCCAATTTTTAGAAGTTGAGAAGTGGGATGTTGTGTTTCTTTTATTTTCACGGGGCTTAGGTCTTAAAGGTCAAGAACTTTGAGAATACTAAATTGGAGTTGGAAAACAAAACAAAACAAACAGGACTTCATTTGTGACTATGGCATTGATGGCCAAATATTTCTAGACCTACCATTACTCCAGGTAAAGTCTGGCCAAGAACCAGCTTGAGGGTTAAAAAACTAAAAGTGAGTCAAACTTAAAAATGCTGCTGATATTGATTATCTGGGCTCCTGCAGCTATTTCTAATCATTTCTATTTCTATGCATTTATGGTGTATTCACAGTTACAGGGGCTTTTGTAAAATGCAGTTGTTTAGCAAGTGTCTTTCTAACTATTGCTTGTTTTATTGCTGACAATAGAGACTTGAAAGGACATTTTAGTCGAGATCCTTAAATGATTGTCCAATTATACAGCAAACTGTCCTTGTATAATCTTCTGTTACTTGTCTGTGACAAAATAAGCAGTAGCCCCCAGGCAAGCCCCCAATAAGCAAAAGAGTGGAAAGACACATGGGACCGATTCCAATTTTGTAAAAATCACTTTAGTTAGTGATAATCTGAAACATCTCATGATGTCATGTTTTGGACATCATTTTCCCTTCCCCCGAAGTTAATAGGCCAGAAATGTCCCCACATGATGATACTTAGATTTTAGTCCGTAAGAGATAATTAAGTCATAAAAGCACCACACACTCAGAGGGATTAAAGATGTCCTCTCAGGATGAGAGGTTAATTTCCATGAGAATGGATTGCTACCAAAGAGGTAACTTGACTGAAGCACACTCTTGCTCCCTCTGACCTCTATATTTTCTCTTTTGTGGTCTTCCCCCATGCCATCCTGTCCATCATGAGGCCTGTTCTAGAGTCATCCTCTTGACGTTATAGAATGCTTGAAGTCAGTGAACTTCTTCATACAACGCTCAGTTTCAAGTATTTTGTTGTGGCAACCAAAACAGAGCGGGACACGTGGCCTAACAAACTTTCAAAGAGGGCAATGGAGACAGATGCTCATAAACATGATGGTCAAATTGAGAAGTGGTTGTGATCTCCAATATAATCTATGGCTCCTACAAGACGCAAATTGGAGGATACTGCAGAATAGTTTTTATTCAAAAGGAAATAATGGAGAAGAAGAAGCCTATTCATTTTCAGAGTTGAAAAATCCCCTGAGAAGAATGTTGAGAACAGCATGTCACATGGCCAAAGTGGAAATGTACAGTAAACACGATAAAGGAACATGTTCCCAATTAAATGAAAAAATGGTCCTGGAATTTTTCAAAGTGCTTCCCCCAGAGCATATGGATGGAAAGAGACAGGCACAGGAGGGGCCATCGGGCAGCGAATCAAAGAGATCTGCTGTTAAACGGAGAGAACTGAGCCCGGTGACATTACCCCTCTCCCTGGGAGGCTTTCTGCTTTTACTTGAATCTTTCCCAAGTCTCCGAAGGTCTTGGTAAACCTGGCAGCTGTCACAAAATACCATCTGTCCTAAGAAAATGGGTGCAGAGGTGGCTGTAACTCAAGGGAGTTCCCCCAAATGCTGTCAGCGTGAGTTTTCAACATGATCAAGTGCCTGACAAGAAAGTGAGCATGCTATAAAGTAAGTCCCTGAAGCAGGACTCACAAGAGGAAGGGGGAGAGGTTGGGCTTAGAGACAGAGAAAGGGACTACTCACTTGAAAAGAAGCGGGAGGGGGGGAGGAACGGGTGTGGGGGGGTGGCGGGGAAGGAGGCTCATGAGGAGAGGAAGGCAGGACCGGACCGATGCTATATGACGCAGGCAGAGTGCTAGCCACCTAAGAAGCTGTCCACATTGGTACCCATATCTGTACCCATCCATTCATATCTGTCAGCACTGCTGTCCCTAGGCTGCCAGCCAAATAGCAATCTCCAACCTCAGGTAGCATAGCAACTTAAATGTGTACCCTTTTTTATGCAGATTCTATACTATTCTGGCCAGCTTCCCTTTCCAAAATTACCCAAGCATCGGTGAAAAAGCAGTCGTGTCGTCTCTGCACAGATCCTTTAACCAAGCCCTGGGTCATTGCCCTGAATAGTACGAGGATGACTGTAGAGTTGATAAAGACTTCAAGGTCTGATATTCAGGAAATGGGGAGGGTGCGTCTGAGGTCTCTCTTCCTCAGGTGCTGGAGAGCAGTATGGGAGATGCCTGTATGAACTAAAGTGTCAGTCAGGAAAAGCCAAATGCATGAACATGAAAACAGCACGGAAATTCCTGCAAAGGAAACATGCAAACACATGTGATATACATACCACAACATGCACACAAGCCACAAGTCATATACATACATTCACACTATCATACATATCCTACCCACACACCAAATATGCATACATACCATGCACAGTCCACACATCCATCCTCCTAACATACACACATGTCACGAATGCACATACCCTTGCGCCATACATTTTACACATTCATGTCTACCATACCCTATCCTTATAGGGAATGAATCTCTGATGTACCCATACCATACGCAACCACCCTCATGGAAGCAGCCGTTCCTGACATTTCTCTTTCTTATGAACAGTTGATTTCAGGAAAGCTGACAGACAGCAGGGTAGGAACTGGGAGCAGGTGCCCACTAGTGACGGAAAGACTCATAGCCTGTGAGTGTGGGAGTTACTAAGTTTTCCACCTTGGAGGAGTCCTCCAGGGGATGAGCTACCTCTTCAGGAGCTGTGGAAACTCTTCCTTTGTCAGGAAAGCAAGGCGAGCACTCAGCCTATAGTCACGTTGAGTTGTAGGTGTGAGTTCCAGAAGAGCCCCTGAGCCTGTGAAAGAGGAACAGTGCTCTTTAGGGAACCAAGATATGTGTTCTGCGACAGTGAGAGGCACAGGCTTCAGCAGGTTAAGACCTGTGCCTCTTGGGCAGTTTTTCCGTAGCTTTGGCTCTGTTCTCCAGATGCTCAGTAGTACTTTTTTATAGGTACTTACAAAGCTCAGAGGTCTTAAAATATAGATTTTGTTCTTCTGGCCTCTGGGATATCCCTTGTGGCAGGGGAGATGGGTTAGCTAGTAAAGGTGCTTGTCACCAAGCCTGACAACCTGAGTTCAATATCCAGGATCCTATGGTGAAAGAAAAGAAACAGTTCCTGAAAGTTGTCCTCTGAGCATCACAGGTACAGGCTACAGTGTAACATATGTGCACTATACCCTATACACACACACACACACACACACACACACACACACACGAATGTAATAAAATATATATTCTTATATAATTATTTGTATTACATAATATGCTATAAGACACTATAAGTACTAAAGAAGATTATTTAAATTAATTAATATTAAATAAATACTATAATTATATTAAATTATATAATTTAATATGCAATATATCATATACACATACATATTGTTAGCACATAATCATTGTACAGAGTAACAAGTTTCATTTTAACATTATTATACCACATAATAAGCACTTAGTTTCATAATCATCTCCATTACTTTTATTCCACATTGTACCCTTCCCCCATACAAATCATCCCCTCTTTTATGTCTTATCCATATATACTTAGCATCAAGAATGCAAATTTGATAGAAAATATTCAACTTTTGCATTGAGAATCAAGTCTCAACCTGAATTTTTCAGGGGATACAACACTCAATACATACATACATACATACAAACATACATACATACATATTTCTTTTTATGTCTATTTACTTCTTGTCATTATTTAATGTAATGAATTCTCTGTAAAGAACATGTTAGCTGCATCCCAGCAATTCTGGCCTGTAGGGTTCTTTTCCTCTTGTTTTAACTCTACTGAAAGACAGTCTAGACCTCATACATACCCATTTAGTGCTCTGAAAGCCAAGCAATGTAAGAAATCAGCCTAGGTTTATACAAACGAAAGCACATATGCACTATTCAATATATGCCAATAAAATTCGTCAAGAGACATTCTGCAAACACAAAGGGTTTTAGATAAAGATATAAGTCCAATGGGATATAGTAAATATTACAGATGGCACATCTGCAAATCATACAATACTTTACGACAGTATTAAGAAAGTGCTCAGAGGAAGGAAGGGAACAGAGGGAACATGGCTGATAAAAGAGCTCAGAAACTACTTCATTCTCTGCTTCAAACTGTAATCTACCTGCAAAGATCAAAGGGGGAGGGGAAAGACTAGAGTTGGTTCGGGTAAATAAAGAAGCAAGTTCTTCCAGAAAGACATTCCAAGCCAAAAAATATTGTCCAGCCATTCTGACACTAAATACTCTAAATATTGTACCACAAGGATGCATGTAGACACTCACTCGGGACGCTTAATATCAGAGTAACTAGTTATGAGGTGAGGTTCACATCTGATTGGCATAGCCAGTGTATTGAAGAAAATCTTTGCACACAGAGTTCTCTAAGTTAATTGTAAAGGCTAGGCCAGTCAGGGCCATAGTCACAGGTGGTAAGCAGAGGTAATACTAAAAGTGCTTTAAACAAAACACTATATTGATCTTGTTCTACTATTTTTTCCAGCATCTGATATGACAGTTTCTCTCTCTCTCTCTCTCTCTCTCTCTCTCTCTCTCTCTCTTTCTTTCTTTCTTTCTTTTTTTTTAGAATTTTTTTTGTACACTATACTCTTCTGCTCATGGTTTCTCCTTCCCCAGCTCCCCCATACCTCCTCACATACCCAATTCTATGCATGCCCCCCCTCTCCAAACATGCAAACAAAACAAACACAAAATCCAGACAAAACTTATTTTTTAAAGGCAAAGAAAAAAACAACCACACAAGAAACACAAACACATTAAACCACAAAAACACAGTCATGAAACATGCTGAACAAGCAAAAGGCCAGTAAGAGAGATAGAATCCAAACGAATCAATGTGAGACGAAAACACCATTGAGTTCATTTTGTGTTGGCCATCTACTACTGGGCATGGGGCCTACTCTTAAGTGTGGTTAATATACCCCGTGAGACCCCACTGGAGAAAACTAATTTCTCCTTTGCAAGCAAATATGGTAAGGCAGTTTATTGATTTTTCTTGATAAGAAAAATAAATTGGAATAAGCTAGATCATGGGAGATAATTTCAATTTATGATGAACTAAAAACTCCATGTAGGCCACAAATAATTCATTAAAAATTCAGTTAAAAATGTCCTTCAATCCCTTGGTCTTGCAAACTTTATATGCCCCAGTACAGTGGAATGCCAGGGCCAAGAAGTGGGAGTGGGTGGGTAGGGGAGCAGGGCAGGGAAGGGTATAGGGAACTTTCAGGATAGCATTTGAAATGTAAATAAAGAAAATATCTAATAAAAAATATTTTTAAAAATTTCCTTCGAGTATATATTGTATAGTTTTGCAATGATTAGCCATTTTGCCAAATTTCTTCTATTTTATTGAAGTATAATTGATAAAAAATTATATATACTTATGGAAAATGGTATGATATTTGATTTATTTATTCATTGAGAAAAGAATGATGAATATATCTCATTACAATGCTCATTTATCTACATATTTACCAGTTTGGAGTTTACAATCTAGGCCCAGAAAATGTCAGTTATACAATATTTATGGTTAACTATTGTGTAAATAGTTCTTGAGAACTTAAACATTCTGTCAGCTTCAACCTTCCACTCCTTGTGTGATTCTTAATCTCAGTTGTCAACTTGGTGACATTCAGAGTCACTAGGGAGAAGGGACATACTTGCTAGGGATGCCTTTGGTTAGACTAATTGGAGTGGAAATAGCCACCCACTGTAGGTGGTACCATTCTTTTAGTGCAGACGAAGAAGAAAGCTAGCCGAGACCATTCACAATCCTCTGCTTCTGACTTTGGGTGCAAGGTGGTCGCTGCCCCAAGCTCATGCTGCAACATTGTAAGCTTGAACTGTAAATGCAAACAAACCCTTCCTCACAAAAGTTGCTTTAGATACCAACAAACAGGAATACAACCACCTTAGTCTCTGCTTTCCCCTGTCTCCTTTCCCTCTTCCCATGGTCTCTTCCATCCTCATGGGCAGGATCACTTACATTTTGGTTCCATAAACAGATACATGATTTTAGGCAACTTTCCAAAATTTAGGAGATGAAAGAATTGCCTTTCTGAGACTGGCTTATTAATTTGTTTAATATGGTCATCTCCAGTTACTTTACTTTATTTTATTTTTTTGCAAATAATGTAACTACACTCTTCTTGATGACTGAAAAAGTCTAACATGTGCATTTTATATAACATATATATATTCCCCATTTTGTGCATTTTGCTGTTATTGGACACATAAGTTGGTTCCATAGCTTTGATACTAACAATATAATACTTCAACAAATATTTGCCTGTGAGTATCTGTGCCATGTTGTCTTGGAGTCCTTTGGGTAAACACAAAAGAATGGAATTTCTGGGTCATATGATAGATGTAATTTTAGTTTTCTAAGAATCCTGTACATTGGCTTTCATAGAGCTTGAACTAGTTTGCATTCACACCACTGGTAATGAAGAGTCTCTTTTGTCCACATTATCACCAGAATTTATTATCTTGGGATCTTAATGTAATTTTAATTTGTGTTTTTGATAGCTAGTTAGGTTGGGTATTTTTAAATATTAGTTGACCATTTGAATTTTATTTTATTTTTTGAGTTGTATGTTGCATAACAATTTCCTCTGAAATTAAAAAGCACATTTCAAAAGCTCATTAGAACCTGGGATGTTTTCTAAAGGGGGGGGTGAAGCATTCTGCCCTACAAGGAAGCTTGTTAAAACCGAGGAGGGTAACATCTCAATAGCTTCAGTAAGTCCCTGAAACTGAGCAGCTTCACTAAGCTCCTCTAGCCTCAAGTTTACATAACAGTAAGGACTGCTGAGAGACCTTCTTGGTGCCCCTAAGAGATACTCTTTAACCTTTTGAGATGCCTGCCTGTGTTGTGCAGAGTGAGTTTGAGGTTTCCAGGTTTCATGAGCTGCCATCCCTAGAGATGGAAGCTTCTGGTGACACTGCTCATTTTTTACACCTGTAAGTGATCCCCTCATCCATCCTTCTCACCCATCCTCCAACACCAGACTGGACTTTGGTGACAGCCTTTGGTCTGTCTGATTCTCTGTCTGGGTAACTAAAAGTTTGTTATGATGCTGTCACCCAACAATGTCGGACCGTCCAGAAATCTCTGAAGGAAAACCAGCAGACCACAGCAAATGATCTTTTGGCTGTGTTCTTGATATCAGTTTGAAAACATTATGTTGAGACCTTTGCATCTATGTGTATTGGGCCGATTGGTTTATGATTTACTTTTCAAAAATTGCATCTTGAGCTCCCGAGATTGCTCAGTAGCTAAGAACACTGCTCTTCCCGTGGGCTCTGTTTCCCGTGGGTTCTGTTGCTAGCACTCACATGGTGCTTCACAGCCATCTGTGACTCCACTTCCACTTCTGTTTTTTTTTTTTGGGGGGGGGGGTTACAAACCCAGTGCACTAACAAACATTCAGGCAAAACACCCACATACATAAAATAAAAATTAAAAATTAAAATCGTATCTTTATTTGACCTTAGCATCTTGAGTAATACTGATTTTATATAGATTTTTTTTAACCTTTTCAATATTATAGAATAGCTTGAGAAGCATCAGTGTCAGCTCTTTAAAGATGTGATAGGATTAAGCAGCAAATCCATCTGGACCTTGCTGTTTTCGATTGGAAGATTTTGTTATTGTTGTTGTTATAGCTTCAATCCTGTTGCTTGCTGTAGATCTCATTAAGCTGCTACCTAACATTTTTAGTTGCTTTAGGTAGGTCATATGAGCCTGGAAATTCATACATTTCCTTCAGACCTCCCAGTGTACTGAAATAGGGGTTTCTAAGATGTTCTAATGATGCTGTTAATTTGACTGATATCTTCTGTCATGCCATTTTTCCATCTCCAATTTTATTAACTTGGGTCTTCCTTTTCTTCGTTTTGGTTAATTTGACTAAATGTTTGCCGATAATGTTTATCTTTCCAAAGATCTGACTGTGTTTCATCGATTTTTTTTGTATTGATTTTTTTTCTTTTCCATTTCACTAATTTCTGCCTTTATTTTCATTATGTCTATCTACTGACTTGGGATTAGCCTTCTTCTTGTATTTTTGAAGCAAGAGCTATGGTGCATATATATTTACTTAAAGTCTGTCTAATCTCTTTTTTAACTTATTAATTTTATATGTATAGTGTCTACTCTTGGTTGTCCACTTGCCTGCCTTTGAAATCAACTAAAACCAAAGCTGCTGGATGGTCCTGTAAAAGGTTTTCTTCATTTAATTATCTGAACCTGGAAGAACCACCCCAAATCTAGGCCACACTTCCTGGTGGCAGCCAACATAAAAGAACATGGAGGATGAAAACTGCTTTTCTTTCCTGCTTCCCCTTCCTCTCACAGGCAAGTCCATCTATCCTGTTACTGTGGCTGATATTAAATCCAACTTCTTCAGGATTCCAACATAAACTAAAGACCAGCAGCCTTCCAGAAATCCCTGAGACTCCAGCAAATGCTGGCTCCACCCCTCCGTAGACCTTCCCTCTTCCTTTCCTCCTACTTTGAACCTGTTGTCCTGCAGACTCTGTTTCTTAACCAGGTTTTCACTTTGCTGATTGCTGCCTCGTTCTGATTTAAGAACTCGTTCTCAGAGTTAAAAGCTATCCTGCAGGCTAAGTTTCAGCATATAGCCTTGTGACACTTGGTTGAGTTTTCAAGAGTGCCGTTCACAGAGGGACCTAGGCACTGGCTCAGCGGGCTTCTTTAAAAAATGTCACCCTCATCTGCTCTGGTGAGTGTCCAGTAGAGAGGATTCTCACAGTACCTCTGCCATGTCCCATCTGTCTGTTCTCGCCTTTGTTTCCTGCTGTTAGCGTGTCCATTGCTGAAGGGGAAGAGGAGACTTCTTGAGCACACATGTCTGAAGCTGTGGCTCCTGCTGGTCGGCTCCTGGCACTGCTCCTTACGGTGGGTAAGGAGCTCTCTTATCTGAGCCAATCTCTCTGGGACGCTCTGGACTTTCCCTCCTGCCTTGGAAAGTTCCCAGCGTTGCTTTGCTGTTAAAACTAGAGATACTCAGGCATTATCCACCTTTCAGACAGCTGCTATCCAACTTTCCTCTGAGCCTGTTCCCTGGAGAGTACAGCAGATGGTCCCTGCATGTCATTTGCCATCTCCCTTCTTCCAGTGAACTCTCTATTTGTAAGTAGCTAAAACAAAGGAAGAGGCACACCTCTGAATGTTATGATTGGCAAGGAATGGTAATATATTCATAGGTTAAAAAAAAAAGTCCCCTGTGTGACCTATAAAGTAAGAGAGAGGAGAAAGGTACATGTATATGAAATATAGCAATCATGGATGTAAACTATATCTAAGCTATAAGTCGTTTGGGATAAGAGGATTGAAAAATTCTGTAAGAGAGCCAGAGTTATTGACTACCCAGGGAGTCCTGGTAGTCACTCTTTTGGGTCTTCTAGTTTTGTGACTCCTTAGGATTTGCAAATGTTTAAACTCGTCTTTCAATTGCAAATTTATAAAATTGAGAGAAAAGGGAAGCCATAGTAACCTTCCCCTGGCTGACTGTAGTCCATGAATCAGGACTTCAGGGAAACACTTTAGTCAAGCCATGCCATGTCTTGACAGTATGTTGCTTACAGTATCAGTTGTTGTACTGATATAGCAAGGAAACAAAATCAATGAAAACATTAGGAAGATAATGTCTGGGAAGACATCTAAGCTAGTGGCTACGTACATTCCGAAGGGTGCAGATACGTCTGTATCAAAGGATAGGTTTCCAGCCCTACCATTGGAGGACATATAACTGTTTGGTGCCATGGAAATGGCCCCTGGTTTGGGCTTGAGTGAAAAGGGTCTCACATTTTCCTTCTTCTCCAGATAAGCCTTTCTTCTTAGTGTCCTGATGGGTAGCACTAGTCTTGTTGATATCATTGCAATAACAGTCCCTCCTTATTCCATAGAGTTTGCCACCAATGTGTCACCATGCTGTATCTCTGTGTAAAATTGCCTCTGTGCTGCCCCACCCCACCCCAATGATTCAGGGAAGAAAGCCATCCACAAACTTGTCCTTTTCCTGATGTTTGTGTAAGTACTTTTTTTATTTCCTCTGAAATAGCAAATGTTACCAGGAGTACACATTGTGAAAGGACCAATAGCATTTCTGGAGCATGTTCTTTTTTTTTTTTTTTTTTTTTTTTGCTATATTCTATTAAACATTTTAATATTAGAACTGTTAAAAAGTGTTGACAATATAGCACACATTGTGATACATATTCTATTCTTTAATTTGTACTCAAGAGACTAACACATGAGAATCAAGAGATAAAATGTAGCCTTGACCAATGACTGACATCCAATGCAGGCTGGATAACATAGCCCAGAATTTAAAGGGAAATTGTGACATTAGCATTGTCAATTTCAAGGTGGTCCAATCCTCCTGTTAAAAGACAAGCCAGATTAAAATATTTTACAATGTCTTAGACATTGTGTTTTATCACAGTGAGAGAAAAGACACGAATACATACCCAGAGTTTTACACCTGGATAAGTAATTTCATGTAATTGAAGAGTATTGCATTTGCAAGTACAAACAAAATAAAGGGGGCATCATCGCCTTTGTTCTTCCCTGTAAGAGTTCCTCACCCCATCCCCCCTACCCTTTTCCTCTCAAAAGAATGTTCCCCTACCCACAAGCATCCCCTGCACCCCACCCCACCCCATGGATCCCCTATCCATGGGGTATCAAGTCACTACAAGGTCAGGTGCATCTACTCCCAGAGGCTAGACCAGGCAGTCCTCTGGTAAATGTGTGTAGGGCCAAAGACCAAACTATGTATGCTCTTTGGTTGGTGTCTTAGTCTTTGAGAGCTCTGAGAGGTCCAGGGTAGTGGATACTGTTGTTCTCCCTATGTGGTTGCCATCTCCTTCAGCTTATAATATCCTTCCCCTAACTCTTCCATATTGGACCCAACCTCAGTACAATCGTTGGCTCTAAGTATATGAATTTGTCAGTTGCTGGTAGAGGCTCTCAGATGACAACCATGCTAGACTCCTGTCTGCAAGCACAACATGGGATCAGTAATAGTGTCAGGGTTTGGTACAAGCCCATAGGATGGATCCCAAGGTGGGCAGGTAACTGGATGGCCTTTCAGTCATTCTCTGCCTGGAGCATGTTCTTAACACTGGCACTTTTGGCAAGTCATCATAATGGGCAAATATTTCCTTCTTTGTCCACATAACTGTTTCCTAGGGCCTTTCTATATCAATGCAACAGTATGGGAAGAACCAACCAAGACAGGTATTAGAAACTATGGTAGTGGTGGATGCTTTTAATCCATAGCACTTGGGAGGCAGAGGCAAGCAGATCTCTGTGAGTTTGAGGCCAGCCTACTTTATATAGTGAGTTCCAATACAGCCAAAGACATATATGTATATATATGAGAGGGGGGAGGGAGAAGGAGAGGGAGAGGGAGAGAAGAGAGAAGAGAGAAACCATGATGTTGCAATATCCATGGCTTTTGACCACACTAGTTTTCTCCACCCTAACCACATCAGAAAGCTAGTTCTTATAATTATCCTGTAAAGATGCTTAACTTGATGCTCCAGAATGGTCACTGTCTTAGATTCACGGAAAGGCTGTATGTGATTTCCTTTAGGATCCTGCCTGCT
Source organism: Mus musculus (assembly GCF_000001635.26). Lineage (NCBI taxonomy): Eukaryota > Metazoa > Chordata > Mammalia > Rodentia > Muridae > Mus > Mus musculus. The sequence continues at coordinate 37,091,984 of NC_000079.6, forward strand.
TTTCTTATCACACTCTGATTAGTAGCTTCTTACTGTTTCTCTATACTGTCCCATCTCTTCCAGTCCCCAGTTCTGCTTCTGATATCCTCTTCTCAGAACACAGCTCTTGTATTGCTAGCATAGATAGGCTACTTCCATGATGATACTTTAACTATGTGCTGGTATCTCTAAAATTTCAGAACAGGACTGGTCCCATGCTTTAGTAAGAAAGTCTCTCAGATATTAAGTGGTAAACCATTTGGTATAAATTTCAGTACGGAGAATTCTTATGAGTTAGGATTGTATTAGCAATGACTATCTGTAGCGATATCTACCCAAGATATCGTATTAAAAGGAGTAATGGTAACAAATATCGTGTTAGCCCAGTCTTAGTGCAGTTCCTGTTTTTACATCAGATTTATATTGAACTTAAATCCTTTTGAGTAGAGGCTTGTCTCTCTTTCATTAGACTCCACTGATGGTCTTGCATCTAGCCTAGCATACCATTCAGAGACACAGTTGGATAAGGCCTCCCTAAAGCCAAGACCTCAAGCTTTCTACCCTGTTCTCTCTTCTTCCATGGCTGGCTACATGCAAAGTGTGGGTCTACTTTCTACAAGGCTACAGGGAGAGGTGGAGTATCTCCATGAATTCCAATAGAAATAAGACTGGCATCTGTAGACTGTCTACACAGCTCTGGGTTCGTCTGCCTCCCTGAAGTTATGTCCTCTCAGAGTTGTCATAGAACTGTGGAGGTGAGTCTGAAGGTCCTGATTTCATTTCCTCTCATCTGGATGCTTTGTTTTCTTTTTGAGGGATCGTTTTTCTCAAATTAGGAAAACCATTTCTCAACCACTTGCTGGAATAAGGAGTTACAGAATGCATATGGCTGCCGCCCTGGCTTGCCAAGGGACCAGGAATTTCAGAAAGTCTGGACCATTCAAGCCAGAAGAACATTCTTCTTTTTCCCTTTGCACCTAAAAAAATTACAATATCCCGGGGAAATTATTTCAGTGTTTAAATATAGAATGTTCTGAAATCTGAGGAAAAGATAGCATCCTGAGCATTGGCTGGTGACCCAGTTATGGGTATGTCTGGAGAAGGCAAGCTGGAAGAGTAAGCCCTCAGGTCAAGGTTTGGTGTCAAGTATAGCACTAATCTTGTTCAACTCAATCCTGATGACCAGACTGTGACCAGTAAGCTTTTGTTCCTCCATCCATAAAGACAAACTCCAGCTTAGCTAATCTTCTTCATGCAAGAGGGCACCTTCACAACTGTTTCTGCTTCTCTGAATAAATGCTCTTGAGATAAGACCATTTGAAGTTCTGGTCACCCGGGTTAGGCTCTGAATAGTTTTGACATGTCCCTGAATGCTTGAGAACTTCTGCTATCTGTGGTGGGGATTATCCAGGTATATCCTCATTAAAAGGTTGGTGACTGAAATGACCCTGTCATAGAAATGACCACTGGCTTGAACTTAGGGAAAAGTGTCACATGACTTCCATCATTATCAGGAAAGCCTTTCTTCCTAGTGCTTTTGGTTAGTAACATTTTTTTTCTTGCTGAAACATTGTCATCAACAACCTCTCTTGAAAACATGTCTTACCCCTCCCTCATTGAGGGGCTGAATTTCTGAATTTTTCATCTTTTTGAGTGACCACTGAATCCCAGATGAACTTGTTTGGGTTTTTGTAGTTACCTTTCTGAGATAAGAAAGCCTTGAATGGAGATGGTGCAGGACTCTGAGCAGCACCGCTGTCCCTGCAGGGCTTCAGGAGCATCTGCCGCATCTGTGACAGGTAGTTGGGTACATATATACCAGCTGGGGCCCTGGCACACTCTGGTGAAACATTTCTATACTCTACAGTAATAGTCATCAGCTTGGATTCAGTACACAGATTCATTCAAATGCCTGCAGCTTTAGAGTGCATTGAGTCAAAGTTGTTCAGGGTTAAAAGATCTTCTGCCTTGAGTTGCTCAAGATCAATCAATGTCCATGACGGTTAAGGCAGGTTCTCTTCACCTGCCATCTTGGCTTAGTTTCTTCACTTCATTCCTACATGGAATATCAACATGCCCAGTTGGCTCATGTTTTAGACTGTCATAGAAGAAATCACTAAATTGGAAGCAAGACTAAGGTATTTTCTCTGGTGGCACATCTCAGTGAAAGATTTCCTAAGACAGACATGATTTTTTTCCCTCTAAAATATCCAACAGCAGTTTTCAATCAGTAATTGTACAACCAGCGGAAGCTTTTCTGTAAATTCATTTCCTAGATCTGGGCTGGTTTAAGCAAGCAGCCAAAGAATGCTTGGAGCCATAATACTGTGTTAAGTATTGTTTAGTACCCCCAAATAATTCCCTTAGGAAAACAATGTTGGCAATCAGAAAATGGTCTAATAGCTTTTGGATAGTATTCATTTCTCTTCATCATCTCCTTGATCCATTACCCATACCCAGTTATCATTGAGATCCAATGAGAGGATTTTTTCCTGGAATATTTTGCCAAATGTATGACAGATGCTGTGACAAAAGGAGATTCGCATATAAGTGTCCTTAGACTTCAGAATCCAGTTTCTCTTTAAGCCCTCTGCAGGATTTCATGTTGTGGACAGCCTAAAGATGGCTTTTGAGAGGGTATTTTTTTATTAAAACATAATAGCATATCCAAGATGAGTTTGGGCAGATTGCTCTTTTCACAGATGGCAAATAGAGAAAAGCCCAAAGATCTGCCATGGCATGAGAGATGCTGGTAGCATGGGCAGGTTAGAAGCCCACCGAAATACCCAGTTCAAGGAAGACTTCTTTTGAACTCTTTTGACCCACATCTCTTGGTTGCTTTGATGTTGCAAGGTAAATCGACTTCAGGATGAGCTAGCTGGCACGACACCTCTTAGGGGCACTGTTCCATAGGAAAGGACTCTTGGAGGCTGAAAAGGATGGTAGGATGCCGTATGCCTTGGCAGGAGGGCCGGGTCTTGAAACCACTCCTTTTCACTTATTGGAATATTCGTGTTCAGTGAGCAGATATGCTGCAGCTCCTTTTCCAGGATCAGTGTGTGCTCAGTGATCTTCCTCAGACAGATTTATCATGACTCTTAGGAGTGGCATGTTGGTGGCTTTACTCACTGTGTCTGAATTCACTGTGCCTATGTTTTGCAGTAGGTATCATTGCCAAAGTCATTAGTGAGGATTTTTTTAGAAAAATGCTCTTTGGGTTGTTTCTCTCTTTTTCTAACAATGGATCTCTGGAGGACAGAGAACCATTTTGTCCTAGAAAGCTGAAAGTGGCCAAGGCTGGCACAGCACAAAGTATTTTATGATATTGGTGCTATTTTCTCTGACTTGGTCCATGCAGTGTGATGTTCACAGATCGCTTCATTATTTTTCATCTTAAAGCTGTCACTATATATAGCTTTGGCCTCAAAACACAGATCATCAAATAGAAAGTGATGCCATTTCTGCAGGACCCTTTCGGGTTCTCCCTAGACCTCAGTCATCAGACTTCTGGAAGCACACTACCAGCTGGATGCTAGAAGAGCTTTTCCTGACATTACGACATCTTTGCATGGCTTTGTCTGGAATTGGAGCATGATGCTCCTTCTTTTTGTTGTGTTGTCATTTTCTTCACCAGTGCTTCCCAGCGTTCCCAGGTAGAGTCAATGGCTCTGATGACCTCGGAGCTGACTCCAGAAAAGCCATCTCATAGGACTTAGAAGAATAGAAAAAGAGAGCCCCCAACACACATTCTTCTTCCCCCTAGGACAAATGGAGACTTGTGAACACTTCAAGATCTACTCTGAGATGGAACAGGGTTGTACTATAGAAATTGTAAACGGGGAAGAATCAGGTATGGGAGGAGATGGAGGAGATGTACAGAGGGTCAGGAAATTGAACAGAGGTGTGTAGCAATGGGGGATGGGTAGCTAGGGGTAGCAACCAGGATTGCTACCAAGAAAGCAAGAACCTCCCAGGACCCCATGGGGGTGACATTAACTGAAATACTCTACAAAGAGGAGAGAGAACCTGTTGAGACCATATCCAGAGATTAGCCACAGACCCCTAGTTGAGGGATGGGCCCACCCACCTATCTCCAAAGTTTTAACCCAGAATTGTTCTTGTCTAAAGGAAATACTGGGACAAAGAGTGGAGCAAAATCTGAAGGAAAGGCCATCCACATGCAGACACCAAACCCAGACATTATGAGGATGTCAAGAAGGGCTTGCTGACAGGAGCCTGATACAGCTGTCTCCTGAGAGGCTCTGCCAGATCCTGACAAATACAGATGCAGATGCTCGAAGCCAACCATCAGACTGAACACAGTGACCCCAAAGGAGAAGTTAAGGGAAGAACTGAAGGAGCTGAAGGAGCCTTATCTTTATCAATGGGAAGGGAGGCCCTTGGCCCTATGAAGGCTTGATGCCCCAGTGTAGAGGAATGCTATCGAGACGAGGCAGGATTGGGGGGGGGGGAGCGCCCTCACAGAAGCAGGGTAAGGGGGATGGGATAAAGGGCTTACAGAGGGGAAACCAGAAAAAGGGATAACATTTGAAATGTAAATAAATAAAATATCAAATTAAAAAAAAAAGGTAAACCAACATTCCCCAAGGTACCCAGGAGTCAGTGATCTAGCATAGCACTGAGTAAAGGATCACTAGAGGGAAAACGACTAGATCTTCATGGTGACCAGCTCCAGTATCCAGGTGGAAGATACAGAAAGTCCTGAGTTGCTACAAGAAAGATCTTAGAGGGCATAAGATCCACTCCTTCTTGGTCCATGGCTGCTTGCAATGTGAGACACTCTTGTCATAAAACAGAATCACCCTGTAGCCCTTCTTACAGCATCTCCCCATGAGACATCTCTTCTATGAAGAAAATCTTCAGATATCTCTGGACCAGATGAAGGCTACACAGCCTGGTGGCTGATAACTGGTAGCTGGTGGCTTGTGGTTTGGGAAGGTGAGATAGATAGATAGATAGATAGATAGATAGATAGATAGATAGATAGATAGATAGATAGGTAGATGGATGGATGGATGGATGGATGGATGGATGGATGGATGGAGGGAGAGGGAGAGGGAGAGAGAGAGAGAGATACATACACACACACATACGTATACAGGCATAAATAAACAGCTTCCTCATTTCTGGCTTTCACCATTGTCTTTGTCTCATTGACAGACATATGCAGAGACCTTGCTGTGTGTCATATATACCTGCTCTTTCTGGTCTCCTCCACATGTTCTCATACACATTCAGAAGAGCAGCTCTTATTTTTCTCAGGGGAATTCTCTTAGCACTTTCTACTCTGCAAGCCAGGTCAGGTACTTTGCCCTGGGTTGAGAGTGACTAGCTTTGATACCCTGGTCCTGGGCCCTTGTGCTTTCCTGCCTTTGAGCTGAGACCTGACACTCTTGAGTAGAGGAACGATGTTTTCTCTCATCTCTACTGGAGCGTCACTGAGTTAAGTCCAGATACATAAGTGAGTTCCTTCCCCACTCTCTCTCCCTCCCTCCTTTTCCCTCTTCTCTTCCTCCCCTCCCTGCCTCCAAACCTCTCTTCATAGTCTGTGTTGATGTTTTCTGGTTTGAAATGACTTCTAAGCCCCCTGGTGCCTTCAAGATTGGGTCTGAACTCTGCAGGGGACCTAGAGAGTTCTCAGGGAGTCCAGCTTCCTTTGAGCTCCCCTGGGGCCCTGCTTGACAGACTGTCACCCTGCCTCAGGGGTGAGTGCAGGGTGGACAGCGGTGGGGGCTTGGGAGGGAGGAGGTGGCTGGGCTGCTTCTTCTGCAGCAATACTCCTCACAAAACTAGGCATGTGTTTTCCCACCCATGTCCTCTGCACAGCTTCCATCCAACACAGAATCTGCTCTCCCCACTCCCCACCGCCCCGTGTGGGTTTTGCATTGCTCTATGTCTATCCTATTGGGTATATAGAGCAGTTGTTGTTTGTGGATAGACAAGTGGTGGAGACTTTATTGACTATATTAAGAACAAGACAACGTCTCTTGTTCGTAATATAGCTGTAGCTGTCTATACTTGTCTGCTTTTGATCTCCTCCTCTATGATGATAATTTCTCTGCTCCTATCCAACATGCCTGTGGCCATCAGACTCCATTGAGACTTCTGCCTAAGAGATCCCCCACATGTTTCTGTCACCAAGTGCTGAAGGTTTCCCTTCTTATTGCTTTCTGTCTATCTATGCCCCACCCCCTTTGTTCCATGGGCTTCATTCTCTTCCAGAAAACTGTAGGGACCTTGCGTGTCACATGATTCATCTCCCACCCCTCAACCCCACCCTTCAATCCCCCTACCTCTTTCCTCTGCAAAGGAGTGGGAAGGCCATGCAAAACTGCACTGGGGGCAGCTGAGCAATGGATAGCTTGCCTATTGTGCTTGATCAATTCTCTACCTTCCATCTTCAGGATCAAACACACACAGAAGTGTTGCAGGGTGCCCATTTCAGAGCCCTGACTCCAATCTGCTAGTGGCTTTTTTGTCTTTTTTGTTTTTTTAATATGGGTAGAATTCATCCTGGTGGTTGTCATCCTGACCCTAGCTCTTAGGACTTGTTTTCTGCCACTGGCGCATCTACCTTCTCTCCTGTCCCCACTACACAAGGGGTCCCAGACTCAGCAGTTCTCAGATTGCTTGGTTCTGTTCTTTCCTGCTTGGAACACCCAGTACCTCTCTTCCACCCAGGATTTATATCTTCTTCCAAGCATTTTGGGCAGTGATTATCAACCTGTAGGTTGAGATCCCTTTAAAAGTTGAATAACTCTTTTACTGAGATCATGTAAGACCATCAGAAAACATAGATATTTACATTATGATTCATAACAGTAGTAAAATTACAGTTATGAAGTAGCAATGGAACTAACTTTATACTTGGGTGTAGGCCTAGATTTTTTTTAAACCTAATTTTAGGATTCACAAAAGCTTTGACCCCCTTTTAGCCCACTGTTCTAAGATAGGGGAGAAAAGATGGTAAATGGAACAAGGGGAGGTGGACCTGTTTAGAAGTAGTTCTTTGGGGGCAATTCCAATCTCCATTGTTAGGATACAAGCAGTCCAGTTCAGTAGTGTCAGGATATCAAACATGAATCAGCAGTGGTGGCACGATCCAGCAGAAACAGCCAGGCCTCCACCAAATCTGCAGGAGTCAGTGAGAGCAACCAGAGTCAATCAAATGCCAAAAGACGTTCTCTGTAATGCCTCTCTCAATGAAGAGACGACCAGCAAAGACTTGAGACCAATGAAGCATTGCAAAGCTAGCTATGCAAGTGTGCCATCACTGTCCATTGAGTCCCATTTATACTCTCTCCAAACATCTCCCATGGGGCAAAACAACACGTGAGTGAGTGTCTGAATCACCTGAAATATCCAGAAACTTCTACTTCAGTTGGGAGTCACTACAACACAAGGATCTATATCACAGGGTTGCAGTATCAGGAAGGTTGAGAACCACTGATCACCAAGAGCTTCTTTCTGGTCTGAGGGCACAGAGTGTCTATGCTGATCCATTTATCCATCCTGTCTATCCTGTTATACATGTTAGAGAGGCACCTGTGAGCCACTCAGGCAACCTCTTGATCTCAAGGGCTTCTGCAATATTGTTAACACTTGATTTATCTGGTTGACTTCCTTCCCGGACTAGAGGTTGCTAGAGGCCGAGCAAGTCTAGCAGGCTCTACCTCCCAGAATTCATCTGCTTTGAGTTTACCCATATGCAGAGGCTCAGGTCCATTGAGTTGAATTAAGCAGGATTCTACACACCAAGGGCTGCTCCTGGATGCCCCGGTCTGGTTCTTTCCTCTTCTTTGAGCATGGGTCTTACCAGATTCCCCACAGAGGGTCTGGCCAGGGTGGACATCTATGAACAACACCTCAGCCATGATTAGCATGGGCCTTGTGCTTCAAGGGAAGCACTTAACAACCATGCTGTCTCCCAGCCCATATTTTATTTTATTTTATTTTATTTTATTTTATTTTATTTTATTTTAGAGACAGGAGCTCACTCTGTAGTCCAGGCTAGAATCTGTAATTGCCCTGCCTCTGCTGTCTAAATGCTGATACAATACAAATTTTAAGGATTTTTTGTTTGGTTGGTTTGGTTTGGTTTTCCGTTATGGTCTCATTCTAGCTGGGCTTTTAGAAGGGTAAAAACTTATGTGACCAGAGTCTCCCACTCTCACCAGAGGAGCAGGAGGACAGGTTAATGTGTCCTAGCCAGTGATTTGGATTGCAGGTTGAGTGTTGACTGACTGGAGGTATCTTCTGTGGCTACCATAGGCAGGTTTTATGTCATCTTTACAGTACCCTTGTTATTTCTTCTCTTGGGATAATGAACTATCAAAGGTCTATGTTTGCTTACTTTGGTTTTAAGACAGGATCTCCATTAATAGTCCAGGCTGGCATGAACTTCCTGAGCTCAAAGGAGGCTGTTGTCTCAACAGATGTACATCAAACCAACACCCTCGCTCATTCTCTGAAGGCTTTGAGCAGGGGCTATGTCATGTCCAGAGTTAGTTACAAAACCAAGCCATCTAGTCAGGAAGTAGGGAGCAGGCTCCTGGAGTGTGGACCAGACGGGAGCTGTCAGCTTCTAGGTCTTCAACCATCAAGGTTGGCCTCGCCTTCTGATTTATAGGCTAGGTCACTGTTCTGCTGTGTCCAGGATGGGTTTAAACTCTCTTGCTTACATTTCGTCTCTCTCGCTCTGCCTTCCCACTGTGGACATGGGATTGAGACTGACAGACATGGCTGTGGGCATTAGTTAGCACATCACTGGTCACTGTACAGACAGAGAGGCAGCTCTTGCTTCCTGCAGTGTACAAGAAGCTCCTGAGCTCCCTGAGGAAGTTCACGCCAGTCTGTCCAAGAATGGCCTTGACCATAAGAGGCAGGGAGAAGCAGCTTGTGTTCTCTCATAACTCTGGCTCAGTTACACTAAGGGTGTGCATTCAGTCAGAAAGGAGACCCTGCTGACAGTGGCAGGAAGCATTTGTGGGGACATTATTCTGGAAAAGGACACGGCACATTTGGGTTTTAAATTAGTCCCTGCTTTCTTTTCATTGCTGGTAATTTCCTTTCCTTTTTCTTTTTTCCTTTAGTGCTTAGCATAAGTCAGAGTCTTGGGCATGCTACACAAGCGCTCTACCATTAAGCTGCAGCCCCACCCCAGGGGTTGGTAATTCTGTATTCTCCTAGACACTTTCCAGATAAACACCATTTTATCACAATAATTTCCCCTCTCCCCAGTTGAGGGAACTAGGCCTCAGAGCAAGAAACAGCCTGGTTCTGATACACACAGCCAAGGAGAATCTCTTCCCTGTCATCATTCTGCCATTTACAGACTGGGACAAGCAGATCTCAGATCTCAGTGCCGTTCACCTCGGATCTGCACGTGGAGTATCACGTGTAATCCCTGACATGGTCGCAAAGGAGATTCCAGCTTCTAACTTCATAGGAGGAGGGGAAATGAGACATAGACAGTTTAAACAGTTGAACAAAATTCATCACAGCTCATTGTAGTACCAGAATGAGAACTAGGCTCAGTCTGGCTCCCAGGGCATGTTTTTCGAAATGTTCCATTGAACTATTTCCATGTGTATCATGCAAGGCCACAATGTTCTTCCTGCTTCTGGCCAAAGGCTGTGAACTATGAAATGCCTGTAGCCATGGATGATGGTGGCCACTGAGGGAGAGAAGATGTAGCTGGCCTGTAGTATCTAATGTGTAGCAGCTGAGTTTCTTAGTTTTCCACACATCCTTCTAGAAAATAGGCCAGTGACTTCCTTGGAGGAAAGTAGAATTAGACCATCCCTGTCCCACATTGTTAGGCCCTGTGTCCTGTCTTGTCTTATCCTTGGCTAGTGAGGGCTGATGAGAGAAGAAAAGACAGCGGGGACAGCTGGTGTCCATGAAGTTTCACTGGTTACAAATGGACGTGTGCCCAGCACACGCTCACCATGGCCCCCTGCCTCTAGGATCTCAGGCTCTGAGTCGATAATGATTTTTGGAATCCCAAGGCAATATCCACTATATACAGAAGTCTGGTGGTCCTTGGCTCCAGCTGCCCCTGGTGGTAAATAGTTGTGCTGGTCTCATTTCTACCACTGGAAAGTTGGTTCCTGTGAAAGGGCCTTGGTGTGCCTTGATTTTCCTCTATGAAAAGGAGCACAGCTCTGAGTTGGCAGCCAAGGGCAGACTCTATTCCTGCCTCCTCCTGTTTCTTACCGGAACCCCAAGAGCTGTCTTTTTCTGAGTACCAGTGGACTGAGCAGGGCGAAGTCAGAAATGAGGGCATGTCAGATGCTAGGACACCTATCCTGGTAACCATCTGTCAATCTTCCTGTGGGAGAAGGAAAGCAGAGGCATCCAAGAAGACAAGTATGTGGTGGGGAAAAGGAAAACATCTTCTTGATGGCACAGATGCTCTGGGTCAGCCCTCTCTTCCTAGACTGCTCCTCCCTTCCCTCTGTCCTCAGCTTAGACACAGAATCAAGAAGGAGGAATGCTCCCATCTCAGATTTTAGAGTTTTGATGAGAACTCTCATAGAATAAGAGAACAGATTTTATGTCCCTAGGCCAAGTTGTAGTCACTCTCCTTAGATTCTCTATGGTACCGATGGGGCTGTGGAGTTGGCCTGTGAATTCCAGGACACGTCTTCATCTTCTGGAGAGGATGTTAGTGTGAGGCAGAGGTGGATGATGGGGCTTCTGAGGGCAGGCTGTCCAATGAATCCTTGGAGCCTGGCCCTATAAGAGAAGAGAAAGATCTATCTCCTCAGAGACCATGAGACCAGCCAAGGTCACTGTGCTCGGGACAAGAGGAAGGAAACCCTGGGACATGAAGGTTTATGAACATCAGTGTGCACACTGAAAATGCGGCACAGAACCTGGGCTGAGCAAGGCATCAAGACACTATTCTAAGCCTCCCTCCCATGCCACCTTCCTCTCCCTTCTGAATCTGACGGTTCTCTCCCAGGCACTTACCAGTACATCGTACTGAGTCTGTGCCTCTGTTCCCACAGCCAGGAGGAAGCCATCAGTCACTAGGTCTCCAGTGCTTATATGGGATTCTCTCTTGTAAATAAGGCTTGGGGAGAGAAGACAGAGGCATTCAAAGAGCATGCATTTATATTAAGTCACATAGCTGATGCATACATTACACATTCTGTACATTGCATCTTTGTTAGTCTATGTATCACATATGTATTTATTTTAATGAAACCCAACAAAACAAGGGAGGTAATATATGTACTTGAATTAATCAACAAATACTTATATTGCTAAGTACACTACTCTAAGCCCTTTATAGGTGATAACCCATTGAATCTTCCAAACCATCCGACATTTTAACTGTCTACCTTATCCCCATTTTACAGATGAAGATGATAAAGGCCAGACAGGCTATGAAACAAGCAGTGAGAAAAGCTGTGAGGACTGATTTGCATGTATATGTAACACTTCATGACATGTAATATATAATAAGATTTACGTTTTTAAGTCCTCTTAACCTATGTTGTATTGTGTTATTGTCACTGAAACTGGAGTCCAAGTCTTTTATAAACAAGGTGTCAAAATCCTGTCATCATGTCTGTCTTTTGGTTCCCATTTTGATCATGGTTATTATTATTATTATTATTATTATTATTATTGGATTTTTCCATAGTAAGTTTACCCTGTTTGCTTCAACTGAAATTCCAAGCATTCAGGAGATCTGTCTGCGATTTAGCTTCGCAGCCTGGAAGAACACTGCATGCTAACAACACATCTTTTTCCCTGAGCTATCGGGTACATGCAGATGCCCCTCCCAACAGCTCAGTAGGCTTGGAAGAGCACCACCTTTCATACACAGACAACCTTGTTAACTGCCAACAAATGAGACTCAGAGCAATGCACACAGGAGAGTAAATCTGCTTGGGCAGGTACCTTGTGGTGAATGTAGCTATGAAAACGCCGCTGAAAATGTCACTCTCTACCCCATGTAGGTCCCAGCTGAGTGAAGAGGTATCCACCCTACCTTGAAGTGCTGAGGAACACAGCCTCATATTTATTATTCATAAGAAATGGAGCCCATGCATTTCAGACATCTGCAGAGCATTGCAGCCCTTAATGAGGTGGGGGAACCGAGCCATGCCGCTCCCTGGTGGCCCCCAACTGTGTTTATTTGAATACGTGATCATTAGACTGCACAAGGCTCTCTGGGGCTCAGTGCCCAGAGTGCATTACACCCTGGAGAATGTGAAAATACTTTAATTAACAACAGGAGTGGGCAGCCCTGCTGAGTTCCTTCTGTTACCATCCTCAGGACCTGAGAAACCAGGATGCATGCACCACCCCCACCATCTCTCATTATCAACATAAAAGAAAACCTTAAGCAACGATTTCTTTTAGAATTGTTTTGGAAAGGCCAGTAAGTACAAAATATTTCCCTCTTTTCTTTCCTCTGACTCACCCTTATTAGTAACGAACATTACATCAATATATATAAGCACCTGCAGCATGCTGTACTCGATAGTGCATGCATGCATGAGCTTGCACACACACACACACACACACACACACACACACACATGAGAGAGAGAGTGGAGAGAGAGAGAGAAGGGAAGGAGGGAGAGGGAGAGATGCAGACAGACAGACACAAGGGTGCGATGGGAGAAAGACAATACATCTTTATAATTCACGTACTCTGCAAACATTACAGTCCTCTGGGGTATACAGATGAAGAGCATGCCAGATTGGCTTGAAATGTGTACTCATTTGAATGTGAAAATTTACATTAGTCAATTACTCAGATAAATGTTTTGCTTCATTAACTTAAATGGAACGCTGACAGTTTCCACACATGCTATCTGGCTAAGAGATTTGTTTGTTTGTTTGTTTGTTTTAAAATTTGAGTCATTGGTTTCTGCCTGATTTGAGATCATGTAATAGCCAACCATAACGTGCAGGCCAGGAGAAGAGGGCTGCCACTCCACTGTTACAAGATTGACTGGCTGCATAGCTGTACAGTCTCTGTCCAGAACTGACTTACTACACGTGTACAAGTGAATCTGAGCTGAGCTGGGTCGGGACATATAGATTGGCAGAATATGGCACTGCCCCTAACCACCACTTGTTCCCCAGACTGGCTTCTTGCAACATAGGGTAACTTTATGACAAGGTCTGTGATTGCTCAAGAACTCAGAGGTTGCTTAAGAATGATCTTAGTGGTCCCTGCATCGTTTGAATGCTCTTTTGGAACATCTGCTGATGTCCCTGCACTGATATAGGCCCTCTAAACAGTGGATAATCCACAAAGTGGGAAGGCATCAAAAAAGTAAACACTGACATGTGAAACAGGGAGTGTCACCTTCATTAAGCATCCTCTGTCCCCAGGCATACCAGCAAAAATCCTTTTCGTTTCTTTTTGAGGTAGTACATTGAAGTAGAACAGAAGAATAGTAATCGAAGGAGCCATTTACCTTTTCAAAATTAACTTTAAAACTTCAATAGTTTTAAACTTGCAGATAAAATTTCAAAATGTTAAAAAGAATTTGCATATGTTCCACATACCTAGTGTCCTCTATGATTAAGATTTGTATTAGTCTATTACATTCCTCATAATTGATGAATCAGTAGTAATAGTTATCTTAGTATCAACTAAAGATTCAACTTTACTTAGAATTCCTTAGTTTCAACCTGGTAGCCATTCTCTGATACAGAATTCCATGCAAGTTATTTGAGTATGAGTTAGCTACTTTGGCATGTGTCAAAACACTTGATGTAAATCAAGAGACGATGATTTCGTTGGGCATATGGCTGGATTTCAGAGGTGTTGGTCAATCATGTTAGGGAAGGTAGGGTGGAGCCAAGTGCCCTCTGTCACAGTAACCAGGAGGCAGAGAGAAAGAAGGTTCTGATCACTCTCCTCTTCATTTTATTACACCTGGGTTCTGAGGCTATGTGATGGTGTCTGGGTAAATTCATCATATACCCCCATGCTCATTTAATATCTCTGGAAACACTTTCATAGACACACATACATAGGTGAGCTCTTTAAATTTCACTTCTCAACTCAATAATAATAGTAGTCAAGACTGCCCATCACAGTCCGAATTTAGTTGTTACAGCTTCTTAGGCTCCCCCATGATGTGCCAATTTTCCAGACCTTCTCTAGTTCATGTGACCCTTTCAGTCTGAAGAAACACTGGCCAGGTATCTGGCCAGGTTTTGTGGAGAGTCTTTCAGTCACAATGTGCTGAGTAGCTTCCTTGTGGTTAGTGTGAGGGCTTGTGGTTATGGAGAGAGCGACCACAGAGGTGAAGTACTATTTCATCACTCGATATCAGGAGTACAAACGAACTCGACTAATCACAGGTGTCTGCTCTTTATCCCTGAGAGGATGAATGCCCCCAAACCTTTAACTCTCTCTGCAAAAGTCAGCCTATGGGAGCACCAGCCATACCTACAACCTCCTTGATCCATTTCCTGGACTGTGGTCAGTCTCTTGGGTTCCTTGAATAGTTTATGGACCATAATACTTATCATTTTCAGCATTTGCATTAAATATTTAACATGGACGGCAGCTGCGAATTATCTTACAAGGACTATTATTTCAACCTCAGTCTAGGAAATCAGATTAGGCTCGTTGTACCCACGAGAGAGAACTTTCAGCAACTGAGGGTTTCAAGGAAAAACTTATTCTACTTATTGATCTGGTGATATTACATTTTAAATGTTTGTGTCACGGTCGAGTGACTGTAGGTAAGCTTCTTATTCTTTTCACATCAGGTGGGATAGGGAACAAGAGGAGTTATTGAGCATCTACTGTGTATATTCCCGTCTTTTATGTTACCCATCGTTTAATAGTCACAATGCCCTACAACTCAGGTATAATTATGTGTGCTTTGCAGAAGAAGAAGTGGGTACATGCAGAGCATGGATGTGGCGTGACTGATGGATGCTGAGCCCAGTGTTGGTGTGTTCAATTTTCTTTCTATATTACATCTTGTTCCTATGGGGGTTAATGATATATGTTTTAACAGTTATGTTTCATTTTTCTGCTTTTCCCAAACTGTCTTCATTAATGATGTAAGACTTCTTTCTGGTCTTCAAAAATGTCCACGCTCCAAAACTTTTTAAGAAAAGTGTAAGGTTGTAACCTTCTGGATATTTCCATGTTTAATAAAAGTTATTTATACCTCTTTATTAATTCTACATTTAAGCAAATGTTTTTCCTCTTGTTGATAATGATATTAAGGTGCCCTTATTAATTTTTCATAAATTGTCCAGAGCATAAAGTAAGGATGACATTATTAGAAATGTTTCATCATAATCAATATTTGACTGTAAAAAATAGTTGCAATATATGTAACAAAATAGTATTTTTTCTGTAAGAAGCTCAGGTGACTTAGTGAGGAAAAAAACCTATAGAATCATAAACCAAGACCATAAATAGGTCATTCTCAAATGAAGAGATGAAAAATAGCTTGTAAATTTATGAAAATATATTCAGCCTCTTTACTAATCAAATACATGCTAGCCAAAGCAAAAACAATATGTTTTTCAAACACTAGTTGATAAATATTTAAAATTTTTGATATCCAGAGCTGACAAGAATGTGGAAACAAAGACTTTTAGTAATGCCTATTATTGTTTAAATATACATTTCCTTGAAACCTAAATTTGTCTTCCAGAAATTTATTCTATTGAAATAGTTGTTCAAGTATGCAAATATACATTTCCCTAGATGCTAACTGCATTATTGTGTGCATAAAAAAGGAGGCATATTGAAGTAAATCATTGTATATACCCCGAGTACAAGATCATTCAAGTCACTTAGAAGCATATGAAGTGAGACTACATTATGCTTTTGAATGAGAAAATCAGGTTTCTCAAGAGCTTAGCTTTTGGCACAGCGAATCAATGCGTCAAACTTTATCTACATGTTGGCACATCTGTCCTCTGAAGCTGCAAGGACATTACACAAGAAAGAGAATCGTCAGCTTGCCATACTCTGACTTCTTTGTGTGCCCCTGTATAAGTGTCTGCAAACAGACTGGGGAAAATATTTGTAAGCTGACTCAGGGTATTCTAGGCAGAAAGATTAGTAGATTAGGGTCATTGTATATTACGAGTCAGTATTTAGTTCACACTGCACAATGACCTCTGTCCAACATGTTCTAGGAAATTGAAAATGATCAAAAGCACAGCAATTACATGGGATGGTTCATCAAAAAAAATATTGTGGTAATGGGTCCAGATTCGCTTAATCTTTTCTTATCACTTTATCACCTGGTGCATTCTATAAGATAAGAAAATTTAAATGGGCATTATTGTATTTCTACACACGGTATTCTTAAATTATTAACTTCAAATAATAGCTTTCCAACTCTAAGCAATCTGAAGAGAAATTAGTCTCAAGTGTCTGCTAAGACTTCATCCCAGCTTAGTCAAGGTCCATTTCAGGAAAGACTTATCACTGCCAGGCTCAACTAACCCGGCCTTCTGGAAATGTCTTCTATATATTATGCTGATGACAGTGACGAGCTGAATGTAGTAACTGTACAGAACCTCAGAGGTAAAAGTACCACATTCTGAGGCAGTAATTGACAAAGGAAATAGCAATCTATGCTGTTGGGGGATGGGGAGAGGGAGGGGTTGGATAGAGCCATTTGGGGCTCTGATGCTCCCAGAAGAAACTGAAACTAGCAACAATGAAGGTGACCTTCCCTTTGTTTGCATGTTTGAGACCTGGATAAACCTCACCACTGTTGAACAGCTTCTGGACGACTGAGACCAATGCATCCTCTGGTTTTTGGTGGATTCTTGTAGAAGTTCAAATTCACCTCATATCTTATAGATGTTCAGCCTAACTTGGGTTATAAAATAATCATTCCAGTCACCCCTAAGAAAATAAAATGATATATATAGTTCATGAAGTGCCCATAGTTATGAAGCTGTTCAAAAGACACTGTGTCACCATGCTGGTTATTATAATTTGGAGTACCTCAGCGGACAAGCCTCCTCAAATAAAAAGCCACATTAAAAAATAGTGAGTAATCTGAGAAATAGCAATAAATTAAGTGCTCATGGGAAATGACTCAGGGAAGTACAACAGCCTCATCTGACATAAGTGCTTTCTGTAACAGCAAGTTCTGGAAATAGCGAGACTCGGCCCAGTTGTACATACAGTCTAGCCTGTGGCCTCTTCGTCATGGTATGTGGTCATTTTGGTAAACTACGCTCACAGCATTAAAGCTCTGTGGTACATGATACATTTAGGACACACTATAAACGTTGCACTCATTTTCAAATCATGGCATACTGTTAATACAATACACAAAAACACATGCCAATGTTTATTTGTCTTAAAATTCTTATTTTAGTTGTATTGTTGTTGTTAATGCTGTCGTTGTTGCTGCTGCTGCTGTTATTGTTGTGTTGTTGCTGTTAATGAGAGGTGTGTGGAAGGTAAGAGAAATAATTTCCAGGGTTACTCAGTCCTTTCATCATGGGCTCTAGAGATGGAAGTGAGTTCGTCAGCCTTGTGCATAAGTACTTTTATCCAACCAGCTATCTTTCTAGCTCAGCTCAGCACATGCCACGTTTTTAATGACAACAGCAAACCTCAAGTATCCCATCCACTTTCTTTAAACACTGAAGTGCCTTGTCCCACTGGGTTCATAGCTGACTCACTGTAACAGGAAATCTGGGAACTGAAGACAGGGCTAGATAATCAAGTTACAACTCTTGTAAAGAATTCTTTCCCCTGTCTCCATTATTATTTCTTTCTTGACTACTTATTGTCAAGTATTTTTGATGTATGGGGTAATAAATTTGGACTATAGTAATGTAGGTAATTGGTTTACATGTTTTCTTTTGATAAGCAAAGACCAAATGCTGACCTATGAAGCTTGAAAAAAATTGTTAACTCAGAAATTACCCTTGTGTGTTGTCAAAAGCTAGCTGTTGGTATATGAAGAATTGTGGACCTCTAGGGAATAAATCCCTGGATCAAAGAGCTTATGATTCATCTAAGCCAAAAGCTAGAGTTTTGAATACCTAGCCCAGCCCTCACATTTCTTCTCTGATACTGTGTTTTTGGCTGGTCCAAGTCTAGTACATACATAGGGAAAATGGAGAGTGGCATGTTCAACTGGCCATTGTCTGGGGACTCTGAAGTCACTGGGTGGCATTTCTCTCCTCGTGTCAGAGGTTATGAGCACTGGGGTACTGGGGTTGGTGGAAGCCATTGCTCCGACTCTACCCAAGCTTTGACTTGCATTCTTCAAGAATCCCCACTGGGCTCTTCTTGATCTTAGCCTTGCCAGTCTGTCCACTAGCCCAACCAGAGTGATGCTGTTGAGACCTAGGTCAGGCCAGATCACTACTCTGTTCTCTATAGGCTGCTGCACAAGGCCGACTCAGAGAAAGAGAACTTTGAGGGGAGGTTGAATGAAGAAGCCAGTTGTCTGGGAATCTGGGAGAAAGTACCTCAGGCACAGGATCCTCCAAGTACAAAGACTCCCAAGGTAGACTTTCTGATGGCTTGTACCACAAGGAAGAAAAGGTAGTCATAGCAGAGTAAATGGAGAGGAAAAAGGGTCTGGAAGTGATAAAACCAGAGCACACAGTCTTGCAGACCTTGGGAATGGCTTTGGGGAGTCTGCTGAGTTAGATAAGACTGTTGTAAGGAAATGTGCAGGAGAATAACTTCGTCTGACTCAGGCTTCGTAATCATCGACCTGGCTGGGCTAGTAAACAAACTGGAAGGACTTAGAGGGGGAGTTAGGTGACCATTTGGGAACTGGTGAAATAATAAAAGTCTATGAAGGGGAGAAGTGATCCATTGTGAAACAGCATGTTAGCTGTTCTCTTCTCTATTACTTTCAAACCACCTTTCAAGATCTCATTTCCTGTGGTCATCTGGCACTAATGGTCCTGGATTTTTTCCTGCAGCCTCTCTGGATTCATTTGGCACATCTACTTTGAATGTGAAACAATTTCAAAACTCTATAGGTAGGCACGCAGGAGAGTAACAGTGAACAGTCAAGGACATCACTAGCTGCCACCAGCCTACAGGGCTCTCCTCGGCAGCAGGGGTACCCCAGACTGTACAGTAGGGACTTGCTGTTTTCTGGAGACTTCCTTTGATCAGTGCCTCTTTGGAATGCAGAAGCAATGGCAGAAGCAGAACTGAGTTGTACTTGTAGAAAATTGAACGTACCCTTCTATCCAGCAAGTCTGAATAAATCCCGCTTCTTGTTAACACAGCAATTAGTCCTCGTAGTTACCGGAGCATGGGAACACGGTGGTTGTGGTGCCACTTAAGTCCCCACTGCCCAGCCTGCATTTCCCAAACATGAAACACATCCAAGGTTGGCATGGAACAAACCTCCTTTGCATTCAGTCACCACCTGCTTCTCATTAGGAAAGGGGTTGAGGAGACTGAGTAGCATGAAGGTGACATTTACTTCCAAGATCTCCCCACTGATACCACTGCATATTAGCTGAGCCCTTCCATAGAACATGGACATTTCCTGGGAACCATCTGCACAAGTGGATTTCCAGCAGCCTGTCCTGAAGAGGCACAGCTTATACATACATATGTATACAGTGTGTTTACAGCGGCCATGAGCCAAGAGTGACGATGGATGAAATCTATAACCAAGATCTGGGGAAGCCGAGTCACAGCAACAGATCTACCATCCTTCACATAAGGCTTCAAAAGTGTCGTGCGTGGCTAGCTTCCCTACAGATGAAACGTGTAACACTAACGGGAACATCTCTCCAGTCATCTCTCCAATCTTCTTTAACAACGGACCTTCAAAGTGCATGTGTAGACCACCCTGGAGAAGACAGGCATTTCATATTGACATTTAGCTAGTAGGAGTATGGTAGATGATATGAATCTACTCTACTCTCTGTGAAGTTTAGCACATTCATTTACAGCTTATTTCATCATTATAAATGAAACCTGTTGGGAAATGGTAGTTCCCATTAATCGTGCACAGTGAACAAGGGGGAGAAAGCAGTTTGACATATGCTCTCCGTTCATTCTTCTTGTAGTTTCCTCATACAGCTCATAGCTGTGATTTTCCCTAGGTGCACTTATGGAGAAAGTACAGCCTGGATGCTTCTTACGAGCATCAGGGTCTCCCCATGGACACAGTGACTCAACCTTGTCACTAATGATTTGCACCTGGGTAAATCTCGTGTTGGCCAGCTGTCCTGTTGCATCGAAGGAATGTTTAGCAGCATCTCAGCCTCTACCCACGAGATGTTATGAGTATTCCCACCCCAGCTGTGACAACCCAAAACATCTACACACATTGCCAGTTTCCAGATGAAGCTTAAACCACCCCAGACTGAATGCTAATTAAGCCACACAGAGTGTCTCAGCTACAAGGTATAAAGAACAGGTTAACCACCATGGAATTGTCCAATTCACCCATAAAGACAGAAAGCCGAGAAATTTAGTAACTTTCTTCCAGTAGCATAAGGGAATGACAGAGTTAACATTGGGCATCAGGACTACTCACTGGCCACCTTCCTAGAGCTTGTTAAAACTAAGAAAATTATGCTGGTATCTGTACAACAGTAAATCATGCCAGGAAGCTTAGTGGGTAGAGCGGGCTAAGACGACGGGAACTCGGTGGGTGCACAGCTGAAATGGCAGACACCTCTCTGCTCCCTGCCAAATTCCTAGCCTGGTACACGTGCCACACTTCCGAAATAAGGAAACGTGACCACGGGTCACGTAGGCCCAGAACAGAGGCCTTGAGGGTTAGGTCAATAGTCTCCCCTTCTGGGACATTCCTCCCTGCAAAAGGTATTTAATCTCAAGTCCACCCTGAGAGGTTGGAATGGTATGCATCCATTTTCCATGATGAACAACCAATAAACAGTTTGGAACCAAGAACTGTCTCTTTCATTGAGGATGGCCATGGGGAGCATGAAACCTACAGAGCTGCTGCCTAAATCTACTGTAAAAGGCCTCTCTGAGCTCCCAGCCACAACTGCAGCCATTGATGAGCAAAGCCAGAGCTCCCAGTAGCCCTGGCTCCAAGTAAGCAGTGCCTGATATCCAGGAGTTTGGAAGTGCATGGTCCCCGCCTCATAGTGAACCCATGAATAACCCCGTCTGACACTTTGTTCCCTACTCCTATGTCTGGCACCCCATGGGTGACTGGGCGCCCAAAGGTGAGCTAGTGTGAAGTAGGACACTGACTTTAGGAAGCTGAATAGGATTCTGGAGCTGGATGGTAGTGATGGCTGCAACAGCCAAACGAGCGTGCTTCACACCACTGACCTCTACACTCCAAAGCAGTTAAGACAATAGACAGTCTATCTCCTGTATCCCACCACAGTTAGAAATACTAAAAAGAAAAGGAAATGAGGAATGACTTGGGGTCCAAAGCAGAGTCTGACTTATCAGATCCGAGTTAACAAGAAGACTGAACTCATCTCAGGTGGGTCAAGGAAAGATCAAATCAAAGCCTACTCACTTAGACAAGGACAAGGTTAAGAAACCCCGTTAGGAATACTGAGACCCAGGCAACAGAGGGGCATCACTACTCTTAGTCACAAGAGTCAAAGCATGGAATTTGGGTCACCCAAGCCACTGAGAGTTAGACTCTTGGTTATGGGTTGGGTTTTCAGCAGGAGCAGAAAAGACAACACCAATATCACTGCTATGGCATATGGTCCTGGAAAGCGTTCCAATTCTCTTCTCTCTCATTCTTGTATCTTCCCTGGGCCACCATTTACTGAAGCCAAGAGAAGAAAGAGAGTCAAGAACACAGTGGACAGGAGCCAGCCTCTCGGGATACAGAGCTGGGAAAAGCAGACATACTGACATGGTAGCTCTGTGACTTGCACTTTTAAAGACTGTCCCAGAAAGTTCTTTTGCAGGTCCTCCAAGCCTATTTTGAGGATGCTTTCTTAGGAGGAGGACCATGAATGCAAGAAAGTGCTATGCAGACAGAAAGTAGAAGTGATAATAGATGGAGTTAATCAAACAGGACAGGGTCACAGCTGACCCATGAGCCAGTTCTTCTTCTCAATGTCCAAACCAAAATCGGATAACAACTAATTTGCAAACTCTATCACTTCAGTGAGCTCTGACCTGTGATTGATAAGTCATAGTTTCTGTGGACAAGCATCCCCAGAAGTAGATTTATGTGTCTGGGAAAGGAAGCCCCCTTTGCAGATTCAAGTATGAGATGGCCATATTGAAACCATAATTATTGCTTCTCTGCAGACTGCATCCACTTTCAGGTGAGCCCTTGGATTAAGAAATAAACCTGTGTAATTCATAGAAAATCCGAAGCAATGAAAGAAACTTTAACGTGCATTTAAATTAAAAACACGTTAACTGTGAGCAGGACAGAGCCCTTCTGGGCTGTGGAGAACACAGTGGTAGAGCACATGCTGAGTGTATGTGGCTTTTCAGCATGGAATGGGAACCAGTAATACAAACTCGGGGTTCGGATTTACTCATTCGGTTGACTAATGATATCCAATGAACCTCTATAATGTGACAGGAGCCAAGCAAAACAGAAGCCATCTGGACCCCTGCACAACTCATGGCCAAGGAAGTGACAGACTAACTAACTATCCCCTGGCTTCGTTTCTGCCACACTACAGGCTTTAGG
Source organism: Mus musculus (assembly GCF_000001635.26). Taxonomy (NCBI): domain Eukaryota; kingdom Metazoa; phylum Chordata; class Mammalia; order Rodentia; family Muridae; genus Mus; species Mus musculus. The sequence goes on from NC_000079.6 coordinate 37,114,612, forward strand.
ACTCTTTCACTGGCTTGGCCAATGCTGCTGACTTTATCTGAAAGAGAGTTCCAGGCTATATGGCATACACTCTGCCCATCAAAGCTTGGCCTCTTCTCTTCCTCTCTGTTTCCTCTCTTATTGTTTTGTCCAATCTGTCTATGACATTACATTAGTTATGTTTTTTAAACTGTCATTCCAATATTCACTTACGGCCAGTGATTTCTGGAACACAACTTTTCAAACAGCGACCAAACAAAACTCAAGTTTGTTGTTGCTGTTGTTGCAGTTTGGTTTTGAGTGAAAACAAGCAAACATACAGACATGGACTTCATTGTGCTAAACTTTGGCCATTATGCAGGGGTATTCTGAAGGATCTGCCTTTTGTAGTTGCTAGTGGGAGGGGAGGCTTAGGAGGTGTGGCATAGTAGGAGGTGGTGTACCACAAAAGGTTGGCTTTGACACTTTAAACACTCCAGTCAGTACAAGTTTGCTCTCTCCGTGTAATGTTTGTGGTTCAAAATGAGGGCCCTCAGCTTCCTGCCCCTGTCAACCATGCTTTCCCTACGCCATCGTGGACTCCCGCCCTTTGTTTAAGAAGAAACACTCTCTCTCTTCCCTAAGCTCTGTTCTGTCATGGTCTTTATCTTAGCAATAGGAAAGTAATTAATACACCAGGGCACATTCTCTGTGTTCTCACTGATTAACTTCAGCAAGTCAGTCATTCTTAAATTAAAGATTAAATTTTAAACAATACATGGAGTTTGTTCAATGATAAACGAGTAGCCTCTTTTGTGCCCTGTGCAGTAAGAGAAAGCCCATTGCTTCAGACACTGTTCTGTTGGTATTTGACATATTCTAATCAACAATGACTTCCTATCTCTAAACTTGGTGATGGACCCACCCTATTTGAATACAAACTCTCTCAATCTCCTAGAAGCCAAGGGAGTTGATTGACCTTCCCATGACACATTACTCCTGGGCCCTAGAATTAATGAATATGCAAATGAAGTGACCTTACAAAAACATACACTCTCCATACTTATATTCCATCAACTGAATTCTATGACAATTTTGCTTTTCAGAAAAGAAACTGGGAGGAAGAAACTTCCATACGTAAAATTGCTTTTAATTATAATCATCAAGAATCAAATGTTTCAAGGTTCAGTATTAAGAAGATTCCAAATTCCCATATTAACCCAGTAGATGTGAAGTGTTTTAAGATTCTTGGAAACCACTCTCAGGATTTATTCATGTTATACCTTTATTCAGCCAAATGTAGGTGAGATGAGCAGAGTTTTGAAAAACAAATTTCAAGAGTCTGGTTTAAAAAAAAATCTGCTGGCTCTGGGGCAGCCAGAAAACTAAGTTTATAGCTTTCTTCAGGGTAGATGTAATGAGGCACGTGGAAATGTTGGGCAGACTTCCCTGCTTAAAATGACCAACAAGAGTCACATTATTCCTGCATCTTCCCTCTCAAGAAGACTGCAAACCCAACAACATGAGTTTGTGCTCCGTGGTTTACAGCAGCTCCTGGCTCATGACCTCAAGCTTAATAAGGTCTCCTAGCCACAGCAGCTTTCCATCTTGCTCAGTTACTTCTCAACCAGAGTATCAGGAAGACTGCTCTCGTCCCTCCCACTCCAAAGTTTTATGAGCCATTATCCTTCATGACTTCAAGGTGAGATCGCAGCACAGTAAAGCTTGTTCCTTTCCCACTGTTTCCTCACATAACAGGCAAATTCATTTCCCACATTAAACAGGAATCACAGGTGGAAATGCCACCCACACAGCGATTTCACTGCAGGGCCCACCCAGAAAAAAAACGAGAGGAATGCATCCATAGGACACACTTTATGAGGGATTAACAAGTTTAAATAAAAGCAAGCCACAAATGTATTTTTCTCCCTCACTTTCTTTCATTTCCTTTCCCTCTCATCTTCCCAGCCTTTCTTCTTTCTTCCTTCAATCTCTCCCCTATACCTTTCACCTTTCTTCTTTCCCTCCCTCTGCCTTCTCCCACTCTTCTCTCCTGTCTTCCCATTTTCCAAATTCACTTGGCTGCAAAACCTTAGTCATAAAATGCTGCTCAACAGTCCACATAACCAACGACTCTCTGCAGAACCGCTAGGGAAACATCCTAAAGTCCACTGAGTAGAGATGAATAGCTACTGTGCCTTTGTTTCAATGGAATGTCCTCTGTGTTCTTGCCTTTATTTCTTCATAGAATATTCCAGAGGACAGCCCATCCATTCCAGGCCCAACTCAGCCACTTAAACATAGAAGGGTCTTTTTACCTCTATAGTGGTAGTTTGGGGTTCTTTGATGTGTGTGAATTCTAATTCAACTCTCTGCATACATAATTTAAGCCACACGTGAAGGTTGATGCTGAAATCCTAATTCCCACTACCCCCAAATGTGACCTTATTTAAAGAAATGACCTTTAAAGAGAGGCACTAAGATGAAGCTCTAATTCAGCCTGATTTGTCTCAGAGAGTTGTGAGGGATACATATGCTAAGAGAAAAGATCACATGGCCACAGAGGGAGCTTGTCCACCTGAAAGCAAATGGGATTGGACACAGGAGTAGCCAACCATGTTCTTGCCTTCATCTTGGCCTTCAATTTCCAGAACCATGAAGAATACATGTATATCAAGTCTTGTAGTTGGTGGCACTTGTATGGCAGCCCAAGCTCAGGAATCAAATGTCATGGAGCAGAAAAGGAATTTGCTAAAAAGTGTCATATACCAGAAGGAATTTCATTTTTCTGGTATGTCAAGAATGCCAGAAACACATATTGATGTTTCTTTAAGGCTTTTGAGGAAGCTAGAGTCAAATTTCTACATTATGTGTTTTTCTTTGGTTTTAGGAAGGATTAATCAACCATAATAATAACAACAAACAAAACTTGGTATGTAGTATGATGGTTTGTATATGGAGGCTTGTTCTGAGAAGTGTGTCACTAGACATTTTCATCATTGTACAAACATCACAGTAAATGTATACAAACATTGGCAGATGGGTTAAGCATTCCTTGTGCTCTCTCTCTCTCTTTCATGTCTGTCTATGTATGTGTGTTTGTATGTGATGCTTTGCATGTGTGTGAACATATTACCAATATACATAAGCATGAGTACACATGTAGGTCAGGGTAGGAAGTCAGATGTCCTCCTCTATCACCTTCTACCTTATTCCCAGGCCTGAAACTCATAACAAACCTCCTGTTTCAGTCTTTCAAATGCAGAGATTCCAGGAGTGAGCCATCACACATAATCTCCAAGTGACCTTTTCATCTAATCAAGAACCAGCATAAGTGTGAGATGGATATTGCATGTTATGCCACTTTATAGCAAATTACTGCTATGATGCTATCACATGATAAGAATTTTCAACTCCATTATTATCTCATGATATCACCATATGTGCAGTTTAACTGACATTGACAATGGCATTATTCTGTCATCACCAGATACACCGAGAAATGAGTAAATCAAGATAACTGACACATTTCTCATCTCACAAATTATCTTCGTGGGCTAAGAACATTTTAGATCTCGACGGCCCCTGTAGTTTCAAGGTAAGTACCATGTCTACTCCATTGAGAAATAATGGGAAAGAGTGAAAAGCAGAGAAGGAAGACTACATCTGCAGCCCACTTAGAGGCCCTTCTTAAACTCCACCTAACAGCTTCCAGAGTCATCTCACTGGCCAGCTGTACTTCAGTGACCCACAGCTTGGAGAGAGACTTAGAAAGGCATTCTTTCTACACACTTTGATCATGACCCTCTAACAACTAAGCAGGAGAAGAGGAGAGTATATACTTGAAGATGCGGAACCAGCAGAGAGCAAAGGGAGGACCACTTATCTGGGATGGCTTTCCTAGTCATAGAGGATGAAGGATGTGAACTGGATCTAGAAGCAAGCCTCAGGAAAGAACAACCAACACAGATTGTCCGAACAGAGACCATCAATCATATAAGAACCACCAAAGCTGGGTCTTAGGGTATATGGACATGTGGGTGAAAGCATTAGATGACCAGTTGGAACCTGCATTTTGGCATATGGGGGCCAAATGACCAACTTATTTGTTAGACTGCCATGGTAAACACATGACTGGAGAGCATAAGTACCATTTATTTTGTTGCAGTTCTGAAGTCTGGAAGTTCAAGGATGCAGAGCAAGCTTCTCCCGAGATTGCTTGCCCTTTCTTGCACATGGCTTTTTCTAGTTGTATCTTCATGCAGTCTTCCCTCTGTGCATCCCTTACGTTTCTCTGTGTGTTCACATCTCAAAAGGACATCAGTCAGATTAGATTAAGGGCCACCTTATCCAACCCACCATAGCTTAAGTATCACTATGCAGGCCTCGTCTCAAACCTGGTCAGGAACTGATTGCTACTGTGGGCTAGATCTTCAGCATGGCAATTTGAAGGTCAGGTAAAGCAGAGACAAAAATCAGCCTGTACAGGGAGACCTTTTAAATTCCAGGCTAGGGGGTTTGTTTCCATCTGTATGCAACTAGTAGACGTGGTGGTTTCTGAAGACAACCTTAGCAGGTGTCTTTGTGTCCACTGTCCTTGTGTGGAGGTGGCTCTTGATGACTCTTATTTGTGTGGGGGATAAGGGAGATGATGCTGGAATTGGAACAATAGTAGCATACAAACTACACATGAAGTAAGCAGTACATCCAAGAGATACTGTAGGGTACAATAACCCCAGGGTTTGGTAATGAATTTGATGTCAAAGTGAGGATGAGGAGTCCCACCTTTTAATTTCTGGCATGGGTGAATGTCTGTGTACCTTAGAATCACTGATTTCTTTCCTTCTGTTCAAGCTTAAGTGGGATGCATGTAATGAGCATGCATTAGAAAAATTCTAGGATAGACAACCTTAGATTTGGTGCAAAATTAATTTGCCTAGGAAAAGATCATTGTATTCCCAATCTTTACACTGCCTATATAGCAGCCTCATTTTACTTAAATTAAAATTAATCACAATAAAATTTACTCTCTTGGTTGTGTTGACTCCATTTCTAGTATCCGTTGAACACACGTGGCTAGCTGCTACCACATTGAACAAGGAAAGAACATGTCCACCTTCACATAAACATCCGAGACATCCTTAGCACATCTGTCCCACTTAGGACCTTAACTGTGACCTCTCACTACTTCAGGCCATGAGGCCTTCCTACCAATATCTGGATGGCCCTAGTAACAGCAGATTGTTAGTTTTAGGATGTTGAATTTGTATTGTTGATGTAATTGTGACCATGATGGTCTATAATATACATGTTGAGTTTTTGACTGACTGAGTTACGACTCCACAGACACTCCAAAGACATCACAAACTTGTCTGGTTAGTGGCCATGATGGAATTTCTAAGCCTTATACTGCTCATCTCACTGCTTTCATGATGTTGACATCAGGCCAGACATTTATTTTTGTTTCTTCAGGACATGCCTAGAGAGGGTGTGTTTTCTCAATTTCAATGACCTGTTACATACAAGACAGACCATGAGACTTCTATGTGAGATCTGGGGCTCTGGTGCCCACTGTTCAGCTCTGTCACCTTTCATTTCTGTCCCTTATTTTCTAGTTTATAAAATAATGACAAAACCAAATTAGGCCTCACATATTTATAAAAATTAAATAAACTAAAAGATGTATCGTTCTTAACAAAATAGTCCAGCATGTTGTTTTAATAGTCAACATATTTTCTTTTGTTGTTGAAGGAGTGATATCTAAAGCCCAATTCTTTTGTGGCCAAACATCGTATACAGGAAGTCAGGAGCTGTGGTTAGTGATTCTGGGTTGTTTCTTGCCAGAACAGCCATTTCAACAGTTCCTGCTGCTTGGTGAAATTTCCTGTTCTCTGTTCCCCTGCTTTTTCTCTTTGGATTAAAAACTATGAGTAAGCTGAATAGCAGCCAGCAAGCAAACTCTGAAAATGCTTGCTCTTATTTTTCAAAAGAACAGACCCCTTGTAGCACACCCACTCAGAATGAAGGTAATTGATCAAGGTAGCCTTACCCACTCCATCTCTCCCATTTCCCCTTCGAACAGGTTTATTGTAATGAGAATAAAATCAAGGATGAGAAATAACACCATTTTTATGGTCTGGAAGCACTTGGAATTTACAGACATTCATAGAATGGGAAGCACATAAAGAATTAGATTCTCTCCTAAGCCCATGCCCATCCACTGAAGGAAGCCTAGCCTAATGAAGTATGTTTACATAGAGAAGGCTGTGTATTAGGGTTGCCTTCATTCTTCTGACTGTTCCCTGCTTTTCCTCCTCTGACCTGGCTTCTGCTCCTTCATTGTGATGAAATGGCTCCTTAGACATGCTAGAAACCTCAAGTCTTGACCTCCACTTTCTTTTGGCATTGCCAATCACCTCATGCTTACTTGAAACTTCTCCTGGTAGTCACAGGTTTGTGTTTGCACCTTGACCTTAGAACTCTCTAGATTGGCATGTATGTGAATTCTGTCCTATTAAAAGGAGTTACAGAGACAAAATTTGGAGCTGTGACGAAAGGATGGACCATCTAGTGATTGCCATATGCAGGGATCCATCCCATAATCAGCTTCCAAATGCTGACACCATTGCATACACTAGCAAGATTTTGCTGAAAGGACCCAGATATAGCTCTCTCTTGTGAGACTATGCTGGGGCCTAGCAAACACAGAAGTGGATGATCACAGTCAGCTATTGGATGGGTCACACGGCCCCCAATGGAGGAGCTAGAGAAATTACCCAAGGAGCTAAAGGGAACTGCAACCCTATAGGTAGAACAACAATATGAACTAACCAGTACCCGGGAGCTCTTGTCTTTAGCTGCATATGTATCAAAAGATGGCCTAGTCGGCCATCACTGCAAGGACTTGCAAACTTTATATGCCCCAGTACAGGGAAACGCCAGGGCCAAAAAGGGGGAGTGGGGGGGTAGGGGATTGGGGGGGGTGGGTATGGGGGACCTTTGGGATAGCATTGAAAATGTAAACGAGGAAAATACCTAATAAAAAAAAAAAGAGTCAAAAAAAAAAAAAACTTAATTCTGTCTCAGATAAAGTCCTTGGCAGAATGATATCCACAATCTGGGCAAATGCAAAGCAGAGAATATTGCCTAACGTGATGGATTGCATAATGAAGACAATAAGAAATCATCAGATGAGAACAGTGACCCAGCCGGTTGCACCATCTTCTGTGCCTCCTAGATATCCAGTCGTAGTAGGTTATGAGCATTGGATGATGCCTCTGCCTTTCTGGTAACTTCTCTCTAAAGGGAGTTAGGTGCATTCTTGTGGTTTTGACTTGTGCTTATCTGATGAGTGGTGTGAGCAGATTCCCATAGATGCATTGTGAGAGTCTCAGCATATGCTATGAGAGCAATCCCTTACCAGATACACGGTTCACGACCATTTTCTCTCATTTTGTAGGCTGCCTGTCCTGTGCTGATGGTGGTCACTGTGATGCAGATATTTCCTTTGATGCTGGTCTACTTGATTATTTTTATTGTTGTCTATGCCTCTGCTGCCATATTTGTGCAGTCATTGCCTGGACTAGCACCATATGGATTTTCCTTATGGTTTCTTCTAGGGGCTTTTTAGTTTCTGACCTTTCCTGTAAAAGCTTGTAGTTAATTTTGAGGTGTGTGTGTATGTGTATGTGTATATGTGTGTGTGTGTGTGTGTGTGTACATGTACAATATAAGAGAAAGTCTCCTTGCTTGCTTTTGTATATACATATCAAGTTTTCCCGTACTGCAGGTGAGACTCAAAATTATGCAGCCAATATAGGAAATGGAGTGATGATTCTGCAAATACTATTAAAATGGAACGTCTCATGATCTAACAATCCACCTTTGAGGTGTATTTAAAATAAATTAAATCAGAATCTTAAAAACATTCTACTGCAGTAGAGAAACTTACAGCATCCTGCACAACAGCCAAGGAATGGTAGCCACAGAAATGAAATATAAAGAAAGAAAGAAAGAAAGAAAGAAAGAGAGAGAGAGAGAGAGAGAGAGAGAGAGAGAGAGAGAGAGAGAGAAAGAAAGAAAGAAAGAAAGAAAGAAAGAAAGAAAGAGAGAAAGAAAGAAAGAAAGAGAGAAAGAAAGAAAGTCATACGGGGGCTACGTGGTAGGTCAGCTGATAAATTTCTTGCTTAAGTTTAATCCCCGGGACCCACATTTTACAAAGCACAGGAAGGAAGCACTGGTAACCCCAGTGCTGGGAAGGTAGACCTCTGTCAGTCTGTGGTCAGCCAGCCTGGTCTTCTTGGAGAGTTCCAGGTCAAAGAAGAGATTCTGCCTCAAAAAAAAAAAAAAAAAAAAAAAAAAAAAAAAAAAAAAAAAACCATGTGCTGCCTGAGAAACAACACCTGAGGCTGGCCTCTAGCTTCCACAGGTACATGTACACATGAGATGTGCGTCTGCACACACATTAAAATGCATGCACATCTTTGATCCCAGCACTCCACTACAGAGGCAGGCAGATCTCTGAATTCAAGGCCAGTCTGGTCTTCAGAGTGAGTTCCAGGACAGCAAAACAAAACAAAACAAAACAAAACAAAATGACAACAACAAAAATGATGCATACTCACCAAAAAATAAAATGTGGTATACACATATATTTTTGCAAACACACAATGGAATGCTAATTGGCCTTTAGGAAGTAAGTTATGCAGTGTATGACAGCCTGGATGAGCTTTGAGAGCATCAGGACAAATATCAAAGATTCTTATTTCAGATACCAGAGAAGAGCCAAATTCATAGACTGAAAGACTGGACTGGCCACTTCCAGGACAAGAAGTTATGAATCATTAAATATGAAGTTTAAGTTGAGTATAATGAATAAACTCTTCAGGTTAAATGTTTACATTTTACCTACAGTCAACATCAATGTGTGTGGAGCAACATCACTTTGGTCTTATGTGACTTCCTATGTTTCTTTAGTGATAGATTAATAATCATCTCTTCTTCTGAGAAAGATTGAAGGATTGAGGTACAAGAATGTAAGGTCATTCTTTCTGAAGTGTGATCACTCTCACAATCACTAAGGTATTTTAACCTCACACGTCCCCTGCCCCACACAAACTGTCACTGATAAGAGCTTAGTGTAGGGTCAAGAAATAGTAATTATTCAATGAATACTTATCAAGAAGCAATATCTTTGGAGTCACCTCATTTGGCACAGGGTACATTGCTTAGAATGCATTTGAAATGTATGCAGACATTCCTCAGGTTGAAGTATTATGAGGTGCCATGGAATCTATAAGAGTTATGGCTTATGGGAGGTCCTTGGGTCATTAAACCATATTCTCTGAAGGTGGTTCTTCTGGAAGCCTTTGAGTTCTTCAGGGAAGGTTGTTACAAAGGGCAAGGTTGACCATAAGTTACCTCTGCCTCCCAGCTCCAGATGTGGCTGCTCTAACACATAATCCTGCCAGTACTATTCACTGCCTACCATATGCCAATTGGACCTCACCAGAACTGAACTAGAATTTTCAAACTTCCAGCCTGCAAAATATGCTAGGGCTGGAGATCACTGCAGATCAAAGGGTTTGTGGCTGGGTTAGTGTTTGTGTTTCTCTTTTGATAACCTGGAGAGTACCTTCCTCTATCAGAGACACTAGAATGGAGGTGTGAAGGTTTGTAGGTTTCTTTGGAGGTTTTAGCTCAACCTTTCCACATTCAGTGAGCTGTGTGGGTGTTGTGTTCAGCAATGGAGACTTTCTGTCAGTTTGTGAAGAGCAACCTATGGTCTTGGCAACAGCCTAGGATATTTGGGGAATTACACAGGACCCCTTTGGTCAAAAATTCAACTGGATTCTGGGTACTGGAATCTTCATTTGGTAACAAGGGATGGCTAGTTAGGACTCCCATCACCCCTATTATTTGGAAACTTCATTAGGATTGCTTCCACGTGTTTTAGGAGGTTTCTACTACACTAAAATTTTACATCATCTCTCAAATACTCCTCAATTCTAGCCGTCTCTTCTCAAATTCCCTCCTTCATTCCCATATCTTCTCCCTCTCCCTATTTCTGCTTAACTGTGCCAGTCCACTCATAAAATTTATTTTATTTTTCCCTCCTAAGAAGATCTATACATTTCCTCTAGTCTCTTCTTCTATACCTAACCTCTTTGAGTTTATGGGTTGTAGCTTGGTTATCATTTAGTTAAATGGCTAATATCTGCATATGAGCAAATATATACCATCTTTCTCTTTCTGTAACTGACTGATCTCACTTTGGGTCATCCACTTGCCTTTGATTTTCAGGATGTCATTTTTTTAAAAGAAAACAGCTGAGCAATACTCTACTGTATAAATGTACCACATTTTCTTTATCCACTCTTCTAGAACATCTAGATTGTTTCCAATTTCTAGCTATTATATAAAGGACAGCAGCAGACATGGTTGAGCAAGTGTCCTTGTGGTAGGATGAAGTATTCTTTGGGCATATGCCCAAGGGTGATATATAGCTCAATCTTGATGTAGATCAACTTTCATCTTTCTGAGGAACCACCATACTTATTTCCATAGTGGTTGTTTGCGTTTGCAATCCCACCAGCAATGTTATGAATATCTCCCTTGTTCCACATCCTCTCCAGCATGGGCTGTCACTTGTGTTATTGATCTTCACTACCCTGACAGGTATAAGATAGAATCTCAAAGTAGTTTTGATTTGCAATTCCTTGATTGATGAGGATGTTGAATGTTTCTTTGTCCCTCAGCCGTTTGAGTATTATTCTCTATTAGCAATTCTCTGTTTAGACCTGTACCCCATTTTTAAAATTGTAGATTATTTGGTTTCTTGAAATCTAGTTCCTTGAATTCTTTATACATTTGAAATATTAGTGCTCTATCAGATATGAGATTGGTAAAAATCTTTTCCCACTTGCCTTACAGAAGCTTTTCAGTTCTACAAGGTCCTATTTATTAATTGTTGATTTTGTGTGTGTGTGTGTGTGTGTGTGTGTGTGTGTGTGTGTGTGTGTGTGCGTGCCTGTGCTAACAGTGTTCTGTTTAGGAATTCATCTGCACCAATTAGTTCAAGGCTGTTCCCCACTTTCTCTTCTATCAGGTTCAGTGTAACTAGTTGTATGTTGAATCTTTGATGCACTTGGAGTTGAGTTTTGTACATAGTGATAAGTATGAATTTTTTGGCTGCCTTCTACATGCAGACATCCAGTTTGACCAGTACCATTTGTTGGAGATGCTTTTTTTTCCAGTGTGTATTTATGTTTTGTTTTTATCAGTAATCAGGTTCCATAGGTGTGTGTATTTATGTCTGGGTCTTTCATTTGATTTCATTGATTAACAAGCCTGTTTTTATGCCAATACCATTCTGTTTTTTATTATTATAGTTTTGCAGCTCTTTTATTCTTCAGAATTGTTTCAGCTATCTTGTTACAATTATTTTGGCTTACTTGCTTTTTATTATTTTGTTTGTTTGTTTGTTTGTTGTGTGTGTATGGTTTCCATATGAAGCTGAGAGTTGCCCTTTCAAGACTTGTAAAGAATTGTGCTGGAATTTTGATAGAGATTATAGTGAATCTATAGATTGCTTTTGGTAGGATGGCCATTTTTACTGTTAATCCTACTGATCTATGAGCCTTGGGAGATCTTTCCATCTTCTGATATCTTCTTCAATGTTTTCATCATATAAATCTTTCACTTGCTTGGTTATAGTTACCCTAATATATTTTATATTATTTAAGGTCATTGTGAAAGGTGTTGCTTCCATGGTTTCTTTCTCAGTCCATTTGTCACTGATGCATAGAAGGGCTACTGAAGTTTGTGAGTGAATTTTGCATCAGCTACTTTGTTGAAAGATTTTTTTTTTTTTTTAATCAGCAGTGGAAATTTCCTGGTGGAATTTTTCGGGTTACTTATAAATACTATAATATTATATACCAATAAAGATACTTTGAATACTTCCTTTCAAATTTTTTCCATGGTCTCCTTTACTTGTCTTATTGCTCTAGCTAAGACTTCAAGTACTATATTGAATAGGTATGGAGAGAATGGATAACCTTGTAAGAACTAGAAAATAGATAGCCCGGAGGCCTAAGATAAAACCAAATAGTACTGATCTTAAAAGAAAACAAGAAGTAGCAATAACATAATTCTTGATGTTATTCTGCTACACTCATAGATCAGTGTGAAGTGGAAATTCAAGGGTATTTTGCAAAGTCAGTTGTGTTGGATGGTGTTTTTTCTAAGGCAAACACATGAAGGAAAGTTTTCCTAAAGTGGACACAAGTGAAAGACTAAGGCAGACTCATGAAGAAATGTTTCACTGAAGCAAGCACGGAAGAGAGGATGTTCACACAAAAGGACACATGATTAAGGATTCTTTGCTAACAACATGCATGTATTGGTCTGCCTTACTTGTGTAGTTGAGCTGCATTTGTTGGGACTCAGGCTGATTGCATGCTAAGGCAAGACACATGCTGAGGCAAGGCATGTGGAGGACATGTGATGTTTGGAGAGTATAAATAGGACTCTATGGACAATGATGGGTACAGCTAGTGGTAGAACACTTGTGGTTCTCCTGTATTCACTGATCTTTGCTTTCCTGAGAGAGACACAGCCAAGAACTTCTCCTGGTGTTTCAATTGGTCCCTCCTGTTGACTCAAGCCACATCTGTGGCCTGGCTTTCTCTGCTAGGTTGCTCACTGCTGTTGATTTATCTTTGCTATCACGACTCTACCAAACTGGGCTACTGATATATCCATGAAGTGTTTGCGAGTGGATCAAGCTACTGCTGTCTGCTGACCTGTAAACTGAACTGCCAATCTTGAGACAACACAGACGGAGTTGCTCCAAAGCACCTTTCTAAACAGGTCCACTTCCCCCATATCCTTTCTTTTCCACTTCCTCTGGTGGATGGTGGGCTACAAGGGAAGTTAAAATGTTTAAGAACATCATTAAAAATAAAGATTAAAAAAATTAGTTACATCAATGCCCTTTTCAGCCAACATCAGAGAAGCTCCCTCTTGCAGCAGATGAGAACAAAGACAGGGACTCATAGCCAGACATGACACAGAGAGTGAGACACCTTGGAGCACATAGCTCTAGATAGGATGCTGCCATCAAATCCCTTCCCTTGGAACTCTGGAAACCCAATAGAAAAGGAGGCAGAAAAGGTGTTATGACAAGAGAGGATGGTGTATACTAGGAGAACAAGTCCCTCTAAATCAACTGAACAAAGCTTATATGAACTCACAGAGACTGAAGCAGCAAGCACAGGGCCTGCACGGGTCTGCACCAGGTCCCCTGTGTATACATTGCAGCTTTCAGTTAGTATTTTTATGGGATTCCTGAGAGTATGAACAAGAGGGTCTCTGATTCTTGTGCCTTCTCTTGGGCTCCTTTCCTTCTGTTAGTTTGCCTTGCCCAACTTTTAATGTGATGGTTTCTATTTTATCTTATTATGCTTTATTTTGTTATGTTTTGTTGTTATCTTTTAGATACCTGCTGTTTTCTAATGAGAAGCAAAAAGGGAGTGGAACTAGATGGGGGTAGGAGGGAGGTGGGGAGGAACTGGGGGGAACAGAGGAAGAGAAAATTGTATTCAGAATACATAGTCTGAAAAAATTATTTTCAATAAAAGGGAATTTTTATACAATATATTTTAATTATATTTACCCCTAAATCTTCCTATATATTCACTCCTTTCTATTCACCCAATCTCATTTTCTTAGACAAAATTATTTACTTGCAATGTACATATACCATTAATGTTTGTTTCTGCAGATATTCAAACCTATCTCAGTTTCTTTTGAACAACAACAAAAAAAAATCCCAAGTTGTTATTTTTCTTTCTTGGTGTCTGGCCACCATACTGGTGCCCCTTCTCCATAGCAACATGTCTCTTGTAGGAGGATAATATTCTCCTATCTAGGTGATTAATGCTTGTGTCTTGCCTTTCTGATCAAGTCCATTTCCATGGAAACAGAAAAATATACTCCTTTCTCCTAATCTCCTACTGCAGGACATGTGGGTCAGGGAAGGAATCCAATTTCATATTTTCTTGATATTATTAAACAGCCAAGCTATGGTATATTACCAAAGGTATATGAATCTTTCAATATTTTCTCTAAAATAGTTTTGTTCATAGATGTAGACCACATCTTGAACTTGTAACATCACCACTGAACCGACTCTGTAACAAAGTCATACTGAGTGATGTACTAGTATGTTTGCTGATATAAAATTCCATAATTAACAACAACTTGGGACATAAGGGTTTCTTTAGCTTACACGTCCATATCCTAGACCATGATGGGAGAAAGTCAGGACAGGAACTCAAGCAGGAGTCTAGAGGCAGGAACTTAAGCAGATGCCATAGAAGACCCTTTCTCATTGGATTATTTCCCATGACATTTCAGCCCCCTTTCTTATATCACCCAGGGTCATCTGCCAAAGGTAGCACCAATCCCCTTGAACTAGGCTCTCATACTCTCATACATCAATTGTTAATTTAAACAAACAAACAAACAAACAGACAAACAAACATGCCCTACAGACTTTCATACCGGCAATCTGATGGAGTTATTATCTCAATTGAGGCTCCTCATCTCAAGGACCAGCTTAGGTCGAGTTAAGAATCTTAACCAGCACAGTATGTGTGTGAACAGTGCACGAGAGGAGGGATGATTGAGGCAGCAAGTGGTGCAAGTCCCACTGCCCAACAGTTTCACTAGTTCTGCGTGTCAGAAACAGGCTTTAAACTCTTTGACAAACAGCATTTCATTCTCTATTATAAGGAGAAGCAGAGGAGGAGGAAAAAGGGGGAAAGAAGGGAGAGGAGAAATTTTAACTGAAGTGAGTCAAGTAGGAGAAGGAAGAGGAGGAAGAAGAAGAAGAAGAAGAAGAAGAATAGGAAGGACTGATTATGAAACAATGCAAATCCTAATATATGTGTGTATTTCTTTGGAGTTTACAAGGTACACTTTTTAATTTATTTTTATTGGTTATTTTATTTGTTTACATTTCAAATGTTGTCTCCTTTCCTAGTTTCCCCGACAAAAACTCCCTATCCCATCCCTTCTTCCCCCTACTTCTATGAGGGTGCTCCCCCACCTAACAACCCACACACTTCTGCCTCACTGCTCTAGCATCCCCCTGTACTGGGGCATCGAGCCTCTCCTGGGCCAAGGACCTCCCCTCCCATTGAGGCCAGATATGGCAATCCTCTGCAACAAGTACATTTTATTTAACAACTACATAGCATTTTCAAAGATGACATGGAAGTTAAACAAGATTCAGCTTTCTGTTAACTTCACAATAGTCCTGAGACAGATAGAGAACAGGTGTTTTAACTACGCCATATTTGAGCTTGAGCATGCCCAAACTTGTTCAAAATGCCTAAATATTGCTTGTCTAATAGCACACAAATGATCAGTAGTGGTACAGGGACCTCAATCCAAAGAGGGGTTCTTTATATCAAGCTGCTCCCTTTATGTTTTATTTTGATCAGATAATATTCCAGTAGTGAACCAAAATAAAATTCTAAAATGTGCATATTGAACAAGGAGATTTGTGCATATCAAATAGCTCATTTACTATGAAATTTGCTTTTCTGGTGTAATTTACTGCCCAGAATCTGAAAAGAGAGAGTTTGATAATATTTATAAACCACATCCAGACAATCAAGAATTAACTACATTAATCTCCAGAATCTAATAAATATTACATTAAGCTTTCCAAATGGGATTGCTAGCCTTTGGGCTATTGCATTAGCTGGACAAACCAATTCCCATACTGCTGTTTAGATGAAAGTAATAAGCCCTATTCAAACTAAAACACTACATGGTGCTGAGATATGCTATCAAGCTATCAGTAGAGCAAATACTGACCCCATCCCAGAGTAAGAAACTAAATTCCTAAGCCACCAGTAAATCTATGCAAAACTGCATTAAGTTGGAAAATATTGGACTTGAAAATCAAAATATCCATAGCTAAATGCCAAATCATTCCAAAATCCTATTCAGTTTAGCTCCTGGACCTGACCAGGGTCTCAACAGGGAAATAGGCACCTGCTTGAAGGCCAGTAAATATTGGTCCCTGATGCAGCTCAGTTCACTGAAGCCAACTGACTTGGCCTTGTCATTAGGAATCTTAAATGGAAAAAAATAAGACCGTATTGAATGGGTCCGTTTTGCAAAGAACAGCTGCAAAGCAATTTCACGTTTCGCTGTGTTGCAATCCTAAGTAACCGCCAGAGCCGTTCTATTTCTGTAAAGTCACACACCCACAGAGAGTTCACAGGCAAGCTAGCTGGAGGAAAGGCTGCTTCTCCCTCTTGTACCGGAACCCTTGAGTGGCAGGTGTTTGAACGGCTACCAACGAAAGCTAACAAACCTGTCCACCAGGAAATCTAAGGGAAGCTAATCAATCTATCGGTACAACTATTGTAGTTTCTTTCACTTCTGCCAGAATTTCAAATGTTTGCTGATGATGTTGGGGAAATTAGGAGCGGGGCAGGGGGCAGAGGGGGAGAATCATGTAGAATTAGATCTAAAGAGGAGGTTAGTGGGGAACTAATGGATGGGCCTGCAAAGTCCTTCTGATCATGCCCCCTTTTCCACTTCAAAGAGACTTTTTGTTGCCACCACACCAGTGAAACTGTCTTTGGCCAAGATAATGCACTTGAAAAGTTAAGTTTCTCTATTAGGGGTGGCTGGTATGGCTGGGAAGACAGGTCAGTCACTCGAGTGTTGGGTACATAAACTTACATTCCTGAGTTTGATTCCCAGGACCCATGTTAAAAGCTAAGCATGCAGTACACACTTAAAATCCCAGAGCTGGTGCCTGGCAACCCCTATCCCAGTGATTCTTAACCTGTGGGTTGTGACCCATTCACAGGGGGTTGCCTATGATCATCTTCATAACAGATATTTACATTATGATTCATAACAGTAGCAGAACTACAGTTGTGAAGTAGCAGCAAGAATAATTTAATGGTTGGGAGTCACCACCACTTGAGGAACTGTATTAAGGGTTCCAGCATTAGGAAAGCTGAAAACCACTGCTCTATAATGATGTATGTGATGGCTATGGCCCATAGGATTGAACCTGTCAGAGTGGAACTTCCCTATCACATGAAGCAATGACTAGCAAGCTCTTTTATTCTGTCAATCAATAGACTCGTTCACTCAATAAATATTTGTTTAGTTATCTGCAGTGAGATGGTGACTAGGCATTGATTAAGGCAGACATGATCCCTGCTTGAGTTGGGTGTGTCTTACAGTAAGGCAAGGTTTAAAAATGAAAAGGAAGCACAAACAGGGCTTAGTGCTAACAACAACAGTGGCCAGTGCTTCCCAGAGGCTCTCCATCTTGCACTGCATACATATCAGGGAATGCCTCCTGAAGGAGAGGATATTGAATACCATGAAGGACTTGCTACCTCTGTCCATCTCCACAGTGACAACAGTCTCAAAGGTCTCCCATTCTGATTCATATGTTGGTCACATTTTCCAACTCTCTTGAGCAATCCTCATTTGTATACACTGGCATACAATCTCAATATGATAAGCCCTCACTTGTTCTTCACCTCACTTCTAGATTCTAGTCCACTCTTATTGCATCCTCCATATGAATATTTTTATGCTTTTTACTCCATCTCTTCTCCTGTTATTTCTTCCCCCTATTTCAAATAAACTTTGGTTCTCACTACTAAAAATAAAACAACCCTTGCCAAGATGCCCACTGATTATCTCCTGGTCAAATCCTGTGGCAATTTCATTTACAAGGCAATGTCATTGCTGTTTGAAATTGTTCACTCTATTTGCTTATACCAAGGGGTTTCTTCTAGAACTCACAGAAATGAACCTGTCCATCTAAGGGTCAGAGGGAAATTCTGTTTCATAGGTTGGTCACATTTTCCATCTCTACTGAGAACCCCCCCCCTTTATATACATGTGTATACAATCTTTCTCCATATGTTAAACCCTCCCTTCTTCTTCACCACCTGAGATCAGTCCTCAAGCAAGGAGAGACAGGAGACAGTGCCTCACAGACTTGGTTTTTCCTTCCCTTCTGCTGAGGCAACTCTGAAGGTTCTTCAGAGACTCCAAGATGTCCCATGCAATCCCCTTGGAAACCATTCCATGAACACACCCTTGATGCATGTTCCATCTCTTTCTCTCTCACACTTCTTTGGCAATTTGCTCAACCCCTTAGAACCATCTTTCAAATAAGTTCTTGCAATCAGTGCCTTGTCTGGATATGTTGGCAGGTAGTAGAGGACAACACGTTAGTTGGTGGCAAAAATGGATGCAATTATCCTCTTACTTCATTGCCTTTGCCAACTTGACTTTGTAACTTCTCAGGTCAAAAAGGGAGACTATTTCTCCAACTCACTGATTTTAGTATGACCTTGTGAGTTGCTTTACTTTTGGAAATGCAATTTAAAAAGGTATTACAAGTTCTGAGCCAAGACCTAAATGATAACTCCATACTTCTGCCCACTCTCATGGGTCTTAGCCTCTGCTATGAGGGCTATGCTGTAAGCAAAATAATGAACAAACATGTGGGCTGGAGTAAGTCATTTCAGTCTATTGAGGTGGAAAGCTTAGCTGAGATCAGCAGAACTAACATCCAAATGACTGATTGCTGAACAAGTCCTAGCCAACATGGGTAGTGAGAAGGAACACCCAAGTAAAGTTCAGTACAGGTTGATGTTAAAATCCAGTAAGTTCTGATATGGTTGGTAACACAGCAAAAGCTAATTGTTATAGTTATCTAAAAATCAGGTGATAGCATAGACCAAAGAAAAAGATCTTTAGGATGAAATTCTAGAACTGACTAATCAGACCCCAGCAAGATACCATTTCTATATCTACATGAATACATTTCTAACTAGAATGCTGACCTCAGGTGAGCTGTGGGAGAGGTCTAGGTAAAAAGGGCTACATTCACTTCTAACATAGCTCCAGCACAAGGAACTTTCAGGCAATGATTATGGATGGTAGTAGTGGTAGAATCACGTGGCTATTATTAATGATCAGAGAAGCATTGAAAAATAAAATGTTAGCTATCAAACCTGAGATCTGCTGTGAAGCCTACAAAGTGTATTGAATAATGGGACATAATATTTTATTCCCCATGATAGATTTACAAGGTACCTACAATAAATTTGGGGCCATGGAATAGAAGAGGTAAGTCCTAATATGGGAATATTGGGCAGATATACTTCGAGACTCTTTCCTCCCAACTTTCCTTGAATATGCACAAGTGACTGCTTTCCTCTTGCTGGGGTGAGCAGCCTCTGATGATAAAGGGGCCATACAAATGGTCCATCTGAGGTCTACGCCTTTGGAGATAGTATCAAGATCTGCTCCTGCCTCTTCTCATTGTCTGCAGACCAATAGCTAAGATTAACTGTCTTCACAGCATAAGAGGGAAGCAAAGCCCTTCTCTAGGAAGAAAGGCATTATCCATACCAAGGCATTATCCATACCATTCCAGAAAATATTTAATAGCAGGAGCCAGAACATTTGCCTGGGAATGTCTATTGTCAATACTGAACCAGGACTCTTGATTTCAGGTTGTTCCCCTCAATGCAACAATGAGAAAATCAGTAGCTATCATCATAGTTCTTCCCCTAGAGGCTCGTGACTGTTCATCAGAGTAAATATAATCTAAGGAGAAGGAATTTCCTGATTATTTTTAACAGTTACTGCATATGGCTCTGAACTGACATGGAGGCCATAAAACCCCAAACGCCATCACAGTCTTTGTAAAACTGACATTTACAGGTGTTACCTATTGATAAATAGAGTCCAGCTTAAAACATCTCTTACTGAACTCTGTGGTTCCACTATATGCTCACTTCCTTGATTTTGATGTGCATAACTGGGACAGATGCATATAATATCTGGAAGACAACTTCATATTGGTCTCCTGAGGGAATAAAAACCATAACATGGCACACAAGACCAAGGGCAAGTCCTTGAAGCTATCCCACCCTTAACAAAGATAGATCAGAAGTGATACTGCATCCAAAAGAGAATATCTGAAATTAGAGCCACCCTCAAGGACTTAAAACATGCAGAGGTGGTGGATCTTATTATATCTCCATTTAATTCAACCATATGGCTTTTGTAAAAATAAGACAGATCATGGTTGCTGATAGGAGTTCACAAACTGAACCGTGGGATAGACCCAATTACAGTTGATATTATACTTCTGCTGGATTTAGAATGACGCCACCATAGTGTCTTGCTCTTGGGATGTGAATACTGATTGGCAAATGCATTCTTTTTCTGTGATTATCTGGAAAGGATCAAAGGCAGTTCATAATAACCAGATACACATAGCTTTGCACATTTCCTGTCTCAGCCTTTCCTTGTTGTCATTGTCGTAATATAGTCAAAATAAACTTTGATCATTTCAGCATCCTATATAAACTCATGACAGTTTGCTATATTGATAATATTGCATTAATCAGAGCTACAGAATAGGGAATGGTAGGTATTTTTAATGGGCTGGGGAGACACATACATACCAGAAAGTTAAAAAAAGAAGAAAAAACTACCAAAATGGTAAGTTTCTAGAACTGTGAAGTCTAGAGCACGCCAGGACACCCCCTCTGAGGTAAAAGGCAAGCTATTGCACTTTGCACATCCCACCTCCAAGAAAGAGGTGCAATGTCTGAGATACATCCTTGGAATCTGAAGACACTTTACATCATGCTTTGGAAAACCCATTCTGGTCCATTTATTGAATGATTCAGTCTGCTGCATGTTTTGAGTAAGCCCAGAGAAAGAAATAGCTTTGCAGTGTGAGCATCTCACTACTTGAGCCAAATGATCTAGCAGAAGCAATTGTGCTAGAACCATGGGTACATACCAGGAATAGAGGCACTGGGAAGAACCCAAGAGTGTGGGGGCAAAGCAATGCCACCTGCATCAGAGAACCATTTGCTACCCAGAAAGTGGCCCCTCGTTGGCTAGTAGGCATTAATACAGAGTAGTAGAGTGTGTTTCATAGACCATGAAAAGACTATCTGAAAGTAGCAACCTTCATGAACAGGGGATGATCAGAGACAACAAGTGACAAGTTTGTAATTCTTGGCAGCAACTCATCTTTCATAAAAAACTACACATTTGGAATTGAGACCACACAGGTCTGGGAAGTGTGAGTACATCATACAAATAGGTGTTCTGGACACCATTTTCTCATATCTCCATTGTAGCAGTTACAGAGATCATGAGCTTAAACTGTAGGTGGATTATAAGCCCTGGCTTTACTCAAAAGTTCTCAATTCTTATGCTGAAGGGAGGAAACCCTTCCAGAATAGAGCGACATTGTATTCATCACAATTGTACAGAAAAAGTGGCCCAAAATAAAGTCTCTCCAAAACTGATAAACATCCTTGGCCAACATGTATATACTTAAGAGATCAAAGAGAAAGTTTGGGAGAGACACTAGTGGGAGGTCCTGTGGGGACAGACACAGTGTGTTGGGGTATTAGCTTCAATGCTAACAGTTCAGCCAACTCATCCACTCAGAGGCAGCTAAGTAAATGTGACAAAAGGCACATGTCAACATCCATCCACTATGTCCTGCGCCACATCACTTAGAACTTCCAAGTTTTCTGGGGTGTCTTTCTAACAAATAGCTGAGCCACAAGCCTGGTCTGCCTGAGACACTCCATGCAATTAGAATGGAGAGTGTCCACTATAGTGTAAACCACAAAGTACTTTACAGTTGGTATGTGATCATGCAAGCCATAGAGCACTCTACAGTGAGAGTCTGCAGACTGCATTGGTCCAGGAACCTAGAGGTTAGGATGGAATAAGATTTCCCCAAATCATTTCAGTGACTCCCACAGAGAAATTTCTTTTCTATCAGTATAATTTTAAACTAATCTTGATTAGAAATTCTGGGCCCTAGAGGAAGTGACCAGGAGTTCACAGTGAACTTTTTTATTTAACTAAACCTTTTCAACCCAAAGCTACTTATGTCATCTGTTCACTTGGGACTCCTCAAACCAATGATGCAAGAAAATAGAAGAAAGATTCATTATATGGGTGGGCATAACCAGCTTTGATTACCTGTAGAATAGTGGGATGTGGTTAGATAAAGGGAGCAGGGATGAGTATATAAGCAACTCAAGGATGGCCTTTTGTAGTTCGAAAGCTAGTAATAATAGCTTTAGAATAAATAATAGTTAGTAATAATCATCTGAAGAAAGTTACAACAGTCGGGATGCCCAAGGCAGAGTAACTGGTAGCTCAGACCACTACATGATAAGTGCTTAGATGTTCTTTCATAGTGACCTTGCTATGAATAGCAGAAGCACCAGAGAGTAGAAGGGGAAACTAGAGAATGGGTAGTCTGGAAGGGGTAGAACAACCTTGGTATTGATTGTAGTAGCAAAGGGCTGTAGCTTGCCCTGATAATCTTCCTGTTGAGGTTTGGTTTTGTTATAGTTAAATGACAGTATGACTGTTGATACCTTGAAAAAATTAATGGCCACTGTGAACTTATAGTGGAATGGAAATTAATGACAGCAGTGACCTGTTGTGACTTCATCCTTGTTGTCTTGGCACTCATTGTAACTGTACAGACTAAGGTCTGTTTACTTCAAGCACCTGTGACCCTATTCTTGAGCATTCCTCAAACATGAAGTATGTATGGTTGAACTAGCCCAAAGTACCAGGAAATTAATTCCCTTGGGAGTGGTGTCGGGGGACCTTTAACTACTGTCACTCAAGACTGAGTGTATTAACAACCAATCTGAGTGACCCCTCAGTAAGGACAAGGACAGAGAAGATACATAAAATGCCCCAGAAGCCTCTCCATATGGTATAGCTCATCTCAGAGGCTCATCTGATGACTGTTCATGAACGAAGCTCACATTGGCCTCCTCTCATCCCTAACTCCCCTCAGATCCTCTATTCCTTCTGTAATGAGTACTATTGTCTCTTCAAGGGCAAGTGTCTTGAGCAGTTCACAAGTATAGTTGTTTCTTTGATAATAAAAGAGAAGGGTAGCATTATAATACTTTTTAAATAAAGGTTTAAAATGGAAGGAATAACTTGGTGTGATGTAAGACAGGCTTTCAAGGCAACACAGTAACTTCATAGGCCGTGAGCAAAGGTGGACCTTTGTGAGGATTGAGCATCTGCAAGAAGCAATGATGGCGGCTCGGCCCAGGATTTTCGCAGTGCTAAAGAAGTATTTAACATTGCTTGTTAATTTGAGAAAGGAATCATGGTTGATATAATCTTCTTTTAAACAGAGTCTGCAATTTTAATCTGCTAAGTCTGTCTCAGTGTTTCAGTCTTGAGCTAAGAAATTAGCTTTAGCATCTCCCATTGGTATGGTAATGTTGACCTCCTTAGGATCATTTTCCAACTAGTCAGGTTAACATTTTACAGAACGTTAATAAGAAGCTTATGATCCAAAGGTACAGTTTATTGGATTTTTTTGGACACACCATTGTCATCATTGTTACCATGGAGAAAAGTATAGCGTGGTGGTTAATTAAGTCAGAGATGTAAAGGCTGGATTTGAGATTCAAATATATGATCAAATCCTTCAAGTGTGGGGGAATTTTCCATGCCGCAGTTCTCTTGTTTATAGAGTAGATGTAGCAAAATCTACCTCACACGTCTAGCTGTGAAGTTGGAGATAATTAATACAAAAACATAAATATGCATTATTAGACATCCTTTAGATAATTAACATATGAGAATATAATCAACTTTATGTCAACCTATTTGAAACTTGAAAGGAAATAGATGAATTTTGAGAGACACAGAGCCTGGCAGAAGAGTGTTTATCATACACGCATGAGGCCCTGGGCCCAATCTCCAGTGTCAAAAGTGAATTCCTAAACATTTTGCCAACTCAAAACCAACTCCAGAAGAAATAAAAGATGAGAATGTACTGTAGACTCAATCACCTTGCCTCAATATTATAACTCGCCCACACAGATAACTAAGCCACTCTATTACCCTTCACTGCATAGTTTAGAAAAGTACTTTAGAAACAATACTCGAAATCTTTTTTAAACTCCATAGTTAGGAAAAGGGGAGGCATATTTCATAATACCTGTCATGATTCCAACAAAATTTTGATGCCTAAATTCAGAAGCTCTGAGAGAAAAAAAAAATCACAAGCTGGTTTAACCTATAAGCGTAAATACCAAAAAGTAAGTGGAATCATTAACAGATGTAATCTGTCAAGTAAAGAGAGACTGGGCAGTTGCTCTGGTGTCTGCATATGCTAGAATGATACTCAAAGCCAATGTGGAGTCTTCCTATTTTCTGGGTTGTTTTTTTTTTTCCAGCCAACATTTGACTGTGGTATCTTATTTCCATGTGTACCTTCCTGCCATTGAATATAATATCTTTTCATAGACTGGAGCTATAATGGGAGAGCCAGGGTGTTGGACCTTCCCTTGCAGAGATGATGGTTGTCCTCTACTAATTGTGGAATGAGTGGTAACATTAAGATCAGTCTGATCTCAGAGCAGTCAAGAAAAGAAGGTGTGGCTGCTGGTTTACCTGTGGGTTACTCTCATTTGAGGCTGAACTCTTTGAGATCTTACTAAGAATAGAAAGATGGAAAGTTAAAGAGATTCCAGAAAGGGAAGGGAAGCAACAGGAGGGGAGGGAAGTCCCTGGCTCTGGAGTCTGCTCAAAACCTCCCAGCTGAGAACAAGAACTCCAGAACAATTAACAAAATTTACTATGAAGATTTGCTTACACAGAGGCAATGTTTCTTTTCTATGGAGATACTTTAAATAAGACTGTTAAAAGAGTGACCACCATTCTTAAGGCTTAAGTATAACCTTAGAGTATGGACTTACTACTCTCTCAAGTCACAAACCTGCAATTAATGGGAATCTCACAAATAAAGACTATAAATTTTGTTGCCTATGAAAACAAGTTTTAACTCCCTAGACAAGCCTTGTACCTTGATCTTATCAGCCTGTAAAGTTTATTCAGTGTATCTCCCAGAAACCATAGTATCTATCTCATTTATTGAGGAAAACATTAGAGAGCTCCTTAAACACCTTTAAGCAATATGTCTGAATCCATCCAGGTCCTACATGCTGCTGTTGCTGAAATACTGGAACTCTTTGTAGACACCTAAGCCCACATTTAGGCATATGCTCTCCCTTCCCTGAGAGTCAGTCTCCATTTTTCTCTCCCAACCCTTAATGTTGCTAACTATATCCCTTCTAATAAACTCCAATGCTGCTTCATAGTAACTTGTCCTGAAATTCTTTCCTGTTTCACCCATAGAAGCCTCAGAATTCCTCACACTGCTGCATGCGGCAGTAGGAACTTTGTCTGACTCTCACCTACTCCCACTGCCATTGCCTGTGCGTATGAGGGGTGATGTCAGCCTTCCACACTGGGTGGGCTCGACTTCTGTTCTCTTTCCCTGAGATTCTGCTGAAGTCTGCTCTTACAGTATGTCCTGTGGCTCACGGAGTAGCTTCAAAACTTGTCAAGGATTAATACTTTTTGTTTCTTTTCTTTTTGCATAGTAAACTTTTTAATGAATGAGCATATTAAATGGTTAAGTGAAAATGCTACCATATTTCAAAAGAGTAAATTCTAGCACAGTTTAATTAGAAAGAGTAACATTCCATAAAACTGTAAAAACTGATGCTACATACAAACCATGGTTAATACAGTGATATATATTATCATTCATATATATATATATATATATATATATATATATATATATATATATATATGAATCTCCTATTTCATCAAGATTTCTTTACTTGTCCTCAACAAAAACATTTGTTCCAATTGTCTTGCTCACCATTATGGACAGCAGATGATGCCCATTGAAAACATATTTTATATTCAAGTTCCACTATTTAGCTCATTGCTAAAAAGACAGGAACAGTGATAATAATCTCAGCCCACTCTCTTCTCTGCACATTAAGCAAAAATAAATCTAGTACAGTAGCTCACTTCTCTTTTATTTTATATATTTTTAAATATAACTAGGAGCTAAAGAAATGACTCAGACATTAAGATCACTTAACTTCTCTTGCAGAATACCTGGATTTGGTTCTCAGAAGCCACATGGCAGCTCTTATTCTAGGAAATTCGATAACTTCTTTTTCTCTGCATGGGTACCAGCCACACACATAATGCATATTCATACACACAGGCAAACCATTCATACACATAAAATAAAAATAAGTAAATCTTAAATATTTTGCAGTTATAAAAAGAAACCAAAAGGGTACATTATTATTATTTCTTTCACTATGTGGCTTTTGAGAAATGTTCCCTAGAAATAGACTCATAACTGAATCACTATAACATCTCTAACCCAAACCACAGACAATGTTCTGAATTTATCCTTTTCTGTGTATGTGGCATTACTTTTCCTTTACAAAGAGGCCTTCCTTCGCAAGTGTCTAAATGGTACGAGATGAGTCACCAATAACAAACCAAGGTTCCACCCATGTCTAATTTGGCAAACCAATAACTTTACTAGACCTACATATGGGAGCACGGATAAAGGATTACTTGGAGGGGTGAAGAGTTACCCAAGAGCATTTAGACCACCTAAAAGTCACATGCTGCCATGCATGAGAACCTTCTGAAAGTACATTACAGAGTCCCATCTTCTCCTCCTCCCATGATCCCTTGCAACTGGAAGACAGGGATGAGTGATGGGTGACTTCGCAGATGAGGGTCGTGCACCTTCCTTCTGATTCTCCTGTTGAGTGTTAAGGGCTCTATTACCACTGTTCTCCCTGTCACCCAGTCCATTCATTACCATGACTACCACCAGGTCACACCTTCTGCTATGATGCCAGACCTTGAGGAAATCGCTTCACCCAAGAAGTTTACAAAGCTTTGCTCTTTGCTCATGGCCCGTGAATAATGGGTTCAATTGTCTCAGATACCACATGCTTCAATGTGGTAAAGATTCCATTAAGTTTTTATAGTCACAGAAGAAGAAGAGGAAGAAGAAGAAGAAGAAGAAGAAGAAGAAGAAGAAGAAGAAGAAGAAGAAGAAAGAAGAAGAAGAAGAAGTAGTAGAAGAAGAAGAAGAAGAAGAAGAAGAAGAAGAAGAAGAAGAAGAAACCTTAAATCAAGGCAATTTTCAAGCGCATTAATGGAAACATCACATGGTTTATAGAAAGGTAGGAAGGCCTTTGCTCTTGGCTTCAGGTGCTGGTCAGTGGCATCCTTAAGGTACGGTCAGTCAATATAGCCCCAAAGGTTGCACATGGTAGATGGATGCTATAGTGATACCTTTAAGAAAACAAATGTCTGTTAGGGGGCTAACATCTAGTACAAGACAATTTTCTGACTGTGAATCTTTAACATGGATATAGCTTTTTTCCTGGGAAGTTCACACGCTTATCCTATAGTCCACGGTAATTTTCTTTCACTCTGTTAATGAGAGTGTTCACAATCCTGGATTTAATTTTACTTCTCTTGAATTTTGCTCCATTAAGGAGAAAAAAACTGTCCTTGGTTCAAAAATTACAAACTAGGCTGAAGAGGTGGTTCAGTAACTCAGAGTACTGGCTACTCTTCCACAGGAGCCTGGTACACTTGCCTACACCCTCAGCATGGCTCAAAACATCTGTATCTCCAGTTCCAGGAGGATCCAACACCATTTTCTGGCCTCGGTGGGATCTGTATACACACAGAACAAACATATACATGAAGGAAAGCATCCATCCACATAAAAATGAATCTTTTAAA
Organism: Mus musculus; assembly: GCF_000001635.26. NCBI lineage: Eukaryota > Metazoa > Chordata > Mammalia > Rodentia > Muridae > Mus > Mus musculus. The sequence continues at coordinate 37,142,323 of NC_000079.6, forward strand.
AAAAAATCTATCCTAAAGACTGGTGAGTCCATACAAGGAAGTTCCATTCTGAAATCTCTGAAGATGTGTGTACCTGAGGCCTGCCTGGGGAAGCAAGAACTGAGTCCATTTTATTTTCAAATCTAAACAGATTCAGTTTTATTGGGATGACTATAGCATTGGTCTGAGGATTTGGAAAGCCAAAATGATATGATTATAAATCATTCCTGGATACTAATCATGTACCCAACTAAATGACATCTTTCCAACTACATCAGCTACTCCACAAAGGACATAAAGGATATTAACCCATGCAGAGATCAGGCTGGACCATACTCATACTTACTCCATATTGAATGAAACAGTGGCTTTGCACTGTCTTTCCCTGGGTGATTCCATTTATAGGGCAGCAGCTGGCTCAACTTTGACTAAAAATCAGAGGTTGGATAACTCTGTATCTTACTTTTGCCAGTAAACACCACCTGTCCAGTGTGAACCACAAGGCACAGACTAATAAATAATCTATTTGTAGAGCTGAAAGGGTATCATGTAAGTTAGAGGCACATTGGTTTATTAGAAATATATTAGAAAAAACCAGGCCCCAAACCTTATTGAACACTCTAGACCAGCGGTTCTCAACCTGTGGGTTGTGACACATTTGGGGGTCATATAACTGATATTTCCATTACCATTCATAACAGTAGCAGGATTACAGTTATGAAGTAGTGATAAAAATCATTTAATGACTGGGGTTGACCACAGAATGAGGAACTGTATTAAAGAGCCACAGCATTAGGAAGGTTGAGACCCATTGCTCTCGACCAACAATGGATGGACCACTATCTGGATCCCATTAAAAGGAGGGCAACCTAACAGCTGATGGACTGTTTCTGTGATCTCACTCTGGCTTCTGCTTAAATAGAATGGTTTTCACTGAATGAATTCAAAGGATACTTTCACAAACTAGACAACAGAAACCATTAAGTTTGGAATACTCTGAGACAGTCTTAAGGGTTAGAAAAGCCAATAGCCAAAGGGACTACCGTGTACTATGTGAGGAACAATTTCCAGAAGTGAGAGTAGACAAGGGCCACAGAGAACATTGTGAAAACCTGCATTTTTAGGTGTAATTTATACCATGTAAGCTCTCCAGAATAGGTGACTTTCTTTAGGGCTGTTTCCTGACCAAGTGGCTGGCAGACCCATTAAATGAACTATTTATTTGTTTGTTTGCTTGCTTGCTTCCTTGCTTGCCTAGTGCATGTATGTATACCATGTGAATACAGTGCGGATGTTCTATAGTCTGCCTGTAGAGGTCAGAGAACAGCCCTGGGTACTGGTACAGGGTACATTCTGCTTCTGGGGATGTTCTGTCTCCGTGTTTCATTTCCCCATAAGCGAACTGGGATTACAGACCCTACATGAGTATGGCTTTTACACGGGTTTGGGAGAAAACTGAACCCAGAAAGATCATTATGCAAACAGCTAATGTAAGCACCCTTACCCACTGAGCTCTTTCCAGCTCTGGATTTTTATGAGTGAGGATATGGTATGCCTTTGTTCTTTTCCAGGAAGCCTCCAGATAGATAGTAATAATATGACCTGATCAGTTTAGAGTGTCCTGCTCCTACCTAGGGCTAGAGACAGGACTCAGATCTCATTCTGTTCACCAGTCTTCAAAGCCTTGCAGCTTTGGCTTTCACCGTTAAATGCAGCTGGCTGTGAGGAGTGGATCCATCCTTGCCTTCTCTTGACTACCCTCCTAACACAGTCATTTGACCTGTCATTTCATGACCTTGTGCCTTTGTCAAAGACCAACAGGCAGAGATACCCAACAGCCCCTGGGCCTTTATTTCAACATGGCCCCCATTGCTTGACCGACTTGAATGGATCCATCCACCCACTCTTCTGGGCTGGGTACTGTCTTGCAGCTTTGTCTTGCTCATCTCCCATCTCCATAGTGCTGCAGCTTGCCTTTGACAGTACTAAACTTCTGCATCTGGGCTCTACCTTGATGCTCTGCTAAGCTTGCCTCCAGCAGCTCTCCAACTGGGCTAATTAATATCTTATGTAACCACCTGCAGTGACTATCTGCCTCTGCACTGTCTCTGTGCCTCCTCCTCCAACAACACCTCTTTGAACCCTGTGCCCTCATTAACCCTTTTGTAGCCATTCTGTAACACACACACACACACACACACACACACACACACACACACACACACACTGTGTGTGTGAAACATGTCATTTGAAGGTTATTATGAGTAGTTAAAATGGAAATAAAATAACTGGCCTGCTATCAAGTGGAATCAGGATTACTTGGTAAATTGAAGGCAACAAAAGTGAAGTAGCTTGTCAACTGAGAGTTAGTCAATAGAGTCTGAACTTGTGGAAAGACACTAACATGTCTACAGATGTTTCTAGTGTCACTCCAAGATACCTGAGATCTGTATGACTTACCCACCACCAGGGTACGGTGGTGATTTTGTACCTAAGCAACATTCATTTCCAGGAGCCTCTGAACCTAGACCTCTCACCTGCATTTCTGTACCTCTAACCTGAATGTATTTGAGTTTCCCCTCTAAATCTGTCCTGATTTCTAAAGAAACTGTTGCTACTGTTCTCAAAGCATTACGTCATTTGTTTTGAGCCTCGAGAGAATACCTGGAGACCTCCAAACCCAGAACAGCTGCTGAGAGAATTTGACTCACCTGCCAAGAAAAGAAAGAAAACAGTGAGAACACACACACACACACACACACACACTCCCTCACGCACGCACACAACATGGGACACACACACCTTTCTACCTGGTTATAAAGAGAACTGCTTTAGAACTCATCTCATTTGCTGTAAAAATTGCCCCATGAGTACTCTTGGATCTCCGAAACATCTCCCAACCTATTCACATACTCTCCAGATCTTTTTCATCACATTCCATAGCCAACACCAACCCCTTGCAAGCACTATAGAAGTGACTGTATCTGGCAAGCTTGCATTTCAATGCAAAGGCCAAATATATAGTCTTTTTTTATAAGCATTGTATTTTCATGCACCCTGTCGTTTAAAAACATTTTAAATTACATGTGTCTGGAGGCACACCTGTGTGAGGAGGTTAGAGGATAATTAATTTATGGGAGTCAAGTTTTCTCTTCTACTCTATGGGTGCTGGGGATCAAACACAGGTTGTCAAGTTTGGTGGCAGGTGTTTTTTCCTACTGAGCCATCTCACTGGCCTCTGAACAAACAATATTAATGGATAAAAGTATAAATACCTAAAAACAGTCATTGAACTACAATTGTTTGATGATGCTATGTTTTTAATAATTTATTGTTTTGAAACAGAAGAACAGACAGAAATCATGTACTGAGGAACATAAAATGAATCTTCCCTACAACAACTGGCAGTTAAATGGCCAGCCCAGCAAAAAATGTTTAAGCAACAATAGTTGGTCTTGCTGGGCATGGTAGTATGTTGCGGGAAATAGTTAAAAGGTCAACTCTCTTGCCCTGCCTGTCTAGTACTGGTACTGGCAGGCACAACACTATGTCCCAGCGGGGTCCCGCTCAGCGTGTTCTCACTGCTGAGTTACTTTTTCCAGCTAGCGAGTTCATGTCGCTTCTATGCAATGCCCCACACACACCACTTTCAGTCATCTCAACACCTAGTTACCCGGGAGAAACATGACTCTTAAAGCTTAATTATCCAATCAGATGTATATAACAATAAGATCACAATTTACAAGGTGCCAATACAATAATTTCAAAGCCAATTGATAAAGATAAAGCTATAACCCAATTATTCTAACCTTGTGAACATCTTAGCTACTTGTGGCTGTTTAAAACCACGTGGTATCAGGATCATTTTTCTGTTCATCTGCCTCTATATTGGCTTCTCTCCCTCTGCTCCTTCTCTGCCTTTCCACCGAATCCCAAGCTCCGCCTCCATTTTCCTGTCCAATCACAGGCCTGCCTCTAATGTGATTGGACAGAGAAAATCTTGCAACAGTAGTACATATAATCCCAGAACTGGGGAGGCTGAGACAGGAGAAGTATAATTTATCTATCTGGAGTCTTTTGCTACCAGGATAGAAATTGTGGGCAGGCTAGAAGTCCCGAAGCACTATTGCCCAGCATCTTCTGTATCTTCCTCATGGCCAACAGCAAAGTGTGGCAGAAGGCAGGTGAGAGCTGCAGCAGGTGGCACCTTCTAGTGTCCTGGCTCTTGTGCAGTGTGACCCTTAGCTCTATAAAGGTGAGCCTACAATTTTAACATTTCTTAGACAACAGCAAACAGCCAGCATGGCAGATTCCAGATAGGCCTAAGTATCAGCCCTTGACAGAAGGTAGTGTTGGTGTTCCTAGGCCTGGGGTATCTGAGACCCCTGGCCCTAAATGCTTAATAATGCGCTAGAACAGTGGCTCTCAACCTGAGGGTCACAACCCCTTTGGGGGGTTGAAGGACCCTTTCACAGAAATTGCTTAAGAGCATCAGAAAACACAGATAATTATGTTAAGACAGTAGCTAAATTATAATTGTGAAGTAACAACAAAAATAAAATGGTTGGGGAGTGTGGGAAGCCGCCCTCACATTCGCCGTTGCAAGATGGCGCTGACATCCTGTGTTCTAAGTGGTAAACAAATAATCTGTGCATGTGCCAAGGGTAGTTCTCCACTCCATGTGCTCTGCCTTCCCTGTGATGACAACTCGGCCGATGGGCTGCAGCCAATCAGGGAGTGACACGTCCTAGGCGGAGGATAATTCTCCTTAAAAGGGACGGGGTTTCACCATTCTCTCTCTTGCACTCTTGCACTCTTGCTCTCTTGCGCTCTGGCTCCTAAAGATGTAAGCAATAAAGCTCTTGCTCTCTTGCTCCTAAAGATGTAAGCAATAGAGCTCTTGCTCTTGCTCTCTTGCGCTCTTGCGCTCTGGCTCCTAAAGATGTAAGCAATAGAGCTCTTGCTCTCTTGCTCGCTTGCTCTCTTGCTCTCTTGCTCTCTTGCTCTCTGGCTCCTGAAGATGTAAGCAATAAAGCTTTTGCCACAGAAGATTCCGGTTTGTTGCATTCTTCCTGGCCGGTCGCGAGAACGTGTGTAAGAGGGGAGGGTCACCAAAACATGAGGAATTATATTAAAGGGTCCCGGCATGGTGGCGCACGCCTTTAATCCCAGCACTTGGGAGGCAGAGGCAGGTGGATTTCTGAGTTCGAGGCCAGCCTGGTCTACAAAGTGAGTTCCAAGACAGCAAAGTCTGTACAGAGAAACCCTGTCTCGAAAAAAACAAACAACAACAAAAACAAAAAATAAAAAACAAAACAACACAAAAAAGGTTGAGAACGAACCATTGCTTTAAAACTCTTCTAGGAAGCGGAGCTTGCGGTTTCTCTTCTCTGGGTTTATCGCCTTTCACCCTCTTCAGCCTCAGCATCCCGTCATTCCCTAGATTCATCTTTACCTCCATCCTTGCCCGTGTTGTTTGCCCTGGCTGTACTCTCAAGCTGTTCCTCGGTCTCTGTGTCAGCTGTCACGCATCTGGCTGCCTTGCTGACCCTGCAGCTTGCTCTGTACCAACTGCTCAGCCCTCACCACCACACTGCTGTCCCTGATGCTCCCTTCTGCATGTTCATCAGCTTCTCTTGTGCTAAGAAAAGTAGGTAAGAAAGCACCCGCTCGCTCAAGAGAAGCGAGCCTCTCGCTTTATTGGGAGAAGCCGCACTGGAGGGAATCTCCAGGCTGACTCACCAAGTGAGCCTCATTAGGTAGCCAGGGGAGAAGTGTTTACAGCAAGTACAGCAACGCAAGCAAAGGAAGGTTTAGGTTTGTACCCACATAAACATCACAGCCTTGCCTTTTTAGCTGCAGTCACAGTTATCCCCCTGCTAAGCCTCCGATGGACGCATTCTCCCTCTGCCCACAGCAGAAACGATTTGGGGGTTAGTAGGATTCACCTGGACTTAGCAAATGCCTGGTACAAATTCTTTGAAACAGTCCTCGCTGAGGGTGAACCTTCTCTTCAAGAGCTAGAGCAATCATCTACAACCATTGCGGAGTTTTCACCCGGGGTCTGTGGAATGTTTGAAATGGCCGCCATTGCCCTAGGGTAGTCTGCCTGGCTCTTGGACTGAGAGCCTTATTGTTTGAGGCATCCAGAGTAGCAAAGGTAAATCCAATAGCTGCCAGTTTCAGAGGTAGATTGCCCCACCCTCCTTCTCTTGATTTATCCCCGAAAAAAAAAAAAAAAAAAGAACATCAGAGGGTGGGCTTACAGGAACTTGAAGAACTTATTAACATTGGCAACAACTGAATTGGTGCTTTAATAGTACTTAGCAGTGCCCTGGAAGAAGCAGTTTCCCCATTACTGCTTCAGGAGGATCGTGAGTTCAGGATCACCCTGGGCTACAAACCCAGATCCTGTTTAAAACACAACAAAACAAAAAATTGGCTGGTCTCAGTTCCACTGTAGTTTTGCTTTGAGAGTTTCTTCCTTCAGTCAGTCCCTGTTTGTCTCTGCCCACCCAGTATACCACTTCCTGCCTCTGCCTGCCCTGTGCTCCACTTCTTGCATTTTCTAAACAGATGTCTCATATTTCTCCAGTGTTACAATTCAATACTGGACTACTGCTTCCCCCTACCCCTCTCCCTCCCCCTTTTTCCTCCCCTTGTCCCCCTGTCCCCCTCTCCCCCTGTCCCCCTCTCCCCCTGTCCCCCTGTCCCCCTCTCCCCCTCTCCCCCTCTTTCTCTTCCCTCTCCCTCCCCCCTCTCTCTTCCCCCTCCCTCTCTCTCTTCCCTCTCCTTCTCTCTCTTCCCTCTCCCTCTTCCCTCAGCTGAGAGATTTTTGGTTTTGTTTTCCTGACTCAAGATGAGATACCAAGAGTCTACACTTTGTGACATTCCTATAAAGTTGAATTTCTGTTACCACAGTCCCTTAAGTGGTGCCTGTCACCCAACAACCCAGTTCCAACCTCTGTTACCAGGGTGAATTATCTGTGAACAATTGCTTTGAGTACAATGCCTGCTACTTAATAGTCAGAACACAAATCACTACATAAATAAGAGTTTGCAGTGATCAGGAGCCATGCTATTACTTCAGAGTTCCTAGGGGATTTCAGAGTTCCTCGGGGACTGGTCACTATGCCTGTTTTCAGTTTGTATACAGACAGCAAAGCAATTCCTTAGCTTCTGATGACCTTTTATAAAACTGAATATTCAGGAGAGGGAATTCAAGCCTGGTATGGTGTCCCTTGTCTATAAGCCCAAGACTAAAAAGGTGGGGGTAGAAGGATCAGGAGTTGAAGGCCAGCCTCAGCCACATAGTGACTTCAAGCCAGGCTGAGCTGCACAAGACTCTGTGTCAAAAATGAAACAAGGAAAAAAGAAGGAGGCTGGCTTTGTTTAATGCTGCACATCTGGAATCTCATCGTATGACAAATGAAGGGAGAAGGGCTGCAAGTTTCAAGATAACATGGATCGTACAGTGGGTTTTATGTTGTCCTGAGTTACATAGCCAGAACCTATGGTTTTGTTGTTTGCCTGCTGTTTGTTTGATTTTTTGTAATGAGTAGGAGGAAAGAATTGCCTAGCAATATACAAAGAGAACAACAAAGTCACAAAAAGTGATAATGTCATAAAGAAATTCAATTTGAAAAGCAGTGGTCTGAGTTCTAAAGGAAATAGCTGACTCTAAGGATGTGGGTGTTACCCCATTAGAAGGCCTTCCCTAGCAGCAAGAGGAACCAGGAAGATGGGTTTGCACATAAGAACTAGGAAATGGCTGTGAAGGAAGGATGAAGATGTCCAGAGAAAGTGACATCGGCAAAAAATAAATGTTGAAGAAACTCTGAGTTCTTGAGGCATTGAAAGTGGGAAGGCCATCTGGCTGGAAAATAATGCAAGCTGAGATGCTGGGTGTGGCTGTGCCCAGGGAGAGCCTCCTCCCAAAGAGGAGGCTCTAGTGCAAGAAGAAAGTGGGCACCATTCATACTACCCTTAAAAACTTTTTAAACACAAGACTCCTAAATCTTCAATATTTTGACTGCTGTAAGTTATAATGTGCTAAGTTAGAATTGATCCTAGTATGTTGTTTCTCATTTTTATTTACATTTAAATTTATATCTTTTATTTACATCTTTTTAAAAAAAAGACCTCACAGGCTATAAAACAATTGTGTATTCCAGATTGCTTTTTAAGACTCCTTTGCAATGATTGGATTGAGAACAGCTGTTTTATTGTCTCCCAGTCCTGCATCCAGGGTTCAGCCTATGCCTGTTCAATGGCTTAATAGGTCAATACTCAAGAGATAGAAGACCCTAGTTATCATTCATGAGCAATCATTTAGACTACCCTAAATCCTAAAGACAAGAACTTCAGAATTGTGCCACCCAAGCTACACGGTAGTAACAATCTACACTCTTTCAAGTTGGTTAAGATTTGACTATTCAGACTTATATATAAGATATATTATATATATTAATATAATCTTATTCATAAGGCATATGATGTTTCATTTCTGACCCACTAGGTCCTCATCTCCTGCATTCCAATCCTTTTACTTTAGGTTTACTGGCATTTTTAAAAACCCATCAATATTAAATATTTTTATATACAAGGATAAATATTATAATGAACTGCTGTGCACACACTAAACAGCCTAAACACAAGCATAGGTGGCCTTCATACCCATGGGATTGTGTCAAGGATAGAAAATATTTTATCGAGAAAGGACTTGAGTACTGAATATAAACACAATTTTTTGTCATCCTGAAACAAGGCAGCAAAACCGCTATTTACATACATTTCCATCGCATTAAGTATTCTAAGTCTCTGGAGATTGGTTAAAGTGTGCAGAAGGCAAGGCTCACACTGTACAGTTCTGTAGAAGCCATGTGAGCATCCTGGGATTTGGGGACATTTGAGAGTCCTTGAAGCAATCTCCTGAGAACACTGAGGGACAACTGAGTTACAATACAGTTCAATTCTCCAGTGTTGCCCTCCCCACTTGGCATCCTCTCCCCAATTACCCACTCACCAATAATAACTACAAGTCCCAGATCTTATTGTGCCATTTCCCCTGTTTGATTACTCCTGTTCTTTATCATGCCGCCACCGTTCAATTATTTTCATGACCCGTGAACCCTTATCATCTCCTGCTGCCAATCATTCTTTGGGCACAAATTCCCTCTCCTGGGCTTGCTTGCTTCCCCCTATCCCTGATGCCTTTCTTTTGACATATTGTCCCCTCCTCCAAGAAACAACCTTGCTCCTCCCTCCCTGTAAGTTTTTAAGGCACCTCACAGGTCTTGCTTGTGCCAAGTATTTCAAGTGTGACTATTTCTGTGGTGCCTCTAAGAGTGGATGTCACCCCTGTGCCCCTGACTTAGTCCCCGACATTGGACTCCATGTCTGATGTTGCCTGATGATGCAGAAGGCGCCTGATCTGGACTGAACCAATGGGACAAAGCTTTCCTTAACATTAGGCTCTCTGGGAAGTCTCATAATAATCATTTTAACCATAAACAAATTAAAAAAAAACGTTTAAATCCCTATAAAACCAAATAGTAACAATGAATAATGAAAAACACTTCAAAATCCCCAAAGATCAATGTGGTGGAATTTGTCCCACCTGGTATACTAAAGAAAGCAGAGCCATTAGGGCATGTTCTCTCTGCAGAAGCCTGGGCTGAAGACTGAAGAGTTCATTTCACTGAAAAGATGGCACACCCCAAGGGTGATGATGATTTCAGCAGAAATTCAAAGAAACAGGATGCTCAGAAGAGAAAAGAAAAAGTGACCTAATCCACTCACGGGAGGCCAGCTGGAGTAGGAAATCTTTTAGAATGGAACAAAAATGAGGTCACTTAAAGGTTTCTTCCTCAATAGCATGCATTTTTAATAAGACTATTTTGTACTTCACAGCCCTTCTCAACCAAGGACCTCATCTCCCAGAGCCCTTCCTGGCTCTCCGTCTGTCCATCACCATGCCTGACACTTCCATGTGTGTCCGCTCATTAATCAGTATTCACCCCTGCAAAACTAGCAGCTTGGAAACATTGCAACCCTGGCCCGTGCTAATTACTTGGACAATTTACAGAATCCTAAGGGAAGGCAGAGACCTCTGTGTATAGACATGACTGTGCATAGCATAATGTTGGGGTTTAAAAGGAGGAGGATAAAAATCTTCTTTGTTGGATCCCACAGGCTTGTTTGGATTAAATCTTATAAAGAATGTTTTCACTAACAAAGCTCTTGAGTTTCTTGGGGGGGAATTTCTCCTGGGGAGTTACCAGCTTAGCTATGGGAACTTCTGGGTATTTTCTTATCCCATTCTCTGTTGCTGTAAGGGATAGCATAGCCCAGGTACCTTCTGTAGAAAACTTCATGCGGCTGGTGGTGATGGAGGTTGGAAGCCCAGGAGTGTTCAGCATCTAGACAGGGCCTTCCTGAGGTCGGCTTGATGGAGGGTACCACATGGCATGACACAGTAAGGGTGATATCTCAAAAGATCTTGAGCTGGAGAGCTAGCACAGCAGTTAAAGAACACTTGTTGCTCTTGCAAAGGATGCAGGGTTGATTCTGAGCACACTTGGTGGACCAACAGCCCTATGCAACTCTAGTTCCAAGGGAACCCAGTATCTTCATCTGACCTCCACAGGCACCAGGCATGCATGTGGTACACATACTTGCAAAACACACAAATAACATAATAACATAAATATCATAAAAGGGGATTTTTTTTTAATTCCTGAATCGGTTTTTAGTTGTCTGTATTGCAGGGGAGGAAGGTGTCTCAATATAGGTATTTGAACAGGAGAGTGATGCTCACTAGGGAGGCCAGGAGAAGATGGAGTGGAACTGTAGTTAAAGAGTTGAAAGGCCCCAGACGTGGGGGCTGAGAACTGAACTCTGAGCCTCTGGAAGAGTAGTATGTGCTCTTAATAGCTGAGCCATCTCTCCAGGCCCATCTCAAGAGAATCCATAAAGCCACGACAATACCACCCTCTGTACGACCTCATCTAATCCCACTACTTCCCAGAGGCCACACTTTCAAATACCATTAGCATTTGAACAGGGATGTGTTCAAATGGTGGCAGATACAGAGAAAAAGAGTCCTGTAAGGTCATTTTAGAATATATGTTCTTGATTACGTCTCGAGAAGGAAATGGAGTGGGAAGGGGCACCCATGACCTTCGTGAAATTGTAGGCATGCTTTTAAGCACTGCTGTGTATTTCTATAGTGAGAATGATAGCTTTATTAAATCCTCCAAGCGGTCCATAGCTCCAAAAGCAATGATCTCGTCTTCTTATTATTGGACTTGGAGAGATAAGTGGAGAGCTGACCTCAAACTTGATTGGCTCAGATACCCGAGTGTGGAAGCAGCTTCTTATAGCAGAGAAGCAAGACTGGATATTGCATAGGAGAAAAGCATTTCTTATGTCGTTCTAGGCCTCATCATTATTATAGCAATTTTCATCTCATGTCCATGGATATCTTACACTAGGAAACAAGGTGGCTCTTTAGTTGTGTTAGTCAGCTCTTTAAATTCTAACAACAAAATACAGGATAAATTAAAAATCATGGTTTATTTTAGGTGACAGTTTACAGAGGTCTTAGTCCATGGTCACTTGGCCACCTTGGTTTTGGTCTAGTAACAACACAATGCATTATGGTCAGAACACATGACAGGGAAGGCTGCTTACCTCTCTATACCCACAGAAACCCAATGGAAGAGAAGATGGGGGTTCACTAAGTCTTTCAAGGGCACACCTCCAGTGGCCAAACTTCTTTCTACTAGGTCCCTCCTCTTTGAGGTTCCACCATCTTCCTGTAATAGCGCCTGGGAACCAAACCTTTGACAGTGGGTGTTTGGAGCATGTTGCAGATACAGGTTATAGTGCATACTACTTATAAAACACCTTAGGAAATCCTAGCTGTAAGGAAACATAGGCAATGACATGAACTTAAGTTTGATAAGAAGTTCTGGTAATGTTTTTCACTCCCACAGATACCCTTGGCTACTCCAAAGGGTAGAACACAGAAAAGGCAGGGAAAATTAGAATAAGAAAGACATTAGGCCCTCTAGCCCACACTGCCCATGGGACCAACCAGGTATTCAGTGACATCACAATGGCACATTCAGCAAACAGTAAACTACACATGACAGCCCTCTTCTCAGAGATGGCTATGTTCAAATACCAACACACAGTTGATCATGAGCTGTAGAGCTATGGCCAGACAACTTACCTAGGGATCATATCTAGTTACATGCCAAACTGTACAATAAGAAAGTATTGAAGATGTTTTAAATCATTTGATTATAAACTTTTGAATAGGCTTGTGGAAAGTGAACTCTTCCCATCACTGGGTGTTGCTGTGTTGGCAGGTGTCTGTGTGCGTACTTTGTGAATTCCATCTCTGACACAGCTGTGGACACAGATGGAATTTTATTTTGCTTTTCCAAACAACCAGAGTACTGTTGACTGGGCTGTGACCACAGCTCTACCTTTTTCAATGTTTCCCAGACAAGATGTTGTGTTTTGACTTTTTGTTTATTTTGCTACTTTCAGGGCTCCTGTCCTCTTAGGTTGCCAAAGAGGCATAAATAATGCAATGTGGATGGACCTACATGAGCTGTCTTGGCTGTGTTTCTGAAGTCAAGCACCCAGCCTGAAGCAGCAAAGTGTTAATGTCCCTCCAGGGAGGCAGATGCTCTGAACGAAGAGAAACAATCGCCATGAGAAGAAAGAAGATCTCAGTTGGCCAGCTAACCAAGCAGTTAGTGGTTGGACCACCAGGGTCAAACAGAGACAGTGTCTGACCTGAAAGACTGGAACACTTGAACCACCAATCACTTGGGTTACTCTCAAATGTCTCTCCCCGGTTCCAGAGAACCAGTCTGATGAGAACCAGTTATCAGAGTAAGATGAGATCTATTGGGGAGGTATCCAGTGAGTTATGAGATTCTTCAGACATATTGAAGGTCTGAACGTCATGGAAGCAGAAATAGACTGGGGAAGAAATAAAGAGGAGGGACCTTGGACCATATTCTGGTTCTAAGGAAGGTTTGGCCAGGGTGCATCATTTGGTCATCCATAGTAGTGTCTTGTGTCTTCCAAATGGACCTGAATTGAGGCCATTGCCATACCTGTCTGACTGAGAACAGGTCTCAGAAACCGTGGTCTTAAATGAGCTTGACAGTGGACCCCTTTTACTATTACACTGTATCTGAGTGTCATATGCTAACAACTACCATGTTAGATACTGTTATCCATATGTAGCTGCTGTCTTCCATGTTCTCCTTTCATGGAGAATAACCACTCTGGGGAGGGTTATTCTGTTTGTTGGCGTTGTCTTAGATTTAAAAGCATCCAAACTGTCAGGACACTATCAACAGGGTCAGGAAACTAGAAAACCTTGAGCTGGAAGTTCAGGGCCCAAGAGCAAGCACATCCTGGCTCAGCTGTGGCTCCAGCTACATCCAGAGAAGGGGTAGGACAGACAGTGGCTGTGACCAGCTTAGAAATCCGTGTTCTGGATTTCACCTTTTATGGCTTCTCCTTTATTCTACTGAATAGAGCCTTTCAGAGAATTCTAGAACTCAAGGTTCAAAATCTTTGTTTTCCAGTGGAAATGAAAAGTTCTAGAATGTTCTGCTCACTGCTAGGACAGAGTTTACAGGGAAGCCAATGCAATGGTGTTACAGTAATTAAAGAAAGCAAACCCGGGAGACAGATAAAACATGGAGGAATAGAGGTAGGCACAAGTAGCCCAAATACCTTCCCTTACCTGGACAGTCTCCTATGAGAATGAAAACTATAGAGAGTCTGCATTTTGTTTTAATAAGGGACTTTAATTCCCTCAGATGGGTGATAAAAATGTATGCATATAAGTGAACCAGAAGCTCATTACATAACACCTTCCAGTGCTCTGTAACCACTGGCATAGATTCGGGAGCTCAGCAAGCCACCACAACCCTTCCATGTGCCCCGCAGAGCTTTGCTGTGACATCTCCAGCAGCCCAGCCCATGGTCCTCAGAAGACAGCAGCTACAATTCAAAGTCTGGAATCACTTTCAGAGATGTCAGGGACCCAGTTGTGTCTTGGGCTTTGGCATCTGCCTGATTTGCTAGATGGTAAAATTTAGAGAGAACATTCACTGAGTAAGATTCTCTGGAGAGTCAGAAGATCAGGGAGATGGTCTTTTTTCACGATTCCACCAGGAAGTGTTGAGTGAATGAACATGTGGATGACCTTATTAGCTGGGAAACAAAACTTGAGATAAATTTTAACCTCATCTTTTACATCTTTTCCCCATATTCTATGTCTTCATTGCATTTCTGTTGTTGTGACAACCTGAAAAGAAGCAACAGAGAGGAGGAAAGGCTGTGTTTGGCCTACACTCTACCCCAGCCACACTCTATGGTTTGGGGAAGCCAAAGGCAAGAATTCAAGCAGCAAGTCATATTCTATCCACAGTTAAGAGTGAAGAGAAAAACTGCTCTTGTTTGCCCAGTCAGTATTCAGCTGGCAATCCCCAACCCTGTGCATCCAAGAGCACAAGCCATGAGATGACGATACCCAAACTCAGGGTGGACTTTCCTATATCAATGAATGATGAAGGCAGTCCCCCACAGACTTGCTCACAGGCCAATCTGGTATAGATAATTCCCTCATTCAGACCCTCTTCTCAGCTGGGCATAGCTGTGCATGCCTAATGCCTATGATCACATTACCCAGGAGATAGAGGCACACAGTTCTCTGTGAATTTGAGGCCAACCAGAGCTACATAGTAAGATCTTGTCTAAAATAATAATAATAATAATAATAATAATAATAATAATAAATGGAAAAATAAACAAGACACTCCTCTTAAGTGATTATATCAAATTACAGTTTAAACAGCATAATCAGTCACTCAAACACCTAGCCCTAGAGACCTGGAAGTGGATGGTGTAATAGATATCACTCAAGATCTTGTCCCTGGCCTGTCCCAAGAGCAGGAGCTACAACAAGAATATATGATTTCTTCCCTTCACTTGGAATTAAGCCCTTATCCCTCTCACCAACAAGTAATTGTTCATTCCTAAATTTTGTCCCATGTTTTCTAGTGTTCAAAGCAGTTTTCCAAATGTGACCTTATGTAAGACTCATGACACATTTAGAGAACAAAAGCTACCACATCATCTCCATCTTCTCCAAGAAGAACTTGAAGCCTAGAAGAACTCTCTTTAGCTTGCTCAAAGAGGAGAGGGGTCACCGAACTGGAGCAGCAACGAAGGAGCATCAGTAGACACCATCCACAGAGGGCTTACGTCACACAAATGCCCAGCACTTTCCATAACTTACTTCCACTTGTTCAAAGAGACATTTTTGGCCCAGAATTCACCTCCATGTATTCCTTTTGCATCCTTCAGAGTAAGCATCGAGATGCATTTTATATACCGACCCTCAAGGAGTGTTAGTGGATTGACTGATTAGAGTAGATAATCGGTTGGCTGAGTGCTAATCTATTAAATCCTTAGGAAGAGACTGAAATTTAAAGAACTGTAGCTAAGCTGCAAAGAGAAAAGGGACGCATAAACCTTCACCTTCTGGTTGCTTTTCATCCAACGCTTGGATGAATCACCTGCTGCTCTGACAAGGGCAACTTAAAAGAAGGAAGCATTTGTGTGGGCTCACAGTTTGAGGACATAGTCCTCCTGACAAGCTGGGGGCTGGGGCCTGGGGGAGTCATGAGATGCACATCACCTCAGCAATCAGGAAGCATGTGATAAATGTGTCCCACTACTTCCTCTTCTTAGTCTGGGACCCCAGTTCATGGGATTACCGTGATCATAATCAGGGTAGAACTGTGGGAGATTTCCTATATATCAGCCCCCCCAAAAAAAGTCACAGGAAGAGGCCCTAGGTCACCACTCCAAAATACCTTAGAATTTGTCATTGGTGTCTCCTGCTCCCTAACAACACTCCACACTTCTGGTCAACTGATAGTGATAATGTGTTTCAGCTGACAAATGCCTCCAGATTGGGGTACAAGGCACATGGCAGTCTCCAGGCATGCACACACACATATACATAGACTGGGATCCTAAAGATGATGCTCTCTGGTTTTATTTAGTTGTTAATAAGATAGTCATTTACACCAGACAGGCAAGTAGGACTTCCTGGGTAGAAATGTTCTAGACATCCATCCTGTTTGAAGTGAAACAGCCCCAAGAGTCAACCAAGGTCTTTCACATAATGAGTCAGAACACAGGATTTTCTTCCCAAAGCTAGACTCCACAGACTCCAAGGACTAGAAACCTGGGACCTCCCAGCCCTGGTATTTAGCAATATGCCACCTCCAAAAGGAAGAGAGAGAGAGAGAGAGAGAGAGAGAGAGAGAGAGAGAGAGAGAGAGCAGAACAAACAACAAGAACACAACAAAAACCCCGGCCTTAGGAAAAGCAGACCTGTAGGTTTACTATGTATAGAGCTCTTTCAGAAAGTGGGAATGACAACCTTCTTGTAGCTACAGCTCAGCTGTGGCCCCATGGAGCATTCAAACTGAATGTGGGTGGTAGAACCCCAAAATGTTCTTTCCCAATTTATTCAAAATCTTCCACATGCTGGGTGGGAAAAAACCTGACTGCCTCCTGCAGGGCCAGTCTGGGGCCCCTCCAGCTCTGAGTTAGAAGACTCAGGACAGCGTTGCTTTTGAGAAGCTATGTATACTGGTGTCCACGTAACATTGCCAAACAGGCAACATATGCCTTAAAAATTCTGGCCTTTTACACACTGTAGAAAACAATCCTTCTGGATTTTTTGTTTCAAGCCAGTGACATCTTTGATGGGGCTGGATAATTGGAAAAGGGATTTAAATAGGTCTGGAGACCTTCCAGCCCTGTGGAATTTGCAAACAGTGTGAGGAATCCATAAGCAAACAGAATTTACAACGAAACTCTTCCCCTCTGGAATTAGTCAAGGATCCAATTTGAGGAGATTTTTAGTTTATTCTGAGGTAATGCCAGAAGGCCTTGAAAATAGGAACAAAGCAGAAACTGGAGTGTGGGGGCTGTGAGGTGGGCAGTGAGAGAGAGTCACTTTATACATTTAGAGAAAAAAATATGTAAAAGATTGGTGTTTGTCCACCCCCAGCAGTGACAAGGCACTTGGAAAGAAAATCTCTGATGCCACAGGGCTATGCCTCAGTCCCTCTAGGCACGTATGTCCTCCTGTGAATTCTGGGGATGTCTAGGATTT
This sequence comes from Mus musculus, assembly GCF_000001635.26. Classification (NCBI taxonomy): domain Eukaryota; kingdom Metazoa; phylum Chordata; class Mammalia; order Rodentia; family Muridae; genus Mus; species Mus musculus. Next base: position 37,159,538 of record NC_000079.6, read on the forward strand.
TATTTTATTTTATTTTATTTTATTTTATTTTATTTTATTTTATTTTAAAATGTGTCTCTAAGAGAGCAAGCAGCTAGACAGTGGGACTATTCCAAATTCAGAACTGATCATGCATGTGAGTGCATGTGCACCTGACACATTCATAAGATATCAATTCTATCTTAAGTCATTAGATAAGGTGATAGTTGTGGCTTCCGGTAAGCCGCCTGCTCTCCTCCAGAGAAGCCATTACTGGACGCAGTGTCAGGCACACCTGGACACACAGGGTTACAGTCACCTGGCTTTGTCTCAGGATGAACATCCTTTGTCCTAGCAAGTCAGGGAGATATTCAGTCTCTGTCTCATATTCACATCTACTTAAACAGCCTGGGAATGTAGAAAGTGGCTTTCCATCCAGCACTGCTGCCCATGAGAGATGACTACACTGAGAGCCTTGGAGAAGCCTCTAGAGGGACTTCTTTAATAAACCGTTCATTTTAAGTTTTGGAAGATGGTAACGGAATGCCTAGGTGCTCAACAACTTGTTTCTCCCCGTCATTATGTTATAATAGTGTGACACATTTGTCACACTTGGTGAACCAATAATGATATGTGGTTATCAACTAGTTTTTGTTGTTGTTGTTTACATAATGTTCTTTTCCCACTCTAGTGTTCCACACAGGACACCATAGGATGTCTGGTGACAGTGTCTTTTTAACCTCCTCTTCCCTGAAAGCAATTCTTGTAGCCTGGCTTTGACGACCTAGACAGCTCTGAGGAGCACTGGCTAAGTATTTGGTAGAGCACGCCTGCCTCCACCTGAGTCTCTCTGATATCTGTCCCATGGAATAATGGATGCTGTGGATTTTGGCGATGATGGTCACTATCTTAATCACTGGCAAACAGTAAGCATGAGTAGTATCAGTGTGACCTTTCAACCAAGATGTTGACATGCATCTATCACTCACATGATGCAGCACTTCACTAGGGTACCACTGTTTCCTTTTCCTATACTTCTCTTTGGAGAGTCATTTGAGACTAACACTTCAAGAGCTGTGCTCAGAACTTTTGGACTTAGCTGATGTGTGCTTTTCTCTGTTTACTCATTCCCGAGGTGCTGATGTTCTTTGGATGACATTCTATACATTGTGCTTTGTTGCCCACATTATTCCAGTTTTCACCATCAGGAGCTCTTTAAACTGGCTCCATTTTGTTCCCTTTCTACCAATAATGTGGCTTTACATATGTTTTTCTTCATTTGTCTCAGAATTATTATCTTGTGTTTCTTGAACCGCTCCTAGAATCAGCTATTCTCCCAGGGTGCCCAACTCTCTTATTGGATGATATCCTAGAAACAAATCCTTGAGTCCTAACTACTGAGTGCAGTTAGTTATAGACACTCTCTGCCTTGGGAACAAGGAAATGTATGTGCATTAACTGTTACATATACACAGACATGCATAGCTTATACAACTACCAGGTGTCATTAAGCTGACCCTTAGCACACAGTGATATGTTCTTTGTAGGATTATAAAGTATAAAACTTGGTTCCTTAAAACTCATCTCTGTGAATTTAGAAAGATTTTCTGAAGCCTTTAGGAGGAGTCAGGATTGTAGGTGTATATACTTGTGGGTTCCAGAAAGACCAGGTCCAGTTGAGGCCCAATCAAGTGACCGACCATCTTGAGACTTGGAATACCCAGCACCCAAGATGAAGCAATTAAATTCTCCCAAGCTTATTTGCCATTTTTGTCTTCTTTGATGAGGGTATTCATTAAAGTTTGACTTGTGTATTTTTTTCTTGGTGTCTTCACAGTTCTTTGTGCATCTTGGATAATGGCCCTTTATCAGGTCTATTATCTTACCTTTAATTTTAAATTGAATTTCTTTTTTATATATTAAAGATAGAGTCTCCCACATAAATACATCCCAACCAAGTTTATCAGATTGTTTTTCCCAGACCATGCATTATTTTTCAGTCCCTTGCTATTTTGTTTTTCAGAACTGGTTTCTTTTTTGAAGTACAATTTATCAATCATTTCTTTCCTGAATTATATCACCAATGTTAGATGTAAAATGTCATCATCATGCCAAAACATTCTAGATTCTTTTCCTACCCTCTATGAGTTAAGTAGTTCTGCATTTTATACCTAAGCCTATGATCAATTTAGAGTTGGTTTTTGTGACAAATCTTGAGCTTGGGCAATGCCGGTCCTCTGGCCATGCTCTTCTGTCAATTTGGGGCTATTGTCTATTTTAGGAATTTTACACCATCATATGAATTTTAGAAACAGTTTGTAGGTATCTGCAGTGTTAATGTTCCAAATTTTGAATGAGATTGTAATGAGAGTATGGGCAAATTCAGAATTTCTCTTCTGAATATTTAGTTTTCCTATCTATGAACACAGAATATCTCTCAACTTTTTCAGTTGTTCTTAGGTTCATTTAATCAAGTCTACTAGTTTTTCTTCATAGAGATCCTGCAGATATTTTGCCACATTCATACCTAGGTGTTATAATAGGGGGCCACTAAGGTAAATGGCAATGTTATTGGTGTCAAATTCCACTTGTTAACTGCTGCTACATCAAGAAAAAAAAATCAACCTTTGTATATTAAATATGTATCCTGCAATTTTGCTATTATTTATTAGATTAAAGATTAGTTGTTTCTTGTTGATATTTTCATATTTCCTATGTATATTTTTAAAGATTTATTTTTTATGTATATGAGTACACTGTCTTTTTTTTTAAGTTTATTTTGTTTATTTATGAGTGCTCTGCTCTGAACACCTGAATGAGAGAAGAGGGCATCAGATCCCTTTATAGATGGCCATGAGCCAGCATGTGGGTGCTGGGAATTGAACTCAGAACCTCTGGAAGAAAAGTCAGTGCACTTAACTGCTGAGTCATCTTTCCAGCCCATTCCTATGTAAATTTTAAGTAATCATGGTATTAACAAACATAGGCAATTTTATTTCTTTTGTTCCAACATCTATGCCTTTTAATCAACCTATTTATAGATCAGTTTATTTACTTACTTATTTATTTGGGTACTGGGAACTGAACACCAGGCCTTACACATGATAGGCACGCCAGCTGAGCTGTATCCCTACTGCCTTTGTGATTATTATTGTGAATAGGACCTCATCAGCTTGCCTAGGCTTGCCTTGAATTCACTCTCTAGGCCATGAGCCTATCTTCAACAGCCTTCTGAGCAGCTGGATCACAGGCTAGAGCCATGAGGCCTGTTTTCCTTCTCTCAATGTTTTGCATTACCGCTGACCTTCCCTGTGATGCTGTAAAGGAGAGGGGACAAAGGCCAACCTTACCTTGTTGCTGGACAGGTGAAGCTTGAAGCTCTTTTCTTTTGTTTTGATTTTGCAGCATTCTCTATTGAGCTGAGGAGGAACCTTCCTATTTCCAGTGCACTGAGAGCTGGGGAATCTGTTTCTCTGTCCCTATTTACATTATTATATTCTTTCTTCTTTAGCCTGTTGATGGGATGGGCTATGAGAATTCATTTTTAATGCCACAGCAGCCTTCAGTGTATGCAAGCTAAATTCCATTTCTGTGGTATATAGTTATTTTCATATTATTCCACTCAGTCTGCTGATATTTTCTTGGGAAATTTTCTATCTGTGCTCATGACAAAGATGGATCGGTTGGTTTTTTTGTGATGTGTGCTTCTGGTTCGGTGTTAGCATAATGCTTGGCTCAAAAGTATTTTCACTTTGCTTCTGTTTTCTGGAGAATACAACTGAGAGCTGGTATAAGTTCTGTTAGAACTTACCAATGAACCCACCTAGACCTTGTGCTTTCTGTTCTGGAAAAGTATGCATTAATGATGCTAGTTAGTTACTAAATAAAAGTCTTCTCAGATCTAGCACTGTTAAAGCTTGCTTAGATGCCCTAGTTAGCAGTTAAAAAAAAGAAAGAAAGAAAGAAAAAAAAAAAGCCTAGTCAATACTGATAGTGACGGCTGTTTAAGCAGCAGTTTCCTGTCTTTCCTCTGGGAGTTAGTGATTACTGCTGCCCACCTTGGCCCCTATGACCTACAAATTCAGCAGAAAGTCTATCTGGGAGAGCACTGGCCCACTAGTTTTGACATAAAATGGTATACAGCTTTATCCTATAGGAAATTGCTCTAGGGCCTCAGCATCAAATCTGGTTGGTTTTCGAATTTGGCTTTTCCACAAAAACTCCATGGCCCATTACTACCTCATATGACCTTGGTAATTTATATCTTCCTCTTTTGAAAGCATAGAATTATATTATCTGACTATATTATGAATGAATGAGAGATGCTTTTTTTTTTTCCCTGCATGCCCTTGTTAGTGCCTATGGACTTAAATAAATGGAAAAATTAATCAGTCTCCATTATATAACAAACCAGGGTATTAACTTATCTGTCGTTAATTCAATTTATATTGTTTCCATGAGATCCTGTACTTTTATAACAGACTTCTCTGTTAAAATGTTAGATTGTCTAACCAATATCAATTCTCAAGCTTTTATTTAAAGGACAGTTGTTTTCTTCAACATCTATTGAAATAAGCCTAGTAATAATGACTGGTTGGCATAGCAGAAAAGGTCAGGTGGAATACCATTAAAGGCTGCCCTTCAGATAGTGAGTAGAAGCAAATTCAAATCAAGCTGCTTTTCTAAGGAGCCCTTTGTCCAGTCACTCTTAAAACCACACGCAGAAAGAACAGGAAAAGGTAAACAGTGATGTCATTGTTATCAATTATAGGACAGTTTGTAGAAGGTAGGGTGGAGGGTCCCATAGGGAAGAACAGCCAATCACTGCAGGGCATTGCTTGTCTATTAGAGGTTGGTAGGGGTGTGGGTGGTATATGGTACAGGTACAAATCCTAATATGTGTGAGTTATGTCCCCTGAAAGACTAGATAAATGTATGAAAGGCTAACCCTTGCAGGAAATCAAACAAGGTAGTTTTCAACAAGGTAGTTTTCTTTTGACCTTCCACAAGTGGTCAAAAATCAGAGATAAAACGCTTCATCTGATTTACATAGAATTGGGAAGGAAGATGAAGCTTTGAGCAGCATAGGGTCCAGACCAAGGACTCTGTAACAACTCTTTATTTTGCAGCAGAGATATTAATTGTGTGTGTGTGTGTGTGTCTGGGTGGGTGGGTGGGTGGGTGGTTTTTTTGTTTGTTTGTTTTGTTTTGTTTTGTTTTGTTTTGTTTTGTTTAAGAATAGAGACAATGGTACCAAGTTGGGTGTCCTGAGGTCACTCTGAGGGAGTAGGGAGCACAAAGAGAATTTTAAACATCAAAGGCAGCAAGATGGAGAAACTAAATTTTTCCTTGAAATTAAAGACAGACAAGAATGCCTTGTGTCAGCACCTACCTCTCTAAATTGTGTTGATTAATGTATGGGAGGGAAAAAGGAACTGGGTTCAAATATCAGAAAGAAATAGAGCCACCACTAGTTACAGATAATAATATTATCTATCAAGAAAACCCAATACCATCAACAAACTTGCGATAGAAAATTATTTGAAGTAATAAGAGAGTTCAGCAAGATATCCAGATAAATTGATCTAGAAAAATCAATTCAATTTTTTCATTTCAGTAGGGTCTTATTCAGAATAACATTTAAAATGGTGTTACTTAAAATAACAATAAATACTAGAAAGCATTTTGGCTTTAACTAAATAAAAAATGTTCACATCATCTGTGAGGAAAAATTTAAGACTTTAATAAAGAACACAAAATATAATTATTTTAATAAATAAAGACATTCTGCACTCTTAGGTAAGTTGTCTTGATATAATAAAAATGACTATTTTTCTAATGTTGATTTAAAATTCAATGAAATGCAATAAAAATGCTAGTTCCAGTTTTCCAAAGAAATTCATTAAATTTAATCTAAAATTTATATAGCAGAATAAAAGCAAATACAGAGTCAAAGCAATCTAAAAATTCAAGAACGTTTAAAATTAGATGCTAGGATATCTTGCTATGTGGAATCATACTTTTTTTTGTTAAAGTGATTGAATATCAGCAATTTTATGGGATTTAAAGTATAAAAGAAAATCATAGTTTTTCTTAGGAAACTAATATTGATTAAGCAAAAGGCCAAATTAAGCAGAGAAATAGAGTGTAAAAATCGACTTGCATACCTAATAGAAACAAAACAATAAAGAAGACATTGCCATCTGGGCACACTAGTAAATACCTGTCATGCTATCATGCTGGAGGCTGAGGCAGGAGGTTCATGTATTTGAGACCAGCTGGGCTACATAAGAAGACCTTGTGTGTGTGTGTGTGTGGGGGGGTGGTATGAAGAGAAAACAAAGAAAGGACAAAAAAGTTAAATTATATATTAATAAAGGCTATTTTGATTAATAAAATAGAGGAAATTATATGAAAATTATTTTTCTTTCTATGTTCAGAAAAACTAAAACCACTGAGCATTGTATACAAAGGTTGATAAAAACTGGCCTGGAAATTTCAACATGACAATTTCAAATGTATGGAGTTCATAGATCAATAAGAGAGAGGTACCTTTATGAATCTGGATCAGCTGGAATAAATATAGTACATACCTAGGCAAAAAAAAATGTAATTTGTTTATATCAAAATTAGGAACATTTGTTTATTGAGAAACTTAGATAAGGTTAAGCATGTGCAGAGTAGAAAAATAATGTAGAATGTTTATAGCAAGGTTCATTGTCAAACATATCAGCACTTATCCTAGTGGAAAGCAAACTCATGACAACTCAAAACAGGAAACAGGTAACATGACAAAGAAAACTCTTACTCTGGAATAAGATTAAGAGCTAATAAGCATAAGAAAAAAATTCAATACTTAGAGATCAGAAGGTCACACAGGAAGTCTGTACATTTAAGACCATTTGACATTAGAAAACTACACGGAGAGAGCTAAGCTTTGTTTGCCTCAAGACTTCAGAGATGGAGCAGTAGCCTGCATACCTGGCAGGGGTCTCCTAGATAGTGCACTCGTTTCAGAGAACATTCTGGTTTTACTTCATCAAAGCAAGAAACACATGTTCTGGTACACGAAAACCCCGTGATTCTGTTCCCTGGCTCGTGTGCTGAAGTCATTCTCATAGACTGAAGAAAATGTGAGCAAATCTCTCTCTCTCTCTCTCTCTCTCTCTCTCTCTCTCTCTCTCTCTCTCTCTCTCCTTCCCTCCCTCCCTCCCTCCCCCCTCTCTCCCTCTCTCTCTCTCCTTCCCTCCCTCCCTCCCTCCCTCCCTCCCTCCCCCCTCTCTTGTCCCCCCCCCCCTCTCTCTCTCTCTCTCTCTCTCTCTCTCTCTCTCTCCTTTTTTTAACAACAGCAAAGAGTAAGGTGCAACCTGGGTGTTAGGTAAAATGATGAGATGCACACTAGTTGAGCATAATGTGGAATCCGGAAGGAATGTGTGCTGTACTAAGAACACCCCACCAGGATGGCTACTATTTTAAAAAGTAACAAAATGTAACAAGTGTTGGTGAGGGTGTGAAGAAATTGTCACCTTTGTATACTGTTACTCAGACTAAGAAATGAAGCAACAGGAGCCCCTGGCTACCTTGCCAGCAGAGTCTTGCCCAACACCCGCAAGGGCCCACACGGGACTCCCCACGGGACCCTAAGACCTCTGGTGAGTGGACCACAGTGCCAGCCCCAATCCAATCGCGCGGAACTTGAGACTGCGGTACATAGGGAAGCAGGCTACCCGGGCCTGATCTGGGGCACAAGTCCCTTCCGCTCGACTTGTGACTCGAGCCCCGGGCTACCTTGCCAGCAGAGTCTTGCCCAACACCCGCAAGGGTCCACACGGGACTCCCCACGGGACCCTAAGATCTCTGGTGAGTGGATCACAGTGCCTGCCCCAATCCAATCGCGCAGAACTCGAGACTGCGGTACATAGGGAAGCAGGCTACCCGGGCCTGATCTGGGGCACAAGTCCCTTCCGCTCGACTCGAGACTCGAGCCCCGGGCTACCTTGCCAGCAGAGTCTTGCCCAACACCCGCAAGGGCCCACACGGGACTCCCCACGGGACCCTAAGACCTCTGGTGAGTGGACCACAGTGCCTGCCCCAATCCAATCGCGCAGAACTCGAGACTGCGGTACATAGGGAAGCAGGCTACCCTGGCCTGATCTGGGGCACAAGTCCCTTCCGCTCGACTCGAGACTCGAGCCCCGGGCTACCTTGCCAGCAGAGTCTTGCCCAACACCCGCAAGGGCCCACACTGGACTCCCCACGGGACCCTAAGACCTCTGGTGAGTGGACCACAGTGCCTGCCCCAATCCAATCGCGCGGAACTTGAGACTGCGGTACATAGGGAAGCAGGCTACCCGGGCCTGATCTGGGGCACAAGTCCCTTCCGCTCGACTCGAGACTCGAGCCCCGGGCTACCTTGCCAGCAGAGTCTTGCCCAACACCCGCAAGGGCCCACACTGGACTCCCCACGGGACCCTAAGACCTCTGGTGAGTGGACCACAGTGCCTGCCCCAATCCAATCGCGCGGAACTTGAGACTGCGGTACATAGGGAAGCAGGCTACCCTGGCCTGATCTGGGGCACAAGTCCCTTCCGCTCGACTCGAGACTCGAGCCCCGGGCTACCTTGCCAGCAGAGTCTTGCCCAACACCCGCAAGGGCCCACACGGGACTCCCCACGGGACCCTAAGACCTCTGGTGAGTGGACCACAGTGCCTGCCCCAATCCAATCACGCGGAACTTGAGACTGCAGTACATAGGGAAGCAGGCTACCCGGGCCTGATCTGGGGCACAAGTCCCTTCCGCTCGACTCGAGACTCGAGCCCCGGGCTACCTTGACAGCAGAGTCTTGCCCAACACCCGCAAGGGCCCACACGGGACTCCCCACGGGACCCTAAGACCTCTGGTGAGTGGAACACAGCGCCTACCCCAATCCAATCGCGTGGAACTTGAGACTGCGGTACATAGGGAAGCAGGCTACCCGGGCTTGATCTGGGGCACAAACCCCTTCCACTCCACTCGAGCCCCGGCTACCTTGCCAGCTGAGTCGCCTGACACCCGCAAGGGCCCACACAGGATTCCACACGTGATCCTAAGACCTCTAGTGAGTGGAACACAACTTCTGCCAGGAGTCTGGTTCGAACACCAGATATCTGGGTACCTGCCTTGCAAGAAGAGAGCTTGCCTGCAGAGAATACTCTGCCCACTGAAACTAAGGAGAGTGCTACCCTCCAGGTCTGCTCATAGAGGCTAACAGAGTCACCTGAAGAACAAGCTCTTAACAGTGACAACTAAAACAGCTAGCTTCAGAGATTACCAGATGGCGAAAGGCAAACGTAAGAATCCTACTAACAGAAATCAAGACCACTCACCATCATTAGAACGCAGCACTCCCACCCCACCTAGTCCTGGGCACCCCAACACAACCGAAAATCTAGACCCAGATTTAAAAACATTTCTCATGATGATGATAGAGGACATCAAGAAGGACTTTCATAAGTCACTTAAAGATTTACAGGAGAGCACTGCTAAAGAGTTACAGGCTCTTAAAGAAAAGCAGGAAAACACAGCCAAACAGGTGATGGAAATGAACAAAACCATACTAGAACTAAAAGGGGAAGTAGACACAATAAAGAAAACCCAAAGCGAGGCAACGCTGGAGATAGAAACCCTAGGAAAGAGATCTGGAACCATAGATGCGAGCATCAGCAACAGAATACAAGAAATGGAAGAGAGAATCTCAGGTGCAGAAGATTCCATAGAGAACATCGACACAACAGTCAAAGAAAATACAAAATGCAAAAGGATCCTAACTCAAAACATCCAGGTAATCCAGGACACAATGAGAAGACCAAACCTACGGATAATAGGAATTGATGAGAATGAAGATTTTCAACTTAAAGGGACAGCTAATATCTTCAACAAAATAATAGAAGAAAACTTCCCAAACATAAAAAAAGAGATGCCCATGATCATACAAGAAGCATACAGAACTCCAAATAGACTGGACCAGAAAAGAAATTCCTCCCGACACATAATAATCAGAACAACAAATGCACTAAATAAAGATAGAATATTAAAAGCAGTAAGGGAGAAAGGTCAAGTAACATATAAAGGAAGGCCTATCAGAATTACACCAGACTTTTCACCAGAGACTATGAAAGCCAGAAGAGCCTGGACAGATGTTATACAGACACTAAGAGAACACAAATGCCAGCCCAGGCTACTATACCCGGCCAAACTCTCAATTACCATAGATGGAGAAACCAAAGTATTCCACGACAAAACCAAGTTCACACAATATCTTTCCACGAATCCAGCCCTTCAAAGGATAATAACAGAAAAGAAGCAATACAAGGACGGAAATCACGCCCTAGAACAACCAAGAAAGTAATCATTCAACAAACCAAAAAGAAGACAGCCACAAGAACAGAATGCCAACTCTAACAACAAAAATAAAAGGGAGCAACAATTACTTTTCCTTAATATCTCTTAATATCAATGGACTCAATTCCCCAATAAAAAGACATAGACTAACAGACTGGCTACACAAACAGGACCCAACATTCTGCTGCTTACAGGAAACCCATCTCAGGGAAAAAGACAGACACTACCTCAGAGTGAAAGGCTGGAAAACAATTTTCCAAATGGACTGAAGAAACAAGCTGGAGTAGCCATTTTAATATCGGATAAAATCGACTTCCAACCCAAAGTTATCAAAAAAGACAAGGAGGGACACTTCATACTCATCAAAGGTAAAATCCTCCAAGAGGAACTCTCAATTCTGAATATCTACGCACCAAATGCCAGGGCAGCCACATTCATTAGAGACACTTTAGTAAAGCTCAAAGCATACATTGCACCTCACACAATAATAGTGGGAGACTTCAACACACCACTTTCTTCAAAGGACAGATCGTGGAAACAGAAACTAAACAGGGACACAGTGAAACTAACAGAAGTTATGAAACAAATGGACCTGACAGATATCTACAGATCATTTTATCCTAAAACAAAAGGATATACCTTCTTCTCAGCACCTCACGGGACCTTCTCCAAAATTGACCATATAATTGGTCACAAAACAGGCCTCAATAGATACAAAAATATTGAAATTGTCCCATGTATCCTATCAGACCACCATGGCCTAAGACTGATCTTCAATAACAACATAAATAATGGAAAGCCAACATTCACGTGGAAACTGAATAACACTCTTCTCAATGATACCTTGGTCAAGGAAGGAATAAAGAAAGAAATTAAAGACTTTTTAGAGTTTAATGAAAATGAAGCCACAACGTACCCAAACCTATGGGACACAATGAAAGCATTTCTAAGAGGGAAACTCATAGCTCTGAGTGCCTCCAAGAAGAAACGGGAGACAGCACATACTAGCAGCTTGACAACACATCTAAAAGCCCTAGAAAAAAAGGAAGCAAATTCACCCAAGAGGAGTAGACGGCAGGAAATAATCAAACTCAGGGGTGAAATCAACCAAGTGGAAACAAGAACTATTCAAAGAATTAACCAAACGAGGAGTTGGTTCTTTGAGAAAATCAACAAGATAGATAAACCCTTAGCTAGACTCACTAAAGGGCACAGGGACAAAATCCTAATTAACAAAATCAGAAATGAAAAGGGAGACATAACAACAGATCCTGAAGAAATCCAAAACACCATCAGATCCTTCTACAAAAGGCTATACTCAACAAAACTGGAAAACCTGGACGAAATGGACAAATTTCTGGACAGATACCAGGTACCAAAGTTGAATCAGGATCAAGTTGACCATCTAAACAGTCCCATATCACCTAAAGAAATAGAAGCAGTTATTAATAGTCTCCCAACCAAAAAAAGCCCAGGACCAGATGGGTTTAGTGCAGAGTTCTATCAGACCTTCAAAGAAGATCTAATTCCAATTCTGCACAAACTATTTCACAAAATAGAAGTAGAAGGTACTCTACCCAACTCATTTTATGAAGCCACTATTACTCTGATACCTAAACCACAGAAAGATCCAACAAAGATAGAGAACTTCAGACCAATTTCTCTTATGAATATCGATGCAAAAATCCTCAATAAAATTCTCGCTAACCGAATCCAAGAACACATTAAAGCAATCATCCATCCTGACCAAGTAGGTTTTATTCCAGGGATGCAGGGATGGTTTAATATACGAAAATCCATCAATGTAATCCATTATATAAACAAACTCAAAGACAAAAACCACATGATCATCTCGTTAGATGCAGAAAAAGCATTTGACAAGATCCAACACCCATTCATGATAAAAGTTTTGGAAAGATCAGGAATTCAAGGCCCATACCTAAACATGATAAAAGCAATCTACAGCAAACCAGTAGCCAACATCAAAGTAAATGGAGAGAAGCTGGAAGCAATCCCACTAAAATCAGGGACTAGACAAGGCTGCCCACTTTCTCCCTACCTTTTCAACATAGTACTTGAAGTATTAGCCAGAACAATTCGACAACAAAAGGAGATCAAGGGGATACAAATTGGAAAAGAGGAAGTCAAAATATCACTTTTTGCAGATGATATGATAGTATATATAAGTGACCCTAAAAATTCTACCAGAGAACTCCTAAACCTGATAAACAGCTTCGGTGAAGTAGCTGGATATAAAATAAACTCAAACAAGTCAATGGCCTTTCTCTATACAAAGAATAAACAGGCTGAGAAAGAAATTAGGGAAACAACACCCTTCTCAATAGTCACAAATAATATAAAATATCTTGGCGTGACTCTAACTAAGGAGGTGAAAGATCTGTATGATAAAAACTTCAAATCTCTGAAGAAAGAAATTAAAGAAGATCTCAGAAGATGGAAAGATCTCCCATGCTCATGGATTGGCAGGATCAACATTGTAAAAATGGCTATCTTGCCAAAAGCAATCTACAGATTCAATGCAATCCCCATCAAAATTCCAACTCAATTCTTCAACGAATTGGAAGGAGCAATTTGCAAATTTGTCTGGAATAACAAAAAACCTAGGATAGCAAAAAGTCTTCTCAAGGATAAAAGAACTTCTGGCGGAATCACCATGCCAGACCTAAAGCTTTACTACAGAGCAATTGTAATAAAAACTGCATGGTACTGGTATAGAGACAGACAAGTAGACCAATGGAATAGAATTGAAGATCCAGAAATGAACCCACACACCTATGGTCACTTGATCTTCGACAAGGGAGCTAAAACCATCCAGTGGAAGAAAGACAGCATTTTCAACAATTGGTGCTGGCACAACTGGTTGTTATCGTGTAGAAGAATGCGAATCGATCCATACTTATCTCCTTGTACTAAGGTCAAATCTAAGTGGATCAAGGAACTTCACATAAAACCAGAGACACTGAAACTTATAGAGGAGAAAGTGGGGAAAAGCCTTGAAGATATGGGCACAGGGGAAAAATTCCTGAACAGAACAGCAATGGCTTGTGCTGTAAGATCGAGAATCGACAAATGGGACCTAATGAAACTCCAAAGTTTCTGCAAGGCAAAAGACACCGTCAATAAGACAAAAAGACCACCAACAGATTGGGAAAGGATCTTTACCTATCCTAAATCAGATAGGGGACTAATATCCAACATATATAAAGAACTCAAGAAGGTGGACTTCAGAAAATCAAATAACCCCATTAAAAAATGGGGCTCAGAACTGAACAAAGAATTCTCACCTGAGGAATACCGAATGGCAGAGAAGCACTTGAAAAAATGTTCAACATCCTTAATCATCAGGGAAATGCAAATCAAAACAACCCTGAGATTCCACCTCACACCAGTCAGAATGGCTAAGATCAAAAATTCAGGTGACAGCAGATGCTGGCGAGGATGTGGAGAAAGAGGAACACTCCTCCATTGTTGGTGGGAGTGCAGGCTTGTACAACCACTCTGGAAATCAGTCTGGCGGTTCCTCAGAAAACTGGACATAGTACTACCGGAGGATCCAGCAATACCTCTCCTGGGCATATATCCAGAAGATGCCCCAACAGGTAAGAAGGACACATGCTCCACTATGTTCATAGCAGCCTTATTTATAATAGCCAGAAGCTGGAAAGAACCTAGATGCCCCTCAACAGAGGAATGGATACAGAAAATGTGGTACATCTACACAATGGAGTACTACTCAGCTATTAAAAAGAATGAATTTATGAAATTCCTAGCCAAATGAATGGACCTGGAGGGCATCATCCTGAGTGAGGTAACACATTCACAAAGAAACTCACACAATATGTATTCACTGATAAGTGGATATTAGCCCCAAACCTAGGATACCCAAGATATAAGATATAATTTGCTAAACACATGAAACTCAAGGAGAATGAAGACTGAAGTGTGGACACTATGCCCCTCCTTAGATTTGGGAACAAAACACCCATGGAAGGAGTTACAGAGACGGAGTTTGGAGCTGAGATGAAAGGATGGACCATGTAGAGACTGCCATAGCCAGGGATCCACCCCATAATCAGCATCCAAACGCTGACACCATTGCATACACTAGCAAGATTTTATTGAAAGGACGCAGATGTAGCTGTCTCTTGTGAGACTATGCCGGGGCCCAGCAAACACAGAAGTGGATGCTCACAGTCAGCTAATGGATGGATCATAGGGCTCCCAATGGAGGAGCTAGAGAAAGTAGCCAAGGAGCTAAAGGGATCTGCAACCCTATAGGTGGAACAACATTATGAGCTAACCAGTACCCCGGAGCTCTTGACTCTAGCTGCATATATATCAAAAGATGGCCTAGTCGGCCATCACTGGAAAGAGAGGCCCATTGGACTTGCAAACTTTATATGCCCCAGTACAGGGGAATTCCAGGGCCAAAAAGGGGGAGTGGGTGGGCAGGGGAGTGGGGGTGGGTGGATATGGGGGACTTTTGGTATAGCATTGGAAATGTAAATGAGTTAAATACCTAATAAAAAATGGAAAAAAAAAAGAAATGAAGCAACAATTATAGAAAATAACATGGTAATTCCTTAAAAAATTAAAATAAATGCACCCCACTATGCACTACTTACATATGCAAATATATATACACGTGTGTGTGTGTGTGTGTTTGTGTGTGTGTGTGTGTAAAATAGTGTAAACACAAACTTGAACCCATATTTGTGTATCCATTTTATGGTATCATTGTCTGTAATAGCCAAAAGTAAAAGAACCCTAGTATTCATTAATGACTAGATAAATGAACTGTGCTGCAGATACACATGGAATGCTGCTTAATCATTAATCTAGGAATATGGAAGATGATTCAGTAGATAAAGTAACTGCCATGCAAGCATGATAATTTGAGTTTGGATCCCCAGAATATACATAAAATCTGGGAGCAGAGCCAGGCAGTGGTGGTCCACACCTTTAATCCCAGCACTTGGGAGGCAGAGGCAGGCGGATTTCTGAGTTTGAGGCTAGCCTGGTGTACAGAGTGAGTTCCAGGACAGCCAGGGCTATACAGAGATACCCTGTCTTGAAAGAAATTTGGGAGTAGTAGTGGAATGTCTGTAAGCATAGTTTTGGTTTTGGGGGGAAGAAGTAGATCTCAGGGGTTTGCCGGCCAGTTATTTTAGCTAAAATGGCAAGCTTTGGTTCAGTGAGAGCCTTTGCTCAAAAATATCTGGTGGAGTATGATAGGAAATGGAACCCAAGGTTGGAACTAAATTTCAATCAGCCATAAATGAAATCTATTTGCTGGAAATGCATAGAACTGCAGATTATCGTGTTCGGTTAAACAAACCAGTCTAAAACAACATATCACATGTTTTCTGTTGTATATAGGTAGAAAGAAAGGCATACAATTTAAAGGTAAGTTCTAGCAAAAAGAAAAAGGGTAAGGAGCAGAAAGGATAAAAATGGTCACGAGATAAATGTGGTCAAAGCATGCATGTCATGATGAACCCCACCCCTCTGCACAGTTAAAATGAACTGAAGAAGAGAACACACATTTCCAGGGAAACCAAGTGGAGATCATATACTAATAATAACTGTCCTGACAGCAAATGCAAAGGAGATCCTTTCATCCTGATGGGAAAGACCCTAAACAGTAATGCAATGTGGTTCTGATACATCCTAGACTACATATGAACCTTGGAAACACCATGCCAAGTAAATGGGGTCAGACACAATATTATGTAATGCATCATATATAAACTATACAAGAAAAGGAATGTGAGAGACACAGAATATAAGAACTAGATTATCAGAGCTGGAGGAAAGAAGAATTGAACCAACTCAGCTAACGATTGTAGAGCTTCTGTCTGGTGCATTGGCTTGACACCATCATGGCCTCGATGGCCATGCTGAATCACAGCCATGTCTGCAGGTTAAGATGCTCTGGAAATAGATCACGATAATGCCTCCACACATTGAGGTCGTATTCACATCACTGATGTGTGCCTTTCAAATGGCTTGCATGGTAAAGTCCATACTAAGTCTATTTTACATACATACATACATACATACATACATACATACATACATACATACATACAAATTTTTAAAATTCTTGCATATACCAGCTGTAGTCACTTGAATGTATTCACCAGAGGTACGCTTTGGATTCGCTGCTTGTGAGATGAGGCTGTTTCGGCATGGGAAGGGGCATTTGTTTAAAAGAACATGAATGAATAACATGAACTCGAGCTACACAGGCTGTGAAAGAAGCAGTGTGGGCTTAACTGCGTGCCTGAGTTCAGGATGAGAAACGGAACCGAAACCCAACCTAAATGTCCCAGTTAACAAGAGAACTGCTCACACTATTTGTCTAAGCAAAGTGCCTGTGTCCTAGCAGACAATAGGATTGCACTGTGCTGCCTCTGAATAAGATGCTGGATTCTGAAAGGCGTTATTGGAAGACAAATGAAAATGTATCCTGAGGCTAAAAAATTAACACTTTTACTGAGTTCCATTGCCACTCTCATGTTAATTAATTTATTCTTCCTTTGAGATTTTATCACACTCTTTATTCACAATACTGTAGTTCATTAAAGATGACACCAAATTTTTTGATATTCCTTCTACTAATAGATGAAGTTGACTCCCATTCCTTTTGAATAAGGCTGAGTAATGATAGGTTTGACCAAAGTGGCCCAAGTCAGGCAATATGCCCAACAAGGCTTAATCCTCTTTTTCAGGAATGTTTGACTCTTCTGTTTACCAGACTGTGGCTGGGGAATTTAGCTACTGGAGAAGTTGTAAGCAGGAGTTTCAGGTGACTAGTTGAGTCAGGCTTAATCACACTAGTCATACTTTGGCATAAGACAGCTGAGACAAGACTCCAGCCAAGAATCAACAAGGAAAGTCTATCGTCTGAACATCTAATCACAAAGCAGTCAGTTAGGAACCCCAAACCTGCTGTTTTTAAGTAAGCAGTAACTGTCAACAGCAATCACCAACATGGTAGATGTCATAATTCACAGTGCAATTGCTTACACCGATGTTCACTATTGCTTATGCAAGTCATACGTTCTTATCCGCTGGCATCCCATTCTAAGACCCCTAGAGGATGCCCAAGACCACAGATCAGGCATGTGTGATATCCCTGTACAGTGAGTGTACCTGTGCATCTGATAACTAAGACAGCTACTAAGTAACTAACAAGCCAGGAGACTGAACAGAATGGGTACTCAGTTCAAAGAGAGGATGCATGTTGCAGATGAGATGGAGCAGGATAACAAGGTGTCAGTCACCACGATGCTCAAAGTAGGATGCTATGCAAGAAGTAAGTCACTTCTGTGAATTTTCAATTGCTGACTATGGTGGTCACGGTCACTCTAAAGTGTGTAAAGTTGAACTGCATATAGAGGGGGCTACATTACAACATGTAATGTGTATCTGTGTGGGAGAAAGCCCCTGCTACCTTATACGTAGGCTATGCAGGAGCACCGTTTCTCTGTACCAGAAACATGCAAATACTATACAAAAGTCTCTATATTTCTGTTCTATCCCTTTAGAGCATTTCTATTTGCACGTGTTACTAGTTTCACATGCATATGTTGCACATGGGTTACTTTAATATTTACATTTATCTATTCTTACTTACACATACACAGATATATGACCTTATGTCTAACTAACAAAACATGTTGGCTATAGATCTAGATCATCATTTAGAGCATCCTTGTTCTTTTCACGGCAAGCAAAGCTAGGATGCAACCACCCATTGTCATTTGGCTTTTCTTAGTAGTTTACAAATTGTCACAATGGATAGCTTTGTAGTTTTGTCCTGTGCTCAAGGCTGTGCACATAGATATGATGATATATTGACAAGTTGCTCCTCTAAGTGTTTGAACTTAACCACATGTCACCAAGAGTGGAGAAAGTCCTGCTAGCAGGGTGTGCTATTTCATTGTGCTTCATATAAATCTCATCGTTTAAATTTCTGAATTACTCTGTGATTTGCATATCTATACTATTTACAGTTTTTGTCTATTTACCACTGAAAAGTTATCTATGTTTAAAAACTTGCAGATAATCTTTATATATCAACTAATCATTTGTCAAAATGGGTACATTCTTTAAATTTTTCTCAACATTATCAATATTCCCTTTTCACTACATCTAAATTACCTATTTTTATAACTTGAATTTGGCAACCTATTAATTTTTATACTTCCTGGCCTTCTCTATTCCATGATTTGTTCTCTTTCATTTTAATTACATTTTTCTTAAGATGGGGACTTGCCCTACACCACAGATTGTCCTCAAACTCATGGCAGTGGCCCTACTTCAGCTTCCAAGTGTGAGCCACCATACGCTATCTGATTTGTTCATTCAGTTCTATATTCTTCTATGGTTACAGAGTCAAATTTTACATGTAAGCATATTTAAGTAACATATAGTTGATGCACAGTGAAACATTACAGTGCAGACAGTTAAGCATATACACACATATTAAGGGTGAAGTTTAGATACATTAACATGTGAACACATCACAACTCCACCTCTCATTAATTTGTCACCCAAACGCATCACTTTAAATCTTACTATTACAGCTCTGACCCCTAAAGTCTCACTTCATCTCCTAATGCTTAAGAGTTCCAGCACTGTTAAGCAGCCCAACGTGTCTTCTGAGAGTCAAGGTACTCTCTTAATGGAACCTCTGTAAAGTCAAACCCAAGTCACTTTCACTACACAGTGGCACCACATAAAAATCCCTATTGCAAGAGTGAGGAAGAGGAGACTAGCAAGGAGGGATCAAAACAAAGCAAGACAGAAATTCATCGGGGCAAACACAAACTTCAAACCTCCATATCTGGCATTTGGAGCTCATGGTGGAATCAGCTGGACTCTGGTAGCATTGGCAGTCCTTTGCTTCTGACAGCACACATGTCCCCTTTCTTTGGTAGCTCCACTCCCTCCTTGGCAGGTGTCCCCCAGACAAGATAGCAGTGGTGACTAAACACTACACCTTGCTGGCTAAATCTGAGAAAACTTTCCTAGGCAGTTGTTTCAGGCAGGGAAACCTGTGAGAGCAATCCCACTTGAGTCTCTCTCCTTTCAAATGAATTTGAATTTTCACAAGTTGGGGACTTTGGTGGGGGTCCTGTACTGACCCCCTGACTCAAGATGAATGCTATCTTAGCTTGTCAAATAAGTTAGTCCATTACTCCTAAGTTCAGCCTCACTAAAGTTCTCAGTACACCAGCAGAATGAAGCTGGTTTCTTTGCCAGACTGCAACATGAATGATCTCCAGTCTAGTTTCTGAGAGGGTCCTTGTTCTCGCCTCTGTAATGTCGTGAACTGGACCTTCATCATTCATGATTTTCTCAGCATCTGGTCTTCTAAGACCCCACCAGCCCATTACACTTTGTTTGCAGCAATCTGGGGATTCTTTACTCTGTCTCTCTAGACCATCTGCGTTTCCCCCTAAAGTCAGTACAAGAGACCAGTGAGCCACATGGTCAGCCCACTTCTCAGTACCAAGTCTCTGTATTGATTGATTTTTTTCCGTTGTCAAAATGAGACAAGAAATAAGAAGTGGGGGCTGGAGAGATGGCTTAGCAGTTAAGAGCACCGACTGCTCTTCCAAAGGTCCTGAGTTCAAATCCCAGCAACCACATGGTGGCTCACAACCATCGGTAACAAAATCTGACACCCTCTTCTGGAGTGTCTGAAGACAGCTACAGTGTACTTACATATAATAAATAAATAAATCTTTAAAAAAAAACTGTCTTGAAAAGCCCAAAAATAGAATAAAATTAAATTAAATTAAAAATAACTACAAAACATTTAAAAAGAAAAAAAAGAAATAAAACTGGCTCACAGTTCTCAGGGACAATCCATCATGAGGGCAGAAACATGGGACAGATGATCACATTGCATCGCAGTTGGGATGAAACTGTGTAAAGTTAAACTGCAGGTACATGGGGGTTTGGAGCTTCCAAATTACAACAAACTGGTCCATCAGCCCATTTCTCCTTTTTATTTAGTCTGTTACACCAGCCCAGGGCATGGTGTTAGCTACATTCATGGTAGATCTTCCCTCCTCAGTGAAACCCTTCTAGAAACATCCTCATAGATACTTCCAGAGGTGCGTTTCTATGGTGATTTGAAGACCGGTCAAGTTCACAGTAAGGATCATTAATCATCACATGCCTTGGAAGTTGCTTAATTTCTGGCATTTTGTCACCATGTTGGAAAGCTGAGTAACACACATATGTTATGAATACTTTGTTCTAATCTGTAGTTTCATTACTCTTCTTTCTCTCTCTCATTTTTTTTGAAAGAATGAGTGCTAGAGGTCTTCTGAAGGACAGCTTTAAATCAGTTGAGCTCTGCTATGCACATATATGTGCACATACATACACCAGCACACTTCTACAAGGCTTTCCTGGGGATTCCTATGAAAGTGTTTGCTTTCATGCCATCCAGTTATGGCTACCATAGCTGACGGCTTGTTAGTGAAAAGATTAATGCTGAAGAGATGGCTCAGCAGTTAAGAGCACTGACTGCCCTTCTGAAGGTCCTCAGTTCAAATCCAGCAACCACATGTTGGCTCACAACCATCCATAATGAGAGCTGATGCCCTCTTCTGCTATGTCTGATACCGTTGCTACAGTGTCCTTAGATATAATAATAAATAAATCTTTAGACTGGAGCGAGCGGGGTTGACCAGAGAGAGCAGAGGTCCTGAATTCAAATTCTCAGTAACCACATGATGGCTCACAACCATCAGTACAGCTACAATGTACTCATATACATTAAATAAATAAATAAATAAATAAATAAATAAATCTTTTTTTAAAAATTGAAGTGAACAAAATATTTGTTACAACAAATTGACCTATTTTAAAATTCATAGCTCTGTTCATTCTGAGCTCCCGCTAAGCCACAGGTGTTTCTGTGTTTGAGATTAGGCGTGAATGTGCAAAAAAAGAATATTTTCCTTGCCAGAGAGGCTGAGGACGGAAAATCTTGACATAATATGTCAGTTCCACTGCCAAGTGAAGAGTACTCAAGTAGACAAATCTCGAAAATACCACACCAGTAAAAATCATCTTTACTAAACATACATTCAGTTATACAGTGGCATATTTTTGTGGACAAGGTATATGTATCCTTTGTGTAAAGATCCCTTATTTGACATGGGGGGTGGCTAGAGGAAGGGAGTGTTAATGTATTCAAATGGCTTCTTCAGATCACACAGTGGTGAATCAAGGGAGTGAGCCAGAAACAGCTGCCAGCAGTCACGGTGAGGACCCACAGCACCAGGCTGATATGGGCAGTCATTAATCTTTGCATCCATCGAGTTTCTAGAGCTGTGGTATTTCTGCCACCTTCCCCCGGAGAGCCCTGCCTTCTGGTCCATGCTTCAAGAACACATTCTCAGAGCCTCCCTCTGCCAGAAAGACTTGGCCCATCTCAGGCATATCAATTGAAGCTCTGTGGAAACTTTTGAGTATTTTTTTTCTGAAAGAAAGACACTTAGGCACACCTGGGGGAGGGGGGAGGTTCGGGAACAGAAGATGTAAGAAAGAAATCAGAAACCTTAAATTTTGTTCTGAGATCTGGGCTTGTGCCAGATTGGCGGGAACAACTTGCAAATTCTTCCCCAGAAGCTTCTGGTCTGCAGTGACTCAGCTCTCTCTGTAGGATGCATCAATAAAGTACTCCTTGTTTTCGAGGAGTCACAGAGTCCTTGAATTCTGCCGATTCAGTACAAGAAAGATGTGATTGCAGCCAGAAGAGATGACCACACACCTCCTGTGAGTTAGTATATCGTAACTCCTCTAAGAATGACAACAAGGGTTGGATTCCTCACTCCTGAATGGGTTCGCCCCAAAGTCTTTGAACAAATACAGGTATTTAGGGTGACATACATAATTTAAAAATGTCAGGTCACTAGGTGGTCTTTTCTTGATAAATCTGTATCTGTTTTAAGATGTGGCTACAGCACTCACTTCAAGAAATGAAAGCATAAAGTCATCTCAGCTATGCTGATTGAATGGATGCAAACAAAACCAAATATCACCTGTCTTGTTCTCTTTAAAGTGTTGCTTTCTGAGCTCAGGTTGATGAAATCAGTCAGAACTTGATAGTGTGAGAGGGAACTCAGACACCCATCATATAATAAAATCTGTGGATTCTAAACTCCTTGACATGAGCCTCGGGATTTCCTGCATACTAAGCAAGTGTTCCACCCCTGAACTATATACCCGGACCCTTGATTTTTTTTTTCAAATCAGTGAGAAGATACCATTAGTAACTGATGGTGAGTTTCTATGTGGGGGATGAGAGATCTACAGCGGCAGAGTAAAAACCAATGTGTATTTGTTTCACCATAAGACCAACAAAGCAATGATAAACCCATCAAAATCCATCTTATTAAAGGTCTGGAAATTAAGCACATTTAATTGAAGAGGGGTAGTTTTGAATTGCTGACCCTTGGTAAGATCTTTGGGCTTTCATAGCTTGTCCATTGGAGTCCATCACCCATAGCAGACTAAATGACACACACATGATTTGGAACTTCCCCAAAATTCTCCTCTCCAGATCAACAGCACAGTTTACCCCAACTTGGAAAGTCTGCTGCCCAAAAATCTCTGCTTACATAGCCTCTGCCACAAGACAGTCTTCCAAAATTGTGCAGCCTCACAGCTACATCACACTACATCACTGTTTGGGCCAAATCAGTGCGTGGCTGAAAGTTTCAAAGGATGATTGGCTGGCTTTTCATGTACCTAAAAACATAAAGGGCCACACAATAGGCAGAGTTGTGCACTTTCTTTGAAGACAGAAGACCCCAGTCTCCCATTTCAAGCTGGCCTTGAGGTTCTACATAAGCATGAAGTGTGACATGAAGGCTAAGGCAGAGCTGAGGGATTTCAGAATCAAGTACTTAACCCCAACTCACAGAGACGCCCCACTAAAGAGTGTAAAATTTAGTGGTTTGAGAAAAAGGCAAGGACATTTCTGATCAATCTTTCTCTGACCACTGTTCAAACTAAACAAATATTTTGTGAATTTGCACTATAGAGCTATGGACTTTTCCAGAGTAAGCTAAAGACTTCCACTAAACCAACAGCAGTAAAGACGGTCCTTAGAGAGCAGGATTGATATTCAGAGTTGCCACATTGTATTGTCTAAACTATTCAACTCTCTATAAAAATATCATAAGCTATAGAGAAAAGTAAGGTTCATATTAAGAAAAAAACTTAATAGATGAGCAAATATTTTAGTTTAGTTATTATACATGCTGTGTAAGAATCAATGGGGGTTTTATCTAAAAAGTTAAAGTTGTTTAGTCCCTAAAACACAGTATAATAAACTATATTAGTAGAATAAAAAACAAACACTGAGCACTGAACACAGATCTAATCCAGAGGTTTATGACTGCCTCCTCTAACCCAGAAGCCATCAGATAAACATACAACCAAACAGCTACATGTAGCCTAGAACAATATGAGCCAGGACAAACCAGTCAACATCCACCCAACACCACTAGTAAGCTCTCCCTTCAGGATCCAACTGCCAAACCACTACATGTTGGGCCCAGCACAAGTCAGACCAGGTAAGACAGTCAGTTGTTCCTGACCACTTGTGACTGTCTACCCTGTCCAGGAGCCTTTTCTAGCCAAATTGTCACAGCGTGTACCCAAACAGGCAGTCCTTTCACCCTGACCACTTGCATCTATTTCCTCACACAATGAGCCTTCTTCAGCTGACCAGCCACAACTGATTCAATTTAATGAGGAGCTACTAGTGTAGTCCCTTCACTTGATTCATGCCTCCAGCATCCCTTCCCACCCCTCCAGCAGCCCAGAGTGCCACCCACCCACTTGTAGTCCTCTGATGGGCTGAAAACATATAGCAAAAGATACAAACCACAACCTAACTCCAGATGCCCAGGTTTCATCAGAAAAACATAAGCAATATGGAAAACTAATATGATATGCACCCATAAAAAGCACAGACTTCATAGCAATAACGGTCACCACAGAGAATGGCTTAAATAAAATTCAATACTTAGAAAGTATAAAGTTTATTTGAAAGCATGTTCCAAAAGGTCAAGGAATTTAAAGAGGACACAAATATCTGAATGAATTGAGAGTGGACTCAGGAATAAATTAGTTGAAACTAAAACAATACAAATAACTGAGTAAAGTATAGAAGAACTCAGGTTATGAAAGGAGAATTCAATTAAAGGGATAGAAACACTGAAGAAAATCCAAACTAAAATAAAACTAGAAATTAAATGTTCAATTAGACAAAAAGCCCATTGGAAAGCCTCTCCATCAAAGGGACCACATGGAAAACACAACTCAGGGCTTGAAGACAAGGAAAAGAAATTACATCATTCATTCAAAAAATGGCATCTTTAACACAAATGGAGCAACTGCGGAATGCCAAATCTACAAGTTACAGGAAGGAGAATTCCAGACCAAAGGCAGAGAAAATTCTTTGAATGAAATCATAAAGGAAAATTCCCCAAATCTCTTAAAAGAGATGCTCATACAGATACAAGAGGCTTACAGAACAACAATATACATGACCAGAAAGAACAGTCCCTACAAAATATCACAGTTAAGACACTGAAAACACAAGATAAAGAATATTGGAAACTCTGAGAAA
This sequence comes from Mus musculus, assembly GCF_000001635.26. Taxonomy (NCBI): domain Eukaryota; kingdom Metazoa; phylum Chordata; class Mammalia; order Rodentia; family Muridae; genus Mus; species Mus musculus. The sequence continues at coordinate 37,184,572 of NC_000079.6, forward strand.
AAGGCCACATCATCTATAAAGTCAGTGCCATTAGAATAACCACTGATTACTTGATTAAAAGTTTTAAAGCCAGAAGGATTTAAAAAGATATATTCCAAGCCTGAAAGGTCACAACTGCCAAGTCAGAGTATTATACTCAGCAAAGCCTCTGTGTGCTTTCTGTAGTTTCTATTGCAATTGGTATCTCACCATATTCTCCTATTGTCATATAAAAATCAGAATGTCTTTTCAATTTTCTTATATTTGCTGACGCATATTCTGTCTTCCCATGTGGTTGATTTTGGAAAATGTTCTATGGGATGCTGAGAAGAATGTGCATTCTTTAGTGTTTGGGTGGAATGTTCTGTAGACATCTGTCACATCCATGTGGTTCCTATCATTTAATGCCAATACGCTCCTGTTTATTTTCTGTTCAGATGACCACTAAATTTATATAATTTAAAAGAAAAGGATGGCTTTCTAGATTCATTTAACCTACAAAATCAAACCAAAATGAAATAAATAATCTAAATAGACCTATAAGAAACAATAAGTTTGAAACAATAATAAAATCTCTCTCAACCCAAACCTCCAGGATCAAATGGATTCACTACAGAATTCTACCAGACTTTCAAATAAGAACATTCACCAATGTTACTCAAACTGTTCCACAAAATAGAAAGGGAAGGGTAGCCTGTAAACTGGTTAGTACAAAGCCAGTGTTACCCTGACACAAAGCTCACCAACACCAACAAAATATCATTCTTCATAGTGAAGTTGGCTTTATTCCAAGATTGAAGGGATGGTTCAACACATGTAAATTAACATGCATAATTTGTGTCATAGACACAAAGATAGAAATTACATGACCATCTCATTAGATGCAGAAAAGGTCTTTGACAAAATCCAACATCCATTCATGATAAAAGCCATGGGAAGGAAAGGATCCTACTTCATATAATAAATGTTATATATCACAAACCTAAACCAACATCCTTAAAGTGGAAACAAATTCAAAGCATTCCCACTAAGATGAAGGACAAGAAAAGGCTATATACTCTTATATTGTGTTTGAGTCCTAGCTAGAGCAATGAAAGAAGAAAAAGAAATAAAGGAGTATAATTTAAGTAAGAAAAGAAGTTAAAGTATCCCTTGTTGCAGACGGCATGATCCTATACATAAGAGCTCTAAAGACTTCATTAAAACAAAACAAAAAACTCTTCCTGTGCATAAGCTAAGAAAAGAAGAAGGATTCAAAATTAACCTACACAAATCGTTAGCTTTCCTATATACCAATGAAACCCATACTGAAAAAGAAATTGGGTCAAGAACCTCATTCATAGTAACCACAAAAGGTGAAATCACCTGTCAATCAACTGAGCCAAGGAAATGAAGGGCCTCTCCAACAAAAACCATTAGGACTGAATAATTGAGGAAAACCCTAGAAAGTAAAGAGAACTCCCAAGTTCAGAGAGTGAAAGAATCATTATTATGAAAATATTCATCCTAACCAAATGTAATCTACAGATTCAACCAAGCCTGGTCAAGATCCCAGGACTGCTCCTCACAGACACAGAAAACACAATCTTAAAATCAGTGTGGAAGCAGAAAAGACCGAAGACAGCTAAATCAGTCCTGGATAAAACAAATATTATATTATGCAAGTTATTAGCATTTCTGGTTTAAATTATACTACAGAGTAATCATGATAAAAACATCATGGTACTGTTGCAAAAAAAAAAAAAAATAGACAGAGCTCAATAGAATAGAATAGAAAATTCACATATAAGTCCAGGTGACTATAACTACTGACTTGTGACAAATACTGACTTGTGACAAAAAAAAAAAAAAAAAAAAAAAAAAAGCCAAAGATATACACTGGAGAAAAAAACAGAATCATTGATAAATAGTGCTGAGAAACTTGGTCTTCAACTTGTAAAAGAAAAAAAAAATCCCTATATCTCATCCTGCACAAAGCCCAACTCCAAAAGATTCAAGACCTCAGTATAAGAATTGGTACCCTGAAATTGCCAGAGATAAAATTAAGGTGTACCCTCCAATAGAGAGGCATATGTAAGAATTTTTTTTGAATAAGACTCCTTAGCACAGATTTAAGACTAACAATCCACAGATGGATCCCATGAAAGTATAAAGCATCTACATAGCAAAGTATCAATCAAGTAATGATGCGGCCCACAGAATGGGAGAAAGTACTGCCATCCTACACATCTTCTAGAAGATTCCCAACTACAATACACAAGAAAAAAAAAAAAACTCAACCCAATTTTAAAAACTGGCTATGGAACTAAACAGAGTTGTCAAAAGAATTAGAGATGGCTAGGAAGCACTTACAAATTGCTCAACATCCTTGGATATTAGAAAAATGTGAATTAAAACTACTTCAAGATTCTATTCACCAAAGTCAGAATGGCCAGCATCCTAAGGATGCTGCAGATGGCAGCCAATACTGCCATAGGAGAGGTGAAGAGGAACAATCCGTACACTTCTGTGGGGAATGTAAACTAGGGTAAGCACTTTATCAGTCTGGTGGGTTCCCCCCCCCGAAAAAAAATCTAGAAAACCAGTCATACCATTAATGAACCTATACACTAAGGAATTTATATCCTGCTTGCTTGTTCATTGAAAGTCTATTTACAACTTCTAGGAAACAGAATCAGCCTGAATGTCCAACAACCACCGAAGGGATAAAGAAAACTACAGGACAGAAGCACAACAGAATTTTATTCTTCTAGGAAGAAAACTAGGGAAGGGGCTCACAGGGCCCTACCACTGATGGCTAAACATTATCAACTAACAGTTTCTTGGAGAGGGGAAGGTATAATGTCCAGTTGTATACTGTCTGGGAGCCTAGCAGACTCAAATAGACAGTTCTAAATCCATGGTCACAAAGACAGCCATGGTTAGACCCTGTGGTCCTGAGCACGGGAGATGGATGTCTAAGGAAGAAGACCTTGCAAGGGAGGAAGGGAAATAAAAGTAGTCAAGGTGGAAAGTTATCAGAATGCATTACCTAAAGGACACTGTCAAAAACAAGATGTATTTTTAAGCAAACAAACAGCATAAAAGAACAAAATTGTATGACACTTAAAAATGGAGAAAAAGCATGGGATTAGGTTTTGTGATCAAAAACAGCTACTAAATGCTCGAGACCCATCAAGAAAGTTTCTCAGCCCAATAAATGGATCTGTTAGAAATCAGTGGATAATCCTCCTTGACACAGAAAGTTCCCTCCATAAAAGCAGGAACAAAAAAAAAATCGGTTCTGGAGTCTCTATTCAAAGCTGGTTATTCGGAGCAGTGCAATTAAGCAAGAAAAGAAAAATAAAAGGCATCTGTATTGGAAAGTAATTGTAAAGTCTCTACTTGGAGGTGACGTATTTCAAGGGGAAAACCTTAAGAATTTTTAAGAACAACTAAGGTCAGAGTTTACAGGTGTAAGGTCAATATAAAAATCACCTGCATCTCTGTGTATGTGCAGGAAACGGTCATGGACACATGCATATATGACACAAGCAGAATGATGCCATTTGTAATAATATTGAGAGTGTTTGAGAGTGAATTTAATGAACTAAATGCAAGACTTAAATACTGAAAACAAACTACTTTTGAGGGAAAATAATAAAGACCTAAGTATTATGAAAAGACACTTTAGATGTGTGGATCAGATGACCATTGCTATTAAAAAAAAAAGATCAATATCCCCTTAGTTAATCTACAGACTCATCATAACTGCTGCAAAAATCCCCATCACCATGAAGCCAAAATTATCAAGCTTCCCCTTTAAATTATCCAAGCACTGGACTGCAAAAATAGCAGTCAAAATAAACTTGGAGAGGTTGGAAGGCTCACATTTGACAATTTCACATCTTATTACAATGCCTTAACACAACCAACATAAGGATGCACGTTTAAATGAGTGGAATAGAATTGAGGATCTAAAAATAAACCTTTACATTTATGGCCAATTGATTTCTGACAAGAATGTCAGGATAACTTAATAGAAAAAAAATAGTTTATTTGGTTTGATTTTTTTCCCCTGTCAATAGTGCTTAGATAACTGCATAGCAACTGGTCAAAACCTAAAATTGTACCCCTTTATCACATCATGCATGCATACACACATGACAAACTTGAACGTAAGCACTAGGACTATACAATTCTTGAAAACTGCCTAGAAACAAATCCATGGGACTTTAGGTAGGCAATGGATGTGACCTCAAAACCAAGACTGGTAATAAAAACATATCAATTGGACCTCAGTAGGCTACCCAAGATATAAGATACAATTTGCTAAATGCATGAAACTCAAGAAGAACGAAAACCAAAGTGTGGACACTTTGCCCCTTCTTAGAAATGGGAACAAAACACCCATGGAAGGAGTTACAGAGACAAAATTTGGAGCTGTGACGAAATGATGGACCATCTAGTGATTGCCATATCCAGGGATCCATCCCATAATCAGCTTCCAAACGCTGACACCATTGCATACACTAGCAAGATTTTGCTGAAAGGACCCAGATATAGCTGTCTCTTGTGAGACTATGCCAGGGCCTAGCAAACACAGAAGTGGATGCTCACAGTCAGCTATTGGTTGGGTCACACGGTCCCCAATGGAGGAGCTAGAGAAATTACCCAAGGAGCTAAAGGGAACTGCAACCCTATAGGTGAAACAACAATATGAACTAACCAGTACCCCGGAGCTCTTGTCTCTAGCTGCATATGTATCAGAAGATGACCTAGTCGGCCATCAGTGGAAAGAGAGGCCCATTGGTTGTGCAAACTTTATATGCCCCAGTACAGGGGAACGCCAGGGCCAAAAAGGGGGAGTGGGTGGGTAGGGAATTGTGGGGGTGGGTATGGGGGACTTTTGGGATAGCATTGGAAATGTAAACGAGGAAAATACCTAATTAAAAAAAAAAGAAAAAAACTTATTGTGAATGCTGTATCAAGCAAGCAAAAGGATCAGAAACCACACACAGGTCATGCAGATGTCCCACATTTTTCTCTTCCCTGTGAGAGAGGACCAAAGGCTTACTTCCACTCGCTGTTTAGACGGTCTAGCCAACATGAAAGCTAGCATGGCTTGATCCCCCACAGGAAGAGGTTACCATGGCTGACCACATCTCAGTGGTAGGCAGGAAGCAAAAGGCTCAGATGGCCTGTAATTTTCAAAGGCCAGCCTCAGTGACCCACCTACACAAAGGCTCCATGTCCTACTGACACAGCACCATGAGCTGAGAATAAGGTGTTCAAATACAGGAGCCTGTACGAAAGAGAATTCACATTCAAACCATAGCAATGAATCTGATGAAGACTCTATCCATCCTACAATTAAAAAACAAAAGGATGAACCATTAAAATAAACTAAAGATCTAAATAGATGTTTTCAATGGAAATAAATAAGAACAGTTAATAAACACATGAAAAATTCCTCTAACAGCTAGACATTTTTTAAAGTGAATAATAGCCAGGGAGAGAAACCACTTCCCACTTGTTGGAACATTTCCATCCAAAAGACAAACGATAAATATTTTGCCAGTGATATGGAGAAATTATTCTAGAACCTGAATTCTTCCACTGGGAACGCACAATGGTCCAGTCATTTTTAGAGACACTTAAGCTGGTCTTCAAGATGCTATAGCTGCCACATCCAGCAGTACTATTTCTAGCCACCTGTGGGAAATGGAGCAGAAGCCTCTCAAAGATGGCTACCACACAGCCTATGGAGACTGTGGTCAGATTAAATAGCAAGATGAATTTCGCTCCTATGGTCACGTTCAGGATCTTGAGGTGGAGAGATGAGCCTGGATTATCTGCTTGGGTCACAGGTCCTATAAAAAAGAGAAAAAGGAGATTCAAGAGGAGTTTATTAGGCAAAGGAAGGAAGAAAAGAGAACAGTGGCAGAAATTAAGAGACAAACAAGAAGCAGGCATAGTGGCACATGCCTTTAATCCCAGTACTGGGGAGGCAGAGGCAGGCAGATTTCTGAGTTCGAGGCCAGCCTGGTCTACAAAGTGAGTTCCAGGACAACCAGGGATACACAGAGAAACTCTGTCTTGAAAAACCAAAGAGAGAGAGAGAGAGAGAGAGAGAGAGAGAGAGAGAGAGAGAGAGAGAGAGAAACAGGAATGGGTCCTTTCCTCTATAAATTAGGTATCATTGTCCTTGACTCTAGATAAACAACAGCAGCATTGCTTTAAGTAACTGATTACGTTATGGCATGCTGTTTTGGCAGTGGGAAGCTAATACAATATTCAAGATAAATGAAAATACGTGTTCTCACAATCACATGTGCTTGTCCCTGTAGTTTCATTCACAATAACCAAAAAACGAAACACAATGTAAATGCCCATCAACGGGTAGATAACATGAAAGACAGTCAAATAAATGAATGTTACCTTCAATAAGAAGAGAAAAGGATTGGTACATGGCATGCTATGTTGTGGATGGTCTTTGAAGACAACAGCATTAAATGAAAGAATTCAGTTATGAACATGAAGTATATGAGTATACAATGAGAAGCTCTTTTTTAAAATTCTTTTATTAGGTATTTTCCTCATTTACATTTCCAATGCTATCCCAAAAGTCCGCCATATCCCCCCCCCACTCCCCTACCCACCCACTCCCACTTCTTAGCCCTGGCGTTCCCCTGTACTGAAGCATCTAAAGTTTGCAAGACCAATGGGCCTCTCTTTCCAATGATGGCCGACTAGGCCATCTTCTGATACATACACAGCTAGAGACACAAGCTCTGGGGGGTACTGGTTAGTTCATATTGTTGTTCCACCTATAGGGTTGCAGACCCCTTTAGCTCCTTGGGTACTTTCTCTAGCTCCTCCATTGGGGGCCCTGTGATCCATCCAATAGCTGACTGTGAGCATCCACTTCTGTGTTTGCTAGGCTAAATCTGGGTCCTTTCAGCAAAATCTTGCTAGTGTATGCAATGGTGTCAGCTTTTGGAGGCTGATTATAGGATGGATCCCTGGGTATGGCAGGCTCTAGATGGTCCATCCTTTCGTCTCAGCTCCAAACTTTGTCTCTGTAACTCCTTCCATGGGTGTTTTGTTCCCAATTCTAAGAAGGGGAGAAGCTCTTACAGGGCGTTGCAGCTATCCTTGATTCACCCATGAGGACGTAGCCTTAGGAAAGGGAGAGCAAGTGATGCTAGAATGTGAACCTGTTACTCAGTGTCCAGACACTGGAAACAGTCCCCGATGTAACCCAGAGGTGGGTGGTCCCGAATGAAAGGTGATTCAGCCATGAGGGCTCTAACCTTATCAATAGATTAATGTCATCATTGCTGGAGTGGATTAGTTCTCTTGAGACTGGATTTGATACAAGTGAACATATGTCACTAGAAAGAAGCATTGTCAAAGATAACATACTTAAATATTTTTTAAAATTGAATTGTATATAACAGGGGTTTACATTTGTGCAATTAATATGTGTGACTGTATGCATATATGTGTGTACATATGTATGTTCAGTATCATTTTACAGTATAAAAAGTAAGTCTCACAATAATTCAGGGCTGAGAAACTTGGTGCTTATTAGCAATTCACAAGCCATGGGGAATCATGGCCAGATATGTCTGATTCTAAGGTTTGTGATTTTCCCTAACAAAAGCAGCCAACTTATACAGTAAGTGTTCAATAAATATTGATGAACATGTGGCAAGTCACTGTGGCAGACGTGGTGAGTATCCACCAAGGATCCAAGTACTCTTGAGTGCCCTACACTCTCTTCAGTTAAGATTGAGGTCATGTGACCTGGGTCTCATGTGGTACAGGCCACATGTTTTGGCTGCAGGATAGAGATAGACTCTGACAGAATAAGATGTTAGCATCATGGGACAAAAATCTCATTGGTTAAACCACTGTGGTCTGTTGCCAATTATTGTGAATAATAAGCTATCTGAACCAATAAATGTTCAGATATATGATAATAAGCTATCCGGGGCTTTATTAAATATTGACTAGATGCTATGTTACTGCTATTCTTTGACAAGTCAGTCAAGGTCGCTGCTCTTAGAGGAGAGGCCCTCAGTTCTTCATCCTTGAACACCTGAGAAGTATGATTTCTTTTTAATTTAATTCTTTTTTATTTTTTTTTACTTATTCACTTTATATCCCTCTCACTGCCCACCCCTGCTACCCTACACACAATCCTTCCTCTATTCTCCATCCTCCATCCCCCTCCTTTTCTCCTCTGAGCATGTGGGGGACCTACCCTGACAATTCAAGTGAGTTCAAGACAAATACACATACACGTGCTCACACATGTACACACACACACACACACAAGCACACATGTGCATGTGCACGCACACACATACACAGGCACACACATGCACAAGCACATGTACACTCACACACACACACATACACACACACATGCACACACACACACACACACACACACACATCTTTTAGTGCTCTCTTGATGCTTTTCTAGATCTCTACTTTAAACAAGCGTGGCACTTGAACTATCCGCTTTGCTTTAATTTTCATTTAATGGGGTTAGTTGGCACCATTTTTTACCCCACATGTAAATTTCAGCAGAGCACATTACCCTTCTAGTTATTTTTACATGATAAATTTTCACAGTCAGCTTAAAGCATAGAAAAGCGTCATAATCTAGAAGTGGTGCAGAATGCCATTTATCTAATGATCAATTGTGAATGTGATTGGAATTCTAGACTTCTCCCTTTTCCTTCTACTCAGATCTGTGGGGAGTAAGAAACCACCTGTAGGAATGTAGGAATGGGGAGCTGTCTGCTCCCTTACCTTTTTATCCTGCAGAGTAAGCGTCTGGGAAGGAACCAAAGAAAAGAGTAAGATGTTCTTTATTAATCTCTGTGTGTTTCTGTCTCTCTGTGTGTGTCTCTCTCTCTGTCTCCCTCTGTCTTTCCCTTTCTCCCTTCCTCTCTCTGTGTGTATCTGCATGTCTCCTTCTGAATCTGTCACTATCTCTCTCTGTCTCTCTGTCTCTCCCTACTTCCCTTTCTACTCTTTTTGTGTCTTCTTGTCTCCTCTGTCTCTGTCTTTGCCTCTCCTCTCTCCCCATTCATGAGTGTGTGTGTGTGTTCTTTAGAGAATCACACTTTCATTAACTATCAAACATATACCTATCTCCTTACTCCTTTCAGGATCCTTCCTTACCCTTTAAGCCTAGCCCTTTACCTCTGTCCTTTTTTGTGGGCTGAACTTGACCTGGACTGAAGTTGGCCCATCTTATTTTCCCATACCTGCCCCATGCAGAGCACCTTAAGTCTCCTCAGCCTCTGGAAGTATTCAGACCATTGTTGACCAGCAGCAGTGTCGTCTCTATACAGAACTACTGGGCTAGCCAATCTCTCACCTTTCAGGGTTTTCAGGTCATACTCTGTTGTGTGAAATGTCCTGGGAGAGATGAACAAACACCAATTCACCCTGGTTAGGATACTAACAATGGACAAAGAAACAATTCCATCTGAGTGACAAACTCGATGGCTAACCACTAAGTTCAGTGTGGTTACGGACAGGCCCTTGAGTGACTCAAAGTCAATGGCATTGCTGAAGCCTGTGCCCCTAGCATAGCTGTAACCATTTTGTTCCATTCCAACCAGCTATTTTATACCATTGCTGTAATATGCCTGTAGTCATTAACGAAAAAAAAGAAAAAAAGAAAAAAAAAACCTTTACTCAGAGCAGGGTCATGCTGACCACATACCCTGTTATGTTCTTAGTGTTATGAGGTTTAGTAATCTTATAAAATCCCACAACTATAAGCTTCATGTAGGACCCATCAAATTAAAGATCAGTATGAACTGTTATGTGTAAAATGGTGTGAGTCAGGATTGACTTCCACCACAGGCACATGAGCTCATGATGGGTTTTGAGGGTTTAGCCTTAATGAGCTGGCATAGAAAAACTGTTGGGGTTATAACCTCAGCCCCTGAATTCTGAGCTATAGCCATGGCCAGTCAGTCTTAGGGGGTGCATTCAATAAAACATCCCTGTCTAACTGAGATCAGTGTTTGTGTGGTTTGTGGGCCAAGTCTTGGACCCCAAGAGGTATCACTGAAAAGCCCACCCTGGCATGAGTGACTACATCCCAGGAGCACAGCTTTGTAGGCAGATCCACAGAAGTGATTCTCCTTCCCCAAAAACTTGAGGGAGGGGGTAATTTCTGAATCTCTTAACTTCCTGAGCTTCCTGAATCTTGTAAGTTTTCTGAATCTTACGTGTCTCCCCCTTCCACTTAAGGAAGGAACGTTTCAATTCTTAAAAAAATAGTAGACACAAACATTGGTCCAACTATTTCCCAAATTGTAGTGATAGCCTAAGAATTTATCAAAACTACCCACATAAATTTAAGTTAAAGGAGATATATGTAGTTTTAGAGGGAGAAATTAACATTCTCCAGTAGCCTTCTCTAAAATCTCCTTCAGTTCCTCCTTCCCTCTCCCACTTCCTTCCTTCTTTATTCATTTCCTTCCTTCCTCCTCTCATCCCTCCCTCTCTCCCTTTCCTTTCTCTTATTTTCTCTTCTTTCTCTCTCTCTTCCTTCTTCTTTTTTCTGTTCTTTATCTCTCTCTCATATATATGTATATATATATATATATATATATATATATATGTGTGTGTGTGTGTGTGTGTGTATATAAATAATTAATAAGCAGCAAAAAAAAAATCCCCAAATTTTAGAGATATCTTAAGAATGCCTCAAAACTACCTACATGGATTTAAGATAAAGGAGAAATACATTATTTCTGAGTGAGAAATTAACACTCTTCAGTAGCCTTCTCCAAAAAATCTCCCTAAGTTCCTGCTTGCCTCCTTTCCTTCTTTCTTTATTCTTTTCCTCCCTCTACCTCTCCCTCCCTCTCTCTTTCTCTGTCCCTTCCCCTTCTCCCTCCCTTCCTTTTGTTCTTCCTTTCTTTGTGCAGAGGACATCTTGCAAAGGTTGGTTCTCTTCTCCTAATATGGAAGTCCTGGGAATGGAACCTAGGTCATGGAGCTTGGCAGCAGGTGCCTTTACATGTTGAGTCATCTCACTAGCTCCCTAAGCTTCTGATAACTTTAAACTATTAGAGGAATAAACAAGCAACAACACTAATCATTTGTACAATGTAGGAGACACAAGAGTCACAGAGATTTTAAAAATTTTTATCTGCCGGGCATGGTGGTGCATGCCTTTAATCCTAGTACTCAGGAGACAGAGGCAGGCAGATTTCTGAGTTCGAGGCCAGCCTGGTCTACAGAGTGAGTTTCAGAACAGCCAGGGCTACACAGAGAAACCCTGTCTCAAAAAACCAAAAAAAAAATTTGTATGAGTGTTTTCTCTGCATATATGTCTGAATTATGAAGTTCAAAAGAAGGCATCAGATTCCCCTGGGACTGGAGTTAGGAACAGTTGTGAGCCACCATATTGGTGTTGGGAACTGAACAGCATCTTCTCACTCTTCTACAAGAGCAATAAGCGTCCTTAAATGCTGAGTCATCTTTTAGTCCTAGGTCATATGCATTTATAGCATCTCCTTTTTACATATACTCCACTCCCTTTGGAATCTCTTATCAGAGGGTTACAAATAATATTCTATTATTCAGTTAAACATGCAGATCAACTTTGAACACATCTGGAAAGTTCAGGGTTTGGGTGAGGGAAAATAATTTGTTGTTCTTACTTTCATGCTGTTTGGTTTTAAAAGTCGGTGAGTTTTGCTATAATAATTGCTTAATAAAACTTGCCCTAGAAAAAAAATTGTTACAATTCAATTTGTTTTTCCTCTTGGGAATGTTTGTATTTTTTTAATTTATTGCCCAAATAATGAGATATAAATATTTTAAAACTGATTTTCCTACAAAAGCCTTTCATAAAATCAAAGGTACAAAAGAGATAACGTTGAACAACTCCCTCAAGACCATGACTCACTACAATTTTTATGCAATTAAAGTGAGGAAGTAGCTGGCCATAGGCATTGAAATCTTTAACATTATCTTAAAAGTATGTCATAATTCATGTAAAGACTCTCAGGTCTTCCAACTGGGCAAAATTTCTCATGCTGCTATTAAAATCCTTGGACCAATATGTCAAAATTGTCATATATTTAATAAACAGTACCATTTTTATAGAGCAAAGGTATTTATTTTAATATTCCCTTACTGTACATGCAATGGAGCACAACAGATGTTCACAGTGTTTTTCACAGCATTATCTTATACCATCTTTGCCTTATGCCCCTCAGGTTGATTCCCTGGGGTAACCCATCAAGAAAAATCTAGGTGTCTAGTCTGACTGTTCCATGGCTTGTCCTATCAAAAATCTGCTCAGCCTAAATGCACATGGTGCATTCTAACTTAGTAAAGATAAATTCTTGCTCCCACTTCTAACTTTGGAAAGGGGACAATCATCCATCCTTTTTTACATAAGGAAGAGAAAAATATGAGTAGACTTGAGCACACATTTTAATAACACTTTAGAATAAGAACAAAATGGCACCCTTTCAACTGGAATCCTAAGAACTAATTTACTGAATATGGTAAGCCAAAGTGATGTCATGGACCATTACAGAAGCACGAGAAAGCAGAAAACTCCACTTTAGCTGCCCTCTTCAAAACTATAAAAAAAACCTCACTGCTTTTTTGGTACATACACCCCCACTCCAGTTATGACACCATCTTGGTTTGGTGCTAAATGTCTTCTCAAACCACACGGCTGTGGGTGAAGACACCAGATCTGCCTCCCTCTAGCTTCCTCCCCAACTTTTTGGGGATGACAACAGTAGACAGGGGTTGGTGAGATGGGTGTTAAAACTGAGCCAAGTCCTAAATTCACCCAGCTTAGAAAATGTATGTCAGACTTCCAGCTGGAGTGAAGCTTCAGTAACACAGCCTGGGAGGGGGAAGGAGACTCTAAGAGCAGAGTCGGCAAGGATGTAGTTCATCCTTGTTGAGACAGATACTTGTAAGTTCCACAGGAGGTGAGGAAGCCAAGTTCTAGAAGCAGAGTAGCAAAGTTGGACTATGTAGTGGGGGAGCTTCTCTAATTATTAGTGAACATTTGCATATTGGGTAAATCCTTCACAAAGCTCTATCTCCATAATCAGTGAATGGTTTCCTCAATGAGTGTTAGAATAATCTGGACTTTTTGATGACTGGGTTGGTACCCTTAAGCAAGATTACAGAAGTAAGGTCAAGCATGGTTCAGCACTCGAAAAGTGGAAATGGGTGGATTGGTAATATAAGGTCATTCTTCATTGTTAAATAAGTTCAAGGCCAATTTGGGATGTGTGAGATTCTAGAAGGAGCCTTTGAGATGAGGTTTCCAAAATTTCATTAGGATTCTTGTGGTCACTAGGGTTTAGGATCACAGGCAGAGGCAGGGAAATAGAAGGAAAGAAAGAGAGGGAAAGGGAGAAAGGAAGGGAAGGAGGAATTAAAGAAAGGGGGGGGGGGCAATCCAACAGAGGTCAATTTGGCTTGATCCTGTAGGTGAAGCTATCAAGATACTATGATCACATCTCAGATTTTAATAGGTGAGAAAGCTAAAGTTCTGATATTATTGTATCGGGTACCATCAAAGACTGCCCCAGGACATAGTTTGGAGGGGTGTGCTCCAGGCCCTTGAACTTTTCCAAACATGCAGAGAAAGCATGGATGAAGGTATCAGGGAGGGCCTATGGGTATTGCCAGGGAAGGAAAGGATCCAAAGTGTTACGGGCTTGGCAGCCACAGCATCTACTCTAGGAGAGCCACACGATATAACAGGTTCAGAGGATGCTTCAGGACAGGAAAGGAACTTTGTCCACAAAACACTAGAATTTGTGTTTATCTTTCTGGCAAGTTTCTGAGCTGCTCCTCTCAGCATGAGATGTAATTCCCCATCAGGGAAAATTTAGAGATATGTTCTGGCCATATGGCACTGTTCCTTTGTTATGGCTCTCTCTCTCTCTCTCTCTCTCTCTCTCTCTCTCTCTCTCTCTCTCTCTCTCGTGTGTGTGTGTGTGTGTTGCTTACTAATCTGCTTCCCTGGCTTGCTCAATCTGCCTTCTTATAGAATCCAGGACCACCAAACCAGAGATGGCACCACCCACCATGGGCTGATCCCTCCCCCATTGATCACTGATTGAGAAAATGCTAGATATCATGGAGGCGTCTCCTCAACTGAAGCTCCTTCTTTTCTGGTGACTCTACCTTGTGCCAAGTTCACATATAAACCAGCCAGTTCAATATCTAAACATAATGAAGCACAGGAAGAAAAGACAAAACAAAACAAAACTCCAACACCTATACTCACACATCTATCAAAATTAACTTGAGAAATCAATGGATAGAAACAACATTTTTAGCTTTATTAATTTTTTCATGGTACTCAGGATTTATTTTTTTAGTTTGGAAGTATCAAAATAAAAGGTGTTTTTATTCTAACCACAAAAATATAGTTAGAAAAGAAACAACAAGTTATTAAATGTCTACTCTAGAGAAATACAAAATAAATAAGACATGGATCTCGGCCTTGGATTCTTATACACTAAGGAAATTAAACACACACTCATGAAATAATTCAAGAGGATGAAAATGTGCAAGTGAAAAATAATTCTGGCAGTAATCCATAGAGGTAAACAAGTCCTGAGCAAAGCAAACAACCCACCTGGGAATGACAGAGCCCTAGTCTGATGCTGGAAACCCAATCAGAGGCTAGCCCCATGTCTCTAAGTGCCAGTCCCAAATTTAAGTAAGTTGACAGGTAGAACTGGAACATTTTTCCATTTTTAAAATCTGAATTTAGTTCTTTCCTCTGGTTATTTGCAAATTACTTTCAGTAAAGTTTATCTTTATGGGAACAGGGCCAAAGATGGAGGGGTGAGAGATGACAGAGTCACATAAGGAATCCCAGGAAATCTGACGGAGAAGACCAGCATCAGGGTACAGATCTAAGTTTATTGCCCAGCCCATAAACTTATGTACAGTGTTTGAGCCAATCCCAAGCCTCTAAATCCTTGGCTATTTGTACCTCACCACACTGTGCTCCAAAGAAAGTCCCACCTAATGAGGTAACTCACAAGGGGATGGGGAATCATCACTTGTGAGAATTTCCGTGAAAATGAGGAAAGCGGCCATTCCCTGGCCTCCATTCCTTTTAGATCTAATACCATGTACTGAAGATCAGGACTCTTTGAGGAGTAGCTGGAGGCTATATTGTCTCGTTATCCATCCTACTTTTTTCCTCAAAGCTGATTTCCACATCTCCCACATAGCTTAGATGCTGGAGAGTTCATTTAAATGATTTCTCTTTCCAAGTTTATAGAGGAACTGTGTAATTGTTACTTTGACTTTTATGTTAATCGGTTTTCTATTATTGAAATAAAATGCCAAGAATAACTGAGGATTTCTTATAATCTTTATACATTTTTAGATTCTGTGTCTGTATGTGTGTTTGTGTGTGTGAGAATGTGCAACGGCATGTGTATGGATGTCAGAAGATAACGAGTGAGAGTCATTTTTCTCCCACCATGTGGGTCCCAGGAACTCAGCTCATAAGGATCATAGGCCAAGATAAGCTCTTAAGCAGAAAATTATTTACTTGGCTCACAGTTTTTAGGGTCCCAGTTGCTAATCAGTCAACCCTGTTGCACGGGTGAGCCACCAAAAACTAGATGAAATAAGCGTATGGTGAAATAAAATTACTCACTTCATGATCAGCATGCAAAAAAAAAAGAGTGAGGAAGAAACTGTTCCCAAGTCCTCATCAAGGACACTGCCCCAACAACCCAACTTCTCTCCACTAGGCTCTGCTTCCTTAAGATTCCACCATCTCCTAATAGTGTCCTCTGGATGAAACTTTTAACATATCTGAGGAGCTCTTAGTAAACATTCAATATCCAAACTACAGCAACCTGGATTTGCACAACTTCTTATCCTAGAGACGTAATAGAAAATCAAGTAAAGACAGGGGGGGTATGAGAAGAGTAGAAGGAATAGACTTTAGAATAGGGGGATGTTTATGACAAGATCAGCAACTGTACACACACAATCCCTATTCTCTAATCAAGTCTGGAATCCTGAGCTGTGTAACACTCTTCACATCTGTTGTTCAAGGATAGGGACCCTTCACTTCTGTCTTTATGGGGTGAGTGGATAGTAGCCTTGGATGTGAGGAATAACCTAAAAGAACTTGGTCACTAGAAAGCTGCCTATAAGCTCAGCTATATAAGCAAGGTCATCTGAGAACTCCAGATACACAGCTGGACTCAGTCCTATGAGAGACTGAGTTAGTGCAGGAGACAGCTCTCAGAGCCTGGGAGCCCTTTTTCCTGGTGAGTTCACTGCCACCTGGGACTTTTAACATTCTAGATGCCAACTAGGAAATTCTTACTTTATCATTGTAAAAAACAGGACACTTTTTGAATTGTGGAGATGTTGGTCATGGACATAAATTTTTAGTTAAACAGGAGAAATTCATTTTAATTTATTAAAGAAATGGGGGCTACGAATTTGAGTAGGGACACAGAAGGGATGGGGGAGTGATATAGATACAGTATGCATATACACAGATACATATACACAAATATGAAAGTTTAAAAATAAAATATTTTAAAAGTGAAGAGCAGCTGCCATTGTAGGTCCCCACCTCTATGGTGTTCTTCTCAGGTGTATGGGGTCAAGCAACTTCAAGGTAACTCCCTTTCATACAAGGAGCCAAAATAAATGTCTCCTCCCTTAAGTCGTTCATGTCAAGCATTCTGTCACAGTAACTAGAGAGCTAACTACAGCACAGAGCTCTTAAATATTTAGTCCATTCTTCCTTCAACACATACACTTTCAAGAAGATGATGTCATGTAGAAGAACCCTTTGGCTTATTCAAGACCTGTAAATACCTCAAAGTATACACAGAAATGGGGGAAACTTAAGAAAGGTGGGAAATTTGTTCTCTTCTTTTTAAACCTCTCTTATAACCAAAACGAAGAATTACTACCTTCTTTGCTGGGGACTGGTGCAAATGTGACTACTCTGAGTGATTAAGTGTTGAACTGACATGTCAACCATGAACAGCCGTAGCACCCTGGTGAGTCACTCACTTCAGACACCCAAGCAATGCCATCAACCAAGCCCTCTTTGTGGGTCACCCAGACTTTCCATCCATAACTTGGAAGAGCAGGGTGCTTGTCCACAGTCTCCCCCTCATTAAAACGTCTTTGCTAACATACTAGGTGGGTGATAGTCTCTGTCTGCGTCAACTGCATCCATCCTCATGCTCACACTGCCTCTCATGTGGCAGTCATTTCACATGTAATGCTTATTTGATCTACACTCTATATTTGAGCATCACCCTTTCCAGCGTTATAGCTGGCCCATGTGCTCCCTCTTATTCTAGCAAGCATGGACTCCACTATGGTTTGAATCAGAGAACGAAGATGTCTTTTCTGCGTGCATCAGTCTTTGCTTATTGGGCTTACCACAGGTCACGGCCCATGGCAGAGTTATCAAATGATACGTGGGCAACTTGCTGATGAATAGAAAATGATCCTTCAGAAAGGGAGCTGGCTCTGGGTCTGACATTACATTCCAATGGTTTCAGAGGAACCCACGTGCAGATTTCTCAGATTTACAGCTGGTGACCATCTTCTCCCCACCCTTACAGAAGAAAAATGTTCTTAAGAAGATCAAATGCATAGCATGTTTCAAACATGAGGAAGCACTCATGTTTAAAAAATAGAAGTGATTAGCAAGTTTAAACACAAAGATATAGAAACCCCAGAGACTCATAGCACATGTTATAATTCAGTTACAGAGGACCATAAAAGAGTTCATGCCTATCTAATTATTCTAATCTTGGTCCATCCCTCTGGAGATGTTACTTAAGTCTGAAAACTTTCTAGGGAGAATATTCCATGGTTACTTACTAGTAATTCCAAAAACTTCATACTGGTAATGAACAATACAAACACTGATCCCCATAGTTATTCTAGCAGACAGTCTTCTGTAGGGCTTCTACTATAAGGCTAATTCAGTAATACAGTCATTTACACGTTTTTTTTCCTTTGAATATAATCTTAATGTCATGTACTGTGGCTTCAAACGCTTATATTTCTTAATGCAGTTGGAGTCTGTGGTGGTTTAAATGAGCAATATCTTCTCTGGACATGGGCATTTGAACGCTTGCTCTCCAGTTGGTGACATGCTTTGGGAAGGTTTAGGAGGGACAGCTTTGTTGGAGGGAGTAGGCCACTGGGGAAGGGATTTCAGAGATCCAACAGCCTCACCCTACTTTCACTTTGCTGTCTTTGTTCTGTGTTTGCAGTTCAAGATGTGATGTCCCAGATTCCTGATTCCATGCCTGTTCCTTTCTTACCACACCTCTGTAACAGGATAGACTCCTAACCCTCTGGATCCTGAAACTCTCTAGAAGCTGGTTCTAGAGAGTGGTAGGTTAAAGAAAAGGTCCTGATCCCATTGATTTTTGGAGGAACATGGAAGACCTGAGAGTTTTGGACTAGAAAAGCAATTGAAAGTTGTAAACAGAGCTCAGTGGGGTCACTACCTTATGGTCCTGGAAGAGAGTAGTGCTGAGAGGAAAGTGGACTTCAGAGACTCAGCTCATTAGAGTTCAGGGGAAAGGAAAGACTTTAAAAACCTAATGGGTTAGAGGTCATTCCAAAGAATATGGCTGCCTTCTGTCTTTGTCCTAAGAACTTGTCTGAAGCTAAGTGAAATTTTAATTTAACTTTTTTGATGAAATTTCTTTAAAATTTTTAATAAATTACATTTATTCATTTCATTTTATAATTGTTTTGATTGCATGTGTATATGTAATGCATACATGCTTGGTTCCCATGGAAGTCAGAAGACAGCAGGGGATACCATGGAACTAGAGTTACAGATGGTTGTGAACCATCATATGGGTGCTGATATCCAACTTGGCTCCTCTGCAAGAACAGTAAGTGGTCTTAACCACAAAATCACCTCTCTAGGCCATAGTGAGGAAAATTACAAGACTGCATAATATTGTATATGTAGAGTGATTATGGAGGTCTACAATGAAACAAGTGGGGCATAAAGAAATAGTAACTGTATAGCTTGGAGAGCAAAGATATATTAAGCATAGCTTACTGTATCTTCAAAGACTCATGCTGAAGGAGAGACTGTAAATGTTATGAGGTTAACACCATTAAGAAGAGGACTTCTAGTCTCTGGAGTAGGAAAGATACTTAGAGGTCAAGACTACAAGCAGATATACCTCCAGCTTGTTAAGGAAACCCTAAGGGATTTTCAGATCCTAGAAAGCACCTACAAACCAAACCTATAATAAATGTGATTCCTGGCAGCTAGGGTCCATCTCAAGGTGGCAACCATTGGCAGTGAAGGATATAATATTGAAGGGATAATGGATTGTTCCTCTGGAGCTTCAGAGAGCTGCTGAAGCTAGGCAGCATGTGTCAGGGGAGACACCACATGAGGGTCCTGAGAGGTCAGGAGACCTTGAAAGGACATGGCATGGACCTGGAATAGTGAAGCCTGGGTTTCAGTGGAGACCCCTCCCTCACCAGATGTTGGAGACACCAGAGCTGTAAGATATCTGTCAAGCAGAGCTACACTTAGAGTTGAACCCACCCAAGAGAGAGCTGTATGTTGCATGCTGCAAATCTGGAAGGAAAGATCCCTCTAAACACTTTAATTCTATACACAAGGCTGAATTTGGAGTTTGCCTTGTTTGATTTCCATCTTAATTTGGTCCAGTATTTCCCTACTATGCTTTCCTTCCTCCCTTTTGGAATGGGAATATATAGTCTATACCATTGTGTGTTGGAAATACTTTACGGGGGGGGGGGTGTCAGTTAAGGAATTGCCTTGATTTTCAGAAGTTATTTTGGAATTTTGACTTTTAAACAGTGTTGAGACTGTTTAACATTCATATACAGATGTCTGAAGTTGGATTAAATGAATTTTGCATCTTGATTTGGCTACAAGCTCATACAAGCCAGGATGTAGAACACAATGGTTTGAATGAGAAATATCCTCCATAGGTTTGGGTATTTTAAACACTCGCTTCCCAGCTGGTGGCGCTGTTTGAGGAAGCTTAGAAAGCATGGCCTTTCTGGAGGAAGGCCACTAGCACAGGATTTAAGAGCTCACAGCCTTGGCCAACAGTTAGTCCTCTTCTTCGTGTTTGAGGTTAAAGATGATCTCTTGGCTTCCTGGCTCCTGATGCTCTGCTTACCACCTTACTGCTATGCTTCCCAGACATAATAGACACTTATCTCTCTGGAAACGTAAGCCAAATCAAACCCTTCCTTTCACAGATAGCTTTTGGTCATGTTTTATTACAGCAACAAAAGTGTAACTAATACAAAGGCCCATTTTGTCATCAAAGTAACTTTTATGCCCCAAACTATAACGTTCAGTATTTAGTTCTTTCTTCTTTTAGTTTAGCTGTTCAGATCCTTGTCTCTGTCTGGGATTCCTCTTCCTGCCCCAAGTTCATCATCTTCTTCAATCCCTGAACTTAGGACAATATTTATGCCAACAGTCCCTAGTAACTTGAGGACACAGAATATTTTGGTAACATCTGGATAATTTGGAAATAATGAAGGTCTTGGGTTGTTAAATTCCTCACTTCTATTAGTTTTTCCTTGAGCATTTGGTTTTTTTCTAACATTGCAATAACATCTGCTGATTCATACTTAGCCATTTAGTGTGCAGACATGAAATCACTTCTTCTGTCTCCATGTAAGAAATGAGGGCTTCTTTGAAATGCCTGGCAAGAGGAACATTGCTCCAGGATCTGCTGCCAGCTTCCAGTGACTTTCCTTTTATTCTCTGCTGATAAAACTCTCAAGAAAAGTTCAAACGCCATTCATAAATTCACAACACTGAAGGTTGTCACGCTGGGAGTTTGCATCACTCTAAATCCATGGTTCTCTACAATGCAGATGTTTGGAGGATGAAAGCAGACAGGCTTTTTCTGGAGATGTATTTCAGTTGTGCCTTATGACACAACCATGTAACTCGTCAAGCCATACCTTGAAAAGCTTCCCATGTTCCTTGCTCTCTTGAAACCTTACATGCCCTTGGAGAAAAAGCTTCCAGAGAATAGAAGTAATATGAAGCCAAGCTAAGTTATCCACTTGAAGTCCAGGCTACCTCCCAAACAATCTCCCTGCCAGCCATAGATCCATAAAAAAGATTAGCACCAACATAAGCTATATCTTGTCCTGATTAGTAGAACTACCCAGTTGGCCCATGAGTTCACAAGAAATAAAGAAGCCATTGATGGTTTAATCTGGCATGTTTTGGCATGGTTTTTTATACAGCAATAGCTACCTGATACACTCTCAAAGGCATTAGGCAATGAGAGACTTTCTTCCTCGTGTTTCATTTTTGGCACTGTTTAAGAACATAACTTCTCTTTTCTGATGAGCAGTTTAATGCTCTATAATTACAGAGAAAATCTACACCAGTATGAATTCCATTTGTATCCATGCCCTGTATCACAGACAAAAGTACTCAGTCACTAACAATAGATGGTACTTGGGCGACCCCCTTTACAGCCCCTACACATATGACATCCTTCCCACATTTCATACTATGGAAGTATCTCCTTTATATGCCCAGTCATCCTCCTCAGCCCACAGCTTCTTCTCCTTTCTTCTTGAGAGGCTAAACTCTTCAGGTCTAATTCTTCATCACCATTCACTGGCATCCTTCCCTTCCTCTTGATTGGACCCAGGTAGATTCTGGCCACCTATAATTAGTACCTATATGGCAAGCTCTCATTAAAATGGCTCAATGACTTTGAGGAATCGTATCTTAGTTAGGTTTCCATTGCTGTGAAAAGAAACCACTACCAAGGCAACTCTCATAAGGGACATTTAGTTGGGGCTGGTTTACAGGTTCAGAGGTTCAGCCCATTGTCATCAAGGTGGGAGCATGGCAGCATCCAGGCAGACATGGTGCTGGAGGAGCTGAGAGTTCTACATCAAATCTTATTCCGAAGGCAAACAGAAGACTGGCCTTCAGGAAGCTAGAAGGAAGGTATTTAGCCCCCACAGTGACACACTTCCCCCAACAAGGCCACATCTTCCTAATAGTACCACTCCATGGGCTGAGCATATCCAAACCACCCCCAGATAGCCAAGATAGCACCTATTCTCATAAACCATAGGGTCATTAATGAAAACCTCCAACAATACCAGTTGCATGTCCAGTTGCATTCACCAAAATCAATGATAGTTCAATAAAATGATCTTTCGTTGCCATTTTAATAGTGGTCACATGATGGAGGAAAGGTCTCAGTGTATGCAGGATTCATTTTTGCTGCAAAGAAGTTGAGCACATTTGAGCTTGGCAAGAGTAAGTAATATTCAGGATTCAATGCATGGAAATTCATAAGAAGTTACTATAAGAGTCCTAACCAGTAGAAAAGGGAGATGACTCAGTTGCTAGAGTTTTTACCATTACAAGCATGAAGATCTGAGTTCAACTCTTCAGAATCCATGTCAGAAAGCATGTGTTGTGGTATCAGCTATAATCCCTGACCTTTGGCATGAACATGGAGACTTCCGGCCCCCTGGATCTTGCTTTCTTGTTGAATTAGTTAGCTCCAGGTTCAGTGAAAGACTGTCTTAACAAAATAAGGTAATGAGTGACTGAGGAAGATACCTCATATTGACTTTCAACCTCCATACACATGTGCATCGCTACCTGCATATCATATTCCCACACTTATGTACACACATATGCCACAAACACCAAAGAACTCCAGCCTTCTTTCAGTCAGTAATTCTGTACAACACCCCACTGTCACATTTAATGTAAGAGGCCCAAAATCCTCATCATTCAAAGCATCTGGTCCACAAGAATTATCTATTCTGTGCTTGCCATAGTCTCATGAACATCTGGCAGTAGTAAGAGTGGGATTTTAAAAGGCAGAATGCATTGTGTGATGGGTGGAGCACCCTGAATCTAAAAGAGGACTACTTCCTAATATTCCATGCCCTCTTCTCCCAAGGGGATCTGTAACGAGAAAGAGGTCATCTTGGAGTTGGAGGTTCAGTTTAAATCACCTGAATTTTTTTTCTACATGTCACCTGAAGACTGTGACAACAAGGCCTCTGCCTTAGAACCAGACCACAACCCTTTCTAGGAAACAAGCACTGACTATATTCAATTGTCTCTATGGGATGCACATGGAATTGTTAGGCTAAACACTTGAGTTAGCTCTGTTCTCATGAGGCAAGAACTATAGTGTGAATTTATATATATATATTTGGATATTTTCTTTATTTACATTTCAAGTGTTATTCCCTTTCCTGGTTTCCCACCCTCCTTCCTGGAAACCCCCTATCCCATTCTCCATCCCCCTGCTTCTATGAGGGTGTTCCTTCACCCGCCCACCCACCCACTCCCACCTCCCTGCCCTCAATTCCCCTACACTGGGGCATTGATCGATCGAGCCTTCATAGGACCAAGGACCTCTCCTCCCATTGATGTCTGACAAGGCCATCCTCTGCTATATATACACCTGGAACCATATGTGCTCCTTGGTTGGTGGCTTAGTCCCTGGGAACTCTGGGGGATCTGGTTGGTTGGTATTGTTCTTCTTATGGAGTTGCTTATTAGCCCAAAAGCTACGAATACCCAAGATACAATTCACAGACCACATGAAGCTCAAGAAGAAGGAAGACCAAAGTATGGGTGCTTTGGTCCTTCTTAGAAAGAGGAACAAAATACTCACAGGAGCAAATATGGAGACAAAGTGGAGAGCAGAGACTGCAGGATAGGCCATCCAGAGACTATCCCATCTGGGGATTCATCCCATATACAGTCACCAAAACCCAACACTATTGTGGATGCCAAGAAGTGCATGCTGAAAGGAGCCTGATATAGCTGTCTCCTGAGAGGCTCTGCCAACAGTGCTCGCAGCTAACCATTGGGTTGAGCGCAGGGTCCTCAATGGAGGAATTAGAGAAAGGACTGATGGAGGGTGAATCTTAAAAAAGCAAATAAACAAACTGGGGTGAATATGAAACAGCTAGTGGGGAGTTCCAAACCCCAGACTCTGAAGGAACTGTTGCCTTTCAGGGCCCCCAGCTCAGGGGTGCTTTCTGGTTTCTACAGCCTCATTACTTCACAGTGCTGCACAGGCAACTTAAGCCCTTCTAGTCTTTCTCTTTTTTTCAGTAATCCTAATAGCAATATTATAATATAAGTACAATTATGATTATTTATGTTTTGTCATGAAGATAATAAAGACTAGAGTAAGCTGGTAGATGACCCAATGTTTCATAGGTAACGACAGTACCCATTTCTATTTATTAGCCCTTCTACTTTTTTTTTTAGCCTGACAATTCTTGCTAAGTGGCTGCACTAATGCCCTTTAGCAGAGCAGGAAACAGACCCAGAAAGGAAAGATCTACTGATTTGCCCAAAGTCACCTAGCTAGGGAATGCCTGGGCTAGGGTTTTCAGTCCTGTCCAGCTGCCTGGAAGTCTGTGCTTCCCCCAGGTTTCCTCACCTCAGCCTCCTTTGTCACCTTTGAGGACCTGAGAATCCAAGGACATAAAGTCAGAGCTTATTATCTTGACTTCTATGCAGCCACTGAGGCCTTCTCCCACCCCTCTGAGAGCTGGCAGCCTTATCAAACTGCTCTCTAGTTGGCTATTGCATTAGGTGGTTTTAACTTTTAGCAATGGTTTTAACTCCCCAGATCCTCTTCATTGGAAGAGAATGCTGCATTTAAATCTGACCCTGACCTTTGAGCTGCTGTGACGTTAGCTTTCTATAACTTACTGGCATGGAACGCAGCTTCTTTCTGAGAACTGCGTTGAATTTACCTACTTTCTGGTAGACAGAAGATTTGGCAGTCTCTCCCAATGTCAATAGCTTTGTGGTTGAAAATTTAAATTCCTGGTCTTTTCTTACATGGGTCTGGTTCTTGGCTTCTTATTGGTGGAAAATCTTAAAATATGAAACAATAAATACTAGTAGAGCCCAGTAGTTTATGTTATTATCAGGAGAATAGCTTTGATAGCTATTCTCCTCACTCAGTGAGTGTCTAAGAACACATACAATATTAAATCATATATATATATATATACATATATATATATATGTATATATACATACATATATTTGTGTGTATGTGTGATTTCATATGTATGATTTTATATACATTTATTTTATAAATAAACTTAACTCTCTTTATATGAAATGATATATATGTACATATGTATATATGTATTACATATATGAGTAGGCATATATATATATATGTATGTATATATGTAAGTAAGTGTATATGTATGTATATGTATATATATATGTGTGTATATATGTGTGTGTATATATGTATATATGTGTGTATATATATATAAAACCATATATATATGGTTAAACTTATGATTTGGGTAAAGCATAAGTTCAATAGTAATAATATAGAATAACAGCAAGAATATACAACCATAACATTTTTGTGAGTGTGTTTATCTTGCAAAAGTTAATTTTATTTCTAGTCCCTGGAGAAACGGCTCAGCAGTTAAGAGTTTATAGTGCTCTTCCAGAGGGTCTGAGTTGGGTTTCTAGTACCTTATCTTTTTATAATTATTATTATTGGATATTTTCTTTATTTACATTTCAAATGTTAGCCCCTTTCCTGGTTTCTCCTCCGAAAAATACCCCCCCTATCTTCTTCCCCCTCCCCCTGCTCACCAACCCACCTACTCCGCTTCCTGGCCCTGGCATTCCCCCACACTGGGGCATAGAACCTTCATAGGACAAAGGGCCTCTCCTCCCATTGATGTCTGACTAGGCCATTCTCTGCTGAATATGCATATGGAGACACGAGTCCCACCATGTGTTTTCTTTGGTTGGTGGTTTAGTCCCAGGCAGCTCTGGGGGGTACTGGTTAGTTCATATTGTTGTTCCTCCTATGGGGCTGCAAACTCCTTCAGCTCCTTGGATCCTTTCTCTAGCTCCTTCATTGGGGATCCTATACTCACTCCAATGGATGGCTGTGAGCATCCACCTCTGTATTTGTGAGGCACTGGAAGAGCCTCTCAGGAGACAGCAACATCAGGCTCCTATCAGCAAGCACTTGTTAGCATCCACAACAGTGTCTGGGTTTGGTGATTGTAAATGTCCCTAGATGGTCATTTCTTCAGTCTCTACTCCATACATTGTCTCTGTAACTCCTTCCATGGGTGTTTTGTTACCCCCTTCTAAAATTCATATAAGTATCTACACTATGGTCTTCCTTCTTCTTGAGTTTCATGTGGTTTGTGAGTTGTATCTTGGGTATTCAAAGCTTCTAGGCTTCTGGGCTTCTAGGCTAATATCCACTTATCAGTGAATGCATATCATGTGTGTTCTTTTGTAATTGGGTTGCCTCACCCAGAATGATGTCCTCCAGATCCATTCATTTGCCTACGAATTTCATAAATTCGTTGTTTTTAGTAGCTGAGTACTACTCCATTGTGTAAATGTACCACATTTTCTGTATCCATTTCTCTGTTGAGGAACATCTGGGTTCTTTCCAGCTCCTGGCTATTATAAATAAGGCTTCTATGAACATAATGGAGTATGTGTCCTTATTACAAGTTGGAGCATCTTCTGGGTATATGACCAGGAGTGATCTTGCTGGGTCTTCAGGTAGTACTATATCCAATTTTCTGAGGAACAGCCAAACTGATTTCCACAGTGGTTGTACCAGACTGCAATCCCACCAGCAATGGAGGAGTGTTCCTCTTGATCCACTTGGTCTTGAGCTTCACACAAGCAAATAAGAATGGGTTGATTTGCCTTCATCTACATGCTGACCTCCAGTTGAGCCAGCACCATTTCTTGAAAATGCTTTTTTCCACTGAATGGTTTTAGCTCCTTTGTCGAAGATCAAGTGACCATAGGTGTGTGGGCTCATTTCTGGGTCTTCAATTCTATTCCATTGATGTATCCACTTGACACTGTACCAATACCATGCAGTTTTTATCACAATTGCTCTGTAGTACAGCTTGAGATCAGGGATGTTGATTCCCCCAGCAGTTCTTTTATTGCTGAGAATAGTTTTCGCTATCCTGGATTTTTGTTATTCCAGATGAATTTGGAAATGAAGGGTGTTGTTTCCCTAATTTCTTTCTCAGCCTGTTTATTCTTTGTGTAGAGGAAGGCCACTGATTTGTTTAAATTAATTTTGTATCAAGGCACTTTTCTGAAGTTGTTTATCAGGTTTAGGAGTTCTCTGGTGGAATTTTTGGGGTCACTTAGGTATACTATCATATCATCTGCAAATAGTGACATTTTGACTTCTACCTTTCCAATTTGTATCCCTTTGATCCCCTTTTGTTGTCTAATTGCTCTGGCTAGGACTTCAAGCACTATATTGCATAGGTAGGGAGAGAGTGGGCAGCCTTGCCTAGTCCCTAATTTTAGTGGGATTGCTTCAAGTTTCTCTCTATTTAGTTTGATCTACTGGTTTGCTGTAGATTGCTTTTATTGTGTTTAGGTATGGGCCTTGAATTCCTGGTCCTTCCAAGACTTTTATCATGAATGGGTGTTGGATTTTGTCAAATGCTTTCTCAACATCTAACGAGATGATAATGTGGGTTTTGTCTTTGAGTTTGTTTATATAGTGGATTACACTGATTGATTTCCGTATATTAAACCATTCCTACATCCCTAGGATGAAGCCTACTTGATCATGATGGATGATCCTTTTAATGTGCTCTTGGATTTGGTTTGCAAGAATTTTATTGAGTATTTTTGCATTGATATTCATAAGGGAAATTGAAGTTCTCTTTCTTTGTTGGGTCTTTTTGTGGTTTAGGTATCAGAGTAATTGTGGCTTCATAGAATGAATTGGGTAGAGTACCTTCTGTTTCTATTTTGTGGAATAGTTTGAGGAGTATTGGTATTAGGTCTTCTTTGAAGGTTTGGTAGAACTCTGAACTTAACCCATCAGGTCCTGGGCTTTTTTTGGTTGGGAGATTATTAATGGCGGCTTTTATTTCTTTAGGGGATATGGGACTGTTTGTATCATTAGTCTGATCCTGATTTAACTTTGGTATCTGTCTAGAAAATTGTCCATTTCATCCAGGTTTTCCAGTTTTGTTGAGTAAAGGCTTTTGTAATAGGGTCGGGTGATGATGTTTTGGATTTCCTCGTGTTCTGTTGTTATGTCTCCCTTTTCATTTCTGATTTTGTTAATTAGGATGCTGTCTCTGTGCCCTCTAATTAGTCTGGCTAAGGTTTAATCTATTTTGGTGATTTTCCCAAAGAACCAGCCCCTGGTTTGGTGGATTCTTTGTATGGTTCTTTTTGTTTCCATTTGGTTGATTTCAGCCCTGATTTTGATTAGCACATATCTTCATAAGGCAGCTTACCTTCCTGTGACTTCAGCTCCAAGGAATCTGACATCCTTTGCTGGCCTCCACCGGACGCGCACGCGCACACACACACACACACACACACACACACACACACACATAAATTTTTAAAACATATTTCTATCTCTCTAGGCACCTGAATGTTCACTCTATGTTCATGCACCCTGTAGCACTGCCATGTGGTACAGGGTGAATCTGCCAGTTTATATTTCAGGCACTGTTGTCTTCTTTAGGAATTGTTATTAAGTAGCAGTCACTTAAGTGAAAGTACCTCAGTACCATTGCCAATCTGATAACTGGCAAGGTCACTAGACAACTGACAGGTAAGGTGTATACCATGAATACACTGGACAAAGGGAGGGTTGATGTTTTGGGAAGGATGGAGCCTGATTGCATGAAATTTCATCCCACCACTTAAGAGTAGGAGACAACTTAAAAGTTATGAATTGATTATATCTAGAACTTTCCATTTAATGTTTTTTGGACCATGGCTGACTGTAATGACCATGTAACTGTACTGGCAGAAAAAAAATCAAAGATTGAAAACAATGGAGCCATCTCCTATGTGCTGATTTTGTTCTAAGCATTTGAATATTTTATTTAATTCTAACAATCTAGTGAGGTACTATTATTTTACATATTAAGTCAAGGAAAAGGAATAGTTTGCCTCTGGTCACAAAGCTAGTAAGGGTGAACTTGAAATTCAATTTTAATTTTCCTGATTCTAAGTCCAACACTCAAGTTTTCACTCTGATGAGAAACCATGTGGCTCCACAATATATATATTGTTTATATCTCTTAAAAATAGCCCTACTCTTTGACCTCAATTTCTACTTGTATTTGTTACATAAAAATAATCAGATATGAGAGGGGCCATTAATCTGAAAGAGAGCACAGAAGGGTATATAGAAATGTCTAGAGGGAAGAAAGGAAAAAGGGGAATGATGTATTTAAATTTTAAAAATCAGAGGTAATTCTAAATATGTTTGCATGAGTTATACCACAATAATTATTTCTATTTGCAAAAACACTTAAGGAACAACAAAACTGCTCTTAAAACTTCAAAGTTTCCATATTTTAATATTATACAACCAGAGTTTTGAAGATATGATATGACATTTAATGCTGCTAGAAATAATCAACCTATAAGAAATGAGAAATTCCAGAATATGAAACTGTATAAGCTGTGATTTCAATTTTGTTCAAAATAAGAAATGAAAAATACATGTGACTTCATAAAATAATTATAAGTGAATAAAACATGCTCATTTGAAGTCATGTCTTGGTGAAGGAATCATGATTAATTATTCTCTTTTTTTAATTTGTTCTTTATCTTCCAAAGACATAATTATAAAAATAGGAAGAAGAGATTTTTACAATCAACCTTTTTGTCCCCACGTTTCCCCATCTGTAGATTCAACCAACTGTGGTCAGAAGCATTCAGGGAGAAAAAAAAAAATGCCCGAATTCTGATATGTACAGACATATTCCTTGTCCTTACTTCCCTAGAGATGGGGTCTGACAGCCATTCACGTGGCACTTAGACTGTGTGTGTTATAATCCCCCAGAGATGCCTGAAAATCTGAAGGAGGTGTGTGCAGGTTCTGAGCAGACCGCATGGGAAGACTGTACTGTTTCAACAATAAAAATAATTCCTACCATGATCAGAAACTAACTGAAGTCCAGGTGATTCAGATCCACGGGCTGCTGAGAACACAGTTCCTTCTTTCACCAGCACAGAGAGCAATGAAGGCTTCCTGAGAACAAAAAGAGCTGGCTAACTGGCCCTGTGATCTTGGACAAGTCACATTACCTCTCTGAGCCTCAGAGGGTTTCTTGAGCAGTGAGCAAGTCAGATCTGTAAGCTCTAAGCCAGCAGCCTCACTTGCATGCCTTCTAGGTAGAACTTTCAACATGCAATTAAATTTGACCTTCCCCCATGCCTGCAAAGGAAAATATTTATGAATGAGTCTCCAGTTTTAGACGCATCTGCGTCTGGGAAAAGCCCAACCCCATTGGCAAATGCTAGCCTGTTCTCGGCAAGGCAGCCATGTGCTCTGTGGTGTAATTGTATCTGCTGTAATAGGCTGTGAGGCAATCAGGCCATTTGCTCAGGGAATCAGACACCATCAACAGTCCAATGGCCAGGCGGATACAGAAAATGAGCCTGCGTTATGGGTAGACAATTAGAGCTGGAGCCACCTCTAAGTACACAGGCAAGCAGCAGGGAGGAGCCACAGCAATGAGGCCTGGGTCTCTGCCCACACAATGTTTCTCAGAAGATGATCCAGGATGCAGGCCTGCCCGTGACTCTGTGTATGGTTTCCTGCAGGGTTTCGTTACCTTAAATGATGCTGAATCTATTCAGCAATAACATGTTAGTTCCATGTGACCAGTGAGTCTACTCCCAAGGCGTGGTAGGGCCTGCATTTTCCCTGTGTATGAGAGCCCTGGGGCTGTGAAAGTGGATCCCATAATTTAATGCTTTTAGACGATAATGTCTCTGTTTACAGTTCTGTGAATGGAAGCTCAAAAATCAATGTCTTCTCTGGCCACACTCCCTCCTTGCCCCTTTCCACATATTCTGGGATCTCCATATCTCTTGAGCTCTGAAAGATTCTCTCTGGCCTCTACCTTCCTGCCCCGATGGCCTTCCCTTTGTGTCTGCCAATTCTTGTCTCTTATAATGACACCTGAAATAGGCCACACAATAACACAGCATTAAACTCCCCTGCCACTGTTAACTTGGTCACCCTGCAAAAACTCCATATCCAATAAAGGCCATATTCTAAGCATCATGGGTATCATCAGAGTTTGGGGGATAGTATTGAACTCACCCCATACTCCAACAGAGCACTGTACAGTTTTCACTGTTTCCTTTTCCCTTCTGTCTGTCTATCCTCTGCCATTTTGTCTCTACCATAAGAAAGTACTGATTTTAGTCCCAAGTGGAGATAAGAAGCAAATAAAGGAAGGAAAGTGAACTCACAGAAGTTGGTGCCTGTGCTGTGACAGGCTGACTGACCTGACCCTACGTTGTCTTGCCATCATTACACAGCTACACACTTTGGTGCACTGTCAGTAGTTGGTAGCAATAAAATGGCAAGATCCTCAGGAAATAATGACGAAGAGCATCACACCTTCATCTCAGGTGTTACACATTGCAGGATTCTCTTTTCAAAAAGGAAATGTGAAGTATGTAATGCCTCTATCCACAAAGACGCTCGTAGTAAGCATCATTCATAACAACAAGCAAGAAAGGACGGATTCAGACAAAGGACTCTACTCAAGAGAGAGACGCTATGCCTGCAGGTGAAGCCATGTCTCTGGTAAAAGAGTGGGCAAACTTTACAGCCAGGAAAGAAAGCATAAGAATCCCCCAGTGCCAGGAAAGCAGCCATGGTAAGTGGTTTACATAGAGTGCCCCAAGGACAGGCTTATAAAACAGAAAGGAATAATACAGTAACAGACACACTCTCACATTTTTTTTCTTGTTTGGCTTTTTAATTATCCAGTTTATATAACAATAATCATGGGTTATTTGTCTAATAAGAAAATAAAAATGTGTTTCTCTAAAACGCAAACCAGATGCTGCACTTTCATGGCAGTACTGAGGGGGACAGGCAGGGTAGTGAGTTCTAGTCTGGCCAGGATCGATGGAGCTGTCTTATTTTATCACAAAAGAACTTCAGCTTAGACACTGATATCTACTATGCGAGTGTCTTTTAATGTGATAAATAGGTACTTAAGTGAAATCAATGTGCATCCTAGGTAAATGAATGGGAAAGTGTGTGAGAGAGACTGAAGATGTGGTTTGAACAGAGATTGTCTTTTCTCAGGGCAATCATGAAGTCTTTTCCTTGTATGTATGCCAAACAACCCCACCAGGAATCCAGAGACTTAAGACCATTGACTCTACTCTGCAAGGTCATGGATTAGACACTCCCTTCTCGGCTGTAGCTGATAGACCCAAATCAGAAAACAAACCCAGGCCGAGGATCAAACAAGCAGAAAATAAATCATCCTAAATCAATGTCCAAAGAAGTTTTTCTCCCACCAGACAACAACTGAAACAAGCACCGAGTTGATTTAAAGGACAGATTGCCCTCCAGTTCAGGGACTCAGAAAACTTTCAGACAACTTCAAAACCTTTTCGATAACTCCTTATCTCCCAGTGCTGCACAGAACCGCTTCCATTTGTGTTAACTGCACAGTGTCTATTAGCCACCAAGATGGTTTTGTGGCTCCGCATTAGAGGATCACACTAAAAACTGGAACCAATTAAACTAGTCACTTGCCCTAAGCATGAATTCTGACATTTGTTACTGAATTTAAAACAAACAAACAAAAATCATACATTCCTATCTTCATACTTCCGTGACTGGCTGGTTAAAAGGAGTTTGTTGCTTAGTCAAATGTAAACTTGCATTTCCCTAATCCTTGCTTAGTCCTTAGGGCTGCACAGAAGTGCTTTTTTTTTTTCTTTTCTTTTGCCCTGGTAGTTTAGGATCAACGCTGGAAGGTAGTGTTGGGTAGACTGGCCGATCCCTGGGACTCCCCGCTAAAGATGTTTTCCTGAACATCCTCAGGTACTTCTCAAAGAGTTACAACAGTGCTCCAGGGCTCTGTGAAGAGCATAGCATGGCCAGCTTCCCATTGACAAAATAGAATAACGACTTTCTTAAGGAAAGAATTGACCCCAGAAGGCACAAGGCTCATACTACACACCCTGGCTAGCTAACGTTTGCTTTCCTTTGTGTGGGCAACACTGAATCAACTCTATGATCACAAAGATCACCATGTACTGAGAGAAGTAGAGACACAAACAATAACCGGCGTGCACATCCATAGTGCTGATACAGTACCAATTCGAAAATGAAGGGACCATGGGAGAAATAAACCAGAGGAGATGACTAAATTGTGTTCTGAAAGTCAGTGTACCCTGTATGTGACTGTTCCTGGGGAAATGTGAATAGACATCCATTCATTCCCTCTAGGGCATCAGCAGTGGACCAAAAGAAACCAAATAATTCTATCCAAGTCCAGCTTAGCCAACCAGTGCGTTAATTGGGCTTATGAGAACATGGGTGGGTAGTTCCTCAGAAGAATATGGGCAACTCAGAGACAAATATGTCACTGTAAAGTGTGACCTCATGAGTGGGTGAGCATGAGTGGTGACTTTGCAGAATCTGTATCATTGAGTCCTGTCTTCACTTATCCTTCCACATCCTCTGTATTCAAAACCCTTTCAAGATCATGTGTGGTTGGAAGGCAGGAGGATATAGTGGCTGGAGTCTCAAAGGAGACTTTCCTTCAACTGTAGTGTCTATGGTCTCACTGTGACCACATAGTTATCAGTGTGTTTTGTTTACTTTGTTACTCTATATGCAGAGCCAGTCTACAGGTCTCCAAGACATTCCCTCCTACAGGATATCCAATGGTTACACCATATCCATACCAGGAGAATAATTGTTTTACCCCAATATACCCACAGAGTAGCAACCCAAGAGCCCCCAGAGTTAGAGAGAAGAAAAATGTCTATAATGAGAGTATAAATCCACCCAATATGCCAGGACTCCTTAGAGGAGGGCAGCTCAGTGTGGGGACTGCTGGATACACATGCTGCAACCAACAAAGCTCAAACAAGCCTTGGGATATAGAAATATTTCTGCAATCATGCATGAAGAGGTAATAATTCCTATAAGATCAGGTTCCTGGATAGCATTTGCAAGATCTACATCTCACTTCCTTATGGGGAATGTAATCAAGGTCACAGTTGAATCTGGTGACTTGGGGTAACGTTTTAGTGCTCACACTGATAATCACGTCCAGCACCGCAGCCTGTACTTTCCGATGACTGGACAGAAAGACTGTGGCTTCTTGTGTTTACTAAAGGGGAACCTTCTCCTTGGCTAGTGATCCTTCCTGTTTTGGCTGGAAGTGGCATGATCTCAGATTGCTGAGAACATGTCAGACTTCAATGTACATTAAAATCCAGGAAAAGCCTTTCTTTAAAAAAAAAAATGTCTCCAAGAAATGACAGGGAAGCTACATCCATGAGAACAGTATGGCCTCTTAAACAAAACATGAACAACGACAGTACCAATAGATGTGCTAACTGGGAAGGAGGAAATCTCCTGGCATCCTACCCCTACATAGAGAACTGTTGAGAGGAGACCTAGTCAGTCCCAAGGATGATCCCTCTAAAAGTGGCTATCCAATACAAAGAGGTTGTCTCTGAAATCAAATACCCACAAGCAACACGAAACAGACTCAGCAGGTGTGTGAGTGTGTGTGTGTGTGTGTGTGTGTGTGTGTGTGTATGTGTGTGTGTGTGTGTAATAATAATAAGAGGGCAATATGAGAGGGAATAAAGGGGAAATAGGAGGAACTTCAGGAAGGGACATGGGGAAGAAAAAAGGAATAAGTGGTGTGATTATTTTTTTAATTAAAAAAAAAAACGTATTTTAAAATGAAAAACAGTGAGCTAAAACCATGCTTGGAAGATGACTCGGTCAGTAAAGTACTTTCCACACAAGCATGAGGACTGAGTTCAAATCCTCAGAATCTGTATAAAGAGCAGAGCAGAGCAGCCTATGCCTTTGTTTACCCAGGAATGTGGATGTGAGCCAGGAAGGGTCCCTGGAGTTTGCTGGATGGCCAGACAGTCTAGCCAAAGCAGTGAGCTCCGAGTTCAGTGAGAGACTCTATCTCAAACAAGGAGAAGCACAGCCACGGAAGATGTCCAACGTGGCCACATGCATGTGTACATACACCCACCCATGCACACAAACACATACATGCACACACACAAAAACATCTGAACCCCCAAATTGACAGCATTTTCAGGTTCATCAGAGAGAGACTAAAACTGAATGTTTCCAAAAGTGAATAAAGGCAGACCTAAATTGAGTTATGTGGCTCTATGAGCACAATTCTTTGGGGGTGGTGAAGATATAGTTCTTAAGCTATAGCCCTTCCAAATAGGCTGTCCTGTGAAGCCAACGATGACAGTGCATCTCTCCATATTGTAAGAAGAGCACACTCCTCCAGGGCATGCATGATCCATTTGGACATGCAGCGACCATGTGCCTGTAAGCACTGAAGGATGGGTGATTTAGACTTAGGGAGTGACCAGAATAATTCTACAAGTCTGAAGGGAACCAAGAGACAGTTTAGATACTTTTTGTCTTCTTCTCTTTATGTTTCTTTTCCCTCTCAAGTCATCCTGGGAGTACTACATAGCTCAGAGCCCACTCTAAATCTGAAAGCTTAGAACTAAGGCTCAGAACAAATTCCACTTGCCATCAGCGAAAAGACTTTTTCTCAACATTTTCCAGTCTCCTTGAGCAGTGATTCCCTCATAAGATATGATAGCTGTACACCAGTATCTTTATGACTTTGGTTATGATAAGGCAGAATCCTGGACTGCATTTCCCTGAAAAATGAGAGATAGATACTAATTAACTGAGAAACTCATGTTTTATTAAACAGAGAGTTCCGAACCTGATTAGAATCCTATGGGCTGGTACTGTTTGCCCCTCTCCAACACACATTTTGAAAATGAAACAGATGGGGAAGTCTTCAGGGTTTCAGAGACACCCATGTTAGGGGAAAGCCTTAAGTCCAACTCTTCTCACAAGCTCAATCTCACTCTATCAGGGAAATTCAGTCACCCGAGGCCAACCAACACACCATATGGCCAGCATCAACAGCCCAGTGTTTGGCAACACATGTTTCTAGGACCTAGTCATTACTATCGGTTGTGATGCTGTGTGCTGTAGGGAAATGGAAAAAAATCTCCATCCAGTGCACAACAAGATACCGGCTCAACCTCCCTAATCCAAAAATCTGAAACTGCAACTCCTCCAAAACCCAGACCTCTCCAGAGGCTGCTATGGTACCACAGCAGAAACTCCACACTATGAAACTTTGCTTTGTAAACAGGATTATTTAAAAATTTTGCCTAAACTTAACTTCAGGCTATGTATGGAAAATGTACATAAACCGGGCACACCTATAATCCCAGCAGTAGAGGAGATAAAATGGGAAGATAGGGAGGTTGAGGCTAGTCTGGGCTATACAAAAAGACTAAAGACTATACCTCAAAAATCAGAAAGAAAAGAGGCCATATGAAACTTAAATAGTTCTCATATTTTTCTTGGGGTGCTGCTCCAAGATATCTCGGTTAGTAAGTACAGGGACTACTGTCCCTCTCCCTAATGCTTACTCTTGGCCAGTATGACATCTAGTTTGAATTTTGAAGGTATAAACAGAATGGTGACTGATAGGCACAGGGTCTCAGAGGCCCAGCCCACCTGTGCTGGACACATACTCCTCATTGTTGTTATAAAAATCCAGGCATGAATGTCAGTCACAATTCTCCTGAGAGCAAAAGGAAGGAAAAGACTGAGAGACCCATTGAATATGTCAAAGAAAGATATCCAATTAGAAAAGAGATTCATGAAACATTGTTTTTCCTCACATAAGCCCACCAGGTGGCCAGGTCCTTTTGAGGTCCATTCTTTCTTCCTGGACTGAACTATAACTGGGAGGAAAGGAGGAAGGAACATAAGGAGGATGGAAACATATCAGTCTGCTATGATGGTAAAAAGGAGGCAAAGAAGGAATGAGAGAAGGCAGGGAGGGAAGAAGAAGAAGAGAGGAAGGAGAAAGGGGAGGAAGAAACAAGGGAGACAGAAAGGAGGGAGTGGGCAAGGAGAAATTGGTCTTAAAAGCACTCATTAAAGAAGGAAAGGAGCAAACCTAGGATACCCAAGATATAAGATACAATTTGCTAAACACATGAAACTCAAGAAAAATGAAGACTGAAGTGTGGACACTATGCCCCTCCTTAGAAGTGGGAACAAAACACCCATGGAAGGAGTTACAGAGACAAAGTTTGGAGCTGAGACGAAAGGATGGACCATGTAGAGACTGCCATATCCAGGGATCCATCCCATAATCAGCTTCCAAAGCTGACACCATTGCATACACTAGCAAGATTTTATTGAAAGGACCCAGATGTAGCTGTCTCTTGTGAGACTATGCCGGGGCCTAGCAAACACAGAAGTGGATGCCCACAGTCAGCTAATGGATGGATCACAGGGCTCCCAATGGAGGAGCTAGAGAAAGTACCCAAGGAGCTAAAGGGATCTGCAACCCTAAAGGTGGAACAACATTATGAACTAACCAGTACCCCGGAGCTCTTGACTCTAGCTGCATATGTATCAAAAGATGGCCTAGTCGGCCATCACTGGAAAGAGAGGCCCATTGGACACGCGAACTTTATATGCCCCAGTACAGGGGAATGCCAGGGCCAAAAAGGGGGATTGGGTGGGTAGGGGAGTGGGAATGGGTGGGTATGGGGGACTTTTGGTATAGCATTGGAAATGTAAATGAGCTAAATACCTAATAAAAAATGGAAAAAAAAAAAAGAAAGCACCTTCAATAAATGGTGCTGGTCTAACTGACTGTCTATATATAGAAGAATGAAAATAGACCCATATTGTCATCTTGTACAAAGCTCAAGTCCAAGTGGATCAAGAACTTCAGCATAAAACCAGGTACACTGAATCTATTAGAAGAGAAAGTGGGAAAGAGCTTTGAACTCATTGGCACAGGGGAAAATTCCTAAACAGAACTCCAATGGCTCATGCTCTAAGATCAACAATTGATAAATGGGACCTCAAGAAATGGGAAAGCTTCTGTAAAGCAAAGGACATAGTTGATAAGACAAATCAGCAACCTACAGATTGGGAAAAAAATCTTCACTAACCCCACATCCAATAGAGGGCTAATATCCAAAATAGATAAAGAACTCAAGAAGTTAATCACCAAAAAACCAAACAACCCAATCAAAAAATGGGGTATAGAACTAAACAAAGAATTCACAACTGAGAAATTTCAAATGGCTGAGAAGCACCTAAAGAAATGTTCAAAGTCCTTAGTGGTCAAAGAAATGCAAATCAAAACGACTCTGAGACCAATCAGAATGGCTAAAATCAAAACCTCAGGTGACAACACATGTTGGAGAGGATGTGAAGAAAGAGAAACATTCCTCCATTACTGGTGGGATTGCAAACTGATACAACCACTCTAGAAATCAATCTGGAGGTTCCTCAGAAAATTGGAAATAGGTCTACCAGAATACCCAGCTATACCACTCTTCGGAATACCCAAAAGATGCCCCACCATGCCACAGGGGCATGTGTTCCACTAGCGGCCTTATTTGTGATAGCCAATAGTTGGAAACAACCTAGATGTCCCACAATTGAAGAATGGATACTGAAAATGTGGTTCATTTATACAATGTAATACTACTTAGCTATTAAAAAGGAGGACATCCTGAGTTTTGCAAGCAAATGGATGGAACTAGAAAATATCATCCTGAGTGAGGTAACTCAGACCCAAAAGGACATGCATGGTATGCACTCACTGATAAGTGGATATTAGAAAAAAAAAAGTACAGAATACCCAAGATACAGTCCACAGAACTCAAAAAGCTCAGCAAGCTGAAGTGCTGGAGTGAGGACACCTCAGTCCCACTTGGGAGAGAGAAGAAAGCAATCACAAGTGGGGAGGGAGGGACATGGAAAGGAAAGGAGATGGGGTGGGAGGGGAGGGGGGGTAAGGGGGAACCTGATCTGGTATTGAGTGAGGGAAAAGGACTGAGGCCCTGAGGGCCAGCAGAAAGAATGTAAACAGGCAACCTCAGGAAATAGGAGGTTGGGGGGATCCCCCAGAAGGTTTATTTCACTTAATAAAATGTCTTCCAGAAGGAAAAAAGAAGAAGAAGGAAAGGAGCTCAAATTGAGACCCATCTCATGGGCAAGCACCAATCCCTGACATTATTAATGATACTCTGTTATACTTGCAGACAGAAGCCTAGCATAACTGTCCTCTGAGAGTCTCCACCCAGCAGACAATGAAAAGAAATGCAGAGACCCACAGCCAAATATTAAATGGAGGTCACAGAGTCTTGTAGAAGAGTTGGGGGGAAGGATTGGGGGACCCAAAGAGGACAAGGACTCTACAGGAAGACCAACAGAGTGAACTAACTTGGACCCATGGGGGGGTCCCAGAGTCTACTGAACCACCAACCAAAGAGCAAGCAGGGGCTGGACCTAAACTCCCACCCCACACATCTGTAGGTGCAGCTTGGTCTACATGTGGGTCCCCCAACAACAAGAATGAGGGCTGTTTCTGAATCTATTTGCCTGAATGTGGGTTTCATTCTCCTAACTGGGTGGCCCTGTCTGGGCCTCAGTGGGAGAGTGACTTGATGTTCCGAGAATGGGGAAGGGGGGAGGTTGATACCCAGGGATGCTCTCTCTTCTTAGAGGAGAGGAGAAAGAGTAATGGGGGGAAATCTGTGTGTGGAGTACTGAGAGAAGAGGGGAGCTGATACTAAGATATAACATGAATAAATAAATTAATTTAAAAATACTTTCTATGCAAGAAGAAAGATAAGAGGAAGAGAAAGAATAAAAGGAGCTGTGCATGATTATTCACATTGCAGTTCTAGATCCTGGGAAGTGAGGTAGAAATCATCACAATTTCAAGGCTAGCCTGGGTTATATGATGAGTTCACGACTATGTCCACTTAGCTATATAATAGTAGTATGTTCTCCTGCAGGGCATATGACCTACCAAGCTACAAGTTTCTGGTCCTATTTCCAGTGGCAGGCATGAATCTATCTTGTGGAGTATGTCTTAAATCCAGTCAGAAAGTTGTTGGTTACTTCTATAAGATCTGTGCCACCATTTCTCCAATGGGCATATCCCATTAGACCACATATTATTATAGCAGTTCAAAGCATCCACAGCTGACTAAGACTGTTGGTTGCTTTATTTCCCTGGTAGCATACACAGCTAGCCAGCAGAGATGAAGCTGCCAGCTCACTTCCAGCTTGACTTCTCCATATTCAATGTTTCAGGCATTGGATGTCTTCACCAATAGGGTCTTAGCAGTAGAAGCAGCCTGTAATTTTTAAGGGTCCTCTGACCAACAGTTCAAAAGAGAAGGGAAAGGTGGAATGGGGGAAAGACTCCTGTGAGGAGGTACTGGGAGGAGAGGAAGGGCTGAATCTGGGTTGTAAACTTATTTGAAAACCTATGGTATCTGAAAGAGGCAATGACCCCCTATTAGTGGATAACTAATTTCAAACTCTTTTTATACATGTGTGTGTGTTCCATGAATTCTACAGTAGTAGCTTTCCGTGAGTTTTTTTTTTAAACATCCTTAGTGTTAATTATCCTTCTCTATATTCCCTTTTCAACCTTGCCCTGCCACTTCCCACCTCATCTAACTCTTCTTACTCTATTATTCCCATTCCCCTGTTTTACCACTGCACTGTGTCGCTGCCTTGCAAGTACCCCCTACAACAGCCTTTTACTGTTTTCCTGACTTCTATGGGTACTCCAACCTAAACCCACTGTGCGTGTTTTACCACTGTTAACAGACACCATGGCCAAGGCAACTCTTATAAAGACAACATTTAATTGGGGCTGGCATACAGGTTCAGAGGTTCAGTCCATCATCATCAAGGCAGGAACATGGCAGCATCCAGGCAGGCATGCTGCAAGAGGAGCTGAGAATTCTACATCTGAAGACTGAAAACTGCTAGCAGAATATTGACTTCCAGGCAGCTAGGATGAGGGTCTTAAAGCCCACACCCACAATGACACACCCACTCCAATAAGGCCTCACCTTCTAATAGTGCCACTCCCTGGGCCGAGCATATACAAACCATCTCACCTACTTATCTAAAGATTCAAAGCTACAGTCCACATATGAAGAGAGCAAGCAGCCTTTGTTTTTCAGGGTTATTTTTCCAGCTGTATGCACTTATCTACAAATTTCATGATGCTGCTTTTCTTTATAGCCAAATGCTATTCCACTGTGTATGTATACACATTTTCATTATCCATTCATCAGTTTATAGATGTACAAGCTTTTCCCATTTACTAGCTGTTGTGACTGAAGCACCAATGAACATAGATGAACAAGGATGTCTGTTGTAAGCTAGAGAGTCCTTTGGGTATATGCCTAAGAATGCTATGGCTGAATCATGCGGTAGGTTTATTTCTGGAATTTCCAGGAACTTTCACACTGATTTCCATCATGGCTGTACCAGTTTGCACTCCCACCAACAGTGAATAAATGTTCCTTCTCCCCTAGATCTCTGCCAGCATTTGTAGTCATATTTTAGATTTTTTTTTTTAATCTTAACCATTCTGACTAGGGTAAGATGACATTTGAAAGTAGTTTTAATTTGCATTTCCCTGATGACTAAGGATATTGTAGATTTCAGAAAAACATTTCCCAGCCATTTGTATTTCTTCTTTTGAGGACCCCCCCTCCTTTTTAGACCCTACTACAAGTATTCTGCTAAATAGACACAGAACTAAACTGCCTCCTAAGTACTTATCTCTATACCTATAAATCAGCACAGCTCTCAACACCCATCAAAGAAGCTGCTTTTAGAGTAGATTCTAATTAAGTCAGAGACCAACAACTAATCAATTTGCAGAGAATAAGGGACTGCAGAGTGCTCAGCCCTAGATAAGACATCAACACCACACCACACCTCCCTTTGGTTAGCCTTCTCCTCTTTGGTTGCCTGCATCAAAGAATATTCAAGATTGCTTCTAACTAGCTGTATTCATAATCAAACCAGAAACAAGCCAAGCAACCTGCAGAGGTCAGAGGAATTAACTAGCAGTACCACACAGTAAAGGCTGCAGACCAGTAAAGGAGAAATTGCAATATGGAACAACAAAGGAAACATTACAGGATAATACTGATCGACTGAACTCAGACAAAAGAAAATTTATATTGGATGATTCAATTTACACATAGTTTAAAATCATTGAAAATAATCTACTATGATAGTGAGCAAAGTCACAGTTATATTGACCGTAGGGGCTGCGGAGAGCACTAAGGAGCCTTCTAGGATGCTGAGAATATCCCACATCAGACTCACATAGTGGTTGTAAGAGTTGCAAGTGTGCAGTGCTGCAAAGATACTCAGAGCATCTCAGTGTTCATGTCCCTGTCCTCTGCACAGAGGCCACTCTACTGTCACCATACTATATGGAAACAATTTACCATCTCTGCCTTTGTCAGCTCCTTGCCAGGGAGGCCAGACCTTTACTTGTCTGTGTTTCTTGATAGCCTTGTCCAGAAAGGAAACTCAAATAACTATGTTAAACTGTTTCAAATGCCTTGAAGTACCCAGCCATGCAGATATCCACCTCTATCCTTAACCGCCAACATGAAATTCATGAATGGGAGTACACCTGTATCATGTTCACAAAGTGTCAAGACTTTCAGTGGAGGAAGTATGACATTCTCCCACCTGGCCAGATTTGAGTTGAAACTAAACCTTCTCAAGATTAGGATCCTAACTTTCAAGTGCAGGCTTATTAAATCCAAAGACCCCTGCCTTCCTGGTTAAGAATTCTAGTTCCCTATTCTGAAAGGGAGCACATATGAAAAGAACATCCTGGGGATCCATAAAGGAACCAAAGATTTAGACCCTTATCTAACCTATTTCAAGGGTCCTTTTCAATAGGGCATACCTGACAATTCTTTTGGGTACTTCCTAACTTTAAAAAAGAAATCATTTTACATCTCCTGAGTTTGATTTGATACACATGGTCTATGATCCAACATCTAAAATGAATTGTGGAACTGGAAAAGAGACTTGATTTTTAAGAATGCCTACTGCTCTTGTAGAGGGCCCAAGTTCAGTTTCCAACACACATATTGTGGTTGACAACCACCTCTAACTACAAGGGATCCAGTGCCCTCATCTATCCTCTGCAGGCTCCTCTATAGATATAATGCACAAAAACTCACAAACACATACACACACAGAGGCAGAGAGAGAGAGAGAGAGAGAGAGAGAGAGAGAGAGAGAGAGAGAATGAATTCTTTGAAAACATTTGAACTCTTCCAAGAGCTGCCTGAGAGAGGACTGCCACAATGCTTGATAACCCTCCAAAGTCGGGGGTCTCTGGTGAGTCTTGAAAAATGGAGACTTTTATGAAAACTCCCAGGTTAGGTATGCTCTGATCTGCAGGAGTCGAGAGTTCTTTGGAAACCAGGGACCCATGGTAGATTTGCTTCATCTAAAGGAACAACAGTTACTACTGAGAAATTGCTCTGAGGTAATATAAAGGCTCAATAATAGACTTCACTTTCAAAAATTAATTTCAGGGAAACTTGACACCAAGTTCTCTAAATAGAGGTCTTGAGGCCAAGACACAGACTGACAAGAAACTGAAAACTCCAAATTAAGACTGGAGCATGTCCTCAATTTGCATGAGCAAGTGGAGATAGGTGTGTTGTCAGACTTGACTCTTCTCCTTATGTTGAGTTATCTTGTCAGGAAATTTTCTTTGGGAAAAAAAATTATTAAAACAAAAAGATCACACCATTTAAAAGCTAAGGCTGACCACAGAAATATAAAGACTGCATAGTTTTAATTATATAGAGAGCACTATCTTTAGAAACATTATTTCATAGATGATTAAAACTAACAGTAGTCAACTGAAGAATATGGGGAGAGAGATGGAAAGAGGGTAGACAATGTGCACAGGGTAAGAGAAAAAATGCAATGCTCCTATCACAAAGAGGTAGGTACGATCCTAAAAATTAATTACATATTTCAAAATAGCTAGTAGAGAAGATCTTGAATGCTCTCCATGTCCAGAAATGATGTGGCTGGCTAGCAAATTAGTGGTATCCATAAGCTCTTGGTTCAGTTGAGAGTCTCTACCAATGAATAAAGGTAGAGAGCTATCAAGAAAGACCTGAGGCCTCCACATGCACACACACACACACACACACACACACACACACACACACACACACACCACATGCATACTCACCCACTACAGACATGTAAAAATGCATATACATTCCAGCAGACACACATACAAAAAA
This sequence comes from Mus musculus, assembly GCF_000001635.26. NCBI lineage: Eukaryota > Metazoa > Chordata > Mammalia > Rodentia > Muridae > Mus > Mus musculus. The sequence continues at coordinate 37,228,889 of NC_000079.6, forward strand.
AAAAAAAAAAAAAAAAAGCAACCACAAACAAACAAATGCATATGGTTCTGGCAAGCCCAGCAAATGCATGTCACCAAATCAATGTGGTTACTCAAGAGCAGTTTAGCTGCTCTGCCTGGAATATGACAAATAGCTTTTTAGTTTTGCTTTGTCATCTATTTCTTCCTAAAGGAGATAAGGAAAACATTCTTGAAAAGGAGCTGTTAATGGATAGTGTCAAGTGGCTTCCTGTGGTCTAAGAAGAAACCAGCGATTACTGTGTTTTACATTCTTCTATACTCCAGAGGCAAAGCAAGTTCAATGCTGCTGTATTGGCTTTTGGCTATTGCACCAACAGGAGGAGTCTTGAGATCTGTTTTTATGTTATTGATGAGAGACTATCAAAAGGCTTACCTACTTATGCCCTTTGGATGACATAAATTGGCAGGAATGGGAGAATAGAGTCAACTAGTGCTAGGCTCATAAGAGCCCTTGAGTACACTCCCTAACTCCTGGACTTAGTGGTATATATTCTTCTGGGATCCTTTAAAGATTGAATGTGGCAGAACCCAGGACCTACAGTAAAGTCATCCCTGAATCTGGAATCCCTCAAGCACAATTTAGAGGTGAGAATTTATCTTCCCTGTCCCCAGCATCACAAAATCTTCTCTCAGCAATTCTTCTCATTACACCTACCCACAGGATGTACCAACCTAGCTCCTCTCCACACCTGCCTCTGGGCCACACTGAGGCTGGCAGATAAAGAACAGTCAGTAGGTTTGCGCCATGCTGCTCACAGGGACTCTGCCTTCGACATAGGGGGAGCAAAGGAGCAAAGGAGCATTCTCTGGGATTTAAGAAGAGGAAAGGGAGAATTCTAAAGTGAGAGAATGAAGGGAAGTCACAGAAGTGTGACACAGGAAGCAGCATTCACATACAATCATAGACAGTCTGTATTCCAAGATGAATGCAGATTCTTCATTCAGTGATGCTCACAGACACCCATTAGAGAACCCTCCCTGACTATGAGCCCATCCCCACAGAACCAGAGCCTCTATTCCATACTCAAGTACCCCATGTCTTTATCATGGCACTCACCATTTCTCAAGGCTGTATTCTTTACAATTATGTTTTCCTTGTTTATTGACCTTCACTGTCTGAGGGGTCTAACTTTTACCATGTTTACTTGTGGTGGCCCATGGTGGCTAGAGCAACACCATGCACATAGCATGTTCTTAGAAAGTACTACTCCCATGGAATGCCAATTGCTTCAAACTGCAAAAGTCAAGATGGACTTTATCTCAGACTCAAGAAATTGAAGTTTGGGAAACACAAGAGTCAGAAAGGTATGGATCAATGTTCTGAATACAACGGGACAAAGAAGAGTCTGGATAGCAACTAAAGGCTGATAGAAACAAAGGCCTCATTGGCCAATGGAAAGTAAAGAACAGAGCTATGTGTGATGGTGCATGCCTCTGGTTGTAGTATTCTAAAGAAAGGAAGAAGAGTCATGAGTTTGAGTCTATCTTTGACTACATAGGGAGTTCAAGACCAGCTGGGTTATGTGAAACCTTGTCTTCAAAAAGAAGGAAGAGGAGGAGGAGAAAAGAGGAAGGAGCTAGGGATTAGACCAGTAAACAAAATGGAAATATACATAAAACATGAGTCCTATAACCTCTTGGAAAGCATCTTGAATCTTGGGTAATACATAATTGCCTGGTCTCTTGATTGTTCCAAATAATGATGGCCAAAGGTAAAAGTTACCAACACTCATATCCAGGCAGGGCTGGACCCATGATAAAACTCCTGACTCTACAGTCTTAATTTTATTTTCACTAAATAGTTGATGAAATAAATGAACAGGTGGTGTCAGGCTTCTTCAAAGCCACCATGCCTCTACTCTGATACACAAGGCTGCACCTATGCACAGGGCCTTGGAGGCAGCAATAATAACCACTCTAATTTTCCTGCAACCAAAAGCATTCTTGGAGAATAAAATATTAAGTACTAAAGTTGAAAAAAAACTGGGGAAATAGGAACAAATTGGTTTCTTTCCTGAAGATCTTTGAAAGGAGAACAGGTCAAAGAATTTAATAGATCCTTTCAAGGTCACTTCAGGCTGGAAAGCACCTGTAGAAAGATTCCAGGGGTCTTCTATGTCCAACTCTTTCAAGCTCCAGAAGTTGTTTCTATTCTTGGTTGTTGAGGCCCTAGGAGTTGGGTAGTATCTGAGTCCTTGATGTTACAACCCCTCAATATCCTAGTGTTTTCTCTCTCTTGTCTCACACCACTGGAAAGAGATCTTTTATCAACAAAGCTCCTTGTACCACTTAAAGTTAAATGAGGCTCCTTTCCCATGCGGCCCCTGATTGACATGAAGAAAAAGAAAAAAAGCAGACCAAAGGAGAATGTGAAGCCAAAGTGACACAGAAGTTTTAGCCTGCCAAGCTTCACCTCCTTGTCTGTGAGATCCAAGAAAGAGTTGGTGAGAAGAGAGGCAAGAGTTCTGGCATCCCCTTCAGAGAAAGGTTATCAAAATGAGTGATCAAGAACTTTTACTTAATATGTCAGCTTATTAAAAGATTCAACAAAATTTAGCTACTACTGTTAAATCCAAAGTGGGGCCCCCAAACTGGCAGTGCTGGTGAAAATGTTCTAAACAGGACTGACAGGGTAAGCAGAAGGATTCTTAGCAGGTCAACAGAAATCTAAATTTAGTGTTCCTCAGGAATCTCCAAAGGTAGGTTTCTGATTTCCAGGACCTCCTTTAATTCACCACAGAGATCAACTACCTCAGGTAAGGGCACCAAATTTTGAATTAATCAAAGCAACCTGAATCATCTCAAAGAAACCACCCTGCTGACTCTCATATAAAATCTACTCACTTTTCTACCATTTTGCTTCTCTCTGCACACACACACCACCTGCTACTGTAAGATACAGTCTTGGCACTTTTACCCCCCAAACCTTTCTACCATGGAGTGGTCTAGTTTAGTGGTTTCATTATACCATCACTTACAGCTGTGAATCCTATTTCACTTCTGTTTTACTCCAGAGGAGTCCGGAATCTCAGCTCTCCCAATGGTGTGAGTTAATGTGCAAAATTCACTGCGAATTTACAACCTCACATTTGAATGCTTTGCTGTTTTAATAGTTTTACTTTATGGCTTTGTGTGGCACCCTTAACATTCTGCACTAGTCTTTCCTATGCATGTCTCATTTCCCATTGTTTCAGTTACACGGTGGCCAAATGGTTTCAGTCATAGTTGCTCAGTCCATGGCCAATTGGTTGTATCACTTTTTGGCCTGTGCTTAAGTCATCGTGATGGCTATTCTTGGTGGTCAACCTGACTACATCTGAAGTTAACTAAAACCCAAAAATGGGCCACATCTATGAGGGATTTTTGCTTAATTTGAAGTGAAAAGATCAGATTCTAATCCAGATATTTGAGGTGGGAAACAGACCTTTAATCCAGCTCTTTTGAAGTTGGAAACCACTTCTAACTTGAGCCATGCCATCTGCAGAAAGCCTATGTAAAGACATGGAAGAAGAAAGTTTTTTCTTTGTTTGACAACAAATTCATTTCTTCACTGGCATGAAAGCCTACATCTTTGGGATTCTGGCATATACTGAAAATTAGGTGAGACATCCAGTCTCATGACCTGAACAACTCCTAGATTCTTGAACCTTCCATTTATAAGCATTCAGTGTTGGATTAGCTGGATAGTAGCCTATAAGTCATTCTAATAAATCCCCTATCTCTCTATCTCTCTATCTATCTATCTATCTATCTCTATCTAGAATTATTTAATATCTATAAATATTTAGATATGTCAATAGATAGATATAGATGATGATAGAGATGTGGATATATAAATATAAATAGAGATAGATAGAGATATAAGTAGGATTTATTCTACAAGTTTTCTTACTCCAGAGAACCCTGACTAATACAGCCATATATCACAGTGAAAGTAGTATGTGACAGAGTAAACTGCTTACTTGATAAAGGCCAGGGTGGAGAGAGTAGGGAGAAATGAAGCAAGTGAGAATAGAGGCAAGAATTCTAATATCCTCTTTAAGGACACATCCTCAGTAGCCTAACTTCTGCCCACCAGGCCCAATCAGGTTCCTGGGCTGAGAACCAAACATTCAATGCATGTCTTTGGGTGGATCCACACTATAACATGCAAGTGAGAGGGAGGGTGTTGTATGAATAAGATATAATGCTATCTGTAGTTTAAGGCAAGTTTTATGTAGATAAGGAAGTACTGTTGGAATGTGTTGTGAGACTGAAGCTAACACCAAGTTTGATGTCTATATTGGAATATGGAGCAATATGGAAGATGGCACCTTGCCTGCATAGTTGTAAGAAATCTTCCCACCTCTACCTCTTTTCTCAGGCAGGCTGCTGAAAGACACAAGAAATCAATAGGCCACAAAATAGAAACAATTTTAAACTCCAGGAAAAGTCCTCCTTTTCCGATGTAATGATGCCATGGCCTGTCTCCAGACCTTGGATGAGAATGGGCCATTGAGAAGGTCCCTTGAGGGCATAGAAGCAGAAAAGTTGAACTTTAAGAGCAAGAAAGATTTCTTTTTTCATTAAAAGAAAAAGGTGTGTTTAGATTTACAGTACCCAAGAAAGTGCAGACAAGAAGATGAGAATTTCATGATGGAATAAGACAATTTAGGAAAGGCAGAGAGGGTAAAAAGAGCACCCGGCTTATTTTAGTACAGATACACAGAGAGTGGTGTGTGTGTGTGAGAGAGAGTGGCGTGGGGGGGGGGGCTTTCCAGGAAAATTGGAAGCAAGTGAAGATATATAGGGAAAAAATGCACACCAGTGTTCCCAATGATAGGCACAGGTGTTCATCCTGTAGCAAGACGCATTTTAGTGTTCCCCAAGGATCATGTAATCCTAGAACCTTACAGCATTAAATATTTCCAGATGAAATCTTTGTATTGTGGGCCCTACATCTGATGATTGGTGCCCTCCCAAAGAAAAGGAATAGGAGGAGATGTGGACACATTCCATGTAAAGACAGAGGCCAAGGTGGTGAGATGCTGCCACAAGACAAGGTGCAGAAACGAGAACAGGCAAAGTACAACCTTGCTCTAAGCCAATGGAGAGAGTATGGTCTAGACACCACTTTCATCTCAGACCGCTGGTCTCTAGAATTGGAACAGAACAGGCTTGTGTTGTTTTGAGGTCCTCATATACGGTCATTTGCCTCATCAGCTGAAGAAAACTAACATATACACCAAGCCACCCCATATAGTTTATACAGCAAGGGCTTAATAAATACGATTGACTAACGAACCATCAGATGAATCTCATGGACTGTGAAACCAGAGGTACAACTGCACTTGCACTATGCTTAGGGGAGAGTGAAGATGTAGCACTTGACCTTCCTCTTTTAAGCTCTGCAACTAGTGCCCTCCAGGGGAAGAGTGTGAAGTCTAGAAAAGGAGACGTGGGGTGAACCCTGCACTCCATTTCAACTACTTCAGGCAAAAGTGGGATCTACTGAGAATTAGGCACCTGTGCTTCCTGGTGGGGTGGGCAGGAAAGAAGCAGAACCACATACAGCATGTCTTCTTCAGGACCCAGAGCAAAAAGGCAACCTTGGAGTTCACAGTGCCTTACTCAACCAAGGAGCAAGTTGCATTGTCCCCAGCACCCAGTGTCCTACTATGTCCTGGGGGTTACTTCTCTGTACCATTTCCTAGCTAGGGAAGCTAGAGACCCCGTGTACAGTCTTTCCTTCCTAGTTAAGTTCACAGATTGGTTTCATTGTCCACTGTTCTGACCTGATGAGATGATGCCAGGTTGATCCTGCTTGTGAGTGACTGAAGTGTGGGAAGCCACATGTGCCGTTGCAGAGTGGCACTGACTACTGCTGGCCACCACGCATAAGTTTGTACAAACAACCAATGTGTACATATGCAGTAAAGTTTTTTGCAAAGACACTGCCTGGCCCGGGCATGATAATGAGGTTCTGTAAGGTACTGAGAGAGTAACCAATCAGATGTGAGACATGCAAATGAGGTATGATAATGAGGTTCTGTAAGGTACTGAGAGAGTAACCAATCAGATGTGAGACATGCAAATGAGGTATGATAATGAGGCTCTGTGAGGTACTGAGAGAGAGTAGCCAATCAGATGAGGAACATGCAAATGAGGAGCGTAGTGCATAACCAATCCGGGTGTGAGACACGCCTCTCCTAGGCCTATAAAAGCAGCACCAGTTCTGGGCTCGGGGTCTTTTTGCCTCTGCAATCAAGCTCTCCCAATAAACGTGTGCAGAAGGATCCTGTTGCAGCGTCGTTACTCCTGGCCAGTCCGGCGCGCAAGACTGATGTGTATTATTCTTCACTTCTTGGCCCTCTCCCCAACTGTTTTCTGCCTTTCGTCCTAGCTGCAGTGAATTGGCTTTGGCAGAGTGCACCAGCCAGGCTCTGGGCCCTGGCATTCTGCTGGGAAGCAGAGATGCTGACAGTAGACAGATAAGGGTAAGGCCAGTTCAAGGTTAAATAAGTGTATCTCCAGCTCCCTTTGTACTTTCTCCCAAAAGGGCTTATAAATGTAAATATCACTTTTATTTCTTCAGATGATGGAATAAGATGAAAACCATACCCAAGCTTTACATATACATGGCTTGGGCTGAGCATTTCTAACTATCCCTGGGCCTAGGCCTGGAAGCTTCTAACATACATATAATCTAATCTTCTGCAAGCCCAGACCTTGAAGGATTTAGCTTCCAGCCTCTGTCTGCTAAACTAGGCCTAGAATGTTTCAGCCTCTAAGAGTTACTACTAAATAAACTCACTCTTTTCTTGCTCTTTCTGAACTCTGACTGGCTGGTTTTACTCAGCTGGCCTGGCTCAAACTCTCCAAGCTAATTGATTCATATTGGCTTCTTTTGGCTTCTGACTGAATTGCTCTGCTTGGAAAGGCTGCCTCTGAACTCCATGAACTGAACTGGTCCAAATTCAACTCAACTCACTCAATTGAACTGCACCCAACTAAACTAAACACCGCTATCTGACTGAACTCAACTGACTCTCTCCCTCACTGCTCTTTAAGTAGATCCTCTTTCCTGCCTGTTCTCATGAGAATTGGGTGTATCCTGTCTCTGACTCATTCTGTCAAATCTTTCTCTGATTAATTACTTTGTCTGCCCCTCAATTATACATCATGGTTTAGAATAAAAATTTTGTACTAAAGAGGTGTGTGTATTTTAGACAGAGGGACTAAAGGAGTATGTTCCAGAAAGATTAAAGGTGTGTGGTACATTTGCATTCCAGTCAGATATGTGATCTCTGGCCAGAGCAGCCATGTTGCCCAATTAAAATTCTCTATAATGGCTTCCACTGTGGTGCATTTATCTGTATGGGCCAAGTCTCACTGGCCCTTTCTATCTTGGAACCAAGAAGTGTCATCTGCTGTTGCAAATTCTTGAAGGTTAGACTGTCCTGGTTGTTCTCTGAATACCTTGCCCACCCTAACATCTATACACCATCATTTTCACATCTATATACCATATCCACATCTGTATACCATCTCTACGTCTATACACCACCATTGTATTTATGCACCATCTCTGTATCTCTATACCACCATCTCCACATTTATACACCATCTCCACATCTATGCACTACCATCTCTGTATCTATACACTATCCCTGTATCTATGCCAGTGTGTCCACTAAGCTCCTTCCATTTAAACCTCCTAACAGTTGCCAGTATTAATCAGGATATGTGCATTTAAAACTTCATCTAGATGCAGACATCTCTGTCCCCCTTCCTCTTTTCTCTCTCTCTATCCCCATCTCTCACTTTTTCCTCTCTGATCCTCCCTCTCCTTCTCTTATCAACGAGGAGAGTGGTATCAGAATATGACACACCTAAATAAGAAACAGTCTGTGTTTCTGTCCACTTTGGCTCTTGAACCCCTGTCTTAGTCAATCCCTCTATGGATTATGTCACTCTTCCCCACATAAAGTCAACATGAAGCTGAGCTGAGCAAATATGATATATTTTTATGTGTCCTTGCCTCATACCCCCTCATCCAGTTTTATATAAGTATTCAGCTCTGTATGTTTGTCATTCTCAAATTTGCTTCTGTCTAGCTCTCAGACCTGTTTCTATGGGACTCTCCTTTTCTGGCTTATAAGTTAGAACCTTCTTATGGGTTTGAGCACTTCAGGTCAGGGTCTACTCCAGACTCATAATTCTACAATAGAAGACACAAATGTGCTTATCCAGAGAAAGGGAAGGGAAAGGTAAAAGGACTTGTCCACATTCTTCTCAAATTCCAGAAGCAGAACTGAGAGGAGGAGGCCAACTTTACACATCCTAACCTGAGATTCTGTCCTTACCATTTTCTGAGGGAATGTCTCACCCACCATGTGGCTTCTGATTTTCTCTGCTGGTGGGAATCATATTAGGAGAATACATGAGCAGCTGTTTTAACATAGGATAGAGAAGTAAATCCTAGAGGAAGGTACTATGGGCACACACACACACACACACACACACACTCTGCATGCAAGGACTTTGACGGAAACAGACTCACTTCTCAAATTGATGAACTGGCAGCTGGATGCCCAGCTGCTGGGTGTTTCCATCCTGACTGCCAACCCTGTGTGACACCAGCCATGAGTGATGAACTGTGAAAGCCAGGACTAGTAAGATTGCCATGCTCTGTGAGCTCTCAGTGTGCCACCTCAGTGCTTGCCGCCATGCAGGACCAAATATAGTTAAACCCGGGTGGTCAAGGATGGATGCAGGCTACCATCTCAGAAGCAAAGGACAAGTAGCATCTGCCATCAAGTTTTCTAGAACAAGGAAGAAATGAGTTCATCAGAAACAAAGAAACAAAAGGGCAAGAGGGAGGAAATTTTTGTGTGAGATTTGCTACTGGAGACTTTGCTTTTAAGATTCATTTCAACAAAACAAAAAGGAACGAGGCATCCGTATTGCTTTCATGGACTGTATACAAGTCAGTAAACCCATGAAAGGAGGCTGCACATAGAGTCCAAATCACTTTCTTGACAAAGGATCTTTTTAAAGGAATATTGTTTCCAACAACACCAAAAGAATCAATAAAACGTTTAGAAATGGTTGGCTTTAAAAATATTTTTCAAACTGAATTTGTTGCCTTAATTTAAAAAAAAAAGACAATAAAAACACCTAGAATTTATAGGAAACATGTGATATGGTCTTTGTAACAGCATTTTATGGTCATGAATCACCAAGTGGACCAACCAAAGTCACACCACCCAGTCTACCTACTGAGCTAACCAGAGTGCCAATCGAGGCCAAGTGTGGTTGTGTCATCTCCAGACTGACAGTTAACACGGTCAGAATGACCTGGTCATCTCTACCCAGTCACCAGATAAGTAAGAAACACTGTTTCATAAGTAACATCTACTTTTGTGGTTTATTTTTCAGATTATAAAACCAAAACACGTTCACTGCCCAAACTGAAATTTAAAAAATAGACAAAAATGAAAATCAAAAGCAGAGAGAATTCAAATAGACACTAAGTCAGCATCCCAATGTTTCTTTGTTAACCGTGCAAGGAAGATCTTTCTGCATTTTTCCAGTTCTTGTACCAATAAACTCAGCTGATAAGTGAGATAGAAAGAGAATAATTTATAAATATAAACAGAAAGTAACAACATAAAATAGACACAAATGTGTAGACTTCAACAGCCTGTTCTTTTATATGATTCTATTGTAAAGTGTTTCAATGATGCCTAATTCTCTGTCATATATCTTTTCAATTTTTTCACTGTTACAGCAGGCTTGATCTCCATTTCTGCAACTGGACAGACTTTATACTAAAGCCCTTGCTTTTGCATGACCTCTGTCTTTGAGAATCTTACTTTATCTGTACTTAGCGTGCCCCAGTGGTCACACTTCCAGTCTGGTGAGTGTTCACTTAACAGACTGGACTCCCAGCTTGCAGTAACCCAAACATCTATCTTTCTGTGGAGAGGAGACTGAAAATCCAGTGGGCTCAAGTTTCCTTCCTGAAACTCACTTAGTATAAAACCATCGGTGGGTAGGTATAAGCCAGTGGGCAGAACTGCAAGAGTCTCCAGTGCACTACACCCTCTACAAACACTGCCTTAGCACAGTCATGTGTTTGCATGGCCATAGGCCTTTAAGTCTAATGTCTCCTTGAGACGGAAATTACATCTTATTTTTCTCATTATTTCCAGAACCTCGCACACAACCTGGCACATGGGAGTCCACTACTGAAAATTTGCCAAATGAGCACATGACAAGTTGCCAACACACCCACACATTTTAAAACCATCCAATCAGTTTAACTAAAAGACATTATCTAGAAATATTATGTTATTACAATCACACAAAGTCCCTTGAATAGAAATACTCATTTCTGGATGTATTCCCTAATCACAAATACAAAAGGCCCTCAGAGATCCCTACCCCAAAGCTTGATTGGCACTTGAAGGCCCTGACATTTACTATGCTGAGGAGTTCCCAGGTGATGTTGGTACAATGCTTGGAGAAGCAGCTGAAGCACCAAACAGAATCATCTCTGCTGTTTGCTAAACTTCAGCAATGATCTGACTCAGGAAGTAAGAGCTGAAATTGGGTATTTCGTAATCGAAACATCTCATTCAATAAATCCATCCATAGATAGGTAAGTAGAAGTCACAGGTCTTGGGTCATAGTCACAAGCTAACATTGGAATGAGATCTGAGATTCATCTCAATGGCTAGATAACTAAAACAATTTTTGGAGGGAAAATTGCCCTCAGATGTGTTGTGATTTAGGCTAAAATTCATGACTTTCTGATTGTACAATGCCCTTTAGAGCTCTGCTCTTCAGGGCTTTCTGAGGGAGATGAAGTAAACTTCAGGATAGCAATCTCTCAGTCAACAAATATCAGTTCAACTCCTATGAAGGCAAACTTCTAAGCAGGCCTCAACAGGAATGATACTAAGCAGCTATGAAGATTCATAGAAGTACTTTTAAATATATTCCTGATAACAAGTGAGTTACAGAAGGTCTTGTGGAGACAAGGGATGCTAAAATAGCTCTGAGAGAGAAAGGAAGCTATTGCTAAATGCCAAAGAAGAAAATAGGAAACACTAGAAGGGAAGCATCCTGCCAGGGCCAGGGCCAGGGCTATGATGGGATATCCAAGGCAAGATTATGCCTGGAAACACCTGCAAAGCCGATTCTACAAGTATGGCCCTAGCCATACAAGTGGGCCATCTTGACTTTCATTTTAAAAAAGCAAGGATGTCTTTGTCAGTTAGTTACTGGCTCCCTTCAGCAGGTGACATTGCTCTGGGATCTGATTGCTCGCTGCCATCTGGCGTCTTCTGGCTGGCGGCAGCTCTTGTGCTGAAATGCAAGAGTGAAAGCCGTTAAAACAGTGCAGGGAAAATGGCAGCTTGTGGTTATTGGCATGGCTTGGGATACCAGAGTGTTAATACTTTGGATCTTAAATATTCCCCAAAGGCACATGTGTTAGAATCTCCATCACAGCATGGTGCTAACTGGGAGGCAGTGAATCCTTTAGGGGTGTGGCTCAATGGGTGCCCTTTAGGCTATTGAGGCAAGGGAAGAAGGGAACTGGGGAACCTAGTCATTTCCCCGCTCCCTTTCTTCTCTGGCTCCTGACTATCCCAGCAATTTTGCTCTGGCACACACATGTGCTACCACCTTGCCACAGACCCATAGCAACAGGGCCAGTTTGATAATGGATTGAAATCTCCAAAAATTATGAGCCAAAATAAAGTCTTCTTCTTCCTAAGTTGATTATCTCAGTTATTTGTTCCAGCAAGACAGAGCTGACTCAGTGGTCAGTAAATACTAGACTTACAGACATGATTTCACATTCACTTTGGTCCTCTCTGGAGTACCTTTCTCTAATACATGATAAAATACTCAGTGATTGTTGCCTTTGAGAGAAGTTAAAGTAGAAATTAAACACACCCAGAAAGAATAACAGCCCTCAGTTTTATTTTGGACTTGGTATGTGTGTGACTACCTACACACTAACAATATAAAATAAATATGAAGGTGTCCTAGAATTCCTTCCTTATTGAAAACCACACAGAACTTCCTAGAAGAACACTTGAAAATAGTCTTCGATTCATTTCACTGTATAGATACAATAGATACAATATTGCATTCAGAGTCAGAAGTAGAGCATATTGAAAATTTCTAGCCGTAGGAAAACCACAATTTTCTTTTAGTATTTATATTAGCAACACTGAAGATTAGCTGGGGGTGAAGAGAGCACTAAGGTTAGCCATATTGCCTGCTTGCCTTCATCTTTTACAAATTATCTATCTACATCTACAGGTTTTGCTAAGGGACATGAATGGGCCACTCCAGTTCCATTGATAAATCCATCTCCCAAGAGCCCCACACCGTGGGCAGTTGTGGACATGACTCAATATTAGTCAACCTGATTCTCTCTCAGAGGAAACCTAATTTGGCACACTGACAGACTCAGTTTCTACCAGAAGCCAAGATGAAGCCATGGGAACTTCCAGATGGCGACCATGTTGAGTCACATGAAACAGAAAAGTGCAGCCTGACAGAAAAAAGGACAAGAAAAGGAAAGCTAGTGAGTGACTTACTAGTCCTTAGAGGACCCATCAGAGTCCTGGGTTCTGTTTCTCATCAATAGCGAGAGCAGGGAGCGAGCTAACTACAAACCCCAACTATGGCAAGTGTGAGCATGGTAGTTTTATGTACGCTCAATGAATTTATGTGCATGGTTTGAGTATCTGCTTGATTAAATATTCACAATATTCTCAATACTTTTTCCTTGAGCAAAATTACTATAACTGCACTTAAAATAAGGAAATATCAATAGTATTTACAAATTGCAATTCTTGTGTGTGTGTGTGTGTGTGTGTGTGTGTGTGTGTGTGTATGCATAAGGTGTGGGGGTTAGGAGGTATGTACCTGCTATGGTACATAGATGAAGGTCAGAAGGCAATCTGGGGAACATGTCCTCCTACCATACTGTGGCATTGTTCCTCTTGTTTCTGTCTACTGTGCTCCATAATAGAGGCTAGTTGGCATGCAAACTTTCAAGAGATCTTCCTACATCTCCTTCCATCTTGTCATAGGAGAGGTAGAATTGGGTGCTACTGCATCCCAGGTTCCAGATATTGAACTCAATTTGTCAGGCTTACATGGCAAGTACTTTTACATACTGAGTCATCTTACCAGCCCTCCTTATAGCTTTCAAGTAATTATATATCATAGCTAGACTCTGATAGGAACACAGTGGTCTCCTGTTTGTTCCTTGAAATACACAGAAGTCAGCTGGCAGCCTTTAGAGGCTTTCCCATGATGATGTGTGAAAACCTTGGTGCTGAGGTTTATATAGCTATGAAGGCTATTGAGATTGTTAGTGCTGTATCCTCTGACGAACAGAGAGTGTTCCGCTCAAGTTGACCCATCTCAACCTTAATACAACCTTCAAGAATACCAGCCAGATGCTTGGGACCTTTGCTGACAGTTTATTAAAGGGTGTGTGGCTAATAATTAATGTACTTCAGTTTTCATTCTGTACCCAAATTCAAGAGGTTGTATGTTAAACTCTGTTGTAACTCTTCTCCAGAAACTGTCTTCCCTGCTTTTCCTTCAATGCTCCCAAACTCTGGTCTAGAGGTCAGTATAGTCCCCCAAGGCTCCCTGAATAAGCCATCACAGTTTAACCATGCTCACTGGGGCATGGTAGCCTTCTGGAAACATCAATGGATGCTTTTCCTTCTGACATGTTCCCTCTTCATTTTCCAGCCTGTTGTCTCTTACTTCCATTCACTACCCCCACCTCATTCAATCAGAGCATCTCTTCTAGATTCATCGTGTTAAGAAAGGTCAGAAAATAGAAATGATCTATTGGTTTGATTTCATAGCTCCTGAAGTCTCCACCAGTTAAATCCACTCCACCACCCACAACTCAAAAGAAAGGGCTGGCACTTCAGAAAGAGACTAGAAGGTGGCAAGTCTATCAAGAAAGAGACACCCTCATGTCACTATCATCAGAGGGAGGTGACACTAGGAGCCCTGAAATTCTACTCTACATAAGTACCCACAGTTGGGTTCTACTAGACTGTGAAGACAAGGAGGGGTCAATATTCCTAATGTGGGGAAGGTGGTTTCTTTTTTCAATCTGAATGCCACGATTCTCTAAGAACCTGGGAAAAGAGAAAAACTATACTGCTACCCAGAGGAAACTAGAAGATTCACTTGAACCATGCCTTGTTTACAGCAACGTCATTGTGCAAAAGGTAATTGAAAAGTACCAAGCTAAGGAAGCATACTATGTCTGTGCCTCTTCTTCCTAGAGATGGGATAGAACAATCTCCCTGACTGGAGGCAGCCCCGTCAGCTCAGCTACGGCACCAAAGGAACCTCATTTCTCCCTCTCTCGGCTGGTTTCCCATCTCTGCAGTCTGGAAGCTGCATCCCTTTAGCTTGTCTTTCTTTAACACCCCTCCTCCTCTATTGAAGCTGCCATAGAAGCAGCCTCCTGAGGCATGTCTTCATGTATGCTCCCCTGGGATTTCTCCTGCCCATCTCTCTTGTGTGAATAAACTTCTTGATCTCCTTCTGTCTTCTGTAACTGTCCGAAACCTGAATTTAAGTCCCTGTTCTCTTGATGAGAATAAGGGCATGAGGCTGAGAATACTGCCTCTGCTCTTTAATCTTAAGCAAGTATGAATTTGAGAACCTGTGTGGGCATGCTTTGTCTGAATTCTCCTGCAGACTCTGGAGCAGGTGGTCCCTGTGTGCTGGGAATCCTGTTGGCAAGGGCAGGATGCCCTTGGAAGAAGGACTAAACTTCTTTTATTGTCTAAATGCTTTTCTGTTGTTTGCTTTCATTGATGTATTTTCTTCTTTCCTTCCTTTTCCCCCTCTGCCTTCCCTTCTTTCCTCTTTCATTCTTGTGGAACAGGTCTATCTGGTATCCCCAGTTCCACCTCCTTCTGTTCCTCCTCCTCCTCCTCTTTCTTCTCCTCCTTCTTCTCATTCTCCTGTTTTTCTTTAAGACAGAATCTCACTAGTTGGCATGGAATTCTATATGTAGACCATGCTGGCCTTGAACTCACAACAGAACTGATTGCTTCTGCTTCCTGAATATTGGGAACAAATATACCACTGTATACCAGGTGTATACCACTACTGATTCTTAATGGTTATTTTGTTTGTTTGTGGTTTGCTGTTGTTGATGGTGTTTTAGCTTTTCTTCTTCTAGTGGCATAAAATAGACCATATTTATAATGCCCCACATGATGTTTTAAAAATATATGTGCATGGTATACACATTTACTTTCTCAAAGATTTACATCTTCTTTGTGAAAAAAATTCTCCTCTGTCTCTGTCTGTATCTGTCTCTGGTATGTCTCTCTCTGTCTCTCTCTGTCTCTGTCTGTCTCTGTCTCTGTCTCTGTCTCTCTCTCTCTCTCTCTCTCTCTCTCTCTTTCTCATATCTAGTACATATCTGTATTTGTTGTCTCTGCACTGCTTGACAGAACACAAGAATTTCATTCTCCTCCCTAGCTGTGCATTTCTTATTAGGAGCCCATTTTTTTGTTTGTTTGGTTTTTTTGTTTTTTGTTTTTCTAGACAGGGTTTCTCTGTATAGCCCTGGCTGTCCTGGGACTCACTTTGTAAACCAGGCTGGCCTCGAACTCAGAAATCCACCTGCCTCTACCTCCAGAGTGCTGGGATTAAAGGCATGCACCACCATGCCCAGCTAGGAGCCCATTTTTATCTTCAGGCAAATTATAATGTAAATAGAGATAAGAGATGAGTAGGCTTTCAGGTGTTACATTTCCATTGTGAACACAGCACCTGGGGAGTGAGAAATGCTGGTCAAGATGGAAGCCTGAGCCAAGGAGGCAGTCATCCTCTGCCAGCAACAAGGGACAGCATTGGTGTGCCGAGGAATCAAGTCTGTGATGATGATCAAATTGAAAAGGAAAGTCTCTTGTACGTGGAAGACTTTGACACATTCTTTAAGGAAGAAAATGGATAGGGGCACATTAGTAGACACATTAATGGATAGAACACAGCAGAGAAAGCTGGAGCTGTAGTTTGGGGCAATTCTAGGTGTGTAACAGCCATTCACTTGACAGAATGGCAACCAGAGAGCATTTGTGCAATGTTGGTCCCCTCCCATACAGAGCAGAGCCTATACCTCCTGATGGAAACAAAGTGAGAAACACGCAGGCTCCTCTCTAAAACAGATGCACTAACTGTCTTAAGACATGTTTCTGTGTGGATATTGGTCTCAGAGCAAAGCATTCCCTGATTTGGCTCTTGATGAAAGCAAATGGAGCAGATGCACTGTCCAAGGTTGCTTTCGAGATGAACTTTCTAAAGTAAATCTGTCACTTCATCAGCTCTGAGCATCTGCAAGGATTTTCTGATCTAGCTTCCCATTCATGGGAAGTATCTTTTAAGAAATACATCATCTGCCAGGCCATGGTGGTGTACACTTTTAATCCCAGAACTTGAGAGGCAGAGACAGAGAGATCTCTGTAGAACACAGAGATAGTTCCAGGGCAGCCAGGGCAACACAAAGAAACCCTGTCTCAAAACAAACAAACAAACAAACAAACAAACACAAACAACCACCATCTGTCCTGATATAAAATAAACCTACACAGGACAGCTAAAATTATGAAACGTTCCCCATTCATCAATGTAGATGCACAAACCAGGTCACCAGGCAGTTGAGGACAACTACCAGCAGGAAATGAACAAGACCAGGTCTCAAGGGAACAGACTATTGCCAGAACTAGGAGAGATAGTTTAAAAATAGTTAAGGAATATATCTAAAGAGGTTAGATATTGGATTCATAAAACAAGAAGAACAGGGCTGAGAGGGGAAACTAGAGCACTCAGAGGACTTCTTATAAATTAATGCATCACCTAACATGCATGGGCTAGGGTGCAGCACAGAGGCAGAGCACTCACCACACATGCACCAAGCCCTGGGATACATCCAGAGGACTGATTAGCCAAAAGTGCTCTTTTGTGACACAATAGATTACCCAACAAAGCAAAAACCTGAACCACTGAGGTCAGCTAGGCTCCAGGAAACTGCCCACTCCTTTAGCATCAAATGTAGCCTTCGTGAATTCCCTGACGAATTTCTCTATTTAAAATGGAGAATAACCTGATGCTATTTGCTTTTCTTTTTCTTCCTGTGTCATTGCTCATATAATTAACAAAAATAGATAAATAAAATGTGTCATTATCCTATGTCTAGCATTTGCCAGGCAGATTTTTTTCATTTATTAATTAATTCATTTTCTGAATTCTTGTCATATGTCATATACACCAAGCACTGTGAATGAAGAGTTGACCCACATGCCTGCTATATATATGGTGCCATAAGTAGGGCAACCGAGTATTTAAGCAGAAAAGCCTGGCATTCAAACCCAAGGCTCCAAGTCTTATGTCACCAAAAGAAGTCATTATTGACTTTAACCACACAATTTATTTCTCCATTCTTTAATGTCTTTCTTCATAACTTGGGCTTTACTGATCTTTAGGAATAGTTATAATTAAATGAATCAAATAGAAATCCTTTGATATCCGTGAGCGTTCCAGGACCCGTTGAAGATATAAAAATTTACAGGTGCTTATCTCTTCTAAACAATGGCATAGTGTTTGCTGTGTGTCTAGATATGAATATAGCATAAACCATCTCCATGTTGATGATAAGCCCTGATACAGTGTAATACTATGTAAATAGTTGTTGGTCAGAGAAGAAGGCTATATATATTCTGCCCAGATCCACTAAAAATAAAACAATGCTGCTTCTTGTTTGAATTCACAGATGCAGAATACAGATGTGAGTAGCCAACTGTCTATGAAAGCACTTGCCATGTAATATTTCAGTGATAGGCAACAAGTTGTCATGGGCGATGGTGACAGAATACGATAATAAGAACTAGAGACCACCTGCTCTTGCCTGAGAGGTTCAAAGAAGTATTCTCAGAGAATGTCAAGTCTAAATTAAAAACAAGGAAGTAATAAGACTTAGTTGAGCAGCTTAAAATATTGGCACATGTGTATAATCCTAGCCCTGGGAAGGCTAAAAGAAGGCTTGTGAGTTCAAGCTGTATCTGTACATATAGCAAGACCCAAACTTTAAAAAATATTAGATGAAGAAAGAGGGAATGAGGCCAAGAAATTTGGTTTTCAGAGTTTCCAATTCTTATTTCTCTCACGGTCATTGGATGTGAAACATGTGTCAAAGAATAACCAGGAAGGGCAGAAGGTACTAAAATCAGGATTTAGATAGAACTGAAAGTCTAGGAACTTGTCAAGGGCTTCCACCACGGGAGACGTTGATCAGTTCTACTTGTAGAAATAGTACTCCAGCTGCAAAGAAATCAGGAAGAACTGGGTATACAACTTAGGTCTACCCAAGCTTTGTGTTTGCATAGAAAATAAATTGTGGTGGCCTGTGATTATTGGCCATAAGGTTTATAGAACATATAGGACATACGGAAGTAGAAAGTGTAGATCTGAACAAAGGACTTAGTGTTGAAGAAATGAGTAGAATTCAAGAGTAATTCCCCTGCGGAACCATGGTGACAGTCACTGAAACAAGGTAGCCCAGGAAGAGGAGCTTACCGGGCTAACATAACTGTGAGTTTGGCTTTGCACTTGACATGGGTAACAGGGGACATCCGAGTGCAGATATGGACTAGGAGTTGAAGATGTGTCTAAAGCCCAAGGCTGCCTGGAGCTGGATATGGGGTAGAGATGGCCTAGCATGGTTTTCCACCGTAGAGATTCCTCTTGTTGTTGAGAATGGCCATCAAAAGCTTCATGGCCCTAGAACATGTTTCCTAAAGAAGATCCTTGATGTTTGGTATTTTGGTTTGTTCCTCTCTTGGTTGGAAAAATGTGTATCTAATTTCCTCATTAGAAGAGCAGAGAAAACCATTTTCATCTTAAATATCCTTTAGAAGCTACTTACACCATTCAGAGCATGTTTGGATGGGGAAGAGTGTTATCAGTCAGAGTAAACTGTGATCTGCAATGGTAACAAGTAGCTCAGACAATACCAGCAGCTTGTGACAGCAAAGGTTTCATTTCTTACTCCTAACAAATTTCTATTATGGGTCATCAGGAAGTTCATACTATAGTTCAAGTTACTGTGATGGTCTGGATTTGTAACCTTGATGCTATCTACCAAAGGGGTCAGAAAATGGAACTCTAGAGGAGCTAGGACCTCAATGACATGTTGTTAAGAATTGAGAATTGAAAAAAAAAAAAAGAAAGAAAAAGAATTGAGAATTGGTGTGCCACACCTGTACATGGGTCATTTGTCAGGATCAGTCACATGGCTCCATCCAATCAGAGGGGGTCGAGGAAGCATAGTATTATGTCTGGGAAGTGGAGAGCTGGACTTCCTTGGTGAATGACAAAGATAAATTCTACATAAGTGACTCAACTTGAAATCTACCCTAATGCAGATCTTCTGAGAACAGCCTGTAGCATGCCATTTATGGGAAACAATGCCAAAACCTTTAACATTAAGAATGAGGACAGAAAGGTCATATTCTTTGTACATCCTCAGTATATAACCTGCCTTCCTCTGGGTGACATGCTAACAGAGGGCTCACATCAGCCTTGTGGCACCCACTCTGGATCAGTGGCAATTCCATCACATGGGCAGAACTTCCCCTCAGGTGGTCCTATCTCTCACTGGTCATGTTCCTGAAGAGTCTCAGTTCCTCTCCAGAATTATGCAAAGGTTCTGTGTAGCTGTGTAAATTTATTCTTGGATGCATTGGTAGCCAGCATTTCTGGTCCACTACAACCTCATGTCACCAGATACTTACAATCAGAACTTTTCTATTTCTTGGACCCAGAAGTCCTGAAGAATTACCTAGGGAAGCCAGTGAGTATATTTCTAATTTGAATAAGAGCCTTCTTCCTTGACAACAACCCAAAGAAATGAAAAACCTGTTTCTATAGAGCAGCTAACCTAGGACACTCTAAACAAGGTCCAAATCACAAGGGGTCGCTGCAGAGACAAGAAGTTGGCTACTGTCTGTACTTACCATACAACTTCCTAAATTTAGCCTCAGTTCAGCAGATAGCATTCACCAAAAGCCAGCAGATGCCAATGTAGGCAATGCTGAACTAGGTACACACACCCCCCCCCATCTACTCACTCATGATTCCATGACCAACTGACAGGACAGAACATAGGCCAGGATAGAGACATGAAAAACGTGGTAGATATGACCACGTTGTACTTACCATACAACTTCCTAAATTTAGCCTCAGTTCAGCAGATAGCATTCACCAAAAGCCAGCAGATGCCAACGTAGGCAATGCTGAACTAGGTACACACCCCCCCCCCATCTACTCACTCATGATTCCATGACCAACTGACAGGACAGAACATAGGCCAGGATAGAGACATGAAAAACATGGTAGATATGACCACGTTTTTAACACAAAAAAAGCTTCCCCATCTAGAGACTCAGTCATATGGCATTTGAACCTAAATCATGCTGTGCATACTTTTATACATAAATGGTAATTGACATCATAAATATTAGTGAAACCACGTGACCAGGACATACAGAAGAAGAAACTTAGTACAGCAATTTTAGAATAGGAATGTGGAAGGGAAGACACAAGAGCCAATACGAAGTGGAAGGAAGCAAAAATGTGATTCTTGGAATCCAAGTAGCTGAGATGGCACGAGAGCGCTGCACTAAAGATAGATTATCCTGACGAAGACACAATCCTTTGCACCCTTTGCTGTGTTTTGGCCATAGCAATGCCAGAGGAAGGAATGGTCGTCAACACCACATAAAAGGAAGTGGAGGGTAACAAGAAGATAGGACAGAAAGGATGGGAGTGTCACATTTACTTCCTCTAATCATCACAGCAATTCTGTAAGGCAAACATTGCTTCACAAGTAAGGGGAAAAAGTTACCTATGGGGCAGTCCAGCTGGGAGATTTGAGAGCTAAGACTGACACCCAAGTCAGAGAGGCAGAGAGCCAAGCCTTCCCACAAGCTACTGCTTCCAGCACCCAAGCCACCTGGTGCATCTGTGCTGACATGTCACGCAGCAATTGTCAGAAGATCGTCTTCCAGAGCCAGTTATAAAAACTCATGGAACAGCAGGATAGGAACATGGCTGTGTGTTAACCAGAGAAGTGCTTCGATGGGAAGCAGCAAGCAGCTTCGATCTTCTCCTCGTGACACCTTCTGTGTTTGTTTTCTGGGCTCCAAGAGTGCCTCTGAATTCCTTGGACCGAGACACCCTTTGCTGTGGTTCAAAGATCCTAAGCTGCCAGACTCAGATTCCAGGCTGTGCTTCTTTGAAGAACCAGTTTGAACTGATTGTTCTTCGGCTTCTCACATAAATTACAGAACATGAGGCCCACAGCTTTGCCCCAAGTTGTCAACAGGTTTTAATTGTCTCTGCTTTTCCGTACACACAGATGGCTATGCTAAACCGCTCTGAGCAGACCTCTGCTGTCTCCAGTAAGAACAAAACAGACACAACAAATGAAAATCCACTTGAAAAGAAATTTATAACAAAGTCCAAAATAGCTTCTTTTTCCCCCTGAAGGTAAGTGTTACATAAAGGAAAACAGTAGAAGTAACTGTGAAAGAATAGAGGAGAGAGGGTTTTTTTTCTTTTTAAGCATAATGCTAATCTGTGAAAAGAAATAGAAGAATGGCCAAGAAGTAAGTGAAATCAGGATGTCCAAATGCCGCCCTTAGGCCATATGCATCCCTCCTGGTGGCTAGAAATTTGGCACAACACATCTGCAGATGACAATGTCATGTCACAATGCCAAAAAGCAAGACACTACTTTAGATGATTTTAGAAAAAACAAGACATTCTTTTTACTGGTGATGGCCATAACAGGCCATCAGCTTCAGGTTTCTTTGTCCAAGGTCATTAAGATTTACTACAAATGACCAAACAGATCACAGATGAGAATCTGTCTTTAAAAACAGAACGGCACTCAAAACTAGGATGTATGCAACGCTGTATCAAAATGTGCTTTGTAAACTAATTAAAAACCATAACTTTATAAATGTATTTGAAGGGAGGTACCCAAGGATTTGTGAGTAATTAAGTTAAAAATCCTAGTACAAGATATACTAGGATCATAAGCTGTCTTCTTATGTGTTGTTGGTTAGGGAGCCTCCACAGGACCCCAAGATAATGTTATTGCTTTAGGTTTCCCACAAGACTAAATTATAAGATCTTATTGCCAAGGATTCTGGTTCCAGGACATAGAGAAATCAAGCTGGAACTAAACTGGAAGCTGCCTCCTTACTGGCTAAGTGTCATAGCACCAGAAGGTGCTATGCAGACTGCTGGGAAAGAAAAGCCATCAACTGTCTTAGCTGGCTATGAATTCTGGGAGCTATAATATTGAACTATCGAGCAAGATGTACATTCCTGTAAGTAACATTACTGTTGTGGGGGTAACCAACCACTTTCTAATTGGACTTGAAGCTTGTACAGGAGAGAGTTCATGTTGATAGTCAACATGTTTTTAAAAATGGCTGGAGAAGTCATAGGTCTTAGTGGAAGAATCTACTATCATCTGTTTGCTAAATGGACATATTATCTAATTGCCTTCTACATATTTATGTTTATACCCATAGATTAGTGTTGCTTTCTACGAGTCAAGTTTCCATCTTCAGTTGGCAGTGGTAATACAGCGACTCATAACTGGTCACAGTGCAAAGAATAAGTGTGATAAGTACTTAGCCCTAAAGTGAACATCAACATACTTCCTCCAAGGTGCAAAGAAAACCACAGAAGGAGGACAGAAGAAGTATCAAAGCCAAAGGAAGGGAATGGATGCTATAAGACACTATCTTCTGTACATGACTCAGCTGACTCCTCTGGTGAACCCATGCCCTCTAGGCAACTTTGGTTATCCACACAAGAGCAGACCCATGGAGATTCCATTACAGATGGAGAAGAGCTCATAAGGCCCCACCACTCCCTCATGATTCATAGTCTATGTTGCTAGAGATGGGGAGCCTTCAGTGGCATGGCCTCTGGTAGGTTTTCCTTGTGCAAGTAAACAACCCCATATCTATGCATACTCATTTAACCATCCAGAGTTAAATGTCACAAAAGACATAAAAGTAGAAGGGGAACATCTGGAACCAAACATGTGAACTGGGTACCATTTGCATGACAGCACAGCATGTAAAGATAAAAATAATAATAATACAAGATGAAGTGCATATGTAGCCCAGATGTAAAAGCATTTTATGTGGTGAAAGGAATTAATAAATTACACTCTGTAAAGTCTGCATCCAATTATATTTCTGCCAAACATGTGAGAAATTTCTATGGTTTCTGTACATTCTATCCAAAATGCACCATGGTTATAAATGTCATGGCTAAATGATAAATTTTGATTTCTTATTGATTCAGTAGATATATACACACAGGACCATATATACACATATGAATGCATACATACATATGCATTCACACACATAAACACATATACATATGCACACATATACACACATACATATACAAATACACACACATATAAAGTTGGTCCCTTTTGTTTATTTTTTGTGCAATATATATTAATAATACTTTAATTCTTATCTCAATATCTGAATTTTAACTTTCTATGCATTGCATATTAATCTTATTTTTCCTACCTAATTGTAAAGATCACCCTACATGATGACTAAAGTTTCACAGTATTACAATTCTACTTCCCTTGTCCACTAAATCCAATCCAAGTATGCATCTACATATGTTTCTAGACTTTCCAGTTTGTTTACTTCCCATTTGGCAATGTACCAGTGCTGGACTGTTTCAATATTGGGAGTTTCATATTTTGCGATTAGAGGAGAATCATCCTTATTTTTAAGAAATCTGACTGTTCATACATGTATTTTTCACACATTCATCTTTCACATTTTGTGTATACATGCATAAGTGGGTGTGTATGCTATAGCACACATGTAGCGGTGAAAGGACAACTTTTGAGAGTCTCTCCTTCCACCCTGAGCCCCAGGAATCAAACGCAGATCCTCAGACCTAGCTGCAATTTGCCCTTACCCATTGAACCATCTCTCTAGCCATACATATTATTTCTAATTGACTTTTATAGTTAAAAGATTGCTGGAATTATATTGCTCTTATGAATTTAGGGTAATGAAGTTCTTCTTGGAAGAACTTTATGAAGTTGGGTTATTCTGCACGTGGACAATTCCGGCTTTCCGAAACATTACAGTTATTTACTGAATGGAGAAGCAGCAAAAACCCTTCAGAGGTGCCGGGGATGCCAGGCTCCTGATGCTGGCTGTGCAGAGTCTTCATTAGAATGACTTAAAGCCTAGCTTCAGTTTAATGTTCTGTTCTCATTTTTGTAAAAATATTCAGGAACTTTAGACTTCTCTGCATGTCCCATTTGCACACCCCAGGCTGAACCATAACCAAATGAGTCACTCTCCTGTGGAATAAATATCATCTAATAATGTTTTGACCTTCAAGTGCTCTGAAATTAGTTAAATACATTTACACAACCCAAAACACAGCTCCGCTCATCTACAAACAGCAGGAGGCATCACTCCATGAAAACAGCATATGAAATTATCTAATTTGGAACCACTTCAGAAAATAATCACTGTTGATTAGCATGTGACATTCACTTTGAAGGATCTCAAATTTATTTGACAACTGATGGCCTTGGTGGCTTGCATTATTGATTATTTTCATTGGTTATTCTCACTATACAATAATTATATTATCTCATTTTTTTCACTTGTGTATTTTATAGGTGATTGTTAGAAGGACATTGTCCATTGCTTAAGAACGAATTCTTTTAGGGTGGCACCATGAATCCATCAATGAGTTGAGAATAAAGGAAGCCCTGTGTGACCACATAAGTGAACTAGATCACCTAGAGACATTGAAGAAAGCATAGGTCAGAAGAACAGCCCCTCACATCTGACCCATCAATACGTGGTTGCCTAAATACTGGCTGGTCACAACCTGTGCATAGTTCTATAGTGGACTTAAAATTATCAAGAATTATTATCCTGAACTCACTACTACTCCGCAGAACACTGTACTAAGAAAACAGCAATAGACTTAATTAGTGGTGGTTTGAATAAGAATTGCCCCTTAGGCTCATATATTTGAATGCTTAGTCACCAGGGAGTATCATCATTTGAAAGAATTAGAAGGACTAAGAGGTGTGGCCTTGTTAAGAGAGTGTGTCACTGTAGGTGGGCTTTGAGGTTTCAAAATCCCATACCAAATCCAGAGTCAGTCTCTCTCTCTCTCTCTCTCTCTCTCTCTCTCTCTCTCTGCCTATGGATCATGATGTAGCTCCCTGCTTCTGGTCCAGTGCCTGCCTGCATGCATGCCACCATGCTCCCTGCCATGGTGGTAATGGACTGAACCCTGGAAACTGTAAGAAATCTCTCAACTAAATGGTTTCTAATAGAAGAACTGCCTTGTCCTGGTGTCTCTTCACAGCAATAGATTAGTCACTAAAACAATTAGGGAGTGTCTTTCAATCAGCCTGCAGTTTTGCCTTGATGCTCATAAATTTGAAATTGTTGAAATAGTGTTGCTTCTGCTCATGTAGCCCATGAACCCTTCAGACCAGAATCTCTGGGAATTTGTTTAAAATGTGTATATTGAGGGAAGCTGGCAAATGCCAATCTCCATCTTTTCTTCATCCTGCTAAACCTAATTTCCCTAGTCATGTGCCTAGCTCTGTAGCAAACCACATGCTATGCCCCGTAACCCTCCATTCTAGGGGATCACACAGACCTTTTCCTATATGCCCAGCTCTGTAGGAAACCACATGCTATGCCCCCTAACCCTCAGCTCTAGGGGATCACACAGACCCCTTCCCCTTCAACCTTCCTTCTCCACACTCATCTGTAGCAGGAAGAGCTGGGCCACCTCTATGTAAGTGATGGGGGCCATGCAGCTGAAAAACCATCTCCTGCAGGAGGACCTAATTGAGGACTGCCTAAGAGACCAAGGATTGCTGGTGCAGACAATGCAGGCAACTGGAAACTGCTGTTTAGAAGAGATGCTTTCTTGGGACCAATGGGATGCCAATAGAGGGTATTACAGAAGCTTGCAGCAGTGTTCAGAGAGGTTGCTGTGGCATTTCTCGCCTGCTTCTGGAGTCTGTATCATTGACTCTGCACCACCTCACCTCCCACCCCCAAGTGCAGGTAGAGTTCGGTGGTGAATAGCCCAGGACACAGGCAACACTTAACAATTTATCCTGGCCCCCAACAACAGCAGGTATTCCCTGCAAACCCCCCAGACCACTATTGGCCAGGAAAGCAGGTTACTAACTGCAAATCTTCACCTCTCCCTCCTTTCCTCCAGATCCAGTCCCCCAGGCTCATCCCCAGCTCTGTAGCAGACCTCCTGCTGTGACCTCTCTTCTTTACTCCCATTCCCAGGAGACAAGGAAGATCCCTTGGAATACCCTGCTTTCCTCGTTCCTATACATCCCCACATAGCCTTCTCCCCTCCTAGCCCATCCTCACTCCTAAATGCAGCTACCAACACCTGGAAATATAGTTTACCCTTAGGATTTCTATTGCTGTGATGGAACACCCTGACCGAAAAGCAAGCTGTGGAGGGAAGGGATCATTTGGCTTACACTTCCATCTCGCTATTCTTCAGGACAAAAACTCAAACAGGCAGGAACCTAAAGGCAGGGGCTAATGCAGAGGCCATAAAGAGGTGCTGCTTACCAGCTTGCTCATCATGGATTGCTCATAAAAACCCAAGACTACCAACCCAGAGATAGAACCACCCACAATGAGCTGAGCCTTCCCCCATCAACACTAATTAAGAAAATGTCTTACAAGCCAGGCCATAGTGGGACAAGCATTTAATCCCAGCACTTAGGAGGCAGAGACAGGCAGATCTCTGAGATTACACCCAGCCTGGTCTACAGATTGAGTTTCAGGACTGCCAGGACTACACAGAGAAACCCTGTCTGAAAATGAAAAGAAAAGGAAATTGCCTTACAGCTCATATGGAGACATCTTCTCCATTTGGGGTTCCTTTCTTTCAGATATCTCTAGTTTGTACGTCAAGTTGACATAAGACTATCTAGCACACCCCATAAATACCAGTGGCCACACATTTCAGGATCCTAGAAGAATTCCCTTTTTCCGGCAATACATAGCCACAATACCCTTCTAAGAACCAGAGAGGGTAATAGAACCAAGGAACAAAATACCCATGCCAACAAAGACAAGACCAGATATTCGGACTCAGAATTACAATCTTCCCAATCTCAGATGCCTAGAAATCAACACGCAAACACAATCGATAGTAGTGAAGGCAATATGTCTCCACTAAAGCCCAGCAATCCTACTACAGCAAGGCTCTGGGAACTGCAACATAGCTGAAGTACAAGACAAAGACCTTAAAACAGCCATTATAAACAAAGAGGAAGTGAACAAATCTCTTACAGAAATTATGAAAATAAAACAGTGGAAGGAGACTATAAAACAGTCCAAGACTTGAAAGTGGAAATAGAATCAATAAAACCCAAACTGAGGGAAATCTGGAAATGAAAATTTTAAGAACTCAGAAAAGGCCGGGCAGCACCTGGGAGGCAGAGGCAGGCAGATTTCTGAGTTCGAAGCCAGCCTGGTCTACAAAGTGAGTTCCAGGACAGCCAGAGCTATACTGAGAAACCCTGTCTCAAAAAAACAAAACAAAACAAAACAAAACAAAACAAAACAAACTCAGAAAAGAAACTCAGAGGTAAGCTTCACCAACAGAGTACAAGATTCAGAAAAGAGAACATCAGGCATTGAAGACACAATAGAAAAAAATAGATATTTTGGATAAATAAAATGTTAAACCTGGGGCTGGAGAGATGGCTCAGTGGTTAAGATTACTGACTGCTCTTCCAAAGGTCCTGAGTTCAAATCCCAGCAACCACATGGTGGCTCACAGCCATCTGTAATGAGATCTGATGCCCTCTTCTGGTGTGTCTGAAGACAGCTACAGTATATACACATAATAAATAAATAAATCTTTTTTTTAAATGTTAAACCTAAAAAAACAAAAACAAAAAAAAAAAAACCCAAAAAACTTAGAATAATAGGAATAGAGGAAGAGAAGAAACCCAGGTCAAAGGTCCAAAAAATATTCTCAACAAAACCATGGAAAAAAATTCCCTAGTCTAAAGAAGGAGATACTTATTAAGGTACAAGAAGCATACAGAACACTAAAAAGACTGGACCAGAAAAGAAATTCCCCTTGCCACATAATAATCAAAACACTTGTTTTAGTTTGGGTTTCTATTGCTGTCCCAAAGCACCATGACCAAAAACCAAGTTGAAGAGGAAAGGGTTTATCCAACTTACACTTCTGAAGCATTGTTCATCATTGAAAGAAATCAGGACAGAAAAGAATCTCAAACAGGCCAGGATTCTGGAGGTATGAGCTGATACAGAGGCCATGAAAGAATGTTGCTTCCTGATTTGTTTTCTCTGGCTTGCTTTTTTTATAGAACCAAGACCACAAGCTTAGGGATAGATCATAACCACAATGGGAAGAGACCTCCTTAATCATTAACTAAGAAAATGTGCCCTACAGCTGGGTTTTATGAAGGTGTTTTCTCAATTGATATTCCCTCCTTTCAGATAAATCTAGTTTGTGTCAAATTGGTGTAATACTAGCCACCACAGGCAAGAATGTGGAGAATGGGGGACACTCTTCCATTGCTGGTGGGGTTGCAAGCTGGTACAACCACTCAGGAAATCAGTTTGGCAGTTCCTCAGAAAATTGAGCATAGTACTACCTGAGGACCCAGCTGTACCACTCCTAGGCATATACCCAGAAGATCTCCATGTAATAAGGACATATGCTCCACTATGTTCATAGCAGCCTTATTTATAATAGACAGAAGCTGGAAAGAACCCAGATGTCTTTCAACAGAGGAATGGATACAGAAAATGTGGTACATTTACACAATGGAGTATTACTCAGCTATTAAAAATGATGAATTCATGAAATTCTTAGGCAAATGGATGGAACTAGAAAATATCATCCTGAGTGAGGTAACCCAATCACAAAAGAACACACATGGTATGCACTCGCTGATAAGTGGATATTTGTGGATATTGAAAAGCTCCAAATACCCAAGATATAATTCACAGACCACATGAAGCTCAAGAAGAAGGAAGACCAAAGTGTGGATACTTCAGTCCTTCTTAGAAGAACAAAATACTCACAGGAGCAAATATGGAGATAAAGTGTAGAGCAGAGACTGAAGGAAAGGCCATCCAGAGACTGTCCCACCTGGCAATTCATCCCATATACAGTTACCAAACCCAGACAATATTGTAGATGCCAAGAAATGCTTACTGAAAGGAGCCTAATATGGCTGTCTCCTGAGAGGCCCTGGTAGAGCCTTACAAATACAGAGGTGGATGTTCTCAGGCAACCATTGGACTGAGTGTGAGGTCCCTAATAGAGGATTTAGAGAAAGGATTGAAGGTATTGAAGGAGTTTGTAACCCCATAGAAAGAACAATAATATCAACCAACCAGACCCCTGAGAGCTCCTAGGGACTAAGCCATCAACCAAGGAGTACACATGGCTCCAGATGCATATGTCAGGCATCAATGGGAGGAGAGGTCCTTGGTCCTATGAAAGCTCGATAGAAGCCCTAGTATAGGAGAATTTAGAGTGAGGAAGTGGGAATGGTGGGTGGGTGGAGGAATACCCCCATAGAAGCAAGGGGAGGAAGGGTGGGATAGGGGGTTTCTGGGAGAGGAGGAAACGGGGAAAGGGAATAATGTTTGAAATGTAAATAAAGAAAATATCCAATTTAAAAAACAAAAAAGACTAGCCATCACAACACTAAAAGTGCAGAATTAAAAAAAAAAAAGAATACTAAAAGCTGCAAGATAAAAAGATAAAAAATCATAGAAAGACGGGCCTATTAGAATAACACATGACTTTTCAATGAAGACTGAAAGCCAGAGGTCTTGAACAGACAATGTGCTGCAGACTCTAGGAGACCACAGATGCCAGCCCAGCAAAAACTTTTGACCACAATAGACAAAGAAAATAATATATTCCATGATAAAACAAAATTTAAGTCATAGCTATCTACAAATCTAGCCCAAAGTTAGCACTTTCTAGTGCTTAAAGATAAACTCCAACCTGAAGAGATTATCCATAATCCCAGACCAGCAAATCAAAGGGGAGAAAAACAGAGAGGGAGGGAGAGAGAGATACAGACACACACACACAGACACACACACAGACACACACACACACACACACACACACAACCACCACCACCACAACAACAACAAAAACTACAGGAATCAAAAAACAAAACAAAACAAACCACCCAGCTCATTGCTATCCACATGGATAGTCTCAATTCTCCAATAAAAAGACACCAACTAACTGAATAGATGTAAAGACAGGATCCATCCTTCTGTTGCATTCAAGAAATGCACCTTAACATGAAGGATAGACATCCCTCAGGGTAAAAGGATGTTAAAAAAAAATATTCCAAGCAAATGGATCTAAGAAGCAAGCTGGTATAGTCATTTTAATATTTGACAGCATAGACTTTGAACAAAAACTGATAAGAAGAGATAGGGAAGAACACTACATATTCATCAAAGGAAAAATATTTACCAAGAGGACATTGCAATTTTTAACCTCTATGTAGCAAACACAAGTTCATCTATGTTCATAAAAGAAACACTACTATAGCTAAAATCACATATTTATCCTCATATACTGATGGAGGGAAACTTCAGTATCTCACTCTTGTCAATAGATAGGTCATCCGTATAAACACTGAATGAGATACTAGAAATAACTGACAGCATAAACCAAATAGACCTAAGAGATACGTACAGAACATTTCACCCAAACACAAAAGAATATACCTTATTCTCAGCACCTCATGTAAACTTTCTCCAAAACTGACCACACAGATACAAAGCAAGTATCAATAGATACAATAAAATTGCAATAACACCTTACATTTTATCCGACCATCATGGAATAAAGCTGCATATGAACAACAGAAAACTTATAAACTAATGAAAATTAGCAACTTCTAAATGAAAAAAATTAGTAAATATAAAAATTAAGAAATAAATTAAAGATGTTCTAGAATTCAATGAAAATGAACATACAACATACCTAAACTTGTGCGACATAATAAAGGCAGTTCAACTCCTCCATTGTTGGTGGGATTGCAAGCTTGTACAACCACTCTGGAAATCAGTCTGGCGGTTCCTCAGAAAATTGGACATAGTACTACCAGAGGATCCTGCAATACCTCTCCTGGGCATATATCCAGAAGATGTCCCAACCGGTAAGAAGGACACATGCTCCACTATTTTCATAGCAGCCTTATTTATAATAGCCAGAAGCTGGAAAGAACCCAGATGCCCCTCAACAGAGGAATGGATACAAAAAATATGGTACATTTACACAATGGAGTACTACTCAGCTATTAAAAAGAATGAATTTACAAAATTCCTAGGCAAATGGTTGGACCTGGAGAGCATCATCCTGAGTGAGGTAACCCAATCACAAAAGAACTCAAATGAAATGTATTCACTGATAAGTGGATATTAGCCCAGAAACTTAGTATAGCGAGATATAAGGTACAAGATGCAAAACACATGAAACTGAAGAAGAACGAAGACCAAAGTGTGGACACTTTGCTCCTTCCTAGAATTGGAAACAATCACCCATGGAAGGAGTTACAGAGACAAAGTTTGGAGCTGAGACAAAAGGATGGACCATCTAGAGAATGCCATATCCAGGGATCCATCCCATAATTAGCCTCCAAACGATGACACCATTGAATACACTAGCAAGCCTTTGTTGCAAGGACCGTGATATAGCTGTCCCTTGTGAGACTAGGCCGGGGCCTAGCAAACACAGAAGTGGATGCTCACAGTCAACTATTGGATGGATCACAGGGCCCCCAATGGAGGAGCTAGAGAAAGTACCCAAGGAGCTAAAGGGATCTGCAACCCTATAGGTGGAACAACATTATGAACTAACCAATACCCCAGAGCTCTTGACTCTAGCTGCATATGTATCAAAAGATGGCCTAGTGGGCCACCACTGGAAAGAGAGGCCCATTGGTCAGGCAAACTTTATATGCCCCAGTACAGGGCAATGCCAGGGCCAAAAAAATGGGAATGGGTGGGTAGGGGAGTGGGGGGGTGTGTGGGGGACTTTGGGGATAGCATTGGAAATGTAATTGAGGAAAATACGTAATAAATAAAATAAATAAGGCTGCTATGAACATAGAAAAAAATAAAGGCAGTTCAAAGAAACAAGTTCACAGCACTAAAAAAAGAGAGAAAGAAAGAAAGAAAGAAAGAGAGAGAGAGAGAGAGAGAGAGAGAGAGAGAGAGAGAGAGAGAAAATTATACAAACCTTGTAATAGTAACTTAGTAGCACACCTGAAAACTCTAAAACAAAAAAGAAAGAAGAAATCATACCCAAAGGGGGTAGATGGCAAGAAATAGTCAAGGATAAATCAATAAAAATAGAAACAAAGAGAGTTGGTTCTTTTAGAAAATAATGAGATCAACAAACCCTTATCCAAACTAACTAAAAAAAAAGAGATTGAGTAGCCAAATTAACAAAATCAGAAATGAGAGATAACAACAGACACCAAGGAAATTCAGAGACTGATAAGGGCATACTTTAAAAACCTGTACTCTTCCAAATTAGAAAATCTAAAAGAAGTTATCACTTACCAAAGTTAAATCAAGATTAGATAAGCAGATTAAACAGTCATATAAAAGAAATAAATAAAGAAATAAAAAAGAAATAAAAAACAGTCATTAAAAGTCTACCAATGAGGGGGGACCCAGTTTTAGTACAGAATCTTACCAGACTTTCAAAGAAGGGTTAATACCAATACTCCTCAAATTATTCCACAAAATATAAACAGAAAAAACATTGCCCAATTCACTTTACAATTTTGGGTATCAGCTACCCTAGTACTTAAGCCAAATATAGACCCAGCCAAGAAAGAAAACTACAGACCATTTTCCTTTATGAACATAGATGTAAAAGTTCTCAAAATGTTTGCTAACTTAATCAAGAACACATCAAAAAGATTATCTACCTTGGATACTTGGATTATCTAAGTGGATGCTCACAGTCAGCTATTGAATGGGTCACACGGCCCCCGATGGAAGAGCTAGAGAAATTACCCAAGGAGCTAAAGGGAACTACAACCCTATAGGTGGAACAACAATATGAACTAACCAGTACCCGGGAGCTCTTGTCTCTAGCTGCATATGTATCAAAAGATGGCCTAGTTGGCCATTATTGGAAAGAGAGGCCCTTTGGACTTACAAACTTTATATGCCCCAGAACAGGGGAATGCCAGGGCCAAAAAGGGGGAGTGGTTGGGTAGGGGATTGGGGGGGTGGGTATGGGGGACTTTTGGGATAGCATTGGAAATGTAAACGAGGAAAATACCTAATAAAAAAAAGAGAAAAAAAATCCTAAAAAAAAAAAAAAAAAGATTATCTACTTTGACCAAGTAGGCTTCATCTCGGAGATGAAGAGATGGTTTATCATGCATGAATTGATAAATATATTATATTTTTTAAAGAAAGAAACCTCATGATCACTTCATTAAATGCAGAAAAGGCCTTTGATAAAATCTAACATCCTGTGATGAGAGTCCCGGACATAATATGGGTATAAGAGATATACTTAAACATAATAAAGGCAATTTACAGCAGGCCTATAGCCAACATCAAATTAGATAGCAAGAAACTCAAGGAAATTCCACGAAAATCAAGAACAAAACAACTCTTGTCCACTCTCTTCATAGCAATTCAATACAGTACTTGAGTGAAGGAAATTATAGGGATTAAAAATTGGAAAGGAAGAAATCAAACTATTGCTACTTGCAGATGATATGTTAGTATATATAAGGGACCCTGAAAGTTCCATCAGGAAACTCCTCCAGCTGGTAAACATTTCCAACAAAGTTGCTGGATACAAGATTAACAAAAACGAGCAGTCGCCATCTTGGTTCCGGGACTCAGCAGAACTTAGGAAATTAGTCTGAACAGGTTAGAGGGTGCGCCAGAGAACCGGACAGCTTCTGGGACGGGCAGAAGCACAGAGCCGCTGAGGCAGCAGCCTGGGCGGGCCGCAGATAACCGGCCACCATCCGGACCAGAGGACAGGTGTCCGCCTGGCTTGGGAGGCGACCTCAGCCTCAGCAGCAGCGGTCGCCATCTGGGTTCCGGGACTCCGCGGGACCTAGGAAATTAGTCTGAACAGGTTAGAGGGTGCACCAGAGAACCGGACAGCTTCTGGGACGGGCGGAAGCACAGAGCCGCTGAGGCAGCAGCCTGGGCGGGCCGCAGATAACCGGCCACCATCCGGACCAGAGGACAGGTGTCCGCCTGGCTCGGGAGACGGCCTCGGCCTCAGGAGCAGCGGTCACCATCTTGGTTCCAGGACTCCCTGGAACTTAGGATTTTAGTCTGCACAGGTGAGAGTCTGCACCACAGAAGCTGACAGCTTCTGGGAACTGCCAAAGCAACACAGCTTCTGAGAGAGGCCCTGTTTTGGGCCTTCTTCTTCGACCAGGAGGAGGTCCAAAAACAAGATATCTGCGCACCTTCCCTGTAAGAGAGCTTGCCAGCAGAGAGTGCTCTGAGCACTGAAACTCAGAGGAGAGAATCTGTCTCCCAGGTCTGCTGAGAGACGGCAACAGAATCACCAGAAGAACAATCTCTAAACAGAGTCAACTATAACTACTAACTCCAGAGATTACCAGATGGCGAAAGGTAAACGTAGGAATCCTACTAACAGGAACCAAGACCACTCACCATCATCAGAACCCAGTACTCCCACTTCGCCCAGTCCAGGGCACCCCAACACACCCGAAAACCTAGACCTAGATTTAAAAGCATATCTTATGATGATGGTAGAGGACATCAAGAAGGACTTTAATAAATCACTTAAAGAAATACAGGAGAACACTGCTAAAGAGTTACAAGTCCTTAAAGAAAAACAGGAAAACACAATCAAACAGGTAGAAGTCCTTACAGAAAAAGAGGAAAAAACATACAAACAGGTGATGGAAATGAACAAAACCATACTAGACCTAAAAAGGGAAGTAGAAACAATAAAGAAAACTCAAAGTGAGGCAACACTGGAGATAGAAACCCTAGGAAAGAAATCTGGAACCATAGATTTGAGCATCAGCAACAGAATACAAGAGATGGAAGAGAGAATCTCAGGTGCAGAAGATTCCATAGAGAACATCGGCACAACAATCAAAGAAAATGGAAAATGCAAAAAGATCCTAACTCAAAATATCCAGGAAATCCAGGACACAATGAGAAGACCAAACCTACGGATAATAGGAGTGGATGAGAATGAAGATTTTCAACTCAAAGGACCAGCAAACATCTTCAACAAAATTATTGAAGAAAACTTCCCAAATATAAAGAAAGAGATACCTATGAACATACAAGAAGCCTACAGAACTCCAAATAGACTGGACCAGAAAAGAAATTCCTCCCGACACATAATAATCAGAACAACAAATGCACTAAATAAAGATAGAATACTAAAAGCGGTAAGGGAAAAAGGTCAAGTAACATACAAAGGCAAGCCTATCAGAATTACACCAGATTTTTCACCAGAGACTATGAAAGCCAGAACAGCCTGGACAGATGTTATACAGACACTAAAAGAACACAAATTCCAGCCCAGGCTACTATACCCAGCCAAACTCTCAATTACCATAGATGGAGAAACCAAAGTATTCCACGACAAAACCAAATTCTCACATTATCTCTCCACGAATCCAGCCCTTCAAAGGGTAATAACAGAAAAAAACCAATACAAGAACGGGAACAATGCCCTAGAAAAAACAAGAAGGTAATCCCTCAACAAACCTAAAAGAAGACAGCCACAAGAACAGAATGCCAACTTTAACAACAAAAATAACAGGAAGCAACAATTACTTTTCCTTAATATCTCTTAACATCAATGGTCTCAACTCCCCAATAAAAAGACATAGACTAACAAACTGGCTACACAAACAAGACCCAACATTTTGCTGTTTACAGGAGACACATCTCAGAGAAAAAGATAGACACTACCTCAGAATAAAAGGCTGGAAAACAATTTTCCAAGCAAATGGTATGAAGAAACAAGCTGGAGTAGCCATCCTAATATCTGATAAGATTGACTTCCAACCCAAAGTCATCAAAAAAGACAAGGAGGGGCACTTTGTTCTCATCAAAGGTAAAATCCTCCAAGAGGAACTCTCAATTCTGAATATCTATGCGCCAAATACAAGGGCAGCCACATTCATTAAAGAAACTTTAGTAAAGCTCAAAGCACACATTGCACCTCACACAATAATAGTGGGAGACTTCAACACACCACTTTCACCAATGGACAGATCATGGAAACAGAAACTAAACAGGGACACACTGAAACTAACAGAAGTGATGAAACAAATGGATCTGACAGATATCTACAGAACATTTTATCCTAAAACAAAAGGATATACCTTCTTCTCAGCACCTCATGGTACCTTCTCCAAAATTGACCACATAATAGGTCACAAAACAGGCCTCAACAGATTCAAAAATATTGAAATTGTCCCATGTATCCTATCAGATCACCATGCACTAAGGCTGATCTTCAATAACAAAAAAAATAACAGAAAGCCAACACTCACGTGGAAACTGAACAACACTCTTCTCAATGATACCTTGGTCAAGGAAGGAATAAAGAAAGAAATTAAAGACTTTTTAGAGTTTAATGAAAATGAAGCCACAACGTACCCAAACCTTTGGGACACAATGAAAGCATTTCTAAGAGGGAAACTCATAGCTCTGAGTGCCTCCATAAAGAAACGGGAGAGAGCACATACTAGCAGCTTGACAACACATCTAAAAGCTCTAGAAAAAAAGGAAGCAAATTCACCCAAGAGGAGTAGATGGCAGGAAATAATCAAACTCAGGGGTGAAATCAACCAAGGGGAAACAAGAAGAACTATTCAAAGAATTAACCAAACGAGGAGTTGGTTCTTTGAGAAAATCAACAAGATAGATAAACCCTTAGC
This sequence comes from Mus musculus, assembly GCF_000001635.26. Lineage (NCBI taxonomy): Eukaryota > Metazoa > Chordata > Mammalia > Rodentia > Muridae > Mus > Mus musculus. Next base: position 37,266,077 of record NC_000079.6, read on the forward strand.
TAGACTCACTAGAGGGCACAGAGACAAAATCCTAATTAACAAAATCAGAACTGAAAAGGGAGACATAACAAGAGATCCTGAAGAAATCCAAAACACCATCAGATCCTTCTACAAAAGGCTATACTCAACAAAACTGGAAAACCTGGATGAAATGGACAAATTTCTGGACAGATACCAGGTACCAAAGTTGAATCAGGATCAAGTTGACCTTCTAAACAGTCCCATATCCCCTAAAGAAATAGAAGCAGTTATAAATAGTCTCCCAGCCAAAAAAAGCCCAGGACCAGACGGGTTTAGTGCAGAGTTCTATCAGACCTTCAAAGAAGATCTAATTCCAGTTCTGCACAAACTTTTTCACAAGATAGAAGTAGAAAGTACTCTACCCAACTCATTTTATGAAGCCACTATTACTCTGATACCTAAACCACAGAAAGATCCAACAAAGATAGAGAACTTCAGACCAATTTCTCTTATGAATATCGATGCAAAAATCCTCAATAAAATTCTCGCTAACCGAATCCAAGATCACATTAAAGCAATCATCCATCCTGACCAAGTAGGTTTTATTCCAGGAATGCAGGGATGGTTTAATATACGAAAATCCATCAATGTAATCCACTATATAAACAAACTCAAAGACAAAAACCACATGATCATCTCGTTGGATGCAGAAAAAGCATTTGACAAGATCCAACACCCATTCATGATAAAAGTTCTGGAAAGATCAGGAATTCAAGGCCCATACCTAAACATGATAAAAGCAATCTACAGCAAACCAGTAGCCAACATCAAAGTAAATGGAGAGAAGCTGGAAGCAATCCCACTAAAATCAGGGACTAGACAAGGCTGCCCACTTTCTCCCCACCTTTTCAACATAGTACTTGAAGTATTAGCCAGAGCAATTCGACAACAAAAGGAGATCAAGGGGATACAAATTGGAAAGGAGGAAGTCAAAATATCACTTTTTGCAGATGATATGATAGTATATATAAGTGACCCTAAAAATTCCACCAGAGAACTCCTAAACCTGATAAACAGCTTCGGTGAAGTAGCTGGATATAAAATTAACTCAAACAAGTCAATGGCCTTTCTCTACACAAAGAATAAACAGGCTGAGAAAGAAATTAGGGAAACAACACCCTTCTCAATAGTCACAAATAATATAAAATATCTCGGCGTGACTCTAACTAAGGAAGTGAAAGATCTGTATGATAAAAACTTCAAGTCTCTGAAGAAAGAAATTAAAGAAGATCTCAGAAGATGGAAAGATCTCCCATGCTCATGGATTGGCAGGATCAATATTGTAAAAATGGCTATCTTGCCAAAAGCAATCTACAGATTCAATGCAATCCCCATCAAAATTCCAACTCAATTCTTCAATGAATTAGAAGGAGCAATTTGCAAATTCATCTGGAATAACAAAAAACCTAGGATAGCAAAAACTCTTCTCAAGGATAAAAGAACCTCTGGTGGAATCACCATGCCGGACCTAAAGCTTTACTACAGAGCAATTGTGGTAAAAACTGCATGGTACTGGTATAGAGACAGACAAGTAGACCAATGGAATAGAATTGAAGACCCAGAAATGAACCCACACACCTATGGTCACTTGATCTTCGACAAGGGAGCTAAAACCATCCAGTGGAAGAAAGACAGCATTTTCAACAAATGGTGCTGGCACAACTGGTTGTTATCATGTAGAAGAATGCGAATCGATCCATACTTATCTCCTTGTACTAAGGTCAAATCTAAATGGATCAAAGAACTTCACATAAAACCAGAGACACTGAAACTTATAGAGGAGAAAGTGGGGAAAAGCCTTGAAGATATGGGCACAGGGGAAAAATTCCTGAACAGAACAGCAATGGCTTGTGCTGTAAGATCGAGAATTGACAAATGGGACCTAATGAAACTCCAAAGTTTCTGCAAGGCAAAAGACACCGTCAATAAGACAAAGAGACCACCAACAGATTGGGAAAGGATCTTTACCTATCCTAAATCAGATAGGGGACTAATATCCAACATATATAAAGAACTCAAGAAGGTGGACTTCAGAAAATCAAACAACCCCATTAAAAAATGGGGCTCAGAACTGAACAAAGAATTCTCACCTGAGGAATACCGAATGGCAGAGAAGCACCTGAAAAAATGTTCAACATCCTTAATCATCAGGGAAATGCAAATCAAAACAACCCTAAGATTCCACCTCACACCAGTCAGAATGTCTAAGATCAAAAATTCAGGTGACAGCAGATGCTGGCGAGGATGTGGAGAAAGAGGAACACTCCTCCATTGTTGGTGGGATTGCAGGCTTGTACAACCACTCTGGAAATCCGTCTGGCGGTTCCTCAGAAAATTGGACATAGTACTACCGGAGGATCCAGCAATACCTCTCCTGGGCATATATCCAGAAGATGCCCCAACTGGTAAGAAGGACACATGCTCCACTATGTTCATAGCACCATTATTTATAATAGCCAGAAGCTGGAAAGAACCCAGATGCCCCTCAACAGAGGAATGGATACAGAAAATGTGGTACATCTACACAATGGAGTACTACTCAGCTATTAAAAAGAATGAATTTATGAAATTCCTAGCCAAATGGATGGACCTGGAGGGCATCATCCTGAGTGAGGTAACACATTCACAAAGGAACTCACACAATATGTACTCACTGATAAGTGGATATTAGCCCAAAACCTAGGATACCCAAGATATAAGATACAATTTCCTAAACACATGAAACTCAAGAAAAATGAAGACTGAAGTGTGGACACTATGCCCCTCCTTAGAAGTGGGAACAAAACACCCTTGGAAGGAGTTACAGAGACAAAGTTTGGAGCTGAGATTAAAGGGTGGACCATGTAGAGACTGCCTTATCCAGGGATCCACCCCATAATCAGCATCCAAACGCTGACACCATTGCATACACTAGCAAGATTTTATCGAAAGGACCCAGATGTAGCTGTCTCTTGTGAGACTATGCCGGGGCCTAGCAAACACAGAAGTGGATGCCCACAGTCAGCTAATGGATGGATCACAGGGCTCCCAATGGAGGAGCTAGAGAAAGTACCCAAGGAGCTAAAGGGATCTGCAACCCTATAGGTGGATCAACATTATGAACTAACCAGTACCCCGGAGCTCTTGACTCTAGCTGCATATGTATCAAAAGATGGCCTAGTCGGCCATCACTGGAAAGAGAGGCCCATTGGACACACAAACTTTATATGCCCCAGAACAGGGGAACGCCAGGGCCAAAAAGGGGGAGTGGGCGGGTAGGGGAGTGGGGGTGGGTGGTTATGGGGCACTTTTGGTATAGCATTGGAAATGTAAATGAGCTAAATACCTAATAAAAATGGAAAGAAAAAAAAAAAAAGATTAACAAAAACAAAACAAAACAAAACAAAAAAAAATCAGTAGCCTTCCATATATAAATGACAACCAGACTGAGAAAAAAAATCAGGGAAACAATACCTTTCACAATAGCCTTAAGCAATATATAATACATTGTGGTATTTCTTACCAAGCAAGTAAAAGAGGTGAATGATAAAAACTTCAAGTCATTGAAGAAAAAAACTGAAGAAAATATCAGAAGATGGAAAAAAACTCTCATGCTCATGGATTAGTAGAATTAATATAGTAAAAAAAAATGACTATTCTACCAAAAGCAATATACTGATTCAATAAAATTTTCATCAAAATTCCAACACAATTCTTCACAAATCTTGGACTAACAGTTCTCAGCTTCATATGGAAACAGAAAATTCCATGATAGCTAAATAATTTTAAATAATAAAAGCACTTATGAAGGTATTACCATCTACAATGTTAAGCTATAGTATAAAATTGGGTAATAAAAGCAGCATGGTATTGGCACAAAAACAAACATACCGATTTATGGAATTGAGCTGAAGATCCAGATACACATACTTATGAACACCCAATTTTCACCAAAAAAAAAAAAGCTAGCAATACACATATGGAAGAAGATCCTAAGTTCTATACTTGGTGCTGCTCAAATTGGCAGCCTCATGTAGAACAATACAATGATATACATACTTATCACCTTGTACAAAATATAACTACAAATGAATGGAAGACCTCAATATAAAACCAGGTTCACTGAACCTATTAGAAGAGAAAGTGGAGAATAGCCTTAAACTCATAGACATAGGTAAAACTTTCTGAACAGACCACTGATAGCATGGGCACTAAGATCAACAATTAATACATTGTGAAACTGAAAATCTTCTGCATGGCAAAGGACTATATCATTTAGACAAAGCAGCAGCCTACTGAATAGGAAAAGGTTTTTACCAACTATACATCAGAAAGGGATTAATGTGTATATTGAAATTATCTTTTTAAGAAATTTAAAAATAACTAGATATAAAGAAAGCAAATAACCCAGTTTTTTTAATGGGGTACAGATTTACACAAATACAGATAGACACAAAATTCTCAAAACAGGAAACTCCAGTGGCTGAGAAACACTTAAAGAAATGTTCAACATCTTGAGTTGCAAATCAAAACTACTTTAAGATTTCACCTTCTACGGGTAAGATCAATGAAACAAGCAACAGCTTATACTGGTGAGGATGTAAAGTAAGGGGAAAACTTGTCTGTAGCTGGTGGGATTGCAAATTTGTACAACCAATATAAAAATCAGTGTGGTAGTTCCTCAGAAATCCTGAAAATCAATCTACATCAAGATCTACTTTGAGCATATTCCCAAAGGATGCTTCATCCTACCACAGAGACTCTTGCTCAATCACGTTTATTGATGTTCTCTTCATAATAGTCAGATGATTGGAAATATCTCAGATGTCCCTCAACAGAAGAATGAATAAAGAAAATGTGGTACATTAATACAAGGTGATATTACTCAGCCATTACAAAAATGAAATCATAAAATTCACAGATAAGTTCAGGGAACTGAAAAAAAATTCTGAGTGATGTAACCCAGGTACAGGAAGGCAAATATTGTATATCTTAACTTTTATGTGGATATTAGCTCTTAAGTCAAATGATAACCAAGGTATAACCAATAGAACCACAGAGGTTAGCTATAGAGTAAAGGACTAGCGGCTAGGAGGGCAGATAGATCTCCCTAGGAAAGATAAATAGACTAGATAGTTATAGGTCGATTGAGGTGCACTAGAAAAGCAGGAGCAAGTGGAGAAAAGGAAAGAAGGGGGGAGGGAGGGAAAACAGGAAGAGACTATTAAAATAAAGGGCCATTTGAGGGAAAATGTGGAATCCTAATATAGTAGAAGCTCCATGAAATATATGCATATATGAAGGTGATCTAAATGAAATTATCCAGTAATGGGAAAACAGAGTCCCAGCTGGAACTCTCTTGTCACCAAGTGAATGAGGAGCTTGAACAATAGACTTTTATTTCTGCCAGTTTGGGAGGCTGGAAAGCTCAAAATGCAGTGGTGGGGACAAAAAGAACATCTCCACTCTGAAAGGGAGAAGTTACAAAGAAGGAGGAAGCAATGGATCCTAAATCCAAAAATTAGCAGGGCAAACACTATCTGACTGTAGGACTCAAGAATGATGCCTTTGTCTTCAGAAAATGGTGACCCTGCATGCATAGTTCTGCTGCAGACCACACCCTCAAAGATCTCGGGCATCTGAAAGTCAAGCAAATGGGAGGGTTAGAGAAATTACCATTAGCTGATCTGGCAGAGAATCAGTGTATGATTCCCAGCACCAATATGGCGGCTCTCAACTGTCTACAACTCCAGTTCCAGGAGATTTGATGCCATCTTCTGGATGCACATGAGCAGGCAAAACACCAGTACTCATAAAAAATTAATAAATAATTTTTAAAAGTTAATATGGTGGTCTCAGAAATGTGTTTAAGGCCATACTTTCCTGCCTTAAAGAGTAATACATATAAAAATCCAACAGCCTTCTCCCATCTCATTCCAGCCTTCAGCTTAATTGCTAGTGTTTCTGTGGGCTTAATTAAGTCAGTCCCTGGTTACACCCTGACCAACTTTCTTTCAAGTGTCTTGAGGCATGTGATGATTTGTATATGCCCAGCTCAGGGAGTGGCACTATTAGAAGGTATGGCCCTATAGAGTAGGTGTGTCACTGTGGGTATGGGCTTTAAGACCCTCATCCTAGCTGCCTGAAAAAGTCAGTATTCTGCTAGCATCCTTCAGATGAAGATGTAGAACTCTCAGCTCCTCCTGCACCACACCTACCTGGATGCCACCATGTTTCTACCTTGATGATAATGGACTGAACTTCTAAACCTGTAAACCAGCCCCAATTAAATGTTATCCTTATAAGAGTTGCCTTGGTCATGGTGTCTGCTCATAGCAGTAAGACCCTAACTGGGACAGGGCAACATCCTGAGAGCCTTTATGTTATGAGAGCAAGTTTTTTCATCTTTGCAACAGAGGTAGACTAAACATAATTAACACAACCCAATTCTACTTGTTTTTGCTTCATCCCATTTCTTTTTTTCTTTTTCTTTCTTTCTTTCTTTCTTTCTTTCTTTCTTTTTTTTTTTTTTTTTTTTTTTTTTTTTTTTTGTATTTTGCTATAAGCAATCCAAAGAAGTGATAGCAAACCCTGGATGAGCTGTGCCTTCAGGTGGGCCAGTCACAGGAGCATCTAATGGAACTCTTGTAGTACTCTAAGACTTGCCTGCAACACTTTCCTTAGAAGTAACCTCAGCTAAATGCCCACTTTCAGCACTCAGGCATTGTGCCTCCCACTAGAACTTGGCAAATCCATTATTATTGTATAACAAAATATACTTTCTTCTCATTTTAAATACATTTCCATATGTGGCAATACAAGAATGGTCTTTTTAAGGTACTCATTTTTACCTGCATTGTTTCTGATTATTAACATTAGTTAAAAGTCTTTATCTTCTCATCTAGCTACACTTCCCAGATGCAGGTGAATTGGAACGTGTGCTTGAGAGAGATGAGATGGCCCACAACTCCCTGAACACTGGATAAGTGTTAAGCCTCATTAAAACACTATTGAAATGTGTTTATATTGCTGTTAGTGTTAGCAATACATTCTTTAAATTTACATTTTAGGCACTCCTTTTGGATGTTCATTTTCCTGTAAAAAAAAAAAAAAAAAAGATGCTAGGTCTGAGGTAGCTTGACTTCCACTAGTCTCTCTTGCTGTTCAGGCTTCCTCAAGAAAAGACACTTATCCTAACAGCAGTTAGATGACCCCTGACCTTTTACCAGGCGTTCTGAACACTCCAGGGATGCCTTGATGCAGTGCTGCAAGAATTCTATCAGATGCTGCTGTGACTGGTCCACCTCCTGATGACACAACTCATCCAGGGTTTGCTATCACAAGCTACAGTGTTCCTTTTCCTCCTTGGCCAGAAAGGGGTGACTTTCTCTGGTGGAAGGACTATAACTGGTGCTGAGGCAAGGCTATGAATGGCCCAAACAAATCACAGTGGTTGGTCCAAAACAAATGGCTATGATTGGTCCAAAGTCCTTTGTAGAACTGTGTAAGAAGGCAGCACAGGCTCATGAGCATTCGGAGATGTTGCTCTGCTCTATCTTACCTGAAGTTGCAACACCAGACCCTCTTTGGAATAACCCTTTGTTGCCTATGTGCAGTAATTGGGGCTAAGCTGGAACATGAAGAAACAGAAGCACCAGATAGCAGTGAGGGTAATAGCAAAGGCAGTAGGAATTAGACAGTTAAAAAAAAATGTTGGCTTTTGTAGCAACTTGACAACCATCATAGTTCATTTATGTTACTATGATGAACTACAGTGACCAAGAAGCAACTGTAAGGAGAAAACAATTTATTTTACTTACAAGTCTAGGATACAAATCCACTATTGATGGGCAGTCAGATCAGAAGTCAAGCAGGTAGTCACAACATATTCACAGTCAAGAGCAGAAAGAAAGAAATGCACCCGTGCTGCATGTTTGGTTATGCTTAGCTAGTTTTCTTTATTCTTGGGCAATTTAGTACCCATCCCAAGAAACAATGCTGCCCACTCTCACCGTGGGTCTTCCCACATCAATTATCAATCAAGATGATCCGCCAAAGGCATGCCCACAGGCCAGCCAGAGCTAAACAACTGTTTCTCATTAGGACTCTCTTCCCAGGGGAATCTAAATGAAAGCACATTGACAATTAAAACCAACCATTGCAACAGCTGAAAAAGTCCTTGTGGCCAAAGAGATGGTCCTAGTAACTTGTGCCCACTTCCTATCTCCAGGGCTGAGCAGTTGCAACAGTACAAACTGTGAATGATGCTTGATGTGTGAGCCTCAGGCTTCAGCTTCCAAGCACAGAGCATCAACAACTGCCACCTGCCAGCTGGTGAGAGCCCAATGGCCTCAAGGTTGGCCTTGGAAACTCTTACTCAGCTTCCCATCTGCAGCAACTGTGCTCTATGACTTGGATCTGGTACCCACTTTCTGAACCTTAAACTGTGGATTCTGAGCACAGTTTGTTGGTAACTATTCCTGCAGTAGAGTGTCAGGATCTCACCACCATCATCCAATACCTGTGTACAAGTGAGAATCTCACCACCATCATCCAATAACTGTGCACAAGTGAGCTTGACATCCTTACTGTCTTAGGGTTTCCATTCCTGAGAAGTGACACTATGACCAAGGCAACTCTTATAAGGGACAGCATTTAATTGGGACTGGCTTACAAGTTCTGAAGTTCAGTCCATTATCATCATGGTGAGAAGCAAGGAGGAGAGTCTCAGGGCCCACACCCACAGTGACACATTTCCTCCAACTAGGCAATACCTCCTAATACTGCCACTCCTTGAGGCCGAGCATATTCAAACTACCACATTCCACTCCCTGGTACCCACACTTATTCAAACACAGACGGCTATGGGGTCCATATCTATCCATAGCATAATGCAAAATATACTTTAGCCCAACTTCAAAAGTCCCATAGTCTATGACAGTCTCAACAGTGTTAAAAGTCCAAAGTTCAAAGTTTCTTCTGAGATTCATACGATCACTTAAATATAACCCCCTATAAAATCAAAATCAAAGAGCAAATCACATACCTTTAACATCACAAAATATACAATACCATTCTGATCATAGTGTTTCAATATCTGGGATCCACATATGATCTTCTGGGCTCCTCCAAAGCGTTTGGGTCACTTCTCCATCTCTGCCCTCTGTAGCACTCTAGGCTCTGGTTGACTCCACTCTATTGCTACTGCTGTTCTTAGTGGTTATCCCGTGTTACTGGCATCTCCAATACACTGGGGTCTTCTGCTGCAACTAGGCTTCACCAATAGCCTCTCATAGGCTCTCTTCATGGTACCAAGCCTCAATTTCTTTGCATGACCCCTTCAGTCCTGGGCTGTCAGCTGCAACTGAGGCTGTACCTTCACCAATGATCTTTTCTGGCCTCTCACAGTGTCAAATCTCAGCGATTTCCATTAATCCTTCATACCTTCAAATCCAGTACCACATGGGTGACTCTTACACATTACCAAGTCCAGCTGCAGCATGAGGTACAATGTTGGCTATCTCTGGAACACAGCTTCTTTGTGCTTTCAGAAAACGCTTCCCAGAAGATTTCACCTCAGTGATGCGGGCCTCTTCTTAATCACCACTAATTTCTTAGGTCTAGCTAACCAGCATCAATTTGTCCCAGCAGTCCATTCTATTTTTTTTTTAACCCTAAAGCCAGAGCCACATGGACAAAGTTGCCAAATTCTGCTTGCTGGAGCTGGAACATGCTCCCTTGTTCTATTACAGCAGCAGCAGCTTTCTGTTTTCCTACTTCTTTGCTGCCTAAGCTTGGCTCTCCTGGAACTTGCTCTGTAGATTGACCTTGAACTCAGAGATCTGCATGGCTTTGTCTCCTGGGTTCTGGGATTAAAGTCCAGCACCACCATGTCTAGATCTAAGCTTTTCTCTGCCTGGAACTTGCTCTGTCTTAGGCTGGCCTTGAACTCACTGATCTGCTTGCTTCTGTACCCTGGGATTAAAGGCATGTACCAGAAAGGCTGTTTTATACATGGTCAATTTAGTTAATAGTGTTAATAAAGTCTGTCCTACCTCTACTGATTTTCTATCTAAGTTTTATATCAATTAGTGAAAGAAAGATTGCCATTTCTGTGGAATTATTTTCTCTTGCTGTCCTATCATGTATTTTAAAACTCTGTATAGAGATACATAAGTGTTTCAGGGTTATGTTTTCTTGATTAACTGAATACTTTGTAATTAATTCTAGTAAAATACTCTTTTTTTCTAAAATGTATTTAATTAAATAATCTTCCTGCTCCACTTTTGTTCTTATTCATATGACATATCTTTTTGTCCTATTTTAAACCATTTCTTAAATTTTATATATAAATAATGTTCATTATAAGCAGCATATAATTTGCTTCTTTTTTTTTTTTTTTTTTTTTTTACTATTATTGCCTTTTCATTGAAGTCCTCGGGTCATTTACACTTAGTGTTATTGCTGATCGAGTTAAGCTTAACTATGTCATATTGCTATTTCTTTTCTATTGGTTACATCTGTACTTTTGTTTTCTATTGTTTCATTTGATTTTTTCCTTGGTTTTTGAATTATTTTATTGAAAAATGTCTGCATGTTTTTTAACTTATTGCATACCACTTTCAAGTGATAGTCAGTTGTCAAGATCGGCAAAGGACTTGCTGCTTCTTACGTAATCATCCTTGAAAAGATAATGTAGACTAAAAGGCCTTCCTTGCAACTGCCTTCCTTTTCAGGCATATAAAAATACAGGAGAATTATGGAGAATTATTTCCCAAAATACATACCCTTTATTTCTAACACTTCTCTGGTCTTTGGCAAATTTCCTATCTGCTTTGCCAATCATTATGACTAATCTGACCCCCAAGGACTCAAATCCTGTTTGATTTGTTTCACACAACATTTAATTATAGCTATTCTCTGTAGGATTCCAAGCAGGGGGATGAGGCAAACCTGCAGTATTGATCTCACCCAGACCCCCAGTGCCTCAGAACCACCCAGCTGAACAAATCCCATAAACCAGAAGGGTCTTATAAACCAGGTGGCTTTATAATCACGTTTCCGTATTTTTCTTTCCCCTTGGCCCAAAGCATTAATCCATGAACAGCAGGATCCATTAGTGATTGTACAAACCGCTTTTGCCTACAGAAAGGTAGCCCAGAGAATTCTGCCTTCTGTAACGAGCCTGGTCAATGAGTTCAAACAGATATGCATGCCTCTCAGAACTCAGGTGGTGCCAAAGTCAGGGACAAACTTCACACATTTTCTAGTTTTAATGAGTGCCATCTTTGGGCTAATTGTCTACTAGTTATACACAAATCCTAAGTAGTCTCTCTAGAGATCTCCCCAAGAAACTCCACAAGCTGAATGAGGTGCTTGTGGCTCCCTCCTCTTAAACATTTAAAGTTCTCTTTATAATCATCTTTAAAATGGAGGTCACTGTGTCCTTGAAGGAAAGTATGTTAACACTTGCCTTCTGCACAACACACAACCATAGCTATTTCTTATAACCAATGGGATGCCCTCTCCCCCAAGCAAAACTTGTTATCTGTCAAAGACACAACAGTGTTTTGAAACAGTGGCCTTGCTACTGTTTGGATTTCTGAGTTGTCAGCTTTGTTCAGTCTAGGTCTAATTTTTGAATGGAATGTGCCCAAAAGGCATAGTACAGCCTCCACTATTTGTCTCTCCACCATCCATCACTCCACAGATCAGCTATGTCCATCCACTGCTTCTCATCAACCAGCTATGTCCATCCACCACCCCATGGACCAGCTGTGTTTCTTGAGTCAGTATTTATAGGTGTTTCGTATCAAGGCTCAGGAACTGGGTCTTTCGTCCACTCCTGTTTCTTTCAAGGGCTTACAAGCATATAGAGGAGTCACAGCAGAGGAAGAGGATCTAAGGATGGTCCTGAAAGGTGAGCACGGTTATTGCCTTCACTTTTTTACACACCCTGGGATCGAGGCCAGTTCTTCCAGGGATCAATGTTTCTCTTCTTCTATCAGTTTAACTTGACATTTCCTATTAAGTTTGATTTCAGCCTTCATACAGCCACTTCCTATATACCCCCAGATCTTTCATCTACACGAGTCGGGTAAAAGGGACGGCAGAGCACATTCATAAGGCTCACAGATGCTATCATGTCTCCGGTGTTGGGTACTGTAGAGAGACAGGAAAACAGTCACATTATCTTGACACTCCAGGATCATAATAAACTCAAAATACAAGCAGATTAACTCCAAATAAATCCAACCAGAAACCTCCCATGGGATAGTACCAGACAGATTTGAGATGGGTCTACCCTCCTCGGTTAAGCCTCCCTGGAAACACCTTCCAGACACACCTGGAGCTATGTCCCCACGATGCTTCTAAATTCCATAAAGCTGACAGTGAAGACGAGCCATCACAGGTTGCTAAGGTGTGTCAATCACAACTGACACGGACAATTTGATTGGTTCATTATTCACAAGCTATAGCTATAGTTCATGGCCACTAGCAAAATGTGTACAGTAAAGTTCACCAGTCTGGGGACAACTGGATAGGTTCTCAGGCCAGTGACAGCAACCCAAGAGTGAATAAAATGTACCAAAGTTCATTAGGTAGCACACTGTTCAGAGTTCTAAGAATATTGTGCAAGAGAATCAATCCCTCAGGAGCTTGCCTGGGACAATTGGATTACAGAGGTGTCGTGTAAGTAACTCTTCCCTTTGCCCCCTATAGGATGTGCTGACCCAGGGCACAGTTGTACATCTTAAAAGATGGCCACCTGAGGCAGGATAGCCAGCCTCCGCCAGCAGTGGGTGGGTGGGGTTCAAAGGGGAGGAGAAGGGTCAGAGAAGGAGCAGGGGAGGGGATGGCAACTCATAAGGTACCTGGCACTCCATTCTTTCCCACCATTTTCCCCTGTCCCCTGTCTGGGTTTTCTTTCTGAGTTTACTACTCAAATGATGAGGAAAAATTCCAGACCAGGAGATTTTCTATTCTTTGTTTTGTATGTCGCCCTAGAAATGTTCATATTATACCATGGTAAGTATCATAAAGAAAGTTCTTTCAGTTTTGCTTCAAAGACTGGAGCGATTACTGAGCACTTAAGAGCACTAGCTGCTCTTCCAGAAGATCCAAGCTCAATTCCCAGCAGCCCGCCTAGCATCTCCCAACCATCTGCGATTCGGCTCCCAGAGGATCTGCTGCCCCCTTTCGACATCCTTGGGAACTACATGCATGTGGTGCCTAGATATGCATTCAGGCAAGCACTCATATGCATAAAATAAAAACATTTTTAAAATCTCAGAACAAATCTAAATTTACTTTCACTCCATGTAAATGTGGGTTTCTGTATGTATTATGTGTGTGCAACACACATGTCTGGTGCCAGTGGAGATCAGAAGAGGCTATTGGATGCCCTGGAACTGAGTTACAGGTGGTTGTAAGCTGCTGTATAAGTACTAGAAACTGAACCTAGGTCCTCTCAAGGGCAGCAAGGGCTTTGAACTGCTGAGTCACTTCCTCAGCCCCTTGAAGCAGATCCTTAATTGTCAGTTTTCACGATAAGCTACTTCAGGGGTGAGGTGTAGAAATGTGTGCTTTTGTTTAAGAGCACAGTATAGTAGAAACCACTCCATGTTTCCCTTTGGTGGCATTTTCATTGCTGGATGAAAGGCACAATGGTTGACCTGTCCATACAGCCTGGTGGCAGGCGGAGCACGCAGGAGGCATAGCCTCCAGATCCTATCCCATCTTGCAATGCAAACTTGAAACATAATGACAAACTGTACACTTTGTAACAGAGTGGAACAATGGTTAAGTTTCAAAGAAGGAAAATAACAGACAACCGACTGAAAAGTATGTTGGCCTTTTGAAAAGCTTTAAAGCTTTTCTAACTCATTAGCATACCATTTCCTACTAACCTTTGGAAATCGATGATATACACATCAAGTAATATAATCCAGCAAAAAAAAAAATCATTTAAGAACCACACATCTGAATGCATGCCAAACGTGTGCATTTTAATTGTGTGTGTGTGTGTGTGTGTGTGTGTGTGTGTTAATGGGAAGGACATTTTCCCCCATTGGTGGGATATGATTTATGTCCCTTTCCAGCACTGACTCAACTCAGCGCATTCTAGGGCAATTCAGAATTTATGTTCTACTTTGCCTTTTTTTTTTCCCTGGTCCTGCTATTTCTTTGTAAGGTGTCCCAGTGGGACACAACTGAAAAAAAAAAGTTCCTTTTTTGCTTTCCCAAGAATCTTAAAAGTCGCATAAGAAAGATGAAATGACCAACAATGGCTCCCGAGGGGAAGCCAAGGAGCAGGTGATTCACGAGTGCTTCGTAATGCTTCTCTCTCTCTCTCTCTCTCTCTCTCTCTCCAAACACAGGCCACAGAAAAGTCAGAAGCCACAGGTTGGAGGACATCCCTGAGCTTGTATTTGTGCTTTAACTGAAACAGGGGAAAGACTATGCTCTTCCTCCCTGGAGACATGGGCCACAACTCAATAAAACCTACTGCCCAATTGCCCAGGCGTCTACTTCTCATTGAGAGGACAGGAGCTTTATTAGAGTCATCAAGCTCTATCAAAGGGTTTCCCACACCAGCTGTTCCACATGGTGCTAAGACACACCCAAGCAGACAATGGGTTGGTACCAACCATCCACAGTGTCTATCATGGCTACCAAAGAAGGCATCTTAAGCCTGACTCTTGCTCTTGTGAGAGTCAGCTCAGGCACACCATTCTATTGAGGCTACCCTTCCAATATCATGATCAAGAAGCATCACACTGCCTTCAGGTGTCCACCACTGGCTGGCTGCTTGCCTCTGGGGCATCAGATGCCTCTGTAGACTAGATCATACCAGACCAAGGAAGGCAAAGCAGAGCAAGAATAAGTTCCACAGGGCTCCATTCCAGCTAAGAGTGGAATGCCAAGAGTGTTATAGCTCTTAGAGGACAAGACAAGGTTTGGGTGGCATGTGTGGGGCTGGTAACCTGGGTCCCAAGTCTCTTAGCTACAGTGGCAGAGGCAGAGGCAGAGGCAGAGGCAGAGGCAGAGGCAGAGGCAGAGGCAGAGGCAGAGGCAGAGGCAGAGGCAGAGGCAGAGGCAGAGGCAGAGGCAGAGGCAGAGGCAGAGGCAGAGGCAGAGGCAGAGGCAGAGGCAGAGGCAGAGGCAGAGGCAGTGTGAGCTGCTGCTGCTTTGATATTTTTTCTATTGGCTGAGTTTGAGATGCTAGTGATGCTCTATTTGCATAGGGAAAGACTCCAGGTGCTACATTATTTGACTGACAAACCATGGTCCTGACTGGCTGCCTAGGGTACTCTCAGTGGGGTGTCATGGCAGGTGTTCCAGAACAGTACAGAGACAAGTAGGAAGCAACTCTACTCCTGCCTTTCTTCTTCTTCTTCTTCTTCTTCTTCTTCTTCTTCTTCTTCTTCTTCTTCTTCTTCTTCTTCTTCTTCTTCTTCTTCTTCTTCTCATCATCATCACCACCACCACCATCATTATTATTATTTAATCTTCTTTTATACTCCCCTCCTTGTCTGCCCTCTAACAGTTCCTCATCCCATACCTCCTCTCCCCACCTGTCTCCACCCCACTATACCTCCCTCCCCACTCAAGTCCCTCGAGGGTTAGGAGCATCTTCTCTCACTGAGGCCAGACCAGGCAGTCCTCTGCTGTATATGTGTCAGGGCCCTCATATCAGCTGGTGTATGCTGCTGGTTGGTAGCTCAATACCTGAGAGATCTCAGAGGTCCAGGTTATCCTGCCTTTTTTAAATCTCTGAGATTCCTGGGCTCTGCGCTCACTCAACCTTACCAGTTCTTATGTCTGTTTGGTGGCACGGCTCACTTGCCCTACACACAGGGTATGTAGAATCCAGGAGAGAAGGAAGAGAAACAACGGGATCCTAGAGGACTGAAAGTTTGAAGCAGCAAATCACAGAGAAAATCACACTCCTTGGACCCTAGCAACACTATGAATCTCTTACTGAAGCCAACGAGGCAAAAGAGGGAAAATGGCCAAGAAGGAAAAGAAAGGAATGCACAAACAACTGTGTGCTGACCTAGGGACACCTGGCTGAGAAGCTAGCAGCCATAGAGCACTAAAAAACTGACTTAGAATAAAAAAAGCATAATTATGAAAAGCTACTAATAGGACAGATTGGAGAACTGAGAGTAATGTCAATAAATATAAGTATTAGTAAATACTGTTTTATCAATTAATGGTAATAATTATATTCATCAGCCTCTATATTTTGGATTTGGAAATTGACTGTGTGGATACTTGCCCAAGTCTTTTGTATTTAGTACAAGCTTCTGGTTCTGTTTATCTTGTTGAGACTCCATTCCCGAGGTCTTCAGGCCTTTCTTGGGAGGGAAATCTAAGTAACACCAGCCACCTGACAGAGGTATGGTGTGTTAATTACTTGTGACAGAACACCCGCAAGAAATAACTGGTGAACGAAGGAATTGGCTTGGCTCATAGATTCAGTTTACTGCAGAGGACAAGGCGTGGCCGAGTGAGTCCCTCCACAACAGTGGGGGGACACTGAAGAGGATGTTCTAAAGGCAGAGATAACAGGACAGTAACTAGGCCTGGGTACAAACCTTCAGAGGCCCTTCAGCAGTGAGCTCTTTCCACCAGCTGGTCCCACCAGTCTCCCAGAGCCTCAGCAGCTTCCTCAAACAGTCCTGCTAACTGATGGGCAAGTGTTTGAAACATGCAGGGCCTGGGAAGGACATTTCAGCTTCAAGCCACAGCAGGTGGCTATCTTCAAAACTACGGTTGAGGCAATTCCTCACTTCTAATAGAATTGTCAAGAAACAGGGCCCTCTCTTTGAAATCTATATCAAGCTGTTAAGGCAACAAGACCAAGATTAAACCTAGAAAGGCTCACTACCCCACTCCCTTCCTCCACCCTGCACTGGTCTTCATGGGCTTACCAACTCCCTGAAGCCATTACTCCAGCTCTGCAGACTGAGTGGCTCCAACATCTGGACGAGGCAAGCATGGATTTGAAAGAGGGCATGGTACCATGGATGGACACCAAAGTTCTGTGTATATGGCTGGGGACTTCTGGTTGGTCCTGATAACTGCTCCTCAAACTTCTTCCTAAAGTGTCGGATTGAATCAGAGATCCAGATGACTGACAGCAGTCTTGACAGCTGATGCTTAGACATGGGAGTGTTGGGAGGGAAGTTAGAAAGGGAATGATCCAGGAGGAAGGATGGTGAAAATAGGGATTTCGAAGGCAGAGCTGTTTGAGGTGCACAGCGGGTTCTAATCAGAGAGTTATATAGCACAGAGAGAAGAGTTCAGATCTGTAGCTTTGAAAGAGCTTAGGGCAGTGACTGCAAGCACATCCTTCAAGGCGATGGTCTTTGTGAACATAGGATGACAGCAGGAAAGAGAGGTGGCCTGAGGATGTGACTTTGGCCTGGGACCCCCTTTTTATCCAGCACTTTTACTTGTCTGGAGAAGGCAGAGCATAGTCCCATGAGCTGATTAGACAGGGGCAGACCCACCCACCACATAGCAAATGACCTGTGCAATTAGTGAGCCCCACCCCCAACCCGGCACATCCAATGGATTTTAGTTAGCTCTTCACTACTGGATGCTGATGCTCAGAACCGTCCTGGGGAAAGCCTCATACCACTGGTCATGGGACCCATTTTCCACCCAGTTTCCAGAAGTTCTTCTGCCTCTGAGACAGCTCCACAGGCTCTTAGGAGGAGCGACAAGCTGTGTGAACACACATCCACAGGAGCCGAATGCCCTGCACTGGAGCTCCTAAAAACAAACTGTCTTAAAGGGCTACATTTGATTTCTCTAATAGGGACTTAGCTGGGTGAGGGAAGACTGCTGAGCCTAGGATAGGCGCTGCCGCCCACCCTAGAGAGCTGGTACAAGGAGACACAGTGGCAGGAGTGGGCCCAAGATCTTGACCAATGGCCTAGACATGAACTTGGACCATGGGCCTCATAATGTGGGTGAACTATCTTGAAGAGATTCTTAACCACAGATGTCATATTCCAATGAAATCAGTTCAGTTAGAACATCCATCAATCTCCCCCTCCCCCTCCCCCTCTCCCTCTCCCTCTCCCTCTCCTTCCTCCTCCCTTTTCTCCCCCATCTCCCTCCCTCCCGCTCCCCCCCTCTTTCTCTCCCATTCCCTCTCCTTCTCCTTTTTCTCTCTCCATCCTCCTATTTCCCTTCCCCCTCCCTTCCACTCTTCTTCCTACCACTCATTTTAATTTTATTTTAATTTTTGGTACCAGTGGTTGGATATGCTTATATAAACTCAACAAGGACTTTACCAGTAAGCTTCCTTCACAACACCTTTCCTTTGTCTTTTATGTAGCCTGCTCTCACTAATCAGGCAAGCCTCAAATTCACAATCCCACACACACACACTCTCATCCTCCAGGGTAGCTGTGATCACAAGGCTATGACACCAGGCCACATTCACCAAAAATTCTTGAGACAGACTTTTGAACAACTCATTTTCCAAAACTCCAAATCCATCCCACCATCTTCTGTAAGAACTACCAAGTGATTTTTTAACAGTTGCAAGAGAAAGAAATTTTCTTGGCAAAGTCTGCAAGAGTGGGGTAGGGTGTGGGACATGAGGGCTTGCCAATTGGGAAACAAAAAAAAATCATTTTCTAAAATTGTCATTTGTTTTTACCATGATATTTATCAGTAAGATCAAATCACATATAAGTGTCATATAAGACTGATATCTTTAGCAAAAGAGATTTGGATCAAGAACGGTTAAGAAACTTCACAGCTTGGGATGATGCCACATTTTAAGTTATGCAAGATTTCAGCTCAGCCATTTTTCCAAGGTGTCCATTCACCCTGAACCTCATGCTCTCTTTCATGAGCTCTGAGCAGGACATGAGCTCTCCTTAGGTAAGCTAGGGGTGTCTGTGAAGTTTAGGAGAATAGTCAGCACTCAGGTCTCACAATCAGTAATGCTCCACAGAATCACACAGGAGGTGCCTTTTTCCTTACTCCTCCAGAGCCTGGGAGGCCAGCACATTGAATTCTCAGAGAAGAGAACTCCCTCAGGGACCACCTCAGAGGCAATTCCCTCACCTCCAACCATGACACCGACCCATGCAGTCAGAGCTAACAGGCAGATATGCACTAGTGGACTGCGTGCTTTTCTAGCTCCCAGCCCTTCTTCTCTGAGATGTCTGCGGACACTTGGAGTCATGTTGACAGCAAGTGAGATCCAGCACTGGCTCTCATCTCCTCTGAGGCTGTCTACTCATCTTTCAGCTGAAGCTGCTGATCTTACACATTTTCCAGACAGGATTTGGGTAACTAGCAAACCATGGTAAGAGCTTAAAGAACAGCTATGAGAACATGGTTGGGCGCCATCCAGTGGGACAGGTCAAGGATGGAAGTCCCATTTCCCACCCCCTCTACACTTATATACCTTGCTGAGTGAGAACAGGTTGTTTTCTACGTTTCTCTCCCAACCCCAGAAAACTCTTGTGAGTTTTTTATAAAGAGAAAAAGAGAGAGGGAGAGAGAGAGAGAGAGAGAGAGAGAGAGAGAGAGAGAGAGAGAGAGAGAGAGAAGAGCTTAAGCCCCCTCCTGCACTAGCCTTTTGTTTTGTAGCTGCAGGCTTGAACCTGCAGCTTGAAATCCTTCAGGTACAAGTCAGCTTATCTACTTAGGGAATACAGCTTTAATCTACCCCAGTAAAGCACAAAATGATTAGATTCCAGGCAGGGAGCATCTTCCCAGAGAGTCAGTGACGGGTGTCACCCATGTCCAGGCCAACATGATGCATATCCTGTGTCCAGACATCCCTAGCCCTACCTACTACCCTGGCCTGTTCAAAACAAAACAGAGCAATCTGACTAGACATTCACAAGAGTGAGCCCATGACCTAGGAAGAACCTAGCAATATAAAGGGCTGTGTTTCTGTGCTGTAGGGAACAGAGAATAAGATTTGTGGTTGGCTGAAGGGTCCCGTGCTTTCTTAAAAGTGTGACTTTGGTAGTTCCTTTGGCCTCTGTACTTGGAGTTTGGGCATTCACCACACCTCTTGATGCATATTAGTCCCACTAGGTTTGAATGAAGACCTCCTAGGTACACTGACCTGCTCTATGTCTGTGCATTGTGTCTGTATTCTGAGGTGGAGTCACACATCCCAACACCTAACACTATCATTTTTTCTGAGGTGGAGTCACACATCCCAACACCTAACACTATCATTTAGTATTTCATTGTGGACTTTTATCACATCAGAAAGCTTTCTCTAATGCCCTCTCTTTTGTTCAACTTTCTCCATAGGCCCACCTCAGCCATATATTGCTTAGGCTTTCCCTCCTATAGGAAAGAATTGGCTTACGTGAGGTCGCTCTTCTGGGGAAGGCATGATGGAGATCTATTCACTGAACACGTTTACTCCAACGGCACAAACACTGCACAGAGAGAGCTTCTGACTCAGGGAATGAGGAGGGTGCTTGTCACTAAGCCTGGCAACCTGAGCTCCATCGCTGGGATTCACAGGAGGGAAGAGAACCAGCTTTTGAAAGTCATCCTCTGACCCCCAGGCACAGGTCCCCACGCACACACCCTCATGTGCATGCACATACACACAATACATAGATAAAATATTTTTAAAATCTGGCTACCCTATGTGGTGGTTTCTTTGTGCTTGGCCCAGGGAGTGGTACTATTAGGAGGTGTGTGTGGCCTTGTTGGAGTGAGTTTGTCACTGTGGATGTGGACTTAAGACCCTTATCCTAGCTGCCTGGAAGCCAGTATTCTCCTTGGAGCCTTCAAATAAAGATGTAGAACTCTCAGCTCCTCCTGCACCATGCCTGACTAGATGCTGCCATACTCCCACCTTGATAATAATGGACTGAACCTCTGAATCTGTACATCAGCCCCAATTAAATGTTGTCCTTATAAGATTTGCCTTGGTCATGGTGTCTGTTCACAGCAGTAAAACCCTAATTAAGACACCCTACAAACTAGCGTGGGGTTCAATTTTCCCTCCATACATGGAGGATAACTCATACATAGTGGAATATTATTTAGCCTATAAAAGCATAGTGTGGCAAATGGTACAACATGGAACCTTGAGGAAAATAAGGCCAATATAGTAGGCAGTGATGAAAAGGCACATGCTCTGTGATTCCACGTATCAGAGGCTCCTGCAGTAGCCAAATTCAGAGACAGAAAGCAGAATGTCAGGAGCTAGAGGGAGAGAAGTGGGTAATCGCTGATCAACGGATCCAGAGTATCTGTTCTAGAAGATGGGAAAGATCTGGAGGCGAGATGTGCAAGATCAGGAACATGGAGTGAGCACTACTGGACAGTTCACAAAGGTTGCCACAATGTGTTCAATATCTGCCGTGGTTTTTCAAAATTCGTGGAGGAAGACTCACAGGGCTGATAGCAAGAAAGGAATATAATCACATAAATGCTTTGCGAGGTGCAGTGTTTTTTCTTTCAGTCCACAGCACACATACATACAATACACATGATTGTATGTACATATTACACACATGATCACGTGTATACACATCAGACATATGATCACATGAAATGCCTAGTACAGTCTCTCCTCCTCCTATTGTATGCACACACACATACCCCACATGTTAACATACACACACACACATACCCCACATGTTCACATACACACACACATACCCCACATGTTCACATACACTCAGATATGCACACGTGTGGAGACTCACAGG
Organism: Mus musculus; assembly: GCF_000001635.26. Taxonomy (NCBI): domain Eukaryota; kingdom Metazoa; phylum Chordata; class Mammalia; order Rodentia; family Muridae; genus Mus; species Mus musculus. The sequence goes on from NC_000079.6 coordinate 37,287,808, forward strand.
CCTCTTCCTCCCAGCTGTCTCCTGGCTCCCTGACCCAGCGTTCTCACTGCATGGGCACATTGCTGTATTAGATAGCCTCTGTCCTCAGGTGTGTCTTCTATCTGTAGTCTGGAAGAGTCTCACATCTCTTATACTTCCTGATATAAATTCTCATTTCAGATGATTTTAAGACCCTCTTTGAATATTGATCCAAACATGGAGCATCTTTAAACCTAGTCACAGCGGGGACTGTGGAATCAGACATGAATCATGTGTGTGTGAAGCACTTCAGACATTATAAAACATCTCCAGTATGTTGACACGTGTAATTTTTTAAACAGAGGTCCCCCATTTAGGGAGGAAAAGAGTTTAGGTGAGATAAGTTCAAAATCTAACACATAGAGGACAAAGTTGAGTGTGAAGTCTCCATGCCTTAGCTTAGAGGCTTCTCTGTCCTTTTCTTCTTCCAAGTAGGTAGCAAGGGGTAGGTCAGAAGTAAGTTTACCCAAGGCCAAAGGACCTGCTGTCCTTACGTCAAGCATAAAGTTGATTGCTCTAGAATAAAGGACCAGGATGTGAATTTTTCCACCAGGTTAGGGATACAAGGCAGGAGCTTCCACAAGATCCAGCCCTGTGAGCAAAGACTTCTGAGCCAACAGGTAGCCACAGAAAAAGAAGCTTCAGTTGAGGCATTTCCTCCAGATGTGTCAAGTTGACACAAAACTAGCCAGTACAGAGGGTGATCTGGGCACACCATAGACACTACCTGACACAAGCAACAAAGATTGAAATTAATGAGACAGTCTTCCCATTTGTAAAATGAGGCTACTTAACTACCCACCACTTCAGTGTTCTTATCTGTGAAACCTGTAATGTAGTATTAGCCATGTGCCATATAGCATTTGAGTTGATGATGGGCCCCCATAGACAGGATCCCATAAATCATAATGACAATGATGATTTGTTCCTTTAGCCTGGTGACATTACATGTTTCCTTACCTGGCTTCAGCACTGTTGGTATCAGCATACCTACCACTCTGGTGGCCAATCATAGAAAGAAAATGACTCCTAGTGACACATTGCTATCCCCACAGATCACTTCATCGATCAGCCCTAATCTGGAAGCTTCTTCTTGCAGCAGGTGGGAATTAACACAGAGACCAACCGGACAATGTGCAGAGAGAGACCTTGGAGAACTCATCTCTATATGGGATGCCTTTATCAAAGTCTTCACTCAAGGCTCAGGAGACTATTCAGATGAGGAGACAGAAGGAGTGTAAAAGCCAGAGGTGTCTGATGACTCACTCTAAGGGAAAGAGCATCCTCCAGACACAATAGGGCTGATAAACATGAACTCACAGAGACTGTGGCAGCATGCGTGCACAAGACTTGCAAAGGTCCAAACCAGACCACACACCACCACTGAGAAGAAGTGAAGACAAAACCCCTCCCCTAACCAAAAAGCTGTTTGTAATTGATACCTGCTGGGAGAGGAAAAGTCAGTTATCTTCAAAGAACCACACTCCAGGGCAGATCCCATGCCCAGAAGAAGGTGACCAACACAAAACAGACTCTGTGGGCTTTTAAGGTGATGTGTGTTTAGTTCCAGAATCTTTTGTTTGTTTGTTTGTTTGATTGATTGATTGATTGATTGATTGATTGGTTGGTTGTTTTTTGTTTGTTTGTTTTTCTGTTTTGAGAGAGAGAGGCAGAGGCAGAGGAGAGAGAAAGAGAGAGAGAGAGAGAGAGAGAGAGAGAGAGAGAGAGAACATATAGAGAGGTGGGGAGATCCAGGAGAAATTGGGGAAGGGAGATAATATGATCAAAAATGTTGTATGTAAAAATTGTTTAATAAAAGCAGCATAGTGACACATGAAATAACAGAAAGCATGTAGTATTTGATCATGATAACAACCAATTAATTATGTGGCTGGCTTGCTGTTTATGCATTTATCTGTATTTATTGGGTTGTTTATGCAATTGATAATAGCGTGTTTTTCTTGGTCATGTGGAGAATACCCCTACTTATTTAAAGAGTGTTGATTGTGAAAGTGCACCCTGGGACGCTGGCAACAGCTCCCCCAGTCTTGTCTTTGCTGTGTCTCTGTCGCTTTAAGTGGCCATATTCCCTGACTGACCTCCAGCATCTAGGCTTGTGTAAGAGATCCACAGGGTTTTCACACAGGAAGTCACCTGAATTTGATGGTACATCTCTCAGGACCTGTTTTAATTGTTAGTCAAAAAGTGACTGCAATGCTTGTATCCACATCAGACAACTCAGAGAGGGCATTTTTTTAAAGACCAGAAATATCAGCTCCTTAATACATATACAAATAAGACAGCAAGTACCTTTGGCTGGGCCTGTGGCTCTGGCTGAACAAACTGGTTCACCAGATGAAGATTTCTGTAAGGCAAGAGGGACTTGGGTAATCTGTGAGGACTTTAAAAGCACCTTCAATAGCGCTAAAGCATTTTGTTGGATAAATTTCATAAGGATCCACATGGCAGCTCCTACCCATTATAACTTCAGTCCTATGGGGATTTGAGACTCTCTTCTGGCCTCCCTGGGCACCAAGACCTCAAGTGCTGTGCAGAGTTACATGCAGGCAAAACACCCATACCCCTAAAATAAAATGGGGGGGGGGATTTTAGAGGAATCTCAAGAACTCAATTTTGTAATTTCCCTAAACTTCAGCATCTGACACATGCCTTTTAAAGCATCATCAAACTCCATCAAAACCAGTGATTTTTACATTCTTAAATATTGGTGGATGTCTTGTAAGATGCAATCATAACAGAATCTGTTAAGCATTGTTGTTGTTGGGTTTTTTTTTCAACCTTGAGTCTGTAGTGGGCTCTGCCCTATTCATCTCTCAGACACAATTACTGGCGAGCTTTTAATGCAGCCCACAGCTGCTTACAGGCACCAACCTGCTATTCTACTAGCTGCCTGCTGAGCTGAACTAGGAGCCAGAAGGGAGTCATTTTGATGGCATTTGAGTAGCACAAAATGTGAGTTTTCTCTTGAGAGGGCTTTTGAGAATTAGAGGGAGTTAGTCATAGTTTCCAGTGTGAGTATTTTAACAGTTGTGAAATTATGAAGGGCTGACTCAACAATTCCAGTGTTGCAATATGTCACTTCACTGTCTTGTTACTTAAAATTACATGCTTCAGGAGACGATGACTTTTAAAAGAACCCAACCAAGTCTGGAAAGAAAAGTGAGATATGCAGACAAAGCAAGGGGAAAATTATAAGATTGCCAAACACTTAGGAAGCTACTTAACAATCCCGAGCTCATCTAATATGTTTCTTTTTCTTAAATAGCATGTTTCTCTTCTCTGTGAATTATATAGTAGAAGCACACTTATTAAACAGTGATTCCTTTTCAGTATACAAAACCAATCCAAACTGGATTGAATATGTTACTAAATTTCTAAATCAGTCACCTCCTCAGTATCCTTTTGGGTAGGTTTAAAAAAAAAAGATGAATAGATTATCATCAGACAAAGATGATTAAGCCTATTCAAGAGGACTCTTAGGCTGTTGCTCAGCCTCTTCATTAGATAACTCCTCATTAACTACCCTAAATGAGCTACAAATAGCTATCAGGTCCTGTCCTTTATATTTGAAAATTAGACCCTTAGTAAGCAGATGACTCTTGAGGTATTTTCTAAGGATTTGAAGTTTTTCAAGCATGCCGCTATATTTCCCCATTCAAAATCATATACTCATAACACAGCTAGCCAGGGTTAAGAGGAAGCAAAAAAGAATCCAAAAGAGATGGTTCTAATGAGCTTGGTTTCTTTAACACGGTGTGATAATTAGGTAGTCCAGCCAGAGCAAAGGCCACACTGGGAAAACTTGAGATTATAAATAGCTCCACGAAATGTTAAATGCAAATCTAGAGGAGGCATTATCCTTTCAGGAAGCATTATCCTTTCAAGAACTGAACAAACTACAGAGTAGGACATGTCCTTGCATGAACAGTCAGGAGCTATAAAGAAGGGGGACTGGGGCTGAAGGGACAACTTAGCCTTCAGAGCACTCACTGCTCTTGAACAGTTCAAGAACAATGCACCCATGTCAGACTTCTGCTCACAACCACCTGGGCATCTAGCCCTAGAAGATCTAACTCTTTATGCTGGTGGCCACTGGCACTCAAATGCACATGTGCACACATAGACATATCATGATCTATGGAAACCTACTATTGTGTGAGCTTCAAAAACATGTACACAAACACATACACATATACATGTATAAAATAAGTGGAATTACCCTATACCTAGGGACAAAACATCTTCCAGATGCCATAAGTTATCAAAAAAAAAAAAAAAAAAAAAAACAAGAAAACAGCGTCCAGTGTAAATTGTGTCTCTTCATGTTGGTAATAAATCTCATAGACACCCCCTCACCAAAACCAAAATAACCTATGCCATCAGTCTTTGTTACCCTCCTAAACTTGATGGTAAGATCCTGTTGCTGAAAATACTTGAGCCATAGAACACGGAGAAATCAACTGATACTGCCCTGAATACTTCATCCCTACTGGCTAGCAGTCATGGAATCAGAGGCATTGTCCATATTACTGTGGGAGAAAAGTAACGGTTTACTCAGCTGTGACTCCTGTAAGCTACAGCAATGACCAGCCTGGCAGCCACTAAAACACAATAGTGTAATAGTGGCATGAATGTCTCTGGAGTAGCAAACCATTTTCTGATTGTATTTGAGGTCTACCCCACAAGATGGAACTCATGCCTACTGCAGTTAACTGAGCCAAAAACCTAGGGCTTAGTGTATCATAAGCTCTAGGGAAGAACCTATTACAAATATTCTAATAAATGGACATAGTATAAATTGTCCCCAAACATTTATCTTTATACCCATTGATTCGTGTGGCTCTCCACCATCATCAGAGAAGCTACTTTTGCAGGAGATGATGTTGAATACAGAGACTCACACCTGGTGGTCAAAGTGCAAAGAATAAGAGATTGTGGAGTTATCAGCCCTAAATAGGAAACCTATAGCACGTTCTGTTTCCCAGTTCTCAAGGATTATCATGGAAGAGGGGGGCAGAAAAAAACTGAGATCCAGAGGTAGCAGTAGATCACTACAGAGAAATAGTAGCCAAATTCCAGCATGGAAGGCAGAGGGACTTATTAGAGCTAACTCCTAATTGAGGAGCTATTGGCAACTGTGGCTGGTGTGGGTACGAGAATCGGTTTTCTTCATCTGTGGCACCTGTCATGTGACCTGTGTTCCACTGGATGACTCCTCACCTGGGCACACGCAGGCACCGATGAGAAGACTCAGTAGGGTTAGGAAAAAAAAGAGTAGATGAAATTGGGAATTTCTTCTGGGTACAACTTGCATGGGTCTTGTTCATATAGTCACAGTTGATATTAGTATATGTGTGCAGCAGTCCGGTTATATCTGAGAAGCATGGCTTCGCTACAGTCATCTATTAGCTCGTGTTCTTAAGATCTTCCTGCTCCCTTTTCCATGATGATAGCTCAGCCTTGACAGGAGGAGATAGATATGACATAGATGCTCCATTTAGGACTAAGCTTTCCACAGTTAATCCTCTGCACTTTGACCAACGTGATTCTCTATAGTAATCACCCTCTCCTGCAAGCAAGAAGCATCGATAATGAGAGCTGCGTGCTGTGCTGCTTTATGGGTATAAAGATAAGTACTTAGGAGGCAGCTTAGTACTCTGTCCATTTAGCAGAATAATAGAGTTGGTTCTTTCCTAGGGCTTATGGGCTATCAGGTCATGAGTTCTTGGCTCAGTTAAAAGTAACAGACATGAGTTCCATTTCATGGAATAGAACTTAAACTGAATTTTTAAAAAGTTGTTGCTTGCAGCCCCATAGGAGGAACAATATGAACCAACCAATGCCCTACAGAGCTCCCAGGGACTAAACCACCAACCAAAGCGTGCACATGGAGGAACCCATGGCTCCAGCTGCATATGTAGCAGATGATGGCCTTGTTGGACATCAATGGGAAGGGAGGTCCTTGGTCCTCAGAAGGCTCGATGCCTCAGTGTAGGGGACAGGAAAGCAGAAGTGGGTGAGTTGGTGAGCAGGGGAAGAGGGAATGGAATGGAGGTTTTTGGAGGGGAAACAAGGAAAGGGGATAACATTTGAACTGTAAATAGAGAAAATATCTTATAAAAAAAAAGTTGTTGGTAACTCTGATAATATTCGTGTCACTATTGCACAAATGGGCAGTTCCCAAATCACTTGGTATTGAAGCACACAGTGTTCACAGCTGGATAAGGCTATTGATTCTTTTCCTCCCTAGTAGTGGGCATAGTACCTCCTACTATGAATAATGCCAGCCGGGAAGGAAGAAGTTTCCAGATTGGTACCAACTGACTCTCTCCATGTTCTGTGACTCAAATATGTGGGCCTCACCATCAAGTTCTGGAGAGTAACTATGATCAATGGCAATAACCTATAGTATTTGGGGGATATGTCAGATCCCACTGACCAACAATTCAAGAAGAGGTAACCCACACCTGACATTGGGTTGGTTGTTTTGTTTTGTTTTGTTTTGTTTTGTTTTTTGATAGCCTAGGTCTTCTGGGAGAGGTATTATCCCCCCATTATATGGTAATTAATTTTAAACTATATAGAGAGTTTAGAAAGCTTGTACAAGTAGCAGGTTTCCATATGGCTTCTTCAGAGTTCTTTAATGCTAGATCGATGGAAGCCCAGAAACAAGCCAAATAATGTTCGAGAACATGTTAGATGACAGAGATGGCAGTTCAAATGAAAGAGAAAAGGGTAGAAATTTTTCCATAACTATATCTTTGGAAACCTTCACCAGATGAAAGAAAATGTCTACTTTGTGGCACAAATATCAACTGATTTAAAAATCCAGACAAGACAAATTAAAATTATAAAATCAATGTAATTCTTAAATGTAGCATTTAGTTATGTGGAAAGAACTTTTAAATAACACTCCAGAGACTTGAAGTGAAAGAAGACTGATAGCAACAAAGTTGAGGATTTTTGTATAATTCGAAGAACCAGAATGAAGTTGCTACATTAAGTAACAGAATAATCTAAGAGCTGTGCAACATCCAAAATGAATCAAGAGTTAATAGTAATGTTATATAAGGAATAATCCCCGTAAATTAATAAGAGAAAATATAGGAAACTTGACTTTTAAGTTTCCAATGAGTAGGAACACCAAATTCAGAGGAGGAGACACCAACATGTAGGTAAAAAAAAAAAAAAACAACTCGGTTACTTCCTTTGATATTCATAGACATAACTTTTAAACAACTTTGTTACCATTTGGTTGGCAAAACAATTGAACATTGGTAATACCAAGTATTGATGATAATGTTGGCTAATAAGAACTTCTTACAGTGCTCATAGTAGAAAATATTTGTAGTTTAAATGTCTTTGATCCTTCATCCTGTACCACTTTCATTAAAACAAAAACAAAAAAAAAAAATACTATACATCCTGCCTCTACTGGACTTGACTGTATAAGTCAGTTGAGTCTTATGATAGACTTCATATGTACTGCCCTGTTCCTGGACTTTAACCTCGAGCATGTCTTGGACAAATCGTGTGTTAACAGTAGAGGTAGAGCAACGGCTTGAAATGTAGTCACATGGTCAGGCTTGAGCCTTCATGCCTCTGCATTTGCCATGAGAAGAATATTCCCCATTTATGTAACCTGAGTTCAAGGAAGATGACAGTTGTGGGGAGCAGAACTGGCCCAATCTGAGCCTGACTGGCAGTCACACCTTGCTGAATTTCCAGTTACCCTATACATGTATGTATGACTGATAATAAACTATTGCTTGAAGTCATTTTGTTCATGACAGTTGGTTTCATAGTGTCATTTTGGTAAGAGCTAACTAATACAGATTCAAATGCTTATATTGTGTATATTTAAAAGCACAGACATTATTTGTGAGAAAGTCCACACAGCCTCTGCTTTTCCCCTATTGGCAGAATGTCTCTCACTTTGAGGGCAAAACTCCAGGCATCTTCTATCTAGTCTCTAGTCTAGTCTATTACATCAAATAGAATTCTAGTCAATGACACCTATCGGGATCTACTAAAAGACTTCTGATAAAATGTTTGTCCACTAAAATATGAGAGGTACATGGGGAGCTATAACCACTCCTTCACCAGCTTTGACTATGTCTGTGTGGAATGCCTAGGCTTCGAGAACAGTCTTGTGACAACAGAAAACAACCCTGACTTTCCGAAGACAGTAGAAGAGGAAGATGGATTCTTCTGGCTCTTTTACCACACCACAAAAAGTCTGATGTATACCAGTGGTTCTCAACCTGTGGGTCGTGACCCACTTGGAGGTTGCATATGAGATATCCTGAATATCAGCCATTTGTATTACAATCCATAACAGTAACAAAATTACAGTTAGGAAATAGCAACAGACTAATTTTATGGTTGGGGGGGGGGGGTCACCACAACATAGAAACTGTATTAAAGGATCACTGCATTAGGAAGGCTGAGAACCACTGATATATGCTCTATAAGCCCTGTATCATGAGACTAGTTGGGTTCTCAGGACTGAAGCCATTTTTAACCTGGATGCTATAAACATCCTTAATTACTCAACAATGGCTCATTAGTCTCAACTTCTAGGTGCACACACAAAGTTATCCAAGAGACTGCTGTTGGGTCCATCTCATGGTTGTTTTTTTTTGGTAGTGCTATTTGGAGGCCACCTACACGGAACACAGAAGAAACAAAATGCCTCCAATGAACAACGTCATCATCAGAAACACGGAACTATACTTGCATCAGTCATCCCAATACAGTTCAGAAGTATGGCATGAAGAAGCAAATGTAAAAAAAAAAAAAATGAAATGAAAAATATAGCAAGGTGCTAATTATGTAAGTAAAGAATACAGTCATAAAGAAGCATACGAGTTTCTCAACAATTCGCATACAGTCATGGAACAAACACATACATAATTTTAAGAATCTGAATCCTATCGGGAGCTAGAGAGATGGTCCCATTGATGAGAGTCCTGGTTTTTCAGAGCATCCTGCTTCCATTCCAGGCACCCAACTAGCTCACACTGTAACTGTAACTATATCTGTAACTCCAGTTCCATGAAAGCTGATGTACTCCTTTAGGTCTATGCACACACCAGGCACACAAAGTGGTGCATATACATAGAGGCAGTCAAAACACCATAGACATAACATTTAAATAGTGGGTACTTGTATTAGTTACTGTTACATAATAAATTCCTCCAAATCTTGTTGCTTCGAGACAATAAACACTGGTTATCACCAAGTTCGCTGGGTTAGGAATTATGTATGGATTAGCTTCTTACTCATGTTTTTCAGATTACCAGACTCTGGTTTAGGGTCCTATCTGAAGGCACAGCAATGGAATATTAGCTAGAAGCCTCTTCTAAACCCTTGCCAGCATGTCTTTTCAGAAGTCCACAATCCAGAAGCTTGATTTCCACACAGTGAGTGACAGCGTGGGAAACAGGATATGTGAATTGGAAGATAGTCTTATGCTTGTCACAGTCAACTTACCAGAAGCAAGTCAATAGGTCTAGGTCACACATGAGGGGAAGGCACAGGTGCACATGGACCAGGAACTACCCATAATGCTCTCTGCTCACCTGTCAGCAGCAACAGGGATGCCTTGGCATAAATAAGAGGGGCATACTGAGTCAACTCTGTTTACTCCGAGGTAAAAATAAAAGAAAGAAAAACAAACAAAAATAAAAAATCAGGCTGCAAAAAAAAAAAAAAATCAGTGCTGCTTATATGCCTATAGACATGCAGCTAGTTGAAATTAAATAATACCTGACAAGACTCAGTATTTGTTTTTTGGAGCAAAATGCTGACTCTGTATCAGAAACTATCAAGAAACACAGACCAAAAATTAAAATCTTATTCTTTAAGATCAGAGACCAAGAGACAGGAAGAAACTGGTTATTAATATAGTTTTTATGGAAAATGTAGCATCCCAAATGTAAATTTACTGGGAAAAAAAAGTATGGTTCAAAATGTCTTGGTGCAGATTTGAGTAATGTCATAGTAGGGGGAGACTTTAAAATTCATGTTAATAGGTAGGAGATCAGAGGTCCAGGTGGCCAGTGATGTCTCTTGGACATGGCAGACTCCTCCTGGCCAGGCAACTCTATCTGCAACCCTCCTGCCAGAGTGGAAATGCAATCTTTACAGTGTCCAGATGGCTTCTAAATTGGCAGTCCCCTTCCCTTTTCCAAGAAATACACACCAAAGAGTTAATTTCATCAAACGATTCTGTATTTAACGTCAGTCTTCTAACAGGCAAAATTCCAAGTCTCCATCTTTCTGCCTGGAACCAGGGGAGTGCTCCTTTTATTTTGTCTCATTCTTTTCCTGATGCGTTCTCTCCTCCTTTTCATGCTCCTCATCACAGCATAGGTTCATGAAAAATTAACATCCCTGTTCAGCAGGGAAGCTCGCGCCTTTTAAAAGTGTTCTGGCAAGCCCAACACCGGGATGCACATCTCCAAGCAGACCTGACTTAGGAAGGTACAGTGTGTTACAGAGCTTCTTCTCAGACAGCCTGAGTCTCAAGGGCAGTGGTGCTGCTGATGGTACTACCCTTCCTTGGTTCTTTCACAGAACAAGGTCTTTGAGGTGTATGAATTTGCAAGGTCAAAATAATCCATTATGATGGAGAAGCTATTTTATTTTCTCAGCCTCCAGGGAAGATGAGGGACAGACCCGATGTCTTCAAGTCCACAGACAAAATGGCATCTGTAATTGATGAGTAGAGCTGCAGAGTTTGGATGGTAAGGCCTTCAACTCACAACAGACTTGGAGATATGTGTCAATTATAAAACTTCAAGTCAAAGGAAGGAGGGGAAATATAATTCTACTCAAAAAGCTGATGGGCAGAGCATTTCATGAAAATTAAAATTACTGGGGTGGGGCACTCTCCAAAAATTATTTTCAAATATTTTTATTCACAGTTGCACATGATAATTTGGACTGAAATTCACTGAAAATTGATTAGAGATCTCAAGTTATGTCATATTATTGATGAGTTGCTCTGAATAGTTGTGTAAGAGCCCCAGTAGACTTTAGTTGGTAAACTTGATCCTGGGCTGAATTAGATCCTAATTCTAGATCTTTGCTCATTCCTCTTCTCCCAGAGCTACTTTGATCCAGAATCATAGCTGTTGGGCAGTATCTTATGAAGTCACAAAGCCACCAGATGACTAAACAGCTTTAAGACAACAGAGCACGTGCTGGCTGGCTGGCTGGCTGCCATTGCTGAGCTCAGTGCAAGGGAATTTCACCCCAAATGCCCTCACTTCATTATTCCCATCAATACCAGATCTCACTGGGCTCCACAAACATGGTCTCCTTCATTGGTCTTCCATCACTGCTTCCAAGACTGAAAGCTCTTCATATCATAGTCACCACCACCCCCCAAATAAAATTAGAAGTCCGGTTAGTAAATGGCCTTTCACTGAGCTTATGATCCCTCCCTCCAGCAGTCTCCTTTAGGCCTCATATTCTATATCTCCTGTCACCCAGCTCCAATAATAACACTCAAATTCAACAGCCAGAGTTCTCAGGTCTGACAGACCCATTGAGTCCCCAGTGCCTCTTCAAAAGTCATTGTAGCCCAATACCTTAGAATGCATTGTATAAAATACATGAATGGCATGAGTCACCTTCACACCTAAACTTCCAACGTCTATCTCCTCAATAGATATTTGCAATACCAATCATCATCTCTTTAGGTTTTTCGGGCACTCATTTAGGTTTTAGACCCCTGTGTGTGGTCAAAACAGCTGCATTAAAGAGGTAGAGAGGAGGCAGGAGGACTGCCTGCATGAGGGGAAGTGGCTGGCAGGCCGGATGAAGATTATAGGAGATTGGAGAGGGTGAATGTCCAAGGAAAGCACACATCATGAAAGAGGGATGATAAGGTCACCTTCAGGAACTAAGCAAGCCATCAGGAAACCATTAAAAGAACACCTCTCTCCTCTCTGGGGTTGTTCATCAGCTTCATGGATCCTTCATATTCATATCTCCCCACTTACTCTGCATAGAGAGAACCCATATTGCTTCAGCTGTATGTAGGATGCAAAGTAAAAGATGCTAAAAATCACCACTACAACCCAGGACTGCACTGACACAGCTATGCAGTCCAGGCCCGGCATGTGTGTGGTCATAACAGCGGCATTAAAGAGGTAGAGAGAGGAGAAAGCCATTTTAGCCCCCTCGCCCCTCCTTTTTCCTTGACAAAAGCTCCTCTGGCCTAAATTCACTCTAAGTCACTCCAAGATTCAATAGAAACTCAAAGCAAACTGCATGCTAATGGCTTCTCAAAAGTAAACACATTATAATTGAGCCATCTTATTCCTTGGCACATACAGCAGCTGGTCTGACCACACACATGGACTATTATGCCCGGACTCAGTGCCATATTTTCAGAGGGGAAAATGACAAAGTGGACTACACTCAGGAAAGTGTTCCACATGATAAATGGTGGGAGAAATGAGTGCTCTATAATCTTCCTGTGAGGGAGGCAGGAGGGCTGCAGGCATGAGGGGAAGTGGCTGGCAGGTGGGACGAGGATTATAGGAGATTGGAGAGGGGACATTAATCAAGCAAAGAAGCCCATCAAGTGAATGTGAGTGAAAGCACTGTTCGAAGTCCATTTCCTCATTCTCTAAGCGCAGCAGATTGGGGTACACATACATATGGTTTTCAAGGCAGGTACCTACAGCCTCTCTGGTAGGGGAATGGGAAAAGCTTTTCTCCTTGTGAGTTTGTAAATAGAAACCAAAAGCATCAAAACTATATATAGCTTCTCAACACAATTCTTCCTACAAGCTTATTTTAAGAAAATAACCAGAAATGTTTTCGAAGAATGTTACAAATGAACACTTGTCAGAATAATAATTATACTTACAACCTAAAGGATACACTGGGATCTGCAAGATGGTTCAGCCAGTAAAGGCATTTACTGTGCAACCCTGGTGATATGAGTTTGAACACAGAGGTAGAAAGAGAGATCGGACTTCATAATGCTGCCCTCTGACCTTGTATATATGCACACACATGTGCACATACATTATGTACACAGACAATGATAGTAATAACTTAGAAGGGGAGAAACTAACTAAATGCCCAGCAGAAATCTATAAAAGTTTTCTGGTATGGTGTTTGTCATGTTCCTGTCGCTGCAAAAATATCTTGCTCATAGCTTCTGTAAGCTCTTCCACAGTCCCGGCAGTGTTTGCTCAATCTTGCAGGTAAGGAAGTTAAAGAACAAAGATCGGGCAATGGGTAGTCACGCTGGAACACCAGCATGAACACCCAGGATTGCTCTCAGCTCCCAGGTAATGTTTAGCAGTGCTGGAACACCAACATGAGCACCCAGGGCCCCAGGCTCCACATCTGTAATCTCATTAAGTGGATTTAAAAGTTATAGAATGATGACTGTGGTATACTGGGAAGTATAATGCAAAGTTCAAGGACAGTCTTAGCTAATCAGAAGACAGCACTCACAACCTGATGGCCTATCTCAAAAAGAGAAAAGAGAAGAGAAGGACATTCATTAATATTGGTTAGTAAAACGTACTTAATTTGGGTTTTAGAAACTAGGAGTATGCAGTCATTAGGCATCTTCTATTCTCCAGCTTCCCGTGTCGTTTCTGCAATTCACCTCCAGTTCATAGAGATTCGCTCTTCCAACACAGTCAGATGTTGAATAACCAGGAGCTGACTTGCCGTCTCTGGCTAATTTTTACTCTTCTTCAACGGCTATCGCACAGAGGATCGACGGATATAAGATACTACCAAGCAGAACTTTATCTTTATATCCCTTAGAGGAGAAGTATTTTCAAGGAAAAATTTCAGCACTTGGAGCGAGGGAGATGTCTCCGTGAGTGATGACACTTGCTCTACAAACAAGAGAGCCTGAGTTCAAATCCCCAGAACCCACATTAAAACAGGCAGGCAGACTGAACATCCCTGTGACCCCAGCCTTGGGATGTGAAGACAGGGGTATCCTGGAATCTTGCTGGCCAACCAACCCAAATGAAAAATCGAAAGTTAATCATGAGTATTACTTTTTTGTTCTGCCTGGTTTGGGTTGTTCGAGACAGGGTTTCTCAGTGTATGGGTTTTAGCTGCCCTACAACTCCATCTGTAGACCAGGCTGATTTCAAAACTCAAAGAGATCCACCTGCCTCTGCTTCCCAAGTGCTGGGTGGGATTAAAGGTCTGTGCCATCACACCTTGCAGGTATGACTTTTTCTATTCATCTTAGAATAATTGGATGGTAAGTGTAATTTCCTACATATGAAGTCTCAAAACATCATATATCAATCACAGGTTCCTTTTTAAACCAAGTCAAAGCTTTTATCTCTCTTTGATTCTGACTAGTTCATGTGTAGACAGGAATAATAAATCCCTTGCATTTAAAAAATGTTGCCTTTTCTACTTTTGAAAACATTTTCTGGTAACTTTGAACTCATTCGAAAGTACAAACCAAGGTTTGCAACTCTCAGTCTTTCCCAATTTTCCATTAAAAGCAAGCTCAGAAACATAAATAACCAGACCAGGAGTTATTAGAATCTCTTTATGTAAGTACCAAGTAGAAGGAATACATTGATAGAATTTTCCCCAACAAAGCAATACAAAGAAGTTAGCCACATCCACAGGTATATTACTCTGAGTCCTTTTTCACCTCTGATTGAGATCAAGAGTACCATGTCGACTTGGTTAACACCAGGAGCCATTGGCACACTCAGAGGGGCAAAGGACAGAGGGGTTTCCAGTGCTCCAATGGATAGTATGTGTGTTTTGCTCTGATTCATAGAGAACATTGGCTACATGGATCCTGGCCACAGCTGAACTTAATTGCTAAGCGGTGGTAGGAATGCAACAGAAATAGGTTCTTGTACATTAGCTGACTAATCCTTAACCCTCAAATAGTGAGCTGTAGTTTGGAAGCTCTTGGCAGAGGAGGCCCTTCTGACAGTCTTTATGTAATTGTCCTTACCAAAGGCACAGGGCCCTCCTTCATAGCCTCGTGGGTTTTGTGTTTGGTTTTGGCTCTGCTTTGCCGCAAAGGCATCCATTTTGACTGTGACAGTTTCACACGTATTACTGACAGTTGCTGACAGAATACTCACAATTGCTCTCAAACAGGCAAGTCTGATTTATAAAGAGCTGGGAAGGGTTAAGGGTTGTTACCTCATCTCTTTGTGCCTTTGACTCAAGAACGCCTACCAAGGTTTGTGAGTAATCTGATACCATCACGAGGTGTGGGCAGCCTCCCAGTGGAGTCTCCTATCCTCATTGGAACTGTGCAAGCTACAGTTCTGAGTTAGTCGTCACCTTAGATCATATCACCTCCTTTCTCTGTGCTGCTCCAAACCAATTCAGATGTGGAAACAAAAACATCCCCTCATCTTCAGAAAAACACAAAACCCAGAAAGCTAACAGTGAGACCTGTGCTCACACTAGCGATCTGGCTGACTTCATCAGGACCCTGGAGGTTAAGGAACACAAAGACATTTATGGCATCAGTGCAAACTACAGAAACTACACAAGGACAGGTTGGCTCCAAAACATCTTTGATCACATTTTTTCCATTGCTGTTGACTGGTTAAGGCTTTCTGTCTTTCTTCCACCCCTCCACCTTTTCTCTATTCATTCTCTAAATGATGTGTAATTTGGGGGTATAGTATTCAACCATTTTATTGGGTTTTTTTCTTCTGTTAGCCCAATGTGATCTGTTACATTATTTTAAAAAATAAAAACAAAATAGAACCAGTTCCTGATCAGAAGAATGTAGTTATTAAAAATATTTACTTTTGTGCCACTTCCATTTGAGTCATGACCTCTCAGAAGACATTTATTCCAATCTTTTATACTTAGTTGTATGTATGTATATGTGTGTGTGATGTATATGTGTGTGATGGATGTGTGTGACCAAGTGTAGTACAGCACCCATTTGTAGGCAAGAGGACAGTTTAGGACAGTTTTGCAGAACAGGTTCTCTCCTTCTACCTTTAGTAGGCTCAGGGATGGAACTCGGTCACCAGGCTTGTGTGGTAAACCCTATTGTCACTGAGCCATCATGGTTCAGTCTTAGCAAGAGAGAAGCCAGAAGAGGCAGGAACAGCACTGAGGGATGGAGGGAGGGAAATGACCAGCTCTAAGGTCTCATGCCAGTGAGTGGCAAAGTTAGCTAAAAATCTGTTTGTTGCACCATGATGCTATTTGAATCAATCTCAATGGAGCAGGGGGCGAGGGGTTATGTGCTTTCTATTAATTCTACAAATACTAAAACAAATAACCAGTACAAACTACTACTTTGTTAATAGCACTATGAGAGAGTAAGGCATCCATTGAACACTCTTACCCTTTTAATCATCACATGTTTTTGAGCACACAAATATTCCAGGCTGGATAAATGCCTTGTCTGACAGATAGATCCTTTGCATCATGTCCCTAAAATGCCTTCCCTAACATGACTACCAATAACGTCCATTCACTCAAGACTCTTCAAATTTCTGTGCCTCCACCTTACCTCTGTCTACCCTTGTAGATCAAAATGACTTAGTCACCAAGCCAAATTTCTGGCTGATAAGCAAAATCAGTGTTTAATTTTATATTTATTCACTTATTTCTTTATCTGTGTGTATATGTGTTATAGCTCTAATTGTAATATTTTCCAGAGGCTTTTGGTAGTATGCCTTAGTGCAGCCAATGACTGACAGCTGCCTAACAATATTAACTATGAATAGATATTGATGCTCTCAAACATATTGTCTGTACCCACTGAGGCAATCTTAACATTTCCCCTTTGAATTGGAGATGAAAATTACAAAAACAATGTTTCTCCTGAAACCAGTTTTGGCATTCCAGTATGACCCAGTGTGACCACGTTGGTTCACACAGCTAGGTTTGATTTATCAGTATTTACCTTGGTTTGAGTCTTCTAACCAATCCAATTTTAGGGAGATGGTTTATTGGAAGATTTATCCCTGTCTCCTTGACCTTTGATGGCATTTTGCTTTCTGTTTTATATCTATCTTATTAAAGGCACATAAAATTGATTGCACCAGTGTTCATAAATGACCTCATGCAATCTTCACCCAATTTCAGAACCAAGATAGCACTAACTACATGAAATAAATTCCCTCTTCCACTTTTGGGAAGAATTTCTATAATGTATTTATTTCCTCTTTTGATCTATGCAATGATTCAGGCTTAGTTTTCTTAATGGGAAGATCCTAAGCTAGCAATTTTACTTTCTGAGAATGGCTAGAGGGTGCTGCTTTTCCGCGATTTATTTTAGTCAGGTGTTCTGAAGAGCTGTCTTTTGTCTGAATTTTCTGATTATTGGCATATAATTGATCACAGAACTCTTTCCAACTGCACCTCCTTTATCTATGACCTTTTTATTATCAATTGCCTACTTGGGTCATATCTCATTTTAACAGCATAAATGTATTGAGTGCTTTCTGTATTCCTAAGCTCTGAACCAAGCTTTGGCATTGAATGTTATCCCTGCTATGTTTTGCTCATCCTTCTTTTTTTTTTTTTCCTTCTATTTCCTCAAGCTTATTCATATTGCTGCTTTTCTCCCAAAACTTAAGATAGCTTTTAAATTCAGTGATTCTAAACATTTCTCCATATAGTCAATCATTTTTGATTGTAATAATTTCTCCATTTTTCCATATAGTCAATCATATTTTCCTCACACACCCCCCCATTTTGTTTTGTTTTGTTTTGTTTTGTTTTGTTAGCTTTACCCTCAGGTTTAATTAATTGGTATTTTCATTATGATTTTATATTGTCTCTCTGATTATAAAGCTTTGAAGTTTTCCCAGATTGCCTCTAAGTCTAGGGGCATATACAGAACTCCATAAACTCTTGTGATTTCTCATTAAAGTATTTGAATCTCAGTAATACCCATTAGTTGAATTGTTAACTGTTTTCAAACCTTCTCTGCCTTTTATTATGTTTTGTTAGCCAATCCAATACAGGACAGATAATTTAATGAAAGATAGGTTTCTCTTTTTTGTAGTGTTTGGCTTTCTGTGTTTATAACTATTTTATTAGAGGCATATAAATTTATAATTGGTATGATGTGCTGGGGAATAGAATCTTTTAACATTTCCTAGTTACCCTCTATATTAAGCTGTCTTATCTTTTGTTTTCTACACTAGTATCCTGGTTGTCTTGGAATTTGTGGGGTTTTGGGTTGGTTTTGTTTGTTTGTTTTGGCTTGTTCAGTTTGTCTGGTTTATCTTTTATTTTTAATCAATGTCTTGATTGTTGTTTATTGTTTCTTCTTATCTAAAGGGTAAATTGGTTGATTGTTTCTAAAGAGCAAATAAATAGCCTGGTGTTTGATATCTCAGTCTGACTAAGCTCTGCCTTTAAATTGGTAAGTCTAGTCCCTCTTTGTTTATTGTGAATGCTGAAAAAGTTAAATAAATTTAGTCTATTTTGATCCTAGTACTTCTGCTTCCTGATTCTGCACAATAGCTGCATTTTTCTTCATAGGTCTCTGGATTTAACTTCTCTCTCTTCCTCTGTCCCCTCCTCCCCTCTCTTCCTACCACCCCCTATTTCTTCCTCTTCATGTCAACCTCCTCCTGCTTTCTAGATGGTGTGTGTGTGTGTGTGTGTGTGTGTGTGTGTGTGTGTACAGGTGCCTTCTGTGGCCAGAAGTGGGAGTAAATCTTATCATATAAACCATCTAAACATCACACCAAACTCAATCCAACTGCTCCCCTCCTCAGTGATACCCAACTTACAAACCGCACCGCAGTTGTTTCTCTTCCAACTCATACGCCTTTCTCATCTAGGTTTTAGAAACCTCACTGATCTGATGACACCACTGTCGCTGCTTTTAATAGTTAAATACAGGTCTCTTCCAGAGCTGTCTCCTTCTCTCTAAAATAGATACTCGGCGTTTCATTTAGTGCATACCTCTTAGCGTTTGCTTGAAAACATTTCGTCTTATTCTGCCCATCTCTGTGTAGTCTTGTGGTTAGACTCTCGGACAGCTATTCACTTGTCTATTTTCAATGCTCGTATTTTCTTTTCTTTTGCCCACTGGTTTCAATTGGTGCTGCTGACAATTTAATATTAACCACCCCTTTATGCTTTGAAGATGATCTGTCTTTTCTTTTTAAAGCCTTCAAGGTTATCTCTTTGTCTCTTATACTACAACAATCAGTTAATTAATACAATGAAATGTATTTTGCCCATTCTACCCTTTCTGAATGAAATCGTCCATCTTTCCCCATCCTCTCTAGTCTCTCATTTGAACCTTCTACGAACCTTCTACGAATGTACTCCTGTCTTCTGTGATTTTTCTAACTTCTTGCTGTATGTGGATAACAACTCCTGGGGCTCCTCTCATTCATGGAGACTCTTCATAATTTGTGAAAGATGTGACATTCAAAAAAAAAAATCTTCATTCAGTGTCTCGTACTTTTCCAGAAGTTTTGCTTACATTATCTATTTTTCAAATCGTTTTAAGTCATTGATAATAGTCTCTTATTTTGTCACTCATTTTGGTGATTCTTTTTTTTTTCCTGAAATGTGATATGTTGTGTCTTTTGTTTGTTTTCTGTTGTTTTGTTCTGTTCTGTTTTGTTTTGTATGAGATACGTCTTCACCTGTAGTCTACGCTGACCTGGAGTTTACAGCAATCTCTCTACCTTAGCCTTCTCATGGCTGGGATTGTAGGCTCTTATCACAGGGCTTCATGGATAATTCCCATCTTCTCTCTGGAGTATCGAGTTACGAAAAGCCATTTCTAGTCTAATCTCACCAGCTATGGCTCACCTTTTTTGAGTGTTGACACATTAATTTGGGGTTTATATTTAATTGAAATTGTGTTGTGGGAATTTAGAGAGGCTTGCTGAGGGATCCCCTGACCTGAATGGTTTGTGTCTGCTTTTTGTGAGGTGCCTGGGGCCCTTAGGCAGACACTTGTCATGATATCTCAGTCCACTGCTATTTGGTTACAAACACAATCACACTTCAGAAAGCTTTCTGTTCCTCTTCCTCCAGCATTTTCTTTTCACTACACCTTGCCTGCTACTGCCTTTGACCCCTCCCAGATCAGGGTAGGGAAGAGAACATTGGGGGAAAATGTCACCCAAACAACAAGACTATCTCTGTGCCAGAAATACAGCTGGACCCTCGTGGGCATTTTCTGCGTGCCTCACAGATACTTCTGGCAAGGCTTTGGTTGGATTTTTCTAACAGATGAGCCACAAAGAGGATTTTTTTTTTTAGAAGAGTAGTTTTAGGTTCACAGGAAATGTGAAAGGAAGGCATAGGTTAACGTTTAATTCAAGAAGCCAAGGATGTGGTTCCTGTTTGTGTATCAACATGTACTTTATCAACACGCCACCAGAGTAAAAGAACACCAGTGGGTTTACAGATTCTTAGTGTTGTGTGTTCTACAGACTTTGACTTGATTCAACACCTGGCACCACATCACAGAGTAACTGCAATGCCCAGAAAAATTCTCTGTGCTTTGCTTATTTACCACCACCACCCTTGTCTCTTTTAACCCTAAGTACCCTCTGTCCTTTTCTCTGTACCCATACTTTTGCCTTGTCCAGAGTTTTATATATTTAGAATCATGTCGTCTGTCTGGAGACCTTTCAGACGGGCTTCTTTGACTTGTTTAAGTTTTCTTTATGTCTTTGTATGACTTCTTAACTCAGTCCCTCTCACCACTGAGTAACGCCATTACCTTTACTTGCTACATTTTATCCATTCACTTCTTGATGAGCAACTTAACTGCTTCCACGCTTGAGCAGGCCAGAATAAACCTGCTGATAGCATCAATGGTCTGATGCTGGTTTATTGTATGAGCTTCAGCTTTTACCATCTTTGGGTCCAAACCTCCTGAAGAGTTTGTCTGTTGGGTGGTGAGAACATGCTTGGCTTTGTGAGAAGTTGCCAAACCATCTTCCAAAGGATGCAAGGCAGTGACGAGCCCTTGACTGAAATAACCTCATCCTCTAGGACGGGCAAGTTTCCTTGCAGAGTCACATGGAAGGATGGACTCCAGCATCTCTTCTACTTAGATCTTTCTGGCCAGTTTTTTAAATGCCTTGGTCCAGCTCTCCCTCACATTTGGGCCACATCAGTTTCGAGAGCTAGATCTTATGATTGGCCATGGAAGCACCACCCTTTTCCTGACAGGGCAGGAAACTACCCTCCTGTTTCACCTCACCAGCCAGAACCTCTGACCCTCTGGATTATTCGTCTGGTATTAATACAATGGGTTAAATATAATACCTTCTGTGGTATTAGAATACATCATCTTCCTCCAGGAAAGCTGGAGGATATATAACACTAGGAGATAGTTGTGAGTGTGCGTGTGCAGGTGCGGGTGTGTCCCAGCCAGAGTGGAGGCTCTTGCAGCCCACGTTGCATATCATATGAGAGCTACTATCCTGTGTTTGCTTACTCCTATGGACTGGTTTTCAGGACTCACCTGACAATGAGGGTTTCATAAGGCTCCTCCCCCTTAGCAGCCAGAACTATAAGCTCTGCCTTCCCAGAACTATAAGCACGCCAGCATCTTGGCTTAGCTTTTAAGCCTCTTGACAGCTGTGTTTATTTGGCTTCTTGGCATCTCACTCTTCACGTGCACAGCTTAAAGACTGAGAAATGGTTTGGAGAAAAAAAATGCATACTGACTCCATTTTCTTTGGTTCCCATCTCGATGTGTTTATGGTCCATCAAGTCCTGGCAACCTTGCATCCTGAACTCCAATTTTTTTGACGGAGACAAGCAAGGAACTGTCACTCTGTTTTGATTCTATACCCCAGAGGCCGTTGCATGGCTCAACAAATGCTCCCATGACACAAGAGGAGCTCTAAAGGACTCACTTGGCTGCATTGCCCTCCTATGCCATTCTGGTCCCTCTAGAGTCCCGCATCTTCGATTGCATCTTTGATGCTCTCAAGCTACTAGTTCATACTTTTTTAATTCAGCCGTTGGTTTTTTAGTACAAGGCTTTTTTCTGCTCTCCTCCTTCAGAGCCAGAAATGGAAGCCCTCCCTCTCTGTTTTTCCCCCAAGAAATAAAGCAGGTGGCACATTCTCTTATTTGATAAAAATGTCTTTCTGGTGGCTTTAAATGTGAAAGCTAATTTAACAAACAGCAAACATTCACGGTTCACAAATAACACCTTTTCTTAAAAAAAAAAAAAAAAAAAAAAAAAAAAAAAAAAAAAAACAAACCTGTAGCTTTGCTCTATCTTTAATTTGGCCACTTAATGTTTCAGAGGAAAACTCTAATGGAGGCTCAGTTTTTTGATCTTTGTAGCAGGTATAACAGGTGTTAAAATTAATTCAATTAAACCTAGGAGCAAAGCAATGAGAACGCATTTGATAAGCTACCAGTCTCTGCACAGGTTTTCAGAATAGAAGGTAGAGAGGAATTGCTCAGTCCTAGAACCGCAGCTACCACTGAGGAAGAGGTTGGTAAGGGTGTGAGTATGTGAGGGGGGGGGCGGGGGGGCGGGGTGACTCTGGGAGGGGGCGAGGAGGATGCTAGGAATGCTGGGCCCCACAACTTCCTTGTCACCAGCTGTTTCCGATTCAGCTCAGCGTTGGGAGGTGAGATGAGAAGCCTCTTCAGGCACCTTGAGATGTTTCCACCTTTTCCTTTCTTCAAGCAGAGTCACACCCAGCTCTGCCAGGTCCGGAACTCCACCTCTAACTCCACAGAGCTCAGCCCTGCCTAGAGCACTGCCTTTAGCCTCCTTCTCCGCCCTCCACCTTCCAGGTGCAGGCATTTCAGTCAGGAGCCACCATGCCCAGCTCTACTTAGAGATTAAGGGAATGTTCCTGCTATGGTCTCTTATTTATTAGCATTTATTGAATGACTGCGCTTACAAAAAATGGTCTCAATGAAACGAGGTCTGCACAGAAAAAATAAATAAGATAAGGAAAAAATAAGGACATATACAAAGATTGTGACTCTGGGTGAATTCTTTTGTTTATTTCACCAAAATTTAGAAATACCTGCATTACCTTTTTAAACAAACAAACAAACAAACAAAACTATTTCTAGAGACCATCTCCATACACAACAGTGTGCATGGTATGTAAGTGTGTATTTTTAACTTACATTTATGCAAAAACAATCCGTGTGACAAAAAAAAAAAAAAAAAACCTGGCACAGCCCTCCCCCACGCTCCCCCACCCTTTCCCACCCTCCCCATCCCCTCCCCCACTCAGGAACAAAAAGCCCCTCAGTGTTCTTATCTAATAGTGACTTCTCCTGATATATCTGTATCATATTTTCAAGAAAAGGCCGGTTTCTGACCTGTGATAGGCCTACCTATGTGTTGGGTAGATCCAGGTCCACACCTTGCACCTGTGTGCCTCTGGTCCCCTCGAGAGCGCAAAGTTAGACCCGCCCTCATTCTGCCCCTTCCTGTGCCCGGGTGTTGGAGTCCTTTCCTTTCAACTTATCCCTTCCCCATGTCTCTCCCTGAGCCCCGGTCTCACTCACAGCCCCACTAGCCCGGCCCTTGGCCCACATTAGACTCTTTCATCTCCATTTTGTGAGTTTATCCCCGCAGATCCCTGCAAACTCCTGGAGGTCAGAGCTGAGCACCTCTGTGTTCCTTTTTCCAGGCAGGTTGTCTACACATGCTATTAAACTAGACAGGCGCTCTTCCTCATCCCTCCTTTCCCACTCGCCCAATGCTCAGAAATCAAACAAAGCCAGAGGGACCAGGACACGCCCTGGAGGAGCAGGAGGGGACCTGGGACCAGCTTCTCCTGTCTATCAGTAATTAGAGCGGTGGGGGAGGGGCTGCCCTTGGCACAGACAGGTCCTTAAAGGCTGCTGCCCCAGAAACTGCCTTCAGATCGACAGCCAAGGGAATCGCGATGAAAAATTCATCAGCTTCTTACTTTCCGCGGCCCAGCTGCGCCTAGCAGATGACCTCGGCGGGGACAAGCCCGCTGTGAGACACCGTCTGGTCGCTTCGAGGGGGCCAGCCCAGGCCTGCCGGGGAGCACTGCACCGCTGGGCTTTGTGCGTGCGCCATGAGCACGCGCCTATGAGGCCTAGAAGTACCACCGAGGTTTGACTGCTGGGGACCAGAGACAGTCATCGGACCTTTTGGTGCAAGCTACTGGGAGCCAGAGTGTCACTCTCTAGCAGGCGCCTGCGGTCCATCTTGCCCATCATACACTGTCCTACACAAGGCGCGACCTACTAGTGGAAGCAATACCAATTGGGTGGGCACCTGGGATCGTGGAAGCCCTGTAAGCTATAAAACTTCTAACCCTGGAGACTGGTCATCCTAACTAGACCTTACTTTCATGCCACCACCTCCCACCTTTGCTGGCCCCAAGCTGCCTCCTGAAGTTCTGGATGGGGTAGGTTCTCTTGAGCTGGGGTGGCCTGGGAGGATGACAGAGATCCAGTTGGGGAAATGCTACTGAGTTGCAGGTTTCTGGAGGCCTCTCCAGCCCCTGCCATCTGGGCACTGCACAGACAGACGCTGCGTGGGTCCCTAGAGCTTGCCACCTCCGCGCCACACTGCCAGCCATGCCGCTGCGGCTGCAGAAAAGCCTCACGTCCGAGATTGCTGGACCGTGGGTGGGGGTAGGGAGCGCAAAGCGAGACTAGGCGCGGGAGGCGGGGGAGCGGGGGGCCACTCCTGGACTCTGAATTTTAAAGTTGTTTTCTTGCAATCACACTTTAATATGCACCGATGTCTGGTCTGCGGACCACGCAATGTAGTGAGATGCCATGTTGGCCTCTTTGGAATCCGCAGTAGGTTTTTTTGTGCTGTTCTGCTGGGGAATCAAATGTGGTGATTAGGGAAGTTTTATATTCAGGTCAGGCTTTCCCAGGACTAGAGAATGTACTACAACTTAGGCCAACATCGCCATCTGGTGGTATCATCGAGGGACTCGAGCAGGTGTGGGGAGACCAGAGGAATGATGTCATGGTCTGCAATTTTTTTCTTGAGGGGCGGGATGCTGGCTGGCTGCGGATCTAGTATTGCCTGATGCATTGTTTCTCGGATTTGGGGTTTTGCTGTTATTCACAGGTGAATCACCAAGTAAGCAAGGGTCCTTCCTAAAACTAATACCTTACATTTCACCCCATTGCAGAATTGAATTTAAACCTAAAAGACCCAATGGCTTTGACAGTCTTGAAGCAGGACTCCTTATGTGATCTTTCCTGGGTCCGTCTAAGTTGTTCACTTGACAGCCCCTCCCCGAGGTGTTTCTCCCTCCGGAATTCAACTGCAGAATCATCTGTGTGTTCAGAGCCCGCTTGCATTCTTCTGAGTTTCCATTCCTTCAAGACTAAGGAACAGGCTTCACACTGCCTATAAGCATAGGGTCCCATCTTCAGAGGCATCTCCCTGGCTCCCTTAGTCACTCCTCTGTTCTTTGCTTTACCAGATCTGGATAGAAAAGCCAGCTCCCTTGCTCCTCTGTACTTCTGTCCTCAGCATCCCTCAACACTTTGCCCCTCACCTTAGCTCTAGCCAACAACTGACAGCAAGCACCATTCTGCCTTGCCCCTCGTCCCACCCAAGGCTAAGAAGAAAGGGTGGCCTGAGGTCGCTGAGTGGGCTGGCTGCACATTGAAGGTTCAGGTGAGACCGCAGTGCCGCTTGATGGTGAGCCGGCGTTGATTCCTGCACTGCAGATCTTCTCAGTTTCTTCTCCTCTTTAGCTTTGTGTCTGTACAATACTTGGCTAGTTCAGAAGCAGATCCTCCCACTTTCCAGACACTCTTGCTCCTCAATGTTGCCTCTTCTACCTTAAAGTAGTTGTGTCACTGCCTGGCCTTTTATTCTCTCTTACTTCGGAGGAGGAAAAACAAGAAAACAAAAACACAAAACAAAACAAAACAAAAAAAACCTTTCATCTTTTGCAAACCCTGTGTATCTGCTTTTACCTGCAACACAAACTACTGCCTGCAAGTAAACAGGGGTGGGGAAGAAGAAGCCCCTAAGAAAATGTACAGAAAGAATGGCTACTAGCATTCTCAGAAGAATGGATAAAAATACTGAATGCATTTTATATATGTGTGTGTGTACAAGAATAAATATATATATGACTATATATGTGAATACATATTGTATACACAAGAAAGGGAATAGTAAGAAGACAGAAAGGGGATTTTTAAAAGTTTTAAATGCTAGTAACAATGAAAGATTGAAAAATGTAACATTTCACATAAGCTTCCCAGAAATTCCAATAAAAGGCAAAAAAAAAAAAAAAAGATTGACCAATTTTTATCCAAGAAAAGAGAAAAACAAGATGAGCTCCACAACTTGAGGGGATCGAGGCAAACTGATATCGATCAAATGGGATCCTTTGTCTTAAAAAGTCTTCCAGAAGGCTTGGCATGCCTGTGCATAAATCCTACTCTCAGCAAACCAAAAAAGAGGGTTAGCTCATTTAAGGCCAGCCTGGGCTCCAGAGCAAAACTCTCTCAACAATAAGTCTTTAATAATTCCAAAGGGACAACAGCAGAGCTTAAACCAAAGACAGGGCTCATGCGTTGAGCAAAGTTCCTTGGATAGTCTCATTTACAGCAGCTGGAGTTCACTATTCCATACAGGGGAAGTCTCCTTCATCAAATGGGGAAACATGTCTACTGAGTTAGCAACCAAGAAAACGGACGTTATTTCGAAGTGAAGGAGACTTAGCATGGGTCACTGAGTTGTTACAAGAAGAGAAAACAAATTGGGAAAAAGGTATTTCTAGAAATTGTAATCAAACACACACACCTCTGTAGCTGCCTTCAGGAGTCAATGCTTGTGGGAGGCCATTCCCTGTGCCTCTCCGCTGCTGTTCAGGAGCTCCAAGGGTCCATGATATCACTGAGCAGCAATTCCTGACACTTGCCTGGAAATGCCCTGCCAGAAACCTAATGGTGTATGTTTCCAAAGTTTAAAATCCTGTTAAGGCTGGAGAGATGGCTCAGTGGTTAAGAGAACTTGCTGTTCTCTCAGAGGACCTGGGTACCATTCCCGGCACCCACATGATGGCTCAGAAACATCTGGAACTCCACTTCTAGGGGAGCTGATGCCCTCCTAGGACCGCTGCTGACCCCAGGCAAGCACTTGATGAACACAGAGACATGCAGGCAAAACACTCATACACATAAAATACAATAAATAAGTCACCTTTTTTTATTTAAAAGGAGGTGTGATCTCTAAAAAACCAAAAACAAACAAAAACTGTGACTGCCTTTAACGGGAGTACCTAAAGAGAGTGATTGACAAAGTGCTCTGCGGAGTATAGTAGGCAGGCTTTCAGGCCTGATGATGAAAGAAGAATGTAGAAGAATGAGGCATGGGACCTTCTGAAGACTCTCTCCTAGAAGATACAAATGAAATGAATAAATATCCCAGAAGAATAGTTTCCAGGACGTAGGAATGAATTACTGATGGTGGTAAAGAAAGCTAGAGGAAGGTGATACAAATTTAAGACTAACTCAATAACAGACTCCAGAGAAAGCACAAAGTCATACAGTAAAGCAAACATAATCATAGTCCAATATCTGGCTTTGCTGTGAACCCTTCCTGTGGTCATAATTATATAAATGTTGAATATTAACTTAAGAAAATTCTGAGAAATTTTATTACCTTGACAGAGCAGTTGGGAGAATGAGCATAAGGATTGGTGGGATTTGAGATCTAACTCTGCATGTTCCACAATAGAAATTGAATACGTAGACTCAATCATTAAAGAGGAAGAAATTAAGAAATGGGAAGTAGCAATATGAGTAGTTATTCATATATCTGAAAGTATATCATTAAATAATTTTTCAAATATAGAGTGGAATCTGGAAATAGGGCAGAGAACACTATAATGTGGAGCTATAAATCACAGGGAGTTGTACACTTGTCTTAATGATATATATGCATCCTTGTCGGTTATCTTATATGTAAAATTCAACATTGTCAATCACATATACAAATTTTAGGTTGTTGTACATAAAACTCAATAAGAAAATTTTCCATCACAAGTAGGAAAAGACTTCCCTACATCCCTCTTTCTCATAGAACATTCATTATCTATACAAACTTATGGTGAGGATGAAATGACAGCATTTTTGCTGTCAGGGTGAAGCAATGGATGTCAGTGCTAAGAGGCATGATTTATTCATGGAGGGAGAAGCTGATTGAGCAACAATTAATTATGATTCTCTTTATTCAGCATTTTTTTAGACAGTGTCTTGCTATATAGAACAAGCCAACCTCAAACACCTGATCCTCCTGCCTTTGTCTCCAGAATCCTGGGATTACAGTCATGCGTGACCACATCTAGAATTAACCATCATTTTCTATCAGAAGTTCATGTAAGTGCAGTTATTTGGGGGCTGGGCTATTGAGAGCACAGACACTTTCTGGAAGGCTGTCTAGAACATATAGCTTCAGACCATTGCGATTGCTGGATAACCTTGAAATCCCTGTCAACTGGAGAGAAGCTGTATCTGGACACATATGCTCTCTGCTAAATATCCACTCTCTTAGAGGTAAGCAAGGCTATATGTCTTGTCCAAAGCAACACACTATGAATGGGAATGATGGATGTCCCTTTTGAACCAAAGCAAATAAGAGCTTCTCCCTTCCTTCCCAATGATGAGGCTAGTGAAGAAGAGAGGACTTCATGGTAGTAGTATCTTGGGTTGTGGAGTTACCACTTGGCAGAGATTTACTCTGAAAATTACCCATCATGGAGCAGCTATGGAATGCTTCCCTTAGACCTTTAAGATGCTGGGATGTGTGAATTTCTAAAGCATAATGGATCCTATCTTAACACAACATTCTTTTATCTTTCTTGCTCCTTTTAATTTTAATATGTGCTATTGATGGAAGCCATTTTACTAATCTACCACCATACATTTATAACCAAGTGTCTCTAAACTGATAACGGGTTTATTCTGAGTACCACACATTCTGTTGCACAGGCGGCTAGGACACCTTACTTCCAGAAGGTTGATCTGAGAGATCTCAGCTACTTTGGGCTCAATAACAAAGTACCACAGAGTTCCTACCACATTTGAATTTGAAATGTCCCCACAGTCTCCTGTGTTTAAATACCTCATCCTCAAGTGGTAGTTCTGTTTGGGAGGTTGTGGAACCTTTGGGACATGGAAGTTAGCTGCAAGGGAGTACTGTTGTTGGTCCTTGAAGGCTCTGCCTGCCTCTGGCTCTGCTCTGTACTCTCTGCCTCCTGGTTTGAACCATGTGAAGAAACCCATGCATCACAGACTGAGCTACTGACACTGCTGTGCCTTCTCTCTGTGATGCTGTGCCCTCTAAAGTCACAAAACACACCAGTTCCTTCTTCTCTATATTGCCTCTGTCGAGCATTTTATTACCGCAATGCAAAATAACAAATCTGGCGCCACAAACAACAGAATTTTACTTCTCATACTGTTGGCATGTACAAGCATGGCTAAGTTCAAATGAAGACCCTCTTCTGGGATGCAGACTACTCTATGGGGTCTGTTTAGTAAGCACACTAGCAATATTCACAGAGGACTCCAATCTCTGGATTTGTATCACCTTCTAAAGGGCTTCCCTTTAAGGAGAGTGAAGACTCCAGCACATAAATTTCTGAAGGATGCAAACACTCAATCCATAACAGGGGGGAAGAAGTAGACGGCCATGTGAGGGATCTTTTCTCTGTGTAAAGTTAATTGAACCCACAAACAAACACCACTGATATAACTCACAAAGGAAGCAGAATGAAGTGTGGGTGGGAAGGGCTAGGCCAGCGGTTCTCAACCTGTGGGTTGCAACCCCTTGGGGCTTAATTGACCCTTTTACAGGGACCACCTAAGACCATTAGAAAACACAAATGTTTACATCATATTTCATAACAGTAGCAAAATAACAGTTGTGAAGTAGCAACAAAAATAATTTTATGGTTGGGGTTCACCACAATGTGAGAATCTGTATTAAAGGGTTGCAGCATTAGGAAGGTTGAGAACCACAAAGACAAGGGAGTCAAACCTTGCAAGCATCCATCCACAACATTCATTCAAACACTGAACTACTGCCAGCCTTTGAGCCTAGATCCAGTGTGTTGAGCCAAGCACATGAGACTGAAGGTAAAGGGGAAATTTTTTAAATGTCCACAACCTGCCAAAGCACGGACACATGGGAGCAAAGTTAACAGACTTGCATACTTGATCACATATCAACAAACACATAATTATTCTACAAATGCCACACATGTGTGGAGGCCAAGAAATAGAAGTTGTCTCTCGTTGGTAGAATTCTCCGACATGGTCTTTCCAGATAAACTGGATTGAAGAGAACCCTGAATGAAGAGGGCCAAGGGAAAAGCCGGACACACAGAGAAACAAAGGAAAGAGCAAGCAATATGCAGACAGGATGGGGCAAGAGGTTCTGCAGAGAGACAAACAGACAAGACATTGGCGTCAGTGCCAGGGAATGAGCTTGGCATGTGTGAGACCTGCTTCCAATCTCTATCACCAAAATAAATGAATAAAGCAGAAACAAATAAACAAACTTCGGACCGAATGAGATAGAATAGCCAAATAAATAAATAAATCTGGGGTGGGGAGAGAGAAACCAGTGATGGGCTTTACAGATCAGTGTTGAAAATCATTTAAAAATTTGTTATCACTTCATTAAAATCGTTTTTTTTTAAAAATCATTTAAAAACTGCTTCAGGCGTTGTATAGAAAATAAATCTTGTTAAAAAGGGAGAAATCATAGGGATCGAGAAAGAAGACTAACAAGGATTTAATGCAATTGCTGAGCTATGAAATTTGAATTGGAGCAATGGTTTGGGGTTTGAAACCTAAGAAAATCCAAAAGAAAACCTCAGAAGTATTTGAAGCTGGAGTAGATGTGAGGGCAAAAGACATCAGGGTGGATCTGGCTGGCACAGGGCTTCCAAAGTTGACACAAATCAATGGATGTGTGCTTCGCAGTGAGTTAGAAGCATCCAGGTCCAACAGTGCTTTGCTCTAGAATTCCAGAACAGATAAGAAATTAGACAGAAGGGTGTGGCAGACTGGATAGAGTGTGGAGCCCGCCTCTATTAGCCTTCTAATAATGTTTGCTTACTCAGGAACCTCTTGGGCTCTCATACAGAAACTAGCACCTGTTTTCCATCAAAGTAGACTTGAGGGATGAGAGAATAGCTATTTGTCTTTCTTGTATACCAGAAATGCCTACACGATGCAAAACCTTTCACTACACAATGTAACGGTTGGAGTCCATATTCCAGAGACACTAAAGGATCTCAGGGAGAGAAATGTCTACCACGAGAAAGGAGACACGTTTACCAAAACGGAGATTACAGTAACTTCTGTGGCCATTAAAGGGAAGTGATAATTCAGGATAGGGAGTGCAAGTGTGGCTCATGCAGTTGAAGGGACAGAGTCTGGCTGTAAGACAAGAGTAGCTAATTACCACCACAATCAAGAGAAGTGAAGAATATAACACGCACGCCACCCTGGTACCTCAGGGATGGGGCTGGCCATTCTGCAGGCAGAAGCCACTGTCTGCAGCAGAGCAGGGTTGGTAACAATGAGCTGGCCAGGTGGAAGCACGTGAAAACCAAGGCCATGTCACAGCAGCTCAGAGACCCAAGAAATACGTTTACTCACAGGGTAATTTACAAGTGTCCAAGCCTATCAAAGCTGAGGAAGCGATCTAAGCATCAGCAAACCCTGGCTGCTGCATCAGGCTCCATGAGGTACAGAAGTGCCCTTGCCCATGGTTTCTGCGGCTGTGGAGGACAGCGACTAGAGCTGGCGTAAACCAGCCATCTTCCGGGCAAGGTTCAAGCCCAAAGTGGGAAGGTGTGGTGGTAGCCATTCATAGCTTCTGATCAATTCATTGTATCCAGTGGCTCTCCATACCTTTCAAAAACAAGTAAATCTGCAAAAGAATTGATGAATAATTATGGCAATAATTAGTCAATAATGGCAGGCAAGATGGTTCAGAAGGCAAGGGTGCCTGCTGCTAAGTTGATGAGTGAGTTCAACTTCTGGGACCCACATGATGGAAAGAAAGAACTCTCACACTACTCTGACATGCACATGTGCACACGCATACATACACACACATACACACGCAAATAAAATTCAGTTAAATTTTAAAGAATGAACAAACAATTGACTGGTCACATTTTGAAACCATAGCAGACTTCAGTCCCAATCAAATTCCAGCCTCCCAACATGCTTTGTACACCCCTGTCTGTCCCATATCCCTCCAGCCTCCTTGTCTGTCCCATATCTCTCCAGCCTCCTTGTCTGTCCCATATCCCTCCAGCCTCCTTGTCTGTCCCATATCTCTCCAGCCTCCTTGTCTGTCCCATATCCCTCCAGCCTCCTTGTCTGTCCCATATCCCTCCAGCCTCCTTGTCTGTCCCATAACCCTCCAGCCTCCTTGTCTGTCCCATATCCCTCCAGCCTCCTTGTCTGTCCCATATCCCTCCAGCCTCCTTGTCTGTCCCATATCCCTCCAGCCTCCTTGTCTGTCCCATATCCCTCCAGCCTCCTTGTCTGTCCCATATCCCTCCAGCCTCCTTGTCTTTGAGAGTAAAGCCTCTGTTTTTTCCTTGATGTCACTTCATGACTGGCTAGTGGGGGGTGGGGGGGGGTCACAGTGCACATTTCTTGGAGAATGTAGACATCACTTCCTGTGAGGGTACAGGCTCCAAGGTCACAGGCCTTTGTCCTCTGCTCCGCTGCTCCCATCCGAAGCTGGAGTGAGTGGCCAACTGGTGAAAATCAGCTCAAATCTTTAGGATCTAATGCTGTGAACTCAGAAGGGATGGGCAGAAGGACAGATCATTGGGACTGGGGTCTATCTTAAGATGCCAGGTTGCATCCAGAGACTTCCCCACCTGGGGATGCATCCCATATACAGTTACCAAACCCAGACACTACTGTGGATGCCACAAGTGCTTGCTGACAGGAGCCTGATAGAGCTCTCTCCTGAGAAGCTCTGCCAGTGCCTGACAATTACAGAGGTGGATATTCTCAGCCAAACACTGGACTGAGCACAGGGTCCCCAACGGAGGAGCTAGATAAAGGACCCAAGGAGCTGAAGGCGTTTGCTGCCCCATAGGAGGAACAACAATATGAACCAACCAGTACCCCTAGAGCTCCCAGGGACTAAACCTCCAACCAAAGAGTACACATGGAGGGACCCATGGCTCCAGCTGCATATGTAACAGAGGATGGCCTTGTGGGACATCAATGGGAGGAGAGGCCCTTGGTCCTGTGAAGGCCCAATACCCCAGTATAGGGGACTGCCAGGACAGGGAATTGGGAGTGGGTGGGTTGGTGAGCAAGGGAAGGAGAAATGGGATAGGATGTTTTCAGAGGGGAAACCAGGAAAGGGGATAACATTTGAAATGTAAATAAAGAAAATATCTAAGAAGAAGAAGAAAAGATGTCAGATTGCAAAAGAGAAGTAATAGCACATTCAGTTGAAGCCACCAAGCTGGCTTCTGTTGCTTGTAACCAGTGACGTTCCTGAGTGGCCCCTTACCTTTGCAGCTAAGCTTTAAGAGTTTGCCCATCTGGACATCTCAATTTGAGGCCTTCTTCTCAATTTCATCATTCCATTCTTCTGTATTGCAGACCGTGTTTCTCTTTGGCCATTCTAGAAGAGGATAGAGGACCCTCATGTCTCCTGCAGTGTCCATTGGCTACAAGGCAATGAGTAGGTTTTCTACCTCCTTGTCTCTTTAGTTAGCGCAGATGTTGTGTGTGGTGTATCTTCTCAGCTACGGGTAAACTTCTGATGACAGGGACCGTGGCTGACACATTTTGAAAAAGGGCTTCCCCGGAATCCTTGCACTTAGAACATGGTTCCAAATGACTGCTTTCCTTCCAGAATGTAGTCTCAGAGACTTTTGCGCACAAGTTCGTGAACTGCTTGGTCGCAGCTTCCAGCGCACAGTATGCTAATTATGATTCATGCAGCATATTGACACCAAACTCTAGCCCACATTCACAGCGCCAGATGCAGCCAGCTACTCGGAGAACTGTTAAGAAAGCAGCAGCTCCAGGGCCCCCTTTACTAGATCCCTCCTAACACTTCCTGGGGAAAGTCTGAGTCCCTTTTACCACCACCACCTCTCAGCCCTTCACCAGGCCCGTCTGGTTTCCTAGAGCCAAAATAGTATCCTGGGATGGCTGTCACTGGATGTACCAAAAAGATACTGAGAACCCTGATTGTTTTCCAGAACAGAAAAACATTTCTTTATGTATTAGAATCCTTTATTTTCCCTTTGGACGAAAGCAAACTCCTCCACCCAACTCCATCTGTTCTTAGGTCTTTCCCAGATCAAGATTGCCAGCAACTGTAAACTCCACCTGTCTCCATTGCTCAAGAACTTCATTGTGCTCAGTAGCTACTCATCTCCAAAGTCAACTGGGATTGCTGAGAGCAACCGGAGGAAGCATCGGTTCCAGCCAAACTGCTGCACACTCCGTGCGCCCTGAGTTCCATTTCGTTCCTTCACAAGAGAAGTTTTTTCAGGACCTCAGGACCTCTGTGTGCCCAACCAACTGATTTCACAGGTCACACGAAATTCAGGTGCAAAAGACAAACTCAGTCAAGGAGGCCCTACCCCCTGACTAACTGACTGCTTCAACCTGTGTCACCATTGAACTCTGGAGTAAAGCAGAGCCTCTGTCAAAAGGGTTTCTAAGTTATGTCTTACCCGATTCTCCAACAGTGTCTGTAAATTTCATTTCTTTCTCATTTTTATTACCTCTTGGAGAATTTCATACAATGTAATCTGATCATATTCTCCTCACCCCCAACTCCTCCCAGATCCCTCTTTCCGTACTCACCCAACTTTTAGATTCATGTGTGTGTGTGTGTGTGTGTGCGTAGCACAATTTGTGCTGCCCATAACCTTTCGGATCTGTGACCTCCCAGTAGAGCCTGGTATACCTACCCACACCCTCAATGAATACTGGCACTCCCTTATAGGAATCTACCAGTAGCATCCTGGTTGTCACAGGAGGCTGACACCTGCAGAGCTGCAGAAGGACTGCCCTCCCTTGTGGTTTCTGGTATATTCCACAGTTTGCTAAATTGCTGCTTTGTACTTCCACAAAAATCTGGAGATCAAATGACAATGTAGCCAAGTAAAGAGGAACTCCCCTCCCCCCACCCCACCCCATGCCTTCTGGAAAGAACAATTTAATATTGACCAGCAGAGGTCTGTGGCCTGGCAATCCCCTAAGTTCTCTTGGGAAAACCATCTCAAGAAAGCTGTCAGAATGGCTCTCAGATGTGACAAAGGGGAGAGGCAGGGCATTCTGCCCTTGCAGAAACTGTAATCTTGTCGAAGACCCCAAACACAGCAATTTGGAGACTGGGTGGGTAGGAGTTTTATTTTCAAAATTAAAACCATCTAAGATAATTGAGAATCAGATGCGCTGATAAGCAATGATCGATAGAGGTTATTGTTCCTAACTAATAATTAATTTATCAATGATTAATTACTAGCTAAGAACTTTTAAGTATATTTTATCTAATTTCCCCAAGGCTGCATTTTTCATAGTTATAGTATAATGTGATAACCCACACACAATCTCTTCATCTTATTTAGATTTGTTTAGTTTTAGATACTGTTCTCTGGGTGTGTGATATGTAAGGAATGACTTCCACATATTTTATCAATCAAGGTATCCCTGTCTCCACCTTATCAGTTAAAATACTGAACATCCCTCTACACACACACACACACACACACACATTATAGCCTCTCTCTGTTCCCTTGCTAAGTACACCCCTTCCCTCACCCCTCCCTAGCCCAAGCCAAGAGTGGCCACCACCCTACTTCACTCCTGAAATTATGCCACACTATATAAACGAATGTGCCAGTGTTGTAGATAGACATCGTATAAATGTTATATATATAGACATCGTATAAATGCTATATATACAGACATCGTATAAATGTCCTGCCACTTCTTGTGACTGGTTCTGCTGTTGTTGTTTTCCATGAGAATGTTTCTTTGTAGAATCATTCATCTTCCTGCAAGACTCTGCAAGCATTGCTGGTGCACTTTTCTGGGTTTCCCACTAGTGTTGCAGTATCTGTGTACTACCCCAGAATGCTTCACCATCCACCTGCCGGAGTACATCTGGGATAATTTTAGGACTGACTATTAAACAGCCCACCATGAGCTAATACTTTTGGAGCTAATGGCTGGTGGCACTCAGCCTATGCTACCTCCTTAGCTCTGGGTTCCCCGTGGTGGACTTGTTCTTCAGGTCTTGTACTAAGTTTCTAATAGGATTTGAGAGTTCTTTGCACAGTTTGGATACCAACTCATCTTTAGATATGTGGCTTACAAATATTTCTGATACTCCTATCTTCCCCGTACAGACTTTCAGGAGCCAAAGATTTGGTTTTGATGATGGGCGATGTGCCAGTATTTCTCTGTTGCATTGTGCTTGTGTTAACAATTCTAACAATTGTTTGTCTAGCCCTAGGCTCCAATGATTTCATCAAACTTTCTACAGAAGTTTAACATTTTGTAATAATTTTAGGCTATATCTTACTATTTTACTGAAAGATGTTCCTAACACCATTGATTCCCTAACACCATTGTAAACCTTTCGTTCATTGAGTTGCATGTCAAAAGACTCTCAGACAGGTTAGCATGGCTCCATCTCCTCACTCAGTTCCTTTCTTCTGTAGGCATGCCCTTCCACCAATACCTCCTGGGCTTGATTACCATGCTATGTGCTGCGACCAACTACGAGACAGCTCTCTTTATTCTTATTTGTTGAGGTCGTTTTTACCTATCCAAGGGACTGCTTCTCTATCAAAATTGTATAATAATTTATTTCTATGAATACATTCTGATTTTTATCAAGATGTTATTAAAACTGTAGGCCCTATTGGGCAGTATGAGCATGTCTGGTGGTTTTGGGGAGTTCTCTCTCTTTGTCTTTAGTTTTCAAAGTTCTAAGGGAGGGTACTAGAGAGGGTGAATCGATCAAAATACATTGTGTACATGAATAAAAGTGACGTAATGAAGCCCATTAGAAAATATTATTAATATATGATAATAAATATTAAAATTCCAAACATAGTGTGGCATAAATTTCTTTTGGAGTTTACTGCTTGAGGCTTTCTCTTTATTTGGGATCCATGATTCAGTATATTTGGAGAACTTTTTAACCATACACACATAAAAACTTTCCCCCTCCGTTCTTTTTTTTTATTGGATATTTTCTTTATTTACATTTCAAATGTTATCCCCTTTCCTGGTTTCCCCTCCAAAAAACACCCTCCCCCATCCCCTCCCCCACCCCTCTGCTCACCAACCCACCCACTCTGCTTCCTGGCCCTGGCATTCCCCCACACTGGGGCAAAGAGCCTTCAGAGGACAAAGGGCCTTTCCTCTGATTGATGTCTGACTGAGCCATCCTCTGCTGCATATGCAGCTGGAGCCATGAGTCTCACCATGTGTGCTCTTTGGTTGGTGGCTTAGTCCCTGGGAGCTCTGGGGGTACTGGTTAGTTCATATTGTTGTTCCTCCTATGGGGCTGCAAACCCCTTCAGCTCCTTAGGCCTTTCTCTAGCTCTTTCATTGGGGACCCTATGCTCACTCAGTCCAATGGGTGGCAGTGAGCATCCACTTCTGTATTTGTCAGGCACTGGCAGAGCCTCTCAGGAGAGAGCTCTATCAGGCTCCTGTCAGCAAGCACTTGTTGGCATCCACAACAGTGGCTGGGTTTTTTGTCTTCTCTCTGTGAGCCATACTGGGAGATTCCTATTCTGGCCTCATGGTAACTGCTTCTAACCCCTGTTGACAAGGAGCTCCCCCTGGTGGCCCATCATTGTTAGGGCTCCTCTCTGCTCCCCTGTGTGATAGATCTGTTAGTCAGAACAGAACTCTCTAGTCCAACTTCCGGGAGCGGTGAGACTCCCTCAGCTGCCTCCCTTATCTGGGCTGAATTTGTGTCTCTGGTTCACAAGAAAAGAAAGAGAAAATGATTCTACATCATTTCATCTGGATAAAATGTCCTCCGTATGAGGAAAGAGACGTCCCAAGATGCTGGGAGTCACCCATCTGTCACACTCTTCCCATCGGCCGACAAAGGGAAGCCCTCAAAGAGCCTAGAGTCACCATGAAAGCCTGTGGGTCTGAAGCGTTGTCACATATTAGTGGCATAAGCCGTTGTACCTATACTTGAACCAAAGACGGTTGAACAGAGAAAAGAATTAAAAATGATCCGATGGCCAAAAAGCCATTGATCCGTGGGTTACAATAATAGATTTAAAAGAAAATAGTGGGTGATATTTTTAACAGCATAAGACAGACATAATGTCATGTTTATAGAATTAGGAATTTTTATAACTAGATCTGTACTATTTGCCATTTCCAAACAAGGAAACGGGGCCACTGGGACCAGTTACAGCCTCTAAAAGGCGTGACTTAGCGTTGAAGTTCATTCTTTCTGCTCTGAAAATCCACATCTTCATTGCCATCTTCTCAGCTCTTGTGAATGGACCCATAGGACGTTTGAGATCCTTGGAGGTGGGCACGCTTACTGAAAGCCACAGCTAAGTGGCTTCACAGTTCAAGAATTCTCTCCCTTTTCAGCTTCGGGCAGCAGTGAGGAGGACGACCATACTGGGCTGGAGGAGTGAGGACATGAGCGGTCTCCTCCCCGGCTGCCCTAGGCATGCACAGCTCAGGGGAAACTTCTCTTCCCTGGCCTCGCTGATTTCCCAGTCTCAGAGAGGATGCATCTGCCTTTGGAAAATGAGTGAGCATGGGATTGGGGCATCTGGGTGGAAGAAACAGTGTTGGCGGGGTCTAGGGAGGAAGTAAGGGGAAATCTGGGTGTGTTCCTTGTTACTAAACACTAGGAAAAGCTTGACACACTGAGACAAATTCTCTTCTATTCTCATCTCCTCTAATCCCAAATTGAAACGTTTGTTAAAACTGAATTTAATTTTTTAAGTTCTTTCATCTTGACGGAGAAAAACACATGCTGCAGTTGCACTCCGCGCTGATGGCTCTAAGCTGATGACTCTAAGCAAGATTGCAAGCTCTGAGCGGGCTGAATTGGCGGCGGGGGGGAAATGGCTTGGCTGCCCCTCATCTCTGCACCTTTGGCTTCACAATAAAGAATGCAGGTCTGAGCCATCCATACAGCTCAAACCCCAAACCACTTTTGGTCAGTTCCTCACTTGTGTCTTTGCATGGAATGTTCTGTGGGCGTCAACTTTTAGTAGAAATGTGACATTTTAAAACTCAGTTCTTCCAAGCTCGGCTATAAATCTTTTATGGAAATTAAAGATGAAAAATACATTTCTTTTCCATTGGTCTCATTTGTCTAATAAATGCCTCAGGGACTCACAGCTCAATCAATGCTTCCAATCTCCTGAAATTAAATTATCCTCCTTCCATGAGCTGGATAAAAATGACTTAAGTAGGTGGAATAATTTGGCTCTCATCTTGGCGTTATCGAGCGAGTAGTGTTATCAGCACTGTTTTCCCTACCTGTGGTGTTTATTTCAAGCACACTGTGGTGTTTGTGCACAGAGAGGTAGAGAGACAGAGATTATTTCTGCAAATACAGGTTTGTGAAACAGTTGTTTCAGTAAACAGGCTTCCCAATTCAAGGATTGAACTTCAGGCAGCAGGAGCCAGTACTTGCTCCATGGTTAACACACAGAGGTGGACAGAAGAAACCAAGGCTCTAGCTATCCATTTTTCTTATGGAATGGAAATACGTATTGCAGGGGTATATAGAACTTAATTTTGGTCATGTTGCTATACATGAGCAAGTTGCTTAAACGCTGCAAAAAGGTAAGTCACAAGCCACTGCAACTATGAAAAAGTAATATTTATTCTCATTTATCTATAGAAGAAGGCCATGGATCCACATGAAATAAAAATAGATTTACTGCCCCCCCATCAGATATCTACAGTATTTTTGCATAAGATAAGGTGTGAGGAGTGGGTGTGGCAGCAGTCCCAAGATGGCACCCGGGACTGCAGCCAAGTCTTATGACTTGCACCTGACTTCCTCATACACCTGAAAATAAGCCATGACCATCGTGAGAACTGTGCAGGTGCACCATGCTGCAAGATCGGACCATATGACAAGTGATGATTCTGGCCAATGGACTGCTGTTACATGGACTGGGCTGGTGGGGCGTGGTTGAGAGGTTAGATGAGGGATTGCGATTGGGGGTGCGGAGATATACACAAGAGACTATCCCTAGAGAGAGATTCATGCATGCATGTTGAAAGGTTCCTGAATAAACTGCACTGAGAAGAACACTGTGTCGTCGTTCCTTTCTGCTGGTTGGAATCGGAGGCGACAATAAGGTGAAAACACAAATTAGAATTACAAAAACAAACAAAAAACAAACAAAAAAAACCCAGCTAATTTTCTATACCCCTTGATGAGAATAGTTTATCTTAAACTGGGCATGGTGGTTCTCACACGTGATCCCAGCATTTGAGAAGTAGAGACTGGAGTGTCAACAGTTCAAAGTACGCCTCAGCTACATAGAAAGTTCACAGCTAACCTGGGTGGCATGCGATTCTATGCCAAAAACAACCAACCAATAACAAAACCACTAGGAGCAGCTTGTTGTGGATATTTCACTTACATTATTGTGGTATACTTGTTTACCTAACAACTGCTATGTTGTGGATTTCATCTGGCTCTGCGGTTACACATGCAGATGATAAAGGAGCCCAAAGTTCACACAGTTCATAAGTGAAGAGGTACACACATAACACCATAAGGTTGGCACAGCACGAGAAGGTCTGGTTGAGACGAATAACTGGGTGCTAAATAAACAGAGTTGCTGGTGGGGCTCTACCAAGCTGCCGTGGATTCTAAAACAGGGTTCTCCAGCGATGGAGCTGATAAGTACTGGCACTGCTTCAGTAAGTACAGGCCTTCTCAGTTCTCACTCAGCAGTCGGAGGATGAAGCCTGAAGTTCTGTATTCTCATAAGCTACTCATCCTGGTCAAGAGATCTCACTCAAGGAAGCACTGTCCTGGGTTAGGGTGGGACAGACATGTGCCCTTGGGCATGGGTACACTTTCTGTGACGTCCCTTCACTTTCTGTGACGTCCCTTCAGAGCCCCTGTGTGTGGTGTAACAATGGGGAGTTGAACTGGGAATCTAATCTTCTTGGAGTCTCTTTATACACTCTGTCTGTAGCTCTAACATAGGAACTGGTCCCAAAGATGTTCCGACCCACTCACTGATGACCTGTTGACATTGACTAGAAAGTTTACAGTGAGGGTTGTCTCAGATTCTCCACCTCACCAGTCCCATGTATACACAGGAGTGAAATGGGGTTTGAAATAGGAGCCGTGGGAGTATTCCCAGAGAGCAGATGCTTAATATTGTAGGGGGTGGGGGTAGCTCTTATAGGCAACTAGTCAAAATGGAAGTTTATTTGTAATATACTTGATGATTCAATGGAAACAATTATAAGCAAACCCTCTTTTTGGTCCTTTTGTGTAAGGACAACGGAGTCTATTTACTTTGTTTTGTTTTGTTTTGTTTTGTTTTGTTTTGTTTTGTTTTAATAAACCTTGTAAAATGTCACTCTTCCTGCAACTTGAAATTTTTGAATGTATCAATAAAATGAGTGAAAAATTACCAAGCCTCAATTTGAACACAGACAAGATAACTATTGCAGCCACCATTAAATTTATTTTTCAAAAAGCTAAGGGGGAAAATGGAGCTTGAAATGAACATGATATAGACATAATATAACATGATATGGACATGATATAACATGATATAGACAGAACCTATCAATGACCAGTTCCATCAGTAGAAAAATACTTAGGTACCGAGAAGCAAGTTACAACAAAGAACAAAAACAAAGCAATCTTTTAAAAAGTTCTTTTAAACCAAAAGTACTAAAGCAAGCTAAGCAAAGTGAGACATTTGGAGGGTGGTAAAGAACAGGCTCTGGGGATTATGAGATGCTTCAGTGAATGACGGATGCATCCCATAAACAAAATGGGGGAGGGGATGATGGTTGAGAATCTGGCACAGTGACAGCCGCGATGATAACCTAGATGACGCCAGAGAAGCCACTTAATGAGGGTCTCCGTGACAGAACAGCTGCTCAGTGTTGCCTGCTCAAAGACATTTCAGACATGAACAAGCCGATGAGAACGTGTACAAATCCTTACTGTCCTTGCAGGGGAGAAAAACCTCAACAGATATAGACTTGAGTTTCACAAGCGCCCAAAAACTGAATAACTACTTGAGAAACTAAAAGATCCCTTTTATAGGCTGATGATGGTGGTGAAGGAGAAGGAGAAGGAGGAGGAGGAGGAGGAGGAGGAGGAGGAGGAGGAGAAGGAGAAAGGAGGAGGAGGAGAAGGAGAAAGGAGGAGGAGGAGGAGGAGGAGGAGGAGGAGGAGGAGGAGGAGGAAGAAGAAGAAGAAGAAGAAGAAGAAGAAGAAGAAGAAGAAGAAGAAGAAGAAGAAGAAGAAGAAGAAGAAGAAGAAGAAGAAGAAGAAGAAAGAAGAATCAATTTGATCAATAATGCTATCAGAAAGACAGAATGGTCTTCCCAGTCCTTACATGAGCATATGCTACAGGACTGATAACTGAAGAGAAGAAAACCAAAAGACTCACATGAGACAAATATAAGCAAAACCAAACAGGCGACTGAATAATATATGATTGTTATGCATTTTGCAATATTACTGGGACTTGTATCCCTTTCTTTCAGTTTAAATATTTATGGTATCTACTTTTGTATCTTATTTTACCCAAGAAAGCTCATAAGTTGTAATATTCTAGGCTCCACAGAACATGAGCCCATCCTCAAGTGACCATGGAGCAAATTGAAATAAAGCTTCTACAAACAAAATGAACCTAGGAGATTCTTCATTCACTATGGCACCTTGGTGTCTGACACACACACACACGCTCAATAAAAACTCATTACAGAGTAAATAGCCAGCAAAGGCCATATTCAAATAGTATCAAGCAATTATCTGAGACAAGCTACAGGCATCACAAGAGAGATGAGGGCTGGATCAGGGAGGGTGGTGTTCTTACACTCCCCACTTTCTCTCTCCTAATTAACCCAAATGCATTGGTCCAGGGAGCACTCTGGTGATTCTGAAGTCTCAAGCTGAGAGTGACAGTCCTTCAGTGAGTTCCCTATCCAGAGAAGGAGAAGGACCCCTATGACACAGAGCACAACTTTTATTAAACACTGAGCAATGGAGCGGATACCGCAGAGAAGAGAAAGCACCATGCATGGTACACTTGGGGAGAGTTCGTGGAAACTGTGGCAGAGAAGAGAAAAAGAAGAACAGAAAGGATGAGGGGCAGTAGCTCACATGTCCTGCTGTGAAAGGGGAAGAGAATGCAAACCCCATGATGTGGACAGGGTAACTTGGATGTTCTGCTACTTTAGAGCAATCAACTCGAAGCTGTGAGTACCAGACCAAAGAGCATATAGCAGCATCATAGGTAAAGCAAAAAGCATTCAAAGGGAAGACATGTGCGCGAGCAGACGGTGAGCCCCAGATACAATATGCAGGGCACCTTGTCCTTGTAACCCAGAAGAGAGACTCTAGGCAGAGAGACCATCCTGGAAGCTAATTTATTAGCTCAGATGCAAGATCGCATAGGCCAGGACTGAGAACATAAAAGAGATGAGCCAAGGAACTAGGGAAAGGGGTGTGTGTGTGTGTGTGTGTGTGTGTGTGTGTGTGTGTGTGAGATGTGTGTGAGTGTGTGTGTGCACGTGTGCACACATGCACGCATGCATCTGTGTGTTCTCACATTGCTGAATTCTGAACCTGAAGTATGCACTTTCTCAAGGACTATTTGAGTTTGTGTTCAGACAACACCAGGAAAACGAAAGGAGTCATCTTCACAACGTGCATAGACACTAAGGTTTTAGGAATGGAAGATGTTCACCTCTAGGTACAGGGCTTCCTTCAGGGTTCTCCACAAGCCTTATCTTCCTGGGCCCGTTCCCTTTCGACACAGCACATTGGCTACATAAACAGTCAGAGATAGAGTCAGGAAATGCTTTTAAGTACAACATGGATTCTGAAGTTGAATGTCAACATAGAGAGGTCCACCAGAGGTACACTAATCTAAACTGCTCTGCTTCTAATGCTGTCTTCCAACACTGCCACTCAACGCAGTACTTCTCACAACAGATGGCTGGAATTCCCTCCATGTACCAATAAAGCAAGTTTCCCATGAACACCAGACTGGCTCACCTGGAGGCTGTCCACAGGTTGAATCCTTCAGCCTCAAGGACTCTCTCCTCCTCCCAGTGTCCCCCATAAAGTCCTCGTTGTGTACTGTCCTTCTTATCTACTGGCTCTAAATCAGAGATTCACAATCCCTTCCTTGAGTTCTACTAATGTGCTCCTCAAGGAAACCAGGGAGACGTATTTACCCATCTGTTCTAGAAGATGTTGGAAAGTCTACAGATGAGCAATCAGACACTGGAGATGCATAGACAGTTGTGTGGATCAGGTAGTTCCTTGTGTAAGTCACCATCCAGAAACTTCCACAAGATCAGCTATCCAGAGGACATCACCATCAAACTTGGCTTTGGCATTTGGTGATATCACTAGCCTTTGGTGATCCACCTTCCTCTGGCTCCTTTTC
This sequence comes from Mus musculus, assembly GCF_000001635.26. Taxonomy (NCBI): domain Eukaryota; kingdom Metazoa; phylum Chordata; class Mammalia; order Rodentia; family Muridae; genus Mus; species Mus musculus. Next base: position 37,332,510 of record NC_000079.6, read on the forward strand.
TTTCTCTGGAGTGAAAAGTTGGGGCTTAAAGTGCTCATAATATTCCTGTGTTGATCTTGCTGGTAAAATTAAGCTAAACCATTCATCAGCCATCTTAAAAATACAGAGGCTTCCAGCCTTCAGTTATCTACTCTCATAGAAAACATATTCATCACCCTTGAGAGTCTGAGAGTTTTGGGAGCTGTGTAAAGAGACAAGGACAAGGACCAGCTATCTGTTTTACAACATCATGGGCAGAAAGAGGAATGACCCCTTTTAAAGGGAAGTTCTTAGGAGGCAACCATTTCTCCTGTGGCAGCTGAAGTCCAGGTTCTTTCTCCTTGTTCTCTCAGGCTGGCAAGTAATTTGAGGCCTGGGACTTTGAAAGAATCACTCCCCAGCTGCCTGTGACATTTTGAAATCTGTTGCCAGTTGGAACAAAGCGGTGTCTTCAGTTCCTCTGTGTGAAGGCTAGTCCTTAAAGGTTAGAGGAAAACTGTTTGCTGCAGCGTTTCACTTCTTGTTGCAACTAATTTTCTAGGCAAAAATACTCAAAGCAAACAGACTTCCGCTGTCTCTGGAGAGGGCAAATCCAGGAGATAAAATGCAGAGCCATCAAAAAGGTGACAGGCTCGTATCTGAACTTTCATAAAGGATTTGCTTCTGTCTTCCTTTCCAAAAGACTGTCATGGCCACCTGCAATGTTAAACTACTCACTTGCAAGTAATTCCTCATGAATGTGTCCTCCACTTCCTCCAAGTGTCTAGAACACCATCCCTGGAGTAGGTTCAAATACTGGCTACACACAAGACAGAGGCACTTTTATTCTAAGGACAAAATGTTCTAATTCTTACTTCTTACATTTTTGCTTACATGTTAGTTTATTTCAATATTTTCTGATGTAGTGGCTTGAGTATCTTACATCTGTTAAAGGCAACTCTTGGCAGCTGGCAAGCATCAGCATCCCCTTTCACAAAAATCAAAGCACACTGGCCACTGCATTTTCCTCTTTACATGGAAACTGTTAAAGATGGATCAAGAAGGATGCTATTGACACAGGAAGTTGACTTTGGAAGCTCCTGGGGATGCTATTTAAGTTTTGAGGAAGTAACATTTGAAATGAAAGCAGCAATCTCTACTTGGCACCAAGTGGAGTTCTATTTTCAGATCTTTCTTTTCCAATCACTCAAATGCAAACTGGATTACTGTAAAAGATGCAGACACTGAGGACCCTGTTGTGGGTACTCTAGATCTGTGGACTGGGCTAGATTTTGTATCATCTAGATTTAGCCTAGGGCATGTCTGGGAGGCTATTTCTAGAACTGTTTAACTGAGTGGAGAGAGACACATCCTGAGGGGGCATCACTGTCTGGCGGGCTGGTGTCCTCTGAACAGAAAGAAAATAGTGAGCTGAGCACTGACTTTCATCTCTCTCTGTCTCCTGCTTGAAGATTGAAAATGAGCAGCCACCCCATGTGCCTGCTGTCAAGCCTTCCCTGCCATGATTCACTAGGTCTCTTCAAACCATGAAGCGGTAATTAACCTTTCCTTTATTTCACTGTTTTGTCAGGGATTTAATCACAGCAAAGAAAAAAAGGAAGAGATGCATATGCTCTTCTCACTGTTGTCACAGAACATCAGATGGGGTGGACATAGATAGAGATAGATGAACAGACAGATGATAGATAGATAGATAGATAGATAGATAGATAGATAGATAGATAGATAGATAGATAGGGATAGACAGATAGGGATAGACAGACAGACAGACAGGGATAGACAGACAGACAGACAGACAGACAGACAGACAGGGATAAACAGACTAGATAGATAGATAGATAGATAGATAGATAGATAGATAGATAGATAGATAGATAGGGATAGACAGACAGACAGGGATAAACAGACAGATAGATAGATAGATAGATAGATAGATAGATAGATAGATAGATAGATAGATAGTGATAGACAGACAGACAGACAGACAGACAGGGATAAACAGACAGACAGACAGACAGACAGACAGACAGACAGACAGACAGACAGACAGATAGATAGATAGATAGATAGATAGATAGATAGATAGATAGAAGATAGGGATAGACAGACAGGGATAAACAGACAGATAGATTGATAGATAGATAGATAGATAGATAGATAGATAGATAGAAGATAGGGATAGACAGACAGACAGGGATAAACAGACAGATAGATTGATAGATAGATAGATAGATAGATAGATAGATAGATAGATAGATAGATAGATAGATAGATAGATTTCAGCAGAAAATATATGCATTATGTATGTATTCCTGGTGTCACTTTTGGCTCTGTGCTCCCATGAACTGATCCTAGTGTTAACATTTCAGTTGATACATTTTTGAGATGGTTAACAGTGGGTCTGAAAACTCTGCCTATAGACATGAAGATGTGCAGGGAAACCCTGAGCAGGTAAGAAAACTAAGAACAGCGCAGATGCCAGGGTGAGTTGGCCAGCTCTGCTGAGTGCCCTGGGAACACACCCTGCTTTCCTTGGTATTTTGAAACTCTTTTCTGCCAGCACAATTGCGGTCACAGGACTTTGGGCCTTCCTTTCCAACATCATTTTTGAAAACCAAATTTGACTTTATCTTTTTTTTTCAAACATTTTAGGTGTGTAATTAGTCACAATGATTAATACCCTATACAAAGGTATTTCCTTTTATCCCAAATAGAAGCTCTATGACCATTAAACAATTCCCTGTTCCCCATCTTTTAAACCTCCAGTAGCTGTAGCTTTAGTTTCTGTCTCCATAAATTTGCCTACTTATACAGGCTAGTTTTAAGCCATTTTGACAAAGCTAGAATTATTTTGGAAAAAGGAACCTCAGTAGAGAAAATGCCCCCACTACATTGGACCTCATCAGATTGGCTGGTAGTGAATTTTCTTGATTGATGACTGATGTATGAGGGCCCAGCTCACTTAGGCCAGTGCCTCCCCTTGGCTGGTGGTCCTCCGTACTATAATAAAGTAGGCTGAGCAAGCCGTGGGCAGCGAGCCAGTAAGCAGGACTCCTGTATGGTCTCTGCTTCAGTTCCTGCTTTCAGATTCCTGCCCTGACTCCCTGGATAATGGACTGTAACCCTAAAAGAAGAAATAAACCCTTTTCCTCTTCATCTTGCTTTTGGTCGTGGGGTTTTATCACAGCAATAGAAACCCTAGAACAGGACTTCAACTCAGTGGAATTGTCTGCCGTTTGTCCTTTTGTAACCAGATTATATCACTTAACATAACGGTTTTAGGATTCAGTGATGTGACATACTTCTGTTCTTTTGAAGCTGAATGACATTCGATTGTGTGGCTACTCATGTAATCACGCACAGAGAGAGAGAGAGATGTATATAATTCTGCTTATCCATTCACTCGTTGATGGACATGTGGCTACTGTGAATAATGCTGCACACACTCAGGTATCTGTTTCAGTCCCTTCTTTCGGTGCATTTGATAGATTCCCTAGAAGCAAAATTTCCAGTTCCCTTGGAATTTTCCATTTAGCTTTTAAAGGAGCTGTCAAAATGCTTCTTGTGGGGTCTGAATGGTTGGGCATTTCTCCCACATGAACAAAGGCTCACATATCTCCGCAGCATCAGCACTTGCATGTTCTGTTGTGGCTATTTTGATTACCCATCCTAATGAATGAGAACGCTGTAGAATTGGTTTTCTTTGGTACTTACACGCATCGAGTGAATTTTGATGTTGGCCCTCTTATCTCATGCTGTGGACCTTCAGAGAAACTGCACATCAAGTCCTAAGCCCATTGTCAAGCCTTGCTGTTGTGGCTCCTTATCCTGATCCTTAGGGGTGTGGTTTGTGAATAATTTCTCCATTCTGTTTACTCTACGGGTAGTGTAATTCAATAAGCATTTTGTTGTTGTTGTTACTTTTATAAAGTCCAATTTGTTTACTCCTTTCTTTTATTGCCTGCTGTGGTTTGAAATAGACGTGAGTGTCTCCAAAGGTCTATGGGTTGGAAGCACAGTGTTCAGGATGGCAGTATTTATAGGAAGCAGAATAATTTTTTTCTTTTTGAACACTCCCTACATATATACACTCTAAGTAATTATAATTCATCTCCATTACCCTCTAGTATCCAAATTCCTTTCCTTCTCTCTGAACCCTCTGTTCTTCCTACCTAATTTTCTAACAGCTACACCATTTAAGAAAATGATACCCACTTCTCTAGTAGACATTAACTGTTTAAAAAAAATACCTTGGATATCAACCCTAGGCTTGACTCTTAGTTCTGCCCTTGGGAGACCTTGGTTAAATGACTTCATTCTCTAAAATTCCATCTCCTAGCTTATAGCAAAGGCATTACACAATTTCCACTCCAAATTCATGCAAAAACAGGAGTTCATGGTTGATTACTGTTGTTCAATTAACTACCTCTAAGGACCATGAACTACAATTCCGACACCATCAAGAATGAGCCCTTTGCCACTGCTGAGAAGCCACACACATGATGGCTGGCTGGCTTACTAAATGGCCATTTTGATGATGTTGCAAGAGCAAAAAACTATAGGGGGCATGGAGGGAAAATATAAAGGATGCTGCATAAGCTTTTACATCGCAGAGTGTAATCTTTCCTCCTTGGGAAAACATAGCAAGAATCGTGAATAAAACCACAAACATGGATCTTACTTAGGCATTGTACCAAAAATCTGTAGATTTCTATTCTGCCATAATGGGGGGGGGGTATATTACCTAACTTAAGAAAGGGGTTCCTATTTGTTTATCAAGAAGCCCAAGCCTTCTGAATCCTGTCCAGCCCTGACCCAGAGGCAGCATTCCGTTGAATTTTTCTGCACTACTGTTCTTTTGAAATGTGTTAGTTCACAGCTATGCTTCAGCCCCTAATTTGCCATGTAAGCATTTTTTTTCTAATGATGGTATTTTCATTTTAATCTCAGCCACGGGAAATGAAACCAAGACAGTAACGTCAGTTCTCTCATTGCTGTGGCCAGCAGCCATCTGACACAAGCAACTCAGGCAAGGGAAGGTTTGCTTGGCTCTCCGTTCAAGAAGGAACAGAGCCATCAAACTAGAGATGGCAAGGAGTGAGGAGGGGCAGGTAATATTTGTGTCTGTGGTCAGGAAACAGAGAGCTGACTGGAAGTGGGGCTGGGCTATAAAACCTCAAGGCCCAACCGGGTGATCAACTCCCTCCAGTGAAGTTTCACCTTCTAAAATTCCCACAGATTTCCAAAACAAGCCCACTAGGTGGGAACTGATTTCTCAAACACATGAGCCTTAATGGTGCCTTTTCACATTCAAGTCGACAAGGGCTACCAGAGTTTTAATTCCAAATAGCCAGGTACCCTTGACTCAAACGGGGAAGCTATACAACTCCTGTTGAATCAAGAGTCTGCACCTTATTTAGGTCATAAAACTGAGAGCAGTGGGACCCGTAGCCCACAGGTCTCACTCCATCTTCAACATCTTCATTATAAGTGTTCCTCTTCTTGAGGCTATATGAGGAAAAGCAATCGTTGAGCAATAATTCTTGAACTCTTTGTTCAAGGTTAGCAGGATGGTCACATACCTCCAGTGGCTCTTACCAAACACCCAGAGTTGCAGAGAGGCTGAGCACCCCACGCTGCCAAGTGAGTGTTTCTAGTAATCAAAATTGTGTGCACTGACAAGGGCAGCAGCTGGAGGAACGTTGCTGAAGAAGTCGGCTTTTTTCCCCTGCACGACCTCTCAGTTAATCAAGTTCAGCTAGAGAGTGTGATCGAAGCAAATGCAGTCTCTCACCTCCAGAATTCTTTATTTCTTATGTATTATAAGCACCATGCATTGTCCTCTGAGTCCTCAAGGGCATCTCAGAGCAGATTTTCTGAGCTCACGTCACTTCATAGCAGTTTATTCTGAGACGAGGATCACTGTTCAGGAATGAGGGGAGTAATAATGCTTATTGATGGGATTTTCATGATGGTCTAAATGCCTAGTTTTCATTTCTTTCATTTGAATTTAACATAAGAGCAAAATAGTCAATGGTCATATACAAAAATTTACAAAGGCAGAAATACGCATGGCCAGCACAACAGTGTGAAAAGATGTTCTCTTGTATTATTATGCTGAAAAAATGTAAATAGGCATAAGGAGACACTAATGTTTATCTACTAAAAATGGACAAAAACAATCAATAGTAATATGTGACTGCTGAGAGGATTGTTAAATTGCCCAGTGTCCCTGGGGAAAAAAATATGATTGTATGTGTCTGAAGCCTTAAAATGTCTGGTAATTCTTTCCACAAAGAACTTCACTTGGAGGAACTTACTCTGAAGAAATAGTCGTGGCTAAGTTCAAACATAACAAAGAAATTCCCCCTCAGCATTCACTCTTATTATTTTGCTATTGACAACTAGCAAAGTATAAACAGATGCAGTCTATACAGCAGAAGAATACACAGTCATTAAGATTATCTAATGGAAGGAGACACATACCCAGTGTAAGTTGTATAGGTCAGATGTGTACACACATTCAAATGAAATCTCACCAACCAGTGGAGATGGTTGGAGGTTGAGGTTATTGGTGTTTCCTTCCTGCCTTCTTTTAGCCTCCCTGACTGAAAAGTTCTTCAGTTATAATGCATGAGAAACAAAAAGAGAGGAAAAAAAACTGACCTACTTTTAGTAAAGGATCCTTCTGCATTTTTGTTGATGTTGGGGGTAATACAGACTCTTTGATAGGGAGAAGTTCCTTGCCTTGCCTTTCTGATGATTACCGAGGGAATCTGGAAGACCAGCAGACTTGACCAAAAAGACAAGCCCGCTGGTCCATACGACCTTGGAACTTCACCCATCCAATATAAACTTATTGTGCACTAGACAGTGAGCATACAAAACTGAGAAAGAGAAACAGAAAATTGCAGAAAGTATGTGTGGATGAGGAGAGATTCTGGGATGGCTGGGTTTTGTCAGCTTGTCATGAACTAGGGTTATATGGGAAGAGGGAACCTTGGTTGAGAAAACGTCCCCATTGGTGTAGCATGTCTTGATTAAAAACTGATGTGGGAAGGCCTAGTCTACTGTGGGCAGTGTTGTATTGAAGCCAATGGCCATGGAAGATAAGAAAGGCAACTGAACACCAGTGAGGAGAGCCAGCCAGGAAACCAGCATGCCTCCATGGCCTCTGCTTCAGACCCTGCCTCTAAATTCCTTATTTGAATTCTTGTCCTGAATTCCCTCAGTGATGGGCTTCCCTCCTGTTCATCATGTCTTGAGTCCAATTAGAGAGTTGTTGGTTACTCCCAAGATATTTGTGCCACTGCTACAGTTTAGAGTACTAGTGCCACACTGGTTCATTGCTGTAGTTCATAGACAGCATATCTGTGTAGGTCTGTTATTGCTTCTCTTTATGGTACCTTCTGGTACCATGAAAGATATTCCTCAGAAAGGAAGCTTTTAGACTAGTTATAGCTCTGTACCCAATATCTGAAATGTATGTTGTTTTCAGCAAGAGGGACTTCCACCTTTGTTGGGCAACATCAATAGCTTATAATGTTTGGGGAGACTCTTGAACAAGAGTTGGACCCTGACCAACAACTCAATAAAAAGGGCTTTTCATGCCTGCTGTTGGGGTAAGAAGTTATTTAATTCCAGCTACCATATGCCAGTTCAGCATCATATTCAATGCAGAGAGTTGGCTTAAATGTGGCAAGCACACATCCTATAGCAATATCTGGACATTCTGAAATCACCCAGAGTTGGAGGCATATATAGAAGCCAAAGCCCCATGTTCTACCTGTGGCACCTGCCACGTAAGAGCCATCTTTCCACTTCCTGTCACATAACAGCCACCTCCCTACTCTTTACATGCTTTTAGTTCCTCTGGGCTCCCTCCTTGAATGTACTGAAATTCTTTCAATCTTGGAAAGCATTCTCAATTTGTGGGACAGAGTTTTAGCTACGAGTTGCTAATTTATCCCAAGCTTCAGAACAATGAGTATCAGTCTTTCCAAATGAGACCTCCACGCCCTGAATCTCTGAGTAATTTCTTCTGCTTTAATCAGATGCTGCAATGTACTGCCCTTTAAATCATTGGGAAATTGATCTAGCTGATCTATAGTGCCTTCCTCTTCCCTGGAATAGCAAATACATCCCTCAAACAAAATTCATTTCTGTTTAGAGTTTGCTATAGAATTTATAGATCCATTTAGAAACAAAATACTTTACATATTATGTTCCTGGAATAATTAGGCATTAATAATGATAACAAATGCAGCAACAATACCAAAATGAGGGGAGAATGGCATTTCATAGAAGCCTGCTATGGTTAATACATTAGAGAAAATGGTTAATGGAAAAAACTTAATGAGCTACTGGGCTGGGGAAATTTTATAGTTTATAGTATATATGCAGCAACCAATGAAATATTTCAGAAAGTTCAATCAAAGAACCCTGCTTTTTTAGTCTTCAAATCTCTTTTTCAGCTGAGAATGGCAGTTCATGGCTAGAATCCCAGCACTTGAGAAGCTGAGGCAAGAGAATCGCTATGTGTTCAAAGTCAGCCTGGGATCCATTGTGAATTTTGGGTCAGGACGGATACAAAGACAAACAAACAAACAAACAAACAAACAGGGCCAGGGAGATGGCTCAGCACCTAAGGGTGATGAGAGCTAAGCCTAACATCCTGAGAACTAAATCTGACAACCTGATCGCTAGAATCCGCGTGGTGGAAGTAGAGAAGTGACTACCAGTGCTTTTCTTCTGACCTCCACAAGAATGGAAGTGTGGGTGGCATGCATATGCATGCATGCATGCACGCATTTACACACACACAAACACACACTCAGTCAATCCATATAAATAAAATAACTCATCTCTTTCCTTTATTAAGCAAGTTTGTGCTGAACAAATAAATGTACTGTTACTTCTACTAACGCATGTCTCCTTGATCTTCACATAAGAACAGTTTACACTTTCCATGAAGTCTAGAAGTCTAAAAAGCCTGTCTCCTCTCACCACGGTGTGACAGAAACCAAGAGACAGGACACAGCAGAAAGGAGAAAGAAACCAAGGACAAAGCAAGAGAGACATTTTGCTTTCTGTCCAGTCGTGGATGCTTAACACTGGAAGATGCTCTGAGACATATGTCATAGGAAACATTACGCCATTGTGTGATCATCACAGTAAGCATTACACAGATCTGCATGGCACTGAGGATTCAGCCCACCGAGCAAAATTGCTTCTCCGTATAAATGATCTACCATTTCCAAAATTCCTTCCCAAATGCCTTGACATTAGCTTTCCAGACTCTACCAACTGTGCAAGAATCCTCCCGTCTTTGATGCCGCTCAGAAACAGGAGTAAATTCAAATGTGCACATGAGGCGAGGTTTTTATTACCACATTGAAAACAAATATCTTTGACAAACAAATATGACCATGACTGTCGTAGTGTTAGGATAAATGCACTTCTGTGTCTGGTCTTCCATCCCATTTCTGTTTGCTTCTCCATATTTAGTAGAGGCCCGCTTTAAATTTCTGTGAATTTCATCACTGTTGAGATCGCTGTAAATCTCATCTCAAAAACTCAATGGTCTCCTTTAATTGTATTCTTCAAGTACACACCCATGGTGCAATGGCCTTGGATGACACGGTAAGCAATGGCCTCTGATTTCCCTACCTTTGTAGTTCTTAATCACTTTGAACTTGCTTTCTAGGTCAGTTACTTCTTGTGGCCTCTTACTGACATCATTAGCAGTGGGTTCTGTCAGGGACACAGTAAACAAGGCCACCTGAGACTAAATTAGCATGGAGAAAATGATGTAAGCAAGCACTGTGAAAAACACAAGATGTGCAAGGCTGCTCCTGCTGGCCACCTCTGTAGGTCTGGTCAATTGTTGACAAAGGTTGTGCAGTTCTCGACTATAATAAGTATGCTATGGCAGCTAGAGGATGGTGGACACCATGGAAACCAAGGAAGAATGAAAGCATTGTTGCCGTTGAAGCCAGCATTGATGTTCAGAGCAGCATGGAAGAGGGAGATAAAACTGATCCAAACTACTTCCTTGTCCTAAGGAAGTACAACATCCACACTGAAACTGAATCACTTTCCCAAGGGGCTGGGTTTTCATGACATTAGCCTCCTATTTCACAGTATATTGATGCAAAGATGAACCTCTTTCCTTTGAACAGACAAACACAAGACACACACACATTAACACACACACACATCATGGAGACAGGGAGGATATGAATTTCTAGGTATGTAAGTTGATCTGAAGGGAGTTCTCACACTGCACACCCAACAACTCAGAACATATTCTATTATCATTTGGTTAGGGAGGCAATTACTGTTTTGAGAAAGGCTCTCACTATGTAGCTCAGGCCAAGCCCCAAAGTCTTAATCCTCCTATATCAGCCTCCTAAGTGCTTACACTCTGTTCTTAGATATCTTTGGCTCATCCCACCCATAGACAGGATGCTTCAGCCCACTCAGTATCCTTCCTTTTCCAGATCACCTTGCCTTCCTCCCTCCTTCCACTCCTTGCTGGTTTCTCTCTAACTTTAGTCAGTCTTATTTTCACCCCGCAGGAAAAGGAGGGCACCACTCCCAATATGACCACTATGAAAGGAATGAAGTGGGAGACAGAGGAAGAGGACTGTCAAAAAGCAGAGGGGAAATACAGCCAAGAGCAGAGACATCACTGTTTTAGCCACAACTTGCTAAGGGGGGGGGGGGAGATGATACCAGGGCCTGGCAGAATATTCAGCTACCATTTACATATACATAACTGTATTTTAAATAGCTATCATAAGATGATTTGAATTTTATTCTATAGTAAGGAACAGGACATTCTCAAAGAATGTTTTGTTTTCTTTATAAAGTTTCCAGTTAAAAACTTGTCTTCGTCACTGTTCTATTGCTGTGACAAGACGCCATGAACAAGAGAATTCTTATAAAAGAAAGCATTTAATTGGAGACTGGCTTACAGTTTCAGAGGCTTAGTCCATTATCATCATGGCAGAAAACACAGTGGTATGCAGGCAAGGTGCTGGAGAAGTATCTGAGAGCTACATCCTGATCTGTAAGCAGAGACAGGGGGAGGTGGTGGGGGGCTGGGCTTTTAAAACCTCAAAACCCACCCACCCCCAGTGACACACTTCCTCCAAAAAGGACACACCTCCAATCTTTCTGATCTTTTCAAACAATTCCACTTGATGTTGACTATTCTTTCAAATACATGAGCCTGCGGGGCTATGTGTATTCAAACCACTGCACTTATACTAGCTTTCTGTCACTGTGAGAGAGTGCCTAAGGTAAATAGACAAAGGGAGGAAAAGTTGGTGTTGCCCCACAGCATCAGAGGTTTCAGAGCATGGACATGTGGCCCCATTTTTCTGTGGGTTGGATTGGACCATGTTAAGGTGGGGCTACACATGGAGGAAACCTGATTTCCTTGTGTTGGCTCGAAAACAAAGCAAAAGGAGGGATACGAAGAGTTAGAATTCCACTATTCTCTTTAAGATGATCTAAATTAAAGGTCCCACCACATCTCAATGGTGCCCCAGGCAGGTGACCAAACTTAGCAGCACATGGAACTCTGGGTGACAGTTAATATCCAAACCATAACAGAACTCAAGATGACACCATTATGGATTGATTTCTGAAACAGGTGAGCCAAAAACCACTCGTCAGACCCAAGTCCTGGCTCTTGGTTGACAAAATGAGTTCCCATAACTCCTTGAGGGAGTGGCTTGCTCGTTTTTTCCTACGAGGCTGCATTACATGTTATAGAAAAAAATGCCATCTGTCATGCAAGGAGAGAATATTTTTATTGAGAAGTCTTCTAAAAATACATTGTACATTCTCAATGGGATATAATTCATCTCTTCCTGCCATGGGAAAGAGTGTTGCCTGTTGCTCTGCAGCATCACTGGCCTTGGCCGTGAGTTTGATGAACTGCATAGAGTGGGGTTAGGATTAAGAAAGCTGAGGCAGAGCGGCAAGAGTCCATGGAGGGCAGCATCTTTGTGTGAGAAGCGGTGTCAGTCACCTCTCCTAGTTGAACTAGCCTTTCAGGGAGGCCATGGGCCCATGAACTGTCTCCATGGGTAAAAGCACTTACCTCACAAACCTGGTGACTTGAGTGCCACTCGCAGAACCCACAGAGAAAGGAGAGAATTGACTCCCAAAAGTTACCTTCTGACTTCCACATGATCATACACACGCAAACACACAGAAAGACAACACAGATATACACTAAAAAAATAAATAAAATAAAAATGTTAAAAGGGTAATCCTTCCTCCTGGTGCTGTTGGCCCAGAAATGGAAGATGGCTTACTTCTCAGAGGGAATGCACCACCCAGCTCTGTGTGGGCTCCTAGGACAAGCTCCTGTTCCGCTGGCCCAACCCCAGGGCCAAAGCCAGACAAGAACAAATCCAAAAACCCGGTTCCAGATCCTAAGTTCTAGTATACCACCCTCAAAATGTCACATGTGCCTGCTGGCGTTAGCCAGCTCTGAGACTCACATCAGTGGGGTGTACGCTGATAGAAAACACATGGTGGCCTGAAGCTCATTTTTCCTGAGTTTACAGCTCCAGTGGGGGACAAAGATTCTAAAAGGGGCTGTTCTGAAGAGTCCTGCAGGACCTCTTCCTGTGAAAGCGAGAAGTCACCTTTCAACCTAGCCCATACCTGCCCATATGCGCATGCGCATGTTCAGAGATATGCGCGCGCGCGCGCACACACACACTTGCTATTTCAAGTATGTGAAAGCCCCCTGGAACAGTATTCAAATGCCCCTCCCCGCTGTCTGTCTTTGTCTTCTCACAGTATATTTCCCAGAGACTAGTATTCGAGAAGTGAAACTGAACATACTACTCCTTCAGGGGGAGGACGAGCTTCGGAGGTCTTTTTATTGGGCTGGCTTACCATTGGGCACACACAACCCCCTCGCCATGAATGGTGTCGCAGCTGCCCTCCTTGTGTGGATTCTGACTTCTCCGAGCAGCAGTGACCATGGCAGCGAAAATGGTTGGCCCAAGCACACGGCCTGCAACAGTGGGGGCTTGGAAGTAGTCTACCAGAGCTGTGGTAAGGTCTTATGAAATGGCTGCTTGTGCTTATGGGGAAATTAAAGCTACACGTGGGCAATACGAACACTGGGTGAGTATGGGCGAGGGATGAGGTTATCAGCCTCTCCGTGCTTTTTGCTGCTACGGTGAGCTTTTGTCTTGGCAGCCGTGAGGAGGGAAAGGCCAGGGACAGTGGAAGAGCCTTCTGAAAATAACGAAGACCACAGAAAGAGAGAAATGAACAGTCTAGATATGGAACGAAGTCTAAGAGCTCAGCCCTGCCCTCTCCCCCAAGAACAAGTGATCAGTAAGCTTTTCTTCCCAAATCCTGCGCCTACGCTGGCTTTTCACCTCAGCCATTTTGCAAACTGGGTGAGCATCAAGTCACTTTTGTCAGAGACTCTGTCCTTCAGCCGCTCCCTCTAGAGTTCTTGTCATGCCGCACTGTGCCACCCATTAAAGCAGCAAGCACGTCAGAAGTAGCATCCAATGCCAGGGTTTCCCCAGGGGCAAGGACAGCGAAGGGGAGTGCTGTGGTTGGCCTGTGTCCTGGAGCATGTATTAGAAACTTAACCTCAGTGCAACTGTTTGAGAGGTGGCATATACTGAGACGCGTTGGGCTGGGAGAGCCCCGCTGTTGGCACCACGAACCAGAACTTAGGAGTGGGTTAGTTCTAAAGTCTGAATGTGGTACCTCACCTCACTTTTTCCTTCTGTGACGCTATGACACAGCGAGGAAAAATGAGCCTTGGGATCGATTTCCAATGGGCAGTAGAACAAATGGCTTGTGGAAAGGCAGACATTTATGAAACCTGGAAATCTGTAGGGAAACGGGACAGATGAGCTGAAGAGTATGCAAAGGAGACTCTGAGCCTCTGTGTTGGTCCCACCGCTCGCTGAGAATAAATGAAAGCAAACTAGCTGAGCCCGGATTCTGCCACCCAACTTTGGTTTCTGGGGTAATTCAATGGATTCTTTTAAATTTCCTTTTAAAAGGAACCTTGAAGTGCATTTTAAAAATTAAAAATAAGAAAAAGAAAAGGACGCGCTGGGTGGAGAAAGTGCTGACCTCATGATGCTTGCTGTTCTTGGGACAAATGGGAGCCTAGACGTCTGGGGACTTGCTCACTTCAGGAGTAGGATGACAGCCGGATTGGGTCACGTGGACTACTTGGGATTTGATTTTCCGAGACATTAAGCCTCATGTGACTGGCTATTCCATGTCTAAGATTCTCCCTCAGATTGTAACTGAGTCTCATGTGTCCTTTCACTCACCTGGGTCTGTCAGGGAAAGAACGGGGACATAATGTGCTGCCACACTGTCTGCAGTGCTGCATCTATTTGTAGATGGTACTTCTCTGCAGAGTAATTAAATCTCAGAAATAAGCCCTGGGCACTTGGAATAAAGGAACAGGGGAGATGAAGTTTTCATCCAGGGTGAGTGGGAGAATCAGCCAAGGAAACCAAAGGATAACTGCTTTGTGGGAGGGATGTCTCAAAGGCAGGCATCAGTTACCAGGAGACACAGTGATTTGAAGAGAGCAAGGTTTGGATTGTCAAATGTTAACTGAAACTTTAAAGAAATGATAAAAGTAGCTGGGCCACATATTCCACAAGAAGGGTCTGCCTGTGTGTTGAGGGCTGTGCACAGCTCCTCACTAGCATGATCCTTGCTTTGTAGATGTGTAAACCTGGGGCCGGAGATGCCAGATAATACTGTAAAGGCTATCTAGCTGATACTGGAGAAATTATAGTCCAACAGCACAGAGAAGACAAAACATTTGGGTAAATATTTGTGGAGTTAGAACAAACTGATCGCTGACCTCTCTAAATCCAATAACCCTGGTGTGTAGAGTTTTGTTGTTGGACATAGTGATATAGAGGAGGGTAGAGAAGGAGATTTCAGCAGAGAGAATAGCTTATATAAAGGCAAAGAAGTGTGGCACAACCAAGCCAAGTTCAGAGGCCTGAGACATGATGGGAGATGTACAGTCAGAGCCCTAGACAAGGCCATGTTGCCTGCCTTTGGCTTTGGGGAGCCTCCACTTTGGAACGATCCTTTGAGGAGTGGGTGTGACTGGATATGGTACTTGTATCTGGACACCATGATGTTCGGGAAGTTCAGGGAAAAAAGTATGGTCATCATGAAAACCATTCAACAGTCTTTAGACTAAGAGGATTGTAGGTAGACTCTAGGGTCAGCAGACAGGCAAGCTGGACCCTCGGTGCTCTGGCAAGGGTGGTGCTCACTCTGTCTTCTGGGTGGTCCTGAGCTTTTGGAGGTTGAATGACTGGTTTGCAGGGCAGCTGCGTCATAAACAGGTTGCCTGGTGTGACACTCTGGCCAGTGTACTGCTAAGGCAGTATTAGCGCACATCAGGGGCTTCTAAGCTCCCACTACATGCCCAGAAACAGGGTTGCTGAGGTCTTCTGAAGTAATGCTTTGTTTATCTCTTTTAGTTTCGTTTGTGGTTTTAGTTCCAAGAGGAGGAGACCTAAAACCAGAAGTTGCTTTCTAAAAAAAAAAAAAAAAAAAAAAAAAACCTTTCTCTTTCAAGAGAAAGGGAAAATCAGAAGTGACTTCTGAATATTTGGTACAAACCAGAAGGCCAGACGTGGTGGCTCATACCTTAAATTCTAACACTTGGGAGATGGAGACTAGAAAATCTAGAAGTTCAAGGTCACTCTTGACCTCACGGTGACTTTGAGACCAGTATGACTATATGAGGCCTAGTCTCAAAAATACAAAAAAAGTAAATAAATAAATAAATCTAAAAAGGAAGTGAGCACGATGTTCTGAAAAGCAGAAGCTCTAACTTATTCAAGTAAGAGGACTGAAAAGGAAAAGAAGAAGGAAGCCAGTATTGTCAAAGTAAAGTACAGGAACGTGTGTGTATGTATATGCGTGTGTGTATGTATATGTATACATATATGTGTGTGTATGTATATACACACACACACACACGTACTTATGTGTCCATGCCTAGGGATATGGCCCCAGTGCCCACTAGTGAATATTACACAAAGATATAATGTGGCTTACAAGAATACTTATGACAAGAGAGAAATCAATAGCAGGAGGAGAAACAGGGTGAGTGAAAAAAGGCACAGGGTTACAGAGAGAACTTGCATCCCACCAAAAAAAAATCTACACATTAAAACCAATGTGCAGTCTGCAAGCATGACAACCTTCGACTGACTCCTGGAATATGTGCATGTTGTAGTGCAAGGAAAACCGATTGTACATAGTTGTCCTCTGACCTCCACATACACACCATGTCATAGGTATGCCAGTACTCATGCACACACTCACCTGCACACTTACACAATGATAACAAAATGCAATATATATGTTAAATCCTACTTATAAGATTATATGTATTATAAGTATTAGTTGTTATTGTATTAGGAGATAAAGCTTTTGTTAGGCAATCAGAACATGAACGTTGAACCTACAAAAACAGGATTTTTCTTTTACAAAAGAGACCTCTAGGGCCAGAGGATGGCTCCAACAACCCAACCCTGCTGGGCATTCTGAACTTTAACTTTTAACCTTGAGAATACTGAAAAACCCAAGTTTGTTGTTCAAGCTACTCTGTTTATAGCAACTTGTCAGAGCAGCCTGAGTCAGGAGAAACAAGCAAGTAAGGTCAACACACACACAGCAGATGAGTCAGGTAGGAGACAAGGACTACAGATCCGGAGTGGGCAGATCGCATTCAAACTGCTGGGGGAAACTCTAGCTCCCAGGCCCTGTTGCTGAGATATCTGTTCCCAGTCACGCTCCAAGTGTCATTCTGTGAATTAAAACAGAAAGCATGGGGGGCTTAGGAACCAGCTGAACTGGTAACGTGCTTGCTAGATGACATGACGACCTGAGCTCAATGCCCAGAACTCATGTAAGCATGCTAGATGTGGAAGTGCAGGCTTGTAAGCCCAGCACTAGGGAGGAAGAGACATATATTCCCAGGGCTCACTGGCAAGCCAGCCTAGCCTGGTTAGTGAGTTTCAGGACAGATGAAAGACTTTGTCTCAAAAATTAAGGTGAACGCCCCTGAGGAACAACGGCTGAGGCTGACCTCTGACCTCCACATATATGCACACATGTGGACAGAGACACAAGCACACAACACACATATATAATATAAAATAATTAAGAATATGTATACATATGTACGCATATATGTATACATATATGCATACATATATGTATATACATATGTATCTAATCGTTTCAGAGTTTTGAGGGCTTCACTGGGTTTCTGGGTCATTGTACTGCCTGGGCCTCACTTCCTTGAAAGCTCTAAGAAAATCCCTGTGTTTTTTAGCATGCAGTCTCGCTTTGTAGTTCCAGGCTCCTCCTTCATCTTCAGAGGCATCCCTGTAGCATCGCGTTTCAGTCATCTCATTGCTTTCCTGTGCTGTGGCAAAGCCCCTACCTCCTTCCTATGAGGACGACTTCACAAACACAGATGAGTAACTGCAATGGCAAAGCTTCTGGCCACATACAGTAGCACTCCTGGGTTACAACGATAAGGACATGGGTGGTTTTGGTCATCATTTCCAGCCTATAAGAGAGACAATATTTTATCTTATAGGGGTTCAGTGAAAAGGACTATGGGAAAATTTCTTCTCATATACTACACGCTTAATAAATCTTTGCTGTTGATATATATGATATTATATAATCACTACAACAGTGATTCCCAACCTTCCTAGTGTTGTGACCCTAGTCCCTCATGCTGTGGTGACCCCCAACCATAAAGTTATTTCACTCTACTTCATAACTGTAATTTTGCTGCTGTTATGAATCATGATGTAAATACCTAATATGCCCAGGATATCTGATAATATGACACCCAAAGGAGATGCAAACTACAGGCTGAGAACCACTGCAATAGATGCATATCTCCTATAGGCTTCATAGGCAATTCAAAGAAAGGACATTTCCAAAATAAAACTGTTTTTCAAGAAGATTGTCAACTGATTCTGAGGTATAAACAATACAAGAAAACTTCCCCTGAATACCTAGCTTCCTGGACGACATCTCTAAGCAATACCACTGTCCCCTTGGTGTAGATGAAGGCCTAGAGTCAGCACACAATGTAAAGAGCCATTGGAGACCCTTCCCTGCATGCCGCACTCAGAGGTCCTGCTCATTTTCAAAGTTCAGTTGTCATAGGAACAAATGAGCCATTCACTCTCCAGGAAATTCTGCATAACTATTGTTGTGGCTGCTGTGGGGTTTGTTAGTAGTTTCTTCACACAGGTTAGATTGCAGGGATCCTGGTGATATTTCCTGACACAGCTTAAGAATAGACTCCAGGCTTGACATACTTTTCACATACTTCATCATCAATGAAGCAGAGAAGATGGGATCTGTGTCATGCGCCTAAACAGCTTCATGCTCCCTTTTGTTTTCTCTGATACTCACAGACAACCTGGCCATGGAAAGGGTCCTTGAGAATAGTCTGCAGCAGGGGGCTGCCAACTGTAGCCTGCAGGCTAAATCACATGTGTGGCCTATGAGCTAAGAGCTGCGTCTTCATTTTTAAATGATTAAGAATAATACCTCTACTACTATGAAACGTACCTGATATGATTAACTTTAAAAGGAAAGATTACTTTGCTTCATAGAGTTGAGTTTCCTGTCTGTGATTCTTTGTACCCATTGTTTTAGGCCTGTGTGAGATGCTTTTAATATTAGGAGTGAAGTAAGTAGTATACCGCATACACAGGAAGTGAAACGGTAGAAGAGGAGACCAGGTCTCTCAGCTCCCTTGAAGGGTTTCCCTACATTGGCCTATGGACTTCTAGGAAAACTTGAACAAATTCACCAAAGATGACTGACGAAATTAACTGATGGCAGACTAAGGAAACAATGCCACCAAAGTCCAACTTGGTAAAGCAATGGATATTTGGGGGTTATTTGCAGGCATGTGGGCCAGGGACTACTTACTGGAGCAGGGATGACTCAAAGGGAGTTGCATCGTCAAAAACTCATTCCAATACAAGTGAGACTCACAAAAGCTGGTCCTCTGGATCTGTAGGCAACACCACTTGTAGGCAATTTGAGAGATCAGAGATTTGTCTCCTCATAAATTCTTACTGCTTATATTATCTTGGAGGATAGAGGGGATCTTATACATCTGGTAAGTTTCAGGAACTTTCTGAGATTTTTGAGTTGTCTTCTTCCTGAGTCTGAAGGATTTTTCTGAGTCTTAATGAGTTTCCTTCCACTACAAAACCAACTGTAGGAAATTACTATGCAAATTCCTACTAGGCCCCACCTCTCAAATGTTCTATTACCTAATGATAACTCCACATTAGTGAACAAACCTTTGAGACATAGGCCATTGGGAGACATTTAAGATACATACTAAAGCACTGAGGTACATGAGCACTACATGAAATTCAAATGTCTGTGTCTATAAGTAAAGTTTTATTGACACACAGCTGTGTTCATTCTTTTATGTATTGTTGATAGTTACTCATGTGCCATATCAGCATTGTTGAGAAGTGCAACCTTGATCACATGCCACACACAGATTTAGATACCAACCATCTTTATAGACATCTTTGGCCAAAGGTAGGAAAGAATCTCTCAAGATTGTCACTAAAGCAGATCCTTAAATTCTGGTTCTTCTGAGTGATTTTTAGCAATAGAGCGCCTGGAAATGAATCCTAAATCTACCATGTTAGTCAGAAATGTATAGGCTTTCTCTCGGAGAATTTTTGTTCTTATAATCTCCCTCTTAAGTATCTAGAATTCCAGCTTTTATGAGTCTTGTCCATGTTCGTGTAGGCTTTTTCCATTACAGAAATTTTAAAATTAATAGTCACTTAGAATGCCTCATATAACCCTTACAAAAAATCCTGGAGGGAAGTTGGATGGGGATTCCCCAATTGTAGAACTGAGGCACATATATAGTAAGTAAACAAGATAATATGCTAAGCTGAACACAAACCTAAGTATTCCAGCTTCCCCTCTTCTGGGGATCTAATAGGCAAACATCTAGGAGGAGAAAAGAGGAGGAGAGAAATATCTTCTGATTAAAGATCATTTTTTTTCCTGTCCTCCTACCCCAATCCCCACTCTCTCCATCTCTTTTCATATTCAGAATTGGCTCAATTTAGCTCTTGCTATGCAGCCAACAGGGACCTTCAGTAGCTAGAGAGGAGGATCTCCCCCCACCATAACCAACATTTGTAATGATGTGTCCCAAGTTGCAAGGTTGAACATAGAAATGCCATCCTCCAAATTTAAAAAGGGGAGGGGGGGCTTTTTACCAGTAAGAGTGATACATTGCCAGTCAGAGCCCTCTTGGGCAATTGGCATATTTATTTCATAAGGGAACCTGTTTCCTACATACAACAACAGGTTCCCCTGTGGAGCAGTTAGTGAAGAAAAGAAGGATGCTCTGTCTTGGGCAGTATGTTGTGGGTGGTCCCACGAGACCAGGCAGTTTCTGAGAGTTCCTAGAGTCAGATTAGGGCTGCATCTGGGCCTCAGGCTTTCCACTTAGACTTAATTTAACCTCCCCCCTCCTGTCCTCTAAGGCAAGCAGCCTCATTCACTTGTCTCAATAGGATTTGTAAGTTGTTGACATTTGCTTCAGGTTGGGCAATTTAACTGACCTCCAAAATGTCCCTTAATTATGAAATTCTAAATCTGGTCACGCACAGGTACCTGCATAATCCATCAAGGTAGTCAAACAGGACAATTAATCAGGCTTTAAGAATGCAAAGCAATGCTGGCAAAATCTCCCACAGAATAGAGGGCAAACTACGAATGACTTACCCCATAGCTCAATGTAACAAGACATACAGATAAACTGTTCATCAAAAAGTTTTAAGGTGCCCTGGGAGGTGAGGACCGAGGAAAGGGACACTTCTTTCTCCAGAACCTGACAATTCTGAAGTAAATGGAGCATAAAACCAATACCAAAGAAATGACATAATAAAATCAAAAAGAATCGCAGACCTTAGAGTCATTTAGCCATGATTTCTAATCCTGCAGAGAAAGTAATCTCTCCTAGCCCATGCTGTTGTACAATTAAGGAAAATATTGAGAAGTGGAGAAGGTGGGGCAGAGGCAGAGAACATGGATTCCAGGTGCCAAGTTTAGACATTCAAGATGCACACTGAACAGCAGATTTACCTGGAGCAGGACTGGCTTTTGGGTCAAATTTTAAAACAGGAAATTGATGTAGAAAATACAAGAGATGCAAGTGTTTGTTTGTTTGTTTGTAATCTTGTAAGAACACACACTGGAAAGGAAGCAGTCCCTATAGATAGGTTCCTGAGAAGACACCATAGGGACCTTCTAGTGGTTGCATTTAATGGAAACCACTTAGAAGCCAACCCTGCAGAGCAGTGCGAATCCTCCTGAGCACATTAAAAAGAAGAGACTCAGTAACCTGGTGAACAGAGGGAAGTATGCTCTGGCTGGCTGCGGTTCTACAGGGACCTCCTTAATAGGCAGGAAATGGGTGTGTTCTAAAAGGCTATGCACTGCCCTTTCCAGCCAAAGAAAAGCTCCCTGGGCTCCTGGCTCCGTTTGTGTTTTGAGAGGAGAATCTTGGGAAAGGGTGAGATAGGGAAGGCTGTCCTCCAGCTGGTTTTCAGTCAGCACATCCTAAACACCACAGGCAGCATGGAGTCCTGAGCATGGCCTCCATCAGGCGTGGATGGAGGGATTTGTGCAGGGCATGGGACACCAGAGTCTGAGAAAGTGGCCTTCAATGAAAATCCCACTGTGAGTTCCGTCTGGACAGTGGCCAAGGGACATGCAACTGTCAGGGAGTGTCAGGACTTTGATAGCAGCGTCTCCAAGACACAGAGCGACAGGTGGCCCTTTCAAGACCCAAGCAGCAGGACAGGGGTCTAGATGGGAAGAGGAAGGTGGCTTTCTCAGTAAATTCATACACTCTAGGCTTGTGTTCTGCCTTTCCTAGATTCCTTCTAAGGTCAGACTCTAGATCTCTGATCCAGTAGCTTTGTGCTAGAGAACTGGAACTAGCAAGCAGATGCTGGACGTATATAGCAGTCAAGCAGGAAGCAGGTGCCCACACGCTTCTGTTAGGCTGATGGCTGAGCAATGCACAGAAGACAATGTGCAGATTAGGGTGTCGCAGGAGTCCCTTTGGCTCTTAACCATGAGAACAGAGTGCAAGAACAATCTCTGTACGGTGGCCATGAATGCTGCCCCCTTTCCCAGTAGCTGAGACCTTTCTTATCTAAGAGGCTTCCTTGTGCATTGGTGATGATTTAGTTCCTCTAGTACTGTGCTTTGAAGTGTCCCTTTAAAGACGTGAGCCCTACTCACACAACTGACATCCCAATGTGTTGTTCATTTAACACACTTTTGCAGAGACGTGCACATTAGCCACAAATTTATCAATGGAATTTCCTTAAATGTTTGGTAGACCACAACAGACTTTTCCTGATGACTTTAAAACACTGAATAGCAGAGGAAGTGTGTAGTGACCATCACAAAATAATTTCACTATGATGTTTCTCAAAGTTGTTTCTGAACATTGGCTTCATGGGCCTAACATTTTTCATCTTTGTATCGACACTCATATTCTCCTCTTCCTTTTCTTTTTAAAATTTGATTGACCTATCACCGATGCTGCCTCAATCTCTCAATCCTCTGGCCTCAGCTTCCCGAGTAACTGGTATTGTGGGTATAGACCTGGTATTGTGGGTATAGACCTGGTATTGTGGGTATAGACCTGGTATTGTGGGTATAGACCATGGCACGATCACTCTTATCTATAAGACTTATGCTTTCTTGCAGCTGTTGGGGTATGTATTGGGCTATTTCTTGGTATATCTAGCATGTTCAAGCTCAATGAAAACATGGTTTTTTTGGACTTACCAGCCAGTCGACTCCGGACCCAGTTGCCAGTCATCGGCTTAAGTTCTCTTGGCATAATGCTTCCTGCCACAACTTAAAGACCTCTGAAGACTCTTCTTCCCACAAACCTCTTTCCGCTCTGCCATTTTCTCCTTTAAAAGTACACTGAGGTCTGCTGGGTCACTGTTTTGCAAATTCACACCCTGCCATTATCCTATGCTTGGAGGCTTATGTCTACTGTAGACATCTCAATTAAAAAATCAAGGGGTCATCTAGAGGTGAGGATAGAGCTTGCCTGCATGGTTAAAACTCATCTTTATAAAGCTGAGCTGACTCATGATTAGCATTAAGCTGTCTTCCCTCTTGTATATCCTGTAATTGCTGGTGCCAGTCCAGCTTTCTATTGACTTTGGGGAAGTGTGTGCTAGGGAAGGAACTCTAAGCCCTGTGGGTGCCAGGCAAGCACCCGGCAACAAGCGATACCCTGTAGCCCATCTACTGGAGTAGATGAGACCACTTGAACTGATCCACCCTTCTATTTTTTGCCAAGTCTGTCTGGCTCATTCACAACTCTTTGTCCTCACTCCTACTCATGTTCAAAGATAGAGAAAACTTCGGAGTTCTCTCTGGTCTGTCCATATGGATATAAGCATTCTGAATTCCAAATAACTGAGAATGAAGCTCCATGCACACGAAGTGCTCAGGATGTGACCCAGTTTCCTTTCCGTCTATGTTGTCACTCACACAGGCCTGCTAAGTAACCCCCTAGAGACGGAACCATGACACATGAGATCTCAGAGACGTCAGAATAGCCGTGGCGGATTTCATCCAACACCAACAGCTTCCTAGTACCATTCATGCTGCTGGCCACAGTCAGCTAAGACACTGCAATGTTTTTCCTGACTGGTTTTCGCTGTCTCTAACAGACATTGCAGGTCACACTAGACTGCCTGAAGTACAGACATGGAGGACATTGGTGTAGATCATCATCATTACAGTGGATAGGATGAGAGGGAAATGTGCCCCTACATGGAATGAAGGACCTTAGCAACTCTCAGAGATGAGTTCTGTGTCTCCAGAGGCAAAACTGTTGGTTTCAGCAGTCTATCTGTAGCTCCTGGTGAAATGTTAGGGTATAGGAAGGTTATCACTTGGTAACTAATCCCTCACCCCACCCCCACCCCTGCCACCCCAAAGTCTGGCATTTCTCAGGACAGGTTAGTTTCCTACAAGTCCCTCTGATAGGTAAAACAGGGGCTCTTTTACGGACTGGAATAAGGCCCTGAAGAGCCTTGAGGTTTCAATCTAACTTCCTCTTGTTGAAAAGGGGAACCTCTGAGCCTGAAAGGCAACATTTCTAACTATAGTTGGTCACAGAGCCAGTCAGTGGACAAATACAAGAGGACCCTCCTGGGCAAGCTCAGCTTCCTCGTCCATCTTGTAAAATAAGTTGTCCAGGTCCTTTCCTGCCCAAAACCCTATAAATTATGAAGGGTTGCAAATGATCCATGAGACTCAGCTCTAATTGAGAAGAACAATTTTATAAAAGTACCATATTGTGGACTTCACATGGGAAGTGACACAGTCTAAGACCTCAAGTAGATGGTTGCAATCATAGAGTGCTGACCTCATATATACTTGGCTTTTTCTACACACGCATACCTATGAAAACGTTTAATTTATGAATTGGCCCAGTAAAAGCAACAACTAGCAACTAGTAATAACATCATTTTAACAACAACACTTTCTGATTACATTGCCACCATCTCTACTCTTGCACTTTAGGGACATTACAAAATAGGATAACAGTCATCTGAGCGCAAAGCACTCTGGTTCAGTGACAACCAATCTGAAAACTGAGATGGCCACAAAAATCACAAAAATCTGTGAGTCCCGCACACAGGATGGATGTGCTGCACACAGGCGGGACATAGTGCATGGGATGGGAGTTCAGTGTGCTGCTCACAATAGTGTACAATTTACAGTTGAGAAGTGGCTTGTTTCTCGAAGTTTCCATTTTGATATTATTGGTTCATGATGGTAACAAATTGCAAAACATTAAATGGCAGCGGGCGAGCAGGTATTGTATTTTCTCAGCATATCAGAAGGGGAAATGCTTGCTTAGAGAAAGGGCTGCATCTTCTGACGGGAGCCTCCCTTGGGAAGGTTTACCTAACAGCTTGATGTAAATACACACTGTGTCAGAGAAGAGCTGTGAAAGCTATTACAGCGACTTGGGCCCTTGTGCCTGAAAGTGTCACCCCAGAGCCTGCATCTCTGTTCCTTTCTCCATTTGTGGAAACGCTAGCCATAGACAACCAACCCCAGCATCAGACAAATACCCAAAGACTGCTGCTACCATGCCCTCTATTGGGGTCATCGGCCTTGGGTCTGAATCCCTGGGAGGAGGGTGTTCTAAGAGGGAGACTGTAGCATGTAGTTTTAAATAAAACTCATGCAACATCTGGTTATGCGCCATATATGGGGTGGATCCCCAGGTGGGGTAGTCTCTGGATGGCCTTTCCTTCAGTCTCTGCTCCACACTTGTCTCCATATTTCCTCCTGTGAGTATTTTGTTCCCCCTTCTAAGAAGCACTGAAGCATCCACATTTTGGTCTTCCTTCTTCTTAGGCTTCAACTTTTGGGCTAATATCCACTTAGCAGTGAGTACATGCCGCATGTGTTCTTTTGTGGCAGAGTTACCTCACTCAGGATGATATCTTCTAGTTCCATCCATTTACCTAATAATTTCATGAAGTCACTGTTTTCAATAGCTGAGTAGTATTCCATTGTGTAACTGGAGCACATATTCTGTATCCAATCCTCTGCTGAGGGCCCAGGCCCATCCCCATAGCTAGCTCTTGCCCTGGTTCCCAAAACTAGATTGCTAAACTAACCAAACCAGTTTAACCTGAAATGCCTGGGGCTTGCATTTCTCAAGCCATCCACCCCCTGTGGCTGGCCTGCAGAATTCCAGCTACAGTTAACTCAGCTCCCCTTAACTCCATGAAATGACACTGGAGACTGACATTACACCCGCCAGATTTATAACTGTAAATCTCCAACCCCAATATGCCCATGTAAAGAACGCACAACTCAGTTAATATGAATACAAGCTAGACAGCTAGGTTAGGCAAATATACCTTATACTACTCTATTGCCCAACTATGAAATCCCAAGCCACTTGCAGCTCCCCTGGGATACATTAGGTCTGCTCCATCTTCAACCTCGTCTACCTCCATTTTCTTCTTCCATCGCCCATCTCTTCTTCCCTTCTTCCACCTTCTTTTTCCTCTATAAAACTTTCAGCTCTGCCTTTTCCTTCCACTACCCAATCACAGGCTCTAGCCTTCATTGGACCAGTTAAGATTTTACTTGACATCACCCGAGTATGTGATCTACTCCTTGTCAGGGCACCCCTCTTGAGGGAGCAAGAAAATACAAACAGCAGTCCGCAAGAGTAGACTAAGTTCCAGGCAGACCCACACTGAGCTGTTTGGAACCCAAGCAGAGTAAAGTGGACAAGAAGGTCATTTCCAATGGTAAAGGTGGCTTTTCCACCTCACCTGTGGATTAAATTTTAATTAAATGAAAGAGTATAAGTAGATGAACAAGTGTCAGGAGAAAACTGTCACTCTTTAGTTATTTATTCCACTGGTTAAACAGAGAGAATCCAGCTAGCAGGCAAGGATCCAGGGTCCTACCAAAACTGTGCCTCAGATTTCAGAACCAGCAAGTAGGAGTAGGCAGCCCCTCTGTGTGTTATCTGAGGGTGAGCTTTCCCTCTTGGGGCAGTAAGCCTCAAGAAAGATGGCAGGAGCATGAGGGAAAGCTAGGCCATAGTAGCTGCTCTCCTGCTAAGCTGAGAGTCTATATTTCACCTCTGTCAGACTTGGTGGAGCTAAAGTCAGAAGCACCAGGGCCACCAACTTGACAACGTTATGCTGGAAACCATGAACTCTCATCTTTTTCTCATCTACAGATAATGTGATATGATGCCTTTTTTCAGATGAACCAAGGTAGCAGTGAGCCTCAGTTGCCAGTCAGCCCGGTTACAGGGGGAAAAGATGCTCTATAGTACACTTTGCTGCTAAGCCAGGGTGTTGATAGACTACGGGTATTACATGCCTCTTTTCATGAATGTCAGAACCTTGACATCCCTGTAAGACAGCATGACTATTTAGCAAAACAGAAGTAGGAGGTTTACCCCTGTTGCCTATGACTGCTCCAGCTAGGGGCCTTTGAATAGGTCCCCAGTACCAGATAGGAATTTTCTCCTGTGGAGGGGGCCTCTGAATCTAGCAGAAGTCAGTTGGTTTACTCCACAATCATGCCACTGTTACACGCTGAATAGGCACCTCTTGCCTGGAAAATTGAACTATATCTATTTCTTAAAAGGAATGAGAAGTAAGCAAGCAACCATAAATTATGCTAGAGATGAAACCACATCTGACTTATTTTAGAACAAAATGCACAGCCTGTACTCAATATAAACTGGAAGGGTTGGCTTGAATATTGCTGATGTTAAAGGTTTATCTGGAAATGACTGCTAAAACAAGGAAGAGTACAAATTTATTTAAGAGCTGTTCCCTAGGAAACCCCAGGGATAAGAATGAGAAAGTTAGACAAGAAAGAAAATAAGGCCAATCCAAGTGGCCACTGTGAGAAAAAGACTCTCAATTGTACTGGGAACCTTGGGAAGACCCTGTGGATGATACCTTAAAGCTGTCAACTCCCAGGAGCTGTTCCCAGAGGCACTGGTTCTCAACACTTCCACCTTAACTGTGTTAATAAGCAGGCTTACTCCTACAGCAATAGATGTATAAGCAGAAAGTCCCAAGAGTTTGCAGGGGAAATCTTTGGTGGCATTAAATGTTATGGGTTTTAGTTCATTCAAGCTACTAAAACAAAATATCTTGGCTTTGGTAATTTGTCTGCAATAGAATTCTAATGTTCAATTATAATTTATTTATTCAACTGGTCATGAACCCCTTTCTATGGAGTGGGCATCAAATATGATCAGAAACCGACTGGCTACCCCTCATCACAGCCACGCCGCTATTGTATCAACAGGCATATGTTATTTTATTGAATTATATTGGTTAAGTAGATAATGGCTAAGAATCCAAGGTAGCTATAAATTTAACATCTCATGAGCGCCTGATCTCAGCTTCATAGATGCTGCCTTCTGACTTTACCCTCATGGTGGAAGGGGCATACAGTTTCCTTGGGCATCTTTTGTAAAGTACTAACTAATCCTACTCCTGAAGGACTAAGTGCCTAACCACCTCCTGGAGTCTTTACCCCTAGTACCACTGCCTTAAGATTTTAGCATTTAGACTAGCACTCTGCTGTAATGCTGTAATCCCCTTGAACATTTGAACTGCACGTTGAAATACTGAATTCAAATGAATATGTTGATGAACAGGACACTGGTAAAAGAGAGATTTACATCATTCACTAAAAAGATAATCTACACGGGGAAGCTGTATGGAATGACCAATTTCCTGAGAGCTATTGTAGAAATCTGTCTTCCTCTATAATATCTAAATGTAAGGGGTGCTATGGGCATAAGTCATTTTCAGTGCATATCTGAGCTTGTATTGAAAGGGCTATGGGAGCAAGGTCAACTAAAAAGCCAACAAACAAACAAACAGAGTCAAGAGATGATACTGAAGGTTCGGGTACCCTCAGAGAACTAGCTACCTTCTATCAGCTACAAGTAAGATGTTAATGACTGTGCAGTGGTTTGCAACAGTGACCTGCACCACATAAGAGAGAAACTGGACCCTTCAGGAAGATGCACTCTTCTAAGTGCAGTAGCCATAAATCTATTTTTAAATGAGCAAAACCAAAGTACTACTAGACAAAGAGATATCACTAACTCTGCCAGGTCACTAGGGAAAATATCTGTGAGAGTGAGCAGTTCCAGATATGATAACACACAGGCTTGGGCCCAAGTATATATGTACTATCTTTCAGATTCAGGAAATCCCGAGTCCAGAAATTAAAGTGGTTTTTGATTGGGAACATCTGGAGTGTGTTGGCAGAGAAACAGACATCCTCAGTTTATGTTTCCCTGGCATGCTAAAGATTCCATGAGCTCAGAGTCCAAAATCTAAAAACAGAAGGAAATAAATTCTAGTTGGCAGAGAACTCAAATGTGGGAGACATACCCTGAGAGATATTAGAATTTGGGAATACAGACACATAATATGAATAATAATATAACTGTTTAAAGAATTGGAAGTGGGAATTTCAAAATGTGAGAAAAGAAAAATACAATATCAATAAATATCAGGGAGATTTGACAAAAGAAAGCCATTTATTATGGAATATTTAATGACTGAAATAAAGAACAGTTGCTATGTTAAAATGGAGCTTTAAGAATAACTAGAGAGGGCTGGAGAAATGGCTCAGTGGTTAAGAGCACTGGCTGCTCTTCCAGATTTTCTGAGTTCAATTCCCAGCAACCACATGGTGGCTCACAACCATCTGTAATGGGATCCAATGCCTTCTTGTAGTGTGTAGCTGAAGACAGCTACAGTGTACTTGTATACATTAAATAAATAATAAATAATTTTAGAAAAAGAATAGCTGGAGAGATTTTGAGAGTTATATTATTCAATATAAACCATGGAAGAGTAAGTCAGAGATGAAAAATATAAGCTACTATGGAAGAAAATAAGGAAAAGGCAAGTTCTAAGCAAAAACGCTGCTTCCCTTTCTAGAACTCTCTATAAGGTATGCATTTTCAGGTTCCCTGTGTAGAGTCTCAAGAGAAACTCCATGACCTACAGAAGGGAAACAAATTGCCTAGCAATAGATCACAATTAGGCTGAGGCCAGACTTATAAAGAGTATTATCAACACCCCCAGAAAAAAAAAAAAGAACAGAACCACCAGTCTAGAATTTGTGTGTGTGTGTGTGTGTGTGTGCGTGTGCGTGTGCGTGTGCGTGTGCGTGTGCGTGTGTGTGTGTGTGTGTGTGTGTGTGTGTGTGTGTGTGTATAATTCCCATCAGTAATGAGAGAGAATTAAAGATCTTCTGGCCAAACAAAATCTAGAGCACTTCCTGGCAATCATAGTAGAAGTCAATTCTGAGGGGAAGGTGGGTCGTGATAAATAAAAAAATTGACCAAATTAATCAGACTTTTAAAAATACCCAAGAAAGCCAGACTGCCTTTTAAAAATGAGCTATCTATCTTCTAAAGAAATCTTTCTAGACTATGACTCTGCGGTGGGTGTTATAATTAATGGCAGACTATAAAACGCCTTTTGTTTAAAATTAAAATCACAGTAAAAATGTCCACCATCTCTTCGATCCAACATCCTACTGAAGGCCCCTACCAGAGCAGTGAGATAAAATATATTTATGGCCTTGAGAGGTAAGCAAAGCATATTTTAAAAATGTACAATGTAGTTAGGCAGTGGTGGCGCACGCCTTTAATCCCAGCACTCGGGAGGCAGAGGCAGGTGGATTTCTGAGTTCGAGGCCAGCCTGGTCTACAGAGTGAGTTCCAGGACAGCCAGGGCTACACAGAGAAACCCTGTCTCAAAAAACAAAAAAAAAAATTGTACAATGTGCATCCAATATGACCATCCACATGGAAAAACCCAGCCAGCCAATTAGTGCAGTGTGTGAGTGCTGAATTCACGGCTTCTCTGGAGGCGAACTTAATGCACTCCTTAAGGGGACAGCTAGTATGTTCCATCCAAAGAAATTATTTCCCAGCTGTGGAGTATGTTATTATGTGTACAGACTACAAATGATCCTTCTTTTGATGTGTACATAGACTGGCCAAGCTCTTGTCCTTATAAACTACTGTGAACATCATTTTGTTTTGTTTTGTTTTGTTTTGTTTTGTTTTGTTTTGTTTTGTTTTTGCTCTTTTATTTTGAGACAGAGTCATTTTTAGCCCAGGTCTGCCTGCAACTTTTCATGTATACCAGACTTTCTTCAACCCTGTGGTCTTCTATCCTGTCTCTGTCTCTCATGCTCTGTGTGAACGTGCACATTTATGTCTGTTACGTCAGAAAATGCTTCCTGACCCAGGTATTTGCTTTGTCCACTTTTTGGAAGCAGAACCTGGGGCAAAGCTATTTAGCTATAGCAACATCAAGACTCGTCTAGGGATGTTTCTATGCATACTAACAGTTTCTAAGTTATGCTCTGAAAACACGTGAGCAGACAGCGAGAGCAGGCTGAACAGTATCCAAACAGTTACAGAAATGGTGTTAAGGAGACAACAGAATGTTACCCAGCTTCTGGCAACTTAGCAGTGACACCAAGTTCATCTCCAACCCTTACTGTGTGATTAACTCAGGAGGATGTCCAAAAGATATATGGAGCTGGAGACTACAGCTACTCAACTGTTCACAGTTCTCCTTGGTTCATCGGAGGCTTGGTTTACTGGCTTCTTTTCTGTGTCAGCTTTCTATCGTTCCATGTAATCCTTTATATATTTATTAGGAGAACCATTTTTTTATCCTCTAAAGGGGAAGAGAATGAATAGGGATAAGACTTGTTGACTGGGGAGACAGAGAAATGAACCTTCTACTCTGTTAAGAATTTGTTTTGCTGGCACAAAAGCACAGCCTCCAGCAACTGTTCTTTTCCTCCCCGAGCCCGGACTTGCGGGAGCTTGTAATCCTGCATCACTCCTGCCCCTGGGACCCTGTTCTCCATGCACTTTGCTCCACCAATTATAAGATGCAATCAGCAAGGATAGTTTCCCAGAGAAGCATCTCTCTCCTCCCCAGAAGGAAGACAGCTTGCTGGCTGAGCCAGGTATCTGATGGATTCAGTCTGACTTGTTTTCATTGAGGTAAGAGATACAGGAAGAATTCATTTCCCCTGATTTCAGTTCATCGTATCCTGAGATGTGTTCCCAGTGGGCACCTTCAACTCCTTTGGAAAGCAGCACTATAGTTGTAAGAAGCCTAGGGGATCATACCTGAGAGATAATGGGCTTTAAATGCTTTGGATATCTGCTGCTATGCTATTCCTTGAATCCAGGGCTACTTGGTAGAGGCACTCTTGTCATAAATCAGAGGCAGTCATGTTCACGAGCATCATCCTCGATGGTCCTCTGAGACACGCTAACACAGAAAAGGAGTGTCTCACTATGAGTCATCTCCAGCACCAGGACTGCTTCCTGGGAAAAGTGCAAATTGATCTTTTTCCTCCTATGAGTAAGCTGAGGGATTGGAGACAGCAGTGAACAATTCATTACCAGGAATACAGAAATAACAGAAAACACGTCAGGCTGGTCCCACAATCAAAAGCACTTGGGAAATACATCTTAACAATTAATACTCGGGCTTTAGACATCAGAGTGTGGCCAAAATTGTGTCAGGACCCTGAACAGAGCCTCAGGAAGAAAGGAAGTAGCTAAACATGGATGCCAGAGGTCTTGAGTGTCCTTGTTCTGTGTCCTGCTGTGTTAACAGTTCTGCCCCTGGAACTGGAATTGTAGCTGGTTCTTCAAGATCTGAGTAGGCATAGAAGTTCTCAGGAAGTTCTCAAATATACCTTGGACTACCAGGCTCCTGTAATTTCTCCCTTGGGAGCCTACTTCTCTGGCAAGAGTTTCTTTCAAGTGGACCCTGACTGCTGAATCTCTCCTGGAAGGAGAGCTTCAAGTGCTCTGCCAGCCACTGTAGAAAGTAGCTGGGCAGTTTCTAAGGGAGCTGAACACGTTCTTGCCAGATCACTCAGAAATCCCACTCATGAGTATTCACTCCAGAGAAAGAAAAAGCACAATATAAAAAAAAAATCCGTAAGTTGGTGGTAGATTTATCGCTGCTAGATAGGAAGTGGTCACATGTCATGGCCTGTACTCTTCTGGAGGCAACTCTGGAACTTTGTGGTCCCTGGGTGTTGTAGACTGTTGTCCTCTGAGCATGGCAGCCATCACTCTCTTCATCAGAACAGCTGTGACTAGTTGCAAGAGACCCTTGGGATCACGCTTGTTGATATTCTTCCATAGTAGGAGAGGGTGAGGAGGGTCAGTAGATGCTCGTTTGAGATTCAAGCCATTGCCTTCCTACACTTCCCTCTGAGCTGTATGTAATTCTGCCTAAGCTGCGTGTGATTGCATAGACTTGGGCAGTAATGGAGTGCACAGTGTGGAAGACTAACTAAAGATGGGGCTCCATCCATGAGGCACGCTGATGTGAGACTTTATGGTAATGCAGTTACTTTGGGGTCACCTATGCCCTGTAAGTAACTGTAAGGGATACATGCTCTGTAAGAAAGCCAAGGAACTAATTACTTCCTCAAGTGGAACTTTGGTGCAATAAACACTATCGTCACTCACTGGTTTCCCTACCTTGCCTAAGTTCACACAGCAGTGAGTGTGTGTGATGGCTGTTATTGTTTGTCAACTTGACTACATCGGGAATGAACTACAATTCAGGAATGGAGATCACACCTGTGAGAGATTTTTTTTGTGGGGGGGGCTTGGTTTGAAGTGGATAAATGAACTTCTAGTTCAGACCTTTGAGGCAAGAAGATACAGGCAGGAAGACACACCTTTAGTATTTGCCATACTTTCTGCTGGAAATCTACATAAGAACATAGAAGATGCAAGCATTTGCTCTTTGCCTGCTTGCCCTCATCTTGCTTGTACATCCATTCCTTCACTGGCATTGGAGCCTACTTCTTCAGGATCCCAGCATAGACAGAAGACCAGCTGAGATACTCAGCCTTGTGGGCCTGAGAGATTACTAGATTCTTGGACTTTCCGTTCACAGCTAGCCATTGGTGGATTATCAGGACTAAGGCCTGTAAGTTATTACAGTAAGATGTGTGTGTGTGTGTGTGTGTGTGTGTGTGTGTGTGTGTGTGTGTATCCCCAGTCCTATCTTATCTGGTTTGGCTCTGCCAGCTCTGAAGCCTTCCACTGCCATCTGCATAAAAGATTCTGCTACTCCCCATCTTCTCCACACTGAGACGTTCTTACAGATGCATCCTATGCTTGGTCCCCCACCACCCTCCATTGATTATTATCATTTCCCCTTTTTTGCTCTGTCTTCTCCCTCTCTGGACCTCTCACATTAGGCCTTCCCATGCCTAGTATGACACTAGCAGAGAGAGGATGCTCCAGTAATAGAAAAAGGAAAGTTCTTAAGACCATTTTACAAGAATTTCACTAAGCAGATCTGTGCCTTGCTTCCAAGAGTTCTGGAGAAGCCACCTGGGTAACTGCTGGAGTCCCAATGGCTTATACTCCTAGACATGGCGAATAGAGGAAGCACTGTATCTCCAGAGACAGAAATCAGTAAGTTGAACGGAGAGGGAGCCAGGCACAGACAATCGTTGGTCTGGGTGGGAGGAATCCCCACATGAAGCTCCTCAAATTCTCATAAATCCTACAAATCATGAAATATGGTTTGCAAAGAGATGGGTTAGGGTTAGATATCTGCAACAGAGCTAGGCTTTGAAACTGCGGTGAAACACGTTGTATCTTGAGACCTATCTACAAAATTGTACACCAAGGAGATTAGCAAAAAAAAGGCCCATATGGCTTAAAACAGTGGTTTACAAATAAAATAGGTAATTGAATTGACTGTTAAAAATCTCTGTGCTGAGGCATCGCCCAGACACATTAATACAGAATGGCTGAATGGACTCAGATATTGTCATATTCACAGTGATGATCACTTGGTAGCCATCATTGGTGGAAGAGCACACTCTGAACCAGAGTCATACCCATTGCAACCCTATTCAGTTTCCTCCTCTTAGGGAATGTAGTCTAGAAGACTCCAATGGATGGGAAGCAATGGAGAAGACTTACCTCTGTGTACGTATATATTTCATTCATACGTAGATCTTAGTCACCTCAGCATATTATTTGTTTTCTGTATTAAAAGCACTCATCTTGTACCATAGAAGTACTTTAAAGCTTCTCTATGGCACGTCTGAATTTTTAGCATTATTACTCTTTTGCTTCAAGGTCATTGTCAAGTTAAATAAGGATTACATGAACCTACTATATTCCTGAGACAGTAGTTTTTATAACCAAGATAGCTGCTAAGTGGTGGGTTATGTATACAATGTAGATACGTCAGACAAAAAGCCAGTTCACCTCCCAAAGGGAATGAGTTGAGATTCTGTCTCGGCACTCAATGGCACCAATTTGAAAATTACCTACTGTATACTTTGGGACATTTTCCATTTAATAATTTTGGACAATAACTAATCATAAGTAATGACAAATATGGAAAACAAACTGCAGGAGAGGGACCAACCACTGTATTAAAACAAAACAAACCATTCCCTCCCCCTGCTGGGGGAAGGCACACTTCAGCTGTTCTGAGGCAAAAGTGCTATATATATATATATATCCCTCCTCTTTTTTGTCATTAAAGGGCTATCATTAATGACTTTCATTTATTTTACAATTGAAAAGAAACTAGTAAAGGTTCCAGGATTTTCCATCAGCAACCCAAACACTCCTTTACACTCAAAAGCACACTGGCCACCATTACCAAACAGCCTACACAGCATTGAGGTGTTTAAGCCTCACTAACAGTACACAGTGATGGTGTCAATGCTGTTTTTATTGCATTTAAAGCAAAGATTCATATCTAAGCATCTGCATACCTTAGCTGAAAACAGAAGCAACTGCATCAGAGGTGCAACTTAGAGTGACTAAATTCCCTATGACACACTGGGAGAAGAAACTTGAATAGGAATAGAGCTAGTATCATTTGAAAGTGAGCCACTGGGGCCTTGCTAGGCTATTCTCTAATAATGAGATTTGACAAGTGGGAAAGAGAAGAGATCAGGAAAACACCGCTAGCATACATCCACCCACGCTAGGCTTACTTTTTTCCTACAGTGCAAAGAAGCAGGGAATGGGGAAGGGTGTGCAGACAAGACAATAACTTTATAAACAGAAAAGATGAAAGTTGGCTTTGAGCTTCTGTGGATGAATTCTAGCAGTGGTGTCTCACCCAAGCCTTATGCCGTCATCATCAGTGATGGACCTTCGCTGACACTCGAATGATATCGTATGAATTGATACAAGAGGGTTAAGACCCCAGTCAAAACCACCAGATGAGAAAAGAAACTTTCAACACACACTACATTTTAATCATAAACAGAACAAAAGCTTGCAGAATTGGTAAGCAAGCAGCCTAATAGATAATGTCTAAATAAGGCCTGTTTGTTATTGTCTGGTGAAAGATACAGAGGAATGGCTGCCACATCTGACCTTGGACTATTGGCTGTTCAAGCACACCCAGAAACTCTATCTCAAACATCAAAGTAAATATTTCCATTGTTGTCAAGAAAAGCTAATGGACTCAAAACTTCCTGGAGAGCTAAATTGGAAAAAAAATATTATAAGCCTCACAAGAAGGTCTCAAATGTAATTGCTAGCACCTACCAAAGCCAAGGCCGAGAATACAAGGCTCCATTGCCTAACTCCTTCTGCTCTTGTCAAATCACCCCACTTTGTCCTTTTCCTTACATATCCAACCAACTTGGGCATGTCCACTAACACAGACACCAGTTATCTGAACTCCTTAATAAATAAAACACAATTCTTAACATGACAGCTTACACCTGGAATTGGGTGTGTCCAACTTCAAGACATTGCAACAAAATTCATGTCGGAGGATGGGACAATTGAGTTACAAAAAAAAAGTTCACCAAAAGAAATCCCATAATGTCATACATATATGAATGTAGGTCAACAATATGTCTGTCTTGGACATTCTGGCGTATTTGTGGAGCAGAGCTGCAGATACCAGTGGGGCTTAGAGAGAGCAAGATCCCATTGAATACCAGCTCTGGTGATTTTCTCATGCTGTATACTTTATTATTTGCCTGGGATCTCAGGGGCTGGATTGACTAAGGTGGTGGCCCAGAAGATGACACCTTGACTTTGGTACTTTGAACAGTGTGTTTTGGGGGAAGATGGAACTTTCAATAGGAACTGGTGGGAAAAAAATCAAAATGATTTTGGAAATTCAATTCTTAAGTTGAGGATAGTGAGGTACGGGGGTACCTCTCTAGCCTTCTCGTTGGCTCTGTCTCAGGTAGTCCAGTAGATATGTCAACAAGTCATAGGGTCTCTGGGATCCCTGAAGCCTCTGTGTTTCCTGCTGGATAATTGAAGTCCACAGAACTCACTCAAATTTCTCTACTGTTCTAGTTTCATTACATCACTGTGGTTTATTTGGTTTATAATTCCAGTCCTCGGCTTACAATTCCAGTCTGTCACTGAAGGGAAGTCAAGGCAGAAACACAGTAACCTGTCATCTCTCATCTACAGCCAGGACAGAAAGAGCAAGACGGTTCCTCACTTGCTTACTCCCTACAAAACTAGCACTCTTAACTCTTTTCTAATTTATGGGTTGGCTCATAAAACTGAGCTGCCCACAGTGGGATGAGCCAATCAACAACTGTCTTAATTAGGGTCGATACTGTTGTGATGACTCACCATGACCAAAGCAACTTGGGGAGGAAAAACTTTATTTGGCTCACATTTCCATATCACTGTTCATCATCAAAGGAAGTCAGGAGAGGAAGTCAAACAAGGCAGGAACTAGAGGCAGGAGCTGATGAAGAGGCCATGAAGGCATTCTGCTTGCTGGTTTGCTCTCCTCAGTACTTTCTCAGCTGACTTCCTTACAGAACCCAAGACCACCTACCCCTCGTGGTCCTACTCACAATGGTCTGGACCCTTCCTCATCAGTTGCTAATTTAAAAAATGCTCTACATCCTGCCTATAGAATCATCTTAAGGTGGCATTTTCTCAGTTAAGGCTCCCTCCTCTCCAGTGACTCTAGCTTGTGTCAAGTTGACATAAAATTAAAATTAGCTAGTACAACTCTCCAAGACAAAGCCACAGGTTAGCATGATCTAGATTATTCCTCAATAGACTTTTCCCCTGGGTGATTCTAAGTAATGACAAGTTGGCATTAAGACTAACCATCACACCAAGTTTTACAATCTTTTGTTTGTGTGTGTGTGTGTGTGTGTGTGTGTGTGTGTGTGTGTGTGTGTGTGACCTGCCCTTACCTCTAGTTCTACTACTTGGATTTAAAACCTGTTGGAAATTGACTGACTTTCTCCCACAGGGGAGGAATTCTCTTTTAAAAATCACTCCCACCAACCTTCTTTGAGCTTGTGTCTAAAGCCAGCTTCAATCTTCTGTATTTCCTGCTCTGGGAAGGCAAGCTCTCTCTCCCTTCTTTATCTTCTCTCTTCCCTTCTTTTTCCTACTATGCACGTTGCCCTCCTTGATCTCCCTCTCTCTACCTCTTTCTTTTTCCCTGACACACACCCTCCAGGGCTTATACTTGACCTCACTCTAAGGCCCCAAACACCAACTTTCCCCCTAATGGATTAAACCTTTGTTTTCATTCTTACTTCTTCTTGAGATCTGGTTTTGCTTCCTGTATGTGCTGTTAGCAGGAAAAAAAAAAGCTGACCCAGAAGAATGCTAATGCAAGGGCTAAGGATGCTAATGTGCTTGGCCACTTTCCAATAAATAAATTAGTGAAAGGTTTATATCTTCCATAGTAAAACTCTAATTATCTCTCTCCTATAGTCTCTCCCTTCATACCTGGCTTAACCACACCTCTCCAGAATGCCCTCAGAGTCCCTAGTTTGCCCTTCCTCTGGCTTCTCACAGTCTATTGTATATGTATCATTATGCCTCTATCATCCTTAATCAGTGTAGACGTTAAGGCTCTATTAGGGTAGCTGTAGAAGTGGCTCAATAAACACTCATACATTTACTACTTCTGCTTCATCTACAATTCCCTATCCCCACTCCCTTCCTTGTCCTGCAAAGGTCCCTGCCCATAAGAAAGTAATGCCTTAGGCCAATGCTTCTTCACTGAGGGTAAGTTAGTGCCCAAAGGTGGTTAGCCTTCAGCAGTTCTGTCACATTATGGATTGTCACAGAAATGCTTCTATCATATGGATAGCAACTGGATGTGCTGGTTACCAACCTGTGGACCACAAAACATTATTTGAGACTAAATGACAATAACCATGAGGTTAAGCTGTTCAGTTTTAAGGTTCTCAAAGGAATTATTCCAAATAACCTACTGTGTTCTCCTTTTTTTAACAGTTACGGAGAAGTTAGTGTAATACTAAGACATGATGCTCCTGGTTCTGGGAGTTCATGTCTAATAGAGGAATGACAGGATGTATAATACCCATAATTCAGAGCATGCTAAGCACCCAAATGGAAAAATAAGAAAATACAGGATATTGGTGTAAGGATGCACTTGAAGGAAATGATGTCACCTTTTCCTAGAGACTGCATAGCTTTCCTGTAGACTGCCTAGTTACTTTCAAAGACATTACATTAAAAAAAAATTGAGATAACTGCCAGGGAAGCTCAGAAAATTCCCTAAGTACTTTTAAAATAATCTTTCTGTTTCCATATACATTTCCTTAGAGAGGACACAAGCAACCTACTGATCCCTTTGTGATTATGTCTCTTATTAAAATTATTTTTCTAATACCAAGAAAAGGCTTTATTTTTTTTTCTTCTCCTTTTGGTTTACCCTATGTGTAGCTTTAAAATATTGATGATAAACACACTCTGGAATTCTGTAGCTGC
Source organism: Mus musculus (assembly GCF_000001635.26). Lineage (NCBI taxonomy): Eukaryota > Metazoa > Chordata > Mammalia > Rodentia > Muridae > Mus > Mus musculus. The sequence goes on from NC_000079.6 coordinate 37,372,012, forward strand.
TAACTGAGCAATATACACCTTTGTTCATTTTGCCTTGGATGGCAATTTAAATTAATGCACAGTTGTGAGGGTGCACTTTTCTAAACCTCTACTGTTAAGTAGCCTCTATCTCCATCAATATTGAGTGCTAAGTGTGTAGAAGGAACAGTTGCCTTCTTCATCCCACCACTATTTAACAATCTGAAAGAAGTCCTGAGACAGTATGAAAACGTTTAGGAAGAAGTCAAATGCGCATCAGAAAAGAGGGACATTTTCCCTAAGAAAATTAGGGAACAAATCAATCGGGAGAATACCTGTGTTGGATTTGCCAGGCTAGACTTGTCTAGGGGCCATTGCCATCACAGGTATCAGAGGCAATGATGCATCTCTCAGGTTAGCATGTTGATGCTCATGGCAGTGTCTGCAGCATCACCTAGAAACTCACAGCGGGAAGCAGGTAGAAGACTGCAATACCTAACTCCATATACCTGCACAGAAAACATCCCAGGCAATCTTAAAAATGAAATTAGCATGCATATTTTAGGATTTTCTTATTGATTCCAATATATACTTACTAAGCAGCAATGTGTGGGTTTGTCTGTGCTTTTGTTAATGCTGAGTTTACAGCTTGACTCGGGTGCTTTCCATGCTGGGATCTAGGTAAGCTAATACAACCTTTCTGAGTCTAAATGCTTCAGTCTGTGAAAGGAGGAAGAGTCGCACCTTTTCCCAGATCCTTCCTGGTTCTACCAGTCTGGAGCCGATAGAGCAAAGGGCCTAGTCTATAGAGCAGCAGTTCTCAAACTGTGGGTCTCGATCATACACATATTTCCTATGGTCTTGGAACCCCCAGGCATAAATTTATTTCCATTGCTCCTTTATAATAGTGATTTGGCTACTGAGCAGTATCTCAGTCCCTAGGACCATGCTTTTTCTGATGGTCCTCAAGCCACAGGTTGAGCACTGCTGCTATAAAGGAAGTAATAACTAATCAGCTAATTTTAATGTAAATAATCTGATATAAAGAATATGTTAATTAGCTGAATGGAAAAATAAGGGAAACCAAAAGAGTAAAATAACAGTGAATTAGAGTTGCCTCCTTGAGGACTAAGAGAGCTAAGGGCAAAAGCTGGCAGGATGAAAACCTGGGTGCTTGGAAGGCAGACCTTGTGGTCTAAGGCAAGAGTAGGGTAAACACCTCTGAGGCACTATTTAGCAGAGGTCTGGGGACTCACAGAGCTGAGCCTGGCTGGTTCCAGGAAAGTGCAAGAGAAGCATCATTTGGAAGCAAGGGCCACTGAAAGGGGTTGAGAAGCAAGCCCAGTCCCTGGCTCCGGCTTCCAGCTCTCCCTGACCCCCTGACTGCGTTCAACACAGGAATCATTATAGAGGAGCAGCAGCCACACAAAGCAAAGTACAAAGGCTGCATTCAGAGCTGAGATGTGGCTAGCGTAGTGGCTGACCCAGACTCATAGTCATCATGTGTGTCTGTGGGGTGCCTATCCCTAGGATGGACTGGATAATGGGGAGTTTGAGAAGGGAGGCTGAGGATTCTTAGCAAGTTCTCAGCACAAGATGGTGTTCCTCTCTTAGGCCCAGTGAGAAGCACAGTGGAAAAGGAAATGAAAAATGAAAGACACAAAATTAGTTCCTGCCTTAAATCTAAGTTTACATTAGGTGCTACGGGGTTAAGACAGGGAGCAAATTACAAAGCAATACAGTTGCGTTTCTATATCCACAGTTGCCACATCCTCAGATTCAACCAAAGCAGATCTAGAGTAGTTGAATATGAATATCTGAGCATGTGCAGAGTTCCTCCTGTGTTTCTTGAACAAAACAGTATAAGATGATTCACACTGCATTCGCCTTGTATCACACAACTGTATCACACTTATAACTGCTGTAAGTCTCCTAGGACTGACTTTAAAGATCTGTGTGGAGAGGAGTCTGGAAACATGACTCACTAGTTAAAAGGGTTTGCACAGAACCCATTTGGGGGTTCCAGCACCCACATGGTGCCTCACAATTGTCTGTAAACTCCAGTTCTAGAATATCTAACTCCTTCTTCTGGCCTTCACGAGTACCCATGTGGTGCACATACAAACATGTAGGAATTCACACATCTATTTTAAAAATGAATATATATGTATATACATACACATATATATGAGGATTGCATAGATTCTATGGAAATAGGATGTTTTATATCAAGAACTTAAGCATCAATGGATTTTGGTACATAGGCGTCCTGATGCGTTCCTCATGGATATTGAAGGATGACTAGAAATATTTACACAGTTAGAAGAGTACATCAGATACGACTGGGTTTTTCTAATTCAGAGAATAAACAACTACTCTCAACACTGTGAGGGAAGCTTCACAAAAGGCAAGAATTAGCAAGAAATGAAAGTATACAAGTGAATCAGAGGGCTGGAGTTTTCAAGTGTGTGTGTGTGTGTGTGTGTGCTGCACATTGCCACCTGCCTCAGGGTAGGGACAGAAGACTCGTTCTGCTCTTTATTCTGGTTCATAAGGTGCTATGTGAATAAAGAAACATTACACGTGAAACACATTATCTTTAGCCCCTAACTATTTAGTATAGTGCCTTGCATAGAGCAGAAAGGGGGCACTGAGTGGGACAAGGTGGCCTAAGGTAAAGCAGAAATGTAAAGGCTCACTGTGAGTGAGTATCTACACACATCTCCCTCCGTTAGCAAGATTAATGATAGGGGCTAAAAGAACTTAAGCAACGATGAAAACAGTAAGTACTAAACTTGTCATCTGTTCCTGAGGCCCTGTTGTTAGAGTGAGCACAACAGGGACCATGGACAGACTGCGAGGAAGTGCTGAAATGTTCCAGGTGTTTCTAAGTATTGGTTACTTCAGTCTGTCCTGTAAAAATCATTAGTGCAGATTGTGCAGATGAGTTTGCGGTGTCCTCATGACTCATCTTTCCATGTCCTCTTCGGCAGATCCCTTACAGGATTTTGGCCTTTCCATTGACCAGTGTTCCAAGCAGATCCAATCAAATCTCAACATTAGATTTGGCATCATTCTGAGTAAGTAGACTCGATTACCCTGACTTGAAGCATAGCAGAGCCTCCTCCTCCTCTGCACATACGATGATTCACGCTGACTTAGCACAGCAGAGCAGGCTGTATCAACTATCCTACCTTTGCCTCTCACATGCCCTCTTTAGTTAGTCCCTCATGATCATGAAAATGAAATGCTGGGCTTTTGTATTAAAGAGGTTCCAGATGCTCATTTCCATACTGTCAACTCCTGGTCACCATAGACAGCAGAGAGAGAGAGAGAAAGAGAGAGAGAGAGAAGAAGGAGGAGGAGGAGGAGGAGGAGGAGGAGGGAAGGAAGGAAAGGAAGGGAGGGAGGGAGGGAGGGAGGGAGGGAAGGAAGGAAGGAAGGAAGGAAGGAAGGAAGGAAGGAAGGAAGGAAGGAAGGAAGGAAAAAAGAAAGAGGGGGAAGTAAGAAAAGAAAGGAAGGAAGGAAGAGAGAGAGGGAGAGAGAAAGAAAGAAAGAAAGAAAGAAAGAAAGAAAGAAAGAAAGAAAGAAAGGAAGGAAGAAAGAAAGAAAGAAAGGAAGGAAGGAAGAAAGAAAGAAGGAGGGAGGAAGGAAGAAAAGAAAGGAAGGAAGAAAGAGAGAGAGAAGAGAGGGAGGGAGTAAGGGAGGGATGGAGGGATGGAGGGAGGGAGGAAGGAAGGAAGGAAGGAAGGAAGGAAGGAAGGAAAAAAGAAAGAGGGGGAAGTAAGAAAAGAAAGGAAGGAAGGAAGAGAGAGAGGGAGAGAGGAAGAAAGAAAGAAAGAAAGAAAGAAAGAAAGAAAGAAAGAAAGAAAGAAAGAAAGAAAGAAAGAGGGAGGAAGGAAGAAAAGAAAGGAAGGAAGAAGAGAGAGAGAGAAGGGAGGGAGGAAGGGAGGGAGGGAAGAAGGAAGGAAGGAAGGAAGGAAGGAAGGAAGGAAGGAAGGAAGGAAGGAAGGAAGGATTGTTTGGTTGCTACAGACAAGAGGCTTGCTTATTACCTTTGCCACAAGCAAATCTGCTCTATCCACAGCATGGTCTGTTACTCACATTACTTTGCTTCCCAAACAACTAATGGAAGTTCTTATATATTGGGGGAGGGGTGGGGGAAGGGACTAAATCTTTCCTCCCACCCCAGGATGTGAGCCCACATACTTCCTGGTAGCTTCTTGGTTGCCCATGCCATTACAGTAAACCAGTATGTTTGTCATAGCTACTAAAGTATCCCCTTTTGTAGAAGGCCAGTTTTCTCAAAACAGAGCAGAGGCATTCAGTAATTTGAGCACCAGAATCACTTTAGAGAAAAGAGAAGAATATTTTCAAAGACCAAGAACTCTCGTGTGACCAGGTCTCCCTATAACTCTGCACGCTATCTGGACATAGAGCGCCTGGAGAAATGCTACAGGCGGGGAAACAAAGAGGGAAGAGGAATGGATGAGAGACAAAAGAAGGGGAAGGGGGCCAGAATGAAATAGATGCCACCCACAGAGCTCACTGGAATTCCCTGGGGAGCCATGTGCAGCATCCGCTACTCAACAGCAGTGGCAATACGCCAACCCAGCCCTGCCTTGCTACTATCATGACAGATAAATAGCAGTAAGGAACTAAGGAACTCGAAAGGCCAGACTTGTAGGCATTGATAGGGCAGAGTGCTGAGAGTATCAAGAGGAAAAGATAGCCAGTGAGCTGCCTCATCCTGAACAGGTGGACACTTAAGCTAGAAGTGCTGCTCTGTTGCAAAGGGTGGTCCGGCCCCACTTACAGCAGGCAGAAGGCTGTAGAGTTCCTTTAGACAGTGCCGTTGAGCCTTGAGTTACCTCCCTGCAGGGGAAACACGGAGTGCTGAAGTTGTTCTTCTCTATAGGACAGGATATCAGAAAGCTGTTTCTGGACATAACTCTGATGGCAAAAGGCTCTTCTATTCTGAACTACTCCTATCCCCTTTGTGAGGAGGACCAGCCCAAGTTCTCATTCTGTGGAAGAAGAAAAGGAGGTAAGAAAGCTTACTGACTGCTTGTACCTGACACCAGGGTCCCAGGGGTCAAAGTCCTGACTCTTCCCCACTCATCTGAGGGCAACCCACACCCTATTCATCAGCATCTGCTGCATAAAAATACCAGGCAATGCTGTGCAGAGAGCCTCCCTTAGACAGATGCTGTAAGTGCTGAAAGAAGATGCGTAGAAGATTGTTCTAATGGAGGCTTTTTCCTGAATGTAACAGCATCTTACTCAAAAGACTGGCAGCAGAAAGAACCAGGAGTTTCCAAAAACCTATGAGGAGTCAGCTTGTTTCCAGGTTTTCTATGATCATCTCTGCTGTACTAAGGTCTCACCCATACAGCAACAACTCAGAAAAAGAAAACAGAACAAGGCTTGCTAAAAGTCACGGCTTTCCCCACCTCCCTCCCGGGGGCAGGGATGCCTGATGGAGATGTCAGGTAGCTAGGCTCCAACTAAAGAAGCAGAAACCCCATTGTGTGAGCTGAGTTCCCTTCTTTCTAGTCCACTAGGCTTTGACTTTGAGTAGGCTTGATCTGCAGGTGCACAGGCAAGCTCACCCACATGTCTCCACCTCTCTTTTTCCCTTCCCCTCCCCTTCCAGACCCAAAGATGCTTTATTGTTTATGAGAACTTGGGTCTGTTCTGCACTGGGCTCCCCAGAAGTTGCTCTCTGCCAGCTGCTCCCTTCTGCCAGTTTTCATTGACCATGGGGTGTACAATTTAAACGCATGTTCCAGAAACACACCCTTGACCGTTTCTCCTCCACTCCAAGAGCCCAGACCTTTAAGTAGCAAGGATCCTGTCAAAATGACCTGTGATGGTTTGTATATGCTCAGCCCATGGAGTCGCACTATTAAAAGGTGTAGCCCTGTTGGAGTAGGTATGGCCTTGTTGGAGTAGGCATGTCACTGTGGGTGTGGGCTTTAAGATCCTCATCCTAGCTGCCTAGAAATCAGTATTCTGCTAGCAGTCTTCATATGAAGATGTAGAACTCTCAGCTCCTCCTGCACCATGCCTGCCAGGATGCTGCCATGTTGCTGCCTTAATGATAATGAACTGAACCTCTGAATCTGTAAGCCAGCCCCAATTAAATGTTGTCCTTATAGTTGCCTTGGTCGTGGTGTCTGTTCACAGCAGTAAAACCCTAACTAAGACATGACCTAATTGTCCTTTTTAAACAAAAAACATAGAAGGCATTGGAGTCCTCTTCCCATACCCATGGATACAGAGGGAAAGATGTTTGTCTGCAAGAAAAGCAAACAGAAATTGAGGAAGAGCCACCAGATGGGAAGGGAAGCCATGATTTAGCACAATGAGCTGCGCTCCACTCAGATTCCCCCATCCTTGCTGGCCCTCTCCCCTGAGAACATGGTCTAGAGCTCTCTTGGAGCGCTTGCCACCAGCATCGTCTCCACTCATAACACACGCTAGACTACAGGTCTGGGGAAGTGTCACACATCACATTTGTCCCCTGCACAGTTGGGTCTTGGTATCTGGTCCTAGAACTCTCAGGGGATTCCAGACCCCTCAGATGTTTAAGCCTTTCATACAAATGGAGAACGTTTGCTCCCACACATATATTGAAGACTATCTTAATCATTTTCAGATCACTTACTAAGCCTAATGTCAACATGATATAAGTAGTGGCAATTCTGTATTGGTAGGACTTCCTGACAGGAAAGCTCTATACATCTCAGAAACATACTTCTCCCTACACACACAAAGCTTTTCTTTCCACAATTGGAATTTGAGGCTCCAAACTTGCAGCTACAGAAGGCCAAGTGTGCTCCAAATGTGCACTAGTTTAGAAATCTTGGTACACATTCACACATACAGCCACACACAGACACACTCAACAAATGCATACACACTCATTCACAAGCACACACGTACATTCACACTCTCACATATACACACTCAATACAAACATATACACATACACACACATTTACACATTCATACATAAATATACGAATACACAAATATACTCATACACAGACACACTTGCACATACATTCACACACACATACTAGACACAGGCATACATACACACACACATACACACACATACACTCATACACACACATACACAAAGACACTCAGACACATGCACCAAGCATTATACTGGCCACTGTTCTAAAAGCATTATACCCAGAAACCCATTTCCTTGCCAGCTCAAAGTCACAAGGGGGTGCTGTCAATATTCCCCAAATGTGTAAATACAGAATCTGAGGCACAGCATTTTAGCCGCCTATGCCAAGTCATAGGCTGGTGAGGGACCCGTGGCTGGAACCCAGCAAGGCTAGCTTCCAGGTCTATAATCTTAGCTAAGAAAAACAAAATGAGTGAATCAAAGAACAAGGGATATATGGCTGTACGCACATGTTTTAGCCAGGAGCTTATTTAGAATAATCACTTAAGAACTCTGTTTTAAATTACTGTAAGTGGTATTTGTTTTCCTCTTTCAACTTAGTGGAAAGGAGTGGTGTGTGTGTGTGTGTGTGTGTGTGTGTGTGTGTGTGTGTGTGTGTCTGTGTGTGTACATGCTGGAGGTCAAAGGACATCCTCCAGTAAAGGGCCTCCCCTTCCTGCTATTTGCTACTAGCTGGCCTGAAGACTTCTGGGGATTCTCCTGTCTCTGCTTCCTATCTTATCCCAGGAGTGCCAGGGCTGCAAACACGTGCTGCTCTGTCTGGTTTAACATGGGTTCCAGGAAATTGAACTCGACTTCTTTCTTAGTCAGTGTTCTACTGATGTGAAGGGACACCATGACCATAGCAACTCTGATAAAGGAAAACGTTTAATTGGAACTAGATTACGGGTTCAGAACTTTAGTCTGTTATCATGGCAGGAAGCATGTCACTGTGCAAGCAGACATGGGCTGGAGAAGGAGATGAGACTTCTACATCTGGGCCTGCAGGCAGCAAGAGACTAAGACACATTTCCTCCAACAAAGCCATACCTATTCCAACAAGTCCATCTCTCCTAATAGTACCACACCCTATGGGCCTCTAGGGGTCATTTTTATTCAACCTACTATATTCCCACTCCCTGGTTCCCATAGGCCTGTAGCTATATCATAATGCAAAATGCACTTAGTCAGACTTCCAAAATCCCCATAGTCTATAACAGTGCTCACCCCGGGAAAGTCCAAAGTCTCTTCTAAGACTCATGCAATCTCTTAACTGTAATCCCCTATAAAATCAAAATCAAAAGGCAGATCAGATGCTTCCAACATGTAATGGCACAGGATATACATTACCTTTCCAAAAACAGGCGGTAAGGAAGCATAGTAAAGATATACTGAACCAAAGCAAGACCAAACACCAGCTGCGCAAACTTGAAATCCTGTATCTCTGTGTCTATTATCAAAGCACTCCGCAGACCTCTCATTTCTTGTAGCTTTGTTGACTACAGCACACTCCTCTCTCTTGGGTTTGTTCCACTCCCTGTTAGCAGCTCCCCTTGACAGGTATCCAACAATTCTGGCATCTCCAACATCTTGAGGTCTCCAAGGTAATCCAAGCGTCACCTTCACAGCTTCATATAAGGGCCTCTCTAGGTCACCGTGACACATGCCTAGCCTTAGCTCCTCACATTACATTAACTAGTGCTTTATTTGCCCACTTAGACATCTCTGTGACCTCTAGATTTTTTTAAATATATTTTAAATGAAATAGAATTACATCACTCCACCTCCCTTCTCTCCCTCCAACTCTTCCCAGCCAACACCTCTCATATCCTCCTGACTCTCAAGTTGATATGCTTGTTCCTTTGTTATTGTTGTATACGTGTATGTATATGCATTATATACTCTTGAATAAATATAAATACAATCTGTAGGGCCTTTTTTAATTAAGGTGTCTACTCTTCAGTAAGGGTTCATTCTTGGGAAAGGCTAATTCTCCTCCCAACAAGCAGCCTTTAGTGGCCTATAGTTCTTTGTCTAGGGGTAGGACCTGTGAAATTGTTCCCACTTCTATGTTACTGTATTTATTGACACTGCCCTTGATCCAGCCCTTTTGTGCAACTGTTTCTAGGACCGACTGTTACTTAGCAGAATTCTTTTTTTTTTTTTTTTAAGATTTATTTATTTATTTACTTATTATATGTAAGTACACTGTAGCTGTCTTCAGACGCACCAGAAGAGGGCGTCAGATCTCATTACGGGTGGTTGTGAGCCACCATGTGGTTGCTGGGATTTGAACTTTGGACCTTTGGAAGAGCAGTCGGGTGCTCTTACCCACTGAGCCATCTCACCAGCCCAGCAGAATTCTTGATATCCTGGTTCTTACTGTCTTTCTGCCCCTTTTCCTTGATGTTCCCTGGTCCATAGATGCAGGACCTGTGATGTAGAAGAATCTGATGAGGCTGGGCTCTCCGTGATCTGTACATCACTGAACTGTGTCCAGCTGTAGTTTTCTGTGTTTGTCTCCATTTGCTGTTAAAAAAAAAAAAAAGAGGCTTCTTTGATGAGGGTTGGTAGCTACACTTACCTTTGGGTATAAGATGTAGCATACTGTAAGGAATTATGCTGGTGTATCAGAGTGGTTAGAGTAGATTCTCTTCTAAGTTCCATGACCTCACTAGTCCTGAGAAACTGGCTAGGTTTCCAATACCAAGTGTGATTTGCCTCCGGTTGGGTGGACCTGAAGTCCAATCAGACAGCTCTTGCTTGCCACCGACATGTGAGTGCCACTATTACACCTTTATGCCCTAGAGACTTTGATGAGTTGAGTCCATCCATAGGTTCCCTCAGCACGATGAACACTTCAATCAATCTCTTTTCTTTTCTATACTGTTTTAATATGGAAAAATGTACACCACCAAGATGGCACAATCTGCTGGAGCATCAGCAGCCAAGAACTACATCAGGAAGTGATTCTGGACAGCAATTCCTAGAACATAATTAAGAATTTAAAAGTTTTCACAAATGGCAGATGCTAATCAGGACTTTGTGAGTGTTAAGTTCAGTACAGAAAGCATAGAGAAATTATTACCCTGACATAGGCTCCTTCCTAATCTCATGGTATCTGCCTTCCCTCAAGCCCACAGAAATACACATATATAAAACACTAGAAGCTAAGAGACACACATAAGAGAGAGTGTGTGGTGTTTGTCCTTCTGAGCCTGGGCTACTTCCTTAGTATAATATTTTCTAGTCCTCTCCATTTTCCTGGAAATGACATAATCCCATTTTTTATGGCTAAATAAAATTCCACTGTGTATATGTGCTTCATTTTTATTATTCATTTATTATCCATGTCTGTTGAAAGACACCTAGGCTGATTCCATTCCCTTGCTATGTGAATAGCAGTAGGATAGAGTCCTTTGACTAGATGCCCAGGAGTGGTATAGCTGGGTCATATGGAAGGTCTACTTTTATCTTATTAGAGAAATGTCCCCACTGAAATTCATAATGGTTGCACTTGGTTAAACTCCTACCAGCAGGAAATAATGCTCTTCTTTCCCATATCTTCAGCTGTATTAATTGTCATTTGTTGTCCTGGTGACAACCATTCTGACAAGGGTGAGGTAAAAATCTCAGAATAGACTTAATGCGCACTTCCATGATAAGGGTGTTGAACAATTTTAAAAGTATTTATTGACCATTTGTATTTCTTCTTTTGGCAATATTATTTAGCTCCTTAGCCCATAATATTAATCTGGGTTGCTTGTTTCCTCGTTGTTTAGTCTTTTTAATCTCTTTGTGCATTTTAGACACTAATCCTCTATTGGATGTATGAATAGAAAAGACATCCCATTCTTTTTTCTTCTTTTTATTGAAAATAATTTTTCATACAACATATTCTAATCACAATTTTTCTCCCCATCTTCTCCCAGACCCCACCTCTACCTATTCAACTCAATTCTCCCTCTCCCCCTCCCCCTCCCCCTCCCCCTCCCCCTCCCCCTCTCCCTCTCCCTCTCTGACAAAAACAAACATAACCCCATGCTTTTCCACCTGCTCCCCAGTTCCCAATAATGACTTGGAAGCTTTTTTGTGTACAATGCTTAGGCCTTAGTTGGACTTGTTCCCTGACTAGCTTGTCTAACCTGTTTAAACTATTCTATGTCTGCCACATGGCTGGTTATCTCTCCTCAGTTTAGTACATCTAACTTCTTCTGAGTCCACGTGAATCTTCCCATCCAACTATCTCCCACAGTTCCAGCCTGTCTACGAGAACTCTCACCTTCCACTTCCCACCTTTTGCTAGCAGGTCTTCACCACCATACACAAGAGATTATCCCTACAAACGCAATTTTGTTAAAAAAAAAAAAAAACAGCACAAGAAACACACACAAAAACAAAACCCTTAAAAATATAAAACTGGAGACTGTAATATACACACAAAGACCAGTGTGAATAAAAACTACCCAAACAAAGCAGTATGAGGCAAATAAATCCTCAGAAATACCCTTGAGCTCATTTTGTGTTAGCCATCTTCTGCTTAGCATGGGGCCCTCCATAAGCAGGGTTAATATCCCCAGAAAGACTCTACTAGAGAGAACTAATTTTTTGCAAGTAGATGCCAGTTAGAGATAGCTTCTTGGTTAGGGATGTGAGTGCATGTCCACTCCCCCTCTAAGGACTGGGGCCTGCATCTTTTCTGGCTCTTACAACTGTTTCATTTCTTCTGCACAGTTTCCTGAGCCCTGAGGGGAGTATTTTTGACAAAGACATCCCATTTAGGACTGAGTGTTCCAAGGCCTCTCACTCTCTACACATTGTCCAGTTGTGGGTCTCTGTATTAGTTCCCATCTACAGTATGTAGAAATGTCTCTGATGGTGTCTGCATGAGACACTGATCTATAAATATAGCAGAATATTGTTAGGAGTCATTTTATTCTTATGTTTTTAGCAGAACAACAGTATTTAGTTTTCCTCCTTGGTCCATAATCTATTTAGTCTCAAGTTATTGGGCACCTGAGCAGTGTCAGGGTTCCATCCAGATGGGTTCCATCTTGTGAAGTGGTCCTTAAATCTAATCAAATAGTGCTTGGTTACTCCTACATTTGTGCCACTATGACACCAGGATATCATCCAGGCAGGCCAACATTGCAGATTGCTGGGTTTATAGCTAGCTTGGTACTTACCTTTATCCATGGTTGCATGCAGAGTGACTTTCAGTACAGATGCTCTAGTTAGGTACCAGGTTGACTTCTTCCTGTTCAAGGAGATACATAAGTGTTGTCTTCACCAATAGGACCTTACCATCAGTTTGTGGAGAGAAATCAATAGCCTCAGCAGTAGCCTGAGTTATTTGGGGATTTCCACAGACCCTCTTTGGTCAAAAACTCAATCAGATGAAACCCATTCCTAGCACTGGAAGTTTCACTTGGTTACAAAAGATCTCCAGTTGGAGCTTTGTCTCTCCCATTATTTGGCGACTCTACATAGGTTTCTTTGATATGCCTATCTATTTTAAGAAACTTTGACAGTACTAGACTTCCCCATGGCCCATCTTTCTCCTTCTTCCCTCCTCCACCTCCCCATTTAATTCCCCTAATCCAGTCCCCCTCCCATCTCTCTACAATGATATATTCTATTCCCCTTTCCTAGGGAGATCATTCCCTTCCCACAAGTCTCTTTCGCTGTCACTAATCTCTGTGATTATATGAATTATACACTGCTTATCAAAGACCTAACAGCTAACATCCCCATATAAGAGAATGCATGGTTTTTTAAGCTCCAATTTATCTGTGAATTTCATGATTTTCTTTTTAACAGATAAGAAATATTCCATTATATAAATGTACCACATTTCCATTATCCATTAATCTGTTGATGGATGTTTAGGCTGTTTCCAATTTCTGGCTCTTATGGATAGAGCAGCAATGAACACGGATGAGCAAGTGTCTTTTATCTACAGTCAGATGTAGAGTCTTTGGGGTATATGTTCAAGAGCGCTGGATGTTGGGGAAGATTACTCCCAACTTCCTGGGAACTGAAACACCGATTCCATCGTGGCTTTCCTGAAATCAATGGACAAGCTCTCTCCTTTTCCCACATCCTCAGCAGCATGAGCTAGCATTTGTTTTATTGACTTTAGCCATTCTCACTAGTACAAGATAAAATCTCAAAGTAGTTTTGATTTGCGTTTTCCTGATGACTAAGGATGTTGAGCATGTCTTTGTCCCTCCGTCATTCGTGCTTTGTCTTCTAAGAATTCTCAGTACACTTCTGTCTCCCATTTTTTAATTGGGTTATTTGTTTTTCTTAGTGTCCAATTTTTTGTTCTTTATTTATTTTAGGTATTAACTCTCTATCAGATATGGAATTGCTAAGGGTCTTTTCTCATTCTATAGCTTGCCACTTTCTCCAAACAATGACATCCTTTGCCATAGGAATGATTTTTTATTTCATGAGGTTCCATTTGTCAGTATTTGGCTTCATTTCTTGAGCTTTTGAAGTCCTATTCAAACTGTCATTACCTATGCCTATATCTTGAAGTGTCTTTTTTTTTTTTAAGATTTATTTATTTATTATATGTAAGTACACTGTAGCTGACTTCAGACACTCCAGAAGAGGGCATCAAATCTTGTTTCAGAAGGTTGTGAGCCACCATGTGGTTGCTGGGATTTGAACTCAGGACCTTCGGAAGAGCAGTCAGTGCTTTTACCCACTGAGACATCTCACCAGCCCTTGAGGTGTTCTTCTTATTTTTCTTTTCTTGAAGAATTTTCAGAGTTCCAGGCCTTATGTTAAAGCTTTCTGGTCCACATGGAGTTAATATTCACACAAGGTGAGAGAGAATGACCTAGTTTCATTCTACTCTCTGTGTATATCCAGTTTTCCCAGCACCATGTGTTTAAGAAAGCTTTTCTCGGGGCTGGTGAGATGGCTCAGTGGGTAAGAGCACCCGACTGCTCTTCCGAAGGTCTGGAGTTCAAATCCCAGCAACCACATGGTGGCTCACAACCATCCGTAACGAGATTTGGCACCCTCTTCTGGACTGTCTGAAGACAGCTACAGTGTACTTACATATAATAAATAAATAAATCTTTAAAAAAAAAAAAAAAAAAAAAAAGAAAGAAAGCTTTTCTCCCAGTGTTTCTAGCAAGTGTCTATAGCTGTATGCATTTATGTCTGGATCTTCTGTTGCTCTACATGTGGGTTCTTCTGCTAGCAACACACTGCTTTTATTCCTGTAGCTCTGTCACATAAACTTGAAATTGGATATGTTGGTACCTCCAGCATTGCTCTTTGTCCAGAATTGCTTTAGCTAACTAAGCACTTTATGTTTCTGAATGGATCTTTAAATTTTTTCCAGTATCTGAGAAGAAACGATGTTGGCATTTTGATGGGGACTTCCTTGAGTCTTTAGAGTGTCTCTGGTTAAAATGGCCATCTTCAGTATTGATTCTTTCAACCCACATGCATGAGATTCTTCCATCTTTCAGTGTCTTCCCCTTGAGCACTGGGCCTCTTCGGGATGTTTTGAAGTCTTCATTACAGAGGTCATCACTTCCTTGGTGGGATATATTCCCATTATTTTATATTTATGATGGCTACTGTGAGTGGGATTTTCTGTTTCATTTCAACATGTGTGTCCTTGGTAGATAGGAGGGCAACAAATTTCTGTATGATGGCTTTATATGCTGCCATTTTACAGTGTTAAAAGAGTTTTCTGGTAGTCTTTGAGATATCATGTATAGAATCATATCATCTGAAAACAGACAGTTGGACTTCTTTCTACTTGTATCTCTCTCGTTAATGCCTCTTGTCTTACTCTCTAGCTTAGACTCCCAGCGCTACATTTTAAAAGAGTGGTAAAGTAGATACATGTATCTTATTTCAGACTTTAATAGAAATGCTTTGAGTTTCTCCCTCCTTTAATACCCTGTTGGCTGTGGATATGTCATATGTAGCCTTTATTACGTTGAAGTATGTCCCTTCTGTTCCAAGTTTCTCCAGGACTTTTATCATAAAGAGATGTTGGGGTTTGTAAAAAGCCTTTTCTACATCTGTTGAAATACCCATGTGATTTCTGCCCTTGAGCCCACTGTGTGAGCTGTTGCAATTTTGATTTACCATGTGTTGAGCCATCCTTGCATGCTTGGAATTAAAAGGACTTGGTTGTGATGAATGAACTTTCTTATGTTTCCTTACATTTGATTTGCAAGTATTTTTATTGAAAAAAAAAAAAAAGGTTGTCTAATCTTTTCTACCCGTCCTTGCCTAGGCTAGCCCCATCCCTCCTGGCCACACTTACTAGACACCCCAACACAATTATGAATTATAGTTATGCATTATAAATATGAATTATAGTTTCTTTATCCAACACAATTCCTTCAATCCTTTGTCCCATTCCTTCTCCCTTCCTTCCTCTCGTTTGTGGGCCATACTGTCTTCTTTCTCCTGGCTTCATCCCTCCTTGATTCCTTTCCCCCTACCGCAATGACTAAGTCCCATATGTGGTGCCAAGAGCTCTGGGGAAGCCAAGATGAACCTAGGATATTTTCTGCCATCTCTGACATTATTGGCCTGAGATAAGAGATCTATAAATCCATGATTCAAAGCTACCACATGTGGTGTTCACACTGAACAGGAATAAACAAAATGGCAGGCCAGCCTGCGAGGTAGCTCATCCCCTGATGTGCCACCTCTGAGAGATCTAAGTAAAGAATTGCTTTCCTGCCTGCCTTAAAGTTATCTGAATCCTGTTACAAGGTGTTTGGCTATATGCATTCATGTTTGAATAATATTCTTTGGGGTATGAATTATAGTTTCTTTATCCATTCATCTGTTGCTGAAAACTTGGGTCATTCCAAATTCTATATTCTGGAATGAGCAAAGTCTTTAAATGTCATACTTCTTCAGGCACATCCTGCCCCATGCTCCGTTTGTACCTTTAGCGTTTCGCCAAAAGGTTATCACGTTCCCCCAGCAGCCTGTGTGATAACAGGTACTGTGTATAAGTGGTCCCTTTGACCTGTAACATTTGTTTCCATTTGTCTTCCATACGGATTTAACCTATTAATCCGTCTTTCGAACCCAACCAGATTCATTGCTTCAGCCATTGCCAAAGCCAGGGAATAGTGTTGGGGAGTAGATGGCAAAGATACTAATTAACCATAACGGGGGTGCATTTAGATAGGAAAAATAGTTGTTCTGTGATGGGAAACAATTCATGATTCCTACCTCTGCTATAGCCCTGATCTCAACTTCAGGTAGGTGTGTGTGTGTGTGTGTGTGTGTGTGTGTGTGTGTGTGTGTGTGTGTGTATGAAAGAGAGAGAGAGGGAGGGAGAGAGAGAGAGAACTGCACTCCTTGAAGGCAGGAATATTTCTGGCTTCCTGTCTCTGTGGACCTGGTAGATAGAGCTATCACAGAGTAAAGAGATAATGAACACTTCTTTTGCCGAGTGTGGTGTGGGCAGATGATAGACTGCATACAGGAACAACCAGTTCACATCAGATGAGAGTGTGTAAGGATGGTGCTGCATTGCTAGACACTGGAGGCTCATCAAATCCTAACATGGAGGAAATTGTCTTGCTCCTCCAAGTTCAAGGAAACCTCACTATTTATTCTGTGTGTGGCTTTAATAGAATTAATAAAACAGGAGAAATACTGGTCCCTCAAACCGTTTTAGGAGTCTAAATCTGTTTAGCAGCTCAGAGAGCTTGCCTTGGACTTATCTGAATGCTGGGCAGACAGCCCACAGTCACTTTCCTTATTGCTATGGGGACAATGACTGCAGACGCAGGCAGAGGGGCTGGCATCTGGGGAGCTGCCAGGAAATTTTATTCAGTATGAAACAACCAAATAAGGGATGCACAAATGCTGAACAAATAATTATGTAAATTAAATAAGCCAGAAAAGTGAAATCTTAAAATTCAGAGGCCTCTTGGGTCACTGGGATTTTTAACCTACTGCGGGGAGGGCAGTTGCTGTGATTAACACTGGGTTTGGAAGCTGGCAAGTGACACCAGGGAGAACCGGAGCCATCAAACCCAAGCACAAGCTGCTATTTCCACATTAGGCATGGGACAGAGTCCCGGGGGGAGTTGCAGTTCATTTTAGCAGAGTGAGGAAAAACTTGCTGTCCTGCGGGTGAGACAGTCTGCCACCATCTGCAAGTCCAGTGCTCAGCGCTGTTTACCACGCACTTGCCTGCAAACTAGAGGCCTCTGGCTACTTCCCAAGCCAGGAAAAAAAAAGCTACTACCAAATGGCTCAGGTTGAGAAAAAAAATGAACGGTTAAACTGTAGTTTTCTTCTCCTCTGCCCTACCTCAGCTAGCTCTATGGCAAGAGGTTCTTTGGAGTGTAAAGCTAAGTGACAGTCCTCGAGCCCACAGACTGCCCATCATTTATGCTTTGGGGGGACAAAATATCCTCCCCCACAGAAATCTAAGAGAATTCCAAGAAAAACAGTGGTGTGTGGAACTGAATCCAGACACACCTCATCTTATCTTACCTCAGTTCGTGGCACTTGGCAGAAACTGTGTTTAACAAATGGAAGACTTGACAGCCCTGTGACAAGCAAGTCTCTTGGCACCGCTTCTCCAACGGCATGTGCTCACTTTGTATCTGTATGTCACACTTTTTTTGGCAATAGGTATTTTTAAACTAAAGTACTTCCATCTTTTTGTAGACATAGGCTGTGGCACGTTGAACAAACCACAGTACAGTATAAGTGCAACACTTATGTGTACCCAGATGTTGTGATCTATAGTCAAACCAGCTGTTTCCACGAACATCTGTAGGAAGTTCTGAATCAGAGTCAAATAGGCTATTATCTAATGTCAGCTCTTCCCTTTTCTCCTGAGACCTTTGAGCCTCTTCCTCCAGGCTCTGAGCTTAGGGATGCAGATGAAAAACAATCTATACCACTTACTCTGGGTCAATAGATTCATTCACTTTCAGTGCTTTGCTGTGTATGCTCAATATCAATATTGGGCTTAAGGACTCTTAATGACCACACCTAATTACTAACCTTAAAGAGACAAGTTGGAGTAGTCCCTACCACACTCAAGAACCGTCGCACAGTTAGAATACCCTGCCATTGGGTGGTTTAACTTTGATCTGATCCATAGCCATTCAACATGGTTGCCTAAGCAGATATTAATTTGGGTTCTATTTAGTTAGACCCCTGCTGTCCTGTGCAGGGATCACAAGCCACATATAGTGATAGAGCCTCTAAGTGTTGCCCGCTGAGCTGCTGTGTGCTGTAAGTCTAAAGCACATGCCCAATTTTTAAAGGCAATGTGAAATAAAAATATATTATGTCACCATCATCAATATGTTCACCTTCATTGTCCATTGCTGTAATGCAACATCTGAGGCCTAATGATTTTTGAAGGACTCAAGTTTATTTATTTGTTTGTTTGTCTTTATTTGTTTGTTTGTCTTTGCACTGCTGGGCATGGAACCAAGAGTCTGGCTTATGCTATACAAGTGCTCTACAGTTTAGCAACGCCAGAACCTGGAGGTTTTATTTGGCTCATAGCTCTAGAGGCTGAAAACCCAATTCCCATACATCTGTTCAGCATCTGGTCAGAGTCTTCTTGCTGCATCAGGACATGGAAGAGAGCTTCAAATAGGACAATGGAGCAAACTGCTAGCCTAGGTTTCTGCTCCTTTAATTCTAAAACCACTAGTTGTATTATGAAAGCTCCACTTCTTTGACCTCACCTGTAATAGTTAGGATTCTCACTGCTGTGAAGAAACACCATGCAACACTTATAAAGACATTCATTTGTGACAGGCTTATGGATTCAGAAGTTTAGTCCATTATCACCGTAATGGGAAGCATGGCAGCATGCAGGCAGACATGGCGCTGGAGGAGCTGGGAGTTCTACATTTTGATCCAAAGGTGGCTAGAAGACTGGCTCTTCTAAGCAGCTAAGAGGAGGGAGTTAAAGCTCAACCCCACAGTGACACACTTGCTCCAACAAGACCACACCTCCTAATAGTGCCACTATGTGGGCCAATCATGTTTAGAGGATTACATTACTCAGTCCAAATTACCTCCCAAAGACTCCAACATCCAAATGCCATTCACAAACTACTTCAGAAATTTAATTTCCAGCACATAAAACTTGAAGGACACCTTCAAACTATAGCAATGTTGAAATTTATAATCTTTGGGATGTGGTTGGTATGTTAGTCATTATCTATTATTGTATCACAATACCTGAGATAATCAACTTGAAAAGAGTTATTATACTGGGCCGAGCTGCATATTCTTATATCACATACATTATAATATATACCATATAGGATAATTATATGTATTAATATAGTGTAACATTGAACTATAGTGTACATAGAACTTAATATAGTGTACATAGAACCATAATGAAAGCAGCATAATACTATATATAACATGTAAGATGATATATAGTATATTCATAAAATATGTATTTATATTGTATAATGACATTATATATTATATGGTGGATAATATACTATGTATTAACTAGTATAACATTTATATTATATTTATTGCATTATCTCCTCTTTAAATGTTGAGGATCCCACCACTGGTCTATACCCTAGACCAATTAAATAAAAATTCCTGGAAGTCAGAAGCAAGCTAGGTTAGTCTAGTCCCCATTATAGCTGAAGAGCGCTCTATTCATTTCCGGAGCATTATCTTTGCACTTGACTGCTCTAGGAGCCTGTACCAGGATGTCATGCATATTAACCAAAGCTTCTGTGGACCTTATGAAGTGTAGAAGCTTTGTTATTAGCTTCTGCGGTGCTGTGGATTGTAATAAATGGTCTCTGTCTTTGGTTCCCAGCAGCTTCTAAAACACTTTGTAACTTCCTGAGCCTCAGAGGGACTGGGAAGATCTTTTGTTCTCATGTTAGCCACTGATAGAGCTACCAAGTCCCTAGAACTTTCTTGAAAGATGAGTATCTTTGTTCTACTGATGGCAGTCTTGATTGGCTCTTTAGCTGGTCATCAGAAATGCAAAGTCAAATTACAACCTGGAAATCATCCATCCCACCATGCACTTCTGTCTTCTTTTTATATATATATTTTTTAATTAGGTATTTTCCTCATTTACATTTCCAATGCTATCCCAAAAGTCCCCCATACCCTCCCCCCCCAATCCCCTACCCACCCACCCACTCCCACTTTTTGGCCCTGGCGTTCCCCTGTACTGGGGCATATAAAGTTTGCAAGTCCAATGGGCCTCTCTTTCCAGTGATGGCCGACTAAGCCATCTTTTGATACATATGCAGCTAGAGTCATGAGCTCCGGGGTACTGGTTAGTTCATATTGTTGTTCCACCTATAGGGTTGCAGATCCCTTTAGCTCCTTGGGTACTTTCTCTAGCTCCTCCACTGGGGGCCCTGTGATGGGGAATTTAGTCAATACCAAATCCTGTCCATGCTGGGGCCAGATCCAGAGTGACCCCTAATGTGTGGGTGCAGGTCCCTGCAGGGTAGTGTGTTTAGGATAACCATGGAAGCTCTGCACAGCTTTCCACATAACCTGCCTGTGTGTTCACTTCTATTCTCTGCAAGGAACGAGCTGAGAAATGTCGGCAAGCATTTTCCAGGGTTCTGCAAACTTCTTTAGCAAATTACCGAGCATAAGAACAGGCTAGGGTGAGTCCCTTGTTTGCGGAGAAAGTATGACTATTCTGAGAGCCTACTGGCTTGCGGCTGGTGTCTGAGATAAAGAGGAAAGGCAGTCTTGTGGGATGGAGCCCTTGACCTTTAGGGTCAACACTAACCTGATTACTGTCAGAACTGAAGTGAACTGTTCCATGCTCAGCTAATGCTGAAGGAGTGGATGGAGTGGGAGTAAATCTCACATATTTAGCAGTCAGAAATATAATATTTTAAGAACATAAGAAAATGATTTGGGTTTTTTTTCCTAGCTTTATTCTAACAGATGAGGTAGGGTTCCAGAGCGCCTCAACAAGGTAGCGCCTTAGACATCTGATATAGGAAATGCCCCCAAGTCTGTTTTTTTCTATTTTTAACTCACACCACAGTGTAGACCCAACAGCCTAACTTGAAACAAAGTCATCCCAGTCCCTTTAAGATCTGACTTACCAAGAGTTCAGTGAATGTGTGTGTCAGTGGGCTTAATGTCATTCAAAGAGTTTCCCAGAATATCCCATCTCAGGATGGTGAGAGTTACATAAGTTAAATAGAGCCAAAAATTAATTATGGTACTTACTGACCATGAAACTAAATTAGCAGGAAAGTAGGAAGAGGCCTCCTCCACATCACACTCCACCCAAATAAAAAATTGGGAGAAATTACTCAAAGGAGTTTGGTAACTCATGCACTTTATGTAGAACCATAAAATGGAAATGAACAAAGAAATTTGAATAAAGGCCCAGACTAAGGCCATGGGTTAAACAATGAGTATGAGATTTTTTTTTTCCAGTCCTGATGATAACTTGCATGTTGCTCTCAAACTTGATCCTAGCTAAACATCTGTGAATTCTAGCCAGAGTGGTCAAGATTGGTACTGATCTCACAACACCAAGTGAATAACTGACTTTAGAAATGACTCACTATTTAATGAATTGGTTTGTGGGTATGTGCCCAGCTGTTACAGTTTGCTTTAAAAGTCCCTGACGGACCCCTACTTTAAAGGCTCTGTCCTTGTGATGGTGCTGCTCAGATGTGACTGAACCACTAGTATGCGGGGTCTCATGGGAGGACCTTGGGTCATTGGAAGTGTGGAACCTCAGGTCTCTTTCTCTGGTTTCCTAGTCGTGAGTGAAATGGGTTTGCTCTGAAGATGTTTCTTGGTGTCCTCACTAGCACAAAGTAGTAGAGCCACCTGATCATGGGCAGGAGCATCTCATAACCTGAGCCAATATAAATATTTTCTCTCTCTTAGAGAACTAGACCCAATATCTGTTACAATGAATGAAAAGCTAAAGCACCAACCCACTCAAGCCAACTAAACCAACAATTTTTAAACTGGGGGAGGCAAGTATGAGAGTCATATGCAAAGGACCTGGGTACACCTGTACATGTATAAATGACCCCTCTGAGACATCTCTGACAGGCACAGCACAATACAATAGACACTGAAAGGACTTAATAATGTCACTTTCATGTTAGAATCCTAGAGAGGTACAGGAGACAGTACTCACCCCACAAGAATTGTTGATTCACAGTGCCTCTGTCCCTGGCTGGCCAAGACAGACACTTTTTTTCAAGAATATAGGACTTAAATATATGCAAATTACAAGATATGGGACTAAATGACACTTTTGTGCACCATGTAAGATACAGGACATAATTGAGTTTGGATATTAAACTCATGTTTAAACTCTTTGGATTGAAAGATGTCTCATAGTGACACTTCTTGCAGAGTGAAGAATTCTTGGGCCTTTTGTTGTCTTCTGAGTGTTTAACTGTTATTTATTTATTTATTTATTTATTTATTTATTTATTTTGTATTTGGGGAAGGGTCTTGAGTTTTCCACAATGGTCTCAAACTCACTACATAGCAGCAGATGGCTTTGAACTTCTCATCCCACTGCTTCTAACCCCTGAGTGCTGGGACCACAGGCAGGCTTCACCATGCCCAGTTTGTGCAGTGCTATGGGCCAAACCCAGGGCCTCATGTACGTAGCACAAGGACTCTACCAACAGAGCCACAACCCAAGTCCCCGAATAATTCTTCAGTCTAAAGAAACAATTGCTCTCTGGCTTATCGTCTGCATAAAATCAACTCTGCTATTTTAATTGTTTGCCCAATATGGTAAATACATCATAATTACAAGAACTTTAATATTCACCAGATCCACCGAGAGCTATATATAAGCATGATATTGCCCTTAGGGCAGATATTAGCCCTGACAACAGCTAAGGGCTTGGACTATGGTGTTTACTGATCTTGCATATGCAAATAAGTCAAAAGTATAAGTGCACTCAGTATTCACTTATGACTACTTGTCCTCTGTTCCACCCCATCTTGGCCCATTCCACCCCATCTTGGCGGGTGTTTCCTGCTGTCCTGCTTCTCCCTGAGCATCTGCATCTAGTGATTCTCAGGGCACCATTAACCTCTAAGATACCTCAGCCTTGACGCCTATACAGATCCAAAATCCATCTTAACACTTCTACCTAAATCCTCAGGTCAGAACTCATTTGCTTCTCTAGTGCCTTCATTACTTCTCGTTCCTGGTGCTGCTTTCTGTGATCTATGAAAGAGGGGTGAACAATAAGAATGCATTCCTCTTTGTGGCCTAGATTTAGAAAAATTCCCATTAAGCGCTTTCTGTATAGTGCCTTCTACCTGCACTGCTATCGGAGAAGACAAGGCCAACAACTACCTTCCAGGCAGACCGTTGAAGAGCATTGATCTAGGCTGACAACCTGACAGCTCCATAAAGCATGCTGGAGACACAGCATGTCCACAAGCCTCATTATTCACTTGTTTAACAAATGCAAGCCCGGGGAATTTGGTCACTGATCTCTGCCGTAACAGAAGGAGATTAAGCAGCTCCATTTGAAGCCTCAATTATGAAATATGTCCCCCCCCCTTCCACCTGCCCACTTATCTGACTTCTGGGGCCATTGGAGACCACCTGCTTCTGCAAGCCCTATTGCTGCAGACTTTATGCTCCAATGATCCCCACACTATATTCTCCATCTCTCCTGATCCCAGCTTCTTGTCCTGACCTTCATCAACCCTCTCAATAGCCTAAATGGCAAGATGTCTTCATCCCTCTTCTCGTGGATGAACCTACCTGGAAAATTGGACAATCTCTCCTGCCATCTTCATTCCTACTGTCATTTTGTAACGGCAGGCAGCATGTCACCTAAAGTATCATTCCAGGACAATGCCCTGCTCCCTGCCTCATCACTCTGCCTGGTGACTAGAAGATAGAATAGGACTAAGCTCACCCCAGCAACTCTCACAATGGAACAGGCATCAGCTTTGCTTGGAGACTGTGTTTAGCTGTAGATGGATGGACCATCCTCAAGTTTCAAGCTCATGAAAAGAATTCTGAAAACATACATTGCAGTATTGAGTGGCAATGTTCCTTGAGCGATGGGTGCTCACCTCAGATAGGAAAGACATAACAGACTGTCATAGTTAGGGTTTCATTGCCGTGAAGAGACACAACAACCAAGACAACACTTATAAAGGCAAAATATTTAATTGGGGCTGGCTTCCAGTTTCATAAGTTCAGTCCATTATCTTCATGGCAGGAAGCATGGCAGCCTGCAGGCAGATATGGTGGGAAGCCAAGGGTTCTGCATCTTGATCCAAAGGCAGCAGAAGAAGACTGTCCTCTGCAGGCAGCCAGGAGGATGCTCTCTTCCACTCTAGACAGAACTTGAGTAGTAGGAGTCCTCAAAGCCCACATATACAGTAACCCCACTTCCTCCTTCAAGGCCTCATCTATTCCAACAAGGCCATACCTCCCAATAGTGCCACTTCCCATGGGCCGGGCATATTGAAACCAGCACACAGACCAAAGAGAGGAGGCTCCCAAAATCTAACTTGATGAACTAATAAGTTTTGGGGGCTACTCACAGGTCTGTGGATGGGAGGCTAATCTCAGGAGCACGAATGACTGCAGATCTCACCTGTGCAGATGATGGTGTTCATCTAGGGACCACACCCTGAGAACTACTATCCTGGTGAACAGTCGTGGGTTTGGGAGCGAGACCTACAGACTTAACTGTGTGACCTCGGGCAAGCCATTTACGTTCTGAGCCTCAGTTTCCTCATTTGTACAATAAGGAGAATGGGACTGAACCCATTAGATAATGGAGAAATGTGGACTAATGTGTGAGAAGTCTTGCCTCTACAGTAGGCATTCAAAATATCATCCACAGCAGGTACTTGAAGCAGCTAATGACAGCATCTCAAGCTAGGGCTCAAAGACTCTCAGGACTCATCAGTCTCAGGGTGGAAGTCTGAATCTTAACGAGGCACCTGGAGAGTCACTAGAGGCCTAGGGCTTAGAAGCTGAACCTCTTTTTCCTCACAGGTAGCAAGAAAATAAATGCCTTTGGTCCAAGCCTCCATATTCCCCAGAGGTCAGTGATGTCTCCCTGGCCTTCCTAAACCCTGGGGAGAGCCCCATTTGCATTTCTGTCACTTTGCTTTCAACCTTTTCTCATCTTCATGTTTTATTCCTTGTTTGCAGCCTTTTTTAAGTAGCTCTGGGTTTCCTCAGCAGCCACTGCTGCTGCAAATTCATGGAGAATCAACAAAAGCAATAGGCTCTTTAACGGATGAGTAGAACTGCACTCTTGGACTGCAGGGCACAGACCTAAGAATAATGGCCATCAAAGAGAGGCTATGGGCAATGACCAAGCCAAGGGGGACTCTTCCTTGTTAAAATTAAAGGAGAGACCCTGGTTGTTAAGGAATGGTGCTGTTCTGGTGTTTGTCTCCATCCTCAAGTTCAAGTACCAGTTGCAAATGATCCAGTCTGGGGTTAAAACTGTCTTTTAACATCAGTCAATTTGTTCGGTTTGAGCCCAGTCTCGTAAGGCTAATGACAGCCTAGGACCAGAAGCAACTTTAATTTTCGAAGACAATGCTCAGCTTCTTTCCGAGTCCTTAGCCAGTTATGAACTTCCATAAATCTAACTCAGTGACTCACACACTTCCATGCAATAATCATTTAGGAAGCTAATTTAAAAGGACAACTCTCAGCTCCTCCATTCTACCCCAATCTGACCCTAAGGTTGCTGGTATTTGCATTTTAACTAACTAAACATTTCCTAGGGCTCCACTCTGCAGGGCCACAGAGCTTCCTGGGCCAAGACACATAGACCTCCTAAATGCTTATGTTGAATTCTCAGCCACGACATGCTTGCCAGCCCTGCCCAGGTTTCTGCAGATCAAGCCCCTTTCTTATCTCCCATGTTCTTCTTTCTTTACCCGGAACTCCAACCACTCCACCAACTGATAAGGTGAAATTTGACTGTGGTATTTAGAGTCTACAGAAATCGAAGAATGGGTTTGTAGGAGGAGAGGAAAATAATGACCAAGTTGAATTCTCTTGTCTGTGATTCCCACATAAAGCTGGGAATGTATTTCCTCACATGAAACTTGAGCAGCAAAGGAAAAAAGACATGGCAAGAGGAAGGAAGTTCCAAGTAAGTCTGACTACTTCCTCCCAGGATCCTCTTCCTCTTCCATGATTGACTAGTGCAGGGGCCATCGGCTTCCAGTGTCTGAGGCCCTTGAACCATGACAGGTCCAAAGTGAGAGATGCTGTAAATCTAAATGCCTCATTTCTATATTGATTATATGCTTTAAAAAAGGTAATATTTTAAATTACTGAGTTAAACAACATATTTTGCTAATCTTACTTTTTTCCTTCTCATTTTTTAAATATGGCCACCTGAAAAGCTTAAGTGGCCCATGTGACTCATGTATTTCTGTCAATGTTGACCCAGAATTTCATTGTCCAGCAAAATAATCACAAGACATACATGGTCATTCAAAACTGTTTTTTAAAGTAAATTAAAACCTGCACTGGCCACAGTATAAGCTCTTATGGCCACAGGGGGTTGGTGGCAGTCATATTTGATGGGATCTTTGCAAAATGTCCTACCAGGCAAATCTGACCTACTGCTTCATACTGTTTTGTATTGCTTGTAATTGTCTATCCTGAACTCGTTGGTATAGCTTGCATTAGAAATCTCACTCCCTGGCCCAGTTCAAACCCTAATATTTTCTCTTGGGCTCAAATCCTAGAATATGTTTGTGTCATGGTGCTAAAGTGCCCCTTTGGGGAAGCTACCACTCATGGCCCCATCTCAGGCTGACTACCTGGGTCCTCCTCCCTTTAATCCAAGACCTCTGTAATGTCTTCCTACTGCTGCTGTAACAAGTTGTCGTGGAATGTGCAGTTCATAGCACTGGTTTGTTCTCTTGGAGTCTGAATGCCACGAATCTAAATCCCAAGTATCTGGAGAGCTGTATGCCTTTGGAAGCTTAGGGAAGTCGCTCTCTTACCCAGTTAGTCTCTGGCTGTTGTGTTCCTTGGCTCCTCTCCATGCTCTGCCTCCATCTATACATGACCTCTCCTCTTTCCCCTCAGATCCTTCTTCCCTCTCATTTTCTAGTCCATCTAGGTAACCCAGGGCCACCTCCCCATTCCAAAATCCTAATTAGAGATTACATCTGCAAAGTCCCTTTTGACACGTGAGATGGCATAATATTCACAGGATCTCTGGGGACCAGGATGTAGCCATCTGTGAGTGACCATTGCTGCCTATGCAACTATTACTGAGAAAAGAACAGGTTTTGGGTTTTGTTTTGTTTTGTTTTTCTGATTTCTGCTGGCCATGTCAAGAGTCCAAGTAGCTACATATAATCCAAAGGAGCCTCGAGCTCCTTGTGTTTTTGATTAAAATGACCTTGTGAAAACCAAACCGCCATGAACTCCCTAGACCATACGCTTGCCCACATGCCCAGAGCAAGATATGAGTTTTTCTGTTCGGAGGTCAGATCATTGCTTCATATCAAAGCTTCGTCTCACTGGGACATGACTGTCACTGTTTCTCAACTTTATAACCACCCCTATTTGGCATAGCCTTTACCCAGAAGAGAACCAGTGCGGCCAGAAGTCAACGACTCATGTGTTGAAACCATTCCTACTTCAAAACCGGCTTGCTGTTGAAAATGAAAAGACTGGCAATGACCACATTGCTAAACCACTGGAGAGGCATGAGGGGAAGGCTGTGATTAATCCAACCCAGGAGAAGTCTTATTTGATAATTTTGTAATGATTCGTTGCAATCTCACAGGGGATGGTTCTGAGCTGTCAGTAACATTAGATTTCCCTAGTCAATGAAATCCCACAAGGGGGTCAGAAGTCTGGCTGCATGCGGAGGGGAAGATTTCAAAGTAGAACTCGCTGAGCCAAAATGAAAATAATTCATCTAGAGGAAAAGTAACCACGGTGGCTGGACAGCTATGGACTCTAAAGTAGGGCTGTGGTTTTCACAAAGAAGACCATAAGTATTCCCAGGGCACCTTACCCTACAAACAGCCAGCGGGTATTAGCTGGGGTGTAATTGAGCTGATAGCATGCACATCTAGCATACACAAGGCCCTAGGTTAGATCCTTAGCACAACATAAATCAGGTGTGGTAGCACAGACCTGAAACCCCAGCACATGGGAGGTGGACACAAAAGGATCAGAAGTTCAAAGCCATCCTTAGCCACAAAGTGAGGTCAAGAAAACCTCTCTCAAAAACAATTAAAATTAAAAATAATTCCCCTCTCTCCCTCTCTCTCCCTCCCCCTCTCTCTCTCTCCCTCTCTCCCTCCCTCCCTCTCTCCCTCTCTCTCTGCCACCATCTCCTCCCAAAGTATGAGGCTCTGAGAACTCACAAGCACAATTCAAGGCCTAAAAATTCTTTTTCCTGGTTTTTGCCTTAAAACTCCAGATCATTCCAACATAATCTGTAGACAAGGTATCCTGTCATCAGGAGGAGGTCCAAATTAATCAACAGCTGAGTCTCCTGAACCAGCACCAGCTCACCCGTGGTGTGTGGGCTGGGTAGGCTTTTTATCTACTTTACACAAGTTAGATGAATCTGAGAGAAGGGAACCTCAATTGAGAAAATGCCTCTATAAGATCTGCCTGTAAGCAAGCCTGTGGGGTATTTTCTTGACTAATGATTGATGTGGACAGACCCAGTCTGCTGTGGGCAATGCTACTCATAGGCAGGTGGTCCTGGGTCATATAAGAAAGCAGACTGAGCAAGCTATAGGAAACAATCCAGTAAGCAGCACTATTCTATGGCCTTCCATTAGTTCCTGCTTCTAGGTTCCTGGTCTGCTTGGGTTCTTGTCCTGACTCCCTTAGGATGGATTGTTACCTAGAAGTATAAAATGAAACAAACCCTCTCCTCCCCAAGTTGTTTTGAGTCGTAGTGTTTCATCATAGCAATTGGAACCTAAGACAAGGAATATAGGGCACTGACATGGTAAATTTTCTAGTTCTATAACAGATTCTGGAGCCTGAGTACTTTATAAAAAAAAGATTTTTTTTTTTTGGTCCATAGTTCTGGAGTAGTCTGGGACATCCAAGCAAGGATGTCCACATCTGCTGAGGGCATCATGCCACTTCATAACATGAAGGAGGAGCAAGTGGAGCAGGTGAAGGGTACTGCTCTGCTTTATTTTTTATTTATTTTATTGTATTTTATTCGTTTTTTCGAGACAGGGTTTCTCTGTATAGCCTTGGCTGTCCTGGAACTCACTTTGTAGTCCCAACCTGGCCTCGAACTCAGAAATCCGCCTTCCTCTGCCTCCCAAGAGCTGGGGTTAAAGGCATGCGTCACCACCGTCCGTCCGGCAACCACTCTGCTTTAACTGGAAACCTGCTCTCCTGCTTACCAGTGCAGTGGAGCCAGTGCACCAATCCCTCGATGAGGGTGTGACCCAGATGCATCTTGAAGATCCCACTCCCTCTTGACACCCTGGCATCACACGACTCTGAGTGCAGTCAAATTTTTCAAGCCATAGCAGGCACCATCCACCAGGAAGTATTCTACCTTTGGGATCCTCCCTGAGAAAAACGGGGCTCAGAAGCCTAACACTAAGCTAGAATGGGGCACGGTTGGGAAAGGGACCCAGGGAGGAGGAGAAGCTAGCCATCACTGTATTGTGGATCTGATCACCACTTTGGGGGGCTTAGGGGAACTGAGGTAGGTCTTTCAGAACTGTGCTTCTCAAGGTCAGGAGGATCCTAGGTAAAGAGCATCCTCTGGAGTTGTACACCATTGATTTCCTGGTTTCTCTCCATGTCATCTCTAAAGCAGAGTCCTGTGCCCAGGTGGCAATCCCTTGACCTGCGATGACAGCAGAGCCCTCTGCAGCCTCTGGATTTCTATGTCTCCCATCCCTCACCAAACACTCTCTGCAAGCATGTGGCAGGGCCCTGCAGCCCGTCTGGACTTGCAGCAGATGTGCAGCGGAACTTCCTGGGTTCCCTGGCCTCGAGGCCCGTGTGCTGCACAGACTTGTATGCAGGTGAAATATCCATATAGGCAGAATAAAAAAGGAAAGTTCTCAAAAGCGAAACAAAACAACTCAGGAACTCTAGAAGACAATGGTAAAAATGGCCCAGATACAGGCATGGCCTTGGTCTAATCCCTAGTATGCACACATGTGCAAATGTATACAAGTATACACACACACACACACACACACACACACACACACACACACGCCCAAGGGGGGGGAGGAAGGGAGGGAAGGGGAGGGAAAGTAAAGGGAAGAAAGGAAAACAAGAGAGAGGAAAAAGAGAAAAGGGAGGCAAGGAAGGGGAGAGAGGGAAGGGGGGAGGAGAGGAGAGGAGAAGGGAGGGGAGGGGAGGGGAGGGGAGGAGAGGAGAGGAGAGGAGAGGAGAGGAGAGGAGAGGAGAGGAGAGGAGAGGAGAGGAGAGGAGAGGAGAGGAGAGGAGAGGAGAGGAATGGAGAGGAGAGGAGAGGAGAGGAGAGGAGAGGAGAGGAGAGGAGAGGAGAGGAGAGGAGAGGAGAGGAGAGGAGAGGAGAGGAGAGGAGAGGAGAGGAGAGGAGAGGAGAGGAGAACCTGTCATGCTACATGAAGAGCTGTGCTGGAGAAGCCGTGCTCAGCCTTTGTCTAGATTTGGCTCAGGAAATCCCCAGAGGTAGAGAAAAGAAACTGTCTTTTATTCACAGCTCGCTAGAGTGAAGTAAACCACTCCCTGCCTCTCCCTCCAGAGACAGGCAGTATGCTCCACTAACCTTCGCCTCTCCCTTGATTTCCCTAGCTTCTCACTTGAGGTTTTGTTGGGCTCCATCTCACAGTGCTCTTGCAGAACACAGGCTGTGTCTCCCAGATTCACAGGCCTTCTCTGCATGCAGAGAGTTCTGGGGGATTATGGTTCTGAAGGCATCTCCATTTTATTTTCTCCATAGTTGTACTATGCTCCCACCAAGAGTGTATAAGCATTCTATTTTCTTCAAAAAGAGTAGCCAAGTAGACAAGAAGTAGAAACGGTTCTAAAGGTGAATGAAGCCATTAATGATAGAACTACACAGCAGATTGTATTCTACCTTAAAGAAGGAAAACTCATCATTTTTAACAGCATGGTTAAAACCAGAGGACAGTGTGCTAATCGTAATAAGCCAGAGAGAGGATTGATGCGGACTGGTTTCCTTTACATATGTAAAATAAAAGTAAAAAAAAAAAATTCAAACTCATCAACTCAGAACTCAGAGAGGAGAGATTTGTTACCAGCCAGGACCCAAGAAGTGAAGGATGACCTTGGTCCAAGGATACTATACTAAAGTTAAAGTTAATTTTTCTCACTGCTGTGATCAAAAATCTAACACAAGGAACCTAAAGGAGGAAGGATTTCTTTTGGTTCACTATCCATGAGATACAGCTTATCACAGCATGGAAGGAGGGGTGTGGCCACATTACATCCACAGCCTCAAAGCAGTCCAAGGTGCACGCTGGAGCTCTGCCCTCTTTTCCCTTCATTTTTCAGTCTGAGATTCCAGACCATAGAATAGCTCAGTGGCTACCTCGGTTGGCTCAGTGTAAAAACCTCCTCACAGATGTGCCCGAAGGACACTCCCCTAGTAAGTTCTCCACCCTATCAAGCTGACAGCATTATCCTTCACAGACACAGACTTTCAGCCGTGAGATGGACCAGTTTTTGAGATCTGACACACAGTGTGAAAACTACACCTCACAATCCTATCTTATTCACTGGAAATTTGCTGACAGGATGGACCTTAATTGTTCTTTATTAGGAGAAATAACACTAGGAGTGTGTGGTTATGTCGGGTAGCTTTAAATGCCTTAGACAGACACTTAGTCAATATAGCTTGGGAGAACCATTTTGCCCTACTGGCCCAGCAGGAAGGAAATGACTTCAAAATGTCACCAGTTGTTGGAGGTAACAGACCAGCACTGATACCCACAAGCTGACTCATATGTCACCTACATCCATATTTGCATCTTTAAGAATCTCCACACAGATAAAGCTAGGTCCTTGACTATATCACAGGAAAGAGTCAGAGTAAATGAAAGTGAGTACGTTTATTTTTTTTATTTTTTTTTTATTTTTTAAATATACTTTTTATTAGGTATTTATTTCCTTTACATTTCCAATGCTATCCCAAAAGTCCTCCACACCTTCTCCCAACAACTTCTCCACCCACCCACTCCCACTTCTTCGCCCTGGCATTCCCCTGTACTGAGGCAGATAAAGTTTGCACGACCATCTTTCCACTGATGGCCGACTAGGCTATCTTCTGATACATATACACAAGCTCCGGAGGGTACTGGTTAGTTCATATTGTTATTCCACCTATAGGGTTGCAGATCCCCCCAGCTCCTTGGGTACTTTCTCTAGCTCCTCCATTGGGAGCTCTGGGATCCATCCAATAGCTGACTGTGAGCATCCACTTCTGTGTTTGCTAGGCCCCAGCATAGCCTCACAAGAGACAGCTATATCTGGGTCCTTTCAGCAAAATCTTGCTAGTGTATGCAATGGTGTCAGCGTTTGGAGGCTGATTATGGGGTGGATCTCTGGGTATGGCAGTCTCTAGATGGTCCATCTTTTCGTCTCAGCTCTAAACTTTGTCTCTGTAACTCCTTCCATGGGTGCTTTGTTCCCAATTCTAAGAAGGGGCAAAGTATCCACACTTTGGTCTTCGTTCTTCTTGAGTTTCATGTGTTTTGCAACTTGTATCTTATATCTTGGGTATTCTAAGTTTCTGGGCGGATATCCACTTACTAGTGAGTACATATCATGTGAGTTCTTTTGTGATTGGGTAACCTCACTCAGGATGATGCCCTCCAGGTCCATCCATTTGCCTAGGAATTTTATGAATTCATTCTTTTTAATAGCTGAGCACTACTCCATTGTGTAATACCACATTTTCTGTATCCATTCCTCTGTTGAGGGGCATCTGGGTTCTTTCCAGCTTCTGGCTATTATAAATAAGAATGCTATGAATATAGTGGAGAATGTGTCCTTTTTACCGGTTGGAACATCTTCTGGATATATGCTCAGGAGAAGTATTGCTGGATCCTCTGGTAGTACTACGTTCAATTTTCTGAGGAACCGCCAGACTGATTTCCAGAGTGGTTGTACAAGCTTGCAATCCCATCAACAATGGAGGAGTGTTCCTCTTTCTCCCACATCCTTGCCAGCATCTGCTGTCACCTGAATTTTTTATCTTAGCCATTCTGACTGGTGTGAGGTGGAATCTCAGGGTTGTTTTGATTTGCATTTCCCTGATGATTGAGGATGCTGAACATTTTTTTTCAGGTGCTTCTCAGCCATTTGGTATTCATCAGGTGAGAATTCTTTGTTTAGCTCTGAGCCCCATTTTTTAATGGGGTTATTTGATTTTATGGAGTCCACCTTCTTGAGTTCTTTATATATATTGGATATTAGTCCCCTATCTGATTTAGGATAGGTAAAAATCCTTTCCCAATCTGTTGGTAACCTTTTTGTCTTATTGACGGTGTCTTTTGCCTTACAGAAGCTTTGCAGTTTTATGAGGTCCTATTTGTCGATTCTCAATCTTACAGCACAAGCCATTGCTGTTCTATTCAGGAATTTGTCCCCTGTGCCCATATCTTTGAGGCTTTTCCCCACTTTCTCCTCTATAAGTATCAGTGTCTCTGGTTTTATGTGGAGTTTTTAATCCACTTAGATTTGACCTTAGTACAAGGAGATCGGAATGGATCAATCCGCATTCTTCTACACGATAACAACCAGTTGTGCCAACACCACTTTTTTCCACTGGATGGTTTTAGCTCCCTTGTTAAAGATCAAATGACCATAGGTGTGTGGGTTCATTTCTGGGTCTTCAATTCTATTCCATTGGTCTACTTGTCTGTCGCTATACCAGTACCATGCAGTTTTTATCACAATTGCTCTATAATACAGCTTTAGGTCAGGCATGTTGATTCCACTAGAGGTTCTTTTATCCTTGAGAAGAGTTTTTGCTATCCTAGGATTTTTGTTATTACAGATGAATTTGGGGATTGCCCTTTCTAATTCTTTGAAGAATTGAAATGGAATTTCAATGGGGATTGCATTGAATCTGTAGATTGCTTTTGGCAAGATAGCCATTTTTACTATATTGATCCTGCCAATCCATGAGCATGGGAGATCTTTCCATCTTCTGAGATCTTCTTTAATTTCTTTCTTCAGAGATTTGAAGTTCTTATCATACAGATCTTTTGCTTCCTTAGTTAGAGTCACACCAAGGTATTTTATATTATTTGTGACTATTGAGAAGGGTGTTGTTTCCCTAATTTCTTCCTCAGCCTGTTTATCTTTTGTGTAGAGAAAGGCCATTGACTTGTTTGAGTTAATTTTATATCCAGCTACTTCACTGAAGCCGTTTATCAGGTTTAGGAGTTCTCTGGTGGAATTTTTAGGGTCACTTATATATACTATCATATCATCTGCAAAAAGTGATGTTTTGCCTTCTTCCTTTCCAATTTGTATCCCCTTGATCTCCTTTTGTTGTCGAATTGCTCTGGCTAGGACTTCAAGTACAATGTTGAATAGGTAGGGAGAAAGTGGGCAGCCTTGTCTAGTCCCTGATTTTAGTGGGATTGTTTCCAGCTTCTCACCATTTACTTTGATGTTGGTAACTGGTTTGCTGTAGACTGCTTTTATCATGTTTAGGCATGGGCCTTGAATTCCTGATCTTTCCAAGACTTTTATCATGAATGGGTGTTGGATTTTGTCAAATGCTTTCTCAGCATCTAACGAGACGATCATGTGGTTTTTGTCTTTGAGTTTATTTATATAATGGATTACATTGATGGATTTCCATATATTAAACCATCCCTGCGTCCCTGGAATGATGGATGATTGTTTTGATGGGTTCTTGGATTCAGTTATCAAGAAATTTATTGAGTATTTTTGCATTGATATACATAAGAGAAATTGGTCTGAAGTTCTCTATCTTTGCTGGGTCTTTCTGTGGTTTAGGTATCAGAGTAATTGTGGCTTCATAGAATTAGTTGGGTAGAGTACCTTCTGCTTCTATTTTGTGGAATAGTTTGTGAAGAACTGGAATTAGATCTTCTTTGAAGGTCTGATAGAACTCTGCAGTAAACCCATCTGGTCCTGGGCTTTTTTTGGTTGGGAGACTATTAATGACTGCTTCTATTTCTTTAGGGGATATAGGACTGTTTAGATCATTAACATGATCCTGATTTAACTTTGATGCCTGGTATCTGTCTAGAAATTTGTCCATTTCATCCAGGTTCTCCAGTTTTGTTGAGTATAGCCTTTTGTAGAAAGATCTGATGGTGGTTTGGATTTCTTCAGGATCTGTTGTTATGTCTCCCTTTTCACTTCTAATTTTGTTAATTAGGATGCTGTCACTGTGCCCTTTAGTGAGTCTGGCTAAGGGTTTATCTATCTTGTTGATTTTCTCAAAGAACCAGCTCCTCCTTGGTTGATTCTTTGAATAGTTCTTCTTGTTTCCACTTGGTTGATTTTGCCCCTGTGTTTGATTATTTCCTGCCGTCTACTCCTCTTGGGTGAATTTGCTTCCTTTTGTTCTAGAGCTTTTAGGTGTGTTATCAAGCTGCTAGTGTGTGCTCTCTCTAGCTTCTTTTTGGAGGCACTCAGAGCTATGAGTTTTCCTCTTAGAGATGCTTTCATTGTGTCCCATAAGTTTGGGTATGTTGTGGCTTCATTTTCATTAAACTCTAAAAAATCTTTAATTTCTTTCTTTATTCCTTCCTTGACCAAGGTATCACTGAGAAGAGTGATGTTCAGTTTCCACGTGGATGTTGGCTTTCTATTATTTATGTTGTTATTGAAGATCAGCCTTAGTACATGGTGATCTGATAGGATGCATGGGACAATTTCAATATTTTTGTATCTGTTGAGGCCTGTTTTGTGACCAATTATATGGTCAATTTTGGAGAAGGTACCATGAGGTGGTAAGAAGAAGGTATATCCTTTTGTTTTAGGATAAAATGTTCTCTAGATATCTGTTAAATCCATTTGTTTCATAACTTCTGTTAGTTTCACTGTGTCTCTGTTTAGTTTCTGTTTCCATGATTTGTCCATTGATGAAAGTGGTGTGTTGAAGTCTCCCACTATTATTGTGTGAGGTGCAATGTGTGCTTTGAGCTTTACTAAAGTGTCTTTAATGAATGTGGCTGCCCTTGCATTTGGAGCATAGATATTCAGAATTGAGAGTTCCTTTTGGAAGATTTTACCTTTGATGAGTATGAAGTGCCCCTCCTTGTCTTTTTTTGATAACTTTGGGTTGGAAGTCGATTTTATCCGATATTAGAATGGCTAATCCAGCTTGTTTCTTCATACCATTTGCTTGGAAAATTGTTTTCCAGCCTTTCATTCTGAGGTAGTGTCTGTCTTTTTCCCTGAGATTGGTTCCCTGTAAGCAGCAAAATGTTGGGTCCTGTTTGTGTAGCCAGTCTGTTAGTCTATGTCTTTTTATTGGGGAATTGAGTCCATTGGTATTAAGAGATATTAAGGAAAAGTAATTGTTGCTTCCTATTATTTTTGTTGTTAGAGTTGGCATTCTATTCTTGTGGCTGTCTTCTTTTAGGTTTGTTGAAGGATTACTTTCTTGCTTTTTCTAGGGCGTGGTTTCTGTCCTTGGAATGGGTTTTTTTGTTTGTTTGTTTGTTTTTTCCTGTTAGTATCCTTTGAAGGGCTGGATTTGTGGAAAGATAATGTGTGAATTTGGTTTTGTCATGGAATACTTTGGTTTCTCTATCTATGGTAATTGAAAGTTTGGCTGGGTATAGTAGCCTGGGCTGGCATTTGTGTTCTCTTAGTGTCTGTATAACATCCTTCCAGGATCTTCTGGCTTTCATAGTCTCTGGTGAAAAGTCTGGTGTAATTCTGATAGGCCTGACTTTATATGTTCCTTGACCCTTTTCCCTTACTGCTTTTAATAGTCTATCTTTATTTAGTGCATTTGTTGTTCTGATTATTATGTGTCAGGAGGAATTTCTTTTCTGGTCCAGTCTATTTGGAGTTCTGTAGGCTTCTTGTATGTGCATGGGCATGTCTTTCTTTAGGTTTGGGAAGTTTTCTCCTATAATTTTGTTGAAGATATTTACTGGCCCTTTAAGTTGAAAATATTCATTCTCATCTACTCCTATTATCCGTAGGTTTGGTCTTCTCATTGTGTCCTGGATTTCCTGGATGTTTTGAGTTAGGATCTTTTTGCATTTTCCATTTTCTTTGATTGTTGTGCTGATGTTCTCTATGGAATCTTCTGCACCTGAGATTCTCTCTTCCATCTCTTGTATTCTGTTGCTGATGCTCGCATCTATGGTTCCAGATTTCTTTCCTAGGGTTTCTATCTCCAGTGTTGCCTCATTTTGAGTTTTCTTTTTTGTGTCTACTTCCCTTTTTAGGTCTTGGATGGTTTTATTCAATTCCATCACCTGTTTCGTTGTATTTTCCTGCAATTCTCTGGAGTTACTTGTTATAGTTGTCTCTGGTTAGAGATTATTCCTCTGGTGATTCTGTTAGCCTCTATCAGCAGAACTGGGAGACTAGCTCTCTCCTCTGAGTTTCAGTGTTCAGAGCACTCTCTGCAGGCAAGCTCTCCTCTTACAGGGAAGGTACACAGATATCTGGAGTTCAGAACTCCCTCCTAGCAAAGATGAGGCCCAAAACAGGACCTGTTCCAGAAGCTGTGTTGCTTCGGCCTGTCACAGAAGCTGTTAGCTTCTGTAGTCCACACTCTCACCTGCACAGACTAGTCTCAGAGGGATCCGGGAAACAAGATGTCTCCCCAAGGTGCTCCGGCAAAGCCCTCCTGGGAAGGGCAGACACCTCTCCTCTGGCAGGGAAGGTGCCCAGATGTCTGGAACCCAAAATTGGGTCTGTCTCAGAAGCTGTCCTCTAGGGACCTTGGGGGTGTCTGCCGACTCTGTGCCCAGGTGACCCAGTGCTGGCGCCGACCAGAAGGGACTTGTGACCCTGGTCAGGCCGGGTTTCCTGCTTTCCTAATGCTGTCTCAGGTCCCGCACGATTGGATTGAAACAGAAGTTGTGTTCCACTCACCAGTGGTCTTCAGATTGCGTGGAAAGTCCTCTAGGGAACTTTGGGGGTGTCCGCCAACTCTGCACCCAAGGTGACCCAGTGCTGGCACCGACCTGAAAGTATAACTGGAGAGTCAAAGCAGAGAGGAAGTACGACCAGGATGGGGTGAGATGCCTATCGAAGATTCAGACTTGGAGTCCACACAGCAACAACAGCTACACCCAAGACCGAAGCTGTTGCACATCCAGTTCCCCTTGAGGATGTCAGTGGTCAACCATAAAATAAATGTGCTGGTTTCAAGCCCTGAGAAAAAGTCTGAGTGAACACATAAATAAGGGCTGAGAGTTGTAGCTCAGCGATCAAGCACTTGCTTCACGTGGAAAAGCCCTCTGTTCAATCGCCAGCATAGCACATAAACATAATAGTCGTTTTAAATAAAGCCCTTCTTCTGCATAAACTAATAGGTTTGGCATCATAATTGTTAGCCTACACTAACAGTGTTAAAACACTATAACAATGCTTAAATATTAAGAAAGTGGAATTCTAATGAGGGCCTAGGAAGGCCTGAGGAAGGATACAAAGGCTGTCAATCAAGTTCACCACTCTGGGAGTGAAACTGTCCAGTGGCCATGCAGAACTGGGTCTACCTAAAAGGGGATCTAGAAATATAAAAGGACAGTGTGTGAGAGAAGGATGAAGCCAAGACAAAATTTCTGATCAAGGCTCCAAGTTTAATTATTCAGCAATATGTTTATATAGGGAAAGCCCACGGAAACAAAGCACCATTTGGTTCAGCTGGATTGTGTTGCAAAGCAAGCTCAATGGGCAGTCTACTCTTCAAAGCTCCTGTAGGAAATTACAAATGCAGCAGGTCTTAAAACCACTGTGGGTCTGTTTAGCCTACTCAAGGCTGGGGGAAGGGCACATGGGAGCACCACCATGCTAAGAGCACCGTCATTTCCAAGCACTTTCGCTTGCTCCAGCCTCTGCATTGGTTTCAGAGAACAAAGGGATGGAGCAATTGGCTAAGCTCAGTGGAATCTGCTGTAAACATGGCTCTCCTACCCACCAGCAGTACAGAATAATTAACTGAACCTAGCAAGGACTGGACCGGTGCAGCCAGAACTAAAGACCTTGAAATAGAGCGTTTCAGTGTACTGGTTTCTCACTGAGGTCATGAGAATCACCCAATAAGGGCTTACTCCCACCCATTCTGTCATTACTGAAGAGAACTACAGAAGCAGTCCAGGAACAGATGAGCAGGGATACTATGAGCAGAGAGGCTGGGATCAGTGTGGGCCCTGGAGACCAGGGGTGGTCAAAGGAGGGAACAGAGCACAGACCTTCACCCCAAGGTCAAAGGAGGGAACAGAGCACAAACCTTCACCCCAAGCCCATGTCGTCCAGATCCTATGGGGCCTTTGTGTTCCTACCATAAAAGTCAGTTTCTGGAGTAGGAGTGGAGCTTCGTGGTCCAGCACTTGCATAGTAAACATGATGTCAATCCCTCACCCAACAAAAAGGCAATCAACTTAAGTTCAGTTGAACTAAAGTCAGTTTACTCTCTTTAATAAAGAGAGGGGGAAAGGCCAATTTTTAGAAGTTTTTCAATGAGGGAAAGGAAGAAATAGGTGAGAGTATCCTGGGAATCTTTTTATAGTATAGAGGGTGAGAATGTTAATTAAAGGAATCTCAGAAACGAAGAGGGCCTGAGAAGGGAAGGGAAGAGAGTTTAATTTTAGGTGTTGTTTTGTCGAGCTAACAACAAAAAGTCACTTCCCCAAGTTACTCGCAGCTATTTTCAGGAGCTTCGTGGACCCCAAAAAAGCTCTAGTCGAAAGCGTGAAGCATAGAAAAACCAATTTAATGAAAAGCTCTCCCAAAGAAGGACCTGTTAGGAGTGAAGAAGAGCACAAACTGGCAAAGCCCTGGGGCGTTAAGTGAGCATCAGAGAAGAACAGGCACCATCCAAACAGTGTTCTTCGAACAGCTAGATCCATCCATGTTTGAAACTGAAAATGTGAAAAAGAAAAACAGATGCTGCTGCACAAGACTTTCCA
Organism: Mus musculus; assembly: GCF_000001635.26. Taxonomy (NCBI): domain Eukaryota; kingdom Metazoa; phylum Chordata; class Mammalia; order Rodentia; family Muridae; genus Mus; species Mus musculus. Next base: position 37,412,063 of record NC_000079.6, read on the forward strand.
AAACTGGGTGTCATCGCAGCTGTCAGAATCCAGCAAGTGAGCCTCCTGTGAGCTGGCTAACAATCAACTAGTGACAACTGCCATTATCCCTCCGGAGGACCACACTGCTGGATGAGGCTACAGCCAAGGTCTCTAGTCCTCCTTGAGCCCTGCTGGAAGATTTCTATTTCTATTTTGTGAGTCTAGAATCTGAGTGCCAAGATTGCCCACTGTCACTTTGCTAGTGACAAAGAGATCTGGGCCTGACACCCATCTACCTCTGCATCTTAGTGTTGGGGATTGGTTCCAATGTTTTGAATTCATCCAGCCCCCAAAATCAGGAATTTGTATGTCCAAACACTGAAGGTTCTTGTCCCCAATTGGTTTTTGATCAGTCAATAAAGAGCCAACAGCCAATGGCTGGCCAGGCAGACTGAAGCAGGACCTTTAGATTTGCACAGGCTAGGGACTGGGAAAAGGGAAGAGAGAGGATCGCCATGACTTGGGAGAGAAGGATGGAATGTAAGAGCTGCAGAAGAGAAAGTCAACCAGCCATGTAAGAATTTGGGAAAGTGACCACTGGCCACTTCCCAGATTGGGCCTGGGTTAGCAAGGGAAGCTTTAGAAGTCTCAGGAGCATTGGAGGAGAGCATTTGCTAGCAGGGGAAGGTTTAAGAGTTCCCAACCTTTGAGGTAGTCACAGTATATCAAAAAATTAACTGGTGTGTGTGTGTGTGTGTGTGTGTGTGTGTGTGTGTGTGTGTGTGTGTGTGTGTGAGTGAGTGTGTGTGTGTGTGTCCCCTTCATTTTGAGTATACAAAGAGCTCCTGGATGGGTGTGTGCATGCAACCTGCCAGGAGTCAAACTGGTGTAGCAAGTACCAATACATCTTGGCTCAAGCCATTTGCCCTGGGCCACAAAAGAGCAATAAAATGGATATACAGTATGCATACCCACAGGAACCAAGCACACAGAGAAAACAACATAAAGAGGATAGTTTGGAGGTGGAAGGGGATCATCAAGAGGGCAGCAGAGAAGGGAGGGAGCTAGTGGGTAAATATAAGCAAAGTACCATATGTATGTTGTAGGCATGAATCGGAATGCAGAGGCACCTGCTGATATTTCTAAGTCCAGGGACACTAGATAGTTTTAGCAATGGAAGTAGCTTATCAACAAGAAAGGCAGGGCAGGAAGAAAAGAACGGCTCGGTGGTTAAGAGCATTTCCATCAGAGGAACAGACTTTGGATCCCACACCAAGTAGCTTACAAATGCCTATAGCTTGAGTCCCAAAGATCTAATACCTTTTTCTAGCACCAGTAGTCACCCTGGAAAAGCCACCCAAATGCATACACACACACACACACACTCACATATACATGCATATACAGACAAACACATACATTTTGTCTTAATATGAGAAAGAAGGGAGAGTCAGAGTCAGAGATAGAAACAGAGGGAAACATACTCCTTGAACTGACCCCCAGGCCACTAGATTCTGACTTTTCAGTTGTTCACATAGCATCTACCTTTCGTGGCTTTTGGAAGTATGTTCTCACACATGCTGTCTCTCACATGTATCCCTGGTAAGGAATGGTCTCAAGTCTTTCAACCAGTGGCTTCTTGTTGTTGTTGTTGTTGTTGTTGTTGTTGTTGTTGTTGTTGTTCTTGTTCTTGTTCTTGTTCTTGTTCTTGTTCTTGTTCTTGTTCTTGTTCTTGTTCTTGTTCTTGTTGTCATTGTTTCCCATGTTAATCATGATGCATATAGACCACCCCACCTCCATCCAACTCTCTTACCACAATATACATATGTGAAAATGGGCATATCATCTGGCAATGGTACACCTGCAATCACAGTACTTGGAAGGCTAAGGCAGGAGGATGAGAAATTCAAGATCATCCTCGGCTTCTTAGTAAACCCAAGGCCAGCCTGGATTATGTGAGATGATGTCTCAAACTGACAAACAAAAAGTCATGGTGTAACCCATTATTTTTTATGCTAACTAAAAACAAGCAATTGGTCTGTTTTTTTTAATTGTTTTGTTGTTGTTGTTGTTGTTTTAACTTTTTTTAAATTCTGAATTTTTCTGTATAGCCCTGGCTATCTTAGAACTTGCTCTGTAGAACTTGAACCCAGAGACACACCTGCCTCTGTTTCCCGAGTAATGAGATTAAACATGGGCACCACCACCACCATTTAATGTGGCTTCTAATGTGACTGAGATGGGAGGACTCTGAAATGAGCAGAAGAAAGAATGAAAATACTCTTCTTAATTCAGTGATGGAGCTGGGCAGTGGTGGCACATGCCTTTAATCCCAGCACTTGGGAGGCAGAGACAGGCGGATTTCTGAATTTGAGGCAAGTCTGGTCTACAGAATGAGTTCCAGGACAGCCAGAGCTACACAGAAAAACCCTGTCTCGAAAAAAAAAAAAAAATAGTGATGGAGTATGTCTTAGGTAGGGTTTCCTAAGAAGAAAAGAAGAGACACCATGACCAAGGCAACTCTTATAAAGGACAACATTTGATTGGGGCTGGCTTACAGGTTCAGTGGTTCAGTCTATTATCATCAAGGTGGGAGCATGGCAGCATCCAGGCAAGCATGTTGCAAGCAGAGTTGAGAGTTCTGCATCTTGATCCAAAGGTAGAAAGGAGGAGACTGGCTTCCAGGCAACTAAGATGAGGGTCTTAAAGCCCATGCCCACAGTGACACACTTCCTCCAACAAAGCCGCACCTACTCCAAGGCCACACCTCCATAGTGCCACTCCCTGGGCCAAGCTTATTCAAACCACCACCAAGTATGATGACCAGGAAGACAACCACCATTATGCTAGGAACCTGAATCCTTTGCTTTTCTTTTCTTGAAAAGAGGACAGCTGATAATCCACTGTCTTCGGTGTGTCCGGACATAGTGAAAATGATGCCATGTGGCTCCTTCAGCAATAAGTAGTAACAGACACTGTATTTAGAGAAGAGAACAAAACAAAACCAAAAGTGACTACAACCCAGCCCTTACCTGTATCACAAGTATTGGGTGTTTCTCCTGGAACTATTGCAGTGTCTTTGAGTTTCTGGCCACAGATCTCAAAACATTTCACCCTGTATTTCCAGCACCAGTCTAGACTCTTGACCTCTCAGTCAGCCAGGGTCTTTCCACGACCTGCTTGCTTCCTTCCCACACTTCTCACTATCTGGACAGTGCTCCATCCAGAAGTTTCTGTACCGTCAGCCTCATCACTGGGAAGCAAGAAACATGTACATGGGCAGAGACTATTGTTCATCAACACCTGAGATCCATTTGAAGTCAGGAAATTAAAGCTTTTATATCAATGGCTACTCTTATTTTATTATCCAGACTTGATCTACGTCTCTACGGCCACAGATGATATGATAACCTTATTTGGAGGGTTGTTTTAAATGAATGAATAACATTATCTGTGATCTATATATTTTTCAGAACAGATATACTATGCCGGCCCTGTCAATAACCCTGGACTTGATGTTCCACAGGTAAGGTTTCTTGTTTTGTGTTGTTGTGTATTATTGTGTTGAAGAGTTGATTTTAAACTCTTGGAGGAGAAAAAAAAAGAGAAAGAGGAGAAGGAAAAGGAAAAGGAGAAGGGGGAAGAAGAGGAGGAGGCAAAGAAGAAGAGAACTAGACTTACATAATTGAAAGTGTCGGCACATGCCACAGTTAGGAGGCATGCTAACAAATGCTAACATAGTTAGGAGGCATGCTAACACACTGACTTTGATGCTTCATGATCCTTTCAGTTGAACCAGAACAAAACCTACTGGAGTTGAAATTCTGGCATCTTGTCCACAGGATCAGGGTTGTGTGGGGGAACTCCATATGGCTAGTGTTGTGTGGGGTGTGTAGGAGGCAACTAGCTTCTGGCAATCTAGAGAAAGGAGAGTTTACAAAATCCCAAAGGTTTCAATGTCCCACTGGTTACCATGCCACACTATGACTGCCAAGCTGGGATGTGGGTCTGCTTCTGTTTACTGTACAATGTATAAAGAACAGGGATGGGGAGATAGCTCAGCTGGGAAAGGGCAAACCTAAGGATCTGAGTTTGATCTCCAGAGCCCATGTTAGGAAATCCAGATGAGACAGTATAGGCTTATAATCCAAGTGCTGGAGAAGCAGAAGCAGGCAGGCTCCTGGGACCTGCGGGCCAGCCAGCCTAGGGGGTTTCAGCTCAGTGAGAGATGCTGACTCAGAAAAAAAAAAGGAAAAAGTTAGATGACACACGAGGAGTGACACCCACGATTGTCCTTGGCCTCCACAGGCATGTGCACACACAATTATATGTGTTCCACGTGCACATGCATCTGCACACACAAACATGACCACATGACACATGTGGCCAAAGAATAAAGGCATAAACCCAGCCCATCCCTCCAGAGTCTGGGATATCCAGGGTAAAAAGGGGGCACATCTAGGGTCTCCTTGCTGGTGAGGACTTTGCAACATCCTAAGTCAGCACATTAGGGGACACAAATCAGGACATTCAAGGATAAAGGAGTCAAATTTTTTTATAACGCACCCACTCCCAAGAAAACCCATTACTCCTTAATCTATTAGTCCATAAATGAATGAATCCACTCACAAGGGCAGATCTCTTTTAAAGATCCCACATCTTCTGATCTCACGCTGGGGATTGCGTCAACAGACTTTATAGCAGGGACAGTCAAGCCAAAGCATTGTGGCCCATCCTGAGCATCCACGAGCAAGACTCAAAGCCAAGACGAGGATTTCCTGGAACATCATAAAAATGTCATTGCTCACACATCCTGCTTTCAGCTTCATCTTTTCAGGCCTCTGAAACATGAAGGAAAGACACTGTCTCCTGCATAAGGTGTCTCCTCTGCTCAGTTTCAGTTCTAAGTTTCTTTCCCTCCTGTCCCACCCTGTGAGCTCCGAAATCACAGAGTCCTGAACAGACCCAGTTTGGTTTCCACAGGAATCCTTCTCACACCTGGAATCTCTCTCCCTCCCTCTCCAGAAGTCTCCAATGATCTTCTCCTGCCTTTCTGTGAAAGGCACAACTTCTTCCAGGAAGGGAAACTCAATCTCTCCCTGGAGGAACTCTCCCAGGGAGCTTTTTCTTCACATCGTTGCTACTTGAATGTTTTTCCCCTCCTCGTTTTTCTCCTGATACCCCACTAGAGACTGATGTAATAATTGCTATCAATTGGATTTCATTTTGCCTTGCTGGCTTTTTACAATCAGCTACCCTTCCCAATCCCTATACAATGAAGGCACAGTCAGGGGAGGGAGGGCTCTTAAAGTCATAGAAGCTCTTTGAAAGGAGATTTGCCCTCAGAAATAGATATAAAGGGCATTATAGATGTTACTCATCTTAATACAGGATTACATCCGCTAAACTCTGCCTCAGTTGAAAACAGCTTAAGTGGAAAATGCATTGACTCCATCCAGCCTGCAGAACCTCATAGCTTAGTGGCAAGATACCCAGGAGAGTGCCAGCCGTTTGATCATGTCTTCTCATGACTGGGCACTGTGACTCACTGTCACTGCTCGGTGAGGAAGGAGGTTTGAACTGCGTGCCACAGGCCTGGAAAAATGAAGGTTGAAAATGCCAAGTACAGATGCTACCGAGCCTCTTTTCGTCTGTTGCCACTGTAAATAGAGCCATCGTAATCGGGCACCATACTGTAGTCAACAATATATAGTCAACAAGCCTGCAGTGCTTGCAGGATACTCCTTGCCTGCCTTCTTCAACCAGTAATAGTGCTCCTAGAGATGTAGGCCAGAGGAAGCCAGGTGTCCTGACCCTGGTTACCTCCTCTTCTGCAGCCTGGTCCTGGGAAGTAGACACCAGAGAAGCTTCTAACCCACACCCACAACCAACAGAAGACGTACGCCTTCCCCACAGGCCTATGCAGCAGAACAACTGGGGGCCTTGATCCCAAGAGGGGCTGTCCACATTGGCCACAAACAGCCACAGTGTGCCCAGAGCCATCAGCTCACAGCTGGCTGCCTCACAGCTTTGGAAAGAACTTCTGCACAGCTTTTAAGGAAAGGTTCTGGTTTCCTAAGAACTGTTAGTTGAAGGCATTTTAACTGAAGGCCTACTCACACCCTGTGAGTAGACCCCCAGAGATGGGCTCTGAACTGATGGAGGTTTCTCTTTAGCCAAATTCTTCCCACTTGGCATGTACAACCAATACCTTGGTTATTTTTCCTCGTTTTTGAAATATATTTATTTATTTACTTATAAAAGTATGTGGTATATACTGACTAGTGTGGTTGTGTATCATGTTGAGTGTCACACTAGATTGTCGGGAGATCTTCACAAAGACAAAGAAGTCTACACAGGTTCAGTACAGAAACTTCTTGCAAATATTTTCATACTATAGTTAGTGGGGTGGGCAGATACACAATCCTTGAGGAGAGAGGGACATGTTGTATTTATTAAGTAGTTGGTGGTATTGTGGGTCGCATGTCCTAATGCGTTGCTTGTGTCCCTTGCAGGGAGAATATCAGCTCTTGCTGGAACTGTACAATGAAAACCGTGCTACTGTGGCTTGTGCCAATGCCACTGTCACCTCCTCCTGAGCATGGTCTGCAAGGAAATGCACAGTAAACTCAATCTCAGGGGACCCCAAGGTCCCTGGACTCACCTAGCTGCAAGAACCACTGATAACCAAGAGAGGCTTTACAAAGAAATTTCTTGTGGGTCACTCTTCCGATCTTAGCTCCAGGGACAGATGTTCCCAGACCCAACAGATGTAATAAACCCTCAAAAACTATCTATTTCTGAGGACCCTGAGTAGTCTTGAAGCCCTATTGTAGTACCTCTCCTTATGTAATTACGTTTCATCAAAGCTACTTCCTTGCCTGCTCCTTAGCAACACTTCCTTGAAGTTGCCTGGGATGTAAAAAATAAAATAAAATAAAATAAAATAAAATAAAATAAAATAAAATGAAATGAAAAATAAATAAAATAAAACAAAATCTGCCCTGCACCTATTCACTGTGGCTTGCTCAATGACTGTAAGTACTGCCTGCAGTTAAAGAGATGTTTTCTTCAGATACAAGTGTTGGCCACCAGTGCTGCACAGGTAACTCTCAGAAAGCCAGGATGGTGGCCTCCATAAAATCAGAGCTCTAAGTATCATAGCTGCTCCTGGACCCTAAGACTGTGACCAGAAGAAGCTGATGAAACCCCAGCAAGCGTGACATCGCTGTCCCACTTGTTGACCTATTCCTTTGTCTTCACCCTCGATGTCTGTCACCCTCCATCTCTGTAACAAATCCCTAGGATAACTAACTTACAAAAGGGAACTGGGTGCTTGGCTCACAGCTTGGCATGTTTCCGAGGGTGACCGTGGCCCTTCTGCTTTGACCTGTGGTGGAATGTTGCTTTACACCAGGAGCGTGTGGCAGAGTAAGTCAGAGCTTTAGAAGCAGTGTTGAAGGTTCCTGAGTTGAGGGCAGACAGGAACGATAGCAGTGGATCCATGCTGCTCACAAGAAAAGATAAAGACAGCCATGCCAGGCCTCGGAGTGAGCCTCTAACTACAGAACCATATCTGCCCTTCCACCACCTCTCTCTCCAGGCATCTGCCCCATTCCTTTCTCAGTGCATTCCTGAGACTGAGAAAAGCCCTCAAGAGACTTGTGCACACTCACACTCCTAACAACTCAAAACAACTGTCACAGGCGCCCAGAGGCAGGAGAGGGTCCCAGCCATCTTTCTCCCATTGCTTTCCTTAAAGCTGACACCTCTGTGAGTTGTGTGGTGTGTGTGTGTGTGTGTGTGTGTGTGTGTGTGTGTGTGTGTGTGTGAGTGTATGTGTATGTATATGTGTGTATGTGTGTGTGGTGTGTGTGTGTGAGTGTATGTATATGTGTGTATGTGTGTGAGTGTGTGCGTGGTATGTGTGAGTGTGTGTATGTGTGTATATATGTGTGTATATGTGGGGGGTAGATGGGTGGGTATGGGTGTGTGTATGTGTGTGTATGTATATGTGTGTGCATGTGTGAGTGTGTGTATGTATATGTGTGTATGTGTGAGTGTATGTGGGTGTGGCTGTGTGCATGTGTGAGTGTGTGTGTGTATTTGTGTATTATGTGTGTGTGGGTTTGAGTGTGTATGTGGGGGGTGTATGCATGTGTATGTATGTGTGTGGGGGGGTATGTGTATGTATGTGTGTGAGTGTGTGTTTGTATGTATGTGGGTGTGTATGTATATGTGTGAGTATGTATATGTGTGTGTGGGTGTATGTATGTGTGAGTGTGTATGTTTGAACATATGTGGGGGGTGTATGTGTAAGTGTGTTTAGGTATGTGTTTGTATATGTGTGTAGGTATAAATGTGTGTATGTAGGGGATGTGTATGTATGACTGTGTGTATGTATATGTGGGGGGTGTGAGTGTGTGTGTGTGTGTGTGTGTGTGTGTGTGACATGCACACCTCATGTCAGAGACATAGACATTTATTCAGATTCTCTAAGTTTGGGTTAAATGGGGACTTTCATTTGCAGAGCTGACCCTGATCAGGGCTGCACGAATACACTCACAGTTTCACTAAGGATATGATTTGTGAGAAAAAGAAAATATTCCTCTGCCCCTACATATTGACTTTCCTAATGTCATACCTAAGCCTTGCCTTTCGCCATGAGTTTCATTTTTGCAAGGTGAGTCAAAATGCCAGTAAGAGTCTCTTACAAAACACAACTAGACCCGGTGGGAGGAATGGCCAGGCTCACTCTGACGGAAAGCAGTACCAAAGTCCGGGTGTGGTGGGCAGAAAACTGGGGGTTTTAAGAAGGGGTTCCCAGGAGAGTGGACCTCCCACTTCTCATGAAAAAACAAACAAAAAAAATTAAAGCTTCCTTCTGCAGCACACAGTGACTGCTACAGGGAGCCACAGCTGCTTGAAACACAGAGGACTGACTGGGTGCCTGTCCCCAACTGAGGTGTTAGGTCTCAAACCCCAGAGAAACATACATATCAGAGTGGACCTGGCCTCTAGGTTCTCCCAGCATCCCTCAGTCTCTACCTGTTACAGGGCATGGCTGGCATACCCCATCCCCACCCTAAACGTCCCCATCCCCACCCTAAACGTCCCCAGCCCAGGGGATGGGCTGCCCTTCCCCCAGCTGTCCTTCTCTACATATGCCCTGCTTTTTTGTTTTTATTTCTATTTTATTTTTGTTTTTGTTTTTGTCTACCCTTTTCCTTCCTAGCCTCTTGGTCTAGCTCCCTCCTCTCCATTCTCTCCTCTCCCTTTCTCCCTCCCCCTCTCCTCACATGGCCACACTCAGTTTGGTCAGGTTAACTCTGGACTGTCTCTGCCTCTGGCTGTGCTTTCCCTTCTATCTACGGTAAATCTCTCTCCTCCACCATACCTAGGAGCAGGCATGTCCTTTCCTTATTTCTTTTTTCATTCAGTGCATTTACAATACAATCCCTGTGTGTAAGGCACGGGGGACATTGTAGAACACAGGGCAAAAAGCTTGTAAGAGTCAGAGGACCAGGAAGACATCTATTGCAAGATTGTCTTCTAAATATGACAGGAAAGGGACACCCGTGGAGTCTCGAGACCATGGCTGCTTAAGGAAGACCAAAATAATGATAACACCAGTTGACATGACAGCATTGATGGGGGATTCTCATGGGACACTAGATAAGGAACTAAAGCAATTAAAGACTGCTGGGAGAAAGAGAATGAATGCTCCCCAGGGACACTCTTCTACATGATTATCCAATCCCAGTCAGTCAATCCTAAAAATACAAACAGCAGTAAACAGACTCAGCCGGTGGCATTTACGTATTCATTTGCATATGCATGAAACAGTAGTAATTAACGAGTAATTAAAGGCCTTGAATTTGAGGAGGAGATGATGTGGGAAAAGTTGGAGTTGGTGGGGTGCAGAATACAAATATATTTTAATTCAATAATGAAGTTTCTTTTTACATGGGTACCAAAAGCCAGACATCTAGATGACGTGGTCCGGCTGCCGGAGAGCTCTGAAGGAACCCAGATTGACTATCGAATAATTTATGTCCACTTTTCTTCTCCTAAAGAGACTTTGCTGCTGTCTCAAAATCACCATGGAAAACTCCAAGAACTTGCCCAGCCTCTGAAGAGAAAAAGAAAACCAGTTTAGTGAGGTTACACTGTGCCAGAATCAAAGGACCTCTTTGGGAATCTCCACCTGTGGTGGTCACAGTCCTCAGCAGCCCTACTTTAGTTTCTGAGGGAAATGTCAACCTCTCTGCATACAACATTATTGAAGCACCCTGTTTTTCTTTTTTTAAGATTTACTTATTTATTTTATGAATGTGAGTACACTTGTCGCTCTCTTCAGACACACCAGAAGAGGGCATCAGATCCTGTTACAGATGGTTGTGAGCCACCATGTAGTTGCTAAGAATTGAACTCAGGGCCTCTGGAAGAGCAGTCTGTGCTCTTAACCACTGAGCCATCTTTCCGGCCCCTATTGAAGCATCTTTTAAGGGAGTTCTTGTGTCCTGGGGAAGCTGTGACGTACAGGTCTGGGATGTCACCAGAACCTCAGTGGCCTGACTTCCCCCTGCTAGGGGCCACTTGTTGAAGTGATATTGCCTCTCAACAGCAGTGTTCTTCAGTCCAAGATGGTAACTCATGGGTGTTTGAGGGATTCCAACGATTCAGATGATGTCCAGCTCAGAACACTGCTTGGGACGCCACAACACCATCATGTGTCAGGATGGCCACTCAACGGTGGAGGCAAAGCCTCATGCCCTACCCTACATCTCCTATCACCTTCCTCCTATCACCTTCCATGATGACACCAAACAATGGAAGGCCATCCCTCTTCTGTTGAATTAGCCATACTTCAGGAACAGTGCCTAGCCTAGCTGCTTTCTGTTGCTATAGCAACATCCTCTGACCAGAAGAAACTTGGGAAGGAAACTGTTGATTGGTTTACACTTCTGGATCACAGCCCATCATTGAGGAAGTCATCAGAGACCACCGAGGAGCACTGCTACTCAACTGCTTGTTCATACAACCCAGGCCCACCTGCCCAGGGGTAGGAATGCCCACAGTGTCAGTAATTAAGAAAATGTCCCCACAGACTTGTTTACAGGCCAATCCTCTACGGTAGAAACATTTTCTTAATTGAGGCTCCCCCTTCCCAGATGACTCTAGCTTATGTCAAGCCAGCAAAGAAATCGACCAACACAACTGAGCCCTTGTCAGCTTGACACGCACATATATCACTGTTTTATCGAAGCGTGCTATGGCTAGCTTTGTTAAACCAAGGGTGGTAGCATGTTTCATAGTTACAGGCTGGAGCCCAGGAGCTCTCCAAAAAATATATATGAAAAATACATTTTCCCAAAAGATAAATTGAAGTTTTCCCCCAAAATGGAAATACCTAACGAGGCCAAAAGGATCTTGCGGATATTTTAATTCACCTTACTCCCTACAAATAAAGACACACCTTGAAGACGCGAAGAACCAAATGTAGCAACTGACAGTTTAACAATTACTTAACAGCCAGAAATAGCTGCTGAGAAGTGGCCAAGGTTCTTAGCCTCATTATATCATGGATGGCCTGTCGGCCTGTCAGCTGGGGCACTATGGCTCAGATGCAAACCAACTGGCTTTCCCAGTCAGCAAGGCCAGTGCCTCTGTCTACACTCCCCATCACTAGATCACGCAGGCAGAGCATTATGGGAGTTTAAAAAATAGAGTTATTTTCCCTCTACTCTACATGTATTTGTAGTTGTTAAGTTTGGAACTGAAAGGAACTTTCTACTGCTTTCAAATGTTATCTATGTAACTATTTTTCCTCACTAAAATAACTTTCCCTTAATATGTGCTACAGTTTGGTACATGTGTGTCCCTCAAGGACCAATGTGTTTTTATACAGTTCTTTTGTGTTCTTAATGCTATTGAGAGGTATGGTAGAGATTTTAAGAGGCAGAACCTAGCAGTGGGGGTCTTTAGGTCATTGGGGGAAGGGCTTGGGGGATCGTGAGCTCTAAGCTGCTGTCTCCCTTTTGCCTTTACAGCTGATGAATTTCAGTGGATTTACACTAGCATTTACTCCCACCACCATGCGCTCCTCGCCAAAGGCCCAAAGCAACTCAAACCATTCATCATGAACTAAAATGCCCAAATTGAGTCAAAAATAATCACCTTTTCCCCTTTATGATCTGGTTGTCTCTGGATGACAAGGAAGTGAGTTCTTTACTTCAGTATCTTGGTCTCTCTGATCTTCAGAAAAAAGAGTTATGTATCAATCCAGCCTCGCGGGCTTGAACACATGGTCTCCAGCCCGTAAAGGTTAAGGCGTGGGGCAGTCCTTGGAGGGAGGAGCTAGGTCACTGGTGGGTATGCCTTGAGCATTTGCTGCCCCTACTTTTTACCCTAGTTTTGCTTCCTGATCAACCATGATATGAACAAGCAGCCTCACGCGTCTGCAGCCGTCAGAGCCGTTCCAACCACTATATCTTCCCTGTACCAGGCTGAAGAACAAAACCTGGGCTTTCCCAGTTGTCATGGCGAGATGCTAAGGCCCCTGCAGCATTCTATGGGGGACCCGTTGATAGGAGAGCAAGGCTTGTTCCATGAACCTGAGCGTGAAGGTCACACAAAAAAGAGAGGGGATAAGCCAAACGTGAGCATGGGCGTCTTGTTGCTCCCAAGACACGGGTGATGAACCTTGGCCTTCAAGGAGATTCAAGACCTTAAACGGCAGCCTGGGGAAGAGGTTGCGAAAGGGCAGACTAGGAAAGAATCACTGTCACAATGGCAATAGGGTCCTAGCGATAGCAAAGGTAGAAATTGGAAAGAGTGCCTGAAGACATTCCATGACACACACAGGCCTGGGACTCTTAAAAGGTCACTTGTTCAAGCATCTTCTTAGCAACCACAGACCACAAGCACATCAGATCTCACCATACCTGGTGAACAGGATCCCCAGCAGAATGGGGACCCCACTTTCCCCCATCCGCTCCCCCAGCTCCTCTTTCTCTCCCCTACTGCCATCTGGAAGTCCACTTGAAACACCCACACTGTCCCCATGGCGCTGCGCTTCCCTCCGCTCAAAGACAGACGGACTCCTGTTACAGAGTCCCTCCTCCCCCTCCTGACATTAAGCCTCCTATCCTAGGATTTGTGCCACTCTGAGCCAAAGCACACCCCCAGGTCCTATGGCCTATCCAGGTATCGTGCTCCAAATCTAATCCATGGGGTGGAAAAGGAAACCACAAATTTGGAATAATGTACCAAGTATTTGATTTTAAGGATATGACAAGAATGGAAAATTTTGGAGAGCATTGTAGATACTATTTATAACGAGCATTTGTTAGCAACAAAGTATCATCGTTCCCTAGACTTTCTGTGCTAAGGAAACAAGGAAGGAAGGAAAAAGAAAAGAAAGGAGATAGGTAGCCTTGACTTTGTATGCCTTAGTCAATCTATGCGAAAGCTCAGACCAGAGATACCCAGTGGCAAGCCTTAGGGTGGAAGAGCATGAGAAGCAATAGAGCACCACGCCCAGGACAGAACAATGGGGTCCTGAAGGGACAAAGGAAGAGTTCTGGTTCTCATAGGCTTTCAGGGACGTGGAGGGGCAGAGCTCCATACTGTGTGACCTCTATGCTCAGTGGCACAGGTCACAAGGGACTGCCATAAACAAAGGCCTAATTTGAGGCTGCCTTGTGCTTGCCCAAGGTGATTTGGCTTAGCAAAAGCATGCTTGTGTGTCACACACAGTAGATCAACCCTAAAAGCCTTGAAAGACAAATGTGCAGAGATGAAAGAGTTCTGGGGATGCCCAGCAGTGACAGTCACACAACGCTGTGATTGTGTTAATACCAGAGAACACTGAAAAAGTTACAACGAAACATTTTTTGTCCTACATATTATATCTTTTTATTGATTATTTTATTTATTTACATTTCAAATGTTATCCCCACCTCTTCCTGGTTTCCTCTCCAAAAAAAACTCTTATCCCATCCTCCCCTTGCCCTCCTTGTTTATATGAGGATGCTCCCCCACCCATCCACCCACCCACTCCTGCCTCACTGCCCTAGAGCATTCCTCTATGCTGAGGCAGCAAGCCTCCACAGGACCAAGAGCCTCCCCTCCCATTGATGTCTGACAAGGCCACCCTCTGTTACCTATGCGGCTGGAGGCATGGGTCCCTCCATGTGTACTCTTTGGTTGGAGGTTTAGTCCCTGGGAGCTCTGGAGGTCTGGTTGGTTGATAGTGTGGTTCTTCCTATGTGGTTGCAAACCCGTTCAGCTCCTTCAGTCCTCCCCCTAACTCCTCCATTGAGGTCCTGGTGCTCAGTCTGATCTTAATGTAAAATATTATAGCTAAAATGTTTGCATTAATTTTCTTAAGTAAAATCAAGTTTGATCTGCATTTATTTTCCTTGGAGGCCAAGAAATGGAAATGGGCCCCTTTCACTTGGCATGACTTTCCCGATTCTCATCCATTTCTTTTTTAACAAAGTGTCTGCTATTGTATCAGTCTCCAATGTTTTTGATCCTGAAATGTTGACAGACATTGACGCTATAATAATAAAAGTAATTGTGCAAACAGGTTCTCTAAATTTTTCTCAGAACGATTTATTCTTTACAAGAGTAACGGTCCCTTTAACTGAGGCTGGGCACAGACATAAGGCTCTCGATGGAACAGGCAGGTGGGTAGGTATCCTTTACTGGAGAAGTTGAGCTTTGGAATAGTGAGAAAGCCCCACCCCTTCTCTAGGTCTCCGACACAATGTAAACAAATGAATTGGTTCAAATGAAATACTCCAGGACCCGCGAACACTGGATGTGATAACACTGTAAAATACTTCCTACGTTGAGAGCGTCTGCCCTGAGTTCACCCCAGCTCTTAATTTCTTTTATTCCATCCTAAAATACTTGTCCCCAGTTTGCTTTTAAGGGCACTAGGCTAGGTGCTTTCTCTTAAGTTATAATGTAGAAGCCACCATTGCCCTGTGAAAAGAAAAACATCTCCACTTAAAAGCCTGTTCTAAAGGTAAGGTTGGAAGAGGTTAAATAAATTACCCATTAACTAAGACGGAAGCTAGAATCTGGTGGCTGCAGAAGGTATACTCCTAACAGAGTCATGGTTTTGAGAAAGCATGGAGACTAGGTAAGCCTGTGTTGAAGGAGGTGTCTCCACTCTGGCGCTCTTGGTATAGCCCTGAAAGTAGCAGCTAACTCACTTCTTGTGTGTTTGTTTGGGAGGCAGTGTGTCCCGGATGGCTAGGCTGGCTTACCTGTCAGTCCTCTGCTGACTTACAGTATAACTGTACTGACTGATTTTGTGTCAACTTGACCCAAGCTGGAGTTATCACAGAGAAAGGAGCCTTCCTTGAGGAAATGCCTCCATGAGATCCACCTGTAAGGCATTTTCTCAATTAGTGATCAAAGAGGGAGGGCCCCTTGTGGGTGGTGCCATCCCTGGGCTGGTACTCTTGGGTTCTATAAGAGAGCAGGCTGAGCAAGCCAGGGGAAGCAAGCCAATAAGAAACATCCCTCCATAGCCTCTGCATCAGCTCCTGCTTCCTGACCTGCTTGAGTTCCAGTCCTGACTTCCTTTGGTGATAAACAGCAGCATGGAAGTGTAAGCTGAATAAACCCTTTCCTCCCCAACTTGCTTCTTGGTCATGATGTGTGTGCAGGAATAGAAACCCTGACTAAGACAATAACTAAGCACTCAGATCCTCAGAGCTACTTCATTAAGCTTCTTTCATGATCTGTTCATTATGAGCCAGGTATACAATGAGAAGAGGCCAGGGACACGCCCTGCTGGATGTGTCACTTGAAGGATGACACCTGAGGGTCGAAAGCCTGCAACCATTTTTTCACAATGTGCTGTCCTACCTACTGGGTGTAGGGATGGGAGGTCAGGAGTTATATTTACATAGCCTCTCTCAGTCCTTGCCGGTCTGTACGGCTCTGGGTGCTTGTTCTTTGGCCCAAGCTTTGGAGCAGGACCCTTCATCTTACCACAGATTTGGCTCCATGACAGATTCTCTGTTTTTCCATGTGAGCATTTATGCCATGGGAAAAACAAGAGCAACTTGAAAGTGTCAAGAAGATTCTCACGGGGTCTGGAGCAATGGCTCAGTGGTTAAGAGCACTGGCTGCTCTTTTGAAGGTCCTGAGTTCAAATCCCAGCATCCACATGGTGGCTCACAACCATCTGTAATGAGATCTGATGCCCTCTTCTGCTGTGTCTGAAGACAGTATCTAAGTATTATGTGTACTTACATATAATAATAAATAAGTCTTAAAAAAAAAAAAAGGACTGGCTACTCTTCCAGAGGTCCTGAGTTCAATTTCCAACAACCACATGGAGGTATACATGTAGATAAAGCACACATATACATTAAATGAATGAATAAATAAATAAGACTTCTACATACTAATAATAAGTAAGATTTTTTAAAAAGACTCAGTCTCATGGCTGGCAAGATGGCTCATGGGGTTAAGGAACTTGTTGCCAAGCCTGACATATAATCACTGTCACGCATGCACACACACATACACACATACACACACACACACACACACACACACACAAGTAAACAATGCACTTTATTAAAATGCAGGCTCATTCTTTATCCTGCTATAGCATGCCACCATGATGACTCACCCCACACGGGCATAAATCCTCTCCTACCCCAGTGTCAAGCACTAAATATGAGCAGCATGGTCCATGCCCTGCAAGATCCTACATCCTTTTTAGCTGACTGCATTGCTGTGCTAGGAATCTAACAATAGTCTCTCCAGGGATTTGAAGGCTCTGTCAATTGCCATAACACAAATACTTCCACGGTGCTCAATCCTGAACTACTATTCACCAAGCTCCTGAAGTTCCAACACTCTTATGCCAAGAGCTGATGGAAACCGGAGACAACTGTCCATTCTCGGTCCTCTGTAGCACAGAGGCAGAAAACCCGCAACCATATTCCTCCCAGCAAGCATCCCTGCCTATCTTCACAGTGTCCTTGTCTCCTAATGGGAATGCACTGCATCTCTCCCCTTCTACTCAGAACAGCAAGCTGCATGGTCTAGATGAACAGCTTTGCATTAAGGCACAGACTGCAAGTTATGCAAGGTACTGAGCCTGATGTTTGGACTGGGATTGTGTTTTGGTGTGTGTGTGTGTGTGTGTGTGTGTGTGTGTGTGTGTGTGTGTGTGTGCTCTTTTGAGTAGGGGGTCTTCTTAAGTAGCCCAAGTTTGCCACGTAGCTTCTGTTGTTTCTATGGAGTCCATTCAGTTTTTTAAATTATTACTATAGTGTTTTATTCCTAAAACCCCCAGTTGGTTCCTTTTTCCCCTCAGTATCTCCTATTTGCTGAAACTATCTTTTCCTTCATTTTAGGGATGTTTGCCCTTACTGCTTAGAGCTTTTTGCTAACCACAGCTCTAAACTTTGTTAGATAATTCTGACCCTGGCACATCTCTGCTTTAGTGCTTCTTCCAGTTCTCCCCCAACCAGGAAAGTTGTGTATTAACAAAAGTCTGGATATTAAATATTTTGGATGCTATGCCTGGAGCCTCTAGATACTATTTAAACCTTTTGGCAAACTGTTTTGTTCATCGGACCAGGTTGGATCTAAGCTCAAAGCTCTGGCCCGCCTTCCACGGATATGACCTCAGTGTCAATACATTTATTAGAGGTCTCAATGAAAGCTTAGTTGCCAAAGTGTCTACATGTGCCCCCAGTCACCCAGCAGGGAGTGTGGGTCTCGGACTGTGTCCTAGCCCACAGTTTGCTTCTCAGAGTCTACAGCAGTCTGCGTAGAGTCAGCTCTAGGCACCAGGAACTGAAGAGTTGGTACCCAGCTTTTTTAGCCTGCTTCCCTCTTCCCAGCCACAGTGGGATTTCCCTGGGGTTCACCCTTTCCAGTCTCCAGATGGAAACATGGGACCACGATTACCTCATTATTTCAGCACATGTTTGCATGCAAGCACACACCTGAGGCCAAATGACGTAAGTATCTTTTACAGCCATGAGGATTTCTCCTGTTCTCTGGAGACCACAGCTCCTCCAATCCCAGATGTTTCTCGTTCCTCAGGACTTCTATAAACTGGTGCTGTGATTGGTGCCCCTACTGCCCCCTCAGCATTGCTTCAGGACTGGATTGCAGAACGGAGACAGGAAGTGAGAACAGAAACTAAACTTTCCCTGACTCTTTTTTAATATTAGAAACACCTTTCCCATTCTTCACACTTCTGAATCTTTCCCAGTCCTGAAGCCTCTCCTGGGTTGAGGCTCTAATTAAACCTAGAGAATGTCCTAGAGGAGAAAGAAACGGAGGCACACTGGCGGCTCTCCAATATTCTAAATCATCTCTTCCCGATCCACCTACTACTCGTCGTCATTTTCTGGAGTCCTCAAACGGCTGATTTACATCCATTATGCCCAGACTTTATAACCCTTTTGGGAGCAGACTCAGAACTGAGTTCACCAGAACCCTACAGTCTAATCAGAAGGATCTTTTTAAACCACAAATGTAGTCACACCACTCCCCTGTTTCGGGTCTATAAAGCACCTGCTCTTGTGCCCCTAAACCCTCCATGTTTGCCCTGTCTCCTTTTCTCTCCAGCTTCCGGCCATCACTGTCTTGTCCTCAGCATTATTGCTGGGCCATGTGCAGCTCCCAGCACACAATGCATCTGAGAGCCCCAGCACACAACACCAGTGGCCTTGTCTAAGATGTGCTTTGCCCTTCTGTCCCTGGATACTGTCCCAGAAATCTCAGAAGAAACCACAATGGAGTCCTCTTCCAGTCAAGAGTTCGTAACACATTCTATTCTAGACTATGATCATCGTATACAAGCAACTGTTTAGTCCCCAGCCTTCGACACTAGCCAGTGAGCACCATGAAAGCAGACATGGTGCTTTTTCCAGCTTCTAATAGAGAATCTAGCACATGTTGGCAAGTGATGACCTATGGAATTGAATCTAAGTATCAGCAGTGCCTTGGGGAAGCAAATGCCCTGCTCCCAATGACATCCCTCCTCTGCTTATGTCTCTGATAGCAGGTTGCCATCATTCTTAGTTAACAATAGGCCCCCCACTCTGCATCTGAGATTCTACCTTGGATCCTGCACATCTGTCTCAACCATCAGGTCTTCAGTCTGTCTTTAAACTCCTAGAACAGAGTGTCACTCCCTGAAGTGACCACACAGTGACCTCAGGCAATACCTATGGGGTTGCATCACGCTCATTGCCCATAACACCCGAGAGAAGCAGCCACTGCCTCCTTTGACTGGTTCCATGATAACCACAAGATACTGGTAAAGTGGACAAGAGACTTCCTGGCTCACTTTACCCCCGATTTCCATGCCTTCTACCCCTCTAATCCACCCACCTGATTGGATGAATTGTCCAACAAGAAGCTGGTACACAAAGCATGGAAGTCATAATTTTCTGGTAACTCCTTTTTAAAATAGAAAATGGTTAGGATTCATGTCAATAATGTATATTAGGACTAGCACAGTCGGTTAACTATGGATGAGAAGACAATGAATATTACAAAACAGCTAGTAGAGAGGATTTGAGATATTCTCAACCCAAAAAATAATTACTCTGTGAGCTGGTAGACACGAGACATGACATCACACTCTGAGCTCATGTATTGACATGATCCATGAATATGAGCAATCCATGTGTCAATCAAAAGTTTTAAATACATGCCAAGTGTCAAAGTGTATTTTATTTAACCCAGCTCCTCGGAGTGTTATCATTTCAGTATGCAATCAAGATTTTTGTAAAGTACTGGCAAGCAATATCACATTTTTGGCTTTGTATTGACTTTAAATTGCAGTCTGGGACCTGGAAAGATGAGTCAGCATTTTAAGAGCACTCACTACTCTTACGAAGGACCCAGGTTCAGTTCCCAGCACCCATATGTCCACTCACAATTGTTCCTAATTTCAGTTCTAGGGGAGTTGATGCTCTTTTCTGACCTCTGCTGGCAACACACACACACACAGTGCACATACATACAAGTAAGCAATCATACACATAAAATAAAAATAATTCTTTTATAAAAACTTATAAAACAGAATCCTGGGCTGGAGAGATGGCTCAGCGGTTAAGAACATTGACTGCTTCTTCCGGAGGTCCTGAGTTCAATCCCCAGCAACCACATGGTGGCTCACAACCATCTGTAATGGGATCTGATGCCCTCTACTGGTGTGTCGGAACACAGCTACAGTGTACTCATAGAAATAAAATAAATCTTAAACAAACAAACAAACAAACAAACAAACAGAATCCTCTGTGTGTATGTGTGTGTTTAAAACACACACACACACATATATATATACATATACACATACATATATATATGTGTGTATATGTATTTGTGTGTGTGTGTGTGTGTGTGTGTGTGTGTGTGTGTGTGTGTGTGTGTGTGTGTGTTTGTCTTTTGAGACAAGTCCTCTCTTTGTAACCCTGGCTGTCCTGGAACTTGCTCTGTAGCTGGGCTCCAACTCAAAGCTTTGCCTGTCAAGTGCTAGGATTAAAGGCACAACTGTGGTTTTATTTTATTTTAACTTGGCACCTTTGTTTTATTTTGTGAAAGGGTCTCTATGTAGTTCAGGCTGACCTCCTCCTCACCTGGTAGGCAAGGATGGCCTTGAACTCCTGGTCCTCCTGCTTCCACTTCTGGAGGGCTGAGATTCTAGGTTTACAGTGCCTGCCTAGTGTTGTATATTTATAACATCTGCCACTTTGGTCTAACCCCATTTCAAGCTCTCAGTGGCCACAGGAAGCTGGTAGTTGACACCACTTTGGATAACACGTGACTGGAGGTTAAGCCCTATAGATAGCAACAGTAACTGCCAATCATTACTTTCTGCTTACAATGTTGCTGTGTGCTTCCCGTTTGCCTCCTACTCCGGGCTTTGGGTGCTCATCAGACTTAATCTTTGTAGCAATCCCTGATCCAGGGACTATTTAAAATCGATACTGTAGGAAACAGTCTCACAGACTAAGAATTCACCTATGATAGACACAGGAAACTGAGCAGCAGAGACAAGACTACAGCCAGACGCCCAGCTGGAGTCTTCTCGCTTCTTAGCATTGCTAACCAATCAGCAGACCTAGAGAACTTGATAACTCTAGGTTATCAAGGACACACCGAAAATACATATATTGACTGAATGTATCATGAACAACATAATCAAAGAGGCTTACGTTTTGACTTCATTTTGCTTTTCCAGGATGCACTCTGGCCAAGCACCCTACCACTGATCTGCATGGCCAGCCCAACCCAAATGCTTTGATGTGTAAATTCATGTTTTGAGAGTGGTAAGGATAAGCTTACCCTTTCGGAAAACACCCCTCCCCTTTCTGCTCCTTTTCTCTCTCTGACCCCTTTCTCCCTCTCTCCCCTCCCTCCCTCCTTCCCCCTCTCTCCACATGTTCCTGGCCAGCTGCTGCTTTCTTCTTCTTCTTCTTCTTCTTCTTCTTCTTCTTCTTCTTCTTCTTCTTCTTCTTCTTCTTCTTCTTCTTCTTCTTTTTCTTTTCTTCTTCTTTTCTTCTTTTTCTTTTCTTCTTCTTCTTTTTCTCTTCTTCTTCTTCTTCTTCTTCTTCTTCTTCTTCTTCTTCTTCTTCTTCTTCTTCTTCTTCTCCTCCTCCTCCTCCTCCTCCTCCTCCTCCCCTCCCCTCCCCCTCCTTGTCCTCCTCCCTCTTCTTCTCTTCTCTTCTCTCTGCCTCCTCTCTTTCTCTGCCTCTACTCCCTTCTCAATTCCCCTTCTCATGCCCCCAAATAAACTCTATTCTATACAAGAAAGAAAGAAAAAAGCCCACCCCACCCCACCCATACCAGCACAGGGCTAGGAGACTATCAAGCCACAGAGAGGGCTGGGTTTATTATGTTCCCAAGCTCTGGGAGCTTCATGGAGGAGTAGCTTAGGGAACGTTGGGTTTCTCCAGAGTTGACAGACAGTTAAGGGTAAGAGAAGCCCACTGTAGTTTTAGTCCTCGTGCTTATATTTATCATTCAAGGATAGATGAAAGATGCCAATAAATACTCTTATCTAAAAGATAGTTCTTGGCATTTCCCTTTCACGCTACTAAGAACTTGTAAAACAGAGCTGGGGAGAGGTAATCAGGCTTCCGTAATTTACCCACCAAGCCCATTGCCCAGTAGTTCTCCAGTTCTACCAGGAGATGGCAGTAGTAATCAACGACAAAATCTTGTTGCTCGGCCTCCGGCAGCTTCTCATTGTCCTGTGGACATTTCCTGCATCTAATCTGATGCTTATGAAAACTATTTCCTCCTTTCAAAAGCACAAGCCCAAACAGAAACTAACCTCACCCTACAGATAAAGGATGTTTGTGCCTTTCCAGTTGTCGAATCCTCCCAACTATGGCTTGACTGTCAAGTATTTTCCCAGCAGCTACACGTTCGGTCCAGGAAGCAAAGCAAAAGATGCCGAACTTCCTCTGAGGGGCAGCACCCATCCAGCCACTACTGCGATCCCAACTCCGAGAAGTGGAGCGCGTGGAAGGATGCTGCGTGAATGACCAATTCTTTTTGCTATGAGAACGACTTTCCCAACACCCGAGCAGCTCAATCCAGATATTTGTCCAGATGCAGCACCCAGCTGTCTTTGAGCACGCAAACACAGGTTTCATGGCGTCCTTCTTGAGAGATGGCATTAAAATGGCTATTGCTGACACGCTGCAGAACAGCGGTAGGGCAGCTCAGACAGGGAAGGTTTGGAGAAGCCACAATGAAGTGTCCAGACAGAATTAAAAGTTTAGCGTGAGGGTGGGGGAAATCACATAATCAAATTAAGAAGTGATAATGGGGGAGTGGAAGGCAAGAAAGTCTCTATCCTTGAGTCTCAGCACTAGGTCGTGCTTAGAGTCTCTGATAGTGTATATGAAGAACCCTGAGGAAAGTTTAGAACATACTCGGTCTCCTTTCTCACCTGCAGGCAGGAAGCAGCTGGACGACCAGGGCGACTTGGCTTTGGGATTTGGAAAAGCAACGAAAGCTCTGGAAACTCCATTTCCTCATTTCCCTGCATGTTAATTAGAGATGGCAGTCCCGAACTGGCAAACGGTCAGGAGGCAGAGCAAACTGGCCGCCCAACGATGTTCAAGCCAGATAGTTAGAAACATAGATGATTGGACTTTCAATTTTGAAAACCAGACTTACAGAAATATTTTCAATAATTATACAAAGAAGTCCTATATACCTTTTAGAGGTTCTCAGAACAGTAAGATGAAAGCAGGATGCAATAATCAAGATCAGAAAATAACATTTACATGGGACTAGTATTACCTAACTTTCAGACCTTATTTAAGTGTTACTTGGTGTCCTTTTCTGGCTCAGGATGAAACAATGAATCTGTTGTCTGTGTCTCTCAAGTTCTCTTAAACTTGAAAGTTGCTGGGTCCTTTTTTTTCCCTCGTGACCTTGACACTTCCCAAGAGTACTACCAATCTTTTGATGAACTATGTCTTGGTTTGGGTGTGCCTGAGGTTTTCTCTTGATTAAATTCAAGCCAAGCTGTTGTGGCAGGAGTCGGACAGGAATGAGGTTCCTGTACATCGTATTGGAAGGCTCTCGCTGCTGACTTAGCCATTACTAGTGATCATTTTGGCCTCTTGCTTAGGATGGAGGCCAGCAAGGTCCTCTGCCGTAGTGTTACAAACTGTGTAAGTGTCTTGATCCTTAGCGTACCTTTGCCCTCTAATTTTTGCATATTCATAATCTCTACCTAAAATAATTACTACCCTGGTATTTACCAAATGGCATTTTTATTGTTATTGCTACACAGATTTGTACTTGAAAAATACATTCTACTGATTCTGGGATGTGTTTTGTTTGTTTGTTGGGGAGTTATCTCACTGAAAATTGGTCCCCAGGCTTTGCAAGCAAGTGAGCTACCACCAAGCTACATTCCCTGACTTCCTGATTGCTTTATTAAATATGTGGAGAAATATTGTGCCTCCCAGAATGTTTAACCCATTTCCATTTTGTGTTTTTATTATTTTACATAATGTTTTATTTCATGTCTTAATAGGTCTTATAGGACATTGAGATTATTCCAAGTGTAGTGCTAGTTTGAAAACTTACTGGACATTCATTTAAGCCCAAAATCTTATTCCATCACCTGTAATATTAGCACCTATGGAGAAAGAGAGAGAGAGAGAGAGAGAGAGAGAGAGAGAGTCAGAAGCCCTACCCTAGCCCAGAATCAACTATCATTCCATACCGTCCCTCCCCCACCTCACACACCCACCAGACTTGCTAAGACTTCGTTACTTTAGCGAAGAATGTCTGAGACCCTCTTCTCTCTGCATGAAAATACATCACAGCACCCCTGGAGAGCTTCTCAAATTCTGTTCCTGGGGGGGGGGGGTGGAGGGTGACGGGTAGATTCCAGTCTCCCCTAGAGCAAGCCTTTCCTTTTCTTGTAACCGGAGAAAAGTCACCTGCTGTCTTGGATAAGCATCACTAAGGGGTGTTGATTTCCACAGCACCAGAAGCGTCCGATTTAAGGGAAGGGTTGAAACAACACTTCAACCGCAGGAAGAAGGGCCTGCCCAGGTCTGCGGGGAGGTAGGAATTTACCAAAGCCACCCAATGAAAAGCCACTGGTGATGAACACCGATTTCACACCTATTACCTAGGGGGATGGTCTTTAACCAGTCCTGGTGTCATTTGCAAGTGAGCTAAGCAGATATCATTCAGCAAGCTCTGCAGTGTGGCAACCGAGCTCTTACGGGAACTTGTATTGTTTTCCAAAGCCGGGTAAGAGTGTGTCTGCCTTCACGGACTCCACGAGGCAGGAACAGAGCAGGACAGCTCAGCTGTCGGGGTACAAACTGGAGTAATAATAACACCTGTGCGAATGTGGCCTTCTGCGCCTTGCACTCTGAAGTAGGTATGGAATGTGGTTTTTAGAACAAGGAGGTTCAAGAGTGAGTGTGATTGCAGGACCCCGCCCCCTCAAAAGCCCAGGGGGGAAAGTCTGTGCTAGCGGGAAAGCCTTGTGCATGTGGGGAAACTGAGCCACATGCAGAGTGGCTACAGGACTGATGAGGACTGGAGGGACAAGACGGAAGATTCAGAGAAGCCCAATCTATTGCTGAGAACCGAGGGGTGTTGTGTAGAGGAGTGTTGGTGTATATTCATGATACATTGCAATGGCTCGCACAGGAACATCTTCACAGCAGTCTGCAATGTATTTTGACCACGGTCCCCACGTATCCCCACGTATCCCCACGTATCCCCACGTATCCCCACGTATCCCCACATATCCCCACGTATCCCCAGGTACTGCTTTGTCTTTTCCTTCCCCTCCTCCCTCTGTTGCCCCTGCTTAGCCCTAGTCGGTTTTGCTTCTTCTTCAAGTAATACATGTAGTCACAATTGTGTCTACTGCTATAAAATCTAGGCTCCACAAATAAGATCATCTGTAATATTTGTCTTTCTGGATGTAATTAAGTTTGTACCCCTTACTGATATCCACATACAAGCATTTTCTTGAAAATGGGGTCTTCCTCTTCTTCTTCTTCTTCTTCTTCTTCTTCTTCTTCTTCTTCTTCTTCTTCTTCTTCTTCTTCTTCTTCTGGCTGAATCCCATAGAGTGGAGCCACCAGTCCAGGAAAACAAACAAACAAACAAACAAACAAGAAAATTGACGCTTTTTCCTTTCAAGGCATGCAGCATCTACTGCCAAGACCCAGACCAGGAGCTATAGAAGACTCGGGAAAGCAGAGAGAATTGATGGGAGGAAGGGTGTGGGGTCCATGGATGTGAAGGGTACAGCTCATGAGAGTCAGAAAGTCATAGGGAACTGGAGAGGAGATGCTTGAACAAGACGTCCCAAGTGTCACGCCCCAGGTCAGAGAGCACCTGTTAGGGAGGTCTCTGCTTTAACGCCATTTCCCAGAAACTGGAGGCTCTCTGCATCCTGCTTTCTTGAACTTGGGTTCCCTCAGAGCCCAGACAATATACCACTAGCCCGGAGACAGTGGAGACAACTCGGTGGCCATGCTCAAAATGGCAGCGCAGATCAAAGGACTGGAAGGCCCATGGGGAACATCTGCTGTCCTCTAGATCACCGCAGAAACCAAAGTTCATCATAAGGGCAGCAGGTACTGATGTTTCTTTAGGCTCAGGTTTCACTTGCATGGGAGCTAAGGCTTGTGGGACACAGTCCTGGTGGAAATACTGTTATGATGGAATACTGTTTTTTCTAAAAGCAAATATAGTACACATACATACATACATACATAGCACCAATGATAAAGTTAGCACATAATGGTACCTATGGGGCAAGTCGAGAGAGCTAAAGGAAGTATGGATTGTGAATTACAAGCCACTCAACATGCGAGCAAATGGGCCAGCCTCCCGAACAAAAAATGTTCACATGGAAGTCATACCAAGCCCTGTGTAGTAGCGCAGGCCCCTCAACCCAGCCCTCTGGAGGCTGATGGGGGACCATCATGAATTGATTCCAGGTCAGCCAAGCTTGCAAAGCAAGACCTCTTAAGAAAATAAAGCATACTGGTGGCTCATGCCTTTAATCCCAGCACTTGTGAGGCAGAGGCAGACAGATCTCTGTGAGTTCAAGGCCAGCCTGGTCTATAAAGCAAGTTCCAGGACAATCAGGGCTACACAGAGAAACCCTATCTGAAAAATAAAACACAATGCAAAAATACTACACCAATATCCTGTCTTAAATTACACATTTTGCAGTGGGAATATTTTAATTGTTCCTATCCCTATTTTTTTTACCTGCTTGTGTACTTACCTGGGCTCTAGAATAATGCTAGCTTAACAAAGACTTTCCCACAGAGACAACCAGAGGCACATCCTGACAATTAATTCCCTCTCATGTGCAAGTGTTTCATAGCTAGCTCGCAGAGCCATTGGCAGATTTCCACAAGATTTCAAAAATAGCTTAATGGCAAGATGGCTCCCATATTTTTCCATGAATACATTAAAAACAGATTGATGATTATTGAAACATAAGGCACAGATCTTACCACATTCCACAGAACCTAAAGCGCTGTCTATATAGGAGATCTTATCTCATGAGGGTTCTCGGAAGGGAAAATATTGATACGGAGCCAGGCACATCACATGGATTCCCTAGTGCTTAGAATTCTTCTTTTCATCTTATTGGAGACTACAGCAAGGTGGCTCAACAGAGAATGTTGTTTGCCCCCAAGCTTGGTGATCTTGCTTTGATTCCCCACCTCTTGTGATGGACAGATAGGAGCCTTCTGCACACATGCTCTGTGGTGTGCCCACACACACTCATGCATAACACATGCACAAAATAAATAATCATGTAGAGACCTTGATTATAATATTTTTAAATTCTGCACCACGATGCCTATACAAAGAGGAAATGTAGGTAAACAAATGGGGCGGGACAGACCTAAGCCCCCTTTCTATTCACAATCTAACGCTGTTGAATCACTTTGAGATCATGTGATTCGTGTCTCTTTCCAGACACTGTTGTTCTGTCTACCAGCCAGTGAGAACTTCCTGGAGATTTTTAAGGTGGGTGTTGTCTTGGGTTAATGTGATCCACAGGAGTGATCCCAGAACTCTGAAGCCACAAGCGGGATTATAAGTTCAAAGATGGAGAGCTACACGTCAGTCTTCAGGATTTCCTTACAAACAAACCCGTGGCACCAGTTCTTGGAGCTTTACCGTTCCCAGAGGACCAACAGCATCTACAGCTATGCAACATAGAATCCCAGGCCGGCAGCAGTGTGGAGTCCTCAAGCTGTGAAGGAATTCCTCCTGCCATCAATAAACTGATGCATCAATGAAACATTCAACAGTTGCTTCTCTCTTGCCTGCTTTGTTACAGCCGAGTACACTGACAGTTACCCAAAGACAAACTCTAGGAAGCAAACAAAACCTGTCTCCCGTAACAAAAAAAGGTGGGGAAACCCAGGGACAAACCCATGATTTGAGATTACCATGCCCAGGACTCTCCAGGATAGCTCTTGCTCACCGGCAGCTGTGTAGGAAGCTAACGAAACAGCCAGGGTTCAGAAGCCCAGCGAGGCTTCTCTCCACAGAGGTGGAAACCGCACAGGCTAGGGTGGGGCTGTCTAGAGACACTCAGCTTACCTTACCTTGCTAAACTCCTCTCATGGCTCATCTGTAAAGGATGGGTGGGTGTAAAGCGTGCCTCTCAGGACTGTCAGAAGGGGTAAGCGAAGCACGTAAATGCCACTGATACATGCCAAGGGCATTGTGGTCCAGCCATCTTCCCCACACTCAAAGTGCAGTGCCAAGCATCGGCCTGGAGGCCGAAAGTAAAATAGAACCTTGCTGAGAGGCAGAAGCCTGTAGCTGAGCTCGCCTTTGTCAGGTGCCCAGAACTTCACAGGTGGGCACTAATTGTCTTGAGAGTTCTTCTTTCTCCCCCCCCCCCCCAGTATGCAGAGAAAACCGCAGCTTAACATTGGGGGCAGGTTGAGCATTGTTCTCCTCACTATCTTTTGCATTTGACCAAGAACAGTGGTGTTTTGAAGAACAATATTTGGACAAGACTCAGCCCTGTCCTATGCTGTCACTGCAGGAGATGCAGGCTCTTCGTGGGCAGAGACAAGTCCAGTCATGGGAAGACAGAAGGCAGGGGCACAAGCCACCCCACCCCAGTGCAGCTTGCCCTCAGATTTCCTCTCCCCTCCCTTTCTTAGACACACCAGCTGCAGCTTTCTCCTCCTGTCTTGTGAAATGTCCCAGTCCACTACAAGGCTCGTGCAAATGCAAACCTCGGCCTTCCAGGAACCTAGCAAACTGTCTGCCCTGGAGTCACATCCAGTAAAAAGGCGGGGCCAGGCCAAAGCCACAGCCACAGAGAGTGGGAAGCCCAAAGCGTAACCCCAAACTCAGCAAGACTTTCTCTTATGGCTTTGGCAGATCAACCAGTCATTTTGCCTTGGTTTCCCATCCCAGCAATGAGAGCTACAGGCTCGCTCGCTTCCTTTACAAGTGTGTTGTAGAAGAATGTGGGAGAAAGGCCGTTTTGCATGTACTGACGGATGGAATGTAGAGGGAGTGCAAAATACCATTAGGGCATAATTGTGGGCAAACTCCCAGCCCCACCCTTTAGCAAACCATATTCCTCAGAGACTGGTGTTTTGCCACTTCTCTGCACTGTTAAAACAGTTTAAAAATATAGTGGGCCATTCTCTCCTCCTCCCCCCACCCCCAACCCGGTGCTATTTTTAGTCCACGTTGGTTTATTTCTCCACTGTGGCAGCAGCATCCTTTCCCTTTGGGCATCTGTATCTTTTTTTGGTGCCCCCCACAATATCCCATTACATCTTTCTACTATTTAGAGAGCCCAAAGATTCAGGACTCAGGCCTGCCTGGTCTGCCTGAGCTAGAATTTACCCCAAAGCAGACAGAGACTCAACTCAGGAAGGGGGTACAGGGAGCAGGAGTGACAGAAGCGGAGGCATGAATGTCTTGTCACATAGCCACTGAGGAAAGTCTGGAGACATCTGGGAATTTATAGCAACCACTCGCTATGTACCAGTAGCATCACCAGCCTGCGGGGTGAGGAAAGGGGCTTTCATCCCTTGGCTGCTGTCCCCAGACCCTTTTGGTTCCTTGTTCCAGCATGAACACATGGGGCCTCTCAGGCTTTTCTCCTGGGGTAACAAAGGCTGCAGGACTCCGGTGGTAAAGACAGCTCAGTCGACTGCACGCCCAACCTGTGACTGAGATAAGACTCAAATCTTAGACAATAAGAGATAGACACTAGAGTTTGGATCTTAAAAGTCTCCCCGGAGTCTGGTGTGTTAAGGGTTTTTGTTTGTAACTTGAGTCCTTTTTGCAAGGTTGTAAAGATTTTAAAGCTTTTGAAAGGTAGGTAGAGTAAAAGTTAGGTTTAGAGAATGTGCTCTCGATAGGTGGGGTACTGGGACCACTAGCTGAGTCCTCTCTGCCGCTGGTCATACCCTCCTCCTCCTCTCCCTCCTCCTCCTCCTCCTCCTCCTCTCCCTCCTCCTCCTCCTTCTCTCCTTCCTCTCCCTCCTCCTCCCCTTCCCCCTCCTTCTCTACCTCTTCCCCTTCCCCCTCCTTCTCTACCTCCTCCTCAGCTCCCATCTTCTCTCCTCCTCCCCTCCCTCTCCCTTCCTCTTCCCCTTCTTGGCTGTCAGGAGTCCAGTGGCCTCCTTATCACGGCCTCCCACGGCCTTAAAAACAATGAAGCCCAATGACCACAGATTGCGACCTCTGAGCCAGAACAAACCTTCCTCCTTGGAGGATGCTTATCTCAGGGAAGGCAGACTCTCCAGCATAAGCAACCACAGCTGCTTATGAAGTAAGCCAGAAAGAGCCAAACATCAAGCAAGGCCAGCTCCTCGACAAAGTGAGTTCAAGGCCAGCTTGGACAATTAATGAGACTTTGTCAAAAAAAAAAAAATTAAAAGAAAGACATAAATCCGTAGAAAAGCTGTATTTTCTGTCAGGTATTTTGTCTCAGTGACAGAAATCTGATTAACACTTCAAACCTCCATCAAGAAAACCAATCCTGGGTCACGTTTCTGGCAATTTTCTTTTGTTCCCGTCCTTTCCCAGTCGGTGTTTTATGTGCAGCCAGAGAGAATCAATCGTGACAGTGGAGTGTGACACTGCTCCCAGACAGCCCACAGGGTCATAGCACCAAGAAGGGAAGGCCGGCTTCCCACTGGGAGGACTATTTTGCAAGCAGCAATTAAGGAGCTCTTTTTAAACTTGACTTTTGGAGGGGGCAGGGGGCAAGAGTTTCAACTGCTGGCTGCTGTGGTTGGGCCTCAGAACTCATGTTTAGAAACCCCAAACAAAATCTTATTTTACTACGTATATTTATCTACGCCTTAGAAAAACAGAAGAGCAGTTTCTTCCTCTGTATTTACCAGCCACTTCAATTACTTCATATTAAGTACGATCCATAGACACCCCCTTCTGGGAGGGGAGGGGACAGAATCTCATTAGAAGCCCTGGGTGGCCTAGAACTCACCAAGTAAACAAGATTGGCCTTGAATTTATGTCAATCCCCTGCACCAGTCTTCCAAGTGCTGCTGGTATTGTAGGCCTGAGGTGACTTGGGGGAAGTACCTGAGACAAGTAACGCTAACCAATCCTGCAAGTGGCTGTATTTCATAATTCTACCTATGTTTTCCTTTTCTTCCACACCCCCTAAGTTATCTTAATTCATCTTGAAATGTGTGTGCCCTGTCTCCTTAGCATGACCTGTACCACCCCCAAATTTCATATGTAGATTCCTGCTCCAGAAGGTGACTGTTTGTGACTTTGAAGGGGTAATAATTATGTTAAAATGATGTCGTGGAAAAGGTGACCTGTGAGCCAGATGTAAGTGACAAGCTACTAAAAAGAGGAAGCTTGGAGAGAGACACCAGAGATGCTCAAATACCAAGGATAGGTCATGCTGAGACATATCAGGAACCAGTGAGAGACCAGATGGGAAGCCATGTTAGCCAAGAGCAGTCACAAATTCTGCTACACAACTGAGCCACGAATCAGTAAAGAATAGGTGTGAGCCATGGTCAGTGATCAATCATATCGCTTCCTTCAAAATCTGTTGATGACCAGCCAGTGTTCAGTTCTTGCACAGACGGCAAATGGTAGAGTATATTCCCTTCTTGGCTCCTAATGGCAAACCCATGTGAGGCTTTAAAAACAGAGCATAATCTAGAGGAAGAATTGTGGCCACAAAGAAAAATGATCATGCTGTAAGCGAACTATAAATGGAATTCCAGAAGGAGTTGCTGGCCCCACGAGCGAAGCTGCTGCTGTCTATTGAGAGATTCTGAGATGAAGCCAGGGGACACAGATTAAAGATGCTGCGATGGCAGTTCACATTAAAGGAGCTCTGGGGATATTTTGTGGCATTGAGAATAGCATGACTTACCCAAACTTAGAAGAGCATGACAACTCACCATACCACAGAAATGGTGTTTGCCTGTACCATGGGTTTTATGGTGAGGGGAAGGTGCTGTTCAGGTTATTCCCAATAAAAAGCTTCACAGTGAAATAGAAGAATAACCAAGCAGGGCTGTAGAGAGGGAGTGAGTCCTGGTGTTGTAGGGAACAGCGTGATGCGACCATAGCTCACCATGCACTGTTACACAGTTGAAGATCTAGGAGAGAGACGTTTATAGACAGAGAAATGGTAATGACCCAAACCATCTAAGCCACACTGTGTTACGCACTGAAATAGCACCCCATTAATATGTGCGAAAAATACACATTAGTAAGAACTGGATAAAATTCTCAAATTAGAGTTCTAAACTATTACCAATATAGATTAAGGGCAACTGCCTTACCTATGGAAAAGTCTAAGAGTGAAAAAAAAATCCAGAGTATAGATGGATCTATAAGTTTCTTCTCCTGTGTCTGCTAGCTCAGATAAGAGGTTTATTACCAGTTCTTGCTCCGTTTTTGAGGATATAGGGACAGATCCCAGCTATCCATTGTAGATTCTAAATGCCTACTCTATAATCTAGTGTCTAGTTGTGCCTTGAATACTCCAGACATACGTGTGTGTCTTTGACTCTAGATAAATATAAATGTTTTCCTAGGCAAGACCACTCTTGTGATCCCAGCTTATGACCTGAGGCAGAAGGACTGAGAGCCCAGGCTCAGCCTGGGTCGCATAGTGAGAGACACTGTTGAAGAGGTGAGAAGGCAATGAGAGGGGGCAGGGAGGAAGGATATTACCACATATTCTTGATTCTCTGTAAAATTCTTCTCTATAGACTTTAAGTCCAACCATCGTTTTGCCCAGTGAAGA
This sequence comes from Mus musculus, assembly GCF_000001635.26. NCBI lineage: Eukaryota > Metazoa > Chordata > Mammalia > Rodentia > Muridae > Mus > Mus musculus. The sequence continues at coordinate 37,444,857 of NC_000079.6, forward strand.
GAATGTGAGTGAGGCAGCCATTTGGGTATCTCTATGCTACATTTCTAAGCATTCCCATGAGGCACACAACCTAAGGGTCAAGAGACTTGGTAGGGGTCTTAATGACATAACTGAAGCTAATCTCTGCAAGTGAATATGTTATTATGAGATCTAAAGTGAGCCTGGGGCAGGGTCACAATTTTTTCAATGTCTCTAATGTAATTAAAGATTAAATTGGCTGCTTTTGAATTTCCATTTATATTCACAACCACTAGCAAGAGGATTTTTATTTTAGCAAATTTTCTGAACAGTGATATCATCTTCATTTTAGATTTCATGAGATCACTCGTAATTTTCTTTGTTGCTTTGTAAAATTGTTCCCCACAATTTCAACTTGTATGGCCCTTTCTACAGTTGTAGGCTACTGTGAAGAGAAAAGACTGTTTGGGACTCTGTCTTGGTTAGGGTTTTACAGCTGTGAGCAGACACCATGACCAAGGCCACTCTTATAAGGACAACATTTAATTGGAGCTGGCTTACAGGTTCAGAGGTTCTGTCCATTACCATTAAGGCAGGAACACGGCAGCATCCAAGCAGGTATAGTGCAGGAGGAGCTGAGAGTTCTACATCTTCATCTGAAGGCTGCTAGCAGAATACTGGCTTCCAGGCAACTATGATGAAGGTCTTAAAATCCACACCCACAGTGACACACCTACTCCAAGACCATACCTACTCCAGCAGGGCTATACCTTCTCATAGTGCCACTCCCTGGGCCAAGCATATACAAACCATAGCAGACACTGTGACAGAGATCCCTACATGTCTACTTATGATCATTTGACACACACATGCTGGAGTTGTGTAGGGAATCCAAAGGCCAAGGTATAAGGCACACTCTGCTGTTAAACTGTCATGTGTTGTTTTAGGTCATTGAGAAGGTGTTTCTGGAAGCATGGCTACCCCTCATCTATAAGAGGGGCCCTGTGCTGTGTTCATAGAGGCCCTCTGATAAAGCAGAAACCATCTTTTAAAGGCCCCAAGACAGGTTCAAGGAGGGTGGGAAGTATGAGGTGGATATTTGGTACAACTGTGCCAGTCATGGAGACCATTTGAGAAGAGCAAACTGTACTGGTCGTGAGGACCATTTGAAAAGCAGCCACCTTCATGGCAGCCACCTCCTTTCCATCATTGTATAACATCTGAAGCTCTAAGGATCCTCCACTGTGAACGCTAGGCAGCTGCATTCTGTATCTTTGTCCTATCTCGTGTGAGCTCATTTCTAGGGAGTAAGCCATCACAATAGGCCTTGGAAGACTTTCTGAGCATGAAAAATATTAATGAACCATCCATATTGTCTTCAAATCCCAGCAACTGTCACTGCTAGCATGCCCCTGTGTTGCTGGACCCTGCACCCAGCTCTTGCACAGCCAAGGCAGAGCAGAATCTGGAGGATCCGGCCAGTGAGATCTGCTCAAGGAAGGAACAGGATGGAGAGAAGAAAGGGATGAGAGAGGGAGGGAGAGGGGAGGGGAAATGGATGGAGGGGAGGGAAAAAGAAAGAAGGAAGGTCTTAAATAAGACAATGAAATACTGTCTTTATCAGACCTTGTGTATCAGCACATTGACTTTAATTCACGAAACAGCGTAGAGCTTTAAGAGTTCTAGAACTTTCTACCCTCTTCACAACCCCACTTGTACGAATACCACTGCAAACATTGATGTGTGCGCACATGTATGCTCATATGTGTTTGTGTGTGAGTGCAAATCTATCTTAGTAGACTCCAGGCTGCTTCAGAAAGGATGGATTTCCACTCTACCCAGAGATGTCCCAGACAATTCTGATTAGTGGGGGGGCTGGGGAGTGGGGGTGGGCAAATGTTCCCTTCATCCTTTCACCCTCCTTGAACTACTAAAACCAGAAGGGTTTGGAGGCCATGACGTCATATTTATGGCCTTCCCCTACTCAACCAGATCCATGACCCCATGGGAACCGCGGAGGAACACACGCCTTTTCCCCTGTCACAACATCCTCCACACCCATCCACCTCCCCGCCCACTCTGTTTCTACGCATGCGCATTCAACTTCTTGCGCTCGCTCCGTCACCTCGGTTACCAAAGCCTCCACCCTTTACTTTCCTAAATCAAAAACTGGCAAATAACCTAAGGAAATGAATGCCTTCCTAATGGGCCCCGAGTTTTTATGATGTACTGTTTGGATAATAAAGTCCTAACAGAATACCCGGAAGTCATGGAATATACTCTTTAAACATAGCAGCCAGTTAAGCCTTGGAAAAGCCGTAGGATTCTCAACAATGAGTTTTTTTTTGGAGGCGGGACCAGACAAGAGACCTAGCTTCTCCTTGAAAGTAACATTTCATTTGGAGACCACCAGCTCTAGACGATGCTAAGAATGTTTATCTGAAAGTCCTGGGTAAAAAGGTCATAGCGCATTTGTGCCTTGGCCCTGGAAAGAAGACGTGCCCATGTTTTCCATTCTCTGTAAAATGCCCACTCAGGACTTGCCTCGTGCAGCCCACGTGGCTTCCTGCCCATATTTAACCATTTTGCAAGGACACAAGTCAATCTGAAACACGATTCTCCCTGATGACCTTCTCTTCACTTAGAGCTGCAAAGACTGCTCTCAAGTAAAGTCCCATTCACGGGTCCCAGGGAGTGGGGGCTTCAGTGGATCACCTTGTAGAGAACGCAGGCAGGCCTATGATAATCGTCACTCAGAAGGGAAAGGTTGGACATTTGCTCAGGACACCAGAAAAACCAGTCAATCCCTAGATTAGTGGTCAGTGAAGCTCTTAAGTGTCATTATGCTCCCCTCCCCCGACATAAGAGTGAATGCCCAAAGCCACGCACCAGATAGAATCATGGCTAATGTCCTGCTCATATTGTGGCTATTGAATTCAGTAGTATGTGGTAGACAAACTTTGGATCCCAAGTGCACAACTGTAATAAGTATACTCAGGAGTTTGGGTAGCTTTAGCATCAGTTCCATGGGCCGTGATGTAAGGCCCATCATAGTACCAAATAGAAACCCTTGGAAACACCCCAATATGTCAAGGCAGTAAATAGCAGTCATACATTCTGGGAAAGATGGAGGGTATTTGTATGAGCATGAAAAGCCTCACACTCCCGATCCCAAGTTAGGAAGTCCAGTGCCTGGAACACCTTATTTGTTGCTGCCAGCAGCAGACCCCACACCTGGGAACACTGACCCCTTCTGTACATTAGATAACACTCAAGGGGAGCCTTAAAGTCCAAAGCAAAGACAAACATACCTGCCTCTGGAGTCATGTGACTTGGTGGAGTCTTTGGGTCTGGAGGTATCAGTAAAGGAATCAGATGAATTTTAGGGTGGAAGCCTGTCTTCCATGTCCTATCCTCAAAGGGGCCCCGGTAAGAGCAATCAGGGAGATATCACACAGCAAGAAATGCTGTCCCTTCTGCACAAGCTTAAACTTTGGGCTAGCATGATGTCTCCACATCCATTGTAATTAAGAGCAAATCTGAGCATGGTGGCTCAATGCCTTTAATTCCAGTAATGGGGAGACAGAGGCAGGTGGATCTCTGTGAGTTTGAAACCAAGAGTTCCAAGACAGCCAGGTCTACAAAAAAAAAAAAAAAAAAAAAAAAAAAAAAAAAAATCCTTTCTCAAAAAATAAAACAAACCAAAAAGCATATCTGGATTGGTAGACCCCTTGACACCTCAGAATCAAGGTTAACAAGCTCAGGGGATTTCCTGACTCATGACACAAAGCCTGCAGAGGGCATGATGGACAATGCTTCCTGGACCAGGGCAAAAAGAGGTGGTGCTTGGTCATTAGGAAGAATCTTCATTAAACACATTAAACACATGTGTACATTAAACACATATGTAAGTACATCTTGTCTACCTAAAATTCTAAATCATTAGATTTGAACATCTTGTTTAGCAATTTTCTCTAAATTTAAATATCCCATCCCAGAAGGAAAATCCTTGTAGGGCACAGGGGCTTGGGGTAAAGGTGTCATAAAACAACTCACAAGTCTCAAGAAGTTCCTGAAATCAACAAGATACACAGAACTCTTCCTGACAATAAGCAATGGCTAGACGAGGAGAGTCTCAAAGCAGGAGAACTATATTGAGAAGATTTTCAGACCTATTAATGCCTGTACATCATGGAAAATGCTGTGGAGATATAGCTCTTCTGAGTCTACACCTAGGCTAGAGTTGTCTTTTTGATGATGCAGCTTCTTTTGAGCTGCTCCCTGCCCCTGTGAGTCACCTCTCACTATTCTACTCCAAGTAAGCCTACTGAATTCATTGGTTCACCAAGTTGAGCTTTGGTTGCACCATTGCTTTGCTCTGCTTTGGGTTCTGTCTTGGGGTAAGTGGACATTTGTGTGAGTCTCCCCAGGAAATGTGTAACCTAGCATTTGTCCACTTGACTCTAAGTCGGTCGGTCTTTGTATTCCAAACAGGCTGTGGATTTTTCCATATGTTCTTAAAATATCCTTTTCATTAAGACAGCAGATTCACAAAAATAAATAGCTTTCTAGAACTAATCAATAACATTTGTCGTGCTTTAATGTGAGTAAGAATTGTGTTAGACACCACAGACACAAAAAAGAACAAGCCATAAAGTATACTGAATGCAACTTGGTGTTTAAATTCATAGAGATGCCCATAGAGATTGGAGATGGGGGTAAGAGCCTGACAATGGCTCTGTGCTGCCTTTCCCAAGTGAAGTGATGCTACGGGCACCAGAAGAACCATAATTCTTTTGAGGCGGTTATTTAGTGATATTTTTCAGCTACCCTCCAAAGCCAAAGTTCTTCTTCTCTTAGGCTTCTCTTTGACCTGTTCTTCATTAACCAGAGGTTCCACAGGATGCCTGTGAAATGACAGAAGAGACTCCTGGGTCTGCCTGGTCCCAACGGTCTAGTCTGAACCCACCACATTATAATTGAATTATCAATCAGACAATCTTCCTTTCTGCTTATTCTCATCCTAGAATCTGACTTCAATTAAAGGGTCTTTATCATAAAGAATTCTCTCAGCCGCACCCTATAGATCATAGTGAGAGAACTATAAAAGAAGCTCATCTGGAAGAAAGTATGAACCATCACGGGTAAGATCAAGGCCCTGGGCCGTCCTGTCTTCTATTTGCAGTTCTGATTGGAATAAGCAAGGAGTCTCTGTGAATGTGGATTTCCTTCATTGATGTTCAATGAGTTCATTTCTCATTCTGTGTCCTACATGCCTCAAAGACACTCGCTCATCATCAGGCAGAATGTGGGAAAGGCAGCCAAGCCTCAGGCATGGTGAGTGAGCAGCACAGAGAGTCCATCTCCCCTTCAAGAACTGCTGATCGCTAAGCTAGGTGTGCTGGCCCTTGCCCTTGGGAGGCTGAAGCAGGTGGATCTCTATGGGTTCAAGGCCAGGCTGACTCACAAGCACCAGGCCCAGCCAGTCTACACAGTGAGACTCAGTCTCTGGAAAAGAAAGAAAGAAAGAAAGAAAGAAAGAAAGAAAGAAAGAAAGAAAGAAAGAAAGAAAGAAAGAAAGAAAGAAAGAAAGAAAGAGGGAGGGAGGGAGGGAGGGAGGACGGACGGAAGGAAGGAAGGAAGGAAGGAAGGAAGGAAGGAAGGAAGGAAGGAAGGAAAGAAGGAAGGAAGGAAGAGAGAGAGAGAAAGAAAGGAGAGCTATTGGGCTGCTTCTAGAAACTTGGCAGGAATTTGACATTGGGACAGGACATAGATGTGGGCTCACATATCTTGATGATCCTGATAAGCCCCTTGAAACAGTGATCGTGAGACTTTGTTTATTGCTTTGTTTGTTCCTCAACCTATAGCTGATCTTATTCTTTGCATGTACTTAGAATGATATAAAAGCAGGCTGGAGAAAAATAAACCCGCTTTAGCCTTAGCACTGGTTGGAGTCATGCTATAATGTTGTCTAATTGGAATCAAGTTATAATGTTGTCTGATTGGAGTCATGTTATAATGTTGTCTAATTGTCTTTTTCTTTTCAATCCCCACTCCCTCCCTTGAGACCCGGTTGACTGACTGAGCTGGCTTGGTCAATAAATAAAAACCGTCTGCCAAGGCTAGCAGATACAGATTGGGACGCACCAAGTTTGGGCCCAGTCCACAAGGGGATTCCGTCTCCATGTCCCTTAGCTCCTGGTAGTCCTTACACAAAGTCTGTGCAAAGAAACCCTCTCGTAGAGCTCAGCATCTCTCATGACCATGTGCAACAGTCACTTTATCCATTCTCTTTAGGCTTCCTTTAGGTTTTCACGTTGCTGTGGCTTAGCTGTGTGTCACCCAAAAGGCTGCTGTATTGGAAGCTTGGTCTCCAGCTTGAGTTAATAATTGAAAGTGGTGAAATCTTTAAGAGGTGGATCCTGATAGGCAGTTAAGCTGTTGCATGAGGTTATTAGATTTTAGGTGGTTGCTGGTTTGGTTTGGTTTGGTTTGGTTTTTGCTTCCTGGTCACTAGGAGACCGGCAGCTTCATCAGCCACATGCTCAAGTTCAGCAAAACCAAGTGACGATGGACTGAAATCATGGACCAACGTAACCTTTTGCTTGTTATAAATTCATCAGCTCGGGTGCTCTGTGATGGTAATGGAAAGCTGACAGATACACAGATGGTGGTTAAGTGCCGTGTGCTTGTAAGGAGGTTCTAAGGATGTGGCCTTGGATCTGAGCAGCAATGTCTGAGAAAGCAAAACTCATGAGGTAACCAGTCTGAGGACAAACCTGGAATCTAGTCTTCAGCATTGCAAGTCCGATTTCTAGCTTAGTGGCTCAGGGCACTGAATCAGGCTCTTGGCAGGGGTTTTGCACAGCATTGACCCGGCACCCTGTGAGATCAGAAAGGGGAAGTGCTAGGCTGAGACCCATGCAGAGATGAGATGCTCTCATGAAGGAAGTGGGAGGAGAGCTGGCAGCTTGAGGGAGAAGCCAACTTACTGAGAGATGTTTTGTGATTTAGAAAAAGACATAAGGCAATTTTTTTTAATTGAAAAAAAGAGAAAAAGAAAAATCCATTGGTGAGAAAAAGACCAAAATGTACAGAGAAAGAATCAAAGGGGGAGGGGGGGTCATCGTTTCAGAGGAGATGGTCAAGGAGGGTAGAAATCCAGCCATGGGAAGATGTTTATTTTCTAAGAAAGGAGAAGGAGGCAAACTGGGAAATGTGGAGAATGTCAAGGATGGGGGCAGGAAATGCAGGAAGCTCGCAACAGATGGCCTCAATCTTCTAAGTGAGAAAAGAGGCAGCAGTTAGCTGGGTGCCGATGGGAGACTGGACTGGAGGCGTCCCTAATGGCCACGGGGGTCTGGGCTGGGTCCTAGGCTAGCCACAGCTGCACTTCTCAAGCCTGCCTGTAAACGGAGTGGCGAACAGTGTGGCAGTGCAGATTTCCAGACTTCTCCCTCGAGACGTGCATTCTGCAGAACTGGGGTGGCCCGAAATCTATGTCATCAGGTTGGGCTCGGAGAACACTTGCCTCTTTAGAGAAACTGGCCAGTGTGAGAACCGTTGCTCTCAGGAGACCCATAAACAACTGGGAAGCGCGACCCTGAGGGATCGCTTTGAATCCCTGCCTCCGCCAAACTCCTCCACCAGGAAGCTGTAGGGAAGAAAACCAGAGGTGGGGGTTAACTGTGTGCCTGTGTATCTATCCAGGAGGGAGGAGTCTAACCAGGTCTGCCCTGGAAGGCGAGGTATATCCGGAAGGGAGTGATCTAGCTAAGGCAGCAGAGCCTAGCAAATAGGGTGTGGCCTGGCCAGGGGGGTGGAACTGAGTCAGAAGGCAGAAAACATGGTCTCTAGCACGGGCGGCGAGGGAGTCCAGTGAGGGATGGTGTCTAGCCAGGAAGATGGAACTGAACCAAAGGAGGACAGACAGGTCTATGAAAGAGAACGGTCTCTCCAGAGTGTTGTGTTTGGAAGTCTGGAATGTTGCATTCACCATGCTTGACCTTGGACCACCCATAGCAGAGACCAAAGGCAAGAGAGTTCTGCTAGGCTATGGGCAAAGTCAAGACAGAGGAGCCAGGAGAGATGGAGAAGTGGGGAGGAGATGGAATCTCGGACTTGGGGGATGGGATAGGCAGGTAGTCCCCATCAAGCGAGGGAGGGCATACCCCCATGAGCACACTGCTTAGATCAATTGCATCTTGCTAAGGTAGAAATTTAGTGTAGGGGGAAATTAGATTTATATGGCAATAAACACATTCTACTGATTTGTAAGAAATGGAGAAAAAAGTCACCACCACCACCAGGCAGCATCAAAAGCTCGCAAAGATTTTTCTGAAGCTGTTTCCCAAGATTCATGTCTTTCTATGATGAGGCCCGTTTAAGAAAACGAGCTGAGACGATCCTTTGGCTTAGGAAATGGCTACCTGGCTTGATTCCGCAGACCTTTGGTGGACCTCCTTCCCAGCACCTCTGCCTTATGGCCTCAAGAGGGCGCTGCTCCACTTCCTAAACTCCCCAAAGGCAGCTGATGCCCTTGGGAGGCCTCGCCCTCAGTGTTCCTGCAGACATTTAAAGGGGAACACGCACAGAAAGAGACAAAAAATACAGTTTAACGCCTTAGCCTCTTACACGTGGTCCTCACAGGAACAACGGTAACACCAACTAGGAGCTTGCAGAATACGCCACGCCCCCACCACTGCCCCGACAGGCTTCTGTTTGAAATTATCAACATCTTAACGAGGTTCTCCTGGGACCTCTCTATACAAATCCACTTTAGAGAAGCAATGGCCTCGCCAACAAGGTGCTATTTCTTGATTATCTGCCCTTTCTTCTCCCCACCCCCCACCCCCCAACAACTTGGGCACTGCCTCTATAGCAGCCATCCCCAAGAACATTCTCTCAGACCTTACCACAGCTTAAACTCAACATTTAGTCTGTCCTTTCCAAGAGGAAGGTGCTTCATTTTAAGAAGCTAGGGTTTTGTTTTGGTTTTTTGTTTCTGTTTTTGTTTTTTTCTTAAGAATTATAAAGTTATTTTTGCTGTGACTTTAGTTACTTTTCTTGTGGCTGTGACAAAGTATCCGACCTTAAAGACACACCTTAAAGGAGGGGAGGTTTATTTTGGCCCATCTTCAGAGGACAGTCCATCTCCACAGGAAGGCATGGCAGAGACTCAAGGTAGCAGATAATCTTGGATGAGGTACAGAGGTGGACAGGCCTAAGACAGGACTGAGCTGCAATGCTCCAGGCCGGTCCCCCCTGCCCCGTCCTCCAGCTGGATTGTAGTTTTCAAAGGTTCTAAAGATTCCTCCAACAGCTGTGGGCCAAGTGTTCAACATAGGAGCCCGGAGGTGGGGGGAGTGGGCATGGCGGGGGATATTACAGGCTTAAACTATAACAAACCCCAAAACTGAATGCTTCAAAATTAACAGCATTTCTCTATCTTCTGGCTCCTATGAGCCAGGAATCTAGGTGTGGTTTAGCTGGAGACCTCTGACAGAGGTTGCAGTCTGCATAGGTTTGGGGCCTTAGTCATGCAGGGCTGTACCAGAGGGCAGCTCGTGTGAATTCCAGCTCACTCACCGGGAAGTCAGCAGGCTTTAGGACATCACTACCTCACTTCCCTGTCACTGAGCCATCCATCACTGTTAGCCATTGTCCCTTAGAGCAAGAATGCTGCAAGGGCTGGGGAAGGGACCCAGAAGCCAAGCAAAAGAAACAGGACATAAAAGCTTGGAAGTACCCTCCCATCAACTCTGACACACGCTCCTGGTTAGGTCTGAGTCATTAGGCGCAGCCCAGGCTTAAGGGGAGAGGATAACACAAAATCCGAAATTCCAGGAATTGGGGCTCACAGGACCATCTTTCAGGGAGTGATGTCACAGCTAGAGCCATGCCTCAACAAGGCAACTGCATCAGCACACAAGAACGTGACCTTTACTGTCACAGCCAAGGATGTCCTACAACCTGTAACAGGACATTGATTCTCCTTTAACCATGGCTTCCCAAGTGACTGTACATTAGAATATCCAGGGATCTAAAAAGAGCAAATGCCCAGGTCCTACCCAAGACCCTTGAACCAGGCAGGTGTGGGCCATTTGTTTGATTTTTCTGTTTCTTTTAAAATCTCCAGCCTGATTCTTTTGCACAGTTGGGGGTGAGATTAAAAAAAAAACCCAAATGATAAATAATTGTTGGGCCTGTGGTGATAGTCACTGAGGGAGAAGATGTAGGGCCTGGCAGCTTAGATTTCTGTGAGAGACCAGTTGGGAAAAGGAAAATAATCTAGGGAGATAAAGAGGAGGTGGGGGAGGGAAGGAGAGGGGGAGGGGAAGGCAGAGGGGAGAGGGAGCAGGAGAGGGGGAGGGGAGGAAAGGGGGCAGGGGAGGAGAGGGAAAGGGAGAGGGAGAGGGAGAGGGAGAGGGAGAGGGAGAGGGAGACGGAGAGGGAGAGGGAGAGGGAGAGGGAGAGGGAGAGGGAGAGGGAGAGGGAGAGGGAGAGGGAGAGGGAGAGGGAGAGGGAGAGGGAGAGGGAGAGGGAGAGGGAGAAGGAGAGGGAGAGGGAGAGGGAGAGATTGGCCTTAAGGAATCCTGGGATATTTGGGGGATAAGCAGATAAAGAGTGACAAGAGATGAGGAAGTTGTTACAATTGCCACCAAAACAAGGCCACCAGAGAGTTTCGATGCAACACTTGCAAGAGAGACAAGGAGGTAGGGATAATTGGGTCATGCTCCTCTTCCAGCACTTGTGATGCTGAAGCAGGAGGATTGCTGCCTTCATAGGCAACCTGAGCTAGAGAAGAAGCCCCAGGTCCTTGAGACCCCATATCACCACAAGCAAACAGTAACAATAAACTAGAAACTTATCTGGAGCCAGTCCGTGAAGGCCACACACTGTGTGTGACTCCAGCCACATGATGTTCTGAGAAAGGCAAAACCAAGGAGACAGGAAAGATCCACTATTGCCAGAGGCTTAGGGGAAGCGGGGGGAGGGGCGACTGCAGCTTAAAGGGGATGGGTATCTTTTTTTTTCTTTTAAGTTTTTATGCTGTGTGAGTGTGTGTGTTGTGTGTGCATGTCTGTGTGTTACTGCATGTTCCCACTTACATGCAGAGGCCAGGGGATCCTGTTGAGTACCCAGCTGTCTATCATTCTCTGCCTCATTCCTTTGAGTCAAGTCTCTCTGTACCTGGAGCTTGGCTGGTGTCCAGCAAGCCCCAGAAGTCCTGTCTTTGCTACCTCACCACACTGGGGCTCTAGGAGAGCGTGTGACTACACCCAGCTTTTTATGTAGGTGGTGGGGATTTGAACTCAGAGCCTCATGCTTACCTTGCAAGTATTCTTATCCCCTAAGCCCTGGTAGACTCGTAGCTTAATTCACTCTCTGTGAACCCATAAACGGAACAACACCAAGACAGAGCCCTGCTGTACACTATGGCCTTTGTGTGATCACAGTCTGTCGATGTATTTATCAGTTGTGACAAATCAACCACTCCTGTTAGGATGGCAATAATGGGGGGGTGCCTGAGGGTTGTGTGGAAAATCTCTGTGCGTGCCCCTTTTCAACTGTGTGTGAGCTCGAAACGGCTCTAAAAGAAATAAAGAATTTAAAGAGATCAAAAGTTGAAAAGGAAGTCTGTTGACTTTTCTAATCGTTAGCTATACCTGCTGGCTTCAAAGAAATATGAGCCAGAAACACAGAAGACTCAACAATAGAAACGGCCCTTATCCTTTATCCCATGGTCTATAGACATAGAAGCTCAGAGCTGGAGCCGGTCCTCTCGCTTTTTACCTCATCATTTCATTTCATAGATAAAGAAAATAGGGCACAGAGAAGTCCCTCGGGGAGAGGGGAAGAGTCGATGCTGGGATTAGAACTCAGCTCCTCCAGTGTGAGCCCTCGGTTCTGATCACAGGCCACATGTGCACAGAACATCTCTTTTTCCTAAAAACAAAACAAAACAAAAACAAAAACTCCTTTGTGGAAAAAATAGGTGCATGCATATTTAAATGTGATTGTGTGCCACCAGCAAGTAGGTCAGTGCTTAATTCTCTCTAAAAATCAGCAGGTCAGTGGGTTGAAAACGTTCACCAGAGTTTAACAAACTCAGCCTGAGCCACACCTACTTGGAGAAAGGAGAGACTTGAGAACAGCCATTAGTAGCCCCTGGCTGAAGTGGCTCTGTCCACAACAGTAAAGGGCTCCATTCTTCAGGCAAAACTAACCTTGACTTCCCCTCCCTACCCCTAGCCTGCCCAATCTGTATCTTGGCCACAGTTCTTACTCCCAGGAACTGGGTCTCTCCCATTCCTGTTGCTATGACCACGAGCCTCACCCAAAGCATACCAACGCTGCAGTGTGCACAGATCTTTGGCCAGAGGCCAGGCAGATGCAGAGCAGTTGGGGGTTGGGGTGAGGGAGTGTCCTTCTCTAAGAGCTGTTGGTCCAAGACTGGTAGGGGCCTCTTTCTCTCCTGTCAGCTTGGGTCTTTCAGGGCTGTCCACTTGGCTGCCCAGCTGTGAACGAGCAGTGGTTGCTAATTTCTCTCCCCTGCACCAACTACTCAGAGCCTCTATCCCAAAACTTAAACAAAGAGCTAAGCGAGGCTGTTCCCAGGGCTCCGGATGCTGGCTGTTTACCAAACACTGAAAACTACCAGTTGCCACCAGTTCCAAACCTCTAAGCTCTTAAGAGAGCATGAAGAATGTTGTCCCTAGAGTTCTAGGCCTATTCCCGATGCTCCGGCCTGTTCTTTTTCCACCGTCTCCATCCTGTGATCCAAAATGTCTCTCCCAGAACTCAAAGACAGGGGGAGCACAGATCACAAATCAGTGGAGAACAGAGAGCCAATCTTTCCTAAAACAAACAAAGAAAACCCTTCCCGGGTGTGCAGCACACCATGAAAGCATGGGTCATCCCTGGATCGTTTGTTTTGGTGCTTGAGCTCGCTACAACTACAGAGAAGGGGAGAGCATCAGGAGTGGCCCATGAACAGCAGCAACACTCTCAACTGACATTCCTCCCTCCCTCAGGATAGACAGTCTGTTCTGTTGGCCCCAGGATGCTCCTTGGAATCCTCCGTTATGAGAACGCATCCAGAGGGACCTTATGTGAGGCAGTGAGGATGGTGCCCATCACAGGGTGAAGTGGCTTTCCCTCTGCCCCTCCAATAAGGAGCATGCCAAGTGAGAATGGCAGAGTGCTTGCCTGTTGTGTCCTCGCATTCAGAGGAGGGAGGACACTGATCCTCTCTCTGCCTAAGGAGTCTTTGTTTCATGTTTGCTAATATGCTATTGAACTAAAAAATGATAATTAAATTAATATTTAGATTCAAAATGCTTTGGAAAGGAAAGTGTTTAGCTCTTCTTTAAAAGTAATATAAAATGAATACATAGAAATAATACAGAGGCTGGGCTTAGTGAACTACACCTATGATCTCACACCAGGGAAGCAGAGACTACAGAACACTAAAAGTTCAAAACCAGCCTGGTCCCTAGAGCCAGCCCAGGCCACCTGTATAGTGAGACCTTTTCTCTAAGAATAGGTGAAAATTAAAAGTAAGATACAGAGGAATACCCCTTTAAAGCAGATGTAAATATAACCATAAATAATAACCCTAAGGTCAACGAGCAACGTGCCAAGTGATCTGTGGCTTTAAATTATCACTTCTGTGCCTAAAAAAAACAAAGACCAAAAAAATAAAACAAACAAACAAACAAAAACAACAGTTGAAATAATTTCTTCATTCTATAATTTAGATTCAAATGTTTAAAAATTGGTTTAGTTTTGACACTGAATGATGGTTACTATATTTACCTCTAAAGCTGGCAAAATGTTTTTTTTTTAAAGCCTTGAAAATAAACTTTAATATTCAGATTACACAATAAGCCAAAGTCACCAACCAATTTCACCACCACCGACTTTTGCTCTTCTAAGAGCAACAGATACAGAGGCCGGGTCATCAGGCTGAAAACACGATTCAAAAGGACAGCAAGCACCCTGCTTCCCCCATGAAAGACATCGCTGGAACACGCCCTAGATGATGTGCCCCAGGGTCCTGGCAAGAGGTGCCACCAATTCCACACTTAGCCTAACAGTCTCATCCCATGGGCCCATGGCTCTCAGTTTTTACATCAGTCCAGTTTATTCAAAACGGACTCCTTGTTTTTAGGAGGAAGATTTACATAACTAGAAGCTGAGTCTTGGGTAAATCCCCAGCCTGGGATTTAAAAAGGCAGACCTGAAATTGTTTGGGAACCACTGTCACCCTCGTGAGACACAGGGTCCTTTGAAGGACAGCGGCAACTGAAGATGTCTGACACGGGTGAAGGTTGGCATCGTAATGTCGGGATGGTTTCTCTCTCCGAGGCACATTCATTATCTCTCCATCCCTGGCATTTGCAGGCACAGCACTGAGTCTCACCCATGTCCCCGAGGGACAGCTGCTCCAGGATCCACCCAGCAGCTGAGCGACAAGATGAATAGTATTTTCCACTTCGAGCAAAAAGAAAAACAGGCAGGGCTAAGGTTGCAAACAGTGGACCAAATAGAAGCCGAATAGGAAGAGGTTGGAAACATACTTAACAAAGACTGTGTCCCTAGGAGGACAGGCATGCAGGGGGGCTCAACCATTTTCCAAATAGAGTAACTCAAGTTCCATTTTGATTCTATGTGCAGCTGCTGACTTCTGGGTCTTCAGAAAAAAGAAAAAAAAATGCAAGACGATGCCTGGAATAGCAGACATGGATGGAGTTAAAGGGTATCCGCATGAAGGTGGCCATTCTTAGGAGCCAAGTTGCCCTAAAAGTCACTTCCCCTCTTTAAACTTGGCAGAACATTCTCAGGCTCCTATGGGACTTAAGGAAGGAAACACCAAACCCACTTCATTTGAAACCCTTCAAACTAAAGAATCTGCCCTTGTCCGTGGCCATGGCACCAAAGTCACTCAGTGTTGATTGTGTCCCTTCCCTCTGCCAGGTAAGCAGCCTCTGCAGTCTCGTGTTATTTGTTGAAGCTGGAATCTCAATGAAGCCCAAAGTACAAGTTCTTTGAAGGGCCAGGCCATCCTGCAGAGTAGTCAGGGGACAGCATCTACAACCAGCTTCCAGCCCTATCCTGTCCCCAACAAGGTGTACCCAGCACACGGAGTGGTCGCTGTCTCTCCCCTAGACCTGAATAAACCGTTCTTTCTGTACCCTTCAAACGGAAACCCTGTTGCAACTGGCAATGATTGTTTTCATCCTCAATGTCTCCACACACAAGAGCTCTGACAAGGAGTCCTGGTTAAATAAACCAACCGTGCGAAGCCTCTGTTCACACTCTCAGCTCACCCACGCTTAGAAGCTGAATGGAAGACAGACAGCTCCCTCCCAAGGAAGCGTCTAGAGTCCTTTGGAGCAGTTAAGAGAGCCTTGGGCTGAGTTCTCTATTGCCTTTTTCCAGACCTGCCAATTCGGTCCTTCTAAGCATTTGTGGGATAACTGGGGCACATTGTTGAGCTGGATCAAATTAGCTCGAGGCTGACGTGGAACATCCATGAGAAAACCAGAGAGGCTCTCCTCTGCACTCAGTTCATCACACCGCCGCCTGGCCAAAAGTCACTTGGCAGGAAGCCTTTCTGACCGGTTTCAGCCAGAGTTTCACAGTGGCTGGGACTGAAGGCGTCGTCGGCGTCCAGGCTTTGTAGATGAGGGAGGAGTGGGAAGTAAATAAGGGGAAAATAAAAGTGTAATCTTATTCTCTAGAGGGTAACTAGGTCCAATTAAAAGGCCCCACAGCCAGGGGACCTGCAATAATTTAGAATGAATTAAGGGGTGGTGAGCCAAGAGGGCACTGGGTAACCAGTCG
Organism: Mus musculus; assembly: GCF_000001635.26. Taxonomy (NCBI): domain Eukaryota; kingdom Metazoa; phylum Chordata; class Mammalia; order Rodentia; family Muridae; genus Mus; species Mus musculus. Next base: position 37,460,667 of record NC_000079.6, read on the forward strand.
TCGGAACTCCTAACCCCAGGTCATCAGTGACACTGCATGACTGCGAGCAAATCAGACCTTTTAACCATGGAAGGGCTAGGCCGGGTACCGCCCACTGGGCATCTGCAGCCGTACACTTCTGTGGTTCTGGAAACTGTGGGCACTTGAGAATGTTGATAGCATTGTTATCAAATCGGAGTGTTGGCATTATTCGGCCGTGCCTGTTACCTTTAAATATTCTTCAGCTGAGACACACATGACCGATTTAGGCCATGGGGTGAGGTCCTACGATCTGTGAGGGGTTGGCTTTGAGTCTGTAAAATCAACCTAAGCCATTCTGCTCCAAGAGGCCTTTGTGCTATGCATTGTTAAAGCAATCCTGGCCCAGTGGGCACTCACCAAGTCTAGGGAAAGGCAAATTTGCAGGCTGATAGAATTATCTGCATGGATTTGCTTGCTACAGCCTACAGCAAAGCCAATGGCTTCTGAGATCACATTGCCGGGTCTTTCTTCAGCATACTTCAACGAAGTTCAACCCATGAAGAATTAACACAGAGAGATAATGAGACTCTGGGCTTAACTTTAGCCTAGGTAAGATAGGACTGATCTTCCTTCCTTCCTTCCTTCCTTCCTTCCTTCCTTCCTTCCTTTCTTTCTTTCTTTCTTTCTTCCTTTTTCTTTTTTTTCCAGGTCATGAATTGTTTCTTAAATAATAAATGATTAGCTTAGCTAGGTAGTCGTTCAAAATGGCATGCTATGTGGAATCTGATTGTGCAACCTACTTCCACCTCGGCCCCTATAGCTGTTCTTTAGCTGTTGCATTCCAAAGTCTTATTAAGGCTACCTATATGGCTCCCAGCACAGCCTATCCACTACTGACAAACACAGCACAGCTGGGCACAGTGATAGACACATATAATCTGGTAACTGAGAGCCAGGGTGCAAGCTGTAGACCAACCTGAGCTACATAGGGAGACCTTATCTCACCCAAAACAGTATAAATGGCATAAAGACAAAACAAGAGGAAAGGGTGCACTCTTTTCCCTACAAACCAAAGTTCCAAGAAGCCACACCTATACTGAGCATTCTACAAAGGCTGATTGGCTGATTGGAACTTCAGTAGTTGGGGGTGGGGGACTGGAGAGATGGCTCAGTGATTAAGAGCATTGGCTGCTCTTCCAGAGGACTCTGGTTGGATTTCCAACACCCATGAGGCAGCTAATAACCGGCTATAATGCCAGTACCAGGGAATCTAGCGCCCTCATCTGGCCCCAGAGGCAAAGCACACATTAGGTGCATAAGCATGTAGGCTCATGATGTGTCCTCCTATTACCTACCATGTCTACTTATTTGCTTCAGATCACCTCTTCATTGCTTAATGAACGATGGCAACAGACAATTTTTGTTGTTGTTGTTGTTTTCCATCCACGGTTGGTTGGGTGCGCAGATGTGGAGCCTCTGAGTACTGAGTCGCTGCTCATCTCCAGCTTTCATTCTGAGAACAAATGCCAGAGAACTGCCTTTGCCAGCCCCATCTTCACACACCCAGAGCCTCACCCCTGGCTGGCCTTGCTGCCTGCCAGACCTCCTCATTTCCCAACAACTAGCTTTGCAGCTCATGCAGAGGGAAGGAAGTGGGTCACACGGCAAGCACATGTCAGGGGTAGGCACACCCGCAGCAGGCCCTGAAAGGACAGAGCTGGGATGGTTTCTCCTGCCTACTTTCTTCCGATTTAGTAATTCTGCAAACACATTCATGAGTGGGCCTGCTCTAGAATAAATTCTGTTTAAGCCAGCAAAGACCTGAAGGTGCTTTCGTTCCACCCGAAGAGGGAAGCAACACTCCTAAAAATACTTACTCAGCAAACCTCTGTGGAAGCCAGAGCCAAGACGCAGGCCACCATGCTCACAACGTGCTCGTGTATTGTCTTAGCGACACTGCCTTATTCCTCAGAGTCACCCTTCAGGATGTGACAAGGCCAAATTGTTCAAGACCTTTAAATTAGTACATACTGTTCATACACTGTGTGGATTTTATTATAAGGTGACCATATATATTACAGTGTATTCAAATCATATTTACAACCCCACTAAGCCTCTTATCTCCCTCTCCTCCAAACCATAGGCCATCTTCCTCTATTCAAATCATCCCTGTTATGGATTAGGAGGCTGTGGAGCCCATAAGAAGTGGGGTCTAGCTGGCAGAAGTAGACCCCAGCAGTAGGGCTTTGAAGGTTATACACATTTCTGGTTCAGGTCCCACTTCCTCTGCTTCCAAGTCATCTCTATGTGAATGACCCCTACCAAGTTCTTCTACCACTGTAGACTGAGTCCCTCCATGCCTCCCCTGTTATCATGGGGCAACACTTGAGATACCACGGGTCAACAAATCACCCTCCTGAGAAGTTATTTCTGTCACATTTGCAGCTGTAGTACAAGAGTTATTAAAATAGTGCCCCCTCTTTTCTTTCATGTCTTCCTTTTCACGTCTATGTTCTTCATATGAGGGGAAAAGAAGACATGTAGCATTTGACTTTCTGAGTCTAATGGATTCCATTTTATACAATGATCTTTACACTCACCCCTCTTTCTACAGATGATACAATTTCATTCTTTATGCTGAATAGAGATTCATTGCATATATATACATATATATATAGTATATATATATATATATATATATATATATATATATATATATAATACATATATTCCACATTTCCTTTAACCAGTACTAGGCTAATTCTATAACTTGGCTATTGGGAATTGTGCCCTGAGAAAGATGGGTGTACAAGAGTCTACTTCATGGGATGGTTTGTTCCCTCTAGGTCATACCCAGGAGCAGTGTAACCAACCCATTTGGTAGTTCTTGTTTTCATTTTTAAGATTTATACTAACTCCCATAGTCACTAGGCTAACTTATATTTCTACAACCAAGAAGACCAATTCTTAGCCAGAAACAACATGAGATACCTATTCTGTCTTCATTTCCTTGTTGCACCCCATAATATTCACAGGCAGAATAGGACTGTAAAAATCATTCCCCATCAGCAAAATGAAATATATGTGGTCATTTGGTTTTTAAACTAGAGAATGACCTGGAATTAGCACTGCTGTCAAGACCAGAGGTTTTCAGTCTCAGCACTGTGAACGTCTGGGATAGGATTTCCTTTACTCAGGTCATCTTGTACATCTGGGATCCCAGAGAAATAAATATGACTGCAATGGAGTCCTGAAGCATGACTCTCCAAATATATACTCACCTTTCCATGCAAAGGCCAAGGGGAGTATGAGGAGAATTTGAAAGTGTACTCAAAAAAACAAAATCTAAATGGACTGTAAAGTGAACAACTTTAGGAAGAGATGAGGGTGGGATAGTGCTAAGTCCTCAGAAAGTGGGAGAAACACAAGACTGACTGTCGTGCTTACTGCTTACAAAGCTTGAACCAGTTGTATCTCATTTAGCTTGTCTGTTTAGAGGATGAAAATATTACAGGAGCTAGGCAGGGGTGCTCCGTGTTCCTTTTCAAAGAAGCCTAGCACTATAGTTTGAAGACTTTGTAAGAGTCTTGCTTTGGCAAGGTGATCAGCAAGCAGGGTAGAAGGCTCTAGCTCCACTTAAAGAAATCCAGACTCTCAGATTTGGTCTGTTGATGGAGTTAGGAGCTATATGGGAATCAGGTATTTTAGGTAACATAGTTTGCACTTGAGAGGGGGGTGTTGGACATTTTGAGGCAAGCAAGAACAATTAGATGACCAATGACAACCATAAAAGGGTAAATACACAAGGTGGGAAGCAAGAGACACCAAATGCTCTTCAGGGACACAGAGAATACTGACAGTCCAGTGGGAAAGCCTTTTCTTCAGAAGTTCAACAAGTTGAACTAAGCAGAAAGCTGTGTTACATAGCATGGGGTTCTCATAAGCAAGAAGAAGCTCCAGATATAGGCTTCCCATGATCAATGACCAAATTCTTCACCATAGATATGGCTCGTGCATCCCTAGGGAGGATGCTGAGAAATCAAAAGCAGTAACTAACAATGGGCTGTGTTGCCTTGAGTACCCACGGGCAGAGCTAGTTGTCTCTTCTTGCACACTAGTGTGGACATAAGACAAAGGGTCCCTTTGACAAGGGCACAAGAGCGATGGACTAAATGGGCCTTTTCCACTTTCATGTCTCGAGGTTAATGTTCTTTTTGTTTACAACATCTCCAAGTATCTCTTACTTCAGGAGGTTCTGGTAGGAACAGGCTGCCCCGGTTTGATATCCTGTACTTAGCTATGTCTGACAAGGCATTCTTTTGTACTGTGCTGATTTGGACCACTCTATGATGGAAGCTTCATGCTGTTAAGAAGGTACTCTGTGAAAACAGACACTATATTATATTTTTATATAATATGTCTACTTTTGAATCACAAGCCATTAGCAAAATCAATGATGGCCATGGTTTGAACATCTCCTCCATCATGCCTGTGGAAATCAACTACCATGGTAACAATATTAAGAACTGAGGCCTTTCAGAGGTGTTTGAGTGCTGGCAGTTCTAAGTCATGCGTAGGTTAACGCTGCTATCAAGAGAATGGGTTACTTATCTCAGAAACAGGCTCCTGCAAACAAAGGATGTGTTTGGCTACTTTTCTCTTCTGCTGTGTTATGATGTAGCAAGAAGGTGCTCAAGGAAAAACAAAACAAAACAAAACAACCTACCTAAAGGTTAAGAGTGAAAATCAAATCTTTGCTATTTTGCCATGGGAAGATGTTCAGGCAGGAGGAAGTGAGTTCCCTGTGGAATCTGCTATCATCAGGCACAGATGGGGGAGCAGTTCGTGGCCTTGGAGAACGCAGGTCAAGGTTCTGGTTCCTTCTAAGTCATAAGAGGGGTGGGGGGAGCTCCTTGGATTGTGATCAAAAAGGCAACTAGATCCAAAGACAAGAGCACCCCAGATGGTAGTCATTTAGACTTTTGTATCTGAGGATGCTGCTACACAGGTACCGTGTTTTTGCTATGTGAGAAAGCCATCAGTCACCTGGACAAGACAGCCCTCTTTCTGTGTTTAGCTCATTTGCAGGACAGACAGTTGAATGAGTCATTAAATAAACACGGAATGATAAGTGTAGGATCTGTTTCTAGGCTTGTCAGAGGTAAATAAGGGTAACTATTTGGGAGTCTTGTGGGTGTCACATGGCATGCACACCATTTGAGAGTGTACCCGTTTGCCGGGGCTGCATAACAAATACCACAGAGAGGGCAACCTAAAACAGCAGACAGCTATGTCCTCACAGCGCTTGTCTAAGGCCAAGTCATGGACTGGCTTGCTTCCAAGGCTTGTAGCTGATCTCCCTGTGTGTGTCAGAGTCCTAATGTCCTCCTATAAAGGTAGGTTGGATGAATGCCTACTCAAATGACCATTTTAACTCAATTTCACATTCAAATGGTCTGTCTTAATACGCAGCCATTCTACGTTATAGAAGTGGAGGATCAAACCTTGTGCATATACATTTTGGGGCTATAACTTAGCCCACAACAGAGGCTCTTATCTAAACATGCAGGGGAAAGTGGATCTCTGCATGGTGTCATTCCTAGGAACACAGAAGGTGGGAGCTTTCCCACAAGACTGGAGGATAGCCCTTGCCCCAGGAGTAAAGAGATGTTCACACTCTTAGGGAGTGGTCCCTTGTGTGTTTTTCTCCCCTGAAGCCTCCCACTGGCCCTCTGGAAGGGCAGAAAGGAAAGAGATTGCTATCAGAACCAGAGGGGCTAAAGAGAATTACTGAGAAAGGGAGTAAAGAAAATATATATGGGGAGCAGGGGGTAGCCGAGGGGCTGTAATCTGTAGTTGACAGTGAGAGAGACAATGAGACCCAGATATAGCTGAAGGCTCAACCTGAGGAGAGAAAGGAGTCTAGGCAGGGAACTAGAGAGGTGAGTAAAGAGATGACTCCCCCTCACTCGAAAGTCTCTGCCAGGTTGATTTGTGGCAACAGTTCGCCCTTCACCACCCTGGGAACTCTTCCGTGTATATATATTTGTTGCCAAGCAAGAAGTCAGAGGTCTGGGTTATATGTCCCTGTCATCAGCCGAGGAGAGCCAGGGACAGGGCTCCATCTGTAGCATCCAGGTTCTTCTTGCACACTTCTACCTGGTACAGTAGGGGCCCTTGACTTTGCACAGAGAATTTCAGCCTGAGCCGGTACGAAGCAGAGTTGGAGTTTATTCAGAAGAAAAATATTAACACAGATTTCAGCACAGGGGCTGAAGAAAGAGGGTCATCTGGGGACAGATGGGACACACCCAGGAATGGGTGGGGGCTTCTTAAGGGACAGTGTTGCTTAAATGTCCAGCAATAGCAGTCTATAGTATTTGGGTAGCTTTTGGAATTACGTTGCTCAGAGGGATTTCTTTATCTCCGTATAGATCATGAGATTACAGAGGGGCTCTGCAGGTGCCTGGGACAGGGCTGCAATCCATTAAGGCAAGGCATGGGACTAAGGTTGTACAAGAAAGCAAAGGCATATCTTTTAGGTAAATGAAGGGACTGGGACGATCCTTGGGAGAGTCCTGGAAAACTGCAAGCTTGTAACTGAGAAAGGACTAGTGAATATATACTGGAATATAAGTGAATATACTGGAGGTCATATATGCATTGCCCTTAAACATGATGTTCCGACATTTTAACGGTCTTCTTTGAAATATATATAAAGTACATAAAGGTAACACTGTCTCTGTGTAGGCGGCCCCCCCACCCCACCCCAACAGTAAATGTCAATCCTGTTGGGATCCTTGGCTTTAGGCTGTTGAGAGACATTCCCATACCATTCAGTTCCCTGTCGTCTTCTCTCCTTTCTCCTCTCTGCGTTCACTCAAGGAAAGCCTAGAGGCGAGTGGGCAGGGAGCTTCTCCCAGTGCCCATCAAGATCTCTCCGCCACAGGCACACTGGCAGAGACTCTGTCCCGGTGCTTTGCCATCAGTCTTCTTGGTCCCACAGTGCCGCTTTACGCACCTGTGACTCTTGGGCCCTCAATAAAAACGGAGTAAGAGTAACCCAGATGGAACGTCATATCTCAGGGTTATTGATAGGAAATTAGATACTGATAGCTTAGAGGGTAGATATCTGCCCAGCCCTAGTGTTTTAAAGGTTTATTATAACTATATATATAAAAAAAAAGATTATAAACTTGCCAGTTTAAATAGATCTAAGTCCTTTGCATCGGATGGTATTTTCCACTTAACTCTCCTCTGGGGGGCGCTGGAGTCTAGTTAACCCCAGGAAAGCTGGCAAGTATCTGGCATCTGGCCTCTTCTGGTTTCGTGACAAAGGTGTACCCGTTGAAAGAGCAAGGCAAACAGGCCGCTTTGCCAATGGGGTGGAGATAAGGAAGGGGCAGGCCCCTCTGAGTCTTTACGTGCACGCAGTGGGCAAAAGTGGGGAGGCCTTCCTGGGAGCCAACAGAGTTCCACAGGGAGAATCTGCTGGGAACTGGAGCCCCTGCCTCATATGGCCTGACCCCCTACCTCCCACCCTCTTTTCGGGGCTGCTCTCTTGGCCTGAATTAAACTCTCGGTGTGGAAATCTGTTAGGGAACAAGATAAATGCCAAGAAGGCAAGAGAGGAGAAACACAGGGTAAAATGACAGGGAGGATTCTGCAGCCTCCCAGCGCTCCCAACTTGGGGCTCAAGCACACATCGCCACCCTCCCCTGCAGCCCACACCAGCAGGCTGGGGTGAAGACCTGAGGAAGAAGATAGGCCAAACAGAGGCTGGAAGCTGCCCTGGAAGAGAGAGGCCAGGCCCAGAGTCTTGAGAATGTTTTCTTTTCGGGGAGATGCTTCGAGGCGTGCAAAAGTGAACAGTGACAGCTTGCAGGAGCCCGGGCAGTCAGGGCTCAGCAGACAACCCTCTGAAGGGGGCGTGGGGTGGGGATGCTGGCTGGCTGTGGCAGCATCGGGCGGGTCACTGCACAAAATGGTTTTTATAGCTCTATTTGGCTTCACAGTCCTCAAACATAGACAAGCTGGAGGGCGGGTGGTTTTAAGATCCACTTGTGTGCCATTAAAGCACCCAGATGGGAATTCTAAGGGTTTCTGTACTCCCAGCTTCTTAAGCAACAATAGGAAAAAGCCCAGAAAAACAAACACAGTCGGAACATCAGGTTTTCTTTGTTTCCACTTAAAAAAAAAAAAAAAAAAAAAAAAAAAAAACCAAACACCCTCCCCAGGCACGTGCACCTTCCACCAAAATGTGGCATTGACTTTTAAAATACAAACAAAAGGCAGCAGAAACTGTGGGTGGAAAAGAAAAAAAAAGAGCTGTGCTATCCTGGGATGTTCCAGCTCCACTTCTACTGTGGAAGCCAGAACAGAGATCTTCCATACGGACTGCAGAAGCATGGAAAAATCCGAGCCACCATGTTCTGTAGATGTCTCATGAAGCATTCGCAGACAGCATCTCAGGTCATCCACGTTCACTTTTAGATCAGCTAAAGGGTATGCCAGATTAGCAAACACAACTGCAAAATTCGGGGTCCCAGAGACAAGAGGAACCCTTCCCCGCTATGAATTATGACCCTTGCTTGCAGAGTCTACAACTGTCCTGATGTCTGATTGCAGCCAAAGGCCAGACTACCCAGGAGCATGCAGTGACATGCAGGTTCAGGAGCTGCCTGTATGGGAAGGTGTCAGCAAACAACCTCGCATCTGGGTCCTACTTCATGGCTCTACAGAGCCAAGCCTCGAAGATGCTGAGCAAGGGGAGTAACAGATGTTCTCTCTCTCTCTCTCTCTCTCTCTCTCTCTCTCACACACACACACACACACACACACACACACACACACATGCACACACATACACACAAAAGATCCATAACACTGAAACATTTGACAATATTCAGCAGCCATGTCCTGAAGTCTGGAGAAGCCAGCTTCCTTTGGTGATGAACAGCAGTGTGGAAGTGTAAGCTGAATAAGCCCTTTCCTCTCTAACTTGCTTCTTGGTCATGATGCTTTGTGCAGGAATAGAAACCCTGACTAAGACAGTGTGAACCAGTGTTTCTATTTGCTTCACTGTCCCATCACCTAGTTTTGGGCATCCCCTAGACAATCACCTAGTTTGGGGGCAGATGCTCTTGGCTGACCCTTGGCCTTTCAGATAGATCCTCGGATTCTGGGTGTCGTCTTCTTTGGAGGTATATGGTTTAAAGTGAGAGGAGGAGAGGAAACCGTTTTTTAAAAAGCCACTCTTAGTCAGTGAGGAAAGAAGCTACCTGCACCACAGACAGTTTAATCCAGAGTTGGCGGTGGACAGAAGACCCTTGCACTTGTCTCTGGGAAGCTGCCGGGCCACTATCAAAGGTTCTGTTGCTGGAGCTTAGTCATGGCCTCATATCTAGCACCCCGTGGAACCACAGCTAGAGGACACATGGTGAAGATCTGTTCAGCTGTGTATAACTCTACACAGGGCTTCTCTTCTCCCCTAGACAATCCTTTAGTGCTTGGTTTATGACCCCCTCATCTTTCCCATTGTCAGGGGCTGAGACCGTTGTCCAGAAATCCAAAGAGCTGACCCATAGCCCATCAAGTAAGAAAAATCTCAGCCTCGTACTGACAGTGTGACAAAATGACGATCTGTGGAGAGAAAACAGGAAAACTGCACTCGTGGGTCAGTTGGGAATTCCCAGCAGTTTCTCCACTCCTGAGACATATGTACCTTGGGACTGTTAACCTATGATTACACAGATGGGGCTGGGGTATGAGCCAGTGTGAAAGCTATCCAGCTTGCCAGATGGGGCTGGGGTGTGAGCCAGTGTGAAAGCTATCCAGCTTGCCGTCTAATTGAAATGTTCAACAGTTTCTGCTTCCTTTCCAGCTCTGATCTTAACACACACAAATGACAAGATGGATTGAGCCTGGTTCCTTATCCCCAACTGGGGTAGCAAGCAGGGAAGCACATGACGATGTGCAAAGATGAGCCGTTGGTCTCCCAGTAAAACATGAACTGATTGAACCACTGCCTGCGGTTTGCTGATCAACAGGCCCATTCACGGGAGTAAAGTCTGCCCCTGAATGAGCCGAAGGACTGGAGATAAGCAGGAACATAAAAGGGGCGCTTTCCTTGACAGCCCAGAGGGCACAGACTTAGAAAGTCCCAGGGAAGCAGAAAGAACCTTTTCAGAGTGCAACCCAAACCCCAATTCGTGGGATTTGGCTAGGGGAAGGCTTCCAAGGAGACAGCCCAGACAATCTCCATGCAGAATCAATCTATCAACAAACAAATGCAGGAAGCAGAATGGGACCCAGAGAGGAGACAAGAGGAAAAGGGAGATACCAGCAAGACCAAGGGTTAGTCCAGAGCACCTGCCCAAAGCTAGGTGATTGAACAACGAAGCAAGAGGAAACTCTGGTTCACACCTCCAGCTATCTTCTGGTATTCATTCATTCCATGGGGCCATCACTCATTTCCCTGCTACTTTCTACAGAAGTTTCTTTGTTTGTTTGTTTGTTCCTTTGTTTGTTTGTTTTTTAAGACAGGGTTTCTCTGTATAGCCCTGGTTGTCCTGGAATTCACTTTGTAGACCAGGCTGGCCTTGAACTCAGAAATCCTCCTGCCTCTGCCTCCCAAGTGCTGGGATTAAAGGTGTGTGCCACCACTGCCCAGCTCTACAGAAGTTTCTAATTCCACAACAACTTGGGGGGGGGATACTCTTTAAGGGGACACAGGAGAAAAACAACACCATTGATTCTTGTCAACTTAAGATATCGCTTCCTCTTATTGCAAGGTATTTTCCATTGACAGAGAAGAATAACATTTATTAGGACATTTAGAAGACTATTGGGGGGGGTCCTCTCCTAAATGGGCAAGAAACACATTCTTATAACAAGATGCTCCCTTCCGACACCCCATGCTCAGCTCAGGAGACTTGTATGCCAACACCTATCTGGCTGTTTCCTGACTCTTGGTGCCCTCTTTCTTGCCCGTGGGAAGATGCATTTAGCAGCTTTCCAGTACTGTCACAAACACCTCAGACAGTCAGATTATAAAGAGAAAAGGTTTATTTGGGCTCACTGTTTTGGAGCCTTTAATCCCTGATTTGCTGGTTGAGCCTATGCTAAAGTCAAGCATGATGGCTGCTCACATCATGGTGCCCAGGCTGCAAGCAACCTTTGAGACCTGTGTGAGCAGAAGGCTCTGTGCTATATCACTTTTGTTTTGTTTTGTTTTGTTTTGTTTTGTTTTGTTTTGTTTTGTTTTGTTTTCCCAAAGTCCAGGGACAATTTTATTAGAGTTTAACAGAAAAATTCCAAAGCAGACAGGCTGTAAATCTCAGCAGCTGCCTGGAGGAAGAAGACAGAGGAGGAAGAGAGGAAGCCAGGCTGTCTGCGGCCATGGAGATCAGCCACGTGGTGGACAAGCAGACATACGGAGGGGAGGAGAGCTTTAAAGAAAGAGTGCAACCCAATGTGTTGAGGAAAATGCACCCAGAAAAGAGGTAGGAACGGGGTGCAAGGGTGGGGGATGGGGAGGAAGAGCTATGCTTTCCTGCAGCTGTGAGGGACTGCACAGAGGGCAGAGAGAAGGTGAAAGAGTGCAACCCAATGTGTTGAGGAAAATGCACCCAGAGAAGAGGTAGGAACGGGGTGCAGGGGTGGGGGGTGGGGAGGAAGAGCTATGCTTTCCTGCAGCTGTGAGGGACTGCACAGAGGGCAGAGAGAAGGTTTGTTTCCTTCTGAGAAGGGAAGCTCGTTAGCTCCTTACAGGGATAACTATTCCTCCTACCTTTTTAGCATGGCTTCATACTGGTCAGTGGTTTCTTGGCTGGGAGACTGAGTGGACCAAGCCCTTTTCTGCAGCTGCCACTTTTGGAGCCCCCGCCTTGAGCTGTCTGTCCACTTCCTGTACATCGTTCCCAGTAGTCACCACCTGTAGCAGGTACTCTAATGGCCATTTTCATGAACCAACCATTGATCTGGCTTCTTTGTAAGGCAATCTAGGGGGTCCCCTAAGTTCATCACTAGTTCTATCTCTTAAAGATTCTAACACCTCCCACGATACGCTGCAGACCAAATCTTTAACACAAGAGATTTTGGTAAGACTTACCGTAGCCACAGCACTAGGCAAAGGAAGAGCTTGGTCTAAAGCCATGTTTTTCAAACTGGGAGCTGTCAGTATCGCGGGACACAGCACTCCATGTTGTGGAGATTGTCCTCTGTACTACATGACATTTGGCGATGTTCCTGGCCTCTACCCACTAGCTGCCAGTAGAACCCTCTCCAGTTGTAACAAAAATGACTTTTGATGTTGCCACACATCCCATGGATGTGGGAGATTATCTTTAGTTGAAACCTTAGTGTAAACTGCAATGGCTAAGCTAGATACCACATGTGGTCATTTTGAACACAGCTAGTTCAAATTGAGATATCTCATCATTATAAATTCAAATATTTAAATGAAAAACAAACCATGTAAATTATTATGAATTAGACTAACATATTTCAGTATGTCTATATTTGGTGTTTGTTTATAGTGCAATGATTTTTAATTCATTAGGGAAATTAAAATACTATAATTCATTTCAACTTCTTTTTCTTTCTTCTTCTTATAACGTAGCTACTGAGAAATTTGAAGTAGAACACATTGTTCATACTAAGCCACCTTTAATTTCCCCAGCTCAGCATGGGGTGGGACTCAAGCTAGAGTCCCTCTCTGCTCAGCAGGTTCCACCCCCACCCCCCTGTAACTGACTACTACAGGCAAATAAAACCTTCCAGCACTCTCTGCATCCAGCCAGAGTATAGCAGAAACAGAAGCCTGCTAGTAAACAGCTGACACTCACCCCAGAAGTGTCTAAGTCTCTTCTCTCCCATAAAAACTGAGTGAACGCAGCAGCCTCAGCACCCAGAGTCAACATCCTGCCCATCCCAGAGGAAGCAGCTCCACTGTCAGTATCCTGCCTGTAGATGCCAGAGACCCAGCACTTAGGCAGCAGCCTGCAAAGCCTGACTCTGGGCAGCCATGTAAAGTTTCTATTCTCCTGGAAACAGTGCACCCAACCCAGCAGGACTGCATGGAGTCTTAAGGCTTGCTAAATGCTACTCATGTTCCTCACTCACCTTCCCTACCACACCCGCAGGAGCCCTGCACCAGGCAATCTTCTTCTTCTTCTTCTTCTTCTTCTTCTTCTTCTTCTTCTTCTTCTTCTTCTTCTTCTTCTTCTTCTTCTTCTTCTTCTTCTTCTTTCTTCTTCTTCTTTCTTCTTCTCCTTCTCCTTCCTCCTCCTCTTCCTCCTCTTCCTCCTCTTCCTCCTCTTCCTCCTCTTCCTCCTCCTCCTCCTCTTCCTCCTCTTCCTCCTCTTCCTCTTCCTCCTCTTCCTCCTCCTCCTCCTCCTCCTCCTCCTCCTCCTCCTCCTCCTCCTCCTCCTCTTCTTCTTCTTCTTCTTCTTCTTCTTCTTCTTCTTCTTCTTCTAATAAAGAGACACGTGGAAATTTGCAGCCCCCTTCCCTGCCCCTGGAAGTTAGGTCTATAGAAGCTATCTCCATTCAAATACTACAAGAGCAGTTAGAAACTCAACTTCAGGAGCCACGTATGGTGGCACAGCACTCAAGAGCTACATAGAGACAGAAAGACAGGAGTTTAAGGCCCACCTTGGTTGCATAACAAGTTTGAGGCTGGCCTGGGTTACATGAGTCATTTCTGGATTGTTTTTTTGTTTTGGGGGTTGTTTTGTTTTGTTTTGTTTTGTTGTTTTAGACAGGGTTTCTCTGTGTAGCCCTGTCTGTCCTGGAACTCACTCTGTAGACCAGGCTGGCCTTGAACTCAAAAATCCACCTGCCTCTGCCTCCCAAGTGCTGGGACTAAAGGCGTGTGTCACCACTGCCCGGCAACATGAGTCGTTTCAAAACAAAACAAGCCAAACCATGATACATGTCTGTAATCCTGCACTCGAGCACAGAGATAGATGGATGGATCTCTGTGAGTTCAAGGCCAGCCTGGTCTTCATAACAAATTCCAGGCCAGCCAGGGCTACATGTATAGACCCTGCCTGAGAAAGAGAGAAAGAGAAAGAGAGAAAGAAAGAGAGAGAGACGGAGACAGAGAGACAGAGAGAGACAGAGAGACAGAGAGACAGGACAGAGAGAGATAGAGAACCAAAACAAATCAAATACAGTCTTATCCAGACATGGTGGCTCAAGCTGGGAAACCCAGTATTCAGGAGGCTGAGGCTGGAGGATTACTGCTAGTTCAAGTCCAGCCTAGACTATAGTTGACAGCAATGACAAGAAAAGGTATTCCTTCTCTGCCTGCTTTGCTACTGTCTTGATTCTCCCCAGATCCAAAGTTGATCGGAAGGTCCCAATAGCACAAAGCAAAGGAAGCACTTATCCAAGGGCTTATCCAAGGGCTTATCATCTGATGTGTCATGGTCTTGGACTGCAGCTGTATGGGAGAAGTCTGTATTTCTCACACGAAGCTCTCAGCAGACACTACCTTCCATGTCCTGACTACTTGGAAGTTACAGCATGGGACTCAGATCCACACACAGACACACACACAGACACACAGACACACAGACACACACACACACACCCCACTCCCCCTCTGGATGTCCCATCTGCTATAATGTGAGTAGGTATCTCCCAGAACCATGCACTGAAGGCTGATTTGTCAACTTGTAGACATACTGGGAGGTGGTAGGCTGTTAGGAGGTGGGGTCAGGTGAATGGATTATGGTCATGGGCACACACTCCTGGGGAAGATACTGGTACCCTGTCTCACTTCCTTCGTTTCCTTCATCTTCCCTTCTCAACCTCTCTCTGCCATGGACTCCATCAGCTGAGTCAATTACTCCACCTTGCTCCCTGCCAGGAAATACTACCTCATTATAGACCCAAAGCAATGGGGCAGCATCTGAACTGAAACCTCTGGAAGCGGTTTAGAGCCCCAAAGAACTCTCCTCTACTTAGAAGGATTTATCTCAGGTATTTGTCCCAGTGATTCGAAGCTGGGTTAACACCAACCTACTCTCACCCAGCCACAGGCAAGCACTTCTACTGGCCTCTGTTGGGCAGTTTGTTCCCTCCACTAAAACAGAAGCACTAACACCAATTGCCTCTCTTTAAACACTCACATACACGCACACATACATGCACACATGCACAAACACACACACACACACACACACACACATAGGGGCATGTACCATCCTTGAGCCAAAGCTCATCATCTTCTAAATGACTTAAAGTGTTCAGAACAAAACCCACAGAGTTTGGATTTGTGCAGAAAAGACCCAGAGAGTAGAACAACTTAAAACTCTGCAGCCCAGGCAGACACTCATTCAGCCCACCTCAGCCTCCGGAGCAGCTGTGGTTTCAAGCCTTCGCCATAGACCTGACTGCTGTTTAAGATAACACATTTCCACATCTCTTGCACTCGATTCTCTAATGAATACAACATCCACAACCATCTGCTAAAAAAAGAACTTTGAAGCAATCAGAATCTCCAACCCCCTTGGAAACTACATTGACCATTTTTAAACTGTTTTTCTGTAGATTCCAAGTAAGTTATTTCCACCAGTGGAGAAACCAAGGCTCTGAGGTACCAGACTGAGAATAAAAATTCAAACCGAGAACTCGGGTTCCTCGGGCACACACTATGTGCCGGTCATTCTCCCGTTGCACACGTTTAATCCCAACATTCCAGAGAGCAGGAAGGACAGTTGCCCTGCCTGATCGGCATGGGCTAGTGGCCCTAGGGAGGGCCAGGGAGACCACCAGCTGCTCCTCTGTTCATAATCTCTTTCCTCTGAGGAAGTGCTGGCTGGCTGGCCATCCTGCAGTCGGTTTCCGCCCCAGACCACATTAGGACAGGCTGTCCGAGCAGTAGCTGGAACTCACTGGAACATTTCAAAAAGATCTGTTGAGAATGAAAGCTAGGACTGAACTAAACAAGATCACCTGGTTTGTATGTTATTTTTCTTTCTCCGGAATCTGAAATTATAATTTTTTTTTTTAAAAAAGGATTCAATGTAACCCACAGGGGACTCAGGGGTTGTGGTAAGGGGGATTCCGATTGTATTTTTACGGTCTTGGTGGATTGTTGTGAATGGAGGGTTCCCAGAAGTGAGTTCAGAGGTGTGGAAATGCATTATCTTATCAGTCCAGGTGCTTATCAGCTGGATAACTGAACAGATCAAAGTACTCTATTATTAAGGTACTGAGCTGATTTTCAAACTGAGAAGGGTGCTTGCTGTCTGACTAGGCCCCACCACAAGGAGTACTTGCCCAGCTTGTACAAGGCCCTGGGAATTATCTCTAGCATTATCACACACACACACACACACACACACACACACACACACACACACACACACACAGAGAGAGAGAGAGAGAGAGAGAGAGAGGAGGATGCTACACCCATACACCAAGAAAAACCGAATTTCACAAACTCAGTTTGAAGTGGAAGTTGTTGCTGAAGTCAGAAAGGCAAACACTAGGGTATGAACTGAACGGTCCCACAACTCTGAAGAACAAGGAAAGACAGATGCTGGGAAGCCGAAGGTGGGGTCTCCAAAGGTGAAAATGATTCAGGGGACAGAGATGCTTGTCACCAAGCCTGGTGGCCTGAGTTCCATCCTCTGACTGCAGTAAAGTGGGGCCCCTGGAGTAGGCACACTCATGGAGACAGGAAATAGAATGGTGGCTGCCTGGAGCTGAGATCGGGAGATGGAGTTTGTGGGTACAGAGCCTCTTCTGGAAGTAAGAAGACAAAAAAGGTTAGGTAGCTGGATTGAATCCCCACCCCCACCCCCACCCCCACCCCCAAGCTGGTGGTGTTAACTTAGTGGTAGGGCATTTGCCTAATATGTGTTAGCTGGATCTCAGGCCAGAGGCACTGGGCTGTGGTGAGGGCGTAAGGATAGGTGTGAGGTAGGCTCCTGATGAGAATAACCTCGCGCTGTTTGCAGTGAGCTTTTGCAAACCTTTAGCAAACTCTGTGGATAGGATTCCTGCATTTTTTCTGAACGCATATCACACTTTAAAAGCCTGAGAAAGTGTTATCAACCTAAGGGGAACAAAGGTAGACAAGGCAGTCCACGAGGCTGGAGGATAGACTCATCTATAAGTACAGACAACAGTCAGTTCACTTCTGCCTATACTCGGTGCCCAAAGTTTGAGAGCAGCTCTGATTCTTGTCTCCATGGGCACTTCTGCTCCTGAGCAAGAGCAGCACCCCCTCCCTTCCTCCCTCCCGCAAGCCCTACCCACCGAGAGCAGCGCCCCTCCCTCGCTCCCTCCCGCTAGCCCCACCCACCGAGAGCAGCTCTCCTCCCTCCCTCCTGCAAGCCCCACCCCACCTCCGAGCCAGATTTTCTTTTTTAAGCCTACCCCTTCCAGAGTCCCTTCCCCTCAAGGCTATTCAGCACAATCCAGGCTTTCTTCCTGCAGTTTTGAGTGTGAGGGGTCTCGGGGTGCAGCTTTGTAGGGATTAGGTAAATCACAGGTGCGCCCTCACCTGAACCAGCCCCCAGCTTATTCATTAATCGGGAGTTTACCCGCTGTTATTCCAAGTTCTCTCTCTCCTTGGCAGACTGATGGCCTTGGACTGGTTCCCAGTTTGGGGCCCCTGCAGCCCCCCCCCCTTTCCACTCACTGCCAAAATGCCTCTCTGCAGGTTTCCCCACCTTGTGCCTGGGTTCTGTGGGCGTGGATTCTCAGCCAGATGCCCCACACAGAGTTGGCATCCCTGCTCCTTACCCACTGCCACTGCGACCCACCCTTTCACACACTCTTGGGCTGTGTGTGATCTGAGCTGCTTTCTCTACAAAGAGACCGAGATCTCCTTTCTCACTCCTGACTCTCTTACAAAGCTTCTCCTGCTTTGATCCCAAATTCTTTCTCTCTTGCCTGAGCACAGACTTCAGTGTAGCCAAGAGCTCTCGCTGAAGCCAGTTTACATCTCGGCCCATTCGATCCTTTGAATCCAGCCTTTATTTACAACAATAATAATAATAATTGGGTGTGGGGGGTGTGGCTCTGAGACGGGCACCTGCTGAGCACACATGAGAACTCCGGTTCCATCTCCGCAGGTACTAACAGATAGAAGGGAGAAGAGAAGAAAGGAAAACAAAGTGTACTGACTTCTTTGAGACTGACATACTGAGATCTGCATTGTCTGCACTGTCAGAGACCGTTCCCAACTTCACCCAGGAAAAGAGGCTTAGATCTATAGGATTATTAACTTCCCAACAAGCCTACAGAAACAGAAAGACAGGTACCCACCCAGCCAAAAACAAAAAAACAAAAAAACAAAAAACAACAAACATTTAAAAATGGGGCTTTCAGAATGACTCAACATTCAAGAGCATCCAAGTTCAGTCCCCGAGGACCCAAGTCCAGCTTCCAGCACCCACACCAAGTGGTCATAGTCCGTAACTCCAGCTCCAGGGTATCTGATGCCTCTGCCCTTCAAGGGCTCTCCTACATGCAGGTGCACGTATTGATGGGAAGGCTTACATCTTTTTTATCTTTGCATGTAATTACAAACAATAAATCTTTATAAAATAATTTTTAAAATAAAGTGATGTGTCAGGTTGTGGGTGTGGCTCAGATGGAGAGTATTTCTGAAGCACAAATAAGACCATGGAGTCCACCCCCAGCTCTGCCAAAAGGAAAAAAGGAGGAGGTAGGAAGGGCTGAGACGTGGAGAGTTAGCTTTAGCATGAGTGAATAAGGAAGGCACCGCGTTCTGCTCTTTATAGGCATATTTGCACACTCCCCACAGAACACACAGTTCAAGTGCAAGCTCAATAGAAGAGTGCTCGTCTAGAGTGAGAGACCCTAGATGGCATTCCCGGATACAAAAAAAAACAAGCACCCATCAGTGACTTAGGGGTATGGCTCAGGAACAGAGGGATTGTCAAAGGTGTTGCTCTTGATGCTGTGAACAAAACCTGAGGGAATTATCTTAAGGGAGGAAAAATCTACTGGGTCTCGCAGTTTGAAAGAAACAGTCGCCCTCTGAAAGAAACAGTCTATTGTGGTCAGGAAGCCAACTAAGTGCTTCTTGGTGAAGGGGACGCATAGAGGATGCTCACAACTGGGCATCTTGAAGAGGACTGAGGACAGAGGAGGAACGGACCACAACTTTCTCACCCAACTTTATCAAGCACTACCTCCTAAAGGTTTCAGAGTCTCCCAAAGCCCTGCCACCACCCAGGCACCAAATGTTCTGACACATGAGAACCATTTTGCACCCAGTGAGTGATATCCTGAGGGGTTGTTGTTGTTGTTTTGACTTTTGGATACAGGGTTTCTCTGTGTAGCCCTGACTGTCCTGGAACTTGCTCTGTAGACCAGGCTGGCCTCCAACTGCCTGGCTCTGCCTCTGAGTGCTGGGGCTAAAGGTGTGTGCCACCACTGCCCAGCCAGAGACCCCGAGTTTTATCATCAACATGCAACAATATTATCAATTTCATGCCCACCCTGTAGTGTGGAAATACAAAGAAATGGGGTTTAGAACTGGACACAAGGAAGTCAGCCCGGGCTTCGCAGTAAGACTGTGCTCAACACAAACAAATGGCGGCACGTGAGGTTTGTCATGCTCTCCATTGTGCCCGGCATCCCTGGAGGCACATGCACTCTGCCAAAGCAGAGTGCTCCCATGAGGTGCCATTGTCCCCAGGACACGTAGTGTTTTCATTGTGTTGGCTTCTTCTAGCCATGGTTAGAACAACGAAACAAGAATCATACTATTTCAGAGGTTCAAAGATACCTCCAGGGCTGGAGGGGAGAGAGAACTAGCCTAGGTCCTCCCTGGATTCCATCCCAGTGCTGCAGGCAAAAAAATTATAATTAAATAAAAGAGCGTCTTGGTGTCTTCTGCTTTTACTCATTTGCCTTAAAAGTAGTATACAAGCCCAGGGCCTGCCAGCAACTTTTGATTTTACCCGAAACAAAATGAAAAAAACAGATGCTGTCTCACCCCGCAAAGAAAAAAACCCAGAGAGCAAATGAGTATCACTGGGCGCACACACAGTTTTTGGAGACATACTTGCATCTTCAGGGTTGAAATTCACATTGTGTAAAATACTATGGGAGACAAAGGGGATCCTGGCTGAATAAGATGGAAAACCACTTCCTAGAACAACAATATTCCAGCCATGTTCCAACTGGGGCTTGGGAGCAGGGGGTGATCCTAAACAATCCAAGTCTCCACGTGGAAATAATATTTATTATTTCTCTCCCCTCCACACCCTGGAGTAAGACAACACTAAGAGCTGGCTTTCCTCTTGACTTACCAACCCCTGAAGCTGAGAAACAAGACTCTGTGGGCCTGTTAGGTTTATGCAATTGCACACCGGGCTCTTAGGTGCTTCCAACGCTACTAACAATCTAGAGACAAATGAGCGCCTTTAGGCCACCAGAAACCAGAATTCCAGGTGAGTTCTATAAAGAAAAAGAGGTAGGGAAAAGAGCAGAAGAAAGAAAGAAGGAAAAAAAGGAGAAAGGAAGGAAGAGAGATGGGGGAACAACAAAGGAGGAGGAGGAAGAGGAGGAGGACAAGGAGGAGGACTTTTTGTTTTTAAGTTTAGCTTTTTTTGAGTGTTTTTCGTTTGTTTGTTAGGGTTTTTGTTTTGTTTTGAGAGAGGAGCTTATTGTTTACTCATTATGTAGCTAAGGCAACCTTTGAACTCACAGACATCCACCTGCCTCTGCCTTCCTCCTAGTGCTAGGATTAAAGGCCTGCATCACCATACTGGACCCTTAATGGACTTCTCTCAGACTTGTTCAGCATTATGAGAAAAAGGAGGAGGGGGAGATGATTCTGGGAGATTGAGCAGCCAAAGGATAAAACTGTACTCATTTCTCAACAGCAAGCCTTTGCAACCTAAGCTCCCGAGTAAAAATTTTTTAAAAAGGCAGGCTTCTTTTCCCTTCCCACAAGGGAAAACCAGAAGGGGTGGACCACTAGCCCTCTTGTGAAAAAGATGCTCCATCAGTTCATTCAAATTCCAGCCCAGCAGGTCCACTTCCTGCCTCTCCCATCCTTTGTCCATCCTGCAGAGGAGCGCTGTAGTTTGCTAGCCCCACACAGAACTCCCTAGGGCCATTCCCTCGCTCCTTGGTGACCCTCATCCCTCCGTGGCCACCAACCCTCAACCCCCCCCCCAAAAAAACTAAGAAAGTCCACCCTGCACTCCATCTCAAAATGGCGTTCCCTCCCCCAGCTCCCCCCCCCCCCCAAGAAGCCTCATTCCTCACAACATTCTAAGCTCCAGGGCTGTAAGTTTTGCATCCTCTTTTCTTCCCAGCCAGTCGTAGTGTATATTCACACCATTCTCTCTGGGCCAGATCTCAGCTGATGGGAGCAAAACCCTGTCTGTCTGTCTGCTTTCAGCTTGTTTCCATTCCATCCAGGGCCAAGCTTCCCAACTACCAAAATAGGCAAGTGTCCCAGGTTTTCCTGCCGTACCTCTAACCTTGGTTCCTTGATTAAGTACTTGGTTCCTCTCTACACAGAACTGGACTCTGTCCAACTTGTGTCTCTAGGTCTTCAAGTGTTCACTCAGGAGATGTTTTTTTATCCACAGGTCCCTGTTTACCATTGGAGTTGGTTCTTAAGGATCCTCAGAAAGCATCAGGGGAGGGAACCCTGGTCCACAGCTCTTGCCCCACCCCACCCCGATCCAGGCAGGAAAAGGAAGCCCCTTTGTATGCACAACTTGCTGACAATTGCTGGCTCTTGCCAGAGTGGCTTTCCTCTCTCAACATAGGAAGCTGCTAAGAACTGCAACAGGGCAGAGACAGAGAGAGACAGAGAGAGAGAGAGAGAGAGAGAGAGAGAGAGAGAGAGAGAGAGAGAGACAGAGAGAGAGACAGAGAGAGAGACAGAGAGAGAGACAGAGAGAGAGAGAGACAGAGAGAGAGAGAGAGAGAGAGAGAGAGAGAAAGGAGGAGCTGTCCCTTCCGAAGACAGCAGGGTTGCAGAGGCCGCACAAATGCTACTGTGAGTTATTTCGGGACCAGCAATGAAACACCGAGCCAGTCTTTGCTCTCTGAGCCAGCCACACCAGCGCGGTTCGACTTTTGACATCTTTTCCCTGTGACGAGAAACGGCTGGCTCTTTCAGCAGTTATAGGGGAAAGGGCCTGCTAACCAAAGGGAAGGAAACCCACACCACAGACCCTACAGGAAGGAAGGCCTGCGCCTGGAAACTCACAGGCAGGAGCCATTAGAGGGCAGCAAGTGTCTGGGAACCCAGGCAGCAAGAATCTCTCTCTCTCTCTCTCTCTCTCTCTCTCTCTCTCTCTCTCTCTCTCTCTCTCTCTCTCTCTCTCTCTCTCTCTCCCTCCTCCTTTCAATTACAGGGTGTCTCTAAAGGCAAAGCACCAGGCTCCAGCGTCAGCAGAAATACGAGTTGGAAAGACCCAGACCCAGGCTGTTGGAAGGGAAGGCACCCTCCAATCCCCAAAGCAGGCCCCTCTTGGCAAGGTCGAGCAGTGGCTGTGCAGGTCTCACCCTTACTGCCCCGGAACCCCCCTGGGTCGAGGACCCTGGCAGAACCAGCGCTGCTGTGCAGAGAGAGAGAGGGTGGGGAACTTGGGCACCCAGCCTTTTGTGTCACTTTGCTCCTTGGCCTCCTGCAACTCTAGGACAAAGGAGCGCCTGGGAGCTGCCAGCAGCCTGGGGGCACCACTGGGTTTGACAAGGAAGGACGAAACCTGATCCCTGCCAACGGGACAAGTCCTTGTGCTGTTCTGTGAGGTGACCCAGTTCTGAGACCAGACCGCTAGGCTCTGATCACACTGCATCTCTCACACACCCTGCTCGCACCCCTCGGCCTCCGAGGTAAGACCGTCGCATCCTTCCTTCCACCCGGACAAGTGAGAGCTGCCACTGGGGCGTCCCCTGCGGCAGCAGCTGCACACTCTAAGGTGTTGTGTTTTATTAAAAAATAAATAAATAAATAAATAAGAGCCAAAGATATGTTTGATAGAGCCAGGTATGGTGAGATGGGAGGGGTGCCTCAGCTAGCCCATGCTGAGGCATCCCCTAACCCCTGAGGTACCAGCCATAGGATAGTATGGAATAGAGTTTATTTAGGGCAGGGAAGGGGATTTGGGAAAGGAGTAGAGGGGGCGGGGGAAGAGGGAAGAGAGTTGAGGAAAGGCTGGCCAGGAACATGTGGAAAGAGGGGGAAGGGGGAAGGGGTCAGGAAGAGAAGGCGCAGAGCAAGCAGCCCCTTTTATATAAGTAAGCCAAGCCTACCTGGCTGTTGCCAGGTAACTGTGGGGCAGAGCCTAGAAGGAATACTAACATTCCTCCGTTTTGATTTAATTTTTTACAAAGGAAAAACTAGAAAGAGGTGATGGTAAAGCAGGAATCGGGTCGCCGTAATTTTTAGGGGCTTCCTGCGGACTTTGGGGCAACATGTCTCTGGGAAACCTAAGAAAATGGGTGTATGGATGTTGGTCTTAGGAAAGCTGGCTGTTTCCTTGCTGTCCAGGGTCTGTGGACCCATCTGTGAGTAGGAAGGAGTAGGCCCAGCAGCAGCGGCAGTGTCTGTGAGAGTAGATTAGCACATCTGTAGGTTACTTCACTGGAACGGTCCTGGATGTAGATTTTGAGTAAACACCTGGACTTGAAACACCCAGCTCTCCTAAGACTACACTCAGGGGAAAGGGATGGCTCAGCATAGGCCTGCAGAGACATCCTTGGCGCTCTCTCTCTCTCTCTCTCTCTCTCTCTCTCTCTCTCTCTCTTTCTCTCTCTCTTTGGTTTTTCAAGACAGGGTTTCTCTGTGTAGCCCTGGCTGTCCTGGAACTCACTCTGTAGACCAGGCTGGCCTCGAACTCAGAAATCCACCTGCCTCTGCCTCTGCCTCCCAAGTGCTGGGATTAAAGGCGTGTGCCACCACGCCCGGCTTCTTTCTCTCTCTTTTTTTTTTTTTAAATAGAACACAATGTAAGGGACCCAGGGGCAGCTAGGAGTGGTTTCCTGCCTATCCTGCCAAGGAGCCTCTTTATATTTTACTAAGGCTTCTACCAGGAGAAGGCTTCTGGACTCTAATTAGAGCCCAGTCGGGGTAGGTCACTGGGAGACAGCAATTGAGGGTCTGGTGCAATCTGGTTACTCATTTCTTTCCCCAAGCCCCCAGAGGACAGCCCTGACTCACAGTCACCGGATTGGAAGACCTTCAGATGACATGTTCTAGTTCAAAGGGCCTGGGCAGATTCAAGTGTCAAGTTGAAGGTGACAGGTTACCAAATCCTAGCACTGAGCTTTCGCCTAGCCAACACGCACAGGCTGAAGCAAGATGCCCTGTTCACCTCCTTCCCAACACTCAGTCTCATGTCCACCCTGTTGAGAAGAGCTCCCTTGCCCTGGCCCTGACCTACAGCAGGTGACCTAAGTAAGGCTAGTCTCCCCATCCCGTCCACCATACCCGATGTTTCTTGGTCAGATAATTCTTAGTTATTTTGGAGTCAATGCTACTACCCCCATGGAACCTTAGGCTCTGAGGCCCTGATTCTCTGCCTTTGCTTTTCCATGGTCTGCCCTTGGGACTCTCTCCTCCTTTAGCTTCATGACGTAAATAAGAAGAGGCTATGGGAACCTCTAAACTAGATTCATAGATAGACCCATCACTCACAGTGAGAACACAGTGGCTAGGAACCTATCGGAGTGTGTGGAGGACTTTGCCAGCATTGGGAGGCGTTCTGATTTCCTGTAACAGTAGACCAGGAATTCAGACTAAATTTCCCACTGACAACCATTCAAGACCCTACAAAATATAAAAGAAACCCAGTTCTTCCAACCCGAGAAATACTGAGCCATAACGTTGGCTGCTGACCTTAGAAACAGTCACCAGATTGGAAGATATTCACGGGACAGGCTCTGGTCCAAAGTGACCAAGTGGACTGATCACCACCCTCATTGCCTAGCACACTGCTGCTGTCATTAAAAACTCAATCTGATGCTTGTAGCTTTGGATAAAAACTCCATGGAATGAATACTTACAGGATTTGTTTTATTTGTTTGTTCTGTAAACTAACTCCACCTGGCTAAAAGAAGACACTTCTTCTACATTGCCTGAAACCTCTCTCTGGCCTGTCTCCCACTGTACTACTGCTGTAAAGGCAGACACATCCTGATAGAGGCTATCACTTCAGTTGCAGCCTCCACAGTCCCTATGAACCAACCACAAAAGGGTCTCTGCACTGTTAGGTGTTTGGTCTCACTCACCATGAAGGCTTAATCTTTTTTTTTAAGATATTAATTAATTAATTAATTAATTTATTTATTTATTTATATGAGTACACTGTAGCTGTCATCAGACACACCAGAAGAGGGCATCAGATTCCATTATAGATGGTTTTGAGTCACCATGTGACTGCTGGGAATTGAACCTGTGTCCTGTGTAAGAGCAGTCAGTGCTCTTAACCACTGAGCCATCTCTCCAGCCCGAGGCTTAATCTTTATCATAGTGTTTTGGATTTATTCTTCACTTCCCTGAACTGCCTTCTTCATGTCTAAGATAGTAGTGCTGATAGCAACAAGCTCAGTGCTATTGTAAGGGTTAAGTAAGATGGTGTAGCTAAAACACAAAGTACTGTATCCTTAGCTTGCAGTAAGTGATGAGTGAATATTAGGTATGGTGGCATGCACCTATAATCTCAATGCTGTAAAAGGGGAGACAGGCAGATCCCCCGAGCTTTCTGGTCAACATTCTAAATGAATCAGTGTGCTTCCGGTTCAGTGAGAACCTGTCTCAGAAAATAAGGAAGGCTAGAGAGACGGCTCAGCTGTTAAAGGCAGGAGTTCTCTTGCAGAGGATGGGAGCCCAGCTCTCAGCACCCACGTCAAGAGGGTCACAACTGATGTAACTCCAGCTCCAAGGAGCAAAAGCTCTCTTCTGGCCTCCTCCAACCCTGCACTCAGCATGTATAAAGCCATACTCAGATATACACATAGATGCTTAATTTAAAATATGCATTTAAGAAAAAAAAAGAAGAAGAAAACAAGTAAAGGGAGAACGTGTGTAAACTTAGGGCTACCCTAGACAACATATTGAAATCATATCTCAAACAAATAAACACATGAATATAATAGGGTTTAACAAGAACTAGGGTTCAGAACATGCTATATACAAAAGAAGAAGGAAGACAGTGGCTGAAGAAGACAAAAGACCTTGATCTCTGCCTACACACACCAGCAGACACATGTACACACACATGCACATAAACACATGAAGTACTACCAACATCATCTTCAACTACAGACCAATACCTGAATTTCTTTTGAAAAATTGTACCAATTCATCTTTTTTTTTCCTAACAAGATGTACATCCTGCTCCATCTTTAGATAATTTTGCCTGTTGCCAAGTACACCTTTTCAGTAAAAGTTTAATTTCTCCTCTACAATGCTTGAGAGATTGGCACATCCTCCTGCCTTCCGCACTCACCACACCCATCGCACTTACCACGTCCAGTTCTTCCCACCTGGTTGCTCTGGACAGATGGACGCTCTTGGCTCTGCCTGGGTTGGTATGGGGCATGGCCAGCTCAACTCACTCCAAACCTTGTACTTCTTTAGCATCATTCCATCTCAAATATGTTTTGAGAAAGAGCCAGGACTCTAAATGTGGATGGTTCCTTTCATCCAACCCTTAGTTAACACAAATAAAAAAGATGTTTTTTTTTTTCACACTGCTTGGCTCTCCCCATCCTGTTCTGGACTTGGGGAACGGTCATCCCATTTCCTTGCCTTTCTGGACTTAGGGAACGGACAGCCCATTTCCTTGCCTTTCAGGATGCATTTGGAATCTGCTTCAGGCACCCTAACCATATGGTTGCTTTTCGGCATTCAGTAACTGGACTTGGGAAAGTGTGACCTTTATGACTTCAAGTTGGGGGCATATGATAAAAGTGTTAAAACGGGGCCAAGAAGTAACCTCCTCAGGTTGCTTCCATCCACTGCCCAGGGACTCTGAAGTCTCTTCTACCTCATCTTGGTCTTGGCAGTGAGTGTCCAAGAAGAAGGTAAAGCCTTTGCACAAAAGGAGACAGAGAGATCTGCACTGGACAGGGATTGGGGGTGGGCTGTGATAAGTTGAAGGTAGACCAGAAAGAAAATAATGGGCAAAACAGAGGGAGAGAATCAAGACATAATTGGGTAAGTCCAAAAGTGGGAGGAAGCTGGAGAGATGGCTCAGCAGTTAAGAGCACTGCCAGCTCTTCTAGAGGACCCAGGTTCAATTCCTAGCACATACATGAAGGCTCACAGTCATTTAAAACCAGAGTCCCAGAGGATTGGAGGGCACCAGCTACAGACAGACAAGTGGGCAAAATATTCATAAACATAATATACAATAAATACATTATATATACATATAATATTTTACACATACATATAATATTATATATATGTAGAGAGAGACAGAGACAAAGAGAGAGGAGAAAAATGTTAGAGGAAGCAGATAGGGATTTACAGAGAGTTTTACAGTCTAAGGTAGATGACAAGAAAGAAAAAGTGGTTGGGTATCTGAACAGCCACAGTTCCCCTATGGTTAAGAGGCTTTTAGGATTCATGCATGTCCACCAGAGCAGCTGAGAATGACCTCAGGCAGACAGGATTGACCTTCTCAATCAAGCCATTTTGATTCTCAGCATGTTAATTTACAGAAGGATGTCTTCACATCCTGAAAACCTCCAGGCACAAGGAAGATGCACACCAGACTTTGCTGAGCACACCCACCTTTCAAGGGCAAGATGGATTGAAAATAAGCCTTGCTGTCAAGCCAATACCTTACTGTTCTTTGGAGCTCCAGCTTTGCTGTTTGAAACCTAACAGAAGCCCATAGGCTTCACATCTTAGGATCTTAACACACGAGAAAGGCAGTCCCATGGTAGTGCGTATGGATCCTCCTGAACGCAAAGCTTCACACATTCTGTGAACCAGCTCCTCCGATTTGAATGTATCCCTATGAAGCTCGTGTCTTTGGAGGTCTCTTGGTGGTGAGTCCTTTGGAAGGTAGTTATGGTTTGATGACATCATGAGTGTGAAGTTCCACAGGGGAACTCATAGTTTTATAAGACAGAGAGCAGTGGACATAGTGGAATATACATTTTAATCCATGCACTTGGGGAACAGAGAAGGGAGGATCAGGAATCAAGGGCTAGCCTCAGCTACATAGAAAGTTTCAGGCCAGCCTAGGATCCGTCTCAAGTGAAAGGTGGTTGGGGTGGGGATGGGATAGGGTGCGGCCAGAGCTAGCACATTTGCTGTGTAGCCCCTGTGATGCTTTCTACAGTGTTAGGAGTTATCAAGAAGGCTCCCACGGGGCTGAAGAGATGGCTCAGTGGTTAAGAGCATGGACTGCTCTTCTAGAGGTCCAGAGTTCAATTCTCAGCAACCACATGATGGCTCACAACCATCTGTAATGAGATCTGATGCCCTCTTCTGGTATGTCTGAAGACAGCTACATTGTACTCATATATAAATAAATAAATAAATAAATAAATAAATAAATAAATAAATAAATGGATATTGCAAGTCAGCTTTCAGTATGATGTGCTAAACACACCTCTCCTTCATGTGAATTGCCTGGCCTTTGGCCTTCAGTTGCGGCAACAAGGCACCAAGATACTAGCACTGACATCAGAAGCAGGTCTTAGCCAAGTTCCAAGTTCATTGTCAAGAATGGTAAGAATGGAGCAAGAAGAGGCAGCAGCAGCTTATTTGGTGATGGTATAAAGGCTGGAGGGAGTCGCCTGTGCAACTTTGGGTGTCATTCTAGGTCACTGTCTCTTCCTTTGGAAAACAGAAATGAATTCGACGCTGTCTCAGTTTGTCATACCTCATTACTGAGGGAAGAAGTCAGGGCAGGAAGTCAAACAGAAACTTGAAGTGGAGACAGGAACGAAAGCGGAGGCCATGGTGGAGTGATGCTCACCCGCTTGTCTGCCACACACATGTGTAGCTACTTTTCTTATACCTACCAGTGAGTTATAATCACTGCAGCAGACAGATAGAGTACTTATCATTACTTTTATTACTTTTACTCTCTGTCTCTGTCTCTGTCTCTGTCTCTGTCTCTCTCTCTGTCTCTGTCTCTCTCTCTCTCTCTCTCTGTGTGTGTGTGTGTGTGTATGTGTGTTTGTACCAGACCAGAGTATACCTATTGAGCCACCTTTCTGACATTTATTATTATTATTATTATCATGTGTGTTGTACTGTGTGATTATGCACGTATGTGTCCATGTGTACGTGTGGATGCATGTGCAATGTGCACGCATGTGCATGGAAGCCCGAGGTCGACAGACATCAAGTGCCCTCCTTAATTGTTCTTTTTATTTTTTATATTGTTTACATATCTTTATATTATTTTTTAAGACAGTGTCACTCACTGAGCCCAGAGCACACCAATTGGCTAGAACGGCTAGGTAGAAAGCCCTGGGGATTCCACCTCTGCCATTAGTGCTAATGTAAGGATGAAGTACATTTCTTTTCCACTGGTGCTGGACCTCATGTGTGTCTAGTAAGCATTCTATCAACTCAATTATCTCCCCCGCCTTACACAGTTAAAATGTATTTGTAGTACAAGCCCCAGTCTTACTTCAATTCCCTGCATTCCATTGCAGAGGCATATTACAAGGAAAGAGCAACCTTGTCCCCAATGCCAGTAAATAAATCTTGATTAGTCTAAGGCAATTCTGTTCATTTTATTCTCCTCTCCTAGTAAATTATTTTATGAAAGGATGGATGCATCTACTCTGGGACAAGAGATTATGAGGAAAAGTTGATCGAGGTTGGGATGGGAAACAGTCCACAGCTTCGCAGTTAGAGTTATGGCTACACCTCACCTCCACGTGTGTTTCAGAAGAAGCAGCAGTCCTTGAGTCCAAGGCCTGCTTGGTCTCCAGAGTGCATTCAAGGTCAGCATGGGTAACTTAGTAAGATGTTGCCTCAAAGTTAACGATGGAAGGAGACCAGGATCCTTATGTCACTTATGTTTAAGAGGTCTCCTGGTCACCTGTAAGAAAGCTCCCAAAGTGGAGAGGAAATCCGAAGATCCAGTCTTGGGGGTGATCCAGATAAGCCTGCAAAGGCCAAAAAAAAAAAAAACATCAAGAGAGACCACAGATGTTCCCACCCCCACTGGGGCCCTCCCCCACCCATTCCCTTGCTGTGGGTCTTATGAGGGATTTGTGGATTCAGAGGGGATGGAGGCTCACAGGTGGAACCAAAAAGACTGTCATCCTGGGATCCAACAGAGTAAGCCAGGTAGGGCTCCACACTAAACCAGTCACACACACACACACACACACACACACACACACACACACACACACACTTCACAGCCAGGGTGACATCCAGTTGTCACAGAGCATCTGTGTTGGCTTCAGTCACACAAGCACACTGTGTTACTCTACAATATAACCTTGCATCTGTTTTCAGCTTCACTTTAGTTTGTAAAGTCAACAGCCAGACCTAGTCATTAGAACTAGAAACTCATGTGGCGCCTCAAGAAATATGGAAGAGAGGGAAAAGCCAACCATGCGTGCTAAATGAATAATAATCAAATAATAAGGTTGTCACCACTGTTAAAAACAAACAAACAGACAGACAAACAAAAAACTCAAGAGAGCAGAAAATCTGAGCCAGAATAAATAAATAAATAAATAAATAAATAAATAAATAAATAAATAAATAAATAAGAGAATTCTGCTTGTTAGAGTCAAGGCACTTTTTGGCCCCATAGTAGTAGTAAGTACTACTTCATCTCTCAACTCTAAAAACTAAGGACTGATGTAGGACACAGGTAGAGAATGGGAATAGATTATACATGTTTACCAATGCCCTGGGAACATGGCATGGAGTGGCAGAAGGTGACACCAACCATAGAGGAGAACTGTACAGCCCATCCGAATGTTCTGCCTCTAGCTCGTTAGTCAATAACCTAATCCCATCTTCACTTTCTGTAATGTGACTCACACATTTGTACTACAGCCCTGACCTCCCTCCGTTGTTTAAAATGTCCTCGCGGATGTCTGTAAAGACTGCTATCCCAACATATCCAGGCCCAAGCCTTTTCTCTTCCCCAAAAAATTCTATCCTTCTCCAGGATTTCCTGCCTTAGTTTCTCTACTGCTTACATCAGAACCTCCAGAGGTAGACTAACATCTGACCAACCATGTTCCATGTCCCAGAATGCACCTCGTCCATGCCCCTGTCATCAGAAGCCTGGGCTATGTCGTAGCCCCTGAATGGTCTCCTCGCTTCTATTCTCACCAGCATCCCTGGCATCTCTTCTTTCCACAGCCAACATAATAACCTCTCTAAGCTTAAGAATGATGTCTCCGTGGTCCCTGAGGTGCATCCGAGCCTTCCTGGCTTCTGAGGGCTGGCCCTGCCTTCTCCTTTCTCCTTCCAGCACTTCAACCAAAATGCTGTGCGTGTGAGTTCTGTTCCCAGGGAGCTCTCATCTGCCTCTCCCCACCCCCTACAAAAATGTAAAAGAGTTTGGCTTATCTCTTCAAAAGGCCAGTGTCCCAGCCAACCTTGTAAACTCTTTTGCCCACTTGAAAAATTCTTGAAAAGCAACCTCCATTCCCAGCCAGACTCCCCACTCACATGCTTCCTACCCACCTCCCGCCAGCCCCATCTTTCAGCCTCCTTGGGTCAGCACCACAGCTGGGCCTGCCCCTTCGGAAGCTGACACTCCCTCAAGGTTGGTGGATTTATGGCCCAGGGTTACTGGGTGCGTAAATCTGGGCCTTGGGATTCGAGAACTGTGACATTTTTACAGCCTCCTCCCCCAAGTCTCTGAACATATTTGAAGCAACTGGAGGGAGGAACATCTGTTTTCACTTTTTAAAATTCACTCCACGGCTCCCATCTGACAAAAACTTCAATCTTGCCAGAGTTCTGGTCCCTGGCTGAATGAATGAGCAGCAAGGCTACTGCTCTGCCAGAGGTCCTGACTGTCCTGCCTCATCAGGCTATAAAGAAACCACCAGAATCCAAAGTCTCCACCAACAACCAAACAGAGAATGCTTCTGAGATCAGGTTGGGTGGTCACCGCCCAGTTTGCAGGAAGTTAAGGAGGCACTTTTCTAGAGGAGGCAGGGAGAACCTCCGGGGGTTTCTTTTTCATTAGAAGCTACACCCAGAGGACCGTGTGCAACGAATGCTGGGACTTGTAGTCTCTGGGCATCGCTGAGCCTCATCAGGTAGACTGCACTCATTGCCCATCTGATGATCTTGGATAGAACCTACCATGGCAAGGAGTATCATAACTGAAAGTTGTATCAGGAAAATTATACATGCCATGTCGCTTGACCTTTTACTCAAAGGTATGAATTCACCTAACAAGATCCATTTTGTTAGGCATGACTTAGCTTGTTGTCAACCTGTTTCACATAGATCCCCGCCTCATGATGAGAGACCATCATGAGATAGCCAGGGTTGAGCCAACTGAGAAAACTGTGTCCCTCCTAGAAGGTCCCACTAGTAGCTGGCAGGGAGGACCAGAACAATCAGGAACAGGCCCCTTTGAGAATGTTCCCCTGCAGGGAGCAGACCATTGACCCTCTTACACACCATCATGCACTGTATTTGGCTTTGGCCAGATCCACTGAGAATACCAGTGGCCATTTCTCCCGGAAGCACACTGACTTCAAGATGCCCTTAGAAATAAAGCCAAGCAAAGTCCATACTGAACATGATACCATGGCCCTATGAAGACAGCCAGAGCCCTCAGGTTTCCACACACCTACAATGCACTTGCTCATTAGGATTCTCAAATAGGCTCTAAGCCTCTCCAGCTCAAAAATCCTTCAAGTCCTCACAGCCTGTTCAGTGAGCTCTTGTCTTCCCACTTTCCTCCCACACCCTAAACTCTAGCCAAGGGGTAATTTGCTAAAGTCAATAACCACCTCTCATTGAGCACTTATTAAATCCCATGATATGTGTGAAGTATGTAGAGCCACTATGTCCTTTAGTCCGGTATCTATCTGAGAT
Source organism: Mus musculus (assembly GCF_000001635.26). Lineage (NCBI taxonomy): Eukaryota > Metazoa > Chordata > Mammalia > Rodentia > Muridae > Mus > Mus musculus. Next base: position 37,493,665 of record NC_000079.6, read on the forward strand.
GGGTAGGTTTATGCCTGGTTTTCAGAAGGTGGAAGGCATGGAAGTCAAGCCATTAACCTGCAGCCAACCAGTCATTCTGCTGGAGGTTATCACATGGACAATAACCACAAAACCTCACAATAACAACAGACATGATCAGCTACCCCACTAACCCTGGACCTTGCCTGACAGCCTTAGTAAAGTGCCCTCACCACCGCTGAATTTTAGGAGCACCCTCTACTATCCCTTTACCAAGGCAAAGCTTCTACAAACATAGCTTGTATGCTTGTAGCCCCCTGATCCACATGGAGACCCACTGTGCTCACAATGCACATGTAGTAATGGCATGACCCCATTCTTCTTCCTGTAGATGGATTCTTTTTAATATTGCCCATCAGATACATTGTAGGTTGTCAAATCCTGTGCAGTCTAGCCCTTGGGTTAAATGACAACCTCAATCTCAATCTCTCTGCCCATCTATCTGTCTCTATCTATTTGTTTGTCTGTTTATCTCTGTTTCTATCTCTCTATCTCTTTTTGTGTCTCTTTCTGTCTCTCTGTGTCTGTCTTTCTGTCTCTGTGTCTGTCTGCCTCTCCATATGTGTCTGCCTCTCTGTGTCTGCCTGCCTGCCTGCCTCTCTGTGTCTGTCTGTCTGTCTGTCTCTCTCTGTCTCTATGTCTCTGTCTCTCTCTGTCTCTCTGTCTCTCTCTCTCTCTCACACACACACACCATCTCTTATTTAAATCCTCGAAGAGTTGCACCGACCCTTTGACCCATTTTCTTTGGGAAGTGTCATCTAATCCCTTTACTTCTTGCATGTGAGCTAAATTTAATGTCCTCCCCTAGTACACACAATGTGGCTGAAAGGAGGTCAGCTGTAAACCATACGGCCACTTTCACTTTGTTCTCACAGATCATCCAACTTTGGTACAGCTAGTCGTGGGAATACTCAAGGAGTTGAGATTGAATGTAACAGGGACTTCTGTTGGTGAATACAAAGAGAGGAAACAGAATCAAGAGACCAGAGTGTAAGAGGTGTACTAGAGATAGTTAGTTAGTTAGTTAGTTAGTTAGTTAAGTTTAGTTGCTTTTTTTTTGAGACAGGGTCTCTACCCAGCCCTGAAACTCACTATGCCCACCAAGCTAGACTTGAACCCTCAAAGGTCTGCCTACCTCTGTTTCTCTAGCACTGGGATTGAAGGCATGTGTCACCATGACTGGCCTTAGAGATTACTCTCAAAAGCAATGCCTCCTCAAACAAAGAGCAAGGGACTTTCACTGGGGATATTTATGTGTATTAACACAGGAAAGACAGACTGGTCTTCACAAAAGAAGTGGGCACATTCCTGAGCATGCTCTATTCAGGTCATGCTTCTTTATAGATTGCTTTAAAACAAGCAAACAAATGAACACACACACACACTTCCAAAAAAATAAGGTCTTGCTTTGTAGCATTAGCTGGCCTAGAACTTTCTATGTAGAACAGGAAGGTCTTGAAATCACAGAGATCCACCTGACTCTGCCTCCCAAGTTCTGGGATCAAAGGTACATACCATCACAGCCTGTCATTTTTTTTCCAAAGATGATGCAAGGCTGTGCATGGAGAATTTAGTTCGATAATCAATACAGATTACTCTAGGTCACCTAAGAAGAATAAATCAGGGTGACTCTGATTCCTTACCTGAAACAAATCCCAACTTTGAAAGTATGCTAACAGCCATTTAAAGGGCACAGCCATTTAAAAGGTACCAGCTTTGCCCTGCCCCTGAAAGTATGTGCCTGGTTGTTGAGAGTATGCCTGGGCCCCTGCACAGAGGAACAGAACATCAGTAATAGTCCCTTACTTGGACTCTGGGAGAGTAAGCCACTTAGAAACAGACTCAGCCCTTGCCAGGCCTTGCAGTGCTGCCGCCTCTGCCAGGATCTTCACGGAAGTCTCCTGGGAGACCCTGCTCCAGCTCCTCTCAGATGAGCAGGCCTGGGAATCCTCCCTCCGAAACACTCTGTTATGTGCTTACGTGTTCCACACCCGTGAGACTACGCTGCCACACCCCTCTCCCCACTCACTCGAGTGGAGACCTTTCAGAGCGTTAAGAGTGACTGTGTTGTTCTCTAGTTCAGAATTCCTCTAAGGCTCTTTACCACCACCTGACCAGCCATGGCACTCATTGAAATGGCACCCAAGGCTCTTCAGAGGATGACCTTTGGCCTCCACTCTCAAGAGATCACTTAGCTCTCTTTCCTCTGGCAAACCAGAACATTTTTTAAGTTCCCCTCCCTCCTCTCTCTCTCTCTCTCTCTCTCTCTCTCTCTCTCTCTCTCTCTCTCTCTCTCTCTCTCTCTCCCTCTCCCTCTCCCTCTCCCTCTCCCTCTCCCTCCCCCCCCCCCTCTGAGATTCAAGTGTCAGATCACATGTCCAGGGCCATTCCAAGAGCAACTCAGATGCAAGTGAGGATTAGAATAAAACTGGAAGGGGAATGAAACAGTCCCTAAATTGCAATCCATCAAACCAACAGAGATGAAGGCTCTATTTAGGTTGAAGGCTGGATGGTCCATGCACACACTCTAGGTATTATGTGTTTTCTAGGAAAACAGACCAGCCAATGAGAGATGCTTACTCTCTCAGTTTCCAACATATTAGGATCCAAGACATCTCATCAGATAGATGATGCCCAGGTGCCATTTGAAAATGATGCAGACTTATAACCATGGGATTCTGGTTCAAAGTCTGTGTGGTGGGGTGTCCCTGTGACAGGTATGGATGTGTGGGTTGGGAAGGAGGCAGTATCATCCATCCATCCACTCATCTATCAATCAATTATCTATCATCTATCTATCTATCTATCTATCTATCTATCTATCTATCTATCTATCTATCATCTACTATCTATCATCTATCATCTATCTATCTATCTATCTATCTATCTATCTATCCATCCATCCATCAATCATCTATCATCTATCTATCTATCTATCTATCTATCTATCTATCTATCTATCATCTATCTATCCATCCATCTATCAATCATCTATCATCTATCTATCTATCTATCTATCATCTATCTATCATCTACTATCTATCATCTATCATCTATCTATCTATCTATCCATCCATCCATCCATCCATCAATCAATCATCTATCATCTATCTATCTATCTATCTATCTATCTATCATCTATCTATCATCTATCTATCCATCCATCCATCAATCATCTATTATCTATCTATCTATCTATCTATCTTAGAACACATTGGGTTTTTATGTGTCAGTTTTCTTTTTAAGCCTGACACACAGCCCTTGCCATTGTTGTGGGATCTAGTGTGATAATCTGACGCACAGCTCAGATTGTAACAACAGCAAGTACACATCTCTCTCCATGAACAGCTCTCATTCCTTGTGATAGGAAGATTTGAAGTCCCCTCTTCTCATTGTTGTCACTGTTGTTGCTTTGACAGACAAACCCAGGCTGGCCTGGAACTTGATGTATATATCAGCCAGAGTCTAACTGACTCATTTTACAGCATCTGCCTCCAAGAGCTGGATTGCAGAGATGGACCATCACACTCAACTCTTTTCTAGTTCCTTAAAAACAAGTAACAAATTGCACATGGAAGTCCGAGTGCCTTGGGACTCACTCCTCCTGTCTGTGTTTTGGGACCTGCTGTCCCTTCTCCCTCCATCCTCCTCCCTTGTAGATGTTAAATACTCTTCTACTTTTTTTTTTAATGGGACACAAGTTTCTGTGTGTGTGTGTGTGTGTGCGTGTGCATGTGTGTGTGTGCGCGCGTGTGATCACTTAAGCGGAAATTAGAGGATAGCTTGTGGGAATCAGCTCTTTCTTCCCACCCTGTGGGTCCCCCAGGGAAGGAACTAAGTTCTTTTGGTTTGGTGGCAAATGTGAATGTGTTAAGCTGTGCTTCACTGTTAATGTGTTAATGGTGTTTCATTATGAATGTAGTTTCTTTATCCATTTATTGATGAAAACTCACATTTTTTGTTTGTTTGTTTGGTTGGTTGGTTGCTTGGTGCCTTCTTGAGACAAGGTCTCACTCTGCATAGTCCAGACAAGCCTGAAACTTACTATGTAGCCCAGATTGGCCTCAAATTCAGGATTCTCTTACCTTAGCCTTCTGAGAACTCAGATCACAGGTGTCCCTACCCTTGCTTATAAAATAAAAATGTCTGTTAATAGCAGTGTCTGAGGAATCCCCTGGAAGGCCATTTTGATTGTTGGTTGCTGCACCAAAGTGAAGGACCTGAGATGTCTATGTTATTACAAAACTACATGCCTGCCCCAACTGACAAGGGCACCAGAGCTGCGTGGCTCCTCTCTTTGGCATCTTCTCTGTGACTTGTTCCCTCTCCTGCCCTTTCTTTCATGTCAAGCAGACAGGTAGAGTACAACTTTATATCTCCTCTTCCTCCAACTTTTTGTAAAGCTGGCCCATCCCAGCAGTTTAGACCTCAGACGTCACCTCAGGGGCTTCCTCTCATTGGTCTCAAAAGGAACCAGTCCCTCCTTCTCCATAAAAGGAACTACAGCAAGGAACGTGAACTGGTGAACTGATCATGACATCTGAGAAGAGTGTAGATGTCTCATTTCTTCATAGGACCATATAATGAAGATGGGAGGGGCTTTCCACTTAAGCTCCTTCTGTGCAATGACTGCTTACAACTTTAGGCCACTAAAGGGAAAAGAATCTCAAATGTCCTCCTTTTACGACAGGCATTTGTTTTGTTCCCAAGTATTAGCCTAAGCACCTTTAAGCAGCACAACATGAGAGATGCAGAGGGCTTAACCACCAGCCGGATTCAAATTCTTCCACAGGTATTTTTCTCCATGAAGCAAGGCAGTGGCTTTTGTGCCCTAGGATGGGAAGATGAATATAATGGTAACAACTCCGGGACAGGGAAGCCTCCTTCTGATATGGCAGAATATGAAAAAAAAAAAAAAAAGTCAGAGGAGACAGTGCTTAGGTGAGCATCCACTTAACAGGTGTGAACCACCAGGCAGAGATTTTCTCACAAAATTCTTCACTTTAGGAAGAACGACTTCAATTTTAATATAGGTTTCTCTTCTTGTTCCATTATGAAGCAGTCACTGACAAAATGCAAGAGTTAAAAACAAGCAAACAAACAAAAAGTTCAGGGAAATAACCAGCTGCCTTCTCTCCTAGGCTGCTCCAGTCTGAGCCAAGAGTAGTGGTACACTGGTAAGCTGGATTTTGAAGGGAGGGAGAGGTGGGGGCAGGGGGAGGGGGAACACCTGCATCCTGCACAGCTTGGTCCTGGAAAGTTTACTGGGACAAGAAGGGAATGAAGAGAGGATAGATACACAGACACATGAATGGAAAGCTGGGATCCTGGCCCCAGAGATGCAGCAGCTTGCAACCTGGAAGCTGAGTGTGGTCATTATGTACATCAAGATGAGGAGGAGTTCGCTAGTCTCCACAGGAGGTCTCTGCAGGAGAGTCCCAGCCTGTGAACCTCTAGGAGAGGGGAGACGCCCTTGAGGCTTTCTGTATACTCTGTCACCATAGGGACCACAGGAAGGCTTTCCCAGTTCCTGCGGGTCGGTCGAGGCTCTGGGGTCCTTGATATGGGTGAGCCAACAATACTCAACTCAGGACCTAGGGTTTCTTCTGCTACTGACAGTAGTGTTTGCCAATTTCGCTGGTGTGAAATTTCACCCTTACTATGGCAGATCAGTAGCAAGATGCAACTTTAGTGGTGGAGCACTTACATAGCATGTGCCAGGCCTCAGGTTCTGTTAGAAATCAGGTGTTTGGAGCTGGAGAGATGGCTCAGTGGTTAAGAACTCTTCCAGAGGTCCTCAGTTCAATTCCCAGTAACCACATGGTGGCTCACAACCATCTGTAATGGGAATCTGATGCCCTCTTCTGGTGTGTCTGAAGACAGTGACAGTATATTTACATACATGAAATAAATACATCTTTTAAAAAAAATCTCTCATAGGTGTTCCCCTCCATTGAAAGAAAGAACGAAAGAAAGAAAGAAAGAAAGAAAGAAAGAAAGAGAGAGAGAGAGAGAGAGAGGGAGGGAGGGAGGGGAGGGAGGGACAGAGGGGGGGAGAGAGAGAGAGAGGAAGAAAGAAAGAAAGAAAGAAAGAAAGAAAGAAAGAAAGAAAGAAGAGAGAGGGGGGGAGGGAGGGACAGAGGGAGGGAAGAGAGAGAGAGGAAGAAAGAAAGAAAGAAAGAAAGAAAGAAAGAAAGAAAGAAAGAAAGGAAGGAAGAAAGAGAGAGAGAGAGAGAGGGAGGGAGGGGAGGGAGGGACAGAGGGGGAGAGAGAGAGAGAGAGAGGAAGAAAGAAAGAAAGAAAGAAAGAAAGAAAGAAAGAAAGAAAGAAAGAAGAGAGGGGGGGGAGGGAGGGACAGAGGGAGGGAAGAGAGAGAGGAAGAAAGAAAGAAAGAAAGAAAGAAAGAAAGAAAGAAAGAAAGAAAGAAAGAAAGAAAGAAAGAAAGAAAGAAAGAAAGGAAGGAAGGAAGGAAGGAAGAAAGAAAGAAAGAAAGAAAGAAAGAAAGAAAGAAAGAAAGAAAGAGAAACTAGGTGTTCCCAAAGTCTGCCCTCAGGGACTCAGAACTAGAAACTATGTCATCACTAAATGCCAATTCTTTAAAAGGTCCCCTCCAGATGGCTCTCTTGCTCTTTTTCTGTCTCCTAGTCTGTCTGTCTGTCTGTCTCTATATCTCATGTCCCCATTTTGAGATGGTCTTTCATACCCCCTACCTCCAAGTCTCATGTGTGAGATCTGTTGTGTGATATGATCCTTTTGGCATGCTTTGGCCGGGGCCGACTAAGGTACTTTTCCTCTAAGACCTAATATGTTCAAACCATAACACCTTAAAAAAAACTCACAAGGAACCCACACAAATCAACTACACACATCACAGCAAAACATGTTGCCACCATGCACATTTAGTGTTAAAATAAGAGCTCCTACCATAGTCTTTCAACTACAGAAAAAAGGAAGATAAATACCAGCAGACTTAAAAAAGAAAGAAAGAAAGAAAGAAATTTGAACTAGTACACCAAGATTGGGGTAACAGTGAGAATTCAGTAATTAATCACCGTGAACAAGCTGGTGTATTATGTAAGGTTGTTAATCTAATCTGCATGGATTGGCTTGCCTTTCAACTTGGTACACTGTGTGGGGGCAGAGTTTGCTGATAGCTGGAGCCTGGTTCCTTAAAGCCAGGTTACCTGTGATCCAGTAATAAAGTGTTTAGTTCCCAAGGGAACTCAGTTACCCTAATGAACACATAACACCTTACCGCCATGCCCCACCCCCCTTCCCCAACTGAGGGTGTTAAGCAAGCTAAGACCCAAGATCTATACCAAAGATATAGATCAAATCCTGGGTTTAGACAAAGCAACAGGGCCATTTCCATTCATCGGACTGATGCAAACAGGTTTCATCTGGAAGGATCTGGAAGGCAAAGGCTTAGAGAGTCTGACCTGGGTCTAGCTTAAAGCTCTGTCACTCACCTGGACCTGTCCCAGGTAAACTGGAAATTTCAAGGCTCAGCCAGGTATGAGACTAGGCAAAAAGAGAAAGATAAGATGTGTGAGCTGGGCCTAACCCCTCACACTTCCACGGGTGATACTGACACCTCCCCCCCCCCCAGCCCTGCCAAATGGACAGAAAATAAGGTGAAAGCTAACAAGAGTCAAAAAAAAAAAAAGACTCAGCAACTGACTCTCAGGACCAGCTGCTCTGTCCTGGTGAGCGTGACACTACTGCACTTTCTGGTCACAAGGGAAAACTGTATGACAGTTAAAATTCTGAGCCTCTAGGCATTGTGTTGGTCAAAACAATGAATCTCTGTTTTCTGGACTGATTGTATAAAGTTTAGGGAGCTTTCACAAGGAGTCGAGGGCACAGAGTCAAAAAGCTGATCTGTGTGTCCCTTTAGAGCACCTCTCCTCAGCACGGAGGCAGCTGGGTCCATGTGACAGGGTCTGGGAGACTCCCTGAGTGCCCATGGGTACATGCAACCTACAGATTACAGAGCAAGGGAGCCAAGAGACAGTAGGGGCCATCGGCCAGAGGCGAAACAGGGATTCGGGTAACAGAAAACCCTGCTGGAGTCAAGCAGAAATCAAGGCAGGCAATCCAAGGATGGGAAAGCCTGGGCGGTAGCCACTCAGAGAGAGGGGCAGGTGAGTTTGGAGCTGGTGATGACCGAGCCCTGGAACATGCTTTAAGTGATAGGAAAAGAGCCTGCGTCCTCTCCCGGTTGAGGAGGGAGTCACTAAAACCACTGTCCTGTTTGTTTCACCAATCCTAAGGATCCCGAAGTCAACTGACAGCAAATCTAAAAAGGGTTTCTCCCTGAATCTCATCTTCTCAAAGGAAAGAATTCAGCCAAGAGCTGGAGACATTTCTCAAAGAAGCGTATCTAGCCAAGGGAGGTACAGAGCAAGGTATACTATACTGGGGAGGAGCACTCCAGAGTGGGGGATAGCAGCTTACTAGATTTTGTGTTCTGCATTTTAAAGACTTTTTGTGAATATTTATAAGGTAAATCCCATAACATATACCTCCCCCCCCCAAAAAAAAATCATGGTGGATCAGATTTCCCCTGAAAGGTATATCTGACCCACGATCCTCTTGAAAAGCTCACAAGGAATTGTGAGTCAAACCAACCACGCAAATGATGTTATAATGAAGCTGGGAGTCTTTTGAGGATGTAGACTCTTAATTAGTGTTAGTATCTGGCAGCATGGAGTGTTCTCTAGGGCCTGAACTTCCGACATGGCAGAAAGAACCTAGCCTTAGCTTCAAGGATGCTTAACCACAAAGGGGCATTCTGACCACCGGAAGACTTGGCTACTGAGATTTATCTGTGCTTTTTCTTGGTGTCGTGTGTCACTCCTTGCTGACAAGGTCTCATAATCCCCAGTACCACTATCTAGTGAGACACAAATATAGGAAAACCACCTCACAAATTACACAGCCACCATTGGGTTTCCCAACCCAGAAATGCTCATTAGAATGGCGGAAACAGAATGGTGAGGGGTAGAGATTTGAGGAGACATTTGAAAAGAACATGGACACCAGAAGGGTGAAGCATAAAGAGAGAGACACTACGGTTGGCCATGGCTTGTTATCTGTAAGACAGACGTAGAGCCTATCAGAGAAACCAGTTTGATTCCATTCCTCTGGTCAGTTTTCTCTTCCCACCATGTGGGTCCCTGGCATCAAACACCCATTCTGTCTCCTTAAGCCATTTCTTTTCCTCTTAAACCGCATTCATCTAATGGGAAAGAGTATAGTATGGCCTTATACATGACTGAGCAGACAATATGCTACATGAAAGCTTGAAACCTAAGTGATCCTTTCTATATATTTGTGTCAGTATTATTCCTACTGCTAAACAGGTTGCCAAGGACTGGACACACACACACACACACACACACACACACACACACACACACACACACAAGTCTGCTCTCTACGTATATTGGTATTATATCTGCGAATTCAGCTGACCTTACGTTGAAAAATATTTTTAAAAAAAATTGTGCATGCACTGAACACGTAGTGACGTTTTATTTGTCATGACTCCTTAAACAATATGACAACTATTCATATTGTGACCGATATTATATGTAACATAGAGATTGTTTAAGTGGAGGAAGAGGAGTGGCGTCTGTGCGAGTACACCATGTTTTAGACATGGTACTTGAGTGCTTATAGATTTTAGTATCCCTGGGACTCATGGAGCCAATCCCCTGTGAATATAGACCGATAACTGTGTTAGCAATAGAGCAAAAAATGAGAGGTGACATTGCTCAATACCCATAAGCTAGGTTAGGGGATGAGTGAACACGTGGGAAGCAGGTAGAAGGGCACTCACTGCTAATGGAGGTAACAGGATTGAGCTGCCACAAAGTGGCAACGTTGGCCAGCTGAGAGCCAAAGACTAGGAGCCATCGGTGGCGTTGCTGGTGAGTCTTGAAGCCAATGACGGAAGGGCGGTGTTGCCACAGTTTGACTGTGTTCCCAGATTCAGGTATTGGAAACCATCCCAGTATGGCCCTGGAAGATGGAGCCTACCTAGTCAGAGGTCTGTAGCTTACTGTTGTCACCATGTGGGAGGGGTAGCTGTCAGGGGAATGAACTTGTTATAGGACAATTCTCTTTTTTTCTAACTTATAGTACTATATAGTACTAGATCTATTATATATCCACACATGGTTTTCTTTTTTTCTTGAGAATTTCATACATGTTTCCAATGTAATATGACCACACCCCCATATCTCTTCTACAAGTCCTCCCAACATTGTTTGTTTTTTTATTTTTGTTTTTGTCTTTTGACAACCCAGTAAGTCCAGTAGTGCACAGGCATGAAGCCATCCACAGGAGCATAGAAAGCCTATGTAGCTAATGGCTACATCCTCAAAAAAAAAAATTCTTCCTCCTTTAGCAGATACTAACTTCTCCTTCGTAAGGGTGGGGCCGGCAGAGTACCTCTTCCCTCCCATCTAACGGCAGAAGTTTGGTTGGTTTGATCTTTGCAGGTAACCCCAGAACAAATGCTACCAGGCTCTGGATAACAGTCTTCTTCAGAATTAAAGGAGTTGGGGCCATGTCCCCCATGTCTCTGACTCCTTCAGGAAGGTCTGCACACCTGGGAGTTATGTCAGTCAGTCGGCCTGTTGAGGGAGAATAGCAATGAAGGACCCAGGTTACAAAATCAGCCCTGCCCTGAACATGCGGAACAGCGGGTCTATTAACATCTGCTGGAGTGGATGAGTGCCAACAAAATAAAAAGGTCTATAGTAGAAAATATGTTCTTCTTAATACACCCAGAGGAAAATGTTGTCTCTGAGGAGGCTGCATTTGTCGCCAGGAACACTGGGGCCACATTGTGTCTAAGCAGCTTCCCACCAGCTGATAAAGACCATGTGTCTGTATGTTTCTCCTTAACAGCTCTCTTCGAGGTCACTGGGCACCAGAAATGGAAACAGAAATGGCAGTTGCTATAACGAAAGCAGGTGGCAGGCTCTGTCCCTGGGGGAGGGGAAGATTTAGGTGGCCTAAGAAGAACAATGCTATGAGCTGCGGGTGCTACTTGGACACATGTGCACGCGCGCGCACACACACACACACACACACACACACGCACACGCACACGCACACGCACATGGATACAGCATTTGAAGCATTCATACTGCTGTCCCGATAACAAATGAGAACTTGTATGATGCTGAATGAAGGTGGTGGCCCTGGGACTGGGGGATGGCTCAGTCTGTAAAGTGATCACTGTACAAGCACCGCGACCTGAGTAAAAGACTTAGCGTGGGAGCACATGCCTCTAACCGCAGTGACAGTGGGAAGACAGGCTTTTATCCCTGAAGCCTGATGGCCAGCCAGCCCAGCTAAATCAGTAAGCTCTGGGTTTAATGAGAGACCATATCTTGTTTGTTTGTTTGTTTGTTTGTTTGTTGAGACAGGGTTTTTCTGTGTATCCCTGGCTGTCCTGGAACTAATTCTGTAGACCAGGCTGGACTCAGAGATCCGCCTGCCTCTGCCTCCCCAGTGCTGGGATAAAGGTGTGTGCTATCACCACCCAGCAAGAAACCCTATCTTTAAAAAATATTCTATATCATATAATATATACCAGATTACATATCTATATCTATATCTATCTATCTATATACACATACATACATATACATGAGGTCTTTTTTTCAATTGTGGAACTTGAACTCAGGACCTTTTATATGCTAATCAAGTATTCTGTACTGTGCTATCTCTCCAGTCCTATATACAGTTTATGTGCACAATATATAAATGTATGTGTATCTCACCCTCCAAGTGAATAAACAATAATTAGTGTATAGTTAGAATATACACAGCACAAGCTGTATGCCAAGTGGAATCTATTATATATAAATGTATATGATATACATATATGTATATAATGTGTCAGTTCATACACTGGTTATTTTCAGGCAAAATGGTCTGATTTAAAGATGATACTATAGGTCAATATCCTGATTTACAACCACTTTGAGCTCCGGCTGACTTTCCCAGGTCTGTGATAAAGCAGCCCTGAAAATCCCCCTCTCTGGCAGCCCCCTCATGCCAGCTTAACCCTAATTGCCTGCAGTAAGTCCAATTAGAGGCAAATCAGATTTCCCCTTCATTTCATCTGATGAGGTACGCTGGCAAGTCTCTGCCACCCTGTCCAGGGTGAGGGGAGATGAAGGCTGCAGAGAGAGAGGAACCAGCCATGTGACCTGGCTGTGTGGGTCACTCTCCGCCTGCTCCTCCTTCTTCCTGCTCTCTCTCTCCTCTAGGATTGAAAAGTCAACTGACTCTTTGTGCTTTTTCTTACTCTGTCTCTCGTTTCAGGGCCTTTCTCTAGTCACACACACACACACACACACACACACACACACACACACACACCGGATGCAGGTCAGTGCCAGCACAGAAGGATGTAGGCTGTTGGCACAGCTAGTATATGACACCAGGACACAGACACCAGGCCTTGGGCTCCACGTGAAAGGCGCCCTGGCCAAAGCCTTCTCTCCCTGCCCCTCAAGGTCACAGTGAGAGATTACGAAAGGATGGAAAAGCACTGCTCAGAAAATGGGCCACAGGGACTTTCCTCCAGCGAGGAAGGAGCTAACAATGTTTGGCCTGGCGCAGGTCAGCTGAACTCTGTAGAGGAAGGAAGCGTGGAGCGAGGGATACCCCCCAAACAAGCTGCCTCAGCTCTGCCCAGCAGAGGTTCTGGGAAAACGGGATAGGGAGGCAGCCGGAAAGCTCTGCTGCTCGGGAGATTCTGGCATTCGAGCATTTGATTTAGAGCGTCTCTCACAAACATTAACTTGTTTCCCCAGAACCAAAAGCTGCTCTGGAACAGTCACGCTTTCTTTCTTTCTTTCTTTCTTTTTTTTCTTGTTATGTAGCCTAGGCTGTCCTCGAACTCTCTCTCCTCCAGTCTCAGTCTCCCAAGTGCTAGGATTACAGGCGTGAGCCACCACGCCCATCTTATTTAGGATCTTGCAAGTGAGACAAACGTTCTAAAACAGGTATTTCCTCAGATGCAAAATCCATAAATAGAACAGGCTGGGGAATCCTCATCTCTCTTCGAAAAATTATTTTAGATCAACAAATAAGAGTCAATCCTCAAGTGTGCTGGCGAAGGCAGGGCTGTTAGGCGCTATGGCAACGCTGAAGGACAGAGTTGGCTTCCAGGAATGCAACAGACACAGCATCTGGGGACAGTGACATGATGACCGTACCTCAGCAACGGAAAGATTATTCCTTCATAAACAACCACCACCACCACGTGGGCACAGCCTCTGAACCATACTCCTGGCTTGAAAACATTTTGGGTCTGAACCTTTTTGCAGATGGTATCAAGTGTTTATAGGAGAACTGGGCCTTGGGAGAATCCCAGAGGTTCAGCTTTTATTCGGGGTTAGCTGATTCCCAATCAGCAAAGAGATTGCCAGTCACAGCATACCCACGGGAGGTGACCAATGTAGAGCTGGGGACTCCAGGTACAGACACTGCCTTCTGCCCACTCTGAACGTTTCTCCTAACCATGGCCTCCTGGTCTCTCTTGGCAGCTGCCAGCCTACAAACCCGTCTTACCAGTTCCTAGGCAGCCAGCCATCTTTTCTGAATGCCTGAATCTCCAGCCCCTTACCTGGGAGTGGCCTTGAGGGAACTGCCTAGTTGGGTGTTGGAGTTCCACCCTACAGTCCTGGCCTGGGAGACCACGTTGCACAAAGAAGCCATAACCTGGCCAGGGCTGCAGAGAAACACCCTCAGGTAACGCAGGCCCTCTGCAAGAAAGCCAGGCCCCTTCCTCCCCAACCTTTCACCTCTCCAGCCTAGGAGCCTCAGGCCTGAAAGCCCAGCTGGAATTTTTTTCTCCAGGTTAGATATCAACCCTCTGTTGCTACAGCCGGCTACCCTGTTGCTTGTCCTTCCCCAGACAGAAAGGGGGAGTGAATGTCACTGACCCTGTGATTCCAGCTTGCTGTTGATAAGCAGGCACCAGCAGAGGTTTTGTTGTTTTGTTTTTTGGGTTTTTTGTTTTGTTTTGTTTTGTTTTTTTCCTGATTCCCTTCACTGTCAGCATGGAATTAGCCAGTGAGAAGGAAGGATGCCACAAGGCCTGTACCCTAATGTCACACTGACCCAAAGCTGGAGTAAGCTGTGGCTCTATAGCCCTACAAGGGGAGAGAGGACTAGGAGGCAGACTCACCAGGCTCATTGCTCATGAATTGAAATTATATACACATTTATTATTATTATTATTATATAAAAATAAATTTATATTTACTTACGTTTATTTTATGTGTGTGAATGTTTTGCCTGCATATCTGTATCCTATGGGTATGCCTGATGCCCAGGGAAACCAGAATAGGGAGTCAAGATTTCCTAGAGCTATACTTACAGACAGTTGTTAGCCACCATGTGGGTGCTGGGAATAAAACCCAGGTCTTCTGGAAGGACTATACGTGCCCTTAACCACTGAGTCATCTCTCCAGCTCCTCAAAGTGTATTTTTAAAACTTACATAAAGATGTAAAACTACAGTTTGCTATATATACTTCAGAATGTTTTCTTTGGGGGAAAAAGTACTTCATCTAAGCACCCAGCAACCCTGTAGCACATGAGTGGGGCTTGTGGCTCAGGGGTGACGGCGGTTCTGGATGCCGAGAGCAGCAGGTTCCGGTCTGGACCTCAGTTTGGAGTAGTGATGCTTCTCCTTACTGTAGCAGGAGAACGGGCTGAGCTGAGGCATCCGGGTTGATGTTTGACAGGCACCAGTTGAAGAGGAGGACTTTCAGTCCTGAGGACTTTCTGACCTGGGCTTCCGAGAAGCCCAGGGGACAAGCGTATAAGTTTGCCACATGAGCCAGCACTCTGGGGACTCTTTCCTCAGCTTACCAGCCCACTCTCATGCTTGGAAATGCCTTTCTTTTCTTCATAAGCCGTCTCGATTCTTGGTTCTAACCGTGCACCCCTGCGCGATTGTAAGACCTTGGATCTGGGAGCCTGAAACCTGCTTCCCTTTGAGCTCAGATCCGTGGCTCCTCCCTCCAGGGCTCACCACTGCCCTGTGCAGCAGCCTTGGAATCCTCCAATAAAGCAGCCTTCTCTCGCCCTGGAGCCAGCTTCCTGCCCAGATCCCTTGTTCTAGGCTGTCCCCCAGCCCCACGTGGCTCCAGTTCCACACCCTAAGCATTTCTATGAATCTGGGCCTTGTTGGATGTTTATTTGTGGGGTGTGAATCCCCAGGGGAAACAAAGCTGGGCGTGCATGCCAATGTCCTTGTCAGTCTTGGATCCTGGGCCTCCAAGGGCTCCGTTGTAGCCTTCAGTGTCCACAAAGCACTGGTGTGAGGTTGAGACAGGTGAAGAGCAGGCAGAGGGACTCAGCCTCGCCTCAGATCCACAGCCTGCCCAGGAGGAAGCCTGAAGCACACTGTGGGTGAGGTCAGATCTTGGCAGAGTATCCGGATGCCTCGCAAAGCCAGCTTCCCCAGCTGGGTCTGGAATGGGGTCCACAGTGCCCCTCCAAATATGGTAGTTTTACTGGTTTTACCCAATCTTGGCAACCTCCAGAGCCCGTGCAGCCAAATCTGTGGCTTTGAATATGAGAATCACCTCAACCAGCATTCTTTCTAAGGCAACGTGTGAAGAGGGTAAGGTACCAGAGAGCCCCGACTAGGGTGTGTTTCACAGTTCCAGGGAGCGCCCCTGTGGCGGGGCGGGGGGGTGGGGGTGGGGTTGGGGGGGGCAGGAGAAGAGGAAGACAGAGTCTTAGGAGAAGCAGCTGGTTAGGCAGTAGACACGCCCCTTCTTCCCTCCCTTAAGAAACAAGCCTGGCATCTGTCTACAAAGCCTGCTGTCCTCAGAGATAACAGGGCTGTGACTGCTGGTGACAGCTGCTCACTCGCCTTTCCAGAGAGGAAACTGACCCTGGGTCTGTAAAACGATGATAGAAACTAACAGGAGACCTTTCCTCCCTGGACCCCTTTCCTGTTTATACACCAATGTTCACACACTCTAGCGCACACACAGCAGCTGCAGAGAGAGGATGAACGAGGCTGAGTCCCGTTAAGAGATAAGCGTTCTGCATACACCGTAGCTGGCTGGTGGACAGGGTGGTGATCCAGAAAACCCACATTTAAACCATCCAGTGATCCCCTTCCTCAGAGCTGACCGTCCCACAAAATGGAAGTCTTTCCAGCTGGAGCGGAAAGTCACTTCATCTTTTCTTCCCTGAGGTGGATACAACGTGTTTCGGGCAGGTGAGAGTGGTTTTGGAGGCGAAGGGACTCCTAGCAGTGAATTTAACTGCAGCACTGACACTCTGACCCCCTCCCTCCCCAGAGGAGCAGCAGCAAGGTCTAGGAAGACGCTAAAGATCCCAAGCAAGATCCTTTCAGAAATTCACCAGTGAGCTTCCCATTGTAGCTGGTTCAGTGAAGGGTTACGTTTCCTCAATGCAGTGTCAGGAAAGACTGTCCACCAAGTTACTACCAACCTTACACAAGAAACAGACTTTCTAGACAACAGGAAAGGAGGAAGGAGGGTAGGAGGAAGGAAGGAAGGAGATAGGAAAGAGTCATTTATTAATAATTGGCTATACAAGGATCAAAAGCAATTTCCCCAGTGATAAGAATGCCAGCTTGCCTTGGAACTTAGCCCCGAAGCCCTCGTTCATCCTTAAGTCATTTGCCTTCCATATTTACCAGTTCTCAAGGACATTGCTTTTTTCTGCTCAACGACCAGTGAGCCTCGTGAGGTATGTTCTCAGCCCTACTGTGGTACCATGCCATGGCCGAGGATGGGCATCCTGGAGCCGTCCGTGTCACCCACCCAGCAATGGCTCCGGAACTTCTGCCTCTTGGCCTGCAGAGGAGGGGTGCTTGAACTTCAGTTAGGCAGCCCCCTCCCCTTGGAGCAGACACAGCACAGAGCACACGAGGAGGCCATGCTGTAACTAATAACAAGTAGCTACGGGTGTCATTGTCCTCGATTCCTGGCATGGAATCCCCAAGCTCATAACTCCAGAACAATAGAGAAGCCTCTTCTGCCCAAACATGTCACCTTTGACCCAGTCCCTGGTACAGAACTTCTGAATCCCTTGGGATGCCCTGGGCTACAGAGCATCTTTTGTCCTAGGGACCTTTTTTTATTGTTTTGTTTTGTTTTTTGTTTTGTTTTGTTTTGTTTTTTGCTTTGTTTGTTTGTTTGTTTGTTTGTTTTTGCTGGTCACCACGTGAGAACATTCAGCTTTACCCCACATCTTCCAGCAAGTGAAGGGGACTGGAGACTGACATCATAGTTGATTGCATCTTCATGGTAGAGCCTCCATAAAACAATTTCCCCTCAATAGTGGGGCTTGGGGTGCTTCCGTGCATGCTGGGAGGGTGTTACGCTTAACGGGGCATGGGACCTTCCCACCCCTTCCCTCGTACCTTGCCTTGTATACTCAGGCTCTTCCTGAGTTGTATCCTTTCGTAATAGGTTGGGTGAGTCAGGAAAGCGTCTCTGTGACCTCTGTGAAGTAAAGGATGGATCCCAAAAGGATTGTGAGAGCCTTGGATTTGCAGCCAAATCAGACAGAGGGGAAATGCAGCCTGGAAATGCACAGTTTCTTCCCAAATCTAAGGAAGTCTGGCAAGACTGAGAGCCCTCTTGTTTCTTTGCATCATTTTATTTTATTTTATTTTATTTTATTTTATTTTTGCTACTGTTGTTTTGGAGATAAGGTCCCAAGTGGTCTAGGCTGACTTTGAACTGGTTATGTGGCCAAGGTTGACTCTGAACTCATGATAGAGGTATAGATATCTTTGACTCCGTTTCCCAAGTGCTTAGAACACAGGTATGCCCCATTCCACTTGGCAAAGCCAAGATTTACACTTGTGGGATCTGATGCTATCACCAGGTAGATGTTGTCAGACCTGAATTGCATTGTGGGACACCCAGCTGGTCACAGAAGATTGATGAATGTGAAGAATCTACATCTGGCCACAAAAGAATCCCGTGTTGGGAAGCCCAGGGAACAGAAACAGGCATGGGGTCTCTTGCCTCTCAAGACACTAGGCTGGTGCTCTCTAGAGACCTGTGCGGGAGCAACATCTGTCCGGAGACCTTGAAGCCGCATTCCATCAAAGATTCTCTAAAACAGTAAGTCCAATACAGGAGCCACCAGCTGGCAATCACTTGACACATGGCCACTGGATGTGCTAAATGTAAAAAGTGCACATGCTTTGAAGGACATGTGGAATGAAACATTCAAAGCAGCTCCGTAATAATTGTTTTTAACATCGATTATGCTAAACTGGTAATATTCTTCTTTTACTAGTTAAATATATTGTTTACATTATTCTTATTGTAAAATACATATGGTGTAAGCTTATCATCTTTTTAAAGGTGTTTTATTTCTAATTATGGGGGTGGCTAGGAAGCATATATTAATTAGTGCAAGTGCCTGTGGAGCCCAGAAAAGGGCCTCGGATCCCCTGGAGTTACAGGTGGCTGTAGAACACCTGACACAGGAACTGGGAACTGAACTCAAAGCCTCTGCAAGAGCACTACCTGCTCTGCCACTGAGCCATCCATCTCTCCAGTCTCCAAGCCTGCCACCTTCAAGAGTACAGAGCCGTATTGTTCCAGACATCCCTACTGGTATGTTACCACCACTACCATCCCGCCACAGAACTTCTCAAACCAAATCTCTGAACCCAAATAAACAACAAGTCTGTCTGCCTGTCTGTCTGTCTGTCTTTCATGCACACAAACGCAGAGAGACTCAGACAGACACACACACATGCACACACACACACACCCCTTTTTTGTCATTATTTTAAATACTGAGACAGGGTCTTTCTCAGCCTAGGCTGACCTCAAACTCACTATGGAGCTGAGAATTACCTTGAACTCCCGGCTCCTCTACACCAAACACACTAGAACGCACCATTCACACGGTACTGGGGATTGAATCCACGGCCTCATTCATACTAAGTGAGCATCTACCAACTGAGCTCTATACCTCCAGCCCAACCTTTCACCCTCCCTTCTTACCCTTGCCAACTGCCTTTCGGCTGTCTGTCTCTGAATCTGAGTACTCTAATATCTAACACAAATGGAATAATAAAATATTTGCCCTCTCCCCTCCCCCTCTGCACCCTGCTTCCCTTCTTGATGATAAACCTTCTTTATATTAGGTCGGTCTCATGACTTGATTTCTCAGAGGGAACGCTTTGGTGTGGGCCTGCCCTGGCACTTCCTTCAGCCACAAAACAAACAGTTGTTACACTGTTAATCATTATTTTGGAATAATGACCCTCAGAGTGTCTTCATATGTTTTTTGTTGTTGTTTAATAGCTAAGTAAATTTAAAAATGAGTGCCCTGACTGTAAATGCAGTTCATTAGGCTAGATTCCCTATCAGAGTGAATGAGGCAACCTTGGCTTTCTGAAATGATCCGAGAATCTGTCTTGGCCAGTCAAGGACAAAAGAAACACAAGGTTTCTGCAGAATCTCTAGCTGACTTTCACTTTTAGGAGCCTCACAAACACTTAAAGAAAAAAAAGCTAAATGAGGGTGGAATGAGTTAACTAGGGAAGGAGGGGAGGGGAGGGGAGGGGAGGGGAGGGAAGAGGGAGAGGAGAGGAAGAGGAGAGGGACAGGAGAGGGAGGGGAGGGAGAGGGAGGAAGAGGAAGGGAGAGGGAGGGGAGGGGGAGGGGAGAGGGAGAGGGAGAGAGGGAGGGGAAAGGGGAGAGGAGGGAGGAGAGGGAGGAGAGGGTGAGAGGAGAGGGAGAGGGGAGGGAGAAAGGAGAGGAGAGGGAGAGAGGAGAGGGGAGGGAAGAGGGGAGGGGAGGGGAGAGGGGAGGGGAGGGGAGAGGGGAGGGGAGGGGAGAGGGGAAAGAGGAGAGGGGAGGAAGGGAGGGGAGGAGAGGAGAGGGGAGGGGAGGGGAGGGGAAGGGAGGGGAGGGGGAGGGGAGAGGGGAGAGGAAGGGAGGGGAGGAGAGGGGAGAGACAATGTATCACTGATCTTTGGGTCTCTGTGATTGTATTCAGAAAGTTTCCTGCAACCAGGAGCCAAGTTCCTGGAGATAACTCTGTGTGTGTGTGTGTGTGTGTGTGTGTGTGTGTGTGTTACAAATTCCCGGGACCTCATATCTTAGGGTGGGCTTTTTCTACCCATTCTTCCTTCCAAAAAACGCAGCAGTCATATTTCAAGTAGCACGGATCTCAGAAATCTCCAGCCTTTGTCTCAGTTTAGCATAATTTATGAAATCAAGCATAGCTGAGGGCTGAGCAGAGCGGCCTAGCTTTCCGACATCAGGCAGGGTGTCTCGGCCTGCAGCAGGTGTGGCAGCCGCTCGGATTATTTGTTTTTCCAGGTCAGGTTGGCATATTTCTAGCCTTGAGCTCCGAGCAAATGTTTAAATTTCATTTTCAGTCATCTGGCGTTCCTTTCCCCAGCATCAAAGGCAGGCCCCTGCATGCTACCCTCCTAGATCCTCTGTCTTCGCCCGGGGCTGATGGGATACAAGAGATGGGAGGAGAAGAGAAAGTAAGGGCTGGGCGGGTGCTTTACAGATCTTCCTAGGAGCCGCTTCTCCGCCACATCATATTCATCCTCCGCACTCACTCTTCTCTGAGGGCTTGCTTTGCCCCAGCACTGAGTATTGGACTTGTTTATGCAGCTCAGCAGTCGCTCTTTGTGGTTGCTATAGCAACCACCAGGGGTCAGTTTATAAAGGGGGAGGAAGTCCGCTTTGGGGGAGGCAGATTTCCAGCTTCTGTGCAAAGCACAGCAGAAAACAAAAGCCCAAATACCCCGGAGGAAACACGCGGGAAAAGCGTTCTACCAGTCCAAGCATCGTGCTGGGCCTGAAGAGTCACGATCCACTGCCGCATTTCTTCCCTGCAGAAAGACCATTCCAGCTAGTGGGAGCAAGAAAGCCTCACCCTTGCATTCCCCAGATTACTCTCTCTTTCCTTCTCCTTCTGCCCTTTGGCTTAATGGCCTAAAAGCATCTGTGAGTGAACTCTCTGGCAACTACGCGTTAACTGAAAACCAGAGGCTACAAATGCTGTTCCGTTCATCTTTTTCGTAGAGACAGAGGCACCAAGTCACTGGAACCACAAATGGTGTCAAGGTCCAACCTTGACCTTAACCAAGTCTCTGTTTAGAACACCCTGGGGAGAAGGTCTCAGGATGCCCACACAGCGGAGAAGTTTTAGCACTAACTTGCTTAGCTGACCAGACTTAGCAGATTAAGAGGACCAACTAAATATGATTTTCAGAGACAAGTGATAAGAGAAAATCTGAGTTGAGTTCATTTCAACAGTTAATTTGGCCAGAAAGAAGGTTCTAGATCCAGGCAGCTCTCTAGTGGGAAGCCAATTCAGAATGTCTTCAACAGTTTGCACAGACTGCGTTCATAGCCAGAGAAAAGGAAGTGACCTACAGAAACAGCTTGCTTAGTTAGAGTCAGCATGGACCCACGCGGTTGAGTTTGGCAGTGCGTAGCCTCTGATTGGCTCCACTGCATTACTTGGTTATCAGAAAACGCTCTTAGGTTACGGCTTGCTTTCATATCAACCTAGATTTCAGTTCACCATATATGGAGACCGTCTTGGGCCAAATTTTAACATTTAAGAATGGAATCAGATTTAGGCCAAACTTATGAATTTAACACCACGAGTTACATATAACACATAAGGAAAATGAATATATCTTTGTATGCATTCTTTATAATATTAGGGAGATACGTATGCCAAGGCTAGTCAACTTTGGACTCTAGTCTTTCTTCTTTATAACCGTAAAATGTCAGGAACACAAGAGATCTTTGTTCCAAGCAAGGAAAACACAGATCACCTTTTGGAGTATTCCAAACTCTTGCATCATCGCATTGGCTGGGAACAAAATGGACGGGCATGATTTGCATATATGCAAATCAGAAACCTGTCGAAGATAGACCGCATCACTAATCTTTCCTCAGATCTTTGCAAACACCACACAAAAGTTGATTAAAAGTGTTTGGCGCTGCATTTTTCTGAGGGACTGCTCCTACTTTTTCATTAATAGTATAAAAAATCATCTTTTCTAAACGACAATGGATTTTACTTTTCTTGACAGGAAAAGCATTTTATGGGCATGTGCTAAGCAATAAAAGGCTTGCTGAGCATCCGACTGGGAAAGTCTGAGTGAAGAACAGGGCCCTGGAGAGCTGGCAGTGTCTGTAGCCGCTCAGTTCCTTTGTGACATCCAAGCATATATGTCCATACAATATAGAAAACGACATTAGCACCTTCTAAACTCAAACTCTTCCCTCTCTCCCTCCTCCCCTCCCTCCCTCCTGACCTCTCTCCCTCCTCCCCTCCCTCCTTCCTTCCCTCTCTCTCTCCTTCCCTCCCTCCCTCTCTTCCTCTCTCCCTCTCTCCCTCTCTCCTTCCTTCCTTCTCTCCCTCCTTCCCTTCCTCCCTTACTTCTTTCCCCTTTTAAAGATTTTTTTTTTATTTTATTGTTGTGTATGTCTATGTGCGTATATGTGCATGTGGGTATGGTCACCTATAGAAGGCCAGAGAGAGCATCTGACTCCCAGAGCTGGACTTGTAAGGAGGCTGTCATCTGTCTGACCCGGGTGCTGGGAACTGAACTCTGGTCCTGTGAAAGAGCAGTAAGAGCTCTCAATCTCAGAGCGTCTCTCCAACTTGCCTTTCCCTATTCTTCGAGTTTACTTTTGGTTTGGTTTGTTTGTTTCTGAGAGAGACGGGATTTCACTATGTAGCACAGGCTGGCCTTGAAACTGACTATGTAGCCCAGGCTAGCCTTAAACTCATGATTTGCTTCTGCCTCGTCAGGCTTGCCTTCTCTCTGTATGCTAAGAAACGCTGCCTGCTTCTTCACCAAGACTGGCTTAGTGAAGATTTAAAAAAATGTTGTAGTAACTCTAAATCATCAGCTGCAGTGCAGTGACCTGCTGTAGCATTATGCGTCACTTTTGACCCTGTATCCACACAATTAAGGCAAATAAATTCAAAAGTGGGTTGGGAGCACATCTCAGGGCAAGAGTGTAAGCTTAGCACATGCACGGCTTGGGCTCAGACCTTGGCACCTAGATAAAACAACAACAAAACAAAACAAAACAAAACAACCCCAATCCCCTCCCCAAAACCAGAAATCAAGAAAGGTACAGGAGAAGCCGCAATAATCTATCCTATAAGCACCCTCACCCCCACCCCCACCCCCAGTTCCGCCCACCCCACCCACAGCGAACTCTTACTGTATAGGTTCTCACAGCCCTAATGCAAGGCCGGTAATTAAAGAAAAACTGTCAAGATAAACATCATGTACAATCCAAACATTCCCACCCGAAACTAGCTCTAAAAGTGTCAATAGATTTCGTTTTTCACCAAGAAAATAAGGAGTGTTGTTTTAGAAGCTGGGGCTGTGGGTTCGAATTTCATCTGCCTGATCCTGTCAAAGCCTGCCGGCCCTGCAGTTTCGCTGTGAACAGAGTTGTGCCTGCTGGGTGCACACTGTGAACTGTTCAGCATTCCTTGCCCCAGCTGAGGGGTGTCGTAAGCGCATCTGTAAACCACACAGAGCTGCTCAGACAAAGGGCAGGGAAGTATGAAATGAGATTATTTGTGCTATTCACTTCTCCAACAAGCAGCTTGATTCAGGGGTTGGAATCAGTTTAGTTTGGTCAAAAGCAGTTTGAAAGGACTTATTTTTTTTTTAAACCCTGCTTTCATTTTTTTTTTAAACGAGCAATTCTTTCCTTCTTCTTTTTTTAATCATTTGTTAATAAACCCTACATCTGAAGCTCAAGCTGTCAGACAGTGTCTATTTAACACCATCCAACAGCTGTTAAATGGGATAATCACCTGTTTATCCCCATGTCGCTAATTCAAATGCTAATTGCACTCCAGACTCTGGGCTTAGTCTCAAGCCAGACCAGGTGTGCAGCTCTGGGAGTGGCAACTACTGGGCCATGGGTCTCCATGGATTCATTTCCAGTGACCAGATAAAACAGGGTAGTGCACGGGCACGCACACGTGCGCAAGCACACGCATGCATGAGCACACCTGCACACGTTGGTCATCCCTGTAAAAAATGTGATATGACCCAAATATCAACTTCCAAGGTAAACAGCCATTGAACGTTGTATTATGCAACTATTATAAGGATGTTAATGAATATGATTAAATAAGTGAAAATACTTGCTTTTGTTGAGTGGGAAAAGCAGTGTGCAAAACTATTACTATTACAAATATGAACAGAAAAAGAAAATGGGCTGAGCCATAGATCCCTGGAGGATGTATTGTTTAGCAAGTGAGAGAAATCCTGGATTTCATCTCCAACAGAGACAGGTGGGGCATGGGGGAGTGCAGATGCGCAGAGTAGTTTTGAAACTAAAAATCAATATTTAAGTTATCAATTTAAAGTCTTGACTAAGGGGAATGGCTTAAGGGTGGGAGCATTTGCTACAAAAAAGCGAGGATCCGAGTTCAAATTCTCAGCACCCGTGTAAAGGTGCCTGTGACTGTGTGGTATGACCTCAGAGTTATGGCAGGCACAGACAGGAGGATTGCTGGAACTTACTGGCTACCAGTCCAGCTCCAGGTTCAGTGAGAGACCCTGCCTGGGAGATAAGAGGGAGGGTGATAGAAAGCTCAGGATGCCAGATAGATTCCTCTGACCTCCACCCACACGTGGGCCCCGAGACCCATGTGCATACACACATATCTCCAAAATATAATAATAATAATTAAAATATGAATAAAAATTTAAAATAATATATTGACTAAAAGCAAGGACAATTCTAAGCTCCAGAGATGTGTTACTAGTTTCTGTTCTCATGAAGCTTGTGTTTCGGAGGAAAGAGAGAAAATCTAGTAACTTATTAAGAAAGGTGTAGTGTTAGGGATGGTCCTAAGAAAAGATGATCTTACAAAGGATTTGCAGGTAGGAGGAACCAGGGACTCTGCTTAAACTCAGATGGAAATTAAGCAATGAGAAGCACCAGAGAAAGCTATAGATGGAAGTGGGCTTGGTATGGCTAAAAAACAGGCAGGAGGGAGCAGGAAGAGAAAGGAGATTAGGAGCTGAGGTTGGAGATAGGGTGGAAGAGCATCAAGGGAGATAGCAGTTAGTGAGGACTCAGTGACATAAGAGGGTTAGGATACAGGAGGAAGGCATATAGGTGGATGGAGGAGCTGGCACAAATGAATCTCACTGGGGATGGGGAGACTGAAACACACACACGCGCACACACACACACACTTACGTAAGTCTTGGGTTTGGGACTGTAATAAACGAATCCATTTGAAGTTCCACTTATTGAGTTGGGAATGCCTGGTGAAGGGAGTTCATGGTGGGAAACTGTCCATTTGATATATCTACCTTCTATCACCGTGGGGACATCAGGTTTGTAGCTCTGGAGTCAGGATGTCAGGGAGGAATCGGGGCTCTAGAATCAGGAGTGATTAGCATATTGAAGATTGTCATAGTTCATTTCACTCCACTGTAACAAAATACCTGAGACTGGGTAATTTAATTATTGCTATGTCTCCAGAGGCTAGGAAGTCCAACAGAAAAAGGACCGGACCTACTAAGAGTCACCTGCTGCACCACCCTAACATAGAGGGCAAAGGGCAAGACTGTAAGAAAGACTGAAGGAGCCAAGCCATCGCTAATGAACCTCCCTTAATATCAATAGTCATCCATTCGTAAGGGCAAAGCCATTGTAAGCTAATGGCCTCTTAAAAGTCCCACATCACAGGCAGGCAAGATGGCTCAGTAGGTAAGGGCCCACATGATGGATAAAGAGAATCCACTCTTGCCAGTTGTCCTCTGATCTCCACACATCTATTTTCATGCATTTTACGTGACTACATGCACGAAAATAAACAGATTTTTTTTAAAGATTTATTTATTTATGTATTTATGTATGTATTTATTTATTTATTTATTATATGTAAGTACACTGTAGCTGTCTTCAGACGCACCAGAAGAGGGCATCAGATCTCATTACGAGTGGTTGTGAGCCACCATGTGGTTGCTGGGATTTGAACTTTGGACCTTCGGAAGAGCAGTCGGGTGCTCTTACCCACTGAGCCATCTCACCAGCCCATAAACAGATTTTTAAAAGTGTTTAAAAAAAAAGTCTACATCTCAATGCATGTGCTGGAGATTAGCTCCCAACACTAAAGTTCTGCAGGATACACTTAAAGTACAGCAATGGCATTCAACCCGTAAGGAAATAATCTAGAGAAACCACACAGAGAGAGGAAAGACATCTCAGGACAGCATTACAGGGCATGCTCAGGAAGAGACATCGGAACAGAAGGAAGGATAAGAGAATACAATGCACGACACCAGGTTTAAGACAGAAGGAACTAAATGCTTTACTAAACCTTACTAAGAGCAACCAGAGGCCACTGTTTAGTAAAAGGAAATCACTACCAATTTTGGCCACCAGGTGGCCAGTACTTACCATGTAAGAGTAGGTCAATGGTGAGGATGTGATGGAGGTAATGAGGGGCTGTGACCACAGAACCCTTGATGAATGTCCCTGGGAAGACAGCAAAGATGTGGGCTGGACTGATTGGTCCAAGTGAAGATTCTTCGGGGAAATGGCTTTTAAAGGTCTTCATTGTTGCAACCCGGATCTTATCCTCTTAAAGGTAGGTATCCAGCCTGTGGTGCTGTCAGGAAGGGGTGGAGCCTAAAGAGAACTCTTTAGGTTATCTGTAGGGCATCCTCAAAGGGGTTGGTGGGACTCCAGTTAATCTGATTTCCTTTCTGTTTCAAAGTAGATGTAGTCAGAGGTCTTCTTCTATCATGCTCTCCCACAATGGTGTGCTGCCTCAACACAGACCCAAATCAACAGCATCAAGCAGTTATGGGCTAAGGCCACAGCAGCTGTGAGCTGAAATTAACCTTTCTTCTCCTTCTTCTTCTTCTTCTTCTTCTTCTTCTTCTTCTTCTTCTTCTTCTTCTTCTTCTTCTTCTTCTTCTTCTTCTTCTTCTTCTTCTTCAATTAGGTATTTTCTTCATTTACACTTCCAGTGCCATCCCAAAAGTCCCCCATAACCCCCCCCACTCCCCTACTCACCCACTCCCACTTCTTAGCCCTGGCGTTCCCCTGTACTGAGGCATATAAAGTTTGCAAAACTAAAAGGCCTCTCTTTCCACTGATGGCCGACTAGGCCATCATCTGATACATATGCAGCTAGAAACACGAGCTCTGGTGGGGGTGGGGGGTACTGGTTAGTTCATATTGTTATTCCACCTATAGGGTTGCAGACCCCTTTAGCTCCTTGGGTACTTTCTCTAGCTCCTCCATTGGGGGCCCTGTGATCCATCCAATAGCTGACTGTGTGCATCCACTTCTGTGTTTGCTAGGCCCCGGCATAGCCTCACAAGAGACAGCTATATCTGGGTCCTTTCAGCAAAATCTTGTTAGTGTATGCAATGGTGTCAGCGTTTGTAGGCTGATTATGGGATGGATCCCCGGGTATGGCAGTGTCTACATGGTCCATCCTTTCGTCTCAGCTCCAAACTTTGTCTCTGTAACTCCTTCCATGGGTGTTTTGTTCCCAGTTCTAAGAAGGGACAAAGTGTCCACTCTTTGGTCTTCGTTCTTCTTGAGTTTCATGTGTTTTCCAGATTGTATCTTGTATCTTGGGTATTCTAAGTTTCTGGGCTAATATCCACTTATCAGTGAGTACATATCATATGAGTTCTTTTGTGATTGGGTTACCTGACTCAGGATGATGCCCTCCAGGCCCATCCATTTGCCTAGGAATTTCATAAATTCATTCTTTTTAATAGCTGAGTAGTACTCCATTGTGTAAATGTACCACATTTTCTGTATCCATTCCTCTGTTGAGGGGCATCTGGGTTCTTTCCAGCTTCTGGCTATTATAAATAAGGATGCTATGAACATAGTGGAGCATGTGTCCTTCTTACCAGTTGGAACATCTTCTGGATATATGCCCAGGAGAGGTATTGCTGGATCCTCCGGTAGTACTATGTCCAATTTCCTGAGGAACCGCCAGACTGATTTCCAGAGTGGTTGTACAAGCTTGCAATCCCACCAACAATGGAGGAGTTCTTTCTCCACATCCTCGCCAGCATCTGTTGTCACCTGAATTTTTGATCTTAGCCATTCTGACTGGTATGAGGTGGAATCTCAGGGTTGTTTTGATTTGCATTTGCCTGATGATTAAGGATGCTGAACATTTTTTTTCAGGTGCTTCTCAGCCATTTGGTATTCATCAGGTGAGAATTCTTTGTTTAGCTCTGAGCCCCACTTTTTAATGGGGTTATTTGATTTTCTGGAGTCCACCGTCTTGAGTTCTTTATATATATTGGATATTAGTCACCCATCTGATTTAGGATAGGTAAAGATCCTTTCCCAATCTGTTGGTGGCCTTTTTGTCTTATTGACAGTGTCTTTTGCCTTACAGAAGCTTTGCATCTCCCATGCTCATGGATTGGCAGGATCAACATTGTAAAAATATCTATCTTGCCAAAAGCAATCTACAGATTCAATGTAATCCCCATCAAAATTCCAACTCAATTCTTCAACAAATTAGAAAGGGCAATCTGCAAATTCATCTGGAATAACAAAAAACCTAGGATAGCAAACACTCTTCTCAAGGATAAAAGAACCTCTGGTGGAATCACCATGCCTGACCTAAAGCTTTACTACAGAGCAATTGTGATAAAAACTGCATGGTACTGGTATAGCGACAGACAAGTAGACCAATGGAATAGAATTGAAGACCCAGAAATGAATTCACACACCTATGGTCACTTGATCTTTGACAAGGGAGCTAAAACCATCCATCCAGTAGAAAAAAGACAGCATTTTCAACAAATGGTGCTGGCACAACTGGTGGTTATCATGTAGAACAATGCGAATTGATCCATTCCTATCTCCTTGTACTAAGGTCAAATCTAAGTGGATCAAGGAACTCCACATAAAACCAGAGACAGTGAAACTTATAGAGGAGAAAGTGGGGAAAAGCCTGGAAGATATGGGCACAGGGGAAAACTTCCTGAATAGAACAGCAATGGCTTGTGCTGTAAGATCGAGAATAGACAAATGGGACCTTTCTTCTTTATAACTTGTTTTGCCTCAGGTATTTATTATCTGCCAAGTACTTTTTAAAATTTTGTTTTAAGATTTTATATATATGTATATATATATACATATATATATACATATATATATACATATATATATATATATGTATACACACACACACACACACACACACACACTGCCTGCATATATGCCTGCATGCCAGAAGAGGGCACCAGATCTCATTATAGATAGTTCTGAGCCATCATGTGGTTACTGGGAATCAAACTCAGGACTTTTGGTAGAACGGCTAATACCCTTAAGCTCTGCAAACACTAGCATCTCACTAGCCCTGCAAACACATTCTAAAACTGTGTCATATTGATTAAGCAGAAAAGAATTTTTACAATCTGGTTAAGGAGAGAGAAAAGAAAGAGATGGCAAAAGGGTGATCTGTAGAAAGTGGGGTCCAGCCTTCCATGAGGGGAAAAATTGTCACCCATAGTAAAAGAAGAGAAGGCCAGAAGCCCCAAGACAGGCATTGGTGGCATGAGACATTTGAAAGGGCATCTTCCAGGATCGCTTTGATTTTCCTGGTATGTCATGTGACAAGCCCACCAGCCGGGAGTTCTCAACCTGGCCACAGCCCCGTGAGAGCAGCCACACAGAACTGTGCATCAATCAGCTTTATCTACAGACAATAACATTTGGATTCCATCTCCTCTTTTGTGTTTGTAAACGTTCTCTTTTAATGTTTTGTTTCAGGCATTTAAAAGTGGAAAATCTGCTCACAGCTCACAGGCCATGTAAAGGCAGGTGCATACCAGCTCACCCCAGAGATCATAGTCTGCCAGGCCCATATTAGAGCAAAATGTGCCAGACATTTCTGTGGCAAACTAAGAAGTGAGAGAGGACCTTGGCCAGAGCCTGCTCCCCCAGACAGCACAAGGTGAGTGGCTGTAGCACAGAGGACCTTCTAAAGCAGGAACCACAATGGTGCTGGACCTTCCCCTTATCGCCTGCCTGCTGGTGTTTGTTTCTCTTCCATACTAGCATTCTCTAACACTTCTATAAACATGATGGGTTAACTCTGACGTTACACAGACAGAGGGGAAACAATTAGTACTGTTGTCTCCAGTTGACCTAGTACTTCATGCTGACCCAGGTGCTGCATACAAGGGCAGCTTTGTGGAGGAACAGAGGACCATCTTCCCCATGAACATCAAGTCCATCGCAGCCAGGACATTGAAATTCCCAGACACTTGTGTACCACTATTTGGGATTAAGCAACATTATGAGCATGTCTTTGTCTTATATATATGATGAGTATGCTGTAGCTGCCTTCAGACACACCAGAAAAGGGAATCGGACCTATTACAGATGGTTGTGAGCCACCATGTGGTTTCAGAAATTGAACTCAAGACCTCTGGAAGAGCAGTCGGTACTCTTAACTACTGAGCCATCCCTCCAGCCCATGAGTGTGTCTTAATGATAGATATGAATTGCCGAAGCAGTAATGTTCTTTGAGGATTCAAATTTACCTTTAGATTTAAAAGTTAAACAAACAAAAAGAACCCGCCATAAAAATAATGATAATAATAATAATAATAATAATAAATCTTTTGGGTCTTTAAATGAAAAAGAGTAAGTTAAAGTGCATAAGGATGGATGGAAACTAAAATCACAGGGAAACTCAGAGACAAAACTAGAGAAATCATGACTTCCTTGAAGAATAAAGAAGTGATACCAAAGATGAATTCAATTATAAAACCAAATGAAATTAACACTGTATCCATCCATGACCAATCTAGAGAATTCTCAAACATTTAAGTCAGATTGATTTTGCTTAAAAAGCACTGTAATTTCTCTAAATATTTTAAAAGATAGATACTATTTTATTATTTTTTTCAGGGCACATTTGCATGTTTTAGCTTTTTTTCTAGTCAATAATTGAAATTGATTCTATTTACCCAAGCGAATAAAACAGATGAAACATTTGAGAGACTAATCATCAGAACGCTACCGTACAGAGTTCTCATTGGCTCGTTGTCAGATGGGCACATCTGGGTTACACTGCTTTCCGGGTTAGATCTGTCTACACTGAGTGTCTGGTTTCTTCCAGTGCCGCCTCTGTGCCTGCCTCTCTCTATGCACAGCTTTGAAAAGGGCTGTGTAGCAAGGAACACTGGGAAGAGTTAATGCCCCTGTTTAAGGCAGCTTAGGGTACACAGGATCCATGATTTAGTAATGACAACCAGGGACAGCATCCTTCCTGGCCATTCTGCTGACTAGATAGGCAAGCTATCTACCCTTCAGAGCCTTCCATCTAAACCCTACAGTCGGGAAAACAGTTCCTAGCACTCAGGACTGCTTAGGTAGTAACAGGTAGCATTGAAGAGTTACCTGGGAGGGTGGGTAAATTTTCCTCACTTAGGAACTCTCTCTAAGTTCCCAACTTAAGTAGGCACATGTCTACAAGGCTCAACAGCCTCCGTACATCACGGTGAAGGGACAAAGCAGGGCGCTTGGCACACAGTCAGCGCTCAGTAAACATAAGGAGGTTGATGAGTTAATTAGCTGGCTAATTAATCAATATAACCAAGGCCCTTCCATAAAAGAACAACATGCTCACAAAGCCGTCCTTCTGTGGAGGTTTTACAGTCTTCCCATTGAGTGAGTCATGTCTCGAGGGCCACGGATTGCACAAGGAAGAGCAAAAACGGAGGAGCAGAACCCGGGAGGTGAGCTGTTGGAGGAGGTTGCTCTCTTCCCAGCTCAGCCCGGTTGCCCTTTCCTCCAGTCGGTGTCCCAGCCTTGCTTTATCGGCTGCCCACTGAAGTCTGTATAAAAGGGAACCTAGCTTTCCACGGGATTCCCACCACCATCCTCCCACCTTTCCCGCTACTCTCCTACCCACACCCCTGCAGCAAGGTGACTCAGATTGGGCAATACATTCACAAGCTTTCCAGAAGCCAGGCGCACTGAAACGGGGCTGCATTCACGACAGTTGTGAGAACAAGGAAAGAGCATCACAAGTTCAAGGCCAGCTTGAGCTAGCTACACCTGGAGCGTCTGTCTAAAGCAAACAAATAAAACTTGTCAATCAATACATCTTCCAAAAGAGTGAACGGAGAGGTACCTACCGATACAACCGGCCAACGTCAATGAACTCGGTAGCCTTTGGTAAGATTTGTGGCACTACTGAGTCAGAGTCAAAATAAATAGGGAAGTGAGTTGAATGAAAAACAGCGCAGATATTTGAGGGAAAGGAACATGGGAGGCTACACAGAGTCAGAAGGGAAGGACAGTTGCTTCAATGTCAAGTTGATCCAGGCCCTGGTATTGGGTCCCAGGCCACAGAGATGCTAGGTATCTACAGGTGCTGAGCATCTACTCGGCTAGTAGAGACATAAGTGTGTATAATACTGGTTGGGCCATCGTGCAGACTGTACTGTGAAGACAACCGTTCCCAGCCACACCATGGGACCTACGTGACTCTTCACATTCCTGTCTGAGCTGCGTCACTATACAAGGGGGAGAGGAAGCGGAAGTCAGGCTGATTCTCCTGACACTCATTGCCGCTCCTTCACACTGTTTCCCTATCAGTCCAGAACCCAAGCCCTGAGACACTCAGACCAATGAGGCTGGAGTTACAGGCTTCCTCCACTTTTACACAGCCACGTGGGTGTGTTCTGCCTGCTCACTACTGAGTTACAGCTTCTCCCTTCTTGACTTCCTGGGGCCAGTCTGGGAGGCTGGCTGTTGGCGGCCATGCCTTCCTCTTGTCATGGTTCTCACCCTGGTTATGAATTCGATTCTCATAAAATGTCTGAGTTATTCATTCTGAGACTGCATAGTACACTAAAACCAAAAAATATGGCAATCTAAAAGTCCAACTTCAAGCGAAAAAAAAAAAAAACTTAAAAATACCTGCTCTTATGAAGCAGTTAGATCTTCACACACTCTACAGAGTCCTTTGTTTGCTGGTGAAAGTATTAAGTAAGGCCGTTACCGGTGTGTGAACCTACCTTTCCAGCAGCTCTGTTCATACTGGCCCAAAGAAGAAGCAACCCAAGGGCCCACAGGGAGACTAAAGAATAAACACTGGCCCATGCTCTTCTGGGCGATCAGTCCTTCTAAAAGAAGAAAGCCTGACTTTCTCATCACAGTGAGAAGTATCTTGAAAACACTACAAAACAAAAACAAAAACAAAAAATAAAACAAAAATAAACCCTAAGCATTTGCTAAAGATTGCTTTATGATTCTGCTTATAAGAAAGAGACCCGATGAGTCACATTCACAGAGACTGAAACAAAATGACTGGGTTGCTGGGAATGGGAGAGTGGAATTGGGGGTTTGAAGTTAATAGGTGCACACTTAGAGTTTTGTGAGATGGAAATTCTGAAGGTAGAGGGACGATGATGGGGCCTTAAGGTGTTGAATGTGGAGAGCACCATCCAGCTGTGTATTTAATAACGGTGGGATTGGTCAATCTTACGTTGTATTTGTTCAAACACAAAAACAGACTCGCTAGGCAGCGGAAGCATCAGGGAGGGCGCTACAAAACCCTGTGCCTACCCACATTTGTCGTTATGACAAGAGGGCTTATTGCTTTAAGTTTATTTTTATAGAATGAGACTCCGATCCTTAGGTCATCTGAGAAGGGCTCGGGACCTCCTGCTCACTTCTCTGAACCCCAGACAAACTAGCTAAGGAAAACCACAGTCAGGCTAGAATAAGAACAGGGTCAGTTCAACATTCCTCTTCCTCCACCTCCTCTTCTCTGCTCAGGACTGACCTGGGAACAAGACCTCTGCCCCAGGGCCTGGGCTGATATCCTTGCCAGGCCTCTGAAAGGAGCTTCCTCCTCCCTGGAGGACTGCTTTGCATGAGGGGCAGTTGGAATGAAAGGAGTTTTTTGTCTGAGCTATGTGCTGCAAAACCCAACTCCTGTGTGTGAAGATTATCATGAATAGAGAGCTTCTACTTAAATACGCTTGCTTCTTGAGATGAAAGGAGGAGTGTTCTCATCCAATAAAAGTGTGCTTAACAGTTTTAACCATTGCCCTTGCTAAGGTTTTTATCACTTCAACTAGGAACCATTCCTACATATACCTGCTTCCTTTGTTACCTAAATGCTCTAGGTTATGGTCTTCTTTTGCTGTCCCTCATCCTGAATAATTAAATAAGTATTCTCAAGTCTCAGGGAACAGAGGATCAGTGTTCCGATAGTAAGGATGAGGGCCTCTTGGGTCTGCAGGTCTCTGGTGATTTAGCTATGCTGTGGTGCTTGGGAGCCTCGGGCTTCTGTAGATACAGTGCCCCTCTCCACCAGACTCCCTAGATGGCTCAGCATTGGGTATGGTGATCAAGTCATGCAAGTGTGAAAAGAAGCCCCAAATGGCACAGCAGGTATCTGGTTGTGGAAATTGCTGCTGTGTATTGGCGCTAAGTTCATTTCCCCTGGGAAGTTGTCTAAGGCATGGGTTCTCTCAGCCAGCTTCTTAAACCTTCCTCCCCCCCATCCCCCCCACTCCCCCCTCCCTACCCCTTCCTTCCCCCCCATCCCCCCCCCCACTCCCCCCTCCCTACCCCTTATCTCTAGGGAAGAACGGGAACCTTGGGCTGTGATTATGATGCAGGGCAGTTTACCTTGGGCCGCTACAATGTTTCCACTAAGCAAACTCAGTGTGGTAACTAGATTTACAGTCAACTTGACACAAGCTGGGGTTATCTGGAAGGCGGAAGCCTCATTTGAGAAAATGCTCTCTATAAGATCCAGCTGTAAGGCATTTTCTTAATTAGTGATGAGGGCCCCACCCATTGTGAGTCGGCTGCGGAGGCTGGTGGTCCTAGGTTCTAAATGAAAGCAGACTGTGGAAGCCGTGATGAGCAAATCAGTAAGCGGCACCCCTCCAGGGCCTCTGCATCAGCTCCTGCCTCCAGGATCCAGTGCTGCTCGAGTTCCTGTCCCGACTTCCTTCAATGAAGGCCAATGATGTAGACGTGTAAGCCAAATAAACGCTTTCCTCCCCAGCTTGCCTCTTGCCATGGTGTTTCATCTCAGCAATAGAAACACTTTCAAGGACACTCAGTAAAAACACTTGTATTATGTGTCCACTCATAGACAGCTGTTCTGACTTCAAGTCTTATCCAAATTGTGTCTTCCTGGTGATGCTGGTATTGGCCACGGCATCCGAGGTGAAGATCCCATTGTCCCCTTGCTCCCGGATCACACTGAGCTACTTGCTCCACTCAGAGATTGCATTCCTTAGACCAAGACTACGAGACTCAGAGAGGCCTTCAGGGAGATTTAGGAGTCAGTTCAAGGTTGCAGACACAGAGGGGGAAAAATGTTGCTGACTGCCGCTGAGGCCTCAGGCACTTATGGGGAGTCCTGGGACTGAGATGCTATCAGAAAGCCCCAAATTGAGGAAAGTGGCAAAACAGTATCCGCAGGTTATTCAGACATTATTAGTCATGAGCCTCGCCCTAGAACTTGACAGCCACTCTGAGTGTGAGATGCAGTGGTGAGCCAGCAATAGCAAATAATCCCAGTAGCCAGAGATGGGAGTGCCCTCTCCCTGAAGAAGGATCTGGGACAAGCACTCTGCTGCCCACGATGCCTGGGCTTTTTCTTTTGCTGTTAGCATCTGCTACCTCCCATTTCACTAAAATATTGAGATATTACTTGCATCTCTTGCTATTGTTTATTGACTGTCCCATCACCCTTATTAGACAGTCAGTTCTATCAGGTCAGGGCTTTTGCTGTTTTGCTGGGGAAACAGCACAAACACCAAGAACCATGCCTGGCACTTAAAATGCATCCTATAAGTCTTTGCTCATGAATAAAAGAATTCACTGTGTCACCAATAAGACACAACAAACAAACTCCATGTCTGAAGAAAGGAGGAGGAGGAGGAAGAAGAAGAGGACGGAGAGGAGGAAGAGGAGGAAGAGGAGGGAGAGGAGAGGGTGACATCATTGTCATAATCTTATGTCCAGTCTATATTCCAATTGTCCTAGTTCCTTCAAATGTCCCAGCATTTCCCTCTCACCCCACCTCTCCACCTCCCATCACCTTCTTTGCTATTGTAGCTTCGAACCAGGGTCTAACGAAGCCAAACAGACTAGATCTGATTGCTGAGCCTCTTTAGATTCCAGTCTTTTAACATAGAACCATCTCTCTACACAGCCCACATTTCTACTCCCGATGTTAGATATTTTTCAAGAGCCCAAGGCAGTTTGGGACACAGGGACACATTTCCCATGTTCTGCTTTTGTCTGGTGGTTTCTTCCCACCACTGTTTAACTTGTCTCTAGTTTAACCCTTGAGGCTTTATCAGACTCAGGTTAAACATTTTACCAAGGACACTTTGCAGGTGACACTGGGCTCTTGGTGTTGTACCGCATTGGTATGGAGTTATGACTTCCCAGAGTGTCATTAGCCATATGGTGGTGGCCAGAGCTTTTCATTTTAAAGGCACTTGTTCTCCGTGTCAGTAATCAGTAACTTTGGAGACATGTTTTGCACATAAGCATCCTGCTCCTCAAAACCCTTCCATCCCACGATCTGTGCTAAACGAGTGATAAATTCCGGTAACGATTATGACTTGGACAGCTCACCAACTCTAAAATGCTCAGAGCTAACTGGGAGAAAGAAAGACAGAGGGAAGAAACAGAGATGGAGGAAAATAATGAAGAAAGAGCCAGAGCTGTGGCTGGCCCTGGAATGGTTGTCAAGGCCCTACCCTTTCCACATCCCATTGCTTCCAGAATCACGAGCCCTTTCAGGAACAATAGCCTGAAACAGTGAGCACGGGCGGTCTCCTGCTCAGGGCCAGCGCCTTCGTAAAAAGTGAATGCATTGCATTACGGTGACCCTAGGAATCTGAACTTGGAGTTCATCTTCACCCTTGACCCGAGGCCAGGAAGACCTAACAGTAACAAATCAGGTGGCGTGCAGCCACGTTCAAAGCCAGTCATTCGGACAGCGAATTTCCATGAGACAAGGTGAAGTCAGTGTTGGTTAAGGGCAGCCTGGCTCGCTCCATGAGGGAAGTTTACAGAATACATCCACCAGCAGGCATTCAACCAGACCACCCGGGTCCAACAGAGACATCATTCAAACAACTGCTTGCCCCACTGTGCAAAAAAATGGTTTGCTTTGAAAGACACACAACCATTCACCTGACCAGTTCAACCTGGGCCCTCTCTGAGCAAGACTTCTTTTTCAGATTTTTAAGAAAGTAGGTTGTTCTTTGTGAAATATTTTGGTGAAATCCATATCAGTACTTATCACCAGATCAAATGTTTAAGTCCCTTGAGGTGATCTCAAAAACACAAGTCTTTTTTTTTTTTTTTTGTATTTAGCTTTACTTTCTGTGGATATGTCTTTGCCAACATGTATGTATAAGTACCAAGTGCGTGCCTGGTGCCCAAGAAAGTCGGACAAGGATATTGGCTCCTTCAGAACTAGAGTTAGAGAAGATTGTGACTTGCCATGTGAGTTCTAGAAACCGAATCTAGGTTCTATGCAAGAGCGGTGAGTACTTTCTGAACCACTGGGCCATCTTTCCAGCTCACCCTCTTTTAAGAAAAAAAATGACACGTCTCTGTAAAGGCACCTGGTCCTGAACACTGTTCGGATTCTGTGCATTCCAATTCAACTCACAAGAAGCAAGAACCCTGGCTCCTACTGCAGTCTAGATCAAGAGCTAGCAAAGGCCCTCTAGCAAAAGGTTGAAAAGTTGATGAGTGTGTGGGTGATTATCTTCTATAATTTCAGAGAGAGCAGGCTTGGAGATTACAGTAGGAGTGAGGTGTGTGTGTGTGTGTGTGTGTGTGTGTGTGTGAAGGTGTCTCCCGGGGACTCCCCAGAAATGGAAGATGATTCCCCCCAGTGGGAACAGACTCCTGGGATGGTGGCCAGCGCTGAGTCACCAGGTCATGATGAAGCTCTGAAGGCAAGCTGCCTGCCCTCTTTTAAGCCATGTTGTCCCTAGAGAGAACTGTGGTTATTTAAGGATGGATCAACTTCGAGTTTATAAAGCAAAGTATTTTAAAGTTATGCACATTTGAATTCCCTCGAGTATCATTTTAATGCATGTGTTAGTTCTAAAGAGGGGGAGGACGAGGACTCACACCATTAAAAAAACAACCCCTCAACTCCTAATTAGCTGGAAGTTTGGAATCTCTGCCCCACACGGCAGATGCTGAGTCGACAAATTCTTCGGATTTTTTTTTTTTTTTTTTAAATAATTGAAGGACCATCCTGTCTTCTTTTCAACAACTCTCCTCCCTACTGCTGCTTGGGCTCTGACTCCTAATACTCCTTCCTTCTCTCTTTTGTGTGGTACCCATTACCAGCAAACAGCTCTGTTTCCCTCCTGCAGAAGTGTGTATGAATTTGTGAGAGACTACCTCCACCACCACCCAACTCAACACAATAAACTGTTCCAAGGGGGAGCAAGCGAGAGCGAGAGCGCTTCATGGAGACATTTACCTCGCTTTGATCTTCTCTATCAGCAGCAGCCGTGGGACACTCCCAGTGCTCGAAGCCTGTGCTGGTTTTAGAAATAAGATCCAGAGGTTAAGAAGGCAGCCAGGAACTTCAGGTGCTCATTGAAGCTGCACTAACCTCTTCTAACAGCACAACCAGAAGTTTTGTCTCTGATAACAAACGGAAACAGACCCTTAGAAAGGCTAGATCTGGAATATTCTCCTTAGGGAAGGAGTAAGAACTGTTTGGGGGTCTCACTCTTGCCCTCTATGAGTCCCGTTTTATCAATGAGTAGGGAAGCCAACGCGTGTCACCCCTTGACTGAGTGTGACC
Organism: Mus musculus; assembly: GCF_000001635.26. Lineage (NCBI taxonomy): Eukaryota > Metazoa > Chordata > Mammalia > Rodentia > Muridae > Mus > Mus musculus. The sequence continues at coordinate 37,532,610 of NC_000079.6, forward strand.
CCTGCCTAACAAAGGTGTGTGCTGTCCTGTCCAGGATGCTGAAACACATCTGCTTAAGTCAAACACCCCCCACCCCCTTCATTCTAGTGAGCTTAAAAGTCTAAGATGCCAAGCACAGCTCTACAAGTGGACAGTCAGCTCCCTATGAAGAGTCTCACAACAGGAAGATCATTTCCTTTCTTTGCCTCTGAACACCACAGGGGCTGCCCCGTGAGCAGTCACAGTGCTTAACCCACCCAACACTGACATACCTGAATGAATGCATCGCCCGCCGAAGACATTGTTAAAAAAAAATAATTAAAAAAAAATCTAGGAAAAGAACAATGGCTAGTGATGCTGTCAGCCCTGATATGATGGTTAGCATTTTGTCTAAGCTCCGCCCCACAGTTGCCTAGCAACAGCCAGGCGTGCCTGGTTTACCTCAGAAGGGTTTGCTTGCCCCCTCTGCTCTCTCTTGCTCTTGCCTTCTTGCTCCCACTCTGTCTTCTCCACCCTTCCCCTTCTCTCCCCATTCCCCAGTCCCTCTCTCTCTCCACATGCTCATGGCCCGCCTCTACTCCTCTACTCTCTCTGCCTTTCTCTGTCTCTACTTCCCTCTTAACTCCCCTCCCCATGCCCTGAATCAACTCTATTATATACTATACCGTCCTGTGGCTGGTCCCTCAGGGTTAAGGGATGTCTCAGCATGGGCTCGCAGAGGTACCCTCTTCCTCGATACCTGACTACACATCCACCCAAAAATATTCCTCCTTTTTTTTTATCTTTTTATAAACACAACAATGGTTTTCTGTTGGTTCTGTCCCTTCGCCATCCTTGTCTCTTGAAATAGTGTGGGCATGTGTGAAGTTACACAGTCCAATTCAGTGAAATATTCCAAGAGAAGAATAGTGTTCCCTGTGTAACCAGTCCAGGAATCAGAAATATCATAGTGGATGATATTGTTCAATAGGAATTATAGGAGGTCAATATTCTGCACTGAAGTCCTATACCAGGCTCCAAAAGACCAGTCTAAGAGCAATGAGGCCTTCTGAGCTGAGGTTTCACTCACCAAACTAAAACCAAGTTGTTATCTGGTCTTTGGGAATCCACAGAGATCGTTATAGGTGGATACTAGAGTCTGCAAGGTACTTGCCGGGACTTCCAGGTTCTTGTGTCAAGAAACTAGGAACTAGACCAGAGACATGTAGTGGAAGTAGACAGATACATTTTATTTAAAAAGAGGACACTTCTAGGACGGGATGTGGGCCAGAGATCGGGGAAAGGTGGTACCATTGCTGGTCTGACTGGGACGTTTGCAGAGGGCACACACTTTTGGTGGATGTTGTGTTACACATCAGCCTTGGTGGAGCAGCATTTCCAGCCCATTGCTGTGTTTGGCTTCTAACAGATGCTAATCGTGATGGCTCTGCCTCAGCTCCACTCTCCAGCCACAAGACCTAGAAGAAACCCTGCAAGCAGCTGGCTTCCATCAGCTCAATGAGCCTTCTCCCTGTCTTTATCCTTACCAAGAAGTAGCAAGCAGTAATCTGACATTAACCAATTAGTTACTGGTCTCTGGTTTCCATCTAACTAGAACTGCTTAGCTGTCTGGTTGACTTTGGGATTCGTTTCTGCTTTGTCAGTCTCCCATAATAGCAATTTTCTCTGATCAACTTGTGACATTTCTTTTATTCTCTATCATTCCATTTGACGCTCTTCTATTCTGTATTACTATTCTGTTTTGTATTACTCTGTTTACTTTACTCTGTGGCATGAAGTGTTACCAGAGTCAATGATCAGAAACAAAGCCAGTTTAGATCTTTACAAGAAAAGATTGTGGTTTTTAATCTTTTGACAATGCAAATAATCCAACTCTATTATAATCATAACCAGCCATCCAAAGGAAATGTAAAAAAGTAGAAAACACATGTATAATCTGGTGGCTTCATAAACACGAGCTACCAAATACTTAGTGTTTTACTAAAATGTTTTGCATTTCCCTGTCTGTTTCTGATTCTAACTTTTCTATTAACCTTCAAGAAATATATTCATACACATATATACTGATATATATACTGTCTTCTTTTGATTATACCCTTGGTACCAAGAAATTCCTAGAGTCTGCAAGATGGCTGAATGAGTGAAGGCTTTTTCCACACAGGCTTGCCAACATTTTATTCCCAGAACTTCCATAAAGGTAGCAGGAGAGAACCAACTCTACATGATTTTCCTCTGACTCTCTCTCTCTCTCTCTCTCTCTCTCTCTCTCTCTCTCTCTCTCTCACACACACACACACACACACACACACACACACACACATACACACCAGCAGCAGCAGCAACAACAACAACGATAAATATATTAATGAAAGAAAGAAATTCCTGAGGGATGGGGCTCAAAGGCATGGTTCTTGCCTATTGTGTGTGACTCCCTCCATTCAGTCCCCAGCACCAGAAAACAAGCAAAGGCAAAAACAAAGGCACCTTCCTGAAGAGGAGTTTACAACTGGCAAGTTTCCAGGAGCATTCAACATAATGATGGATGGAAGTGGAGGTCAGTTTCAAGCTATGGGGTTATGCTACTTGGAATTCACTCCTAGCCCTCACCTAAACACGTGTCTCAACATCTCCATCAGCAAAGTAGAGACTTTGGAAGACACCTAGCTCCCTTTGTATAGTGTCTTATCTAGGGTTTCTATTGCTGTGAAGAGACACTATGACTGTGGCAACTCTTATAAAGGAAAGCATTTAATTGGGGCAACTTATATCCCAGAGGTTTGGTCCATTATCATCATGGTGGGAAACATGACAGCCTGCAGGCAGACATGGTGCAGGAGAGGTAGCTGAGAGTTCTACATCCACATTCCCTGTCACTCCTGAGCCAGCCCAGTCCATCACTAAGGGACTGAAGTGCTTCTCTGCTTCCCTGGAAGGCCTCTGGAGCAGTTTAGACCCAAGTTTTTCTCCCTCCAAAACATTTAGCTATATATATAAAAAAAAAAACATGTTGAAAAATAAACAATTAAATAACAAGTTCGCAAGAGAACATCACCATTCCTGCAAAGATAGTATGAGACTGTCTTCTGCTGGGTATCAGTTTGCCAGGAATGTTGGCACTTTATCCAGACAGAAGAGTTCAAAATGAAGTTACTTCACGGTTTTCTTAGAGTTCAAACTTATATCCGTTGAAGAAAAGGAAGAAGCGGAAGATTGGAGGTGCCTGACTAGGTGAGAAACAGGAGACATTCTTACATCCAGCAGAAACCCACTAGTACAATTGACACTTAAATTCTCGTTCCACAGAGTAACTGTTATTTGTTCAGTTTATTGATATTGTCAAGTAAAATGTTTTAGCTTGTATTTGTAATCTTTACTTTTTTTTCTTGACTGACTGGTTGGTTGGTTGATTGGTTGATTGGTTGGTTGGTTGATTGGTTGATTGGTTGATTGGTTGATTGATTGATTGATTTGGCTTCATGTAGCTGAGGTTGGCCATGAGCTTCTGATCCACTTGCTTCTGTCCTCCGAGTGATGGGAATTCAGGTATAGGGCACTGTGTCCTGCTAACGTGTGGTTCTTTATTTGAATACCTTCACCAAATGACTAGTTGACGTTAAACCAAAGTTGCACTAAGCTGAAGAAAATCCCAACAAAACTGAACCCTCTTGACTCAGTGGCAGAGCCAGCTATGCCTCGTCACCGGCAGGAAGCTGAGCTGACTGTGACTTTACTTGTTCAAACCATGAAGTCCCATCTATCCCCAGGTTTGCTACCTTCCCAGGTGGGGCTCTGTGAGGGACCTGTTTCTTGTTCACATCTTCCTCCAAAGTACAGGTACTCTGTGAGTTTTTCTTTCTCTATAAAACATAGCCACAAAGAGCCTGGAGTGTGGACAGTTTACTTCAAAAGGCAGAGAAGAAACAGTTGATGTAGAAGCCTTTCAAACATCTATTGTATTCTTACCATTCTCCTGTAGGGGCCACCTATAGAAACAGTTTCATTTATATTGTGATCCTAAGCACTAAGTTCTGCCACTAGCCCTTTACTGTGCCTTTCCGACCACCCACAGTGCTTTCCAAGAGCCAATGATTTAAGAATACAAATCATTCACAAAGTCTCAGCTCTTTTCCCAGCAGAAACATTCTGTCCCTTTGGTTCTTCCTTTTGATCCACTTGCTAGTGATAGTAGTGCATACACCCCTCGCTTGAAAAGGGAAATTTTAACCTTGCAGGCCCCCTTGCTTTCTTGGGCAAGGAAAAAAAGAAAGAAAATGCTTTCCCCTAAGGTTATGGTAAAAGAGACTTGATGCTTGGATATATGGGGACTCAGTAGATAGGAACTGACTTCTGGGGGCTGGAGAGATGGCTTAGCGGTTAAGAGCACTGACTGCTCTTCCTAAGGTCCTGAGTTCAAATCCCAGCAACCACATCACCGGTGGGTCACAACCATTTGTAATGAGATCTGACACCCTCTCCTGGTGTATCTGAAGACAGCTACAGTGTACTTAGATATAATAATAAATAAATCTTAAAAGAAAAAAAAAAAGAAATTGATTTTTGCCACATCTCTTTCTCTGATGCAACGATGCCCAGCATGAATAGAGCTGTTCAAATCTATCTCCAAGCCACCCCACTGGAAATACACAATGATAGTTTCTAACTCAACTCCATTTCAGTGTTCAGGCGCTGGAGTAATTTAGTGTGTTACTTTTCCATCACTATGACAAAATGCCTAAGACAAGCAATTTAAAAAGAGGAAAGGTTAATTCTCGATCACAGTTTTGGGAGTTACAATCCTTGGTTCCTTGACCCTGCTGTCTGGAGAGGGGCGGCACATCATGCTAGCAGCACGTGGTAGAAGAAGTCTCTATCTCGTGATGACCAGGAGGCAAGCACTTCCTGGACAGTTGCCTGATTAGGTCAAGTTAAAGGTCAGCTCCCTGCTCATGGCAGCCACTGATCACATTGCATGTGGCGGTTGTACAAATGATTGTGTACTTCCTCAAAGGTCAGTGTTAAAAACCACTCCAACACTGGCTGAAATCGGAAGGGGGACTTTTCTGCAAGACTGGCAACAGGGATGTTGTAGCAGGAACAACAAAGTGGACTCAGTTCCAACCACAGTGAAAACAGCTGGAACCAAGAAGCAGGTGAAGGAAGAGTAGCAGGAAAATTACTAGGTAAATGCAGCAAGGCTGAAGGATTCTTGCCAGAGCAGATGATGCAGATGTGGCTGCAGTGGAGACCAACATCAAGACCTTACAACAACACTGAGAGGAAGCTGGCTGTAGTGTGAGAAGGGAAAAGGGTGTTTACTGCTAGCTGTAGTGAACAGGAAGACGGAGTTGATGTTATCACTGCGGGGGTAAAAAAAAAAAAATCTCTTCTAGCAGATACCAAGGTTGTCTCACAGAAAGCAGGATTGCCCAACGGTTCACAGCGTGGCCTTTGAGTAAACACTGCACATGGACTATCGGAGTCAGAGAGCAAGGGAAATGCTCTGGGGAACATTAACCCAGGTTCCCTAGACAGACACACACAGCTCACAGTAAAGATAAATAAAAACGAGTGAACAGAGACAGGTATACAAAGCACAGATAGTTATGGAGGCGTCTCTGTTTCACTCCCTCAACCTGCTGCAAGTATTTTACCAACCAGTGAGACTACAGAGGAGCACTCCCTCCCTTGCCTCCCTCCTCATACTAACTGTAGAGAGACAGAAAGTTAGGAAGATCTTGGCCTGCACAGTGTCCGTCCCTGGACATTCCCTCCCAGGCACATAACTTCGAGGTACTTAAAAGATGTTGCAAGAGAGTCCTGTGGTCCTACGAGAAGATGCCAAGCAAGATGAGTCTCTCTCAGCACTGCTTCCAGCGGATGGCAACTTCTCTTGTGTGGCCTTCAAAGCAGAGGGGACTGCAGCCTAGCTCAGGAGCATTGAGAGCCTTACTCATCTGTGAAGAGGTGAGCATGACAGACCTGGACTTGGAGTCCAAAGCAAAGAGAAAGGGGCAGTGGGATAGGGACCTATGGCCCGTCATGGCAGCTGCTGTCCCCTCTACCCAGGCCCTCTATTGTGTCCTCTCATAGACATTCAACCATCCAAAAGGGCAAGTGCATGCTGTTATGGAGTGTGAAGTGTCCCTTCACTGACTAGGCGGATGAGGACAAGTGACTGGATCCTAAGGGCTCTGAGCTAATCAGTGGATTAACCAACCCCTTGATGGATTTATAATTTGGAAGCATGGCTTGGAGATGCTACAAAAAGTAAGAGGCTGCTACCAGCCGGAGTATTAGGTCGCCGTGGGTGACTCTGTGGTGTTGTATCTTGACCTGGTCCTTCCTGTACCCATCTCTCAGCTTCTGCCATGAAGAAGCTTTTTCATCCCGCCCTCCCACCTTCACGATGCTCTGTCAAGAGAATGGAGCCAAGCAGCCACAGACTGACGCCTCCGAAGCTGTGAGCATCAGCAAATCTTCCCTCAAGTTCTTTACATGGGGCACTTTGTCACCACCATAAGACTAGCCAATCTACAGGCCAGATGCCAGCTCCTCCGGAATAGTTTCCCATAAGCCCTTTCAGCCCGCGTTAACTGACTGACAGGTGTCCCCATCACCCTCTTTCTCTGGCAGGCCTATTTTACACTATAATATTGTTCTGTTAGCATTGCAGGTTCCTCATTAGGCAGAAATAATATCATAATCCTATGTTCCTTGCACATGATCCAGATGAATTCTCCCTCTATTCCTGCTTCTCACACGAGCTGGTGCACACACACACACACACACACATACACATACACACACACACACACACACACACACACACAAGCACACGCACACGCACACACACACACCACTGCTACTACACCAGTAGAGACTCTTTGCCCCCCTTCCCAATAAAGGATATGCACTTTCCAGGGGGGCTCAAAGGGTCTAATTCTGAAACATAAATAGTGTGTATATGCTGGATCAGTTCAGAATCTATTATATCCAAAGGAAAAATTGTGGATCTATTTCTAAAAGTTTCCTAGTCACTTCTGAAGATAAATTTTGCATTTAAGAAAAAACTCAGAGTAGAGAGCTAGAAAGATGGCTCAGCAGTTAGTTGTGCTTACTGTTCTTGCAGAGGACCTGGGTTCAAGTCCTAGCACCCACATGGCTACTCACAACCATCTGTAACTCCAGTTCCAGGGGATCTGACGCCCTCTTCTGACTTCCACAGGTACCACGTATGCCCATGATACACATGCATACATGCTGGCAAACCATTTTTTGTGCATAAACAAACAAAGCCAAATAAAGTAAATAAAATTAAAAAAGAAAAAACAAGTAGGAATAGGAGATGTAGCCCAGGAAAGTACATGCCTACCACCTTCGGGACCCTAGGCTGAACCCTTAACACTGTAAAAATAATAATAATAATAATAAATTTTAAATATTAAAATGAATCAGAAGCCAGGCATGGTGGTACATGCCTTTAAACTTAGCACTTGGGAGGCAGAGACGGTAAATCTCTCTGAGTTTGAGGCCAGCCTGGTTTACATAGTGAGCTCTAGGCTCCTCAAGGCTACAGAGCAAGATCACATCTCAAAAGACACAAAAAATAAACCACAGTAATCCTTTGCGTTTGCTGTCTTGCTTTATAACTGCATTGTCTGATATGAGCGTATTTGTAACTGCAGGTAACAGAACACTGAAAATTAGAGTCCTTGGAGAAATAGCAGCCACCTAACTCAGTTAGCCAATGAGAGCATGTAACAAGGGTACCAAGTCAACTGGGGCAGGACTGGCCTTCACCTTCAACACCACTCAGTGTTCGTATCTCTCACTGCGCAACGAGTTTTGTTTGGTTTTTCATTTAAGAAAAGCAGACTTGAGGGACCTGGGGAAACAGCTCAGTATGTAAAGTGCTTGCACGATCCCCTGCACCCCCATAAGAGCTAAGTGCAGTGCTGCGCCTGTGATCCCAGGACTGGGGATGAAGAGGCAGCGGGATCATTGGGGCTTGTTCCCAAGGTCTGTCAAAAATGGAGCTCCAGATTCACTGAGAGGCCCTCTCTCTAAAAAGTAAGGAGGATGGAGCTGAAGGTTTTGAGCATCAGCTGCTCATCCAGAGGACCTGGGTCCAAGTCCCAGCATCCAACATGGATGCTCACAACCATCTGTAATTCTAGTTCTTGGAGATCCAATGTCCTCTCCTGGCCTTCAGGGTCATCAGGAATGTATGTGATGCAAAGACACTCGAGCATGCAAAACACCCATATATATAACAATAAGTGTGTGTGTGTGTATGTGTGTGTGTGTGTGTGTGTGTGTGTTTTAATGAGGAAAGTAGTTGAAGAAGATGCTCAGTGTCACTCTCAGCTCCCCAGGCACTAACACATATGCAGAGGGACACACACCTGTGCTTGCACACAGAGAAGTAGATCTGAATATATGAGTGCCCACCGGTGGCCAGCCAGGGATGCTCTCTGCAGCCACACCTCAGTACAATGATCACAGCATGGGACATGGATGCCACTGGGGTCCATTCTGAAGGACAGCTCTGTTTCCTGCCTCTGGCCAGCATCTGTGGTCAGGCAAAGCTACGAGGAAATACAATGAAGGTCAGTTTAACAAAGACCCCAGTGTGGGTGAAATTTAACACCACAGGAGACAGACTGTGGGAGGAGGAAGAGGAGCCCAGAGCCCCAGGCTCTGTGGAAGAAATGGGGAAGGGTCAGAGAGGGAACTGGAAAGAAGCCTGATCCCACTGCAACCTCTACAGCCAGACTGCTGGAGACTTCCGAAAATGAGGCACACCAGGCACAGACAGTGGTAAGTGCTTGCCATTCTAGCTCCTTGGTATCCCGAGACTAGAAGAGGAGGAGGAGGAGGAGGAGGAGGAGGAGGAGGAGGAGGAGGAGGAGGAGGAGGAGGTGTCCAGCGTTCAGAGTTTAGGACCAGCCTACTTTTTTTACACAGTAAAAAAGTCTCTCTAAAAATATGTGTGAACATACACCACACACACACATGAGAGAGAGAGAGAGAGAGAGAGAGAGAGAGAGAGAGAGAGAGAGAAATACAGATACACAGAGACAGACAGACAGACAGAAAGCCAGAGAGAAAGAGAATGACACCCACTGCCCCGGGGGGAGGGACATCTGGCCACAGTAGGTCCTTTTCCAATGAGTGACATTTCCTTGACGTGTCTGAGCTGACAAATGCTCTGCCACAGAACCTGACAATGGAGCAGACTCCTCCTCCGAGGAGCGGATGCCCTCCCTGGCAACTGGTGGTTTTGGCTCTCACAGGTCTGGGGGAAACCACAAGGCTAGTTTCTGTTTAGTTCAGGCTACCGCTAGGTGGAGAGGGTGGCTCTCTTCCTGGCTTTTTCAGCCCCTGGTACATGCTGTCACAGGAGAAGCTTAGAGCCAGGATAGGGGCTATCTATCCCTTGGTCACGAATGTCTTGAAGACTGGAAAGGTTTTAATTTATATTTCCTCTACCCTTACTCCCCCTCCCCGCCCCCCAAGAAGCTTTTCTGGAGCAAATAAGGCCACATCGCATCAGTGTCCTGAGGAAGAGTCATGCAGATTGGGTGTACTCAGACCATAGACCCTCCAGGCATGTGGGAGTCGGGGGTGGGCAGAAGATGGGCAAGCCAGGAGTGTTTGCAGGCTGGGTGGGAGGGCATGTTAAGGGTGATCGGAGCATGAGGTCAGCTGCAGCTGATAGAGGCTGCTGGCAAGAATTGCTCTCCCACTCACCCTCATCGGTTGCCCATGGAGGCTGGGTGGTTTTGATGCACCCAATCAGCTGGTGGATCCATGTTATGGCCCCCTTCTTCTGGCATCACACTCATCTCTCTTTCATACTTCCTTGTACCCTGGCTTCCTCTTATCCCTCCCATACCTATGTGCACCCCCTCCTCCAATCTCCTTCCTTAGCCCCCGTGTCCTTGCGAAATAGGAACACACTGATGGTTGAGTGCACCCTGCAGCTGGCTCAAGGCTCCCCACCCTAATGGAGGACAAGCTACCTGTTGACCCCTATATCCTGATCTAACTTTCTGATACTTTGTTAGCTCGGCGTGAGGGCACCCAGAATAAAGTGAAACGTCACATAGGTCATATGCAGTTTTTCAGAAGCAAGTGGAGAACTGCCTTTCCTTTCTACCAAGTTTGGTTGTCAACCCTGATGCTGCTGTTAGCAGGATTGTGGACGTAATGGCTGCAGCTTGGGCAATCATTTTGACCTACGCAGTATGTGTCCAAGGGTATTTGCATGGCCCCGCCCCCATCACTTCAAGTCACTAATGAGTCTTTGAGAGACTCATTTGACCACAACCATAGTCTTTGGTCAGGAAGAACTTCGATCTAGTTGAAATGAGTCTCACCAAGTTTCACACCGTCTTGTTGCAGAGATTACAGTGCCCTGACATTTTACCCGCTTGGCTAGGCCGGGCCCATTGTGCCGATGTTCCTGCTTCTAGTCGCTTTCAGGCACAGCCCACAGCAGCACATTGCTCTGTGCCTTGCATCATGGGCCTCTCACCGTCTGCCCCGGGGCTTCCCTGTTGTGGAAGATCAAGGCGCCGTGGGACCCACTACCTAAGCAGGTACACTGAGTTCAGGTCAGACTTGTGGGGCCATGGGCAAGTGGACAGAGAAGGAGGCTGGCTGCTTCATGGGTGGCCGAGCACAGCACAGATGCCCCTGCAACTATTTCCTGGTCTGGCCTCCTCTCTCAGGAGAGAGCAGACTAAGTGTGCACGCAGACTCTGCCTATCATAACGTCAATCTGAGGAAGACTTGACCAGGCAGACAAATTTTCCTTCTCCGTGCTACTGTGGCAAGCCCCAGGGCTTTTTCTGGTGGTCTCACATGAAGCAAAGCAATTAGTTTTACTCATGAGAAGCTGAGGCTAGCCCGGTAATCATCCCCTTTTTTTATCCAGCATCCTGGACACTCCTACTAGCTTTCAGAGCTCTGCCGATTCCATAAACTTAAGACAGGGAGACGTATGGAGAACTGAAGGAACCCCATGCTGAAGAAGCCCCCTCCCTCCAAGAGAGCAATATTCGCTGTTAAGTGGAAGCTGCTGCTCTTTAGGGCTCTCTTACCTGAAGTCTTATCCTGCTGCAGATACACATCTCTTGGCTGCGAGTCCCAGAGCCCTCTCTACCCTGTTATTAAAATACTTCTCTTCCCTTTCATTCCAATTTCACTTTTCCTGGCTTGGCTGTATGAGGATCCATACAACATTCCTCCCAGGAAAGTCTAAGGGGCATAATTATCCCTCGACTTGCCACCCCTGCCTCCTGCACTTGCAGCCATGAAGAAAGGAAGAGGATCTGGGGTAGGTTAGATGATGCGCCTGTGGGCAAGCACTAACAAGAGAAAACCTCCAGCCTTGTGGCTTCCACCAAATTGCACCATCATCTCACTCCCTACCCGCCCAGACTGTGCAATTTGGGAGTCATCAGATCTCTTCCTAGGCACTCCATCATGGGATGGGCAGAGCTGAGGATGGTGCCTGCTCATCTTGGTCCCCAAATGAGGATTAAAGTAGAGAAGGGCACTCTCCATACAGGTGTGCAGTTAAAAACAGGTAGTACGCTAGGCTCCGTTTACTCACTGGTACCCTTTTAGAACTTGTAGTTAATTGTGGTCAACTGCAGTCCAAAACATTAAGTGGAAAAGTCCAGGAAAAAAACAAACAACTTGTAAATCCTAAATTGCTTGTCATCCCGAGTAACGTACCATCTTGCTTTACTCATTCCACCTGGAACATAAATCATCCTTTCACCTGCTGCATCCATGAAGTATTTGCTACCCTCCCGGTAGTTACTTAGTACCTATCTTGATCATCTCCTTCACCTGGTACATCCAGGCTCTATTTGCTACCCTCCCGTTAGTCACTTAGTAGCCATCTTGATTATCAGGCTGATGGTTATGATCTCACAGTGCTTGAGTTGTTAACATTATTTTTCTTAGTAACAGCCCGAAAGCACAGGAGTAGTGGCGCAAAGCAGACACAAGGGCATTAAATAGTTTTAACTCTGGTACTGTGTGGCAAAACACTAGGGTAGATAGGGAAACACATAGTGTACCTAGGGTTCAGTCCTATACTAGTCACCTTCTCATTGCTGTGACCAAATACCTGACAAGGATCAATTTAAAGGAAGATACACTTATTCTGGCTCATGGCTGGAGGATATAGCCCATAATTGCAGATGTGACACAGTGGCAAGAGAGCTGGCAGGAGTAGGTGGCTACTTAGTCTCATCTGAGTAGAGCAGGAAGCAGCGATGAGACAGGAAGTGGGGCCAGACAATAACCTCAATGCCTGCCTTGCAAAGGTCCACTCCTTTTATCTGGGTCCTACCACCCAGAGGTTCCATAACCTTTCAAACCAAAACCATGGAGTCATATATTCAAACATGTGAACCTGTAGGGGACACTTCCGCTATAACAAATGCTGTCTAGGGTTTCAAACAACTGCTGGGGGTTTTAGAATGTATATCCTGCAGATGTGAGGTCTACTATAAATCACTGAGTCCTAGGCTGCTTATGGGGATGCTTGTCTATCACAGCATCACCCAGCCCCAACTGACTAATACACACTTGGAGTGAGTAGATCTTGCTCAAAGATTCTAACTCATTTTGATTCGTTTTTAAAGGGGACAAGATATCAAAGCTAACTTTATTAAACCATCAAAAACGTTCACAAATTCCAACATCTCTGAGAGCTTTGGGGGGGGGGTGTACCTGTGCTACTTGAAGCACTCACATCAAGGGTTCTGAAATCCTAGGAGATGAGAGGCAGGGAGTGTACTTTGTTTGGGGGTTCCCAGGTCTGTGTCACATCTTGGTGTTTCCAGGACCCCTGCTATCAAACTTTTCCATATACTCAACTGAGAGGTTAAGCCTCAAAAATTGTTTTGTTTTGTTTTATTTAAAAAGAAGCTTTTTCAACATGGAAGCAATACATAGTTTCATTCTAAAAATGAATGACCCACAAGTACCCACCTATTCTCTCCTTAACTGTCCAAGGGATGCTACCACATGCAATCCCATCAGCCCCTGGGCTAGTCTATCTCTTGGGTGCTGATTTCCAATAAGCATTTTGTTGGAAAAAAAGAGGAGTTAAATAAAGCCATCCCTCCACCTATCTAGATGTAGTGAGTTCCTGGGGAAAGGACACCGGATATGTCCTGGTATGACTTCTTCTCTTTCTTTCTTTCTTTCTTTCTTTCTTTCTTTCTTTCTTTCTTTCTTTCTTTTTAAGATTTATTTATTTAGTATATGTAAATACACTGTAGCTGTCTTTAGACACTTTTTCTTCTCTCTCTAGCCCCACTTGCTTGCTGTAGCTGACTTCAGACACCCCAGAAGAGGTCATCAGATCTCATTACAGATGGTTGTGAGCCACCATGTGGTTGCTAGGAGCAGTCAGCCAATCAGATGGAGCTTATTCCTCAGTTGAGGGTCCCTCTTCCAAATTAACTCCAATTTGTGTCAAACTGACAAAAACTGACCGGCACAGGATTTACCTTAAGGGATGTTAGTCAGCCTTCTGTTGCTAGAACAAATACCGGAGGCAATCAGCTTAGAAAGAGAAAAGGGTCTTTGGCTCACAGTTGTAAGGGGTTTCTGCCTAGAATCTGCCTCCTTGCTCTGAAGAGGCCATTCATCATGGAGGGAGTGTCAGCAGAGTGAAGCCACAAACTCAGGGCCGGAAGTAGGAAGAGGGAAGAAGCCAAGGGATGAAGGCGAGAGGCCCCGAGCCCTCAGGAGGAAGCAGGGAGCTTACAGGGGAAACAACAGGCTCTCTAGCACACTGCCAGGGTCTGTCTTTCATGATGTGAACTGAACCCAACCTGGGAAAGCAAGGTGTTCACACTGGAGCTGGGTGGAAATACATTCCTGGGCTCCACTTGAGTCAGATGCAGGTAACAACGCTGGATGCCTGGCATAGTTATAGCCCAGAGGGAATGAATGAGTCTAGAGAAGCTCTGAGGGAGGCTGACGGGTTTGGTTTATAGCAGAAAGAAGATGCTAACCCAGGTGCCGAACATGGATGGCTGTGTCTATGTGTCTGTTCCCTGCCAATCAAAGAGACCTGACCTGGCCATTGTAAACTCAAGCATGCTTTGTTTCCACCCGGAAGCTCCAATGATGACTCAGTGGGGAACAAAAAAAAAAAAAAAAAAAAAAAATCACACCATTGTGATTCAGTCTTTCTTGCCACAGGAAGGTAGAATGTTAAGGAAGAGATACTTTGCTTTGGAAACAAACCCCACAATCAAACACCCCTAGGAAAAGGATCTGGGCCAGGAGGAAGACAAGGAGGGAGCCATGTGGTTTGGAGGCTGGGTGCGGTTTAGAATGTTCCAGTTAAACGGTCCTTTGCGGCCAGAGGGACAGGTGAGGTCAGAGTGAGCTTTTTTCCCTTAGTCTGCTCCACCCTGGAAATGATTCTGTCCTTCTGGGCTCCGTCTTGAGGCTTTGTTCCAGCCAGGGTTGCTTTTGAAATGGCATCTCCCAAAGTGGAGAGAGGATTGGTTTCTATGTAGGACTCATGGGCCTGCAGGTTTAAGGACTACAGAGGGGGGAGAGGAAACAGGGAAGGGGGGTTGAAAAAGGAGGGGAAGAGGAGGCAAAGAAAGAGAAAGAAGGACGAGGCGGAGTAAGAGGAAGGAGAGAGCAAGGGATCAGAGAGGAGGGGCCTGAGGGAGGGAGGAGAGGGGCATTTCTAGCTGGAAACAGACTGTGCAGCTTTATCACACTGACTGCTAAGCATGGGGATCCAATAACAGGGAAAAGTGGGTGTCCTGAGGGGACAGGACAATGGCTCAGTTGTTGATGCATAGCACACCCTCTTTACCGTAGTCATTTCTTCCTTTGAGCCAGAATCCACCCTCAAAAGTACCATGCTGTTATTAACAGGAGCCCTGGACATCCTGAAAACCCAAGGTAGCCCTAGGCTTCCAAGGACCAGTTCCCATTCCCAACACTCAGCAAAGATGGCTGTGTGGGTGTGTCTCTGTTTAAAGTGCCTAGACGTTATCAGCCTTGCTGGCCATCTTTCTCACCACTTCTGGGGAGTTTCTAAGAAGATGGTTTACAAAGTCTGAGTTCTTGCATGTTGCTCTGTCTCTCTGTCTCCGGCACACTCAATCCTGTGCTTTATATTGGTGGCAGATGATGAGCCAGGCACCTGGACCCGCAGCAGAACAAGACCATCATGCCACCTGACTGCTCAAGTCCTTCCAGAGAGCAGGGCTGAAAATCACTTGAGCCAGGCTCGTATTGCTCCTGCATCCCACAGGCTGAGTTCCAAGGGAAGTGGTCCTCTCCTGTCCTGAGTGGTCATCTCTTGTCCTGAGTGGTCATCTCCTGTCCTGAGTGGTCATCTCCTGTCCTGCTCACCTGCTCTGTGACTAACTAAGATGAAGGAGACTTCATTGGTCAGTTCCCTGCTGAGTCTCAAAGCCAAGACAAGCAATTACGGTGCATATTTAACATATCAAAGTGGACCTGGCTGCCATGTTGTCCCAGCATCCCTCAGTCCCTATCTGTTAACAGGGTGTAGCTGGCATACACTGCCCTCTACCCTGAACTCTTCAGCCCAGGCTCTGGGCTGCCCTTCCCCCGAGAGGCTCTTCCCTACATAATCCAGCTATTTTGGTACCTGCCCCTTTTGTATCTGTGGCCTCTTAGATGCTGTTCCTGTTCCTCTCTCACCTCCCCCACCCCAGCCTCTTCCTTTCTCCTTACAAGGTTCAGGGCCATGATCCCTCCCAGATGTGTCTGCCTCTGGCAATGCTCTCTCTTTATCTACAATAAACTTTCTCCTCTGCCATATCTGGGAACAGTCAGTCATGTCCTTTCCCTTTTTCTTTCTCTCTCTCTTTCTCTTTTCTTTCCTTTTCCTTTTTTCTTTTTTCATGTGTTACCTTCTTGGGTTTGATGTCAGGTTTGAATTGACCCAGAGGGGGGCTGTGAGTCTCAGCTTCTTTTGCATCTCTTAGGTACAACGAACCTGAAAGAGCTCACTGTTGTAGAGGAATGTGTCACCCATTTCCTTGATGTACTGAGGGGTAAACTGAAGTGCAAACCTCAGCTTGCTGTCAACTCTCAAACCCTGGCTCTTGGCTAATAGTATAGCAAGTTATTGTGGGGTTTGTGAAACATGATGTGAGCACCGACTGGCTCACGCCATCCGCCAAATCATCACTGGTCTTCCCAGGTTGGGAACCTCTAGAGGAGAGCTGTATGGTCATGGTTTAGAGGCAGCGCTGAGCTCTCTGTCCTGAGCTTCACATGGTATCCTGCCAGGAAGGAAGTGTTAATGGCCCTGGGGTTCACTAAGACTGCAAAGCCAGGCCATTTGCATGTGATGAGTGTGTACCTCCGCTGGGGCCTTATCACCTGGTTCCAAGCTCAGTGCTCTTTACTCTGGACTATGATCCCCCTTTCCTGGATGTCACAGCCCTTGTGGGAAGAAAAAGTGGGAAGCAGAAGGGTAAAGGCAGAAGCAGAAGGAACGAGAAGAGAGACTTGGGTTTCAGTGGACTGTCTTGAATTATCAGGAGATTTCAATATCAGGAGACCTAGCCAGGTACATCCAGGCCCAATTAAGGGACTATCCTACTCCTAATAAACATGGGCTCACAGGTTATGAAGAATCAAAGGGGGAAACAAGAAGGATGGCTCAGCAGCTAAGCGCACTTGTTGCTCTTGCAGAGGGCCAGCACCCATATCAGATGGCTCATGGTAGCCTGTAACTATAGCTCCTGGAGATCTGACGCCATCTTTTGACCTGTACAGGCACCCGTATGCATGTGCACATACACTCACAGACACATAAGCATAAATAAAAATATATCTTTAAAAAATCAAAAAGAGAATAGTTGTTCTTTGGGGGGGGGTGTTGGTGGTAATGAACCATGTTTGTCACACACAAATATGTTAGCTTTGTTGCTGTAACAAACACCCGAGATATTCAGTTTGAAAAGAGTTAGAAGGTTGGTCTGCCTAGCAAGTTTAGAGTGTTCAGCCCCTGGCAAGGTGTCCCTGCTGCTTTGTGGCCTGTGTGAAAGTCACTCATGGTGTAGGGGAGGGTTTGGTGAAGCTACCACTGCAGAGGATCAGAGAGAGGAGGAAAAGACCCACAGCTCACAGTCCTGTTCAAGGGCACATCGCCAAGGACGCAAGTCATCACACCTGGACCTTCCTCCTAACATTCCCACCACCTCCCAGTGGTGCCATTGGCTGGTAACCGAGCCTTCAACACATGGGCTTCTGGGGGAACAGTCTGCATCCAAACTACATCACCAGACAAGTTCCTAAAGTCCTGACCAATCATATGATTCATTCACACAGATGAGAGAGAGAGAGAGAGACCAGCCAAGGTAATCCTAAGAGCTGTCCCTACCTATCTGTGAATATCTGCGTCCAGAGCCCCATGCATACCCAGAATCTACAGATACTCAAGACTTTGTATACAACTGCAGAGTATTTACACAGAACTTGCTCACATCCTTTTACCTTTCAGATCATCTCTAGAGTTCTCAAAATACCCACCACAAAGGGCATTTAAATCATTGGACACCACACTGTGTAGGAAACAATGACAAGAACCAGTCTGAGTCTGTTGAGTTCCAATGCAATTCTCCTTTTCAAATGTTTCTGATCTGTCCTTAGATATGGAACCCATGGGTGCACAGGACCTGCTGTACTTTGGGAGGAATGGGTTCAATGGTGAGGAAAGAACAGAGATGACGCTCTGTTCTGCCAACTCAAAGTCTTCTCCATCCTCCCTCCATCCCTCCCTTGTTCCTTCCTTCCTTTCCATGTCTATGAGTCAATCATGCATGCATTCCACAAGTGCTATGACCTACTGGTCAGGTTCCCAGGTGTCGGGAGCATAGTAGAACAAAGGGGTTTCCACCCTGTCTGAAATGGTTGTCTGCTTGACAATATATTACACACACACACACACACACACACACACACACACACACACACGCACACACATTTATTGTAGTGGCAGCTGGGGGGGGGGTTATTTCATAATCACTGCCATTTCCATGACAGGAATATTCCCATTCTGACTGACATTTCTCCATTAATCACTACAAAGTCTCTGTCATCCTCTGGGGAGACCAAGGCACAGCAAAGTCAAAGATACAGAATAGAGCCAAGTCACTGACAGAAATAGGAAGGATTGTTGCCAGGGCTTCCAGATAACAAATGTGGCAGGAAGAAGCCAAGGTCACATTAGCATCACATGTAAGAAAGAAAGCACAGAGGATCCTATCTTCCTAGAACCTGCCTTCGCATCGTTGTATCTCTAGCACAAAGCTGCCCTGTGGAGAGTTTCAAGGGCTGTCTCCGCATGGGAAAATTGATGCTGTAACACTGGACAACAGTGATTTAAAACATGACAAGCATGCTTACTGATTTTTCTAGAAGTAACTTTAGTGCAATGTGAGATCAGTCAGGCATGGGATCTGTATATTATTGGTTCATGAGAATTTGTGGCTTTCAAAATGCTAGCAGGTCAGAGGGTAGTGATGGTCTCTGCTTCGTGCAGTCTGACACAAGCAGGCAGCCTACCTAGGAACTTGAAAGGTTCAGTAAAGATTGTTCCTAAGGGCTGTTACATTTCAAGACTAGGAGACGCCCCCCTCCTCGCCCCCCAGACCACACTCCCTTTGCTATTGAGTCATGTGACATCAATCATCCATGCCCCATTGTAATCAGAGAAAGCAGAAAGAGTCTGCTGCATACACAAGACCAGGCCTGATGGAGAATTTCCCTGTGGCTGTGCAGCATCTTTCAGCTTGATGCTTCTTCCATCATTCTGTCCTCAACTGTTACAGCTTCACAGAAAAGCCATCTGAGCCGGGAAGGAAGCAAAACGCACATTCGGGGCCTCGTGCTAATGGTCCTCTGGACGCTTACTCTGCCTGACTCTGTGTGAATGAAGCCTGTTCGACTCTACTGAATTCTTCATAATTTTTCACTTTCTAGGCTGGCTTGATCACAGACATCTTCCTCTCAAATCCATTCACATCATTTGGCTTCTTTGACACACTGTCTAGAAGAAGACTGAGTTGAAGCCTCCTGCCGTCTCTCTCTTTATTTCTAAAGGTGCACAATAGTGATAACTGGGTGGATGAAGGCACTCAGGAGTGAGCACGAACTTAGGCTCCGGATTTCCCATAAAGCCCTCACATGCTCCTATAGAAACCTCGTCCACAATGAGTCCACCACTTGTCACTCGTGCTTCCTCTCCTGTGTGGCCAGAAATGCATGGACTATGTAGGATAAGGGCATCAGGAAGCTCACCTCTGGGTCTGGGCTCTCTAACACAAAGTCTATGTTGCTGATGACTCTATGACTATGACATAGACTATCTATGACTCTGACATAGAACAGGCAGGAGAAACATGGAACTCTGGGATTCAATGTGGCCTCACTACTCTGGGTTCTGTGGCTGACTGCTTTGGCAGGCTTTCATTATGTAGCCCAGGCTGGCCCTATGCCACAGCATCCTCTGGGCTGGGTCTATAGGTACACACACTACATTGTACCTTAGACTTTATCAGTTATAAAGGACTGAGATCACCTGACAAGCTGAGCCATCTGCTTGCAAGCCATCTTCCAAACCCACCCCTTACCCCACTTCTCCCCACCCAAGAAGTGTGATGTTTATGTAGCAGGGATATAAATATGTGTTGTATGTTTCAGGTCCACAATGCCCTTCTGCAAATTCTTGGGACAAGCGAATCATCAAATTTTCCCTTTAAAGAAAGACAATGAAGTGTGTATACCACGACTGTGTTGCCCCCCCCCCCCCAGCTCATGGGTAAATAAATATTCCTGTAGGGAGACACGAATGTCCACGGTAAGTGAGAGAAATCTATAGATAGCTTGCAGGCAGTTCAGGTTGAACTTTGCTGGCACTGTGGGCTCTAGAACTCAATTCACTTTAGGGCCTCATAGCTGTGTGGGCTATGAAGTGATCATGCAAGCCTTTGCTTAGCGTCTAGCGAGGATGTTTACTGCATGAGCAAAGGCTGAGTTGAATCTCTTCGATAGATCCAAGAGCTTCCCGTCAAGATGAGGAAAAGTCACATCTCCAGCATTCACGGTAGGCGTTCTTACCTCAAACAATGTTAGTTCCCCATGTGGGTTAGGACCAAGGTTCCTAGGATGTAGCAATAAGGACATAGGACAAGCTCATCTTTCACCCCACTGGCCTAAAAGAGGGAGTTTCCAAAGTAGACCATAGAAGAACAAAAGCTCACTGCGTTGCTCACTACCAAATTCCCCAAATCACTGTGAATTGCTGTGCTGTGTGAATTGAAGTTCAGTCACATGGCTCTAGTCCAGCCACATTGGCACAGTGGCAGGTTTCTCTGCTCTATCTGTGAACTTAAACAGCATTATGTTTGAGTTCAGGCTTAAAGACTTCAAGATCTAACCTTAAAAAGGTCAAATGCAGACTCCATCTTTCCAATTTTCAAGGGGCCAGCACAATTTTAGGGCAATTCTCATAACACAATCATAGTTTGCCTTAACGAGCAAGGTATATACATGACAATATAGAATACTTGACCATAGTATTAATCACAAAGTGACCAGGGTTCCCCACTCCCACAGTGGGACTTGTAACTATCCAGTCTACTATATATAATTGTATATTGTAATATAATACTGGAGGGTTTTGCTTATAAAATAGCTGTGGTTTATTCATTAGTGTTGAGGCCAAGTTGAAACATCAGGATTGTAACTTCTCCCCATGAGGCCATAGACACACTGACACACGCCGACACAATATCCTCCTACAGGTAACAATGTGCCTCACTCATCAAACTGATCATATTCCTGAGTGTTTTCTGAGATCTGCAGAGTTAACAGCTCATTGGTGCCTGAATCATCTCAGCCTGTGTTTAAGCCCTTCAGAGCCAGGTCATGGCAATTCGGCCCAGACTTCTCAGATAATAGGCCAATTATATTATGTCACCCGAGACCTAAGCTCACCAGATCACTGGGCCTATTAATCTCAAAGGGGGAATTTCCTGAACCTCATACCCAGCTGGGGATCGAGGACAATGAGTTCCTCTCCATTCATCTGTAATTCCTGAAAATACTAAGGGGCTGATTATGGCTTGTGTCTACTTCCTTTCCAAGTCTTCTATGGTGAACACCTGACACAGCTCTGGTTGCCAGACAAGGAGATGCCAACGGTAAAGGCAACTCACATTCAGCAACACAAGGCAGGAATTGCTCCTGGTAAAAGATGGGCATCAAGGGAAATGGAAGGAGCATCTTCAGGATGTACCAGTCTGCTTCTAGTTACTGTAACTGGTGCAATGTGCAGAGAATATAGTGTATGCTGCTGGCAGTGGAGAGGAAACTCCAAGGAAGAAGGAATTTCTAAAATAGCATATGTAGAACACAGAATTGTATAGGTATAGGTATAGGTATAGGTATAGGTATAGGTATAGGTATAGGTATAGGTATAGGTATAGGTATAGGTACAGGTATAGGTATAGGTAACACATATCTAGAACACAGCAAGGGCCTCATAAAAAAACACTCTGGCTTTCTGGCTCACCCACCAGCTTCTCCAGTTTGCCATCTACCCTCTGGGCACCCTGTAACCCAAGTACTGTATTTTGGAATGCTTGTTTAGAAATCTTAAAAATTAGAACCTAATATTAAAATAACTAATAAAAATGATTAACAGATGTCTCAGGTCCTTACTTTGGAAATAAAGACGGAACAGTGATCAGGCAAAAGGGTTGTAGCTGCAGGCGGCCTACCAGCTGCATGAGCTGCAGTGGATGCTTGCCTAAGCACAAGGCCGTCAAGAAGTTCATCCCAACCTTCCACAAGGGATGTTCTAGAATCAGATGGCTTGATGCTTCTCTCTGCTTCCCAAGGCTGTCAAGTTCTTCACTATAGACTTTCTGCCACTTATAGGAAGGTGGCCAAGAATGACCTTATAAGAACAGAGGACAGAACCTCTAACCCCAGTTTAGATCTGTGGATGCTGAACACCTAGTAAGGAGGTGAGCCAGAAGGACTGAACAAGGAAAGTCTATCGTCTTCTTAAATAGAAAGAACAACAGGGGCTATACTTTAAATGACTGGTCGTTCAGAAAAGGATAAATTTCCATCTATACAACACTTTTTAAAAATGATGAAATTACAGACCTTGAGGACAGATTATGGGGGCTCATCGAGGGAAAGGGTAGGGAGTAGGTGATGGACAACCCTGTGGGGATGGGAAGTATTGTATCTGAGCTACAAAAAACGTATTACCAGTTCTTGTGATAAAACTTCTCAGGCCTAGAAATGCTCCCATAACTTCTCAGATGTATGCTGGTGGAAGAACTGTGTTGAGAACAGGAATTGGAATTTTCACAGGTTGTCAATCTCTATCTCTGTGTCCCTGTTTCTGTCTATATCTCTCTGTCTGTCTGTCTCCCTCCCACCCTCACACACACACACACACACACACACACACACACACACACAGAGTTCTCATGTAGAATGTCCCCCAAACAATCACATGTTGAAAGCTTGTCCCTGCCATGAGATGTTATTTGGAGGTGATGAAACTCTAAGGAGTGAGGCCTCATGGGAGGAAGTGAGGCCATTGGGACTTGCACCTCTTCTTGCCTCTTTTGTTTTCTGGGGACCGTGCAGTGAACAAGTTTGCCCCACCACACATGCCCCGCCATGAGTGCTCCCTCGCTACAGGTTCCAAAGCAGTGAGGCCAAGGTTTCAGTGAGACCACTATGTGAAGCAATGTGAGCCTGGGTCGCACTCCTACCCCATCCGCTGGGCAGTGGCGGTAGGATGCAGCTCCAGGAAGAATGCAAGCAATGAGAAGAAACACGCAAAGGTGTGCTGTGGGGTTAGGTGGCTGAAGGCATTTTCAGCACAAAATTCTGATGGCTCATCTGCGTATCAATCCATCCCACTTTAAGGAATGCCTTGTATGCATAAGGATGAGTTGGTGTGATGCTGTGAGGTGTGACTGGCCTCTGAAAGGCACCGGTGCCAGCTTCCAGGTTTGGACATCATTCCAATTCTGCAACGCATTACCTGGGGAAACTGGGTAAAAGGCTAGAAGATCTTGCCTACCACTCTGCAACTTCCTGTGAATCTTTAATGATCTCATAACAAACATTTTAAAATTGGCTGAATCCATGAGGGAGGTTGTACAAATGGTTTGTTCAGCAGCCGTAGGAGGCACAGATGTATGGACAAACGACAAGCACTATTAATATTAACCATTTTGTTCTGTGGGTTAGGCTCTATCTCGCATATTCCACTGTGCATTAGGCAGACTCCTAAACACACTATTCCTTTGTGAAACTCCAGAGTTACCCTGCGGGTTGTTCCTACAAAGAACACTTCTGAAGCGACGCAGTGTTCAGCCTGTGCAATAGCACATATCAGCCCGCCCTTTTGCCAGCTACTGCAAACGAATAAATATCTCAGTTATTGTTTTGCGGCTGATTTTCTTATCATCCTAGCTTCAGGATTTATTCTGCTTCTCAAACTGCTCCACCTTCAAGCCTTCAAGCCTGGTTTGGCAAATACTGACATTGATTACAGAGAACTCCTGGGTTCTCAGTCAGCAACTGCTTGGTGTTCAGACATAAAACATAATTTTTTTTTATTAAGTGACCCTCTATTGCACACTGGCTGTAAGGACTAACCTCAGCAATTGCCTGTAATGCCAGCACTAGGAAGCCCGTGACAGGAAGATTTAAGGGTGGTACAAAGGCTATATGTCTTAAGGCAGCAGGGGCTACAAAGGGATGTCTAGTCTCAAGTAAATAAGATTACTTTCTGCCTTAGAATTTCTCAAAGTGCATCAACCCTAAGTCACATATGCATTTGTTCTTTGGTAACTTTAGGGCAGTGGTTCTAAACCTGTGGGTCATGACCTTTTGGTGGGGGGTTCAAATGACCCTTTTATAGGGGGTCCCATATCAGACATCTGCTTATCAGATAATTACATTATGATCCATAACAGTAGTAAAATTACAGTTATGAAGTAGCAATGACAATAGTTTTATGCTTGGGGGTCACCACAACATGAGGAAATGTCAAGAGTCACAGCCTTGGGAAGGTTGAGAATCTCTGCTTTAGGGGTTGGTTTGTGCACTCCCACAGTCTCCAAGATCTGAGGTGGTCCATGTCTTCTGGAAGCAGTGTGTTATTTGTGTATAAGTGTTGTATGTTCTCTAAAGTACTTTAATCCACCTCTAGGTGGCTCATAATAAATAACACGGGAAGATGTTATGTAATTCTTGCTCTGGTATATCTTTTGGGAAATAACAGAGAGAAGAAGTCTGTACATGATCAGTACAAACGCAGCTTTTGTTTGGAATGTTTTCCGTGTGCTGTCAGTAGACTCTAAGAGCCAGTGCACAGCACCCAGTCATCGCCCTCGGCTCCCGGGGACAGATATTGTCCAATCTGTTTGTGTGTAGGCCACTTGTGACTGAACAAGTCACAGGAGAAGGCCAATATGGTCCGGCAAGGAAGTCCAGAATCATTCTGAGTCCGGTGATGAATGGACAGGATGAGGAAGAGGTGTCGTCAGGGGCAGATAGAAAGAGCTGGACAGGTGAGGCGGGCTTGAGGCCATGACTCACTCGGGGCTCCCTTTTGTCAGGAGGGAGGGAGGGGCGGGTAGAGCATGCCCAGGGCGGAGAAACCCACACCCTGCTCCAGCTCCGCTCTGCTCTGCTCCTCCCACCCCTGGTTCCCATCAGACACAGGTGTAAGGGATGCACAAAGCTGCTTCTTCAGCAGCGAGTTGGCACAGTGCCTCAGGTGAGGTCAGGCTTGGCTTTCTCAGTGCCATAACAGAAGCCTTGCCATGAAGGGTTTGAGAATGAATAAGAGAGGGTGGGGCAGGGTGACCTTTGAGGGACAGGATCTAAAGGCTTTCCTGGAGCAACTTTCATCTCAACACATTCACATGCCACACAAGATCCACAGCACTCACATACATGCACACTGTTCATATGCACACACATACACATGAACACATCACTCACACACCACATACCGTACACACTGCACATACCAGTCTGCACATATAGCACATAATGCAACACAGGTCACACACACACACACACACACACACTCATACACACTCACACACACACCACTACCACCATCACCATCATACAAAGATGCTCACACACGCCTATGATTTTTCTGTTGACTCCATCCCCCTAGACTTCCCTGATTTGGCCTTGAAGATAAAGGAAAGGCACACTCTTTAAGAGACAAAACAGGAAGGGGAACTGGAGAAGTGGGAGGAGAGTCCTCTTTAACCTCCTGAAACTCCAGGATGAGTTTGCATGCCAGGTGCACACTCCCCAGCTGTGTGACCTTGTCATTGCTTCTCTGGGCCTTACTAGCCTCCTTTGTAAAAATAGAGCTCATGAGAGCAAGGCTGAGGAGGAGGAGGACGACGACGAGGACGAGGAGGAGATGATGATCTCATTGGAGGAACCTTGTAGGTGTGGGTGTGCATGAGAACACACAGGAGGGCAGAGAACACTGGTTCAATACTCCAGAGATTCTTATAAGCTCCGGCTGGAAACCCCTGTACCCTCCCTAGAAACTTGACTTCCCCCTTGGTTTCCTTTTTCCTCCCACCCGGCACCTCTGCATTTGTCTTCCTGTGCCCTTTCCAGTCAGGAGGCATCCTGGCTCAGGATTGAACACAGGGCTCCAGGGTTTGGCTGCTATGGGTTATGCATTCTCTATAAAGGCCCATGTGTTAAGAACTGGTCCCCAGAATGCTACTGGGAGATGGTGGAATCTTTGGGAGGTGGAACCTGATAGGTGGAAGTTGGGTCTTTGGAGGAACGGTCTTGAAGGGACGACTGAGACTCCAGCCCTTGCCCCTTCTCCTCTCCCTTCTCCTCTTCCTTCACCTTCCCCCAACCCCACCCCATACCTGTTTTTGGCTGCTATGAAGTGGGCAGTCTCCTATGTTACATACTCCCTTCATGATGTATTGGCTCACTAATGGTCATTTGGGCCATTGCTTTGGGACCTCCAAAGCAGTGACCAAAACAAACCTTTCTCTCTTATAAGCCAACTCTTCTCAGGTGTCTGTTACAGTGAGGGAAAGCTGATCAACACACCACGATGAGATCAAATCTTAGCTGCACCCCAGCCTTGCTTGGCCAAGCACTTATTCTCCTGGGCCCGTGTCTTCAATCCTCCCTCCCAGTCCCAGCCACAAAGACATAGGAGCTGGTGGGAATGCTGGCTCTAAAACCAGCGTCTAGGAGCAGCACACTGGGTACCAGATTCCAACACACTGGCTTGCCTGACTCTGGAATCATTCAGGGTTCTCCCCGCTTCCTCCTTCCTCCATCCTCCTTGCTGATAGGCGTCAAGACCTGTCAGGAAATGAGCGTTCCTGGTCTCCCAGCCCTGTGCTCAGAGCTTTCTCCTGCCAACCTCCTGACCACCCCGTGACTTGTCATCTCTCCCCCGTGACTTGTCATCTCTCCTTGACCCCCAGATCTCCATCTGCCTTTCCCAGGAGCACGGCTCATGTTAACAGTGTGGTTGCTGTGAAGATCAAAGGCAGTAGATACACAATGATGAAGGAAGAGGAAGAGAGGGAGGAGCGTTTGGTGGGGTGGTCCCCCTTCCTGTCTAGCCAAAGCTGAGGGGCAATTCTGACAGCTGGTGACTCTAACAATTCCAGATCTATAATGCCCAGGGTCCCCAGAATATAATCTTCTGCTGATGATCATGTAAGGGAGAGTTAAGTTTACTGGGTCTCCATTTCTTCTATGGTAAAGCAGGCTTCTCACAAGGCTATGGTAGGGAAACCTAGAAAGGGTCTGGCATCTTCTAGGGCACCTGCCTTTCAAGGTGAGCTCTCTGTGGGAATCAGCCCTGAGGGCTGGAAATGCCAGGTCAGGTTGACCTATAGCCACTGACCAGGTCTGCTTCCTGGACCATTCAGGTGCAGAGCAGAGGTAAAACGAGTCACGGGAAACTTGTCTTTCACCCCTAACTATCAGAACATCGGGAGATCCCAGTCAAGAGGAAAAATGACTGCAGATGCCCTTTGCTGAGGTCCTCGGTGCAGGCCTGTGGCTAAAGACAAGCCTGTGTCACTTTTTTTCTTTGCTTCTCACACCACCTCCCCCACTCCACCATCCCCACAAGAAGGAAGAGAAAAAAGGCCACAGCGCAGACAGGCAGGAAAGCCCCAGTCCCTCCACACTAACCACCAGTCTGGGAAGTCTCAGCTGAACAATCGTAGAACTCATCCTGCAAAGAAGAGAGGATGACAGAACCCTACCCACTGCCCCCAACCATGTGCCCTAAAGCCTCTACCCTCTCCCCCCAGAGGACAGACCTATCTACGGCCTAGACCGAGAGAGCCTTCCCTGCTCACAAGATAAGAAAATGGGGCATCCAGAACCATTCTCCTGTTTTGAAAAAGGGCAAGTACCCTAGACACGTGTGTCCAAACACCCCAGCCTTATCCCTTTCACTATGACCTCAGCATCTGGGGGCGGGGGGGGGCAGAGAGTACAGGGCTAACCCACACCTGGCTTGGTCTCTCTCTAAAGTCTCTGGCTCAGCCAATCAGGCCTCACCAATAAGAAACCTTTGTGACAGTAGCATCAGAGTCACAGGCTCCGATGTTACTATTTTTTAACATCTATTAAATGCCATGGCATGCTGAGGCCATGGGGGGGGGGCAAGGGTGGGTAGCTTTGGTGGGCTGGCAAGGCAGGAGATAAACAGATGCATGCCATTCCGGAGCTCTGAGGGAAGACGCCCCTCAGAGCCAGGGCTCTGCTTTCGTGCCTGTTGTCCTTTCTACCAGCACTGTTCTCAGAACTTTCCATCCAGCACTTGGCAATGGGATAAATCAGAGCCTGACGACTTCTTGGCTACGGCCTCACTCTGCCAGGAGCGTCAGCACCGCCAGGCACTCCCTGGTGACATGGTTGGCTCCTTCTATCCAAGCACACAGTAATAAAACAACAGCTGGATGCAGGGGCATGGCTGTGGCGTTCTTTCCAGTCACTAACTGAAACTAGCATCTCTCCTTCCCCCTCTCCCACCCCAGCCTCCCCCTCCCCCGCACCCCCTCTCCTGCCCTGGTAAAAGTCAGTGAAGGTTTTACACTGGCCCCGAAGGAAAAGCCAATAGTGTTGGAAGGGACCAGGGAGATGTATGAGTGCATGGTAGATAGGGCAAGAGGGTGGGGGGAACCAAGACTGAGCTGGAGAGGCAAAGTTCCTGGACTTTAAGGCTCCTCATCACCCTCATGCCCTGTCCCAGCACATGCTCGCCCTGCCCATCCCCCACTCCAGGGACAGTGTGGAGCTGCAGGGGTGTGAAGCTGCACACCCTGAGAATATGGAAGAAGACAGTCTCAAGCTCCACTTCTGCTTCTCCTCTGGCTTTAGGTTCCTCGTCTGGAAAAATAGAAAGTTTGGGCTTAGTAGGTAACTCAAGAGGTTCCACAAAATCTCTGTAATAACTGTGTAAGCAGTCTAGCCATGTGTCTGCCTAAACACAGTATGCAATGCCTCCTGCACCTACTGCATGCAATGAGACACCCGGCAGGCAACACAACACACACTGCCTGCCATGAAACGAGACACCCCGATCTCAACACGGTGCCCTCTGAACCAGTACAGTGCCCCTTTATGCAAAGCAGTATCTTCCAAATGCATTTCAATGGCCTCTGATTTTAGGGTGATGCCCACTGGAGACAAGGCCAGCTTCCTTCTGAGGTAATGATCTGTAGAGACAACAGGGCTGTCTGTGATTCTCCTCTGAACAGGGCTCATATCCACCCCATCCTTGCCCACAGGGCCCTGCTCTGTTCCCTGGGTTTGGCACCGAAGATACCCCCTCCCCTATGCTCACCCAGGGCACATTCTTGCTCACCTTTCAAATGACTCATAGTAGCTAGGGACAGGGTGCCCCAGAGCAAGCTGGCAAGCCAGTGCCCATCCACCCCTTCCTTCTCCAGGTACCGCCACTAGGAGCTGTCTGGCTGTCAGCTGTTCCCAAGCTCAGGGGCTCCTTGGGTTACAGAAGCCAGAGGACATGGAAATTGAAACAGGAGAAGCCACTGGTGGGGGGCCAGAGACTCCCCAGGGCAGCTATGGAAAGACAGCCCTGCCAGAATGGCCACATTATTTATTGGTTCTCTAGAGGGAAGGCATATATAGTTATAAAAAGAGACTCTTCAAATCAAACGACAACTAGATTATTCAAGGCTCTCCAAAGTATACCCCAAACATCACCATCACCCCTGTTTAATCAAAGGCCACAGCCAGGGTGGGAAGTACCTAACAACAGCCTGTCAGCATCACAGCCTTTGTTTCCTACTGGGTTCACAAGACAGGGAGCTTAGCAGGGAGGGAGGGACATTTCTGGGCCCACCCAGCTAGCCCAGGCCCCACAAGCTGCTGCTTTGCTGTCCTTAACCAATGTAGGGTTAGAGGGATATTCAAAGGCTCAAGGCATTTCTACCATTCACAAACCACAGCCCGGCTGCCGGGGAGAAGGAGGGCTAGCCAACTGAAAACGCTGTCATGTGGCTCTGCTGTTGAGTGCTGGGATGTGAAGGACAGAGCAGTGGCTGGGCTGCGAATGGGTTTCACCAGGCTGGATCAGGTGGCCGCTTTCCTGGAAACTGGCCTTCTCGTTGCTAGGCTGATAAGGCAGGGACATTGCTACCCTTGGCGCACATGGGAAACCTTGTTGACACTGAAGAAGAGCTGGGATCTGTTAACTGTTGAGACAAAGCAGAGGGCCCCTGAAGTTACTCCATATCCCAGAATAACTCAGATCACCGAGGCAGGTGTGCGTTGAGAAAGCCAATGAATCCAACCTTCAGTAAGTGTTCCAGAGACAGAGAGAAAGATGGCAACAGGATGCAACTTTGGGGCATCCTATCTTCCCCATGTCCCCCCAGATTTTAGCTTCCACCCTGAATAACTGTGGACTCCTGTAACACACATGTGCTAACCGCTCCTGACGCTAGACCCCCAAAGCAGCTGCTGGGCAGTACAAGGTACAGGAAGCTGCCTCCTGGGGACACAGATCTGTATACTAGCAGGTGTGGCTGGGAAGGCCCTGGCCCTGGAGCCTCGCTGTTTATAACTGTGATGGGGGGCGGGGCATTCGGACTTCAAAGGGTTTAGAGGTCAGGAAATGAAGCCTTTTGGCAGAACTCCAGGGACAAGTAGCTTACACTGATTTCTGCCTCCACCACCATGGTGTAACAAGGCCCCTTTATGTTGTAACTCACAGCACTTGCACCTTGCCTGCAAAGTACCCTCTCCTGGACTGTTCAAACACCCCCCTCACTCACACACACACACACACACACACACACACACACACACACACAGAGTCTTTCGTCCATCAGGTAGTCACCAGCCCTTGCATAACCTGTCACTTGAATTTTTCCCAACATTCCCTGCAAGTAGCCGTCAGCCCTCGGGGAGAGGTGAATGAAGAATTGCAATGAGAAGTCCCTAAGTCCCCCTAAAATGAGCCCTGCCTCATAGCTGTTGGGGTGTGTTCGCGTGCAGGGGTGGGGTCAGGATGCAGGTGTGGCTGGCTTTACCCACTTGGAGCATCCTATTTCTGTCCCCAAAGTGAAGGACAAGGCACTGGGTTCCAAACTCTGCTTCCCACAGATCCTTCATGGAGAACAGATTGGATTCCAGAAGGCAAAGGGAATAATGAAGAGAGAAGAGGAAAAGAGAAAGGCCACTGAGACATTAATACAGAAGTAGAGATGAAGCCCACAAATGAGGTCCTCCACTATTGCCTTACAGATGATCCTGCTAGGCTCTGCCCAACAGCTGCCTAGCAACAGCTTGCCTAGGTGCTGGGCTACCCCAAAGCTATCTATCTAAGTAGCTATTTATCTATGTATCTATCTACTTATGTATCTATATATCTTTGTATCTATCTATCTATCTATCTATTTATCTATCTATCTATCTATCTATCTATCTATCTATCTACCTACCTACCTACCTACCTACCTACCTACCTTTCTATGCTCTCTCCCATCAAATTAAAAAACAAAAAACAAAAAACAAAAACCCACAACACTCACCAAGAGGGATAATATGGAAATGAGCACAAACTGCATTGTGGGTAATTCTGAAATGTGGGTAAGTTTGCACTGTTGTGCAATGTGAGTGAGTCTACCCTGGAAAAAGAGACAGAAAGGAAAGGCTGGGAAACCAAGAAAGGAAAAGCAAGCCAACCAGAGATGGGTGTGGTGGCACACACTTGCAGTGGATCACTGGGAAGGCTGAGGCAGGAGGATTTCAAGTTCAAGTCCAGATTGCATTATATACCAAGATCCTGTCTCAAGTACTACTACCACCACCACCGATAATATAATCATAACAACAACAACGACACAGTAACAAAAACAGGAAAGATAAAAATAATGCTATACATGATGATGAGTCTGAAATGGGGGGAGGGGTTAGAAAGAGAAAAAAATCAAATGCATATTAAACATACACTATTAAACACACATATCTAATATATATACATTGAGTTATAGAAATCCTATTTATGCCTGAAAGCTAGAAAAAAAATAAAACAGCTGGAAAATTTAAAGTATTTTAATGAAAGAAAAGTACCATACAAACATTGCATTTATAGTACTGAGTAGTGGACTCCAAACGTTTCAAGCAAAAAAAAAAAAAAAATGGCTAGGGGTTAGGGAGATGATACAGTGGTTTAGGGCATTTGCTGCTCTTGCGGGCTTTGTTCCTAGTACCCACATGGCAGCCCACAGCCATCTGTAACTCCAACTCCAGGAGATCTGATGCCTATCTCTGGTCTCCACAGGTACTCACAGGGTGTACACACATACATACATGCAAACAAAACACTCATAAGCATATGGTAAAATAATCCATAAAAAACAGAGGACAATATTAATCCATCCATTTTATAGCAACCAAGCTCAAATTATTCCACAGTTTTAGTTTGAAAAAGCTGGAGGGGCTGGGGTTGTGGCTCAGTGGCAGAGCGCATGCTTAGCATCCATGAGACCTTTGGTTGCCTTCCCAGAACCAAAGAGAAAGTTCACTGAAATCAAAATTATAAACCTTTCCATTTGTAAAACTGGACAGCTGTTGTGGTAACCACATGCATGGAGCGGTCACCATGAACAGATGCATGCTTTGGGGAGCCTTGGTTCAAATCTCACCTGAGCATTTATTGCTGTATGGGCTCTAGCCATCTGTACTCTGTGCTCTGCTTCCCCCTCCTGCAAAAGGAGAAGATAAAAGTGTCTATTCGGAGGTAGGTGCGACGACTCATCAGCAAACCACGGAAAGTTACTAGAACATCTCCCAGTTTACTATTAAAGACTCGACAATGTTAACTGTTTGATGATCGCAGGAGATAATTTTATGGCTTTTTATTACCCAGAAGTATGTGGAAGCTGACAAACCAGTTAGAGGGTGGCTTCTGTCACACACATGAGGGATGATGGGGCCAAAACTAAGGCTGAGGCAGTGAGTCTGGAGAGAGAGGACCGAAAAGGGGAGAAAATAATGGGTGAGAAACCAAATCAACAGACTCTGGAACAGATAAGATAAAGAGAATAAAATGTACTCGAGTGTGCTGTAGAACTTTCCAGCACATACAATCAAGAACTGACAAAAGAAACTAGGAAAATGATGATAGTCAATGAAAACTGGCAGTCGCTGAGTACTTCCTGTGAGCCAGGCATTAGCACCATGTGGTAACTTATTTAATCCTTATGATCCTGGAAGGTAAGCCCTCCCCATTTTACAGATGATAAGACTAAGTCACAGAAAGACTGTAATGTATAAAGACTACACAGTTAGTAGACAGATGCACTGGACCTTGTGAAACAAGAGAGGGAGTGAGAAGCAAGGTCTTATTGTGCTGCCCAGGCTAGTTGACATTCACCATGTTGTCCTGGTTGGCTTGGACTGCAACAGTTCTTCCTCCTTAATCTTCCACGTACTGTCATCAGTGGGTTGTACCATCATTCCTGGCTCTTCCTGATCTTGTAGCCCAGGCTACCCAGCTCAGATGCCCACATGTTTAATCTTCTAAAAGACAATGGCTTTTGGATTCAGGAAAGTAACATTGACCTCTGGCCACTGCATGGAGACGCCAGCATGTAACTGCATGTGCATATGCTCGTGCACACACACACACACACACAGATCACACATAATGATGATTCAGTAGTGTCATCTAATAGATCAAACATGACAGTCTGAAACTTAGAAGACAGGGAAAGATGACAAAAGAGCTAAAGATTCCAGATCTGTGGGCACGGTGGGATTAGTATCAAGAAAAGGAGAGAAACTTTGAGATACCCTGGACATGGATGCTCTCAAGAGAGTCACAAGGATATCAGGGTGGGCCACTTCTCATTGCAGATGATGCAGATCTAGATGACTTCCTGAAGAAGGCTTTTGATGGCTCAGATTCTGAAATCCTTTGCCATATGTGAGGGATCTGCTATTTTCTGTGGGTCTTATCTATTTCCCCTAGAGTACCCAGGTGACTACTGCCTCATAGTCCAGACTTGAGCAAAGATGTCTGGGCCAATATGATGGACATTAGGTCATAGTACATGACACAGAAGCAAAGCACAGCAGCTGATTGGCTCTACCTGTATTCGTTTGATTCTTATTGTTGTGATAAAACCCCGGGCAAGACCAACTTGAAGAGGAAAGAGTTGATGTTAGCTTACAGATCATAATAGTTCATCTCTGAGAGAGGCCATGGCGAAAACCTGGAGGCAAGAACTGACCACAGAGGACTCTGCTTACTGGATTGCTTCACCTAGCTTGCTCAGCTATGTTTCTTATACAGCCCAGGTTCACTTGCATAGGGATGGCCCTGCCCACAGTGGGCTGGACTCCCCTACATCAACTAGCAATCAAGAAATGCCTCAGGGACTTGCCACAGGTCAGACTGATCAGTTCATTTCTTCAGCTGAGGTTCCCTTTTCCTTTGTGACTCTAGGTTTGTATCAAGTGACAGGTAGACCTAATGATGACACCATTTGTAGCACTGTGATGGTATCCAGTGGGGTTGGAGTAGCCAGTGGATTCTGTGTCCCCCTAAACTGAGATTGACCTTAGATAGACTCTTCATTTCCAGCCTTCTTCTCTAGTCTTTCTTTCTGTTCGGTGAATGTCCTAAATTCCCTTTGCCGGGGTTATTTCTTTTGTTTAATCTGCACTCCTGTCCAGCCCAATACCAACACAGTTTTTCTCAATTCTATTTTTCTTGCTTTCTTTTCTTTCCTGTATAAAAGAGGAGGGAAATACATATTTTCAGCATACAGCATCCTCAACGGTGATTACCTCTGGGTACAATGCCTCCATAGGGATGCTTCCCCTTGAGCCTGATGTTTTTCTAAATATACATAAGATGGGATGTTTATATACATCCAAAAATATATAGGCTGGGAGGATGTTTGCATAGAATTGACTCATATCCTCCTGTACCCTTTGATATCACCTCTAGATGATACAAATTCTTATTCCCTGATGCCTGAGGTCTAACAAGCATCTTACTCAACTTTCTATCATAATTCTAGCCCCAACTTGGTAAGGTTAATTAAAACAACCAATGTTAGACAGTCTTTACAACCCATTATCCCAGAGCCCAGAGATGTTCCCAGGGTTCCTTACTACAGATATCCCTTGGAAGAGAAATCAGCAGATGCTCATGGCCCTTATATCAGATGGGATGCTATCTGCAGTGAACTGACACGCATCCTCCTGTATCCTTTAATACACTTCTTGATGACTTATAGTATCCAATATAAGGTAGATGTTGTATAACAAATTAAGCTGCAATGCCCTGGGAACAAGGAGAAAAGTCTGTACACACTTGGTCCTGATGTGATCTTTAAGAATACTTTCATCTGGTGCTTGACTGAACTTGGGAGGGCAAATCCTTAGATGTGGATGTTAGGTCTCAAACCCAAGACAAAAGACTAAAGTGCCTATTTAGCATATCAAAGTGGACTGGGCCACTAGGTTCTCCCAGCATCCTTCAGTCCCTACCTTTTACAGGGTATGACTGGCATACTTTGCCCCCTACCCTACTTCTCCAGCCCAGGGGTTGGGCTGCCCTTTCCCCAATGGTATAGTCTAACCATTTTGGTTATTTGGCTTTTCATCTACCCCTTATCCTCCTGGCCTCTTGGTCTGACTGTACCCTCACCCGTCTTCCTCTCCCCTCACCCGTCTTGTTGGCATCAAGAACTGGCTTTACAGTCAGGTCTCAAATCATCTCCAAATCCAGCAATGACGATGAGGTCACCCATAGTTGACAGGGACCCCGTGCATCTGTTGCCATGGCAATCACCATGGATTCCCCAGAGTCCACCTGGTCCACCTCCCACCTCTACCTTCAAGTGGCTACATCACAGCCTAAATAAAAGGCAGGCTTTTCTGACCTTTGTTCTCTCTTCTCCTTCCCCCTTTGTCTCCGCCGCCCCCTTTTGCCCCTTTCCTCCCATAGTAAACCTCTCTCAGGTAGAACTGTACTGGCCTGGTGTGGTCTGTCTGGACATGAGCCGTGTTTCTAACATAACACACATGGCTTAGGGTCATGTCACTCTGGACTCTCTCAGATGTCCCTGCCTCTGGCTATGCTTTCCCTCATATAAACCTTCTCCTCCACCATATCCAGGAGCAGTCATGGCCTCTTTTTGTATTACTTTTTTTACTCCGTGGAATGAACATGGATGGCCGCCCATATTTCTTCTTGGTTGCTCAGTGCCTCTGCCAAGATAGTCTCAGTGTCATTTATGGACCTGGGACAGGCTGCAGAGGGGTTCCCCACAGCTATCCTCCCACAGATCATGGAGCCAGTCATGACCCTTTCCCAAGACTATAAGCTCAAGCTCACTGTCTGACCCACACCAGGCCTCAAGATCCTGGCCAAGGGCACCTAATGAAGGTAAACTGCGGATCCTCTCCTGTGAGGTCTGAGGCTCTCTTCTTCCAAAGCCCAAAAAGCACAGAACATAAGGACTTCTCCAAAGAGGGCCCTTGTTTTTCTGACAGAGGGCAGAAGAAATTACTCTGTTCCTATGCTGATGTGCCCCGCACAAAAGAGATGAACGGATAAAAAATACAATGTCATGGTCCCAGACTTGGCCCGGCAAAGGCCCCTAAGGCTATCATTTCTTTTTCATGGGACTGCATGGGAGTGAAAAGCAGCATTGACTGTGCCACTGGCTGCTCACACTAGATGAAGTTGAAATTAGACAATTTTTAAAGACATGTGTCTTGTCTACGTGGGACGAGAGCCAGCCCCTCTGGGAAGAGCCAAGCTGGAAGGCAGGCGGCTCCAGCAGGTCCCAGCAGTGAGTTTCACATTCACTGTGCACGCTGCCTAAGCTTTTTCTCTGCACAACATCTGAGCCACTGTAGCTCCCCAGGACAGAGGGCGAGATAGCCCCTCCCCCATCCCCCCACATCCCCTCCCCATCAAGCCTCCACTGGAACAGGTGATGGAGTGGTTAGCCATTTTTAAAAGGTGATGGCATGGAAAAACCAAGTCATCGTAGCAAGGCTCAAGGCTGGAAGCCCTTCTTGTTTTCCTGGAATAGTTGCACCAGGGCTAGAGATGGGACTGTAACTGAGCAGTTAGAAAACCACTGCTAAGAGCTACCCTGCCCTGCCCAGCCATTGTATGGGGAGGTCTTTTTTGTTCTTAGTTTTATTTTAGCTTTTGCAGTTCTGTGGGTAGAAAGCATTCTTTACCACTAAACTACTCATCCCTTGGCCCCTTTATTTTGGGTTTTAAATGTTGAGACAAGTTCCCACTGTGCTGCCTCAGCTGGCTCTGATTTCACTCTGTAGCCCAGGCTGGCCTGGAACTTTCACTCCTCCCTCAACTTCTCAAATAGCTGGGTCTACAGGCCTAAGCCACCAGGAGGCCCAACTCATTGTCTTCCTGGTCTTCTTGCTATCTAACCAAGGTGAAGGGGTGGTCATGTGACCCTGGCTCAGCAAATAAGAATCTCTCTCTTGAAATAAGGACTAATGCTGTAAGTATGAAAAAAATCACGGAGGTTGAAGCCAGATTATGTGCCCTCTGCCTTCCATCCCTTAATCAGCCTAAAAGTGCTATGAAACAGGTAGGAACTCTGAGGAATCAGTGGGGAAACTCGAAGGACGACTGCATATGGAGGCAACACCAAAGGCAGGAATGGGCTGGAAATGAGGATGATAAACAGTAATTTATAGTATGGTGCAAAGTAGCTGGCAGGAAAGATCTCGAAAGCCTCTCTGAAGAGAAATGATACAAGCTTGAGGTGACGAATCTGCCCCTCACCTTGACTTGATGACTGTGAAATGCATACACTGATCCAAGCATCACACACCACAACACAAAATCTGTACAGTTAGAGGAAGAGCAGCAGAGTGGGAGGAGGGAGTCCAGAGGGAGGGCTCAGGAAGGAGAATGTCTTCTTCATGCACTCTGCTCTCCACCAGACTTTTAGAGCTCTCATGTGCACAGACTACCT
Source organism: Mus musculus (assembly GCF_000001635.26). Lineage (NCBI taxonomy): Eukaryota > Metazoa > Chordata > Mammalia > Rodentia > Muridae > Mus > Mus musculus. Next base: position 37,570,223 of record NC_000079.6, read on the forward strand.
CTGTCTGGGAAATGAAGCCCAAAGAAAGAGCCTGACTGCCCAACCCCTCTCAGGACCCCAAAAGTGCAGAAGATAGATAAACTCCCCTGTCTCTGTGTATCAGTCTTTCAAGACCCTTGAACCCCATTTCAAGTATCAGGCTGCCCTAACTCAGGAAGATAAAAAATGGATCTACCAGGCAAGACATCTGAGGCTCTCCCTGTCCTGGTGGGTCCCCCAACTTCATCTAGTCACTTCTACTCTCCCCCAAATCCCACGCCTACTTTGTCTCTCAGTTCTGAGAATGGCACAGTCTGAGGACTGAGAGAGTGGACCTTTGCTGAGATTCATGACATAGTCTAGGTACGTGATAGCCTACGGCAGTGGTTTCCAATTTTCTTAATGCTGTGACCCTTTATATAGTTCATGTTGTAGCTGGACCCCAACTTATTTCTGTTGCTACTTCATAAATTTTTGAATTGTTGCTACTTTAAATTTTGCTACTGTTATGAATCATAATATAAATATCTGATATTCAGGATATCAGATATGTAATCCTTGTAAAAGGATCTGCCGACCTCCCCCAAAAGAGGACATGTCCCACAGGCTGAGAACCACTGTCCTGAGAGATCATGAACACAGAGTGGGGAATAAAAACAGAGGAAAACAAACAGAATGAGTGATGGTAGATGGAGTCCCTGTAATAAAATGGAAACAAGAACTTAAAAATTAACTGTCAGCCTTTACCTAAGAAAGAAGGAAGGAGAACTCAGCTCTAAAGAGCCGATAGCCATCAGTGAAAACCAATTTGACATTGGACTTAAAAAACAAAGAGTGGATAGAGAGAATGGGGAGCCAAGGACGGACTTGGTGATGCAGCACTTGCCTAGAAGGTGAGATGCCCTCAGGCTCTAACCAAAGGACCACAAGGCAGAGAGAGAGAGAGAGAGAGAGAGAGAGAGAGAGAGAGAGAGAGAGAGAGAGAGAGAGAGAGAGAGAGAAGAGATAAGTGAACCACCCTTTCAGAAAGTAAACTTTGGTGTTTAATGTCACCAAGGCCATCTATCTGTACCCTTAACCTGGCTTCTGATTCTGGTGTGGACACTGAAAGGTAATTCTCCCCCCACATACACTTGGTCATAAGAAGCATCACATTAAACCTACCCAACCCCAGGACTCACTTCTGTCTAATGCATTAGAATCTACAGAGGGCGGTGGGGTAAGCATGCCTGATAAGTAGCCCTCATTCCTCGTCCCTCCCCATCCTCAGAGTGATGGTGAAAGACTCCTATTATAGGAAAGTTCCCACCCAGAACAATAGGAATGCACATAAGGTTTGTTATTATAGTGACCTGTGTGGCTAGAACTGAAGACACAGCAAGGTGGCCATCTCTAGGGAAATGGGTCTAAAGACTACTGTTGATAACCGCATGCAAGGGTTTAAACACTGTGGTAACTCATAGCCACTGAACTAAGTGTCCGCACACCACCACAGAGAGAACTTTAGACACATTTGATAGTCTGAAAAGAAGCGTATAAACGTGAAATGCAAACACATGCTTTCTATCCATGGGTATGGACTTAAATCAAAGGCATAAATCAAATTCCTGTAAAGTGGTTGTCTTTGAGGAGGAAAGAAAAGGAATGTGAGGATCAAATAAAAGAAGCAAAGCAAGATGTGCTTTGCCCAGACCTACGAGGACAGGGCCCACAAACTGGGAAGTAGACCTGATCCAATTCCTTACACATATCTGAGTTGGGGGTGGGAGGAAGCCCAAGTGAAATCAAGTCTAGAGTGAACTTCTAGAGACTTGGCTTCCTTCTGCCTGGGTTGTCGAAGCTTGCCTGAGGTCTGTCTCCTTCAGTTCTGTGACTCCCTGTATCCTCCCAGTAAATAACCATTCTACACTCCACCCTCTCCCCATGATGTGAGAGAATCAGCTTCTCCTTTTGGCCACTAACAACCCAGTGAGCCCCCCATGAACCTACTTTCAGGCCACACAGGACTCTATGTGGTGAGCTGCCTTTTGTGCAAAGAGATAAAATGACCATTGATCTCCCCAACCCAGGCTCCAGGGCCATGACTACTGTTTGACTTTGAAGTCCTGAGTTTCATAAGAAAGCAAGCTTTGGTTTCTGTCTTAGATTTTCTTTATGTAAGCTAAAAGAAACCCTTTCTTCCCCAAGTTGTTTTTGTTGATTGCTTTATCACAGCAACAGAAAAACAAAACAGGGTGCCATGCCCCAGGGGCCCTACTTGCCATAAGTTCCACAGATTCTCAAAAGAGGGCCACCACCTGGAGACTAACTTTTCAAACTCAGGAGCCTGTGGGGGACATTTCACCATTGTACCATCAGGAGGTCTTTAGGTCATAGAGGACATGACGACAACTGGCACCCCTTCTCACACTCCTCTGCTTCTGGGCTGGGAGGTGTCTGTACTCCAACTCTTGCTTCCACCTTGATGTGCTGTGTTGTCAGTGACAACCACCACTGTTCCAGGTTAGCTGCCAAATGACCCTTTATTTAACTCCCATTTCAAGAGATAGCTCTTTCAGGGCAACCTGATTTGGTGCCACTCTAATACGCAGCAGGTCTTGAACCCACTCTCAAGCAACCCCGAAAGCCTCTTAGCACAGGGATACTCTGAGATCAAATCTCCCTTCCCTGATACATTCTCTAATCCCACTTCTAATTTAAGAAGTTTCCTGATTTCCTTAATTCCTCTTGGTGCTTGCTGAGTTCTTTTTCCTAATCGCTCCTAATCAGTACACATGGTTTCTTCCCCACTGGCTACCCCCACAGACCTCCTACAATCCCCAATCCCCCAGTCCCCATCCCCTTCCTTAATAAGTTATCAGCTCTCCTGGGTGTCCAGCAGACTCATTTTCATTTCCTGGCCTCCCTGACGCCTAGGGACAAACACTAGCATAGAATATTTGGATAAGCAGAGCTAACATGCTGGTAGACTCTACAGTCACCTGAGTTGGAGGGGGCAGGGCAGAGAGAAGACTGGCTTTCTATAGGATCAACATACCTCCGTTTTGAGTTCCTAGTTGGCCTTGACATAAGGCCTACCACACAGCCACACTCCCTTTGCTGCGGACAGAAATCTCAGTCTCCACACACCTCCCAGGGGTTCAGGGAACAATCAACAAATTGTTATTAGTGAATGGTGTTCTTTTTATTATGTATTAGCCATTCCGGGAAAAACCAGTTATTCTATCACAGACAGCCTCTTACAAGAAAAAAGAAAAGGAAAAAGAAATAGGAGGGAGAACAGGGAAGGGCAGATAATGAGGAATTTCAATATCAGGGGGGAAAAAAGATTAAATTTGTACCCAGTTTACAATTTCATTTATCTTTCATGAAAATGAAATTCACGACATTCCAACTGATATGAAAAGCCTTGGAACAGCTCAGTCCATGAAAAAAAAAGAGATACTGGATACTGGCGACACTTCAGGAGGTAAACTCTCAAAGCATGCTTTCTGCATGGTCCAGATCTGACCCTGGAACGCTAGCTACCTCTGAGCATTCAGATGATGGTACTGGGAAAGCCCAGAGCAACTTGCTGGCTGAAGGGCAAAACAGATCTGTCTGGGAGTGGACCCTGTTGTTGTGAGTCAATTGTTCAGTGTTCCCTCTAAAAGAAATTCCACGATGTTCAGCTTCGTGTTTTCTGCAGCTAGATGCAGGCAGCTGTCTTGTTGACTAAGCATATCTTTAAAGAACCAGGCGAGTTAGGCTGGGTCTAAAAGAAAGGAAACACCCAAACGGGCTTGCTGCTTGCTTGTTCCTTCTGTTTTCTGTTCCCGTCGATTTTATTTTGTGGTATCTATCCAAGTATCTAGATAGACAGAGAGATAAGGGGTGCAAAATGCAAGGTGGTTCCAGGCAGATGTAGGTAGGAACAGTATCATATCACCCCACCATGGCCCACAAGACCACCACAGCTCTCCTTCGTTCCATAGGAACAGTTCTCCATGCTGTTTGTCTAGCAAAACTGCCTGTTCCCGTCATGTGCCTGGTGCCCCCTGAGAAACCCATCTAAGGACAGGAAAGGGAAGCAAGTCTTACTAAGCCCTATTTGTGGAATTCTCTGTGCTGCCTGATTTTTCTGGAGAGGCAGGAACAGATGTCTCCTCATCTCAGATAGGGCATCCAGGGCAGGTCCAAGAAACAACTCCACCCCAGTCTAACTTGGTGAGGGAAGGAACGTATTGTGATTACCTGGCAATGGCTTGTGATGGAAGGACAGATGACTCAAGGGAACTGCCTCACTACACAGCCCACCCAGCATGGATGAGGGCTGAGAACACCTCACTGCTGGACCCTGCACAACCTGCAGGGAGCGCCACTGAAGAAAATCTCCCCCACCCCCACCCCAGAAACTGTTTACTGCTTGTCTGACCTCGGGGAGAGGACAGGCCATGTGCATCTTCTAACACTGGGTTTGAGGAGGCTTGTAAGTTTTGTGGGCCTTTTAGCTTTAAGAGACTCTTTCCTCCCTTAGAAGGGAATGTTGAGATTTTGAGGAAACAACTACACAGGCATCCTACCTTCCCATCCACTTTCCCCATTAAATTAAATTTGTCCGTAAAGCAAGCTATCAGAAACTCAGTGTTATTTCTGTCAAGAAGTCTTAACTTGCCCTTCAATGTAGTTTTTTGCTCTGTAATGAACATCCTCCATACCCTGGCTTTGTCTCCTGTCTGTTTTCCTCGATGCCCACAGGAACCTGAAACTCTGAGTAGAGAGCCCAGTCTGTTTCTTTTATCTTTGAGAACTCCCTCACCACCAGCAGCCCTGTGAGGATGGGCATATCTTGAGTGTATGAGATAGGTCTAGACGAGTGCCACTGGACCTGGGTAACAGTAGAAAATGTGGCTTCCGAAAAGCAAATGAGCTAATAATCCACTGTCTAAGTCAGGGTTTCTATTCCTCCACAAAACATCATGACCAAGTTGGGGAGGAAAGGGTTTATTCAGCTTACAGTTCCACATTGCTGTTCATCACCAAAGGAAGTCAGGACTGGGACTCACACAGGGCAGGAATCTAGAGGCAGGAGCTGATGCAGAGGCCACGAAGGGCTGTTGTTTACTGGGTTGCTTTCCCTGCCTTATTCAGCTTGCTTTCTTATAGAACCCAAGACTACCAGCCTAGGGATGGCACCACCCACAATGGGCTGGACCCTGATCCCTTGAGCGATCACTAATTGAGAAAATGCCTTATAGCTGGATCTCATGGAGCATTCCCTCAAGGGAGGCTCCTTTCTCTGTGATAACTCCAGCTTGTGTCAAGTTAACACACAAAACCAGCCAGTACAGTTGACCCCTTGTCAACTTAACACACAAACACATCACTATTAAGCCTTAGCCCTTGCTTTCTTATTCATCCCCAAGATCTAAATAACTTTAAAAGTCCAACAGTCTTTACAAATTGTTACATATTAAAATTTTAACCCTTTTAAAATATCCAATCTCTTTTGAAATTCTAAGTCTCTTAACTGTAGACTCCGCTAAAATACTTCTACTTCAAGAGGGAAAAATATCAGGGCCCAATCACAATCAAAAGCAAGGTCAAACTCTTACCTTCCAATGTCTGGGACACACTCATGACCTTCTGGGCTCCTCCAAGAGCTTGGGTCACTTCTCCAGCTCTGCCCTGTGTAGCACACACCTTGTCTTCTAGGCTCCAGCTGCTGCTGCTGTTCTTGATGATCATCTCAGGGCACTGGCATCTCCAAAACACTGCTGTGTTCTGTTGCAACTAGACAGCACTTTCACAAATAACCTCCCATAGGCTCTTTTCATGGTGCTAAGCCTCAACTTCTCTGTGTGACCCCTTCAGTCCTGGGCCTTCAAATGCCATTGAGGCTACACCTTTACCCATGGCCTCTTCTGGCCTCTCACAGGGTCAAGCATCAGCTGCTAACCCTTCATTGTTTCAAAACTCTTCTACATTACCAAGTCTGGCTGCCAACATGAGGTACAACTGTGGCTGACTCTGGAACACAGCTTCTCTGTGTTCCACTTCCCAGAAGATTTCACCTTAGTGATGCTGGTCTCTTCTTAGTCACCACTAATTTCCTAGCTCCAGCTAACCAGCATCAATCATCCCAGTAATACAAAGGTTTTGTTTTAGCAGTTCTGGTATCTTGTTAATCACAGCTGATTCTTCAGCTCCAGCTAACCAAAACTATAGAATCTTCACAATCAAAACAGCTACAGCCCTGATAAGAGTCTTTAATCTTCCCTCTGAAATTTCACAAGCCAGCCCTTCACCATTTTCACTTTTCTCAACATTATCTTCCAAGCTCCTACACAACATCCCACAGAGCTCTTAACAGCAAATGGGTCTTCTAGCCCAAAGTTCCAAAGTCTTCCCACAGTCCTCCCCAAAACATGGTCAGGCTGTCACATGAATACTCCATTTCTGGTACCAGTTTGTCTTAGTCAAGGTTTGTATTCCTGCACAAAACATCATGATCAAGAAGCAAGTTGGGAGCCGGGCGTGGTGGCGCACGCCTTTAATCCCAGCACTTGGGAGGCAGAGGCAGGCCAATTTCTAAGTTTGAGGCCAGCCTGGTCTACAAAGTGAGTTCCAGGACAGCCAGGGCTACACAGAGAAACCCTGTCTCAAAAAAATGAAATAAAAATAAAAAAGAAGAAGAAGGAGGAGGAGGAGGAGGGGGAGGAGGAGGGGAAGAAGAAAAAGAAGAAGAAGAAGAAGAAGAAGAAGAAGAAGAAGAAGAAGAAGAAGAAGAAGAAGAAGAAGAAGAAGAAGAAGAAGAAGAAGAAGCAGCAAGTTGGGGAGGAAAGGGTTTATTCAGCTTACACTTCCACATTGCTGTTCATCACCAAAGGAGGTCAGGACTGGGACTCACACAGGGCAGGAACCTAGAGGCAGGAGCTGATGCAGAGGCCATGAAGGGCTGTTGTTTGCTGGATTGCTTTCCCTGGCTTACTCAGCTTGCTTTCTTATAGAACCCAGGACTACCAGCATAGGGATGGCTCCACCCACAATGGGCTGGGCCCTGACCCCTTGAGGGATCACTAATTAAGAAAATGCCTTATAGCTGGATCTCATGGAGGCATTCCCTCAAGGGAGGCTCCTTTCTCTGTGATAAGTCCAGCTTGTGTCAAGTTGACACACAGGACACCAGCCAGGACACCCACAATGCTCGTTCTTTCCTCTACAACTCACAAAACCAACAAATTATTCAATTTCCTTGATTTTTCTTTGCATTCTAGGTCTTTTAAGCATTTCTGACATCCATAAGTCATGATCCAGAATCTGTCTGTCTCTGTCTCTGTCTCTGTCCCTGTCTCTGTCTCTCTCTCTCTCTCACACACACACACACATACACATACACACACTCAAACATAAACACCAAAACAAGCTTTACACAGTGACACTTGCTTTATGCAAAGCACTGCTACTTCTGATTCCCCCCCCCCCCCCCATTTATTTGATTGGGGTTTAAAGTATCCATAGTCCTCTAAATGCTTTCTGGCTGCCCGTGGAACTACAGCTCCCAGCATCTATCATGCTTTGCTCCGCACTGAAGATTGATCAGTGGCTGGTTTTTGCATCCACCTCTTCCCAGGGTCTGTGCTCCTCCGGGAGATCTCAGGGCAAGAGAAGCTAAGAACTTCATTTCCTCAGCCACCTCTCTAACAGTTCCATTTGGTCCCGCCTACCTGAGAAAGTCTTAGTGCAGGCTCAAGGCAGCTAAAAATCCACGCCCTCGCTCTTCTAGTACAGTGGTTCTCAATCTTCCTAATGCTGCGACCCTTTAATACAGTTCTCACATTCGAGTAATAACATTCAGCGGTCCTTCACTAGAATACCAACAAGATGCAGTCAGCCAGGAAATGGAAAAGGGGCCCACATGGTTCTGCAAAGAGGGCAAGCTATCCTGACTGAAATCCTTTGACTTAGGTCAAAGCCCATCTTTATGCTCCCTTCGTTGGAGTCCTTTCACACCACAACTCTTTGCCTTGGTAGACAGTGTATTTTACAGGCAAATGCAAATCCTTTTGTGAAATGAGCCAGCATTTAGCTACCTAAGCGTGTCCATGTACACCTGCCCTGCACATGCGTCAAGGTATAGATGTTTAACTGTCACTTGGGATAGAGTTCAGACTAGCTTCAGGGTCAATGTCAGGCCATTCTCATCAGCCTCACCTGGGAACCTGCCAGGCATATCCTCTCAGGCCCCACCCAAACTGCACTGGAAACCGTGGTGGAGCTGGGCAGGTACCTGGGTGCATGTCAAAGCTGGAAGAACCTTAGTTTTAGATGCTTGAATCAAACCAGAAATACATTTCCACCCTAAACCCACAGCTACTTTATCCACCACCCTAAAACATATAAGAGCAAGGAACACATCAGAACTAGACAGAAACGGGTTGGGCTCACCACCATAATGTCTGAATTGTCCTCAGTCAGTGGCAGTGCCCATGGCTCTCTGAGTCCTGCCCTGCCTGCCCACACACATGTGAAGGTGTGTGTTGATCTGCAACTGTGATACTTGCTTTCTCCCTCCATGAGAGAGAGCTACAGTCCGGTTAATCTGACAGGCAAGTGAAGAAGAATGCAGGCAGCACAAAGTGACCACACAGAAAGGAAAAGTGAATGCAGGAGCGGGGAGAGAGGGATGAGCAGAGGGGGGGGGGGGTTGTCAGGGGGAAAGGAACACACTGCTCCGGAGACAAGTGGAGACTGAGTGTTCAGATAGCAGATGAAGGAATGAGAGCAGGGCCTGGGGACTTAGCTCAGTCAAGAAGTGCTTACGATGCAGACACAAGGACATGAGTTCCGATCTACACCTCCCAACTCCAGGTTCAATGGGAGACCTCGTCTCAAAAATTAAGGCGAAAGTCAAGCATGGTGGCCTGACCTCGAATCCCAGCACTCAGGAAGCAGAGGCAGGTGGGTCTCTGAGTTTGCAGCCAGCCTGCTCTATATTGTGAGTGAGCCTATATAGCTATGGCTATATAGCAAGACCACCTCTCAATACATAAATAAAATAAGGTGGAAAGCTGGAGAGATGGCTCCATGGTACGAGGAACATGGTTCACATTGCAAGAAACCCATAAACATTTGGGTTGGTGTGGCCTCCCACCTGTAATTCTAGTCCCTGAAGGAGGAGCTGGGGATCCTCAGGGTAAGCTGCTAGCCATATCGATGAGCTCTGTGTTTGATTGAGAGGGCCTGCCTCAACGAATAAGGTGCTGTAAGTGTCCATAGAGGATGATTCCCAACTTCAGTCTCTGGCTTCCACCTGGATGCACACACACGTGTGCACATGCAGTCACGTACATGTGCATCCACGCACATGTAAAAACATACCTACACACGCATGCACGCCGCACACAGACATGGAAAAGGAACCAATAGTAAGTTAGAAAAGCGATTGAGGAAAATCCCTCAGTGTCTCTCCTTCACATGTGCGAGCACATACAAGAATATGCACACACATACACTGCAAAGAAAAAAAAAAAACCAGAAAACAATAAAATAAAAGGCAAAGGAGGGAAATTGACAAACTGGAGCAGAAGAGAGGCTGCAGGGAGGGAGGGATTAGAGTCTTCAACTAGGAAACAGCTTTCCTCCCAGCGTGGGACTTCATCTAATTGCCCTGTTCTTGAGCTGGACCGGTCCCGGACTTGGAAAAGGCCATAAGCATCTTATAGGCTAGGCGTATGCTCCATCTAATCCCCAACAGTATGGCTTGTGTGCCGGCTGCAGACAGCAGGCTCATGCCAGCTGCCAGGTGCCGGGGCCCAACACAATGGATTCCAGACGGCCAGGAGCCAGACAGAGGCGGGGAGAGGCCAGCGATTCCCCCCCAGACCCCAGACCCTGGCCAGGAGCAGGGAAAGCCTTCTTTCTCCCTCATCCCATTTAAAGGCTGGATGGAAGCGTGTCCAGATTCCAGGCATCTCACATTGCTTTGTTCCGAGCTTTTGCTCAGAAGTCAGTTTGCCAGAACGAACAAATGTTCAGTTCTGTCAGCTGGAAAATGAGAGGAACAGAGGGGAGGAAGGAAGGAGAGTGTAAAAGAATGAAGAAGGGATGGTAATGGGAAGGCTTGGCCCTTGCTCATTCTCTAACTCTCCCTGTCTGTAGAAAGGCTCTCATGGCCACAGGGACTTGCTCTCTATGTTCAGATTTATTTATTTATTATTATTATTATTATTATTATTATTATTATTATTATTATTTTGGTTTTTTCTAGACAGGGTTTCTCTGTATAGCCCTGGCTGTCCTGGAACTCATTTTGTAGACCAGGCTGGCCTCGAACTCAGAAATCCGCCTGCCTCTGCCTCCCGAGTGCTGGGATTAAAGGCGTGTGCCACCACACCTGGCTCCACGTTCAGTTTTTAGTTGGTTGGTTGGTTTTGGTTTTGGTTTGTTTTGTTTTTACACTTTCTGTTTTCCTTACTTTTTAGTATCCTTGGTTTTGGTTTTGGTTTGTTTTGTTTTTACACTTTCTGTTTTCCTTACTTTTTAGTATCCCCTTTCAAAGTAGGAATTAGTTTAATCTAAGAGCATCCTAAGGGAAGGTAAGTTAGCCATCCAGGAGGAGGGCTATAATGTCTGAAAATTACTGGAGAGAATTGAAAAAAAACAAAAAACCATGACTTCACCTAACTCACACTGTGACAGGAGACATGTTAGCACTTGGGGAAAGACAGGTGTGGAGAGAGGAGGGCCTTTGAAAGGGACTCATGGGTTTCTGGTTGCCAGCCCAGATCTGACAACCCTGGAGGGCACTCTCTCTGTTTTCTCCTGGAGCCCCACCCCAACCCCTGACTCCACCCATTGTGTCAGACTGGGCCACAGAATGACAGTTCCCGAAACCACCCACCCCTTGAACTTAGAGAGAAAATGTCTTAAAGAATCAGGAAGAGGAAAGAGGGAAGAAAGTCAACAGCGTAACTGACAAATAGGCCATAGATCCAAAACATTATATAAGGGTAGCCTTAGGGGAGGGTGAGAAAGAAAAGTAGGATGAATGATCCGCTGGCAGAGTCTGGAGTCCTGATTCATTCACTCACATCTCAGCTGGACAGCTAAGAAGGCCCCAAAGGTGAGAGTTTTTAAAATGACGCAAATATTATGGGATGTGATGGGTGGAATGTCATGACCTGGGTTGGCATGGGATGTGATGGGTAAGGTGGGCTGATGGGAAATATTGAGCTCTGGGAAGGAAGGATCTGTACAAAGGAGGTGGTCCTCTAAAGCAGAGGTTTTATTTATACTGAAGAGCTGCAGGGCACTCTTCAGCATTTCCTATCCACCTGACCCTTCCCGGCCCAGATGATGATCTTTTAAGCCTACTGCTCCAGCCACACCGGAAGACTGCTTGCTGTTGCGCTACACAGTTTAACCACTAGCTTGTGTTGGAGGGACAGGCTCTTAAGATTCCCCAGGGAAGATATTTACAAACACACCCAGGATCAAAGGAGCCACATGACAAAGGAGAGACGGAACTCACCCCACGTCCAGGGAGCTCTTTGCACCACGTACACTGCCCACTCCTATTTGCAGAAGACAGCACCTGAGCCTGCTCAGTAAATCTGGGTTCAGTATTGCCAGGCAAGGGTGTCCATAAGCACAGCGGTCAGAAGACTGAGGCAGGAGAATAGTAATTTGAAGCCAGTCTAGGTCACATAGAGAGAGACTTTGTCTCAAAGAAGAAAAAAAAGCAGTTTGTTATGGAAGGCTAGAGTGCTAAGGAGCTGTTTCCCGGCATTTTGAGATACCTAAACTTCTAAAAGATGGGACCTGTCCCTCAGCTCCCCACCATTTCACACTCTCAGGATCCAGGGACCAAGTACTAAAATCGTTATGGCATGCCTGTTGGTTAAAATCTCATCACGGACATTTCACTGGAAAAAAAAAAGTCAAAGTCAAATTCTTCAATCTAATAACTGTTGAAGTTGCTCTGTCTGGTTATAGATGAAGCTGTAGCTCTTAGCTGTCTCTCCAGCACCACACTGCTGGTCACGTACACCTTCCATGATGCTGATGGGTAAGCTTCTGAAAACCCTTGGGCAGGCTCTTAGAAAGTTTCTCCTGCTCTTTGACAGAGAATTGGTTGAAAGGGATGTAGCCAAAACTGTAACCAAAGGTGGCCTTACGCTTCCAGAAAAGTCTCAAGGAAAGGCGTTTCAAGAAGCAGTCGAAGCTGTGGGATTGGGTGAGAAATGAAGGGATTCAGCCAGTTAGTATGAAGTATATGGAGAAAAAGTTCTCCCAGAATATGGAGGCACCAAAGTTGTTCTAGACGATGAGGATTATCTCTAATGTACAGATGGCGATATTTTTGGAAAATAGGTGGACTGAAATCACCACTGATAGGGTGTCACATGAACTGCCCATTCCATTGACATTGTGAACTATTTCATCATGTAAATAATTCCCATGGCTTCTTTTATATTAAACTGATGATACTCCAACTAAAAATAAAGTGTACAAGTTGATAGATTTTTTAACAAAGATTGTGTATATGTTAGTGGGAGGCCGGAGCCCCACTTCTTACTAACTACATTATCGACAGTTAACTATGCTCCCAGGACTACATTAATCCCTTCTATCAACTTGTACAACTGTGCACAGCAATACTGGGATGTGCTGGCCAGTATGATCTTTGAGAGATGGCAATTAGTACAAAATAATTAGAACATTATAAATCTCGTCCCGGGAAGGGATTACTGTAGTTCTGGGAGCATAGTTAACTGTCCAGAATGTAAGTTGTTAGTAAGAAGGCGGGCTCCGGTCTCTCACTTTGTCTTGCCATCTGACCTCTTGCCTCCTGCACGGTGCCTGTCATGGTGTGAGACAGCAAGGAAGTTCACTCTCCAGAGGCAGATGCATTGTAATCTCTAGTCCCGGGTTTTGGATCTCCCAAACAGCAAGCTAAGAGAAAACTTTTCAGTATAAAATTCCCAGGCTGGGGGATTTCATTATTGTAACATAGACTAGAGGGATGCACACTTTATTCGTAGGATGTTCCTCAGAAGTTCTGTATTAATAGGAAAACTGAGGATAGTACGTAGCTCCTACTCCTTTTATGAATGTCTTAGACTAGGGTGTTTTGTTAGTTGTGATTCATGAGCCAGTGTTGATGTTTTTATTCAATGAATGCTTTATTTAGCTCCGAGTTTCAGCCTTAGTTTTTTTGTTACTTGTTTTTTCCCCTTGTTTATTTCTTTGGGTTGTTTGTTTGTTTGTCTCATTCTTCTTTCTGGGTACCACATTACGATGACTGATTACACATCGGTAGCCTCCTCCCTGGTGACGATGCTCCTTGTTTTTGATGACCTTCGCGGCTTTAAGGAGCATTAGGGATTTTGTAGACTGTTCTGAATCCAGGCTTGGTTGATGGTCTTCTCATGTCAAGGGATCTGGGCGATGGTGCTTAGTTCGGAGACCACTGAGGTCAAGTGCCACTCTAGTCCTGACTTGACTTGCCCTACTGATGCTGCTGTTGTCTAGAAAAGGCATCTTCATGATGAAACTCCTCCTCTATCCCTTTCTCCATGTACTTCCTAGAAGTTATCCCTTGCAGCCCACACTTGAAAGTGGGGAGTTCAACAGGAAAAATGTATGTGTGTATGTAGTATGTATGTATGTATGTATGTATGTATGCATTTATTTGAAACACACTCTCAATACACAGCCCAGGCTGCCACCTTGAACTCAATAACCCTCCTGCCTTGGCCTTTTAGGCATGTGCTACCTTGCCTGTCTGCTGTTTTGCTTAATGGCTTAAAAAAAATACCAGTCATTTTAGAGTGAAACAGAAGTACAGACAGCTCCCATGGGCTTTCTTCTGCCCTGTGTGCACAGGTGTACTTCCTACCTGCAGTCTTCCCCAGAGCGGAACATCTGCTACAACTGTTAGCCTGTTCTAGACACATCACAGTCACCAAGAGTCCACAGTAAACACCAGGGCTTACTCTTGGTTTGTACACACTTGTCCAATGGTAGACACAGGGGTGCATCTTTGTAGGGTAGCACAGAGAGTGTGCCTGAGACCGGCTGTATGTCACTCCATACTGCTCATCCCTTGTGGCACCGATCGCCCTTCTTTCTAGAATGGCATCTACTTAGGATCACTAGGTGTGGATATTTTTTTGTTTGTTTGTTTTTCAGACTAATCCCTGTACTTAAGAATGTCCTTGACATTCTTGTGAGTCTGATCGGTTCTTCAGTTGATTGGCAATGGGGCAGGTGATCTATCCCGCCTAAGGTTCTTCCTCAATCCAAGCCGGGTCCCATCATTTCCCCAGACTGGAAGCCAGACACCATCCCTTTCAGGACCTTCCTGGCCACCCCAGATACCACTGCAGACCCAGGCCTTTCCTCCTTCTTGGCTTCGTGCTTAGCACTTTCAGTCACAGCCACGTTTTATTTTGTTTTGTTTAATGCCCATCTCCGCAAGAACAAAGACCACTGCTGCATTAGGTGGTTTTCAGCATCTGGTATACTGCTGGCTCATAGGAGTAAATATAGAGTGTTTAAAACCAACCAAACTTAACCCCTACCACTATACCACAGAGAGAGAGAGAGAGAGAGACAGACAGACACACACACACACAGAGACAGACAAACAGACTTTATGCAAATATGTACATCTGACCACTCACCTGGCTTGCCCTTTGCCTCAAGAGGACAGCCGTAGTTCAGGGTGGGAAGAATGAGACTTGAGGGCACAGTAACCATGACCAGCTCTTTTCTCCTCTCCTACAGTGTGCTTGCTATAGTGTCTATAGTTCCCATTTGAGATGAATTTATCTGGGGATGTTTTTCCTACTAAATTTTTAGTTTTCGGTTTAAATCTTTAATTAAAAAAATCTGACTGCTTTTGAGCGAGTCAGATAATTTCAAGAACCATGAGGCAACTGTTAGACAGACCCCTTAGGTTCTTCAAGGCCAAGAAGGCACTGGGCTCTGTTACTCTCCTTCTAGCCCATATTCTAAGTACCAGGCTGACAAATTCTATCTCCCAGTAGCTTCAAGCTCTCTTCTAAGGTCAAAGTGGACATCTGTCTGAACCTGTCCTCCTAAGGGCAGACCTCTTCAGAAAGAGTGCTCTTCAAAACCCTAGAACAGTGGTTCTCAAACTCTGGGTGGTGACCCCCTTTGGGGAGTCAAAAGACCCTTTCACAGGAGTCGCCTAAGACAATCAGAAAACAGATATGTATATTATGATTCATAACAGTAGCAAAATTACAGTTATGAAGTAGCAATGGAAGTAATTGTATGGTTGGGGGGTCACCACATCATGAGGAACTGTATTAAAGGGTCGCAGCTTTAGGGAGGTTGAGAACCACTGCTCTAGAGGCTCAAGGACAGGGCGAGCAGGAGTGCAGGGGGCAGCAGAGTGTGAGCATGACCTGTGCTAGGCACCTAAGCAACTGGGGCCACCTCATTTGTCCTCTGAGCCTGGATGTCAACAGCAGGCCACCTCCCTCGCTGTAATCCTGTTCCCCTGGCTAATGAGAAATTGACTTACCTCCACATCTGTCTCTGTGTCCATAAATGACAGAATAGTCCACGTGTGTGAGGCAGGCAGGTCCTCTTTCTTTTCCCCTGTCATTTTAGCATGCAGTGTAATGTTGGCCAAAGCCCTTCTCTTTCCAAAGCTCCGGTCTTCTCTTTCTGAGCCCACGATATCAGTGCAGATTCCCCTAAGATTTCATAGGGCTTCCATCTTGTCCCCAACCTCAAACAAACCTACAGCCGTATACCCACACTGGGTTTATTTTCTAAACTATGGCCTAGATTTCTAGGAATGGGGTTAGTATTTTGAGGAAAGAGTAGTATGTCATTTTGTAGCTGTTTCCAAACGTTTCTGGCCAAGATGCCCATCTCACCAGCCTCCTGTACCTGGAAGCAATGGATAGTTTTAAATTTTGAAAGCTGAGCTGCTAAAATCTGAATGTCTGATTCATTTTACTTTTGCTCATCTGACTCCCTGGGAAGGAGGTGGTTGGGGGACCAGCATCATTCCAAACCTCTAGCTATTAGCACTTCCTTCGCCCTAATTCACCTAGTTTTATCCCCCCCACACACACACTTCA
The DNA here is from genome assembly GCF_000001635.26 of Mus musculus. Taxonomy (NCBI): domain Eukaryota; kingdom Metazoa; phylum Chordata; class Mammalia; order Rodentia; family Muridae; genus Mus; species Mus musculus. Next base: position 37,586,308 of record NC_000079.6, read on the forward strand.
TTGAGATAGGTGTTAGTTTTCTCATATCAAGGTCTGACCATTTACCTACATAGTTACACATTACCCACTTTCCCTTGTTATCTATCAAAGTATATTCCTCATGTAGCTATTGGATAATCAAATACTTTGTTTTTCTGGTAACATTTTCTATTTTCTGTCTGATTTAAAAAGGACTCTCCACCCATCCTAAGTCCTACTCTACTCTTTTTTATTGCAGTTTGCTTCTCTCCTCCCTCTGTGGAGGAGCCAAGTCAGGAAACAAAGGCTCTCTCAGAAACAGAGAGGCCTTGAAGTCTGTTCTCTGGGCCGTTTCTTCGGTTCCTGATCCCTATTAGGACTTTAAAACATCGTGTCTTCCAACAGCCTCTCTTAAAATGTCAGCCTGGCTGCAATAGTAACACTTCAAGGTTGTGTCAGGAAACAGGGCTGGGCTTCAGGAGAACTTTACAAGGACGGACAGCTTGGAAAGAGGACAGAGGAAAAGGGCAAACAGAAGATGAGGAAGGGGGAGGGGAGAAAGAGGAAGAGGGGAGGAAGAGGAGGAGGAAGAGGGAGACAAGGAGAGAGAAGAGGGGGAGGAAGAGGAGGAGGAGGAAGAAGAAGAAGAGGAAGAGAAGGAGGAAGAAAAGAAGAAGGAAGAGGGGGAGGGAAAGAAGAGAAAGGAGGAGGAAGAAGAGAAGGAAGAGGAAGAAGGGAGACAAGAAGGAAGAGGGGGAGGGGAAGAAAAGGAGGAAGAAGACAAGGAGAAAGAAAAGGGGAGGGGAAGAAGAGGAGAAAGGATAAAGAAGAAGAGGAGGAAGACAAGAAGAAGGAAAAGGGGGAGGGGAGGAGGAGGAAAAGTGGAGGAAAATGAGAAGGAAGAGGAAGAGGAGGGGGAGGAAGAGGAGGACAAGGAGAGGGAATCAGGTAGGAATAATCCACACACCTAGCAAGTGAACTAAGCCACACATCTGTGTACGTCAGGGTAGCAGATGGAGGCTGAGGAGAAGCAAGATGCAAGGGCAGACAGCACAGTCCTGACACCTAAGGTGTGGGTACTTTTAAGAGGGAACGCTGGGCACAAAGAGAAGCCCCTTCATGTAAGGTTGAAAAGCAGAGAAGAAAAGATGGTGAAGGCTTCAAAGAGGCCAGGAGTGGTGTAAGGATGAGGCTTCCGTCCTGGCTAAGTGGTAACAAACAGGGGAAGAGGCCCTTCTGAAGAGCCAGGACAGAAGTGGGAGGAGCATTTTAGGAAAAACGGCTTTCCAGACAGAACAACGGAAAGTGTGTGCAGAAAAGAGAGTGGTGGCAAAGCTAGAAAGAGGACTGCAGATGACAGATGGAGTAGTGGTCTGGCCGTGGTCTTGTAGGCAATGGAGTCCAAGCTGCAGAATCAGTCAGGTGGCCTTGTCCCTATGCCACAGTAGGAATCCATCAGAATTCTCAGGTCCATTTGATCTTCCAATTCATGGTGGGTAGATCTTAAAAATAGATCACCTCACTCAGTGGGTCCTCTCTCCTGAACTTACTGAATCAGATGATCAGACCTCTTGGCTTTGGTGCTTTCTATCTGTTTCCTCGAAGGCAGAGTGGGGAGTGTCTGTAAGGTTCCTTCGCTTAAATGTCCACCATTTCTTCTCACCCGGCTCCTTTATGAGATTGGAGATGGGCAGCAGATAGCTCTGCATTGACCAGGGTCTTTCTCTTGGCTAACTGGTCACAGAATGGACACAGAGTACCCAAGTCCCCAGAGTAGCTGATCTGCTTTGAGGAAAGTGACCTGACACCTAATCAAAGAGCATGTGACCCAGACGTAAGCCAATCGGCATCTCATAAGCCTCTGGCCAAGGGCAGGCTCTTGATCCACTCAAAGGTGGTGAAATGCAGTAAGCCCTTGCCTGGAAATGTTCAGCAAAATAGCTTCCTCCCCACCCTGTCCTCCTCCTCTTCTTCTTCCTCCTCCTCTTCCTGTTTCTCTCCAACTCCTCCTCTTACTCCTCATCCTCCTCCAAGTCCAACTCCTCTCCCTCCTCCCCCTCCTCCTCCAACCCTCCCTCCTACTTCTCCAACACCTCCTCCTCCAAGTCCAACTCCTCCCCTTCCTCCTCCTCCTCCCACACCTCCTCCTTCTCCAACACCACCTCCTTCTCCAAGTCTCACTCCTCCCTTTCCTCCTCCTTCTCCTCCAACTCAAACTCCTCTTTCCCTCCCCCTTGGTTGAACTTAGAAACCCCTCACCTTGAGATAATTCCAATTATCCTGCAAACGGAAAGCTTGCTTTATAGTAGGGCCTGAGTTACATAATTTTAGACCCGACTAAAGTCACATGTGAATCACACCAGGCAACCCTCTGCTGCTCGCTCACCAGCCGGCAAATCCCCTCTTTTGATTTGCTTGTTAGAGTTGGATTTCTTGTCCACTTGCAACTGAAGGAATTATCACTGTGCTGGGTACAAAGTCCTTCTAAGAAGTCTGCTCCCTGCAGCACCAAGAAAGCAAGAACCTTTAGTCTCAATGACATCGGTTTAGGTGACATCCAGACAAAATGATTCAGGAGTGTTGGAGCAGCTCTTCCCCTAGCTTCCAGTATTCTGCACCTGACCCCATCCCAACTCACCAAAGGCAATAGGCATAGCATTGTGAGGCCTTGTGCCACTAGATAGGGTGACATTTGCTGCCAGCTGCTCAGTAACCAAGCCAAAGGCTCTTGTTTGTAAGGACCACTTCTGCTCCCAGCTGTCTTACATAGGTCTAAATGCTGGCTGCGCCTGCCTTGTGACTCACTACAAACTTAGTGGCTTCGGTTTAGGAGACAGTTGTGTAGGATCGCTGCCTTTTAAAATCTTGTTATGTATTTCCTTCTTCAGAGTACACAGCTGGCAGAGAGTTCTTCAATTCCACCTAAGCTCGTCTCTTAGACCTAAGAAAACCCAAGTCTGAAGAATAACAACCAAGGTGCCCCATTACCCTGTGGAACCAGACCCCCCCCCCAATCTGGCTTTATAAATAAAGTTTTATTGGCATAGAGCCATGCCTGTGGATTTCTGTAGCATCTGTGGCCACCTTCACGCAACAAGGGCTGACACTTGGTAGTTTCTTGACTGCATAGTCTACAAAGCTGAAAATACATGCTGTGGTCCTTTACAGAAAATGTTGTCCCCTCCTTCTCTTGAATCTAGTCGCCTGAGTCCCCGAGTATTAAGTTTATTTAAGACAGTATTTCAAGCACTTGCTGTGAACAGAGCTTTGGACAATTAAAAATCTTCAAAGACATTAAACCCACTGCCCAAACTGTTCGAACTCAACTGGCACCTTTTCTAGCCTGTCATCTACTCTTCCACTAGAAATGGGAGTTTAAAACTAGAAGTCCACTTATTTAAAGCACCTTCTATATCCCAGGCACTGCCCTGGGCCTTGGGATTCTATCACTAAGTCAAAAGACTAAGAGCCCAAGTGTCTGTGAAATATACACTCCCCCTGGGCAGACGTGGATGAAGAAAGCATTCTTCACTTCTGACCCCAAGACAAATTGTAGCCCAAGCTGACAGAGCTTCTGACGGCAGAGTTGAGTCTCAAATGCAACTCACTAAATGCAAGTGTTTCTGGGTGTGCTTTCGTGTCGTCACAGAGGAGCACATGGTTTCAATGGCTCTCCATCTCCTTCAGTTCCATATCTCTATTTCTTACAAAAACCAGTCAGGTTCATCAGAGAGCTAGCAGGCCCCCATCAGAGTGGAAATGCTCACCTCTGCCACTTTCACCCAAGTGTCCTCTTAAGAGCAGACACCAAGGCCAGAAACGAGACGTCAGGTCCCAGCCCCATGGGCCCAAGGGATATCTGGCTATTTTGGTTGTTGTTGTTTTTCGAGACAGGGTTTCTCTGTGTAGCCCTGGCTGTCCTGGAACTCACTCTGTAGACCAGGCTAGCCTCGAACTCAGAAATCCGCCTGCCTCTGCCTCCTGAGTGCTGGGATTAAAGGTGTGCGCCACCACGCCCCTGTCTGGTTATTTAAGCGAATTTCTGTCAGGCTTAAAATGTGCAAATCACACACAGATCAGTACTTTCCTACAAGACCACAGAGCAGCAGCAATTGAGTTTTGTTTGTTTGTTTGTTTGTTTGTTTGTTTTTTTAACTTCTATGGCCTGGGTAAAGAAGAATAATAGGAAGGAAGAGGAAGACCTGAAAAAGGCAAGACCAATCCAAGTCGTAAGTTCTGCTCCGCTTTCAGGCTGAGGCCCCTCTTCTCTCTGCAGATCTCCCTCTTCTTCTCTCTGCAGACCCCCTCAAGGAGAGTTAGACAAGGGGCAGGTGCCTATGAACCCAGAACTCTTTGAGAAGTCTCCCGTTAAGCCAATGTCTGTAATCCCAACATGTGGAGACTGAGGCAGATCAATGCCAGCCCAGGACACAGTGAAACTCTGTCTCAACACTCTAGAGAAATGAGGGGTGGGGTGGGAAATTTTGTATTTGAACTACAATTTTAGGATTATGAAGGTTGTTCTAAAAAGCTTCCCTACCCAAACTCTTGCTTTCTTCCGACGTTCTGCTCTATGGAAACCACTTTCTGAAGACCTAAAATGACTCTGTTCTGTGCACTCTGAGGGTTTTAACGGATCCTGTAAATTCCCTTAAAATAGTATCTGAACTGAAGGAAAATTACCTGTGAATATTTACTATTCTCAGGCTAAACTCAATAGCAAATTGCCTTAGAGAAATTTATAACTGAACTCTTCCCTGATACACTGAAGGACTTCCCTGACACCTGGCGAGCATCACTAGAACTCAGCCACTGAGATCTTAAGGGATCATTGGGGCTGAGATTCACATCTGTGGAGTATCAGACATTTCAGAAGCTTCCATCCTTATTTAGGAGCAAGAGAAGAAAGATTTGATCACAGAACCAGACTCTCACGAGAGTCTATTGTGTGTCCAGTCATCATTCAACAAATCCTTGAGTTTCACATGGGAGTCCTAGTCTAGATGATCAGGAGTGAAGGAGCCAATCAGGTCCCTGTCCTAAAGCTTAGAAACAAGTCCACAAAAGCATTTGCAACTCAAATATACATATAATAAATATGTTACTTATTATATTTATTATATATACTATATGTTAATATATAATTTTAGAAAACGATAAATGCTACTAAGACTAAACACAACTAAAGTGAACGGAATGTGGGAAGAGAGTTAGATGGGTCTGGGTGTTCTTGGGGAGCTAGGCCGAGCACCACAAGGAAGACTCCAGTGGGAATGGATTTGTGGGATAAAGAGAAGAATAGGTCAGAGCAACAGGGACCCTTGGAATGCACACAGTGTGGGGCAAGGGGCTTGCATGTCATGAAAGGGATGCTGATTCTATTCTAAACAAGCCACACAGCAGGGAAATCTGAGCAGAGAGTAGCTATGACTCTAACTGCTCTCTGGGGGAAATCTCTAAGAAACAGATCAGGAGAAGGGAGAACAAAAGTAAGGAAGTCACTGGTAAGTCCATCATCAGAGTGACATGGACCTGGAGCAGAAGCTGCTGGCTGCTGTCCTGTCTGCCTGTGAGCCTCTGTCCCCAGCCCCTAAGCAAAGTGGCGACCTACAGTGGGTACTTGGTAAACAGTGAATGGACAGAGGAATATAGTCCTGACCCAGGGTGCTCATGGCTCCCACGCAAGGCAAAGACATAGCTCCTTTAGCTGTGACTAAAATGGATGGTGATCAGGAGGATTGATGTGGAAGGTGTCTTTTCCCGGCAGAGCCCTGGAGGAAGCCAGGTACTACAGCTGGGACTTGCAGAGAGCTGTTAAGGGACAGAAAGGGGCAATCTGGTGGAGCACTCTGGCCACTGAACTGACATCCCGAGAGATGAGACGTCCCGTCTTTATTCGGGACTCAGGCTTGCCCCCTTGTCTCTAACCAGATGCCTGCAGAACATTCTCTTTGGCTCCCTTTAAGCATACTCAGAGATTCCGTTCAGTTCCTTTTTCTGTTGGCTGTGCTGTAGACAGGGATGGGCCCCGCTACCCTCCACACCCTGGGACTATCCATCCGGAAGTACTGAGTCAACAGCCCTTGCTCAGAATCTACCTCAGTCTTTTCCCACACCTCAGAGAAACTGGTCCCAGGAATGAGGTGGGGCAGCAGGAAGAGAGGGCTAGGTGTGTGCCTGCAGATCTTGGAGATGGGAGGGAACTGGGATCAGGAGCCTGGGCTGTTTCCTTGCACAGGGATGCCTAGAGAGCCTGGAGCACACCTTTGTGGATTTCAGCCCAAGAGTCTAGCTGTGTAAGTCTGAGATCTGGAGAATCCATGTTTCTCATCAGCTCCCAGGGAAGCAGAGCCCTCCAGGATCACCCTTCAGGAATACTATTCCATAGAAAAAACCACAAGAGGTTTTCAGGAGAAAAAAAAAAAAAGATAAATTTAGCCATGATTTATAGAATGCCCAGCCCCAGGCTAAGGGAGTTGTGTGGAATAATCTCTCTTTAATCCTCACGCAGCTCTGGATTGTGAGTGTGTGTCTGTTTAGAACAAGACTTAGGAAGACTGAAAAACTCGCTTAAAGAATATAACTTAAGAGTGATCCTTGGCCTAACAACCTGACTCTACTGCCTGAACTATAAAGAGAATTTTCAAGGGGATGAATTGGCAAGGTCTGATTCTGGTCCGTTATCAGTGACAGCTAGTGGAAGAATCAAGGACTTCCTAGCACAGCTGAGCACCCAAATATTCAGCAGCAAAGGAGGCGCCTGCAGCCATAACTAGATCCAGTAGGATCACAGGGCCCTTGAACGTCTGCGGACCAATAATAATCTTAGAAAAAAAATTAAAGGGCCAGGTAACACACATGTCCAGCTTGAGGGTAACCCTGGATTCAGCCTCTGAGAATGCCAAAACGTATGTGCATGTGTGTGTGTGCACACATACATAATTTCATTTTTAAGTTTTAAATAGGAGTCTGAAAGACATGGTAGCAAATACCTATGACCCCAGCACATAGGAAATGAAGGCAACAAGATCAAGTGTTAGATGGCAGCTGGGCTACATTCTGTCTCAAAGGATGGGGACACACACACACACACACACACACCACAGGATATAATGATGTAAACATGTAATCCCAGCACTAGGAGATAGAGGCTGAAGGACCAGAAGTTAAAGATTGTCTTTGGCCATCGGGTAAGGTTGAAGTCAGCCTGGACTACAAGAGGCTCTGTTTGTGTTTATTTTCTCTTTTAAAGCCCCTCAAAATTCATAAACAATAAATAAATAGAATTGAGGAGCCTGTCTGTCTCTCCCCGATTAAGAACACATAGAAACAGCCATCTATGAGGAATAAGCCATCACCATGATCGAATCTTCTGATACTTTGCCCTTGGATGTCTTTGTCTTCGTTGCCTTAAATTCTGTTGTTTACCAACTTATTATTTAAAAAAACAACAACAACAAAAACCTATCACAACATAAAGGAGTGTAACCGTTGGTATCAGGACCTCCAAAACCAGTGATGTCACGTAATCAGGGCCTGCAGGCCTGATGCCAAGACAACAGCCACCATATTCCCAGAATCCACTTGGCTCACCTCCCACCTTTACCTGTGTTACATCATCACTCATATATAAAGAAAGGCCCCCGATTGCTCGCTCTCTCTCTTTTTCTCTCTCTCTCTCTCTTTCTCCCCCCCCCCCTCTCCCCCCTTCTCTTTCCGCCACCACCTTGCCCCTCTTTCTCCCAATAAACCTCATGTAGAACTGTTTGGCCTGGTGTCATCCTTCTGAAGCCGCGAGGCATTCAAGATCATAACAGCAACAGTCTTACTACCTTCATTTATCTAAAGTCTCTGCGCTTTAGTATAAAATCTTTCCCGAAACAAATGAACAAAAAAACCTCTATCATGTCTCCTCTTCTCCCACACAATAACCCAACACTCTCCGTGCTGCTCTGCCCAAGATAAGTGGCAACTGCATTAACGATTGGCCCAGCGAGACATGACTGCTGGCGGAGTTGTGGCACACACACCACTGGAGTAAACAACTACTTCCTGGTTGGATTTGAGTCCCACTCCACAAGATGAAGCCCTTACCTGACACCATTATTAGGCCAAGAATGGTGCTTAGACGGGTCATAGGCCCTAAGGGAGAACTACTGCAATCATGCTGCTAAGTGGGCACAGTACTAAATTGAATCCCATTGACTTATCCCATAGATCAACCCTCATCTGAGAAACTTCTATTTGCAATAGATGATAATTAATACAATGACTCACACCTAACTAGAGTGCACAGAATATGAAAGTGCAGAATGTTTAGTTGTAAAGGAAATATATGAGTGTGTGTGTGTGTGTGTGTGTGTGTGTGTGTGTGTACGTGTGTGTTAAGAACCTTCTGGACACAGCAGACAGCTGCACAAATGCACTCACAGTGCTGGTTGTGACTGTACACACAAAACCCATGCAAGCCCAAGCCAGACCAAATCCTAGTACAGAGATGGGAACTGGGCATCCAACCCACCCCAAGCCACGAAGCCACTGGTAATTGTTATCCACTGGGAGGAGGAGAGATGGTTGTCTCTAAGAGCATAGATCTTGGTAAGTCAGCCACACCCCAGTGGAAGATCATATTTCAAGAATATCTCGGGCAGCACAAATTGGTCCTTATGGCTTGTCCTTTTTTTTTAAGGACACAAAACTGAGTAGATAGCAAAGGACGGTGGGACAGGGGAATGACTATGATCAAAACACATTGTTATGAAACTCAAAAATCTCAAAGCACTAATAAAAATTTAATTAAAAAGTAGTGGCTAATTTGCCTAAATTTTCATCATCATTATTATTGAAGTATAATAAACAAGATCCACAATAAAGCAGGGCTTGGGGGTTGCACTGTGGTGTCAGAACTGAGAGAAACGGGGCTGAGAACTCTCCCTGTGAAATGTTATAAACAACAAAAGAAGTAGGGTGAGTTACCTTTGGATGACCACAGTTACAGCAGAGGCAGAGCAGCAGTTTGACTTAACACCCTTACCAGAGGGAAGCCCCGGGGAGGATCCTAACTCAAGCTCTTCTGGGAAGAAAGTCCCTGAAAGAATGTCACACAGAGTTAAAGCTTGACCCGCAGTTTCCGTCCCAACTGCTGACTTCCTCAGTTTTAGAGTCTCCTTGTGGCAGATGTCACAGCGGATCACAAAGACTGTTGAATGTGCTTAAATAATTTGCTGTCTAGCAAAACGAACCACGGGGGACGGAGCTGTTTCCCTGTAGGAGGTACCCTCTCTCAGAGCTTAGGGATCCTTCCAACCTGTGCACCGTATCCTGGTCACTAAGTGCCTTACCCTTGCATAGGGAGCAAAGACTCTCTCACTTTGGGCTCCTGGAAAGGTTAGGCTGTCCTTTGAGTTCCAGTTCAGCCTGTGCAGAGACATAGCGGCCTTTGGGGCCCATGGACAGCTTTTCTAAGCATCCTTTCTAAACTTCCATGAGCTCCTGACCCTTAGGATCTTAGGGGCCATAGTTTTCAGAAAATGAAATCTGGATTAAAATACATTCATTTGCACTTGGTTTCTCAGACCTTAGAGACCAGTCTCAGGACATTGCACTTTACAGAAGGTTTTTCTCTTTTTCTCTGCTCGTCCTTTAAGTGGCAGAAGGGAGTTAAGACAGGATCTTTCTTCTCTAGAGATATCTGACCTACAACCCTACAGCCTCCCTCTTCAGTTCCCATGCAGATGGGTCCCAGTTAAACTTCTGCTTTTAGAGGCTGGCATGGTGGGGACAATTTGCAGCCAGGACCTGGAGGGCTGAGGTGGGAAGATTATGAGGTTTTGGCCAACTCGGGCTACATAGCGAGATCTTGGCCATAAAATAAAATAAAATAAAATAAAATAAAATAAAATAGGCACCTGCTGAGACAAAAGAAATTCTAGCATTTCCAAAAAAACAACCAAACTACAAGAAAAACAATCAAACAATAACATCAACCACAAAAACCCAAAAATCTATAAACTGAGAAACCATTTAAAATGTCCTCAGCTAGAGTAGCCGTGTTCACATTGAATATGTAAAAAGTTGGTGTATTTTAATTTTCCACAAGAAGCTGATGGGACTGTATGCCCATATTCAGTTTAGCCCAATGGAAAGCCAACACAGCCAGCCTTCACACCTGAAAGGAATTGTTTCTATGAACTAACTCTTATGGCCACGTTTTACAGTATAAAACGAAGTGGTATTTGCATATAAGATATATACAGCCTCCTCTAAACTTCAAATCATCCCAATATGCCTTTTGATAGTGAACGTGATGTAAAGACAATTGCTGCCCTGTTGTGTTGAGGGAATAAAGACACACACAAAAAGTCTGGGTGTGTTCCGAACAGACAACTTTGTTTCCCTGCATCTTTTTTATCAGTAGGTGGTGGAATCTCTCGATGCCCACAGGTTAGAAGGCTAACTGTACGAGTCACATATGCTTGTGATTTTAAATTTGCTGGTAGCCACATTAAAAGTAAAAAGTAACAGATGAAATCAATTTTAGAAACATATTTTATTTACCCAACATAACATAAACATCGTCATTTGAACATACAGTGAATGTTTAAAAGTTATTAGTGAGCAGTTTCCAGTTTCTTTTTTTAAAATAGATTTATTATTAGATTCTCTCTCTCTCTCTCTCTCTCTCTCTCTGTGTGTGTGTGTGTGTGTGTGTGTATGCATGTTTTGTTTGCATCTGTGTCTGTGTCTATGTGTGGAGCTGTGAGCATGAGTACCAGTGATTGTAAAGTCCAGAAGAAGGCATCAGCTCCCCTGGAGCTTGAGATATACGCGGTTGTGAGCTGCCTGTCGTAGTTTTGAGAACTAAACCTTGGTCTATCCAAGAACAGTACAGTGCTATTAACTGCTGAGCCATTTCTCCAGATCGCCACATCATTTTTGTGCTAAGTCTCTGGACTCTTGCAAGCTTGTTAGAATAACAGTGCATCTCAGTTTGGGTAAAGCATTCCTCATGTGCATAGAAGTGGGTCATGATGGAAGGCAACAATCTAGCTATCACAGGACAGCTGGAAGATTCCCTTAAAGAACACCGTTCTTGCCTGCTCCTTCAACGTTCGCTTTCCTGAAGACCTGTCGTCGCTGGCTTCGTCCTAGAAAGCTGTATAGACATTCCTATGAATCATGAATTTGTGATGCCCTTTCCTTCTCTTTAAATCATTCCATAAAAATATACCATTTCTCACATGAAAGCCCGTCAGCATTAACATACACTTTCTTTGAAATCTAAGAAAGGGGTTTTGAAAAAGAGAAATTGAAGAAAGCCTGAGGGTTGAATTGGTGAGCGATGTTCCTGTAACCTTGGTCCCTGCAGGACCCACTGAAAGCTAGTCCCATAAACTCGTAACACTTTGACTTCTCAAAGTAAATGTGTCACTAAACATCCTGTGCAGACTCAGCCCAGTTGTTCAGTAACGTTTGAAAGCCAAACGCTACACCACACTAAACCAGCCCACTCCGTTGAGAAAGCCAGAGAAGCAGGAAACCCATGGCCCTTAAGGTGTAAGGCAGGGACTGCTTGCCTGGCACAGTTCCGGGTAAACCTCTTCTTCTTGCTCCATCCTCTGCAGAGAGCAAGGGGGTCCAGCTTGGTTGAAACTTGGCCCCTACCCAGTAAACTCGCCAGCCTCGAGGATGGACCCATACTTGCTGGAGCCTCTCTGCTAGGGGTCATGGAGGCCACACGTCCGAGCCCTGTTCCTTGAGAGGCCTGTCAGTCCTCTTCCCTAGCTTTGTCTTAGCAGCCAGCTTCTGGGTCCCAGGACTTTCAGCACAAAGACTGCTCTCAAATCAACTCCAGCTCCTAGGTGCTGCTCCTTTCAGTAGTTCTCATCCATTTTCTCTCTCTCCTTCCTGTCTGTGCGTTTCTTCTTTCCCTCTAAGTATCATGTCTCCTGACCCCATCCCAGGGCTTGCGCTAGATAATCACCCACAGAACACGTGGCTCCCACCTTGCTTCTGGCTTACACTCATTTACACGAACCTTTGCTCCCAGCCTTGCTTGTTTTCCATCTCCTCCTCTAAAACCAAGCTAAGTCCCTTCCAAGTTAGGCAGCTCCTCCCCTCCTCTAAAATCAGCCATGGTGGGAGCAGAGGGCAAAGTTTTCAGTCCCAAGTCATCCAGGGGCAACCTGGGGTTCCAGAACCTAGCGGTCCCCTTCACTCATTGTTTCTCAATTCACTTCTTCAGCCGTGCACTCTAAGCTGGCTTCAGAGGCTCTTACTGTGGAAAAGGTTGTGAAGATGTGAAGAATGAATGATGCAACAAGACAAATCACGTGGGGAGAGCTGGTCACTTGCTTCGGCTCTCTAACTTTGGGAGTTGTGAGAAAAGTAACTTTGGAGTCATTCATTCAGTGCCGACAGCAAGTATGATAACAAAGTAAAATAAACCAGGGATGAGGGCACATACCTCTCGGCTGGGCACTTGGGAGGCTGAGAGGGATGAGCTCAAGGTCAGCTAGCCTGGTTACACACACACACACACACACACACACACACACACCACACCACATACAAACACATGCCACACACCACATACAAACACATACCACACACCACACACAAACACACACCACACACCACACCACACACAAACACATACCACACCACACACACAAACACACACACACACATACACACACACCACACCACACACAAACACATACCACACACCACACACACACACACCATATCACACCACACACAAACACATACCACACACCACACACAAACACATACCACATACCACACACACATACACACACACACCACACCACACCACACACAAACACATACCACACACCACACACAAACATACACCACACAAACACACACCACACAACATATACACACCACACATACACACACATGCACACACAAACACATACCACACACATATAAACACATGCACACACAAACACACACTACACACACACACCACATACACACATATCACACACACATATACACACCATACACACACACATACCACATATACACACAAACACATACCACACACACACCACACAAACACACACCATACATATACAACATACACACACCACACACACATACATACCATGTATACACACATCACACATACACATCACACATCACACACACACAAACACATTCAAGCACACACACAGGCCCTAAAAGCAAAATAGCTCTGTCAAAAAGAGGATAAATCAAGCTGGAGAAATGGCTCAGCAGTTAAGGGCACTTGCTACGCACCTATTTGACCCAGTTCAGTTCCCAGCATTTACATGGCAGCTCACAACCTCTATAGCTCCAGTCTTAGGGAATAAAATGGTCTCAATTGGCCTCCAAAGGTCCCAAACAGATATTCATGCAGGCAAAAACACCCATACACATAAAATTAACAATTCATACTTTCAAAAGATTAAATCAGAGAGAATAAATGTATTACTTTGAAATAAATTCCCACAACAACACACTTTTCACAATAATAAGTACAGTTTGAACAGACTGCCGGCCTGCAGAAGTGTTTGTTCACAGAAGCAGACAGAATCCTGCAAGGCTACCCCAATGCCCTCAAGTCCAAACTGCCAGTCTTTAGGAAACAGGCCCATCTCAGCATCCCCTGACATGCAGCTGGTTAAGGGTAGTCTGGCATCTCTCTCCCCAAGCTCCATGATAGATCTCAGAGCTTAGTAGCCAGGGCAGATCAGCTCTAATTCCTATACTTGGAGATATGACAGATAGATCTTCTTGCACAGCACTGTGACCCCTGGTGTCATGTATGAGTGTACAGAATTGCTGTGGCAAAGGCTGAGAGGCTGACACACCAGGGCTTTCTGTTCTCAAAGCAGAAAGAGGTCTGAGATCATGACGGTAAGCTTACTATGCGTGTAGTCATTCTCTAGGGTCTGTCTATCTTCTCTCTGTCTCCTCTGTATCTCGTTCTGCTCATTTTTACAAGAATGCATGTCATATTCATTCACGCTCTGTGATGGCTGTGGGCAGTTGTCATCTTGACACTCGGGGAAGAGGAACTCTCGATTGAGGAACTGCCTCCATCAGACTGGCCTGTGGGTTAAGTCTCTAGGGTTATTTTCTTGATCAATGATTGATGTGTGAGGGCTCAGCTCACTGTAGACAGTGACATCCCTGGGTTACATATGAAATGTAGTTAAGCAAGCCATGGAGAGTAAGCTAGTAAGCAACACCCCTCCATGGACGTTGCTTCGATTCCCCGCCTCCAGGTTCCTGCCTTGAGTTCCTTCTCTGACTTTTCCCCCTAGTGAGAGTAAGAAAAAACAAAGACAAAACCAAAACAAAACAAAACAAAACCTTCTTTCCTCCCCTGACTTGTTTTTTGTCAGTGTTTCATCAAAACTCTGGAGAAGGGAACTAGGGTGTGAACCTAAGGATGATATTTTTAACTTAATCTCTTTAAAAGGCCTATCTCAGGGCAGAAAAGATGGATCAGTGCTTAAGAGCACTGGTTGCTCTTCCAGGGGATCCTGGTTTGATTACTAGCACCCACACAGCATCTGTAACTTTATAGGAAGAGGTGACACCCATGTATACTTGCACTCTCTGTCTCTTGCCTCAGTAGCACGTGCTACCTCAGAACTCTGTCAACAGGAAGGCCACCACCAAATGTGACGTCTTGGCCTTCAACTTCCCGTCAACTTCCAGAAGAGACACCAAAATAAGCCTCCTTTGCTAAAAGTTACCCTGTTTGTAATCGCTAGCTATTAGCTAAAGAAAAAAGATTAATGCATGCCTGTTAGAGAACCCTGCTATTAAGGTAAAACCCACATTGGGACAGCTCTCCGAGCTTGGTACAAAAATGGAGGATTCTTGCTCAGCGGGGCTTCCCTTTCTCTTCCTGGCCTCGGTTGGAGAGTGTCCCTCGGTTGGAGAGTGTCTCTGAGCACAGATGCCTGACCTCGCTTGGAGGATGACCTTCTGCAGAGCTCTCTGCAAGGGTTGCATGACTCAGCACACAAAGTCCCAATCTGGCTTCTTGCCTGTATGGTGGTTAGGTACGATTAGGTACTGTGTTACGGCCAATCAGCCCTCTCCACCCATACCCCCTACAGCCCTTATATACCCTACCCCTGGAACAATAGAGGTTTCTCATTGAAGCTGTCTCCTGGAAGTCACACTCACTACCAACCAAACCCTGCTACCCGCTTCTGCTCCCTCCACCTTTGAGGGCCAGTGGCCAACGACCCCCAAATTAAACCTCCTAATTAAAAATAAAATAAAATAAAATACAGAAAAGATTAAATAGTGTCACTCATTTGAAGGGTTCACACTGTCTTTAATCAATACATAACATGTGGACTCACTGTTTTATAATAGCAATTTCTAAATGCACGTATGCCTGCTGCCCCACCAACTGCTTCCACCTTTCAAAAAGAAGAAAAGCTGACTACTAGGTTAGTGACTGCGTGTGTGAGCCCCAGAGTCAGAATGCTTATCTTCCTATCTTTCCCAGTTATTATCCCTACAGCAAAAGGGATTCAAGACCAGGGTTCAATCCTCAGTGGCAAAAACAAATTCAGAGCTAGATAATAAGGAAGCCAGGGCTGCGGTATATCCACTTCTTGGCGTTTTAACAAACAGAGAACAGACGAAAAGGTCAGACAACTTGCTACATTATCAGCCTTCTGAAGCCCTCCAATCTCATCAGAGACGAGCAGGAGGATGGAAAATGGCCAGTGATTGGTTATCTTAGTGATTGGATACCCGCTGTTCATGCAGCATCTTCTGACTTCTATAGTATAAGAACACACACCTGCTAATAGAATTCATGAGAACTCAGTCAGCGTTGGCCTCATGGAGACCCCTTCCCCCTTGCCAATGACTCACGCACCTATCTGCACACCAAGGTACCATTAGCCTTGCGTTCAGCTTAAAGTGACAGAAAGTCACAGAGGGTGGTAGCCTGACACCATGGTTCATTTCTCTCTGTGTAAAAGGGAGCCACAGACAAGTTGAGGATACTTGTGATAGTCCTGTAGTTTCTAAAACACTGCCATCCTCCTGCCATCCCTGGGAGATAGCGGCCCTCCTCTTCTGGCTCTGAAGTGGCAGTAGACAGACTGGGTAATTTATAAAGTACAGAGATTTCTTTGGCTTCTTTCCCTGGCGTCTGGGCAGTGCAAGAGCGTGGTGCTGACATATGACAAAGACCTCGTGCAGCCTTTCCCAAGTCTGAAGGACAGGCAAGCACATTCAGGACAGAAGAAAATCTTGTTATCAGGAGTCCACTCCTGTGACAATGGAAAGAGCCCTCTTGACACTGTCAGAATGGCATAAAAAACAAATGTCAAATGAGTGTTAGGAAACAGAGTCAAACCAAAGCTGAGCATTTGTCCTATAACAAATATAGGTCAAAAAACAATTATCAGACTGGAAAGATGGCTCAGTGGTTAAGAGCACTGACTGATCTTCCAAAGGACTCAAGTTCCATTCCTTGCACCTACTGTGACTAGCAACTGTTTCTAACCCCAGTTCCGGGAGGTCAGTGTTCTTTTCTGGCCTTCATGATCACCGCACAAACATAGTTGCATAGATATACATGCAGGTGAAACACCAATACACATAAAAATTAAAAATAAACATAATTATCTGGTTCTCCCCAGTTTCAAGGCATGCTGGGAGATCCCTTTGTTGTTGTTCAGGAAGCTCACAGCTGCTGGCTACTCCAGATCCAAGCAATCTAACCCCTCCCCCCTTTTTGTCGTCACGCGCACACAAACACGCATGCGGGCACACTCTCATGCACCACATGCGCACACACAAACATAATAAAAATAAAAGATTTCTAAGATATTTAAGACGACTATGGCAATTCGTGATGTGTAAGCAAAAATCACATCAAACATGTGCTTTATAAGAGAGTTTGCTCAGGATTACAAGAAGGCAGAAAACACTACTTCTGTTGGAAAGTAAGGAAAATAATATAGAGGAGAAAAGGATGTGGCAAATATTAAAATGGTAATTCCAGATGCCTGAGGTGAGGAGCGCTGCCATTTGGCTTAATGACCCTCTTCCTAGAGAAAATCCAGGCTCGTGGAGGAGACCCAACTTGTCCACATCCCCATATAATTGCATCATTAGCTTGATAACATCATTTTTAAACCCCAGTGAATCACCCTAACACCACACTGGAGAGTAACTGCTTTGTACATTCCCATACCTTAGATGAAAACCCTTTCTATAAAAAATACGACTTTTTGATACGATCTTTTTCTGTAAATATAAGCATAGTCTTTGACATAAATACAATTCAAGGCATAATGTAGTAACTAGTGGTGTCTCAGAGGGCTCTGTGATAGGTCCACAGGGATCCTGATGTCGACAGACAACACCTAACACACTAGCTGCCAGTTCACAAGAAGCCTTTTTTCTTTTTGATGTCCTTCAGGGCTGAGTTTCACAACCGTGGTGACTTTTGTCAGCATTTCTGGGAAACGGAGGACAAGCTTATGAAACAGTACAGCAGTAACAGAAGCCAATGACATGCATCCAAGAGGAGCAGTACAAATGGCAGTACATATGAGGGGTCTCATACTGCCTCATTTGGAAGTAGAATCTTCCGAGCATAAATGCAAATATGTGTCAGGTAGATGCAAATTTATGGGGGAGATATGCAAATTTGCCTCATAAGCCTCAAAGGAGGAAAATACACCCATATGTTTTTTTTTTTCTTGTTTGGGTGGGGCTTCGTGCCAGGGATCAAATTCAAGGTTTCTTAGGCAAGTACTCCACCACTAAACTATAGCCTTGCCCTGGAGTTTTTCTCTTAGAACCAGACTGCAACATCCTTTTAGGACCTTTTGTTGCAGTATGCAACCTCACCAACATGCTCTCCAGAGAGATACAACGTAATTCAGACTTCAGAAGGTCTCAGCATTCAGTCAGCTACATATTTAAGTGACCCGGAAGAGGCATGGGCTGTTGAAGACCTCTGACACACTGGATAAGTTTCTAGCCAGTGAAGCCTCTGAACTCAGAACTGAGTGGCGACATGATGCAGACTCTGCGGCTGTGCTACCTCTGTCTGTCCAGGGTTGGCTTTGGAGGAGGCAGGAGTGATAAGTGCTCAAGGTCTCTTGGCCTCCAGAGTGGCTGAAACTTTGAAATAACGATGTTTTTATCCACACAGATTTGTGGATGAGCCGTTTGTGGTGATTCGCCACCAGCGCATCCTCCCTCCACGGGAGCAGGACGGGGAGTGTTGGTGGGTGAGGGTAAGAAAAGACTAGGTCAGAGACAGGGTCCTGCCTTGTGTCTAGCAGTATATCATGATAGAAAGGAAAAACAGCTACAAACTTAAAACAGCCTAGACTAATAATACACAAGGACTAGGAACGCTGATCTGATGTCACTTGGCCTCTGCACACTGCCCTGCTGTACTTTCTGCAAGTGACTTGTTGTAAATAACACCCAGATACAGAACTGGAGGGGTGGGAGAAGGGAGAAGTCATTGCCATCTCTCCAGCCCACCACGCATGCGAGCAAACAGATGAGCAAAGGCAGGTATGGCCTTAGACTCACCCCTGACAGCTATTCTTGGCTGTCAACTTGAATGCAACCAGAATTAGCCCAAACCAAAGCAGCTGAGTTCACCTGTAAGGTTTTTTTTTCCCCTGAAATCATTTGAAGTGGGAAAGACCCACTTTTAATTCAAATCTTGTGACGTTGGATGATACACCTTTAACCCAGATCTTTTGACGTAGGAAGAGCCACCTTCAATCTGGGCCACACCTTCTGCTGGCAGCCTATATAAAGGACATGGAAGAAGGAAGCTTGCTCTTTACCTGATTGCCCTCACTCTCACTGGCAAATCCATTCCTTCACTGGCATTAGAGCTGACTTCTTTAGGATTCTGGGATACACTGAAACCTTTCATTGGTAGACAACCATTGTTGCACTAGCTGGACAATGGCCTATAAGCCATTCTAATAAATTCCACATATAGATATGTACATGTTTATATATGTGCATATGTATTCATTCTATAAGTTCTACTTCTCTAGTGAACCCCCCCCATATATCAATCTTTTCTGTCACAGAAATCTAGAAATGATTTCCAGATGGTTCCATGGGGCATAACTTATCATTACATCAGGGAGCAGCAGGCTGCTTCTGACCACATCCAAACGAACAGCTCATCCACAAATCTGTGTGAGTGAATTTGGCCTTTGCAGCATGCCCGGGCCATCTCCAGCCCCACCATTGTGGTCTCTGCACTCTGTCCTGCTTTAGCTGCAGAAACCACAATAACTGATATGGACCAGGCACGGCTTCAGGCCCAGAATAATTGGTGCCTTTCCCTAGTCTCTGGATAGCACCCTTATGCCCATCTTGTTCCTCTTGGCCGAAAAGGACAGGAAAACACACACACACACACACACACACACACACACACACACACACACACACATATGCACGCATTGAGATGCTTTATTCCAAGAGTCAGATACCTGTCTACCCCCCTGTTGTGTTAAATGTCCCTTATCAATACAAGAATCACCTGAGAAGAAAGTCTCAGTGGAAGATTATTTAGGTCAGGTTGGCCTGCAAGTATGTCTGTTGGAATTATCTTGATTGCTCCAGTTGAAGTGGGAAACCCTGCCCACTCTGAATGGTGCCATTCCCTATGCAGGTGATTTTGAGTTACATAGAGTGGCGAGATCTGAGCATAAGCATTGCGCTCTGTTCCGGATTACGGATGAGATATAGCCAAATTAAATCACCTATAAGCTCCCGCCTCTGTGAGTTCCCCACTCAGATAGACTCTAACCTGGAATTGTGAGCTAAAATAAATAAGTTCTCCCCTAAGTTGTTTTTTTTTCCCCATGATGTTACAGCAACAGAAGATAAAACCAAGACACCCTCTAAGCCTGAAAGAATGGAAAACTTGGGGAGGTAGGAAGTGTACGAACCTATGTGCTAGGAAAGGGAGCTGTAACTCAAGAGAGGCTGAAAGCTAGAAAGTTGGTCAGTTAAGATTGGTGGAGTTTCATGTGACAGTAAATTTAATAGGACAGTAGTTTGAAGAGAACAGGAGTTTGTTGTCCTCAGACATAAGACCACACCGGAGGTAGACAGTCTCCAGATAATGAGGAAGCTGGACAAAGTTGTCAGGGACTGACTGAAAGTCTTCCGTGTTGTGGCTCCTACACTCTGCACACAAGGCTTCCGTGGCTACATGACTCCTAGATGTCTCGCCTAGCTACAAGCATGGTACTCTGGCTTTGACAGCAGCGTTCTCTCTCTCTCCCTCTCCCTCTCCCTCTCTCTCTCTCTCTCTCTCTGTCTCTCTGTCTCTGTCTCTGTCTCTGTCTCTCTCTCTCTCCCTCTCTCTCCCTCTCTCTCTCTCTCTCCACCCATGCACTATTCCTCCTATAGCTAAACACTTTTGAAGTGTCAAGAACACTGTCCAGATTGGGACTTTAGCTCAGTTAGTAGAGTGCTTGCCTACCATGCATGGAGTCCTGGGTTCAATCCTCAGCACTGCAGAACAAAGTGTGATGGTGTGCAGCTATAATGTGAGTACTTGGGAAGCAGAGACGAGAGAATCATAAGTTCAAGGTCATCCTTGGCTGTGCAGTAACTTGGAGCCTCGCCTGAGTGCTTGAGACAGTGCTATTCAAAAATAGGAAAGAAAAAAAAGAAAAGAAGAGAAGAGAAGAGGAGAGGAGAGGGGAGAGGGGGGAGGAGAGGAGAGGAGAGGAGAGGAGAGGAGAGGAGAGGAGAGGAGAGGAGAGGAGAGGAGAGGAGAGGAGAGGAGAGGAGAAGAGAAGAGAAGAGAAGAGAAGAGAAGAGAAGAGAAGAGAAGAGAAGAGAAGAGAAGAGAAGAGAAGAGAAGAGAAAACTCTCTCTCTCTGACCATCAAGACTTGGGGTCTAACTCCTCTGTCCTTAAGTCCAAGTTGACCAGTAGAATTTGGTAGGCATGAACGTGTATGAATGACAGAACTTAGGCTTATCAAAGTCCAAGACCATCATGCTGTAAGAAAGCCCTTCAAGGAGAACCAAAGACCCCATGAAGCCATCAGTGAGCAGTAGAAAGCAACAGTGAGGGATCACATAGAAGGAAACAGCTCTGGTTTGCTGGTTGAGTCAGTGGCTGGATGATTTTTGAGACAGTCTCACTATGGACCCCAGGCTAGCCTGAAACTTGCAGGATCTTTCTGCCTCCGCTCCATTTACAGTGGGTGTGTTGGGCTGTGACTATGTATCAGTTAGGAACTATCTCTACCTATGAAGCCAAGTCAATGTCCCTTCAGGACACAGCCCCAAAGCAAGTTCCTGGACTTGCCAGCCAGTTGTCACCAATGCCATGCAGAAAGCGAACTTTGTGTAATGGTAAAACATTCTTCTTTACAAAAAAAAAAAAAAAAAGATACTGTGGACAGTCTTCCTGGGACACATCTGGCCTCATCAGGAGCACTGGCTTCCAGGGTCACATCCCCAGTCACCCTTTCCTAGTGAAGCTGGATAACAAGCTTGGAGTTCACCAAAGCCTCCCCTGGCTCTGCAAAAGACAAAGACCCCCTCCTGGCTCTCCCATGCTCCTGGGTTCTTCTTTGCCCTGTGCTGAGGAAAAATAAAGCTGGAACAACCCATGAAGGGGCAGCATCCTTGGAGGAAGCACGGAGGCTCTGTCAATTCACCTGGCTTGGGGAAGTTCCTTCTTTGTGCACTTGCTGATTTAGCACATGGGGACGTCTGGCTGGAACTGTTTATCTACCCAATTATGTAGCCAAGTAGGCAAACAGTTCCTTAGGAACAGAGTTGGGGCAAGAGGAAGGAGGCTGCCACTTCTACTAAGCATTAATGCTAAGCATAAATGAAGGGGACTATTTATAATAAATATTTTGTGCTACAAAACTTATTTATTAATCTCGTATCTATTACATCTTCATTTAATTACAGTTTCCTCCCCTCCTCTCCTCCCCTCCCCCCATTTTCTTTCTTCCCTGCATCCACCTCCTACTTCAAATACCCTCAGAAAAGAGTGGACCTCCCAGAGACATCAGTCAGACACGGCATAGCAAGTACAATAAGACCAGGCATGCTGGCAGTGGTTGTGGCGCACACCTTTAATCCCAGCACCAAGGAGGCAGAAGCCAGCCTGGTCTACAGAGTGAATTCCCAGACTGTCAGGATGACACAGAGACACCCTGTCTTGAAAAACAAAACAAACAGGCAAAAACAACAACTTAATCTAAAAGACCAGGCACATATCATCACATCAAGGCTGGACGAGGCAACCCTGTAGGAGTTAAAAAGGGTTCCAAAAACAGGCAAAAGATTCAGACACAACCCAACTCCCACTCTTAGGAGTCCCCCAAGAACACCATGCTACTTAGCCATAACATATAGAAAAAGGACCTTGGTCAGACCCTGACCGACTCCCGGATCTCTGAGAGCCTCCATTCATCCCCACCAGTTGATTCTGTAGACCATGTTCTTATAGTGTCTTTGGCACCTCTGTTTCCTCCTATCCACATTAAAAAAAAATACTGAATAACTTGCAACGGCAAATAAAGATGAATAGAAGATTCATGAGGCTGTCAAGAATGAACATACATATTCCATCAGGATGAAAACCAATGGGGAGATGGAAGGGAAATGGGAATCCAAGAAGAAAAAGGGAGACATGAGAGACTTCCAAATGTCAACGGGATTTGTCCCTGCCACTTAAAGTGTAATGGCTTTCAAGCCAGTACATCCTTTGGCCCAAATTTTAAAGCAACATAACATTTTCACTTTAAAGTGTCAGCATTTTATCATGTGACAAGATGTCCATTCTTACAATTGTTTATGATATTAAAAGATTACAGATGTCCAGTTATACATGATGAGGAGGGTTGTAATTTTTTTAATGTCTTTAGGGAACACGCACGCTAACAACATTCTTGAACAGTGCTGTTCTAGAGCGAGCAGTCACGTGGCTCTGGCATAGAAGGCAGGAGGAAAGATTTTCTTTGTGTGCTCACAGAGCCTGTTGTGTGGGTGGGTAAGTACAAGCTTGTGCTTGGTCCTGTGTGCATGTGAACACAGATTTCTACCGATGATTCATAATTTTATCCTGTGCTACATATTTTTACTTTAATATGTATCTTTTGCACCAAGCCAGACTATTTATTTATTTACTTCTTATATTTACTTTAGCAACACTGAAGATGGAGCCTAGCAAGGGTGGTATACAGTCTGAAGGTACTCTGCCTCTGACCCACATCCCTAGCCAACAACAGGTTTCTTTCTTTTCTTTTTAAAGATTTATTTATGTTTATTTTATGTACTATGAGTGTTTTGTCTATATATAAGTGTGTGTACCACATGCATACTGGTGTAAACAAAAGCTAGAATGCCTCAGATTCCCCCAAACTGGAGTTACAGACAGTTGTGAGCCACCAGGTGAGTGCTGGGAACTGAGTCTAGAATCAGGCATAAGAACAGGCATGTCCAGAGAAGAGACAAAACTTGCGTGCCAAGAACAGCCAGTGCTCTGAACCGATGAGCCATCTCTCCAGCCCCTGGCTTCATTTTCTTAAAGAGAAATGGAAGGAGCCCTGAGACAGAAAAGTGGAGAAGGGGGGAGTGTGGAATAGCTGCCATGGAACAGGATGAGGTCACAGAAGGCACAAGGGTCCCACCATTTAAAGATGGCTCCATAGATGCTAGTGGAGCAGTCTTAAATGGTCCAGATCATCTGGCATTAGGTCTGCACACAGTTCATGCCAAAGACACAGGTCCCTACTTTCAAGAAATTTAGTTCAGTGCCAGGTCCCTACTTTCAAGAAATTTGTTTTTCAGTAGATACTCAGCAGTGGAAAACACCAAGATAAGCCAGGAGTGGCACGTGTCCGTAATGCCTGCACTCAAGAGTCTGAGGTAGTTCAAAACCAACCTGGGGTTGCATAATGATACCCAGTCTCAAAAAATCCACAACCGGACTGGAGAGATGGCTTAGTGGGTAAAGAGCCTGCCGTGCAAGTGTGACGAGCTGGGTTCAGATCTCTAGCCCTCACGTAGAAAGCAAGGCATGGTGGCACCATCCCAGCAGTAAGGGACAGAGACAGATGGATCCAGGGGCTGAAATGGCAAACCTTAGGTTCAGTGAAAGACCCTGTCTCAAAAACCAAAGGTAGACAAGCAGTTGAGGAAAACATCCTGATGTTGACATAGGCAGATGTCTCCACAGACACTGTGATAAAACACCCGGCCTAGTCAATGTATAAAGAGGAAAGGTTTATTTTGGTTCATGGTTTCAGTTCACAGCCTGTGGGTCTGTGGCATTGTGGTACATCCTGGTGTGACTGTGTGACAAAGAACACTTACTTGCTCAAGTCAGGGTGTCCAGGAAACAGGGGCTGGGTAGGGTCTTAACAAACCACTGAAGGGCATCCCCTCAGTGAGCTAACTTCTTCCCACTGGACCTCACCTCTTAACATCGTCTGGCTCCACCACTTGCCAACAGTGCCATAATCTGGGAACCAAATATTTACCGAGGCCTTTGGAGGACATTTTATACCTAACCTGCCCCAGGAGATAATGGACTCATTGAGCACCGCGTGCCTTCGCTGATCTCCACTTCCTTCCTGCTCTCTAGACTACTTCCTGCACAGGAAGGTTGGTTTTTCCTCCTTCCCTGATCATCTTTCTAGCCTTCCTGCAAGTATAGGTTTTTCCTGTTTACACTGTCCCCTCAGGTTCATGCTCTGGACATTTGGCCCCCAGCTTGCCTTGCTGTTTTAAAGGCTGTGGAGCCCTTAGGTAGTGGGGCCTGGCTGGAGGAATTTGATCACCAAGGATGGGCCTTTGAAAGTTATCCCAGCGTGCTCTCTCTGCTTCCTGGCCTGTGACAGGGACAAATGATGATCTGTCCCTGCGACAACGTGGAGCTGTCCTGCTGTGCCTCCCCTGCTCTGATGGACCCACATCCTTCTGAAACCAGGATACAAGAAAACCTTTCCTTCTTCAAGTTACTTTGTCTGGTATTTTGTTCCAGCAAGAAGAAACGCAACTAGTGCACAGGCAAAGATGGATATGCGTTGTATCTCCCTCGCTTTCCTACACACACACACACACACACACACACACACACACACACACACACTTTTGAGTTTTGACTTAACAGTATACCTTCTGTATAGCGTTCTCCATGGGTGCACAGAAAGTAATCTTGTCCCCTTTCCCTGACGTATAACATTCTACCACAGGATGTCCACAGCTCATCTGGTTTCCTAATATGGACCCTTAGAATGTTTCCACAACCACATCATTTGTCTACCAATGATGCTACCATGAGCAGCTGGGTATGCATCCCTAAATCACTGTTACAGACACCCCCCAGGGATGAGTTACCAGAAGAGCCACCCCACCTTTTCATTCCTTTCAAACTCTTACTCACTCTGTGACACCCACAGCTCAAAGAACCAGGCCTACGAAAAGGCATGTTCAGATTGCTGAGGGAACACACCTGCCCGTGCTCAGTCACCAGCTCCAGCAGCATGGGGCACACCCCCTCCTTTTTGGCTTCTCTCCCCTCCTTTTTGGCTTCTCTCGTCTTATTAACCAAATTAAAGCTCAAGGTTTTATTTTGCTGTGTGGCGTGGTTGGTGGGCTTTGAGATAGACTGTCACTACACATCCCACATTTTGTCCTGAGCTCCTGGCATCTCCACCACACCTGGCTTTAAGTTTATGAAGAGACTCAGACACTACAGGCAGGGATAAGGTGTGCTTTCTCTGAGCTTAGTGATCAGCAGTGTGTCCTCTGTACATCCTAAGGGCTAGTGAGTGGCACTGTCTGTTTCAGGACACATGGTAAATCCCAGTGATGGGCCCTCCTCCACACAGTGCCATGCCATGTCTTAAGGAAAGCCTTGCACATCTGCACACACTGCACACTAACTGTTCATCTGTTTCTGTCTCCTGAGATGTTAACAGCATCCACCAAGGAGCAAGGAAATAAGGGGCTACAACAGAGCACAGCCTTCCAGTAGTGTGTACTGAGGCTATGTGGGTACACTGAGGCGCACACAGTGTCCCCCGAAAGACGCCATGTCTTTGCGCAGCATGAGCTGATCTGCAAGCTTGGCCCTGGGTGTGCCTGTGTTAAGATGAAGTGGGACCTTTAAAAAGTAATTCAGTGATTAGAGTCTGATGCTCTCAGGAAGAACTGATGATATTCCTGAGGGACCCTAGTTAGTTCTCATAAGAATGACTTTATAAGAGAGCATGCCCTGAAGCTCTCTGGCTTCCTGTGAGCTCTCCCATTGAGATGCCACTGTCTCGAGGGCCTCTGCAGAACACAAGCTCCAGTTCTAGACTTCCAGAGTCTACCTGTGAGGAAGTATCTCTCCTGTCATCATTTGGATCTTAAATGTCCCCAAAGGCTCTACGTTGAAGGCTCAGTTCCTAGCCTATGGTGCTGTTAGAAAGTGAGGGGGCCTCTTAGAGGAGGGGCTAAAGAATGGAAGTAGGACCTTAGGTAGTGTGTTCCTGAAGAAGACTATGCTCTAGATCCTTCCTCTCCTTCTATTCCAATTACTTTTTTGTTTTGTTGAGACAGAGTCATGCAATGTAACACAGACCTACCTGGAACTCACAATTCTCCCACCTTTTGATTGCTAGCTTTACTTACCAACTTGGTACAAGCTAGAGTAACTTGGCAAAAGAGTCTCAATGGCGGATGTCTACAACCCAATGTCTACATTAGGGTGGTTTGTGGGTAAGCCTAGGAGGGATTATCTCAATTAAATCAATTGATTTAGGAAGACCCATCCCACCCACTTTGGGTGGCATAATTCCCTAGGCAAAGGATCCTCAACTATGTAAGAGTGGAGAAATCAAGCTGAGCTCAAGCAAGCAAGCAAATGAACACGCATGAGTTCATCTTTCTGTCCTGACTGTAGAAGTGGCTATGACTAGCTGTTTGAAGTTCCTGTCTTGACTTCCCCGCAATGATGGGATTTAACTCAGACTTGAAAACTGAAGTAAACTCCCTTGTCACCTACATTCCTTTTAGTCAAGGTATCCTATAACAGCAATGAAAATGAGCCAGAAGGTATGTCAGCATCCCACATGCTGGGATTGCAAACATATACCACCACACCTGGTGGAATTATCCACAGAGCAAGAATCAAAAGCATTCGCGGGAGGACTGCGGCGTTGAAACTTGAGTATGCTAGGCTCTATCGCATCCCAGACTCATCCCTTCCCTCTTTCTTTGCTCTCCAACAACCATGAAAATGGGTCCACAGACACACGCATGCCCGCCACAGGCACACACATGCCCACCACAGGCACACACATGCCCACCATAGGCACATACATTCCCACCACAAGTGCATGGCAATGGAGCCAAACAACTGTAAGCTGAAAACTGAAACTGTGAACCAAAGTAAGCTTCAGGTCAATCATGTGTCTCTTACCTCTTTCTAAGATGCTCAGTCTCAGGCATTCCATTACAGTAACAGACGACAAATTAAAGTGATGATGACAGCTGGTCTGTATCACATGTTCACTATGTGTGGGCCACAACTCTACATATTTTTGTTTTATTTCTTTATTTCTTTATTGGTAAGCATACAGAGTGGTGAGTTTCACCATGGTATCTTCTTACATACGTGCCAAAGTACTTTGTTCTGACCCTTGCCCCATATTTTGTCTTTAAATAGTGATATTCTTTCATTTAATTTCTGTGTTGTCTTATGTTAACTTGACATAAGCTAAAGTCATCTGACAAGAGGGAGATGCAACTAAGAAACTGCCTCCATAAGATAAAGCCATCAGCAAGCCTGTAGGGCATTTTATTTTCTCCTTCTCCTCCTCTTCCTCTTCCTCCTCCTCTTCCTCCTCCTCCTCCTCCTTCTTCTTCTTCTTCTTTAAATATTTTATTATTTATTACATGTAAGTACACTGTAGCTTTCTTCAGACACTCCAGAAGAGGGCATTACAGATGGTTGTGAACCACCATGTGGTTGCTGGGATTTGAACTCAGGACCTTCAGAAGAGCAGTCAGTGTTCTTAACTGCTGAGCCCTCTCTCCAGCCCAGCATTTTCTTAATTAGTGATTGATTGATGTGGGAGGGACCAGCCCATTGTGGGTGGTACCACCCTGGGCTAGTGGTCCTGGTTTCTATTACAAAGCAGGCTGAGTAAGCCATCCATTCCTGCCTCCAGGTACTTGATTTGTATTTCTGCCGTTGTTCTCCTCAGTGGACTGTGATTCAAGATGTGTAAGCCAAATAAACCTCTCCTCCCCCAAGTTGCTTATGGTCATGGTGTTTCATCACAGAGATAATAACCCTAACTAAGCAATTCTTGGGAGCGGGCACCAAAAAAAGTCAAAAGCACATCACTGCTCCCTCTACCATGCCTGGTGTATCAGTCTCAAAACTGACAGAGAGAGGTTAGGAAAGTTGTCCAAGGATGCACAGCCAGCTAATGGTGGAGCCAAGTCGACGTCAGGTAACCTGACTTAAGTCTAGCTCTTTATTTCAATGCTGTTCTTCTTGGTAATTAGTTTTTAAAAGCTTTTTACATTTAATAATGCGTGTATCTGAGTCAGGATTTGTGCAGTGAGCCCCTGAGCCCAGTTAGGCCAGAAGAGGGCATCAGATCCCCTGGAGACAGTTATGTGCAGTTATGTCCCACCTGGGTGCTGGGCACTGGTCCTTTACAAGATCAGTATATACTCTTAACTGCTAACCCATCGCTCCAGGCAGTAGTGATTATTTTAAACATGTATTTATATTTCTGTGTCTGTGTGTATATGTTATATATGAGGGTACACGTGTATGTAGAAGTCAGAGGGTGATGTGTTTGCATGAATGCAAATGCATGCATACGTGTGTGTGTGTGTGTGTGTGTGTGTGTGTGTGTGTGTTTGCTATCCATTAGATATTACTTAGAAAAAGGCTCATCTATACATTTCAAAAGCCAAAATTAGTATAGTTGGCCAAAAATACAAGTTTTTATCTCACATAAATGAAAAATAATAACACTTCATGATTTTCACAGTGATTGGGATTGGACCCCGTGTCTTAGTCACCGTTCTATTGCTGTGAAGAGACACCATGACCAAGACAACTTTTATAAAAGAAAGCATTTAACCGAGGGCTTGCTTACGGTTTCAGAGGGTTAGTTCATTATCATTAGGTGGGAATCAGAGCGGTACATGTGGCACTGAAGAAAGTAGCCAAGAGCTACATTCTGATCTGCAGGCAGAAAAGAGAGAGAGAGATTGAGAGAGAGAGAGAGAGAGAGAGAGAGAGAGAATGAATGAATGAATGAGCCTGGTGTGGGTTTTCGAAACTTCAAAGCCCATCCGTAATGACACACTTCCTCCAACAAGGCCACACCTCCTAATCCTTTTCAAGTAGGGTCATTCTGGTGACTAAACGTTCAAGTTTATGGGGACCATCCTTATTTAAACCACCACACCCCATTACCACAGAGCTACTGCCTCATGGTGCATCCTGGTTCCCGAGTGCCAGCCATCACACTCATAGTCCAGCCTGCAGCATGAAGGTAGAAGAATCCCTTTTCTTTAATACTGCTTCCCAGAAGCTGGACACGATACTTCCAATTTTAGTCCACCGGCCACGGTTTTACCCCATGGACACACCTAGTTTTGCAGAGTCTGGGAAAAGAGGCTCTGGTTCCAGAAAGGCATGCTAAAAATATAGGTTACTGGTACTAAGAAGGAGGCGAAAGTTGTGTGTCTCCGGATGCCTGTGGCAGATTCCACCGCAAGGGTAAACAGCACAAGTGTGTGTTGTCTCAGAGTGGGATGGAGCTCTGTAAAGGAGCTGGGAAAGTGGTCCTGAGCACACCGGGCCTTTGTGCAGCCTTCCTCCCTCCACTGCGCCCTTGGAGAAAAGAGGCATCGGATGCTGGGCTTGCACTCCACCAGGCGGCTGACGTCATCAGCCTGTTATTCAGAGAGGTTCCCACCTGGAGATGGCTCAGACCCAGGATTCAGATCAACTGTATGCAGAGAGCCCCAGTACAGCCCGGCACCCCTCTTCCCAGTACTGTTGGGGTGCTTCTTCAGCCTCCCTACCCTGGCCTGTGGGATCTAAAGACTGTTCCCTCCCTCTGATGCCTGGCAGCCTGTGTCTAACGTGTCTCTGATGACCTCTGGGCTCTGCACATCTGCGTCTCTGCTTCTCATCTCATAACTCAGTGTGTTAGGCCTTGGTCAACACAAAGCACCCACCCAGGTCACCCCCCCCCACACACACACACACAAGGTCATCTTCAGGCCTTGACAAGGAATCTTCAAACTCTGCATTCACCTCTTCTCTCCTTGAACCTCTGGGCTTGGGCTCCATCCCTCAATGGCGGCTGCCACCCTTAGTCCACCCAGAAGCAAACTGCCTATCCCCCACCTCCTCACCGCAACTCTATGCTGTATCTAAGCTTTCCATCCAGGCTCAAAGCAGGGCAGGTCCAAGTGATACTTTATGAAGCACCCTGCGGCCCAAGTGACAGAGAACCAGGTAGCTCGTCCCATGGCTAAATGGAATGCCAGTTTGGAGGCATGTTGTATCCACAGTGACACCAAACAGCTACCCCCCCAAAAAAAACAAAAACAAAAACAAAAACAAAACCCACTAGGGACCTGATTCTCATCAATACTGACTGCTGGAGGTCTGCTCAGCAATGGGAAGACTCGTGACAGACACTCTTGGGAGCCAGAACCGGCTGCTGAGAGAAGCAGTTGCTTGTTCCGAGGGTAAAACACACTCTAAGGCCTTCTGCAAGCTAGACACACCATGCCTTTAGAATTGGGGTCAGCATGATCCACTGTCTGCTGGGGGACTCATTTCAGTGGATTAAGGAGCATTTGGGACAAAGCTGTTGCCAGAGGACTGAGTGTACACGTGGGTGGACTGTGGGCACACACTCTCACTCTGCTGGGGCTGCCTCCACCAGGAGAGAGGAGAGCTGGCCTCTCCCTCACAGCTGTCAGTGTCTGAATCTGCTGCCTCATACAGCAGATTCCAGGCTCTGTGACTTTGGATCCTAAAACTTTCAGCACAGTCCCCCAAATTCTCAGACTTTAGGCCTCGGTTTGAGAATAACACTACCAATGTCTTTGTGCATTGGTCTGTAGGTATGTGTTGCCATCATCTGACACTCCATCTTGTAGACAGGCTGCCCTGGGGCTTCTAGCCACAGCCAGTTCCAGTCACCTGTAAGTCCCACAGTCACTGGACAGCCTCCCCTAAGCATGGGTGACCATTTCCCCCTAGCTGTATGAATAGAGTCACATCTTGTTAACCTTTCTTCTCTACAACCAGACCATGGGCAGTTAGTGCAGATTACAAGCAGCTGAAAGGGAGTGGGAGAGGGAGAGAGGACTGGACTCTGAAGTCAGAGACTCAGGTGCCCCCTCAGACTCTCCTTCTGTGGGGGAACTCAGCAGGGCCAATCTCGAGGGGTTCCTTGGGTAGTCACAGCTGCTCTGCCATGCTTCTGTCACTGCGCTTTTCCCCTGTCACTGGAATCTTCTCCAAGTCATAGAGAACACATAAAGACAGAGCTTCCCGCTGCAAAAGAAAGTAGAAAATACCAGAGCCAGGCATGTGAGGTGGGCGCTGCAAAGCCTTTGCATCTCTGGATGAGTGATGTGAAACTGGAAAATAGAAATCCCGGGTCTTCACGGAGCCGAAAGTGGCATATGGCCACTGGGATGAAATATAAGATACATTTTTTAAAAGTTACCATTATTTTCATGTAAACACACTACAATAAAGTAAAATTTTAAAATGATGCAGAATAAAATATTAAATAATAGCATAGAAGTCGTGGAAATTGAAATTGTCCAGTTGGCAGCCAAATGCTCAGTAGGTTCTAAATAAATAAAAATAATTTTCTTGGAATAGAAAAAAAAATAAGGCTCAAATGTATGTAAAATTTTAAAGTGAACAATAATATAATGAATTTTAAAATAGAGAGGGGAAAGTGAAATTCAAAAGTGAGTGAGTGGGGTGCTTGATACAGCTTAGTGGGTAGAAAGGCTTTGCAGGCAAGCCTGAGAACACGAGTTCGATTCCCGGTCCGGGTGCCCACATAGTAGAAGGTGAGAACTGGTCCCTACAGGTTGCCCTCTGTCCTTCTCACATGCACGAGTCATATACACACATGCAATGAATGAATAAATGTGATTTTAAAAGATTAAAAATGAGCAAATAAAAATAAAATGCACATGGGCCTAGGCCGATGGTTCGGACGGTAAACCGTTTCCTCCTAAGCATGAAGACCCAGATTTGATCCCCAGCACCCACATCAAATCAAAGCTGAGCATGGGGCCTGAAGAAAGGGCTCTGAGGTTAGAGAGCCTGCTGCTCTTCCAGAGGACCTGAGTTCAGTTCCCAAAACCCACGCCAGAGGCCTCACTACCGCCTGTAACTCCGGCTTCAGTGGATCCAAGGCTGCCTTCTGGCATCTGTGGACACTATGAGAGACACAAGAGAGACACTCGAAAGTAAAAAAAAGAAACCTTAAAAATAAAAATAAAACGGGTATTACTCTATGCACCTGTGATTCCAGTGCATTGCACAAGGAGAGGGGTGTAGCCTGCAGCTCACTGGCCGGCCATTCTGATCAGTAGAGTCAGGGAGACCCTGGATCCAGGGAAGAGCTTATATCTAAACACAAGGGAAGCAGCCAGGCATACTGGTTTACGCCTGTAACCCCAGCACTTGGGAAGCACCTGCAGGCAGATCTCTGAATTCTAGACCAGCCTGCTTCATACAGCAAGTTCCAAGCCAGCCAAAGCTCCATAGCAAGACCCCGTGTTAAAACACAAAAACAAATAAACACAACAACAACAAAACCTAAAACAAAAACAAAAAAATCAAGGTAAGCAACTCTTGAGGTGTAGGTGTGACAGGACACCTGGGGTTGTCCTCTGACTTTCACGTGTGCAATCACACAAATGCACAATTCAAGGGAGCTGAACTATAGATGCAGTCAGCCTAGGTACCTGCTGATGGATGAATGGATAGAGAGTGTCACACACACACAACATACACTCACTCATGCACACTCACATATACATACAACATACATTCGCTCATTCACATACTCACACAACACATACACACACAACACACACACACACGCACGTGCACACACACACACACACATACACACACACACAAATACTGCTTTTTTTAAAGACAGCTTCCTCTGTGGCCTAGGCTGGCTTCAAATGCCTCCTCCTCTTCCTCCTCCTCCTCTTCCTCCTCCTCTTCTTCCCCCTCTTCCTCTTCCTCTTCCTCCTCTTCCTCTTCCTCCTCCTCCTCTTCCTCCTCCTCCTCCTTCTTCTCCTCCTCCTCCTTCTCTTCCTCCCTGTCCCCTGATGCCAGGATTTCAGGTTAGGATCACCATGTTTGGCCTAAAACTTTAAGTTTTGTTTTGTTTTGTTTTGTTTTGTTTTGTTTTGTTTTGTTTTGTTTTGTTTTTTTCTTTCATCGGCCCTCTAGTGTGCAGCTGCCCTAGCAGGAAGAAGGGTGGCAGGAAGGGGTGGCTCTGTGACAGCCTGGCCTCCGAAAGTGGCGGCTTCTCAGTGGTTTTAAAGGTCACTTGCTGACCTGACCGTTGCTGAGACTGAGGAAACACACACAGGAAGTGTTATGCAAGTGAGCAGAGAGACTCACAGGCTCCTGCCAGGAGGTCTGAGCCGATGCTTCGTGCTTTGTGCCACCCTGTACAGGTTCCCACCTCAGGAGCCCTCCAGTACCACAGCTGTGGCCACAGCCTGGCCGGATGACAGACAGTCCTGTGTGTGTCCCCCCCCACACTGAGCTGACAGCTGAGGACTGGACAGGATGGCACCAGTCTCCACCAGCTAGGGACTTTTCAGAGCAGGTATCATGAGAGCTACTAGAGGACTTGTGACTTTTGTCCCACAGTCAAACTTCAGGATTGCACAAACCACCAGCCTGGAGTGACCTTGCCTTGTGGGGAAGCAAGAGGAGCCCAGGCTCCCACGCAGACAGTAAGTCCACAAGGGTACAGAGTACCAGCGCTCTGAGAGCTTAAAATACACCCACAGGAGGAGTGAGGCCGGCTGGCTGCTCACCTTGGATCTGCACAGCACAGAACAAAGGGAGCCCTGCCTTCGTGACAGACAAATCCAACCCCAAAGTCCCTTTTCACACACATAGCCCTCATTGGCCAATGGCTCTTTGGCCTTCCCCTCTTCTTCCTCTTCCTCCTCCTCTTCCCCCTCCTTTTCCTCCAGGCTGACAAGCAGACAGACCCAAGGTCACCCCATGTCTATACTAGCCTGACAGCCAGATGGCCTCCTTCATCACCCAGCCTTCTCTGCAGGCTACATCCCAGATAGGCTGGGAGCTGACCCAGCATCTTAGAAAATTCGAAAATTTACCCTTTCCTCTCCCTACCCCCACCCCGCCGCCAGCAAACCCAGGTCACTCCAGTTCTAATCTCCTACTCGCTTCTGCTGAGTCTGCACTGGTTTGGGACTAGATGGACCAAGCCCTGAGCTCTTTCTGCAATATTCCACATTTGACCACAGTAGGTCACCATGTGCTATAGAGGTGGCAGGGCCTAGCCTGGTTTCTATATCATTAAAAAGAGTTGCAGATGCCTTCCACTGGCTTTTGGTAACTCATCCAAAATCAGGAAACAGGAAGAAAACTGAGCTCCTGGAACTGTGGCCCCTCCCTCTCTTCCACCTGGATTATATGTTTCCTGTTCGTACATAGAAACTTCCAGAATGGTCAACATGGTGATGGGTGAGCCGGGCGTGGTGGCGCACGCCTTTAATCCCAGCACTTGGGAGGCAGAGGCAGGCGGATTTCTGAGTTCCAGGCCAGCCTGGTCTACAAAGTTAGTTCCAGGACAGCCAGGGCTATACAGAGAAACCCTGTCTCGAAAAACCAAAAAAAAACCAAAAAACAAAAAAAGATGGTGATGGGTGATGGGAACCGGTTTGACCATCAGCAAAGCTGGAGTGGTATTGGATGGGACGGTTTCAAAGTCACCAGGCTGACCTCAGAGCATCAAAGTGTGATCTTTTGACAGTGCAGGCTGATACTTTGCAGATAGTGCACGGTGGGCACGCTTTGTGAAAGTACTCTAGCCAGCATACTCCTGCTAAGTCAGCCAGGACACTACATGAGAAAGACGTAGCCCAAGGCCAGCACGCAGCTGCTGTGTGAGGACAGGAGTGACAGGGTACCATTCTGGGCATCTAAATATAATAGGCAATAAGCTTGAGTCACTCAGACTTAGACTTTATGAGCCAGCCATGCTTTGATGGCATACCAGGTCACAAACAGTTCTCTTCCTTGGGCTACACAGGCCCATCCTCTTGTTAGGTCCTCTCACACTCCCTCTTCCATCACATAAAACAGGATGATAAACCTGAACCATGATGACTAGAGATAGCAGATAGCAGCTACCTGAAGGAGACCCTGGACCAGGGCAGATATAACTATGGTGGCCTCAAGCCAAAAAATCACTCACAGAGCCAGACAGAGCCAGCTCTCCTCACTGTCACATGAAGAGAGAGAGACAGGCTCAAGACTTCTTTTTCTACTTGAAGCCTGGTTAGGCTTAGAGTTTAGCATAGCCACAGTGTCCTCTTGAGGCAGTGCACACTAGAGAAAGATTATTATCCCCTGGACAGGACAACATTCAAGGTGTAGGAATGATCAGACATTCACAGATATACACACACCACAGAGACAGAGAGATAGATACATATACACACAGACACACACACCACACTGATAGACACACATACACCACACATGCACACACAGATAGATACACACATAAAAATACACGCAGACATACACAGATAACCACACATAGAGATACAGACATTCACAGACACACACAGAGAGAGATAATCACACACACATACATAGATAGATACACAGACACTACAGAGAGACACACAGAAATCAACACATATAGAGAGATGCACACACATAGACACACAGAGATATACACACAGAGATGCACACAGAGAAATATACACACAGAAACACACACACAGAGAGAGAGAGAGAGACAGAGAGACCAGTTTCTAGCATCTACTTTCTAATTAAATGTAACAAACCACCAGCTAATTCATGCCATCAACTAACACGGACAATGTGGGTGGAGCCGCCCTGGGGTGTTAAAGCCTTGGACTTCAAGGCTCTTCGTGGTTGGCAGCCTCTCCACTCCTAGGACAGCTACAGGTCCTTAACAAAATGTCATGTCTGGGTCATCTACCCGGTCATATTGACTCACCAGTCAAACACTTCCTTTCTATTGTGTGGGACTCAGACATACTAGGGTTGAATGTAGTCCTTCAAGCATCATAGACTGGAAAGTTAACCTCCAGTTTCACACGCTCATGGTGCAGAGGTGGGGACTCCAGGAGGCTGTTAGGGCAGGTGGGAGTAGGAATCCTAGGATGGTATGTGTGGCTCTTAAGGAAGAGGAAGAGAGACCCAGACTAGCACATTTGTTAGTCTGTCTTACCATGTGCTGACTTCTGTCAGGTGACTGGAGAGATGGCTCCGTGGTTAGAAGTATTTGTGGCTCTTCTAGGGAACCCTAGCTCTGTTCCCAGTATTGATGCCAGGTGACTCAGAGTGCTTGTAACACCAGCTCTAGGGAATCTCACTCCTTTTCTTGGGTTCCAAGGGTACCTGAACACATACACATACAAATACACACTTACATAAACACATAAAAACTAGTAACAAAAAGAAAACTTTTAAAGTACTTTTATTTGTTTTAAACATTGTTACTCTTTTATTTATTTTGAAACAAAAAGTTGCAAAACACACACACACACACACACACACACACACACACACAAATTAGCCAAACCCAAAGTCTAAACAACTTAACCAACTTCTGCACAGCTAGAGTATATTTATATATTTTTAATAGTTTACTTAGCGTTATTTTATGTTCATTGGTGTGAGGGTGGAACTGAAGTTACAGACCATTGTGAGCTGCCATGTGAGTGCTGAGAATTGAACTCGGGTCCTTTGGAAAAAGAGACACTGAGCCGTCTTTCTAGCCCCATATTTTTATATTCTGAAGCTAAATAAACAAAGGTGTAAAAGGATGCCCACCCAGGGCCTGGCACGGGCTAAATATTGCAGATCTAATCTCTTACCTGCAATTCTGAATCCAGATATCCCCTGAACGCTGAAACTCTCTCTTTTTGGCTGTATTAATTGTGGTGACATTGCTGTGACAATAACTGACTGAAACTTGGTAGGGAAGATGGACTTGGGCTCAGAGTTTCAGCCCATCATGGCAGAATAGCTCACTGCAGCGAGAACACACCATGGAGTCTTTTCAGATCATAGCAGACCCCAAAGCAGACAGACCTGAGCGAGGAGCGAGAAGCGACTCCAAATGCCTGCTCCTGGATGTAAGAGAGGGCACATAAACATATCTGTGTAGGGGCTGCCTTAGGAAGAAGCATTGGAGTCGCTGTTGCCTGCAGAAGGAGAGAAGGGACTGCGATGGACGCAGAAGGAAACTGAGGCTGCCTGGCACACTTCTCATGTACAGTGGAATGCTCCCACCACATGTTAAACACATTGTAAGATTATCAAGTAAAGGGTTAATAAATGTTTAACTCCCATCACGATGGGAGGAGCTGAGCCTGGTGGCACAGGCCTTGATCCCAACACTTGAAAGGTGGAGGCAAGAGGGTTAGGAGTTCAGGGTCAGCCTCGGCTATGAGTTGAAGGCTAGCCTGGGCCAACTGACCTTGTGAAAAGAGAGGAGTGGAGGAGGGGATGGAGACAGGGAGACAAAGAGGGACAGAGAGACAGAGAGCAGAAAAAGAAAGGGAGAAAGGGAGGAAAGTGGTGAGCGACAGAAGGAAGAAAGGAAGATTCACCGTATTTGTGTCAAGAGTCCCTGAAAATTCAAATCTCTGTACCATTAACGGGAATCTAAATGGTGCAGACCCTGTGCAAAACAGTACGGAGTGTCTTCCAAAAGTTCAACAGAGAGAGATGGCTCAGCAGGGAAGAGCTGCTGCTCTTGAAGGAGACCAAAGTTCAATTCCTGGCACCTACTTAGTGGCTCGCAACTGTCTCTAACTCCAGTTCCAAGCAATCCCACCCCATCTCATGACTACTGAGAGCATGACACACATGTGGCACATAGATACGTATGCAGTCAAAACATCCACATACATAAAACATCAAAAGTGAATGAAATAAAAAAAAAGAAGCGCATAACCCATTAATTCCACTTTTGGGTATATGTCCAAAGTGATGTGTTTATAAAGAGATAAGGGAGGGGGGTATGTTCTATGGGGCTGTGGTGAGTGGTGGAGGGGAGGGAAGGAATGCCTCAGCATGGGTCCAGCCACACGATGAAGACAACTACAGTATCATACAGAATAGAGTTTATTCAGGGCATGGGAAGAGGAGTCAAGAGGAAGAGAAAGGCAGAGAGAGGGAGAGAATAGAGAAGTAGAGGAGTAGAGGCCAGCCATGATCACATGAAGAGAGGAGGGGAGAAGGGAAGGCATTAGCAAGAGAGCAAGAGAGCAAGGAGGGGGCAAGCAGCCCCTTTTATAATGAGTCAGGCACACCTGGCTGTTGCTAGGTAACTGTGGGGCAGAGCTTAGACACAATGCTCACACAAAGGAATTAAAAGCAGGGATACAAAGGGATACAACCTGTCCATGGTCAAAGAAGTAGGCAAAAGCAAATGGCTCCAGGGCAGAGGCTTTTTAGGTTTGCAGGACAGTGGGCAAGGTCGAGTGAATGGTCAGTGGATCTGAGCTGCTGTCAGTGAGGACTGGTAAGCTCTGGGAACAGATGCAGAGCCCAAGAGTCCCAGAATCCAATCCTGATGCTGGTACCAGGAGTGCTGACCAAGTGGACCATGAGCCCAGATTGTCACAAGTGCCAGCCTCCTCGATGACTCGTAAGTAGTCATAATGAGGTGTTTGAGCTAGACCCCTTGTGTCCCTCATGAGGATCCCACACAATGAATAAGAGGCAAATCTTCACCCTCGGGTTTTACCATTTGGACTTTTTTTGTTTTGTTTTGTTTTTTCCTTCACTTTTTTCCCCATTAAAGTCAAAAGAAGTGCTTTTCTTGCCTTTCTTGCTCAGCTAATTTAGACTGATTTTGTGGTTCCCACAGTTTATTTGAGGTTCCCTCCTTTCCAATAAAATGTGGCCCAAGATGATCTTCCAGCGCCAAGAGCACCTGCCCAACAGGGAGGCGGAGCCTCAAGTATCTGTAAAGTTCCAATCCGACAACAAAACCTGTTCACTGCTCACGCACACCCCAGGGCTCCTGTGGGCTTTGGCTTCCTCCTGTGTACCCACAGACCAGTTAAAAAGACAAGCCCAGCCTTGCTCAGGGAAGGGATGGATCACAGGGTCAGTGGCCAACACATTAGAAGAACCAAAGACCCAGTGGGAGTGGGATAGCCCAGCAGAGGTAGAGTTTCCGACGCTTGCCCTCAGGCCAGGAAAAGGAACTTCATTCGTCCCCAGATTCAAAGCAGTCCGTTCAACCACAGAGGAGCAAGGAAGAGATACCTGGCTTCCCTCTTGCCTCGGCTCCTCTGTTCACCCATCCTCACTGGCTCTAAACCAGCCAAAAGTCGGAGGCAATGAACACTGGGAACACATTTTGCAATAGGCAAATATCAGCTACCCAGAGTCCCTCAGGTATGTAGACAAAGAGGCCCAAAGTCCGATGTGTGCAAGTGCAGTGGTGGCCCTGTAACTGTCCTGGCTAGAAATGAAGATATTCTAAAAAGATATTCCAACCCTGTCTCTCAATTTCAGTATCAGCTACTGGAACAACGGGCCTACTGATGTGGGAATTACCCCAGGTTTCTCACGATAGGCAAAATAAAGGGGGGGATGGTCTGAGAAAGAGATTCCACACGGTTCTAACAACTTGTGAGACCACCTTATAGAACGAGACTGAAGCCCAGAGACAGGTCAGTAGTGGGCAGGACCACACCTTGACCAGCCCATCCTTGGCCCTCTATGTATGCTTTGAGCTCCCTCCAGGTCTCTGAAGACAGATTTAGGGAAGGGACTCGCTGCATCTCTTCTCCCTTCTTCCCACTGTGGCCATATTAAATAGGTATCTTTCTTCTGCTTTGCACTGTTAATGTGGCGCTTTTAATTGCCTTAGGCTTCTTGAGAATAAGTGGCCAGACCTAACTTGGGTACAGTGGTAAACCCCCAAATCTGATAATGGCCCCAACTCAGGGGAGTGTCTCTGTTATTTTTTCATCTGTCTGGTATTTTTGCTTTACGTGACTGACCCACAGACACAGGGCTCCCGGAATTTAAGCCTCATGTTCCGATTCTTCTACCTGTGAACTTCCAAAGTAGTTTGCACCTCTGGTTCCCTTTATTAGGCTGACCACCTACGTGGAGATCCCTTGCCCTGCAAATACGGGCCCACTAGACAATTGTGTGAGAGACTGTTGTATGGTGGACGTTGTCTGCCGAGACACAAACAAACATCTACCCGCCCTAGATGGAGACCGGACAATGGATCAAAGTGTGCAGACCATCTAAGTCCAACTTAGGGAACCCATGAGTTTTTTTGGGGTTATTTATAGAAACATAGTTGAGGGTTTACTTACTGGAGTGGAAATGACCCAACGACAGCTATGACATGAAAGCCCACCCCTAGCATAGGT
This sequence comes from Mus musculus, assembly GCF_000001635.26. Lineage (NCBI taxonomy): Eukaryota > Metazoa > Chordata > Mammalia > Rodentia > Muridae > Mus > Mus musculus. The sequence goes on from NC_000079.6 coordinate 37,627,032, forward strand.
GGCATCTCACAAAAGCTGGAGATCTAGAGCACACTGCACAGCTCCGAAGGCTGGAGAGTGTCCTTTCCAGATGACTCGGTTGGTCTGAGTCTCTTCCAGGCAGCTCAGCTGGTCTCTGCTTCTCCCAAGCTGCTTGGTGGCTCTTTGCAGATTGGCTTGTCTGAGAGTGACTCCCATCAGTCATTACCTTTACTTACTACTGGGGAGGGAGGGGCCTGCTGAATCTCCATCAGTTTCAGGGACTTCCTGAGGCTATTTTGAGTTGCTTGCTTCCTGTATCCCTATAATCCCTGTAGTATTTCACCTCCCTGTAAACATCCTGTCTTCAGAAGTTTCCTTCCAGGATAGAAAGTTTTCATCTAGGAAGAAAGTGCGATACAACAGATAAGGGCCAAAAGCTGGGCTCCCAGGGTCAGAAGCCAGAGGTTACGTAGGTCAGCAGGGCCCAGCTGGACCATAGATTAAAAATGAAACTGTTCTTACTGTAAGTCCAGAGGAAGCATCTGACCTTGCCTGGTTGAGCCCTCCATACAACCTGCCTTACTGGATGAGGCAGATGCAAGTGATGTCACAGAAAACAGCCACAAGAGGCACAGTTATGCCTGCCTGTCCCTCCAGGCTACTCTGACCTTGTTAGCTCATCAAGAATGAGGAAGGGAAGGACCATGATTCCTGTCTCATAGTGCGGGAAAACAGACAAGGGCCAGCACAGAGGCTCAAGGTGGCACTGGACTCAAAAGCCACAGTGCGTGGTGCAGTCGAGGGATGTCCCTACTGATATTGCTGTTGTGTCTAGAAAAGGCTTAAAAACAAGAAATGATGGAAAGGCAGTCAAAGATAAAGAAGGGACCCATGGCGGGCAGGGGAGATGGTAACTCCCTGGAATGATGGTGCGTGGCGGGCCCAGCCTTGCCAGCTGAGGTTCACCATTCCAGAAAAGCAGTGGTGCCCTTCCCCTACCATCCCCTACCCCTGGAAATCCAAGAGGTTGAAGGTTCTAAGTGAGCAAAGCCACTCCCCTTCTCTCCCAAGCCAGAAGAACACCCGTTCTCAGCCCTTTCCTCTCTTGGGGCTGATGCTTCGGGCGGGCGCTGTTTCCTTTTCTGGGAGGCGCTGATATACAAGGCAGAGGGAGATGCGGCATGGACACTGGATGTATTTACCTGAGTGTCCACAGTGGCCTCCTAGCAGAAAGTGGAACTTGCGTTGGGGCTCCCAAGCATCCCATCCTCCCCACCCACAGCAGAACGCCTCAGTCCTTACTGCAATGGCACAAAGACCATTTCCCAGGCACACCCAGAGCTGGGGAAGACGAGCAAAGCTTGTTCTATTCCCGCCAGCTACACGAATGCATGTGTAGGACAGGAACTCGGGCTGGGTTTGGCTACAACTAGAAACCCCTCTCTTGCTGGGGCAGCTCAACCTGTGCAGACAGATTCTGAAAACGCATGCAAATCGTACTTTTGCTTAGTTTTCACTCCAGAGGTATCACAAGAAGATGTCCTTTTTCATAGGTGTATGTAACAGAAAAGCTCCCCAGGAGGCAGACGGAAACTTCCCTGCACATCTGGCCATCATTCTAACCGCATCCTGTAACCTAGCATCCTGACTCCTCAAACGCCCAAAGCCCTGCTTACTGGCCAGATGGTCCTTTACCATCCGCTCCCCCACAAGGCTGCAGATGAACGTAGCGATTGCAATTCCCCCCCCCCCGCCCCCCAGTTAGGGAAAATGACTCTTTAGTTCACGAAGTCCCTCTGATTGTGGTCCCCAGAGTCAGTAAACAAACAGCTTGTCCTTGGAGCCATTGCCTCTCCATTCCTGAGCAGTGGCACCACACAGGCCAACAGCCATCCCCTGGGCTGTGTTACAGAAGGGGCATTCTTGGCCCTCCACGGTCTGAGGATGCCACATTACTGATGGGGACAGATGTTCGTGTAACTCAGCATAACTCTCTTGAGCCTCGTTTCATTTTTTTTTTTTCTGGAGACCTTTTGATTTGGGAACAAAGCCCCTGGCTGCTCCTGGGTTGGCCTGGCCTATAAACATCCTGGTCTGAATTTACCGAGGTGGGTTGCTAAATTTAATTGCCAGTTTCCAGGCCATGTGATGGTGGGTAACAGGCCAGCTCACCTCGTGAGTTAGCCAAGGGTTTTAAATAAATGCTTTCTGTTGGAAAGGATGATAAAGATTCCTATTATTCACTGCTGGGCCTGGAGATTGAGCAGGTCCTGTTTTTACAAGGGAGGCACAGTGGTGCTAATCTTACAAGCTCCGTCACTCCCCACTGTTGAGGAAGACGGCCTTGCCCCCCACCCTCCCTTGAGGAAAGAGCTCTGGCCAGGCTTCAAGAGACCTTTGCCAGCCCAATCCGTCTGAGGTCTCTGTGACCTTGGGACACAAATAGCTCTGTGGACCAGCCTCAGCTTCTCCATCCAGGAAGAGGAATGTACCACAAAGCATCAGGAGCCATGGCTGGCATGTGGGGTTTTCAACAACCATGTTACAGGCATGCAAGGGCATCTGAGCTAGCACATTCAGATGACCAGGCCACAAGCCAGCCAGAGTCATCACACCCTTCTCACTCATGTCCTTCACGATACCAGAGACAATGGAAGGATGCCACTGTGCTGTGTTTCTTTAATACCTTCCTTACAAAGCCCTTCTCACTGAAAGCTCACTCCGCCCCCACCCCAGGAAATTACTCAAAGTGTCCAGAGAAGTTGCAGCATAGTCTTGACTCAGAAACCTGTAAGCAATGCAGTCTTGGGCTGTACCTCACTTGTTCCTGATCACTCTGTCTGTGCAGCTTCACATCCTTTCCAGGGATGCTCAGTTTTGAGGTGCACCGGCCTGGGTTCATCAAATTTCAGTGCACCTCAGAAACCTTTTTGGAAGGCCCATTACTGCTTTGGTGGCCCAGCTGCTGAGGCCCGAGTCTACACGTCCTGATCAGGCTCCCAAGATGTGCACACGTAATGAGTTCCCTGATGATAATGATGTCAGTCTAGGGACCACTACTTCAAGAAACACCAAAAGATTTCCTTGAGAGGGTTGCTTTTAGATGTATAATGCTCAGGTCACCCAAGGTCCATTTAGCATTTCCTTAATATGAAGAGTGGCCTCCTGTACCCCTGGAATTGCTGTGTTCTCCTCTTAATACCTACTTCTGGTTCTTCCTCTCTTTTACTCCAGTGGTAGTAATAATTAACACCAGTGTTGGGATGGATCGCATGGCCTTTACCACTAAGCCGTTACGCTTCTCATTCAAAAAGGCATGATTTCTTACTTTGGGTTTGGGAGTGCGTGGGGACTGGAGAGCTGTGGGCCTGGAACAAGAATGTGATCTACACATGTCCAAACCCTGGAAATCTTGTCCTGAGATCCACAGGAGTAGGATGCCCTGCCCCGGGCCTGCATGTCCCAGTGCACATAGCCCTGTGTCCCTAACCTTCTCCTCAGCAGAGGAGATCATGTACCCAGGAGCCAGGTTAAACTACCTTTCCCTCTAAGAGGTCATGAGTACATGGAATTCTTCCTCATGCAAATGAGACATCCCCAGCACCTTGTCTCCAGCCAATGATATATAGTCACCCCCTCAAAGGTTTAAATATTAAATGGTCTTTGTTGCCACCAACAAATTGAACCAGTTTTCCAAAGTTGCTCTCGTGTGTGTGTGTGTGTGTGTGTGTGTGTGTGTGTGTGTGTGTGTGTGTATGTATGTATGTGTTCTTTGCCTGAGCACTCACAGCCAACCAAGATTCTGCCAGCACACAGTAAAGCTTCCCTCACTACAGCCCAGCTCCTGTCCAAGGGGTCTGGCTACCCGAGGGAGAAGCAGGTTGGCTGGCAGGAGTGAGTTGAGATGCATTGCCCAGGCTGGCGCTGAATTCCTAGGAACAGGGATTCCTCTTGCCTCTGCCTTCCAAGTAACTGGGACCACCATGTGTGCCACTGTGACGAGCATCTCCCCTGACTTTTAATAAGTTTGTCATTTGGCACCTGGAACTTCTACCTTCTGCATGCCACACAGCATGCTTTTCATGCAATTCGAACTTGAGTAGGATTTGAAAATCCGTATCCTTTGGAGTGGAAACCATTTCATAGGTGCGAATGAAAAGGATGAAGTAGAGGAAGACGTAAGTGAAGTAGGGAAATAATGGTCCGATACCGCCACTGCCCTCCCTCTCATCCTCCTCACTTGGGTGTCTTGTGCCATGAGCTTGGGGTGTATAAAAGATTGAGTGAAATACAGCCTGGTTCCAGCGACATGGAGACTAGAAGAAAAGCTGGAAGGGAACCAGAGCTTCATAGCCTCAAACGCTTCAGTACATCTTTTGAGCAGAGGGGTTGGCTTACCACTGTCTTTTAAGGATATTTGTGCAAAAGAGCAGTGGTTCTCAACTCATGGGGTCACGACTGCTTTGGGAGTTGAGTGACCCTTTCACAGGGGTCACATATCAGATGTCCTGCATATCAGACCTTTACATTACAACTCATAACAGTAGCAAAACTAGTTACTGAAGTAGCCAACAAAATAATGTTATGGTGGGGGAGGGGGTCACCCCAACCTGAGGAACTGTATTCTAGGGCGGCAGCACCAGGAAGGTTGAGAACCACTACTCTAGAGCAAAGGCCTGATTTTCTTGCTGCCCTGTTTAATAACAGCAATGTCACCCCTAGGCGAAGGGTACAGGTTTCCTGGCAGTCCATAATAAAGGACTGGGGCTCCTTCATGTCCTCACCCTCTGTGTGTAGAGGTGTCTGTCACATGGCCCTGAGGAACCACCATTTAAAAGCTGCAGCATTCTGGTTGTTACTGTGGGCACTTTAAAGTGTCTTTTCTGTCTAGCCTGGGGCACTGCTGTGTATCTCTAGCCAGCACACTCAAGATTTAGCACAGCAGACTGAATTGTTGATCCTCTGAGGAAGTGAAATCTCAGAACCTTTGCAGCTCTGGCAGTAGCCACAAAGATGAAAGCATCCCTCTCCCATCTGAGGCAGACAGTTCCTCTGCTTATAATAAAAACACCACCTGACCAAACTCTTCTGTTCAGAGAGCAGTCCTGAAAAGTTGTAGGACATTTGAGCCCACTGTGAACCCTCAGACTGTGTTGTATACTGGAAAAACTATTTCTAGTTGTGGTGTGGCTCAGCCTCAGCACATACCTTTAATCCCTCTGGCTGGACTGTGGATACACCCTTAGTGCACACCTTTAATCCCAAACAATGAAGGTAAAGTTAGTTTGTAGACAGAAACACCACATTTGAAAGTAACGTCTAATTGAGTGGCAGACAAAGTGATGAGTCAGAGAAAGATTTGGCAGAATAGGACATGACAAAGTATCATGAGGACAGAGAGAAAAGAGAGGCTACTTAAGAGAGCAACAAGGGAAAGGGGGCAGTTTTACTAGGATAGTTGTTCAGAGACAGGTTGCAAAGAGAGAACAAGCTAGACACAAGTGAGGACAGGATGAGCCAGAGAATGAGGAGTCAGATTAGAACTGATAGGCAAAAGTTAGTTAGGTAGTTAGTATGAACCCAAACAGAACAATTCAGTCAAAAGCCGAAAGAAGCCAGTTTGAATCAGTCAGCTTAGAGAGGAGTTTTGAGCAGAACAGCAGAGCTGATCAGCCAGCCAGAGTTCAGAAAGAGCTAGGAAGGGGTGAGCTTTTTCATCGGTAAGTCTCAGAGGTGGATTAGGTTGTAGGGAGGCTAGATGCTTTCAAGATTAGACCTAGGTTAGCAGACTGAGGCAGCAAGCCTCCGAGACAGTTAACATCTGAGAAAATAAAAATTACTACGATCCTGAAGTGGTTAAAGATTAAAGAATAACCCCGTATAAGGAATTCTCCCAGCTTGTGTGTAAATAGCAATGGTCATATTTAAAAGGTTTCCGTGTGAATGGAATCAGTTCATTCTGTGTAGCTGTAGAGAAATGAACTTAGACACAGAAAACCTTCAGGTCAATGAATCGAATAAGGCAAACTCTAACTGGAACTATCCCAAAGAGAACAAACAGAGAGGTCAGACACTCAGCTCTGACTTAGTACAGGATTGCTATATGGGGAAGCTGGGGAAGCAGAGATTGCAGAGAACCCTTCAAACATGCTCCTGGGGAAAGACAACTCTGGTGGACTATCTGATCACATGGGTTTCTTTCACACTGAGTCATAGGGAAAGTAAGCTAGCAGACCCAGCTCAGAATCCTGAATTGATGTGCTTAGTCTTATGGAAACTCTGCCACCTAACGGGTGCTGGTGCTGGAGAATCAGTTCATGCTAACCTCACTCACTAAGAGCCTGAGTTAGCCAGGGCCCTGATATTGAAGCTAAAGACAAACTCTTCTAATTGTTTTCAGTATCTAGTATCCAGATCAGACTACTGACTTTACCTGCCAGATAGCAATGACATTTATAACCAAGAGTTTGTCTAGACCACAAAGGGCTTGTTTCATCTGATGGGATACATTTGATATGTATGACATACGGATATGTACAGCATATAGATACATACAACAGCATTAGAGGCTGGTGCCAGATCTTCTCTGGTATATAATACCTGTGCTTAGTGACCAGAGTATCCTTCACTCACTGGGGGTCTTTTTTTTTTTAAGATTTATTTATATGAATACACTACTGTAGCTGTCTTCAGACACACCAGAAGAGGACATCAGATCCCGTTACAGATGGTTGTGAGCCATGTGGTTGCTGGGAATTGAACTCAGGACCTCTGGAAGAGCAGCTAGTGCTCTTAACTGCTGAGCCATCTCTTCAGCCTCCTCAGCCAGGTCTTTTTGCTCTGACAGTGCTGACAATGTCCCATCATCCTTAGCTTTACCCCCCCCCATATTAGCACATTTTTGTTGCTATAACAAAACACTTATGACAAGATATTTTTAAAGGGGGGGGGAGTTTACTTTGTTCACAGTCTTAAAAGTTCAAGAACATCGGGCAAGTGTCTGAACTCTGGTGGGAGTCTTCCAGCATGCGTTATTTCTGCATCACTCTGGCAAAATACCTGACAGAAATAAATGAAGGGAGGTGAGATGGTTTGTATATGCTTGGCCCAGGGAGGGGTGCTATTAAGAGGTGCTGTCTTGTTGGAGTAGGTGTGTCACTGTGGGTATGAGCCTTAAGACCCCCTTCCTAGCTGTCTGGAAGTCAGTCTTCCACTAGTAGCCTTCAGATGAAGATGTAGAACTCTCAGCTCCTTCTGTACCGTGCCTGTCTAGATGCTACCATGTTTCCACCTTGATGATAATGGACTGAACCTCTGAACCTGTAAGCCAGCCCCAAATAAATGTTGTCCTTTATAAGACTTGCTTTGGCTATGGTGTCTGCTCACAGCAGTAAAACCCTAACTAAAACAGAAGGAAAGGTTTTTTTGGGCCCCTGGTTCTAGTTCATTGTGAAATAAGAGACATGGTAGAGTTCAGGGCAATGGGAACATTTGGCAGAGGATCCCCACACTATAACAATGAAGGGGACAGAGAGCAAGGCCAGAACCAGGGGCTAGGGGACTGTGACCGACCCCCAGCAGATTCTACCTGTCATGACATCATAGTATGGCAGGTGGCACTGCAGAGGAATCATAGGACAACACAGGAAGCAAAAGAGATGTGGGGTCAGGCCCCCTCTTTATGACCAACTAACCGAGGTCCCGGGAGAATTTTATTCATCCCTGCTAAGAACAGGGGTCCCAGAGTTCTAATTTGTAAATAAACAAGTAAGTAGAAAAAATGTTTTATAAGAGCAAAATGTCTAAAAAAAAAAAAAAAAAAAAAAAAGGCCTGGTGTGGTGATACACACCTTAATCCCATAACTTAAGAGACAGAGGCAGGTGGATCTCTGAGTCTGAAGTCAGCCTCTTCTACATAGCAAGTTCCAGGCCAGCCAGGGCTACATAGAGAGACCTTGTACAAAAAAAAATCATGCCAACAAATGTTTAAAACGCCACAATCATTAAAAACACACACACACACACTCACACACACATACACATACTCACACACTCAAACACACTCTCACATACTCACACACTTACACACATACACACAGTCACACAACACACTCATATGCTCACATACATACAGACACAACACAGAGACACACAGACACACACACACAGACTCACACACAGGCACACACAGACACACACACACAGACACACACACAGACTCACACACAGACACACACACACACAGACTCACACACAGACACACAGACAGACACAGACACACACACAGACACACACACAGACACACACACAGACACACACACAGACACACACATAGACACACACAGACACACACACATAGACACACACACTCACAGACACACACACAGACACACACACAGACACACTCACAGACACACACACACACAGACACACACACAGACACACACACACACTCACAGACACACACACACAGACAGACACACACACACACAGACACACACACTCACAGACACACAGACACACACAGACACACAGACACACACACAGACATACACACACAAACACACACATAGACACACACACAGACACACTCACAGACACACACACTCACAGACACACACACACACATACACACACACACACACACACACACAGAGCTTTTATCCCACATCACTAGCATCTTTTATGCATGTAGTTCATCCAGCACTTGGCTTGAGAGTCATCATAGCTTCAATTTTTGAGACAACAATTTTTACTTTACTTATTAATTTTAAGAATGTTTTATTAGAACTTTTGGGGGGTGTGAGAGGGAAAGTTTGAGGAAGGATTTCTCTGGGTAGCCCCGGCTATCCTGAAACTCACTCTGTATATTAGGCTGTCCTCGAACTCACAGAGACTCGCCTGACTCTGCCTCCCTAGGCCGGGATTAAAGCCACACACCAACTCCATTTGGCTATTAGGTTTGTTTTTTTGGGTTTTTTTTTTTTTTTGATAACTTCATACAAAGTATTTTGGTCATGTTCACCCCCAAACTCCTCTTAGATCTACCACACCTACGTACCCCCCAAATTTCACACCCCATATTTTTGTTTTAGATTTATTTATTTATTTTATATGTATAGTGATTTGCCTGCATGTATGTGTGTACATCATGGGTGTGCCTAGTGCCCGTAGAGGTCATGGAAGGGCTTTGGATTCCCTGGGACTAGATTCACAGACCTGTGGGAACTGCCATGTGGGTGCTGAGACTGAAACCCAGGTGCTCCTCAAGAGCAGTGAGTGCTCTTAACTGCTGCAGCAGTTAATTACTACTCCAGCAGTAATTGTGGTTTGTATTACTGTTGGGGTTTCTGTTTTATTAACAATAATAACAATAATAAGATCCAATTTGTGCTCCTTATATGCTCCTGGGTGCGGAACACTCTTGACCTGACAGTGGACACAACTTTAAAGAAAAATGACTCGTCCCTCCCCTAAAAGCTATTAACTGCCCATAGATCCTCAGAGGGTGGCGGGGAGCTCGTGAAACCCTCCCCCTCAATCCTGGAATGTTGGCTGGCTTGATCTTGTGTGGCCAGCAAGGACAGCTGCAGTGAGCCCATGACAGCAGCAGTCTAGCTGTGTCCAGAAGACACAATTTTGATCCTGATTCTTCCATTCTTTCTGGCCCCCTCTTCCTCCATCATCCCTATTATTTATTTTTCATCTGTTTTCTGTGTGTATCACCTTATGAGTGAGTGTGTGTGTATGTGTGTGTGTGTGTGTGTGTGTGTGTGTGTGTGTGTGTGTGATTGGTGGGCACACTGTGTCTCAGCTCATGTATGGAAGCCAGAAGAGACAACCTCAGACATGTTGGTCTCCAACTTTGACCTTGCTGGAAATGGAGCCTCTTGTTCAGCACTGCACAAGTCAGCCTAGCTGGCCCACAAGCTTCGAAGAGGGTCTCTCATATCTGCATCCCAGCCTGCAACAAGAGCATGGGAATTACAGATGTGCACAGCTTTGTGGCACTTCCAGGGATCCAAACTCAGGTCCTTGCACCTGCACAGCAAGTACCTCACCCACTGTACGTTGTCCCCGGGCCCTTGATGTTGTAAACCTACAGCCTAGTGTGGTTTGTATTTTCTCCAAGAATCACCTGCCAGTGATGGCTGGAGTCGGAGTGTGGTGCTGTTGGTAGGTGCCAGAACCTTTGGTGGAATCAGTGAGTGGTTTGCTCCCACTTGCCAGCTCGCTCTCCACTGCTCCCCTCCTGCTTGGCTGTGTCATCATATACTTGTCTTAATGCACGTTCCTGAACTTGCCGTCTGTCACAGACCTGGCATTTTCTCCAGAGCCCGAACTGTGCCATTCAGATTTTGAAACTTTCGAACTGTGAGCAAACAAACCTCTTCTCCATAAGAGACCGGGGCCAGTTGATCCACGGATGGAGCCCAAAGCTCACGGATACACACTTTCATCTGCTTCTCAAGCTATTTCTGACCCCCACAGCCACCTCTGCAAAAGTATGCATCGAAGAGTCCTGGCTTCCCTGACTCTGTTTTTCTATAGATTCTATGAAGCACCATGCATGGGGGTTGTTGACAATAGACTCAGGTTGCACTAGGAAGGACATGGTGTAAACACAGAGGTTCCTGGGTCTCCATCCTGAATCTTTTACTGTGTACAGTATGCCCTATTAAAGAAGACCAACGATGGCAGCTCGTTCCTGTAATCCAAGCACTGGGGAGGTGGAGGCAGCAGGATGGAGACTTCAATCCCAGCCTAGACTACATAGTTTAATAAATAATAAATATGTGCTTTAGATCTGCCTTTAAAAGATGGGCAATGAGTGTCACCGCCACATGACAAAAGGATAGACCAGCATCCAAGCCATGTGGGCAGTGGTGTGGGGACAGGAGGCTGCGGAGCCCCACTGGCTGTAAGGTTTAACACCACACACAGGCCTTGATGAAAGTAGCATCTGGGGCCCCAGCAAGAAGAAAAACACCTCCCTGTGTGGTGTGTTTCTCATTTCAATTCAGACACCCTGGCTACACTGCAAAGAGGGGGAGAAGAGTCTGATTTATTGATTTATTTATTTGTAATGAAAAGACTTTAAGCTCAAAGGGTGAGGAAAGGCATTGACTTTCAGTTTCCCCATGTGAGTTCATTCATTTTCAATGCCAAAAAACCTGATATCTGTCCCCATGGTAATCCACTTACTGTGGCTGAACCCAGGGTGTGAAAAGTTCTGAGATGACAAAGATGGGCCTCAGCTGCCACCTCAAAGAGACATGTAAAAGCTTGCAGTTTAATTTTAGCTTCATAACAAATAAGAGCTTTCCTATCTCCATGCAGAAGCCTACAGAAGCCTAGGCTGTCACTTGCTCTACAGGTGTGCTGAAAAAGCACGGGCAGCCGGGAGAAAGCACCGCGCTGAAATGGGGGCGGGGGAGGAGAAGGGCGGTGGACTAAACCATCAATCACTTTTTTTAAATGCATTTGGTGAACTGTTTCAGCAAGCGTGGAAGCGGCCCAAGTAAATCTCATAGTTAGTTTCTGCTAAGCATGGAAAAAGTCAGTGGTGTGTGTGTGTGTGTGTGTGTGTGTGTGTGTGTGTGTGTGTGTGTGTGTATGTGAGTGTGTGTGTGTGTGTCTGTGTGTCTGTGTGTGAGTGTGTGTGTGGTTCTGTGTGTGAGTGTGTGTGTGGGTCTGTGTATGGGTGTGTGTGTACGTGAGTATGTGTGTCTGTGTGTGTGTCTGTGTGTGAGTGTGTGTGTATGTGAGTGTGTGTGTGTCTGTGTTAATTTATATCAGAAAAAGAGTGAGGGATACGGCAAGGAGGTGGGGTCCTGAAGAAGCTTGGGGTCTCCTGGATGTTATATTACCCTTCCCATTGCTACAGTAAATGCCTGAGACCAGAAAACTTGTCAAGAAAAGACTTGTATGGAGCTGATGGTTTTGTGGGGAGGTGGTCCAAACTGCACAATACTGGGTATATGGAAGGCCTGCCTGCACAGCATCATGGCACTTGACATTATAGCACAGAGTGTGTGAGACAGAGAGGTCTCAGTGAAACAGGAGGCACAAGGGAGGGGACACCATGGTGAGGGACTAACCAGGGTCCCTTGTGAACCACATGAACCTCTTGCTCCAGCAGCACCTTCAGAGGCCCGAGTCCCTTGTTCTGGGCTGAACCAAGCTCTCAAAGCTTCCATGTCACCTCTCAGCATCACCACACTGGGGACCAAGCTTACAACACATCCACTCTTTTTAAAATTATTTCACTTTATGCCTGTGGGGTGTTTTGTCTACATGTCCATATACCACATGTGCATCTAATGCCTGCAGAGGCCAAAAGAAGACATTGGATCCTTTAGAACTTGAGTTATAAATGAGCAGCCATGTGGGCGCTGAGAATCAAATCTGGGTCCTTTGGAAAAAAACAGACAGTCCTCTTATGCTGAGCTATTTCTCCAGGTCCAACTAACACAGGAACTCCTAGGGACATGCTATCAGCTGTCCAAACCGTAACAGATAGCATTGACTCATCCTCTCAATGGAGTCTATTTATTGTGCTCCTTGCATGTAATAAGCACTGTGCTAGGTCCCCAGGAAGACACAGAAATGGCAAGTGGCCCACAAGATAAACTAACTAACAAACGCACTAGAAACAGTTGCACCAAGTAGAAGAGACACAAAACAAGGCAAGAGAAGTGGATAAACTTGTCAGATGAAGGGAGAGCTGCCCAGGTTCTTGTAGCAAAGAAATGTAAAGCCCATTGATGGAAAGGTGGCTTGGTCATTAGGAGCATATACTGCTGGTCTTCCAGAGGGTGAGAATTTGGTTCCCAGCACCCACATCAAGTAGCTAACAGTTACATGTAACTTTAGGGAGCTGATGTAATCTCTGGCTGCTAGTGGCATTTACATTCATGTGCACAGACACACATGCATGTACATAAATTTTAAAATTGCTTTTTAAAAGAGAGAAAAAAATACATATGAAGTACACAGAGACAGCAGAGCAGGGAGCGTGGATTCGATGACTTTATGCAGTGTAGGAGAGTGACTATAGCACATCTACAGTAGGAACATATAGAAGCATTTCCAGTTTTAAGCTACAAACTATGTAATGGCATACTAAACACTACCTCTGTGAATAAAAATAACATGTAAGGCAAAGGCAGACTTTGGTGTCTCCTTACTACAGTGACCTTGGAGTGACTATCTCCACCAGGAGAGGTGTGTCACCTAGGTCTCTTGTGGTTCCCTTGGTTCACAGTCACATTTACACATCTGGAGATTAACTGAGCAATGAAGCATGTGAAAATCTAGGGATCAAACTTTTGGGTCAGAAGCCACCTCCTCCCACGTACTACCTGATCCGTGGCTCTGCTCATCAAGATCCTGCTTTGCGCCAAGAACCACCACAGAAGACAGCTGGTCAGAAGGTTACCCCAATGCCATCAGGCTGTGACGGAGAGGTGGTTCGTGTGAATTCCAGCTTGGGTTCTCAACACACTTTCTTCTGGAGGGTACGACTCCTCCACCAATCTGTAAAGTCCTTGGCAGGGACAGTCGATTTATCTTTGTGTTTCCAAAGACTGGTGCATTTCAAGTGGAAAGATAAGGAGCTTGGGTCACGGTATTGCTTATGCATTCCAGCACTTTCCATCAGCTAGCTGTATACAGTTGTGTGCGTACAATGTGCACACCGCTTGCCTCACACAGGATGCTCAGTGCATTACTTTATATTTTAATTTCTAAGTTTGTGTATTTATTACTATGGGGGTGGTAGGACATCGTAAGCCACGGCACACATGTGGGGGTCAGCACTCTTCCTGTGTTTACACGGTTCCGTGGGTCAACCCCAGACTGTCACAACTGTGTAAGAGCCTTTCCCACTGGGTCATTTTTCTTTCCTTCCTTCCTTCCTTCCTTCCTTCCTTCCTTCCTTCCTTCCTTCCCTCCCTCCCTCCCTCCCTCCCTCCCTCCCTCCTTCTCTCTCTCCCTCTCTCCCTCCCTCCCTCCTTTCCTTCCTTCCTTCCTTCCTTCCTTCCTTCCTTCCTTCATTCCTTCATTCCTTCTTTCCTTCCTTCTCTTGAGATAAGGTCTCTCTGTGTAGGCCTGGATATCCTAGAACTTGCTACTTGGACCAGGCTGTCATCGAACTCAAAGAGATCCGTAACCTCTGCTTCAGCCTCCTCCATGCTGGATTAAGGGCACGTACCACCACGTCTGGTGTTTTCATTTCTTTTTAAACTTGAATTTTTCGTGTCTGAGTGTTATCCTAGTTAGGGTTTTTATTGCTGCGATGAAACACCATGACCAAAAGCAGCTTGGGGAGGAAAGGGTCTATTTCATTCACAGTTCCATGTAAAAGTTCGTCATCAAAAGCAGTGAGGGCAGGAACTCACGAAGGGCAGGGACCTGGAGGCAGGAGTGATGCAGAGGCCACAGAGGAGTGCTGCACACGCGCTTGCTCCTTATGGCTTGCTCAGCCTGCTTTCTTATGGAACCCAGGATCACCAGCCCAGGGGTGGCACCACCCATATCAGTCACTAATTAAGAAAAAGCCCTATAGGTTTGCCCACAGATCAATATTATGGAAGCATTTTTCTCAGTTGAGGTTCCCTTCTCTCTAATGGCTCTAGCTTGTATCAAGACATAAAATTAACAAACAAACAAACAACCCAGGCAGTGGTGGCACATGCCTTTAATCCCAGCACTTGGGAGTCAGAGGCAGGAGGATTTCTGAGTTTGAGGCCAGCCTGGTCTACAAAGTGAGTTCAAGTACAGCCAGGGCTACGCAGTCTCGAAAAACCAACCAACCAACCAACCAAACAAACAAATAAAATTAGCCAGCACAGGTCTATTACAATCTTCTCAATAATCCTTATATTGTATGATGGCAATTTAAATCTAAACATAAGAACATTCAACTGGTGCATGTAATCACCATAATAATATGCTAGGTAGTTGTAGCTCACATATTTAAAGATACAAACATAAAATTATGTATCCTGCTGTTTCCCATACGGTTGATCACAACCTAAGACACACTTTTTGCTGGTTTTTAAGATTTATTCTTATTTAGAGTGTGTGTGTGTGTGTGTGTGTGTGTGTGTGTGTGTGCACGCGCGCGCGTGTGTGCACACATGTGCATGCACACGTGTGTTAGTGTATGTATATGTATGTGGGTACCTTGGAGGTCAGAGGAAGGCACCAGATCCCCTGAAACTGGAGTTCCATGGCTGTGAGCTGCCATCTTGATGCTTGAAACAGAACCTGGATCCGTAAGAGAAGCAAATGCTCTTGTCCATTGGCATACATACATTCCACAGCCCTTCCCACGTCAATGGTAAGAAAGTAAAAGGATCTATGGATCTCCTTTTCTTCCTTGTCCTTCTGGGTCATCACTTTCAGCCTAAGTGGCACAGAGAAGGCGCAAAGGAGTCTGCGATGGGCTTACGTCATTAGCCATCTCTGTTGGAACCCCAGTGTTTTCTTTCTGCTTTTCAAACATGCATTTGTTACTTGCACAATTGCTGAGACAAGTAGCCGTTAAAGAAGCAGAAAGGGGACAGCATCGTCACCACAGGGAAGTCGTGGTGGGGCTGGGGAGACAACTCAGTGGTTAAGGGAAGTCGTGGTGGCCCGAGCCTGAGACAGCTGGTCACACTCTAGCCATGGTCAGGAAGTAGAGACGTCTGACTGCTCGGTTTGCTCTTTCCTTTACTGACTCTTACCTTGGTTCATGGAGGCCCCAGGGCTGTTCATCAACCCCTCAGCATCTCCAGGTTTGCACATGCCTGGAATGGCTCGGCAGGCTTCCCAGCTCACCCTTCCTGTACAGCAGAGGAGCCTGGGGCAGAGAAGAAACAAACGCTGGTGCAGCAGGGGGATGTGTGAGTAAGGCTGCACCTGTGCACAGCTGGTTTCCACAGCAACACTGGCCTGAGAGAAGCATCAGCTTCCTTCTCCACAGCATCTATCCCAGGGCACCCCAAACTGAGTCCACGGACATGCTGCTGCAGACCAGGCCCCCAACCCCAGAGTCACCTCAGGGAGGCAGGAGCAGGGTCTGAGAATTGCCCTTTCTTGTATGTTCTCTATATGGGCACAAAAGCCTTTTAAGATATTCTTTATGGTTTGCAGCTTATATGCTCCCTAAAGGCTCTCATGCTAAGGGATTGGTCCCAAGCCTGTAACACCACTGAGAGATGGCAGGACCTTTAAAAGGCAGGGTCCACTGGGAGGAGGTTAGGTCATGGGACAGACCCTAAAGGAGTTATTTGACAGTACTGCCTTCTCTTTTCTTTCTCCTTTCCTTCTTTCTCCCTCCCTCTTGGCTCTCTTCCTTTCTCTGCTCTCTCTCTCTCTCTCTCTCTCTCTCTCTCTCTCTCTCTCTCCTCCAGCCCAACCCTCCCCCCCCCACACACACCTAACTTCCTGGTTGCTACAGGGAAACAGCCTTTCTCTGTCATGTGTTCTAATGCCTCCCCACTCTAAAGCCCTGACTCACCACAGACCCGATGCAGTGGAGTCAAATGCCTATGGTTTGAAATCTCTGGGATTTTGGGTCAAAGTAAACCTCTCTTGCTTCTAATTTTATTGTCTCAGGAGTGTTGTCACAGCAATAGTAATCTGACTAATACCCTATGTATCTGCCCTGTACAGGCTGCTCAATAATAATAATTTCCTTAAAAATAAGAATATATGCAGGAATGGAGAGATGGCTCAGTAGTGAAGAGCACTGGCTGCTCTTTCACAGGTCCTGAGTTCAATTCCCAGCAACCATATGATAGCTCACAACCATCTGTAATGGGATCTGATACCCTCTTCTGGCACACAGGTGTCCATGCAGGTAGAACACTCATATACATAAATAAATTTTTTAAAATATATGAGGTACATATGTGTGTATACAAAATAATATGTATAATATTATATGTAATAATTACATATAGAAATAAAAATAGAATTGACATACAGTCACCCCTAAAAGCCGACAAAGAACTATTCATTGAAGGGCAATCGCCTGAGAAATCCCACAGCTAAAGTGAAGAAGCTGATGAGGAGATAGATGCTGTGTGTGCCTTAACTAGGTCTCAACCCCTCATCCATTCTCAGCTCCTCCCTGGACCAGAACTCCTAGAGTCTCCGAAATGGACCGCCCATGCTGGTCAACCAGAGGTGCCATCAGGAAATCAAAAGACAGGAAAGCCAAGAAGGCACCCATTCCACCAGCTCCTTCCACCCTCCCCCAGTCTACAGATGTTGCTGCTCCATTCCCATAAGCCACCTTCCTGTGGGAGGTTCCCCCTAACATAGCTCATTTCTTATCAGACTCTGACAATCCTGCCAGTCCTTCAAGCCTCAGGGTGGTGACAGCTGCATTGATTCTGGTCCCAGGTCCCTCAGCATCCTTGGCTCATCAGTAAATGTTTTCAGTTCAGCCTTCATCTTCCCATCCTGAGTGATAGTGGGGTGCCTGAGATGGAAAAAAAAAAAAAAAAAAAAAAAAGGAAAACTAGAGCCAGGTGCTTAGCTAGGTTGATGCTTCTGGGGCTTTTGAAATGAAAAATAGCCCTGTCGACACTGAGGATGATAGTGAAGTTTTAAGACTGACTTATGGGATCAGATGAAATCCTAGATGAATAAGCAGATAAGTGACACATAAAAATAAAGCTGGAGCCTTGAGATAGATGACTTGTGGCAATTAAAATATGTCCAAAGACCAAGTGCAACATGACGGGATGGAGTTTTCTTCCAAACCATGAAGAATGTGCTATAGGCAAGGGAGAGGCCCAAAGGTGCTAATTTGTACTATATAAAACTTTCCCCATCTGCACGGGCTCTGGGAACATGGAACCCTGGCAGGAGAAAAGAAAGGCCCGTGAAGCCATGGGCACAGAACCTTTCCGACGCGTCTTGGGAAACAGGAGATAAGATCAGCCCAGAAATTGAATAATCCAAGAACACACTGATAACTCAGAGTGTTGCAATCAGTTTAAAGTTCACATCTTGCTTGATTTATGAATCCATAATAAAATCAATCAAAAAGCCAGCAGTGTCTGAGTCACCTGACTCTATTCCACAGTCCACCCCCAGCCTGGGCCCAGAGCTCGTCTTTCAGATGGTTTCTGGCATCTCTCCGGGTGGCATAAGATGCCTTCGCTGTGTAGAAAGGATGAGCATTGCCTCAGACCTTACCAAGACCTTCCAAGTGCGAGAGAGCGGGGCTTTCGCAGAAAATGGTTTGGTTTTGGTTTGGTTTGGTTTTAACCTCACAGAATTCCTAGAGACCCTTGTTCTGTTTTTACAATGTGCCCTGTGGTTTTCCAGACTCCCAAGGTTTGGTCCAGCATCCCTGCTATAAGGGCTGAATCCTTCAGCATTCTAGAGCTTTGCTAAGAATAACCTAATGCTTTTGTTCTAGCTTATCACTAATAGAGGGCACGTCAAGGCTTTTGTTCACTGTACCGTGCTTCTCCAGCCGGAAGATAAGATGAAGCACAGGTCTTTAATCTTTTCATCAGGGAGTTAATTCACTTTATTGGTTCCAGTGTTTTACTTCAGCTGATGAAATGCCATTATAATCTCCAAAACAGTCCATGTTTATTGACTGCTCCCTACCTACCAGGTGATACTGAAGTCCTGAATCCTGTGACTTGATCCTATGATGTATGCCTATGCCAGTTTTTCATTACTATAATAAACCCCCCTGATAAACCTACTTATAAATAAAAGAAGTTTATTTAGCTTACAGGTTTTTTTTGGGGGGGGGGGGTCCTAGGACATGGTGCCTACAACAGGTCAGTTCTAGCAGGGACCTCATGGTGATTGGTGAATAGTTGAAGCAAAGTCAGAAAGAGTGTGTCAGAATGAGAAATCACATCTCATGCCAGGAAGCAGAAGCTAAGGTCCCATAATTCCTTCTAAGGATGCACGCCCAATGGCCTAAGAACTCCTCCTAGGCTTCCTCTCTCTCTCTCTCTCTCTCTCTCTCTCTCTCTCTCTCTCTCTCTCTCTCTCTCCTCTTCTCTCCTCTCCTCTCCTCTCCTCTCCTCTCCTCTCCTCTCCTCTCCTCTCCCACTCCCTTTTAAGGAAGGCAAGGTTGACTTTGGTCATGGTTTAAGAAGAGACACAGCCAGTCTAGCAAAGCAGTGTATGCCTTTAGTTCCCTCACTTGGAAGGGGAAGAAAGGTCTCTGTGAATCTGAGGCCAACTCTACATACTGAGTTCCAGGAAGCCAGGTACATAGAAAAACCCTGTCTCAAAAGCAAAACACAGAAGAAGAGATACATAATGGCAGGGCAGATGTGGCAGGAACATGAGGCACCTGTCACATTGTGTCTCTGTCTGAAAGCTGATAGTAACGTCAGGAAGTGACGTCAGACTATATAGGGTCAAGGTCTATCTCCAGTGACCCACTTTCTCTTGCAAGGTTCTTTCTCCTAAAGGTTCCACAACCTTCCAAAGCAGTACCACTAATGAGGGACCAAGTATCTAAACTCACGAGCCTATAAGGAACATGTTGGCTTTAATACATTCCTCCTCTGGCCTCATAGACTCACAGCCGTAATGAAAAGCATATTCATCTGGACTTCAAAAGTCCTGTGGTCTTTAACAGTCCTGCCACTGTTCAAAAGTCATTCTCTTCTAAGAAGCAGTAAAGCGAGCCCCTGTAGAATCAACGCACAAGTCACATACTTCCACCATACAAAATAGGCCCCCTCTCCTACAGGTACACACAATTCTTTGGTACTGTCACCCTGGACAGCAAGTTCCCTACTTAATAACCTTTGAGGGATGGGAACACAAACCACATTCAAGCAGCTGTACCCTGTTTCTGCAGATGAAGAGACGAAGCTCAAGAAAGGCCAAGAAATTGGCCAGCATCACAGAGGGACATGCATCCCATTAATCCAATTGTTCTTGCTTGGTTTTATATTTATTGTGATGAAAAGGTTCCAATCGAAAGCAAGTGAGAGAGGAAAATAGTTTGTTTGGCTTATGCTTTCAGGTAACAGGTCATCACTGAGAAAAGGAAAGGGTGAGAACTCAAGGCAGGATCCTGGAGGCAGGAACTGAAGCAGAGACCATTGAGGGATGCTGCATACTGGCTTATGCTCAACTGGCTTTCTTATACAGCCAAGACCTACCGCCTAGTGATGGTGCTACTCACAGTGAGCATCCCATGTCCACAGTGGGCCATCCCATGTCAGTCATCAATCAGGAGAATGACCCAAAGGCATTGTCTTAGTCAGTGCTGTGACGAGACTCCATGACCATGGCAGGGCTGGCTTACAGCTTCAGAGGTGTAGTTTATAAACTTCTTTTATCATCATAGCAGAAAGCACAGTGGCACACATGGCAGACATGGTACTGTAGGGGTAGTCGAAACCTCTACATCTAGATCACTAGGCAGCAGGAAGGGAGACAATGGGTCTGACTTGAGCATCTGAAATCCCAAAGCCTGCCCCCAGTGACATACTTCCTCCGACAAGGCTACACCTACTCCAAGGTCAGACCTTATCCCAACCAGACCTAGTCACACCTCCAAATCCCTGTCAAGTATTGTCACTCCCTAATGACCCTATGAGCCTATGGGGGCCACTCCTACTCAACCACAACCACCCACAGGTTAAACTCACTAAGGCAACTCTTCAACTGAGGTGACTTCTTCCCAGGTGACTGTAGATTACATCAAGTTAACAATGAAGACTAGACAACACAGCAGTTCTTTGCAGGGATCTCTGTATTCCCTGCCCTGGAGCCATTGACACGTCCTAGGGAGATATTCCATTCCCATAACTGAGACTCAAGGCCAGGGACACTAAACATCCTACAGTGACTCTAACACACACACACACACACACACACACACACACACACACACATACACATACTATGACAGGGAATTAGCATCTATTATCAACAGAACCAAAGTGACAAGCCAGATCTACCAGGGACTCTTTGTCTTAACCCTTTCCTCTTTTTGTTGTAGCATTCTATTTGGCAAGATGCCTTTGTTGGATTATGTCCCAAGCGTTCCTTTCAGAGTTACCTTTGACGTATTAGGATGGGAAACTCTTCCGCACACCTCCACCCACTCTACTTCATCTCTCTTCTCCCTGAGTTGCAATGAAGGGATTATTGGCTGCTTGGCAGAGCCTTCATTCTAAGAGAAGAGTGGCAAGCTTAAATGTTCTGTGGTGAGCTGCCAGTGGCAAGGTTGATATACCCAACGAGCTTTACCAAGCAGTCTTTTGAATTGCCATGTAAAAGAAAGGAAACAAAACACTCAAGATTTTTCTGGCTTTTCCTATGCAGTGACATGCCATACCATTCTACAGTAGCTCGAGAAAAATGGCAGGGTTAAAGGCTTTTGACATCATCTTAATCTATTTCTGTTGCTATAACAAAACACAGAAGACCAAGTTAATAAGAGAAGCTTATTTGGCTTTGAACTTCTAGAGCTAGAAAGGAAAGGGAGATGGCACTGGTGCCTGCCCATCATCTGAGAAGGACCCATCTTCAGAGATGGAACAGGCTGCTAGCTCAGATCGCAATTCCTCTTCTTATGAAGTCACACAAGCAATTGAGGTGGCCCCACCCTCATGACCTCATCCAATGCCAATCACCTCACAAAGCTTCCTCCTCCCCAAACCTTCAATATCAAGACCTTGGGGTTCATTTTCAACACAGGAGCTTCTGCAGTGCACATTCAAATCATAGCAGAGAGGTCTCGTCCACTAGGGGTGGTGTTCTGGATATCTCCTATGCCTTGGCCTTTGAGTCTCAACCAGGAAACAGGGTATCCAGACATCAGGTTGTAGCTTTTCTTTCTTTCTCCCCAAGTCTGTAGTCTTGTTTCTCTCCAGCTAACTTCATGGAAAATGGAAACGGCTTTGCTCCCAAACGGAAGTGGTGCTGGCAGATTGAATTTTTTTTTTTTTAAAAAGATCTTGCCTTGTCCCTACAAAAAAGGAGAATATAAAAATCATCTAGAAGCTTAGAGTCAAGAAAGGGTCCCAAAACCGTGGTTGTAAATGGAACCATTAGTGAAGTACAGAAGAAATCTGATGGGGCGCTGCACCTTGGGAGCCGTGTTTAACTTGAGATGAGGCCTGAGGTTGATCGGATTCTTCGGAGCCTCGTGAGCAGAAGTGTCTTGAAGCATGTCCTTGTTCCCACAGTAGGCACAAATGCCTGGGCTGAGAAGCACCAGGATCCGCTGTCACCATCTTCCAAGGCCAACAGCCCCTCTGCCAGTGTTTCACCTGAGCAAATTTGGACCACAAGCCCACTAGCACTTCCGGCTCCTGCAGCTCAGCTCAGAGCTTAAATATGCAGCCTGAGGCAAGGGACTGGTTTGTCCTTCACTGTGAACTGAGGGTCCTCTGAGAACACTGCCCCTCAGTCGATCTTGGAAAGGGCTTGGGAAATCGTGAGCCTGACAGGCTTTTCTGGGCAGTGTGAGGGCCCTGCTGGTCCTTAGATCCCTCTTTGAGCAGTAATGATGGAATGAGGAAACCAGCAAGGCTCTAGACCCCCTCCCCCTCCTCTTCCCCCACCCCGTGACAGTCTCGCCAGCCTCCTTTTCATCTCCATTCCAGAATCTTCTCCAACTACTATGAACACTGAGACACGGACTCTGATTCAGTCCTCACCCCTGCCCTTTGCTGTCAGGGTGAAGTTCAAACTCCCAGTTGGTAATTCCAGGCTCCAGGAACTGGTCTAGGAGAACTCTTCTTTCCTTCTGCCAGTCTTGAATATTGGGCTATGAGCAACTTCTGTTATCAGCCAGCAACCTAAGATCTCTCACACGTTTGATCTGTCTTTCACAGGCGCACCATTCTCCCCTATCCGTAGCTCCCCTATCCGTAGCTGACATCTTTCTCTTCAGCCTGGGGCTCTCCCCCCTCCACACACCCCACACACACGCCCACACAATCTTCTCCAGGCAGCATTTGCTTCAAACGACCCTTATCCTCAGTTTTTCCTTCTGTATTTTGTTACCTCTTTCTGTGACTAATTTATGTTGGGCTTTAGTAAAAACCTGTATTTATGGAGGCTGGGACTACCCACAGCTTCTGGCGCCCACTTATCCAGATGGGGTCCTGGAACTTTTCCTACAGTGGACTACAGAAGACTTGCAAGCCATTATGCCCTGAAACTTGTTTGTGTGTCCCCAGTTGAACACTGAGTCCACTAGAATAGAAACTACACCTTATTTAGTTAATCCCATTTATTTACACAGTACCTCATACATATTACCAAAAACAACATAATTTTAAAAAATTTAAACACATCTATTCCTATCTGGTCGTATCTTCTTTTCTCCTTCAAAAGTCTCTAAGGTATTAAATGTAGAGGATTAGTTTTGTTTTTGTTTTTTGGTTTTTTTAATCTTTTACATTTGTTTTGACTACATGTCGGTCTATGTACCTCATGTATGCAGTGCCCCAAAGTGGGGAAAAAGCCAGAAGGGAGCCTTACATCCCTCTGGAACTAGAGTTTCAGGTGTTGTAAGTGGTCCTGTGGGTGCTGGAAATCGAACCCAGGTTTTCTGATAATTGTTCAGTGTTCTTAATCACTGAGCCATCTCTCTGGCCCCTGGGGTTAGATAATTTAAGTAGTTTGAAAAAAATCATCATAAAAAGTAATATTATGTAGAATGCTTGTTGAGTTAGACATTATTCTAAGTACTTTAATCTTCAGGTATTCATCCAGGCCCACCCCAGTGACCCACTTCTGCTGGCCAGGACTGACCTCCTAGACGTTCCCCAGTCTCCCAAAATAGCAACGTAAGGGTCACATGTATTCAAAAGACGCCTGTGGGAAAAGATTCCACCCACCCATCTGAGGGATCATAGCTCTGCTCTATTGCCCCTGTCTGTCTTGGGGCACACCCATATTATAAATAGACAGCCCTCCTTAAGGGATTTCTTCACAGTCAACTCACACCGGAGCATGGCCTGCTGTTGCCCACAGACTCAAGCGCCTCACCCTTGATGAGTGGTTCTGTCAGAGGGCAAGGCTTAGGGAGGGCCTACTGTGTGCAGGGTCAGGTTCAGAGCCATTCTGAGGGCAAGTAATGCAACCTCGGTCATAGTGGATGCACTCACCCTCCAGCCAAGAACTGAAGCACCACGCAACTATGACAAGCTGCTGGTCTACGGATTTCACGAGGGGAATCTGGCCATGGCTGGAGCTTGATCTAGGGTGTGGTACTACTTTCGCTTTGACAGAGGGCTCGTTGAGAGCAAAAAAACGCATCGTGGATGGATGCCACCACCCCTAGAATGTTCCTCTAAGAACTTTGAGCAGCTCAAAGTGCTGAAGGGGACTGAATTCACAAGATGGCAGTAGATGTACTGTTGCAGGCACTCAGCCAAGAGGAGGACCAACTTCTCCAGTATGCTGCCCGAAGCTTGGGTGGAGGAGGGGGTGTGACTCACCTTCTCCCCTGCCCAGACACACACACACACACACACACACACACACACACACACACACACACACCTCTTTGTTTGGGGGAGGAGGGACAGGTTTCTATGAAACGCTGTGCTCCCAGCTTCACCCCTGCATCTGAAGAGCATAATTGCTCTCTACTAAGCAAAGCAAGCCTGTTTATGGGAAACCTTTGAAGGGTCCTTTATCTTCACCTAAAACTTTATGATGCCAGCTGAGCACACCCAGAGGCATCTGTCCACCATTCCAGCGTCTCGAACAAGGGACTCACTGAGCATGCTCAGGAATGGCCCCACCTCTAGTGTGCTTTTCCAACTAAAATCACCATGCTTGCCTCATTCGTGGAGGGCTTGCTTTGGAAGTAACTTCCAAGTTCTCCATACCTGTTGCAGGTAATAAATCTTTCTCTACCTTTTTATGTCTTGGCTATGTTTGTTTGACTTCGAGCTCACTGAGGTGGGAACCCTGTGTACTCCATTACACAACCTGCAACTGTCCATCTTTCCAGAGTCTCACCCATGATGGTGACCAACCAGAGCCAGCTGCCCTCTGTAGGATGTGACATTCTCCACCATATTATAGCTTGGAAATAGACAACCACAAAAATCTTCCTCCAGGTTTTTGTTTCTTTTTACTAAATCCTGAAAATTGTGTATATTCATTAGTCTTCCTCTTTAAGGTCTATGGGTGTTTTGCCTGCATATATGTTCGTGTAACACATATGTGCAGTGCTGAAGAAAGTTTGACATAGATGTTGGAGCCTATGAAACTGGAGTTAAAGATAATGTGGGCCAACATGTGGGTCCTGGGAACTGAGCCCCAGGTTCTTTATAAGAGCAGCAAATGCCCTTAACCACTGAGCCACCTCTCTAGCTCTATATTCACTAGTCTTTATCCAGATGCCATCTTCTAACTTTCCAATATCATTGTGGGCCCTGTTAGGTAATAAAGAAACAAGGTCAGAACCTGTAATAGCTGCCTAGAGACAGTAAGGCCTGATTTCTGTAGACAGGTGAAGATGCATGTGGAATGTGAATTTAGAAAGAGGAGGGGAAAGGCAAGCAGTAGGGATGGAGTGCCTGAGTCACCCACAAAACCGGTACACTGAAATTGTAAATCTCATGGGAGGCATGGCCTTTGAGAGGAAATTATGTCACGAGGGCAGAGTCCGCATGAATGGACCAGTATTCTCATGAAAGAGCACCTCTTTGCTCATGGATGCGAGGACTGTGAGAAGACGTGATCCCTTAATCAAAGAGTGGCCCCTGCACACAGCATAACTGCCAGTGCCTTGGTCTGGAGCCTCTCAGCCTCTAGAACTGTAACCAATAATTTTCTGCTGCAAAAATTTAGAAGGCCTAAGGTTGCAAGATTGCTCAGTGGGTAGAGATGCTAGCTTCAGAGGCAGATGACCTGAGTTCAGTCCTCGGTACCTACAAGCTGGAAGGAAATAACTGACTCCTGCAACTCTGGTGTGACCTACACACACACACACACACACACACACACACACACACAGAGAGAGAGAGAGAGAGAGAGAGAGAGAGAGAGAGAGAGAGAGAGAGAGAATACAAATAAACCATTTTAAGCCATTGTGATCAAAGGGACTTTTGCTATACATCCCAAATGTACTGAAGCAAGAAGGAAGGCCGAGAGAGATGATCATGACTCATTCACCGTTAAAAAGATTTGAAGGCCGCCTGCATTGAAGTACACACATTTGGAGGTCTGTGGCCTGGAACCAAGATTATGGAAATTCTTTCAACAGTTACTGAAGTTCAGACGTCATGCATAGAGGCAGACACTCAACGCAGTGGTCTTCTATGTCTACTGTAGTGTTTGATTAAAAACCCATCCAACATCCAAAGCTCTCTTTCACTCTTTACTGTTTGAAATAAAAGCACATGAGGGAGTGTCCACTCATTAAATACAACTCATATTTTAAATACTTCTTCCTCTCTTAGCCATTAATCATCCACATACAACTTCTCCAAATCTATGCCCTGCCCTAACAATTTCAAATGCCCAACACCCTGCCTCTAGATCAACCATCCTTTTAATGCAGAGAATTAAATTTAAAGATAGCTGAATTTCTGAGTCAGGAGGGAATCCATTAAAAACTGGGACCACGCACAGGGAGCCCTTTAGTTACTACACTTTAAGAGAGGAAGAGGAAAGAACGGAGGGAATGAAGAAAGGAGAGGAGACAGAGACAGAGAGGCAGAGAGAGACAGACACTGAGAGAGACCAAACAGAGACACAGAGAAAGAGATAGAGACAGACAGAGACTGAGAGAAACCAAGACAGACACACACAGAGATAGAGAGACAGAGAGACAGATAAGAGAGACTGAGACAGACAGACAGAGATAGGCAGGGAGAGGCAGAGGGAAATAGAGAGAGATGGAGACAAACACATGCACACACAGAAAGAGAAAGAGAGATATAGAGAGAGGGAGACAGAGGCTAAGAGAGACCAAGACAGAAAGAGAAAGAGAGAGAGAGAGAGAGAGCACTTAGCAGACATCACACAATGAGCCCCTCTTGAGAAAGATGACTCCAGATGGTGTTTATCAAGCATGTCGGGGAAGAGGAGTTCCCCTGTTTATTGCAAGGAGACAAAAGATCCTTTATCACTGTTTATTGGCCACTCCCGACACATCAACAACCAATGTGTACTTCATCATTTTGTTGGATGGAGACTAATGTACAAGCAAAACTCATTCAACACTAAAGAGCCGTCTCTGTCTAAGGCATTCGATGCTGACTTAAGATGGATAATGGGTTTTTCCAGGCATTTCCGTCCATCACCAATGAGTGAGCAAGACAGCTGATGGTCACCCCTTGATTTAGGGTTTGTAGGAAACAGAAAGACAACTATTGCTCTCCTTCCTTCTACCATCAAGAAATGCGTGTTTGGAAGCTAGAGGTTGAGCTCACTGATAAACCCAACCACCCACCCAGCAACCCCAGGATTGAAAACAAATGTATTAGTCTTTTACTTTTGACTGCCTTATGATGCCAGTAAAAATGGCTAGCATTTATTGGAAGAGTCCCTCCCACCATACATGGTGCGAGCGCTCCTCCATGGAATGCTTCAGGTATGATGCTGTGGAGTCTGTTGTCACCCCCATTTGATGAGGAGCAGTTAGGATGCCATGGCTTACCCCACATCTCATGGCTGCCCCAGGAGCCCCATTACCAGCCTAACTTGATGTTCCCACCTCCTGAGGTTTGCCTTTCCAGGCTTGATGTTGTTCCACAGCTCAGGAGAATAAGCAGGATCTAGGCTCTTCCTAGAGATGACAACCCACAGCAAAGCTGCCCACATGGCAAGCCCCACCAGCTGAACACAACAGCTGGCCTCTAATGGAAAGAACATGGCTATTTCTAGCAGTATGCAAGGGGGGCATGGTTTACGTTGATTTGGGAGCTTTAGAAACAGTCATGGTTAGAAAACGAAACTCAAATAGAAGTTCTAGAACAGTCGTGGTAGGGTACACCTTTAATCCCAGCACTCAGGAGGCAGAAGCAGGGAGATTTCTATCAGTTTGAGGCTAGCCTCGTTTCCATAGTGAGTTTCAGGCCGGTCAGAGTTACATGGTGAGACTCTGTCTCAGAAAACACAGAGAAGGGTGTGGGAGGGAGTGGGGAGGAGCAAGGAGAAGAGAGGAAGGAGGAGGAAGGAGGGGGAGGAAGGAGGGGAGGAAGAAGAAGAGGAAGAACAGAGAGGAGGAGGAGGGAAGAAGGAGAAGAAAGAGAAGGAGAAGGAGAAGGAGAAGGAGAAGGAGAAGGAGAAGGAGAAGGAGAAGGAGAAGGAGAAGGAGAAGGAGAAGGAGAAGAAGAAGAAGAAGAAGAAGAAGAAGAAGAAGAAGAAGAAGAAGAAGAAGAAGAAGAAGAAGAAGAAGAAGAAGAAGAAGAAACATGTACCTATGCATCTGATGATGTTTCTAGATTATTCTTGGGCACCTCTGAACCTGTCATAGCAAACCAACCAGTTTTCATTTGCCATTGTGAAACTATAACTCCATTTTAAAGGTTGACAATCTCTAACTTTCTGTATAAGATAAATTTTTAAAAAGAAGAATTTTGCTCTTTTTAATTAAACATATTCAAAAAGATAAACTAACTAGTTGCAAGTTATTCAGATATTTTGCCATGAAAATATAAATCACAGTAATATGATTTATCTAAAAAAATCTATTTAGTTTCTTTTTTATATTTTTCTGATTTCGAGACATCTTTGTAGCCCTGGCTGTTTTGAAACTCACTACGCATAGACTAGGCTGACTTTTAATTCCCAGAGACCCACCTGCTTATCCTTTCTACGTGCTGGGATTAAAGATATGTACCACTATAGCTGGTTTTTTGGTTTTTTTTGGGGGGGGGGGTTTCAAGACAGGGTTTCTCTGTATAGCCCTGGCTGTCCTGGAATCCTGGAACTCACTTTGTAGACCAGGCTGGCCTCAAACTCAGATATCTGCCTGCCTCTCCCTCCAGAGTGCTGGGATCAAAGGCGTGCACCACCACCGCCCGGCTTATAGCTGGTTTCTATTTAACTTTTAATACTTAGCTCTGAATCTTTCAACTGCATGGAACATGGCATTGGGATTTAATATGATATGCATGTCAACCAGTTCCTATCCATAACAGATATACATTTACTATGAAAATTAAGAGAGAGAGAGACTTTGAAACATTAATGTTGAACTAAGTGTGTGTGTGGGGTCTTTCTTCTTATTTATTTTAAAACAGAATTATGGGGCTGGAGAGATGGCTCAGCAGTTAAGAGGAATGGATGCTCTTCCAGAGGACCCAGGTTTGAGTCCCAGCACCTACATGGCTGCTCACAACCATATGTACCTCCAGTTTCCACAGATCCGTTACTGGCCTCAACGGGCACTGCTTGCACATAGTGCACATACATACACACAAGCAAAGTATCCATCCACATAAAGTAAAAATAAGTAAATCTTTTAAAATATAAATGAAACTACAGAAGTAGTTTAAATCATTGAGGCATACATGAGCATGTTGCTATTTCTCTCTCCTCCAGATGTATATAATTTCACACATCTGTAGCCTTACACTGTTTCCAGTCCTGAAGAAGAAAAATGGAACTTATTTTATACAAAGCATTAGGAAGGACTTGTTTGTTCTTTCTCTTTCCAGCAATACCTAGTGGCTGGGTATGTGTGCATCGGATCTTCTTTCTCGATACAACTGAATTAAGAATATGTGCAAGTGCCTTCAAGCTTCTCAGACTTTTTATAGGGTTGGAAATGTGAGTGCACGCCTAGAATGTACAAGGGTTGAGCTTTAAAAGCAGGGCTTTTATGTTCACTCTCTCATTTCATTCTTGACTGTAGCTCAGTGAGTTAACGATGTTCTCAGAGATTCAGGGAAGGAAGATTTCTGGGGGGGGGGGGGGGGGGCACCAGAAACCAGCACAGTTTCTCTCGAAAGTAGCAGACAGTGAGTCCTTAGACTATGTTGCAACCACTCAGCAACTCCATTCACTGGAAAGGCAGCCATAGACAATAGGCAAGTGGATGTGCACACTGGTATTCCAATAAAACTTTATTTGTAGACACTGAAATCTGAAGTCAGATCATTTCCATGAATCACAAAGTACGACTTTGTTCTTGATTTTTTTTTTCCCCATTGAGAGACATAAAGGCCATGCTCGACTTGTGACAGGATTGGCCCACTCTGGACCGCAATTTGCCAACGCTTCATCTTGAGCGCAGTCTTGGATTGGGAAGGATAGTCAAAGGGCTCTGACTTAATTGCCTCTGCCTCCGTGGATGGACTCTTCTGACACCTCCAGAAGCGAGGTCACTTTGCCGTGGTCTGCTGGGGCAAGCACCCTGGTAGTTCAGTGCACTTCGCACCAGAAGGCTCTGCTTTAAATAAAAGCAAAGGAGATGCCAATTAAAGAGATAACTGTACAAGCTGCTCGGCCGTCTGCCCGAGATGAGAACAGTCCACGCTGCTGCTTAGCCGGCCGGCCGCCGCTTCTGCAGACTGCTCTTGGCTCACTTTCAGAACACTTGAGAAACGGTAACTGGTTGCGCAGAACTTGTTCCAAGCAATAGCCAGAGTGACTTTTGGTCTGTTGCTTCCTGGCACTGATGGCGCGTTAACTCCTCTTCTGCCTGAGCCATGAAACCCACAAAGTAAAGAAATCGCTCTTTGTCATTTAGATACACAGTTTCACTTTTTCTTCCTCCCTTTCTTTCTCTCTCTCTCTCTTTCTTTCTTTCTTTCTTTCTTTCTTTCTTTCTCTTTCTTTCTTTCTCTTTCTTTCTTTCTTTCTTTCTTTCTCTCCTTTCTTTCTTTCTTCCTTCCTTCCTTCCTTCCTTTCTTTTCTCTTTTCTTTTTTTTTTTTTTGACAAGAAAGTACTTTATTAAGTCTCTTGGCTTTATCCAGCATTTTGTAACTGAGTTAAGTTTCTTTCCTAGACTCATTCAGGTGAGTCTTAGTTCTGTCCATAGAAAGTGCATTTCTTCATCTTCACGTTCACACATCCTTTTTATACCAGCTTGACCCATCCAAAAATAGACCATAGCCATCAAGCCAGCTTTAAGCCAATCCCAGCAAATAGTTTTGATGCACCATTTCCAGGAAGACAGTGGCTCTCTCTTTTGTTCTGTGTGCTTGAAGGTCGAGTTTCCCGGGCCACTTTCTGCTTTCTGTTACTTGAATAGGGACAAAGCTTCATAAGGCAGAAATGACAGAGTAGAGCAGCTGCCCAGAAGCCACAGCTGAAAGAGGAAGTGCAACCTATCCCCACATGGGACATGCATGTCTCAGTGTGTGTGTGAGTGTGTGTGTGCCTGAGTGTGTTTGTGTGTCTGAGTGTATCTGAATGTGTGTGTCTGAGTGTGTGTGTGTCTGAGTGTGTGCCTGAGAATGTATGCATGAGCATGTGTGTGTGTGAGTGTGTGTCTGAGTGTATGTGAGTGAGTGTGTGCATGTGTCTGAGTGTGTATGTGCCTAAGTATGTGTGCATGAGCATGTGTGTGTGTGTGTATAAGTGTGTATCTAAGTGTGTATGTGCCTAAGTATGTGTGCATGAGCGTGTGTGTTTGTCTATCCATCCATGTACTGACACACCTGCAGACATGTAGAGAAAAGAGAGGGAAAATCAAACTCTTGCAGAAAGGGGACCAGAATAGGCCAGAGAGAAAAGAGAGAGCAAAGCTTGCTGAGACAGATGCTCCATCTTACCACGTGGTCAGAGACTAGAAGGTTCTACATGCTCTTTGCTCCATAAGCACTCACCAGTTCCTCTCGGAGGCTGTGGCCTGCGGGGGTGGGGAGGGGGAGGATGAGACACACACAGTCTACAGCCCCATCCTGCTCCCTCCTTTGTGTTCCTGCTGTCCCACCTCTACAGCTCCGTAGCAAGATGTGTCACCTGGCTAGGATTTGAGCCAGGCTTCGTGAGTACCTTCTGACCCCCTGGCCTAGGATCCTTGTGGCCAGGGAACAACATGTGTCCTTGTGTTGGGAATAGTGTAAGAACAAAAATTTAAAACTAGTGAAAATGAAGCGGTTTTACTACACCATTCTGCAGAAAGGGACATCACCATGGGGCGGGGCAAAGATGGTCAACATGCTGATCGGCATAGGCTGTGATTTTTTTTTTAAGGTCTCCTCCCCTGCCCCCAGTACAGCCCATAACAGGAAATTCCTATCCTCTCTTTTTAGGCTAGGACTTCCCCCTGTCCCAAATGCTCCCATCTCGTTGGTTTGTAAGACATAACGTTATCCAACAAATACGTTGGGACTTGAGACTGGCCCCCTTCTCTGGGCTCAGGCAGTGAGACTACCTGTAAGTTTCCATCTCTCAGGGCTCTAGGACAAGTAAACATGAGCTAGGGAGAGAGGGATCTACTGCCTCCACCTCATCTGTAACACTAATGAACTCTAAAAACACCTCATTTTGAAAGAGGACCATAATAATCTATTTCTCACATTTGGCTCATCATCAGATGCCACACCCCAGCAAAATACCTGGCACCCAGCAGCAGAAACATTAAACGTTCTCTTGTGGGTAAGCAAGGCTCCAGAAACTAGCCCTGGCTTTACTCTCCTTAGATGACTTGGTATTGGTGCCTGGAAGGCCTGCTGCCGTGGTGGGAAGCTGTATTGTGCAGAATCTACTTTTATCTCCAGTGAGATAAAAGCATCAAGAGCTGTGGGACCTGGGGGGATTGGGGAAAGGTGCCTGGCAATGGTGGCGCACGTCTTTAGTCCCAGCACTCAGAGGCGGAGGTAAGCAGATCTCTGTGAGTTCGAGGCCAATTTGGTCTACAGAGCAAGTTCCAGAACAGAACAGCCAGGGCTACACAAAGAAACCTGTCTGGGGAAAACAAACAAACAAACAAACATAAGAGGAGGAGGAGGAGGGGGAGGAGGAGGAGGAGGAGGAGGAGGAGGAGGAAGAGGAGGAGGAGGAGGAGGAGGAGGAAGAGGAGAAAGAAGAGGTGGAGGATGGAAGAGGAGAAGTAGGAAGAGGAGGAGGAGGAAGAGGAGGAGGAAGAGGAGAAAGAAGAGGTGGAGGATGGAAGAGGAGAAGTAGGAAGAGGAGGAGGAGGAAGAGGAAGAGGAGGAAGAGGAAGAGGAGGAGGAGGAAGGTGATGAACAGCACTTGGGTTGTTTACCTAGCTGTGTTCAAGAAGCTCTCAGCCAGCATAGAGTATGGTTTCCCCCCCAGATCCTAAGACTGTCTGAGATGGACCAGTAGAGAATCCTACAAGAACTCATCAGCGTGACCTCTGAAGGGACTTTCAAAAGCAGCCAGGAAACCGAAATAAGGAACAAACTGCAAAAGCCAAGAACTGGCCCACAAGGCACTCTGCCTTCTCTAGGTTCTTTACCCCCTGAAATGGCCAACATTGACATCTTCCCTGATCTAATCTTACTTAAAATACATGGTCTGGTACATTCGGTGTTGTTGCTCAATTTGGGTATTCCTCCCATTGTTACTCGGGACATTTACTGAGCATAATAGTATGTGATAGACAAAGAACAATCATACTAAATGGCTCAGTCCGGCTGTATAATGGGTATAAGTTGTGTGTGTGTGTGGGGGGGGGATTGCTATGTTTGAAAGTTGGGAAATTCCCACAGTGTGGGGTTTTAAGATTGGATACGGAGCAGTGAGGAAGGGCAGAAGGAAGAGTCTGGTGGGAGGGGCTTTCTGGACCTTGCAGACTGAACCTGCATTGGATCCCAACCTTTTGGAACTTTCTCAGCATTTGCTTACAGGGAACTGGCTATCAGAGCAGATGGGGGTGGGGGGGAGGCAGGTCTTGCTGTGATGAGAGCTCACTCACAGGGTGCTGGAAAGAGAAGCCAAGCACAAAGACACCACAACTGCTGGCCAAAGAAAAGACCATTCATGGCTGACAGGTGTGTGACATTTGCAACCCAGAGGTTTGTTCCCAAGCAGTCCCTCCCCACCCCCCACAAGCATTCATACTTGTCCATCAAAAAGAAAATTAACAAAACAAAGAAATTCCATGAGTCTCACCAAATACACACAGACCATGGTTATTAGGATAATAAAGATGTATTCTTTGCATTTAGCTCTGAGACTAAAGAAGAATGAATTCTGTATCATTGGTACAGGAACAGCAGGTCTTACTGTTTTTTTTTTTGTTTGTTTGTTTGTTTTTTTAACAGCTCTACCATGCAGTGCGTGGATGCTGAATGAAAAAGAATGATGCGGAGTTCAGTCCCAGGGGTTCCACCCAGAAGCCATGCACTAGTGAAGGACCTTAGTCAGATCACAATGTAACCAAAGCTCAGTAACACATTCTAATGACTATACGCTAGTAATATGATTGAATCCTTAAGAGTAATGCTCACTAGAATGTTTTGAAAGCGAACCAATCTCAGGCTGGAAAGGTGGCTCGGGGTTAAGGGCATTCACCCACTCTGCGAATCTTAAGACTGGGGTTTGGGTCCCGACATCTATAAAACAAGCTAGACCTGGTTCCTAGCCCACCAATAACCCCGCACTGAGTGAGAGGAAGACAGGATTGGTTCTTCTGGAAGGCTGCCAGCCTAGCCAAAGGCTGCAAGATTCAGGTTCTATGAAGGACCCTGCCTCAAAGGAATAAGCCGGAGGGTAAAGCAGAAGCCATGCCCTCCTCTGGTCTCTACAACAGATACACACACTGACAAACACAATAAACTTGAGTCACACAAAAGCAAGTTGATTAAATATGACAGGAATAACTTGGCTCTGAGTGTGTGTGTACTTAATTTGGCAACTGGTCTCCTAGGGTCTTTTTTTGTTTGGATTGGTTTGGTTTTGGCTTTCGTTTATGTTTTGCTTCTTGGTTATTTTACTCACTGTCAAAATAGTAAGTGAATAAAAATAACAAAAACACCCACGAGAACTACTACATTGTCAGGAACGTGTTTCTAGGATAATCATTTCACTGATCAATTTTTGGGGAGAAAATACTGGTAGTAGAAACTCGGGCCTTAGAAGAGGGATCTGATAGATTGAGAGATCTACAACAGAGGTACTGACTCTGAGGCTCAGGGAACCTTAGCGAGGAGAGGCAGAGAGATCGAAAGAGCCAGAGGATAGGCCCAACTGCCGTGAGACAGTATATTCTGAACATGGTAAGGATGCTACTGCCATAAACTCTCAAAAATAAGAATGCCTTCACAGGACCACACCAGTTGACATGCCAACATGTACAGGAAATATTTCATAAGGTCCCGCCCCTAACTGAAAAGCTGTTAGCAGCTCTTAGCTGCCAAGAGAGGAAGACTCCAATTACTTCATGGCTAAGTCCCAGTAGGTTTTAACCCTGAGTGGTCAGCCCTAAACACATGTGCCTATGGGCAGCACCAACTGGACTCAGTAGGTCATATAGATAAGAATGTGTGCTTCTGTGTATATAACAATAATAATTACAGAAGATTTCATCAATTCGAAAGTGCTTGTTATGCAAACACGAGGATCTTGATTTCTATCACACGCACACTTGAAAAAGTCACGTGACCACAACCACCTGTGAGGAGGCAGACTGATCTCTGTGAATTCAAGACCAGCCTGGCTCATGCAGTGAGTTCGAGGATAGCTGGGGCTCTGTAGAGAGACCTTGTCTCAACCGACCAAAACAAACAAGAAAAGGTGGAAGAGACGGGAGGATTACTGTGCCTTGCTGGCCTCCTGCTTACCTGAAAACTACAAGCACTCTTTGTTGAATGAGAGACCCTGTGTACAGAGAATACTGTGGAGAGTGGTGGAGAGGGGTACCTAACATCCCCATCCGGCCACTATGTACGTAGTTACATGCCTGAATACATACATACATGTATATCCCACACACATGTACGCAAGACATAGGAACACAAATGTATACACCACACATGCACAAGAAATTTCTATCATAATACCTTACTGATTCTCCAACCACTGTTTTCTTTAAAAAAAAAAAAAAGTTCTCATCTCTTCACAAATACCCTACTATCATGGAGTACTCAAGATAATGAAATATAGTTAGTCCGTGATCTAGTCATAAAATTAGAAATGGAATCTTGCAGGAGCAACTAATGTGTACTTTTTTTTATAACATTTGACATGTATTTACAAATAGCTTTTTATGGAAGCCGTGACTATTCAGGTTCCCACTTGAAACCGTAGAGGTTGGCTCACAGCCATCCTACTGGAGTTAGCGCTATCCTTTCTGAATCCTTCCTGAGCCTTAGAAGACATGGACGCTTGTGACACAGTGGCATAGGGTCCCAATGATTTTGCATTTCTCTTAGTCTGTGCGTGATAGAAAAACATTTAATCTATTATAATTCTTCTGACTCTTCTGACCATGTCCTTTGTTCGAATTGCTTACTTATGTTTTAGATTTTGTTTTGTTGTTTTTCCTAGAGTGGGTGAGTGAGTGAGTGAGTCAGTCAGTCAGTATTTGAAGCAGAGTCTCCCCAGCCTGTCCTGGAACTCCCAACCATCCTGCCTCAGCTTTCTGAGCTCTGAGATCACAAACATGTACCAGCATGCCTTGCTCATTTATTTTCTGTGATAAACAGTCTTTTTTTTGTTTTGTTTTGTTTTGTTTTTTTGGTTTGGGTTTGGGTTTTTTGTTGTTGTTGTTGTTGTTGTTGTTTTGTTTTGTTTTGTTTTTTGAGACAGGGTTTCTCTGTGTAGCCCTGGCTGTCCTGGAACTCACTCTATAGACCAGGCTTGCCTTGAACTCAGAAATCCACCTGCCTCTGCCTCCCAAGTTCTGGGATTAAAGGCATGCGCCACCACTGCCCAGCTGATAAACAGTCATCTTTACAGTTGATTTGAACCTGTCATTGATTCCTTCATATTACAAGTGCTTGCTGGTCAGCCATGCAGTATCTTTGCGTGGCTCCCAAGACCTGACCTAACTGGGGAGGTGAGGGGATGAAGAAAATCCAGACACAAGGACACACAAAAAAGCTGCAATAGGATGGACTGGGCTGTCTGATGGAGAAGCTGTGGCAAACTCAGAAGCTCACTGTAATTATTATATACAGGTGACCAGGAAGGTGGAGTTACTGTATACAGATAAACAAGGAGGCAGGGTTATCATATACATCTAGAGGACGAGGCAGGGTTAGCTAATCCCAGTAAATGCATTCTCCATAGGAGAATGTGTGTGTGTGTGTGTGTGTGTGTGTGTGTGTGTGTGTGTGTGTGTGTGTGTTTGTGTGTGTAGAGTGACTAATGATTGATTGACTAATGATTGAATGATTAATAACTGATTGACTAATGATTGACTAGTGATTGATGTGGGAGGGCCCAACACACTGTGGGTGATAATACTCCCCCCATGGCTAGTGGCCCTGGGGTGTATTAGAAAGCAGGCTGAGCAAGCCAGCAAACAGCATTCCTCCATGACCTCTGCTTCAGTTCCTGCCTCGGCTTCCCTCAATGGACTGTAGCTCAGGACGTGTAAGCCAAATCAACCCTTTCCTTCCCAAGATGCTTTTGGGTATGGTTTTATCCCAGAAATAGAAACTCTAAGGCATGGCTTCTTCAAAACCCCTGCACCTTCAACTACACTTCTCAAAGATGTTGCCTAAAGCTTCCACATGCCCTCCTCTACTGAAGCAATCCCCCCCCCCAAAAAAATGATCAGCTCTCAATAGTCTAACTACGCCTTGGAATTAGTCAGGGTAAGGAAGAATTTACTCTTTAATATTTTGACATAAACAAAAACAAACAACAACAACAACAACAAAGCAAACCAGAAATTGGTTTTCTTCCAAGACAGACAGAAAGAAGATTCTGACCAAAATAGGCCACCAGAGCCCAGCCACATCCCAGCTCCCCAAGGAATCTCAACCCTCTTTATGCAGTGTGGGCAAGCTCTGAGCTCCCTGGCAAAGGGCTTCTTTGATACAAGATCTAATACTCTTCTTGTTCCACATTCCCTGAGTTAACCTCAGACATAGTATCTTGGATCTCTGTGTGTTTGTATGTGTGTGTACGTGAAAGTGTATATGTAGGTGCTCCTGTGAATGTGCTCTGACATGCTTCTGTTTTGTCTCCCCACACGCTTTTGTGACATTAGTTATCTGTATTTTACAAGGCACAGGTTGTCCCATCTTGCCCCCGTCATATCTCTGCAACTCCTCCTCCAGCTCCATCAGTCCCATCTTCCCCATCGTCTCCTCTCAGGTGTACCCCACCCCTCCTTGTCCTCTCTGCTGTGAGTCCACTTCCATGATGCAGGTCCTTTGCCCACCCTCCCCCAGGCTCCACAATCGCCCTGAAGAGTTTTCTCCCTCCTACCATCCAGTGGCAACTATGGGTATAGTCAGCCTTTCCCTTTTACAGCTTGTGAGCCATCTTAAGCCACCTGGCCTTCTCCCCTGCCATCCACACTAACAAAACTTACCAAAGTGTCTTACATCACTCCCTGCTTGGCTACAAGGGGAGCTCACCCAAGTCTAACCTAACCCTACTCCATCTTATCACGACCTTTCCAAGATGCCCCTGCCAGGGGCATCTGCCCTCTAAGAGGCACCAAGATTCTGATCTTAACTATTCCTTAAGTTTCTCAGCCATTTTATGTATCAATTGGCTCTTTAATGCAGTGCTGGCTATACCACTGTTACTCCAAGCCAAGGTCATATCCTGACCTCTGTAGAGCCTGGCTTCCCAGGAGCCAGAGTCAGTACAGATAGATCCTATCAGTGCTATCATTTACAGCAGTGTCCACCCCAACCCAGCAATCAGTGCTCACACAAATATATCTGCCATTCCCTGCATCTACCATCTTGACTCCCACCCTACTCATTCTCAGAGAACCTACTCCCAGTGATAAGCCAGAGACCAGAAGCTCACCCTAGGCTCACATTTGCTAGCTCCCAATGGTTAGAACCATAAGGGCACCCATCTTAAGACTTCCTGAAATATGGCCAAGAAAATGAGTCAACAGATAAAGGAGCTTGCCACCAAGGTCTGAAGACCCAAGTTCAATTCCCAGGACCCACCCTCGGGGTAGAGCAAGGGAACTAACTCCCACAAGTTGTCCTCTGACATTTGTCCTGTGGCATACCACCTACACACACACACACACACACACACACACACACACACACGGAGTCATTTTCAAAGAACTCCTGAAAGAGCCCATCTTGACAGTGAGTACTGAGTCCCTCCCTGGAGAATATTGAGTGCTTTGCTAAAGACTACTACAGGCCTTCCTGGGAATATTGGGTCCATCACTGGCAAACACTGGGTATCTTGCTGGGGAGTAGCCTAAGGCTGTGGTGAGGTGGAGGACTCATGGGCACCATGGCAACCGCAATCCTCATACAGGCCCAAGTCATAAGAGAGAGAGGCCTTGGAAAGAAGCCTCCTGTCAAGAAAGAGGAATGAGGTTGACCTACCCAAGAGGTGAGAGAGCAGGTCAGGGAGTGAGGAGCTCCTAGAGAGGCCTCCAGTTCCCATGACGTCAGCCTCACCTTCCTTCCATGTTTCCTGAGTTCCCCGACACCATCAACAGATCCCATTTCTACTCCGGCTAAGGGAGTTTTTGTTCCTCGCCACCAACCCATTCTTGACGGAGATATCTTTCCACACAGCTGCTTTGTCTGCACCGCCCACTTCCCATTCTACCCTTCTGCGGGAATCTGTTTGCCCGTGACTATTGATACAGTCACACAGCACACAGAGCCTCGTTCTTCCCTTGAACAAATGCTGCCTGGCCTTGTCCCAAAGACAACAACCGGCAGCTCATGACTTAATCACACAACAGGTGAGCCGCGCCGTGCCAGCACTTACACCAACTTGTCTCTGACCCACTGGAATTCTTTGCCGGCTGGAGTTCCCCAGCAACAGTCCTGACCGTGTGGATTAATCTGTGGCACAACGAAGAAGTGTGTGGCACCTGTGGCCTCCAGCAGCGGGATGCATTCCAGCTGT
This sequence comes from Mus musculus, assembly GCF_000001635.26. Classification (NCBI taxonomy): domain Eukaryota; kingdom Metazoa; phylum Chordata; class Mammalia; order Rodentia; family Muridae; genus Mus; species Mus musculus. Next base: position 37,666,912 of record NC_000079.6, read on the forward strand.
AAGGGCAGAGCCCTGCGTAGGAGGAAGCACCGGCGAGAAGGGTTCCACGAGCCCTCAGAAGGGGCACATTCTGTCTCCTCTGGACAAGGGTTAACCACATTCTGAACCAAGCTCCCGTCTGCTACAAGTCAGCCTTTCTGCCTTTCGCTTTGGTAAAAGTGACCTTCCTCCAAGGTTTAGTAAGACTTTGACTAGAACCAGCCGTCTGTGGTTCTAAACTACTGCGCAGAACTGGACGTCCCAACCACGAACAGTTCTAGAGCTGTCTGTGCAGTCCTGCTCTCTGGGAATATGAAGGATTCTTGCACCTCGCTCTTTTCCCTCGCTCTTCCTCTTTCCTTCCACTCTGTTCCTATCTACATCTCTCCTCTCCTCTCCTCTCCTCTCCTCTCCTCTCCTCTCCTCTCCTCTCCTCTCCTCTCCTCTCCTCTCCTCTCCTCTCCTCTCCTCTCTCCTCTTCTCCTCTCTTCTCCTCCCCCTCCCCCTCCCTCCTTCCATCTTTCTTTTCTTCTCTCTCTCTCCCTCCCTCCCTCCCCCTCCTTCTCCCTCCCCCCTCCCTTGTCCAGTACTCATTTCCAGCTCTCACCTCCTCAGCTTGATGAAGGGAAGTACTTGATGGCACAGAGCTCACGAGTCCTTTTGGGAACACTTCCAAACAGGACGGACACACTGTGCCGAGGACTCTGCTCTAACAAGTGACAGCTACTTTTTCCCTTTGGATAAGGCCCACGGTTCTGACAGGCTTCAGGATGCCCCCCCTGCCTGTCCTTCCTTGAAGCTTGCTCTTTCAAGGGCCACTGTTTGCAATGGAGACTGGCACTCTACCTTAGAAAGACCAAGAGCATGTTCTTTTGGTTCAATCTTTTTTTTTATTTTATTTTAATTTTTCACTTTTAACTGATTTGTTAAACCATAAGGACTGTGCACACTTATAGGGCACCATATGGTGTTTGGTACATGCACACACTTGGTAATATTTAAAATAGGATAAGCATATCCTTTTTTCTTTTTTGTGGTGCCGGAGATGATCAAGCTCACATCCTGCACTTGCTAAACCGGCCCTCAGCCCATTTCCTTATAGTGAAACCGTTCCAAATGCCTTCTTGAGAGACTTTATACAATGCACCATTGTTTCCTCTAGCCACCCTACCACCTTGCTCCTAACCAACTGTGGCTCAGGACCCATTGAGCAATGTGTGTCCTTTATGCTGATTGGTCCAGAAATGGTAGTCACCCCAAGAACGCCACTCCTCACAGGACACCTTTTCATTCAAGCCTTGCTGTTGTTTTGTTGTTTAGGTAGTGGGGAGGTCTCATGATGCAGCCCTGGTTGGCCTGGAATTCGCTAGGTAGACAAGGTTGACTTTGAACTCACAGAGCTGTCTGCCTGTCTCTTGAGTGCTGGGATTAAAGGCATGCACCACTCCACCCAGCCAGGGTGACATGTTTTAATGAAATATTAGTATTTATTTAGTGTGTATCTGATTGTATCCCCCCTTAACCATTTCTTATCCTTTAACCCAGCCTTCCTAGAAGACTTTTGTACTTTCATGTCATTTTTTTTAATGATTCCTGAGTTTAATTAGGGTTGCTTTTGTGAGCATGGGTATGGTGACTCCCCTTTCTCCAGCAGCCATTAACTGCCAATAAACCCTCATTAGAGAATGTGGCCTTATAATTGTGTACAGGGGCCACTGGAGACTAAAGATGCTGGAATCTGGTACTGTACTGGTTCTGGAATTACAGTATCTGTGAGCTGCTCACCTATGAATGCTGGGAACTGAACTGCAGTCCTCTGTAAGAGCATCAAGCAGTCTGAGTTGCTGAGCCATGCCTCCAGCCCTAACGTCGTCCTTCTATGAAGAACCCAACCCCCAGTGATGGCTTTAATCCACTCATGATGGTGGTTCCTCCATGGCTTTCTATTTGGCCTCACCTCCCATCATGATTTTATTGGAAATGAGTTTTCATCTAGCATGTGACCTCTGGGGGTGGGGGGTGCATTCAAATCATGACACTTGTCATACTTCATTTTCAAAGGATCAAATTGGGTCCTGCTACCAAAGGGAGTGAGAAGCCACAGGCACACTTAGCCTCAGTGGCTCATTGCCCAAGTACCACTCTGCCTCTCTTCTTACCTTCCGCATCCTTGAACTATGCAACAATCCCTGGTTCGTAAATACACTAATTACTTTGTTCATCTTGTATGCTTCACAGAGTTCCCTCTGTGATGGTAAGGTTGCCTTTGTCAGTTTTGGTTACAGACTTCTTTTACTAAATAAATTCACTGTCTTTATGATGAAAATATCTACAAGAAAAAAAATTTTTAAAACCGTAGGTAGGTTAGCTTTTCATTACTAAACATGTGTTGAAAATAAACAGCCATAAGGAAAAAGAGTTTTGCTTTAATAAGTTCTAGAAGTTTCACTCTGTGACTGATTAGCCACACAGGACATCATGATGGAAACAAGTGAAAAAGAGAGAAAGGAGGACCAGGGACACACTATCCTGGTCAGGGACATACGCACAAAGACTCTAAAACCCATCTCTTAATGTCTCTACAAGCTTTTAACAGCGCCACACTGGAGACCAAGTCTTTACCCATGAGCCTCCAAGGTCATTTCATTTACACCTATAGCAATGGTGTGTACATGCCTACTATTTAAACAATCCCAACAATCGTTTTTTTAATTTAGTTTTTAATATCCCAAGGCCTCTTAAGAATATGCCTATAGTCTCACCATTAAACGGGCGAACAATAAGATGTGTCAGCCAGGCGGGCTTTTTGATTAAGCAAGCCTCCGATGTATTGTATTCCCAGAGACTGGGTTAGAAGTCAGGATGTGCCTCATAGTCAACCAGGGCTTCACTGCTGGGTGGAAATATCCCCGGCAGATAAGGTAGTGCCTTATGTTCTAATTCTCTGGGTATCATGTTGCCACCTGCCCTCCCCTTCTGTGCAAAACCCTATGAGCTACCCAATCAGAGGGAGGACCTTTGGCAAATGGTTGAGAGTGAGTCCCAAGCTGTTCCTGACCCTTCAGGACGAAGAATAACTAATTAAGTGCCTAGACAAATGGTTCAGCAGTTAAGAGCACTTGCTGCTTTTGCAAAGGATTCTGGTTTGATTCCTAGCACCCACATTAGGTGGCTGTTAGCCACCTCTAAGTCTAGCTACAGGAGGTGCCCTCTTCTGCCCTCTGCGAGCACCTGTGCATGTGTGATGCACACATAGGCAAACAGATGTGCATGTGCACACATGCATGCACACACACACACACATAAATATTTTTAAATACTTAAAAAAGAAAATAAAATAACTATTTTGTTAACAAGAAAGTTCAAATGTATTGTTAACTAAAACATGACTTTTGTAAAAGGTGTTCTGGGACTGGATTCAGGAAGGAGGTTGGGATGGCAAAGATAGACTGGGAGGAAAGTGAGAGACGGTTTCCTAACAATCCAGAGTGTGCATGGCCTGGGCCAGTGCCTGGAAGGTGGAGAGAAAAGCGCTGATCAGTTGGATTACAAGTCATTGAGATTTTCACATAGATTAGCTGGAAACCCTATTTGAACTCAGTTATATTTCTCTTTCCCATGCTTGGAACTAGAAGTTACCAATCATACCAAGAGCATGTTAAAGGATGCTGCATCAGGATAGATTAGGTTGTAAATGAAACAAATAACTCCCACCCTCTCTGTAGATTAAATAGCAAGAGTATTTGTCTCTCCCTCTTCAGCCCCACACAGTCCACCACAATCATTCCGAAACACAGACTGACAGAGTTGATCCCGCCACACACTTCCACAGTCATGAGCACAGAGAGCAAGGCAAGGTCCTTGGTGTACCACTTAACTGTCTTATCAGTTGGCTTGGCTAGCATGAGACGAGCCCCAGGTAACACTTACCTAATGAACTCCAATTTCAGAACCTAAGAACCTCAAGGCTCCGTTGTGGAAAAGAAGGTCCAGGAGTTCAGGGTCACTCTCCGGTACTTAGAGAGTGTAAAACTCAGCCTGGAATACATGAGATCTTTCCACACAAAACCAAAAGGGAGTTGAGAGAAGTGGTTCCAAGTGTGGTGGTTTGGGTAAAAACGACTCCTATAGTCTTATATATTTGAATGTTCAGTCATCAGGGAGAAGGGTGAGGGAGCCTGTTCTTGTTGGACATGTCACTGAGGGTTGGCTTTGGTTTCAGAAGCCCACGTCAGGTTCAGTCTCTGTCTGACTCTCTCTCTCTCTCTCTCTCTCTCTCTCTCTCTCTCTGTCTCTGTCTCTCTCTGTCTCTGTCTCTGTCTCTGTCTCTGTCTGTCTTCAGGTCAGGATGTAGCTCTTAGCTACTGTTCTAGCACTGTGAGTGCTGCCAAGCTCCTGCCGTGAGTAAGAGTTGCCTTAGTCACGGTGTTTCACAACAGCAATAGACCAATGACTAAGACGGCAGGTCAAAGTACTTGCCTTGCAAGCCTTAGCAGCCTGTCTATCACCAGAATCCGTGGTAGAGAGAAGTGATTCCTCAGAGTCACCATCTGCCCTCAACATGTTCATCATGGTATATACATGTCTGCACATACAAACATACAAATAACTATGATAATATTACTATGATAAATAATATCAGTATTAGTATAATAATATTGTATTAATTATATGATATAATATATCATATGTAATTTTACATTTATCACATATACATATATGTGTAATATATAATACATGTAATATATTATTGTATATTATAGTAATAAATAATATCACATATCAAGTGTTTAAATTAATATTTCATAAAATAAAATAAATAAATGTAAATAAATGTTATATTATATATTTCATGTTGTATGTTACATGTTATACTAATATATATTTAATAATATATAATACACAATTAATTATATAATGCAGTTAATTGTGTGTTGCATAATTATATATTAATTCTATGTTGTGATATTAATCATTTACATGATATTGCTATTATATCAGTTATATTAAGTTGCTGTCAATATAATAAATTGTGTGATGTTAACATTGATATAATAAAATATAATATTATTAATTTTGATAATAGTGATAACAATAGTAAATTTAGAAACCAAAAGTAAGGAAGAAGGGGGACTGCGCAGGAAGTGAGGAAGAGAAAAGGAATCCCATGGGCCTCATCCTCTCAGCCTGAGCATCCTTGAGTGAGCTGCACAACATTCCTCCCATGTGGCCAAAAAAGCCTAGAAATAGCATAGGAGGTCAGGAAGACATTTTGTGAGCAAAAACTAAATTTTGCTTTATCTTGTCTTTTTAAAAGTGTCATACCTAATCATTTCTACTAGTCAGCATTTCTGGTTAAATGGCTGTACTTAATAAACATTTAAAACATATGTTAGCATTGAGGTATACTGTTGGTCTGGGTGTGGGAGCACACACCTATAATCCCAGCACTTGGAAGATGGAGGCAGGAGGATTAGGTCTCCAAGTTAACCTCTATACATGCTACTTGAGGCCAGCCTGAGCTACCGGTGATCTTGTCTTGATAAACAACACCAAGATCCCTTCTCGGTGCCACACACTAAGACAATTTTAGCTGAGTTGAAGAGCGACTGATTCTGTTGTGATACTAAGAATAGCATTTCCACTCTCAGCCACTAAGCCCAGGACCTGTGGCAGTTGGCTTTCTATTGCTGTGATAAAGACCATAACAAAAAGCAACTTGTGTGGCACAAATTCATGCCACCTTACGGGTTACAGTCCGTCATGGAGGGAAGTCTGGACAGAAACTCAAGGCAGGAACCTGGGAGACAGGAAGTGAATCAGAAACCATGGAGGAATGCTGCTTACTGGGTTGCTCTCCAGACTCACCTTTCTTCTACGTCCCTTGGGACTGCCTACCCAGGGTGGCACCTCCCACAGTGGGCTAGGCCCCCACCCATCAGTCATTAATCAAGAACAAATGCCCCCACCGTCTTGCCTATAGGCCAGGCTCGTGGAATCATTTTTCAGCTGAGACTCTTCTCCTCTGATGAACCTAGTTTAAGCCAAGCTGACAAACAAACAAACAAACAAAACAAAACACAAAAACCCTAACCTGTACAGCATCACAGACTACCTTTTACTCTGGGAGCTACTTCCATACTACACTAAAACATTTCATTTTGGAAAGTGAACGAAGATTTTTAACAGATTTTCTTTTTTAAGATCCCTTTTTAAAACCTGCTCAGTGTGGTTCTTACAGAAAAACCTCATGCCAGCCCAAGCCTAACTGAATCCCAGCTTGGGAAGGGTGTTGGGGCCACCCTGCCATCCTAGCTAGGGGAGCGATTGGTAATGGTTAGAAGCTGAGAGAAGATGAGTGAGTTTTCTCTAAGAGTGTAGCCCCTGGTGAATCTAGGCAGCCCCAGGGAAAGGACCACAGACCTGAGAGGACTTAGCATAAGCTAGTCTTGAAAAGTTTAAAATAAAAGAGACACGAAGTTGGAGGATGAATATGGTCAAAATACATTATGTGAAACTCAAAATTCTCAAAGGGGGAGGAAAAAAAAAAAACCTCACTCAGGAATGTACCCATTCACTATTTGTGGCTAACACGTGGGAGAGATTATACATCCTGTTAGACTAAAAAATAGTATTTTCATTGAATTTCATTAAATTACACTCACAATATGGTGTGAGCAATCCCTCCTGTCTTTGCTCACTTCCTTCCACCAAAATTTGGTCAGCCAACCTCCTAGATACCATTTCTAGCTCCAGAGTCTAATTGGATGGTTCTGTTATAGAAATGTACCCAGGAAGGCTCTGCCTGTTAACAGACAGTAGATCTGTTCCTTTCCATTCCATTTCGTGTGTGTGTGTGTGTGTGTGTGTGTGTGTGTGTGTTTGTGTATGTATGCATGTATGTGTGTGTGTATATGTGTATGTGTGTGTATGTGTGTATATGTGTATGTGTGTGTAATGTGTGTGTGTGTTCTGATTTTAATCATTCCATGACCATTTGGGTAGCAAGATATAGTTCCCTACAGTACAGCATCTTATTGCACCTGTCATATAAATTCTTTAATCTGGGCCAGGCGTGGTGGCGCACGCCTTTAATCCCAGCACTTGGGAGGCAGAGGCAGGCGGATCTCTGAGTTCGAGGCCAGCCTGGTCAACAGAGTGAGTTCCAGGACAGCCAGGGATATACAGAGAAACTCTGTCTCAAAAAAAAAAGAAAGGAAGGAAGGAAGGAAGGAAGGAAGGAAGGAAGGAAGGAATTCCTTAATCTGATGATGAAACATTATAATGCCCAAATTACAGTGATGCTTTCTACTCTATTCTCAAACATGCAACTCTAAATCTCGAGTGAGCATTCATTCACCTGCGCTAGTTGAGGTCCTTGGGAATCCAAACAAGCCTGGCTGTCCACACGTGGACCAGTGAGTTTCACCTGCCAGCTGGGCCCATCTCATATGACCACTTGGCGACATTTAGTGAGCACACATAAGTGATACCCAATAAAACGGGCCAGAGAAAGAGAAGAGCAGTAGGACTGACTTCTCTCCATTCTGCTGTTTTGTTTCAAACTCCACTCATTCCCAACCGGCCGGATCAAGGCCCCCTGAACAACAGACACCAGCATACTTGTTGGGTTTTAGCCAAGTGTTCTTTAGCTGATCAGAAATTGATGAGGTATGCCTCCGGAGTCCCATTTCTTTTATGTTCTTCTCGGGGGGGGGGGGTTTCCCAGGAAGAGCTAAAAGATGCGAAACTGACAGGCACGTGCAGGGACTCAGCCAGATTGCACCTGTCAGAGAGGAAGACGGGCCCTTGGGTAAGCTACTCTCTTGAGAGCTTGGCTCTCTGTGAGTTGGATTGGGGTGGGGTGGTTCATCTAACAAAATCTCTCTAGAGGCTCCTGGCTATTTGCCTTGACTGCTCCCTAGTCTGAACCGCGTCCAGGTAAATCTCAGCTGCCTCTTGCTCTCTACGAAATCAAACATTTGACTCTACACAACGGCACATGATGAAATAGCCACCTAAGCCCCGCCCCCACTAGGCAGACATTATTATGCTTGAGACCAGTGGTGCTGTTTGAAGCTTACTGTGAAGGACAGTATATTTGACTTTCTTTTCCTCCTTTTTCATTCTACCAATAGGCAACGGCTTACTTAACTAATCTATCAAACATGGTGTCCCTTCCTTCCTGGACAAACTCTGAAGACATTTTCCATCTCAGTACTTCCTGCCCTGCCCTGCCCTGCCCTGCCCCCAGAGAAGCAGGAGGCCTCAAGTCAGACGTGAATCGGCCCCCTGGGAGCTGTCAGCCCCACCCACACATCCCACATCATTACTCGGGCTTCGTGAGGGCATTGCTGAGTGCCTTTTAACCAACCTGTCTATAAATGTGCAGAAGTCTTCGTTGTTAGTTAGCTTCCTGGTGAAACAGAGACAAGACTTCAAGATGAGGCTCAAGATGGCTTCCTGCCTTTGAAAGCTTAGACTGTCACCTGTTCTCAGGCTACAATCAATCTCTTCCTTCCCCGTCTTGACTCATTGTGAGGAAGCATTAAAATACAGGACCTCTCCAGTCCCCTCCTCTGCTTTGCTACAATGAGACGGACATAATAAATCCAGTACCCTCGCTTAGGCAAGGGTAACCCCTACCTTAGACAACTGGAAGTATAAAAACGGCTCCATTAGCTTCCTTGAGGAAGGTACAACTAATAAAGACTCCTTAAGGCCCTTCCATCTTTTGCCTATTAGATGGCTGTAGTGTGAATTCCCTGTCCTTGTAGTCTGGATTTTGGGTACAGCATCCTGCAGTGAGTGAGGCATGTCTGCATGATCTTCAGGGACAGTGACTACACAGTCTGAGTACATTGCTCGTGTGTGTGTGTGTGTGTGTGTGTGTGTGTGTGTGTGTGTGTATGTGTGTGTGTTCCGGTTACCCACCACCTCTGCAGAAGGCAAAGCCCTAGCCTCTGGGCCATGAGGAAGATGAGCAAGCACATTTCTGCCTTGCAGCAGCTTAGCCAGGAAGAGGTCACAGCACAGAAAGAAAAAAAAAAGTGTGGTTATCACCGCTCTCCATCTGGTTTGGTTTGGAAAGGATACAGTTGTCCCTTCAAACCCAAGAGTCCCACATCTGTGGCTTCAACCAACCATGGATCAAAAACATTGTGTGTGTGTATGGGGGGGGGGGGACCTGCATTCCTGCTGAACATATACAGACTATTTTTATCTTGTCAATTCCCAAATAATCCAGCATGGCAGCTATTCATGAAGCAGTCATACTGTGTTACGTAGCCACCATCCACAGGTGATTTCATGCAGAAAGGTGGATGCAGGTTCTCTGGTGATGCTGCACTACTTTATGTAAGGGATGTAAGCAGCCATTGATTTTAACATCCGTCAGAGTCCTGAAAACAATCCCCTTAGATACCAAGGGACAACTACGGTAGACAAAATCCAGGCCCATTTGCCTGAATAAAGACAACTGTGTTCATTGCTGAATATTGACTTGAGGTCAATAAATAGACCCAGGTTTCTAAGTCATCGGCCTTGAAGAGTAATGTCTACATAGAACATGGCACATAAAATGGGTCCCTTCCTATGAAAGTTTACAGAATAATACGTATATGGCTGAACACAAATGTTTTGCCCCCACGTGGCATGCTTTTGAGATCTTGCTTTTAATGGTACCAACCTTTGAAAATCCTCCAGATTGAAAGATGAATGGGAGAAAACCCATATATGTAGCGGGAGGCACCTCAGGCTGCCTACAGATAATGTGACAAGCCCAGAGATTGGTGACAAGGGGAACCACGTGGAGGTGCCTTGCCAGGACAGCAAGGGCGGCTGCTGCTGAAGACTGTCCCTCACAGTCCTGTCTGACAGCCACTAAGCCCAGGCGGCCGCCCAGCCTACAGCCCACTTCCAGGCATCTGCCTTTCCTTCCCCAGAGGAGCCTACCCGGGCAGCCCCAGCTTTAGTAAGATTAAATTCGACTCTGTATTCCAAGTGGCCCACACCAACCAAATCCACACTGCCATGCTAAATATGTATCTCCTGATCAAATAAATTAGCTCTCATGCCTGCTAAAAAGAGTCAGGTCCCTGAAAGAATTGTGTTCCAGCTCAGCTATGATGGGCAGGCACCCTTGGCCTCTTCCATAACCATGTTAGAATTGCATCATACCCAAAGCATGCGCTCACCAGTCTTAGCTGGTTCAGGCAGGACGAAGTCTCAGATATCAGCTCTCTGACCATTTCATTCCGTCTGCATGAACTGAGGTCAGTCCCATCAGGTGAGGATTATCTTAAATACTTGCCACAATCCGACCTCAGCAACCTGAAGGGAAACACTTTTCCACCCACGGCCTTGCTCCATCACGTGCTCCTGTTCAGGAGTCCTTTGAAGAGCCTTTATTGCACATTTTATTTTGTTGTAAATACTACATGGTTAAAGAATACGGTCACGGAGGGGAGAAAGGTCAACTTAGAGGTTTTTTGTTGTTGTTTGTTTGTTTGTTTTTAATTTATCTAAGGTTATCAGAGTATGCCTAGCCATAAGCTATCACATTTATCCAAAGGCTATTATTTTTAATATTCTCAATTACTCCTACCTCCACAGCCTCTCTGCTTTGTGAACACCCACATAACTACGTACAAATGATCTTGTTTTAAAAAAAAGAAATGGAATGCAGTATCTACTAAACTAAAGGAAAACAGTTCAGAGGGAAAAGGAGCTAGGCTGGGGCCCACCTGGTACACGCAAAGAGGTATACCTTGGCCATGGAGGTAAACATTCATCAGGGGGACCAAAGAAAGCAGACACACAGCACACACATAGGAATCAGCAGTAGCTAAATCAAGGGGTAGACATCAACTAGATGTTTAGCATTTGAAAGTCGTATCCTCATTTGATACTCACAATAACCCAGTAAATTAGGTACCACAGCTTCCATTGTCCACAAGAGGAAAACAAAACTTGGGATGTTTAGTGTTAGGCTAAATGAGGTTCTATTATTCACATGGGGAAGAGCCAGGATTCTAACCCCTGCACCTTTGGCTCCTATATCAGTGTTGGCCCTACTTCCCAAGATGGTGTGCAGCCCAGGGGAGATAAAAACAGCAAGGTATATTGTAGGCACATCAGCTGAGTGTGGCCAGGAATGACACGGAGGGAAAGAATCAGGAAGACACTAGAGGATGGAGAGACAGAGGAGAGAGACCAAGGAAGGGCTCTGGGGTTGTGCTTTAAAATAAAGGAAGTGAGAGAAAGTCCAAGATTTCAGAGTCAGCGCCAACGGAGGCTGGACTTTACAAGAGATGATAACAGATCAAGGCCGTAATTGACAAAGAGATAGATGATAAGTTAGGAACACAGAGAGAAAGCTAGAAACAGTTAGGGACGTTTCCTCCCCAGATAGGATGAGAAAAGAAAGAAGTCGTCTATAGTTAAAAGAAAAGCGAAAACCGAGTCTCAGTCGGGACGGCTCCCTCCTCCGTCTCAGAGACGAGGAGAACAGGGTCAGCTAGGGCTGGAGCAGAGTGGAAAAGATTCTGAGCAGCTGTCACTGGAATCCGATAGGGAGCTAAAAATGGAGTTGAAGGAAGATGCCTGCGGGCACTGGGAGAGTCGAGGCAGGAACACACAGGAGGTCCGGTTACTGCTGGGGGCCCAGGTCTCTTCAACAGGTTTCAGCAGTTTAAGATGAGGAAGAGATAAAAAAAAAAAAGGGCTGTCCAAGGAGACTCAGTAGAAGGTCAAAGAGTAAGGAATGAGGTGCTTTTGAGAACTTGGCTAAGTCACCTCACCAAGGAATCCAAATTCCAACAAGGGAGGGACAGAAACAGCCAGCATGAATCCAAGATGCCAAAAACTAGGAAGAAGCCATCGGGAGATTGGATCGGAATGGGACCAGTGATAGGGCCAGGAGCTGTGGCTACAGAGGGTACTTAAGGGGTGGAAATCTAGAAGGCAGAGCCTCCCACAAGCGGCGTGTCCCAAGGGTGTGACTAGGCGCTGAATCAGAGATGCGGAAGATGGGGAGGTCGCCCAGGATGAAGAGGCTGAGGAAGTGACCAGAAGAAGGATCTGCTAGTCTGAAAGCAGAACAATATTAGGGTGGGAAGGGTGGCACAAGCTAAGGAGAGGGTCATCTGCCAGGCATGTACAAGGGAAGTGACTGAATGGTCACACGATATGCATGGAAGAGGGGCTTCCCGTATGAAAAGGGAAGCCAGCTTCATTTCTGGAGAATTGTAGCCATTTCTTCATATCCATGACAAGTTGGCTCTAGAACACTGAGATAATTACCAAACGTCCATGGATGCTCAGCTCCCCTCCAGTGAGATGACCCAGTGTCTGGACAGTATCACTTGACACAGTCAACCTCATGGTGGATGGATGGCTCTGGAAACTTTCCACTGCGACCCTTCATTCTTTCCTCCATAGCTCAGCAAAGGCAGCCATGTTCCCTCCCACCTGAGAGGAATCTGGGGCCACCATGTTTGAAACAAAATCCTCTCCTCCCCAGAAGAAGTGTCTCTAGTCTTTACACCTTCACCCCTCGAGGCCCTTGCTGGGGTTCCTTGGCCACCCTGTCCCATTCCCGTTGTCCCTGTCCCTCTTAAATATGTGCTCCTGAACATCATAAATGGCAAACACCGAGAGAGTGCTGGCTTGTGACAGCCACATTTTAATGCACCTATTTCTCACACTGTACGGTAGTAGCACTCCTGTTCCCATTTCACATATGAAGAAACTGAGGTGGAGGATGCGGGGGGTTGGGGGGAGAAACTGACCAGCAGCACAAAATCAAGTGCAAGTAGTCAGGATACACTCATAACCCCAGGCCAGCCTTCATCCTTGGCAGTGTTAATCAGAGTCAGGAGGGAGTTTTGAGCACCCCTGAACTTGGGACCCACCCTCCAAATTCTGATTCTATTGTGCCACCTGTCAGCTGCTCATCGGAGCTTTGAAAAGACATCTAAGGGACACTTCTGGACAGCAAAGACTCTAATCACCCTCTGGGGACTATGGTCACTATCTGGTGGATTAGAGGGGTGCGATGGAAAGTTCCAAGGTTCTCTCTAGCAGACAATAACATCAGGGCAGGTTCAGACTCGGGTGATAAGAGCAAGTTCCTCGGGAAGACTAAGTACATAGCTGTTGAAGTAATGTGAGTTGCAGGATCTCAAAGGGCCTCGTTCTTAAAGGAAAGAAAAAGATATCATGAAGCTTTGTTCTTCTCAGGCACGTGACTGCCTCATCTTCCTCCTGACAAGGTGTTACTGATCATAAAGCCCACCTAGCCACGCAGCCATCTTCCTCAGATTAACAACAGTCTTCATAGCAACTTCATCACAACTTCCCAGCCTCCTTCCAAAAACTGGCGGAAGATGAAGATGACCTTTGAGGTCCACACTCTCCTGTTGGTTCTGAACATCAGTACATCCCTGTAGGTGGGGGACAGGCTCTCTCCAGCTCTGGCTCCTGCCTGAGGAGCTTACAGGTCACTTCCAGCGTGGGCGGGGGCAGGGGGAGGTATCTGAACTTGGACTTTCCAGCTGTTCTTCTCTTCACTTCCCTGTCCCCCCAAAACCCCTGTCCTTCACCTCCAGTACTTCCCATTGAAACTAACCTCGGGCTGTGGCTTTTAAAGCACATTCGGGCATTCCTCTGGTTAAACAGAGGTCAGCAAGAGCAGAATACCATCCTAGCACGCGTGTAGCCCTGGGTGACCTCTTCAGCACAAAACTTCCCAAAATGGTACATTGTTGTGGTCCCGGGACTCAGAATGGAAGCAGGAGGGGGATCAGAAGGTGAAAGGATATCCTCAGCTACATAGCTAAATTTGAGGCCAGCCTGGGCTACATAGAATTCTGTCAGGGGTGGGGGGAGGGAAGGAGAGAGGGATGAAGGAGAGAGAGCATCAGATATTCCTTATTTGCTGCTAGAAACATCTATACCTTTCCATCCATAAAATTTGCTCTTAGCAGTCTGGGACACAGTGCTAGGGCACACACAGTATGAACATCTGAGCCTGAACTACTTGACAGAGTATGCTGCCCTTTTCCTCTCACCCCCATCCCAGAGTCATCCCTGGAACCAGCTCAGGCAGCCATGGCAACCTGTACCCTGTAAAGGGAAACTACCCCCTTGACTGCACCTGCTGTGGTGATTCTAGAATCCTGGCAGATGACGCCTCTCTCCAGCTGTCCATCAGATAGCTCCATAGCAACCAGGCTGGGAGAAGGAGGAGTGAAGAGGTGGGGTGAGGCAGGGTGGAGGTAGAAGGGGGCAGGCAGTTGGAAAGGGTTATTCTCAGATCTCTGGATCTACAGAGTACATTTTAGTATCATCCCAGCCAGAAAGTACAACCAATAACAAAGGCTACGCATGAAAAGAAAACTCAATTTACATTCTTGAAACATGATTAATGGGGGGGGGGAGGAAGGGGGGACTCCAGACACCTTGACTGTGACCACGGTAGAACTGTTCCTTGCTGACGCATTTCAGTAGAAGCCTGATGACAGCTGATACACAATGGCAGCAAGGAGAGTAGATGCTGTTTCCTTCTGTAAGAGGCTCACTTTGCAGCAAGACTTGCTTAGACCATTTCCCATCCCAAGCTTCTTGGGGAACCACAGAAACAAACCCAAAACAAACAAACCACCAAACAAACAAATGACAAAAGCCTACTGCCAGAATTCAATCTGGAATGCTCCCCAAGGCCCATGGGTTGAAGTTTGGTCCTCAGCTTGACTGTGCTAGGAGAGAGTGGAGACTTTAAGACGCCAGCACTCCAGAGGCCAAAGGAGGCAGATCTCCCTGAGTTCAAAGCCAGCTGGTCTACATAAAGAAGAGTTATAGGTTAGTAAATGCTACCTTGTCTTTAAAAATAAAAAATAAAAATAAATAAACAGTGAGAGAGGATTATGGGAATTCAGCAGTTCCCTCTCCCCCTCCCCTCCCCCTCCCCTCCCTTTCCCTTCTCCCTCCTCTCTCTCTCTCTCTCTCTCTCTCTCTCTCACACACACACACACACACACACACACACACACACACACGGTTAACATCATGGCTCCATTACATGCTCCCTCCATGTTACCTTAGTGCAAGCCCACGAGAAATGGACCAACTGATTATGGACTGAAATTCCCTAAACTAAGAACCCCCCCCCCAAAAAAAAAAAGGTTCTTTTTAAGCTGCTTGTCTCTAGTATTTGATTACAGTACCAAAAGGCTTTACTAGAACAATTTGTTTTTTCAAGACAGGGTTTCTCTGTGTAGCCCTGGCTGTCCTGGAACTCACTCTGTGGACCAGGCTGGCCTCGAACTCAGAAACCTACCTGCCTCTGCCTCCCGAGTGCCGGAATTAAAGGCGTGCACCACCACGCCCAGCTAGAACAGAAACCTTTAACAGGAGCTTATTTCTTCTGTGATTTCAGCTGAATCCTATCAGGCTACTAAATACTATTTGGAATTTTATGTTTATTAAAGCCACGTATCTCCCCCATAGGATAGGGAAAGAATTCATTAAAGTAGAAGGGATCGAGGCAATTTTAAGTTTCTCACATGAAAACAGCTTGAAAGATACAACATGATAATCAAACAATTCACTATATTAATAAAAAGAGTGTTGAGAGAGAGGGGGAAGGAGAGGAAAAGGAATAGAGAGAGGGACAGGGAGAGGGAGAAAGGGAGAGGGGGAGAGAACAAGGGATAGAGAGAGAGGGAGAGGCATATAGTTTGGAAAAGCCTACTCAACTTTATAGTATGTGCTAGGAAACGCTCCAGGCAGCCATTTGAGGACACATGGTGCTGAGCCATCTTGCTAGTCCCCAGCTAATTACTTTGAAAGCCTGCTTCGCCTGTTGGTACATGTACAGCCTATGCATCCTTGTCACCTTCTCCCTTCCAGACCGAGGTGTGCCTCTGGTTAAGTGCCTGGTGCTCCAGCTGAGAACCCCACAGTCTTCTGGACTGCCCATCAGCCTGAGAGAGCTGGCTGTACCTCACTCTCTAGAGGCTGTGTTCCCAAATTAGACATCACTTAAGAGCACTGGCCACTCTTCCGTGGCATGCTGGGTTCGATTCCTGATGTCCACATTGCAGCTGACAACCATCTGTAACTCCAGTTCCAAGGGATCCAGTGTCTTCTTCCGGCCTTGATGGGTACCAAGCATGCACATGGTCCACAGGCTTACACATCAAATAGCTAAGGAACTTTTGAAAGACTCAGGGAAGTCTTCAAGCTTGCCTGGACCTAGAAGAGCAGAGTGCTCATTCATTCTTGCTGTGTTGTGTGGGAGAGTCTCATGCGTATGAAAGTTGCTGTACCTGTAAATTAACTCACCCTGGTCCTGCCAGAGTGTGTCGAAAATGGGGCTTTGTATCCAAGGAGAACGATGGGATGCCAGGGAATGATTGAGAAAAGCTACCCAGCTGTTCCTGATGTAACTTTTAGTAAACTGTCAACCTCTTTTTCATATTGAACAGAGTCAGCACTTACTAGCCTGGCTACATGTCACATATTTCTAAGACAAATTCTCTGAGAAACTTACTACCATCTCTTCAGGATAAGAATTGGCATGTGGCCCAGTTTTTCTTAACATTTTTCCTATATAGGACATGGGGTTTTATATGCTGAGAAATGTACGGTGAAGTAGAATTTTCTTTTTCTACTTGTTTTGCATAATCCCATTTTTTTCTGATTGTGATAGCTATTGTTGGTTGTCAACATGACTATATCTGGAATGTACTACGATCCAGAAATGGAGGGCATGCCTGTGATCTGGATCTTGAGTCAGGAGGACACAGGCTTTTGATCTGGATACCTGCTTCTAATCCAGATGTTGAGGCAGAAAGATATAGCTTTAATCTTTGTCATGCCTTCTGCTGGAAGTCTATTTATGGACAATGGAAAAAGGAAGGGTTTGTCCCTCTTTGCCTGCTTGCCCTCCTTGCTAGCACATCCATTCCTTCACTGGCATTGGAGCCTACGTCTTCAGGATCCCAGCATAGACAGAAGACCAGCTGAGATACTCAGCCTTGTGGGCCTGAGAGATTACTAGATTCTTGGACTTTCCATTCACAGCTAGCCATTGGTGGATTAGTTGGACTTCAGCCTGTAAGTCATTCTAATTCCACATATATATAAGATATATTATATGTATGTGTGTGTGTATATGTGTGTGTGTGTGTGTGTGTGTGTGTGTATCTCCATTCTTTAAGTTCTGTGGCTCTAGAGAACCCTCACTAATACACCGTGTTAATGAAGTCCATTGAAGAATCTTTGTTTTCTTTTTCTTTTTTCCTATGTAGTCAAGGTTGGCCTCAGACTCTAGACATTCACACCCTAGCCTCCTGAGTGTTCAGAACAGACAGGTGTGCACCACCACACTTGCCTCCTGTCTGTCCAAGAGTGACTGTCCTGGCTTGCCACCATGCTGGCCTCCTTGGGGAGAGGAGGGTAATTTCTCATTCTTCATTATTATAAATACAGATTTGAGTAATACAGGCAAATCTTGCCTTCTTCAAGTAGTTTCCTAGTGGCACACTTCCCACAAAAGGTAATGCATGGCTTCTGAACTCAGTCTTACAAGGGAGACCATGCAGAGTCACAAACACGTGAACAGGTACTGGACACTCTGTCTGCCTTCTGGGAGGACACTCCCACATCAGAGGACCCTAAAACTGTCCTTCATAAATGGTCTCAAAGGGCTCCTTAACTTCTTGGCTTCCTATGTGGTTGAGCAGTAGAAGACTCTAGGGAGAGAACAGAGTGTGAAGGGATCTGGCAGAAGATGGGCGGAGCACATGCTCCCCAACGAAGCAACTATACAAAGTCTCCAGCTTGCAACAACTATTAATTCGTGCCTCAGGCTTCAAGCTGGCTGTGATGTTCCCACAGCTTTCTCCATACCCGTTGTCAAGGACAAGTCATTGAGGAACACTTTATGACCTTCTTAGATGATGCCCTTGTTTCCTGCAGGAGCCTGAGCGGTTGATATGCCACAAAGCCATGGGATCACAACCGAGGAGTCTAGCCACTGTGCACAGGACCCAGAAGTCTAGCCATTGTGGGCAGGGCATGGTATAATCATGCTGGAAATATCTCCCTAAGCTGGAACCTAAAAGGCAAAAACAAGTTAGTGTGGCATGCAGGACCCATGGAGATATAGAGAGAAGAACAAAATGTGAGAATGTAAAGGAGAACCTTCTAGAAATTAAGAGTAGTCAAAGCTGGGGAAGGCATGCGGCTTGATAAGAAGGAGAGGGTTATGACAAATGCCTCTATAAACTAGGGCATGCAAACAGAAGCAATTGCATATAGCTATTACAGCTACATTCATGAAGACCTAATGACTTACTGCACGTGTTCAATGAAAGACTTCTCACATATATGCCAGCACCTGCATCTGAGGCTAACTCACTCCTTGTCATCTGTCAGAATGACATGAGGAAGGATCAGAGATAGATAAAGAGTGATGAAATAAAATAGCTGTTTATCCATGTAGATGCTCTGTGATCTCAGATCACTTGAGCTCAAGGGCACGCACACATATATACCTCTTCACACTCTAATAAAAATATATAAAATGTTTTTAAAACTCTTATTATTCTAGTAATAAAACATTAATAAAAAGAAAATGGAAGAAAATACACCCTAAAAGTAGCCACTGTCATTTAAAAAAAATGGATAAGGCTGTCATCAAAAGATGAAATTACTGTCATTATTTTTCTTTGCATTTTTTATATTTTCCAGATCATATTTTTTCTCAATATTTTATGCCTCTTAGAAAGGAACATTATTTTTAAGCATGGGGGCTTAAGATAAATCTTACTTCCAAAAGGATGAAGGCACCAAGGTGTTTGTCATCGAGCCTGTTACTCAGAGATAACCATAAAACACTCATCTTTAAGATGGTTCAAGCCAGGTGCAGGGACAACTGGAGGTCATAATTGGTTGAAGCAGGAGGATTGCTCAAACCCATAAGTTTAAAACTAGCTCGAGCAATACAGTAAGACCTTCTCTCAAGACAAAAATCAAAATGTTTAAAAACCTAAAAGCTTAATGTATTTCTTCAGTGATCCAAAGACACAAAGAAAGCAGGCTGTTTAGCCTGTCATCCACACTAGATCTCACTTCTCCGATCTTGCTCCTCCTGGCCTTGACCTTGACTTTGGTTCACATCCACATCACTCCAAGTTTCTGAAGCCTTCTGCTCAATGCTTAGTGAGGTTTCTAACTGGCTTCCACCCTCCACTCCACCCCCACCTTCCAGGTCTACCTGTCTCCTTGATTGACCTAACCCAGCTCTTCATCCTACTGCACTTCCTTGCCTCGAGAGGAGTATTCCCCAGCTCCCTCAGAAAGTGGCACACTCCACCCAAGACCATAAAGCCCTACTTTCTATTTTGCTGTGCCCTACCCTGCTGTATGCAAATGAGATCTGATGCTTGTCACAGCCTCTACCGGATACAGCAGGATACCTAAGCTTGGCATCCATTCAGTACCAGCCAATGGTAACAGCTTTTAAAGAGGCACCCTTTGGGAGAGGTTTATCTAGAAAAGAGCAGAAACAATGCAAATATTAAATAAAATCAGGCTTTTGATATGCAGTGATCTGTGCCAGTAATCCCTTGGGAGGTGGAAGCAGGAAGCTGAGAATTGGAGCCTGGCTAGTTCAAGGCCAGTCTCCTCACAGACTCTGTATCAAGAAGAAAAGAGTAGGGACAAGGAGAAAAAAAAAAGTAACCGTCCATCCTAGATGTTTAAGTGTGGTTTCAAAAGCTTTAAAACCGGTTGGTCAGGCATGTTGGCACTCACCTTTAATCCCAGCAGTCAGGAGGTAGAAACAGGCAGATCTCTGGGAGTCTCAGGCCAGTCTGGCTTGCATAGAGAGAGGCCTGAACCTTAGTTCACAGTTGTTTCCTTGGCTAAAGTTGTTTGTGAGTTTACAAATTGTCAATAATTCAATAAACTAAACTTAAAAATAAGTTTAAAAGAAAGATAAATAGCTGAAGAATAAACTTATTACATGAATCATATACCTAAGAAAACATGAATTCTATCTTAAGTGGCTATTATAAAATAGCCAGACAGACGGATAAAAGTGTTTACCATGGAAGCCTAACAACTGAGTTCAGTCCCCGGAACCCACAAAGATGGGGGTGGGGAGAATGGACTCAACAAAGCTGTCCCCTGACCTCCACACACATGCCATGTATGAGCATAAACACACGCATACATACACATGAGCTCACACACACACACACACACTTTCACATATGCACAGTACCCTGATAAGAACATATGAAATCAGTTTTTAAAACTCTTCTTATACTAGTAATAGTTTAAAAAGAAAATGGAAGATAATCTTACTCACCGAAGAAAAGAAAAAATTGCACAGAATGTCTGGGAGTGACTATAACAAGAAATACATAGAACTTAAACAAAGCAAGTTACAAGATATGATTAAGGGCTGGAGAGATGGCTCAGTGGTTAAGAGCACTGACTGTTCTTCCAGGGGTCCTGAGTTCAGTTCCCAGCAACCACATGGTGGCTCATAACCATCTGTAATGAGGATAAGAGGATGGCCTCTTCTGGTGTGTCTGAAGACAGTGACAGTGTACTCATATACATAAAATAAGTAAATAAATCTTTAAAAAAAAAAAGGATGTGATTAAAATGCATCCCAAGTGTTCCTTGGTGAAAAAGTGGAGTGAGATAATATGCATCTTCCAAAGCATAAAAACCGAAGTGATGAGGGAGTGTGTCCTCGCCCGTCAGCTCTAAAGATGGAAGTCATGGCAGCCTGTGCAACGCACAACAGAACCTAGAACCAGGTCCCAGGAAACACAGAGGCGTGGAGTGCAGTAAAGAAAGCACCGGCTTCAGACAGGGAGAGATTGTGCCATGTGCACTGATGACGTAAGTCAGAAGCATCTGGACAAAAGGATTTCATTGCAAGCCTCCTTCCTCCCATCACTTTAAACAATGAATCCCAGAGACAAGCAGGAAGCCCTAGGTTCAATTCCCAGCACTACCAAAAATACAGTCATTCCAGGAAAGACTAAGAGTTTTGATGATATCAAAAATAATTGACTACGAGTTTTGATTATATCCTAAATAATTATTTTTTAGAAGGAAATATATGAAGGAGAATGGGCTTATGCCAACTAGCAGGTTTGCATCCCTGACATTCTAACCTTACAGATCAGTTATTACAAAAAAAAAAAAAAAAAGAAAAGAAAGGGCATGAAAGAGCTTTGAGAATTAGCATGTAGAAGGGCAAGTCCCAGGAGGGGACCCCAGGTAACCAAGGTGACCCTCTAGTGTTGGAGGCCATGGAAACAGCTCTACCCTTTGGAAGGTAAACTGCCAATATGTGTTCAAATGGAGTACCCATAGCAACCTCAGCTCGAGGTAACCATTATACAGAAGCCTGGGCTTTGCTGTTTGTATGTACTCTACTTGGCTCTCAGCACTGCTGATGATAGTAAACACCTGGAAATGGGTTGGAAGTCTGTCAGATAAGCCTGGGGGTGTAGCTTAGTGATAGAGCACCTGCCCAGCATGTGGGAGACCCTAGATGCACTCCCCCATACTACAAGAAATAATTAAGTCTGTCAAATTAGGGGTGACTAGAAACCTAAGCACAGTTTTCATACATACTATTATGAAGCTCTTGAGTAAGTATTCTTTCTATCTATTTGGTCTAGGAAGATGTCCATAATACACTCTACATTAAAAAAATAATTTGTGGACTGGAGAGATGGCTCAGTGGTTAAGAGCACTGACTGCTCTTCCAAAGGTCCTGAGTTCAAGTCCCAGCAACCATACAGTGGCTCACAACCATCTGTAATGAGATCTGATGCCCTCTTCTGGTGTGTCTGAAAACAGCTACAGTGTAATATAATAAGTAAATAAATCTTAGAAAGAAAGAAGGAAAGAAAGAAAGACCTACATTTGCTCTTTAGACTTTTTTTTTTCATTTCTAAAACCATTATGCGTAGTTGAGTATATCAGTGTGTAGGCATAGCTCATGAGTCTAAGTACCCTTGGAGGCCAGAAGAGGGCATCAGATCCCCTGGAGCTGGTACGAGTACCTGGGAGCTGCCAACTGTGGTGCTGGGCACTGAAGCTGGGTCCTCTGCAAGAACATTGCTCCTCTTAAGCATGCAGTCGTATCTCCATTCCCGACTCTCTTATTCAAACAATCAAATTATAAAATTTAGTTGGTACATTAGGCATCGTAAAAGATGAACACTGAAATTTTGGTGATGTACTACATGTTGTCTCCTTGCATCTTTTCTCTCTCTCTCTCTCTCTCTCTCTCTCTCTCTCTCAACAGCTAATTGTTCCATGCTTGGCTCTTTTACGATGTTGAGGTGAATGACATGGGTGTTGTAACACACCATTGCACCACTCCTGACCTTGTAATGACGTCAGGGGGAGGCTTATCCTGCTGTGGTGATGCCTGTGGACCATGGGTGATAGAAACCACAGAGAACAAATCCTTGGTAAGGGGGACAGACTCTGCTGTGACTCTGTCTCTCTGCTCCACTTCACACACACCCGACCAGTGTTTCTCTGTTGGTGTGTGTCTGTGTGCATGCGCATTTGAGTGTAAGTGGGAACACTTGTGTGCGGGTAGGTGTGGAAGCCAGAGGTTGACACTGGGTGTCTTACTCAATAACTCTGCACAAGGCCAGGTCTCTAATTGAACCCTGATTTACCTAGTGTAGACAGCCATCTCCTGTCTTTGCCTCTGGAGGGCTGTGAGGACAGGCAAACTGCTCTCACCCACATAGCTGGGGACCCAAACTCTCCTCCCTGTATACTCTTTATTTGAGAAGCCCCATAACTTGTGCCTTATTTAAAAAAACAAAAACAAAAAAACAAAAAAAAAAAAAACAAAAAGCAGGAGGATTTGCATGCAATTACAGTAGGATGGGACATGGATGGGAAACAGGAGGAGGAAGGGCTTCACCACCAAAGTGTTCTCCCTTTGCTCCTCTGGCTTGTTTACATTTTTAAAAATCAACCTGTGTTACTCACAACCTGTGGTACTTGTGTTTCCTCATTGTTTCTCTCTCTCTCTCTCTCTCTCTCTCTCTCTCTCTCTCTCTCTCTCTCTCTCTCTCTCCTTTAAGACATGGTCTTACTATGTAGCTCTGATCCCGAAATTCACTTATGTAGACCAGACAAGGATTCTCCCGCCTCTGCCTCCTCTGCCTCCTCTGCCTCCTGCCCCTGCCTCTGCCTCTGCCTCTGCCTCTGCCTCTGCCTCTGCCTCTGCCTCTGCCTCTGCCTCCTCTGCCTCCTCTGCCTCTGCCTCCTCTGCCTCCTCTGCCTCTGCCTCCTCTGCCTCCTCTGCCTCCTCTGCCTCCTCTGCTTCTGCCTCCTCTGCCTCTGCCTCCTCTGCCTCCTCTGCCTCTGCCTCCTCTGCCTCCTCTGCCTCCTCTGCCTCCTCTGCCTCTGCCTCTGCCTCCTCTGCCTCCTCTGCCTCCTCTGCCTCCTCTGCCTCTGCCTCTGCCTCCTCTGCCTCCTCTGCCTCCTCTGCCTCCTCTGCCTATGCCTCCTCTGCCTATGCCTCCTCTGCCTATGCCTCCTCTGCCTCTGCCTCTGCCTCCTCTGCCTCCTCTGCCTCCTCTGCCTCCTCTGCCTCCTCTGCCTCCTCTGCCTCTGCCTCTGCCTCTGCCTCCTCTGCCTCCTCTGCCTCTGCCTCCTCTGCCTCTGCCTCCTCTGCCTCCTCTGCCTCCTCTGCCTCCTCTGCCTCCTCTGCCTCCTCTGCCTCCTCTGCCTCTGCCTCTGCCTCTGCCTCTGCCTCTGCCTCTGCCTCTGCCTCTGCCTCTGCCTCTGCCTCAAGTTCCCAAGTTCTGAGATAAGGCCATACACCTGGCTACTCATGGTTTTTGTTATTTGGGGGGCAAGGGGGTATCTGCATACATGTCTTTTTGAGGGTGTCAGATGTCCTTCAGGTGTGTTACAGAGGTGCTACAGCAGGTGTTACAGAGAGTTGTGATCTGCCATTTGGGTGATGGGAATTGAAGCTGGGTCCTCTGGAGGAGCAGCTAGTACTCTCAACTACTAAGCCATCTCTCCCAATACTCAAGTTTTTCAGAGGTGTATAAAAGGTGGAGAGAACTGTGTACCAGATAGAGAGAGAAGGCTGCAATCCTTTTATACCCATGATTCCAAACAGCAGCACAACTGAGAAGTGAGGCTTGGGACTGTTGCCCTGTAGGGAGGGGAGGCAATAAAAGCCTCCCCTGGGCTGTAGGGTAGATGGTCTGAGCAAGCGACCCAGAATGGTGTCGCTGCACCCTCTCGCCACTGCTCTAACCCACATGTTATACCCATGATACCTCCCTTCCCTTCCTAGAGAATCCTACCAGGAGCCCTCCACACACTTGGCTAATCATGTACTAGTAAGGGGCTCATCAATGCTCCTTAAGAAAGAGAGACTGAGAGATCAAAATTCATCCCATCCATTCCATTATTAATTTGTTTGATTTAAACTGAAGACAAATTTGAGACTCACACAAAGAAACAACCCTTTAATAGAGACTGTCGCCTGAGGAAGAACTCTCTGAGGGGACGTTCTATGTCGGGGAGACCTCTGAGGGAGAGGAGATCTCTGAGGGGGAAGAGATGGCTCAGGGGAGGAGATCTCTAAGGGG
Source organism: Mus musculus (assembly GCF_000001635.26). Classification (NCBI taxonomy): domain Eukaryota; kingdom Metazoa; phylum Chordata; class Mammalia; order Rodentia; family Muridae; genus Mus; species Mus musculus. The sequence continues at coordinate 37,691,574 of NC_000079.6, forward strand.
GAGATATCTGAGGAAGGAGGAGATCTCTGACAGGGGAGGAAATCTCTGAGGAGTGAGGAGATCTCTAAGGGCGACCTCTAGAGATCTCTGAGGGAGGAGATCACTGAGGGAGAAGACCTGAGGAAGGTATATCTCTGAGGAGGGAGGATATCTCTGAGGAGGGAGGATATCTCTGAGGGGGAACTTCTTGAGGAGAGATCTCTGAGGGAGGAGATTATGGACAGGAAAGATCTTAGCAAAGGAGAGCTCTAACAGGGTGGAGTGGGGGTGGGGGGTGAGGGTAATGGGTCTGAGGGCTCCCAAGACCCAGAATGAACTTTTCAGGATGAAGCAGACAGGACCACCCCCACCAAACTGAGTGTGTTGGCTCCCCACAAAACTGAACTGCCAGGCAGGTCCCCACAAAACCTACCCTTGGGTAGAATGGTTCCTTGGCCTCCTGGGCATCATGAACAAGATGTGAGTAAAGACATTTTTTTTTTTTTTGATGTGATTCAGAGAAGGAGCTTTCTTGAGGTACTGGGTGGTTTATTTCCATTTTCTAAATGACTTCTTGGCTAAGCAGCTGCTCCGGGCTTTGAAAGCTCAATCTGAAACACAGGGAAGGAAATGACAGGGGCTGATGGGGTGGGCAGGTGTCAGCTCAAGGGAACATGTGCAGAGCATTATGAAGCCACAGAGGAGCTGGCAGGAGCCCCCACTGCAGAGTCATGGGCCACGGCCTTCTGCACAGCCTCCAAGAAGAAACCACCTGTTTGTTGGCCAGAAAGACCAACTGCTCAATGCGCCTAGATGGAGTCGCAAATACTGTCGTGATTTAAAAACACAATTGAAAACACAAAGCAAAGTTGATTTCTGCACACACTTATTGCCAGCAACATGGTCCCAGACACACTTGGCTGTTTGTACATCTTATCTCTAGGACAAAAAAAAAAAAAAAGAGGATCCTAAAATGCTGTTCTGCAAAGAAAGAAGAGTATGAACTCTCAGTGTTTATGGTGACAAAGAACACGTACGTGAGAAGGGAAGACGGAAAGTAGGGATCTGAGAGGATACACACACATCTGTGTTCATGGCAACATCATACACAAGAGGCAGCCAGTAGGTGGAAGCTACTCACATCCATTCTGACAGATGGAGGGGTTCAAAGCACATGCAATGAAGCACTATTTTATTTTGGAAAAAGGCATATCCAATGTGTGCTCAACTCTCGATGATGCTGACTGAATGAAGCAAGCCAGTCCCCAAAAGACCACGACTGTGTCACTTATGTGGGGTACCGACCAAGAGTAGTCAGATCCATACAGACAGAAAGCAGAGTGAGGTGGCCAGGGCATGGGGGAAGGGGAGAGAGAAACTAGTGTTGATTGGAGTGAGTTTCAGTTTGACAATGACAAACTTCTGAAAGGACGTGGTGGTGGTCAACAACCTAAGTGTCCCTGATTCTACAACACCTCAGAATGGCTATGATGGTCAATTCACCTTATACAATAAAAAAAAAAAAAAAAAAAAAAAAAAGTCATCAGTCAAGACCGCATTTTGAAGGTTTGTTTTATGTGTGCATGCGTGCGTGCGTGCGTGCGTGCGTGCGTGTGTGTGTGTGTGTGTGTGTGTGTGTGCACATGCACCATGTGATGCTAAGTTCACAGAGAGGCCAGAAGCAGGCATCTCATCCCCCTAGAGTTGAAATGACAGGAAGTTATGAACCTCCATACGGGTGCTGGTTACTGCACCCATGTTGTTTCCCTAAGCCTCACCGCAGTCGCCATGTCTTGGAATGTCACTGCATGTAAGGAAAGCCAAGCACGAGGGAACACCATTGATAAGCCGGTTCAGGCTTGCCTCACACGCCAAACTTCTCAGCGGTAAAACAAACAGAAGCAAGCACGCTCAATTCTTCAACTAGTTCCCTCCCGAACTTTAGTATCCAGAAGTTCAATTTCCTTCTCTATCAACTTAGGTTCATATCACTTCAGCCTGTGGTCAAAGATACATCCACAAATATTACTTACAGCCATTTTCAGGTCATTAAGCACAGTCTGTGTTAAAGTTAGCCTTGAACCCGCAGACCTAGGGAAGACCCTGAGTTACCTATCTTTTGAGCCCTCTCCCTGTAGTCTGAGAAACTGGCCAACTGCAGAAGAGCATCCTTCAGATAATTAAAAAAAAAAAAAAAAAAAAAAAGCAGAAGAGACTGGACAGGACTGAGCACTCATGGTCATGGGTGATTGAGAAGGTCAGTGGTAAAGTTGAAGATAAACCCAACTCTCTTTTAAGTTCCAGGTCGTGAAAAGGCATAAGGCAGCATACAGTAGTGGGAAACTCTAGACAGTAGACGTTTAAATCCTAGCTCTGCCTGGTACTTAATTATAGAAACTTAAACTCAAGCACATTTCTAAAGCTTTTAAATTCTGACTTCAAATGATGGGAATATCTTCCTCCCAGGGTGTCCATGAGGGATGCATTCCAGGCCCCTCTTGTAGATAAAAATTCCACGATGCTCAAGTGTCTTATATAAAATGACATTGTATTTGCCCAGGATGTTCCACACACTTTTAGTCACCGCTGGAGAGCTTAGAACACCTCATTCAATGTGTGTCCAGAAGCTGTACTGTATCGCTTAGGGGATAGACACACTAAAAGTATCCTATGTATGTTTCATACAGATACAAATAGATCCTTTGGGCTTTTGGATTTGTTTTCAAATAGTATGAATCACAGTTGGTTGAGTCCTCAGAGACAACAGATACAGACAGCGCCCTGAGCCGGGCAGTGGTGGCGCATGCCTGTAATTCCAGTACTTGGGAGGCAGAGACAGGCAGATTGCTGAGTTCGAGGCCAGCCTGGTCTACAGAGTGAGTTCCAGGACAGCCAGGACTACACAGAGAAACCCTGTCTCAAAAAACAAAAACAAACAAACAAACGAGAGCGCCCTGTAACCTGCCGTTGCATAGGGCAGAGTTCAAAAGAGGTGGAGGTTGAGGAAGGGGGCTTCGCTCTCTACTGGGTCCCTCACTGCGCTTCCGCAGAGGCCCACTGAGCATGCAGGGGCAAACTGCAATTGACACTTGTGAGTATTTTTAATTGCCCCCCAGAATTTATAATTTTCTGCATTTGGCTTTATGAGCATTTAATGAGGACAGATACTGGCTACATCTGCCAAAGTCCATACTGGTGGTGGTTGTCATCGTTGTTGTCGTCTTCATAGTTGTTGTGTTTCTCAATGCTGGGGCCTGGGGCGTCACACAGGCTACTCAAGAACACTGGCCTTAAGCCCTACACCTTTTTTTTTAGATCTTTGTTTCAAGGCAGGGTCTCCCTCAATTGCCCAGGCTAGCCTTGAACTTGAGACATTCCTATCTCAACTACCAATGAGCTGGGATTATAGGCCTGTTCTTAGGATTTGCTTAAATTATCAACTCTTACACAATATTATTATTAGATTTGCAGGCCTCTAAACAAAATACGTTGAGGGATACCTTCTAGTTTCTACTATCCTGCTTGCATCATTTCAAATCTCTGAATCCACTTCTGTATACAAGACAGCATGTCCTCAGCCATCAAGGATGGTGTGGTCACTCAATGTCCATCTTTTTTTTTCTTCAGTGCTTAAACTGAACCCAGGACTTCATGTATGCTAAGCATCTGTTCTCCCTCTGCACTACAGCCCAACCTCTTACAAATTCTTTTTAAAAATAGTTTTCTTAAGAAGAGGAAAGAAATACGAAAAAAAAAGAAAAAAATAGTTTTCTTACTTTTAATTTTGAGATGGATATGTGCACATAAGCAAAGGACTTCAAACAAAACTTAGCATCTAGCAATTGCTTAATAGCATTGAATATGATCAGAGGGGTAAAATGATATGGTGACTTTCTTTTAATAGAGGAAAGGACCAAAGTTTAGAAAGTCAATGTGCTGGCTAGTTTTATATCAACCTGACACAAGCTAGAGTTATCTGAAAAGAGGGAATCTCAATTGAGAAAATGCCTCCATAAGATCCAGCTGAGGGCATTTTCTTAATTAGTGATTGATGGAGAGGGGGTTGGGGGTGGTCCATTGTGGGTGCTGCTATCCCTGGGCTGATGGTCCTGGGTTCTATAAGAAAGCAGGCTGAGCAAGCCATGAGAAGCAAGCCAGTAGGCTGCAGCGCTCCATGGCTTCTATAGTATTAGTTCCTGCCCCCAAGTTCCTGCCCTGTTTGAGGTCCTGTCATGGCTTCCTTTATGGACAAACCATGATGTGGAAGCATAATGCAAATGAACCCTTCCCCCACCCCCAAGTTGCTTTGATCATGGTGTTCCATCACAGCAACAAAAACCTAACTAAGATGTCCAAGTAGCCTGTCTAGAACCCCAGATGGAAAAGTGAGCAGTGAGCAGAGGTTCAAAGCCCATCTGTAATACTTGAATGCCCTGTTCCATATGATCTGAGACAACATTCCATCCCACAAGTGTATAGAATGCCAATGCCCACTTGACCGTCATCTATGTCAATCCGTCTGCTATGTTTCTGCCTTCCACACAAAAGGCAAAAATGTGCTCAAAAGAGATTCCTAAATCATCAGAGTCTGGCAGGGAAGACAGACAAGTCACACATCACTACGAGCCTAAGAAATACCCTCCACCCCATGTGAGCAGTGCAAACTAAGGACAAAGGGTGTGTATCAGAATACAGTGACTTGGCCTCAGTAGGAGAACCCGTGAAGACACACTCTAGCCCTGCGATTTAGAATGTTTCCTTTGTTAGTTATTTTTAAAGTAGACTTACTTTTAAAATCTACTTTAAAAATCTCTCCAATGTGTAGATTACTATTCACAGCACAGCTTACCAAACATACCGTAAAATATTTTTGCATATTGACATTATCACTAACATCAGAGATCACTCACAACTGCTTAATGTTTTCGTATCTACTCAGTGAGTTTTTCGCAACCCTCACATATTTTTGCACATTTTTTTAAGATTTCCATCATATGGTCGATTTTATTTTCTTTGATATGCATGAGTCTAATGCTGTGTCTGTACCAACTTCAGCTTTCATTTGGGACTGACTCTGTTCCTTTTGTAGTTCCAGTTTCAAAACCCTGCAGCTGCTGGGCGTGATGGCGCATGCCTTTAATGCCAGCACTCGGGAGGCAGAAGCAGGCGGATTTCTGAGTTCAAGGCCAGCCTGGTCTACAAAGTGAGTTCCAGGACAGCCAGGGCTATACAGAGAAACCCTGTCTCGAAGAACCAATAAATAAATAAACAAACAAACAAACAAACAAACAAACTGCAGCTGAAAATACAATCTGAGTTACTGCGGTCCATCAGATTCAATGATTCCTTTTTTTTTCTGCACAATTTGGTTATAAAATCTACTTTTTAAAAAGATTTCTTTATTTTATGTGTGTGAGTACACTGTAGCTGTACAGAGGGTTGTGAGCCTTAATGTGGTTGTTGGGAATTGAATTTTTAGGACCTCTACTCGTTCCAGTCAGCCCTGCTCACTCGCTCCGGTCAACTTTGCATGCTCGCTCCAGTCCAAAGATTTATTTATTATTATACATAAGTACATTGTAGCTGTCTTTGGACGCACCAGAAGAGGGCATCAGATCTCATTACGGGTGATTGTGAGCCACCATGTGGTTGCTGGGATTTGAACTCAGGACCTTCAGAAGAGCAGTCAGTGCTCTTACCTGCCGAGCCATCTCACAGCACGGTTATAACGTCTATAACCAATTTGGCTCTACCATCCTCTGCTTCTGCCCCCACAGCTGTGCTTGGTCTGGAGTGTTGGTCCCCTTGCTTCCTCGGAGACCGTAGCTGGGCTATCCCACAGCAGACCGACATTTTCTGGTAGGAATAGCTTCCACCTTCACAGATGAGATGGTTGTTTCTGGCCTAGGACATGGTCCAGATGTTCATTTTCCTTTAGGTTTGATGAGCAATATTTGCCTCCAAAAAAAAAAGTGTCCAAACTTTTACTCTTCAGTCATGAAAGTAGAACTTGGCACCATCTCTGACAACCTGAGCTCATGGTTGGCCGTCTGTACATTACCAGTAAAACAGCATCTGAAAGAGTCAAAGCAAAACCAGCTGACTGCGTCAAAAGTTGGAGTTGAGGGTCTGGAAATCTCATTGTTTCCTCGCTTTCGTTGGCTGGCTAATGACACTTGAAAAAAAATATATATATATATATATATATATATATTTGTTGTTTCTGGCAGTGATGTCACTTGGTCATGGCAGGTTTTTGAGAGTCATTCTAGGATGTAGCACACACCTCTTCTTCCTCTTCCATGGACTTTTCTAATCATAGATGGCTCTCTGCTTCTAATAACTACGGTAGTGAATAGTCTTCCAGACACTATCTCAGTAAATGCATTGTCTCGAGTACAATGACTCTTTTGTCTTTTCTTTTTTTTTTTTTTTTTTTAATTCAGCCAAGGACTCTAGCACACTTTCAAAGGTCAAATGGTGCTGGATCTGCAATCTCACTGAGACAGGAAGTCTAACCTAGGGCCTGGTTTCAGGCTCTTTGTGATTCCATTCCGTACAGCTAAGCAAAAGACTTCTTAATTTTGAATGGTGGTCATGGTCTTGGTTTGAACACTTTTGGACTTTTTCCTGAGTTTCTTTCATGAGACTCTGAAACCCCTTGCCTAATCTTTCCAATTTATTTTCACACAAGCTAAGCTACGATGATAAAAAATATCTTCTGTGACGTGGCTAATGTAACTCCTCTCCCCCTGAGGATGGTTCATCTCACTCCCTGAGATTGCTCTGTATTGGTTTTGAATTATATTTTCAATTTTATCAAAGCATATGTAATTAACAAATAAAAACTGTGTCTATTTTAAATATAAAAATGTGACACTACGATAAGCCATCAGTCCTCCGTGTTCATGGGTTCAGCCCTGATAGAGTCAACCAATCTGCAAGGAAAATAGGCACAAAAATCTGCACCTATAGGAAACATGTTCAGACTTTTTTCTGTCTTTTTTCCCCAGATAACATAAACCAATAATTATTTACATGTCATTTCCATTATATTAAGTATTATAAGTTTATAAGGAGATATAAAAGGTGTGGGATGATGTGCCTAGGTCTAGGCTAACTCTACATTGAATTTTTCTTTTCTTGTTCTTGTTTTGAAACAGGGCATCTCCATATAGCCCTGAAGCTTGCTCTTTAGACCAGGCTGGCCTTGAACTCACATATACCTGTAGTCCCAGCACTTAGGAGGCTAAGACAGGAGGTTTGCTGTGTGTTTGAAGTCAGTGTAGGTTACATAGCAAGATCCTGTCCTAAAGAACTGGACATTCACAGGCAAGGATTGGTCTTTGTCTCAAGCAAGAAGGTAGAGACATGTAGTTAGTACAACAAAAGTTCTATTTTATTATGCTGAGGGTTATCACACAAGGTTCACACTTTAAATTCCTAACCCTGTCTCTCCAAGGCTGCTCATCTGTGTGCCATATCTTAGCTGAAGGTCAGGTCCAGTCTCTAACACAAATCTCTGATTGAAGGGTCAGCATCCTGGGGTAGACTCCCCAGTCACAAGGCAGATCAAGGTGATGTCGATCCAGAAGACCAAGAGCATAGCATTGCTCATGGTCTCTGCTTATATACTGTCTAGTGGGCATCGTGGGGTTCTAGGACTGTGTCCAGTCATCTGAAGTGAGTGATGTCATTGGGATCTGGTTATTAGATGCAGCTTTTTTAGTGGGGATCCCAACTAAGCTACTTTTACATGTCTAAAAAGCATTTCTCCTCTGCTCATTACAGTCATCTTCACACTCATATTTAACTTGGATCACAGCTCTTCAGGCAATTGTGAATCTGGCTAGGTTTCTGTTTTACCTTCAGAAAAACAGAAAAAATTAAACAAGACAGTGTTTTCAAGATGTCCCTACCCCTGACAGAGAGGAAGAGCCCGTGATTCGGCAGTTAGGAGGGCATTACAGGCTATCTCCAACCCTAGCCTATTCAGGCTAGGAGAGCTGGCCAGACACCCTACTGAAACCAATCACACTTCTCAAGTGAAGCTGTAGTTTAGCCTGTGGCTTCTGGGCATGTGACCGAGTTAACTCCCCAGGTAAAGATCCTAGGTGTGGCTTTAGATGGCTACAGATTAACTGATTTACTAGCCATTGGAATCGACAAGATCGGGATTCTCATCACAGGGAAACAGCCCCCCCCCCCCCCCCCGCTGCATTCATTATGTGTTAATACCCCTTGTCTGTGCAGATGTGGTCTGCAGAAGGCTTCATGTTGGACTCCACCACCCCCTCCCAACACACACACACACTTTTCTGCTTTGACCTTGGTCAGTCACTGTTCAAAGCTTGTCTAGTCTCACAGCTAGGTCCGTTCCAGAGGAAAGAAATTCACATCTCATTGCTGTACAGAACTTTCTTGAAATATGTTTTGTATCCCAGTCCTTCTAGATTCCTGTTAGAGTATAGGCTCTGTTTTACCTCAGCAAGAGTATGAGGCACACCCCTAAGGAACTGTCACACACACGGCACTCCTGAACAAAGGTAAAGGCAGAAGCAGACATCACTGTGTGCCGTCTTGTCTTGACTCTTTGGTCTCAGATATTACCCACCATTAACCCCACCAGACCAGCTAAAGAGTGGGCTTGCACTCCGTCTCACGCATATCCTCAGGCTACGTCTTTGTTCCTGAGGACTTTAGACATTGAAAGGATGCCCAGGTTGTAGGATGCACTCAGGAAGCAGGGAGGAGATGGGTAAAGGATATAAAGAGATGCCAGGGAGCAGCAGGAGACCTGGGTGTACTGGCTAGTTTTATGTCAACTTGACACAAGCTGGAGTTATCACAGAGAAAGGAGCTTCAGTTGAGGAAATGCCTCCATGAGATCCAGCTGTAAGGCATTTTCTCAATTAGTGTTCAAGCGGGGAGGACCCCTTGTGGGTGGTGCCATCTCTGGGCTAGTAGTCTTGGGTTCTATAAGAAAGCAAGCTGAGCAAGCCAGTGGAAGCAAGCCAGTAATGAACATCCCTCCATGGCCTCTGCATCAGCTCCTGCTTCCTGACCTGCTTGAGTTCCTGTCCTGACTTCCTTTGGTGATGAACAGCAATGTGGAAGTGTAAGCTGAATAAACCCTTTCCTCCCCAACCTGCCTTTTGGTCATGATGTTTGTGCAGGAATAGAAACCCTGACTAAGACACTGGGGAAGGCTAAATGCAAGATCTGGGACTGGATTAACCAAGTAAAGGCAAAGAAGGGTCCACAGCAGGGGAAGAGTAGAGACCGAGGCAGAGGGCAGACCTACCCCTGACAGAAGGAGCTGGTGGGGAGAGCCACACCCAGCCTTGTCCACTGTGGAGGGAAGACAGAGGAGCGTTTGGTCCCGGGGTGTCATCTATGACGTCCTTTTCTACCTTGCTTTCTTTGTATCCTTCCCATCCCCGAGGCAACCTGCGCTCCGCTCCGTTCTCCACCACCTGAAACAGTCAAACAAATTCAGCCAGGATCCTCTTCAGTGACCAGGGTCCATCCCGAAGACACAACCTAGCCACAACCCCACACCCAAGTCACATCTGCACCTGTCCACAGAGCATGCCACTGTGACCTTTATCAACTTCCGATCCCAGCCACAGAAGGGAATACCTGGCTGCAGCTGCCCCATCCTCTGTGGGTCCACTGGAAAATTCTCACACTGGTTATTTTCCTCATCTGGGAGCTTTGACTGTTAGGAGCTACTCCACACGACCACAGGGTTGCTAGGGGAGTCAAACGAATACTGGAGGGCTCTGGGTTTAAATACCAGTGCTGCCAACCAATGAATAATGTTGGGTCTATGATCAGCTGCTACCTGCCCTCAGTGCCCTCAATGGACCCACCAGGCTTAAAGGCTCCATACATGTCTTGCCCACCTTCAGTAACTCACAAACTGCACTTCTTGGATGAGCAGCCAGTCCCAACCCAGGTTCTTCCCCTGGTCTCTTCCACCTATCTGTAGCCAGCTCCTAAACCCCTAAGGGTTCCTCCAGGTCAGCATCAGTATAAGCATCACCTAGGGACTTATGAGAGATGAAAGTTCTCATGCCTCATCCCAGACCCTCAGAGTTGGAATTAGGGAGTAGAGTCTAGCTCTCTGGGCTTAGCCAGACCCTCCGATGGTTCTAGTTACAGACACAGGCTTGAGAGTCACTGTCCTACCCTATCAAACGGTCCGTGTCGCTGACCGCAGTCTCCCCATTGCTTCCAGGACTTCCAACTTTTAGATGGAATTATGTTTCCGGTAAATTCCTTGAGCTGAGGAGGGTAATTCTAAACAGGATCAGCTGGACTGCGTGCTGATAGAACAGGGCCTGAGAGCAGGGTGCGATGTCAGAAAACGGGGAAGTAAGGAGAGAGAAAGACATTTCAGGTGAAGATAGCGGTGGGCCACAGTGGAAAGCAAGTTATCTTTTGTATCCTGGAAGGTGGGATTTGATAGGAATTCCAAGATGTTCATGGCTGTTCAATTCTCAGCCAGCTGGAGCCCCAACAGATGGTTTGAACAAGGGATTGTGTGTTCACCAATAAGACTGGCAGTCAGATGCAATGGGTAAGCAGTACATTCCTGGAGGACCGCTTATCGTGGAAAAGAGAGACTAAGAGGCAGAAAAATCACAGTAAAAGAGGAGCTAGATGATGCAGTGGTCCATGAAACAAAGGGTACTGAGATGGCTTTTACACATCTCGTCTCTTGGTGTTGCCTTGTTTTGTTTGAGACTGTGTAGCCTGGGCTGGCCTGGAACTCGTGTACGGCTGGTTTGGGGGATATCTCTTCAGGGATCAGGAAGGCCTGCTCAAGCCACCTCTAGTCTGATTCTAACCACTGTTCAACCTCCTCTTGCTGCTGTCTCCCTGAGATCCTACCCTCAACCTTACCTTCAAGACAAAAGAAGTCCTCCCCCATGTTGGAAAGCTGCTGGTTGCTGAGGTAGACCCTTCTTGGAGTAAGAGCTCCAGGTTTCATCCCTTCCTCGCATATGGACCCAGAAAAGCTCATTAGATGGACAACAGCTATATCTGACTCTGTGCTCGAAGGATCAGCCAGCATTGCATTCCAGCACCGCCCTAGATGCTCGCTGATACAGGCTTGGACACATCTTTCCACCTGTGTGCAAAGCCTCTTCTTGGTTTGAGCTCCTCTTTCCAGACGTCAAATCACCCGGTCCATGTTCCTTGCCAGTTCCGCCAGTGGGTGGTCCCTGCTGCAACAGCACAAATACATTCGACAAGGAGACACCTACTCTCTCCTCACCCACAAGGCTTTCTGATGCTCAAACACCACAGCCTCAGGACCAGCTGGGTTCAGGGCCTGCTGGGAAACTCTGGCAAAAAAGGTGGTTTATGCAGAAGAGCTCTCTGCTGCTGGGTAAACAATGGAGGATTCTTCAAGGAACACTGGCTTAGCCACTAAACAATAGATCAAAGAGAGCCCTGGTCAGCCAAAGGAGGGGACTAAAGAAAGAAGAAAGAGTTGTTTCTGTTCCAGCTGGGAAGCACCTGCAGTGGAAGGACTGGGAACCTGAAGGTTCTCCTATTAGTGGTCCGAGATCTGGAAGGAAGTTCAGCCCACTTCAGCAGAAGGCAGCCTGGACCAGAGGAGATGCACAGACATCTTAAGAAAGTGCAGAGGAAAGCGGCAGGGGCTGAACACAAGAATGAGGAAGACATCACCCGGCTGAAGCTAGAGGACAAGTGGAAAATCACTGCCATGTGCAACACACATACACACACACACACACACACACACACACACACATGCATGCATGCACACACACCCGCATGCACACACTCACACCATACTCACATCACACACAGATGCACGCATGCACACACACACTCTCACATTCACTCTCACACTACACACACTCACACCACACACATACTCTCACATACTCACATACACACCACACACTCACACATACTCATATACACACACACATACACACCACACATACATACACACCACACACACACACATATACACCACACACTCACACACACTCATACACACACACATACATACCACACAGACACACCACACACACACTCACTCTAACCACCACCACCCCCCCACACACACATACACACATCACACACACTCACTCCTATAGCCTGCCAGTGGGGTCAAGTCCTAGAAACTACCTTGAAAATACATTGCTGCCTGCTCACTCTCTGACTGTCCATCAGATATTTTTCAGTGCCTCTGTCAAATTGGGAATAGTCATGAGTCAGATGCTGATCAGAAAGGGGAGGGGAGGGAAGGGAAGGGAAGGGAAAGGAAGGAAAGGAGAAGGGAGAGAAGGGAAGAAGAGGAGAGGAGAGCCAGACTACAAAGTAATGCCTGTGATTTTTTAGAAGAAAAACTCTGCAGCCCACACCCTGGAACACATGGGTCCACCTGCAGGGCCAGAGGAAGAGGTCAAGTTTATGACCCCAAAGTTCCAAGGAATGGATGTCCAAACGGGAACTCCCAGGAACCCCTCCCTGCTTTATACCAGTCCTTTCACCATCTGTTCCTGGTTCCCCACTTTACTGAGATTAGGGAATCAACAACCACCCTTTTTAAATATCTCCAGACAGACATATGGAACGATCCTACTGATGATATGCAAACCTCCTCCCTATTTTTCAGCCTGGTAAAAGCTAGGATGTGCTCACATCGCTCTGAGGGGTGGAAACAGACAGATGGGACACACAGCTCAGTAGTTAGACCACTAGTAAAGATTCAGCGTGTTTTCTAGTCCGATGACATAGACTCCATCTTCTGCTCACTCCCCCTCCTTTTCTCTGAGGTCCTGCTGGCTTTTCTTTGATGCTATCTCTTTCATGTGTCCCTGTCTTTCTGATGTCACTGGCTCCAGCCAAACTCACATCGCTGTGCTCCTGTTTTTCATGGCCTGACATGTCTCCCCAGCCCTGGTTCTGCTTTCTTCCTGGAGTTTAGAGACAGACTCCTTGTTACTCAACAGATGGAGTCTTCTGATAGCATCCCAGCCCAGCTGCAGGGGGGGCATCTCCCACCTTCTCTGCACCCCATCATCACTCAACTCCCCAGTATCCTCTAATACCTCCCCCAACCCCAGGCCAATGCAGACTTCACCCCTCTGCACCTCCCAGTTCTGACTCACAAGGCAGGAAATCCACAACTTGACTTAACCGTTGGGGATGAAGAACTCAGTTTCCTATAGCAACTTGTTAAACCTTGATGGTCTGTTTCACAAATACAGCTTGTGACTGGTAATTCTTTTCAACTTGATCATACTCTGGGTGTGTCTCTGATGGGTTTCCAGAAACAATTAGATCACCAGGACTCTGACCTAATCAATGGATTAATGATCTTTTGAAGGACTCATAATGCAATGCCATGATTAGGAAGTGGTGAAAGATGGGAGGCAGGGCCTACTAAAGGAAGTAGGTAAATGCGTGTGTATTCTTGGGGTTCCATCTCACCCTGGATTCCTTTTCTCTCCTCCCCATTCACCATGACAAAGTTCCCCTTCTATATGGCTCCTGCTATCATGATGCTTTGCCCAACACATGGAGCTGAGCGACTGCAGACTGAACTCCGGGAAACTGTGTCAGAGTGAATCTCTCATTCTCTAAGTCGGTCTTTTGGATATCTTGTCATAGCAAAGCAACACTAACCTACACCTAGCCTAGAACCAGAATAGAGCCAGGCCACGGTGGTAATGGCTCTCCCTCCTTTCAAGGTTCTGGGAGGTGTGCTACTCACAGGAATAACACATTACTCCAGGAGCCCACAGCTCAGGGAAAACGCTGCTCTATTTCTCCCTGTACACAGGAAAGACTTCCTAACCCTTCCAAACTGGAGCTTCCGGGATGAAGATGCTACACAAGATCTGGCTTATAGAAAAGGCCAACCTGCAGAAAGGAGGTGAAAGTCAAGGTAGAGAGGGTGAACTGCATCATAGGATGGACCAAACTTGAGCTCAGCCTATGGGCAATGCCAGTACAAACCCATCTGCCAGAACTGGCCAATGCCAACCAGGAAGGCCAAGCCTTCCACACGTACATGACCAGTCATCACTGCAGAGAGGCCAGAATGTGCATGGCCTCAGATAAGAAGTCAGCTGCGGCAGCTATGAGCACCCTATCTCTATGGCTTGCCAATGATGTGAAGACCCATCTGAGTTGTTGTGATGACATGCCTGGCACAAGGCAGGAGGCACTCACAAGTGAGTACTGCCCTGTCCCTGTTGTGACAGGTAGAGGAAGAGTTAGGATTTGGTCAGATAGTATTTATTGGCCACCTGTTGTGAGTCAGAGCAAGTATAAGAACCAGATGTTAGGTATTCAGTAGGCAGCTATGAAAGTAGGTACCATAAAAGTTAAACAGAAGACAGGGAGGAGATTCAACACAAAGGAGGAAGAAGTACTACTGTCCTACTGGAAGGAGCAGTCAGAAAAGGTCAAAGCCAGAGGGCATGAAAGTGAACCAGAAGGGAGGGGAGGTCAAAGAGGTGACAAACCTCTGTAGGGCAGGGCTGTGTGCTGAGCCATCAGGCTGAGGTCTGATCAAATCTCACCCAATTTAGAGGCACAGAAAGGCTGGTGACAGAGGGACAAGACGCAAGTTTCCCTGGAATTATTACCAGCAAACATATAGGTAGGAGAAATTCCATGGGAAGAGTGGCTTAATGTTGTTTATAGAGGAAAAGAGCGGGGTGGGGGGGGGACACAACAGTGTTTCTGTAGATTGAAAAACAAGACAAATATATAGAATATTGACCAGTCCTGCTAGAAATAAACCTTCTTTAGATCCCAATTTAAGAAAGCAGACCACCTGTTGGCTGTCACAGTATAACTGGGAAAATGTAAACAATGATTAAATAATTTATAAGGAACTGAGGCCTGAAACATCAGAATAAACTTGAATCATTCCTATAAGTCTAGAGAGAGAGAGAGAGATGGAAATGGAGGTAGTGTGACATCTGAAATGTGCTTCTGAAATAATTATGGGATGAGAGAGGCATGTGGGTCCAGATGAAAACAGACTTCGGACGTAGAAGCAGGAAGATTAGGAGTTCAAGGTAGTCCTTAGCTTCGTAAGGAGTTCTAGGCCAGCCAAGACTACATAAAATCATATCTCAAAACAAAACAAAAGCAAAAGACACAAACATACCATATAAAAAAGCTAAAGGGGCGGGGTGGGGGGGGGGACGGCTTCTAGAGAACTGTCTCAAGGGTTAAGAGTGCTGGCTACGAGGTACCCCGGGTTCAACTCCAGGCACCCACACTTCACAGTTATCTGTAACTCTAGTTCTAGGGAGATTCAGTGTCCTTCTCTAGCCTCCTCGGGCAATAGGCATGCAATGGTGCACAGACAGGCATACATGCGAGTGATACACAGATATACGGGCAGGCAAAACAACCACAAGCGAAATGCTGCCTTTTTCTTTTTTTAAGGAAAGCTAAACACAGCAGTTTGGTTATACATGCATTTGGATTTATGTAGGGGATGAGGCCGTGCAGGGACCCTGTTCGGTGTTTATCTTTTATTTCAAGGGTTAAGTATTTGTTGACTCTTGCCTCATCCATTTGTTTTTCAGTTCTGACGTTTTGGGGTTTTTTGGTTTTTTTTTTTTGTTGTTGTTTGTTTGTTTGTTTGTTTGTTTGTTTTTGTCTGACGTTGCTGACTTTTTATACAGAAATAATGCAGGGGCTGGAGGTGCTGCCACATATAATACAGTTTCTAGACTAAGGCAACGATCTTCACCACTATTAAAGGAAGTGGGAAAGGGGAAGGTGAAAGGGAGAGGGAGAGATGGGGGAGAGGAAAGAGAGGGGAAACTGGAAGGGATAGGAACCATCAGTTTGGCTGTATACACACACACACACACACACACACACACATATACACACACTCACAGTTACCCTCCACCTTTGTTTTCCCAAGATTACCCTATTCCCCCAGGGATGGCTGGCCACTTCCAGTAAGACCCATTGCTGTAGTAGTTCTTGTAGCCACAGGGCTTAGGGGAGGGAGGCTATGGGCCTGAAACTTCTGAGAAGTCAAGGAACCCTTTGGTCCAGGTATGACAGGCACAAATTTCCACATTCCCAAATTCCTGTCCCCTTCTCGCTGGAAGCTTAGCCCCAGGCTACACTGGTAAGTAAGGCTAACAGGTCTGGGAGCATTCCTGTTCCTGCCCATCTTGGCCCTTCCTTGTGAGACTGCATGAGAACAGGACAGATCACCCACTTCTAATTCCAGCCTTTTGCACATGACGATACACCGCTCTCTACCTTAACAAACCCATCTCCCTCCATTTCCTAGCATACCGGGAGCTTTTGATCATGCAGCTTAGCTCAGGCATCTGGAAGCTTTCCCCAACATCAGTCTCTCTTGGACTTGAAGACTGAACCATTCAAAAGATTCACACTCTGTCTACCTCGCAAGTCCAATACTCCCACAGCACAGCCCCAGATCATGTGGCATGCTTTTTTGTTAAGTAGTACAAGAGGGAGGTTTGTGAATCTGATGGCTTCTACTGATACTTTGCTACACGCTCGGAAAGAACGGGAGCACACGGGCCCTGGAAGCTCAGGGCGGCAGTGGGGCTCTTTAGAGACTTCTGCCCACTCCTTCCTCATCAGTATGAAGTGCCTATTTTCACAGAAGAGCCATCTTGTCTTCATCCTCTTAATCTTTCTTAGAGTTTCTATGCAATTTTGAGGCTTGTCACAGCACACAAGCTTTTCTTCTCTCATTCTCTCACCCTGTAGACAGATGGCATCACCTATAGTCCTTCTCTCCCTCTATAAATAGACAGCATCCCCTATAGACCTTCTTTTGTATGTAGACAGCACCCATATAGACCTCTACCCCTATAGACAGCACCCATATAGACCTTCTCTCCCCTATAGACAGCACTTCTATAGACCTTCCATTTCTCCCCTATAGTCAGAACCTCTATAAACTTTATTTCCCTCTATAGACAGCATCGCCTATAGACCTTCCTCTCTCCCCTTATAGACAGTACCCCTACATACCCTCTCTACCCTATAGACAGCATCCCCTATAGACCTTATTTCTCTCTCCTATAGTCAGAGATCCCTATAGAACTTATTTCCCTCTATAGATAGCACACCTTATAGACCTTCTTCTTTTCCCCTATAGACAGAACCCTTTTAGATCTTCTTCTCTCCCCCTATAGAGAATTCCCCCCTAAAGACCTTCTTCTGACTCCCAATAGATAGACAGCATCCTCCTATAGATCTTCTTTTCTGCCGCTATAGGCAGCTGCTTGCTGATACGTTGATGTTGTTCACCAAAAGACAGTACTCTGAAAAGACAACAATGGGACACTCAATAAACACTCTTTAGTGACGGACACTCAGAAAGGAAAGTCTCCATACCAGGATCAACTTTCAGAACTGCAACTAGCCAGTTAGAAGGCAGTTCTTGCTTCTCAGAACTGTAGTCTGTCCCGCTGTAAAACAAAACACAGGAACATAATTGTCCCCAGGACCGCGTTTCTGCTTCAAATGCTTTCATCTTTCCCATTAACTGACTCTAGCACCTGCTTAACGGGAGGTGAATGGCTGCAAAAGCAAGGTAAGGCAAACCACCAAGGACAAATACGTGAGGAAGTATTTATAAATCTATATGAGAAACACAAATGGCTGCTAAATATATGAAGAGATGTTCGACTTTACTAGCAGATAAGGGAAATTAACACTGTTAACTCCGAGCAGAAGCAGACAGATCTCCTGTAAGTTTAAGGCCAGCCTGGTCTACATAGAGAGTTAGTTCCAGGACAGCCATAGCGAGATGCCATCTCTCCTCCATCAAACTGGTAAATGATAAGAGATGAGCCATAGCAGCTGTCTCTGAAGATGTGGGAATGGACGTTAATTCAACCGGCTTTGTAGGGACGATTTAATATTGTCTACCTAAGTAAGGGTGGTGCCCTTGGATCTAGAACTGTGAGCCCATGAAATTGTGTTGTCCCACTGTGTACGGGAAGAGGGAGGGGCTGAACTCAAACTCATCTTCTACAGGACAGTATGTTAAAGTATGTTTTACCCAGAGACTGGTCAAAAGCACTTAGATTCTCTTTGCAAACCTGCTCCTAGGACTTGGATATTGGGGAAGTGTAGCTCCTCTCCTGCTCAGAGACTGTAATTTGCATTTGGCAGCATCCCCTGAGCAAGTCCCCCCACCCCCGCCTCTAACAGCTGGATGGGTTTCAAGGTAGAAGGAAGCTCCTTTCTCTACCTTCCCTGACACCCTTCAAAACGGGAGCAAGAAATTGGAGGAAATCAGACACACAAAAAGAGAAGCCCCCAAAGAGATATGGACTCTCTGAGTTGACATCTTTTTTCCTATCCGTGAGGCAAACATGCCATCTGGGCTGAAAACGGGAAAACCCTGAGCAATGGGAGGAGCCCACAGGTCTCCCTTGCCGGGAACTTCCTTCTGAGCTTCAGTATTTCTTAGCTTCTAAACAGGGAAGGGGTTGGCGGGAATTTCGAGTCATCTAAGGTACAAGGAAAACAAGCCCATTAGTATGTAGGAAGCTATTTATCTTCAAGTCTAAACAAGACCTGAGCTCTGAAGATGGGGGACTGCCTGACAAAGAAGAAAACTGGGTGTCCAGGGGAATCTCAGTCCTTACCAGAAAACACATTTTAGAGTACAGATGAGAACACGATGAGTTAGACAGTGCTGACACAAAACATGCATTTTAAAGGCCAGCAAGCAGGTTCTCAGAACACATCCATGATTAACTGAAAAAGAAAAGGCTGGGCTGAGCCCATCCACTTTCTTCTATGTTGGAAGTTTTGTTAATTATTTTTATCATATAAATACAGACATGAACAGAGACTGTCTAACTAACAGCAACTGGGAAGCATTTTTATGGAAATAAACTACATACAGATACTATAGTGAATGGTTGACCCTTAAATATATACAGAAGTCCAAATACACAGAGCTAGCCATTCCAGGGACTAGAAGCCTTGAACACCCTAGCTGTTGAGCGTTTTTTATTGCAGGGGCCCAGTGTTTTCATAGACACAATCTCATGACTACACTTGACATTCCCAGGATGTTCCTCGAGGCAGCCACTGTCCCCATATTCCAACAATGAAGAGCAGAACATCAAAAACAAAGGAAACCAGCTTGTTGAAGGTCACCAAGTCCTTCAAATATGCAAGGTCTGCAGGCAAGCTACACGGAAGTCTGAGAAGGTCCAGGGATCCACAGCACTGATGAAACAATTCTATCTGGGCTTTTTTTGTTTTGTTTTGTTTTGTTTTGTTTGTTTTTGATTTTCAAGACAAGGTTTCTCTGTATAGCCCTAGCTGTCCTGGAACTCACTTTGTACACTAGGCTGGCCTGGAACTCAGAAATCTGCTGGTCTCTACCAACCGTTCTGGATATATTCTGTCTGGAATGTATCTCGTTTTGGATACATTGTTTCTCTAAGGTGCTTGGCAGTAGAGCTGCCGCTTTGCTCCTAAGACTGCTCTGTGATGCAGAGACTTCAGAACTGGTTTGCCCAGAGTCCTAATTCAACAGGTGGGAGGAAGTGAAAAAGCAGGGGCCCAGGGCCTGCCAGCAGAGGCACCTCACAGCAAAATCCAGTCCTTGGCTTCTCATGCTGTCCTAACTTAGGTGTCAGATTAATCCCCACTCCGAGAATAAGCCGGAACCTCATACTCCATGTAAACACCAACTCACCAATGAAATCCCTAGGACATTTTCTCAGTGACTCCTAAAATTCATTGCTCCTTCATCCCTAAAAGGTCATTCAAGATCTAGCGCCTCCCCTTGACCTGTTTATCCTGGATGAGACTCTGCAAGGAAGGCTTCATGCTCTCTCACTCCTGGGCTTTTGTCTACCCTGCCTCTGCTCTCTGTCTCTGTCTCTCTGTCTGTCTGTCTGTCTGTCTCTCTCATTCATTTGTTTTTGTTTTTTCAAGACAGGTTTTTTGTTTTGTTTTGTTTTGTTTTTTTCTGGAACTCGCTCTACAAACCAGGCTGGCCTTAACTTAGAGATCTGCCTGCTTCTGCCTCCTAAGTGCTGGGATTAAAGGCATGTGCCACCACTGTATCTCTCTTCAAAATAACTCTGCATGTTTCTCCACTCTATACCATTCTTAACCTACCCAATTCATTTTTCTGCATCCCCAATCAGACCATGAACTTCATGTGGGCCTGGACCTATCTTCGGTACTATATTTCTTCTAGCGCCTAGCAAACTACTCAGGTATAAATAACTGGTCAAATCAATATTTGAACTCAGTTAATACAGCTTTGGTAATGGTAGGCCAGCTACAAGACACTGCAGACAGATCGAGGAGTTAGGCCTCCTGCCTTGGTATTAATGACAGTCTATTCATCCATAGTAATTTTTATGCACACAGGTTTCTTACATAAGCACAGACATGGGGGTGATATTTGGGGGGGTATCTTGGATGCATACAACTGAAGCAGGGCATCTGTCTCTGTGCTCCCCACAAGGCTTCTGCAATGACAGATTCAAAGTGGTCTTGAAGCTGCTCCTTCAAGAGAATAAATAGACATGAAAGATTCTCCATTGCAAAGGAGTCGAGAAGCTGCCATCTTAAGACAACACTCAAGAAGATCCCAAAGCTCATTAGGCCCATGAGTCCTGTGGGCTGATCTCCTGAAGGAGAATGCCAAGAGCAGAGAGGGGACAGGACCTCAAACGAACTACAAATAATGCAGCTTCTATACCTTTGTCATTATCATCTCAAGCACACACACACACACACACACATACACACACAATCACCCTCCACACTAGCAGCCTCTGATACCATCACCCCCAACATCATAATCCCAACACCATCAGCCTCCAACACTATCACCCCACACATGACATTACTCCCCAAAACCATCATGGCACCATCACACCATCACCCCACTACACTCCCCACCCCCACCCATACCATTACTCTTCAACAGTATCATCCCCCACATACACACCATCACCACCACCCCCACCAACATCCACACATCATCACCCATACTCTTCATCACATACACACACACACACACACACACACACACACACCATTATCCTGGGCTCTCAGAGTTGATCCAGCAAGAAGACTTGCTAGAAATGCAAATACTGGCCCCACCCTAGACACACGGAACCAGAATCTCTGGGGATGGGGGCTGGCCACCTGTGTATTCTCAAGGCCTGAAGGTGACTTTGGCGAATGCTCAAAGTTAAGCCTGCCTCTTTATCTTTACAGCACTTGCTGCAAGCTGGGTTCTCTTGTTTATTTATTTAAACACTTTAGCTCTTTCCTTTCTCCTGGAAGGATTTCAATTGCATGTAAACAGATATCTATATGTTCCCTGCACCTTCGAGGCTCTCATAAAGATCTATCCAGTCATAAACCATTCTTCCTATATCTGCTTGTTTTCCCACTGCCCAGGAGCTGGCCCTGAACCATGAAGGAAGGAGTTAAACCTCCTTGTGAGTCATCTAGTCAAACTTTGGTTATCTTAGTAAAAGATAAGGCTCCAAGGACAGGAGGTGAGACACAACATCTTGGTACAATCTTTTATTCCCTTTGCCTAAATCGCACAGTCTGGAATGCTCACTTAAAACCATGGTGAGCCCACCTTTCCAGACCTCAGGTGCTTGATATGATTATAGAGTGGGGATATCTCAGGCTCACCATCAGGCCCATGAGTCCTGTGGGCTTATCTCTCTGTGGCCCTGACTTCATCCAAGCAATCAACCACCCAGCACATTGCAACCAGAGAGGTGGGAATCAGAGATGTCACTAGGATATGCCCAATTCGATTTGATGGTACCCAGCATCGGGGCTTAACAGTCCCTCCTTAGTAGACTGAAAGGTGGGTCTTAGGAAGAAGTAAAAGAAATGGCCATTCCTAAAAGAAAGGTTAGGGGCAGCTACTAGCTCCAAGCCACACTCCCTTTGTCCCATGTGCTCTCAGTACCTACTCAAGATCTCTAGACAGAGATGACATTTTCTTCATAGAAAGAAACTGAGGCTCAGAAAATGAATTTTCCAAGGCTAAAGAGTGACCCTTGACCTCTAACCCATCTCTGATCCGAAAGCCTTTCTTTTATCTTTTTTTTTTTAAATTATTATTGTTATTTTGTTGATGCAAGGCCCTGGCTGGTCTGGAACTTGACATGAAGACCAGGATGGCCTCCAACTCCCAGAGATCCATGTGCTTCTGCCTCCCAAATTAAAAGCAAACACTGAACTAGAAAGATGACTCTGTAGTCAAGAGCACTTGATGCGGGCTGGAGAGATGGCTTAACGGTTTAGAGCACTGACTTGCTCTTCCCGAGATCCGGAGTTCAATTCCCAGCACCCACATGGTGGCACACAACCATCTGTAATGGGATGCCCTCTTCTGGTGTGCCTGAAGACAGCTACAGTGTATTCATACACATAAAATAAATAAAAGGAGCACTTGATGCTTTTGTAGTAATAAATAATAATCTTAGTAGTAATAGTAGGAGGAGGAGGAGGAGTAATGGCATGTGCCACAATTCTTGGCAACCTAAATTCTTTCTCAACCTTGGCCCTCAGAGGAACTCTTCATATTCATAGCTTTCTCCTCTTCCTGCCCGAGTCTTCCTGACCTGAGTCCACTACTCTTCTCCTCCTGAATTTGCCCTGGGCCTTCTTGGGACTGTGGGACACCCTCACAGCCTTCACCCCACCTCCAAAGAGGGAAAGGACAGAGTCACTGCCAATATGGCAACTGCATCTGGACTGTCCTCTCATTTAGTTTCCAGCAGCCAACAGCTGGCCATATCCTCTGGGCTACCCATCAGGTCCCTCTGGTCTACAGGGAAGAGAAAGTAGTTCTCCAGTTACTCCACCAGTGGGATGGAAAGATGAAGAATTCCAAGCCTGCAAAGGCCAAGCTGCCCTTCCTCTGCCTCTGTTTCCCACTCCTACAACCCTCTCCCATCCGAAGTCCACTTAACCTCTGTCCTGAGGCTTCATATCCAAAGTAAAGATGGGGAAGGCCCACTTAGTACACTTTTCTTCTCACCCCACTGTGCCTCTTGCCAAAGTGAAATTAAAAAAAAAAAAAGTGAGATTACATTACCCACTGTTACAAATGTCACATATATGAAGAAGTAACAAGAGACAGAGTAGGGTCTACTAGTAGTAATGGCACTGTCCTAAATGGAGTTGCTCATCTGCTTCCTGAGATGCCTTTAAACCTAAAAGGATACAGAAAGGCTGAAATGAGTTTGGGTATGTAGGCTAGGGACAAATATCCTCCTAACTTGCAGCATGGAAAACTTCAGTCAGTTCAAAGAAAGCCACTGTGCATCCTTGGGCTAAAGAATCCAGAGGAGGAGGAAGGATGGTGGCAAGCACGACAGAGGGGTAGTGCAGAGAAAAAGGAGAACTCTGGGCAGAAGCAAAGGGTGGAAACGCCTGCCAGTGCCAAGCAAGTATCAGCCCTGACTTTGCAAAGCTGGAACTCCCAGCACTTGTTCAGCTGAAACACGTCTGGGTGCTCTGCATGGTGAATGCAGGGCAATCACCTTGTGATTCACACTGTCGGTCCACAGACAGCTTGGGCAGGAAGGAAAATCATCTAAAATCTCTGGAGGAAAAAACAAACAACCAAGAGTGCACACTCAGAGCACACAGCCAGATGAGCAAACAATAGGACGACCCAATCGTTGTCACAAACACTGTCAACCTCTGCCCCTGGAGCAGAGGGGAGCCCCCGTGGAGAGACCAAGCTCTCTGAATCACACTGCCTTCTCCAGGAGTCACGGTGTCTCACTGGATGCCCAGCCCCTGTTTATACACAAGAACTAACCCACAGGCCATGGCACCCTTTGCAGCCTGGGCCAGGTACAGTCAGAGCATGCCTGTAGTCTAGTAACCCCTGCTTGGGGGCCCAGATCCTGTGACTCCCACATACGCACACAGAATCCTGATTGCGACAGTAGGTTAAAGTTCAGAAACTGCCTGGTGCAAATGTCCCAGGGATCAGCTGCACCTTCGCTGGCAGATAACCCCAGTTAGCAGAGAAAGCACTGAGCAGTGCTTCTGAGCCATCCTTCCTTCCAGCAACCTGGCTCATGAAGGTCCCTAACCAGTCTTTCCAGTACTGATCCCCCATTACAGCTGGATTAATGGAATCTTAATTTTTTTCCCAAAATAAACAATGATTCCCATGCTCTACTGTCCAGCATCACCGTCTAACTAATTTGTAGTAAAAAATAAACCACTGGCCATCTGCTTAAAAGTAAGGGCACAGACGACTATCTCTCCTTCCAGATTGCTCTCCGAAACGGGGTTTGGGATCCACCAAGCAGACCCGAGACATATTGACTTACTGAGTCAGCCCTGAGCCCCAGTGTTGGCAAGGAGGAAATGGATTGTGAACTCTTTCTAGGGGACCTGAGCTTTGTCCTCTAATCAAAACGTTCACCGAACCAGAATCTTTAATGAAGCTCCTGTAGCAGGGGGCCCATCAAAACACACATAGGGAGGATTTGTGCCCAGGGCTAACTGATTTGGAGGAAGCAGAAATGAGACCCCCCCACCCCCACCCCAAATGAGAGCCATGCTTTCATTAGACCTAGCAACAGGTTTCAAAGGCAAAAAGCAAACCCTAGCAGCAAAGAACAAAAAATACCTTTGTTGGCCCCAAGACAACTCAGTGCGGTCCCACGTTAGGTGGAACATGACAAGAAACTCAGATTCCTGGGAGGAGTGAAGGATGACGCAATCGATGTGGGCTGTGGGTTTGGATGAGGATCATGGGACAAAGGACTTGAGTAGGATTTGAATCGGAACGGAAAGCAGCTGTGGTTTCTCAGGTCTTCACCTACCCTCTCCAGCCTGTCTCCTTACACACAGTCCCCTGGGCTATCCCACCCACAGCTTCAACTGCTACCTGCATAGCATGACTCATAAACCTTATCTCCAGACCTGCCTCTGGATCCTAGGCTCCCGGATCCAACACTGCAGTCATTTCCTTCATTGTCCCAACTAGCTACCCAAATTCACCACTCTTATCCTCTTCATCCTGGGCACCTACCAAAACGTGATGCTCAAACAACCAGACAGCCTGGGCTCTTCCCAACTTCCTCTTCCTCACACACACCCAAGACCAACTGGCTACATTGTCTAATTGTCTCCTCCCCTCTCCAGCAACCATTCCATCTTAGACCCAGGCCCTTACTATTTCTGTTACCTTTTACCCAGTCTCCCAGACTCTAGCCTTGGTGCCCTGTCATAGCAGGTGGGTCTTGTTAAGCCAGCCTTCTGCAGAAGGCACCTGTGCTCCTGAATTGCACATGAAACCCTCTGTCTCAAACAGATCTGCAAACAAAAAGGCCAAGGCTTTGCCCCCAAGGCCCTGAGCTTTTTGTTTGTGGAGCATTTTTAAATGAGGACTTTAAGAGTTCACCATGTTCTTAGCAAGACTAGTTAAGAGGTGAAGCTGCCAGATGGTGTGTGTTGTAAATGACACCCATAGATAGGCCACCCAGTAACACCTGATGTGGAATACCACCCTCGGGCACCCTGCTTCCTGCTCCTGCTTCCTGCTCCTGCTTCTACTCACCAGTAACTGACTTTGGCTCTCCTCAGGAGACTTTCAAGATGAAGCCTATGGTACTTCTAGCCTCCAGCTTAGAGTTCCACTCAGGTTTGGACCATTTGAGGGCAACTGAATGGATACCCCCTCCACCACCACCACCCTCCCATGACCCCACCCCTACCCCCACCCCCGACTTCGGTGTCTAGACTTCTGATCTCCTGGTGATACTAATGCTCCACCTGAAGTAATTTTGTTCCTCGGGGTATATTTGGCGATATGTGTTGACATTTTTCATGGGCAAAACCTGTTGGGGGAAGATTTGCTAATATTAGAACTCAGTGAGTAGAGGTCAAAAAGGCTGTGAACATGCAAAAATGCAAGGAACAGGACTCACCACACAGGGCTGCATAGCCCAAAACGTCCAGTGCTAAGCCTGAGCCTCCTGAGCTTAGGCTTCCCCCACGCCTGCAACAGTTCTCCTTCCTCTGTGAAAGAAAGGAGAGCAGCCACTACCTCTGGTCCTGGGCTCTTTGGGTGATTATTATGTCACTATGACTGCTGAGCCCCTTATTTAAGCTCCTTAAAGGTCATTGGTGTCCCCTTATGAGACTACACTATTCCAAGCCATAAGGTCTCAATGACTACCATGTAAGGAGAAAAGTCACTGAATTTGATCACAGCCAGGAAGTCCATCTGAGAATGTTGCCCATTCTCATGGTTTTTATTGACACAACCATTAGTGAAATGTAACCTAGAATCAGCTACAAAGAGGAAGCCTCGGTTGAAGGCTTGCCTCAATCAGATTAGCATGAAGCCATGTCTGTGAGAGATTGTCTTTATTGATGGTTGATGCAGATGGGCCCAGACCACTGTGGGCAGCAGCATCCCTAGATAGTTGGGTCTTGGCTGATGAAGAAAGCTGACTGCACACCAGCTAGAGAGGCAGCTAGCAAGCAACATTCTCACATGCCTTCTGCTTCAAGCCCTACTTTAGCTTCTGCTCTAGATCCTCAGTGATGGGTTGTGACCAAAAGCATGAACCAAATAAACCCTTCCCTCCCACTAGTTGCTTTTGAAAAGAGGATTTTATCAAGGCAAAAAAAAAAAAAAAAAAAAAAGGCAAACTAAAATTGAGATTGGTACCAGGATAGTGGGCTGCTGCTGAGAAGGACCTAGCCATGTTGTTTTGCTGGGGAATTAGAAAGGTTGGAAACGTGGAGCTAGAAAAGCTGTTCAGTACTCAGAACTTAGTGGGTGTTAGTGGTTTGAATAAAAATGGTCCCCATAGAGAATGGCACTGTTAGGAGGTGTGGCCTTGTTGGAGGAAGTGTGGCCTTCTTAGAGGAAGTGTGTCACTGTCAGCAGGCTTTGAGGACTCAGCTGCTCAAGCTTTGCCCAGTATGGTTTTCCTTCCTGCTATCTGCTGGATCCAGATGTAGAACTCTCAGCTACTTCTCCAGCACCATGTCTGTCTACATGCTGCCATGCTTCCTGCCAAGATGATAACGGATTAAGCCTCTGAAACTGTCGTAAGAGTTGCTGGGCTCATGATGTCTCTTCACAGCAACAGAAACCCTAACTAAGACGAGGTTCTTCTGTGCAAGCTTGAAAGCTAATGATACTGAGAGAAATGCAGGCAATAGAGGCCAAGCTTGTGAGGTTGCCAAAGGAAACACAGACTCTATCAGGACCATATTTGGGTGATATTTTGAACTTAGAGTCTGTGGTTGCAAGAATCAACAGTGATTAGAGAGCAGCCCCACTGACATGAAACTTTCTGTACTTCACTGGGACAATGGATGCTGGTCAGCTGAAGCTGCAGAACCAGGTGTGGTTAATAAAAGATAATAAAATAACTACTGCATCATTGAAGTGTACATCTCTGTGCCTCATTGGGACAGTGACTCAGAGATCTTCCTTCAAGATCAACACACAGAAACTGGGGTCCAAAGAGCCCAAGGCTGGACATCAAACTGGCTACAGGACTGATCAAATAATATGTAAGAGTCTCTCATGTGATGCTGGTTAAGAAGGCATGAAGGGGCCACGTAGAGCTGTGGGGCCTTGAGACCGTGTAGCAATGATGGAGCCCTGAAGGAGACTCCAAGAGGCCACGGGTGAATATTGAGCCTTGGTGACTGTATAGACCCTAGGATAGTGGAGATGCCAGATCTATGAGATGCCTCCTATGGACAGTAGCAGGGATGGAGTAGAGCTAGCCTCAGCCTACAAGTATGTGCTATAAATGGTAGAGCTAGAAGCCCAGAAGATCCTGAGTGATCCTCAGATGCCAGACCCAACCTGCTGGATTTTAGTTACACTACTGATTCTGAGGTTTTACTTTAGCTTGCTTGTTCCCATGCCCTGGTTCTTTAATTGTATAATAAGAAGTATGTAACTATTTTTATTTTTTTTATTATTATTATTATCTTATAGGAATCAGTCACCTGTAACTCCAGTTTCAGGGTCTCTAACACCCTCTCTGGCCTCCATGTACACCAGGCATGCATATGGTACACATATACATAACAGAAAAAAACACTGATATGCATAAAATAAACATAAACATAAAAATAAATAATTTTTAAAAGTTGTACTATATTTTATACGATGATATTAACATGAGATCTTGGAAACAAGACAAGAAAGGTAAGGTCATGGTTTAACATGAAGTGCTTGTATGTCACGTTTACACGAAGTGGCATTAACATGGTTTTTATTGTCAACATAACTTAAGAGTCGTCTAGGGCTAGGCCCAGCATTCATGAGGCAGAAGCAGGTGAATCATTGTGAGTTCAGGGCCAGCCTGATCTATAGAGTGAGTTCCAGGATAGCCAGGGCTACACAAAGAAACTCTGTCTCTAAACAAACAAACAACCCCCCCCCAAAAAAAAAAGAGTCACCTTGGAATAGGGACCCTCACTGCGGTTCAGAATAGCCTATTGCCCAGTCTGTAAGAGACTCTCTAGATTGATGACTCAGCTTTACTGGAAGCAGCAGCGTCCCTAGTGAGTGAGCCTGGGCTATATATGAAGGCTGGGTCAGCATGAGTAACGGAGCAAGCCAGTGAGCAGCGTTCCTCCATGTTTTCTGCTTCAGGTCCCTGCTTTGAAAAACTGCCCTGACTTCCCTCAGTGATGGCCTGGAAGATTCAGTCATGGTTTTGGTTATAGCATAAGAAAATGAACTAAAACAAATGTAATTTTAAATATAATACTAATAAAAACAACAACAACAATAACAACAACAACAACAATAGCCAATGTGGTAGCGTATGCCTTTAATCCTAGCACTCAGGAAACAAAACCAGGCAAATTCCTTTGAGTTCAGCCTGATCTATATGGAGAGTTCTAGGATAGCCAAGGCTACATACCCTGTCTCAAAATTATATTAGTAGAAAATTGTCTGGATTGCCAGGCCTGATGTTATGCATGTATAATCCCAGGTATTCAAAGGCTGAAGTATGGGGGATTTGAAGTTCTAAGTCCCACCTGTGCCGCGTAGACTGCATCTCAAAGCATTTAAACAACCTCTCTTCTGCAAAGTGAAGCTAATAGCACTTATTTCAATGGTTTCTTTTTTTAAAAACCTAGTTATGAGCTAGGCAGTGGTGGCACATGCGGGGATTACAGCACTTGGAAAGCAGAGGCAGGCAGATTTCTGAGTTTGAGGCCAGCCTAGTCCACAGAGTGAGTTCCAGGACAGCCAGGGCTATATAGAGAAATCCTGTCTCGAAAAACAAAACAAAACACCCAACCAACCAAACAAAACCCAGTTATATTATGTGAGTGTGGTTCTGTTTTAATCCCAGGAGTGGAATATGGGGCTGCTTCAGATTGTCCACAGTCACTATAATTGTCCCATGCTCCAGAAGTAACATGATTTTTTTTTTTAACCAACTGCAGATGGTTTAATTCTGGGGACTCTCTGGAGAGGGTATGAACAGAAGAACCTGGGAGAGGGCCTGTGGCAGCTGCTGCTGTCCCTGATGTTCCTGGTTGCTGTTGTTGCAGTTTGACAAGAAGTTGAAGAGATCCTGACTTGCCCCCAAGGATCCCAATGCCCCTAATCAGCCAAGAAGTAGTCTAAAGAGGTCTATGTCCCTTTCCCCCTCTAACCTTCTAATTCTCCTACCTAGTGCAGCAGGGTTGGAAGGGATTAGGGTGGAATAAGGTTTGGAAGGGCGATAGATATAATAGCCCAATAAAGTAGCTAAATAAAATAAAAGAAAAGAAAAGAAAATAAAGACATACCTTCAATCCTAATACCCTAGAGACAGAAGCAAGAGACGCTCAGATTGCACAGTAAGTTCCAGGCCAGCAGGACCACATAGTGAGACTTTGTCTCAAAACTGAAAAACAAAACAAAACTAATACAATACACACTGTCTGGCCCCGAGAGAGTCTGTAAATGATTCTCAGTCCATACAGGACTTCCCCAAAAGGCACAGGACTCAACTCTAGTGTTTCTGTTCATTTTGAGACACGAGTTCATGTGTACACAAGCAGTTGATGATATCAGATCCGTTTTTGAACTGGTTTATATGATTAACCACTCAGAGCCCTGGTTGTCTATTCAGATAAACTGATTTAAGCTCCTAAATACCCTAATTTCATCATTAAAATGAAAACTGGAGTCTGTAGAGGTTGTCATGATTACGCTTAGAACAATGTGCCTGCACCAGGTTCACAGCATTAGGACAAGTGTATTTGAAGCAGCTGGGAACTCGGAGACCCTGCAAAAGCAGCAGCCTGCCTTGTGTGGCTAATGAGGCCTGGCACATATATATCCACATAACCGGCGTTTCGCGCATCATCAGTACCTTTTCTGCTCCATTGCCTTCTCAATCCTAGGAAGAACATCTCCTTCCTAAGCTCTCATGAGCTTCCAGGTAGAATCCAAAAACTAGTTTCTCCTCATCCCTGGCAATGAGAGCGAAGTCACGTGACCTGACCTCCACCAATCAGATACCCACCTGTGTGTGTCGTCCAAGTAGTGTCCAGAAATTTTTCAAATTGGAATGTGTGCTGGGAGGGGGCGGGGGGGATTGTAGAGAGGTGGATTTGGGGCACGGCTTTTAAATGCCTCTGGATCCTCACCTACTGTACAAATGAAGCCACAAGATAGCAAGAGCAAGCTGCTGGGGACAATAAGCACAACTAGACATCTCGCCCAGTGCTATGGCTCAGATCTGTAATGTTCCCCCAAAGACTCACTGTTGAAGATATTGTCTCCAGCCCATGGCATTATGGGGAAATGGTAGACACAAAGAGTGGGGTCCTGTTGGTGGAAGTTAGGTCAATCGGGGTATGTCCTCAAAAGGAATCATGGGATGCTTTATCCCTTGCTCGCTCTCTTTTACTTCCTGACAAACATTAAGCAAGCAGCACCTCTTCCTTGTGCTCTGTGGTAGTTTGAATGACAACAACCCCCACAGGCTCATATATTTGAATGCTTAGTCCCTGTACTGGCTAGTTTTGTGTCAACTTGACACAGGCTGGAGTTATCACAGAGAAAGGAGCTTCAGTTGAGGAAATGCCTCCATGAGATCCAGCTGTAAGGCAGTTTCTCAATTAGTGATCAAGGGGGGAGGTCCCCTTGTGGGTGGGACCATCTCTGGGCTGGTAGTCTTGGGTTCTATAAGAGAGCATGCCAGTAAGGAACATTCCTCCATGGCCTCTGCATCAGCTCCTGCTTCCTGACCTGCTTGAGTTCCAGTCCTGACATCCTTTGGTGATTAACAGCAATGTGGAAAGTGTAAGCTGACTAAACCCTTTCCTCCCCAACTGCTTCTTGGTCATGATGTTTGTGCAGGAATAGAAACCCTGACTAACACAGTCCTCAATTGATAATTTTTAGGAAGGATTAGGAGATATGGCCTTGTTGGAGAAGGTGTGTCACTGGAGTTGAGCTTTTAAGGTGGTTTCAAAAGCCCATGCCAACCCCAGTGTTTCTCTTTGCCTGCAGATTAGGATGCGAAGCTCTCAGCTACCAGTATCACAATACAGTTTCAGTGCCATCATGTCTGCATGCTTCCTCACATGGTGATCATGGACTAACCCTATAAAACTGTAAGCAAGCCCCCAGTTAAGTGATTTCTTTTATAAAAATTGCCTTGGTCATGGAGTCAGCCATAAAACAGTAACTAAGACATGTCCAGACATGCCCCCCCCCCATGCTACACTTGTAATGGCTATTCCTGGTTGCCAACTTCACTATATCTAGAATGAACTACAATCCAGGACTAGAGGGCTCACCTGTAATCCAAATCTTGAGGCTGGAAGACACAAGTTTCTGACCTGGATCTTGGCATGGAGATCTTGAGGCATAGTGGCCATGAAAAGCTTAGGTCCAGGCAAAGATGCCTTTATCCCAGGAATCTGGAATCGCTGAGTTCAAGGCCAGCCTAGAAGTTCTAGGTAAAGAAAAACTTAATTCCAGGCTTGGTGGACCACACCTTTAATTCCAATGTTTAGGAGACAAGCATGCAGATCTCTGAGTTCAAAGTCAGTCTATGGAGCAAGTTCCAGGACAGCCAAGCTTAGGCAGTGAAGGAATTGGAAAACAGAAAGCTGGTGATATTGTAATAAAACAAGGGGGCCATATTCCAGACCCAGCAAGCAGCAGAACTCGGCAGCTTTGGCCACATGGCTCTGGTTTTAGAGTCTAGAATAGAAAGGACAACTGTGACAATTGATGCTGGTTAGCTGGAGTTATGAAATTAGTGGTGATTAAGAGACCAGCATCGCCAGGCATGGTGGCTCACACCTTTTAATCCCAGCACTTGGGAGGCAGAGGCAGGCGGATTTCTGAGTTCGAAGCCAGCCTGGTCTACAAAATGAGTTCCAGGACAGCCAGGGCTACAGAGAAACCCTGTCTCGAAAAACCAAAAAAACAAAACAAAACAAAAAACAAAAAAACAAAACAAAAAAAAAGAGACCAGCATCACTGAGGTGAAATCTTCTGAGAAGTGTTTTCTGAGAGCATAAAGAAGCTGTGTTTCAGAGATAGCCAAGATTGTACCTCGTGCTGCAGCTGGACTTGGCAATGTGTAAGAGTCATTCAGGTGGTACTAGTTTTGAAGGCACAAAGGGGTCATGAAATGCAGCTGAGGCTTGGCACTGTGAGAGGCCACAGAAGGCCATTGGTAAATGTGCAGCTTCAGTTGTAGTTGATGGTCCAGGACTGAAAGGGTCATGCAAAAGAGTTGAGGTTTGGCACCATGAAGAGAGCCTATGAGAGGCTATTCGTAAAGCCTACTTGCAGTGGAAGACCCCAAAGTATTAGAGATGCCAGTTCCGTGGGATGATCACCAAGAGCAGCAGCAGCAGTGGAGTGGATCAACCTGAGCTTACAGTTCTACAGAGGGCAGAGCTGAAGAAGTGACAGCAGCCCTTTGGAGGAGCCCAGAAGATCATGTGTGGATCCTAGACATTGAAACAAGAAGCTGTAACATTGAAGTTGCCTTGGCGACCCCAAGATGTTTGAGATGCCAGAGTTGTGGGCTATCTTCTGAGGAAAGCTGCTAACGGGGAGTAGAACCAGCCCAGGAAAAGAAGTTTGTTGCAATCAACAAAGATGAAAAAGGAGCTGGAGATCTGAAAACCGCCTTGACGTCAGACATGGAAATGCACAGTTTGGAGTCTGCCCAGCTGGTTTCCTGTCTTGCTTTGGGGATTACAGTTAAATAAGTACATGAATCTCAGAAGAGACTTTGAACTTTGGAATTTTAACATTGTTGAGACTGATATAGACTATGGGGACTTTGGAAGTCAGACTAGATGTATTCTGTATTATACAATGTTGAGGTATGGCCCCCATAGACTCATATGTTTGGATAAACCTATGGGGGTCAGGGAGTGTAATGTGATGGTTTGTATATGCTTGGCCCAGGGAGTGGCACTATTAGAAGGTGTGGCCTTGTTGGAGTAGGTGTATCACTGTGGGTGTGGGCTTTAAGACCCTCATCCTAGCTATCTGGAAGCCAGGATTCTGCTAGAAGCCTTCGAGTAAAGATGTAGAACTCTCAGCTCCTCATGCTCCATGCCTGCCTGAATGCTGCCATGTTCCTGTCTTGATGATAATGGGCTGAACCTCTGAACCTATAAGCCAGCCCCAATTAAATGTTGTCCTTATAAGAGTTGCCTCAGTCATGATATCTGTTCACAGCAGTAAAACCCTAACTATGTCAATACTGCTTCACCACAGGCTTGAAAACAACTGAATCAATTGACCATGTACTGAGAGCCTATGTATTTCTCTCTCTCTCTCTCTCTCTCCCTCTCCCTCTCTCTCTCCCTCTCCCTCTCCCTCTCCCTCTCCCTCTCCCTCTCCCTCTCCCTCTCCCTCTCCCTCTCCCTCTCTGTATCTGTCTGTCTATCTGACTCTGTCTCTCTCTCTCTGTCTGCCTCTCTCTGTGTATATATGCATATGTGTGCTTATGTGTATGTGTTATGCACATACATGAGCAGGTATACATACCCATGCATATACCCATGCATATACCCATGCATACATGAAGTGTCAAAAGAAATGTCTTACTTAGGTTTTACTGATGTGAACAGACACCATGGCCAAGGCAAGCCGTATAAAAAAAACAACATTTAATTGCGGGCTGGCTTACAGGTTCAGAGGTTCAGTCCATTATCATCAAGGCGGGAGCATGGCAGTATCCAGGCAGTCATGTTGTAGGCAGAGCTGTGAGTTCTACATCTTCATCCAAAGGCTGTTAGTGGAAGACTGACTTCCAGGTACCTAGGGTGAGAGTATTAAGTCCACACCCACAGTGACACACCTACTCCAACCAGGTCACACCTATTCCAACAAGGCCACACCTCCAAATGGTGCCACTCCCTGGTCCAAGAATATACAAAACATCACAAGAAGAATGTCAGGTGTCTTGCTCTATTAGTCTCCGTTGTGTTCCCTCTAAATAAGGTCTCTTGCTGAACCTGCAGCAAGGCTAGTGGCCAGGAAATCCCAGTGATCGTCTCAACTCTACCAGCACCCTTGCCATCACACAACACTACGGCTGACCAGACTCTGCTTTTTATGTGGGTTCTAGGGATCTAGGGACACAGGCTGTACTGGCTGGTTTTGTGTGTCAACTTGACACAAGCTGGAGTTATCACAGAGAAAGGAGCCTCCCTTGAGGAAATGCCTCCATGAGATCCAACTGTAAGGCATTTTTTCAATTAGTGATCAAAGTGGGAGGACCCATTGTGGGTGGTGCCATCCCTAGACTTGTAGTCCTGGGTTCTATGAGAAAGCAGGCTGAGCAAGCCAGGGGAAGCAATCCAGTAAGCAGCATCCCTCCATGGCCTCTGCATTGGCTCCTGCCTCCAAGTTCCTGCCCTGTGTGAGTTCCTGTCCAGACTTCCTTTGGTGATGAACAGCAATGTGGAAGTGTAAGCTAAATAAACCATTTCTTCCCCTCTTGTTTCTTGGTCATGATGTTTTGTGCAGGAATAGACCAAGACACAGGCCCTTGGGCTTATTGGACAAGTGCTCTTACCTGCTGAGCCATCTCCCCAGCCCACAACTGACCTTTCATATTTATAAGCTGATTATCTCAGGACTTTGTTACAATGGTAGAGAGCTGACAAACAGCCTAAAATATATTTAAAAACAAAAACAAAAGCCGAAGCTCGTGAGGATGTGTTTCCTGTAAGGACTGGCGAGTCTGGAAAAGCTCGTGCAAATACTAGATGATATACATCAGAGCCTCCTGATGATGGGACCCTCAGAGCAGTGGGAGCAAAGCAGAGGTGGAGTGAAGAGAAAGAGAAGGCAGAAGCAGAGAATCCGTAGAAGCTGAGCAACTTTGTTTCTAAACACAACATTAGTGCAGAAGAGAGAGTTAGAGTATCCCAACAGAAGAGTTAGAATATCCCTACTGATGTCCCCTCAGAGTTTACTCATTGATTTTTAAGATGTAATGAGCACAAAGATGTCAAAATCAAATCCATGTGATGCTGTAAGAAGAAAGCTATCTCTATAGCTAAGTAAAACCCTTCAAAGGGGGATGGAGAGATGACTTGGTTCCAAACGCACATGCTGCTCTTGCAAGAGAACTCAGGTTCAGCTCCCAGCATGCACATCAGAAAGTTCACAAACCCTTAGAACTCCAACGCCAGAAGAACCTGAGCATCCCTCGCCTGTGCAGGCACCACACCCACATGATGTACATTTACTGACCCAGGCACACACACATATATAAGTAAATCTTTTTAAAAATCTAATATTCAAAAGCCTTTAAAATTGTAACATATCTTTTTTTTAAAAAAAAAAAAAGGCTAAACTGGGCGTGGTGGCGCACGCCTTTAATCTCAGCACTTGGGAGGCAGAGGCAGGTGGATTTCTGAGTTCGAGGCCAACCTGGTCCACAAAGTGAGTTCCAGGACAGCCAGGACTATACAGAGAAACCCTGTCTCAAAAAACCAAAAAACAAAACCAACAACAAAGAAACAAAAACCTAGGAAAGCTACTCTTTCATTGATTCTGTATTCCTGGCCCCAGAAAGGCATGTTTTAAGGTTATAAGGTAAGGTAATACAAAAGACCATGTATGTCAGGACCAAGAAAAACTCAGAGCCTTGATGATAAAGCTTGGGAAATAGTTGGATGCATGAGATCACATCGTTTCAAAATGAAGAAAAACTCGAACAGTTAAATACAATACCTATCTCTAAAGCAGTAGGAAAAATGAAAGACATCTGAAAGACACTGGCGATCGGCAGAAAAGATCCATCCGTTGGATGACAGAAGCCCCTAAGTAGACCAAAGGAGCTGATAAATGCTCTTTGATGGACTATTTCATGAGCTCTCTAGAAAAACAGCACTGGGCTGTGAGACCACAGGAAGTACCTTAAAATACCACGCCAGATGACAAACACCCAAATCTATGCTAGTAAAGAATACTAGAGAGCTGGAGAGGTGGCTCCGCAGTTAGGAGCATCTTCGGCTCTTTCAGGGGACCTGAGTTTAGTTTCCAGCACCTATACGGGGAGGCTTACAACAGCCTGTAATTCCAAATCCAGAGGACTGACCTTCTAGGGCACCTGAATGGCCAGATACCAGCACTGAGGAGGCAGAGACAGGGGGATTCCTGGGTCTGGCTGGCCAGCCAGTCTGATTGAATCAGTGAGCACCTCACATATGTGTCTGCACACGCACGAACATGTATGCACAGATACACGGAAAGAAAGGATACGAAAAGAAAACAATCAGCAGGGATGGAGGTCAGTGACACACTGTATACATGAACAAAGCCCTGGGTTCAATCCCGGCACTAAGGTAGAAACATTCAATACAACAAGGTGACATATGGCTCCTGGTGAGAATTGTCACAGGGTTTCTGTGTGTCTCTCAAAGCACCATTCTGTAAAATGTGAGATATCAGCTTCTGTCACAGAAAGGATGCTCAATGCTTAAGGGGGTGAAGGCGTGAGCTTCGGATTGCAGGGAAGCTGTCAAAGTAAAATTAAAAACTAGGAAGAAGTCACCCAGGATCACAAAGAAGGGAGGCTCTATTGCTTCAAGTGGCTTGGCAGGCAGTGCTGGCAGAGGTGCCCGAAGCCCCATGCAGGCAGCAGGTTTCTGCCAGAACAATCCGGTGAGACAGCTGGCCACAAGTCACTCATTGTTTCTGAGCTCAAAGCTCACCTGGAAGTTCTCGGAGCCACCTCGCTGTCATTACTGGATTGTCGCTGAAAGGGATCTTTGTTTTGTTTGTTTTTAGCTTTTAGTTTTCTTTTCTAGAAAATATACATTGTAACTAAAGGACCCTGAGTGATGGGAAAGATGGACAGGTGTGTAGGGGAGGGGCGTTCTCACCTAACGCTACAGAGACATTCGATTCATTTTTTAAAACCTAGATTGGCTGACCAAAAATGAGCTGTTCGCTTTGATCGTTGTTTACCTCTAGTCTGGAACCCCTGAAGACGGCAAACAGAAGCTTGGCTTCCCAGAATTCCTTGTGTTTGACTGTTGCTGGCAGTGTGTGTACCATCGTCATCTTTGCTTCTTAAATAAATCTGACAAAAAGCGATGATGACAACTGTTTCTGAGGAAATTCTCAGCCAGTCATTGATTCTGAAAGGAATCAAGTCTCGAATCCTCCTTGGGGCTTGTGTTCACTCCGTTCAACCTTTTTATGGTCACAATTTCCTCCTGCAGGTTGAGTTTTAACATATTTGTTACCTTAGCTTTCGCCTAGAGAAGAATTCTGTTTTCTCTACCTGATTGTAACAGCCTTTGATCACATGACTTGACTTGGCCAATGAAAAATGAAAAGAAGCAACAATTGCTACTTCAAGTGTAAAAACCAGTCTGAGATTTACTGACCTCTGTGTTTCCCCCTGCTGCTAGCTGCTCAGGCTTCCTGAGTACCAAAGGAAGATGATGTCAGCACACGGGATGTGAATATGTGACAGATGACAAGCAGGGGAATTGGGAGTCTCTCTGTCCACACTATAAACTAGCCATCTAAACCCAACAGGGTTATCAACTGACTGTTATTGACTAAGCTATTACCCCTCCACCTTCTCCTCTTCTTTCTCTTTGTTTCCATTGTCGCCAACTAAAATGGAGCATTTCTGTGTAGTACAGGCTAACTTCCAACTGGGGATCCTCCTGTCCCTGCCTCTAAAGTTCTGGGATTGTATGTACCACTAGGCTTTGTCCCCGTTACCCCTATTTGTAAGCTGTGCACTTGCATCCTTAGAATCTCATTGTGACATCTGTATTCTTTTTCCCACCTCACAGATAAGGGAGCAAGAGACTCAGAGGCGCAAGAACTTGACACCTCCGGGCTTGGTGATGCCCACCTGTAATCCTAGCACTTGGAAGCTGGAGGTAGGAGGATCATGAGTTAGAGGTCAGCCTGGCACACATAAAAACAACATAAAAAAGAGCTACGAGGACAAATGAACTCAATGGCAGATTAGAAGCCTGGAGAGCTGGGACCAAGTCAGTTTAATGTCTCAGATTCCTGTGTGTAAAACTAAGGGCAGACTGAGAGCCTCCCCACAGACATAGCCCACATCCTGAGCGACATCCATAACATGCACAAGTTCTTCCCTGAAGTCACAAACAAACTCTGCATATTTTAAAGAGACTGGCTGCCGCTGAATGTCTGAAGAGATGAACATTTATGAAATACTAATGGACAAGTCGTATTCCTTAAGTTATTTCTGCTCTCTCATGAAACTCAAAACCATATATATACCATACATCCAAAACTATTTGGAAAAACAAAAAACAAAAAAAGATGGACCAAAGTGGGCTGGAGAGATGGCTCAGTGACTTAGAGCAGTGACTGCTCTTCCAGAGGTCCTGAGTTCAATTCCCAGCAACCACATGGTGGCTCATGACCATCTGTAATGAGATCTGATGCCCTCTTCTGGAGTGTCTGAAGACAGCTACAGTGTACTTACATATAATAACAAATAAATAAATCTAGAAAGAAAGAAAAAGAAAGAAAGGAAGGAAGGAAGGAAGGAAGGAAGGAAGAAAGAAAGAAAGAAAGAAAGAAAGAAAGAAAGAAAGAAAGAAAGAAAGAAAGACTAAAGTTTTGAAAGTAGACTGCCTTGGAGATTCAACACTGGAATGGGAGTCTGAGGGATTATGTTCTGTGTGATGTCAAGAACCATCTGGACTCTTCTGATCTTGGTTCCTCAAACAAGATACTACTAAAGCCATATCTGAAATGGCACCTTACTGGTCAGAGCCATGATCAAACACTGTTCTATATATGCATAGAAATCAAAGCTGAGAGAGACTACTGGTCTACCCACGGTCTCATGCTTGGAAGCACAGTGTTGGACATTGGCAGTCCTCGCCCTCCTACCAGAAGGATTTGCCAAATACAACAAAGACACAATGCACAGCAGGTTTCCTCTTGCTCACACTTTATTTAGGTTATCCTGCATCTGAACCTTATCTTCCCAGCCCACATAAGCCTATTGTGTTCCTGCTTGACTATCAGAAGCCCCTGGTCTGGTATCTGAAGGCAGAGACTAGCCACTGGGGTCTTCAGACTTATCTTGCAAGATGGTTCAGTGGGTAAACAGGCCTGTTATGCAAGCCCAATGGCTGAGTTGGATCCCAGAACCCAAGCAAAGGTAGAACGAGAGGACTGACTCCACAAAGTTGTTCTCTGACTTCCACACACATGTGTATGGGCACATGTGAGCTTGTGTGCTCATGCGCACATGCACGTGTGCATGCACACATACATACACACACACACACACTTTATGTACCCTAAAAAAAACTGATGTATCAGTAATTTAATCACTGATGTATTAGTGTTAAGAGATGGACATACGCAGATGTGTTCAGGTCATGAGTGTTCCACATTATGAATATGTTACATCACTATAAAAGGGGCTAACACTGTTGCTTTTCTCTCTTCTGCTCCTTGCATTTAGACACACAGAACACCTCCCTAGTGCATAGCAACCAAGATACCTATCACCCCTTACAGGCTGCTAGCACCTAAAGCAGACTTTCCAGATTCTCAAAAGGTTTGGGGATTTTTTTCTAGTCTTATAAAGTACCTACTATCAGATATTTTGTTATAGCAATAGAAAACAGACCAAAACAATGTAGGAATCACTTTACATTCCAGGATGTCTAGCTGGGCGTGGTGTCACATGCCTTTGATCTCAGCAATCGGAAAGTAGAGGCAGATGGATCCTTGTGAGTTCAAGGCCAGCCTAATCTATATAGTGAGTTTCAGGCTAGCCAAGAAAAATAATATTTTGAGGCCCAGCCATAAATATCTTTTTCTTTATAATGTGTTAAAATCCCAAAGCACAGGACCTGTGGTACAGGCAAGTGAATGAATTCTGAACTCTGGAAAAGATTCCTCACCCAGGGCTTCAACTACCACTTCCACCCACTCACCTACGCACACCCAGCCTTTATAACGTCCCTCCACTGCAGGGCTCAGGGCAGCAGCAGGAAGGCTACATACTGAAATATCCCTTTTGTAGAACATAGAATAAGTATATTTGAAAAGTAAACTTCCTGGTCTAACAAACTGATATTCTAATGTGTTGTGAAATTATAAGAGACTAAGGAAACTGCTAAACTAGAGGCATTGCCCATACAACCTAAAATCCAGAAGCCCTTGTCGATGGACAGAGGGAAAGACCATGTCTCCCTATCATCGTGGAGAGCTGTGAGTCTCATCTGTAAACACAAACACCCTCAGCACACATGTGCATTTGTAGTCAGGGCAAAGAGCACAGTGTGTGTGCTGAGCGTCCCAGACTCTTTTGCCCTACAAGCTCCGGGTGGACTTTGCGCTCAGGTTATGAATTCTCACTGAGAGAAATCAGAAAGGAGCTCGCAGTTACTGAGTGCTCTCTGAAAGCCGGAATCTTTACATAAGTTATCTTCAGCACGCGCACCCACTCTCCGGGCTCTAGAGAGAGGAATGTGTAACTCACCCAAGGTCACACAGCCAGCAAGTGACACACTGGAACTCCTAGTTTGTTTTTTTTTTTTCTGACCCCAGAGTTCAGGGTCTGTTCGCTAGACCAGGAGTTGGCAAACTTAAATCTGTGAGCTAAATCTTGTCTGACACTTTTTTTTCCTACTGTCTGTGAAAATACAAAGAAACAAACAACATTCTATATTTTAAAAGTAGAAATCTTTAAGAAGAAAAGAGATTATTTATGATTTGCCTGTCTTTTTTTTAATTATTATTTTCAAAGTATCTGTCAATAAAGCTTTATTGAAATGTGACCCTCTTGTTTGTTTACATATTGTCTGTGGTTACTTTTGTACTTCCATGGCTGCAACAGAAACTGTTAAGTATGACAAATTCTATTGCATTTTACTGTCTGGACCTTTGCAGAAAGGGCTTGCCATGGTCAGCCCTAGACACCAAGGCCTTCTGTGATATTCTTTGGCAGATTAAAAAATAGAAGTCCGCTGGGCAGTGGTGGCGCACGCCTTTAATCCCAGCACTTCAGAAGCAGAGGCAGGCAGATTTCTGAGTTCAAGGGCAGCTTGGGCTACAGAGTGAGTTCCAGGACAGCCAGGGCTACACAGGGAAACTCTGCCTCAGAAAAAAAAAAAAAAAATAGTCCAAAAGATTTAACAATTATGCCCCAAACTGAACACACTGGTCTGCTCCTATCCAATTTGTTTTATACAGTTTCAGTAACCTGGTGAAGGCAAAAGACACAGACATTTACAGAGTACACCTCAAAGAGACCCACAGCAAGAAGTGGGACCCTCAGCTTTGCTCCAAGGAACCAGCAAAGCAAATCAAACTCTGGCAACCCCTCAGATATGGTAGGAGTGGGGAATACAAGGCTAGAGAACACGAGTCTCACGGTCCATTATGAACTCTAGGACAGAGTTTGAAGAGTGAGTGAATGACCTTAGGTTAGGAGCCGAAACAGCAAATGCCAATAAAGCACCTAGGAAAATATGTCAAATAAAATGCTTTACAGTTTGGATTTTTTTTCCCCTTAGTGTAAAGACAATTAAAATTAAAAGTCTTAAAACTAAAGGGAGAAAGGTTTTTTTCCTTTGAATTTCATCCTATAACCAAACTCTATTTAGTATTAAAGGGGTATCTGAGTCAAATGTGGGAGCTCACAGTTTTAATCCCAATACAGCAGAGGCAGGAGGAATCTCTACGAGTCAAGATCAGCCTGGTCTATACAGTTAGTTCCAGGACAGAAGAGCTACTACACAAAGACCCTGTGTCCAAAATCAATCGATTAACTCGTTAATTGATTGAGTAACTTAATAAAAACTTTAAAATGTATTTGAGACCACTAAATATTTTGCTGAGAGAGAAATAGCTGAAGAGAACAACTGAGTAGCAAGCACTGAGGTGCTCCGTTGGGAAGAGAATTTACTGCTTTGCTCTCTGATGGACACAGAATCACAGACTGGGTGGCTTCTCCCTGAGAAATTTACTGTCTTCTGGTTTTTGAAGCTGAGGTGTTGGCGGGCTTGCTTCACAGAAAACTCTATAGACAGATAAATTGAGTGACGTTTACTTGAGGGAAGAACCTTTCACAGCCCAAGCATCGCTCATGGTAGAGGACGCTAAGAGAACGCCACTCAGCAATCCAGTAGCTTTTAAGGCCCACAGGAGCAAGCTAGAGAAATCACCCGATTGGCTGGCTACAGCCAGGCATTTGCTTTATTGAGGCGTGGTATGATCAGCTGGATGCTTGTGGTTGCCTCAAGTATAGCTATTGGTGTTTCCCCGAAGCTCGACTGTTTATTGATGAAATTTACAGTAAGTTGTGTTGTAGCATCTCCCCTGGCCTGTGGAGATAAAGACTCAGAGCACTGACCAGGCTGCTGGGTGCTGCCCAAGCCTTTAATCCCAGCGGACGCAGACAGGAGGCAGAGGCAGGCAGATCTCTGAGTTTGAGGCCAGCCCGGTTTATAGAATGAGGTCCGGAACAACCAGGTGCGACACAAAGAAACACTGACTCCAGAAAACAAAA
The DNA here is from genome assembly GCF_000001635.26 of Mus musculus. Classification (NCBI taxonomy): domain Eukaryota; kingdom Metazoa; phylum Chordata; class Mammalia; order Rodentia; family Muridae; genus Mus; species Mus musculus. Next base: position 37,734,647 of record NC_000079.6, read on the forward strand.
CAAAACAAAAGACCAACAACTCACCTAGGGCCTTCTTAGAAAGCAGCTTAGTCTCAGAAGACAATGGAGGGGTTGGGTGGTAGCCTCCCTTCTGATAACAAGCGTTGGGAAATCTAAGCTCGTCATGGCAACTACGTTCCTAGAGAGCCAACTGAGGCCCAGGCCAAGTCACCCACTGACCGTGCGGGAACCAGGACAGGAACCCAGACAGATTCTTCTCTGCCTGGCCCTTTCTCAACAGTACCTGTATCGCCCTAAAAACGCCAAACTCAGCCTTTCAACACTAACTACAGGCTTTGAATCTAACCTTCCCTCAAAACCCCTGACCCACCTAAAGATCCGCAAGTCACCCCATAATCTTGTCAGGAGGCCTGGTGGCTGGGTAGCCTGTAATTTCCTCGACTCGCATCGCCCATTCCCACAAAGCACAGATGGGCTCTGGGCGGGACAATTGCTGGTATTTAGGAGGCTCTGGATTTGCCCGTTCGTCTGGGCTTACGGTTTTCCACAGCACAGTTCACAGAGGGCTGTCTGGAGAGCCCTTGTTGAAAGAAGCCAATTTGAGCGGGTTTTTAAAGGTTGGAGGCAGACCTGGCAGGCAGAGTTTTACTCCCCGCCCTCTTCCCTGAGCCCAGCCAGGATGTCCACGGGGGTCCTACGCATCTGAAAATGGAAAACTCACTAAAAACCTTAACCAATTACATTTCCTTCAACTTTCTGCCACGTACCACTCACAAATAACATAAGAAGCCCTTTTCCTTGCTGCTTGTGGGGACGGCCTGAAAACGCTTAGCACAGATGACTGGTCAGTCTGAGCCACAGGGAGGGAACTGAAGGATGTTAATGTTGCTTTTTTTATACGGAGCATTACAGGAGTGTTAATAAACGCTTACTTTTTGGGGTCAAACACCACAATATGTACCTATCCCTAAAAGTGTTTGCAAAATAGGCAATAACTGCTTTAAATAGCCAGTCCCTGAATGGCTAATAAATAAAAATAAGAAATAAGAAAATTGACAACAGGAAAGAAGAGTTTTATGTCTGTAGGCTGGCGGGGGCAGGAGGAGGCCATAAAGGTGTTCATGACTCAGTCCTGTCCTCCCTGGTACCCTTGGGGGGTGTGGGGGGGGGTACAGGAGCGAAGGGTTGGCAGGACCACTCAGAGTACAAGAGCCAGCTCTGCAGGACAGACCCTGCCTGGAAAGGGAAAACTGGGGAAATTCCAAATGTTAGATAGGCAAAGAACATCTGTGTCCCTTGAACTCCAGTTTGCTGGTCTTCAATCTGCAACAACTTGCCCAAGGTCAGATAAGGTAAAGGAAGAGAGGACCAGCGGACCCTGAAGGCTAAGGATGTCACAGTTTGGGGAACTGGCATAAAGAACACTGGCCTTACAACTGGGAGGCTAGTGTTTCCTCTACCTCAGCATTACCGCTGTGTGACCTGAGGTAATTTTTGGCCCCCCCTAGGATGTTGCTGTGCTCCCCTGCAAGCAGAATTGGCAGCATCTACTTCTGTGAGATCACAGTAGGTGCAAACACACCGTAGCACCTGGGATAGAAATGTGTCAAGGACGACAGTGAGGGCTGGGGAGAGCTCAACTACTTGTGGGGATTTGGGCCTGTAATTTTAGCACTTGGAAGCTAGAAGAAAGATCAAGACTTCAAGGCTATTCTCAGATACAGAGCAAGTTTGAATGAGGCCAACCTGGGCTTCTCCATGAGACCCAGTCTCAAAAATCAACAACAACACAGTATGTTTCCATGAGACCTTGTTGACAGTGGTTCTGAGGCTACAAAACCCGAGAAAGCCTATGGCTTTCCAAGTTGGTCAACATCTACATCTGCACATCACAAATTAATTGCCCCTAGAGTAATAATGACAACATATCTTCATCTAGACCTTCCCTGGTTATCAAATGTCTAATTGGTCATTTGAATTGGTTCTCAAACTGCTGGCAAGATGGCTCACTGGGGCCGGGCGTGGTGGCGCACGCCTTTAATCCCAGCACTTGGGAGGCAGAGGCAGGCAGATTTCTGAGTTCGAGGCCAGCCTGGTCTACAAAGTGAGTTCCAGGACAGCCAGGGCTATACAGAGAAACCAAAAAAAAAAAAAAAAAAAAAAAAAAAAAATGGCTCACTGGGTAAAAGCACTGACTACTCTTCCAAAGGTCCTGAATTCAAATCCCGAAACCACATGGTGGCTCACAACCACCCAAAATGAGATCTGATGCACCCTTCTGGTGCGTCTAAAGACAGCTACAATGTATTTATGTATAAATAAATCTTTAGGCTGGAGCAAGGGAGCAGAGTTCCTAAAAATTCAATTCCTAACAACCCCATGAAGGCGCACAACCATCTGTATAGCTACAGTGTGCTTATAAACATAAAATAAAAGAAATAAATCATTGAATTGGTTCTCAGTAAGGAAAATAATAGTAAGCCAAAACTGAAAGGTGGCAGATGATGTGCCCAGTATCCCAAAAGCTGAAGGGACAGCAAGATGAAGTTCTAGTGCTCAGTGACACAGTCCATCAACAAAATTACTTGCCTCCAAAAAGAAGTTGCTTGGGCAGACAAGTTGGCTCAGCCATGATAAGCAATGTCTGATCTTTTGGAGGATCTGATTCGATTCCCAGCACCCAAATGCCACTTCACAACTGTCCATGACTTCAGATACCCACTACTGGCCTCTGAAGGCACTAGGCACAAAAGTGGTACACAGACAAGCACATGCAGGCAAAACACCCATGCATGCGTGCGGGCGCGCGCGTGCACACACACACACACACACACAAACACACATGTGCACACACACAGTCAAAATAAAATGTAAAAATTAATAAAATAAAAAGAAGCTGCTCAATGTGAGCAGGCTGATACCAAAAAGCATCAATCCGTTGTTGAAAAGAATTGCCGAAGGCCAGGGCCTTTGCTGGGTTTGCTTGCTTCTTACGAGAGGTCCCAAGGATGGGCCCAACACTCAGACACCGCCTGGACTTCCCAGCATCACTGAGGTGGAGGATAGAGAGCACCCTCTGGATTCATGCTCTGTGAAGTAGAAGTGATGCTGGACCCAGCCACCATCCCATTCTGTAAATCCATGTGATGTGTTGATCCTGAGCCTGTTCCACTTCTAGATGCCAAAACCCAGTATAGCCTGGACATAGAAACATAGAATTATTATTCTAGCTCTGTGTGACAAGAAACACTCAAGGCATCTCGTCCCCAGGAGAACAAACCTAAGCAGTCAGATGTTTTATTGTCCTTGTGTGAACTGTGTACTCATGAGTGCGAAGTGTGTACACATGTAATATAGTCCCTCTACAATTTTTAAAATTGTTTTTATGTGTGTGAGAGTGTTTTGCCTTCATGTATGTCTGTGCACCATGGAGATCAGAACTGGGTGATGGGTCTCCCGAAACCTGAGTTACAAACAGTTATGAGCTGCCCTGGAGGGGCTGGGAATCGAGCCAGAGTCCTCTGGAACAGCAAACGATAACCAATGCTCTTAACCACTGAGCCATTTCTCCAATCCTGATATGGATATATATTTTTTTTAAGATTTAATGTGTGTGTGTGTGTGTGTGTGTGTGTGTGTGTGTGTGTGTGTCTGTCTGTCTGTCTGTCTTCAGATGCCTAAAAATTGGATACCCTGGATCTGGAGTTAAAGGCCATTATAAGCCCCCATGTGAGTGCAGGGAGTTAAACTTGGTCCTTTGGGAGAGCAGTGTGATCATAACAACTGAGCCATTTCTCCAACCCCTATATTGGTTTTCAACAGAATATTTTCCACTGTGAAAGAGACACAAAGGAAAACTCTCTATGCTTCAACTTCCTTGTGGTAAAACTACAGTTCTTTCCAGAGTTCCCTTGACAGTCTTTGTTAAGTGGTTTTAAAAATAAAAAAAGTCTACTCCCACTTTAAGAATCATTATTAGAGATTCAGAGAAAGAGACATGTTTGAAGACATTATACTTATAGTTGTGAAGTATTGTTTATAAATGTCAAAGCTTATCACCAGAAAGATGTTATCAATGACTATGAGTGACAGAATTATGATAGAACTTTGCCATTTCTTTACATCTTTCTGCAATTTCTAAAATTACCTATAATAATAAACTAACCCAAATATGTACTAAGTTGAAGGAATAAACAAAATAGGGTATACACAATGGACTATTCTGCAGCCTTTAAGAGGAATCTGGTACATGCTGTAACATGGCTAGTCCCTGAAGATGCTGTACTCGGTTAATGAATTAACCTCTTAGGGTTTTGCTGCTGTGAAGAGACACCATGAGCAAAGCCACTCTTATTAAGGAAAACATTTACTTGGGGCTGGGTTACAGGCTCAGAGGGTCAGTCCATTATCATCAAAGCTGAAACATGGCAGCACCTAGGCAAGCATGGAGCAGGAGGAGCTGAGAGTTCATCTTGTTTTGAAGACAAAAAGAAGACTGGCTTCCAGGTAGCTAGGATGAGTGCCTTAAAGCCCACACCCACAGTGACACATTTCCTCCACCAAGGCAACATCTCCTAATGATGCTGCTATCTGGGCCAACCACATTCAAACCACCACACATTCACAATGATATTAGTGATTCTACTTATTTAAGGTGTCTGGACTGGGTCACTTTACAGATGTGATGGACTGATGAGACAGCTCAGTGGGCAAAGTGCTTGCTGCTAAGCCTAATGAAGTGAGTTCTCGTCAGGACCCGCTTGGAGGAAGGAAAGAATCCATTCCCACAGGCTGTTCTCTGACCTCCACACAAGCACTGTAGCACGTTTGTGGACAGACACACACACACACACATACACACCAGGACTGGAAGAGATGGGCATGAGAGTGCTTGGGTTCCAGATCAGGAAATGGAAGAGCTCTGGGGACAGTTGACGGTTTTGTAACAACATTGTTCTTAATATCAATAAGTTACACTGGGCGGTGGTGGTGCACGCCTTTAATCCCAGCACTCGGGAGGCAGAGGCAGAGGCAGGCGGATTTCTGAGTTCGAGGCCAGCCTGGTCTACAAAGTAAGTTCCAGGGCAGCCAGGGCTATACAGAGAAACCCTGTCTCAAAAAACATATATATATATATATATGTGTGTGTGTGTGTGTGTGTGTGTGTGTGTGTGTGTGTGTGTGTGTTACATACTTTCAAATAATCAGATCTGAAGTGAGGGGAAGCTAAAGATATGAAAGGGTGTGGTGGGGTGTGCCTTTAATTCCAGCACTTGCAAGGCCAGCCTGGTCTAGTAACAATAGAAACTCTAACAACCAAAGACAACATTCCTCATTTCTCTTTCTCTCTAAGGCTGACAACACTGGTCTGTTTCTTCACATTGGTCTCTTCTAGGTAGCGATTAGTAGATTCATGTAGGGATGTGTGTGTGTGTGTGTGTGTGTGTGTGTGTGTGTCATGTTGTGTTTTAGTTTGCTTTCTACTGCAGTGATAATACCATGACTAAAAGCATCTTGGAGAGGAAAGGACTTATTCAGCTCACCCATGCCAGTCACAGTCCAGCATGAAGTGAAGACAGGGCAGAGACTCATGCCGGAACCTGGAGGGCGATGCTGAGACAGTGGACTTGGAGAAACGCTGCCTACTGGCTAGTTTTCTGAGGCTTATTCTGCTATTTGATAAAACTCAGGATCACTTGCCAGGGGTAGCACCACCCACAGTGGGCTGGGCCCTCCTGAGTCAATAATTCATCAAGAAAATGCCCCACGGGCAAACCTAATGGAAGCAATTCCCTCTTGCTTCCCCTGGCATTGGCATTCCCTCTTTTTAGGTGATTCTGGCTTGTGTCAAGATGTGACAAAAAACAAGCTAACTAACCAGCACACGTATGTATGTATATATGTTTGTGTGTATATATGTGTGTGAGGTGCATGTATACATGTGTGTATATTTGTGTGTTTGCATGTTATGTATATATGAACATGGGAGTGGCTTACTGTTTTTAACATAGACTTTAGTTTTCAGGCATGTTGTACTTTGTCTGACTTCCTTTTAGATCCAGGAACACTCCCGGGCTATACTTCTCATACCTCTTTCTCCATCTATCCTTTAATACTCTGGGGTTGCTTCCGCCTTTCAGCTATCGTGTGCAGTGTGCCTGAGTGTGTGAATGTTCAATGGAAATTATAAGAATCAGTGATCCCTGAGAGTCTAGAAAAATGAAGGAGGTGACCTCTCTCTCTCACTAGTTCTGAGAAATCATTTCTTTTACGGAGTCAGAAATGTAAGAGCAGGAAGTGATTATAAAACCATCATCTCTATTTATTTATAGACCAGGAAGCAGACACCGAGCAACTACACAGGGTAGTTTATAAACTGTGCGGTCTCTTGCACAGAGAGGGGGTGCTGGAAAGGACCCTTCTCCCACGAAAAATTATCTGCATGGCTTATCACACCACATACCTCAAATTCCCTGCAGTAGAAAAAATATATTAATTTAGATGAAGACACTGGCAATACTACCAGGAATCTCCCAGGAAAATATAAATAGCTCTGCAGGAAAGTCACTGCTGACCCACAATCCATTGTCTTGAAAGACTGGTTTTCCACAGAACAAGAAGCTAGAGTAGATGCTGAGGGAACAGAGCTGTACCGGTTTTGGGGGGGGGGGGGCAGGAGATGTGTCGTGTGTAATTCTGAGTGCAGATGCTCCATAGGATATGGCTGCCTCATTCAGGATCCAGGCATCTGGCAGTCACCTGTATCAAATTCGGAGGCTAAAGATGTGAAAGGGTGTGGTGGGGTGTGCCCTTAATTCCAGCACTAGCAAGGCAGAGGCAGATGGATATCTCTGAATTCAAGGCCAGCTTGGTCCATTCTAGGCTAGCTAGAGCTGTATAAGGAGATCTTATCTCAAGAAGGGACAAGAAAGAAAAGAGGCTCAAGAGGTGTGGTGGCACATACCTGTCATCCTAGCATTTGCTCTGCATAGCAAGACTCCATCCTTTGAAGGGGGAGTGGGGCTGGGCGTGCATGCCTTTGAGCCCAGGAGATAGGCAGATCTCTGTGAGTTCAAGGCCAGCCTGGTCTACATAGTAATTTCTAGGGTTACATGTAGACACTCCGTCTCAATAAAGAAGGAGGGGTTGAGAGGAGGGAAAACTTAAGACTCACAAAGTCAACCTAACAGTATATTGTGCTTCATACATGCCTCCCATAAGTGACTTCCTGCTGTGACTCAAGTCTAATTTTGAAGGTTTTTCTCCACCATCTAAGTAAGGCATACTCATGATTTTTTTTTTTTTTAAGCAAAAACTTTCCTTAACAAAGTAAGGAAATCATTTTGTTTCCACAAGTTCAAACTTGCATGCACCTGTGTCCATGGTGGCACTGAAACTGTTCCATCAGTAAAATGCAACTTTCTGGAGCCAAAAAGAAGTCCCTTTTGGCGTAGCACAAACAGTGACAGATTTCTCCGATCAGAAACGAGTCTCCTGCTAAAGCTAATGCTGCCACCATGTTAGCTCGCTCAGTGGCAAGGCTGATCCAGGTGTTTCCACCTCCAGGTCCCCTCGTGGCAGGTTTTCACCTATTTGGGGAACAACAGGAAGTTCTGGAAACAGAGTAAGACCCGACTAAGGGAAGCAATGTGTCTACAAACTGACAACATCCACAATGAACGATAGTATACAATCCCAAAGTCCAAGTAAGACCAGAAACACTCCTGGCTGAGGGATAGCTCACTGGTAGCGTGTACCTCACCAGCAAACTTAGAGCTGACTTCTGCTCCATTCCTGGGGTGAAAGGGGTTGAGGGAAGGGAAGGAAAAGGAAGCAGCACGAAAAAGTAGTTGGGCAATACAACAGGAAATCTACTTTTATGTTTACAGAGAAGTCAAGAAGATATGGGAACTAAGTAATTAAAGCCAGAGATCTGAGTAATTAAGGAGGTTTATAGATATGAGTTATATGTTTATGGAACTAAGAATCACACACTGATGAGAATCCAGAAGAAAATCGGCTTTGCTTCTTATTTGTTGTTTCATATTTTGTTCTGTTTTTTTTTTTTTTTTCAGTTTTTTGAGACAGAGACTCCTGTGTCTCAGCCTAGCCTATTATATAGCCTAGCTCCTAGACCCTAGGACCACTTTGAAATCTTATCCTCCTGCATCTAGTTACCAACTGCTAGGATTGTAGGCATGCACTACTGTGCGGAGCCCTGAAAACAATTCCGTAGGCCCTGCTTATCTAAAGCTTCCACACCCAAAGATCCGATCAACCAAAGATGGAAAGTATCTGGGGGGAGGTGAGAGGCACACACACCTGGAGCAAACACATGTGGACTCTTTTCATTCTTCCTTAAATAGTACCATGCAACAAAGATTTATATAGCCCTTGCATTTACTAGGTAGTTTAAGTCATCTATAAAGTATCTAAAGGAAATGGAAAGATATACATAGATTATATGCAGAGACTATGCCACATTAGTATATAAGCTCTATGGACTTGACTGAATATTCATAGATTTTAGTACTGTGGGGAGGGGGTTGGGAGGTTGGGTCTTGTAATAAATCCTCCTGGAATACAAAGAGTGATGCACTATCTGATAAGCATAATCCAAAGTGACAAAATAAATTGGTAACAATTTATCCTAAACAATAAATCAATAGCTGTAACTCCTAACATTCATCCAGTTCCCTTTGGGGTTGTGCTTAGATTATGTTGCAAGTTAACCAAGTCAACACACCCCAGGAGGCTAGCCTCAAATTGCCTTTAACATCCTCCCCCAGAGGCCTTTAAAACACCGTCTCCCATGACCTAAGAAAACACACCAGACGACGGGCGGTGGTGGCGCACGCCTTTAATCCCAGCACTTGGGAGGCAGAGGCAGGCAGATTTCTGAGTTCTAGGACAGCCTGGTCTACAAAGTGAGTTTCAGGACAGCCAGGGCTATACAGAGAAATCCTGTCTCGAAAAAACAAAACAAGAAAGCACACCAGACATTTGAAGCTAATTAGCCCTCACTGAGAGCCTATCATACAACCTTTTTTTTTTTTTTTAATTAACTAATTTATTTATTTTATGGATACAAGTACACTGTAGCTGTCTTCAGACACACCAGAAGAGGGCATCAGATCCCATTACAGATGTTTGTAAGCCACCGCGTGGTTGCTGGGAATTGAACTCAGGACCTTCAGAAGAGCAGCCAGTGCTCTTAACCGCTGAGCTATCTCTTTTTATAGATCCTACACTGAGCCAATATGCAAAAAAAAAAAAAAAAAAAAAAAAAAAACTTGGCTGGGATTGTTAGATACTATGGAAGTGCCTTTCTCTAGCCTTACAAACTCCATTTTGTCTTTCTGTTACACACACCACACACATGCACACACGCACACACGCACACACGCACACACGCACACACGCACACACACGTTTGAAGAGATGGCTCAGTGAACAAAGTGGTTCTGTAAAAGCATGGGACCTGAGTTTGGATCCCCAGCACGCGTACAGAGCGTCGTCTGTAACAGCATAGGCCTACGTCCAGGCACTGAGAAAGCACACACAGGCATGTCTTTGGAGCTTCCCGGCCTGCAAGTCTAGCCCAATCAGGAAGTCCCAGATGCCTTAAGAAAGCCTGTCTCAGGCTGGAGAGATGGCTCAGTGGGTAAGAACACTGACTGCTCTTCTAAAGGTCCTGAATACAAATCCCAGCAACCACATGGTGGCTCACAACCATCTGTAATGGGATCTGACGCCCTCTTCTGGTGTGTTAGGACACAACTACAGTGTACTTATGTACAATAATAAATCTTTGGGCCGGAGTGAGTGAGCAGAGGTCCTAAAAATTCAGTTCCCAACAACCACATGGAGGCTCACAACCATCTGTACAACTACAGTGCACTCACATATCTAAAATAAATACATAATTTTTAGAGAGAAAGAGAGGACGGAAGGAAGGAAGGAAGGAAGGAAGGAAGGAAGGAAGGAAGGAAGGAAGGAAGGAAGGAAAAAAGCAAGCCATCTCACTGGCAGTGGTGGCATATGCCTTTAATCCCAGCACTTGGAGAGGCAGAGGCAGAGGCAGAGGCAGAGGCAGAGGCAGAGGCAGAGGCAGGCAGATCTCTGAGTTCGACATCAGCCAACTCTACAGAGTGAGTTCCAGGACAGCCAGGGCTACACAGAGAAACCCTTTCTCAAAAAAAAAAAAAAAAAAAATATATATATATATATATATAGAGAGAGAGAGAGAGAGAGAGAGAGGAAGGAAGGAAGGAAGGAAGGAAGGAAGGAAGGAAGGAAGGGAAGAAGGAAAGAAGGAAGGAAGGAAGGAAGAAAGGAAGGTAAGCCTGTCTCAACAAACATGCTACACTTGACCTCTGGTCCCTACATGTACATGGACCAGATAGCCTGCCTGTCTGTCTTAAGAAACCCCCTTTCTCAACCTGCATTGGGAGGGGGGGGGTCATCTTTCTTTTCTTTTTGTCTTTTGGTGGGTTGGTTTGGTTTGGTTTTTGAGACAGGGTTTCTCTGTGTAGCCCTGGCTATCCTGGAACTTGTTCTGTAGACCAGGCTGGCCTCAAACTCACAGAGATACCCTGCCTGGGCCTAGTTTAGTTTTTCTTGGTTTGTTCCCCATATGTTCCCCTTATGAGAAGCCACCCTCTGTGTGTCACCCCTGTAGACCTTGACAGGAAATTCAAAAGGGAATTCCAGCTTTGTGTTAACAGCCAAGCTCTATCTTCCAGAGCCAAGTTAGGGTTTCAGCTACAGTTGAGGTACTAACAGCATAGCTTCCCATGAACAGAGGGCAGGAGGTGTCTAGCAATGACCAAAACATAGGAAGGAGAATCTGTCCCCAGAGTCAGGAGAGCTAGGAAAAGGTGAGATAAGAAAAGGCTCTTGCCAGATATGGACACACACTGACCTTTAATTCCAGGACTGGAGAGGCAGAAGTGGTGGAGCTCTGTGAGTTCAAGGCCATCCTCCTCTACATAGCCAGTTCCAGGTCAGCCCCAGCCAGAGGCTACACAGTGAAATCTTGTCCAAAAAAATGCTGCATACATGAGACAAAAGGCGAAGTCCTAGACGGTCACTATGATTCTTTTGGAAGTACAGGTCCAAGAAATGAGAATAAAAGCATCAAAGGTTGGAGGTGTGAGAAGCTGCACTAAAGGTTTTTCAGTACCAGGACCCATTGGCAGGAAAGAAATCGTGAGGTGGACAGATTCGATCAATGGAGTCTTTGTGCTCTTCTGTTGTTTTGTTCTGTTTCGTTTTTATGAGACAGAGCCTGGCTGTGTAGCTCAAGCTGGCCTGGCATTCTTTACCCTCCTGCCTTGGCCTCTAAGTGTTAGGATTTGAAGGTTGTGCCCCAACAACTATCTTAATATGGGTCATAAGTGGTGCCATGCAGACATTTATCTGAAAGAGTACTTCACAGGTGTCCCTATGGGCACCCAGCCCCAAGGTCAACTATATGACCCATCTGACCAAGCTAAGCGGTGGACAAAGACCACCATCCATTTTAGTAAAATCTCGGGCAGTGGCAGTCCAGACTAGGAGTAGAATAAAGGCACTTAGGATAAAGTACTCAAGGGGTGTAAAGAGATAGAAACAATGCCTTTGATTGTGGAAATGTTGTTGAAGAATGGCAGACCAAAGAAAGACCCTGTGTGGAGTCATGTGCATATGGCCTACCAGACCACTCTCTCCAAGTTCTGTGACATCCCGTCCTGCCCATCATTCTACAAAGAGCACACTAGGATGGGCCTATCATTTGGATGATTTGGGGCACTGGGCAGTGGTAGCCTGTACACAGTACTAGGGAGTCATCCATTGGGGTTTACAGAGAGTTGATTCAACATCCCCCCCTGACCTGGAGATGAAAGCTAGGGATTCACAAGTCTCTTATATAACAATGCCAAATATGTCATAGAACTTACACAAAAACTACACATCCTCCTACATACTTTAGATCACCTCTAGATGATGTACACTACCTCGAACAATAGAGATGCCATTTAAGTCATTGGTATAGTATGTTGTAAAGGGAATAAGGACAAGAAAAAAAAAATCTGTTACATGTGTAGTAGAGAAAGTCATCACAGAGCTAACAGCACAGTACACAGCTACACAGGCACACATCCCAGACTCTGAGGATAGCTGTACTGCATCGCAGCATATTTACGCACATTAATATGTGTATTATAGATAAGGGATGTAGCTCAGATGTTGCATACATGGATTTGATCCTCGGCATCATTAAAAACAGGTGAATATAGTACCAGAAAAACAGCTCAGGCAGGAAGCAAGCACTGGGGGTTGAGGTCTATCCCTAGAACCTATGTTCAGAGCAAACAAGAAACGGGGCATGCGAATATGTGCCTTTAATCACAGAACTAGGGAACCAGAAAGCAGAAGACGTCTGTGATTCACTGGTCAGCCAGCCTAGCCACGGTGAGTCCCAGGCCAGCTAAGACCCCGATCTCAAAAAGAGAAAAACAAAAACAACAAAAATCAGGTGGACGGGGCCTGAGGAATGACTTCCAAGGTTGTCCTCTGGTTTCAACACACACTCACACACACAGGAAGGTGTACATTTTTGTGCATGTAGATACATGGACACATGCACACACATGAACACATGCATGCACACACACACACATACAGAGGCATGTAAGATATGTACTAAAATGTAACACGTTAATCTTATTCTCTATCACAAAGCTCCCTTCGCAGCAAACTTTTCCCCTTGCTTCTCTAACACTGAATTCCAGCCTCAGAGGCTACACCTGGGGATCTGGTTTGAACCAGGATGTGCGGCTTAGAATCCAGCCTGAGGAGTTGGGGGAGCGGGGATTGGAAGCTCACAAATGAGGAAGGTAGGACCTGGAGTCAGAAGAACAACAGAAGAGAGCTGGCTTCATTAAGTCAGCTTGGCTTCTGGCTCTTTTCCCACATGCACGTGCTCAGATGGAGTGTATTTCTCCTCAGCCCTAAGAACCAGATCTTTGCAGACCCACCTTTAGTTAGCCAATTGCCACCTTAGTCCCCGCCCCCAGCTTTAAAGAGGGAGTGGGATTTGTGCCTATTGGTTGGGCAGGAAAGCTGGAAAGCTTAGCTGTATTCACTGTACAACGTGCTTGCCACACATCCGGGAACTTGATTCTTTTTCAAGTCTTCATAGCTACTTCAACACAGTCAGGTTGCGTGGAAACTGCTTTTGACCAGAAGGGTTTTGCGGATAGCCATCCTTAGACAATTGTGATGTTCTATTTAGCACTATACCGTTTTCACTGAAAAGTCCATTGATAACGAATGGGCCAGATCAGTTTTTAAGGACCACTCTCCCTCCCAGAGGGCAGACCTCTATAGCAGCCTGTACCTGCTGGCCGGTCATCATGGGGACACAGGGATGACATGGCTCTCCTGCAAAGTTTGCAGGCATGTAGACCAAAGAGACTCAGAAATGTGGCGAGCAGGGATATAGGCTATTGCTTTCTCATTGGAAGATGTGTTTCCCACGTGTGCCATGAAGCAGACCAAGGAAGCTTGCAAGCCTTCCTAGAGTTCCAGGGAAAGGAGACTTTCTTCTCTCACTAACGCTTCCAATTCCTCCTTCCTTGGTCACTCAATAGCAAGCAGACTTTGGCTGTGGATTTACATTGGGCAAGTAACTCTGTCACACTCTTGGAGGTATATAGACTGCTTGTCCCGAGCTCATGGGATAGAGGGCAGTCATTTACAAAGATGGTTATAAGCCAATATAGAAGGGGTGGGACCCAGGAGAGCCCCAAATTCTGATTGAGCACATGAGAGCAGACCCTAAATGTGGCTAGAGGCAGAGCATTTAGTGTCAGGGAAGCCACTGGATGAAGTGGCTGCAACACCTATAGCCAGAACCTGATGACCTGAACAGTTCTCATGCCCCCGGTAGTGCTCTCAGATAGAACAGTAGACCAGCCACACAAATCCTCCTCATAGGCTCCTCCTACTTCAGAGAGAAGAGACCCACTAACGTGCACAGGGTAACAGCGAGTGACCAGGTGACCAGGGAGAACGGGGGAGGTGACAGGCTAATGAGAACACGGAAGGAAGAGCTTTGAAGAGGACGACTCTGTGTGCCACACTCTGACAGTCAAGCCCCATAGCTTCATCCTAAAGGTTGTATAGAGGGGTAGGGTGGAAGCCATGTGCTGACTGACTACTATGCCCACCCATTGGCTTTAGGGCTGTGGGTAGCATTGAGGCAATGGGGTCCCTACATGGCAAGGATCCGGTGTCTCCCCTTGAATATTCGAAATAAAGCCTGAGTTTCAAAGCTCCTAAAATGTATTATCAGTCTCTTCTGGGGACCATATGTTGCCACACTGTGCAGGTTCGAGGTGAGTCCGGGCACTTGCATCTCTGGTCTCGGTAGTCCTGTCTATAAAAAAAAAGGGAGGGTGGAAGGGGAAAGCAATGTCTTAAGGCTTACCTAAGTTACTTCTAGAAACATGTGTGCATCAGAACCATCAGTCTAGGGTTGTGAGCTACTGTACTACCTCAGTTCATACTACCCATCACCCACCCCTCCCACAGCCCTGCCTCCTTCCCTTCGGCTTTTTTGGCTTTTATGCTAGATTAACCCTCCTTCTTTGACAGTTCCATTTTGGGTTACTCTACAATTTCCTCTTCTTCCTCTCACTTCCTTGGAGTCCGTCAGAGCCCTCAGAAATCCCATCCATATGCCTGTGACACCAGCTATCACCTCAGTATACACTTGTCCTAAGCCTGGCTCTGACGCCCAACCTCCTCCCCTGCCCCCGCCCCCTCCCCCGCCCCTGCCCCCTGGACCTCACTCACTATCCCAGACTTGCAGGTCCCTTTCCATATCACATCAGCATCTCAGACCCTACTTGCCCTCTTCCCCAGACCTGTTCCTTCTTCACAGGGGCTCAGACAGCATCTTTCCCACTCTCCACCCACACTGAAGACTCTCCTCTCTCAAGCACTCTACCCCTGGGGGATGGGTTAAGCCCAGCCTGAAAGCTCAGCAGCAGCTCAAAGAATTGCTTCTTATTCTTTGTTTACCACGCCCACATCTTATTCTGCTCACTGCAGCTATGGCAACCCCCTCACAAGGATCTCCTTGCCTCCGGGATTTGTCTGTTATCTCTACTTCCCTTTGCTCAAGTCCCACCCACCACTGTAAATGGACCTCACACTGTTCAGAGTTGAGAAAAGCCACTCGGCTTCAACCCTCTCCATCTGCCACCCCACCAAGCATCCTTCCATATCTGCTGGCATCCTTGGTTCTCCTTTTGGCAGGCCTAATCCCTTCTTTCGACCCCCATGTTCCTCCTGCCTGTTATCTGTACTCCAGATCTTCCTCTCACCCACATTCGCCCCTCCCCTCTATGTTTCAATTCCCCCTCATCGTTATCAGGGGTCGATGCCAAAGGTGAAGGGATTTCCACCAGGCCCGGAATGTGCTAGTTGCCAGTGGCAAACTCCAAACTCTCATCTGGTACATAAGGTACACCCAGGGATCACAACGCATCTGAGAAAACCAGCAGTGGGAGGAAATTAGACCCTGGGGAAATAAGCTCAACAGGAAAGAGAAGAGTGTTAAATTAAGTATAATTAGTGTCTTGGGAGAGGTGTTCGAGGATGCTAAATCCATGAATGACTGGTTGCTCCGGAGAAGAAACCATCAGAGTGCCAGGAAACCTAACTCATAATTGTTCAATGAGACCTCGCCTGATGGAGACAGTCACAGAAGGCTGTCCTGGGTGAGGAGTCTAATGAACGGAAGGACAGGCTCATTGGCCCAAAATACAGTTCAAAGGTTAGAGGTCTGATGTGAGGTTGGCAAAGTAAGGGAGGCCTGATGAGATGGCCCAGCAAGTAAAGGCACTTGCCACCAAGCTGGACAACCTGAGTTTGAGTCCCAGGATATCACGTCACAAAAGGAAGGAACTGGCTCCTGAAAGTTGTCCTATGGCCTCTAGATGTACCGTGGCATTGTGACAGTCATGCAAATCAATTTTAAAGTGAAACAAAACAAAACATTTTCTTATGTTTGCTTGACTTTTGATACCGGGTTTCTCTTTGCAGCCCTGGATATCCTGGCGCTCACTTTGTAGACCAGGCTAGTCTTGAACTCATAGGGCTCTGCCTGCCTTCTGAGTGCACTACCACCACCTGGCTCAATTTTGTTTTTCTTTTAAAGAGAGAAAGAGACATGAAGGCATGAGGCTTGGGTCACTGCTGCTGGCTTACAACAACCCAGGACCAGGTAAGACCCAGAAGAAAAATACATTTTACAGTGAAGATTAAAGCCGTTTCATCTTTTGACCTAAAGTGGTTTTGAAATTAGTAAGTCATGTCCCAAAATACTGAAAAACCCATGGTAAGTAGCTACCATTTCCATTATTAGAAAAATTAAATAATTTGTTACCATTTCTTTCCTACCCCCCCCCCCCACCTAGAGACAAGATCTCACTGTGTAGCCCTGGTTGGCCTTGAACTTGCTACTCTCCTGCCCTTCCCTCCAAGTGACTGACAGACTGTACTCGCACATCTGGAGAGCATCCTTCAAATAACACTGTTTTCTTCATGCAAAACAAATGGACTCCCTTCTCAGTCTTTCAGATCTTCCCCTCTCTCTCTCTCTTGAGGAAACACACATAGCCTTTCAACCCCCATCACACATCCTTTCATCACGTGTGGCCCTCTCCACGGGCTCAACAGCCTGGCTGCTTGCAGGCTGTGCGTGATTCCTTTAGGAAGGTGGTCCAGCACACGCCCAGGGCAGGGCTCAGCAAACAAAAGTCGAGTGCATGAAAATTCTCTCTCTGCCACACCTCCACTGCCCTCGGGAGTGTGTGTGTGTGTGTCTGTCTGTTTGTCTGTCGGTCTGTCAGTCTATCCTGATCTGTTTTGTGTGTGTTTGTTCATGTTCTGATTTGGGGTGTGTGTGTGTCTGTGTGTGTGTGTGTGTGTGTGTGTCCTGATCTAGCACATCCCTGGGCTGAAAGGCTGTTCCAGGAAGAAGTCTGATTGGGCTCTGCTACAGGCAACCCCCCCCCCAACAGTTGCCAGGAGGGAGGAGGAAGAAAGTCTAAATGGGCAGCAACAACAGGAAGTAGAATCAGTCTCACAGAAGTACTAAGTAAGGAACCAGGCAAGAGCAGCCCCAAGGGCAGCCCCTGTTCACATTGAGAAAACAGCAGGATCCTGAAAAGCAGAGAGCCTTGCATTCTGCCCAGCTGGGAACCGGCCACAATCCAACCCACCCACAGCTGTCTGTGTATTTCTCTGTCTAAAATACCCAAATCCCTAAAAGGGAAGCCTTGGGGGAGAGGTTTGAGCATCAAATCCAATCAGGACCTTTGTGCTCCCAAGATAAACTGCAGGAGAAGGAGCCCAAAATGGCTGGAGTGCAGATCAAGGTCAATGCCACCTGGCTGAGTGTCCTCTCTCTAGGGTTAAGCTGCAAGATTGGAAGTTCACAATGAGAAAGGGCAGAGCAAGAGGTGAGGTCAGCTGACTACTCAGAGGTCCTGGAGAATGCTGGAGTTAAGAAATAAAAGTTGGCACCTACACTCTGAGAGGTAGCTCTAGCCACTACATGCCTTCTGCCATTCTGAGCATCCGTACCTCCCACAGGCCTTCCCTGATCCTTCACTAAGTGTCATTCTCCTGCCCCTTACTACCAAGCTGGGCCATATGAAACTGCCAACAGACATTGTGTTTGTCCTTAACACCCGGCCATTTCACTGGCCCAGTAAAATGCTTCAACAGAGTTCCGAAGGCAGAGTTTGTGCATTCTTTGTCCATTTCTTTGAAGGCCACGCCATGCAGGAGATAAAAGAAATACAAACCACAGAGACTGGTGGATCTGTGAATGTATTTTCTCCTTGCCAAGCAATTCACCCGGAGTTTCTTAGAAAGTTCCTCTACAGCCCTTAAGTAAAAATCAGTTTGCCAAATCTTTCATTATTAAAATAGGATCCTCCTGTAGTCCAGGTACAATAACTACACAGAGAGAAATGAAACAAACAAACAACAACAACAAAGAAAACAATGCTAATACCTTCTGGTATCACTCGTTAACAGACACACCAGGACAATCTCAAAAGGAGCTTACTGCTGGTCTCATTTCCAGAAAATGAAGGAATTCTTCTTATAGACTTTGGGGGGGAGGGATTGTTTGTTTGTTTGTTTGTGTGTATTGTAGTTGGGGTTTTTTTTTGTTTGTTTGTTTGGTTGGTTTGGTTTTGATTTTTTGAAAGAAGATTTCTCTGTGAAGCCCTGGCTGTCCTAGAACTAATTCTCTATCCCAGGCTGGCCTCAAATTCAGAGATCCACCTGCTTCTGCCTCCCAAGTGCTGGGATTAAAGCCACCACATCAGCTGTTACAGAGTAATTCTAAAAGCAACTCTTTAAAAAAAAGTTATAGCCATGCTATAGGCACTCAGGTGTTTAAAGCAGGAAGACCAAGAATTCAAAGGCCAGTCTGGTCTTTATAAGCAAGATCCTGATTCAAAACAAAATGAAACAAAACCAACCAGAGTCCGGTCTGATGATGTGTCCCTTCAATCAGCATTCAAGAGGCAGACACAGGAGGGTATGGGGGGACTTTTGGGATAGCATTGGAAATGTAAATGAGGAAAATACCTAATAAAAAAATATTAAAAAAAAAAAAAAAAAAGAAGCAGACAAAGGTGGCTCTCTACACTGACTGTTGGTCTGGTTTATAGAGTGAGCTCCAGTACAGCAAGGCTACGGTGCGACCACCTAACTCAAATACCAGCCACCATGAGAGACCTTTTCCCTTCTTCAACTGTGAGCCAAAATAAAACCTGGGCTCCTGTTCTGCAACCTCCTACAAAGTGATCTGACAGGTAGTCAGAACTGTGCCAGAACCATATCTCCTAAAATCTCTTTCTAGGAGATATGGTGTGTGGTCCAACCTCTGCAACAACCTCCAAGACACCCCCTCCCCATACCCTCTACCTACCAACCCTGCAGCTGGCTGGCACCAGGCTTCCAGTTTTTTTTTCTTTTCCCAGAATTAGGTTCCTAGGGAAAGTTCAATACCTTGGGGTTCATTGTTTCAAAGGTCTGAAAGTCCAAGGAGAAGAACAAAGGTTCTTCTACGGCATCTTCATTCTTGCTAGAATGGCTACAGCTTGGCCTAGAACTTTTTGCAGTACTTGCCACTAGTTTGTTCTAAGAGCTTGATGGTCCCACCTACAGGCACTGTGCAGAACTTCCTAGGAATTCCACACCACACGTGGGACATCCCTGAGTCTTAAAGAGTTGCTGGGCAGGAAATGGGGCAGTATTTGCAAAGCAAGCTTTAAAAGAGAGTGGTCTCTGTCTGAGTTATCAAACTAACAAAAGAATGAAGGCCAGGTCTGACCTTTTACCTACACCTGTGGGACAGGACTGGATGTGAAAGACGAATCATGGTGGGGTGTCTCCAGCTCCCCAGAAATGGCCACAGAGCTACTGTTTAATATACAATCTCATATGCAGAAAAGATGGGCCCTACATAGACAGGCAGCATTTACACAGTGACCCATCTGTCCAAAGCTCTAAACTTAACATAATTGCCCTCAACTTTGTCTCCCAAGAGTTATAGTTTAAAGAGATATGAGAAAATCATTCACGAAAATGGCAGAACCAACCTATAAGCCCAGAAAACATAAAGAGCTGTTATTAGGAGTGATGACAGAAACAAACCGTGAAGATGGCTGATGGTGATCAGGACCTGGGATAATCTGGGATACCAATGACAAGGTCACTAGACCAATCACTCATATTTGAGCACCAAGGCCAACTCTACTTTCATGTGTTCTCTTCCCCAAGGGAATTTCCAGCCTTCCTTCAAAGAAACTCCTGCAGCAGTGGGTGTTGAAGACTCAGTGGGTGAATGAATGAATGACAGGATCTTGGATTGGTGTGTATCTTAGTTACTTTCTATTGCTTTGATGAGACACCAGGACCAAGGCAACTTATAGAAGAGTTTACTGGGGCTTAGAGTTCCAAAGGAAGAGTCTATGACCATTGTGGCAGGAAGTATGGCAGCAGGCAGGCAGACATAGTGCTGGAGCAATAGCAGATAGCTTACCTCTTGTGACAACACTAGACATAGAGTGTGACCTGGGAATAATGCAAGTCTTTTGAAACTTAAAAGTCCACCCTGAGTGACACACCTCCTTCAACAAAGCCACACCTCTTAATCCTTCCCAAACAGTTCCATCAGCTGGAAACCAAGCATTCAAATACATAAATCTATGGGAGCCATTCTTGTCCAAAAGACTACAGTATGTTTGTTTGTTTGTTTGTTTATCTGGTTAGCTTTGTTTTGTTTTGGTTTTTGGTTTTTGTTTTTGTTTTTTGTTTTTTGATTTTTGTTTTTGTTTTGTTTTGTTTTCTGAGACAGGGTTTCTCTGTATAGCCCTGGCTGTCCTGGAACTCACACTGTAGACCAGGCTGGCCTTGAACTCAGAGATCTGCCTACTTCTGCCTCCCAAGTTTAGGGCTTAAAGGCATGTGTGGCAATGCCCCACTGGACAGTCCATTTATTTAACTTATGCTCATTTTATTCCAGTTCTACAGTCACTTCCAAATATAGGTACAAATTCTTTGATATTTTGTTCTTCAAAAGGTGGAGTCTAATTCTTCTCCCATTAACTCCCATTAAGAATAAGTGGTAGCCAGGCGTGGTGGCGCACACCTTTAATCCCAGCACTCAGGAGGCAGAGGCAGGTGGATTTCTGAATTCGAGGCCAGCCTGGTCTACAAAGTGAGTTCCAGGACAGCCAGAGCCATACAGAGAAACCCTGTCTTGAAAAAAAAAGGGGGGGGGATATTTAGTCATTTTTAATGAATTCCTTCCTGTCAATGTAATCAAAATAATTACTCAAGTGAGAACTAGGGCAGTTTAGACTAGGAATGTAACTCAGTAACAGAGTAGTTGCCTAGCTTGCATGCAGCTCTAAATTCAATTCCTAGTACCACAAACCTCAAAAGGATACAACAGTTTCTCTTTTGCTCTTTCTTAGCTTCTTAGGATAAATAAGACACCTGGTTGCACTGGCGAGTTTAATGGCAACTTGACACAAGCTAGAGTTGTCGAAAGGAAGGGAAGTCAATTGAGATCTGGCTGTGGGGCCTTTTCTTAATTAGTGATTGGTACGGGAGGGCACTGTGCATTGTGGATAGTGACATCCCTGAGCTGATAGTACTGGGTTCAAAGAAGGTTGAACAAACTTAGGGACCAAACTAGTAAGCAGCAGCAGCCCCCTACCCCCACCCTCCTTGGCTTCTACATTAGCTTTTGCCTCCAGGTTCCTGTCCTGTTTGAGGTCCTGTTCTAATTTCCTTCAAAGCATAAGCCAAATAAGCCCTTTCCTCCCCAACTTTTAGTCATGATGTTTCATCACAGCCATGGAAATGCAAACTAAGAGATGTCTCATACAGATTCTCAAACAAGGGCTGGAGAGATGGCTCAGCGGTTAAGAGCACTAAGTGATCTTCCAGAGGACCTGAGTTCAGTTCCCAGCAACCACATGATGGCTCACAACCATCTGTAATAGGATTTGATGCCTTCTTTCTGGTATGCATGAAGAGAGCAACAGTGTATTCACATATATAAAATAAATAAATTTTTTAAAATTTAAAAAACAAAAAACAGATTCTCAAGCAAACATCTGGGGAGGCCTATAAAGTTTCTCCATAACAGAGGCCTCCTATCAACAAACATGTGAGTGACCATCTTAGAGAAAGGCCCTTTAGCCTTTGGATTACAGCAGCCCCAACTGGTATTCTGACCTTCTAAGACAAACACCTAGCAGCACTGTTCCTGAAATACCAACCCAGAAAAACTGACATAATTTAAATTTGTTGTCTTAAGCCACTACATTTTAGGGTAAATGCTTATGCAACCATAGGTAAATATTTAACTAGCAAATATCTAACATAGGCCTCTGCCCTCTTATTTGCAAAGCTCTAGGTAGGATACAATGGTATAAAAAACAGTTCTACCCCTATATCCCCAAAGCACAGTCTACAGGCAGTACCAATTAACACTGTGATAGTATTGGGATTTGAATCAGAAATGTCTCCTACAGCCTTATGTTTTAAACTCTCCATCACTAGGATATGGTTAAATGCTGTGGAGCCCATAGAAGGCAGGGCCTGGCTGGCACAGGTAGGTCAGTACAGGCAGGTCTATTGGTCTGATCTAGACTTTGTTTCCTGTCTACTGGCATGTGAGGGGTCTTTGTCAGTGGGGAGCATCTCTGCCATGTGAATTCTGCCATGTTTTCTTTTCCACCGTGCACCACCTGAAACCATGATCCAAAGTGAACTCCTCCATGGGATAGTCACCTCTGTTGGGTGTTTTTGTCACGTCATCAATGAGAAAAGTAGGTAGAAGAAGGTAGTATTAATTGTTTGAGAAGAATGTGGAAAGTAACCAGAAATAATATTCTAAGTGTTATTTAAAAGATAAGCAGAAATGGCTGGGTAGTGGTGATGCACGACTTTAATTCTAGCACTCAGGAGGCAGAGGAAGATGGATTTCTTGAGTTTGAGAACAGCCTGGTCTACAGAGTGAGTTTTCGGACAGCTAGGGCTACGAGAGAAATATGTCTCAAAAGAGAGAGAGATTGGGTTGGGGAGCAAAATTGACAAGGTGAATTGACCAGGTGAAAGAAGACTGATACAGAGTAAAGACAATAGAGGTACAATGTAGCATTTGAAATTGGAGACTTGTCAGTACCACAGCAAATGCTAGGGCCAGGCCATTCAGGGTCTTACAAGCCAAGCTTCAGTGTTGACCCTAACTTAAGAACAAAAGCAACCACCGAAGTCGCAGCCTGAGACTTGCTTGGGTTATCAGGACTTTACACAGGGAAGCGATAAACTAAGGAATGGAAGTGGAGTGTAAAAAGATCTAAGTCATGAGCCAGGCCTGGTAACTCAAACCTGACTGCCTACCACTCCAGAAGATGTAGCAGGAGGGCTGACAAGAATTCTAGCCTGGGCTACATATTAAGTTCCGGTCCAGGATCACATACACAACAACAAATACATACAATTCATTTTGAAAGAGGACTTACACAAATAGTGTCATGGAGAGCGAGAACAGAAACAATCAAAGAGGATGGCAATGGCCCCTGGCTTGGGCAGACAGATGGTTCATGGGAAGTACCCTTCACAGGTAGAGAAAACAAAAGGATGTGAGGTGGATAGAGTGTGTTACATGACGTGTGTTATTTATTTATGGCTTTTTGAAACAAGTAGCATAGGTTACTTTCAAACTTGTGGTCCTCTTCCCTCAGTCTCCTGAGTGGGGGGATGACAGGCATGCACTGGCCCTCTCCAAGTGGGTATTAGTTCTTTGGATCATTTGAGTTGAAGTTTCTGTATGCTACATGGAGTAGAAGGTTTAATCTTCCAAAACTGAAAGGGAAGGTGTAGTCTACAGAGAGAGACATGGAAGCCATTGCAAGCACAGGGAGCTCCCATTTGAAGCCTTGGCAATAAATGTGATCTTTGAAAATGAGAGTTTCCTGGGACTAGAGAATATGTGTATGCAACCATCCTTTCTGGTTACTTTATTAGATTCTTATATCTACCTCCCAACCCTTCCAACCCCTCCTCCCCCCAACAGAAGAGAAAGATGATTAGAGGGAAAGGGGGCCATAGACCTCTTTAGACTACTTCCTGCTGATTAGGAGCATTGAGTTCCTTGTGGCAAGTCCAGTCTTCATTGTCAGGATATCCAATTTCTTCTTCTCGTCTCTTTACTCAGGATTTCCTGACAAACCACGACAACAGGAGCTACCAGCAGCTCAGGGAGCAGCAGCCTCAGCAGCCTCTCAGGGTGCTGTCATTTTAAAACCCTGTCAAGAGTCCCCCAGAATTCCAAACACAAACTATCTTCAGCCGGCAGAATCACACCCCTGCCAGAGCACAAGGCAAATCATAGTCAGCTGCTGTGGACAATCTGAAGTAGTGCCATATCCCACACCTAGGACTGAAACAAAAGCACACTCATGTAACATAATGGGGCTTTTAAAGAAACCAAAACTCTCATTACATGTGTGTCTTTGGAGAACGCTGCTCCAGGAGAAACAAGCAAAACATGACTCAAACAATACTAAGAAAACAATATATTAAGAAAACGAGAAAGCCAGGGATGGAGAGATGGCTCAGCAGTTAAGAGTATGTACTGCTCTTGGAGATGACCCCAGTTCAGGTCTCAGTACCCATGTCAGATAGCCCACAACCAATGACCCTGTAACTCCAGCTCCAGGGGACTGACACTGGACATGCTGGTCTCCACACACACCTGTACCCATACCCCTCCACATGTACATAATGAAAATTAACATCAACACCGAGAAACTAAGAGAATGGGTTCATTCAAAAGATGATAACCAGCAGCAAAGGATGCTGAGAACTCAGTAACTATGACTTGCCCTTTAAATATAGCAACAGAGACATTGCCCAAGACCTTGGCAAACATATTGATCTCTGGGATGCCCACTTGGAGCTGACAGAGCCATCTTAATAGTTTTAGATATATTTGAAAGAATTTTCCCTTTTATGAGTAGAAACTTAGTCACTGGTATCAAAGCACATGTGCACACACACATGTCTCAATCTCTTTGTAAATAGGTGTCCCTCGTGGAATCAGCAGAATAGTCCAAAGCTTCCCTTAAGTGCATGAAAGAACCCACAGATCCAGCCCAGAGCCAAGGTCACCTGGAAAACATTGGGTGATTACCCCTGAAGGCTGAGGAAGCAAAACAGGCATCCATAACATCTTCTAAGCACAACTAGCTCCACCCCGTGTCCTTCTAGAACTGGAGAAACAAATCCATTTTCAGGGAAACATGAGAGGATTTATTTCTAGGACTTTCCCTAGCACAGTCCAACGCCATCCAAAAGGGCGGCTCCCTTTGCTGCAGAGCCTTGGTGGCCAAGTCTGAAGAAGCAGCTGTGCTTCCTCAGGGCTCCATCCCTTCGTCTGTCAAAAGAAGTGAAAATGTAAGTCCTGCAAGAGTGGACTAAAGTCCACACTGATTGCCCTGGTGCCTGGCACATAGGAAGATAGGGGAATACTTTTGTTCTTATTAGACAATCTTATACTTTGAACATTGTGATATAGTTATCGTTGGACATCTTTCTCTTTTTCCTACAAAGTGTGAGCCTGTGGCGGCCTCCCCATCACCACCTGCACACACCCTGCTCTGGGAGCGCAGCGGCTGAGACACTATTCTTACCGCACACACCAGATCTAGTGCTTTCTGGTGCACCAAACACGCTTTGGGATGAGTCAGTAAGATCCAAGGGTATCTACCAAAATGTACTTTACCAAAGTTAAAAAAAAAAAAAAAAAAAAAAAGTGTTGCTTCCAGGAGTGGAAAATATCATGTGTGGGGAGTCAGAAAAAGCTGGTCAGGAAGTAAAGAGCACCTGAAGTTTGCCCAGTACTCTGTCGGAAAGACCTGGTGTTCCACTCTGAACCAGCCTGAGAGTAAGTCCAGTAACAGAGCAGCCTGGCCACACAGCAGGGGGAAAAGATAACAGCCCTGTGGGTTTGTTGGCTCTTTTATCCTTCCAGGGGAACTCCCTTTGCAGGCAACCGAAGAGAGAAGGCAGTTTTTAAAGAATGCATATCTCTTGTAAATGTCACAGACAACCTTTCTATCGAGATTCATCCATCTTGGACTAGAGGTGGTGAAGGTTCTGGGGACCAGTGACAATTTGGGTACACCAGCAACAAAAACCCAGACATAATCCAGCAAAGCCCAGCAAATTGCATGTCATTTCAAAAACAGAGGGAGACAAAGCAGAGGCCAGTCCCAAACCCAAGAGGAAGAGAAGTGTTCATCCTAGCCAAACAATAAAGTCAACACTTTGAAAGGGAGAAGAAGAAGAGGAAAAAAAAAAAAAAAAGCCAGCACAAAGGGGCAACCTAAATACGTTAAACAGCACAAAGAGCTGTGACCAAGAAGTTTGTGGCTGTCATCTATATCACCTAACAGACCCTGGGACACAGCTTTGTAAGCTGCCGGCTTTGGGGATGAGCGAAGAGAAATTATAAACTCCAATCTCCCAAAAGCAAAACTTCACATAAGAAACTTGACATAAGAAACGCACCAAGGAAAAGAAGAAGAAAGAGGAGGGAAGTCAGGGAATGAAGAGTCAGCCAGATGACCACACACACACACACACACACACACACACTCCCCGGACCTCAAATAGTATTTCTTCAGACCTATGCTAGGGAGAAAACCATAAAGATGCAATCTTTTATGTAAGAAAGTTATGTTGGTTATATAAAAAAAAAATCATAAATGTGATTTAGGTGTTCCCTGTATCTCTAGGGGAATTCCATTTTCATCCTTCATGATTTGCTAAGAAACTGAGGTACAAAGAAACGAAGGAAATCACTGGAAGTATGGCAGTGTGAGTCAACAACTCCATCAGGAAGCTGGGGCTGCGTCGCCTCACTTCCTGGTTTCCTCTATAAATATTAGCATACACTGCCTTCCTCTCAGAAGAGTCTCAGAGGTGGCAGCTGTGTAGCTTAAGAAAGGTGACTTTCCAGCGGGGAAGGTAGAGATTTGAACTATACGGGGTGGGACAAGATATCCTGACATCAGGCCTGCGGATCAGCAGAAACCGGGATATCACCCCAGATGGGTCTTTCCCCTTCTTACGTCTGGAAAACCCATCTAAGCTGACTCTCTAACATCCTTTCTTAGAGGAGTGTCCTCCACGCTCCCCGCCCAGCTCCCAGTTCTCAGGCAGTGGCTGCACAAATTAGCAGCCTTTCTTTGTCCCCAAAGCCCCAGAACTCAATTGTGCTCCAGTGCGTGCCAAAAGCTCTCAGAGTGTGCCGTGCATTGTAATAAAGCTGGCACGTGCTCTCGCAAAGGATTTTGTTCTGCTTAAACGGCCCCCCAGAACATTTGTTTGGTCACCCGTCCCTCTAAAGCAAAATAAGGGAAAGAAAGGAAAGAAAAGGCTGAAAACTGCTCGTTTGACGCCTCCAAAAGCTCGAGTGGAAGTTTAACTAACTTCAAGGGAAAGCCTGAGAACACTGCATCCCCAGTCGTTTGAGGACTTTATACCTCGCAAGGCACCAGAGCTGGATTCTAGAGCAAAGGGCAGCAGCGCTCATTCTAGAGGTTATATCATAGATGGTGTAACATTACCTTCTGCCCACTGGGATCTTATCAACCCTCTGTTCCTGGTCTATTTTGAGACCCATCTGAGCCTGCTACCTGGGACATGGGTAGTGTTAACAAATCAACGTCCTGCTGACAAGAGGTGAACGGAGTCTCATCTGGAAAGAACAGGGCAAGAGATCAGTAGGCAGTTGGATTTATGCTTCAGAGCATTGCTTCTTTGCATGAAACTTAGAGGTGCCTTGTTAAACACTTAGAGGTAAGTTGTAATGTGTAACTGGGACCCAAATCAGCCACGTTAGTAGGGAAAAATACAGATGAATTTTGTTACTTAGATTTCTTTGTTTTGTAAGCAAGAAATGGACTATTAAAAGGAATTCCAGCGGGGCAGTGGTGGCATATGTCTTTAATCCCAAACACTTGGGTAGGGAGAGGCAGTCAAATCTCTGAGTTCAAATCCAGTCCATATAGAGTTCCAGGGAAGTCGGGCTACACAGAGAAATTCTGTCTCAGAAAAAAAAACAAACAAACAAAAAAATTTCTTAGCTAGGTGTGGTGCATGCCTTTAATTCCAGAACTTGAGAGGCAGAAGCAGGGGGACCTCTGTGAATTCCAAGCCATACTGGTTTGTATAGTGAGGTCCAGGACATCCAGGACAACAGAGACAGACGCTGTCTCAAAAACAAAACAACAACAAGAATCTCTTAGCCTAGTGTGACACATGCCTTAATTCTAGCACCTGGAAGGTGGGTAATCTGTGAGCTCACGGCCAGCTTGGTTTACATAGTTCTGTGCTAGCCAGAATTACAGAGTGTGACCATGTTTAAAAAACAAAACAAAAAACAAAAACAAAAAGAAGCAGAGGGTGGTAGCATGCACCTTTAATCGAAGCACTCCAGAGGCAGAGGCAGAGGCAGGGGGATCTCTGAGTTTGAGGCCAGCCTGGTCTACAGAGTGAGTTCCAGTACAGCCAGGACTACAAAGAGAAACCCTGTCTCAAACAAACAAAGAAAAACAAATGCAAAAAAACACAAAGGAACTCTCCCCTGGAAGCAAGAGTCCGGAGCCAGCTCCTACACTGGTAAGTCAAGTCTACAATGTGTTTACGTCTTCATCTATGGCTGTGGTCCCGTGGACTTGAAACAAGGACACCTTTTTTCCTACAAGCAGGTAGTCAGTTCCTCGGTCTCCCTAACCTCCTCCTGTATATTTTTAGCTGTTTACAAAGATGCTCATCTTTCCAGTCCAATAGTAGCAGCTTTAAGAGGCAGTGCTTTGGTCCTCTCTCCACCTGTCCCTCATCCCCCAGCCACAGTGTTGGCTTGCCAGATACTACCTGCTGCTCCCTTGCAGCATCCTCACACCCAAGACCGCAATCCCTCGTTTCTGACCTTGATGAGACACTCCTGACTGGTCCCTCCAACCTCCCAATACAAATATCTTCCTCACTTTCTCCAATGTGTATGCTGGGCAGAACTCTTGAAAGATCAGAGGATCTTATTGCAGGCATATGTGGCTTTTTGTTTTTGTATTTGTGGAAGGGGGTGGTTCTAGTGAACCATCTTTGGGGATTTGAGGAGTTGATTGGGATTTGTCGCCACCCATCTTAAAATCATTGGTATAGGGTAGAGCTATAGCCTGAAGCCTGGGGGTGGGGTAGGGTAGCGTTGAGGGTGGAGACACTGAAGAAACAGCCATTAAAGCCATCCGCAGATGGTAAAATAGTTCTGGGTCCCGAAAAGATGATAGGAAGTGAGAGATAAATTACCATCAATGTGTGTAAGAGAGGCTGAGCCGTCAAGCCAGAAGGATGCCCTACTTTTTCAGCCACCATATGTATGAAACAGTGAGTTCTTCAACTTCCACATGGCATTTGTTGACTTGATAGCTATTAGGTGCAATGGGCTCTAAATTGTCTTCTAAGACGGTGATGATGGTGATGGTGATGGTGGTGGTGGTGGTGGTGATGTCTCTCCTATGGAAAAGCCACAGACTCATTTGCTTTCAAGATAATTGCCTCTCTTTTTTTTTTCTAAGATACTAAGGGTTAAATAAATCTTTTAAAGTCTCTCCTTCTTGATGACTGTTTCCAACCGTGAAAGGGACAAAATAATTAGGTTAAGTCACATCTAGCTGGGTACCATCTGTGCATTCAATTCAAGGATGAGCCGGTAGCGGTTAAGCCACTTACATGGCTGCAAGTCCCTGGGAAGTGTAAGCAAGAAGTGATAAATGCCAGGGAGCTGAGGAGACAGCTGTCAGGATCTGGCTTCAGTTTACAGCAAACCTCACCTTTGCAAAGATAAGAGCGAGCGGGTGCTCATGGTGTTAGACCTGAGCTGACCAGGAGACCCCTCTGTGCTGGTTACAGTTCTGGAGTCACAGAGCCGTGTGTGTGCTCAGATTCTAATTCTGCCACCCAGCAGCTACCTGACATTAGATGATGAATTACCCAGCCTCTTCACTGGTCAGAGCTCTTCATCTGAACGTGGGGAAAACCAGCAATATTTGCTTCACGAAGTCGTGAAGATAACCTGTGAAAAGGCCCCATGCCAAATGAGAACTTGGCAGGGATCAGATAGTGATTAGACAATGAGTGAAACGAAGAGCGTTTGCTGGTACACAGGTCTCTCTTCCTCCTAATCCCACCTCCAACTCCAATTCCAGAGCTCATCCAAGGCACCGACCGGGTCCTCATTCAACAGTGACGCCATCTGCTTGCAGGCTTGCCGTGATAATCCAAGAGTAAAGTCCCTTCGAAAAGCACCCCGAGGAAGAAAGAATTGTCAACAGTAAGCAGAAAGTTGAGGGCAGAATGAATCCTGTAAAGAGAGCCTTCTGAGGCCCTCTGACCAGTGTCTGGGGTTCTCACGAGAAGAGCACATTTTAAGCTTCTATTACTGTAAAAGGTTGCAGCAGACCTCTGTGTCTCGGGTATTTCCAGTCTGGCGGTGCATACAGATTGTGAAAGTTTTCCCTGGTGTTGGATATTAAAGCGAATTCAGGCCTCCCGAGGGGATTGGTTCACAAACTCCCTGCAGATAATCAAAGCCTCAGTCGCTCATATTCTATAAAATTGCAATGTATCTGCATAGAATATATTATAAACATGTGTATACAGATCATCTTTAGATTACTTATAACAAAAATTATTACATGTTCAAAATATAAATTTTAAAATATTCTTTCTCCCCGTCCCCATTGACTCTCTCTCAGCATGTTTACATGTTTTTATCATGTATATGAGTATTTTCTGCATATGTGTATGTCCACCATGTCCATGCCTGGTACCTGGAGAGGTCAGAAGAGGACACCAGATATCCAGGAACTGGACTTAGAGCTGGTTGTGAGCTACCATGTGGGTGCTGGGAACTGAATCTGGGTCCTATGCAAGAGCTGCAAGTGTTCTTAACTGCGGAGCTATCTCTCCAGCCCCTAATGTACATTCTATTAGTGGAATCCATGGATGTGGAGAGTGAATGGAATGTAAGTATAAAGACACAGCAAAGAAGGGAGGCCCAACAGTCCTGACACATACGAATGGTACCCGACATCATTTCACCCTTTATGTCATTGTTGTAGGGCAGATGTTGACCGTCTCCCAAAGCTCCATGTGTTGAAAGGGTTCTAGCTCATGGGGCTTTTGGAAGGCAGTGGGACCTTCTTTCTCTTCTTTAGATGGGGTCTCACAGGAAGGAGTTAGGTCATTGCGGGCATGCCTTTGAGTGGGTATTGAGAGCCAGTATTAGATACCTTTCTCAGTGCTGTGAACATAACAAACAAAATATCTTACCAAAGCCACGGAAGGAAGGAAATGTTGATTTCAGGGTCACGGTGTGAGGATGAAGTCCACCCCTATAGAGAGGGCATGGCAATGAAAGCCACTAGTCCTGTGACCACAGGACTGAGAGATGGTGGTCACACTGAGTACCAGGCAGGGAGCACAGAGCAAGGAACGCTGCTGCTTAGCTCATTTGCCCTTTATCTTCAGTCTGGGACCTCATTCCATGGGATGGTGCCACCACATTCAAGGCAGATCTTCCCTCCTTAGCTGATCTCATCTGGAGGTATATCTCCTAGGTGATTCCAAATCTACTCAACTTGACAATGAAGACTAGTTACCACCGACTCTACCTTCTTTCTCTATCACCCCTCTCTTTGCTTTTCCACGATAAATAGACCTCATCTACTGTCTCCTGCTGTGATATGCTGTCTCACCACAGGCCCAAACCAATATGGACACACACATGTACTGAAGCCTTAAGCCCAAAGCAAAACCTTTTCTCAATTTAAATTAATTCTCTTGGGCATTTTGTCACAGTGATGGAAAGCACAGCAATACACTATGTTATAAACAAACAAAAGCATGGTGTTACATGAAATGAAGCTACACAGAAAGGGAGGGGGGAGGAGAAGAGTGGAGAGGAGAGGAAGGGAATGGTAGGCAGAGGAGCTGCCTTTACCAAACTTTCGAGCTTCCTGTCCGGAAATGGTTCAATTGTATCCACTCCCTCCGTAGACAAGATAACAACTGAACTTTCAGTTTTTATTTATTCTCTTTGTGTGGTTTTATTTTTCTTTGTTTGTTTGTTTGTTTTTCCAGGCAGTGTTTTTCTATCTAACAGCCCTGTATATAGACTGAGGTGGCCTCCAGCTCACAGAGATCTGCTTGGCTCTGCATCCCAAGAGTGCTGGGATTAAAAGAAAGGCATATGCCACCACACCGGGTTTAGTATTTGTTAATTCAAAAGATACGTAAGCATACTGTGGGGATGTGTCTGTATAATCCCAGCACTTGAGCAGTGGAGACAGGAGGATCGAAGTCCATGCTCATCTTCAGCTCCATGGAGAGTTCTAGGTTAGCCTGAGCTACATGAGACCCTATGTGATGGCTAATATTGAGTGTCAAATTTGACAGAATCTGGACTCCCCTAGGAGGCAAGCATGTAGGCATCCCTGTAAGAAATTATCTAGATTAGGTTAATGAAGGTGGAAAGACCATTTTGTCTATGGGTTGTCATTAAGACAATTTTAAATCCATCTTTTCTTTCCCAGCCCAGCCCCCAATTTTGGAATGATGAGTCCGAGACTAATTATTTATTATTAAGTGCCTAGGCGATGAGCTTTGGCTCATTCCATAACTAGCTCGTAACTATATAAACTATACTATATCTACCATTTAATTAGTGACCTCTTCTTCAGTCCTGGCCTGCTGCTCCCTTCTCGTCTCTCTCAGCATCTCTCTCAGCATCTCTCTACCTGCTGGCTTATGTCCATCTCCTTCATCTGTCTCTGTGTTGTTTCCTCCATCTGTGTGTTATCCAGTCTTTGTGTGATCGATCAATTGGGCTACCATTTCGAAGTCAATTTGCATGCATATTTTGGAGAAATCCATAACAGAGACAGTCTGTGAGAGTGAATCAATCACGCAGGGTATTTTCTTTGTGAAGACATTCACGTCTCAGTTGATAGTGGTCACGAATGCCAGTAGGATTTGATGAAGGAGGCAGAGGCAGGAGGATCATGAGTTCAAGGCTAGCCTGGGCTACATGTTTGTGAGCCGGGTGATGATGGCACACACCTTTAATCCCAGCACTTGGGAGGCAGAGGCAGGCAGATTTCTGAGTTCGAGGCCAGCCTGGTCTACAAAGTGAGTTCCAGGACAACCTGGGCTATACAGAGAAACCCTGTCTCGAAAAACAAAACAAAACAAGTCTTCCTTGGTCAGATCTAATCTTTATAAGCTTAGTTGGTAGCTGTATTCTTTCATTCCCTGTAGATGCATAAGCATAGCCACGTTCCCATCTTAATATTATTGCAGGTTTTCATTCTAATGTCAACACTTCCTTATAGTGTATTGGTTCGTCCAGTTCCTCAGTTTTTTTTTTGGTAACCCAGTGTCTCTCAGCTGCTGTTGTTCCTTCTTCACCAACATTAAGAAAATTGAGAGTTAACAAAGCATTATTTAGTCTGCCCTTGAGTTATTTTTTTTAACTCTTCCTTTTTTTTTTTTTTAAATAAGCATCTCTTTTAAGGTACGGTTGGTTCAGTCAGAATGGCTAAGATCAAAAGTTCAGGTGACAGCAGATGCTGGAGAGAATGTGGAGAAAGAGCAACACTCCTCCATTGTTGGCGGGATTGCAAGCTGGTACAACCACTCTGGAAATCAGTCTGGTGGTTCCTCAGAAAATTGGACATAATACTACCGGAGGATCCCGCAATACCTCTTCTGGGCATATATCCAGAAGATGCCCCAACTGGTAAGAAGCACACATGCTCCACTATGTTCATAGCAGCCTTGTTTATAATAGCCAGAAGCTGGAAAGAACCCAGATGTCCCTCAACAGAGGAATGGATACAGAAAATGTGGTACATTTACACAATGGAGTACTACTCAGCTATTAAAAAGAATGAATTTATGAAATTCCTAGGCAAATGGATGGGCCTGGAGGGCATCATCCTGAGTGAGGTAACCCAATCACAAAAGAACTCACATGATATGTACTCACTGATAAGTGGATTCCAGAAACTTAGAATACCCAAGATACAAGATACAATTTGCAAAACACATGAAACTCAAGAAGAAAGAAGATCAAAGTGTGGACACTTTGTCCCTTCTTAGAATTGGGAACAAAACACCCATGGAAGGAGTTAAAGAGACAAAGTTTGGAGCTGAGACGAAAGGATGGACCATCTAGAGACTGCCATACCCGGGGATCCATCCCATAATCAGCTTCCAAACGCTGACACCATTGCATATACTAGCAAGATTTTGCTGAAAGGACCCTGATATAGTTGTCTCTTGTGAGGCTATGCCGGTGCCTGGCAAACACAGAAGTGGATGCTCACAGTCAGCTATTAGATGGAACACAGGGCCCCCAATGGAGGAGCTAGAGAAAGTACCCAAGGAACTAAAGGGGTCTGCAACCCTATAGGTGGAACAACAATATGAACTAACCAGTACCCCCCAGAGCTTGTGTCTCTAGCTGCATATGTATCAGAAGATGGCCTAGTTGGCCATCAGTGGAAAAAGAGGCCCATCGGTCTTGCAAACTTTATATGCCCCAGTACAGGGGAACGCCAGGGCCAAGAAGTGGGAGTGGGTGGGTAGGGGAGTCGGGGAGGGGGAGGGTATGGGGGGACTTTTGGGATAGCATTTGAAATGTAAATGAAGAAAATACCTAATTTAAAAAAAAAAAAGAAGCAACACACACACACACACAAAAGGTACGGTTGGTTCTTTCTATAACTGATTGCCCAGTGGGATGGTGTGGAATACCAGTAACATGCTTTATATAGTAATATGCAAAGAATTGCTTCATCTTGTTGGATACATATTCAGAAACATTATCAGTTTTAATTCATGCAGGTATCCCCATAATTGCCATTATTTCCAATAAGCGTGTCATAGCACAGTCAGCTTCTTCAGAACTTAAAGCAGTTGCCCATTGGTTGCACTGTACTATGGTCCTCTGTGCAGGCCTGAATAAAAAGGAAAAACTGAGCCCAGGGTGCGAGATACCCACCTCGCTCTACTTCCTTACTGCTGATGCATGTGACCAGCTGCCGAACCTCCTCCTGCCATGGCTCCACCCACTGTGATGTACTGTACCCTGGAACTTCGGGCTAAAATCAGCCCATCCTTCCTTAAGTAGCTCCTTATCAGATATCTGGTGGCAACAATGAGAAAAGTAACTCATTGTCACCATTTCTGACAAAGAAAAAATAAACAATACATATTACATATGATTATATAAATTTAGAAAGTCTTCTAAATAAGTTGATTAGTGACACAGACTTCCACTTGCATAGGACGTCTTTATTCTATTATTATTGGGCTTGACACACACAAGGCTTTGCAGACACTGCAATAATTCAGTATCCTGATGACTGGTCCATCACCATGAAGGAACCTCAGTCTTAGAGCAGAAACACTTTGCCACAGTTTGGGTTATTGTCACTGCAGTGAGACACCATGTCCAGTGCAGCTCTGGGAGGAAAGGGTTTGTTTTGCTCACAGTTTCATATCAAAAGCAGTGAGGGCAGGAACTCACCAAGGCTGGAACCTGGAGCAGGAGCTGACGCAGAGGCTATGGAGGGGGTGCTGTTGCTTACTGGCTTGCTCCTGCCTTGCTCTGCCTGCCTTTTTATAGAGCACAGACCACCAGCCCAGGGCTGCCACCATCCACAATGGGCTGGGCCCTCCCCCATCAATCACTAATTAAGAAAATACCCTCCAGCTGGATTCTATAGAAATCTTTCCTCTCCACTAAGGCTCCCTCCTTTTAGATGACTCTAGCTTGTGTCAAGTTGACATTAAACTAGCTAGGGCACAAACAGAAAAAAAAAAAAAAAAAAAAAAGAAAGAAAGCAGAAAAGGGTCCTTGGCACATCTTTAACCTGTTTTGGGTGATTTAAGCAAAATGGGATTAAATGTTTTCCCCTCTGGTTGAAGCCTATGGTCCCAGCCATTTGGAAGATAGAAGCAAGAGGATTACTGGGGCTCAGGGGTTTAAGACCAAGCTGACCAATATAAGCAGCCTCCATCTAAAACTAATAATAAATATTTTAATTAAAAGAAAAAAATCTTTTCCCAGAACTTCTGAGTTCATGAAGTCGGTCTTGTCTGCACTTTGCTTCCTCTCTGTGTCCTTGGGAATCCCACACATGTTCCAGTTTTTCAGATCTCTATAACATATCACCAAATACTTACTGGATGATAGCGATCTTGCTCATAACCTCAATGGTATCTATACCTCAAATTAACTGCACTCATTGGATTGTCTTTGTGATAGTTTGATGATTTCCAGATGCAGATATGAATAGAAAGGGGGTGGAGACGCAGCACACTCATTCAAAATGGAACCAGAACCTCAGCTACCACATGTGTTTTAAATATATTATCCATACAATTAAGAATACAGTATTATAAACCAGCTCTACAGATCTTAGGATAAAACCAATGACAGCAAGTCTTCTAAGCCACAAAGAGGGTCTTAATAATAGAGATTCCATGGTGACACACTCTGAATATTCCTGAATATTACAAACCTTCCTTAAAAAAACAAACATGTTCCTTTCTGACATTTTTCCTTCATTCATATTCATATATATACATATATATATCCTTCCATGTATATATGAAAAAATATATATGTTCATTTTATTTTGGGAAATTTTAGAGAAATTTTTAAAAAGGTGACTTTTTGGGTCTTTTTTTTTTTTTTTTTTTTTAATTTGGTTTTTCGAGACAGGGTTTCGCTGTAGCCCTGGCTGTCCTGGAACTCACTCTGTAGACCAGGCTGGCCTCGAACTCAAAAATCCACCTGCTTCTGCCTCCCAAGTGCTAGGATTAAAGGCGTGTGCCTCCACTGCCTGGCCAAAAGGTGACTTTTAAAATACAAAATAAAGTCTAGATGTAATGACACACACCTTTATTTCCAGCACTCCATGGATAAACATCTTGACTTCCTCAAGTTCAAGGTCAGCCTGGTCCTCATAGCAAGTTCTAGGATAGCCACAACTATATACATATCATTTATATTCACTCTCTAACTCACCCAAAACCCCAAAATTAGATTATTTTAGTAACAGATAGCACAGGATTTCAGTGCAAATATTTTACTGTTTAAGAAATGAGAACTATATTTTAAATATAATCACAAACTTACCAATATTTAAATCAGCAACAATAATTCCTTAATGCTCTCTAAAGTATAATCAGTATTCCCTAAATGTATTTTTAAAAATATCAGATGTGCCTTCTCTTCCCTTTTTCTTCCTAAAAGTAGGTATAGGCTATATGTTGTGGTTGTGTGTATGAGTGGGTGTTGTGCACATGAATAAACAGGCATGTGTGCATACATGCGCATACGGAGACCAGCAGTTAATACTGGCTCTCCCCTTTAGTCTCTCTCCACTAGTTACACTCTGAGACAGGATCCCTCACTAACCATCTGGACAATAAGCTTCAGGAATACACCTTTCTCCACACCTCCCCTCAGCGTTGGAGTTACAGATTCAGACCTACTACACTCAATTTTATTTGTTTTGATTTTGAGGCAGGGTCTTACTGTGTAGCCCTATCTGGCCTTGAACTCATAGAGATCTGTCTGTCTCTGCGCCCCGAGTATTGCCTGGCCTGAACCCGTGTGCTGGTTGTCCAAACTCATGGCAAGCACTTCACTAACTGAGCCATCTCCCATACTTCATTCTCTTCCCCCTCTTTTGAGACAACTCATTTTGTAGTTCAGGCTATCCTGTAACTCAATGTATAATAAATTAGGCTAGCCTGGAACTTGTAGCTCCCCTCTTGCCTCTGCCTCCTGAGTGCCAGGATTACAGACATGTATCACCTTGTTCAACTTCTATCCTAAACATTGTTGTTGTTTTGCTTGTGAGTTGGTTGTGTTTTTCTTTTCTTTTTTAGAATTTATTAATCACATTGACAGATGAACAAACTAAAATTCAGTTTCTTTTTATTTTTAAAGATTTATTTATTACTGTATCTAAGTACATTTTAGTGGTCTTCAGATGCACCAGAAGGAGTCAGATCTCATTACAGATGGTTGTGAGCCACTATGTGATTGCTGGGATTTGAACTCAGGACCTATGGAAGTGCAGTCAGTGCTCTTAACTGCTGAGCCATCTCTCCAGCCCTTGTTTTGTTTTTCAAGACAGGGTTTCTTTGTGTAGCTCTGACTGTCCTGGAACTAGCTATGTAGAGCAGGCTGGCCTCAAACTCAGAGGATCCTCCTGCCTCTGCATCTATCTCTACCTCTGGAGTGCTGGGATTAAAGGTGTGCACCAACACCGCTGAGCTGAGCTCTCCCTTCAACTTTTACGGACAGTAGCTGGGTTTCTTGTGGTGGTGGTGGATTTTGTTTTGTTTTATATTTATTTTATTACTTTACGGGTATCAGTATTTTTGTCTGCATGGATATATGGGCACTATGTGCCCATGGGGGCCAGAAATAGGCATCAGATTCTCTGGAACTACAGTTCATACATACAGTTGCAAGGTGCCATGTGTCTGTTTTAAGGAACTCACAGAGCTGAAATCCCCTTGCAGTTCCTCTTAGGAACATTTCCTTAAATAAATGTTTAGTCATGGAATACTTTATCACAAATTCAACAATCCCCGCCTGCCGTCACTGAGATAGACCCACACTCTACACAGCAGTAGCAACAAGACTGCAGAGGGTCGTTCCTCAGGGCCTATTACCAAGGCAGCCCCTGAGAACAGAGAGCATGGTCAGGAGATCTTGATGCTAATCTCAAATAACCACTATTTAACTTTACATCCTAACTGAGCAAATTCTCCCCTGTATGCCAATGCAAAGGCTGCAAAGTGAATGAATAGGGTAGTCCAAACAACCTTGAAATTTCCTTCTGCCTTTTTGTTTTGTTTATTTGTTTGTTTTGTGAGACAGGGTTTCTCTGTGTAGCCTTGTCTGTCTTGGAACTTACTCTGTAGACCAGGATGGGCTTGAACTCACAGAGATCCACCTGCCTCTGCTTCCCAAGTGCTGGGATTAAAGGCATGCACCCCACTGCCCACTTCCTTTTTAAGATTCAATGTGTTTGATATTATATTTAACTTTGTTTTAAAAGTCTACCTTCTATATCTTCTATATCTTGTGCTCCCTGTCAACAAATTCAACCACCTGAGGGGGGGATCCCCAAATTAACAGAGCTGTACTTAATATGCAGAGACTGTTTTGCTAGTCCTTGTTTTCTAAACAATACTATGTAACAGCTTTTTAAATAGCATTTACATTGTTACAAGACACCTAGCCCAGACTGAAAGTACATAACAAAGGGCTGGGGGGGGAGCCCTGCTGGCAAAGTGCTTGCCCTGGGTTTGATCTCTAGCTCTGAAGGAAAAAAAAAGGGGGGGGGGAGTTTCCACTCCAGATCCCTGGAAGTGAAAACCAGGAGTCAAATTTCAACATCACCCTGCCCTGCATAGTTTAAAGATAGCCTGGCCTACAAGACTTGGACCAATCCTCTTTTGGTACTGACTGATGGATGCAGAGACAACTGGCTGGTTATACTGTATGTCATGGTGTTATTTGCAAAGATTAAAAACATATCTATTGCAGGAGACATTGTATCATTTGCAATCAAATAACCAAACCCTGTCCATGATGGTGCATGCCTTTGATCCCAGCACTGAGGAGGGAGCGGCCATCAGATCTGTGAGTTCAAAGCTAGCCTGGTCTACAGACTGAGGTCCAGAACAGCTAGGGTTACACACACACACACACACACACACACACACACACACACACTCAAACCTGCCTTGATAAATAAATAAGCAAATAAATAAGCAAACAAAACCAGCCCAATAGCACCCTTAAGTTGCTCATTGGCCTTTCTAAGCTTCACTATCTTAACTGAACTGCAATTCTTTGTTTTGGACAAGATCTTTCCTACAAGACAAACCTTTAAAGAGTCCTCTCTGTGATAAAATTCAGTGTCACCTCTGGAGACTGGTAGGTCCTCAAGCTATGCCTGTTACATAAATAAATGGTGGGGTCCGTAATCTGGGGCTTCATATCATTGTCCCATCTACCTTACAGAGGACCCTGCCCAGCAAAATGAGCCAATGCATGTAAACACACAATTTCTATTTCATAATTAAAATATAAAATATTACTTGCATGTGAAAACATTGCAAGTAGACAGAACCTTGCTGCTAATGTTTGGCAAGGAACGAGTGGTGGGCATTTTTCTTTTCTACTTGTAATTTCATCTCTCTTTGTAAGGTGTGTATCTCTCCATCCCTGTTTACTTTCTCTCCTCTCTCCAGTACCAGGGATCAGACCTAGCACCTAGCTCATGCTAGGAAAGTACTCTACCACTGAGCTATCTACACCAGCCCTCTTTTTACTTTTTTTTTTTTGGATACAAGATCTGAGTTTGAGATCCTCCTACCTCAGCATCCTGAATAGCTGAAGTTAAAGACCTTAAAGACTGGTGCCACAGGGTCTACTTGCTCTTAGGTTCTCTCTCTCTCTCTCTCTCTCTCTCTCTCTCTCTCTCTCTCTCTCTCTCTTTCTCCTCTCCTCTCCTATTCATTCACTACCATTTTTACACTTGTCTCTAACACTCTTTGGGGAAAATTTTGGACTCACAATATTTTTACTTACATTTTTTTTTTTTTTTACAGTGGTTTAATGGAGCAGTTGACATTCAGTAGAAGCTGTCCTTTGGGGACTGGTGGGATTCATAGGTGAAGGTGACTGGCACTCAAGCCTGGTGACCTGAGTTCAATCTCCAGAATCCATATACAGGTGAAAGGCAAGGGCAACATGGTCCTCAGACCTGTGGCCTACACACACACACACACACACACACACACACACACACACACACACACAAATGTAAGATAGGCCTGGTGTTAAGTGACTTGGCCCAATCCTAGTCTAAGGCTTGTGATACTAGGTAGGGTTGGTGTGCAAAGGGCATCTTTGAGGGACTGAAAAGATCTCACGGAACAAAGATGCCTGCTATCAAGTCTGAATGCCTGAGTGTAAGCTGGTCCTCGGATCTCCTCCCCGTTTTATTTGTTAAGATTTATTAATTGTATTATTTACATGTGTGAATGTTTTACCTGCATGTTTGTATATATGTATGGCCATCATATGCATGCCAGGTGTCCGCAGAGGTCAGAAGAGTGTGTCAGATCCCCTAAGACTAGAGGTACAGAGGGTTGTGAACCCAGGCCTCCTCAAGAGCAACAAGTGCTCCTGATTTCTAAGACAACTCTCCAGCCCTCTCCCATTAAAAAAAAAAAATGTAATAAAATTGATAAAGCATCTTTGAGGCCTGGGCAGCACTTGTCTAGCGTGTCCATATAAACTGCTTTTTAAGACTGGGTATGGTGGCATATGCTTTTAATCCCAGCACTTGGGAGGCAGAGGTAGGTGGATTTCTGTGAGTTCCATGACAGCCTGTTCTACAAACTAAGTCCAGTACATTTAGGGATATTACACAGAGAAACCCAGTCTCAAAAAAAAAAAAAAAAAAAAAAAAAAAAAAAAAAACCACCCAAACAACAAAAACAAAACAACTGCCTTTTTTTTTTTTCTTACTTAAGACTTTCAATTGGGCCGGGCGTGGTGGTGCACGCCTTTAATCCCAGCACTCGGGAGGCAGAGGCAGGCGGATTTCTGAGTTCGAGGCCAGCCTGGTCTACAATGTGAGTTCCAGGACAGCCAGGGCTATACAGAGAAACCCTGTCTCGAAAAAAAAAAGACTTTCAATTGACAATAGATTTTTTTGGCAACTAAGTCACTGCCATCTGTAAATAGCTTAGTGCCAATCTTTTTTTATTGGATTTGGGGAATCAATTCAGGCTAGATGTTTGCTAGACAGGCATTCTACCACCAACCCAAACTCTCAGTTCAATAAGCCAGTCAAATTTAAATAAAGCCATTTTCTCACCTTCTCTAAGTTAAAATCAGGCAAGAGGCAGGGTGGCATTGATTATAGGTTTGAGATACATGGAATTCCTGACCTACCGTCAACACTCACAGCTCCTAACAGACAACCCTGATGGGAACTGAATGGGAACAGTTGTTTGAATAGTTCTTTAAAAACTCATTTCCTTCCTACTTCTCTTTTACTATGACACTAAAATGAT
Organism: Mus musculus; assembly: GCF_000001635.26. Lineage (NCBI taxonomy): Eukaryota > Metazoa > Chordata > Mammalia > Rodentia > Muridae > Mus > Mus musculus. Next base: position 37,776,464 of record NC_000079.6, read on the forward strand.
TTTTCATAATTCCTGATGGCACATAAGCATTCCTCTTCACTATGTTCAAATCTTGTAGGGGCTTAGAAGTGACAGTTCCTAAATGAATTATTAGCCCTAAACAATAACACACACACATGTGCACGCACACACACACACTTATACATGCACACACTCATACACATGTGTGCATTTATGTGTGCATACTCATAGACACACACACTTATAACCATACACATGCATACTCAAATGTGTGCACACCCATGAACACATACACATGCATGCACATGTGCACACAAGTTCCAATGCACACACACAAACAAATGAAGGCCTTTTTTTTTTTTTTACATCATAAAAAGTGCACATTCTAATTTCTACTGGGTGACTTGCAGGTCCCTTCCAGCATTGAAGATGGACAGGTCTTGTGATAAAGCTACTGTACTTTATAACAAATAAACTGGATTTAAACTGCCTAACTCAGCATTTATCAAACTTCCTCATTTTATGGACCAGTGGGAGGGAAAGCCAGTGAAATGAAAACTTAATGTCAGGATGTCAGCAAGCAGAAGCCATGGGAGATGTGCAGTTAAACCTAAGATGTTAAAACTAGTGCATTTGGAATGGATAAGATGTGGTATAATGACCTCTGACACGACCCACTCACCCACCCACCCTGTGAGTATCACTTATGGCATACTGAGGATCTTTGGGACAACTCTGGAAAGCCACACTCTGGTCCCAGGCTTTCAAAATTATTTCCAGGGGAAAAGTATAGAGGTATTTCCCAGTAGGAAATGAATTGACTGAGTTAAAGAGTAATTTCCAGGTATACATCAGAAGGAACTGTCCAGCTGGCCTCGGTGATCATGCACATCTCTTTAAATTAAGATGGCATGTAATTAAACCATTCAGCTTATTGACAAACCTCTCCATGAAGCAGTTTACTTTCACTTGAAATGACCCTTTTGCTTCCGAAGATTCCCCACACCCAGAGTGACTCAACTTCATAACACCACCATTAAATCTCTAGCTTTACAGGCAAGCGGCTGAGGCGTAGAGCGCCAGTTACTCTGCAGTGAGTCAGATCAAGTATGAGTGGCGGGTAGGAGACTTAGAAGCCAGCTTGGCTTCCAAGGCCTGGGTGTGGTTGATAACTTGGGCTCTTCCGGTGCCTTTGCTCAAGTGAGTGAATATGGTCCAGGCCTCCAGTTTACACCCTTCTTCCTCCTGGCTGGACCACCCCACCCCGACCTGGGGCGACCTCCCCTGGGGGCCTGACTTTAAGAACTTTAGGTATCATCCCAAACTGGCCCAGGATCTCTACACATCAGTGTAGCCCCCTCAGACATTTCTGATTTCATCTTCCTTGAAGCACCCCCCGTGGCTGATGGGACTAGAGGGTGCCTCATGCTGTCCTCTGAGCCCTTAACAAGCATCAGGTGACCAATGATCTCTTCACCTACACAGTAGCATCCGCCCCACAGACCGGATCACACCGCTGCCTCCTTCTTCACCTTGGTCTGTCTTTAGAAGAGGTGGGCGTGGAGGGTGGCGGTGATGGGGTCGGGTGGAGAACAATTTAACAATTTATGCGAGCTGGACCGCGGTTACCGAAGCACTGCCTCGGACTGCAAGATGCTCGCTGCTGGGGACCGCCTCGCGCGGTCCTCTCCCTAGTTATCCACCCTACACAGTTTCACAGGCTTTGCCGCCATCCTTCCTCCCTCTTCCTCCCTAGGAGCCTAGCAGTAACCGCCTGGCGGGCCGATGAGAGTACCGCGCGTTCTCCTCAAGGCCTCGGTGCGCGTAGGTGCTCCCTGTAATGTAACTACGATGAAGTTGTGTCATTTCCCATATCCCTTCCCCAATCGCCCGCATCCCTCGACCCTGGCAACGCGCAGCCCCCGCCAGGGCCTGGTGACGCGGGGGAGGGGCGCGCGGCGCAGGCAAAGTTGCTGAGTTGCGGGGCAGGCTCAGAAGTTGCAGCTGCGAAGGCTGCTTCCCTCCCCCTTCCTGGACTCGGCGGCTTGGATCGCACACCCAGTGGTCATCGCCCGCTACCTGCCCTCGCCAGAACCAGGCTGCATCCCCTCCCCGCGCCCACGAGAAACCCAGGTTTCCAGAGCAGTCCGGCTGGGGGGCGGGCGCACTCCATCTCTGCGTTCCGCCTGGGGGAGAGGGGGTGGGGGCGGGGTCCCCTTCACCCATGGGTCCCTGAGCCCTACGTAGGGAGGGAAGCGGGTATGCAAACGGGAGTCAATGGGCGTCCCCACACCCTCTCGTTAAGGGGCTTTACCCGGGGCGAGAGGGGGGCAAGGAGGGGGGATGGGGAGACGAGCGAAGAGGCTCGGCCTGGGACTGAAGTTGCCAACAGGTGCTCATGAGCTCATGTGACCGGGAGGAAGCACACGCAGGAGTAGAGGGTGAAGGGGGTGGGGAGCGGGCTTTCTCAGGGTCCCCCGCAGTGACAGCCACCCAGTGCACCCTCCAGCCGTGGTCCAGGGAGTGTTCGCGGGTGGCTCCTCCAAGCGCGGGCGCTCTCGCGGCCTGCCTGGGAGTAGGAGAAAGAGGAGGGGGAGGGAAGGGATGCGAAAGTGGGTCAGGAATGTGACTGGATGCACACCCCTCCCGTGGCCGCCCGAGGCAGCCAGCTTCCAGCCTTGGAAAGCGAGTCATTTGCTGTTGTGGCTCCCCAGTATTATAAGTGGACGGTTACCAGGGGATCCCGAGGGATGTGTTTCTCTGTGAGCCATTGGGAAGAAAAACTTAGTTGCCTCAGTAACCGGGTTTGGCTTGGATGAAATGATGCAGTGAACGTTGTAGGTGAGCCTGGCCGTGGAGAAGACTACAGTTGAGCTTAGGAGGCCAGAATGGAAAGCTGAGGAGGAGGTGGGGCTCTGCTGTGTTCCGTGTTTGCTTTTTCACTGCCTCAGAGGACATCAGTTTACCACAGTTCTTAGCAGTAGCTAAGTAGAGCAAAGGTTTGAAGTTGATACCCTCGAGTTGAAAGGAACAAGGGACAGTCACACTTTTGCTTTTGGGGAAAGCCTGAGAAACAAACATTAAAGGGCCTTTATTAAAGGGGGAAGACGGGGGCGGGGTGGTGTCCAGTCCTCTCAAAGCAGAAGCTGTTGAGTTCCCTCCTGGGCCCTGGAGCGGCTCACACCCCAAGCACGTGATGAGGAAGGGAGAACGGAGGTTTGAAAGTGATGGGCTTTGGGGTTGAAGGCAGAGGAGACAAGAAAAGAAAAAGGAAAGGAGGTGGGTTGCGGGGGGGGGGGCGGGGAGGAGGAGGAGAAGAAAGGCACGCTGTACCTGCAGAAGGGAGACTTATTGTTAGCTGAGTTTGTTAACTCAGACTTGTCTTGAATACTTCCTGGTTTCTGCCCCATTTTCCTTCCATCTGGCTTTGCCCAGTGGACCAGAGTCACAGGAGGAGGGACAGGAGTGAGGAACCCAAGTGCTGAGAAATCCATAGTAGCACCACCCTCAGAGTTAGGTCACCCAGGAACTTGGGAATTCGTGTCAAGTTCCATTTATTGCCAAAGAAGCCCACGTGGGTCAGGATGGAGCTTGCTTTGGAAGAGTATGCCTGGGAAGTTGAGCTGAATATGATAGCACATGCCTGGGAGGTGAACAAGGATCAGGAGTTCAAGGCCACCTCGTCTCAAGAAGCAAAAACAAACCGGGGGGAAAAATCGTTATAAATTGCATCATATTCTAAACATGTAAAAGGAGGTTGATTATTTTGTTGTGAAGACTTTTGTAGAGATTTTATTCACACACACACACCAAAATAGGGTTTAATTTTTACTGGCTGGAGAGTATAAGAAAGGGTTGAAGTAACCCTGGTTGGCCTGAAACTTTCAAAGTAGACCAGGCTAGCTTGTCACTTGTAGCAATCTTCTTAGCTCTGTTTTCCAAGCTCTGAGATTACAGATATGCCACCATGACATCCAGCTCTATTATTCACTTCTATTAATGCTGGAGATTAAATCCAGGGTCTTGCAGATCTCAGCACAGTCTGTCATTTAGCCATACTGCCAGCCCAGATTATTATTATTTTGCCTAGGTGACCTTGGCTGTATTGTCTCATGAGTAGAATGGCAATCTTGGTAGTCATTGGAATAGCCAGCCTCTATTCAAGTAAAAGGATTTTCTAAATTTAATTTTATGCATACGAGTGTGTTTGTCTACATGCATGTATGTGTACCACGTGTGTTCCTGAGACCCGAAGGAGTCTGAAGAGGGTGTCAGATGCTCTGGAACTGGAATAGTGGATGAGTGTAAGCAGACATGCAGGTCCACATGAATTAAACTTGGGTCCTCTCAAAAGTGTGGCAAGTGCTCTTAACCACTGAGCCATCTCTCCAGCCCCAAGACTGGGTGTTGAAATCTTCATTTCAGCATGCACACAGCATGTTTGCATGCTATATATGCACACAGCATGTTTGCATAAGCTATAGAAGGGCTTTATTTAAAGTTACATATGGCAGACCTTCTTATAGTCTGTAGGAAAATTATAGTTATTATTTTTAAGGGTTTCTGGAAACTTGAAAAAAAGCACTTAGAATTATTTCTACACAAGAGATAGTTTTCCTTTGAAAGCTTGGTTCATAGCAGAAGACTTTCCATAAAAACCGATAGGAACTTCAAGTAAAAGAAAGAGTTAGCAGTGGGACTCAAAACATATTTTTCTCTCATTTATTTGTGCTCGTGTACCTGTGTGGGTATGTGTGCTATGGTGTCTATGGGGTTCCCTCCTTCTCCCATGGGGATTCTAGAGGTCAAACTCAGGTTATTAGCCTTAGTGGCAGGCACTTTCCTTCACTGAGTCATCTCAGTGGCTCCAGCAGGTCTCATACCTGTACTTAGGGGATTCGTCCTAAAGAAACCACTTATGCAGTTGGATGTGGTAGCACTTTGATGCCAGCACTTGGGAGGCAGAGGCAGGTGGATCTCTGAGTTTGAGGCTAGACTGGTCTATAGAATGAGTTCTGAGAAAGAAAGAAAAAAGAAAGAAAGGAAGGAAGGAAGGAAGGAAGGAAGGAAGGAAGAAAGAAAGAAAGAGAGAGAGAGAAAGAGAGAGAGAGAAAGAAAGAGAGAGAAAAGACAGAAAGGGAAAGAAACAAAGAAAGAGAATGAAGAGGAGGAAGAAGAAATAATAATAACAATAATGATGATGATTTATGCAAATTTCGGATATGGCTCAGTGACAGAGTGCTCTATTGGTATTGGTGAGGCCCTGGGTTTGTTCTCCAGTAGTGGAAAAGATTTTTTTTTTAAGTTGTCACCAGGTCCCGTGGCACATGTCTCTACTCCTAGCTCTCAGGAGACAGAGGCAAGCAGATCTCTGAGTTTGAGACTGGCTTGATCTTCATAGCAAGTTCCCAGCCTGTCAGAACTATACAGTATACACAGTAAGCCAGCTACCCTTGGGGGGAGGGAAGGGTAAAAGTTTCCTATTCATTATATTAGATTTTCACATATGTTGGATAATGTGCTAGGAGCAATCTACTCACTGATACCTGTGTATGTATATAAAAGATATCGTACAATATATATGTGCATATATATTATATGTGTGTATATCCTACTCACACACTATATATATATGTGTGTGTGTGTGTGTGTGTGTGTGTTTGTGTATATATATATATATATATATATATATATATATATATATATATATATATACATATACATACCACCAGCTGGTGAATAGCTACCAGTGAGGGTGCTGGACAAAAATTACCACTGGAAATTCCAGAAGGGGTAGAGAGCACAGCATACTAGGTTGGGTAGGGGTGGGGCACTGTGACGTGCCAAGTGCCAAGCTCACCTTCTCAGAGGCGGCTGCTGAAGGTACCCGGAAGGGGATGGAGAAAGCCCACACCCTTGCTCGGGCTTGGTTGCTTTAGGGTGCTGGGAATGTTCTTGTGTGGTGGCTGACAGGTGGCACCTGTCAGGAAGTAGTTCTGAGGATGGTCTTATGACTGAAACTTGGGCTTTAAAGGATAGACATGACTTTTATAGCTAGAAAGGAAAAAGCATTCCTCGTGCTCTAAGCCTGGGAGTCAAGAGCCGGAAAGTTGCAGAGCGCACCCCAGGAATCTGAATTGAGCAGCTTTGCTGGAAGAGATAGATCGGATATGAAATTTGTCATTTCAGTGAAAAGATTAGGCCAGACCAACCAGGGACAAGGAATGGTTGGGTCCTGGGACTTTGTCTGCAGATAACAGAGGATTACGAGAGAGTTTAAAGCAGGGCAAATACAGGCATACCTCATTCTATGCTTGGTAGATACTGTTTTATGGAGGGTTTGTCCAACTCTGAATCAAACAAGTCCATTTTTCAACAGCTCAGATAACTGTTAGCAAGTTTTAGCCATAAAATAGATGTATGGCCTGGTAGTGGTGCATGCCCTTAGAGCCCCCCAAACAGGAAGGACTACGCAGAGAAACTCTCTCTCTCTCTCTCTCTCTCTCTCTCTCTCTCTGTGTGTGTGTGTGTGTGTGTGTGTATGTGTGTGTGTGTGTGACATGATGTTGCATACTTAATAGACTCCAGCACATTAAACATAGCCGAATGTGCAGAGGGAAACCCAAGGAATTCTGTGTGGCTCACTTTTTTATTCTGCTCATGTTATTGCAGTGGTCTGGAGTGGGCCCTGGTAGGCTATAGGAGATCAAAGTTAGATTTGGAGGAGATCAGCCTTGGGTGGCAGTAGGAGTTGAAGGACCATGAGTGGTGATGGCAGGGACCCAAGGGGACAATACTTTTGTTAAAGGAAACAGGAGTGGGGATGTAACTCACTGGGGTACTTGCTTAGAGTATGCAAGACCCTCACAAAATGATTTTTATAAAGATAAAAGAGGGGCTGGAGAAATGGCTCCTTGGCTAAGAGTGCTTCCTGCTCTCAGAGGACCTGGGTATGGGTCCCAGCATCCATACTGGGTAGCATACAACTGTGCATAATTTCAGCCCCAGGGGATCTGATACTCTCTTCTGGCCTCCACAGGCAACCCCCCCCCCACACACACACACATGCACACACATAAATAATATTAAAACAGAAAATGACTGTCTTTTATGGAAGGTTATGGGCAGGACTCAAAAGTCACGGTACCTGATGCTGTATCTCCAGATGCTTTGAGTGGTAGGATGATCCACAGGAAGCCTGCGTTCGAGGCAAACTGACAAATGTTCTTTTGAGAAAGTTGTGTCCGAGGTCATGTTAGAACCTGGGTGTAAGCGATTTAGGGGAATGGGTGACTCACGGGCCTGTGCATCACTCACTGGAAGTAATGGCACGTCCCAGGTGTAACCAAGCACCTGAGTTCGAACCAGTTGGCAGAAGACCAGTGTTAGGGGAGCGTTCTCAGTTAAAATGTGCCTCAGTACAATCTGGAAAATCTCCCTCCTCATAGACCACAAATTAGTCATTTCTGGGGCTTTTTCGCAGAGCCCAAATGATGGCTCAGCACTGTTCTAACCAAAGTGCTTGAGCTCAGTGGCTTCTAACCTGCCTCATCAGATTAAGGAGCCCCACCCCTTGGTGCAGCATCAAATCATCCCAAGATCAGCAGTCCATGCTTTCAGATGCCCTTTTAGGACATCCTGGTGTGGGTCCCTTGGAATAACTTCCATCTTTGCCAGTTTACGGTACAGCTGGAGATATCCCCAAGGGTCTTGTGACTCTCCTAAGGAGACCAAGAAAGTTCTAGCTTTCCATGCGTACATCTCAAACGTGTCCTCCGTTTGGGCATTGAATGGACAGCCCGTGACAGACAGCGCTCAGAGTTGTTTTTATCCCAGTGACCTGCCGCCTTCCAAATTTAGCAGTGGTCTGGAAGAGAGGATGGGATGTGTGCCTCAAGACCTCTGTCCGGCTGAGTTGGAAGGAGGTGGCGTTTCTGAGTCCGGTGTGGTAGGGAGTGACTCAAACTGTGTACATGGAAGCCGGTGGGAATGATGCAATAGCCCAGCTTGGGCAGACCACTTCCTGTACCCTTGGATTCACAGACCTAGGGTGTGGCAATTGGCAGTATCCTCGGGAGTAGACTGTTTGGCTGATGTCTCAAGGCAGCTCTGTCTGTCTAAGGTGAGGTGAGGCAAGCCACAGGCTGTAAGCACCAGCTTAAAGGCAGAGATACATTGCCAGAAGTTTGGAGAAAGATTCTAAAAGGCGATGGCCGTGGGTGTGAGAAATAACCTCCTACAGACAAGTCTATTTCTTATTGTCACAAAAGAAATGTGTGCTCTGCTGAACACCAGTCAGACATTTTGTCACAGCTAACTTTCAATCAGGCCAGTAGCCATTATCCAACTACAAACTGATCGCTGGCTCTTCTTTTGTTTATACAGTATAAAGAGAACAGCTCTGGTGTCTACAGTGTGGCATGCCTGGTGAGGGAGCAGACGAAAGCTCCTGTTTAAAACAGACAGTGAGGGTTGTAAGTGGCAGAATTGTCACCTCACACTCCACCCTGCTCTGTGTATGTAGGGCTTTGCTGTGTGCACATGAGTCTGGGTACCCGTGGAGGCTAGAGATATCAGGTCCCCTGGAGCTAGAGTTACAGGTAGTTATGAGCCGAATGGATCTCTGCTTCTCTGGGAGACCAGTAAGCACTCTTAACCACTAATCGATCTCTCCAGCCCAATAGCACATTTTTAAATGCCAGACTATTTTCATAATTACTTACTGTTTTCCCATAGCCGCAATCCATGATGCCCACAAAACAGATTCGAAGGCCATCCTTCCAACAGGTCAGCTTCAGGTCTAAAGAAGTTTTTGGTTTGTATTTCTCCAAAGGAGAAATGCCCTCCCACAGCTGTGGTAGCTGGCGGCGTGTATAGTTTATTCCATGCCTGTCCACCTCAATGTACTGCTGGACTTACGAAACTCATGGAATTGGCTGATTTTACTCAAAACTGCCTTTTGTTTATCAGCCTTAAAAAGATGTGTTAAAACCAGTTTGGCAGCTTTTTAAACCTAGCATGTTAGAAGGCCCAGAGAAGAGAATTTTTGAACAATATCAGTGTTGGAACTAAAACAGAACACTTCAAATAATATCTGCCGTATTCACGTCTCTAAATTCAGAGGACTCCACTTTACAAAGCCAGGATTTCCTGATGAGTTTGGATTAGCAATAGATTTTCTCTCTTTCTTTCTTCTTTTCTTTTTTCTTTTCTTTCTCTCTTTCTCTCTCTCTCTCTCTCTCTCTCTCTCTCTTTCTCTCTTTCTCTCTTTCTTTCTTTCTTTCTTTCTTTCTTTCTTTCTTTCTTTCTTTCTTTCTTTCTTTCTTTCTTTCTTTCTTTCTGATAGCATCCAAATCAGGCATAGATAATATACAGTGTCACCAAGAGCTTGGGACCAAGAGCTTTGGTGGGGATGTGTACCTGCATCCTCACAATCCTGGTTCCTTTCTACCCAAGTTTGACTTAGTAGAACCAGTTTAGAAACAGATGTAGCATCTCTTTCTAAATCCTCTATACTATAATAGTGTAGAAACATAGGACTTCAGATGGGTTTCATTCCTCCCAGCCATCTCTCAACTTGAAATTATCTCATTTATATGGTTACCTTGAACATTGGCTCCTCCTACCTCTGCCTCCTGAGTGCTAGGGTCAGAAGTGTGTACCAAAATATTGGGGAGCTGCAGAGCTGGGCATTGTTTGAAAGACATATGATATGATAGACATGTGATAGACAAGCACTCTGCCAACTGAGCTATATGTAAGGACAGAAGGCATAAACAGCTTTTTAAAGGACTAACTTGGGAGTCTCTGTTATTATGTGTAGTGTGTATGTGTGTGTCTCACACACACACACATATATGTATACATTTATATGTATATGCATATACATTTGTGTAAGTGTGTCCATGTATGTATACCTATACATTTAGTGGTGCTAGGTGTGAAACCAGGGATTTCACAGATACTAGACAATCCCACCATGTACCTGATGGGGTGTGTTGACCATTTCATACTGCATTTATATAATGTTTGCCTTTCTCGGTGCATGATAGTTATGGGTTTCAACAGGACTGCCAGAGTAAAGGGAAAAGCAGTTGCTCTGGTCACATTGCAGACCTCTAAAACGGGAGAGCTGAGACGGGCTTGGGAGCAGAGCGTTGTCTTAATGTTAGTTTTCCTTTTAGATCTGAGGGTGGATGGTTGGTTGGTTTCTGAATTAAAGAAGTCCTCCAGCTTTTAACCCCCAAACTGCAGCACTCCACACAGGCCTGTTTGCACAGTGAAACGGTGTGACTGAAAAGAAACCTTAGGAAATGTGAATGGAGAGCTTATGCTACTTTGCCCGGGTCCCAGAGCTGTGCCCCCTTGCTTTGCCAGTCGTGTCTTCAACAGGACTGCTGCAGACTCCTGAAATGTCAGCTTAGCCCTCAGACTCTGTGTGTCTTATTTCTGATTGCCTTGGTCCTTAGCCAGCCTCATATTTGACACTCTGGGCATGGGCAGTGTTGGTGCCACTTGGTCTTGAGCTGTTAATCGTTTTATTATTTCCTGTCATTTTATCTTGTGATGGATGCTCTTGAGCCTGGGGCAGAGGGGGTGATGAAAATGACTTTGAAAATAGCTTTGGAAAGGAGGAAGTTAAATTGGGACTTGAGTCTTGCTTGAGGACAACCACCAGAGCACACAGAATGTTTTAGGAGGCTACTGTGCCCTAGCATGGAAGAAGCAAATGCGTGCCTGAATTCCTTGCTGAAGTGAAGAGGACTTTTCTGGTGTTTTTTTTTTTTTTTTTTTTTTATCATACTTGCATAATTCAGATCTCCAATTCTGTGCTGCAAGGGACAAGACCACCTCCTTGGGGGTCTCTATCTGGCTCTGTAGAACGTTTACTGAAAAGGGTCCTCTTCTCCTTACATTAAAAATAAAATTTGTGGGTTGGGGATTTAGCTCAGTGATAGAGCGCTTGCCTAGCAAGCGCAAGGCCCTGGGTTCAGTCCTCAGCTCTGGGAAAAAAAAAAAATCCAACTTTTCTGCGATTTCCCAGGACTAACTCTCGGTATAAGAACCTAGTTAATTCTCCTCGGATCTTCAGTCTAGGCACAGTAAAAATAAAATTCGCTTTTAGCTGTAGTCCTAAATATCTTCCTGATATCCCCCCCTACCACACAGTCCACTCACGAGGAAGGCCAGGTTTTGCTTGGAAGCTGCCCACCCTGCAGCTTGCAGGAAGACCCACTGGGATGCCGGAAGAAAACAGAACATCAACTTGTGTATTTTTACCTTTCCTTCTGTAGTGTCGGCTTTTCAAGATAAACCATTTTATTGTGGTCAACTCTTGGTAGCATAAAATTTGCTGCTGTGGCTAATTCAAGTGCATAAGACTGTGGCATCTGTCACATCCAGAGTGTTTGTGAGTAGCTCTCCCTTCTACATCAACAGTTTTTAAAAGTCACACAAACACGAGTTCTGTGTCCATTAAGTAAGTATTAACCCCCTGTCACATCTTGCCCAAGATCACCGTAACTTCTAACGGACCTTCTATTCCCTGTGCACAGCCTGGATATTTCATACCAGTGGAATCATAGCTATATTCATCCTTCTGAGTCTTGCTGGTTTATCCAGCATATGTTTTTTTTTTTTTTTTTTTTCAAAATTCATCTCTGCCATAGCACGGCTCAATGCTCCATTCTTTTTTACGGCTGAATAATATCCCGCCCTCTGTGTATAGCACACTTTGTTTAGTCTTCACTTTTCCTAAGGTCTCCTTTTAAACGCTCGATTTCACTGTGTAAACAGGTGCACGTGTTGTTTGTGGCCCTTAGCTGATTTGAACGATGCTGCTAGGACTGGCTTTCAGGCATCAATGGAATTGTTGGGTCAGTTCCTTAACTTTGGGGAGAGCTACCAAGCTCTTTTCTGATCTGGGTACTCCATTTTACATTCTGTCCAGCGATGCACAGGCACGGATTTCTTCGTATCTTTGCTAGTCTTTCTTATTTTCTATTTTTTCAAAATTCTCTACCTCTGGGCTGTGCTGGGTGCTACACACTTTTAATCTAAGCATTAAAGAGGCAGAAGCAGGCAGAGAGTTCAAGGGATAGTAAGTGCCAGGCCAGGCAGGGCCATATGGCAAGACCCTGCCTGTCTCAAAGAACACACTCTCACCGTCCTATCAAAATTAAAGTGGTATCTCATTGGGATTTTTATTTCTCTGATGACATTGAGTTTGTTTCTGGGTTTGGTGTGGTTTGGTCTGGTTTGGCTTGGTTTGGTTTGGTTTGGTTTGGTTTCTCCCAATACTAGAGATTGAGCCCAGGGTCTTGCGCATGCTAACCATATATTCCACTAACTGAGCCACATACCCATTCCATTTTTTTTTACTCTTATTTTTTGATGATGGTGAGGAGGAGGAGGAAGAGGAATATGTGTGTGAGTGTGTGTGTGTGTGTGTGTGTGTGTGTGTGTGGTATGTGTGTGTGCAGGCATGAAGCAGGTGTGAATGTGCAAACCAGGGGACAGTTTTTGTAGCCACCTCATCAACTTTGTTATTTCTTATTGGTCATTGGTAGAACTTATTTCAAATAATGTCTCCTATGTCCTGTGTGTTGACCAATTTTGCATATTTTATAACATGTCTTAGCACATTATAAGTAAAAACATGGAAGACTTGGCTATATGCATTTTTTTAATATAGGAGAATATGCTTCATTGGGAAAGTCTTATTATGACCAATAATGATCTATTTTATTCCCTTAAAGCCTGATATTGTCAGGAGACTGATTGCTTGTTTGTTTGTTTGTTTGTTTGTTTGTTTGAGATCTCATTTGTTTGGGTCTCATCCAGTCCAGGCTGGCCTCAAATTCATTCTGTGACAGAGGCTGCCTTTGAGTTCCAGATCTTCCAGCCTCCACCACCAGAGTGCTGGAATTACTGCCATGCCTGGAAAAAGGAAACATTGATGAAATCCTTAAACCATAGGGGAATTTTATTTGGTCAAATATGATGTCTAAGACTAGAGCCTTCATATGAAATTAATCTCTGGGTACCATGGCTATCTTTTATGATGTTTCCTTTTGTTTCTTTAATTAAGTCCTAGATAGAGAATAATCCCAGCACTCAGAAGGCTGAGACTGGAGAATTGCCATAAGAGGCTGACCTGGGCTACATATCGAGTACCTGACTGACCATCCAGGGCTACATAGTGAGACTCTGCCTTAGAAAAAGAGAAAGGGAGAACGGGGTGGGAATTTACTTAAATGGGATTTAAGTTAAACGTGCCTTGAGCTTGGTACAACAGCCTGGTGAATCAGGGCATTTCAGGGTGCTTATGAATCCTACTAAGAGATGCCTTTGGGGGCTGGAGAGATGGCTCGGAGGGTAGAATGCTCCATGTACAAGCTTTGTATCCCCAGCATCTACATTAAAAAAATAAACAAATCTGGACATGGCAACCTGTAACCCCCTCCCCTCCCGGACCCTTCCCCCTCCCCCACCCCAAACCTGAACTAGGCAGTACAGGCAGGCAGGTGCTGAGGGCTTGCCTGGCCAGCAAGGCCTGAAAATGGGAACCTCATGTTCAGTAAGAGACTCTGTCTCAAAAACTACAGTAGAGAGTGACAGGGAAGACACCCAATGTTGTCTTTCCACACACATGCACTATACAACACACGTCCTGTCATATATGACAACCAGAGCTCACAACTCTAAAGCAACAGACCCAGTATAATGAGGTTATTTTTGAAAACTGTAAGGGGTTCTCTTGGGAAGGAAGCTGGTCTCGTTCGGGACACAGCCACAGCATTTTTGGTGTGGGATTGAGCTGTCAAGCATGTGACTTTCTTCTGTCTTATGAGAGCAAACCTGGTGCCAATTGCCCTAAGATGCCAGCCTCTCTCTATCAAGGGGTGATATTACCTTCCTGGTAATCCTGGTGTGTTTCTTGGAAAGCGACCACAGGAGCAGAGGTTTTCCAAATAAAACATTTATTTCAGTAAACAGGTATTTTACCCAGCCACTCAAGTGCAGAATTTTAAAACCAGTGTTTGCTTGGCCGGCAAACATTTTGTCTCAATCTTCGCAGCTTAACAAGTGGGGAAGATTTAAGTGGCTCCTAGGAAAGAAACGGATGCCAGGGCTGCCAGCAGGAACCCCTGGTTAAGCGCTCATCATTTGTTCTCTGAGAGTGACTTTAATCACACATCTGGAGAACCAGCTGGTGCTTTCTGGATAGCTCTGTGCTTGGTTTCCATCCAAATGGAGGGTCTCAGGTGTGTGCATGCCTTTGGTACCAGCACTGAAGAAGCAGAAGCAGGGAGAAGCTAGCCTGGTCTGCAGAGTGAGCTCCAGGCCAGTTAAGGCTACATTCATAATGAAACTCTGCTTCCCTAACTCCTGAACCCCCCTCCAAAAAAAAAAAGAAGGTTTTAGGTTTGGGAAGGTCTTTTAATTTTTACATTAGAAGATGAATAGAAAAGAATTGCTAAATTGGACATTGCTTTTGGGCTAGGGCTTTCGGCTCAGTGATCGAGTAGCTTTCCTGACATGTATGAGACCCTAGGTTCTATCCCTAGTTCTGAAAAAGAGAACTACTGCCTGTTCAATGACAGCCATGTCACCCTTCGTGTTGCTATGAACTGTCACAGCTTTCTGATGACTCCTGCCACCCAGGATGGTATAGGATGTCTCAGTGTCCTTGGCTTGCTGCCTTTCTCCATAAATGTTGAAAACATCTTTACTCCCCTAGCCGAAGTTTTTAGAATCTTTAGTGGGAGGATCCGGAATCTGTAGAGGAACTGGGGTAGAAATGATGTGTTTACAGTAGTCAGGCACATCAGAGGACAATGTGCAGAAACGTCAGTGTCCGACCTGGTTACCAACCATGCACTGAGTCTCAGTGACCTGAAGGATTTGTTTCACCTTGGCAAGTTTATGTGTTTGAACGCTAATTCTGTTTGTCACAGGGAGCCTCTTCAACGTCTAAGACAGTTTGATATGTTTTTCCTTGTTAAGCTACATCTAGGGTCTGGAAGAGCAGACATCTCAATAGTTAGGAGAACTTGCTGTTCTTCTAGAGCAATGGTTCTCAACCTTCTTACTACTGCGACCAGTTACTACAGTTCCTCGTGTTGTCGTGACCCCCCAACCATAAAATTATTTTCTGTTGCTACTTCATAACCATAATTTTGCTACTGTTATCATGTAAATTACAGTTTTTCCCATGGTCTCAGGTGATTCCTGTGAAAGGGTTGTTCAAACTACAAAGGGTCACAACCCACCAAAACTGTTGAGCATGTACACAGAAAGACATATAAACATATAAACATTTTAGTAAAGAAATAAAACTATCTATAATACATATTTCATTTTCCTATCCCAACATGTGTAGGAACACTAGCCCATGTATGTGGTATATATTACTTGGTATTAATATATAAATTTTTTTTTTGGTTTTTCGAGACATGGTTTCTCTGTGTAGCCCTGGCTGTCCTGGAACTCACTCTGTAGACCAGGCTGTCCTTGAACTTGGAAATCCACCTGCCTCTGCCTCCCAAGTGCTGGGATAAAAGGCATGTGCCACCACTGACCAGCTATATAATCTATTCTTACTTACTCATTATATACTATAAAACAAAATACATACACATACACACACATGTATGTTTATATCTATATTGATAGATATAGATATTTTAATGCATCAAATGGCACATCAAGCATCTCTGTGTCTATGATGTCCTTGTAACTATTTAGACTATTTTATGAGCTGAGTGTGATCATATTTGGATGGCACTAGTCAAATGTCGTGTTCCATGAGGCATTGCTTAGAACAACAACTATGGACAGCGTGACAACGCATCACAACCACTGCTCTGTCCTGAGAGGGCTGAACCTTTCTTCTATTTTACCTGATCTGACATTTTTACCCAATTCAAACCATTGTAGACTTCTGATTTCTGTTGTTGATGTTCATCTAAACATTTGGCAGCCTGCTTTATTTTTCTCTGCTACCTCAGGCTGCTTCCAATCTGTAATTTCTTTCTTACTAGCAGGATTATTTATTGTCAGACCACTGAGAGAGCACTGGAAATCTTCTTAGGGTATATTTCTAATACCCTGTGTTTTCCCGAATTTTGTATCAAAGGTACCATATCCTTTGAGATGATAGTCACTTTATATACTGACTAGCTTCCAGCATTTGGGTCCCCTTAGATAAAAGAGCAAATGTCATTCTTTTTTACTTGTTACTATCACAAAGGTATCTATGGAGCTATAAATTTTTTAAATGTCTGCTCATACAAAAAAAAAATTACATTGTTCACCAAGCAGTCCAAATAGCTATTAATTGGTGAAAGGATTTCACAGTAAACTGGGAGTCGAAATACTGATAGATGCTTCAACATGGAGGAACCTTGCAAGCATCTTGCTAAGCCAGACAAGACTCCACGTGATAACTCTAGGCTAGTACATTAGAACGGCAAAGTCACGTGGAAGATGTAGAATAATGGAAAGGAACAAATGGAAAGGAAAACATAGCATCGCTCCCCTCACCCAGGTCCCCTCTGGTTTTGGTTCTTCAGCACGGCTGCGTCATGTGGCTCTGATTCACATGGGAGGCTCAGACTAAAGCTGCCAGGCATTGTGTGATTTCACTTTGTTGGAAGACACAGAGACTCAAACTGAAACCAGCAAAGAAACCAATGTGTTCTTAATGGTTTTTACCCAAACCATAAAGCCCTCCCTTGGAGAGACCGGGGAAGCACCCAAACGTTGGCCCAGTTCCTTCAATATGCTATAAAACAGTATCTGTTGTGGTTTTTTTTTTTTTTCTTAGTTAATATTTGTCAATTCACTTAGGACCTGTGTTCGCCTCACTCGGGGAATTCACCTAAAACACAAATTCCTGGGCCCATTCTAGACCAAGGGAATTACTTAGACAGCATGGAAGGCAGAGACATTCCAGCCTATTGAAAGGTTCCTGGGCATAGTGTCCATCAATCAGGACTTGCTACTAATTATGAAGGTGGTGTGGGCTGGGGTTCCATTGATCACTACTTATCACTCAATGGAAAATGTCATCAGATGGAAAGTTAGGTGGCTGACACTCATTTAGCAGTGTGTGAGGTGAGCACCTTGGGTTTTCATAGAATGCAGTCTCTCGTTCGGGAACCATTGTACCGAAGGGCAGGCAGAGGCTCAGCAATGTTTGATTACATGCATAGCATCTAACCTTTAATGCATAGTTCTCACGTTCTTTATGAACCTCTTGGTTAATTGCAAAAGAAGATGGTTTAGCCAAAAGGGGACCAAGAGAGTCTACTTTGTTTTTTGTTTGTTTGAGACAGTGGTTCTTTGTGTAGCCTTGGCTGTCCTAGAATTAGCTCTGTAGACCAGGCTGGCCTCGAACTCACAGAGATCTGCCTACCTCTGTCTCTTGAGTGCTGGGATCAAACGTGGACACCACCACTGCCCAGAAAGAATCAACTTCTTTTTGCTTGGATTTTTCATGTTGCTGAGGATTGATTGATCCTAGCCCCTCCTGCATGCTAGGTTCTGCCAATGAGCTACATCTCTAAAGGGGCTGCATGGATCATGGTTGTAGCTTAAGAGTTCTGCTAAATGCTTTATGAATTATTCATTGTTTTAGAAAATCCTTACCAAGTGTTTAGAGTCCCTGTGGCTTAGAATAGGTATCTCACAAAAGAGAAGCATGCACCAAGGCTTGTGGCATATCAGACACACTGGAGACGTCTTTACCCGTGTCCATACATAGATTAGAGAGTTGGAGAACTCCGAGTCTCTATTGTTATGAGGCATTTGCCTTATCCTGTGCTATGTGCTGAGCATTTAAAGTAGCTCTTCATCTGTTTCTCGCCAAACTCTATTGATAATGTGTTTCACACTGTGATATGAAAATGGCACTCACTCAGGGCATGCCACTTGCTTACGTGTAGCCTGGGGAAAAAGATGGAAAATCAGACTGGCAAGATGGCTCAGCAGATCAAGGAGCTTGCTGCACAGGCCCAACAGTGTGAGTTAGACTTGTGGAACCCACAATGTGGAAAGAGAGAACTGCCTCTGTCCTCTGAATGCCAGATGTGTGCTGTGGTATGTTCAAACACCCCCCCCCCACACACACACACACACTCACATAAATGGAAAACCTTAAAACTTAAAAGAGAAAGTATGGGAGCTGGAGAGATGGCTCAGCAGTTAAGAGAACTTGTTGCTCTTGCAGAAGACCTAGGTTCAGTTTGCAACAACCATATGGGAGTCCACCATCATCCATGACCGCAATTCCAGGGCACCTGACACTTCTGACATCTGTAGACACCAGGGAGGCATGTGGTGTACAAGCTGAACACCCATATACCTAAAATAAAATAATGTTTTTTAAAAAGATGATTTCTAAAAGAGACGGGGAGAAAACGTACTCAAAAGATTAAAGAAGAAGAGGTATATATTGACATCATCATGATGATAATGTTGATGATGATGGTGGTAGTGATGGTGATGAAAGTGGTGGCAGTTATTTGTGACAGGATCTTGCTAGGTAGCCCTAGCTCACCTGGCACTCACTGTATCACTCAGGCAATGACAATCCTCTTGCCTTAACCTCCCAAGTACAGGGATTACAGGCCTGATCCACCTATATTATATGATAATTATTTTTAGATCTACTCTTACCAAGGCCTCAGATACATAAGCGTGGGTTCTAACCCATGCTATCTCTCTCTCTCTGACCCATGTTTTAGAAAATGGATATTAAATGGAAGAGATATAATAAATAACCCAGTATTTAAATTTACTAATTTATTTAAAATAAGCCTAAGTATATCATAAGTGTAGTGTTCTCCAAGTTTTCACAGAATGAACATACCCCATTTGAGCTTTTAAGCAACATAGGCCTGATTTCAAATCCTGGCTGTCACACTTCCCATCTATTAAATAACCTTAGAGAAATTATTTAACCTTGGAGCAGGGAGAGGCTCTGTTCTCTCACCTGCCCAACGGAGAAGAAATAATTGTCTTTCACAGGTATTTGTAGACACGAAAAGTGATACATTCATTTCCCTGGCATTCTTGTCTCTAATCCCAGGGGACCTTCTGCATGCAGACACCAGTGCGATGCCTTAGATGTGTAGCGAAATGTTTCTATTGTTAAGTAACCATCTAGAGAGATGATTAACATCCCACAGACTCCAGAAAACAAATAAGCTCGATGTGGAGGCTCACACCTGCAATCCCCACACTCTGGAGGCTGAGTCAGGAGTAGTGCTGTGGATTGGAAGGTCTACACAGTGAGATCTTCGGGTAAGAGGGAAACAGAGAAGCTGTCGGTACTCACTTCCTACATTCATTCATGTTTATACCATTCACTTCTGACATTCCTCTGAAACTTGGTTTGACTGAAGGAGATTAGCTGGCATCTAAGGCAGCAGGATCCTGACTATATACTGAGACCTTGTCTTTAAAACAAGGGGAGTGGGGGGCTGAGGAGAAGGCTCCATGGTTTAGAGCATTGGTTGCTTTTGCAGAGGACCTAGGTTCGATTCCTAGCACCCAGCATTCTGCTTGGTCCTAACACCGTCCCGCTGTGGGTCTTCATAAAAACAATTTGATAGGAATCAGTAAACTACCCTTCAGGAAAGAAAACCACCTGATTTGTTGCGACGGGCCCTGTGGTACTAACCAATAACACCTCACTAACGCTTTACTTTGTAAAAATAGTTTGGAAAATAATCATAACATCTCTTATGCTTTCTTTTCCAATATTGCTCCAATCTGAGGAGAGTGAGTGCAGACTGCTTATACCAACCCAGGCTTGTCATCTGTGAGGTCCTGCCAAGTCCTGGCCTGGGAAACGGGGCTTCTGGGTTTAGGCCACATAGAGAACGAACAACTTAACCCTGTCCTCCACAGATGGCCTTAGGGGGGGTGGGGATGGTTTTTGGTTTTCAGCAAGTTTTGACAAAGAGTCAGCTCACTCTGTATAACCCAGTTTGAAAGAAGATGCAGAATAGGCCATAAGAGACTGCTGGACTTAATTCTGAGGAGCTAAAAATTACGTTAAAAATAATAATAAAACATCCCAGTATTCCCACCAATGGAGAGCAAGTTTGAAGATGGAGCAGGGAGGTCAGTTTGAGATTGTCTGGGAAAGTGCACACACACGTGAACACATGGACTACATACCCTTGATAGCAGCTTAGCCGCTATATCTGGCTGGCCTTGAATTCATTATGTAGACCAGACTGGCCTTGAACTCACAGAGCTCTGCCTGCAACGACCTCCAGAGTGCTGGGATCAAAGGTATTTGCCACTACCCCTGGCAAAAGATGACATCATACGCTCATTTTTGATGACACAGCTGTTCTGGAACACTGGTTTGGCATTCCTTGGGAATTTCTGACATTTTTCAGGAGTTTTCATCATGACATTAAGATATTATTTGTATTATCCCTTTGCGTTCCCAGGCTTTTCCAGATGTGTGATGTGTGCTATTGCAACAGACTGAGCACAGCCAGCTAGCAATTCAGAGATTTTCAGAAAAAGTTAAATAAAGTCGGGCCATTCCTCTCATTAACTTTTTGTGGGAAAATAGTTATTTTTGTAAAAATAGATATTTATATTAACACACGATGAGTTACTATTTTTAGTTGAGTGAATAATTACTTATATTTCTAAGCTTTGCCTTTTAATACATTACCCATTTGTATAACATACAGGAGCTATTTGGAGTCCTGTTCAATAATCATAAATGTTCAAGAGTCTTGAGACCAACACATCTGATAATCCTGTGTCGGTCATGTGCTCACCATATACTATGTTGATCTGGGATATTAATTACAATATACAAAACAAAAGCTGGGTATATAGCCTAGTGGTAATGTACTGACTTAGCATGCCCGAGGGCAGGTTCGGTCCTGATTCAGCATTGCAGAATAGCAAAACTCAAAGCAAAATAGTCCACAATGCACAAAATGGCTGTGGTTCCTGAAAAGTGTGTGATACTGTGACCACCAACCAGCCCAAATCTGCAGGATTGCTTTCAACAGCTTGACATCTCTGCTTTGCCTATTGATATACCCATCTGATGGGCATTCATGTAACACAGTTACAGCATTTAACAAATGAGAGAAGGCGGCTCTGCCTTTATGGAACTTACAGCCTGTCGGTTTTATCAGGATCAGCACATACAGCTGGTATCTGTGTCTGTGGAACTGGTAGGTTGAGACTCTTCCCCATGGGCCACGCGCTGGGAGGAGTGTCCTCTGCAGTTTAACTTACTCAGCATGCCGACCCTATAGTAGGAGTAAGTGGTCATATGTCTGCTGGGTGAAGACATGGAAATAAGTAGGGACAGCTAATCGGGGATAGAGTACTTGCCTAGGTTGTGTGGGGCCCTGCCTTTCATCCTCAACACAGTGATGAGGAAATGGGAGGCAGAATCTGTGCATTTTTACAGCGCATTTGTTTTAGGTAGTCTGTTGGAGTTCCCATTTACCAGTTCCCACATCCTTTTTAGAGAAAGCATCACCCAGGTGGTAATGTTTGCGTCTCACAACATGGTATATTTCAACCATGTTCTGGCACGGATCAGAGAGAGCAAAGGAGGAGAAACCTCTGCCACAGCCAGGCTGGGAACCTTGCTCGGCAAAAGCGGCAGGTGCACCAGGGTAGCATTATCCAAAAGGACCAAATGCAGGAAAAGATGCAGGCAACCAAGAGTACCGCCCAAAGGGGCACTGCCCGAGGAGGCACGGCCCCATGTGATGCTAGGCTCCAGGAAACCCTCACAGCAAGGCCTGCATCTTAGGCCATCTTTACCTGCCTCGGCCAGGTCAGGTGTCAAATCACTTTGTCCTTTGTCAAGGCAATTGTTTAAAAGTGTCTGTTAGAGGTAACCTTCCTGGAGCTGTAACTGACTTTATTGATTTTCTTGAAATAGTGTCTAGCTCTAAACTCAAACTGGTCTGGAACTGGCTAGGTAGCCTGGGCTGGCCCCACACTCCCAGCCATCCTCCTACCTTAGCCTCCCAAGTGTAAAGATTATGGTAGAGAGGCCCACAAGCTGGGCCTGTAAGTGATTTTTATTTGTAAGGTTTATTTGTACGCAAGACCAGTAAGCTTTGCTCACTCGGACTTTTCCTAGTACTGTCCCATCGGTTTTTGTTTGTTTGTTTGTTTGTTTCTATTTGTTTCTTTCCGGTCCCACAGGAGCCTCCTCTGACCTGTTTCTCTACCATCTTCCTTCCTTCTACTTTCTCCCTGCTAGAGAACATTCTCCATCAGTGAAGGAAAGGCACAGTGACTTATGATCATGCCCAGTGTGGTGACTACTTTGTGTATTAACCCCAAATACAGTTGATATTTGCAACCGAAACCTATGTGACCTACACTCTTTCGGTGCCTTCCAGAAGTCTAAGGAACCAGGATAAGTCCTCAGTGGAAAGCTCACAGGTGCACACGTATTTGCAACAAGGCTCACTGGGGGGGTTGGAATCAGGGCATGCGCTTGCCTGAGTTAGTCAGAAACACCCTCTTCAGCTGGTATCTTTCTTTCATTTGAAACACTGGCAGCAGGTGCCGAAGGATGTAGCCAAGACCGTAACTGGCGGTAGTAGAACCATCCGATAAGAACCATTCCTCAGACCTCTAAGCTCCGAGAATACAGTTTCCTCTGGATGCTCACCTGGGCTGGTAGCTCCCTGGTAGAACATGGATGTTAGGCTGTGGAAATTCATCTCTGTACCCTCTCACCTCCCCCAAAAGACCAATTCCTGAACCGGGACTGGTGTACAAGCTACTCGGGAGACTGAGGCAGCACAAATTGCACATTGAAAGCCAGCTTGAGCTACTATAATGTGAGTTCCTGGCTAACTTGGGCAATATAATTAAGGCTGGGTCTCAAAAATGATACATAGTAACTAAAATGGGTTAGGGCTATAGTTGAGTGGTAGAACACTACTAGCATGCTCCAGGCAGACTCTGTTCAGAGCCCTATATCCTTATGTTTAAGGATAGAGAGACGAGGACACTCCTCAGACTGACGTAGTTCACCAACTAAGCCCCCCATGTACCCTCTCTCCAGTGGCTCCTCTTCTGAAAGTTCAGTGACTCTGGCAGCCGGGCACTCTCTGCCTCTCAGCGGCAGATCTGATGCCCAGCTTATCAGCTCTTCCCTAACCTTTGTCCTGCTGGCGTGGTAAAGTTTGGGTGCATTGAAGAGGCAGAAAAACAGTACACCCCTGTTCAAGCAGTCCTCCCTTGCCTTCCGCAGCCCTCTCCCGTTCTCTCCATCCCAGTTTAAATAAGAATCTGACCCCACGATTCCTGCATCTCATGTCCTGGAGAATACTTGTCAGGAGGAAGAACGGGAACACAGCCATGTGTGTTTGTAACTGGCAAGAGGTTGTGGCGACTTGACCCTCCCCCATCTCCCGTCCCCCCACCCCACCCCGCCCTGTCCCCGTTTCTACCACCTCAGCAAATTGATGTGAGCTTTTCCCTTACAGTTCGAATGTTGGCGGCAGCCTGCTCTCTTGCATTCTTCAGGGTCAGGTACTCACACAGAGAGAATGGTATTCAGCTGGCTTTTGTAGTTCAAGGTCATCTGAACAGAATAAGTTATACTTAGTATACTGACTTAGCGACGACCCCTTGTGAAAGGTTCAACATCACTATTTCAGATAGGGACTGTGTAGAGAGGTGGGCTATGGGGGGGGGGTGATTTCTGAACGGAATACTGTGTTGGTTCACACTTTAGAACAAGGTGATAAGAGCAGGGACTTTAGAATGTCACAGCCTCACTCTGTGACCTTGGTGACTTAATCTCTCTAAAACCTCTCTTCCATAAGTGGGGCATCCTGTGTACCTCAAAGGGTGATCTCAAGGGTTAAATGAGATCATGTAGGCTAATCACTTGGCTCAAATTTAAGCCAGGGTTTTTAGTACGCACGTGCACATTTATTCTTAATCAACTTCCTGATCCAAATCTGTGGATGGTGGTGCCCACGTGCATATGGCGAGGGCATGGAGGGATCTCACTATTTAGCCTGGGGTACACATGGCCACATTCCTAGCATGTGGCAGCGCAAAGCAGGAGGATCATAGGTTGCAGGCCATCCTAGGTTACAAAGCCAGATTTGCAGGAAGGGGGATCCTGGGGTCTGGGGCTCAGTAAAGCACTTGTCTAGCTGGCGGAAGAGCCTAGTTTCAAGGTTCAACATTATCAGTATCTTTGGATGCTTAGAAAATGGATGGGAAGCCGGGCAGTGGTGGCGCACGCCTTTAATCCCAGCACTTGGGAGGCAGAGGCAGGAGGATTTCTGAGTTTGAGGCCAGCCTGGTCTACAGAGTGAGTTCCAGGACAGCCAGGGATACACAAAGAAACCTTGTCTCAAAAAAAAAAAAAAAAAAAAAATCAACCCCCTCCAAAAAAATACATTAAAAAAAGAGAGAGAAAGAGAGAGAGAGAGAGAGAGAGAGAGAGAGAGAGAGAGAGAGAAAAGAAGGAAGGAAGGAAGGAAGGAAGGAAGGAAGGAAGGAAGGAAGGAAGGAAATGGATGGGAAACAGCCAGGGAAATAGAAGCAAAGCCTTAAGGAATGTGGTACCTCTGGAAAACTGCTGACACAGGCCGCCAGACAGGCCCTTCTAGGCACCTTGGTGGACGGTTTACACTTTCCTGCAACCCCAGAGCAGGCATCACCTCCTTTCCCCCCCTAACCTTTTAAACACTGTGTAGGATGCAACCAAAACCCACAGTACTTGGCAGAGCTCAGGGACTCTGTCCCATTGCTGTACCTCCTATGACCGAGAAGGCGAATCATTGCCAGCACAGAGCCACGAAGCCTTATCAGTCACTTACTGCCCCTATGTCATTGGATGCTTTCAGATTCAACACAGCGAGAAGACCTCTCAACCTCTGCAGTCAGGGCTTCCGTGTCTAAGTCTCTGTCTTGCCATTTGAAGGAGCTTCAGCAAGTGAGACCAGGTCTCAGAACGTGGAGTGCTCTGTTAGATGACTAAGGCTCATCACACACTGCAAGCTCTTTCTGTGTTTGAGAACATCTTTCTGAGTTTTTTTTTTTTTTTTTTTTTTTTTTTTTTAAAGTAGTGCTGAAGATGGAACACAGCCCCACCAACATTCTGGGCACAGGCCCTCTGCCACTGAGCGACACACCCAGCCCTCAAT
This sequence comes from Mus musculus, assembly GCF_000001635.26. NCBI lineage: Eukaryota > Metazoa > Chordata > Mammalia > Rodentia > Muridae > Mus > Mus musculus. Next base: position 37,801,621 of record NC_000079.6, read on the forward strand.
CCTTCTCCATCCAGATGGCAGCACCTCTGTCAGGCTGAATACCTAGGACACTGCCCTAAATTTACCATAATTCCCAGACTCAGGATTTTGTTGTTGGTGTTGTTGGTGTTGTTTTGGCTCTTCCTGCATGGAGCCACACCTATGTATTGTTCAGAAATGCAGCTTACTTTCCAGGATCCTTTACAGCCTGTCTGTGACACAGCTGCCCCTCAGCTCTGGTGGCTGCACCTGCTTGGCTCCCCTGCAATGTCAGAGACTGAGAACCCAGCATCAAGCCTCCTTTCGCTTCCGGTGTGCCTCTTCCTGAATGAGTCGGATCTTCTTCTTTAGTTCCCTCTCTCATCTCAAGGGCCACATCTAACAGAATGCTTTCTCTATGAATCAAAATGACTTTGGTTTAATTAAATGCCTTCCACAGAACTCAGGGCGGGGGGGGGGGGGTGTTGTTTTTGCCTTTTTTTTTTTTTTAACAAATTTGGAGCCTTCATTAGAAAGTGAAAGTAGATGTTAATCCTTTTAAAATATGAACCAGCAAGTCATTATCATTACACACACACACACACACAAGAGAAACTTAGTTCAAATGAGCAAAGATGCTTGAATCCTGTCACCTTTTCATCTTTGCCCAGGATAACGTTGTTATAGTGCCTTTACTTTACACTACATAACTCCTGCTAAACTCCTTAGGTAGGAGATATAATTGGCTTTTCCTTGAGAGAAGGGGAGTCACGAAGTGTGTCTGAGCAAGTCTCTGGCAAATCCCCTGGGTACTGAATAATGAAGCCTGTCTAGCTCCCAGAGTCCAGCTCTTCTCACTTTCCTTTGAACAAGGCCAGCCCATTGCTCTTTTTCAGCCCAGCTCTGGTGTTGGGGGTGGGGGTGGGAGTGGGAATCCAGTGGCCAGAGACTAAAGGGAGCTTCAAAGAGCCACGGAATCTGGTCTTCAAAAGAAAGCGTGCTCAAAGAGTTGAATGGTCCCCAGCTTGAGGACTGGTGAGTTCCTTAGGTGTGCCACAAGTGGAAGTGTGCATCTGTGGCTAATTGAAGTTCTCAGAATAATCCCTGCCCCAGGACACACACCCCACCCCCTGTGACTGGAGGGAGTGCTCAGATAAGAGCCCCCAGGCCTACATTTTACCCTTTGACTGGGATGGGCTATCATCCTTCACAGCTCACACACACAGCAAAGCCCCCTGTGCTCCCTGGCACAGGAAAGAAGTCTTTCCACATCACAGGAGCCAAACCCCAGGAGTTCTGAGGGCTGAGAACTTTGCCCTTGTAAACTGCTTTGGTAAAGAACTCAAAGGCAGGAGAGTGCGATAAGGAAACTGCTCCACATTGTTTTATAGTCTTAGCATTCACCCGGTTCCTGTAGTGTTCTGTATTCTTCTACTTGAACCATAGAAGCCAAGCGTATCCCTCCTCCCACCAGGCTGGAACATCCCATTTACCCAGTCTTGGGCTCTGTTGTGTGCCCGCAACATTCTGAAGTACAGTCTACATCTTTGAGTAAAATATCTGCTGAATCTGTCATTGGCTTCAACATTCACATTGGCAGGGGTTTTCTTTGAGGTTTTTTTTTTTTTTGGTTTTTGTTTTTTAATTGGGTGGAGGTGTGCGTTAGTACAACTTTTACCAGCTTAACTAGTTTTAAGTGTAGAGGTCACCATATGGAGAACACTCACACCTATTGTGAAACCATCACCAATATCCAGCCCCACAATCCTTTTCGTCTTCCCAATCTGAAACTGTCCTGAAATAATACTAACTTCCAATTTCTCCAACTGTAACCTCCCAGCAACCTCCGTTCTGCTTCCTCTTTCTAGGAGTCTGACTGCTCGAAGAACCTTCTGTAGGTAGAACCATACTGTATCTATTGTTAGCAGAATGTCCTCGGGGCTGATCGATTCAGAGTGTGTGTCAGAGTCAACCTCCCCAACCCTGTTTCTTTTGTGCTTTTGTGGTTTTGTGGTTGTGTGTGTGTGTTGCTAGTATCAAACACAAAACCTTGTGCTTACTAGACAACGTATTCCTTCAGTGAGCTACAACCCCAGCAACCTCCTTACTACCTAAAACCAAGCAGTCTCCCATGGAAGGAGAGGGTTTAGCAGTTAATAACACTTGCTGCTCTTCCTGAAGACATAGGTTCAATTCTCAGTGCCCACATGGCAGTCACAACCACCTGTAACTCCAGTTCCAACAGATCTGACACTCTATTCTGCCCTCCATTTGGCGTCAGGCGCACATGTGGTGTGCAAACATACACGCAAGGCGAAACACCCACACACATAAAATAGAAATAAATCTTTAGTGGTGCATACCTTTAATCCTAAAACTCAGGAGGGAGAGGCAGTGAGATCCTGTCTCAAAAAAGCAAGACAAATGAAAAAGTATTCTATAATTTGCATTTTTCAGTCTATTCATTCACCCATCAACAGAATTTTGGCTACTGTGCCCAATGCTGCTATCAGCATAACCGTACAGACAATTTTTCAACACCCTGTTTTCAGTTCTTCAGGGGATATACACAGAAGTGTCATTGCTAAATCATATGCCAGTTCTATTTTTAATCTTTCAAGGAACTACCAACCTTTTTCCATTCTGACCGGCACAGACGAGCAGTTTTTCCACGCCCTCGACACACTACCTCCTGATTGTTTGGACAGTAGGGCATCTGAAAGGTGTCAACTCCAGTATCATTTGTTTTTTTCTTGCCCAGTTCTTATTGTTTTAACTATAGATTTGTAGTCATTTTTACTAAAATTTTGATGCATTTGTTTATTGTAGTGTATGTGGGGGTGGTGGTGATGGGGGGGCCGTCAAAAGGACAACTTTCAGGAATCAGTTTTCAACTTTTAGCGTGATTCATATAGATCATGTTCCTTAGATCAAAATCAAGATGTCAAGCTTGGCAGCAAACACCTTGACCCGCTAAGCAATCTTGCCAGCAGGCTTCATAATGTCTTAATATCTAGTATCTCTTCTGTCTATATAGTTCTTTAGTAAAATTGTTTTTATTTACTTTTGTTGTTCTGTTGTTATTGTTTTTAACAGCATCTCTCTGTCTAGCCTTAAAACTTTTTATTTATTTATGCTTATGTATGTGTGGATGGGTGGGGGTCAAAAGACTGTGAGCTCATTCTTATCCTATGGGATCTGACGAACAAACTCAAGTCCTTAGATTTGATGGTGAGCACGTTTACCCACTGAGCTATCTCACTAGCTCCACCCAGCTGGCCTCAGAATCCCAGCTCTCCTGCCTCAGTCTTCCAAGGAGTATACTACCATGCCCCTCACCATGCCTAGCCCCTCATCAAAATATTATTTGCTATATCCTCATTTATTTGTTTCAGATGCACCCAAGAATTGTTTTTTACATCTCTATATTTTATAGGAATTTTGTCTATATACTTTTGAAGTTTTGGTTGGGATTACCTTTATCGTAACAATTTAGAATGCACATTTTAAAAAAATAAATTCTTTTTTTTTTATTTTTAGTTTTGTATATGGGTGTGGGTGTAGGTATATAGAGACCAGGTGTGGGTGTAGGCATATAGAGACCAGAGGCCAACGCTTGGCAGTTACTTTTCTCTGACCATGTGAGTCTTAGAGATCAAATGAAGGCCGTCATACACGGCTGGAAGTGCTTTGACCTGCTGAAGCATCTCTCCAGCCCTACGATGTACTTTCTTATTTTTTTTTAAAGACTTATTTTATTTATATAAGTACACTGTAGCTGTCTTCAGACACACCAGAAGAGGGCATTGAGTCCCATTATAGATGGTTGTGAGCCACCATGTGGTTGCTAAGAATTGAACTCAGGACCTCTGGAAGAGCAGTCAGTGCTCTTAACCACTGAGCCATCTCTCTAGCCCTATGATGTACAAAAAAAAAAAAAAAAAAAAAAAAGATAGGGTCTTACTCTGTAATCCTAGCAGGTCTGAATGAATATTTTAAAAACGCAATTCTAATTTTCCCCTCTCAATCTTCTGTTAACTCTCTGGACACATACATTTATGTTTCTTTTTTTTTTTATTTTCCTGGTTACACACAAACAATGCTAAAACTTTGTTGCTTTGTGCATGGGCTTTAAAAAATTGTGTATTTTATTTATTTATTTATTTGTTTGTTTGTTCGTTTGTTTGTTTGTTTGTTTGTTTAATGCATATGAGTATACTGTAGCTGTCTTCAGACACACCAGAAGAGGGCATCAGATCCCATTACAGATGGTTGTGAGCCACCATGTGGTTGCTGGGAATTGAACTCAGGACCTTTGCAAGAGCAGTCAGTGCTCTTAACCACTGAGCCATCTCTCCAGCCCAAAATTGTGTATTTTTTGACAGTCAGTGTTTTTAAGATGAAAACTCTATGTGGTGTGTATAAGAGAATGTTATAATTGTCCTCTCCTTTCTTTCTTCTGTCTGTCTGTCTGTCTGTCTGTCTGTCTTCCTTTTGTTTTTCCATCTGTATGCTTGTTGCGATAGAGTCTCTCTGCATAGGCTGGCTGTCCTGTAATCCAATATTTAGACCAGGCTGGCCTCAAACCCACAGAGATCCTCCTACTTCTGTCTCCCAAATACTAGAATTACGGATGGCTAATTGTCCACTTTGTAAAGCAAAACAATGCTATATTGAAAGGAAGATGATTTTTTGCAGGCAAGAAGACTCTGTGTGTGTGTGTGTGTGTGTGTGTGTGTGTGTGTGTTGATAATGATCTTGTCTTGCTCTGTAGCCAAGACTAATTTGGGCTTGTAATAAAAGTATTTTTTTCTTTTTTTTCTTTTCTTTTATTAGGTATTTTCCTCATTTACATTTTCAATGCTATCCCAAAAGTCCCCCATACCCACCTCCCCAATCCCATACCCACCCACTCCCCCTTTTTGGCCCTGGCGTTCCCTGTACTGGGGCATATAAAGTTTGCAAGTCCAATGGGCCTCTCTTTGCAGTGATGGTCGACTAGGCCATCTTTTGATACATATGCAGCTAGAGACAAGAGCTCCGGGGTACTGGTTAGTTCATATTGTTGTTCCACCTATAGGGTTGCAGTTCCCTTTAGCTCCTAAAAGTATTTTTCCAAGTACTTACATTACAGGTGTGTACTCCCAGGTCCAGTGAGAACTGGGTTTAAATCTCAGGTCTGCTACTCACCAGATGCATGACCTGAAGAAGACATGAGTCCATTGCTTGGTATGCTAGCCTCCAATAAATTGTGGCTACTACTGTTAGAGTTCTCTTTATTTCCATTATTTTGTTTTGTTTTGTAGTCACACAATGATATGACCAAGAATTAATGGTAACATTAACTTTTTCTTCCCAATATTTCTATCTCTTAATTCTGATTCATGTCTTCTTGAGTTAACCAGAAAAGCCAGCAGTGCGATGCTGTGGAGTTATGCTGACTTGGTCTTGTGAGGTATTCTATTTTGGAAAGAAATGCAGTAACTGTTCACTGTAAAGTATAAATAACATTGGTTGTACTGTGGATACTGTATGTTAGATAAGTAAGTATTTCAGTTCTTATGTTTTAAAATTTGAAATCAGTTACTTGGGAAGATATACCCAAGCTAGAAAATATTATTTGACAAGTTACGATGTTAATGTTATCCAAAAGAAAGGACAAAAATAAAAAATCATCTTGTCTTTTCCCTTCCTTCCATCCTTCCTTTTTCTTCCTTCCTCCCTTTTCCTTCTTCCCTTTTCCTTCCTTCCTTCCTTCCTTCCTTCCTTCCTCCCTTCCTCCCTCCCTTTTCCTTCCTTCTTTCCCCTTTTCCTTTCTTTTTTCTAGAGTCTCTTTATGTGGTCCTGTCTGCATTGGAACTTACTATGTAGCCCTGGATGGTTTTGAACTCACAAAGATCTGCCTGCCTCTGCCTCCCAAGTGCTAGGATTAAAGGCACGACATGCCATCCCAGGACCCATCCTATCTTGAAACAGAGGTTAGTATTTCATCCACAAATGGATCTCTGTGTGGAGTATTCATGAGCCTTCCTACAGATTTGAATACAGGAATGCTGTCAACTCCCTTAGAAGAAACATTTTCCTTCCTTTGGCCCTGTGACTGGCTTCTTTATGTGATAGAAATCTGTACCTTAAACCGGGCATGGTGGCGCACACCTTTGATCCCAGGCAGACGGATTTCTGTGTTCGAGGACAGCCTGGTCTACAGAGTGAGTTCCAGGACAGCCAGGGCTACACAGAGAAACCCTGTCTCGAAAAAAAAAAAAAAAAGAAAAGAAAAGAAAAGAAATCTGTACCTTAGTTTACATCTGATTCAAGTTCCACAACACATTTTTATCTTTTATTCCAATTATATTCTGAAGCTTGGAACATTTAACCACAAATCACGGGGAGTTAAATTCCATGTTCTTTTCTCAATACTTTGTGTGTGTTTGCGCGTGTGCGCGCGGGCACACACACATACCATGGCATGGTGTTGTGTAGAGGTTGGAGGGCCTCTTGCTGGCCTCAGTTCTCACTTTCTATCATGTGGATTTTATGGGTCAAACTTGGGTTTGTCAGGTTTGGTAGAAATCACCCTTATCTACAGAGCCATCTCACAGGGCATAAATTCTATATTCTTAAACTAGATGGTGTTATTCTGATTTAAGATTGCTTTTTTTTAAAAAATGACAATTGTTTTCTTGATGTGGATGAAATTTTCTCTTGTTTTGAATTTTTTTTTTTGTTATTTACTTTTGTTGTTTATTTTCCTCGAGGCAGGGTCTTACTTAGTGGTCTAGGCTAGCCTGGAACTCATTTTTGTTACTCAGGTTGGTCTTGAACTTGTGGCAGTCCTGTGTCGGCCTCTCTATGGGTCCTGAAAAGAGAGAGAAATTAAATCAGCTTCCACAGGTTATCCTCTGATCTCAATATATACAAACATGACAAATTCTTATGCTCAGAAATACATATGCACACTATATAAATATGTAAGTATAGTTTAGAAAAAAATTTAAGAGATATAATCTTTAAATTTCCAAGCTTCTACTCACAGTAATTGAAAATAGATAATTTCCACAACAGTGTATATGTATATCCTCTTTTCTGAGCTTTACTAAAACTAGACGTTTAATTTTTCAAGTAGGTTTTACTTGTTTGATGGGGAAAGAAATCTTACTGTGTGTTTTATTACTGTTGATGCAGAATATTATAGATTGTTCACCAAGTATTCATGTCTTCTTTTAATTGCTTCTTTTTGTCCTTTGTGTACTTTGAAGTCTGAAGTGTCCATTTCATTGATTAAGAGCATCACAATTAAGAGAAAAGCTTGGGGGCAGGGGTAGGTGGATCTCTGTGAGTTCAAGGTCGGCCTGGTGTACATTGAGAAGGCCAGGCCCACCACCACTCTGGAGTGAGACCTTGGAATTGATAACTGGTGAGGTGTTCTATTCCTCTAATCCTAGGAGAAGCAGAGACAGGAGGAACTCACTGATGCACAGAGCTACTTTGTGACCCTGACTCAAAACAAACAAACAAACAAACAAACAAAAACAAAGAAAAAGTGGAATTCAGATCAAGTCGCCTTCAGACTCTGTTCTGCTAGCTATACCCTGAGTCCATCCCTTCTTAACTGCTTAGTATGTCTGTTTGAAAGTGGAGCTAAATTTCTGGGAAAAAAGGCTAAGAGGTTAAGAGTGAGATCTGCTCTCACAGAAGACAGAACTTTCTCCCCCAAAATACCAACAACAAATTCAACCATCAAAACACTAAAAATCTGTCCAAAGAATTAAAATGTTTTGTCTTCTGCAGGACAGAATTTAGGCATCAGGTCAGAGAACTTGGATCCCAGTTCAGCCTTCACCATTCAGCAGCCTAAAGCTCTCTTTTAAAATAATAGTGTGTGTGGTGGTGGTGGGGGGTGGTGGTGAAAATCAACATGATGGCTCAGTGGGTAATGGTGCCGTACAAGCCTGACAGCCTGAGTTCAGTTCCCAGAACGGAGAGAACCAACAACTGAAAATTGTCCTCTGTTCTCCTCATGAATGCTGTGGCACATATGTGGAAGCATTCACATGCACATATCACACACACACATTTAAAAAATTAAATCAAAACTTACTCCAGATTCTCCCGAAATAATGAAGCCGGAATTGACCAATCATAGGATCTTCAGTTTTATATGCTTGTATATAAAATCATTTCAATGGCTCCAAAAATTTTATGACTTGGGGCTAGAGAAATGGCTCAGTGGCCAAGAGCAAATGCTACCGTTCCAGATGACCCAGCTTGAGTTGTTAGCACCTACATCAGACAGCTTGAAAGCGCCTAGAACTCTGGCTCCAGAAAATCAGACACTCACTGTCTTCAGGCCTTCATGGGCCTATACTCACAAGGGGGTGTTCTCTCTCTCTCTCTCTCTCTCTCTCTCTCTCTTACACACACACACACACACACACTTTTAAAAATAAGACAGATTTAAAAATTACATTTACAAAAATGTTATAACTCCTTTTGGTGATAACTTTTCTCATCTTAGCTGATATTAGTATATATACCTTTAATAATATCACTACAGATTATGAGAAATTTACCTATTTGTTTGTTTATTTTAAGACGGGGTCTTATTCTGTAGACCAGGCTGGCCTCAAACCCAAGAAATCCATTTGCTTCTGCTTCTGTAGCTCTAGGACTGAAGAGATGCCTGACCTGACCTGACCTGACCTGACCTGAGAACCTTATTTTATAAGAACCTTATAAACAGATATGCACCCACATATAAAGCCAGTGATCTACGTTTACTCCTAAGGGATGCTTAGTAGGCGGCAGTTTAGAAATGGTGATGTGCGTGCAACACTATTCTGTCTTTTAAGAAGAGATTGTCAAGGGAATTTGATTGTATCGAGTTAAGTATGTATGGTTGTGAAATGTAGCTATTAAGAGAATAATTTTAAGGGCTGCAAATATAACTTCTTAGGTAGAGTGCTATCTTAGTATGCACAGAGCCCTAGGTTTAATCCCAGCACCACCTAAAACTTGACAGCATAGTAGGAATTTATAAATTCTAGCACTTGGAACATGGGAGGATCAAGACTTTAAAACTATCCTTAAATACATAGTGACGTTGAACCCAGTCTGGACTACATGAGAGTGTCTCAGAAAATGAAAGGACACCACCAACAAAATCTAACTAAGTTTACTACAGTTTACTAAGCACCTGCCATAGGCCAGGAGCCTTACTCAAATGCTTTCTGCACATCATCTTCTTTAACCTTTATAGCAAGGCTGTGAGCAGTGCCTACAACTCTTCAGGGGGAAAGAACTGACTTCGCTATCCACAACAGAGCCTGTCAGTATCAGAGCCAGGGCTGCTCCATCCACGCTCTCTCCACTGCAGCCTCCCCTTCTAGTCTTCATTTTGTCTGATAAAATGCAATGCCTAAGAAATTGAAGAAGGGGGCTGGAGAGATGGCTCAGCGGTTAAGAGCACTGACTGCTCTTGCAGAGGTCCTGAGTTCAATTCCCAGCAACCACATGGTGACTCACAACCATCTGTAATGGGATCCAATGTCTTCTTCTGATGTGTCTGAAGACAGCTACAGTGTACTCACATACATAAAACAAATAAATCTTAAAAAAAAAAAAAAAGAAATTGAAGAAGGAAGACCTTTAGCTGGATCTAAAATTTGAATTTCAGTGTAGGTAGAAAGTACCATCTGTGATGAACTGATAGAAACCATATTATTTGGTTTTGGTTTTATCTGTTTATTGGTTTGTCTTAATTTTCTGAGATAAGGTTTCTCTGTGCAGCTCTGGCTGTCTTGGAACTCACTCTGTAGATTAACTACATTGGTCTCCAGTGCACAGAGATCAGCCTGCCTCTGCCTCCCGCATGCTGGGATTAAAGGCGTGCACCACACCCACCTAGTTTAGAAATCCTAAATTATGGAAGGGGTTCATAGTGAAGAGGGCCACTCACAGAGATCCACTTGACTCTCAGTGCTGCCGTCAAAGGCATGTGCCACCACATCTGGGTTTCACATTTATATATGAATATAGTTTTTCTGCTTATTATGTAAACAGAAATGAGTATGTATTTACAGCCAGGGTTTTGTTTGTTTGTTTGTTACTTAAAAACATCTCATGAAGGGACTGGAAAGAAGGCTCAGAGGTTAAGAACACTTGCTGCTCTTTCAGTGAACCAGAGTTCAGTTTCTATCACCCACATTAGGTAGCTAACAACTCCCTCTCATTACAGTTTTAAGGCACCTGACACCACACCACTTTGGGCTTCTCTGTAGACAACGCACACTTGAGGTACAAATACATTTACATACACACATGCACACACACACGCACTATCATCATCAACAACAACATCATCATCAACAACAACATAAACTAAGTGTATGTATTTCCATTGTTCTGGAGGTAGAAACATCAAGGTCAAAAGTTTAAGAACAAGGTGATCTTTGGGCTACATAGTGACAGCCTAAAATACATGAGACCCCACCTTCTATATATATAGTTACATTATATATAACAAAATAGATAACAATATATAATATAACAATATAGATAGTGTGTGTGTGTGTGTGTGTGTGTGTGTGTGTGTGTGTGTGTGTTTGCCATGGCAAGCATGCATACTGAGGTCAGAGGAGAACTTGTAGGCGTAGGTTGGGTCCTAGGAATCTGATGAGATTAGTTGTGTTCAGGATAATATGGTGGGTCTTAGGAATCAAACTCAGACCCTGAGCCATCTCAACAGTCCAGACTATGAACTTTGAAAGGGTAATGAGTATCTTCTCCAGGATCATTTCAGTGGAAGCAGAGTGTTTTGCTCAGAGCTCTAAGTAAGATCTTAAGAATCTTACTTAGGATTCTGATAAAAAACGGTTCCAGATTGCAGAATATCTCCCACACCATGAAACTTTGTTAGGTATGTTCATAAGTTAGGGCTGAAATGTCCAAGTACCATGGCCTGGTTTGCTTAAATAACAGAAACGTAATCTCTGCATAGTACCCCGGGTGCTAGAAGGTTAAGGGAATGAAGAAACGGCTCATGAGCTAGGAACACTTGTTACCCTTGCAGAGGACCAGGTTTGATTCCCAGCATCTCCATGGTGGCTCACAACCATCTATAATTCCAGTTCCAGGGGCTCTAATGACCTCTTCTGACCTCTTCAGACACCAGACAAACCCAAGCTACTCAGACATACATGTAGACAAAACACCCACATGAAATAAATAAATAAAATTACCTATAAAAGTAAATCTAAAACACACATCTGTAACTGTATATAGTTATGCGTACATGTATATATTAAAACGGTTATTTTCTTGAGGTCCTTCTGCTTGGTTTCTAGATGGGTTTCTCCCTGTGTCGTTACATTTTCTTCTTCTGTGCTTTTCCTATCTTAATCTCTTCCTTAGTCTTTTCAAAAGCTGGGATGGTACCCAGGACCTTGCACATGCTAAGTTAGGACTCTACAATGGTCCCTATCCCCAGCCCTCATTCCTTTCTACAAAGATACTCAGTGCGTTAAATTAGGGCCCACTGATGTGTCCTCAGTTTTCCTTAAAAACCTCTTCAAAGGGCGTGTCTCCAAATATGTCATATTTGATATTGGGGGTTAGTACTTGAGAATTTGAGCAGGGGATCCATCCTTAACAGTCATAGACTGGACTTCTCTGAAGATTTTAAATGTTTTCCTGGACTTGGTGACATTGGGCTTATAATACAGATGTTTTAGAGACCCAGGCAGGAAGATGACAAGTGTGGGGTCTGCTTAGACTGCTGAGTTCAAGGCTAGCTTGGGTAACTGAGTAGATTTAAGTGGATGGTAAAACATTTATTTCTCTAGTATGCATGAGGCTCTGGTTCAGTCTCCAGTTATGGGGAGAGGAAAAACTTTTACTGTACTTCTTTATTGCTTTGCTAAACGAGGGTTCCAATCGAAGACTTCTCACATGCTGGGCAAGTCTAGCACTGAGCTGTGTCTCCCCATTGCAGTAGTTTTCTTGGTTTGTTTTATTTTCGTGCTGAGGATAGAACCTAGGACCTCACATACTAGACAGATGCTCTGCTACTGATTTCTGCCCCAGTCTACTGACTTTATTTTAAGAGGTCTTGCTGAGGAAACATGGTCTTTAAAGGCTTTTGTTTGTTGGTTGTTTTATTTATTTATTTTGGTTGTTGTTGTTTGGTTTTTATTTTGTTTGTTTGTTTATGTTTTAGTCTTTTAAAATGGCATTTGTTGTCTTAAACATACTCCATCTTAAGCTCTCAGGAGCCACTGAATTACCCCCACTTAGCTTTCTGTCACAGAGAGCATGGCGCCACAACATACCCATCGGACGCTTCATCAATGCACGAAAAAAATGCATGTCAAGTTTCTTCGGGTTTGCAAAGACTTTATCTGTCCTCCATACTTTAAAATACCTTGCTGGGATGAGATATTTAACTTAGTTGGTAGAGTGCTTGCCAAACACGCACAGAGCCCTAGGCTCAATCTCCTGCAGTTTTATAAAGTGGGAGTGGTGACTCATGTCTGTAACCACAGTCCTTAGGAAGCCCAGACAGGTTCCAGGATAGCCTGGGCTACAGGGAAAACTTTTTCCCAAACAAACAAACCAAAACGACAGCACTGCCCCAAAGTGGGCACATAATAAAGTCATGGAGAACTAAGGCCACCACACCACCTATCCAAGTCAGACTCATTAGGATTCCATGTGTTCCAGTGTGAAATGACAACACCCAAGCTCTAGAACATGTCTCTGTTTGTTTCCTAAGAGGGGAAAGAGTCTTTGACCCAGGAAGACTCATATGTGGCTCTTTTCAGTGTTGATGGATGGACAGGGTTTTTTACAGCCATCTTGTAGGGTGATTTATTCTAACTTCTTCATCACTTTTTACAACTGAAAACCCTTGGTCTGATCCTTTGACGGATGAACACAAGAACCCAGTCTGTGAGTGGGATGAGTGATGGCCAGGCAGTGTGGGCAGAACCATCACAATAGTTGAGGGCTATCCATCTGTAGTAGTAAAGTGGCCTGCCGCTTACCAGCATCATTTGAAGCTGAAGCTAAAGAAGTTTTGTTTGGGCTCTGACCATCATTCAGTTAGACTTGTAAAGACACATACTCATGACAGGGAATGTAGCTCTGTGGTAAAGTCCTTGCTTGGCAAATGCAAGGCCCATGGTCAACCCATTGCACTGGGGAAAAAGCAAAAGAAAAAAAATGTGTGCACAATTTACTGAGAAAGTATGTGTTGTGTGTGGGGGAGGGGGCGGGGGGGTTGTTTGTTTGTTGGTTGGTTTGTTTAATCTGTACCTTGCCTAGTGAATGAAGAGCTTTGCCCTAGAGAGAAACATGGAATTTTAAGGGCAAGTCTTCTGGGCCAAGAAAGCTTTCCCTCTGAGAAGGAGGGCAGAGCTTAAAAACTTCTAGGAAGCGGTGAACTCCGAATTATGGAGGGAGGATGGGCTCAGAAGAGCCACGCAGTGAGCAGCTTGGCTCAGGACAGCCAAAGGAGTCCATCCTCCAGCTTACTTTTGACACATTTCTAACAACCCTGGTTATCCAGTTTCCTAACCGCTGCAGATTAGAGCAGATCAATTCAAGGGGAAGAGCAGGTTGCTGTTGGCAGGCACACGGAGTTCAGAAAGAAGTGACAAGGGTCAGCCAGATACTGGGAAGGAAAGACAACAAAGAGCAGACAAACACACTCCAGCTACAACCGACGAAGAAGACAACGACAGTGGAGTCTTAGGGAGTGCTGGCAAGCAGCTATTGGATGTCTAAAGATGCACAGTCTCTTCGGGATGTGACCATCTGCAGCCTGTGCTAAAATGCTTATAAACCGTTGGCATGGGCCTGGGAGCCCAGGCCACATGTGTGCCGTGTGCCTAGTATGCACAAGGCTTGGGTTTAGCCCTTGATACCAAATAACAAAAGCTACTGAGTGATAGCTGTTAGTAGAGATATTTATGATCTTATCATTCTGTTCATATGTTAGTGTTCAGGTGGTTTTGAAAATGAAGCAAGGGACAGGGGGTTGCGGGGGGGGGGGGGGAAGTAACTTCTACTTCAAATGGTAATAACCCTTCAGCCACTAGAAACAATGCACTGGTCTAGTCATCTTGGTAGCTAGAGGGACAGTGGAATGTGGATAACCAAAGTTGGATTCAGGTGCTTTTGGTATCCAACTCCTTCTGTCTTCTTTTTCCCTCCTCCTCCTCCTCCTCCTCCTCCTCCTCCTCCTCCTCCTCCTCCTCCTCCTCCTTTTTTGAGACAGAGTCTCACTGTGTAGATCTGGCTGGTCTGAGACTCAGAGATCCACTTGCCTCTACCTGTTGAGTTCTGAGGTTAAAGGTGTGCTTCACCTCTGCCAACTACTTTCTGCTACTTGTCTGAAACCCATTAAGGTAGTAGCATTGCTCGGGGAAAATTTGAAACTACAAATGACATCTCTCCGCTTGTCCTGTCTTCTGCTACCCTTGTTATTCCTAGGCAAACTATTCTTCCGACCACTTCCTCAGTGCCTTTACCCCTTTCTGACTCATTACCACCCTCCTCCAGGTTGGTCCCAGCTCTGTACACTTTGCCACATATATCTGCTTAGCGTACGTAAATCCCTGCTTCCAGGAAAGGCTTCATCCACCAATGCCATGGAACCCTTCGCTCAGAAATCAGTTCCTAGCCTTCCCCTCTCTTCATTACCCTGTTAAAAGAAATTTGGCTTGTCTTTAGAGATAGTATTTCCTCCAAAACCTTCCCTCATGACCGGCTCTCCCAGGTCACAGAGTGTGTGTGTTTCCCTTCTGTCCCTTGCACATAGAGACTCACCAGTCTCTTTGAGTCTCCTCTTCCTTGCCCTTCCCACTGCTGCTAACACAGCGCTATGTCCTCACATTTCTTCAGGTTACAAGTCTGAGATCAGGATGTTGGCAGGGTTGATGATGTTTCACACGGTCTCTGTCTTTGCTTTCTGTTTCTGTAGCTGAGTACCATAACCGAGGTCATTATTGCCTCTCTTCCTCCTCCTTCTCCTCCTCCTCTTCCTCCTTCGTCTTCATTTTCCTCTTCCTTGTCCTCCTCCTCCTTTGAGATAGAGTTTATTGTAACCCAGGCTAGCTTTGAACCCAACATAGAGCTGAGAATAACATTGGTTTCTTACCCTCCTGCCTCCATCTCCAAAATGTTGGGATTACACTTGTGCCACCTTCCCTGGGTCTCAAATTGGACAATTAATAAAGAATCGTTTATCTAGCTCATGGTTCTAGAAATCCAAGAACATAGTACAGGCATTGGCTCAGCATTTGGTGAGGCCCCTCTTGCAGCATCATAACACACTGAGCAGATGGGGTAGGCAGTCTCCCAAAGGACAGAGGCAACAGACTGGCTGATTCACTCCCTCAAACTCACGGATAGACAGGACGACCTGGAACTTCTGACTCTCCTGCTTCTAAATCCTGAGTGCAGGGATTACAGGTTACACCGACCCCACGCTTCCTGCATCCTAGGCAAGCATTCTACCAATGGAGCTACATCCCATGGCCCCTTTTCCTCTCTCCTCCCACTTTTTAAAAATTTTTAAGGAAAGGCATAATCCAGCCAGGCGTAGGGTGCTCCTCTGTTATTCCAGCACAAAAGAATCTGAGACAGGAGCATTGCAAGTCAGAGGCCAGCCTGGGCTGCATAGCTGAGACTCAATTGCAGAAAAACAAAACAAAACAAAACAAACAAATACCCACTAATTCCATCCCGGCCTTCATGACTTCTTTTAGTCCTATTTATCCCCAAAGACCCCATTTCCAAAATCTACCAATATTTGACTTTGGAGGTTAAGATTTAGCATAAATTTGGGAGGGGACAAATGACTAGATCATAGTGTCCTTTCTCCATGGCTTGAAGGAGTCTGCTATCTTATCTTCTTCCTGTATCATTAATATCTGCCCCCCCTCGCAAAATGACATCAGACAGATTGAATCAGGACCCACCCCTAATCTCTTAAAAGATCTGATGCAGTGACATTCTGAGGCCTTTGGATTTAAGGCTTACAAGTGTATTTTGGGAGAGACACAGTTGAGGCCACCATACTTCCTATGAGATTTATATATTTTTCTTCTCATCTCTGAGTGCTAAAACACAGTGTCCCATAACAGCCTAAGCAACTATTTTGCATGGTTCCTCTCAACCCCACCCCTTCCACACTTTCTGTGGTAGTTCCATCCCCACAATTGACCTACATTTGATTCTTTTATTTTTTTTATTTTATGTTTGTTTTATTTTATGTGTAGGGATATTTTGCCTACATGTATGTATGTACACATTTGTGCCTCATACTATCAGAGGTCAGAACTTGCCATCAAGTCCCTTAGAAGTTACAGATTGTCGTGAGTTATCATGTTGATGCTAGGACTCAACCTGGGTCCTCTGAAAGAACATTATATATAACACAGTGCTTTTTTTGTTGTTGTTGTTGTTTTTGTTTGTTTGCTTTTTGTTTGTTTGTTTGTTTGTTTTGTTTTTTCGAGATAGGGTGTCTCAATTCACTCTGTAGACCAAACTGGCCTCGAACTCAGAAATCCACCTGCCTCTGCCTCCGGAGTGCTGGTACTAAAGGCGTGTACCACCAATGCCCTGCTAGCACAGTGCTCTTAACCGCTGAGTTATCTCTGGTCCCCATCTCTCTGATGTTGCCCAGTTCCTCAACCCAGACTTCTCCATCTCACCAGTATCCTTGAATTCTCCTCCCCAGGGAGCCCCATGCCTTTCTCCCACCATCAGCTCCCGCCTGACCCCATCCTGCCTGCTTTCCTGAGTCACCCAGCTCTCACCACCTCAGCCTCACCCCTACCCTGCTAGTCACCTTTCCCTGTTGGTCTGGCCACGCCCACACCAGCATTTCATCCCCTGTAGAGATACGGAGGTCTTCAGACTCGATCAATCACACTTGGTCTGCCTTGCTCATTTACAGTCCCAGCTCTGCTTCCTCTGCTTCTACTCCCTTGGCTGATCTGTTTTAGAGCAAAGAGAGAGGCCCTCTTGTCGCTCTGCCCCCTTGGGGCATGAAGGCACAAGAGGGACACTCAAGAAGTGTTATGACCATGACCCGATATGGTCAGCCCGCGCCTCTTTCTTGCTGGTCTAGTAGGTACTGCTGTTTTACACACTCAGGGCCATCAGTTACTAACACTGCTTGCCCTTTTCCTGCCCCACCCCCATCAGTATTTTCTCTATGTCCCTACAATTCTTCCTTCCTTTCCTTTGTTAGAGAAAGGGTTATTGTGGGGCTAGAGAGATAGCTCAGCGGTTAAGAGCACTTGTTGCTCTTGTGGAGGACCCACATTTAAGTCCCAGAACCCACATGGTAGATCCCAAACATCTGTAACTGCAGGTTCAGTGGATCTGATGTTCTCTTCTGTAGGCACCGGGCACAAAGTCATTACTTCTCAGCCTCAGGGCCGGATCCCAAGGCTGATCTCTCCACTATGTGGAGACTCAGGTATTTGCTCCCTCCCTCCCTCCCTCCCTCCCTCCCTCCCTCCCTCCCTCCCTCCCTCTCTCCCTCCCTCCCTCTCTCCCTCCCTCCCTCCTTCCCTCCCTCCCTGCCTCCCCCCTCTCTTTCCCTCTATCTCTCTTCCTCTCTCTCTCTCCTCTCTCTCCTCTATCTCCTCTCTCTCTCTCTCTCTCTCTCTCTCTCTCTCTCTCCCTCCCTCTCTTCCTTCCTTCCTTTCTGTTGCTCCTTCCTTCCAAAGCTGCTGCTTTCTGCTTCAGATATCTGTATTTCCTTCCTCCCTGGGTCTAAATTTCTTTCCTTTTTGACCTCAGTTGTCCGAGTGGTTTATGCACGCCATAGCTCTTTCACACTGATCCTCTCGGAGATAATTTTGTGAGTGTCTCTGATCTGAACTCCGCCACCATGGCGCCATCAACACCTGGGGCCACAGAATTCTTCCCTGCGGAGCTTGTTCTGTGCAAGGTGATGTATTATGCAGCATCCCTGACCTGTATTTATCAGGGGCCTGGAGTACCTTTCCTCCAACTTGTGACAAGCCAGAATGTGGAGACTTTGGTAAATATCCCTGTAGAAGAGAACTGCCTGGTTAAAAACCGCTTGGGGTAGATGTTTAGGAATGTAGGTTCTGTGCTGGTGTTGGCAGATGCCTTTAATCTCAGCACTTGGGGGCAGAGGCAGGTGGATCTCTTAGTTTGAAGCCAGCCTGGTCTACAGAATGAGTTTCAGGTCAGCCAGGGCTATGCAGAGAAACCCTGTCTCAAAAACAAAACAAAATTAAAACGAAAGATAAAAGGAATGTGGGTTCTGTCAAGTGGTTGTTGCTAGTCTCTGTGCAGGGGTATTGAAGTCCACAGTTGTCCAACTAAGACTTCATTCAGCATTGCTGTGAGCATACAGAATACAATAGTTACAGAACAGAAAACGCTCTGTACCTTATGATTATATAAGGAAAGAACAATTATAAACAAAAATTCCCAAGACTACAAAACGTGCAGTCGCTTATCTTTCTGATTAAATTCTTTTTTAAAAAGAGGGTCTCATTGTGTAGCTCTGGCTGTCCTGAAACTCGCTATATAGACCAGGCTACCCTCTAATTCACAGAGATCTGCCTGCCTCTGCCTTAAGTGCTGGAATTAAAAATGTCTGCACCTTGTCTGCCTTCCCCAACCCCAATAAAATTCTTGTTTAAACAACTGCACACAAGTTAACAACCCTTATGCAAAACTCCAGTCAACAGTATTTTATTGAGATTATACAAGACGATCAGATGGCTTTTTAAAAAAAAATAGTAATCTATGTAGCTCTCAGTTGGCTAACAAAAGCAATCGTAATGAATATAGGGTCCCTTGGGTCTGATGTCTGGTTTGCATCTCAGTTCTCCCATCAGTTATATGCGATTGAGCAGTGGAACAATGCCACTGCTTAACCTGTAAAATAGGCACAGTGATAGTACCTATCTGACCAGGGCGCAGAGGGGATGAAGCAAGATCTTAGCTAGAAGCTCACCCTTGGACCAGCGTCTGGCACAGACTGAGTGTCCAGTAAGAGGTAGCTGCTGTCTTGAGGGTTGCCCTTTTCCTTTCTCTTCCTTCTCAGCAGAGCTTCGGGCCTTCACTTCCGTCTCTTCCTTAACCCCTTACTCCCTAGTCCTTGCTAAGATGATGCCCTAGTCAGTCTTGTTTTTCAGCGCTTGCCCTTTCCCAGTTACTAGCCTCAATGGCTCTCTGGTTTAGGGCTGACCACTGCTTCCCTTAGAGGAAAGGGGGAGGGCCTTCTTGTGGGCCCCACTCCCTTCTCCTGATTTCAGGCATATGGCCCCCTACTCCCTTCAGTCTGTTGGCCTTCTACTGTCTCTCTAGACCCGTGTGCTGAACCCAGCCCCCCATCCTTTCCCATGCATACCTTGCCCAAAATTCATGGCCCTAGTGAGCTGACTCCGAGTCTCCATTAGTCACAATCAAGGGACCAAAGCTACCAGATTCTGCCTGCTCCCCTCCTGTCTTTGTATTGTTTCTGCATAGACACAGGTGACCTTAACATGGCTGAAGTGACCTCCCTTCTTTAACATCACACTTCTTGGTCACTGCTTTACAATTTCTTTCACCTTCTTCTCTCCCATATTCAACTGGCCGGGTTCTCTTCATTCTATGGCCTATTTTTTTTCTTTTTTCTTGAGAGAGGGTCTCACTATATATCCCTCCCTTGTACTCAACAACCCTCATGCTGTGACCTCAGAGGGTTCCAAGAATGTACCAGTCAGTCACCATGCCCAGCTAGTGGCCTAATGTCTTGGATCAGTTTTCTCCCCTCTACCTCAGCAACAGTGGCTGAGTTTTTTACTCTCTTGCAGTTGAACTCTTCGACTAGCTCTTAATGAGTGTTCCTGTCTCATCTTGTCATCTTCCAGACCATTCTCCACAGTACCATGAGGGAAGCTGGCTGCCCTCCTCAGTATGCTCTTTCTTGGATGAAGTCCAAGTTTGCTTAGTGGTTTGCAGGGCCCCCTGGCTGCTGCTCCTGCCCTATCTCTTTCAGCCTCCCCCTCCCGCCTCCCCCCTCCCAAGCTGCTGTCACTGAGGGAGGTATTTGAAGTTCAGGAGACTAACCTTGTGTTGTGGCTCCATGCCCTTGTGCTGGCTGCTCCCAGACTTCTCTGTCTGGTGTGCCGGGCTCCTCCTCTCTGCCTGGGAGACACCTACAGGGCTCTTAAGAGTCCGGAGATCATTGACACCTCATCCAGGCAGCCTTCCCAATGCCACATCCTTTCCTTCATTATCCAACTCAGAAGGAAGGAAATATCCCATTCATTTCCACCTCAGGTCTCAGGGTCGCCTACTCTGTTACCTTCTGTCTCAAATAGGTTCCCACCTCTCCTCATTTTTTCTCTCTTATTTACCTCAGGCACATGCCTGGTCCTGATTTCTCTATCTCCATTTTCTCCATTTCCCCAAGTCTATCAGATCTTTTTCTGACAGTTTTTTTTTTTCTCTCTAAGAGATTCCCTTTGCTCCTCAACTTGGGTACTGATACTGAAAAATTCTATGTTGTAATCTCACTTAACTATGCCCCATCACCTTCAATTCCTGTCCCATGTTTTAATCCATTCATCCTAGAACCTTTACTATTTTATATATATATATATATATATATATATATATATATATATATATATATGTATATATCAACCAGTTGCTTTTTTTGTTGGTTTTTGATGTGTATGTGTGTCTATATGTATGTTTTATGCTGGTACCTCAGAAGCCACAAGAGGACATCAGAGCTCCTGGTGCCTGGTGCTAGAGTTATAAACAGTTGTGTGTGAGCTACCTGATGTGGGTGCTGGGAACTGAAATCTGGTCCTCTGGAAGAACAGCTGATGCTCTTAAACACTAAGCCATCTCTCAGTCCTTCTATTTTTGCTTGTTTGCTTTTGTTTTGAGATAGGCCTATATAGATAGTTCTAGCTGTCTTTGAACTTGTAATAATTCTGCCTCTGCTTTTGAGCACTGGGATTAAAAGGGTGTTCCATCATGGCTGGCTAAGTTCCACTTGTTTTGTGTGTGTGTGTATTCACATATGTGCGGGCATGGCTGCATGTACTTTGGTGCCCAGGTAGAGGCCAGAGGATAATTTTGTGTAGTGCTTTCTCTCCCTCCACTGTGGGGGTTTGGATCCATCTCAACAACCTTCATATTCTTATTTACCGTTTAAACTATGATGACTAATGCCAAAATAGATATTTGTGTACAAATTTGGCTGAACATATATTTTCATATTTTACTATATGACTTAGTAAAACTGCTGGGTCCTATGGTCACCACATATTGAAGAACTGCCACAATAGTTTTCAACATGGCTGTACCCTTTCCCATTCTTCAATTTCCTTGCCAACATTTATTCATTGGCTGACTTTTTGGCTAGTGCCATTTTAGTGGCTGTGCAATAGCATCTCTCCATGGTTTGATAACCTCATTCTTCCTTGTTTTTAATTAGGTATCTGGTAAATATTTGCTGTATAAAAGATATCAACATTTGAACAAACCTTTGAACAGGAGCTTTGACTTTCAAGTTTATTAATTAGCTAGGTATGAACAATCAATAGAATCTAATATTTTTTTTAGTAGCTTATTGTGTTTTATTGTGGTTTGGGATAGGTTTTTACACAATAGCCCAGGATGTCCTGGAACTCACTGGGATTGCAGGCATGAGCTACTAAGCCCCATTAGAATAAAATAAAATAAAATAAAATAAACCCTAAAGGTGACTTTTTTTGTTGCCAGAATTATCTACCGTATAAAAATGGTGATGATTTGCCGGGCAGTGGTGGCACATGCCTTTAATCCCAGCACTTGGGAGGCAGAGACAGGCAGATTTCTGAGTTCTAGGCCAGCCTGGTCTACATAGTTAGTTCCAGGACAGCCAAGGCTACACAGAGAAACCCTGTCGGGGGGGGGGGGGGGGAATGGTGGTGATTTACCGTGAGAATCCATGGAACTTTGGACATTTGAAAGTATTTTACAGAACAAACTAAACTGCAAGTAAAACTCCAACTTGGATATAGATGCTGCTTGTGGTCTAGCTTGGAAACCCAAGTTTATAATCTGAGCACTTGGGAACTGAAGACAGAAGGATGGGGAATAAGAGGCTAGCCTGGTCTACAAGAGAGAGTGTCAAGCAAAGTACCATGAAACAAACACCAAGAGACAAGTAAACAGGTAGTGGTTTTTGGAGTGCCCATCCCGACCCTCCTCGTTCAGACAGCTTATAAATTGGAAGCCCAAGAGTAAGAATTTCTGTGATGACCTTGTAAACTTTTGTTTTAAACTAGTCCATCACCTTCTCAGCAGACAAGTCCTCAAAACAATGTTTGATAGCACTTGGGAGACAGGATGGATGTGGCAGGAGGCATAGACAGTGAGTGGTGCACACACCTTTAATCCCAACACTTGGGAGGCAGAAGTAGGTAGATCTCTGTGTATTCTAGGCCAGCCTGGTCTACATAGTGAGTTCTAGGACAGCCAGAGCTACAGTGTGAGACCCTGTCTCAAAAAAACAAAACCAAAAAGAAAAGAAAAAAAAAAAAAGAAAAAGAAAAAGAAAGAAAGGTGGAGTTGCTAAGGCTATTAGTGCCTAGCACGAAGCCCATGCTAGCATGTCACAAATGGGGCACAATGATACTAGGGTCATAAGTTCAAGGTCATCCTCAGCTAATAAGTTCAAGGCCAGCCTGGGGACTTTGTGGGGAGAAAGGAAAAAAAAAATGTCACTGCTAAAAGTTTCACCAGATAGAGTTTTGCTCAGTAAACAGTAGACCCTGGGAAATGTAACAGGTTCTGAAAACTTATTTTTGATGACTGGAAGTCAAACAGTTCCCTCGCAGTCTGTGGTTTAGCCTACTTATCTCAAGTCAGGGGTAATGGTCCAACTGTTTTTCTTTAGTTCTAGAGAATTCTATCTTGGCCAGGCTTCATTTGTTCATTCTATCCTCAGATAGATACTTCTGTTGTCAGTTGCCACCTCTCCCCCACCCCTCAAACTTGAGTTCATTCGAAGGAAGACTTCAAATTAAAGCCCATAATAAGCTTTACAACTGTAGGGTGTTCAGGCATTCCAAGAGGAGCCCATGGGGTGGAGCTAGGGCAAAGGTCATAGCAAAGAGCATGTAGCAAGCTTTCTGCATGTATAACATCAACCAAGTAGTCCCAAGTGCATAACTCTATAGCCCTATTTTCTGTGCTTTTATCTTCAGAATTGGTGTGAGTGTGTGTGAAGGTAACTATTCTGAAGATGTATCCAAAACCGAGAACACGTCCCTTTTGGAACCTAAGTAGAAACTGGTTGGAGGTTGGAAACATGTCAGCTGCTTTATGGAGGAAGCACAGCTGAGGCCTGGTTTCCCTGGGCTCTGTGATAACTTGGGCCAAGGCAGTGTGGTGGCTTCAGGAGCCCCGGGGATGGAGAGAAATTCGCAGGAGGACCCATGCTTTTCACAGTTGAAACAGGAGCCCTCTGAGAGAAAGAGATATTTCAACGTGGCTTCCCTGACGCCTTGAAGGGAGCTGTGGATGACACAGCACCAGTCATTCCGTCGCGGGGTGGGGACAAGGTGGCGGTAGACGCCATCCTTAGGCCCCTCGCAGGCAGGCAGCCTCCGCTGAAGCATCGTGTATAGAGAGGGAGAGAAGGCAAAATGATAAAAATCCAGGGCCCTTGCGTTTGTTAGAGAAGAGAAGCACTCTCCTAAGTAGCTGCGCTGGTGGGAAGGACCAACCTGGGAGAGAAACTGCAAGAGGTTGGGGGCGGGGTGAAGCGCCTGCTCTTTAATCTCCGGCCCCATCCTCTAACTCGCCCCACCTGGATGCAGGGCGAGGACCGCGTACAGAAGGAACTGTGCGGCTGGGACATCACTTTCAGATTCAGGGGGAGCAGCGCTGGATCTGGGGTCCACCGTCACCACACTACCCTCTCTCGGGCCTCCTAGGCGTCCCCCCAAGCTCCTCTCTGCATCTCTACCTCTGTTAAAATAGTGAAACAAACCCTGTTGTAAAGTGATGGAAAGCCTCGGGCTGAGAGCCACTGGCAGTGAGGGGTTGGAGGGGAGGGGGCACGGTGGCTGGAGCTAGTGGCCACCAGTGAGCGCTGGGTGGGTCGGAATTGCGCTCAGCTGTAGCGGCCGAGACCCTTCCCCTCCGGCTGCCGGGCCCGCCCCTGGCCCCGGGCGCCTAGGGAGGGCGTGGGGCAAACTTGGGGCTGCTGTAGGGGGTGAGGTGGGAACTCCACCTCCACTCATCCCGGGATAGTGGCAACTGCGGTTGCCTAGCTAAAACTGGGGCGGGGGTGACGACAGGGACAGCCGGGTACCGCGGTCCTCCCGACTCCCCCAGCTCGTTCAGCCGCGGCTGCTGCGGCAGCTCTGTAACACGTCCCCAGGAGACTCGCAGGAGCAACACGTGATGTGTCTACTTATCAGGGTGAGAGGGGGAGAGCGAGTCTCCGAGTGTGCGGGTGAGGAAGCGGGGCGGGGGGCCGAGGCGGGGGCCGGGAAGACGGCTAGGGCAACGGGGTCGCCAGCTCCTCGCCCACCTCCCTCCCTATGGGAGAAGAGGAGGAGGGGAAGTGACTGCGGAGTTGATGAACTTTGCACATCCAGAAACGCCATTTTGATTCCTTTTCCGGAACAAGTTTGCATCTCTCCTCGTTCTCTCCCCGAAGCCCACCGGTCCTCACCGCATCATGCCTGGGAGCCCAGCACCCTGCCGGGCCGTAAGTACGCGTCCCGGGTCCCCCGCTTGCGGCACTCCGGTGGTTGCGAGATGCCCGGGGCATTGCCGGAGCGACCTTTTAAAGAACTTTTTGGGGATGGGGAGGGTGAAGTGTGCAGAGCGCGGTGTACTTCTGAAACTCGGCGTTTGGCAGAAAGGACCCGCGCACCCTGGCAGCATGCGCTCGGTTGGGGCTGTGGGGTAGGGGAGCCGGGATGAGCTGGGCAGCCCTCTCCCCTCGGGCTGCGCGCCCGGCCGCTCCTCCTCCTCCTCCTCCCCTTCCTCCGCTCCTTTCCCCTTCCCGAGCTGCCGGCTCTGCCAACCAGCTCCCAGCGCGAGCCGCCGCAGCGCCCCGCCAGCAGGACCTGATGCGCATCCATATTAGCCGTCCGAGCGCAGGAATCCGGCCCGACCCGCGCCGCCGAGTTTATTTTTAACCAGCCCTGCCGGGACTCGGATGGTGCGCGCACCGCGGGCCAGAAACATCTTCCCAGCGCTGCTCTCCATCTTCCGCCCTCTCTCCCCCGACATCCTCCCCCCCATGTGGGAGGGGAAACTTTTCTCCTACATACTTTCTAGTCCCTCTCGGGTCGGGAAGCACGGAGATGACGGAGCCAGCCCGCCGCCGCAAGGTATCCGGGGGTGCCCACCCGGGGTGCAGGCGCGGGGGCCGTGCGTTCGGGGCTGCTCGGTGGGAGCATCCGCCGCGCCCTGCTCTGCGGACTTTGATCCTCCCGGGCGGACGGCGCCGACCGGGAGGGGCGGCAGGCAGCCCCGAGCCCTCTGCGAGTTCCCGGCTGGCGGCGGGGCTGTGAGCGACCACCGTCGCTGGGAAGGAGGGGAGGCGGCGACCCGGGCCGCGCCGACGCGTATTGTTGGTGACTCCGAGGCTGGCTGGGTACGAGCTTTGGGGGAGCCCCCGACGTGGGGCGAGCCTGCATCGCGGAGGGGGGGCTCGCGCCCGGCGCCGTCACGAGCACAGGAAGGAGGCCGGGAGCATCCGAGGCGGGGCCGGCGCCCGCCCCACCGCCCAGCTGTGGAGCGCGCTCGGAAACTTTTGTCCGCCACCCGCTGGACCAATTTTTCTGGAGTTCTGAGGCTTCGCTTTTTCCTCACACCCCGGCCTGCCCAGCCGAAAGAGGGGGTTGGGGGAAGCCGGTGTCCCCCGGGGAGGGGGCACCGACGACTTCGAGAGGCACGGGCCCCCCCATCAGGCCCAGCTCCCCGCGCCCCCTCCCCGTTCGCGGTCTCTTAGGAAACTGCGACCTTAATGGTTGCTAAGGAGCAGGGGAGGTCCTTCCCGTCGCCGGCCCCCTCCCTGGGAGGCGGTGTGTTTTCTGTACAGGGCTAGGGTCGCATCGAGGATGTGACCCGCTCTCTGGCCCGGGGTGAGTGCGGGGCGCGGCTACGGTGCCTGCGGGCAGCCGGCCGAGGTCTAGGGGCGTGGGGACCCCACTGGGCTCGGGCTCGACCGCTTGACAGGCGCCGCGTGTTGCTAGCTGCCCTCGTCCGCGGTGCATCCGTGATGGGTTATAAAAGAGGAGGAAAGTTATTTTTCCTTGCTCAGCAGATTTGCCCTCCCTCGTTCCTTACTGGTTAAGAGATAGAACGTGAGCCCAGATCCGGACGAGCAGTTCACATTCCATTACGAAATTCTACACGGCTTCAGAGCCAGCAGCAGCACTCATTCGGGGCATTTCGGAGGAGATTTTCTTCTTTGGGGGATGCTGGTAGTGGTGGTGGTGGCGGAGACCGATACAGGGTGAATAAAAAGCAACTTTTGTCGGGGTGTCGAAAACCTTACCCTCAGGTTTCCATTGTTAGACTGCTCAACACTGGGTCTCGTTTTCGAGTTAGAGCTAAGCATATCCTTGTGAAAGCCTATGGGAAGAAAGTTGGTTAAATAAAGATGTTGGGAGTTGGCAAAGTATTCTTGCAAATGATTCTGCAAAGGCTCACTTGTTGCTTGTGCATCCCTTGGTTGTGAGATTCCTTTTTCAGATAATATGGTGGTCTGTGTCTGCGTGCGAGTTGTTGTGCAATAGATAATTGGAGTGGAAGGTGGAGAAATGAGAACAGCCATGAAAAGAATGTGTTGATGGCTTTTAACATCCTCTAGGTTTGATGCTTTCATGAGCAGGCAGGTATAGTTTGTAATTTAACCCGGAAGTCTGAGTTGGAGGCTAAGGTCTTGGTTAAAACTCTTAAGAAAATTCTGTACGTAAGCCCTAAAAGAATCCATAGTTTCTTCGGAAAGAGTTCAGTATACTCTTAAAACACGTGCAAGGGTGGACTCGTTTTAGAGGTTTAGAGTTGCTGTTTGTTTGTTTTTACCTCTGCCCATTGGGGTACCTACTGATGGGTCTTCCTTTGATGTATTTGGTTACAGTGAATTAAACATTTGAATGGCTCTAATCAAGTTTTAAATGTGTGAAAAAAAAACCCTCCCCAATTTTTACAAAAGAAAGGGAGAGAGGGGTACTTTGATTTAATTATTTTCCCGTTCTCCATTTATTTTTGGGTTAAGTTGCACTGTCTCCATCTTACAACATACTTTTACGGTAAGATGGCTGGCTGTCTTTTCAGCATGTTTTGTTTTTTAAGAAATGCTTTACTCACTTAAGAAATGCTGTTGATGCTCAGTGGTACATGGAATATTATTCTCGGCCGTTTCCCTGGATACCGCATTATTCCTCATCAGAAACTCAGACAGCATAACCCTTGCCGTGGACGTGATGGGGAACGTTTGCCTGACTCAGCTGGTTACAGGTGGTGCATTCATTCCTAACCATTTACATCATCAAGCAAGTGACCTTTTGATGGAAGGGGCCTTTATTTTAGATTTCTTCAGACAGAACCATCTGAGAGAGATTATTTGCATCCAGTACAGGTAGGAAGGGGAGGGGAATGCAGTGTGTTAGTCCTCATCTGATCAACAGCTGTTTATTGCTTTTCTGCCCCTAAGTCAGGCACTAGGTAGCAGCTGTTAGCAAACAGCTTCTGGGTTGCTTTTTGTTTGTTTGTTTGTTTGTTTGTTTCACTTTTCTGTTTTAACCTGCTGCTGTATTGGTTCACTTCCTAGGTCAGTTTGGAAGTCTGTCTTTCTATTGTGTGCCCACTCTAACATCTCTTAACAGCTTCAGCTAAGTAAATTTCCTGGTTAATGAAGTTGAAAAAAAAATTCTATCCTCTTAGGGTTTTGCGTGACATAGTTAATATAAACTTTTACAGAAATTGGTTAAACAGGCTCTCTAGAAGCAGCTAGAAGTGGGTTCTTTTGATGTTTTTATTCATTATCCTTCTGAAAAGTAGGTGGTGCTTAGAAGGTCATAGGATAAGGGTTGCTAAGCAGCTAAACAGAAGGATGCTAAAATTAACTGAAGCTTTTTTGAAAGGGAGTCCTTCCCTGTTTTACATTACCTACTAGGTTTAATTAATTTCTGAATCTTCCATGTTCTTTGATCTAGGAAGGTAGTATGTTAAAGTTGGTCTTTGTTTTTGTTATTATATTCAAATAATCTTCCTTTTGTAAGTGTCTTTAATTGAAGTTCAGTATTCTCTCAGTATTCTCTTGACTCCTTGCTGTGGTGTCAAATGGCAGCTTGTCTGGGGTGACTTTCTTGTCTGTGAAGAGGTAGAACTTCCCTTTTGTTATTCACGTATAACTTCACCTGCTTTTGCATTAATAAAGGATTTTTATGTTTATTTTGGAAATTCTACATAATCCACAAAGTGATGTTTTGCCATTGTATTTTTATTAAACGTTTGCATTCAAAAGATAGAAGTGCAATATAGTATCAATAGTAACTACAATATAGTCCCTCCTGATGAGAGGACAATGGCTTTCTTTCCTCCTAGATTAGATTGTGGATGTGGCTGTTCCTGGTCCATGTTACCCTACTTCCCTGGCTCTGTCTGTTCAACCCAGCTCATAGATAATCTTTTTTTTAAGTACTCTAGGTTTAGAATATATTTGGAAGGACTGAACAGATGTTAGAAGGCAAAAGTATTATGACTTGTGTATTGTCTTAGTGTTTCAAGGTTTTTGAAGTTTTTCATGATGAAAGATGCAAGCTGGTGGCTGGAAACCCTCCCTTCTGTTGGGTGGCAGGCCCGCTGCAAAGCCAGCAGCTTCCCTGCCTCAAGGTTATGCGTGTTTTCCTGACCTATCAAGCAGGCCTCCTTGAGTCATATTTTTATATTCAAGTGTAATTAAAAGATTGATAGGTTTTCTCTCTCTTCCCCCCACCCCCTCAATTTTTTTAGATTTAGATTGTGCTTCTAGGGTGGGAGCAATCAAGTACCTCTTTGAAATGCATGCAGGGGTCAGAGAGTGGTTTCCATGCCCAGGGGTGAGGGGTAGGGGGTGGGGGTAGATCCGAGGTAAAAGGTGTACCGTCTGAACCCGGAGGGAAGTATAAGATGTGCTTTCTGAAATGCATCATTTACTTTTAACTTCCCCCACTCCCACATGGCAAGCGGACCAAGGAAGGGAAACCTGGCTGCTGGTGTTTTCTTTACTGCAGAGGTAGAAGAATGAGGAAGATGGGGAGGAGCCTTCCCTAGTTAGCAGTTAGTCTCCTTGGGCTGTGTCATCAGCCCAGCTTTTCTCAAGGTCTCTCTTGTCACGTCCCTTGGGTGCCCAACAAGGTCTGAAGGGCAGCTGAGCATGCCTGGAGATTTCACCCTGCTTGTTGGCAGCTGAAGAAGAGGGGGAGGGAGGAGGGGAGGGAGGAGGGTCCAGGGAGCTGTGAGCTAGCATCCCTGGTTCGAGGAGCCTGCAGGCTGCAGGCTACCCAGTCTGTCTGCCCATCAGTAAAGGTGACTGCTTGTGAATAGGTGCCTCAGACAAAGCAGTGGGAGGGCGGAGACTGTTTGTTCTGTGTGAATCAGGCCACTAGTGCTGAGAGCATTTGAAAACCTCTGTGAAGGCCAGGGCCTAGGGACTGGCTGCTTCTGTGGCGAGTCACCTGCAGGCTCCTTGAGGAGAGGGACTCACCAGCTCACCTGGAGAGGGAGAATGAAATCCCCCACTGGTTTTGTCAGACAGCCAGACTGAAAGAGAAAAAGTCTCCGTGGGGGTAATTAGATAAAGCTTTTAAATGCTCTATTTGTTTTTCCCCTGAGCTTGCTTGGTATTTCATCCTTTTACCCCCCGCCCCCTTTTTCAAGACTGGGGAAGGATTGTTACAAAAGCAGTTGATAGGTAGTTGAGTTGCTTTTACACCCTCTCCCCCCCCCCACCCCCTTAGCTTTTTAGGCTAAGTGTCAGCCTCTGATTGTGAAGACTGTTAGCAAAACTTCTAAAGTTTACATTCAGAACAACAGGGATTTACAGCGAGGTCCATCCTGACCCCTGATTCCTAACTTCAGGCCAGCACTGAAAGCTGATGCTGGTTGGAGGAAGTTTGGCTTTGAGGACTTAGCATTTAATATTTACCGTGGGTGTCTCTTTCTGTGGTGGTGCTTTAAAATAAGGTCAGGCCCTTTTGGAAGTAATTCTCCGCTTGAATTTGGAGGCAGGAGGGAAGTAAACAAGCACAAAGCCCATTGGCTGCGCTGCTGCCGCTGCTGCTACCGATGGGGATTCGGTTATCCACGCACGCCTCTCCTACCTCCCATTGTAGGGAAGCATTGTAGGGAAGGATAAAATGAATGTTCCAGAAAGTCAAAAACCTATAAATGGAAGAGAGTGGTATATTTTGAGTTCAGGAAGCCTTGCGGGTATCCACTCCAGATTTCCTTTCCAGAACTTGGTTCCTTTACCTTTAGCTGAATTTACCTACAAGTTTCTCTCTCAGTGGGGGTGGGGTGGGGACTGCACCTTTTGCTTCCAGTGTGGGGAGCAGACAGGCAGGACAAGCAGATCCCTCTTAATGGGGTTCACTTGGGGATGGGCTTGAGGAGGAAGACAGGAGCCAAGCTCAGGGTTTACTTTTCAAAGGGATGGTCGTTATAGCCTTTAAGCAAGAGGGACAAGAGATGCCATTACACTTCCTATAGTGGTCAGGGCAGCCTCCTCCACCCCCATGCAATGGAGACTTGATTATCCATTCAGTCTCAGAAATCCAGGAGCCAAGGTAGAAAAAAAAATCTACTTTTCAATAGTAGGATTTAGGACCCAGCTCTGCCCTGAGTATGTCCAGAGCCCTCAAACAGATCACGAGTACCACCAAGAGGGGATGGGGTAGGGGGTTACACTCCATATCGCATGTATTCTGTGTGGAGAAATTCCATACAGCAGCAGGTAAGCTCTTTATTACATGCCCGTAAGGGAGCTCTGTTGGCAGGTTCAAAGTATCACAGACAGTTTGAGGGTGGAGCAATGGTTGCCTGCCGGACTGTTAAGTAGATTTGAAAAACCCTGTTACTAAGACAGTCCCAGGAGTCGTCTGCTTCTAAAACAACCTTGGTTCACTGACAGGAAGCTGCCCCTGTAGATGGCTCAACTCTGCCATCATGTTTTCAGCCACCCTTCTGTCAGGTTCCCTCATTTTGTAAGTTATGTGGAGTACATAACTTTTTTTTTTAAGTGTTTGAACTAGCCCCTACTTGCTTGATGCTTTTGGGCACTCACAGTCTTTCTCCGTTTTGTTTCTCAGATTTTTGTACAATTCTTACATAATCATCTATCTTTTATTCAAGGGCAGCTTTCCTGAGCCTTTGGCTCAGATGCCTCTAGAGAGAAAGGTGGGTTATCCCATGGCAAGACAGGATGGGGAGGGAACGAGGAGGGGGCCCAGGGATGGAGGGGAGAGAGGAAGTGCTTGTTTGTATGGGACCCCAGCTGGAAATGTCTAGAAGTGTCGGGGGACACAAGTACCACTTGCTTCCAGCCTTACCCTGGTTTTTCTCTTCCACTGCTCAGTGTGTCTCGCTCAGACCGGAGACAAGGCCCCGAGTCCTGGGGGGAGAGTAAGGGAGCCAGTGTTCCAGAACAGGGAGGACTGTGATGCTCTGAGCTTCCAGTTGTTGTGTTGTGTGCCTCTGGACCTTTTATCTCTCACACCAGTGGACCAGCTGTGCTAAGGGGACTCAGTGCCACGGCCGAGCAGACACCTTGCTCGGGGATGGGTCCTGTTGCATCCAGCACTTGGGTGTTTTCCTGCCCTCATCCTATGAACTGGCAACTCCCAGCTTTCTACTTTTACAACTTTTGCCAGTGCTGGGCCCTTCAGGCACCTCGCCCTGCAGGTACTTGTAAAAAATGAAAGCCAATCTAGAAAGGGGCCAGAAAGATCTGGTGTCCTCAGGCAGCCAGGCCAGGCACCCCACTGTCTTCCGTGGCTGGCCCCACATTGGGCAGAACCCCTTAAGGGTGTTGCAAATGCCTCTTTAGTTAATTTCCTGTGCCCAGTTCCTCCTTTCTGCTGTTCGCCCTGCCCTGTTGTCCACAGAGTGGCGTGCATTGTCTTGCGTGCCTCAAAACAGTCCTTGGCTCCTTGTGTCTACAGGAAGAGATCCAAGTGTCTCCACATGGCCCACAAGGGCCTTCCTCCATCAGCTGCTTCTACGTCTACGTATGTTCTGTAGCCTCTCCCCGCTTTAAACCACTGCCCTTCTGAGTAATGTCTCTCTTTCACCTGGGTTGTTCTTCCTGCTGTGTCTCCAGCTAAAATCCTTTCTTAATTTTTTTTTTCTCAAAACCTTGTCTTTTGGGGACTGTTAGGTCCTCCTTACAGCCTCCCCTCTCCCCCTAGTGTTTTCCCACCTCAGGAACATCACCCCCCCCCCCCCCCCCCACACACACCCCTGTCCCTAGCACCTACCCTGATTGTTGGTGCTTAGTTGGTGCTCATGCCTTAGCGTGTGCTGAGTTATGATACAAACCCCAAGTTTTTGGAGAAGAGCCATATGTAATTTGGAACTGAGGCCTAAACAGAGATGCAGATTCAGTGAAGGAAACAGACAGGCGTTTTGTTTCTTTTTCTGCACGCCCCTCATACCACAGTTCGGTTCTAGGTGCACATTGGTGGGGGGAAGACTTGGATGTTCAAAAATCCTAAAATAAAAGTTGTCTCAGTAGAGAGAGAGAGAGAGAGACTTTGAATGCTTGGTTGCTCTAAAAAACGGTCACACCAGGGGCTTTACTAATTATAGTACTTTTCATGGCTCTTGGTTTAAAGTTTACATTAAATAGGAGAGATGAGCATGCAGATCAAAGACCACATCATTTCAGAGCTCCAAGGAGTGGGCCCATTTTCTCTGCTTAGTTAGAGTTTTGCTTCATTAGTGGTATGAGTTAATAGTGTTGGTCTGTGTATAACTCAACTT
The DNA here is from genome assembly GCF_000001635.26 of Mus musculus. Lineage (NCBI taxonomy): Eukaryota > Metazoa > Chordata > Mammalia > Rodentia > Muridae > Mus > Mus musculus. Next base: position 37,834,618 of record NC_000079.6, read on the forward strand.
CTCCCCACCCCCCCCCCCACTACTTCTTGGACCTAAAACAAAACACCAAACCAGAAACCCAGAGGATATGGCTGGCCCTTCATTCCTTCTTTATTTGCTTGTGTATGCATACACATGCTCCGTAGCTATTAGTTCTAGGCCATAGTAATGACCCGTCATGGTTTCAGGGGACTGTCCTTGATGCTGAAGGGAACTGCTACGAAACAAGATGCGTTTGAATATGAAAATCATCTCAAAATTGTCTTTAAAAGATGAGTACTCGGGCTGGTGAGATGGCTCAGCAGGTAAGAGCACCCGACTGCTCTTCCGAAGGTCCGGAGTTCAAATCCCAGCAACCACATGGTGGCTCACAACCATCCGCAACAAGATCTGACTCCCTCTTCTGGAGTGTCTGAAGACAGCTACAGTGTACTTACATATAATAAATAATAAATCTTTAAAAAAAAAAAAAGATGAGTACTCTCCAGGTATGGTGGCACACGCCTTTAATCCCAGCACTCGGGAGGCAGAGGCAGGTGGATTTCTGAGTTCAAGTCCAGCCTGGTCTACAGAGTGAGTTCCAAGACAGCCAGGGCTACACAGAGAAATCCTGTCTTGAAAAAAAAACAGAAAGAAAGAAAGAAAGAAAGAAAGAGAGAGAGAGAGAGAGAGAGAGAGAGAAGGAAAGAAAGAAAGAAAGAAAGAAAGAAAGAAAGAAAGAAAGGAAGAAAGAAAGAGGGGCACTCTGTTTAGCAATGGATGTTCTGGAATTAGGGGGGGGGGTATCAAAACCAGCATGAGGGATCAGTTTGTAGAGCATTTGCTTAGCTTCCATCCAGAAGCCCTGAATGGCATACTCAGAACTCAGAAACTGGAGCCGGGAGGATCAAAAGTTCAAGGTCACCCTCAGCTCCATAGCTAGTTTGTGGCAAGCTTGGAGTGTGAGAGCCTGTTTCAAAAAAACAAAACAAAACCCAAACCACAATACACAGAGAAAGAGAGAGAGAGAGAGAGAGAGAGAGAGAGAGAGAAAAAACACATCACCAAAAAGCCAAACATTTACAGCATCCTTTATGAGGATGAAGTCTGAAGTCTTGATTGCCTCAGGCATGGTAGCTTACTTATCTCAGTCATCCTAGATTTTGGGAGATAGAAGAAGGATCAGGAATTCAAGGTTATCCTCTGTAGGACGTTCAGGGTCAGCCTGGGTTACATGAGACTTGTAAACTCAGCATCCTTTCTTTTTTTCTTTCTTTCTTTTTTTTTTTTTTTTTTTGGTTTTTCGAGACAGGGTTTCTCTGTGCAGTCCTGGCTGTCCTGGAACTCACGTTGTAGACCAGGCTGGCCTCCAACTCAGAAATCCGCCTGCCTCTGCCTCCGGAGTGCGGGGGGGATTAAAGGCGTGTGACACCACGCCCATCGTGCATCCTTTCTTTAAATCCTACTTGGAATTCAGGTGTGGTACTCCATATCTGAGATCCCAGCACTTAGAATTAAGCAGGAGAAGCTCCCAGCCAGGACTATACATTAAAATCCTGAAGAAACAACCAAAAATTATTGTCATACTGCCAAATGTGTGCGAGGACATGGCTCTGTCCTCCTGTCATGTACATAAGTCATGAAGCCGTAGTTCAAACAGATCTGCTAGATGCAGTCAGAAAGTAAACGTTTTGTTTTTTGGGACAGGGTTTCCCTTCTGCAGCTCGGACTGTTCTGGACTGTTCTGGACTTACCTGTTTTTTTAAAAAATTATTAATTCTTATTTAGTATACATTGGTGTTTTTGTCTGCATGAGGGTGTCAGATCCCCTGGAACTGGAGCTACAGGCAGTTGCGAGCCACCATGTGGGTGCTAGGAGTTGAACCTGGATCCTCTGGAAGAGCAGCCAGGGCTCTACCTGCCAAGCCGTCTCTCCAGTAATGAGAGTAAAATTTTTGAAGAGCCATTTTCTCTTTTATAAGACATTTAGTTGTTTGGAGAATGGTTTTTATAGAAGTGTTTGGTGAACATCTCCAAATGGGCCCCATAGAGTGGTTAATTAAATCTGTGTATTTGGCTAAGCACTTGAAGTTTGAAATCTAGTATAACTTACCTTTGTAGTGCTGGGTAATGAATTTCAGGCGCTGCACATGCCAGGGAAGTACCCTCTGCCTCTGAGTTACAGCCTTACCCTGAAACGTGAGTGCATGCATGCATTCCATACTTATATGCATGTTACTATGTAATTCTATTTTTTGAGGCACAAAGCAGGATTTTACTGTATAGTCCTGGCTGGGAGCTTCTCCTGCTTAATTCTGAGTGCTAGAATCTCAGATATGGAGTACCACCCCTGAATTCCAAGTAGGATTTAAAGAAAGGATGCTAAGTTTACACTTGGGAGGGAGAAACAGGAGGATCTCTGAGTATGAGGCCAGCCTGGTGTACACAGAGATCTGTCTTAAGGACAACAAAACCAAATACTGTATCAGGGGTACAGTATCCATTCAGTCAGGTCACTCTTCATCAACTTATTACAAATCCCATGGTATTTGTTTACCATGTTACAAGACAGGGCTTAGTCCTCCAGGCTTTATTGTGGGGGAGAAAGACACCTACTCTAGCTTATAGCCTTGAAGCGGCTATACAGCATACTGCATACAGGCAGGCATGTCTGGCAACACACCATTGATAGCTGTGGTAGAAGTTAATATGACAAGAGGACTGTGGGTCAGTGGAGGATTCTGGGTGACAGGTCAGGATTAAAATCCTATGAAAAGGTGCCATTTGTGCAAGTACCTGATAAGACCATAGAAAGAGTGTACTTTGGGGAACAACTTTCTCAAAGGCCCTGGGGTTGGAAGAGGGAATGTCTCTAAGGAAGGAAAAAACAAAACAAAACAAGAATTCAAAGACTGCATGATAAAAGAGCTGCAGGCAGGGAAGGCTGCAGCATCAGCCTGAGGTACCTAAGAGCAAGTTGTAAAAGCCAGGCCAGGGAGTGGCATTTTGAAATTAGCATTTTGAAGGCCACGCCTACCTACCAAAGAGGAGATCATCACACAGATGGGTTTCACCTTGTGCCTGCAGAGCAGTTAGAGAGCTAGTTCCTGACAACTCTTCCTGTGGATGCAGAAATGGGCACATCCGTGGACTCAAGTGTGACAAAAGGTAGGAATGTCCCAGAGACCTCGAGACTTGGGTGGCTTCTGTCACCAGCTTTTCTAATTCTCTGAGACTGGAATGTGGGGCTAAGTAAAACTTAGGAAGGAAATTTTCTTTTAAAAATCAATTCTCTTTTTTTTTTTTCTTTAAAAAAAAATTTTTTTTGTTTACCTGTAATGTTTATTGGGTTAAGAAGTATGTGCCTGGCATAGATGAAGCATGGGAGGTCTCATGAGCGGGACTTGTTAAGTAGGATCTTTTCTTCTCTCTTCTCTTCTATCTCCTCTCTAATTTCCTCATCTTAAAGGGAGCAGGAACAATTTGTTGTCTGAGCTTCTGAGCAGTATTCAGAGGAGTTAAGTTGCATTTATTTTTGAGTGTGGCCTTCATGCTATAGCACATGTGTGAAGATCAGAGGACAGCATGGGAATCATTAGTTCTCTCTTAACGATGTGGGTCCCTAGGATGGAACCCAGGTTGTTTGGCTTGCTGGCAAGTACCATTACCCACTGAGCCATCTTACCAGCCCTTTACGCACAAGGCTGAAGAGCTGGTGGGTTTCCACTCATTTTAGTGATACTTGTTTCATTTATGAGCAAAGGGCTCAAGGGATGAAGATCCGAGCTGGGACCCTCTGGATTGCTCAAATCAGGGTTCCTTTCATGACCTGATTTTCCAACTTAGTACATCATTAGAACCACCCGAAGGCCCTTGGTCACGTGATGCTCTTGGTCACATGATACCTCCACCATCTTAGATGGTTGCATCAATATTTTCCCTGTCATTAAACTTGTGTGTCTTCTGTGTGTATCCTAGGCTTTCCCTTAGATCTTCAGATAGATACCAAAGACAAAGATTTAACAGAATTCCACAAGGGAGCAGGAGCTTGTTCCGGTGTAGTGGCTGTCTGTCTGGTATACACTCTGATGGCGGACGGGCCACCCATCAACCAGGCAGTCTTCGGGTTTTACACTGTTAACCTCTCTCCCTAGCTGACAGCAATCTTTTTGGAAGCAGACAGAGTGTTTTCCGCTGAGTTGGTACACACTGGAGGCTGGCACGCAGGCGTGTCCCCTGTGCTCTTGCCATGAAGGGAAGCGCTGCAATCTGACTCCCAGAAAGTTCCATGGGGTTCCAGGGCTGAGCAGCAAGTCGTCATCCTCGGGAGGACTCTTACTTCCTGGGGGAGGGAGTATCTGCCTCACTCGGCTGCATAGCCACCCCTGGTGCCTGAGTTGGGCCCACTCATCAGATGGCCTCTCGGAGATGGCTTACTAGCGCTCCAGATTTGGTTAGTGCTTGTCTCTGAGGCCACTCACCCCAGGTCAGCCCACAAAGCCCCAAGGATGTTGATGGCTTATTCACCATTACCAGCCTTGATTCTCCTGGACAGAGTTTATCTGTGTAGTCCTAGCTGTCCTTGGAATTAGCTTTATAGACACCCGGCTGGCCCTGAATTCCAAGATCTTTGCCTGCCTCTGCCTCCTGAGTGCTGGGATTAAAGACGTGCACCGCCACCGCCCAGATATTCTCAGTCTTGATTGGTGAAACCTGAACATTCCATGGGACACCCCCGACACGCCCAAGGCAGCTCTGGTCCCACATTGTGGGGAGTACACAGTTTTCCATCACTTGCTTGGGATCCTGTAAGTTTTTACATCATCGGTCCATAAATCCCATCACAGCTAAAACCACTTTTCCTCAAGCCTATATTTGATAAAGAACTGAACAGAGGATGTGGAGACCTTTTCTAGCCAAAGCCTATAATCCTATCTCACACTTTAAAGAGATGGAGGCAAGGAAAATCAAGAGTTCTGCTACATAATGGCAAGGTCAGCCTGGGCTTCACACACCCCCTTTTCTCAGAATAAACAGTAGCTTAGCAGATGCTCAGCAGGAATGAAAAAAAAATAATAAAATTTGAAATTTAAAACTGGGAAATTTAGATACTTTGTGAACAATGTTTGAGGGGCCTAGGAGAGGCCCACACCCCAGTATGACCTAGCCTCTGTGTGGATTTGGCATCTGAGCTGGTTGTAAGTGTTGTTCACTAGATAGTTGCCCTGTGATGGCTATCTGCGATTGTCAATAGTTCCTTCAGGAGCCAAGTTTTGGTGACAAACTCATGAAGCCACCACTTTTGGACAGTCTATGCATAAGCCCCTATTTTGATGTCCTTTAACAGACTCGGGGGCACGAGCACATCTGAGGTACATCTCCTCACCCTACCTGTTGCCTAGCAGTAAAGTGGAAGCTTTCTGTGGAAAAGCTCTTGAGACTGATAGAATATTGGGAGGGAGGGGAATGCTTTGGAATCCCAACAAGCTTTGCTCATAAGTTCCTCATGATACACATCCTGAGGCTATCTCTGTCCTTCTGTGAGCCCAGAGCCACCTTTATCTTGACTGACTGTGATCTTGGAGTATTTGCTAGCCTGGTAGGCATGGTGGTACGCATCTTTAAGGCAAGAAAGGCATGCTGATTCTAAGTTCAAGGACATCCTGGTCCATTAATTATTGGCTAGCCTGGGCTACATAGTGAGACCTTGCCTTTAAAAAAATTATATACAACAAAAAGACTTCTACTTTTTCCTCAGAAAAGTGTTTTGTACAGTACGGTGTTTGTTGTGTCCGGCAGTTAGAAGGGAAGACGGGGCTGGGTACTCTCTTGCTTCTTGGTTTTGGAATGCTGAGGAATGGAGCGGTTCACACCAGGCAAGTCCTCTGCTACCAAGCCACATCTCTAGCCCATGTGTCCTTAATGTCCAGTGAGTCAAAAGCAGATTTATTTTAGAATATATCCACAAAGCTCATTTGAAATACACATGGTCCTATGTATGGTTCAGTACGATAGGCCCAGCTTCAATGTTAATTCAGCTTTGATTTAACAAAACATACCTTAGTATATGCTTCATGGTTGGTTTCAAACATTGGAAATGACATGTAGTTTTTCTCTGATGGCTTTGCATACTTTTTTTCTTTTTTTGAGATAGTCTCACTATGGCCTTGAACTCAGATTTTCTTGCCTCTGCCTCCAGAACAGTAATTATTAAAGGTGTGTGCCATCACACCCGGCAGAAATTTCAAATCTTATTTTATCCTCTAAAGACAAGACATTTCTTTACCATTTCCAATGAAAAGTTGGCCAAAAGGTATTTTCGGAGTTTCAGAATAAGTTGTAACCAAGTTCATTATATAAGACTGTGAGTTTTGGTCTGCTTCCCATTTAGCTTTTAGTTTAAGGGATTTTCTTTGCAGTCATAAAGCAAAGCATCGAAAAGGATTAGTAAATAACTCGAATAGACAACTGGTACACACTTTTTTTCTTTTTTGAAGTGACGCTTGGTGCAGCTGTAGGTAAGGGTGGCATGTGCACGGTGACTGTCATCATGCTCTGCAGTGGAGGGGAGATGGTTTGTGATCACATGACCATAGCATCTTATACCCAAGAAGAGGAGGGAATGTTATATGTATGCCGGGGAGGCAGAGATTAGTACTGGTTGTGTTATGATTTTCAAGAGCAGTGGGGAGAAAGATGGCAGGATGGCTCAGTGGTTAAAGGTGTGGGCTGAGAAACGTGACAGCCTGGGTTTGAGCAATAGGCTGGCAGGAGTGGACTGATCTGGCCTTCACATATAACCTGTGGTCTGTGCATACCCAGACATCTACACATCCCGCCCCCCAGCCCTGCATACATACAATACATAAGTAAAATATAATTTGGAACAGCTAAGATTCACTTGGTCCTTGTTCTGGAAGGGCTGTTTGTGTAGGTTTGTCTCAGGAAGTCAGAGACAGTCAGCTCAGCTGCAGTGTTTCTGGTTTCTCGGCAGAAGATTGAAGACAGGAAAACCGGTCTTTTTTTTTTTTTTTGAGGGTTGAGGTGGGTGGGGAGTTCTCTAAGATAGCCTAGGATGGTCTGTTTCTCCTGGTCCTCCTCTGTGTCTACTTAAGAGTTCTAGGATAATACCTGTACCTCCACCACTGCAGCCAACTAGAAATCTGTTCTTAAACAGGAGAAACTACCACATGGTTCTTCTTACCATAAACGAGTCTGTCTAGATGACATTTGGAGAAGTACGGCAAATCGAGTTTGAGTTCTGGGTCACCTTTAGCGGAGAACATCACCCGCCGGCAAGGTGCGCTTGCCTGCATGTCCTTTGAAACAGACACAGCATAAATGAAGAAAGCCCCCTTTTCTCCTGTTCCTACCCTACTAAACCCATGGAACCCTACTCTACCACCACAGCCTAAAGTGATTACACTTTGCTTTCACCCACCCTTTTGGTGGTGGTAGTCTGTTGTGTGAAAACAACTCTCCGCACGATGGTAGGAGCAGCAGTCATAGCTATTGAGAACATACTAATTACCACCGTCCCACGTTCTTCACATGTGCCATTTCGTTCATGCTTTACAGTTCTGACACAGTGAGGTAGGTACAATTATTATCCCCATGATTCAGATGAAGAATTTGAGACCCAGAGAGGTAGCACACAGTCGATTCAGTGATGTGGGCTCCAGAGCCTTGGCTACTGCTGTGCCCAACCTGATACCTGAGGTATCGTTGACTCAAGATTTGCCAAATAACTCCTTGAAATTTTTCTTCATACAGATATGATGGTATGATGGTCAGTAAGGTGGTTGACAAACAAGAACAAGTAGGTTGTGACAGGGATTCTAGCTTCTGGAAACTTCTCACGCCATGAAACAGCTCATTCTGCTAGGAGTAGGGAGTTAGACCTACTACCTGCTTGATTTAGTGAATTAGACCTTCAGGAGGGAGGGGTGACTGGAGACTCTCAGAGTGCACAACTTGCCCAGACAGCAAAGCAGCTGTCTTCTAGGATGCTCCTAGAAAGGGGGTATAGGGAGACAGTAAAACAAAACATAGGGGCCCATGACTGTGGGAAAGACCTGGGGGGACTGGGAGGGGTGGTTGGGGGGGGGGGCTGGGCAGGCCTAAGGAAAACCTATGGACAAAGGGAATTTTCACCAGGTCATCACTCTGGAGAAGGTAACCTCAAAGGATAGGTGGTAGGAGGGAGGAAGTTGGTCTTCTGTCTGCCAGCTGGTAGGATGCTCTCCTGAATCACTCCCAAGACACCCATGCCAAGACACCCATGCCAATGTCATTGGCAGCTCCTGAGCTCTGCTTTAACTTTTGAGCACTTTTGAGCAGAGTAGAGACTGCATGCGCTCCACATGAGTTTGTTTGTATGTATGTATGTATGTATGTATGTATGTATTTATTTATTGCTTTGGGTTTCTGAAGGGGAAAAAAACCAGCCCATTGTTTTTGTTGTAAACTTGGTTTGTTTATTTGTTTTGGGTTTTTGAGACAGGGATTTTCTGTAGTTAATGGCTTACCTGGAACTATGTAGATGAATTCAAGGTGGGTCTTGAATTCAGAGATCCGTCTGCCTCTTCCTGGGGTCTAGGATTAAAGGCTAGGACCAAAGTCATGGGCCACCAAGCCCAGCTCCATAACCACTTGTTTATTTCCTTTAACATACGGAAAGAGTTTGCTCTCAGCTGCTGTTGTGGCGCGACCCTCAGCTCAGTGATCTGTAGTGTCAAGTATGACAACTGAATTCATCTCACACTTGTGTCTTCATATTTGCCTAGATCAGCTAAGAGAGCTTCCGTTTCTTTGTTGATTTTCTTGCTCTTTCATTTTGAACTCTCGTCCAAAGGTTGACCTGGGATTCTTGGTCCTCCAGCCTTAGCCTCCAAGTGCTGGGATCAGAGGCATGAAGTACCCTGTGGAGCTGTTTCATTTCATAAACAGGAGACAGCGTGGACTGGAGGATAGTCAGAGAGCATCCTACCTCCCTCCTTGTTTTGGGGGTGGGGCTCATCATAATGCTTTGCTCTCTTCAGGGGCCCTGGACGAGTTGTAGAGCTGGACCTGAATTGCTGTGAGCTTTGCCTTTTGCATCTGGAGGGTCTTTGAAAGGGGATTGCTTGGAAACTAGAAACAGAATCTAAGTTTTGCATGCTTACGGGCTCAGGTTATCACTGGCCCACAGGGTCTGTTATTATTTATAATCGGTGATTTTGCTCGAATGAGAAGCAAATCAGGTTAGGAGAGATCTGTGCTCTTTATTTCTCAACTATGGATTGCATGCCTGTGTCGGTCACTCTGCCTTGACACCTAGTCCAGGTACCAAGTGCCGGGGAGGCAAGGATAGGCATATGGTTCCTGGTGTAAGTCTCCACAGCAACTGGCAAATCGGCGAGGCCATACTGCAGAGATGCCAGTGTGCTGCAGCCGGGAAAGAGGAAGTGTGGTCCCAGCCAGCCGTGGAGGGCCTACCACGTGGAGGAGGAGGTGGGGAAGGAAAAGCAAGATGCACTTCTCAGCTAAAACAGCCATGCGCCCAATGAGGCAGGAAAATGGGAAGCTGATTTGGGGATAGAATAAGACAGTTGTGAAGGTCGGGTTTGTGGGTATTCTCTAGAGTGGAGATGTGGGAAGTGTTGCCTGGTTTTACAAGCCGCCATAGGCTTTGCTTTCAAGTAGAGTCATCCAGCCAGCGCTTGGGAGGAATGCAAGAGAGATGGCATCAAGTGTGTAGCACACACTCGAAATACCGTGTCTTCTTTTATGTAACTGGGCTGGCCTGCAGCTCACTGTATCGAGCTAGATTGGACCTTGTAGTAAGGCTCCCGCCTCTGCCTCCCGAATACTAAGGACTCAGGTATAGAAAGCCATGCTTAGCTTGGTATCCTCCTGAATAGAATAGTTTCTTTCTTTTGTGGAAGAATTTCCATTTCAGGGCTGTGGGTTATTTTTCCAAGCACTGTTAAGTAATAACTAAGGAGTGTGGGTAGAATGATCGTAGCACTACAAAGGTGCATGGTTTCTGTTGTTGTTGTTGTTGTTTTAGTTTGTTTGTTTTTTGTTTTGTTTTTGTTTTTGTTTTTTGAGACAGGGTTTCTCTGTATAGCCCTGGCTGTCCTGGAACTCACTTTGTACACCAGGCTGGCCTCGAACTCAGGAATCCGCCTGCCTCTGCCTCCCGAGTGCTGGGATTAAAGGCGTGTGCCACCATGCCTGGCTTTGTTGTTGTTTTATTTTGCTTTGCTTTAAAGAAGAAAAGGTCATTGAAAGGTGGGAGAATTTGTTTGCAACAAATAGAATTTAATCAGACACTGTTTAAACTTCCTTTATTGTATCCTGCTAATTGGCACTTTAAGTTCATTAGAGAGCTGAAGTCTTTAGTGGGCTAGAGACTCATCTTTCCTCCACTCAAGTGTTGCAAGGATTGGGCCTGGGCCGGGCACGGGGCTCAATATTAAGGTATTTGTCTGCACAAGGTTCTGGAGTTGATTCCCAGCAAAGGAGGTGAATGCCAGGAGTCTAGCAAGGACCATTTTATTTACTGTGACTCTTGCTTTGTCTGTCCTCATGGATCCAGTGCGCTCCAGGGCTGAGTGGACAGAGGGCTAGCAATTTCACAGTCTCGATAACAGGGGTAGACATCTTCAGGGGCTTAGCAGCTTCTGGTGGAAACAATCTGTTCATAAAACAGAATGCTGTCTCTACAGAGGTGTCAGCTCGGCTCCTCTATGTAACAGTTGCCCTCCCCCTAAGGGCTCCACCCCTTAGGTGCTCCAGGCCCTGCTCCTCCTTGCCTGTATGTAGATGGGATAGCCAGGGAAGGGGGCCATGCCCAGGGCTTTAAAGTATTTTGGTGGGTGTGAAAGCAGCCAGATGGGAGGCTCCACAGACAATTAGTGGTTTAATAATTATTGTAGACACAGTGTTCCCTTGGACTCTGAAGTTTTCTGAGTTCTCTGTCCTCTGGGGAGGAAATATTAAAATATTTTTTATTGGCCTGCCTTTACATTTCAAAGCCTATACTCACAGACTAAAGGAGCCGGCTGAGAAGGTTGGGGGAAATGTACGTAGGCCCCTGTAAAATTGGTGGGCCAAACAGCACAGAGACCTTCTAGTCACTCACTTAAAACCGATCGGTGAGACTTCCTGGTTTTTTTCCACATTGCTTAGTTTTGTCTTTAACGTTGGAGCTACAAGTGTGCAAGAGGAAGTGGGGTCCTCCTAAGCTGAATCAGGATTTTTTGGGGAACCAGGATATTGGGAGGCCTCTGAAAGTGCAGCTCAAGGCTTCCTTTGGTGTATGTGACCAGCGGGAGGGAGGCGCCTGTTGTGATCTGTGTGTAATGTCCATCACCGTCTGGTAGGATGTAGCTGTTTTTCTCTTCCTTTAACAAAAATATTGCTCTTAGGTTGATTTTATGTGGATGACTGCTTTGCCTCCATGTGTGTTTCTATTGTATGTGCATGTACACATGAAGGTATTGGATATTCTGGAGACGACTGTAGGCTGCCACATGGGTGACTAAGACTGTTCAGCTCTTAACTGCTGAGCTCCTGCCCCCCTGTCTTTCTTGTAAAGGAAGGAAACAGAGGCTTGGAGACGTTTGTTTAGCTAGCATCTTACAGCTAATGGTAGTTTTCCAGGAAGCTCAATGGCTCATTTTCCATAGCATTAGGGATAATCTTTTGTTGTTGTTGTTTGTTTTATTTTTCCTCTTACCTTTTCTTTTCTTTTTTTTTTTTTTTTTTTTTTTTTTTTTGTTATTTTGATTCTGGGTATGGAACTCGGAGTCTCACAGATGCTAATCGTGCGATCTTTTGATGAACTACACCCCCGCCCCGCGCATTTGGTCATTTTTGCTGTGGATGATCTTCACACCTGGGTACCTGAAGCTTTCTATTCCTTAAACTCCATTCTTGTGCCTTGACAAGTACCTCGTGAGAGTGTTGCATGCGATTTGATTGCCTCCACCTTCAGTCGGTAAATGGCCTTAATTGAGCAGCTGTAGTGTTGAGGGAATTGGGTTTAGGTTTTGGCAGGTGAAGCACGGTGGCTTTTGCCTCGGGGGAGTTTATGTTGTGAAAGGAACCCACAATGCCTAATGGTCCCCCAAGCCAAGTTCCCATGGGAAGGCCAGGGTTCAGAGAGGCTCACCGCACTGGGTCTGCACTTCCAGGAAAAAGTACAAGCAGGGGCCGAGGTCCCAGCAGGAGAGGACAGGCCGGTTTGGAAGTCCAGGGTATAATTTGCTGTTGAAGACGATGTACCAGGAGATAACAGGATTGACGGGTTACTTAGAGCCCGGGTCAGGTGGGGCAGAAGTTGACCTTTCCATCTTCTGGACATAGGGACCCTAAGATTTGAGCAGAGTAGTGACAGTCTGTCCTCCCAGGGTCTTGGCAGCATCCTTACAAGGGAGAAGGAGGTTTGAGCATTGGTGCTTTGGTGACCACCATGATCCAAAGCAGAGAACACATCCCAGGGCACCTGGTACAGGATGCACTAAGCTAAGTACTTAGGATGCTAATTGCCCCGAGCCACTGCACTGATGCACACACAAGGAAGTCTCGGTGAAAAGCTGAGTCACAATCTCTGGCTCCATAGCTGCCGATTCAGGCGAGCCACCTTTGAGAGGTGTAAGGAAGGTGCGGCCAGGTAGCAGGCGACTGAATTCTCGCTAGGCCTCTACTTGGAAGGCTTGGGTTCATTTCCCTTTGGTCTGGGAAGCTCTTTTAGGGTGCTTTGTGTTTCTAACGTTGGCAGCTGAGCCTGTGTATCTGTAAGGAAGACTTCTGCACATGTAGTGTGGAGACAGCTGCCAGTTGGGTCAGGACACCAGGTACTGTGGCTCTGCCCGGGGTCTCAGTGTTGTTTCCTGAGGCCTATCTCTTCTTGATTTCCTTTCTCCATCCTGGTTTTGGGGCTGCTGGCTTCTGCCTCTATCCACAAGGAGAAAAAGGTCTTCCTTACCTGGTGCTCAGCAGGGCAAGGCAAGTCTGAATTTATGACTGATAATAACCCCCAAATAATCATTTTGATCCTCTACAGCCAACTGGCCTTCCTCTAGAAACCTGCAAAGCAGTAGTAAATCCCTCTGTTACTGCACTGCTTTGCGCTCCTCAGCCCTCTGGTAAAGCTGGAAGTGCCTGAAAGAGAGGCAGCCAGAGCCAGGGCCAGGGCCCACATAATCCACACGCTCTGGACGTCACCCCGGGTGACTCAGATTCGGTTGCGCTTGCCGTTTCACAACCACCTGCATCTGATCTCCCTCCGGGCAAACTCTCTGCCTGGCGCCCTGGACTAGGAGCATCGTGCTCTTCCAGGGATGGCTTCTCCCAGTTTGTTTTTTTTAAAGGAGCAGGTATCGTGAGAGCTGAACAAGTCCTGCGCGCATTTTAACTGCTGCCTTCCTAACAATGCTGGCAAGTGTGTATACTTACTGTTTCAGACATTCGGGAGATCTGATCGCCATCCCTGTGACAGTCACCTCTGCATCCATCTTACGAGCAAAGAAGCTGCAGCTTAGAGAGGTGTGCCTTATTTAGGGATACTACAGCTAGTGGGGCAAAATTCAAACCCAGGCCAGGGTCCCACAGTGCTCTTAATTCTAGCCCTTCTGAGGTTGTTTTTTTTTTTTTTTTTTTTTTTTTTTTTTTTTTTTTTTTTTTTTAAAGATTTATTTATTTATTATGTGTAAGTACACTGTAGCTGTCTTCAGAAACACCAGAAGAGGGCATCAGATCTCATTACGGGTGGTTGTGAGCCACCATGTGGTTGCTGGGATTTGAACTTTGGACCTTCGGAAGAGCAGTCGGGTGCTCTTACCCGCTGAGCCATCTCACCAGCCCCTGAGGTTGTTTATTAAGTAAAATTATCTCCTTTGTGGCTGACATAGCCTCTGTTACTTTCATTGGGTTCTTTTTTTAATTTTTTTTTGTTTGTTTGCACCCCATCCCTCCAATTGTTAAAAGGCAGAAAGTGAGCTAATGCATATCAAGTGTCCAATAAATATCAGGCACTATTTTGTTTTGCCCCTAAAAAGAAGTGAAATCAGGTTTCTTCATACTGGAGTGTAAGCTCATAAGGCCTTTTGTCCTTTTATCTTTTTTTTTTTTTTTTTTTTTTTTTATGTATACTGGCTCATCCCTAGGTGCTCAGCCAATGGCCGCTGTAGACGGGTGAGATGGATAAGGCAGGGTTACTTTACCAGTTTGGCAGGTGTAGACAGAGAACCGGGGGCTTCGGATTCGGGTGTGCAGCTTCCGGCCCCATCTGAAACAGCCTTTGCTTTTGCTTCACACCGCAGGGTTCTGCTTTGTTTTGTTTTTGTTTATAAGAAGCAGATCCTTTTTACACATGTAAGCTGAGAGTGATCAGCTATGCCGTGGGATTACAGAGCATGATATAAAACACTATAAATACCCAATATCCAGCACGGTATAAACAGCGGATAAACTGAGCTGCGTTTGTCGTTGCTGCGCATGCGTCTTGTGTTTTGGGCAGGATTACCCCCACAAATTAGTGCAGCTGGAAGCGTGGTCGTCAGTGGAACTCTTGGAAGTATGTTCAAGTCTAACGTTCAGGCCTCTGCTTTTCAGGGGAGCGAACTTAGTGAAATCAGCTCAGCTGCACTGGGGCGGCGGGCAAGTAGTTAGAAATACCAGCCTTTGGTTAATCTCTTTTCTGATCTTCGTTTACAACCGTTGTGCTTAAAAACAATACCGTGGTTTACTTATTCTCCTTACACCTTAACTAGTGAGGAAAGATGAGGTCCTCCGAGGTGTCCAGGTGCGGACCATTGATCTTGCATGTTTGATTTCCGTAGACATCAGTATGTCCCTGCCTACCCAGGAGATCCAACAATGTGGTGGGTGGGGCCCCAGTTGCTCACATTATCCTGTTAGCAAGCAGTTTATATCAATAATCTGCTACCAGCTAGTAAATCAAAATCACACCATGGGGCTGGAGAGATGGCTCAGTGGTGAAGAGCACTGACTGCTTGCTTTGCCAGAGGTCCTGAGTTCAGTTCCTAGCAACCCACATGGTGGCTCACAACCATCTGTAATGGAATCCGATGCAATCTTCTAGGGTGTGTCTGAAGACAGCTGCAGTGTACTCATATAAATAGAAATAAATAAATAAATCTTTTAAAAAATCACACCATGACTGTAAAAATGTTTGTATTCATGGTAGATAATGAGCCATTTGAAGAAAAAGTGACTTGTCTTCCCTTTAAGAGTAACGAGGAGCCTGGCACCAGGTGTGGTGGTGCAGGGAGCCTTAATTCCAGCACTCCAGAGGCAGCAGGAGCAGGTGAATCTCCGAGTTTGAGGCCAGCATGGTCTACAGAGCTAGTTCCAGCCAGGACAGTCAGGGCTACACAGAGAAAACCTGACTCAAAACCAAACCAAACCAACAAAAAAGTGAGAAAGGAAATAGCCCTAAGGAGTTAATTTTTTTTCTATGAGATTTAAATATAACCTTTAAAGATTTATTTTATGTATGTGAGTGTTTTGCTCACTTAGATCTGCACCATATGCATGCCTCGTGCACAAAGTGGTCATAAGAAGCCATTGGATTCGCTGTAATTAGACTTCTGGACTGTGGGTCCTGGGAATCGAACCTAGGTCCTCTGCAAGAACAAGTCTTAACCGCCGAACCATCTCTCTAATCCCATTAGATTCTAAAATTATTTTCCTGCAATATGATTTCACCAAGGAAAATGAATTAAAAGAATAACGCCAGTGGGAAATAAAGTAGTTTTCCTGCAAACCTGCATGCAGCATGCAGGTGGGTCTGTGCTGTCCTGAAGCCAGTGCATGCCAGGCAAGCACTCTAACCACTGAGCCACACCTCCAGCTGAACACAATATAAAAGCAGGATTCATTTGTGGGTAAGAAACTCACTTATATACATTCCCCTTTAGGTTATACTGTATCTTTTTCAATTTAAGAATGTATGACCAGTCTTTTCTGGTCTAGTCAACCTTATATTGGCATAAAAATCACATTATTTTGATGTGGCATAATCTGGGTTCTCATTACGGGGAGGAGGAATGTTTCCTCATTTAAAAGAAGCCAGTCGGGCTGGAGAAGTGGCTCAGTGTTGGGAGCACTGGCTGCTCTTCCAAAGGTCCTGAGTTCAAATCCCAGCAACCACATGGTGGCTCACAACCATCCATAATGAGATCTAATGCCCTCCTTCTGGGGTGCCTGAAGACAGCTTCAGTGTACTTACATATAAAATAAATAAAAATTAAAAAAACAAAAAAGAAGAAGAAGCCAGTCTGGGATTTAAAAACAAAACAAAACAAAACAAAAAAAAACAATCCACAATCAGAAGTCGGTTAAACTTTATGTAAGAAAATACTAATGACAAAAGTGTTTGTTTTTGTTTAGAAAGTGACCTGTTAGTCTCAGTATCCCAAACAAGCTGGAGTCAACAATGAAAAACAAATCGAGCCATTCGAGGAGGCCCTCAAAGGGGCCAGACTCTAAGCTGGAGTTGTAGCAAGGTCCTGGGCTTGAGCTTTCAAAGGGAAAACAACAACAAAAAGTTTAACTTAGAATGAAGAGTTGAGTTAGGGAAGTAAGAAGAGGGGGCTGGGCTCTTTGTTTAGTGTCTTTAAAATGGGGGGGTGTCACATGTAGGAGCAAAAGTTCTTTTTTGTTTTTATTCTCAACATAGTACTGGATATGACATGCCATTTCCCAGAGGCTATGCCTCTGTAGGATATTTCATTTTAATCTGTCATATTTGGGTACTCTTTCATAATCTTCAATATAGGCTTTCTTATTGCTATTATTAAAACACACATACATGTACGTGTACACACACACACACACACACACACACGTACTTATTTGTAGGGCTATAGGCTTAAACCTAGGGCTATATAGGGATAGATCCTCAAACAACAAAGCAAGCTGGGAGTCGTGCCTTTAGTCCTAGCATTTCATGAAGCAGTGCCTTGCCTGCATAGAAAGTTCTAGGCTAGAAGGTTACATAGTGAGTCTTAAATCTTCAAGACCAAGTACGCTTTTATTCTTTTAGACTATATTGGAAGCTGTAATGACAAAGAAGCCATTAATAGCATTTTAGTGGCATTTATTTATTGTCATTAGTTGTAGGAGAGTCTTTATATACATGCAGACCAATAGTACTTACATGTGAATATACTTAGCTGGTAGATAACTTACTGAAGAGATAATTAAGTGGCCCCCTTGAAACAGTTCCCCAGAGGCTCCTGCCCAGAGACAGTTCCTGTGTATGAATCACGCTAAGGACTAACGTCAGGAGAAATAGCCATGAGGTCAGCTCTGAACTGTAAATGGGATCCCTCAACTCAGCCTAGGAATGGCCTCGGAGTGGTGCGCAGCTGAGGGCCATTCTCTGAGAAGTTAGGGGGATGGGTTCTGTTCACACAGGTGGGTCAGGAGAGTGACATTCCCTGAGCAATGTCCAGGACAGCCCTTAGATCACAGTCCTTCAGAACAAAGAATTGAGTCAGGGGAGTGAATTCAATCTGCCAGGTTGTCCAAGCATCCTTGCCTACCTTCATTCCTCCAAAAGGCCCTTTTAATTATCCACCATGGTCTGTTAACATGAACCCTGGGCTTGTGAGTTAGGAGCCCTTAACCCAAATTCATCTGCCTTAATTATGTTTAGCTTTAGTTTTTCTCATCCCTGAAGTGGACAGACTATATATCTTGAACCATATTGTTAGGCAACAAAACGATGCCCCTCACCACTCCTCCCCCGCCCCCACCTCACCCCCTGTCTAACAGTGCATATTAATCTGTGGGAGGAGAGAAATCATTATCTTTTCACATAAAGGAAAAGTGCCAGTTGCTTTAAGGTAGAGGAACAGAAGGAAGGAGCCCGTCCTTAGGAACCTCATCTCCACTCTCCTCTGGTTGTATTTTCCTCTTTTTACAATGGGATGCCTTCTGTCCTCACCATTGAGGGCCAAGTTACTGCGCTGATGAACTCGCCAAGGCGCAGGTAGAGGTGACGGCCATCTCAGGGAAATGTCCTTTGCTATCTGTAGGAAGACTATATTACATGGGCCCTATTCCACCATGTCCTATTTTCTAAGAGTCTGGGCCGGAAGCAGGTATGCTGTTTACATTTTAGGCGGGTCTGTATGTGCTCCAAAACATTTAATGTGTCTCTATTTCAAGCCTTTATAATCTTTCCATGTTGTTCTCGGAACTTTAGGTGGCAGCTTAGCAAAGTAAAATTGACAGTAAGAACTTATCAGATGAGCCTGAGAAAGTACCGGGTCCAGAAATGGTCAAATCCAGGCAGGGATAATTGGGGGAAGTGGATCTTGTAAAGGAGGTAGGTAGCAGGTGACCTGAGGGTCTGCCAGACCTCAGTTGAAGAACTTGTGACCGCCTACACAGTGCACCTGTGCTGGTAAACTCAGCTGTGAGGAAGGCTCCTCTGCCCAACTAGAGGCCTAGTCACTAGGGTGCACAGTGACCTCATGAAGGTCTCATGGGGAAACCCTCCAAACTTAGTTTAGAAATTCCAGAGCAAGTTTGGTTCTGGCTGAGGTTCAAGTGGGAGGGTATCTCCACAGCAGGACCTCCATCGCCTTTGTAGGTATAATTACAGTTGTTTTTTTTTTAAGATAGAAATGGGTTGTGATTGATATCTTAGGGTTTTAGTTTGTTTTGAAGTCTTAAACACCTAGGAATTCCTCTCCCCACCCCCTCCAGTAGCTTACTTTGGGTCTCAGTGATTAGAAATAGGCACATTGTTTGTAAGAGAGAAGTTATTGGAGAAAGGGGTTATGGAAACACACACACACACACACACACACACACACACACAAGCTTGAACAGGCCTACTTTCTTGAGAAGAAAGTGGTTTTTTTTTTTTAGGTGTAACAGATCATAAAATAAATAACATTCTCTAAAGACACGAATCTATAAACAAAGCATAAATATCTTTATTTAAAATGGATTAAGTTCTGAAGCCTAATGGCTTTGTTGTAGTACCATGTGGCTTGTTCAGGTCTGTCACTAAACGTGTGTTGCCCTCAGAATTACATTAGAAAGCAGGCATGCACTGGCTCACAGATTCTTAAGTGCAGTGCGGTGGTAGTGAAACAGAAACTAGATACAGATACTGAGGAGGCTAAAAAGATGAGGTCGCCACACACCTGGTCCTTTCCCTTCCCTTCTTCCCTTCCCTTCTTCCCTTCCCTTTCCTTCCCTTCCTCCCTTCCCTCCCCTTCCCTCCCCTCCCCTTCCCTCCCCTTCCCTCCCCTCCCCTCCCCTCCCCTCCCCTCCCCTCCCCCCTCTCCCCTCCCCCTTCCCCTCCCCTCCCTTCCCCTCCCCTCCCCTCCCCTCCAAGTCTGCTCTTTTGAGATGTTCTTGCAGAAGATGGAGGAAGCTCTGCCCTTAGGGTCATCTTTCCTGGATCTGGAGATGGGAGTGGCTGGGTACTGAGACTCCTTCCCCAACTGTGCTCAGCTGACCCTTTGCTTTATAGGCTGTCTGGAGGTGGGCAGTCCTGCCTGTCCCCAGGCTTTCCCAGAAGGGCTGGGAGGAGCCGGAGGAACAAGGAGAATGTTCTGCTCGCCTAGACACTTCCTCCCCACCCCCCGGGGTGCCGGGAGGACCTGGGTAGGGAGTTGGAATCCAAGGAGCCGGGCTGAAGGGTCTGAAGGCTGTAACTGCCGCTGTCTGTGCGGTCCAGAAGTTGCTTGGCTCTTGGTTCTGCACGGTAACTCGAGTAGGGTGCGCGTGCACGTGTGTTTAGATGCCCCAATGCATAGGCAAGTAAAACTTACGAAGCCAAATGCCGAGGGTTTGGTTGGTTTTTTTCTAAGGAATTGAAACTGGCTTTTCTGGCCCAACAATGGAGTCAGCTGCTCAAATTACTTCAGGTAGTCCTCGTCGTGGTAAAAATGACTGTGGGAAGATGCAGTTGTAAAGTGTGGTTCTGAAGCCCCCCCCCCTCTTGTGCCTTTTTTTTTTTTTTCTTTTTCTTTTTCTTTGCAGTGCTGGAAGAAGAGGATTGGAGAAGTCACTTGGCCCTGGCCTGACTCCTCCTCTTCCTCTCTCTGCCCAGAGCTGAAGCCACTGTGCTCAGGGTGACTGCCTGGTGCTCAGTGCTGTGGCCTATTTTAAAGTATCTTTAAGTTGTCGGCATGTCAGTCATTACATCCAGGGTTCCTTTTCGTTTTCGAGGGCACCCTGTCTAACCGTTTAGCCAACCCACCCCACCCCTTTTCCTTGTGCCTCCAGTCGGGGAGGGTGGTCATGTTAACTGATCGACTGGCTTCAGAAAAAGCGTTCATTAATTAGCGTTTTACATCCCAGTCAGTCAGAAGGCATTCGCACATTTGTATGAAAGGATGTCGAAGATCCAAATCTTTGAGGAGAAATACATGGGAAGGAAAAAAAAAACTGCATACACACAAAACCTGGCACTCTTTCCAGTTTAAGCTTCGTGCTGGTCCCTGTTGAGTGGGTATTTGTCCCTTAGTCTGGAGGTGATAGAAAATGCCAGTTACTGTGGTATTTAACTGACACCAAACTGCTGTCCAAATACTTCAGTTAGACCGAGGCTTCTTTCTTAATTGGTGGGAAGGAAAACCCACCCAGGAAAAGGAGGAACCTGCACTTTCATTGGACATTTAAAACATTTCAGGCTGGAGAGTCTGAAGAGCACACGACAGTGTTTCATTTTAATTCACAGCTCATTTGTGATTTAAAAAAAAAAAAGTAGTCAAATCTCTCCTAAAACTTGAGCCAGTCAAATGGTTCATTTATGTAAGGGTTCAGCAACTGAAAGCTCTGTACTCTCCCAAGGTCAAAAAAGTAATTATTGCTATCGAAAATTTTTCTGGAACTGGGGTATTTTAGGTCACTATAGGAAGGTTTACTAATACTAGAAATTACATAAGCCAGTTAAGGCACATTTGAAAAACGATTATGTTGGCATATTGAAGACTAATAAGATGCCTTGGTAGGAATAATTAGATGAAACATGGTTTTTTTTTTTTTTTTCCTCCCCTTAAGCAACTTCCTTGTTTTCTGGAGGGTGAGCCTCAGTAACAAGATGTGCTTTATATTTCTTACAGGTATCTAAAACAATTCTAAAGATAATGAAAAGTTTTTATTTTTGTCTCTTGTTTTTTTTTAAACTTTAAATCTCAGTTTCTGTATGGTGTCTAATCAAAGGCTCACATGATAGTGAGCACTTGAATTTTAGTAATGAACTACTTTTTGGTGCATTGAATGAATTTAATATGTTAATACTCCTGTAAGGCCCAGAACTGCCTGGCTGCCCCTTGCCCTGCCTGCCTGGTACTGGCTGAAAAGGTACCATTGTTTGTTCTACAAACACTGGGTGATGTTGGTTTCCAAGGTGACTGATTCTATTGCTGCTCTTTAAGCAAGGGGGATGGGGAAGAGAGAAAGTAACACCTGAGAGCATCCTATTTGTGACAGTCCATGTGTGTTAGATGTGTGTATATTGACATTTTATATTAACTGAGGTTATTTGAGAAAAGGGATTATGTAGAAATACAGTGTCAATTAACAGCAAGTTCAGATTTAATATGATATATAGTAAATATGATGGATGTTAAGGGATGCTAGAATAAAATCTACTTAGGCTGAAATAAACTGTTAACCTTGGACGATTAAAGAGCTAAGTGAGAGATATTTTAGACCATAACTTGAAATATTTTTCTTAACCTTTTCAGTTATAATAACCCAATTTACAAAAACTGTTCAGATAAATACTTAGCAGTATCATTAAAATTGGTTATTGATAAAGTATACAAGTCTTCAGAAAAATGAGAGTCCATGAAACATACATTTCTGGTTTGAGTTTTGTTATTTTTTTTTTTTTTTTCTGACAACCCTGTAAGATCGTGGAGGTGCATTTCTACCAGAAAACTTCCAGAGGCAACAAAATGGACCCAGAGCATTTATTCATGGCTGATAGATAATTGACATAATTCATCAGTTTGGACGTTTGTACTTTCTCACTGAGAAATTTCAGGTTCAAAACTTACAGAAGAATTTTCTTCCAGCCACCACCCCCCCGCACCCCCACCCAGTGCATGGATGCAGTTAACAGAACTTTGCCTTTTTACTCCCTATCTGGTTTAGTACAGTTCATGCTCAGGTTTCAATAAACATTAACCACTTTTATCAGAGCTTGCAGTGTGCTGAATGGTTAGTAAAGAGAGTGTACTGCAGGAGACAGATGAAAATGAGAGTCCAAGGTCAGAAGGCTGGTGGATTTTTTTTTTTTTTTTTTTGATTATTGAGAATTTAGGGAAAAAGCAAAGTCATTATGAGGCCTACTGGGAAACTAGCTCTTCTGCCCAGCATTTTATGTATCGAGACGAACACGATGGATTTGTTCAGATGCAGTGCGAGGCAAGGGTGTTCTTTCATGAGAAAGCATCCTTGAAGGATGCAATGTTCTCAAGGTCTCCGCAAAGAAATGAAGTGTGGCATTCATTAGGTACTTTTGAAGGTTGCAGGGATTTCTTTTATTCCTTTCAAAAAGATGTCTCGTGTCTGCTCCCTGATAGCCATTTGTATCAGTTAGTACAGTCCTACCGGTAAACCAAAGCGCTAGAATTCAATATCGCCAAATACAGCATAAAACATGGGAGCTCCACATATCATGTAATATTCTAGTAGAGCTCTGGCTGTCAGCTCTGAAAGTAAGAACCTGGTTCTCCCATAATTTTTTTTTTTAAGCAAAAATAAAATTTCAAACGCGGATAACTAAGCTGCCCTCTTCCTGCCCCTGCGACCCAGGGGTTTTAAAGCGGCGACGGCAGACCGGGTCGCCCACTCGCCTTGCTGTTTGCCCAGCGGTCGGTCGCTCCTGGGTCTGCTCCGACCACAGGGGCAGTAACCTTGAGGTTAAGGTTGCCGAAGAAACCCGAAGCCCTCAGTGTACGCTTTAAACGAGCCTGGGCGTCCTCAGGCCCGGGTCTGTCCTTGTCAGGACGCGCCGGGTGACCCCAGAGCTTCCAGGCCTGTGACCCCGCGGGGCATCTCTCCCGGGTTGGGTTCGGCTTCCCAGAGAAGGGCTTGAGGGAGACTGGAGGTGAGCAGCCATTATAGAGGCACGCGTAGGCGGGGACAGGAGGCGCCCGAGCCGCTAAGCCAGGCCCTCTAGGACCGGGGTCGGTGACCTCCTCCGGCCGAGGGGACTTGCGGTGCTTGGCCAGGCGCCGCGGGACCTGCTCGACGCTCCTCACCTCCGCTCCAGTGCTGGGCACTCCGCGAGCGGGCCGTGGAGCTGTCAGTCACGGCAGCGCCGCCGCCGATTGGCTGAGGCGGCAGCGGGGGGTGGGGCAGAGCGCTGGCATCCCCCGATGGGACCTTGAAGCTCTGCTCTCTCCCTTTCAGGATCTCTGGCTGGAGCAGCGGCTTTAAGTGGCAACTAGAGGTTTCCCCCCAGAGCCCGTCGAGGCATGAAGCCTTAGAAAGAATTCTCTCAGAGACGGCTTTAGAAAATGTGGGTGCTCTGAGCAGGACCCCCATCTTCCTCTTTACGCCTTCCTCCTCCTGGCTAGCTCGAGGGCTTTTCTTCAGCTCGTGACCACGTTTCCAGTTTTCGGAAGTTTTCAGAGGCCTGTGCTGGCGGGCTTGCTCGCATTCTGTAGTTTTCCCCTCAGAACCAAGTCCCTGTTCGGATCTTGGGTTTCCCTCGATGGGTGGCGGCGGGGGCTCACTGGAGGGTGGTGCTGGGCTGGCCCGCTGCAGAGCTGGAATCCCCGCAGGAGGCCCCGGGGAGCAGGAAGTCAGGGACTTCCATGTGGGGACAGCAGCGGAGTGGCAGCAGCCAGGTGGCCGAGCAAGGGAGCGAGCGAGCATTTTAGCACACACAGCTCAGCCTTGCCTTTCTGAATCCCCTGGTCAGAAGGGGCAACGGGTCTCTCTAAAGTGACTCTCCCCTGGAGAACAGAGGCAGGCCTGCAACTTTGCATCCTTCATGGGAAGCCCACACGTTGCAGTCACTGTGATGAAAGTGGGGCGCCCTTGTCTCATCTGAGGGCTGTTTCAAATTTCTCTTCTCAGAACCAGTTGTTAGAAAAAAAAGGGCCTGTTTAGCTATGGTGTGGTTTCCTTGCGTTCCGAACCCGGACATCACACTAGCAAGGAGAGTGTTGTCGCTGCTACTGATGGCCAAAGGTCTCTTGCCACAGAGCCGGCCTGTTAGGTGTGCTCAGTCTTATGCTAGGACAGTCCACAGGGTCAGCTTTGAAGCTCCCTGGCCAGTTCTCTAGAAACCTTTCAGAAATGTAACTCAGACAGGACTGGAGCCAGCGACCGGGATGCAGCCTCAGAGAAGTGACCCTCCCACATAGTACGTGACAGTCGCCTGGATCATTTCTTTGTCTTACAGTGTGATGCCTGGCCGACTGCACTTTGGGATTTGCCTCCTTTTTTGCTTTACTGTTTGGTGACCAGCTTTCTCAAAACGGATCCATCCGTCACCAGGGTGAGAACTCTTCCATGCTACAAAAACCCACCCCCAGAAGATTCTGATTGAACTAGTTGAGGTGAGGTCAAGGGTAGAAACAGGTCATTTAGAGCATCTGTGTCAAAAAATTTTTTTTGATGAGGTGGGCGTGGTGACATTCATCTTCCTCCTAAGCATCTCTCTGAGTTTAAGCCAGTCAGAGCTACATAGATCCAACACACACACACACACACAAACACACACACACACACCCCTGATGAGACAAATAGATGTGTGTGTGTGTAGCTTTCAAGAGCCAGTTCTTGGTGGATTTTGGGAAGAGCTACATAGATCCAACACACACACACACACACACACACACACACACCCTGATGAGACAAATAGATGTGTGTGTGTGTAGCTTTCAAGAGCCAGTTCTTGGTGGATTTTGGGAATGGAACTAAGGTCCCTAGACTTGTAGCAGGTGCCTTTACCCTCTGAGTCATTTTCACAAGCCCAGCAACTAGGGAAAAAAAATTTTTTTTAAACATGGATGTAAGGTAAGCCCCACATTCTCCTAGCTGATATTTGCTTGCTATAAAGCTCAGTTTGCTGTTAGATAGCGCACTGTGGCACTTGTGCTAGGACCATCAGGGCCTTCAGCACCGACAGGTGCAAATGCCACTAATTAATTTTTTAAGAACTCAGAGCTCCGAGAGTTATGCTGAGTAGCAGGCATCAGGTGCTTCTTTTGTTAAAGTCGTGGAGAAGCAGTGTTTCAGGGGATCAGGCTATGTTTAATCGCCTACTCTGACGTTATGGAGCTTGTTGTATTGAGTATTTTCTTTAAGGAGGAAGAAGAGGTGGTACGTTCTGGTTTCTAGTGTGCCTTTCCCTTCACAGTATTATCTTGGAGGGGTTGCCTCGATTATCATTAGGCCCAGGTCCTGTTAGAAGAGGGTTAAATGGTACTCGGGCCTCTTTATCTGAGCTGTTTTGCCACAGCCGAAGTTGACAGCCTGTGCCTCTAACTGAATTCAGTCCTTTTTCACTGGGAACAACAGTAAAGTCAGGGGCTCCTCATGCCGAGAAGACTTTACAGCCCCTGAACAGCCTTTGGCTTCCCAGTTCATGAATGCACCATTTGTTGTTTTGAGCACAACTGTTAGATACAACTGGTCTTGCGGCCCACTCTGCCCGTGGCCAGTGAGCATCAGTGTGTTTGGATTCCTCCCCCAACACTTGCCTTTATTTATTTATTTATTTATTTATTTAATTTTCTGGCATGGACCAAGATTTTATTCACACTAGAATTTCTTTGACCCAATTTATATTTTTTAAAAGTGCAAATTTCAGAAAATCAGGTTTTTGGTGTGCTAAAGCTGGCCTGAGAAATTTGAATAAGTAATTTTAGTTGATTAAAGAAAAATTTGGTGGGCGGTATGTGGTTTACTTTTATACACATATGCTGACTTTAAAATTGAATTTTAAATTGAAGTTACAAAGTTATTGTTACATCATCTCTTAATCAAATATTGCCTTCAATTCAGAATTTAAGATCCTAGATGCTTTCATAGCAAAAATAAGCATATGAGGTAGTGGGTTAATTTTGTTTAATTTAACCATTTTACAATGTATACGTCTATCAAAATGTTGTGTATATACTATAAGTAAATACAGCCCCCTATCCCTACCTGCTGCTCAGACTCAACCCAGAGTCTTTGCTGTGCTAGGCAGTGACTACTACTGAGATACATATCCAGTCTGACATGTTTTGTCAACCACACCGTAATAAAACTTATTAATTAAAAAAATAATTTAAGGGAGCTGTCAGTTAAAGTTTAACACGGTGTTCTCAAGCATTTCTAGAATATTCTGGATAACTTGGAGCAGGGCTGTACGCATGATAGTGCTTGTGCTAGCTTTTTCACTTCTGTTTTCTTTTCCTCTCACATGCTGGTTTGGGGCCCTGATTGGTTGCAGCAGGTGTTTACATTGAAGTTATTCCTTCTTTATAGTTTAAGGTATTCTAGCTAGAGAGTATTAGTTTCCCTTTCTGCTCTGGTTTGCATGTCCATACTGACCTTTCCAGCTATTGTTGGTCTTGGATGGGCCAAGGACACAAATTTCTGATTACTATGTTTTAAACATCCTGTAACAATGGATCCTACATGCATTGATATCCTCGGGCCTCTAATAACGGCACTGTTGGGCTGCTGGAAATGAAGAAGTTCTGCTTGTTGAATCTTTGATCTGGTTTGGTTTGGTTTGGTTTGTTCATTTTATTTTTCAGACCAAGGTCTCACTTTGGCTGGCCTGGAGCTTGCTTTGAACTCACACAGATCCACCTGCCTCTGCCCAAAGGCATGAAACACCACATCCCTAGCTATGTAGTTAAATCTTAAGTAAATTCTCTCCCTCTGTCTGTCTGTCTGCCTGTCTGCCTGTGTGTTTGGAGATAGTCTTGCTCTGTAGCCCAGGCTGGCCTCCTTCAGGCTCCTTTGTTCTGGGATGTTTATCTGTCTTTCAGAGAAGTTATGGAGACCCTGCATTATGTTTGTGTTTTTGTTAAAAATTGGCGTATTGAAACACGTACAGGAAGAAGGTACAGTCTGGTGTGGGATCTTTCTCCCTTCACTGTTCTTCTGTGAAGATGTCTCCTGAGTGGTAGGGAGGGGGAGGGAGGGGAAAGCAAGTTCATGTTTAAAGGTCCTGGGCAGCAGCTTTCTCAGCCCTGTCCTCAACTTTATGCTTGGTTTTGATATGTGCCTTTAAAATGCATAAAGTTGCATATGGCTCGCCTTCTACCACAGTTTGTGTGTGTTTAATTATGTGTGCCATTTGAAAAGGCAGCTAAAGCACCAGCAGGAATTATCAGCAGGTAGAAACTGCCTTTCCTATGTCAGAGCAGCCAGTGTGGCTTAGTTGATGCTTCTGTTGCTCTAAGCAGGTAGGTTTCTGGTCTGGAGGCTACCCATTAACCCTATAAGTGCCTAACTGCAGACTGGAAAGATAAAGAAAAACAACCCAGTGTTTTGTCCGACTGCAAGACAAGTGAAACAGGGCAGTTTAAGCTTGATATGCTCATGTAGAGGCCAAGGAGGAGACCTGGGAGGTGATGGGATGAAGGCTCCCATAGCTGATAGTGAAGGTCTCAGCAATATGATCAGAATTCCCGTGAGGAATGGGGTTAGCTCTTCTCTGTGGTATTTTCTCTGTAAGCCTGCCTTTAACTGCCCACATAGCTGTGAGGAGAGGAAGAAGGAAGAAAGGGGTTGCTGTTTGCATCCATTTGCCAGAAAGGAGTTAACAGAACATACCACAAAACAGGTTGGGCAAGACTGTTAAAGTCAGTGATGAAGCCTGCCTCCTCCCCTTCTCTTCTTCTTCCTCCCTCCTCCTCCTCCTCCTCTTCCCTCTCCTTCCCTTAACCATTTTCAGGACTTGAAAACGTCTTTGGACTATCGCCTACATCCCCCTCTCTCCCCCTGCACCCCCAACTCACTGCCTGGCTTCCCCTCTCCTAGTCAGAACACTTGATGTGAATAAAATACTTTGTGCGGATGAGGAGCTTGTCTGCGACAGGCAGGCAGCCTGGCCAGCTGTTTCTCAAGCAGTCGATGGTGCCCTCTGTCATGTAACATAGGCCCTATTCAGCAGCAGCATTCTTGAGTATGCATTTATGCCTCTGTGGGACTGTGGAGTGGACAGCTTGGGAGGGAGGGAGGGAGGGAGGGAGGGAGGGAGAATGTGGAGGCTGGAATGAAGAAGGAGTGTGTGCATTCACACAGACTCGGAGAGCAATGAGCTACCCAAATGCCACTAAGTCAGAAGACATTGTTTGAAGCATCTTTAGTGAGCTCTGACTTCTGGGGTGTCCTGGGGCCTAGGATGCAGGAGACCTGGTTTCATCGCAGGCCAGTTTGTGTTTGATATAAGTTGTCCATGGTGTTTGCATTCATTCATCCCATAAACATACCATATATAGTCACGCTTGAGCTCCCTATAACATCACAAGGGAAGCACTCCTAATGCACAGTTCCTTTCTTGCTCAGAGAAGCAGACTCACACGGGCTATTTCTGGTGTCTTGTGGCCTGCTGTCTTTGGGGAGGGGGAGAAAAAAAAAAGAGGCTCTTGCTTTTCATAGTTACACTGTTTGCAATGTTTCTGATTCTTGTTTGCCTGGCACTCTGAAAGTTAAAAGAATTTTACTGTCATGGGAGGAAAAACAGAATCCTCTGAGTGCATCTGTTTTAGAATAAAAGTCTGTTTTTGTTAGTGTCTTTAGTGTCACATACGTTTTGTTTTATGGGTCCTGATCTCCCACTGTTCAGAGAGCATCCTTTTATGTCGTTAGGGTGACATACCCTGGAACATGTAGCCGTTCTCGGTGGCTACAGAGAGGTTTTCCTTCTGTTTCCTCTCAGCCTTGCTGAGCTGTCCAGATTATTTACCACGTATCATATTAGATGGTCAAGGCAGGACATGTAGCTTCTGTGGGACTGATGGCAGCCTTCAGAACCTGACAGAGCAGGGTTGGCCGAGTCGAGGTGACAGTGAGAAACAAGTGCAGTCCCTTTGTCCCACACCTCGAATACTGTATATGAGCTTGGAGTGCCCATCAGAGCGTTTGTGGCTCAGATAAGAGATCCGTGCCCCCTGCCCCACCCCGCTTACACTCCTACTCCCCGGAGTGTTTTTTCCCTCAGGACTCATGTAAATAACTTGAGGGAAAAGATGGTTGCCAAGTTGGGACTTCTGTTTTGCTTTCTTTCATTGGCCTCATCAGAGCGGATCTGTATCTGACTGTGTGACAGTTAATTGTCCCATCCTCTCCTTTCCAAGGCTGATAAGACACTGCTTCTATCAAACCTCACTGAGGAGTTCTTAATGCAGTAGAACAAAGCTATCTTTTTCTTTCTTTCTTTCTTTCTTTCTTTCTTTCTTTCTTTCTTTCTTTCTTTCTTTCTTTCTTTTGTAATCTCATCCTTTTAACTTACATAATGGTGTTTCTCCAAGTAGTGCAAGCTAATAAGTTAAAAGTTTCTTCAAAAGCATCAGTAAGTTCATATTTAAAAAGTGGTTAACATTCTGGAGTCAGATGGGGCTCTGTGAGTTCAAAGCCAGACTGATGTACTTAGGGAGACCCTGTCTCAAAAATAAACAAAGTCCAAACAGATGTCTGAGGAGATGACTCAGCAGTCAAGAACACTGGCTACTCTGCCGAGGACTCAGATTCTGTTCCCAGCACCTACATGGCAGCTCAGAACTGGCTGCACCTCCAGCCCCAGGAGATCTGACGCCCTCTCCTGGCTTCCTTTTGCAAGCACGTGGTGCACTCTACATTTGTTTCTAGGTAATTGCTAATTATTAGTAGTAATTCATCAGTATTAGATGCTGCTTAGAAAATCCAGATGACCTGATGCCACTATGGAGACCACAGCAGCCTGGTTAACATGGGGTTGACTCACTTTTGGGGAGATAACTCACTTGGCACTCTCCAGTACAGACTGAGTGAGAGCTAGTGTGGTGAATAGTATATATGGTGGTGATTTATAGTTTTCAAAAGCCACGCAAGTGTTAAGAAATCCCGGCAGTAACTCCCTAACCTTGATTTGTGTAGTATGCTAGCAATATTTTTACTGTTTGTTTGTTGGAGACAGGGTTTCTCTGTGTAGCTCTCAAACAGGCCTTTAATCCCAGCACTCAGAATGCAGAGGCAGGTGGAGCTCTGAATTTGAGGCCAACTTGATCTACAAATCCAGACAGCCAGGGCCACCTCCACATACCCAAGTGACACAGTGCATGTGAGTCAGCTGACACTAACACCTGGCTTTGTTTATAGTCTTAATTATAGTTGTGTTTTTTTTTTTAAGGCTAAGAGGAGCTGATATCTCTCTCTCTCTCCCCCCCCTCTCTCCCTCCCTCTCTCCTTCCCTCCCTTCCTCCCTCCCTCTCCTTCCTTTCCTTCTTTATTTATTCTATGTATATGAGTACACTGTCACAGATGCACTTGAAGAGGGCATCGGATCCCATTACAGACAGTTGTGAGCCACCATGTAGTTGCTGGGAATTGAACTCAGGACCTCTGGAAGAGCAGTCAGTGCTCTTAACCACTGAGCCATCTCT
Organism: Mus musculus; assembly: GCF_000001635.26. NCBI lineage: Eukaryota > Metazoa > Chordata > Mammalia > Rodentia > Muridae > Mus > Mus musculus. The sequence goes on from NC_000079.6 coordinate 37,865,172, forward strand.
CCATCCCAGTCTTAATTATGGTCTTAATGTGAATTGTCTTTTGTGTTCATAGCTAGAATGGTATGTTAGAAAAGATTTATTTTATGTGTATGAGTGTGTTGCTTGAAAGTTCGTCTATGCATCACATGTGGATGTCAGAAGAGGGCATCAGACCTTGTGAGCTGTTATATATGTGACCGCACATATATGAGAACCTGGGTCCTCTGTAAGAACACACACATGCTCTTAACTGTTGAGACATCAACCCAGCTCCAGGATGCCATTGAGGTTTTTTAAAATTATATATATTTTTAAAACTGTCTCTGGTATAAAGAAAAAAGATATCTCTATACCAGAGAGGTCATAGGTACCTGGAAGATACTCTTTATAGAAAAATAATTTTGGACTTGTGCTGTGAGTGTGTAAGGTTTATTTTATTATTCCGTAGATGTGTGTATATATGCACGTAAGTGCAGGTGCCTGAGAGAGTGTCAGATACCCCCGAGCTGAAGCTACAGTAGTTGTCAGCCACCCAGCATGGATGCTGGCAACCAAACTCAAGTCCTATGCAAGAGCAACCAGCCCTCTTAACTGAGCTAGCCCTAACCTCACTGGGTGTGCATGTTTCTTTTGTTTTAAAGAGACAGTACCCTACTTTGTAGCCCGGACATGCTTTAAAACTAATTCCTGTCCTTTTGCTTCAGCCTTCCATGTGCCAGGATGGAATTGTAGGCTCAGAAGGACCATGTTCTAATAATCTCATAGGTACATTTGAATACTCAATACTTCAATATATTAGCTTTCTTCTGTGCATTTAGGTTTGCTGTAGCACATTTCTAACACTGAGGAAAAGCATAAACTTTTATGTTCCTTTCCAAACAAGCCCTTGGTGTTTTTCATAAGTGAAACTGTTCATTTGAATATTTAACAAGAGTTAAAGTTGGGTCTTGCAGTATCCAGGGAAACTCTGACTGCAGATTGCCACACTAAAGGTTGAAAGTATTATCTTACATGGTAGTCACTGTTGACACTGTCCAGCAAAGGAAAATGCATTTGAACTACATATAAGAAATAGGAATTAGTTGTCTGCATGCTAGATGTTCAGAACAGCTGGAAAAGTAATTAAAAGCCCAGACTTCCCAAGAAGCAAGTAGCAGGTTTGAGAGCTGACTCTTTGAAGTGGGGTTAACACAGGGTACATGTGCAGAAGGGGTGTTGCTGAGGGGTTGCGATAGTTTGTCTTTGAAATCCGTTGCAACTGGCAGAAGTGACCTCTAGCAGGTTGTGATGGCTACTCTTGTTTTTAGATGGATCTTGTCATATCCGCTGGTGGGTGGAGCCTCAGGGACAACTGTTAGAGTGGAGTGGCAGAACTGGAGGTGCAGGTAGGGAAGTGTCCAGGCATGGAATAGAATAGCCTCTGGGTGCCAGGAGAACAGCCCTTGTGAATCATAGGCATCGAGAGCTTGCTCCCGTTGGAGCTAATGGGTAGAGAACAGGAAAGTGAGTGCAGTTACTATTCTGTCCCTGCAGAGCTCTGAATCTGAAGATACCACAGACATTGCTGGGCTGTTAGTGGATCCTCAGTCTGCCATAGCCACTACTTAAAAGCTCTTTCCTCTTTATAAAAGCCTTTAAAAAAAAAATTAAGCTAGATGCCACCAATCACCTTTAAAGCTAACGTTGCTCTTACAGATACCAAGTCGCTTATTAAGGGGGAAGAGGAGACTCAGATAGAAAAATTTGATCAATTGATTTAAGGTTGTTGGAGGATTAAAATGTTACTTGATTGCTGGCCTTATCTTGGATTTGGGAATTTCAAGGAAAAGGGGACAATGCTGGCTTTTGTCCAAGGATTTCAGCAGTCACATGATCTGTGTACCCAATCCCAGGGGCAGAGAGTGCTGGCAACTTGTGTGCCTCGCCTCATCCATTGAGAGGAGGAACTGCTGAGTGGGAAGGGTGTTCTGGCTTGGGAATCGTTTAGCTGAGAACTGACTTTGGTCCTGACCTTAATTTTATACAAAATCTGGCACATCCCAAAGTTATGACATGAATGGGCTATGCTATTTGGCTATAAGTTGGAGTTTAAGGGAGGCAATAGCAAGGAAACCAGTCGAGGCAGTCACTTCCAGTCCCCTGCTGCACGGGGAGAAGCAAGCCCAGCCAGGTTGGGGCAGAGCACAGGGATCATCGTGATAAACTATCTTGAATAATTTAGAGATATGGACAATTTATTCAAAGTCTGAAGCTGCAGATCTCTGAGCATAAGTAAATGGGGATCTGGGTTATATAAAGATAGCATTTATAAACCCCCAGGAATTTACTTACAGCTAGATTCCCTTGTGATGGGCATGTGTGTAGAGGTGAAGTGATCACGTTAGAGCAGGAGAGCCATGCGGGATTGCTTTATATGGCTTTGTTTTCTCAGGGTTGGATCCCCATATCTCTTCCTTTCACACAGAAGCATGCAAAGGACTGTGGTTTGATGAAACAGTACCAGTGTTATGAAGCCACTTGGCTGAATAATAAATCATTTAGGAACCTCGTGGGAAAGTCACTAGCAAGACATGATGCTGTTTCATATAATTTAATAAGATTCTTTTCTAACAGCACACAATTCCTGTTACTATTTTTTAATGGTCTGTAAGAGAATATTCAATGCTATTTCCTTAGGAAGAGTGAAGAAATTATCCCCCTTCAGGATTCAAATGAAGATTTATTGATCTTCATAACACAAATAGAATGACATTGTTTTTATGTATGGGAGTAATTTAAAACTAGGTTTTCAGGGCTGGGAATATAGCTTAGTGGTAGGGGGCTTGCCTAACAAGTGTGAAACAAGTTTGTTTTCTAGCATGGAATGGTGGTGGGGTGGGCACCTGGATAGGGCATTTTGCTGTGTCACTCAAACTTAGTGACTCAAGCAGTCCTCCCGCTTCAGCCTTCAGAGTAGCAAAGCTACAGGCATTTACCCCTGCACCCAACCTAGGTTTTCTCCTTTTCTTTTCTATTCTCTTCTTTCTCTCCTTTGGTTTGCTTGTTTTTATTTTTCGAGTCAGGGTTTCTCCATGTAGCCCTGGCTGTCTTCAAACTCACAGAAATCCACCTATCTCTTCCTCCCAAGTGTTGGGATTAAAGGCGTGGGCTATCACAATCACCTGGCAGTGAAAAGGCATGTGTGGTGGTGGGGTAGGGAAAGAATAGAGGCCTTTTGTTCTATATAGAAAGATGATGTGTTCCAGTAGAAAACTCTGCCTCCTTTGAAATGAGTTGTAGACTAGAGTCTCCAATGATAGCCTTCCAGGATGTGCAGTTCTGGCTCAATAGAGTGAAAGACTGTGTTTGATTCTGTTAAATATATTACTTTATTGTTTCTTTCCAATTCTTTCGATTTTATGTGTTTTGTTTTCTAGTTTAAATCTGGCATTTTGGTGCATGGCTAATCTTAGCACTTGGGGAAAATGAGGTCAGCCTGCCTGGGCAACTTCGCGAGATCTTGTCTTCCCTGCCCTTCAAAAGGAGTGAGATCCCCTCCCCCCTCTCTATAGGCAAAATAAGTTATCAGTCCACATACAATCAAATGGAACCTTTGTGCTTTTGGTCTGTCCCAAAGAAGCAGAATGAAAATCCTAAGGATTCCAGTGAGGAGAGAGAAAAGCAGTCACCCTTCTCATCTGCAGGCAATAGCTCCCAAGATCCCTTGCCACAGGATGCTAAACTTTAGTAATCTCTAGATTATTTTTAATATCTAACACAGTTCTTACGTGACTTCCCTTTGATTCAGTATAGCACTCCAGGTACAGCAGATCTATTTTCCTTTAGAAACTTCCAGACTTGGGCGGGGAGGTGTGCGGCTGGGTGGGAGTGAGGGGTAAGGTTATAGAAGCCATGGTACAGCAGGCTTCTGTGGATTCTTCATCTCATCCAGCTCATGTTCCAAGTCCTCCAGCGTATTTACGTTTCACCCTGGAAATACTTGTGAGCATACATAGTTTTCTCAGTGAGAGTTGCTTCATGAGCATACTGCAACGAGGGCTTTTTATAATTGGGCCAAAACAGACCTCAAATAAAAGAACATGAAAATTTGCTGATAAAACTTAATGAGGATAGGGTAGACATCCTGGCTGATTACACATTCACCCTTAGACACACATGAGTTTATTAGAAGCAGTTTGAGCACCTTTGTCATAAAGATGATAGGCATTGTTTTTGTTTGTTTTGTTTGTTTGTTTGATTGATTGATTGGCCGATTTGTTTGGTTTGGTTTGGTTTGGTTGGTTGAGACAGAGAGAAGATCTCATGGTTGTAGCCCTGGAACTCAATGTTGGTATGGAGCTCACTGCGATTCACCCGCATGAGCTACCATATCTGGTACAGATAGACATTGGTTAATTTAAGATATACTGAATGAAGTATCAAATAAGCCTTGAAACCTAAGACATTTAACTCATGCCTCATGGCTGACATAAAGTCTTCGGAAGAGTTATAACTTGTTGGTCTAGCTCCCTCCCAGGCTGCAGTGATGTACATGGCCCTAACCAGCAAGTGACCTGCCTGAATGTGAAGTTATTCTCTGACCAGTCAGTTATTGTCTAACTAGTGAGCTGCCTGCCTTGTCTTCCTTTATCATTTTATCTCCTGAAGGTTTACTTTGAACATAAATAAATGAAGACTTAGACCCAAAGCCTAAAACATGAACTGTTCACTTAACAGTAATTCTCAAAGTGTGATTCCCCAAGTAAGTCACACAAGCATCACTTGGTAATGAAGACTCTCTTATACTAGATACTAGAGGGCTGGCGGGTCCATGGTAGATTGTGTGTTTGTGTAAGGCCCTAGGTTCTTGGATTGATAATTAGCACCATAAGCAAAAGAAGAAACTGCAGTGGGCTTCTGCAAAACAGCTATAGTCAGTTATTGAGGTATCGGAAAGGTCAAGAGTGACTTAAGTTTTAGCACCAGTCGGATTCATGGTTGAAGAATTAAGCCTAAAGTTTTGATAAGCATTTACTACTGTGAATGTCTGGGAAACATACCTGGGATCACACATGAAACAGTAAGTGTTAGAGGGTTTGTACTGTGTGTCCCAGTCTACCCTCCTATCAAATGTCTTCATCTGCTGCCCACAGCAACCATACGATGTAGCTGTTTTTATTGACTTTGTCTTTTAGCTGAGAAAAACGAGACAGGGTGGTGTCACAGGGTCAGGATGCAAATGATAAATGTAAGAACTGAACCCAGGCACAAAGAGTGGCTCAGAAATCCACCCCCTACCCCCACCACAGACAGGGTGCTTGCGTGCGCTTGCTCATCTTTAGCTTGACAGTTTACTGGGCCCTATCGTTTTTTGTTTTGTTTTTTTAACATTTTTTTGAATGGAGACAATGTGAGAAATAGCAGGAAGTGTGGTGCGATGGCGACAGTTCATATTTTAAGTTAAGTCCCCTCACCACGAGCTCCATTCGTTGGTGGTTTACATGTGTGGTAGGCTACTGGCAGTATTGGCCAATCATGGAGGTGCATGGCTAGGTTGTAGTTGCTCAGCCATTTAAAACCGAACAATAAACAGAATGAGGCTGTTAGGGGTAGAACCAGGGAGTTAGTGGGAAGTGGTTTCTCAGAGTGAGGTGTAGCTCAGTCAACATTACAGTCTTCAGTTAACATATGTGCAATCTCTGGGCTTACTAGGGAGGCCCTGTTCTCATCGCCTTCCCTTTTGAGTCTCCTCCGACTTTTCATCTCTCTGCCCTTTCAGAGGTGTCTGTCTGTGTGAAGCTGGATTCCATCAGACACTTTAAAAGTTTCTGTTGAGTCTTCAGTGTAATAGAGAAAATGTGTTTTTCTTTCCAAGAGATGGGATAGAACAGTTGAGCCACTTGAGAAGGCTCTTGGAAGGAGTTAATGGAGGGGATCTAATCGTTAGCATTTGGAGCCAATGAAAATGCTTCCAAATGACATTAAGAATTGCTGATCCCCTTACATTCTTTTAACTTTAGTGACGGGCTGGAGAGATGGTTCAATGCTTAAGAGCAACAATGGCTGCTCTTCCAGAGGACCCAGGGTCGGTTCCCAGAACTCACATGGTAGCTTACGACCTTGTGAAACTCCAATTTGAGGAGATGCAATGCCTTCTTCTGGCCTTCTTAGGCACCAGACATGTATATAGTATACATACATGTGGGCATATATTTTATGTATGTATTATACATAATACACAAACATTGTGCACATATATGTGAACATCATATCATACACATTATAAAAATAAATACATCTTTTTAAAAAATAAAATGTGACGATCAAGTACATTTTCCAGACAGGTCTGAAATCTGTTGCTGTTCGTGGTCCTCTGCTGGCCCAGCAGGCTGCAGTTGAGATGGCTCCCTGGCAGCTCTGCAGGGGACAGTGTCTTGGCTGACTCTAGGTGGAGGATAAAGATAGAGCATCGTCCCTTTCACGCTTCGTATTGTCTGGAAACAACTGCTATGCTTTGTATGGCTCGAGCATATTTCATTTCCAAAGTGCTGACATTTTTAGTTTTCTGCAAGCAAAAGCTTAACCGAGGCTTTGACATTCCAACTTTAGCATAGGATTTTCCCTTGAAAAACAGTTGTTCACCTAGCAGTTGAATAGAGATGGGAAAGAGCAGAGGTAGGTAGGAGGAGAAATTGTTTTCAAGCTCCATCCATCTCTTTTCTTCTTGTCGGTGTAAGTGGTTTTATTTGCTTAATAATTTGATTTGGCCCAAATGATGGTATATATATATATATATATATATATATATATATATATATATATATATATATATATGTATGCATATGTATGTATGTATGTATGTAGTTTTATATATATATAAAACTAAAGAAAATCTTGAGTCAAATCTGAAGTGAAAGAAAGAACTAACCTGGAAAAGAATCCCTGGATTCACATTGATTGACTTTCAGAGTGGGCCACTGGGATTAACCTCTGAGAACTGAATCACAATGCTCTTGATGGGCCTTGTGCTTGTTTTTGCTGGGTTTGGTAGCCTGTGTATTTGATTCTAGCACTCTGAGGTCTAGGCAGGCAGATCTCTGAGTTTCAGGCCAGCCAGGACTACATAGTGAAACCCTGTCTTCTGTGACTTTCCAGCCTGCATTTTACACTGAGCCATATCTGAGTTAGAGCTACAAAGTTCAGCCCAGAAAGAAAAAGGTGGAAGTATTTTGGGATGAATGTTTGGAAGGTGTTTTTTTCTTCTCTGAAAGACCTGGTGCCCTTGGTATTTGTATGTGGAACCCTCTAGTTTATATTTAACTAGAGAATAGCTACATGACTGCATTGGATATCAGTTGGAAGAAAAGTAACAGGCTTGCCTTTAACTACTGGGGTATAAGATGTGCAGTGTTCAAAAGAATACATTTTTCTTTTCCTTTGCCAGCAATCAAGAGTAGGAACATGGTGCATGCCATAGACTCCTTGAGTAGGAGTGGGGCTTTCCAGAAGTACCACTTAACTGTCCCTGGAACCATTTAGTTATGTGGGTGCATGCGTGCATATATGTTTTGCACACCTGTCCGTGTATGGGTGTGTGTGTGCCTAGTGTGTGTTTTTTTGTTTTTTGTTTTTGTTTTTGTTTGTTTGTTTGTTTGTTTTTTAAAAGACAGTCCTATTGTAGTTCTGGCTGCCCTGGATTTACAATGAAGTCACGATGACCTTGAATTAGTCTTGTCTCGTCTCGGGCTCTTGAATGCTGCCAGGATTACAATTATAGATACATTTGGAGTGTATTTTGAGGTAGACTTCTGTAGCCTAGGCTGGCCTTGTATCCCTACTTGGTTGAGCATCCTTGAACTTTCTCCATCCTTTTGTTTCAACCTTGAAGTACTGGGGCTGTAGACATGAGGACTGAGAGAGCGCCTTGAGGTCATTTACCTGTAGAGACTTAAGAACCAACTGCTCCCCCTGTTCAGCTTCATTCTCTGAGGCTACTGGGCTGGTGGTAGGGGTTGGGGGTGGGGGTATCTTTTTATCTCTGGCAGCCACTGGGCTGTCTCCCTGCCTGCTCTTTGGGTTCCTTTGTTCACTACACCATCACTTGCCCCATTCTCTTCTTGGGACTTACAGCTAGGACCAACTGCCTGTTTTCTGGAGATTACCAGTCAGCCAAATATTTGAGTTCCTACTGTGTGCTACAGATTAAGACTCTCCAGCAAAGGGGCCTCCTTGAACCCTCTGGGATTCCACTCTACCATATTCAGATGAAAGGGCTCTGTCCACTGGCCTGTATGCCTGAGGGGGTGGGGTGTCACTTCTGTTCCCTATTTCAAGTTTCCTCCCTTACCACTTCTACACTGCCATCACCTTCTGGGCCTCTTTCCATTTGCTTCATACTCAGAGTCTTTAGAACAGAATTTAGCTCAGCTAATTCCATCAACCATGTGCAGCTTTTTGTTGGCCACTAGACTGTGGCTGTTCTTGTCCCTCCTGGCCTGCCCGCCTTTCTTTGAAAGTTGTTCTGTTTTACCTTCTCTATTTCCTTTGTTCCCCTTTCTAGTCACCCGCCCCTCCACCCCCAGTCACCATGTTCAAACACGTTTTCTGAACTCTTACATCATCTTCTCAGACTACCGTGCGCCTGTGCCCCTCACTACCCCAAACCCAGCTTTCCCAGTTCCCCATAATTTGCCCTGCACACCCTCTGTAATCATCCTCTGCCCTTCAGCAGCACCTGGCGCTTTCTGACGATCAGCTCCCCCGGCAGACTTCCCATCCCTTCCCCGTGCACACACCTGTCTGCTTCTGATGCACTTGAGCACCTAGTTAATTCCCTGCTGCTTCTGCTTCTTGCTTGTCCCTAGGTGACAAGCTCTTGAGGAGTCCCCTATCCCTTGGACCTGGTAATGGATCTTTTGGGGGGGTGTTTGTGGGTGGGAGGGTGGTTTTATCATAAATATTTGCCAGGTATAGTGGTATATTCCTTTAGTCCCAGCACTAGAGGAGCAGAGACAGGTGGATCACTATGAGTTCCAAGTTAACCAGGACTGACTATACAGTGGGACCCTATTTCAAAATGCATATATACATATACATGCATGTGTGTATATATGTATATGTATATGTATATATGTATATATATATAGTATATATGTGTGTGTATATGTATATGTGTATATATATATATATTTGATGCCTTGGGAGTATTTCCTCCCCATATCTTTGAAAGTGAGAGTGCAAGTCTTGTTGTTCTTAAGGAACTTTTTTTTGGGGGGGGGTGCTGTGTGAAACAGTCTCACTGTGTATCCCTGCCAGGACCTTGCCCAGTCTGGAACTTGCAAACCAGGCTGGCCTCAAACTCACACAGACCCACCTGCCTCTGCCTCCAAATGTTGGAATTAAAGGTGTATGCCACCATGCCAACTCAGGTTTCTTTTAAAAACTCCTTGACAGCCTGAAAGTAAGAGGAGAAAACATTAGTTTTATCTTCAAAGGATATGAGCAATAAGAAGGACCAGGCTAGCTCAGCACTAAGTACCTACTAAAGCACAGTCACACTCCCAGTTCCTCATGAGTCTGTTTTATTCGTCCATGTATTCCCCTGAGTAGGCTGTTTATGGATTGCAGTTTGGTGGGGGCACACACAACTTTAAGGGCATCTCAGCTTTTTATTGATGGTTTCCATTTAAAAGGCTCACTAAGACATCTGTAACCTTTTGTTACTTACAAAACATTTTCCCTAAGTCCACCTCCTAGTATGGTGACCTGAAATCCCCAGGAGTTGATAGTATGGGGTGTAGTTATACAACCCTAAGGCTCTCTTGCAGCCCCTTTAGAGAATGCCACGATCTACAGGCTGAATGTTTTCTTCTAGCGATCAGCAAACACTCTGGGATCTTAGAATACACGGGACGTGAACAAACCTGAGTAAAGGCAGTGACAGGGCTGAGGCTCACCAGTTCCTCTTCCTTTCTGGGAAAATGAGCCATCCTTGGGAATTCTCATGCTTGTATCATGCCTCAGGGGATTTTCAGAAGCTGATTTGGTTAATATGCATTGAGTTATTGTCATGTGTTCCTATGGAAGTTAGTTGTATGCTTTAACTCTTCACAAGAAAAAGGGAAGGGTAGAAGTTTAGGTGTTACACTATTCATTGTTAGCTATATCTGGGTGCTGGCCTGCCACTGGTGCTAAATGTGATGAAGAGCTGTAGGTGATGGTAGATGGAATCCAGTACCAGGTAGATGGAATCTATCCCTTGCACCGGGGAAAAAAACAAAACAAAAAGGTCTTGCTGTATAACATACATACCCCAGGCTAACAAGGAAATTACTGTGTATCCTAGGCTGGCTTTGAACTTGGGTTCCCAATGTCTCAGTACATGCCACCATGCCCCCCTGTATGTATAGTTTTAAAAATTCATTATATTCATTTAATTTTTAATTTTCATATTTCTGTACTTATGTTTATGGGCATGTGTGTGTCACACTGTGTGTGCAAATGGAACAACTTTTTAAACAATTTTTAGTTTTGTGGGTATGAATGTTTTACTTGTATGTGCACCTCATGTGTGCCTGTTATCCTTGGAGACCAGAAAAAGATGTTGGGTCCCTAGAACTGGAGTTAGGAATGGTTGCAAGGCACCATATGGACGGATGCTAGGGACCAAACCTGAGTCCTCTGCAAGAGAATCCAACACTCCTCTAACAGCTGAACTTCTCTACAGTCCCTAGATAGGACAACTTTTAGAAGCTGGATCTCTCCTCCTTGTGGGTCCTAGGAATCAAACTTGGGTCTTCAGGCTTGATGGCAAGCACCTTTGTTCACTGAGCCTCACTTCACTAGCCCTGGAAGTAATTCTAAATGCTACACAGTTAGCACGGTGTTATGCTCATTTTAGAGCAGCTTCGTCAATGCTCAAATGTGCTAGCTTGCTATTTTATGGTTGATTTGCTTTTGCAGACCTGAAGCTTAAGCCCAGGGCCTCAGGCAGGCTTGGCAAGCAGTCTTTAGCACCAGGCTACACCTCTGCTCCCATACTGCACTTGAAAGTGACCTAAATGTATAAGTTTCCCAGTGTTACATGGACTTTTGTGTTGGAGGCAGGACCCAGTTTGAGCAGGATCTGAGCAGATGGGTAGGGTGGAAATGATTGCCTGCTTAGGGGATGACCCTGTCCTGTTGGTTTCATGGGCTGTTTCCTCCATACTCTGAAACTCATACTTCTGAACTACCTCCCATCCCATGGCCACAGGGAAGGCCATACTGGACTTTTTTTATCCCTGCCTTGGGGTGTAAAAACAAAGGCCTACAATCTAGTAACCCAAGATTACCAGAGAAACAGCACTGGAGACCTACCCCGTCCAGATCGCAAGCCTCTGGTCATGACTAACCATTTAAAGTAGACTCATGTAAGAGAGCCTCTTGCCAAGCCTGAGACCTGGGACTTTCTTAATTTTGCTGTTCCATAATCAGTCATGATCCACTATATGGCCCATGCTCCTTCCTCCACGAGGAATTTCCTCCATCTTCTAACCACTTTATCATCCACTGTGTTACCAGATGCAGGCAGTCCAGGGTCATTCTGAACAATGCCCCGGCTGCAAGAGTTCTCCGTTTGTGATGCTCCACCTCCACCCCCACCCACCCCGCAGTCCCTCTTCATATCTGGCCTTCAAACTATCATAGTTGCCTCCTAACTGGGTTATGTGCCTCTAGTAATTTATTTTTTAAATTGCTGCCAAAAGATTTTTAAATATGGATATAATTAGTTCATTCCAGGCCAAAAAAATAAAAATAAAAAATAAAAAGCCCCATCAGTGGGTTTCCACAGTGGCAGGCTAAAGTTCACCCCTTTCCCGATGGAACCTTGACCTCCGAGTCACTCTGCCAGCCTCATCTTTGCCATTTCCCCTACTCCACTCTCCCTCCTTTCTCACAAAGTGCAGTATGCTCTGAGCACTCCCAGGGGAACGTTTTTCATGGGTCAGAAACAAAGCAAAAGGTTTGTAGTTAGATGTGGGGGGGAGGGGGGCGAGAGGGGGCTTGTTTCTTTTGCCAAGTAAGGAAGGGCATAAGAAAATAATCTCAGTCATTTTAAGGAGTGCTTTTTAACCTTAAAGCCCAAGCAATTTAAATGATTGAATGAATGAATGAATGAATGAATGAATACAAACCAATTAATTGTGGGTGTCAGCATTTCACCAGAGAAGGGTAAAATGGTAGGATTTGGGACCTCTTGCTTTCTCCACATGGTGTTCTTGTTGCCAACATCTGGTTTGCCTTTGCCCCACTGCCCTCGTGTTCCACACTTCTTACCTCTGGTGAGCCCCACAGCCTTTTGCGTTTGGCTCATGGTCCACTTTCCCTTGGGTTGGAATTTCACTCTTTGTATTTGCTCTGTCTTCCCATGAGGGGATCCATTCTCTTTCCCTACTGTTTAGTGCTGAGGATCCTTGGCGGCACCTTGCCTGCTGCCCTGGCTTTGGTTTTCTGAAAGTGCCAGAATTATACACATGCATGGTCCATTATACCAGCTATAGTTTTTGTTTTCTTTATTAAAAAAAAAATTGAATTCCCATTGTGATCGTGCCGGGATATCACCAGCTTCTAATATACTTGTGGAAGTGTGCGTACAACTGTGACTCAAAGCAACTGCTGTTCACTTGAATTGTATTTTGACTTACAAGTAAGCATGTGTGTGCCTGAGTTTAGTGGACTGTGTTTGTTTGTTTGTTTGTTTGTTTTCCCCCTTCTGGAATTGTAATGAAGCATCTTTCTTTAATAGCTTTTAAGTTTGTTGAATAAGCACTGTAAATACCATTGTTTTGCACATTTTCTATTATCTTTGTATAGGTTTTTTCTGACTTCATGGCCTGGGGGGAGTTGAGGGTATTGAAGGGTGCCTGCTGTTGAGCCGAACCAGTCCTTCTGGCTCCTAGTCCTTCACTGTCTCTGACTGGCCAGGTCCTGTGTCTGTGGGTCACAGGCCACGTGGATGGAGGTTCTATCTAGCCTGTGGATAGCATAGCATAGCATAGCTCCTTTGTATGTGCATACAAGCACTTGCTCTCAGTTCCAATACAAAGAATAGTAGCACATAGGAGTTACTTTAAGAATACTAATGTATGGACCAGGCGTGGTGGCGCATGCCTTTAATCCCAGCACTCAGGCAGAGGCAGGTGGATTTCTGAGTTCGAGGCCAGCCTGGTCTACAGAGTGAGTTCCAGGACAGCCAGGGCTACACAGAGAAACCCTGTCTCGAAAAACAAAACAAGACAAAACAAAGCAAACAAAGAATACTAACGTATGTAGATGGAATAATGACTTACATCTCTAATCCAGTATCCAAGAGGTTGAGACAAGAGGATCATGGGTTCAAGGACAACTTGGTCTTCATCGCAAGATCCTTTCATTTAAGAAAAAATGTATATATGTAAATGGTGCTTTATTCTAGTTAGTTTATCCAACTTAAAGACAGATATTGTGTTTTCTGAAGACACAGCAAATTCATAAGTGACCCCAGAAAGTATGTTAGGCATGTCAGGTCTCTCCCACACCAAGACTGCAGACGGTGAGATGATGGTTCAGTGGGTAAAGGCACGTGCCACCAAGCCTAATGGCCTGGGTTTTATCCCTCAGGACCCACACAGTGAAAGGAGAAAATCAACTCATATAAGATGTCCTCTGACCTCCACACATGTGCCCCGGGTACACTTACAGCACATGTGCACAGAAAATAAATGCAAAAACAGTTTTAAGTGGGCTACTTTATTGGACCGCAAGGTTGTTGACTTTGGAGCTAAAATGGGTGTTGGGTAGGTGTTGCTCAGACACTGTGACTGGCAGGAGAGGCAAGTATTTGGAACAAGTCAAACAGCCCCTCCAGGATAGCTACAGGAAGTCCAGCTCTTGGCTTTGAGTGGTCAGTGGGAGATAAGGTGTGGACTGTTAGAGACTTGGCCCCTCCTATCACTGGATGGCAAACTGTGAAAGGAAGATAAAGAGAGTGGGGGTGTTTTGAACAACAGGAGAGTGCCTTTATCACACGCTTGGTTTATGATTATATTTTTGGAGAACTCTGCTTGAGATGCAGGTCTGCGTTCCACAGACATGTGAAAGCAATTCCATGTCTTTTTGATTGAGAGTGTGCAAATCACTTCTTACCTATGTAAATAGGCATCAGCTTGGTCATCCAAATCTGTGTGCCAGGTATTATGCTAAAGTATCTGTCTCTCGGAATTGTCTAGCCATCCAGCCATGTCCAGATATCTAGGACCCTCCTTGGGTCTCTGAGTGGCACTGGGGCCAGGGCATCCCTTTCCTTTTAGCTGTGGGTCCAGTGTTAGCTAAGTGAATATTTATAGATGAGAGGGAGTTCAAGGAAGGGACCTGTCTCTCTAGGGTTATATTTCTTGCCCTGTCATTTTTTTTCTTTGTGTACTTTGTAACTCTTGGTGGGAATTCAGTTCTTTGTAAAAGAGGTATCTGTTTTGGGTGGGGCCTGTAAGATGTGAACTGCCGTTTAGAAGCCTGGGCATGTTCGGCACCTGGTAGGGTAGGAGATCAACCTAAAGCAAATGAGCCTGTGTACTTTGGCGACATAGGCTTCTTTCAGTGGAGCACAGCCCTTCTCAGCAGCAAGACCAAACCTAATCCTGCAAGCCCCACCCCTGGGAGTACAGTTGCCATGAACTAATCATCCTTCCAACGGTCAAGGCCAGGGCAGGACCAGAGCCTCAGACTTCCTTCAGTACTGCATTAAAAATAAATCTCCCCAAACCTGGACTTCGGCTGGGCCACAGTAGCCTCTTGGTACTCAGTATACGCCACGATTTCCTGACATGCAGTGTCTTGGGAGGGGGCAAGTCTTGCTCCATTGTTACATTTGCTTGCAAGTCATCTTTGGTTTGTTAGTGTATATAATCAATACTAACCAACCACTTGTATATCAGAGTATTTGTTTGCCTTCACACATATGGTGGTGAGTTCTTTTTCAGAGGGAAAATTGGGGAGATGGGGGGAGGAAAGACCATCTGTTCTGTGCACAGAGGGTAGCCCATCAGGTCCTTGGGAGCTCAGACACGTCACTTCCCCTGGCACAGTCATTCTCAGCTGACAGTTGGTAATGTCTGATTACCCACTGTAAAATCTTGACCACAGCTGACCACTTTTCCAATGGGCAATTGAAAGATGTGACTCTTTCTGTTCCAATGCCTTCTAGAAGAGGCCAGGGAAGGAGCAATCCAAACAGTGGTTTTTAATCTTTCCCCAAATCATTTTCTTTTTCCAAGGAGTGTTGCCCTGCAACTGCCCTGAATTCTGGGAATGTGCAGCCCCTTCTGATCTGAGGTTAACCATCTGCCCTGGAGTTACTTAGCTTGCACTCCTGCAGGGAAGACTGGAGAATCCTGATTCGTGTGCACCCTTTCCCCAGTATATCAGAAAGGCCTGAGTGAGACCTCAGGGCTCATGAAAGAGTTGCAGGATATTGCCCAAAACTCTACAAACTGCTACTGAACTTTACCCCAGCTTTTCTCCCAAGCTGTAAATGTAACAGGATACTTAGTTCTATTTCAGAGAAGTACCCAGAACAGCCAGATCACTGCAGTCCAGTTGCAGACCAGGCACGTAGCTGGGTGTCAGCTGCTGTTCAGGTGCTGCAGTTGAAAGAGAAAGGCTGAGTTGGGGGATACGAGGGAGAACCAGCTATGCCCTATGCTGCCCTTGTGGTGTGAGTTCTTTCGTGGTTTAGCAAGTGTGGAGCTGAGCGGGATTTGTTTCATCGGCAGTGCACAAAGCCGGATGGGTTTTATTTCCTGTTTGCTGTGCAGCGCCTGGAGAATCAACAGCTGTTCTGCTCCTTGCTATCAGTGGAACTGCATTTGTGATAAGCCAACTTACGTATTTTTAACTGTCTCACTGGTGGGATAAGGTGGGATTTTTTTTTTTTTTTTAAACAGCGATCATCACACTGGGCTGCTGTCAGAGCTTTGCCAATATAATAAGAGAAGCTGGTAGGCAAGTAGAGGTAGACTGACTCACACCAGAAGGAAAGGGGCAGGGGTAACCAGAATGAATGTTGGGCAAAGAAATTTAATATAGTTAGCTCAGACTGGGGGTGCCACACTGTTTCCCATATGCTTTGATGACTCCATGTCACTCTCAGATAGGAGAACTGAGGCTCAGAAGTATGTAATTCATCAGCCAGAAGAATCATAATCTGATCAGACTTTTAAAAATTATTTTTTTAATATTTATGTGCCTATTTTGGTTATTCCCTCTATTTGAATATACCCAGGTGAAGCGAGCTTATGACTGACCTCATGGGCCTTATTCCATTCAAAGGCTGTTGTCTTTCAAAGCCTTGGTTTAAGGCTGGCGAGATGGCTCAACAAAGGTGCTTGCCTCTAAGCATGAAAGCCTGAGTCTGGTTGACAGAGAGCCAGCTGCCTTCTGACCTCCATACACAATAAATACATGATTGTTTGGTTTTTGTAAATCCCAAACCAGAGCTAGCCAGTAACCAGCATCTGTGCACTGCTCAGCTCTCCTCCCTGCTTTCGGGTTCCTGCCCTACTATCCCTCAGTGATGAACTGTTACCCAAACTATAAGATGAAGTGCCCTCTACCTAGCAAACAAGCAGAAAGCCCTGGCCTTCCTCCATTCGTCATGTTTGTCCTAGTGGGCCTGTGGGATGAACACATGGGCCTTCCAGTCCTGCCGCGTTTGCAGCCAGCTCTGTGTGTTTCAGGAAGTACTCTTCATTCTCAACCTCTCTAGCTTCAGGCTCTTCTTGTTTTTCTACTGACTTGGTTTCCCAGGCCTTTAGCTTTCTCATGTCCTCTACCTGAAAGGGGTTTCAGTGGTCTTTCTGGTGACTTGATAGGCACAAGAGCGTTGAAGCCACAGAATTCAGATGGAGACCTGTTGCCATCCCACAAGAGCAGTGGAACATTCAGCAGATAACAGTCATTACTATATAGGATTTACAGGAGGATTAAACACATATAAACTGCTTACTGCATTTCTGACATAGAACTTTTGCCTCAGGATATGTCCCCAGCTGTTCTCTGGAAAGATCATACATGAATACAAGCAGGCTTCTGGTATACTCTTAAGTTGAATTCTGTTTTCTGTAGTCGTAGTCTTGTCTTTTCCAGTTTTAAATTCTAGAACAGGTATACTGTAGAGCACCCGCCTCCCCTTGCTCTGGAGGTAGGGTAGAGTGGGAGTTAAGGTCAGTTCCCACCCTAAACCAGGTGACCACCATGCACTACAGGTAGACAAGGGCATTTGCTTCTCTCTTGCTCTCTGTCCACACAGGCACCTTGACCACTTACGCCGGCTTTCCCTAGGCTGTTTGGTATAGAGTGATACAGGCTTCTGCTAAGCTAGGCAAGAAAGTGATGGAATACAGGACCTGGTAGCCAAGCAGAAAAACAATGTTTAGGAAAAGTCTGGCCTGCCTGGGGAAAAGGCCAGGGACTCGCTCTTCTCACAGCCCAGTGCCAAGGGCCACCCGTGTTCCCCTCCCAGGGGAGGAGGGTGCTGGGTGACAAATGGCTGCCAGGTGGCAGCTGCATCTTGGCCTTGTGAATTTGGCAGTTGTTAGATACTGTCTGTAATATGTGCTTCCTGGAGAAGAGCCGCAAGGAGCGGACTCAGCTTCCTCCGTGCAGTGTGCTTATAGGAGAGCCTGTGATGCGGGAAGGTGCTGCCTGCCTCCTTCCCGTGAAGAAGCAAGGAGGCATTAGAGGAAGAGTCATGACTGTGAAGTGGTTCAGTCCGGTGGGCACCTACCAGAAAACTCTCTTCCCAGCAGTTCCCATTTTGTTTTGTTTTCATCTTTATGGTGCTAGGGATAGAACCCAGGGCCTGGAAGATGCTGACCAGGGACTGAGCTGTGGAAGGAGTGTTCTCCACTCGCTCTTCCTCCCCCTCCCTCCTTCTCTGAGTCCAAGAGGAGGCGTGCCTCAGTAGATCCTGAGCTAACACTAAAGCTGTAGGAAGCAGTAGCCATGCTCCCTAACTCTTCTCCCCCCCTCTGCCCTTTGTCACACATTCCTTATTGCCCAGGAGTGGCAGAGAGGAAGGCACAGGGAGGTTGCCCAGGTCCACAGAAATCCTGGCCAAAGGGCTCCACTCTCAATGTGAATTTCCAAGGAGTAGCATGGGCTTGGAGAACAGCATTTGCTGGAGACGAGGCATGTAGGGTCCAGGACTACGTGGTCTACCCATGTGTTGCAGTCCAGCCCTACCCGGTCTGGTGCTTATATCCAAAATGTTTCTCCAAAGGGACCCAGGAAACAGGCCTTGTGTAGATGGCTTCCTTTTTCTCTTCTCATATTTAGTTGTAGTAAGTAAACACAAAGCTAGAACTAGATTCTGAGTCTCTACTTCAGTGCCTCCGTGTTTGTTCAGAGCTTTGCTAGGCCAGTGGCTCTCAGAAAGGTTGGTGGTGGAAATCCTGGGGTGTTTGACCTTGTTGACCTTCACGAGCTGGTTCTCAGGGCTGACTAAATACACTCTCCCAGAGAACTGTGAGGAAGGGCTACCAGGTCTTCCCACAGAGGCGTCCGTTTGAAGTTGAAGCCATGAGTTTTCATTTCTGGTGATAGGCTAGGCTATATAGGTAATTGCCAACTTAAAGCTTTCAACTTGTACAGTTTGAAAAATAGCTTATGATGAAGTTATTACACATTTGGTAGAATGCATTCTTGGGATTTTGGGTTTGGATCTTCTCTCCCATTAGCAGTGGTCTGATCCTTTCTCTTGATGCTGACCAGATCGCCACAGTTTTATTGCAGTCTACAGTTGGGTCTGGAGACAACTGATGCTCTGTGATGCACTATGTATGTTACTAAGCTTGGGGGGTAAGGTGGACTTAGATTGAGGAGCACCTGTGCACTTTGAGGTAGGTAACAGTGTTCACACGTCAGCTTCAGTTAAGCTTCTCACTGTCTAGATAAAATCATTAGTAAGAGTTCCTTTAAATTATATTTGTCTAGTTAATCTATACTACCTAACTACTGCCCTTTGTCTCCTACTTTTTTAAAGAGACATTTGTTTTATGAGCAAGTGTGTGAATGTATTATATATACTGCCATGCAGATGCCCTTAGAGCCCACAAAAGGGTATTGAACCCCTCTGAACTGGAGTTCCAGGTAGTTGTAAGCCCTGCTATGTGGGCACGGGGAACTGAACCAGGATCCTCTGCAAAGAGCAGTGAGTGCTGTTAGCCATTGGGCTATCTCTCCGGCCCATCCCCTACTTCTGATATACATACCTGGTTGGTTTGTTAATTTGTCACGACTGTCTGCCCTATAACCCAGGAGTGTGGACTCCTCTTATCCAAGCCCACGTACAGTTTGTGTGGAAGTAGACATAACCTGGAAAACATGGGTTCTCCTGTTGATGGATACGTTGGAATCAGCCATTCCACAGGACCGGGCCATTAAACAATTGAAGTTGACCTGTGGGACTTCCTTTTAGCCTCCCTGAACTTCATTTGAAGGCCAGGGTCCCATTGCACAGCCAGAGAGTTGTGTCTCCTTTGAGCCAGACCTGCCTTGTTCCTTTGACCAAGGAAGAGATGAGGAGGAAGGGGAGCACTCCTTTTTTTTTCCTTGCCCAGATACAGATGAGAAATGAAAGACCAGGCCTTGGGTAATTGAAAGACCTCGTGCTAAGATTGTTGAGCAATCAGGAGAGCACCTACACTCCCAAACGCTACACCAGAGAGTCACACATTTTGTCCAAAAGAAACTTAACAGAGTTCAGAAACTTTACATCAATTTGTTCTCCCAGATAAATCACCCAGTATTCCAGGGGCAAATGATGTCACTCCTCTAAGTAATGGCTTCATCTGCATAGCAAGGTTAATCCTCAGAGATATCACTTGATGGTGATGCTGCTTTAAAAAAATTATCATTAAATATGATAGCAGAGTTAGATATGTCTTCTTGCTTGGAATGAAAAGGCCTGAGTCCATGAGAGTTAAAGAGGTGTCATGCACACTTATGGGCAAGAAACAGTAGAGTGGTAGCCATGGGTACTGGTGAGTGCTGTGAGTGCACTAGACCAGAGAACAAACTTGGGCTGAAGCCTGGGGGGCTGTTGAGTGATGGGTTAAAGACTTCTCATTTCCTGTAGTTTATTGAAAGAAGTAGAGAAGACAACTAGAGAGGAAGATCATGCATCTTTCTTCCATCCCTGGATGCCCCTCTCACCCATTACCATCATGCTTGTCTCTCAAATACACTTGAACTGTGCAAAACTAGGCAAAAATACACGCCCAATCTCTTAGCAACCCATCTTTACTCAAAAGGAAGCAATACAGAGTTGACTATAGCACCCCACAGTGCTCAGTTAAGTGGGGGTTGCTGCTGCTGCATGATGCTTGGGCTTCCTTCATTATACCAACGCCTGTGCCATTGGGGTGGGGCTTGGTGACTTTCATGGGTTATCACCCTATCCAAGGCATAGCCTAGCCCCTAAGCCAAGAAACACATCAACTTCCTGGAACTCAGAGAGAGAGCTACCATCTCTGCTCTCTCTGCCTTCAGAGTGCACACAAGGCCATCCTGGTTAGCAGACACAGGTTTGCCTTAGACTTGGGGGTTGGCAGTCTTGGATTTGGTGGAACATCTGGTCAGGTTAGGTTCTGTCTCCAGCCTAGACCATCCTTTAGATGTTTTTTGTGGCTTGTCAAGTGCTACAGCCATTCTCATATCTGAGCTTCTACTCTTTTTAGCTTGCATCTTGTTCTGGATTGGCCTGATCTGGTTAGGTCAGCGCTCTCCTCACACATCCCTGACAAACCATCCCTTGTATTTGTGCATATTATAGGGGCTTGCGCTGTAGCCTTTTCAGTCAAGTATTATAAAAGGCCAAGGCATCTCAACTTACTCCGTATTTCATGGGAGCCCGAGGACAGATTTTTTAGATTTCCTCTTCAGAAGCTGGGGTACCACCCTTTACTTCTAGACCATCCTTGCTTTTACCTTTCAGCTCTGTGGCTATCTCCGTAGACCTGGAGACAGGCTCCTTAATCTTCTCTTTCTGGCTTTACATAGCATTGTCCCTTATCTAGGGGGGTCGGAGGTGGGGCTGGCCTCCCCCTGCCCTTCCTCCTCCCGCAGAGACCTCTGCCTTCTGTAAGATATCTCGCCTCTGACTTTGCACAAGACTTCTGGGAAGGAACATCCAGTATTCAGCATCTCAGACCCACCCCCAAATGCTATAGAAAGTCTTTGTCACATTTTTCTCTTATAGGACATAACTAGAAATAACCCCACCATCCCTCCATTCTTCTGAGGTAGTGGTGATGGAGGTAAGAAAGAGGTATCTTGAAGTTCCTTTTGAAAGACCGCCTTGTATATTTCTATCCTGTAAGCTTTGTGGCTCCGATAGACCTAGTGGAACTCACCTAGGGAGGTGGCTCTTGTGATCCAGCTCACCCAAGTCACTCCCATCCAGCGCTAGAGATGCAGCTTTCAGAGCCACTCTCAGCCTGACCCTGTGCTGGGAGCGCGTCCTTCCCCCTCAGTCCTTTCTGCTTATGGGGAAGCTACCTGGGCCTGCTTGCGTCCTTGAGTGTCTAATGGAAAGAGAAGGAACTGGGTCTAAAATAATTTTAATGCGATTTTTAGGTTCTGGAAATTTTTAATTCCGATACTTGTCTCCCACTCAAGCATACTTATAGTTGACTCCATGTATTTGGAGATCTTGACAGTTCAAAAAAAAAAAAAAGAAGCTGCTCCTTTCTAAGACTATGCTACTAAACTTATTATATTTTAAAAATTGCTTGCACTCTTACTGTCATTATTTTTTTCTTCAGTGGTAAGCATTGAACCCAGGGCCTCAACTTTATAAACAAATACCCTACCATGGGAGTTAAACCCACAACCTCCAATTATTTTAAAAATGAATGCAATCAAGGGAAGTTTGTCCTTACCCCCACCTCCCACACACACACACAGTGATATAAGTGGAAGGGATGAATCTAAGACCTCAAGAATACTAGGCCGATGCTTTGCCACTGAGCTATGTACTTTTTTTTAAATGTTTAATTTCTTTATAAGTATTAATAAGTTGAGATAGGTAGGGATGATCTACAGGGGTATTTTGTTTGTACAATTCTGAAAACTGGATAGGCATTCTAAGTTGATATTATGTATGTATTTGAGACAGGGTCTTACTGTACAGCCTATCTGATCCGCCCACCTCTGTGTACGCTACTATGTCCAGCCCCTGATTCATATTTTAAAGGATGCTGGGCAAATAGTTAACCATGGAGCTTTTCTTTAACGTGTGTCATATAGCAGTGAAGCAATGATCCTGACCCAGTGGTCCCTGGGTAGGCGTCTCCCATCACTTGTTTTAACAGTGAACAAAAATGTTGAGTATATGACTTTCTGTGGCAGCATTTATGCTTTTCTTACCTGGAGAATAACTGGGTTGTGTCAGGGGCCTCCAGATATGAGGGTCTCCCTGGCTCATTCAGAGCCTTCCCTGTAAGTTGCTCCTGTACTCTAAAGTCCAAAGAACTTTTTAAAGAGAATAACATAAAGGAATAGAGAATGGAGTCACTGAAGTATGAAAACAGAAAAACTTCTGGAAGAATCTTGGTGTCACTACCCACCCAGGAACTGCTTGTGAGAGTAAAGGGTGGTGGAGCGTTCTCTTCCACACAGATCAGTCCTGCCCCACGTGCTTGGGAGCTGTTTGTGGAGGACTCCCCGTGAGATGCTCAAGGATAGCTATGTGGTACACTTACGCACCTTGTTTGTTTCCAGATGCTCTGAGAAAGGAAGAAGTGAGAAACTGCAGGACAGCTGCACCTCAGCATCCTTGCTTATGTGGGACCTTTCTTTCTCCTCTTTCTGTGGTGCCGTTGGGGAACCTGGAGCTCACTTCTGTGCGTGCCAGGCAGATGCTGGCTCTCCGAGCTATGTGCCAGCCCTTCAGCTTCTTAAGTCCTGTCCCTGTATTGCAACCTTCGTTGCTGTGTTGTGGCTCCAGAACATGCTGCATGCCCCCTTCTTCTGGGCTTTCAGGGTCCGTGGACCCCCAGAGCAGACATTCTCAGACTCCCGAGGGACATGCGCGAAGATGTTTTCTGTATCTTCTACAGAAAGAACAGGGCATGCATTTGGTCCTAGTTGTTCAGCGATGTCCCCGTATTTGTAGGAATCTCTACCTCAAGGCATTGTTAGTTGTACATTTCTTACTCTCTTCAGCTCTTTTTCCTCTCCTCTGTTTCTGCTTGCACCAAGTGCTGTTTCTCTTTTCCTCCTTTATGCTGGAGAATCAGCTGGGTCTGTTCAGCCATTTTTGTCTCTCTTTGGTGTTTATGGTGCCGAAGTTGAAACCTGGGGCCTCACATGCTAGGCAGGTGCTTTGCCACTGAGTGGTCCGTGCATTCCAGTACTATTACCACGCCACTGGGATGCTCAAAGCTCCACCTAGAGCTAGCATTCTGAGCATTCTCCTGTGTCGTTAACAAGCCCTCAGCATCTCGGGAATGGAGGGTGTACTTGGGCAGAGGTAATGGGGGTCCTAGCTGTTGAAGGCACACTTGTATGTTCTGGTGGAATCAGCTAACAGCTTGCTTACAGGTGCAGATGCAGGGTGGGAACTGTCCTCACCATGGACACTGAGTAGAGGAAACTAGACAGAAGCAGAATTTTTCCTTCTTTTAAACATCTTTTAATGTTATCTTCTTTTAATTTTTCAGGTTGTTGCAATCCTGTGCTCCAGAAGTGGTGGCTTTGAGGTGTGACCCTGCCCACATTTGGGCCCAGTCCTCACCAGCTCCTCGGCAGAACGAAGAAAACAGGTCAGTTACCCTGCGTAGGCTTCCTTGAGTCCAAGCAGTCTCACGTGAGTGAGTCTTCAGGCACTCCCTTGCCTGGACTTGAATTGTCTGCTGCTTTCACAGGCCCTCTGTCCTGTCTGTCCCTTTGTATCTTCCTCCTCATACCTCATCCATTCTTTCTCCCCAAGGCATAGAGCGAAATCCTGTTAAAATCATAACTGCATCTTGCTGGTTCTTGAGCTATTGAGTCTCTGGTGTGTGGGATGAGGCGTCTCAGAAGAGGATGCGCAGGGCACCTCACAGGAAGCAAAACCTCAGGCAACCCTCCTTCTCCTTCCTCTTTTCTTCTTTCTTCCCAACTCCCAGTTCCAAAGTGCAGGTTCAAAACTAGAGCAACTAAAACGGAAGCAATCAGTGGTATCAATCGTTCACATCTGTGACTTGAGAGCTTCATTTGGGGTCCTTGTCTGATTCCAGCTGGACATGTTTAGTAAAACAGGGCCAGTGTTTTTTATTTGAAAGATTTTAGTGTGGTGGGTGTGTGTGTGTGAGAGAAACCTATCGGGTCTCTCTCCTTTTGACATGTGGATCTTAGGGACTGAATTCAGGTTGTCAAGCTTGGCACCAAGCGCTATTACCACAGAGCAAGTTTATCATTTTTATTTTTGTTTTAAAAATGAGCTTAGTTGCAGTACCTAGGACAATACGGGGAAGAAGCAATTGCGTGGAAGAGAGAATGAGGCATTTCTAGGTTTGTGAATATTAGGTTAAACAAACACACACTACACAAGAACCTTAAACTATTAAAACTATATTAGCCTAGTAGGTAGGAGTCCTAACAGCTTAACCCCACAAGGTAGGGGATTTCAGCCCCTCTGGTACAAGCACAGAATTCTCTCTGAGACTTGGAACATATGTTAAAGAGTGAGTATTAGTATCCTCTTTAAAGCATGCACAGGAAATGGCATTGTATCAAAGGGAAAAATTGTCTTTCCTAACACAGATTGAGTATCAGCAGGCTTAAATGTTTTCATTTGGATGGTTGTTTCATTTCATTATTGCTGGATAGTTACAGAGGATCAACTAGAACTAGCCAGCTTGTTTCTGGTTAAATAAATTATCCTTTACCTCAGCATTAATGTAAAGATAAATGTTGTTTTTAATGTTTTTCTAAAGCTGAACAGTTAACAGTGTTGAGTTTGCACTAGGCTTTTCCTTCTGCCCTGTTCCATGACCCCAAAGGAAAATTCCCAAGCCAGACTCAGCCAAGACTTAGCAGACTGGCGTGAAGCTGTAGCCCAGCTCTGAGGACAGCGTGTTGGTGCTTCTGAAACATCCTCTCAGCATGTGTTCAGGCCCCTCTCCTTTTGTTAACTGCATTCTCATCAGAAATCATAGTTCCCCTTTAAAACCTTGCTGCTGTTTACTTAACATTTCAAATATGGAAAGGAAGTAAACAAACGGGTTCCTAGTGCCACACTTTACACTTTATCCCCTAGAAGGAAATAGATGTAGCCAGCGTCTTCCTGTCCAGACAGCAGGGAACATGATTGCAAGGCTTCTCTCCTTTTCAGGTAGGAAAAAATGCTAGGTAGTTAGCACACATTTATATAGCTAGCTATATGTGCTCTTGCTGGATTGACATGTGGGGCAGGGATTATTGGTAATTTGCCTCTATGGAGGGAATATATGTTTTGTCACTTCCTATTGAGCTGGACATGATGGAACATAACCCTAATATGTGGCTGGGCATGGTGGTGCACACATTTAATCCCAGCTCGCGCGCGCACGCACACACACACACACACACACACACACGATTTCACTTCCTAACTACTGCTTACAATTACTGCTTACTGTTCACTTCAGCCTCAGGTGGCAGTGGGAGACATCTTCATAGAAGAGTAGAGACAGAAAGAGTCATGCCAGGCTGTATTCCTGTATGTGTCTATTTGCCAGTTTTCAACAGAAATATCAAAGTAATCGAGAGTCTACATAATTTCTTTGAAAAGGCTATAAATATTCCAGTATGAGGATATCTGAAGGAGGCCAGCCTGGGTTACAATAGAAAGACTGTCTCTTAAAATAAACAAACAAACAAAGACAATAGATAAATATGTTTACTTTTTAGATTCATCTATATAAGCGTGGTTGTACATGTCTTTAATCCTAGCACTCCTGAGATGGGAACATTGGGAATTTCTGTGTGTTAGAGGCTGGCCTGGTCTACATAGAGGATTGCAGGGAAGCCAGGACTAGATAGATAGACCCTGTCTACAACAAAGAAAAAGAGAACTGTATAGATAAACCCTGTCTCAAAGTGGGGAAAATGGTAATGGTACGACCAAAGACCAGCATCTAAACTTGATATAAATTGGTAGAAAGATATGTTTTCTCTTTACCAACATAATAGAATTATAGTGACCATTTCTAGTCACCTATCTTAAACTTTTCTGTACATTAAAAATACATAGAAGAGCGTTTAAAAGAGGTGAGTTCATTTAGGAATAAAATGGGTATGTATACATGCTGGTTGGTTCCAGCAGGAACTGATGGCGTGCTTGTTATCAATGTATTAAAAAAGAAGTAAGTGTGTGCTCTCTTCTGGGTGTGCACTCCTGCCTTTATGGTTTTTTCCAAAGAAAGGAGAGAAACCAAGCATGCAGACACCTTACTAATTTGAAATGGTCTGCTGGCCAGTGGGGAGACTTCAAGCAGCATTCAGGCTTGAGTTTTGTTTCTTTCCTTGGAGAGGCAGGTTAAGTCTGCTGGCTCCTCCTCCTGCTGCTGCTCCCCTCGTTGGATCTCACTAACCTTCTAAAAGACCCCACCCCCAAAGACACTCATCAGCCTATGAACTTGAGAATTAAGTTTCTAATGCCAAGTTTCGAGGGAACGCATCAGATTGTAACAGCATGAGGCATGTTTTGCGCAGGGAGGTGCTGGGGATCAAAGTTCCGTATGTGCCGAACAAACTCCCTGCTCCCATATATATTTTATCTTTTGGTTTAGGAATAAGGTCAATTTTGATGTGGCTTGAGTTATGAATTTCCTTTTGGCTGTTTGTTTCCTATCACCCAGTGTCTTCTAGATGTGGCTTAATATTTATTGTTAGGCTCTGAGCTCTTAGGAAATGAGAAATGGAGTGAGTCAAGTGGAGATCTGTGAAAAAATGGGGTGCAGTATAAGCGAAAATTTGTGTGAAATGGTAGCTGAGAAAGAGTAAAATACTGTAAGAATTCCTCAGCTGTTGAGTGTCTGTGAGACAGCAGGAGACGATAGGTTGAAAACCCACATACAGTTTTATAAGAAAAAGGTGACTTACTTTGTCCTCCTTGTATTTCATGAGCATGATCTGAGATTACAGCAAGTTAATGGTTCCACAGTTTCCTTCTAAGCAAAGAGACTGAATCTGTTTCTTTTCCTTTTTTGAGATACAAGTTTCTAAGCGTAGCCCAGCTTAGCATTGAACTCAGATTCTCTCACTTCTGTGTCTCGGCTCAGAGGGTCAAAGGCGTGTGCCCTTCACTCCCCACCAACAGTACTGAGTCGCCTTCCTTGATGAATCAACTAATGCAGTGTCTCCTGTTTGTCTTCCAGCATAAAGGAGTGATATCCAGAGAATAAAAGGGCTCCCCAGAGTCATTTCCTACTCCATGTGGATGACAGCAGGAGCAAGGGACTATCATTTGGGGCAGAAAATGGAGGTAATTTGCAATGGAGACAGTTCTTTTATGAGGTATAGGTAACTTTTTTTTTGGAAACATGCTTTTTAGTGTTGGTTTTAAATTTGGTTGTAATTACAGCAGTGTTGGTATCTATAGAATCAGCACACACATCCTCTTAAAACTGCATCCAGTTAGAGGAAACCTGAAGTTTCCTATCAGCTAGTTCTTAAGTCTAGAACTTTTAATTAGAAGAAAGCAAGTACAGGGTACGTGGGAGGTGCTGGCCAAACGGGAGCTCTGTTTCCTCTTGGAAAGGCTCAGGCCTTTCCAAACTCTGCTCACGAAGATTAGGGAAAGCTTGGGCTCAGGAGATGGCACACTGGATAAACTGCTTGCTATAGAAGTGCAAGGATCAAAGTCTGAATCCCCCACACCCACATTAAAAACCTAGGTGTGTATGGCACACCACACACACACCACACACACCCCACCCCACCCCACCCACCCTGTAACCCAGTGCTCAGGAGGCAGGGACAGGATACTTAGGTAGACCAGCCAAATCAGCAAGTTCTGGGTTCTGTGTGAGCACTTCCTCTGGGTTTTGTATGAGACACTTCCTTGTGCATAAAGAAGGCAACGATCAAGGAAACGACACAATAAGCACACATGGGCCCACTTACGTGCAAACACAAAACATGCCACAGTACATGTGGGATAAACAAGAAAGGGGAAAGGAAGATGCTTCAGAAGGCTTGAATTGCACTGGTGCTAAGCACTTGGAACAGAAAAGCCTTCCATCAGTATAAAAAAGCTTAAGCTGCTTTGGAACTGGGTGTGGTGGCTCACACCTGTAATCGCAGTACTTGAGAGCCTGAAGCAGGAGGATTGGGGAGTTCTGGTCATTCATGGCTACATAGTGTGGCCAGCCTGGGCTACATTGCAAGCTCCTGTCTCAATAAACACAATGAACAAACTGAAATAATAATTAATAATAATAATAATAATTTTGAGCTCTCTTCTGGGTTTGGGTTGAACTAGGGCAAGGGTGTTGGGCATTTCTGTCTCTTTTACCATGGTAGCTATGATTAGCACCACATGACTATGATAATCCTACACTTTCTCACAAGGACATCGCTGACTTCTCTTTTTCAGTTCTATAGCAGAGACTTCTTAGAAGCATAAAACCCTGTCCCGATGACGTCGAATTCGCCCATTGGTTTAGAAGGCTCAGACCTGTCTTCCATCAACACCATGATGTCAGCAGTAATGAGCGTAGCGAGTGTCACAGAGAATGGTGGGAGCCCCCAGGGCATCAAGTCCCCCATGAAACCTCCAGGACCAAATCGGATTGGCAGAAGGAACCAGGTGAGGGTGTGTGGCTTTGGCGGGAGCAGCTAATAGATTTCATCTTGGGAGAATGTAGAGTAGAAGTTCCCACACTGCCTAAAGGGACACCCTGGATACATCCTGAATTAAAGGTAGACCTAAAGGCTGTCATCATTTTTCAGGAGCAAATATTTTCATGATTTATATCCTTGCATGGAGAAAACCCTTTGTGCCATGGTATCTTTCAGGGAGTGCACCCTTATTCTTTGCCTGTGATTTGACTTCAGCACAAGCTTCTGTTTAATAGAGTGAACTTGGCTGCCTCTGCTATGATGCAGAGGAAAGCCCTTGACACAGCTGATTAATTTGTTTGTTTGTTTGTTTTCTTTCTAAGCCAGCTCCTTGTGGAAAGAAAGAAAGAAAAATCTTCAAATAAGTTCCTGTTTGTTCAGGGTTCAGCTTCCCTATTTTGCCTTTTGGCTTCAGAGAATCCCAATTAAGATCCATCGAATGGAAAAGGCTTGTGCTCGGTTGCTTCATAGCAGTGCAAAGCCCTGAGTTCAGTCGGCTTAATCCTCTTGAATTTTCACTGGTCACAGGATCAGGAGAGATTGGAAAGAGTAATTGCATCAACAGAAATTGGGAGGAATGAATGTTGTGAGAAAAGCCCCTGTCTCCTCTACTGGGAACAAGGCATTGTCTTTTTCAGTTAATGAACAAACAGGGCACTTTTTTAACAAGATAGATAAGGGGGCAGAGGGCACATAATTCTCAGTTCATCTGTGAGATCATGTAGTGTACAGTGACTTCCCCGCCAGTTTCTTGTTGGTATAATGTAGTCACACTACTCCTTGTTTGGAGACAAGGTGGTGGTCTCAGAGCATCTGTGAGCGGCATGGACAGGACAAACCGGTGGGGCTTTGGTGAACTAATGGCTGTTCTTATGCAGACTACTCTCTGAGAACATCTATGATGACCTTTGACAAACGCTCAGGTTTTTAGCTCAATGTGCCCTCTAGGAGGTGGAGTAACAGTTCTACGTTCCCTGCAGCATGTAAGTGTGCATGCCTCCGTTCCTCACCTCAAGCCTGAGGCCTCGACAGAGCTCAGGAATGTTTTATAGGCTTGGAGCATTGATAACTCTCTTTCTCTCTCTCTCTCTCCCCCCTGCCTTCGTGTGCCTCTCTTCCTGTGGGTGCCTGAGAAAATACTCAGCCTGAGCACAGAAGGAACACTAGCCCTGGGAAGAAAAGGTTTATTTCCACTCTCATATGCCTGTCTGTCCATCTCTCCATCTGTCTCACTGTCTATCAACTCATTTAACAATAGGCCTAGCTTCTATTTCCATTAGCTACTCTGCCAACTATGAGATGTCAGGTCATTCGTTGTCTTCCTCATCCTTCTCTGCTTTACCAAGAATGAATGGAACATGGGCAAGAACTTTTCCTTAAATAGCACAGCGCGGCATAGCTGCCCCAAGTCCAGGCTCTGGTTCCTTCCCCTACGGAGACAGTTAGGGTCATTCCTTCTGCCTCTGGATCTGGAGGTGAAGAAATGAGTGTGCAGTGTAAGCAAGTGAGCCACTTTCTACCTACCCCTTTCTCCTCAGGGATCCAATAGAGTTGGATCTTTGTGTTTAGAAGGGAGGCCTAGGCCAGAGGTAGCCTGCTAAATACAGCACCAAATTCAAGAAAACAAAACACAGTGCATAGACAGCTCAGGATGTGAAGAAGTGGCCTTCTTACCTGACAACTGGACAGGGAGAGTAGAATGGAGGGAGCCTTGGGGAAGGTTGCATCCATGTGACCATAGCATTCCAGGAGAGATTAGCCACAGCCGGATGCTGACAAGGGTGCCAGATTGTTTCATTATGGACTGGTAAGTTATCACATTAGCTGCTAATTTTATCTCTCAGCTCAGGAAGTTTGTTTCTCTCACCAGCGTGACTGTAATAACTGGGCTCAGAAGCCTTTAGCCTGAGCCGTTTCCATCATCACAATGCTCTTTTGCTATTCTGTTCACCTTTAAAAGTTAGTAAATCTGCTTCCACAGACCACCACGGTTTGTGAACTTACATTACAGCCTACACGACAGCGCTGCCAGCTTCAAGCTTGGCAGAGGTTAATGATCAACCCCAGAGTCAATATCAGTCAGCCCTGTGTGCCTCCACACAATGTGTGCCTGGTGTCTACTTCAAGGTGACCACAAGATGATTTCATTAAAATATGTCTCCTCAAGTGACTGGCCACTTGGATGTCTAGAGGTTATTTTGAGACAAGGTCTCACAGTTTTGCCAGACTAACATGAACCTTGAAGGCTCAAGCAATCCCCTGCCTCAGTCTTCTCAGGGACTAAAGCCAGTATCTGGCTGAGGTTTTTTTCTCTTCTTTTTTTAAATGCACACTAATACAATGTACTGTTGAATCTTTTCCTTATATAAAAAAATCTACATAGTATTGTTAGTCTGATGAATGGATTAAAATACCTCAGAGCTTGACTTTTCACTGGAAGTCTTGACCTGTGAGGCATCCTCTTATTGTGCCTGGGAGAGAACTAGAAGTGTACTAGAAGATAACTGGGTGAAGCCAGATTCCTTTTTTTTTTTTTTTTTTTTTTATGTCTCTGGGATCTTCCTTAGAATCTGAGACAGAATGCTTGACTGGCCTAGTTCTCTGACCCACTTCCACAACCAGAAAGGTGCTTACACTGAGACTCGAGAGAGCTTCAAACAAGACATCCCCACACATACATCCATCTGGTTCATGGTGCCATTTGTTTTCACAGTCTTTAGGATACCTTATTCTCATAACCTCTCATGAACATCACAAGGGTATTGCTTTTCTGTGCCTCAGGGTCAGACTTATAACTGTATCATGGTTTGGGTGTGGGCCTTTGAACAGTTAGTCTGAGGATTAAGCTGGTGTCAATACTTCATTGTTCTCTGTTTGGAGCAAGTCCCTTGTCCCTCTGCACTCTAAAGTTTCCTTTTCCAGAAAATGGGATCCCTAATAAGTGGCCATCTCCTAGGGATTACGGAGGGAAAAAAAACAAGCCTGATGTTGCTATAAATTGACTGATCAACATGTGATCAACAATTAGTCTTAACAGTGGAGAGGCAAAAACACAGTCAAATGAGTTCAGATGAGAAGAATCTCCTCAGAGATATCCAAGACCAGAAAAGGATGTGGAGGTTGGCCAGAGCATCCAGCCACTCTTCCTCCCTGGCCTCTGACTTTATTTAGCACTAACATCTCCCCTAAATGCTTTCTCTTGACTGGACTTG
The DNA here is from genome assembly GCF_000001635.26 of Mus musculus. NCBI lineage: Eukaryota > Metazoa > Chordata > Mammalia > Rodentia > Muridae > Mus > Mus musculus. Next base: position 37,897,229 of record NC_000079.6, read on the forward strand.
CCACAGTGTGAGCTCTGCATCCAGGTCTACATGAGTGCTCACGACCGTCTGGTCTAGCCATCAGTGTCTTCCGCGGAGATTTTAAGACAAACAGATCTCAAGAGTTCCCCCCAGTCCTGGTCTAGCATGTTGAGAGTCTAGCAGTTGGTATTGTACAGAGCTCCTGGATGATCCTGCTGGTTTTGAAAGCCTGGTGACATAATATTCAGCCATCATAATTCCTGATCGCTTCCCAGGGATGAGTCCAGTGCATTTTAGGAACAGAGACTCATGTCAAAACTCGTGTCTGAGTTTTGTGTGAGTTAGGAGGTAATATTGGTCATTCCTTGTGATTTCCCAGGAATTAGTTGGCAGGAGGAACTTTTAACAAGTGTCAGTGAAAGAAGTTTGCCTTTTTTGTAGGAAGGTAAGAATATATTGCTTGAAGGAAGCTTGTCCTGTATGTTTTGAAGAAAAATAAAGTGAGCCACCTAACCAAACAGTGAGCTGGGTTTTTGTTCTGGTTTTTGGTTTTTTTGTCACCTCGTGTAGAATCTTGAGTCTGGGCTGTCATGCTGACTGGCTTTGCTGAGGTCAGAGCTCTTCTTGTTCTCTATTTATGGGCACTGCCAAAAAGATGCTAGCTTTATGGGCAGAGCCTTGTTAGACCCCTGAGAGTTACTGCTGGGGCACCAAGGAAGCCTTCCACTGGTGGGATTGACTTTCCTGTTGTATCTCTTTCCCTCTATTATGTTTCTGAGGGTGCTTGAGACCTGTGATCCTAGCACATGGAAGGTCATGGCAAGAAAATGGAGATAAGGAAAGCCTAGGCTACTGAAAGGGTTTCAGGCCAACCTGGGCTGCATGGGGCAGCAACAAACACATACAACAAAAGACAATGGTATTGGAGCTGGGGTATAAGTGATAAACACCTGGTGCCCCATCTGTGCAGAGCACCATGGCTCTGTCTCCTCTTCACCCATCAATGTGGTCTTAGCACAGTATAGCCAGTGTCGATTTTCCCACTTATAAACAAGGAAACTGAGGGCAGATTGGGGAGTGACCTGCACAAACACCTGGACAGGCTCCAGTGTAATGACTGCAGCTGCTTAGACCCAGCTCTAATTCATGGGCTTATGACAGAAGTGGAAGACACCAGTTCAGTGTGATGGGAAAATCATCCCCTGTTTTATCCTTGTTTTAGGAAACGAAAGAGGAGAAGTCTTCCTACAACTGTCCCCTATGTGAAAAGATTTGCACCACCCAGCACCAGCTGACCATGCACATCCGTCAGGTTTGCCCCTACTTTTGTATTGTTTTTCACTAACAGGATGATTTTATTTTAATTAAATTGAATTGTCTAGTAAATTATAAGCTATGTTTAAAATTTAGTGTTTTAGCAATCTTGGGTAATTATGGAGTGATTTTTGCATAGTCACGTTTCTATGATAGTCTAAGACAGAATGTCCAGGTAACTTATCACTTATCTTGATATAATGCTTTTTACTGTTTGTAACCATATTGACTAACCCTCATAATGAAAGACTATAGTATGGTTCTATATATGTGTGTGTGTGGAGGAAGAGGAACAGTCATGGGGGCCTTTACACATAATCTCACACCATGATGACGCTGAGTTCTGTCTGTAGCTTCTGTCCCAGAAGCTACATTGCAGGCATCTGTCACCACACCTGACTTTCCCCCCTTGCCATGTAGTCAGCTGGCTGAAGCCCAAAGTCCTCGTGTCCATTCCTGCCCTTTATTTAAATGGTACCAGTGTACTTCCTGCAGCCGAGGAGTTCCTGGACTTGGGATTGTTTTTCCCTTATCATAGGATGTATCCTTGTCCTCTTATGGCATTGCTGGTTTATGGCAGACTGCTGGTGACAGAGGGAACAGTGGGGAATGATGATGCATTAAAGTCTTAAGAAGCTACTAAATAGTAACGACACCTAGTCACCGAGGAAACTTGGATGTGGATAGAGATTTTCCTTGTCATTTTCAAAAGCAGGAACTACCTCATTCAGGTTTCTGTTATCTAACAACCAGCCTAAGTCTTCAAACTGGAGGAGGGACTGCAGCCTCCCAGTGTGTAAACACACTATTTGTTTCTCATATTGGCTGTATAGTTAAGACTCCTCCTGTCCAGAGGAGTTCATAATATATGTTAGTTTAAACCATGGACCTGCAGACTAGTTCTGAGTTTTGCATCAGAGTGGAAAATAATAGAACAAAAACAATCATATGCCCATCTTCTAATGCCTTTGGCTCTTTCGAAGACACTGGAAAAGAAACCTGGAGGGTGGGGGTCGGGGGTTGGGAGATGGAGAAACTTCACTGTTTTTTCTCACAGATCTCCAGATCTGTATTCCCAGTGCCATCTTCTCAGTGACCGTTGTCCCGATTGCTTCTGCAGCACAACACAGACACGGGAGGAGCTGACCACGCATGCAGTATCTGTGGGAAGTCGCTGAGCTCGGCCAGCTCCCTGGATCGTCACATGCTGGTGCACTCTGGCGAGAGGCCTTACAAGTGTACAGTGTGTGGCCAGTCTTTCACCACCAATGGGAACATGCACAGGTGGGTGTTGTTCCTTGCTTGGGTGGCTGACTGCACCATTGAGCCATTAGTAGACTTGCCTAAAAGCTTCAGAGGGTTTTTGTTGAGTGTTTGTTTGTTTGTTTGTTTTTTCTATTTCCCATAGAGAAAAATCTGAGATGATTGTATTCACTTACTCGCACCATCTCAGGGTATCAGAGGCATTGCCTAGGCTAAACCTTGGCCCTTGAGTTCTTTGGGGTGGAACAATCTTATTTCTTTCCCCTGTGCCACTACGAGTTTTCCTTTGTTAGAGAGGTAGAGGTGGGCAGCTCGTTACAACAAAGCACCCTTAGGACAAGGCAGCATCACAGATACAACTTTTCAGTGTAAACATGTCCCCATATGCCTACCAGATCTGCCACAGATTTTTCTTTGCGGAGTGGGGAATTCTGGAGCCTTTGATAGTTAAGTGGCCTGGTTCTGAAGCTTTAGAAAGGAGATAAAGCAGGGTGTAAGAACATCTAATAAGTGACAGGAGGTGACTTCCGGGAATGATGCGCTCTCAGGAGTGAGACAGGAAATAGAGGCAGGTTTACGCCGAGAAGAGAAGCCATGGGATATGTGTTATGGAGGTAGCATGGGTTTCAATCAGAGCAGAAACAGCTTTTAAATGTTCTCTCGCTCTCTTTCAAACACAAACGTCTTAAGAACATTTTGGGGATGAAGAAGAGACTCAGATTGTCACATTCTCATGGTCAGTGACACAGCAGAATCCAGGTCTCCTCAGGTGTTTGTAAATTTCTGAATCCAGTCCACTTAGTCGGTTTAGGATGAGGATTGGAAAGTATGAATTTAGCAAATAGTTCCCAGCCCATGGTAAGCACTCAGTAAATAGTACCTACTGTTATTGGGTGTCTAAGTAAGGCTGCAATCATTTACCACTGGCGAATCTCTTGTCTAAGCGTCCAGAAGTGAGGTATGCTTCATGAAAGGCCTCCGTATATTATAATTTTATTTATTTTATGTTATGTGTGTAGGTATTTACTTGTGTAGTACAGACCTCAATAGTGTAAAGTGTCCTGCTATACTTCCACCTCTGTTGCCATTGGGTATCAAAGCACGACGAGGACCCTTGCATGTGTTTCTACCTTCTGGTTGTTTCTCTTCATAGCTAGGAATGAAACCCTAGGGACTCGGTCCATCGCTGAGCCCCATGCCAGCACTGTCACTGTCACCTTAACAACTGTTTCCTGCACCCTTTCTAGGCTTCCTTCTTCACCCTCAGAGTTATTTATTATTTAGTAGATTCCTTAAGATTTTCTGTTCCCAAGATTATGGGATTTACTGTAGAGATGGCTCCGTTCTTCTTTCCATTCTAGGCGTCACTAATTTCCTGGGTTATCTCTTGAGGTGCACCAGGAGTATAGTTCTAAATGGAAGTAAAGTGTGTCGACATTATTGTCTTGTTCTGATCATAGGAAGAAAGCATTCACCTTGAAGCCCTACCCCTGCTGCTTGTTGTGGGTCTGATATCTTAAATGAAATTTACCTGCTGAAGGAAGTTCCTAACTATTCCACATCTGCTATGGTTTTTATCAGGGACGTTAGATTTTGTTAATGATCTCTGTGCTTGTTTTCTGTCGTTGTTTTCTGTCATTCAATCCTGTCCTGTGCTATAGGTCGAATGAGCCTCTTGGATACAAGCATTTCTAATGGTGACAGGCTTGGTTGACTGGTATTTTGATAAATGGTTAGGGCTGTGATCATAATAGATGCCAGTGTGTAGTTTTCTTACGCTGTGTGCTTTTCATGTCAGACTTACTATCAGAAAATGAACTGTGGAACATTCTTTTCTCTTTTGGAAAATACTCTGGCAAGTTGATTTTTGTTGTTGCTGATGGTGGTGGGTACTTTGGTTGATTGGTTTGGTTTGGTTTGGTTTTTTTATAAGTTCATTAGTGACCACACCTGAGTTTTTCTCTTTTTTTTTTTGCAGTTTTTTTTTCAGATTAGCAGCCAACCTCTTAGATTTCCTATTGGCTACATTCTTGAAGAATTCTGGCCATTTCATCTCACTAGTCAAAGTATTTGCCACACAGGCTTCCCTTTTAATGATTTTAACTTGTGAGGTCCAAAACTTTAATAACTACACTGTTTTCATTTTTTGTTATTGTTTGTGCTTTTATTTGTTACTTCATGTGTTGGTGAGTGTGTGTACGGCATGAGTTTTATGTGTACCATGTTTGTGGAGGCCAGGAGGAGTTTGGATCCCCGTGTAATTGTAGTCACAGGCCCCGTGAGCCAGTGTATGGATGCTGAGAACTGGACCTGGAGTCCTGCAAGGGCAGCAAGCTCTCTGAACCCAGAGCCATCTCTCTAGCCCTAATTATGGGATTTACTGTAGAGAGGGCTTTGTTCTAGTTCTACTGACGTTTTCCTCTTTATTTTTTTTTCTATTTCCACAGTTTGGGCCTAAGCATCATTTCACCCTTCCTCTCGCTCCAGGCTCTCTTCTTCCTTTTTCAGGTGTTGTCAAGTATGGGATTAGATTGTAGACTTGAAGATATTTTGAATACAGGCAGTAATAACTGCATTTCCATACTTTGGGGCTGGAGGAGTGAAGAGGGGATTCTTGTTGTCTAGAACTGTGTAGGGCAGGCTGGTCTTGAACTCACAGAGATCTGACTGTCTCTGCCTAGGATTAAAGGTGTGTGCCACCATGTCAGGTGGATCCATAAGTTTTGTATACTATATTTTTTTGCCATTTACCTCCATGTATTTTCTAATTTATCTCATGATTTCTTCTTTAATGTATTGGTTATTTAGGAATATGCTGTTTTAGCCCACAAATATGTCTTCCCAGATTTCTCCCTATGACTGATTTAAGGTCATAATGCTACATTTATTTTGTCTTTCCTGCCAAAACTTGTAAATGCTGGGTTAAAAGAATATTTGACTTTTGCTAATCAATCACAAAGTCATTACCACCTTCATTTGTTGGCAGAGCTGTATTTTGGGGGAAAAATGTGAAAATATTCACAAAAATGTGTCAGAGTGGAGTTAGATGTATTTGCATGGGTCGATCTATTCCAGGATCTGAGACTTTGGTGGTGAGCTGGGACCTCTCGTAAGCACAGATCCGAGCTACATTGATCAGGAGCCACAACTGCGCTGGGATGTGTGAGGGATTTAGAACAGGGGTGATACCGAGGTTCTTATGATAAACATGGTTAGAGGAAAGCAGTCAACTGAGAAGCTGTATTTGAGACCAGAGTGCTGTCCTGCATTTCTCCTGGAATGGTTTTCTGTATTTCAGTTGCTGTTGTCATTACATGGACTTAGCAGACTGTTCCATGTAGCATTCCGTTTCTCCGAGGAAGAGAGAGAAGGATACAGTGTCACTGAGGACACTGCCTTCCCCTCCTGCTCTGAAGGCTGTGTGTGTGATGTGCCTCCATGAATACATTGGCCTTGCAGGTGAACTCTGACCTCCCGGCAGTTGCCTGTGAGAGGGGTCTAGGCTCCATTCCAGTTTTTTTTTTTTTTTTTTTTTTTTTTTCCTTTTTGCTAACACCTGGGGTGGGGGTGGGAGGTTGACAAATCTCACAACACAAACTCTAAGGATCCAGAGTTCAGGGTATTCTTAGCAGCTATCCAGGTGCCTTCAATGGAATACTTCTCTCTTCCTTGGTCACTAGCTATTTTGGAATGTGTTGGTTAACCTTGATTTTAAGGCTGCTCAGTCCCTTCTCTGTATGATTGTTACATTAGTAAAATAAACACAGTGAGCTAGCATACTAAATACTAAACTGTTATGGGTAGTCACATCGACAGTTGCTTCGCAGCAACCATAGAGCCTGTATTTCTTAGACTTTGATTACACTGAGTAAATTGACATGGTTTGTTTTGTGTATGGATGTGTGTGGGTCAGTTACTCATTGACTATCCAGTATGCTGTCCAGGACTCTAGGGCTCATGCCATCTTCCTGGCACCTCCCAGGTACTAATACTACGTATGCATAACAGGACGCCCAACATAGTATGCTATCTTAAAACTAAAGGTAGATAGAGTAAAGAAATTATGAGAAAGCTTAGGGAAAAGAGGGATTTTTTTGTTTTGTTTTTTTGTTTGTTTGGTTGGTTGGTTTTTTGAGACAGGGTGTCTGTGTATAGCCCTGGCTGTCCTGGAACTCACTCTGTAGACCAGGCTGGCCTCGAACTCAGAAATCCGCCTGCCTCTGCCTCCCAAGTGCTGGGATTAAAGGTGTGTGTCACCACGCCAGAGGGAAAAGAGTTTTTGAATAAAGTATTATCATATGTTGTTCCTATCCTGTAAGTGCTCATGCTGTTTAGGTTGGAAAATGTGTGTGTGTGTGTGTGTGTGTGTGTGGTGCTTATATTCTTATGGATTTTTACATAAGCTGGTGGAGGCCTGAAATTGTCTGGTACCTTCTTCAGGACCTGACTTGCTCTTTACCTTACTTTTTGACACAGGTCTCCAGGAACCTGGAGCTCACCGATCCAACTAGGCTATCTGGCCCAGCCAGCGAGCTCCAGGGACCTGCCTGTCTCTTCCTCCTCAGTACTGGACCTGCCAGTGTGCGCTGCCAGACTCGGCTCTGTCTGTGGATGCTGGGGATCCAAACTCAGCTCCTATTCTTGTCCAGCAAGCAGTTATCAGCTAGATCTTCTCCCCAGCTCCCTAGAACTACCCTATTCCAAACCTATAGCTTGGTTTGTGAGGAGAATAAGAGTCTCCCGTCAAGTACGGAAAATAATTTACAGAACCCTCACTATGGCTCCAGCTTCTGGCTTTCCCAAATGCTTTATCAGATGCTCTCATGTTGAAAATTTGGATTAAACAGTGCATGCCTTCCAAATCAAACTTGGGAAAGCAAGCCAGAACACACCCTCCAGGTGAGGCGAATGTAGGGGAAAGGGCATCAAGCTCTGGCACTTGCAAAAGCTGTTCCAGAAGCCCTCAGTGGCCGAGCCGTGAAGGAATGGGTGCCTTTAGTGGAGCACTTCTCTCCTTTGGCCACTCGCTGTTTTATGAAGGTCTTGGTTATCCTAGTTTCAAAGGCTGCTCACTCAGTCCCTTCTCTGTATGACTGTTATGTTAGTGAAATAGACACAGTGAGCTAGCGTACTAAACTCTTATGGGTAGTCTCTTGAAAGAGGAGATGGGGACAGACCTTGTATGAAATGTCTATAAAATGACTACTTTTTTTGAAAGATTGTAAAAGTAAAACCCTGCAGACCATAATCGCCTTTGCAGAGAGGGAAACCCAATTCCATTTTGCTCCTCGTGTCCCATACTTTAAGCTATAAAGAATTGCATATATTGATTAGGCTTAAGGAGTTGCTGGAGCCTGATGAGTGCTCTCGAGGCAGCCTTCCTATTTACTCTGAAAAACAGGGATGTATCCTCACTTGACGGTCATAGAACGGGGAAAAGGGAAATCCCAGAGCATCGCCTACTTGCCATGAACTGATGGGATGTGCATTGACCCTGAGGATGCTGATGGATAGGAACAGAGGCTTATGTGTTCCCATTATACTTAAAGAAAACCTGAGCCCCACAGAAATGTGACCACGGGAGCTCTGGATTCAGCATGCTTCTCTCCTATGCTTGAGCGGAGCCTGCCGATGGCTATCTGGAACAGGGGCCAGCACTAATCCAGAAAAGGAGCAGAGGTGAGCCACTGTCTACAGAGGACAACCACTTCTTCACTCTCCATCCCCACCAAGAGGAAGAGCCTCATGAAATTCTCCCACAGTCATATCGAGTTTCTTAGGACACCCTGTAACGAATCCTGAGACTTGCTGCTCTCAAGTGTGGAGGAAACCATGCAAAGGTTCAGCCAGTCCCATCTCCAAATTACCTGTTCACTCTGCCACCATGTTCCTCTGTGGGAAGGAAGGTGTCAGGCAAGAAATTAGTTCCAGGACAAAAACCTGTGGGTCATTCCACCAAGAACAGATTGTAAAGTCTTGTTTCCCTAGAAATATCCCCTGCCTGTTCTTGTTTGTTTGAGATATGGTTTTTCATGGCCACCCAGGCTGGCCCCAAACATCAAGGCTCTTAGTTATCCCTCCACCTTTCCCTCCCAAGTAGCTAGAACTAAGTAAGACACCTGACCTTGACCTTGACATAGTTCTAAAGAAGAAAAAAAAAAAAAAACATTTCAGAAGTCATTTACAATGAAGGAACCTATTTTGAGGAAACAAGATCAGTTAAAAGGGAATTGCTTCAGGAACTGGACACCTTAATACCTTTAATTCCACATAGAAGAGGGCACATCAATAGTTGGGCACGTGGTGTGCACCTCTAAGCCTAGCAGCGGAGTCTAAATCAGAGGATCTCAGAGATGCGTGCGCATCAGCCTAGGCTAAGGAGTGGGACCCTGTCTCAACATAAAACAGACAAAAAGAGAACATACCTGAATATTCTGTTGCTTTATATGTAGTGCTTTACTGAGGTTCCCAAGGATTTCCTGTGGGGCTTTAATTATGTATACACAACAATATTAGCAGCACTGAATATATGTAAATACATACCATCACACACACATATGTGTGTGCGGTGTGTGTATATGTATTATAATATATACACACACACACACACATATAAAATGTGTTGAGTATTTGAGTGTTAGTTTTATGGTGATAGTATTAAGCGTTGTCAGCATATCTAATATTTTATATTCAAGTAAACACACCTCTGGTATAGTTTAGAGGGCTTTTTTAAAGATGGAAACTTCTAACCAGGGGAGAAAAAATCAAACAAAAATATTTGTGCATTCTAGTCCTTGCTTCCTCCCCTTAATATGCTTTGTGTCCTATTGAGAGTCCATGTGACTCTGTGGCCTGTTGCTTTCCCTGGACAGTGACATTTATGAATGTGTTCACCATAGAAGAATGTCTTTAAGTTATCAATTTCTCCCTAATTATATTATTAAACTTTCAACAGAGAGCTTTCTTATTAGGTTGTATATAAAACTTTCCTGTTTGATCCTATTTAAACCTTTTCCTCCTTTGCTGACATCTCTGTGACGGACCATGTCTGAGACTCGAGGGCTTTCATAAACGTGGCATTTGGTGGACTGACTACTTACTTCTGTAGCCTCTCATCAGGCTTCCTTCCATTCCTTTCTGTTCGAGGGGCTCCATGGTCTGGATAGTTAGCCTACTGCTTAAGAACTTGTCCCCATATTCTTCCTCTTAAGTATTTAGTCCAGCAGCCTCTTCTGCATGCCGGATCAGCTCACGGTTTTGCGAAAAGAAGAAACCGACCTGTGCCTTTTAAAATGGGGTATATTCTAAGAGCCTAAGTGTAGAGTGGTGTTTTGCTGGGAAGCTAAGTGCTAGCTGCCTAAGTCTCCATCTTAGATCATGCAAATCCCCATTGCCATCTCAAGGCATCTTTCTGCCTCTTCTGAAATGTGTTTATGTTTAGTGTGGGGTGTGGATCTGCACTGAGCTCTTACATGATATTCTCTGGCTCCTTTCAGCGCTTGCACTTGGTAGTTCAGAATTCTGCAAGTTGTTGAACACTACTATTATTCTCCGAAAAAGAGTAGGCGAGAGTGGCCTATTGCTTGATTTTAATATTCAAATAAGATCAAATGCAGGAGAATGCATCAAAGCAGATGCTAGCTCGTGTCAATTGAGTCTCTTGAGTAGGAGTTTAGAGATTGTGTTTTCTCTTTTAGTGTGGTTTTTCCCTCTCTATTATACTTTTAAAGGTTCACTACAGTTTCATTTTCAAGAGAATAATTTAAAAGTGTACTTGTGCCTGGTGCTTATTTTTTATTTCTTTCTAAAAGACCAGTTTGAGTTCAGTGAGTTGGAAGGGAAGGAAAGATCTCATAAAACTGTCCGTGCACGGGGTGTTAAATAGCAGTCCGGCCTCTTCTCCTAGTGCCGCTTCTCAAATTCATGATTTGGTTCGTGATCCTTTATCACTTGGCTGGCTGGATGCTAATATTTTTAACAACCTTTCTTCTCTTCTGGCAGTGGGAACGTTTATCTATTCATCTTCTTTTGGAGATGAAATAAATACCAAAGTTTTCTCTGAGATGCAGGCAGTGTGATGTTTTTGACATATTTTGTTAAAATATTTCAAAAGCTTAATCATACTGGGTGAAACTAGTGGAAGGCATCAAAACCCAGAGCATCATGCTTGCCCACACTTGAACAGCCCAGTGGTTATGAGAGCTAAGAACTAGGTCACAGCAAAGAAGGGATAGGTGTGTTGGGAGCAGGATGAGAAATGGAGAGTCTAGCATCATCTCTTCTACTGGGTCATTGGCCCAGACATGGGTGTGTGTCCTGTCCAGTGTTATAACAGGAAATTAGCAACGTGAAGTAGGATTCTGATTTCCAGCTCTAGATCACAGATCGAGACCCGCAAGTGTGCCGGCTGCACTTCCCTGGGCTTTCTGCCTCACTGTTTTCTACCTTTGTGTAAATATCCAGCCTGTCCGACCAGTTTGGGCTGCACAAGCTGGTGCTAGCAAACACTGAAGCGTGCCCACTCGGCAGCCAGCCTTTCTCTGACTTGTTAAGGAAGGCAACGTCTGTTCCCCTCACCCCCTTCAATGAGGAAATGAGCTAGCAGCAAGGAAACCTTTGCCTGTGTGTGTGGCACGGAATCACCATCTCTCCTTTGGTGCCCATGTGCCCCCCTTGAACTGTTCTTTACTGCTCTGAGGGTTTGGGGTCCTGCACAGTGAGGGTATTGGTCTTTGGGGAGATTTTCTATTTTCCTCTGGCCAGATTCTGTTTCATAACGGGCTCAGAGGGAGTCAGCAGTACATTCTTAGGTTCCGGGTTTATGTAACCCAGCCTCACTCTGGGGGAGCTGCAGCCAGCTCTACAGGTGAGAAAACTGAGGGCCAAGATTAGAACCTGCTCTTCCAAGGCCCCCTCCCTGCCCCGCTGGCCGAATTAGAACAGCGAGGCTCTTCCCTCAAAGCACTTGATTGTGTCATCTGTGGAAAGCACAGGCCATCTGTGCTGCACACCTGCCCCATTTAAGATAAAAGGCAGCCGTGAGTGCTGCAGTCATGGAGAAGGAGCTCTGGTGGTTTGGTTGGGTGATGAGTCTCTCAGCTCATTTGTCTTCTTCCTCCAGGTCCAGATTCCTCCTACTTCCTCTGATGTTTCTCATGGTCCTGAACGGTACAAGGTGTCCCCAGATGGTGGAGACCTCTCTACTAACATTGTCTTCCCCTCCACCCACAATAGTGCTCTCTGCTTTTTCCTTTGGGCATGAGGTGACCATCTTGAAAGGCCCAACCTAAGTGTTTCTTGTTCCTCTTCTGGAAGGGCTAGGGAGTGGCAAGCATTGATTCATCATTGGCTTACTATGAAGATGGTTATCTTTTCCTCCCCCACAAAAGGAAGATGAGTGAATGAGGAGGTTCTGACATCTTTCAGAAACCTAAGAAGAACCTCCTGCCAGGCTGAGGTGACAAATGGTCTCAGTGACTTGAGCATTCCATTCTACCATGAAACGTAGGTTTGGGCTTGGTTTGACACTGTTATTTTAGCCCTTGCTGCAGACAGTCTTTCTCTGTGGTGAAGCTGGCAGTGAATTCCCACAGAGGTAATGGCTCTGAGCCAGTGAGGCCACTTTGAGAGTAGTGACTTCATTTGGGGCCCCATCACCTGAGTCTCATTTTCAAGTCAAGACTGCCTATAGGTGTGTACTTTGGACTGCAGGCTACAGGGAGAAGTTAAGGAAAATGGGGCAGTTTAGCTTATCGAAGAAACTGCCTGAAGTAGAGACTGTTGGGTGGAATTTGATGAATAATATTGCTTGACTAGTAAAAAGAGCCTCTGGTGTCTTTGTTTCTCAAGAATAAGTTATTTTTGTTTGTGGGTTTTTTTTTTTCTTTTTTTTAGACAGGGTTTACCTCCCAGGCTGGCCTTAAACTCCTGGCCTCAGCATCCCTGGTAGCTAGAACAAAAGGCGTTGACCTCAACTGGACAAGTGTGCAGAAAGAATGTATACAAAAGGTAGTAACTGAGAAGTTACTTTAGGGGAAAAGTATAGGCAATAGGGGATTAAGTAGTATATGGAGTCAAAGGTCTAGCTGTTAGAACCCTGTCTAGAGTGAAGATTGACATGTCCTGATTATGAGTCAGGACAGCAAGGAGAGCTACCTGTTGCAGCCACTCAGTGCAGGGTGAGGGAGCTGTACTTTCTAAGGCAACAGATGACAGCCAGAGGATGCCATCCACCTCTCTATGAAAGCCACTGCAGGAAGGGGAAGGAGAAGAATGTAAGAGCCAAAGTCATTTGTGTCCCCAAAGGATAACTGGAACTTGGAGGAAAAAAAAATACCTCTCAAGTATTGGAATCGCAGCTCATTTCTTCAGTGAGGAAGTTTTGTTTTGGGGTCTTACACAGAGCCAAGAAAGAAAAGAAATTGTCGCTCAGTGGATAGATGAGGATAGAATGCCTTTTCTAATCTCTTGAAGAAACATGACACAGGAGACCAGAAATTAGTGGTCCAGCCTGCTGGGATGAAACTCTGAATTTAGGATGAGAGATTGGCCCTGAGCTGACGATGTAGTTCCTGGAAATATATATTAATAAGGAATGTGAAAGCAGTGCATGCCTACTTTGAAGTAAGATTCTCCATCCTAAATAAAGTTGATCTTTCCTTCTATACTGGCACCATCAGAGTACCCTCGACTTTGGGGTCATGTTACCTGAGTATTGTGGGGAAAGTGAGTCTCAGGAAAGTAGCCTGCGATCATGGAAGATGTGGTCTCTGCAGGGGATGTCGGAATGAATACATTTCAATCTTAGGACTAAGGGTCAGTTTCACCTTGTTATAGCCTCCACGGGGCCACACAGTCCTATGAAAGGACTTGGACTTACCTGGTGGGTAGGTTTACTATGTGCAGGGCATTTTACCCAAGCACCAGAGATGCCCTGGGAGCAGCCAGCCAAGACATTCCCACAGAGAGCCTGCAGACAGAAAGAAGGTTTTTGCCTCATGCCCTGCTGACTCCTAGACGTTTCTGAGAATGCTGCTGTTGGGTCAGTCAGCAAGGCGGCTTACACATCATCAGATCTTCCTCCACACCCTGACATGGCTGATGTGACCTGCCTCTGGACAAGCATGACTGAACATGAACAACACCTTCTAGTAAGGCGGCAGCATTGCCGTAACGGGTGGGGCACCCTGAGACCGTCTTGCCATTCCTCTTCCAGCTGTCTTCTCCTCTGTCTTCATGCTCCAGCCCCCTCTTCCGCGCACAGAACTTGACTGACTGACATCGCAAGCATCACTCGCAGCATTCCTCCCTAAACTCCTTCCCTAGGCATTTGTTACAAAAGCAAACACAAGTCTTTGTAGAGGCATGCTCTTCTACAGTCAGAAATGCAGGCTCTAGCTGAGATGCTCCTTAGCTCTAGTCACCCCTTCTTGGCTTATCACAACAAGGTGCTGTGCGGAGGGCAAGAAAAGCTAGCACCGGGTAGATGGCGTATCTATCACCAGATTGCCAGAAACCTGTTTGAACCAGTTAACTTGAGTAGTGAAGAGGTGACTCTAGAGGTCTGTGTAGTGATGGGGTGACCTTTCTTGTAATGTCATTTGTTCAGAGTATCAAATGCTTCAGCCCCTCCACTAATACACCTATGAGGAAATTAAGTCTTGAAAGCTAACAAACACTGGAAATATCTAGCTCTCTCTTGAGCACTATCCTTCTGATGTAAATTAGATATGGGAGGCTTAATGAACGCCACTTAACTGGGTGTGTGTGTATGTGATGGGGGTGGGGGGTGGGGGCTGGGACAGAGAAAGAATGGGTTCTTTCCTGTGAGTTCCCAGATCAAACTCAGGCTGTTATCCTTTTAAAACACGTCTTCCCATCATGTGTCTACCAGAACATAGGCAAAGACAGCAGAACCTCTAGAAGCTCGCAGGTTAGCAGGTCAGGCAGATACAGCAGTGAGCAAGAAGAGATCTTGCTTTGAATGCCGGGGAAGGTGAGGACCGATTTTCAAGGTCCTCCTCTGACTATGACGCGTGTTGTCACGCCTGCGCCTCCACACTCTCGTGGACTCACACATTCTCAACCAGAACAAGTCTGTGCAGTTAGGGTCATGGATGTATGTGTATTTAAAATTCCTATCTGTGATACTCAGCTCAAAAAGATGATTATCAGTTTTCTCGTCAACTAGCACTGTATTATAAGACCATCATTTTTGTCAATCAAGAAAATGAAAAACTATCAGTGACGTTGCTCAAGGGAAGAGCAGAGAAGGCTTGTTATGAAGCTGATTGAAGGACTCTGGAGTACCTTAGTTCACAACACACTGGGAATGAGTGTGTTAGCTGAGCACTGGCTCAGCAGAAACAAATCCGCCTACTTTCCTGTCATCTTCACTGGGCCATGTGTGGCGGTCACGTGCTCTGCCCTCTTAAGAACGTGTTTGTTTAAATGTGTGTTTGCTGAGTCCAGTGTGGGATGGTTGTTGCTTAGCACACATTCTTGAGATCAGCTAGGGACCTATATGATTTCTCAGACTTGTGTGCAGTATTTGGTGGGCTACAGTGTTTTAGTTATGGAGAGAGAGCTTGGAAAAATGGCGTGCTATAATCCTCCTGTGCTGTTTGAAGAGCTGTCCTGTGGGAAATAGTGTAAACCGTCACTGTGTTGCCTCTGAGGACAAACGGCCACTTAAAGCAAAGGAGGAACCTCACAGTGGTGTGGTGGGGACAGAGCTTTCCACTGAGAACAGCAGGTGAAGTTAGCTTTCCTTGTGGCTGGGAGCACACGGGTGAAACTGGGGGATGCACACTGTGATCCCCTTAGCTGGAGAGAGACTTCATATGCTGCGTGTGCAGCTGTGGAATGTATCAGTGGGCTTCAGCCTCACTGGCCTTCACTGGTTTGAGGGACATGGACGTTAGATAAAATCAAGGAAGAGGACAGACTCTGGCCTTTTAAGGACAGGGAATAAGAGTTTTGTCTTCCCCACCCCTCCTTGCTGCCATGCCAAGCTGATAGGAAAAGGCCATTACTGGCTCATTGGATTGGCCCATCCATGTCCTATGAACCTTTGGAAGGATGTGTATAGGTGGAGTTGTCATTCCTGTCTCTGGAGGCTAGGGAAGGAGGTTGGGTGAGACTTTTCTAAAGCTCTTTGGCTAGTAACTGACATGAAATCTCCAGTCCTCCTGCCACTATTGTCAATGTGGGGCTAGCAGGACAGATTGGGAGCTCTGCCATCCTGTGGCCGGCAACCAGAGGTCTCACCCTAGATGGAAAGTGTAATCGCATTTTGAATCCAGCGTCCCAGCAGGACTTCGAGAGTAGGATGAACTGCTTTGTCTGTCCACCCTTTATGTGCCCCAGAGCGCCAGCTCTGACCTGCCACCCCTGCCTGCTCTTTGCCCTTAGCACTCCTGCAGTTACAGGCGTGAGACCAGTGAGAAGGTTCTGCAGTCCTTCATTGAGACTGAACATCGGGAGTATTCTGTGCATGAGGCCCCTCCCCGTCCTCCCTGTCTCCTGTTGGAATTTGCCACCTGTTGGATATCTGCTATTCTGCATTGCACCACAGGAACCCGATAAGGAAGTGCCTGGGGTCAGGTTACGGTCCTGAGTTTCCAGCAGGGGAACTCACTGCCTCATGTGGCCTTTAGAAGCTGTCTTGCTTAGTAGGAAGACCATGAAGTCCTGTTGGTTCGACTGTAGCTCATTCTGACTGGGAAGCCATGGCTCATCTGCACCAGAACTGTTCCATCTGTAGAATGGACACAGTCAGTTAAAAATAGCGTTCTCATGAAGTCACTAGATGCTGGTTCCAGACCCTCCTTCTTGTCTGCTGTGAAAACAGTTTCTGTCATGAAGCCCAAGAGCAAAATAATACAACATTGCCTGCATTTCCGTGTGTTCTGTTTCAGGACTGGCAATATACAGCCTAAAATGCTCCAGTGCTTACAGCCATCTTTCTCAAATTAATTTCTAGTACTTTTACCATTGTTGGGTATAAGATCAGACTGATATCCCTTACAAATAAGTTTTTCAAATGCTAGTTTGTTTTTTTACCCCAAACTTAACATCTCTTAAATTGAGGTGAATCATGCAACAAACATCAAAAAGGAATATATCTATTTGCCCTTCTTACCTATAAATGTTGATATTAAAAAGAGATGGTTTAGCCAGGCATAATGGTCCAAAAACCCAGTGTAGTGTGCATCTCTGATTTTGAGGCTAACCTGTTCTACATGATTAAGTCTGGGCCAGCCATAGCCACAGAAGTGTGACCCCCGTCTCAAAAGCAACAAAAGGGGAAGATAGTCTCTTAGAATCGCAATCAGTGCAGCACTTAGAACAGAGCTATTCTTTTCGCTTTCTTGTGGTTTAAGGCAGCCAAGGACTGATAAAGCTTCCTTCCTTAGAATCTAAGCAAGGGATTATGGGGCCATGGCCTGGTTGTAATTCTTTGCCTATTTCCTCCCACTAGGTGATTTAGATCTTTCTGCCCCATCACACCAATTCCTACAAAAAGAATAGAATTTTAGCTTGAGCCCTCTTTTCCCAAGGCCTCTGCTCTCTGACCTCTCTCTCTGACATCTCCCCCTGCCCCCCACTCCTGGCAGCCTTTCAGCAGATGTCTATGGTAGCTATAGTCTAGACAGGACGTTCTAATTCTAGAGCATAAGTATGAGGCGAAAAGAGTGATCCCTGACACTCTGCAGCATCCCTCGGCCACAGCCTTGTAGGAAAGGGGTCTGAGTGTAAGGAAAGGAAGCGTGTCCTCTCCACCTCACATCTTTGGCTTGTTCACCCTCTATATGTGTCCTGCCACTGAGTCACAAGACAGCCTCCGAGAAGCATGAGCTAAGCTGCTTTTCAGAGTGAGGGGGACAGAACATGAGAACTGCTCCCCTCCCCACACTCATATTCTTATGAACTTCTTGGAACTGGGCCTAATGGTGCCAGCATGTAATCCCAGCTAACTTTGGAGACTGAAGCAGAAGGATCACAAATTCAAGGGCTGTGTGGACTGTGTGAAAGAACAGCTGGAGACAGGGAGACCCTGTCTCAAAAAAAAAAGAAAATATTATTGAACAGATGTGGATAAAGGTCCACTGTAGAGCACTTGCTGTCATGTGCGAGCTCCTACCTTCAACTCGAGCTCCATGAAAATGAACTATGGGGACAACTGCTTGTCGTCTGGGTAGTTCTCGGTGGTAGAGAGTTCCTACCTAGTACCCACAAAAGCCCGGTTCTCTCTTCAGCCCTGGTAGCCAGGATGAGGAAGGATTTGGACATCTCAAGTAAAATCATCCTTTAACATAATTATTTGTGAAAACCTACGTCTGTATTCCTACATTCTGCACAGTTTGGACTCTATCCTGATAGTAGTGGTGGTGGTCATTAGCATAGTGAAACCCTTTTAATTTGTCTATATGTCTTAGGACCTTTCCTGAGAGTGTTGCTTTAAAACTTGATAAAGTAAAGCCATATACATAGGTCGTCACCCATCAGGTACCCTTTCAGAACTGACTCATACATACTACTTATAGTGCTTCTTGTGTGTACCCTAGTTCTGTAGATAACAAGAGTTACAACATATAATGCACTCGTTGAATTGTCTGGATGGTTTCATGGTCTGTTATTAATCCACATTGGTCTTAAGCACTCTGGTCATGTGATCTGTCTGTCAGTATACTTCCAGTTTGACAACCCCAGATGCTTCCACAGGCAGGGAGAAAATGACAATACAACCGTTAGCTGGAAGGTAGTTCCTGGGGGCTAGTTCAGAACTGAGGCTTGGTATATGATCTAATGCAATGATTTAAGAATGCGGGGGTTCTTCTAATATATATTTGCATGACTAAAGTAAGTTTTTTATTCAAGTACATCGGATTGCCTGATAGTTTGTTTCTATCTTATTAATGCCAGTCAAGTTTGTGAATGTTTTCTAACACAAAGCAGGACATCAATGGGCTGTGCTTGCAAGAGCTTGAAAGAATTCAAGGAGATGCTAAAGTTTTACCAAGACCAAAGGCACTATAGAAATGATGCTCTTAACTAGCAAAGTGTTGGAGTGTGGTGGTGTTCAGGGATTCAAGGTAGTGGGCTCCACCCCCACACTTGAGAAGGATAGTGATGACTGATGGGAACATTCGGGTAACCCTGTCTGTGTGTAATATATTGAGGGAAAATAAAAAAGACTGGGGTTTGTGTTGTCATTGCCAGATCACATTTTCTGTGTGTGTCTTCCTTCTAGACATATGAAGATTCATGAGAAGGATACCAACAGTACTACAGCTGCAGCCCCTCCATCCCCTCTGAAGCGCAGGCGGTTGTCCTCCAAAAGGAAGCTGAGTCACGATGCCGAGTCAGAAGACCCAGGACCAGCTAAAAAGGTCCTCTGAGTTTATGACACAGACATGCTCCATTGTGTGGCGCTTGGCAGAAATGCCTCTAGCCTTTATTATCACAGTGTGGGACTTGGAAGAGATCAATCCGGGACCTTTTGACCTGGATGGAGGGGTGGGTGGAGGGGTCGGTGAATGGATGGATGAGTGGATGAGTGGGTAGTCAGACCTTGGTACTGAGTGAAAACCATACTTTTTAGCACTTCCTAGACTAACGTTAGGCTTCCTTCTAAAGCAACCTGTGTGGGAGCCCCCTTGGTGATGCCAGTCTCTGCTTTTTCCTAAGATGGTAGAAGACGGGCAGTCAGGCGATTTGGACAAGATGAGCGATGAAATCTTTCACTGCCCAGTGTGTTTCAAGGAGTTTGTTTGCAAGTATGAACTGGAGACCCACATGGAGACCCACTCAGATAACCCACTAAGGTAGGGGAATGTGAACAGAACCTGTGGTCTGGGAAATTACTGTCTCATATCCCATATGTCACTCCATCATGGGCTCCAGCAACTGAGTTAGTTCACAAGGACATTGGTTGGTAAGGCACTTAGGAAACACGTGGTTTGGAACAAAGGTGAGATGGTAAGCAAGGATGGCTGTTCACTTTACTCCCTTGTTCTTCCTGGGGTCCCTTGAGTAGTCACTGTGTCTCCAAGCATTGGCGATCGCCTGTCACAGGGTATGTCGTATATCAGACATATTTCCTTTGCAGAAGGTTTTGGCCGCCCAAATGATTGCTTGCTATACACGGATAAGTGGTGTATATGAAGACAGTGCATGCATTTCATGTTCGCAACACAGCACTGACATGTATGTACTAAGTGCTTAAACTGAATTAGATGTACAGTGCCGAAACCTGAAGCACTGTAGGTGAGAGTTGCTGGCATGCAAACGGGAAAGCTGGCTACACAGTGTGAGTTCTCAGTGCTTGCTCTGCTTCTTTGGCCTCTGTTGGTCCTTAACAACCCTAATCTGATCCTCAGCTTCAAGGCGCTGAAAGTGTGCATGGTGGTACGATTTTTTTTCCTAGCCGTGGTAGAGAGAGGAACACTCCTCTGTCTTTGTCTAACTTCTCTTGTAACTCACCAGTATTCTTGGTGTACAAATGGAGTTAGAAAATTTCCCTACAGAATTGCTGCAGTTTATATGTTCCGTCTATTTTCAGCATTATAAAGGACAGAGGGCCACATGGGACCCTCAGCTCAAGCATGTAGCTGAAGGTTCATCTAGCTACAGAGGACATCTTGGGAGTACAGGATATGGGTGTCTGTTTGCCTGAATTCCCTTCTGTTAGTTTTATGACAGGGTTTCACTGGAATGGGAGGAAGAACTTTTGTAGAGGTTAAAGTGTCAAGCCCTGAGGATGCTATAAAGCACCTGGATGAAACTTTCCAGGCTGGGCTGGCCAGTGTCCCATGGGATTCCACCTCCACTCTCTGTGAGGGGAAAAAGGGCCCAATCCAGAGAGATGCCAGGAATGTTCTAACTGTCCTACCCCAAGCCCGCCTCTACTCCCATGTAGCTCCCATCAGCTGCATCTGTATCTCTGGTTTCCCAGTTCTCGTTGACATAGAATAAGGTCACTAATGCCTGTATTCTCTCCCACTCTTCTCCAATTCTAAAATATTTCTTTTAACTTTTATCTACTACGAAATCGCTCTTCCTCTTGTCACCGACCACTGATTCTGAGAAACTCAGAAATCATTTGTTTTGTTGAGATGAGATACCTCAGCTGTCCTGGAACTCACTATGTCGACTAGGCTGGCCCTGAATACACAGAAATCTGCCCCCTTTGCTCCTAGAGTACCTAGGATTAAAGGCATGCACCACCATGCCTGGCCAAGAACCTAGCTTCATACTCTCATCCGCACAGCATCCTCGAGTGTGGAGCCATGGTGAACAGTGAGCAGTAAGTGACGTAAGCCTCTCACTGTGTGGCGAGGGATTAGAACAGCACAGAGGACCTTGATTCCTCCAGCCACGCAGCCATTAATTTAATGCCCCCGTGTCTGTTTTACCTCACTTCATATTTTATTTTGTGATCAGATTTTATTGTTGGACCAACCTGCTTTTGCTTTTCCTGGTAATCCCATCATATAGGAAAGTAACCTGGCTCTTGTGAGTGATTTCTAGGCAACCTGAGTCTGTGTGGTGAGGAGGGAAGACTGGGTGTCTCTTTACTGAGTTGGAAATCCTTCTCGTGCAGAGAAAATGGGGGTGGGAATCCCATTAGACATGGGTCCATCATGAGCAGAGCTATCTTGGCCATGGTGTACATGGCTTTGAAGTTGAACCTTTGCTGTCCTGTCCTGTTAACCAAGTAGGTTTCCTCACCTACTTGATGATGACACCATTTGGGGAGGGGTTGGCTGAAGAGGTTGCTTAGCACCAGATGGACTTAGTCCTTTTAGGCAGTATTCATTCCACCAACCCCACAGCAGCTTGCCATGGATGGCTCCTAAGAAGCGGTGGCTTGATGGCTTGTGTGCCCAGAGAACAGACCAGCTCCAGCTTCGTGGCTTTATCTAGTAACTCTTATGAGGCCAGATGGGGCTGACTTTTAAAAAGCGAAAGGAGTTGATTATAGAACATAGTTAATTCCCCTTTTCTCCTCTCTGCTCAGCTTCCACATAATAACCTACTACCAGAGGAAGCCTTGGGGCCAGGCATGGGCCAGTAGGGGCCTAGCCCGGGTGGTACATTGTGACAGTAGCTGATGGGAGAGACTGCTTGTTAACCCAGAACTAAAATAGACACCAACTCCATTTTCAAATCCCAGAGGCGCAGAGCCACAGTGGGATGCTACCAGTTTAGAACCAGAGTCCGTAACTTAAAACAGCTGTTGGTTTCTTTCCTCTGCCCTCGTCCCACTCCCTCCCCTCCGACCCAAGTTGGCGAGGTGCCCGTGTTCCTTAAGAAAGTGTTGGCAATCCAAAGTAGTATATATGCTGAGTCTTTTCTCCTGCACTCTGCCGAGTTTCAAAATCGTGAAATTCTGGCATTGAACAAAAGGAAGACACAGCACCACCGCTGCCACTGGTAGATTCCTGTTCTTAAGATCGGGTATTGCTTACCACCCCTTCTGGCCAGCTCCTGGGTGAGGGGTGATAGGGCAGAGAAGAGAGCCGAATAGAGACATCCCTGGCAGTGAGTGGCCTTCAGAGATGAAGGTAGGGGACAGTGCACAGGGCAAGTGTGCAGGGAGGGAAGAGCGGCAGGCGCTGAATGTCTTGCTTTGTTGTTGGGGCAGAACACTGTGACAGACAGACTGCACCACTGGGAACAAAGTGAGGTGGAGCAATGTGCAGGCCGCTGATGTTCAGCAGAACGGCGTGACTCATGTGTCGCTCGACGTCTACTTGCACATTTTAAAGTGAAAAGTGGATTAGTAGTGTCATCTTAAGGGTGGGACACACAGATGCTCAGTGTCTGTGAGGCCTAGGATTCAATCTGCACCTCCCCAAGGAAAAAGTAAACTAAGTGCTGATTAAATTCATTTAAGTCAAAATAGAATGTATAACATTCTATACTTACAATCAGCATACAATTATTAGTGGTACATTTTTACTTTCTCGCTATCTTATGTTTAGTAATTGAAATCTATGCTTATTGAACAGTCATACCCCGTCTTAATGGAAACCAGTCCCACACCAGGTACCTATCAGCCCACAGAGCAGGTTAAAAGACAAGCCAGAAGGCAGTGAAGCCTTCCCCAAGACTGAGCTGTGTAGCTGGATAGTCACTGTGTTGATGAAGGAGCTGCCAAAAGCAAACTTGCTCCAAGTTATTGTATAATCTTAGGTGGTTCCTTGATTAAAGGAGATTGGGTAATAAGTAATTTTAACATCATTTTAGTTAAAATATATCCAACAAATAATGGAGGCCTCATTGTGACAATGTGAGGCATTTGACCAGTCTTGACTAAAACAGGAATGTCTGAGGTGGGACCCAGGGACTGGTTAGAAAAAAAGGAGGCAAGTTCAGAGCCAAGAAAGAAAGACTCAGTAACTAAGAGCTTTGGATCTGACATTGGATATTGTGGCACTCTTTGTTCCTTCTACGTTATGGCCATCATTATGGTCACAGCATTGATCTTTAAATTACCCCAAGTTTAAGGCAGTGTCCTTGGGTTAGTCAGGAAATAGGCTATGGGAAGCTAGCAGGGTCTTTGGCAGGCACCCAGGGCTCTGAAGGGACACCAGAGCTTGTTGCAGGCCCGCCAGTCCCTTACTGTGCATCCTGGCAATGGGGCCATTGGGTGAGACATCCCAGGACGTTCTTGTCTCTGTTTCTTGGGTATTCTGAGGAACATTCAGCTCCCTTCACTGCTCGCCAACACCTGCTGAGAGACGCTGAGACTCTTAGTGTGTCAGCGACCCCATCTATTCTCAAAACACTAAACACCAAGCAAAGGTGAATAGAATACTGGAATCTTTATTAAGACTCCAGGGGTCCAAGGATCAGCCCAGTGGGAGCTGGGAGTGGAGGACAGAGACTTGGAGGGGGAGGTACCTCCCTAGCCCGGCAATTGGAGGTGTCTCAGTCGGACTTTCACAGCCTCCTCACCACCCAAGGGCAGGAGCAAGGACCAGTTTCACCTGGCTTTAGGGGCTTCTCTTCCTGTCCCCTATGAGCCCCTTAGATACTCCCTGCTTCACGACATGCTGGCTTAACTGAACAGACCTAGTGAGGTGCCTGTCTGTGCTGGACAGCCTGGGTATGTTCCTAGGATGTGGCAAGGGGAAGCTACCCAGCCAGGCCTCTGTCACAAGCCAGCATTGCTGCTCACAACAACTGGGAGAGATTACTGCAGCTGTGGGTGTCAGTTCTCTCCACAGGATGGGCCTGGGAGGGTAGGCTGAGGGAAGAGGGATGTCTGGGTGAGGTGGGGCTCTCTTAGAGAGGGATTGTTTGCACTTAGTCCTTTCGGTCTCTGGAGACAAAGCAAGAAAAATGAAGCATGAAATCCCCCTTTAAAAAGAATGCCATCAAAACTCTGTAACAAGCACAGAATTAGGCGTCTCAGGGAATCCGGCTGGGTCCCCCTTCCAGCAGGGAGTCATAGGTTCTGCTCACTGCATTTGCAGGGAACACGGAGTTGTCAGGATCAGGAAAAGTGCCCAGGCATTGAGGATGTGACCTGGGCCAACAAGGAGCCTAGACACATCTGTAAATGACAATCCTCTGAGCAAACGGGGTTACAGACAGCACTGTCCCAGCACTGCCTGGCACCTCTGTGACCTCAGGCAAGTGGAGGCTCGGTTTCCCCATCTGGAAAATAGATTTGGCGACTTGTGAGTATGAAGAGAGTGATCTTAGGCCTGAAACTATAACGAATACTGAGTTTTTTGTTCTGATACTGTTACTTAGGATGTCTTTTTGTTTGTTTGTTTGTTTGTTTACTGTGGAGGTGAGGGCAATGTGCTTTCATGTTTGAAAATTGTTGTCACACCCAGCTTTTATGTAGGTGCTGGAGGGGGTTCATCATACATTACTGAACCGTCTCCCTAGCCCACCGTGTCTTCCTAGCATCTCAAGTCCTCCAACAGAACAGTTAACATTTTGCCGTGGTCTTTCTTGGCTATCCCATTCCAGTGACACCGAGGAGTCAAATTCCAGAACAACCTCTCCCAAGTACTATGTACTTGACAGAGCATGAAAGCATTTGTCCTTTGCTCTCTATTGTCATAGAGAGCCATTTTTATCTTGCGTTGCCTTTGTAAAGTTTAGGACATTAAAGAGCTATTTAAATGGAGTCTGAGGCCTGCGTTCTGAGTGCCGTCACCTTTACAGACTATGCCAAACAGGCAGGATTAGCAGCTTGGAGGGCCTGGATGCCTACAAATAAGAGAACGACACTTCTTTTGGTAGGATGTTGGAGAAATCTACAATTGTAAAAAAGTTCCTTAATTTTGATATTTCCCCTGTAGTCTTTTGAAAATATATTTTGGGTCGTTATTTTTTTAAAGTTAGCTCGTTAGGCTTAAGAGGAGGGAGAGCATCTGTCTATCCCTCCACTCCGCCAGCTTCCCTTTGTTTGTTTATTGAGGCAGGTTCTTCCTATTTCACCCTGCCTATCATAGAACTTGCTATACAGACCAAACTTATTATACAGGCCTAGAGCTTTCTCCTGCCTCTGCCTCGGGAGTTATAGGGTTAAAAGCATGGACTACTATGCCCAAGTTGCTTGTTTTTTGTTTTTTCAGGATTTATTTTATTCATGGTTATGTGTATGTACATGTGTGTGTGTACCTACAGCGAGTAAAGGTGTTGGCTCCCTGGAACTAGACTTAGCTGCCTGGATGGGTTCTGATCATTGAACTTAGTTCCTCTATACGAAGAGTACCACCTCCTATCCATTGAGGCATCTCTGCGGCCCTCTGTTTTCTTGGAGGGAGGTGGTGTTTGTTTGGGGTGTCACTGTTTTGTTTTGAGACAGGCTCTTGCTCTATAGCCCATACTGGTGTCAAGTTCCCCAGAGTCTTCTTGCTACAGCCTCCTGAATGCTGCTATTCCGGGCACACAGACTAGCACCCAGTTCCCACTGCCCCAGAAGCGTGCTTGCTGGGACTGCACAAGAGGCCTTGGGGGACATCTGAGTGCCTGCCTCTTTAGGTTACTTTTTTGAAACACTCCTGCTGACTTCAGGATTTTTATCTTTAGAACATTACGGTCACCAGACAAATAAATAATACTGCTGTAGCAGATGCTGAAGGAGCACATCCCAGTGCCACTCAGCTACGAAGCTGACAGAGAAGACACCTGTCCTTTTTATTTTTATTTTTTAACTACTTTGGACTGGATCATTGGGTCCCTGTAATGGATGGACATGCACACCATAATGCACACCATGATACCACTCCATTTCCACCTTTGCCTCGGTGTTTTCTTGTTTGTTTGTTTGTTTTTTCCGAGACAAGGTCTCTGTGTAGCAATGTTTTCTTTTAAAAAAAAGAAAAAAGTAAATGAAAGAAAGATGCCTTTTAACAGGGATGCTTGCCATCCAAGGGATAGATATCTCAGTTCCCTTCCTAGTTAGGCACGTGGCATGCAGCAGTTAGCAATTTCCTTTCAGGTGGCTTGGCTTCTAACTTGGTCTGCAGCTGCAGCCCGCTTTGAGCTCTTGGTCCTCCTGCCCTCACCCCTGCCTATAAGGTCTTGGGGTTGCAAGTGTGTAGCACCATACTCAGTTTTGATGCTTTTTGAATCTTTGACTGGATTTGAGTATGAACTCCAGCACTGCTTGTTGCACTAAGATGTCTTTTAAGAGCTGGAAGGGCAAAACCTCAGCTCGTGTTCCCTTGACTCGGTGGATCTGGGTGGCCCACTCCTTTCCGAAGTGAGCGGGTTGCGTGCTAGTTGTCAGGGTCTTCTCTTCTGTGGCTTGCTGGTTTGAGGCTGCAGTGGAGATGAGTTCCTGTGGAGCCAGACACATTAGCAATAACATCTCTCCAACCTGGCAAAAGTCACAGCTGGGATGCGATGGCACGTGCAAGAAAAGGGATGGCGAGTATGCAAATAGGGGTTCAGAATTTTTTTTTTCTATGACTGGGAATTGAGCCCAGGACTTTACACATGGCAAACAACTGCTTTATACTCAGCTATGCTCCCAGCTTATGGAACTAGTGCTCACTGTAACAGTGTGTCCCCGTGACCTTGACAACTGAAAAACACTTCTCTAAGCACACATTGTGGGTTGTCTGTGACCATGGTTTTCCAGCACCCCATTCAACCTCTATGACTTCACATACTCACAGCTACAGTCAGAACTTTGCTCATTTATCCTGCCTGCTGCTAGGGGGAGCTTGCAGTCAGTCTATGGAACCCCCCCTCCAGCTCCTCCAGACCTCCCCTGTCTGTGCTTCACACCTACCCAGTACCAGGGTGACAATGACACTACAAGTGGTACTAAGGGAGGCTAGGAGAGAAGAGATAAGCTGCCTCCCACCATTAAGAACTTCTGTTAGAGCCCCGCCTCTCCTTTCCACTAAGGTAGGACCCCAGATTCAGAGACTGGGGAGGATGCTGGGCTCTGCCCTAACATGCCAAATTCAAAAATCTCACCGTCTTAACTATACCGTAGGCTAATGTGGTGCTGCTCATTCCAGTGCTTTCTAAGTGAGTCAGTACCATGTTCTGCCTTGGGGTACAATAGGCTACTTCTTTAACCACCATGCTTTGACAGTCAGTATAGTGAGGACGCCTATAGAGACTGAGGTCAGGCAAATGTCTGTCTCTGTGTTCATCGATGTGTTCCATGTGTCTCCTTAAACTGTTAGCAGTTTTTCCACGAAATCCCCTTCCCCCAACCCGGTGGGAATAACCTATTTCAATGTGATTTTGAAAAGGCAGTTCTGTTTTTGGAAGGAAGTGTGAGTTCGTATAGTTTCCTTGAGTTTCACAAGAAAGATTCACTTTCCCCAAATACATTTATTTTATTGACAGCAATGTTGGTTTCCAACATAGGGCCTTTTCTGTTGCCAGGAAATCAGAAGACAGCCAGTCTGGTGTGTAACAGTTCTCTCTGGCAGGTCATCAGGATCTGTTACAAAATGAAAACCCTTCAGCTCCCCCTCTGTGCTGTGACTCTTGAGTGTGTCTGCGTCTTCTCAGAATTTTGCAATCATTCTCCTGGTAGGGCTGAGATGTCCCCACAAACCCGGTTGAGGATGACAGAGTCCTGGGGACCACCCAGCCAATGGCTGTAACCTTAATGAAGAGTGACCAACTGGAGCCAGGTCTATGGGTACCCTGAGAATAGCTCCTGGTGCAGGCTCTGCCTGCTGCCACAGACTCCACAGTTACAGCGACCTCCCTTGTCCTTCAAGCACTTGGAAACAAGGTTGCAAAGCCCTCATCCCTGATAAAGGGCCGACTTACTGATGGTTCTCCTCCTCAGCTTTATTTTATTTAAGGTCTATCCACAGGTGCAGAGTGTGAGGCAAAGCAGCCGGAGATTCTGAGAGCATCCCTTTACCCAGCCTCACAATGCATGCATGGTTTCAAGGCAGATAAGGCTTTCAGCTCCAGTTTATTTATTTAGGAGGGTGTGTTTTGTTTAGGTGGCTGGAGCTTTGGTTTATTGGGAGTATCGCATTTGTGGAATACAGTGGGGGTTTGTTTATTTGGAGGGTTACGTTTGGGGGCTGTGTGGAGGATGGGTTTGTTTGTTTGTTTGTTTTTTAATCTGCCATGTCAAGCTACTTGCTAGCTATGCTAAACCAGTGATTCTCAGCCTTCCTAATGCTGCGACCCTTTAATGCAGTTCCTCATGCTGTGGTGACTTCCAACCATACAATTATCTTGTTGTAACTTGGGAATTGTAATGTAAATATCTGATTTGCAGGATAGCTGATATTTGATTCCCAAAGGGGTCCTCAGGTCCCTCAGGTTGAGAACTGCTGCTCTAAACATTTTCAGACGGTGCCTGTTGTCTCAGCAACTTGGTGTCTCAGGGATCCTTTTAAAACAAACAGCCAGGTGTGGTGGCACATGCCTTTAATCCCAGCACTCAGGAAGCAGAAGCAGGCGGATTTCTGAGTTCCAGGACAGCCAGAGCTATACAGAGAAACCCTGTCTCGAAAAACCAAAAACAAACAAACAAATCCAGTACTTAGAAGACAGAGGAAGTGGATCCCTGCAAGTTTGAGAGCAGAATGATCTACAGAGAGACTTCTAAGCCACCCAAGATGACATACTTGGGACTCTTAAGAAAGAGAAAGATCTGTAAAATGAAAGAGTGGTGTTAGTGACAGGCAAGTGGCAGTGCCTACAGGAGACACCAGCGAGAGGTCTCCTGCTACCTGCCATTGATCTTACCTTTCAGGAAAGGTCTTCTTCGTCCCTTAACTTAGCTCTGGTTTCTAGAGACAGCAGCCGTGGGACAGTCTGAGCCCTGGGTTTAATACTTCCCTCCATTCCCAAACCCTCCCCACCCTTCCAGAAGTTCTCATCGTCTCATACGTGTGCAGGCAGAAAAAAACATGAAAGGGAGCCCCTTCTTATTACATGTCCCAAACCCAAAGAGGTTAGCTTCTGTCAGCTGAGACCCCACTGCACACTCAACGGTGGCTGGAGACCTTCATTGTTGAAACTTGAAGTGATAAAATATCACCTCGGTAGTTGAGGTAAAGGACATTTCACCCATTCTTATACATGTGTTAAGGAACATTTAGCATATGCAGAAAACTTAACATCAATTTCTTAATATCTAGTCAGAGGTCAGTTTATGTAATTCTGATATTTCTCATCTTTTTAAACCAGAATATTGTAAGGAGGTGGGCTGGTAACCATGTTCTATTAACTTGAACGTAGAAAGTCTAAAAGCAAGAGTCCTGTCTCCAGACAGAGGCCTGATCTCCTCAGCCTCAGAGGTCAGCATCACGAGTGTGCTCTCAGACCTCAAACCTGTTCCAGCCAAAAATAGACCCTGGCCGAAAGTGCCAGCATCTGTGCCACTGTCCCATTTAACCTGTGCCTCAGCCTTCTTTGTATTCTGACAAGGGAGGGATCCTGTAGTATAAAGTCTCCCCAAGGATATGCCCCACTCACAAGGTGGGAGCTACACCAGGAGAAGGTTGTCTGAGCCCAACTTCTGTAAGAACTGTTGGAAGCTCAGTAGACTCCCCTCAAAAAAGAGCCTCGTGTCTCCAGTGGCCAATGGGAACCTGGTCGTCTAAATCTTGTTTAGGGGATGTTTCCAGATTAACAGAGGAGAGGCAGGAGGGCATTGTGCCTCTGCTGCTAGGGAGTGATGACCAAGGCTGCACAGGCCGCTTCAGCCCCAGCTCAGTTGCAACATGAGTGATTTTCATTGTCATTCTTTCCAGAAAAGAACGAGCAACAAAGTTTCTATTAGTGAGTATGTAGTGTAAAGGGGAGCAAGTTGCTTTGCTCTGTAGAAACAGTGGCAACACGCCCCTCCTCTTGAGGGTTCATCCCAGTGAGATGTAGTAACACAAGTAAATGGAACTCTGTCATCATCTAAGTATGCACACCCGCCCTGCCTCACACCAGTGAGATCTGTGAATGAGGGATTGTGAGGAGGAGCCCCAGTGACTGTAGTGAGTTCGGCCTGGGGGATGCTTCCAATACCATTGCCGCAGCATTGACTTCACTCTCAGTGAAGACCATGGTGCCCACCACCTGTTGGCCTTCATCCACTTCCCACGAGGGGCTTTGCATTTGTGTGAGCTCAGTGTGTGCTTATTTTTCAGGTAATAGTGGTAGTGAAACAAGAATTTAACATAGTTTCTACCAATAAACTATAATCAGTTTATCTCTGTTAAATACCAGGAGTGCTGTGTGGTTTGACTACTGCCATCTAGGCATGTGGTGTTTGTTTCTGAAACGGGGTTTTGCCTTTGTATCTCTCAAGTGCCATGTGCCACTGTGCCCAGCAACATGGGC
This sequence comes from Mus musculus, assembly GCF_000001635.26. Taxonomy (NCBI): domain Eukaryota; kingdom Metazoa; phylum Chordata; class Mammalia; order Rodentia; family Muridae; genus Mus; species Mus musculus. The sequence continues at coordinate 37,927,577 of NC_000079.6, forward strand.
ATCTTGTGTCTTGTTGCATTTCTTTCCTTGGTGGTGGTGGTGGTGGTGAAGGTGGAGGAGGAGGAGGAGGAGGATGAGGAGGAGGAGGAGGAGGAGGAGGAGAAACTTGGAGACAGGCTCCTGCTATGGCAACTTCCAGGATCCCAGCTGCTTTCTCTTTGTGCACAAACTTTAGATGATGGTATCATGCATACATCTGTACCACCTGCAAAGATTCGGTATCCAGAATTATTAGAATTTATCCTAAAAAAAAAAAAATCAAAAGGGACCCAGGCATGGTGCTGCCCGCCTTTAGTCCCAGCACCGGGGAGGCAGGGTTAGGGGAATCAGAGTTCAGAGCCAGCCTGGTCAGTACATTCAAGAACAGCCAGGGCTGTTACACAGAGAAGTCTTGTTTTTAAAAACCAAGCGGAGAGTGGAGCACACTGGTAACGTGACTTCTTTATGCCTTATTTTTATTTTATTCAGCTAAAATGAAGCAATAAAGCTAACAGACCATTGGAGACGCTGAGCCGTCTCCTCATGGTTGTTACTCTCTTCTCCTAGATGTGACATTTGCTGCGTCACCTTCCGCACACATCGAGGACTGCTGCGCCACAATGCACTTGTCCACAAGCAGCTTCCCAGAGATGCCATGGGAAGACCTTTTATCCAGAACAACCCTTCGATTCCTGCTGGCTTCCATGATTTAGGGTTTACTGACTTCTCCTGTAGGAAGTTTCCTCGAATCTCTCAGGTATGGTGCTAGACCTAGTCAGCCAGGATGGGAGTTGGGGTGTTGTTTTTGTATAATACCATTTCACTAAAATTCAGCCTGGCTCTTGGGTTTCTTGGGCTAAGGAGTTGATGGTCTTTTATTTTAGTTGAGTTTTCATGTGAATCTACCTCATCAGGACCTTTTGCCCATACTTCACGCTTTGAGATTGAAAGTTGAGTACTTACTACTCCTGTCACTACTACCCTGTTATAATATTTAGTACATAGATCACAACTAGGTATTTGTAGCAGTTTCTGTTAAAATGGTTTGGATTTTTTTCAAATCCAAGTGTGTGTGTGGGGGGGGGGGGGGGGATGGATGATTGTGAAGGCCAGAAAAGGGCATTGGATCCCTAGAGCTGAAGTTGTAAAGTGGTTGTGGTCAGATATAGGTGCTGGAAACCACACTTAGGCTCTCCTAACTACTGACCTGTGTCTGCAGCTCCTTGGACCTTTACGAATTTGAACAACTAATGCACTGATTAGTTCCCTGCCTATGCAAAAACTACCAGAACTACTTTTTAGTATTCTCAGGTGTAAATTTGAGATAGGAAGTATCCACATATAAGTTCTTGACATAAATAAGTCTCAAGTGCAGTGGACTTGATACATCTGTACATGCACAGCTGTCCCAGGAGATTGATCCCTCCTCCCCCAGTCATGGAAGCAGCCATTTTGTGAAGAAGGCATCCTAGTTTGTCCTCTTAGCTTGTTTGGTACTGCTTGAGCTGGCAATCCTCCTGCCTCAGTCTGCTGGGTGCTGGCTTGTGCTGTGTCCCCCAGTGTCAGCACTCCCCCATTTCCAAAGGCTTACTTCAAATTCCATCATGATGTTATTTCACTCTGCTTGTGTCTATCCTAGAGGGTGTCCTTGAGCAAACAAGCAGGTTTCTTTCAGGTGTGCCCAACCTTTGACACTGCTAGCTACTGAGCTCACCCTTGTGAACTGTGCAGTTGAGTGACAGGAGAAAAGTATCTCTTCATAGTTTAAGCCACTTTACAGTTTGGTGTTGGAGTACATCCATGGCTGTCCTTAGCCTGCTGTAGGCCAGGGCCGCCCTCCCTCGCTTTTCCCGAATTCAGTCTCAGATCTGCACTCCGAAAAGTTGACTCTGTGTTAATGGAAGCGGCTGCTGCTAACAGCAGGCACCTCTCACATCTCCTTCACGGTCGTGTTTCAATCCTCACCTTTCTTCCCTTGCTTTTGCTTGTGGGTCCCACTTAGGCCTGGTGTGAGACAAACCTACGGCGGTGCATCAGCGAGCAGCACCGGTTTGTGTGTGACACCTGCGACAAGGCGTTCCCCATGCTGTCGTCACTCATCCTGCACAGGCAGAGCCACATCCCTGCCGATCAGGGACGGGAGAAGCTCCAGACCAAGACCCTGGCTGCCGAGTCCTTGGAACAGAAGGCCTTCCTGGCCTTGCTGGGCCTGCAGCACACCAAAGACGTCAAGCCTGCCCCGGCGGAGGAGCTCCTGCCGGACGACAACCAAGCAATACAGCTCCAGACACTTAAGTACCAGCTACCTCAGGAGCCTGGCTGCCCCACCGTGCTGAGTGTGTCTCCTCTTGACGCTGCTTCTTTAGGTGGCTCTCTGACAGTCCTCCCAGCTACCAAGGAGAATATGAAGCATCTGTCCCTGCAGCCCTTCCAGAAGGGCTTCATCATCCAGCCAGACAGTAGCATTGTGGTTAAGCCTATTTCAGGAGAGTCGGCCATTGAGCTGGCAGATATCCAACAGATTCTAAAGATGGCAGCTTCCGCTCCTCCGCAGATCAGTCTTCCGCCACTTTCCAAGGCCCCTGCCACCCCGCTGCAGGCGATTTTCAAGCACATGCCTCCTTTGAAGCCAAAGCCCTTGGTCACACCCCGGACAGTGGTAGCCGCCTCCACGCCCCCACCTCTCATCAACGCCCAGCAGGCATCTCCCGGTTGTATCAGCCCCAGCCTTCCTCCACAGTCCCTGAAGTTCCTCAAGGGGTCGGTGGAGGCAGTGTCCAATGTTCATCTGCTTCAGTCCAAGTCTGGGATCCAGCCAAGCACCACCACACAGCTCTTCCTGCAGCAAGCTGGAGTGGAGTTGCCGGGCCAGCCCGAGATGAAGACACAGCTGGAACAAGAGAGTATCATTGAGGCCCTGCTGCCCCTCAACATGGAGGCGAAGATCAAGCAGGAGATAACAGAAGGTGACCTCAAGGCCATCATGACAGGCCCCAGTGGCAAGAAGACCCCCGCCATGCGCAAGGTGCTCTACCCCTGCCGCTTTTGCAACCAGGTGTTTGCTTTCTCTGGAGTCCTGCGAGCCCACGTTCGCTCCCACCTGGGCATCTCACCCTACCAATGCAACATCTGTGACTATATTGCTGCAGACAAAGCCGCCCTGATCCGTCACATCCGCACACACAGCGGGGAACGGCCTTACATCTGCAAGATCTGCCACTACCCATTCACGGTCAAAGCCAACTGTGAGCGGCACCTGCGCAAGAAGCACCTCAAGGCCACCAGGAAGGACATTGAGAAGAACATAGAGTACGTGAGCAGCCCCACCGCAGAGCTGGTGGACGCCTTCTGCGCCCCAGAGACCGTGTGCAGACTGTGCGGGGAGGATCTGAAGCACTACCGAGCTCTACGCATCCACATGCGCACACACTGCAGCCGGGGCCTGGGCGGCTGCCACAAAGGCCGGAAACCCTTCGAGTGCAAGGAATGCAACGCTCCCTTCGTGGCCAAGCGCAACTGCATCCATCACATCCTCAAGCAGCACCTGCACGTGCCCGAGAAGGACATCGAGAGCTACGTGCTTGCCACCAACAGTGGCCTCGGCCCCGCGGACACGCCCACGGATGCCGCTTCCAGAGGAGAAGAGGGCAGCTGTGTCACTTTCGCGGAGTGCAAGCCCCTCGCCACTTTCCTGGAGCCCCAAAATGGCTTTCTTCACTCGAGCCCCACCCAGCCCCTGCCTTCCCACATCTCTGTCAAGCTGGAGCCAGCCAGCAGCTTTGCCATGGACTTCAACGAACCCCTTGACTTTTCGCAGAAAGGCCTGGCACTGGTCCAAGTGAAGCAGGAAAATGTTTCCTCCTTGCTGACGTCTTCCTCCTCCTCTGCCCTCTATGACTGCTCCATGGAGCCCATTGACCTGTCCATCCCCAAGAGCGTCAAGAAAGGAGACAAGGACACAGTTGTTCCCAGTGACGCCAAGAAACCGGAACCGGAAGCTGGGCAAGCCGAGCCGCTCTCACCCCGCCCACCACCCTGCCCTACCTTGTCAGTGACTGTGGAGCCCAAGGGGAGCCTGGAAACCCCCACAGGCACGGTGGTGGCCGTCACCACAGCTGCCAAGCTAGAGCCCCACACTCAGCCCCTCCAGGGCTCCGTGCAGCTGGCTGTCCCCATCTACTCCCCCGCGCTCGTCAGCAATACTCCCCTCTTGGGCAATTCTGCTGCCCTCTTGAACAACCCAGCCTTGCTTCGGCCCTTACGGCCAAAGCCCCCCCTCCTCTTGCCAAAGCCCTCGATGACAGAGGAGCTGCCGCCACTGGCCTCCATCGCCCAGATCATTTCTTCCGTGTCCTCGGCCCCTACTCTGCTGAAAACGAAGGTAGCTGACCCTGGACCATCGATCACCAGCAGTAACACTGTGGCCACAGACAGCCCAGGAAGCTCCATCCCCAAAGCTGCCGCCACCCCCACTGACACCACAAGCTCTAAAGAATCCAGTGAGCCACCCCCTGCAGCCAGCAGCCCTGAGGAAGCCTTGCCTACTGAACAAGGGCCGGCTGCCACTTCCTCGTCGAGGAAGAGGGGCAGGAAAAGGGGACTGAGAAACCGGCCCCTCCCCAACAGCAGTGCTGTGGACCTGGACTCCAGTGGGGAGTTTGCTAGCATCGAGAAGATGCTGGCCACCACAGATACCAACAAGTTCAGTCCCTTTCTGCAGACTGCAGAGGATGACACTCAGGAAGAGGTGGCTGGAGCCCCTGCCGACCAGCATGGGCCCGCTGATGAGGAGCAAGGTAGCCCCGCAGAAGACAGGCTGCTGAGAGCAAAGCGGAACTCCTATGCCAACTGCCTGCAAAAGATCAACTGTCCCCACTGTCCCCGGGTCTTCCCTTGGGCCAGCTCCCTGCAGCGGCACATGCTTACACACACTGGTAAGAAGGCCCTCACGGCTCACCAGGCGGTGAGTCTTGAAAGGAAAGAGTAATGGGTAGGGATAGGAGTAGGCCTAAAGTTTGGGGCCTTTGTCTCATGCTCCATTCTTTGTCTCAGAAGTCACAGGCTGTTACTTTCCATATAATCTGTGCCTGTGGTCTGAGCCACCAAGGCTTATCTGTAAATAAATGTATCAGACACAGTGACAGTGGTCATAGGCTCCTTCACTTCCCTCCCCATAACCTTTGCCTGACAAGTTCCAAGAGTTTCTAAGTATGGAGGCCATTCCGGAGAAGTGGGACTTTGCATTAAGGTAACAGTGATGTAATGAGCTTGGTGCTTTGACATGATAATCTTCAGTGCCGTCTTTTTTTTTTTTTTTTGAACATTCTATGGAGTTCTTTAGCTACCACACATGTAATACAGAAAAGTGGGATTGGATATTTTTTCCCCTTCACTGAGGTAGCTCCAGCGTCCCTTACTTATTTTGACTTTTTTTCCTATTTGGAATACTTAGATGATTGATAGTAGTAATTTTTCTAAAGTTCTATTTATCCTAAAATTGTCAACTGTTGAGGAAAACATTCTGCGTATCATTTGAATGTTTTAATTAACAAAGCTAGATTACCAAAACAACATCCCGGAAATAGTTTTCAGATGTCAGTTTCTAGAAGTTGAAGTGTAGAACAGAGACTTATCTATTAAATTACTTTATGCCTAGTGCTTCTAATATTTCAATAGCCATCTAGAAAGGTATAATTATAATTTTCTGAATAGTATCACAGGATTTGTATCATCGATCGATTGGGCGATTGTTGTACATTCAGTGAAGTCCTTACCCTTTTGGAGTTTACAGTTTAAAATATGGATCACTGGCAAGATTTGACTTTTCAGACCAACAAGTATTTTGTAGTATTTGGGACAGACGGAAACATTACTTATTGATCAGAATGATGCTCAAATTTTACTGCAGATCTTTTTGCAGTAGATCTTGCTAGAAACACTCCAGGAAGGAATGCTGTGATTTCCACCCACCCACCCCCGCCCACTGAAGATTTGTGTAGATAGGCCATCTCTCAGCAAACTGACAGGCTTCCTGGGAGCCAAAGTGTCCATTTCTTTTCCATTTGTGATGGCATCTGCAGATACCAGAGACGTGTCCCCTCTTTCCCTGGGGTTTGATCACTGTTGGTGTAGGAGCATCTGAACCTGTTCGGTCCCCAGGGCCCACAGAGTAGAAAAAAGAGCCAACTCCTACAAGTTGTTCTCTTGCTTCTACACGCAAGCCATGGCACAAGTGTGCTTACGTGTGCACGCACACACAAACAGAGAGAGAGAGAGAGAGAGAGAGAGAGAGAGAGAGAGAGAGAGAGAGAGCGCAGCCAACAGCATTGAGCAAAACCCAATTTCAACTGTAGTTAAGCAAACTGCCTCCATCATGAGAGAGGGTCTCTTTCCATCCTCTCAGCTACTTTGTTGAATTATCCCAGCATCTGTACTTGGTCTCAACCCATTTCTCCATTCTACCCACTCCCTACCACGGAACAAAGAGGTCAGCTGCTGAATGTCCAACTAGGGGTCCACCTGCTGGCTGCCAGCACAAACATGGCTTTAGCTCTTTACCCTGCTTAGTTAGGTTCCAAGAATGTACTCTGAGGAGGAAGCTGTCATCTTTCATGTCCTCTTGGGCAGTTTCTACACACTCGATTTCCTCCCTCCTCCAGCTCTCCAACCTGTGGCTCACTGCGCTCCCTCTGGACATGTTGTACCTCGTGAGACAACAATGCACTGTCTCTGCCAGTTCCCCTCACAGCATCTCGGCCTGTGTCTTTAGGCCACAGGAGGACAAAGTGCCAGCAAACACAACCAGTCCCTTTCAGCAGTATCTGTCCTCACCTTTTCCTCCTTCCCTTTGCTCTGGTTCCTTGTTCACAGTGCTGGGTCAGGATGGTGCAATCTCTGAGAACCCCTCCAGCTGTGGCATCTGGGATCCCCTAGCTCCCTCTCATTCTCATGGGTGCTTGGAGCTCCTTTGCCAGCTCCTGGGCTCTTCCATCTCACCTTCTGCCCCACTGCTAATGGGTAACAAGCACTGACGTTTAAATTTGGGAGATGTCCTCACAGTATAGAAAGCAACTTGAGCTACTTGTACCTAGCTGCCTTTTACTAAGGTTTAATCCATGTTTTTGTATGTGGGTTTGTGTCTGCACATACGTGTGCAGGTAACTGCCCAGGCTAGAAGAAAGAGTTGGATCCCCTGGAGCCAAGGTTACAGGTGCTTGTGAGCTACCAGATGTAGGTGCTGAGAACCAAAGGGTCTTCAAGAGCAGCACTTTCTTTACCACTGAGCCATCTCTCCAGCCCAAGTACTTTATTAAGTGGTAGCTTTGACTGCAAAAGAAGAAAAGTACCAAGAAACCCTGGGCCCCGAGGGTAAAGTATGTGGGAAGTCCAAAGATGCTTAGCTCCTACAGTCTTGTCAGCACAAAAACTCCATGTGTGTCCCAGGCTAGTTCTAACCTTGATTCTCTTCAGAGAACATTTGCAGCTCGTCCATTTAGGACTTGACAAACAAGGTCCCGTTGTCCTCAGCAAACTCTTGTTCCTTCTGCCTGGCTTTGTTCCCAGTGCCCTTCAGATAATGCCTCTCTTCCTTTTCTGACTGCTCTGCATGAATGAATTTGGATGACTGGTGGCTTTAATGTTCACATTGGGGTGGGAGACATACAGGCCCCGGATACAAAAGTATGGTCACAGCTGCTCTTACACACACATATACACTCGCGCACGCGCGCACACACACAGTCTACCAGATTGGTAAAGTGCACTAGTGACTTTCAGACATACACTAAACAGGCTCACCATTTTTACATCCCTGCAAGGCAAAAAGCATATTACTATTTTAAAAGTAATTTTCTGCTTTGTATAAGCTTTAAATGATTGTGTTACTTGTCAGTTTGAGGTCCTTCAGTGGCACTAATGTGACTGTTCATGGAATACAGCAAAAGCATGTGAAAATTAAAAAGTAAATTATTTCATACCAAAAAAAAAAAAACCAACCCTACCATTTTCTTAAAATCTGGAATCCCAGCCTAGTGGAGTCGGGAAGATGGCTGGATTAAATACAGAGTTCAGTTGCCCGCATCCATGTGTAAGTTGTACATCTTACAAATGCTTGTAACTCCATCTCGAAGAGATTCCACACCCTCTCTTGCCTCCCACACATGGTGTACATGTATTCATGCACACAGAGGCACCAATAAAAAATAATTAATTAAAGGAATCCCAGTATAGTAGCCTTTGGCCCTTAAGTCTTTTTTTTTTAACCCCTTTTGGTGCTGGTACTTGAACCAGTGCTTCAGCATTCTCCATAGCTCCCTGCCAGCTCCTTGTTTCTCCGTTCTCTTCCTCCCTATCTGACCAGACCTGAAGAAGCTGCCATCTTTCTTTTAGACAAAGGAAATTTAAGATATTCTGTTGTTATTAATGAAAAGCAAAAGAGCCACTTGAAAAATACATGGGGAAATGTTTTATACCCGGTCACTTCAAGATTTAAAAAAAAATGAGGGTGTTGGGGCTGGAGAGATTGCTCAGAGGTTAAGAGCACTGACTGCTCTTCCAGAGGCCCTGAGTTCAATTCCCAGCAACCACATTACAGGTGGCTCACAACCATCTGTAATGGGGATCTGATGCCCTCTTCTGGTGTGTCTGAAATAAATAAATAAATCTTAAAAAAAAATAATTGAGGGTGTTTTCAGTGCTTCAAGCATTTGGTAGGTCCTCTACTAGTGTGCAAGGGTCCTTGTCTATACACATAGTGGGATTTTTATGAGGCCTTTCCAAGGTCTCTAAGTATGCTTGGATTGATGCAAATATTCCTGTCTGTTTGGTCACCCCATCCTTATACATCTCTTGTATGCCTTTCTACTCCATTGCTCATTGCTGGGGTTGGGGTCGTTGGTTGGTTTCATGGGTGGTGGTTGTTGCTGCTGCTGCTTTTTTCAGTGCTGTAGTTTGTTGTGGGTGGCTCTGGGCTGCTTGCTTTCCTGGAAGAGGCTGTCTGGAATGAGTAATGAGTCACACACACAAGTGGATTCCTGTGAACCAATCGCCTAATGAATAAAGGAGCCAATCACTAGGCGAGTAGACAGGGCTTCCAGGTTGGAGAGAGGAGAGCAAGCAGCACAGAGCCATTCACAACATTTCCCCCTTTCTGTTCTAATAAAAAAACAAAACCTTTCTCACAGTATAGAGTACAACAAGATTAGACCTAACACCCAGTCCATCATCTATCCTAAATTAAAAGGCTGGAGAGATGGCTCAGCAGTTAAGAGCACTGACTGCACTTCCAGAGGTCCTGAGTTCAATTCCCAGCAACTACATGGTGGCTCACAACCATCTGTAATGGGATCTGATGCCTTCTTCTGGTGGTCTGAAGACAGCGACAGTATACTCATATAAATAAAAAAAATAATAAATCTGAATGATAAGTCTTTTTTTTTTTTAAATCATTCTATACCTGACTCATGTCCTGGCTTTAGACTGTAAGCCATCTGAAAACCATCCTCTCAAAGTAAATAGCCTGGGTTGGCTATGAATCTGCAACACCATCAGAGACCCAAGAATGACTGATATTAACTGAAAGTATATAGGAAGCCTAACACCGTTTCCAAAACTTAGCCAATTTATAGAGACCGCTGATCACTTGGACAATCCCTTACTTCAAAACATTGAAGCATTGGTCTTCAGCCTTCTGGCCAGGATCATCTAACAAACCTTAGAAAAACAGGATATTAAGGACTAGCCTATTCTGTCTCTGCACAACCAAGCCGTCCTAAACCTGTAATTGTGTCCTTTCTCTGGACAGTGTATGTAGATGAAATGAGAATTCTTGCCTAGTGTCTATCTTGCCACAACTGGAGCAACTCATAGATGCTCCAGTTTCTTCTTTGAATCCAAGACAGGGAAAGCTAGCAGACTAGTCTCAATAACACGTGAATAAATAACATTAAATGTCACATTCTGTGGATTGCTGACGTTTTTGAAAACCAGCTATGTATGTAAAGTAATCTGGACTGTCTTCCCTTAACTACTATTTCTAATTAAAATCTTTGAAAACACTCTAACAGTAAACTCAGAGCCATGACTTTGCTATTTGGCCCTTAACTCACAGGCGTAATCATCTCAGATCAGTTTATAATAACAGTTATAGAAGATGATTAAACAGGCAATGATTATCACTGCGCTTTCTATTCTAGAGTCAGTGATTGATATTCTATCCTGGTTCAAATTAAAACAATCCAAAACAAATGAAGTAATCTAAAAAACTTATACTTAGGCCTTTTCTCTGGTGCCAAGAGAATATAAAACCCAATATTTCCATGGAGTCCATGTTAGACAGAATATGAGTATTCTATAACCATCAATAGAGGAGGTTTGTACCAATGAAAACCTTGATGTTGCATCAAAATAAATTCTGTATCAAAATAAGTTATGACTTCAACTTAGTAACAATTAAAATGATTTCTACCAAATGAGATTATGCCTATACAATCAATTCTAGCTATTTCCTCCCTGTTCCAATTATGACCATTTCTAAATTCCCTAGAAAGACAACCTATAATAACCACTTCCAGCCCCAAAGCCCAGGAACTGGGGCGATGACTCTTTGTAACTTATTCAGGCTGAATATGGGCATTGAGATATTTTGAATCGGTGCGGGTGGGGAGATAGGGGAGTTGTTGGCCTTTAAAAGGCCACACCAAAGATTGATTTAGTCTCTGATGCCTGTGTCCTGGCTGTATCTGGTTGAAAGTCCAAGACATCAGGAGTTCAAGCAGGTCAGTTCAGCATGTCTGACGAAGAAACTCACCAAGGCTGTATATTCTGTAATGTATAAATGTCAAAGCAAAATGTTAGTATCATCAAGATAACATTTTTGTTCAATTCTCTGAAATCTAGTTCTTCAGGGGGGGGGGGGTCTCCCTCTGTCAAGTCTGATCCATATAACTCTGGATCTTAATCACCTTTTCCAAAACCACAAAGACAAAACCTTTTTCCCAAATCAGCCAAATTTGAGACGTAACCAAAAAAACCTTTATTTTGCCTTTCTCCCAGAGGAATAACCACAAAACTCAACATCACACCCATTTTGAAAATTAAAACAATATAAAACAAATGAAATAAGCTAAGACACTGTATGTGCCTATACTAGGCCTTTCCTATCTTTTCAAGCAGGAAAAGATACTCAAGATTTCTGTGGAGCCCACGTTAGCAGAATATGAGCTTTCTGTGGCTGGTTAAGCAGTCTATACCATCTTTCCGTTTGGCTCAGAGCCACAGACATATTTTATTAATACCCGTATAATGGCTGGCTGAACTCTCTACCTGGAGCCACAGAAATAGATAATTAATACTTGTTCAAGGCAGGCAATGATTATCACTGTGATCTCTACTCTGGAGTCAGTGACTAATATTCCCTATCCTAGTTCAAATTAAAACAATCCAAAACAACTGAAGTAAACTAAAATACTGTTTGTGCTTATTCTTAAGACTTTCCTATGTTACCAAGAGGATACAAAACCCAACCAATATTCCCCTGGAGCCCATGTTAGACAGAATATGAGTATCCTGTAAGACAAGTAAAGCAATCTTATACCATCTTATGGTTCAGCTCTCTGCCTAGAGCAGCCATCTCATTATACCATCTATCTGTTCGGCTCTTTGCCTGGAGCCACAGACATTTATTAATACCTGTTCACTGCCATTTCTACTTGATGTCACTGACTAATTTTCCCTATACTCCTATGGTTGAGAACCATAGGCAAAATTCCCCATGTGATTCAGACAAATATCTGTATATAAATCTATACTAAAAGCAAGTAATCCCAATTTAATAAATTCATAATTCAATCAATCTCTGCTCCAAGAAATAGGCAACTTTCATTCTACAGCTCTCACTCAGAGCAGCCTGCATTCCCCACAGCAGCAGGCCTCCTAGCCCGCCAGCAGTTTTCTTTGTTTCAATTCCTGTGCTTGAGTCCAAGCTACTTGTTTCAGCACTACCGAAGTTACTCACTGAAAAAAAGAAAAGAAATAAAATAAAACTCTTAACTCTCAGGCTAATAATCTTAATTTTCTAGTGGATTCTTGCCCACCATGTTCTTCACCACCTGTAAATCTCAAAGAAGACAAAATTTTAGTATTGCCAAGATATACCAATTTTCTGTTTGGCCCTCTGTCTAGAGCAGCCATCTTGTTATACCATCTATCTGTTCGGCTCTCTTCCTGGAGCCACAGACACTTACTTTATTAATACCTGTTCACTGCCCTCTCTACTTGAAGTCAGTGAATAATTTTCACTATCCTAGTTCAGAACCGCAGGCAAGATTCCCCACGTGATTTGGACAAAATCTGATATAAATCTATCCTAAAAGCAAATAATCCCAATTTTAAAGAACAGTAGTTTCAAGCTCAGAGCCTCATCAGAGATGAGCTGTGTCTTTGAGCTGTACACATCCCTGGCCCATCTGCACCGTCAGACAACTCCGGAGGCTTGGGAGTGTCATCTTAAAGGATGTGTGCTCTCAGGAGGGAATTAATGATTTCCTTTGATCGATTATTCCTGATAACGGTGAGGGTTGCATCGTCATAGCCACTCTGGGCCTTCCATCCCATGGAAAACAAGAAACCCTTCTTTCTGGCTTATCTTAGCAGCAAGGCCCAGGAGCCTGTGCAGGGTCCTGCACACTGCACTAGTTCAAGCTTTGTCTGTCTCTTAAGCATTAATCTAAAAGGATGGTCCCTGGTTTGTGTTTCCTGGGAGCTGTGCCACGTGACTCTTCATGTTAGTTATTGAGTACCTGCAGGTTCAAGGTTCCAAGATAGCAGCACTGGGCAGCAACTTGAAGGTGCTTTTAGTCCCCAATAGAGTCAGGAACTGGGACCTGGATTCTGGCAACTGGGGCAGGAGTGCGGGGGCAGAGGGCAAACCAGTGACACTGAACAGTCCAACATCTCCTACAGCTCAGGATGCTGCCCTTTCCCCTTCCTGTCTTCCTGGTCCCTTCTGTCTCTCCTTCCCCTTTTTTCTTCTTCTCTTTCCCTCCTTTCTCTTTTCCCTTCTTTCTTCTTTACCTCTGTCCTTTCCCGTCCTCCTCTCCTACTTTCTCGTATATGCTCTCTCCCTGAGTCTTTGCCCTTTCCCCTCCACCGTTAATCCACACAAACCCAGGACTAGCCACAGGGGAGCTTCCAATGCATTTTGAAACACAATGTTTACAATGCAAATAAATGAAGGATATAAGCAGGCCAAAGCAGAAACCTCCCCTGGGACAGAAAGAGGGCTTCTCCTGCCAACGCATCATCACCGTGTTTGTAGTGCTGGCCTAGGGTTTGGGCTGGCCTTGCTCGTGCCTCTGTGGAGCAGAGTACATAGCCTGATGCACACTTGCCTGTGTTGGTCACTCCCTTAGCCCATACAAAGGAAGAATGAAAACCTGGGAACCATGAATCTTGTTGCTTGCCACACTAGAGGGAGGCTCACTCTGACTTCTCAATATGGGCCTTGAAGGTTGCCTCCCATTGGGAGACTTGAGCCTGCTCCCCCCCTCCCCCGCCCTCCCCCCTCCCCCCTACACACACGCCCAGGTCCATCTCCTCACCCTCTCAGTTCTACCTGCCAGGCTATCCAGTAGTGCTTTTTCTCTGGTTCATTTAGGTATTGCTTGCTGTGCCTTAGAAATGTTGTGGTGTTAACAGTTTTTATTGTCTTGCTTCAAACACATGTATCTTGGTTTCATTGTTAACTTATTTTTAGTCTCTTGATGACAACTCCTTCCATTACATGAAGGCTAAGGGAAAATGATTATTTTAGTCATTGTCTCTCAGTTTCTGTTTCTTTTTGTTAAGTATGTTTCTCTTATTTTCTTAAAAGGAAAGGGTGGAGGGTTGAACAAATGCCAGCAATCCCAGAAGAGTAAATCAAAAGCAACTTTTCTTTTTCATTGCAGTAGAAAGCCAGATAAATGCGTATTTTTTTTTCCTGCTTCAGGTCAGAAACCCTTCCCTTGTCAAAAATGCGATGCCTTCTTTTCTACCAAATCTAACTGTGAGCGGCACCAGTTGCGCAAACACGGAGTTACCACCTGCTCCCTGAGAAGAAACGGGCTTATTCCCCCAAAAGAGAGTGATGTTGGATCCCATGATAGCACAGGTAGAAACTCTAGGTGATGGAGAACCAGAGAGAGGAGGGTGCTCCCCAGAACTCGGTTAAGGCTGTGTAAGCTGGGGCGGAGCACTGAGCAGCTACAGCTCAGGGGGCCTAGCCCCTGCCGAGACTGTGTGAGCTGGGGAAACAGTGTCAGTGCCCCAGGGGACTTTGCAGCTGCCAGGGGGGGATCCAGCACCTTCCTTCCTAAAATTGCCATTGCTCTGATCCTGGAAGATAGGATGAGCCGGATATTGTGCGCTTTCGGCTCCTGACTTAAACCCCTGAAGGAAACACGAAGCTCTGAAGTCTGGGGGACCCAGATCCTGCAGCTTTCGTGAGCAGCCCTTGCCCAGTGGACTCAGTACTGCAAGAACTGTGGCCCTCCAAGCTTTTAGTTGGGAGGCGGGTTGAGGCGGGGCAAGGCGGGGCTTTTCTTCTCAATAACTCCTCCCTGTATAAATCTGTCCTTGTTTGAGACAGCACTGTGCATGTCCTTCTTAATCACAACTCTGCTTGACCTGTCCGGGTATTATGCTCCTGTGCTGATGTGTGCCTCCTCCCTCGGCCCTTACAGAGTAATTAACGCTGCTCCGTTCCTTTTCTGCCCGCTGCCCCCATCACCTTCTGTATTTACTCAAGTCCTCTATTTAATACACTTCCATGGTCTAACTGCTAGAGTTTGCTAGCCCTACCAAAACACACCGTACAAAAAAGTAAGCTGCCTCAGGCCACTTGGTAGCAGTAGCAGGGAGGGCATTGCACACACAGGCTTCAGGCTCCGTGGGTGTTGAAAGTTAGCGTTTGCCCATTTCTGGGATCCAAGCCAGCCTCTAATGTGTTCATCTAGGGTTGCAGTTGTCTCTCGTGACTTCTCAAACTTTGGTGGGATGGAGTGCTGTGTAGTTTGGAGAGTGGCACCCTGAACCTAGGAGTCAGTGTGGATAGAGTGACAGTCATTGATTCCAACCCCTGACCCCCTTGTCCTGACCTCAGTGTTGACACATCACAGTGGACTGGCTATCTGGGAGAGCTGACCCCAGTGGGTAAGACACCTTTACCCTTCCCACCACACTGCTTATTCAGACCAGTGAGAGCAATGGAATGCCTTGGGCTTGCTGGGTCCTTCTGCCCAGGTTAGACCCTCTTGTTCGGGCAAGAATGCCACAGCTGGTTTGCTAACCACACTGCACCCCCAACCCCCAACTTCTATTTCCACACAATTCCCTAGGATCTGGGAGTGAGGACAGGTAGCCTGCAATGGTTGAGTCCCTGTGAGCTAAGCCTGATCCGCTTCCCAAGCGGCTGGAAGCCCAAGGCACTGCAGCAGCTGTCTTTGCCACAGACCATCCTGATAATGTTTAACCATCATTGCCACAGTACCCATTAGACTGGAACATTTTCTTACAGCCTGCTTTACAGAAAGGTCCTGTGATTCTCCCCAAACCAGTTCAAAAGGGAAGGCAGCTGACAGGGGGGGGGGTGCTTTGGGGTGGGAACCCATGTCCTCAGAAGAGTCTCAGGCACTGTACCCTGCTCATCCAGGAGGCTGTTCACAGGAACTCTGCTGACGCCAGAGCTCGGTCAGAATTTATGGTTTGAGCTTAGCTTTGGCACAAGTGTTAGCCTGTGGGCGTATTTATTTTTTAAGTTTACAATTACAGGTTTTCTTTTTCCAAGGCCCTGCCCCAGAAGTTATATAGATTTTCTTAAAGGCACAAAGCCTCTTAGAAAAGAACTATCAAAGAGAGAAGTGTTTGGTTTAATTGTAGATACAGCCCATGGTGAGAGAGAGAGAGGACAGGCTGAGGTGGGAGAAAAAAAAAAACAGAACAGGAGACCTAGGAATTGAGGGAGGGGTTTGAGAAATTTACAACCCAAGGCAGTGCGATACTGGCTGGGGGTAGAGGAACAGGTTTTTTTTGGTTTGGTTTGGTTTTCTGGTTTTAGCCTAGGACTGTGGTTAAACTCAGGATGACCTTGAACTTGTGAACCTCCTGCTCATAGCTCTGGAGTGCTCACAGGAGAATGTCACCCCAACTCCAAGTCCATCAGCTTGGGGTGACGAGCACTCTACCAACTGAACTATCTTCTCCATCCCAAACAGACTTTGTTTTAAAGAGACGGGAAATGACCAGAAGTACTGAAGCTTTAGAGGTTCAGTTTATATGCAAAGATTGAATTCCTTTTAAATCCCTAAACATGTTTTATAATGTCAGTGTCACTTTTCCAACCACATGAGGTCTTCCATGAAAATGTACCCCAGATTTCCTCCTGTACCCGATGCTAAAAATACTAAGGCGGGGACAGTTTTCCCTTCTAGGGTTGTATTAAATATTCAGTTTTACACTGAGACGCTTTCCTCTGCGTGGCAGATGTGGCCTACTCTACTCTTGAATGTTCTTGGTTCTTATTCAGGGGATGCGTGGAGGAGCCATTCCATTGGTAGGCACCTGGACCAGACCTTTTACAATATAAACATGAATTTTTTTTATGTATTTTATATGTGTGAGTGCTCTGTCTGCATGTACACCTACCTGCATGACAGAAGAGAGCATCAAATACCATTACAGATGATTGTGAGCCATTGTGTGGTTGCTGAGAATTGAACTCTGACCAGGCAGCCAGTGATCTTAAACTACATTTCATTTGTAGGAAGGAAGCGATCCTTAACTGTGGAGATGACCAACAAAATATGTGGGGTTTTTTGAGGACAAGCCATAATAGGACCTGCCCATTCAAGTTGACTAGTCACTCTCTTGTATGAGAGGAGGTTAAGTCTATTGTTCCCAAGAATCATAAACCAGGTCACAGGCTATCCTGCTAAAACACTCCCCCCTAGTGGAAGTCTGGAGTGCAACCAAGCTACCTTTGTTCTTTGTACACAGAAAGACCTTATCCACCCACCCTCAGAATGGAATTGTGAATGGGACAGTTCAGACTGGGGGCATGCACTTGGCTTTGGTTTCAGAATTCATTTTTATTTTCATAAGTCTATCATTTTAAATACATTCTCTCCAGTTCAAACAGCCTATGTGCTGGGTTAGTCCAGGGCTGAAATGGAAGAAACACAAATTTGAGAGACTAGTCTAGGATGCATAGCAAGCTCCATTTTCAAAAGCAGAAGATGTTTTTGCTGAGAACCCAATAATAGGAACAGCCAGGGTAAAAAGTAGGAAAAAAGTAGAATTAACCACAAAGTAACCTTATTTTTAAACTGGACTTGGCTTATTCTGAAAAATACTTGCCACACAAACTTGAGGACCTGAGTTCAATCCCTAACCTAACAACCGTTAAAAACAGAAAGGAAGGAAGGAAGGAAGGAAGACAGACAGACAGACATGTGTTAGCTCACGCCGAAAATCCCACCACTGTGGGAACAAGATGAAAGAGGACTGAAGCTTGCTGGCCATCCATTCTGTCCAATCAGCAAGTTTCAGGTTAGTTGAGAGACTCTGTCTCAATAAATAAGTAAATAAATAAATAAATAGAAAGTAATTGAGGAAGACCCAAGGTAGATAGTGACCTCTGATTTCCAAACACACGTGCACACAAGACACATCCATGCACACACAGAATTGCTCACAAAGTAAGCAATCTGAGCATCCTGTGTGTCAGTTGTAGTCTAAAGTAAATCGAAATCCATCCCATAGACACTCACTGTGATTCCAGAAAAAGAGCAGAGATGTTTTCCTCTGAGCATAAACGGGTGATGTGGGTGGGAATGTCCCCACTTGATTGCAGGGATGCCCTAAGCAGGTGTGAGGTATAAGTGTCATGTCTGAGGCGGCTCCTTTTCCCCATCTGAGACCTGCCTTGATGGCACATGACAGAGTGAGCACGTGACACTAAGGAGGAATGACAGGCATGTGAGTGGCCTTCTGGCTTATTCTACCACAGCCCGGAAAAGTCTCAGATTAGCTGCATGCATTTCAGCTGCCTCGGGCAGTGGTGAGAGATGTGGCGCTCCTAGGGCACACCTGTGCTTGCCTTGAAGCGGTGACTCTTCTCTGTGGAGCTCAGAGGAAGCACTGAGCACCCTTAGAAAACCGGACATTAAGTCCTCAGCCAGCTTCCATTTCATTGTTAAAATCATTAAGTCTTTGTTCAACCCTGTTAAAGAAAGGGTAATGTTCCTGGTACTGTTTGTGGGGTTTTTCCCATGTGGGCTTGTTCTCCTTCCTTCCTTCCTTCCTTCCTTCCTTCCTTCCTTGCTTCTTCCCTCCCTCCCTCCCTCCCTCCCTTCCTTCCTTCCTCATAGCCTGGGCTAGCCTTGAACTTACTGTGGAGCCCAGCCTGGCTTCAAACTCCTACCTACTTTAGTTTCTGAAGGTCTGAGATCGCAGGTGTGCACCAATATGCCTGGCCTTGGTGTCATCGATGTTGGCCATGGTTCCCTCTTTTTAAGGTCACTGAAAGCTGGTGGACTTCCCATGTCTGTTTCGCTATGGGGGGTGGGGGGGGTGTAGACAAGTGAGATCAAGAAATCACTGTCCTCAAAAGATCACTCACCCTATAGATCCCAGTCCCCATGCTCACCCACAGCCCCTCAGAGCCGCTCACCATCCCTCCCCACGTGCCCCTGGCCAGGTTTGTGTTCAAGGTCCTCCCCATGTGTTGCCTACAGGTGCAGGAGCATGTTTGGTTTCTGGCCTCTACCTGGAGATGTGCCTGTGGACCATTCACACAGAATCTGCATGTGGGCTCATTTTCTGTGAAACTCTTTGAGGACCACATTTGGAAGATGGGGGGGGGGTGTTCTTGTGTATGTTGCATGTTTGTAAAAAGCTCTTTGCACTGGAAAGATAACCCTTACAACTTGGCTTCCTCAACCTCCCTAGTGCTGCGAGTCTCTGGAATGCACGCCCTCTCTGTCTGCACTGCCTGAGTCACTCACACCTTCCTGGGGGTGGGGGCAGCTGAGTGTACGTGGGCGTGATGGTGGAAGTCAGGAGTTCTGAGGCACGAGAGCCCATCTGCCTTCCTTGGGAGTGTGAAGGCTGGTTTGGCCTTTATAACTCCAGATTCAAAAACTCCTCATTAGGTTTAGTATCCAGGATTCAAGGGTGGGTCTGGCCAAGTTCCATTAGAGCCCTTGAGAAGGGCTTGCCTAGTGTCACCTCGTCTGAACCTCTCTCCTGTCTGCTTGCTTACACAGACAGCCAGTCAGACACAGACACGTTGACCACCCCAGGTGAGGTGCTGGATCTCACAGCACAGGCTAAAGAGCAGCCGCCAGCAGAGGGAGCCAGTGAGATCAGTCCGGCTTCACAGGACCTTGCTATCAAAGAGGCCAAAGCAGCAGCAGCTCCCTCTGAGGAGGAGGAAGAAAAGGAGACAGAGGAGAACCCAGAGCCAGAGGAAGAGTGTCGTGTGGAAGAGAGCACTGGGGCTGCAGATGCCCCCGAGGAAGACACAGCCAGCAACCAGAGCCTGGATCTTGACTTCGCCACCAAGCTGATGGACTTCAAGCTGGCAGAGAGTGAGGCAGGCTCTGTGGACAGCCAAGGCCCAGCCCAGCAGGAGCCAAAGCATGCCTGCGATACCTGTGGAAAGAACTTCAAGTTCCTGGGCACCCTGAGTCGCCACAAGAAGGCACACAGCTGCCAGGAGCCGAAGGAGGAGGAAGCAGCGGCACCTTCGCTGGAGAATGAGGGCGTTGGCAGAGCGGTTGAGGGGCCCTCGCCTTCCCCTGAGCCTGAAGAGAAACCAGCCGAATCCCTAGCAATCGATCCAACACCAGGAACCAGGGAGGCCTCAGTGGCGAAACAGAATGAAGAAACAGAGGGTCCCACTGATGGGGAAGGTACGGCTGAGAAGAGGGGTGACGGTGACAAAAGACCAAAGACAGACTCCCCCAAAAGCATGGCCAGTAAGGCAGACAAGAGGAAGAAGGTTTGCAGTGTATGCAACAAGCGGTTCTGGTCCCTGCAGGACCTCACCCGGCACATGAGGTCACACACAGGTATGAGAGACCAGAGCCAGCCTGCCAGAAGAGGTGGCCTGCAGTGGCCATTGGGAGTCTCCCTGGAAGTCAGGTCCAGGGGCCACTGAGAGAACTGGCTAGGTTGCAGGGTTATCCTCTGACCTGGGAAGGCTGGGGGTCCTAAGGAGGTGTCTCCATGGCCTTGGAATGCCACAAGCCTTCTACAGGGCAGTGGTCCCTCTGCAGTAGTACTTTGGAAAGCATTTTTCTTCAGCCACTCAGCCCCAGTTTTGTCCTCTATAGATAGGGAAGGTGGCCGCCCTGTGCACAGGTTTCTAAGAACAGGAAGAATAGGCGGATGTCCATCTGGTGTAAGACTCAGCCAGATCCTGAGAAAGACAGGGATATGCCAGGGAAGGCAGGTACTGGCCTACACATATAGGGAAGGCCCCAAAGGGTCTGTTATTTTAGTGGGGGGCAGGGGTGGGGGACCTGGGTAGAACCATGAAGCCAAAAGGCAGAGACACCCTTCCTCGGCCATCCCTCCAAAGAGAGCACCTCCACCCCCTGACCACATCTCACCGTCATGGCCTCCCGTGCACAGTGGCCGTGCCACAGCCACTGAGGTGTAGCGTGCTGGCACTTGTTCTGGCCAGAGACATTGTCAGCTGTTGAGAGACTTGGTCCGTAAGCTGTCGGGAACATCCAAATGCATCCTCCTCATGCCTTGCTTTAGGTGGCTGTCCATGGCCTTGCAGAGCCCAGGGGAATCATTTCTCCTAAGGACGCTTTGCTTCTGGGCTTCTCTTACGATCAGTTTGTAGAAAAGCTAGGCTGAGAGGTACAGGAAGAAGAATGTGACACCCCCACCCCCCCCAGCCTTGCCAGTTTGGACAAATAAGAGAGTCCTGTCCCTGTGTATTTAGTTCTGGATGCTGCATTCATATAGAGTGTGGGAGGTGGGAACCAGTGGCCTTTGTGTTAATGGACGTCTCCCTTTCATTCTTTCATTGTTCAGGAGAAAGGCCATACAAGTGTCAGACCTGTGAGCGAACCTTCACCTTAAAGCACAGCCTGGTTCGACACCAGAGGATCCACCAGAAAGCCAGGCACAGCAAGCACCACGGGAAAGACAGCGACAAGGATGAGCGGGCTGAGGAGGACAGTGAGGACGAGTCCACCCACAGTGCTACCAACCCTGCCTCTGAGAATGAGGCCGAGTCAGCTCCCAGCACCAGCAACCACGTAGCTGTCACCAGGAGCCGGAAAGAGAGCTTGTCCACTTCTGGGAAGGAATGTAGCCCAGAGGAGAGAGCCGCAGCTGAGCAGGCAGCTGAGCCCAGTGCCCCCAAAGAGCAGGCGTCTCCAGGTGAAACAGACCCCCAGAGCCCGGCAGCCATCGTGCAAGACTTGCTGGAGCTGTGCGGCAAGAGGCCTGCCCCAATCCTGGCGGCCACCGACGGGGCCTCACAGCTCCTGGGCATGGAGTGACAGCCCGCCCTGTCTCCATCAGCTCAGAGACAAAGCTAGCGGAGCATCCCAAATGTAGATTTTACAAGGTTTTCTCAGCTTCCTTCAGTTGTCTGGAGAGAGAGGAAAAAGAGGGCAAGAGAGAGACAAGCAAGCCTGTGGCCAACCAGCTCGTGCCATAGCCTTACCCAGTACACATGCACCCGGCCCCAGTACAGCCGGCTTCAGTGCCTTAACTACTTATGGGTCCTCCCATGTCGTTGTGGGTGTCCCCCTTCCAAAAAAAAAAGACATTTTAACAAAACAAATATTTTAATGAATTTTTCGGAGGACCTTTTCATTTAAGCATTAACATTACCTTTTGTATTTGTGTGTTTGAGCTTGTTTTTGTGAGTCTGTGATAGTACTGTTTTTGTTCTGTGAGCTGGAAGCAGAAAACCTTCCCCTTGGATCCTGTAGCCAATAACTGGAAGAAAATGATGTGAATTTCATGTACATGACCCGAGGGAAGAGGGTGTGAGGCTAATTTCTAAGCTAGACCTGTATTCTCTGGTTCACGTCGGGGAGGAGCCGCGGCCTGGCCTCTGTCATTAGTAGATGTGGTTGACGCAGGGTTCCTGTGTGGTGTGAGCCAAAGCCAGGAAAGAGTCTAGCTTCAACCTCGCGAGTGTTTCCACCCTCTCCGTGTTAGAAATGGCTAGTGTTCCCATTCTTAATTTACAGAGAAAAGTGGCCTCCCCAGCACCCTAGCCTACAGAGGACACGGCTGGAGGTCATATAGCCACTTTCCCTTCTTCCCATTCGGTATATGTTATTAATATTATTATTATTATTTTTATTTTTACTTCTTCAGTTCGCTGGGCTCTGCATTCAGCAGAAACAAATGGGCAATATTTGTCCTGGGTGACCTGTACTGCTCCCTGGTCCCCCCTTATTGTGTGCCTGAAGCTTCTGGTGGCACGCCAGTGATGGCTCTTCTACTGTACTCAGACAAACCTTTCTTCCATGACTGTAGAATCCAGCAGGGGCCAGGAGTGGTCCTCCAAGCGTGGCCAAGGAGTGGCTCAGAGGGGAGAGCAAGGATGCACAAGTGGTGGGGAGCAGGCATCCGAGACACCAGGCCATACCTGGGGCACCTCAGAGTCAGTTTGCAAGGCACCCCAGTCTTCCTGCTAAGCTGGGTCAGCGCCTTCCCCCAGCCGTGCTACTACCGTCATTTGGGAAGCATTGAGATACTACTGCCAGTGATGAACTGAAGTGCATGCGCAAGGTCTAGATGCGAGAGTTGTCTTCACCTTTCTGCAGTGTGGGGTTGCTGCTTGGAGAGAGGAGTGCTTTTAAATCCCTAACTGGCCCAAGCCCCTGGTGCACAGAGACAGGGTTCCTTTAGTTCCTGGGTGTTCTGTACAAACAGTAGACCTCGCTCATCAGCAAAAAGAAACTCTTCCTACTGTAGCTGAGCTCGGTTCAGCACCCTGTCCTTTAGCCGAGACCCGAGGATGCCTGAGCCACACTGCTACTAGAGCCCTGTTTGTCCCTTGCCTTCAGGGCCTCAAGATTTCCCCAAGAGAGGCCCTCCACTGCTTCACCCCCTCCCTTATCCTGTGGCTCTATATGCTCCTCCGCAAAGATGTGCAACCCGAGGCGTGCGTACCCCTTTGTCCACCAGTATCTAGTGGCTAAAATCCAACCACCCTGACTTCAATGGAAGATAGATATTCTAGAGATAATGAAAAGTGATATATGTATGAAAAAAACATTGAGGTATATATGATTTTTAATTGTATTAGGGATGTGTGGACCCATTTAAAGTTGAGATTTTATTTACTGTAGAGAGAGAAAAATCAGAACCATTGATCCCATGATCTTCTAAGTCAAACCCAGCTCCTACATCCCTTAGGTGTTTTTATTATTATTATTATTATTATTATTATTACAATTGTTATTGTTTTCATTGTTATTATTTGGGGTTTCTTGTGTTTTGGTTTTCTTTGCAACTCTCCACACTAAACTCATGATACTGTGGGGAGAGGCCATGACTGAACCCTACGCTGCGGTAAGATGTAGCAGGGGTTGCTCCCAGCAGCGGCCGCCGCCAGGGCTGCAACTGGCAATAATCACTATTGATTTAAAGCTTTATTTAGTCTCATCTGTTCCTTCATAGTTAATAAGGTCTTGCCACATTTTATTAGTGAGATTGAGAGATGAATTATTTGTCTGTTGTCCTCCCCGCCTTCCCTCCCCCAATATTAAACTGTGAAGTTTGTGATTTTGTTTAAACGCTGGGTGAATCATAGTGTTAGTTTGCATGTCCAGCTAATTTGTTTCTATACATTTTGTTTGATTCTCTTTCTCCTCAGGGCTTTTACAAATATATATATATTATATATGTATATATATATGGATCTTCTGAAAAAAATTGAGGTGCAAATTTTCTCTTTTTTGTTGTTTTTTGTTTTCTCTTTAATGGACACAATGCTGATATTCAATCACTACATAAAATATCTGGCTGTGAAACAAACCAGAGAGGCCCCACGGGGCGTTATCCAAGCAGCTCTGCAGAAGCTCCGTGAATCGGATACCGATTTCAGACAGATCATCCTGCGTTCGTCTCTTTCCTCTCTTCTCTTTCTTCAAGAAAAAAAAGTTGATCCTAATGATTTCAGCCCATGCATTAAACAGAAAACAATAATAACTGTAGAATTCATATTTTTCTAAAGGGAACTTAAAAACTGCTGCTACATGTATGTACAAAACTGGTCTCTGCTACATGAACAGAATCACAGGTTTGGTTTTGGTACTTTTGTTTCTCTTTGTACTCAGTTGTGTAGAACTTCCAAATTCAGAGTGAAAAGAAAGCTGTTCTGCATCAAACCATCTAAGCAATAAATGTTATATTTAAAAAACGGCACACGACCAACCTGTGAGTTCCTCCAAGCCCATCTCCAAGCCTGCAGTCCACTCAAGGCAGGTCTTAGGATCAAGGGCTGACCCGAAATCAGTAACGGCCTTAGAATCCTGGGCACCCAGGCAGCATCTTTGAAAGACAGTTGGGGTTGGAGATGTGGCCCAGTCAGCAAAGTGCCTGTCCCAACAGCATGAGGACCCGAGTTCGGGTTCTGAGAACCCACGCTGATTGTGCAGCAGCATGGGTGACTGGGGATAGGGGGCCTGGGGGGGACAGGGACTGGGAGGAGGGGGCGGCAGGCAAAGGCAAGCAGACCCCTGGAACTCCTGGACGGCTAGTCCAGCCAGATTGTTTATCACAGGTTCACTGAGAGTTCAAGAAATAAGACAGGAGGCTGGCATTGTTGGCTCAGTGGGTAAAGGCACTTACATCAAACCTGAGGGCCCGAGCAATCCTTAGGACTGACTTAGGAGGTAGAAAGAGAAAGGACTCTCAGACAAAAGAACAAGTGGGAGGCAAGCACTTGCATACATAAGACGAATGATTTTTTTTTTAAAAATCAGAAAAACTTTGATAAATAATAAAAAAGCCAATTGGCTGCAGTTAGATGTTCAGTCTTGGGAGTGTGGACAGGGGACATAAGAAGCTGTGGTGAATTTCATGAGGCTAGAGGGACAGACTGAAGGGGCAGCAGCACAGACAGTCGCTTTTGTCTCTTATTTAGCTGCAGCTTAACTGGTAATGCTGGTCCTGTGCACTAGTGACTCCAAAGGAGAATGCTGGGCCTGCCTTCCCCGGGGAAGGTGGAACAGATTTAGTTGGCCTGGTGGAGAGCAGTGGGTTTCAACCTGGGGGGGTCACAGGACCCTTTCGAGCCATCTGTCATTGTGAGGAGCCTTGTACCCTTCTCGCTGGGGAGTAGCCCTCAGAAGGTGACCACAGAAGAAACTCGTGGGAAGTTAATTATGGCAATGCTACAAAGTCATTGGCCAGCCTATTTTCAGTGCCAGGTCACAGCATGGCAAGAGGTAGGGGGTCCCTAAGACTCCTTAGGCTCCTCTCTTGGCCCCCACAACTGGCTTGGATGAAGTATCAGTGAGGATCTTAGAATGTCCCACAGAGCTAGACAGACGGCTCAGTGGTTAAGATTCTGGTGATGGCCACAACCAAGTGACTCATAAGCACGGCCCCCAGCCTTTCCAGCTCGGTGGAAGGGAGCTGTCGATCACTGAGTGACGTTTAAAGCACCTGTAAGCATGACTCCTTGCCTGGATGACCTTGGACTACAGCTGGCATTGTAGTTTGCTTTCTATTGCTGGGACAAACACCATGAGCAAAAGCAACCTGCGGGAGCAAAGGGTTTACTTCATCTTAGCTCTTAGTCACGGCCCATCACTGAGGAAAGTCAGGGCAGGAAGTGTAAGCCATAAAGGAATGCTCTTTGCTGGCTTGCTCCCCATGGCTTGCTCATCCTGCTTTCTTATGTACCCAGGACCAACTGCCCAGGGATGGCACCACCCACAATGGCCTGGACTATCTCACATCAATCAATAATAAAGAAAATGTTCAGGGGTTGGTAAGATGGCTCAGTGCGTAAGAGCACTGACTGCTCTTCCAAAGGTCCAGAGTTCAAATCCCAGCAACCACATGGTGGCTCACAACCACCCAAAATGAGATCTGACACCCTCTTCTGGTGTGTCTGAAGACAGCTACAGTGTACGTATTTATAGTAATAAATATTTGGCCATGCGGTGGTGGCGCACGCCTTTAATCCCAGCACTTGAGAGGCAGAGGCAGGCAGATTTCTGAGTTCGAGGCCAGCCTGGTCTACAGAGTGTGTTCCAGGACAGCCAGAGCTACACAGAGAAACCCTGTCTCAAAAAACAAAAACAAAACAAAAAAATATTTGGGCTAGAGCAAGCAGGGACTGAGCGAGCAGAGCTGACAGGAGTGAGCGGGGTTGACTGGAATGAGTGGGGTTGACTGGAGTGAGCAGAGGTCCTAAATTCAATTCCCAACAACCACATGAAGGTTCACAACCATCTGTACAGCTACAGTGTACTCACATACATAAAATAAATAAATCTTACCAAAAAAAAAAAAGAAAGAAAGAAAGAAAAAAGAAAATGTTCTAACACGCCAGGCCTAGTCCACACAAAGACCTATCTCAAAACCAGGAAGGAAGGAAGGAAGGAAGGAAGGAAGGGAGGGAGGGAGGGAGGGAGGGAGGGAGGGAGGGAGGAGTTGCTCCTTCCTTCCCCAGGATCCACACTTAAAGTCACAGCAGGCACTGACCAGGGCAGTAAGAGATCTGCATAGAAGAAACCTGATATCTTTGCAATATTTTAGTTCTAACAGGGAAACTGATAAGAAAAGAAGTAGATGAGGAAGATACAGAAGATGTGAGGTGGGGGTGAGGGGAAGAAGAAGCCAGGATGGGACAGGGATGGTCAGCCCTGAGGAAGTCACCCTTGCAAATGCCTGGGGGTGGGGACAGATGGCCCAGAGGAAGGACCTTGAGCCACAAGCCAGCCCTGCAGGAAGCTGGGGAGACAGCTGGAATGAACACAATGTAGACTTTATAGTAGACTGGAGTAGGTGGGTGGGATTCTGGTTTCAGGTTGACCCCGGGGTGACAAAGATGGCCACTGGGAAACTACCAAGAGGTCACATTATGTATACCAGGCTGGCCTCAAACTCAGAGATCTGCCTGTCTACTCCTCCTGAGTGCTGGGATTAAAGAAGTGTGAGCCCTACCTGGGGCTTGAGTAGTTTAAGAGAAGCCCCAGGATTGGGTGATAAGCCAGATGCAGTGTGAGAGTGTAGAGCAGCCAAGGACAGACATAATGATCTGCTAGACACATATGACCACCCAAAGATCCTACCTTCCCCTTGATGGCAGTTGCCCAGGACATGGATGTCTGCACGAAAGGAGCCAGTTGTGAGCACCAAGCCCAGTATAGTAATCATCTGTGCTGATGAGCCACACTTGGCCCTCAGCAATTCTGAAGTACAGACTTGTTAATCCAATGACCATGATAGCTCATGCCTTTAATCCCAGCACTCTAGAGGCAGGTGGAACTGTGTGTTCAAGACCAGCCTGGTCTGAAGAGCAATCCTATCTTGGGGGAGCGGGGGGGGGGGGGGGGGGAATTGTTAATCCCAAATTTAAAGATAAAAACCTGACTTGAAGGAAGAACTGTGATTAATCAATGGTAGGCCCATGCCCAACCTTGACTTGGTTGCTTTCAAGGCTGGTGCTTGTTAGTGAGCTTCCTGAGGCTAACAGCTTATAAGGAGGGCTTGCAGAGGTACTGGTCCACAGTTGCTTAGTCCCTGTCGTCGTTTGATTTCTGTCTCTATGATAAACACCATGCCCAAAAACGTAGGAAAGGAAAATCTATTCATCTCACAGACTACAGGCCAGCCTTAAGAGAAGCCAGGGCAGTAACTCACAGCAGGAACTGAGGTAGAAATCATGGAGAAATACCACTGACTTGCTCCAGACTTATGTTCAACTACCCTTCTTATATAGCACAGGACTACCTGGCTTGGGGTAATACTGACTGCAGCAGACTGAGTCCTCCCACATTAACCAACAATCAAGAAAACACCCCGTACCCGCAGGCCAATCTGATGGAAACAAGTCCTCAACTGAGGATCCCTCTCTTTAAACATGTAAAGTTGGCACCTGAGGTTAGCCATCACAGCCTTGTGTGCCTTTGGACCTGTGGTAAGGCCAAGCATCGTGGCAGAGGCTTCTAAAGGCTCCTCCTACTCACTGCTAGCTGCGAGGAAGCAAGGAAAGAGCTGGGAAGATGTTTGGCTTTCCCAGTCTCCCTTTAGCGTATACCCACAAAGACCTAACAGGTCCCACCCTTTAGAGATCCCACTTCCTCCGGAACATACTGTAGGCTCACAACCAAGCTTTCGAAGCACGAGCCTACGAGAGATATTTACCCAAAGCACAGCAAGCAATGCCCTTAACCCACAAGGTGGCCATCATTAGCTTCTCTATGTTCTGAGAACTTGGACCCAATCTGAACTGTCCTGAAGCGCCCATCAGTTGCATTTCCTGTCCTTTCTGGAATCAGCTTTAAGGGACAATCACCTCTTGCCACTAATCAAGATATAGAGGCAGTGCTCAATGATAGAACAGTTACCCAGCATTCCCCAAATAGGTGTAAAATAATGAGTTTTGTGCATGATAAAAATGTATCAAATACATTCTTCCAACCTTAAATTCCTCTCCTCCATGCCAAGAGGGTTTCTCTGGGTAGTTCTGGCTGTTCTGGTCTTGAACTCAGAGATCTGCCTGCTTCTGTCTCCCAAGTGCTGGGATTAAAGGCATGCACCACCACTGCCCAGCCAACCTTGCTATTTTTAAGGGTACAACTCAATGGCATCAAATCTACCACACTGTTGTGCACCCAGCAAAGCCCTATTAACACTACCTCCCTGTTTCCCTCCCTTTCAGAGCCTCCTCCCCTCTGCATCCTGTTTCTATGAAGATGACTCCTTGGGTAACTCACACAAGTGAAACAGCACGGTTTAAAGACAACATTTACCGAGAGCTTGCTTTGTGGGAGGTCAGGCGAGGGACCTGCCTCTCGAAATTTGTGTCCGGACAGCAGGGTGTGGATTAAACATTGCTGTGTACAGGGACACAAAGCCTCAGGTCTTCCTGGTGAAGACACAGCCTTCTGCCTGCCCCTGCTGGTTGAGGTGGTGTGGGGGGTTGATATTCATGGCCAACTTGGCCTGGCCGGATGTAGAGTCACCTAGGAGACAAAGCTTGGGGTATGTCTGTGAGAGAGGTTCTAGATCCCATTGAGTGAGATGAACCACCCCCTAACTGTGGACAGCATCGTTCCATGGGCTGGGTCCCTGTCCCAATAAAAGAGAAAAGATCATCTCTCTTTGCCTCCTGACTGTGGCTGCAGTGTGACCTGCTCACTGCCTCAAGCTTCTGCCATGACTTCTCCATCTACCATGATGGACTGTCCCTTAAGGTGTGAACCCAAATAAACCCACCCTTAACTTCTTACTGTCAGTGCAACGAGAAAGGTGACCAATACAAATGGGTGGAGAAACAGCAAACAGCTGGATCTATAGGGACAAACATGTAGGTCCCAGCTCGGCCTCGGATGAGTGGCTTTGTGCCTTGGGCTCTTCTTCCTAAGAAGGCAAGAGTAGTATCTGCCTCCTGGGATCGTCCTGTGGATTATAAGTGTGTGTGTGTGTGTGTGTTTATATATATAGAGAGAGGGAGAATATCCACAGCTCTTGTTGACATTGCTGTGGTAACCCTGAAGGGAGTGGGCAGGACTTCCAGGCTGTACATTCACTCCACAGATATTGGAGGAGAGCAGGAGGAGGACCTTACAGGAGACGCCTGCCCTGCCTTCCAACTCAAGGCTCCTCTACCTTTCTCGGAGATCTGCGATCCTGGCACCTTCTAGTTCAAAGCTCCAACATGCCCAAAACTCTTCTCTGGACTTGATGCTTATCACATAATCTCACTCTGGAAGTTGGGAGAGAGATACGGTCTTACCCTCATCCACACCACCAGTCCTGCATCAGAGCCTCATCCATGGGAGAGCTGCCCTGTGTAGATCAACACCCAGGACAAAGCCTTGTCCTGGCTGATTCCCCAGGGTGTGACTGAGGACTGATAGTGGCCATATTCCTTATGAGCTGGTTAGAATGAGAAAGTCAGGCTTGCCCAGATGTGCTGATTCAATAGCCCTATCTTAACAAAACCCCGGGGGATTCATAAGTATATTAAAATTAGTGAGGCTCAGGCCTAGAGCCTCAAGTTTGGTTCAGATATGAATCCAGCAGCCAGCTGAATAGAGCTCTTAATAGACTCCATCTGTGTTAGCTAGTTTCCCATTACTGTAACAAAATACCCAGTTTTATAAAGTTATAAGTTATAAGACTTTATAACCAACTTACAAAGACGAAAGGGGCTGGAGAGACGGCTCAGCAGTTGGGAGCAGCTGTTGTGCTTGCAATGGATCAGGTTCCATTCCCAGCACCCGCATGGTGGCTCACAACCATCTGTAACTCTAGTTCCAGGGGATCTGGTGCCCTCTTCTAAACTCCGTGGGCACCAGGCATGCACGTGTTGTACAGACATACATGCAGACAAAAACTCTGACAAACAAAATAAAGTAAATACATCTAAAACAAGGCAAAAATCTTTAGGAAGGGGGAGGGGGAGGGGGAGAGGAGGGAAGGTAGACAGAGGGGGACTAGCTAGGAATGATATAGTAGGCCTGTAATCCCAGTGTCTGGGAGGCTGAGGTGGGAAGGTCTCAAATTCAAGGCCAGCCTGGGCTTACTGCATAGCAAGAAGCTCTCTCAAGCTGGGCGTGGTGGCACAAGCCTTTAATCCTAGCACTCGGGCGGCAGAAGCAGGCAGATCTCTGAGTTCGAGGCCAGCCTGGTCTACAGCGTGAGTTCCAGGACAGCCAGGGCTACACAGAGAAACCCTGTCTCAAAAAACAAACAAACAAACTAACAAAATAAGAAGCTCTCTCAACAAAAACAAGTGGCGTTTGCTTCCGTTTATAGCTTCGGAGGCTTCCAGCCACGGTCAGTAGTCTCACTGCCAACTGTAACCGTGGAAGCTGCTTATCTCACAGCAACCAGGAAGCAACGAGATAGAAGGCAGAACCAGCCTCCCTAGGGCCTCTTGAAGGGCACAGTCCAACAATCTCACTTCCTCCTACTGGCCCTGCCCCTTAAAAATAAATCCCTCTATCTTCCAGTAGCATAATGTGCAAGGAACTGAGTCTTTACCTCAGAAGCTGTGGGGAGGAACTCCAGAGCCAGATGATGTCAGCCTTTGGGGTGGAGGAGTATAAAATCGGGAGGGACAAAGACTCAAGAGTGACGCTCTGAGCTGCACTCGTGCCTCAGTTGCTGGCAGACCTAGTAGGCAATAGCTTCATCGTGCTTGTTCCAGGCTTGCATTCGTTACTTGTCTGCGGCTCTGATAAAACACCATGACCAAGGTAAACTCGTGGGTGAAAAAGAAAAGTTGATTTGGGCTAACGATTCCAGAAGGATGCGGAGTTCATCGTGGCAGAAAGGTGGAAGCACTCAGCAGGCTTAGCAGCTGAGAGCTCGCATCCTGAACCACAAGCTTGAAGCAGGGAAGCCTGCCCCCAATGACATACTTCCTCCAGCGAAGTCCTACCTCCTAAACCTCCCCAAACTGCCAAGTGTTCAAATGCCAGCGCCTATGGGGGACATTCTCTGTCCATCCGCTCTAGGGTTCCTGACGTTTGCCACGCCCAGCGGCTGCCTGCCCGCTCCCAAGGAGGCGGGGGAGGGAGGGGTGAGCAGGGAGAACCGCTGGGTTTATTTTAAACCTATAATTGAAGGTTGCTCGTTAACAACAACAAACCAGTGCTCTCCAAGCCAAAGCTGCCAAAGTCAGTGTCCTAAATAAGGAACACAGCAGTCGCTTCTTTCAGGGGAAGGAAGCTGGAGCCAAATAGGGAAGTGACCTGCCTGGCTTTGACTGTGGGCTGTCCTGAGTCCTGCCTGCCTCTCACAGGAATTGACAACATGGTGAGGGCTGGACCCCAGGCTCTCAGATGAGTGGGGTGGGGAATGTATAGCTGCTCATTAGCCCCGCCTTCCCACAAAGACACCACACAACTCTCTCACATAAATGGTAGTCCTACTATGCATGAAAAAGTTAGGGGCGTCAGGGAAATGGGAAGGGGGATAAAACAAGCAATGAAAACTGAATGCAGCCCCGGATATTGCTTCCGTGGCTCTAATTGTACTACTGGCTAGGCAGAGAGAGGTAGCAGCTCTCTGTGAGTTCAGGACCAGCCTGGTCTACGTAGAGAATTCCAGAACAGTTAGTGCTGTATATAGAGACCCTGTCTCAAAAAAAAGCAAAACCAAACAAAGAAAGAAGCAGCGAAACCCAAAGGCAGTTATCTTACTTTCCATCCAGTTTGCTCACCCTGCAGAGTGCAAGTCTTAGGTTGCCAGTCCAGTGAGCTGAGGAGGAATAAAACCCTTTCCTGTCAGAGCAGGGGTGGAGGAAAGTGACAGGATCTGCCTTGTGAGGGTGAAACTGCCTATCGCACACACAGCCCAGCACGTGCACGGGGTCAGGTGTCTATGACTGGAGGATGTGTGCCCACCAAAAGGACAGTGACTGCATAAAACGAGGACACATGGCTCCGGTCAACTCTGGAG
This sequence comes from Mus musculus, assembly GCF_000001635.26. NCBI lineage: Eukaryota > Metazoa > Chordata > Mammalia > Rodentia > Muridae > Mus > Mus musculus. Next base: position 37,960,232 of record NC_000079.6, read on the forward strand.
GCAGATGTGGTGTGGTGTGCCCTCCTACCCCAGGTGGCTGGTGAGGCCCCCATTCTCCTGATGCATCACAAGTGCCATTCGACAGATGTTTTTTTTTAAAGCTCTGCAGTGATGGCTCACACCTGCTATGTCAAGATGGAACATCAGAAGTGTGTCTTTGGAGCTGGTGAGATGGCTCAGTGGTTAAGAGCACTGACTGCTCTTCCGAAGGTCATGAGTTCAAATCCCAGCAACCACAGGGTGGCTCACAACCATCCATAATGAGAAACACATTTAAAAGACCAATGGGCCCAAGGGAGCAGGGGTGGGGGTGGGGGCAGAGAATGTTTAAAGAAAGAAAGAAAGAAAGAAAGAAAGAAATGTGTCTCTGCCTTCCACACCCTCATCCAGACATTGTAAGACAAGTCCCTCGGTTGCTTGTTGGAAATCCCATTTCAGACCTGCTGATCCAGGATTTCAGGCAGCCAGGTTAAACATTCCAGGTTCTGGAGCTTGGGAAGGTCTACCGGCCACAATTCCAGAAGCTGGACACTGTCCAGGATTTTGCCCTCTCTCCGCAGACATCTCTCTGTATCACTGGGAAGATGATCAAGGCTTCTCTACAAAATGCTATCATAGAGACAGACAGGAATGATTGGTTAAGAACACTAGCTGCTCTTTCAGAAGACCCGGGTTCAATTCCCAGCATCCACATGGTACCTCAACAACCAAATGTAAGTCTAGTCCAAGGGGGGGGGTGTCAGAGAACCTCATCTAGCATCCTTATCTGACCTCCAAAGGCACCAAGCATGCATTGACGCACAGATACACATGCAGGGAAATACTCATATGCTAACAGTAGTTTTCTGTGAGGAGCGGGTGTGGCAGCAGTCCCAAGTTGGCGCCCAGGACTGCAGCTAAGTCTTATGACTTGCACCTGACTTCCTCATACACCTGAAAATAAGCCACGACCATCGTGAGAGCTGCACAGGTGCACCATGATGCTGGCGGTTTAAACAAGTCCATATTTGGTGGAGACATGCCCCTGCTGCCCTGATTGGCTGAAGCTGCATGCCTGGTGAGGTGACATGGCCTGCCGTGAGTGAATGAGGGCTGAGAGTATATAAGAGTGAGAGGCCCGGGTTAAAGAGAGAGATAAAGTTGAGAGAGATAAAATTGAAGCGAGAGAGATGAAGACGGAAGTTTGCTGAATAAACTGCTGTTAGAAGGACTGATGGTCATGTCGTTCTTGCTGGTCGAGAATAGGTGCGACAGTTTTCATTATTATCTAAACAGTATCATGTTTGCATGGACCTTGAGCACCTCTTCCCATAATTTCTATGTTTTCATTTATTTAATGTGTGTGCACACAGAGGTCAGAGGACAACCTGTGGGAGTCAATTTCATCAAGTTGAAATCTCAGTAGGAGGCCCCTCTACCTGCTCGGAATACAAAGTAGCAGCTGCTGTGGGAATGGTTGTTTAGTTACATTGTTTAAGGACTAATGACAGGGAAATCATCCACTATATCTTCACACAATTTTTTTTTCAATTTTTTTTTCTGAGACAGGGTTTCTCTGTATAGCCCTGGCTGTCCTGGAACTCACTCTGTAGACCAGGCTGGCCTCAAACTCAGAAATCCGCCTGCCTCTGCCTCCTGAGTGCTGGGATTAAAGGTGTGTGCCATCACTGCCCGGCTTTAATACATGTTTTTCCATCCACTGCTGCTTATATCTGCAGATGTGGACCACAGGGACTCAGGACAATGCTAACGCAGATTCTATGCTAACCTTCGACTTTGGGGCATTGCTTTGACTGGAAGAGCTCTCTGAGATCTGGTGACACCACCAGCTCTTCCATAATGTCTAGCCTCTTCCCCAGCCTGTTCTCACACTCTCTGTGTCAGTACAGTGAGGTGACCCCACCCCACCCGCTCCTTATCCTTCTGAAGAAATGTTCTCAGCAACTGTGGCGGGGTTCAACCTTGGTACTCACTCGGACAGCTGGGTCCTCCAGAATACTACCATGGCTCTCCCATCCGCCTGAAACTTTGGGCCTCCCTGTCTCCTGACACCCACATGTCCTTCAGTCAGAGCTGGTGATGTAATGTATGGAACTTTGTTCAAACAGTGGGGAGAGAATTTTCCCCTCTCTCTTCTCTAGAGACCTAGTTTTCAGCCAGGTGCGATCTCAGCTATGCAGGGATCTAAGGCAGGAGGATGGCTGTCCTTCCATGTCCTATCTGTGTGCGGCCATCAGAAGGCGCTACCTGCAGTTAGGGTGAGCCTTTCCACTTCAAGCAATCAAGGAAATCTCACTGTGGATCCCACCCCCAGCAGCTTGCCTTCTGGTTGATCGTACGTCCAGTTAAATTGACAGCCATTGGCTTAGGCAAGAGGGACTGAAGTTGGAATGGGGCAGTGCTCAGAGGAGCAAGGGCAAGCTCAAACTCATCGCTGCGTGGCTGAAAAACACAAGAGGGCTAAGTCAACACATCAGTGGTGTAATTTGGGGCCTGGGAGAGATGAGGCTGTGATAAGCCGAAGAAGCCTACGGAGGACCTAGGTTGATGGATCACGAGATTGCACGTCCTGTCTTGTCAGAGGTTCCTAAATGAGCCTTGGTTAGCAACTGAGGAAAATCCAAACCAGACCAGCTCTGACACAAATGAGAACATGTCAGCCTGGCTCACGGGAGTCCAGACAGTGGCCTTATGTGCAGGCAGATCCAGCTACTCTGGGGCTAGCTCAGGAACCTAGCCTGTGCTGCTAGTCGCCCTTCCTCCTCTTTTCTTCCCCAGCAGATCCCCAGGTAAGGCACTGATAGTGGCCCCACTAGGTCACTGAATGAGCTGAGCAAACCTAGAAGCTTGTCCTGCTAAGAGACCAGGGTCTCTTCTTCCTGGCCAGCCTGCACCCAGTCCCCATGTCAGGCCACAAGCTATTCATGTAGCAAATGAGCCAGATGTCCCTCACTGCCTGGAAAGACCATAAAAGGTGGGCAGAAGAGTCACCTCTCCCAGTCCCTGAAACTATCACATTGGTATATCACCAACCCTTATCCTTAATAGTCTTTCTATTAAGAGAAGGTTCCTGGGCCTTGATCCTCAGAAGAACGGACCCAGGTCATGTTCCTAGCACTGGTCCACAGGAGGTGGATCCCAGGAGGGTGGAAACAGGAGGTGGTCTCTGGGAACTGGGGCCCAGGAAAGTGATCCTCAAGAGGAAGCCACCACCCAGAAGGTGGTCCCCAGGAAAGTTGTCATCAGGAGGGTGATCCCCATGAAAACTTGGCGGTGTAACAAGAAAGGGGATGGCTGTTCACAGAAAGTCCTCTAGGTGGCGCAACGGAAACCTAGGGAGCTCTTGAGAGCCACAGCCGGGAGTGAGTCATGCAGGCGAACTAGTTAAAAGCCGATGTGGAGAGAGTTGAAAAGGAGGGAAGAGAAGGAAGAGGAAGAAGGAAGGGTCAAAGAGGAGGAAGGGAGAAACAGAAAGTGGGGGAGGGAGAAGACCTAGAAAGAGTAAAGACCTGGTAACGGAGCAGCGGGGGCGGGGTGGGGAGGAGGGAGGAGTGGAGTTCAGAGAAACTGCCCGAGGAAAGGGGGGCAGTGTGTGTGGTCCTTGTGCCAGCCTCCCAGGGTAGAGGCTGACACCAGGAGCCGGGAGGGGATGGAGGTGAAGAAATGAAGCGGGAGAGTTTGACAAGAAAAGGAGAGATTAGACTGTCATCTGAGGGGGAGGGGTGCAGGGGACTGGGGAGTCTTTGGGGACTAAAGGGGGCAGATACAAGAGAACCAGAGAGGAGAGAATTGTTACTAAGGCAAGAGAGAAAGGGCTTTCAGCTGCTAAAGAGGAGAGGGAGGGAGAACTTTGCAGAGTCGGTGGGAAGGAGAGTGGGCGACTGATTCCCTGAGGTGGGGACCTGGGAAGAAAATAGGGGAGCACGGAGGTCAGTGGTGATAGAAAGGACGGTGGAGAAGTTCCGTTTGGTTCAGTGATGTGGGTGGTTATTTGCAAAGAGCCAGCTGGTGGCAAGGACTGGTTTAGGAACGAGCACAGGACAGTGTGGTGCCAGGGAGGCCCTTGTACAGCTGGAGGGACAGCAGATCTGGAGGTGAGTATGAAAACCAGCTCAGCCTTGAGAAAGGAAATGCAGATGTTTGCTACCTGTGCCAGGCACGGATCCTGTGTCCGGGGTGTAAGGGAAGGATAGAAGCATGGAGACTGGGGCGCGATGTGCCAGGAAGGAATGAGGAGAGTGCCGAGCAGTGGCAGGAGAGACAGGAGGCTGGCAGAGGCAGTGGCAGGAGAGACAGGAGGCTGGCGGAGGCAGTGGCAGGAGAGACAGGAGGCTGGCGGAGGCAGTGGGGTCGAGCAGGTTCTTACGAAGCAAAACAAGAAGTAGACTAAGTAAAAATATCTCAAGTCCAAATCCAAAGGCACCATCTGCAGGTCCCTCTTGGCAGCAGCACAGCCAGGGACTCTGGGGCCGTCCCACCACATGACAAGTCCTCATCTGATCAGCTGTAGCAGTCAGGGACAATGGCTGTGAAAATCCCAAGTAGGCTGGCTGCCTTGCAAAGGGGTGGCCAACCAGCCTCGAACTCTGAGAAGCTGCTGTGTGGGCCTCACCCCGGCCTTCCCTCAGAGGACCTGAAAGAGGCGTCCTCACTCGGGGTTACTCTGTGGCAGGAGGCCAACACAGGGCCATTTCTTGCCTGCAGAAAGCAGCTGCATAAGCTTACTCTCCTGTCTTTGGGAAGTCATGGAGGTCTCTCTCTCTCTCTCTCTCTCTCTCTCTCTCTCTCTCTCTCTCTCTCCACCTCTAGAGTGCTGGGATCAAAGGTGCGTGCCACCACAACCAGCTACGGAGGAGGCCTTGGGGGGAGTGGGAGTGGAGGTGGGGGACTAAAAGACACCTGTCTCCTTCCCCGCCACCACTTGTCACTGTGAAAGAACACCTGACTACCAGGACCCTACAGAGTGGGGCACCCGGACAAAATGAGGCTGGTTCACATCCAAAGAATCGAACGCAATCTCCATCAGGCAGGCCTCACTCCCATGTCCTCGGTGTCTGGCCTCTTCAGGGGAGCCTGACTGACAGTTTAACTCTTCTTCCCAAACCTGGCCCCACCCACCCTGCTTTCTGATTGGATGACCTGGGAGGCCCTAATCAATGATCAGTGTGGGGCCCACAGAGCGCCTGTCTGTAGCTCTGGCCTTCCTTCCCAAGTCCTTTCCTCCAAGGTTGGTGATTCTCTGTCTATCTGTGACCACACATTCGTCACCCGAGGAGCATCCAGATGCCCTGGAACAGTGATGGTGTGACCTCCCTCCCTCAGGCCAACTGAATCAGCAAGGTCAATTTAAGGTCATCCTGGACCGCAACAATGAGAGCGTGTTTGTTTCAAAAAATAAAAATAACAAAAAGGTAGTTACTGCAAGAGTGATGTCGTCTCTCTCTGGGACATGTCGGCTGTCGCTTTTTCTTTTTCTAAAAGAGAACTGGGCATTGAGGAAGCCAGCATTGTCACTTGTGGTGGGGCTGCTGCTGTGACCCTGGATGCTGACGTCCTCTGTCGGCTGTTCTTGGAACTGCACCCCATCCAATAGATCACAAGTCAAACTCCAAGGGAAGGTACCCAACAGGTGTCCACGGATCACTGGCCAGTGGGAGTCTGTTTTGTCTCCCCTCGATCCTCTACATCCTCACACCATCTGCTGGGTCCTGAGTCTGGACTCAAGTATTTATTTGTCCATATATCTGAGTTGGGTCTCGCTGTGTTGCCTCCTTTGACCTCTAACTCCTGAGATCAAGCATTACCTGGGACTTCCGGGGGCCCCACCCTGGCTTCTGAGTTTGATCTAGAGAAAGAGTTCAGAATCGTAAAAAAAAGAACGGAAGGGCTTTCTATGTGCTCGAGAGCATGGAAGGCGCAAAGTGTCGATTCGAATCTATGATAAAGTGAACCATGAAGTTAGGAAAAGTGGGGTGCTGGCCACCCTGCTGAGATGCAGCAGCACCCCACCTCCCCAGGGGTTCTTTCAGACTTTTTTTTTAAGCAGGCTCTTAAGCCAGCCCCCTGAGATTCCAGAGTCTGCCTTAGACAGGAGTGGGATGAACGTGGGGGTGTGGGAAGCGCTCGTGGCTCACTGGAGAGGTTGTTGATTTACCCGGTATGTGACTGTGTATGACCAGGGTGAGCCAATGTCGGGTGCAAGGCTGCTTCCTGTGGCCAGTCTCCTGCCTCCACCCAAAGCTCCAAATGTGCCCTTTCCATGAGTCCCGCAGCACCGTCACTGCACACACCTGTGAAGATGGAGCAAACGATTGCCTTCACCTTTGACCTCCCGAGGCCTGGCACCCAGCGCGGTTCAGATGTGTCTGTAAGCCTTTCACATCAGTTTATTTCCATGCAATTTGATTCAAAGCAATTCTATTCAAGTCACATCAGCAGAGTTCAAGTTCTCAGTGAGCACACACACATACACACACACACACACACACACACACACACACACACACGCACACACACACACACAGAAGCCAGCATCTGAAAGCCAGCTGGGGGAATCCACCTGCCTCCGGATAACTCCCATTTGCATGAAGCATTACTCAGTTTGGGGCCTGGCTCACCTCCCCCGCCCCCAGGGTCTATGGACTGTGAAAAGGTGGAGTCACTCAACCCTTTATGAGGCCTCTTGTAAGCCCAGCCTGTAGACACTCATCAGTGAATATTTCTTCAAATGGTCATGGAAGCTGCTGAGTTATGTTCAGTCAAAGAGGTACGGGCTAGCTTACTTCACACAGAATCCTGTCTCCTGCCATCTTTGTCATGAAGCCATAGATGAGGAGGGGACATGAGAGCCCGCTGACCCAAGTGGCCCTAGAGCTGGGCCTGAGGTTTCCCCATTCCTGGCTGCTGGGGCTCCTCCCCTTCTACACACGAGCTGTAAGAGATGCCGGGTTTCCTGGGAACACTCCAGCCAGACACAAAACACAACAGCTGTTATTCATCAGCCAGAACGCCCTAGTGACACAGCCATTTCCAGCGGCGACTTCATAGAGGGCCCACGTGAGGGGTCTAGTCAAGCGGTTGGTGCTGTCCTAAATTTCATAAGCAGCAAGCTGGTGCAGAGAAGACATCCAGGCCGCAGGGGCCGCTGGTCTAAGCAACTTCCGGAAGCAGCTGAAGCAGACACATCTTGCACCTGAGACCACCGGATGGCTGAGCTGCAGGGTCTCCTCAGCGCGCCTCTCTCTTTCTGCGCCTGAAAGAGCAAACAAAGGGAGATGACCTGAGACACCGCTAGATGTGTCCGCAGCCACTTCCCCGGGGTCTGAAGCTGGTGAGACAGGGCGATGGGGCCTCGGGCCATCTTATTATAAAGGCGCCTTTATGCTGTGATGTAGCCAAACACTTCACCCATCAAAGAGACCGGGATTCTCCCCCGCCACGCTCTTCCTCCTAAGGAGAGTCAGATAAAAGGCTAAGCTGGGAGTTCAAAGTTATTAAAATTGGCCCCAGATTCTGAGTCCCTCCCAGAAAGAAGGCCTAACAAGCAGGCCTCTTCACTGAGATTTCATCAGAGCTTCCTGCTTCAAGAGGGACACGGTGTGAGAAACAAATGTTTTGCCATGCTGCGAGTAAAGCAGACAGACACAGAGCACTCATACCGAGAGGGAAGGAGCTTTGCTCCACAAACCAAATCAGCGCCATTTTCATTCCTGAGTTCCTTCAGCATGTTTTGAGCGCCCGCTGTTTGCATGATTTGAGCGCCCACTGTTTGCATGTTTTGAGCGCCTGCTGTTTGCCAGACTCCAGACGGGGAGCTGTCGTCGTTGTTGTCTAAGGAAACAAGGCATGGACATGACCTCCACTGTCAATGGCAGCGTACACACCTTCAGAACTCCGTGTGAATGAACCTGTGCCTGGGAGAGACACCTACCTTCATTATGAGGGAGGGAGTCCAAGACAGCTCCCTTGCAAAGTGACGAGAGGGGCTTGGGAGATGGCTCAGTACATAAAAGGCTTGCCACGCAAGTGTGAGGACTAAGATTTGCATCCCCAGAACCCACATAATGCTGGGTGGATTCAGAAGGGGCGAGAATAGCCATTAGGAGAGTGGGTCAAGTCTCTGACAGTGCCATGACCGGACCCCACCATCACCACTGAAGAACACTGGCCTCTGGCACATACTTTATAAGCATGCAGGAGCCCGGTGCAACCATGCACATTTGTGAGTATCCAGCAGCAGGCAGTGTGGCTGGCTGCATACACAAGAGCAAGACCCGAAGATAGCATGCCTGGAGATAGATGGAGCAAGGGAGGATGAGAGGAGCAAGCCTTTTAAATAGGACATGATATGTATAAAAAAACATGCCAAAGTGCTTTCAGTGACAGACACACAATCCCTGCTTATACTGGGAAGAAACAAAGTTACTGTGGGTCAGGCACTCAGATCAGATTTTTTTTGATCATGCTGCATTTTTTTTATTATTATTTGTTATATGTAAGTACACTGTAGCTGCCTTCAGACACACCAGAAGAGGATGCCAGATCTCATTACGGATAGTTGTGAGCCACCATGTGGCTGCTGGGATTTGAACTCAGGACCTTCAGAAGAGCAGTGCTCTTAACCTCTGAGCCATCTCTCCAGCCCATGCTGCATTTTTTTTTTAAAAGTGAGATAAGCTAAGAGATTTAGAAATCTCCATTTGATTAACTAGTAACCCTAGATGCTATTATCTGTCGTTGAAGGGTAAAGAGATAGGCAAGCCAAGTGAGGGGATCAGAGGAAGGTTGCGCAGGCAGTTAAGTGCGTGAATAGATTCAGGTAAGGCTTCATCCTGTGTGCTGAGCCATTCTATGGTACTGTCAACCAAGGAGTGGAAAGGACTGTTCTGCTCATTGCACGCCATCAGGACATAAAATAAGGCCCCCGTGTCAGGCAATGCGGAGGAGAGGCCAGCTTTCTTTGCTAAGCTTGCTGCTGTTGGGGGAGACAAAACGAGTCTAGAGAGTATTCGCTGAGTGTGGCTGGTTGCTCAATGTGCCCATGTGGGAGCACATTTATTACAGCGTTCATCTTCCTACTGACAATCCGTCCAAGAGCATTTCACGGATGTCTCGGTAAAGAAGTACTTTCCATTCTGCTGCGATGTGTAACTTGAAGTGGGGCCGTTATAGACACGCTGCGCCAAGGATCAACCCGAGTAAATAGGTGTGTTTAGGAGTGATGTCTTCCCAGGCTTCTCTGGCTTTCAGGCAATACCAAGGGGCTGGGAGGGAGGCTCCGAGAATGGGTGGTTCGGTCACCGCCATACCCTCCACGACCAGCAGAGGGCAGCAAAAACACACCCGTGCAGACTGGCTTCAAGGGAGTTTAGGGTAACTCCAAAAATGCTTTTAAATTATTTAACTTTATTATTACTACTGTGTGTGCATCGTAGTGTGTATACGATCAGAGGACAACGTTGTGAGGTCAGCTTTTCCTTCCACATCCAGTTCAGGTTGTCAGGCTTGGTGGCAAATGCCTTTACCTACTGAGCTATTCTGCCTGCCCGGCTATATTTATCAATCATTAGGAAGATCCTTGCAGTGGGGGATATAATCTCTTTAAAGTTACGAAGAAATCAAACAAACAAAATTCTCCACAGGTGAAAGTAAATATCTCCAATAAGAAAATTTTATATGCATTTGAAATGTATTCATCTTCTTCATGATTTTCAAAATTCACTTAATTATTAGTAACATCAGCTGATGGCTCTCAGTGGCAGCGATTGATCTGGTTGAAGGGGCTAACCTTCTACAGAGACTTTTCCAGGTCTCTTCTCTCTCCTTCTAATGCAGTCATAGCTGGTGAGCAGCTTGTGTTGTCTGTGAGAGGCAAATGGTTTTGCTTGGCACCATTTGGTAACGCCTGGTCATTATGCATGCAAGAAAGTATCTGTGCTTACAAGTCAGTCTCCGAACAAGTCTTTCATATCCAAGCTACAGCTGTCATGTTTTCACGCCTTTTACAGATCCACGTGATAATCTCGCAGGAAACGATTTCCAGCAACACTGTGCACTTGGCTGCCATTCTGTCTTGCTTGCTTGTCCCTCACAAACGTCAGCTGAGCAGCAGTCTTCAATTCCAGATGCCACTGGCTCTTTGCACAGACTCAAGGTGAGGCAGCCTGAGGTGTAGCCTGTGAACCTACAAACACCTCCTTGTGTTTTCAGTAGATAGTGACCAGGAGGTAATTTTGTTCTGGAGGGGCCAGGGGAGAAGAGCCTCAATACTGTGTGGAAGGCAGCAAAGTCACATGACTGCTTGGGACACACACACACACAAACCTGTGTTCCAATTGCAGTTTTTTGTAGCTTAAGAGTGGAAGGTTTTTTTTGCTTTTTTTTTTTATATCATGTTATCTTGTACTTATTAATTTCCTTATTTGCAAATGTATCACAGTGTGACTGTGTAAAGAATTCCTATCATCCGACACCTACTATTCAGGAACTGTTTCAAGACTCAGTCTGGTGACTTGGTTTTGGCTGGGCTAGGTGTACGATGTAGGGCCATGTGTGTTTGAGGCAACTGATCTACCACTGACCCACATCCCTCGTCTTTCAGCAGTTCTGATCCTAAAGCTCACATTTATTTCATAAGAGTGAAACAACATAAGGAACAGGGGATAAGAAGCCGACAAGGTTGTGTGACGCAAACGGCCAGGGAAGCATCCCGAGGTCAACTGCTAAGGCCCTGCTGCTGGAGTTGAGTGTTGGGGCTGGAAGATGGGGAGAGGCTGGAGAGGATGTGAGAGCAAGGCAGGGATGCTCTAACCTAGGCCCTGGTGCACCCTGCAGGCCACAGTGCAGCACCACATCCTCATGAGTGCCAGTGGAAAGGAAGTCCTCAGATATTCAGCAGGGCAGAGACAATGTCCTGACTTGGGTGGGACAGGAACGCACGCAGCACTGAACATGGAGGCTGGACCTCATGCTCTGAGCTCAGAGCAGAGGGGAGAACGGGGCGTTCAAAGTTCACAGTGAGGAAGCTGGGCCCTATAAAAATACCTGTAGAGCCTTCTGTAAATGGTTATCTGTCCTTCCAACAGGAAATACGATAACACAGTGTAAGCATTGCTTTTTTTTTTTAAACAGGAAAGCTTTCAGGATCACACTCATCTTTGGAGGCCCAGATAAATTCAACATTCATATTTATTGCTTTCATTATAAAATATAAGCACTTTACAAACATTTTGGAAAGGGGAAAAAAAACCCACCACCCTTGCTCAAAGACTGCGTCCACATTTTGGTTATATGTCGCTTTAGATTTAGCATTTAAAGGTTAATCTGAAATTTAACACTGTTCTAAGTGTTTGGTAAAAAAACATAGAAATACTGGTTCTTACAGACCTCTGTTTTTCTAATTCTCCAGAGCATGTTTTTCTTTCACAGAGAAGACCGAAAGCATTAGTGATAAAGCCACATTCTCCAAGCTTGCAGCCTCAAGATGAGTGGCCTTTCTGCGAGGCACATCAACAGCGTGACTTCGAAGAGCAGAGCTTGGATAGAGATCTAGGTTCAACGGCCTCAGCTGACAGAACAGTCAACTGGCTGGACCGTGTTTTGTGTGTGTGTGTGTGTGTGTGTGTGTGTGTGTGTGTGTGTGTGTGATTATTGGAAACCCAAACTCTTATTATCAGTGGGAACGGGAGGAGGGAAGGTCTTTGAAGCCTCATGTGTCTTTTGTGACCATGACCCGCAAAGTCAGCAGCCCAGCAGCACATGTGTGTTGGGGGACGGGGATGGAGCCCAGGGCCACACACATCCTGAACAAGCTCTCTACGTCTGAGCTCCATCCCTGGCTCTTTGAACAGTCTCATTTCATTGCCCAGGCTGGTCTTGAAATTCATTCTGCAGCTCAAGCAGGTCTACTAGTCACGACGCTCCTGCCTCAGCCTCCCAAGTCGCTGGGATTATCAAGTTTAGAATGAAATTCTTTTGTTAGTCGCCTTGATTCTATGACGTGTCTTTGTTATCTGAAATGGCAATATTTTTGTAAGTAGAGTATGCTACCTTTTAAAAACATAATTCTGAGCAAAATGATGATCGAATCTGCACTTCCTTTTTAGACAGGATCTCACTACATAGACCAGATCTCTCAAGAGATCTGCCCACCTCTACCTCCCAAGTGCTGGGGTTAAAGGCAGGCACCATCATACCTGGACTAGTTTTTTGTTTTTCTTTTTTTTTTCTGTTTAGTATTTTTAAGATGTCTTTGTGCGTCTCATCTCTCAGGACCCACCAGTCACACGGCTGGTACTCGAGAAAGTTCGTATATAGCCGAGATGCCTTCCCCATCAGCTGTTAACAGTGGGATGCACCTTGAGAACAGGGAGGAGTGTCAGGCTCACCAGATTTAGCACGGTCATCTTGACACTCGCGTGGAATGTGTATCAACGTTGCATGAGAACTACTGGTTCATTCCCTCTATTTTCACTGAAGAGACACACAAGATACCCAAACAACACCTTCAGACACATCACCGTGAAGACCCTCACACTGTAAGGCTCTCTAATAAATGAACCTGCCTGAGCCACCCTGCGTGAAACCACACATGGGGGAAGTGCTAAGTTAGAATAGCAGCTCCAGCTGAAGGGAACCGAGAAGAAAGTAGAGAGACCCAAAATTTAATGTTAAGTTGAAGCAGAACTAAGACCAGCTGTCACTCATTAATAGCGGCGGGATAAAAGGAAGTCGGGTGTCAATAAGCGACACCAGAGCTGGACAGAGGCCTCAGAGGACAGTAAACTTGCTATTGGCCCAGGGAAAAGAAAGACTAACGTGACACAGGCAGTTAGAATGGTCATGAAGGAAATAATTTACATCAGAGAACCAAGGACTGGAGTAAGCAAGCCCAGCACGGCAGAGTGGTGAGAAGAGCTGGAGCTAGCCCGGGCCAGCATCACCATCTCTGGCATGGACTTAGGGTTCATGGAAGCCAAAGAACTAAGTGAAGGTGGCCACACAATCCTAGGAGAGCAGGCTTGGCCAGCCAGGGAGAAATCAAAAGAAACATGAAAGACCACGAGCCTTGCGAGGGGAACGGAGGCAGCCAGAAGCACAGAGGACACTCTGACAAAAGAGAAGCTGACACAGAGAAGGATCTGTAGGACTTAAGTCCAGGCTTTCAAGAAGCAGACCAAGTGCCAGTGATGGAGAGGATGGGGGAGAGGAAGGGTTCAGCCACAAGGCTCAGCAGCTACGTGTTGTGCACTGGTGTTGGTCGGGACAAGTGCTCGGTCAGGAGCAAGAGCTTGATAATCCTACTCTGACTGACACCTTTATTTCTTGGTGCTGAGAACTGAACGCAGTCTTGTACGCTACGGCTAGTGCTCTAAACTCTGTATAGGCCATTCTTCAGTACTTCTCAGTCTCCTGTCTAAAATGCCTTCAGACTTCAAGAACCTCCTTCAACAAATTTAAGCTCTGGCTGGCTGGTTAGTTTAGTTTGATTTCTGAAAAGTCTCCTGTTTTTTTTTGTGGGTTTTTTTTTTTTTTTTTGAGACAGGGTTTCTCTGTGTAGCCCTAGCTATCTTGGAACTCACTCTGTAGACCAGGTTGGCCTCAAACTCACATAGACCAACCTGCCTTGCCTCCTAAGTGCCAGGATTAAAGGCATGTGCCACTGCCAGGTGCTGAAAGGAATTCTGAGAGGTAAGTTCATGGTTTTCTGAAGGCCAACAACTTCACTGGAAATATAACCGCTTTAAACATGCTGACAAAGAGCCACCAGCTTGTAAGCTGACTGTAAGACCTGCCCTGCCAGCCTTCTCCCTCTGGTTCATCACTAACCCACCAGACTAGGCACACTACATGCCCTTCCTACCTTTTCCCTTCTGTACTGGGGACTGAGCCTAGCGCACCCACGCTAGTCACCCACACACACTTAGCACTTTTACTCTTCTTCCAAGAAAGAACTGTCCTTGCATAGTTAGTGGACTGTATTCCTTCTCATCTACATCCACGAAGCACCCTGTCGCCCCTCCCTGTACTTCATGGGCAGTGCAACAGTACCACACATTCACAGGAGGAGCCACCAGTCACGGGTGGTTGTGTAAAAGACACACTGCATGCATCTGACTCCAGAAACACCTAACCACCCAGGGGGCAGAAGGCAACCCATCAGAGAAGAAACCAAAGTTGCCTCTAACTGCGACCCTGGAATCTGAACTCTGGTGCTATGTGGCCTCCCCCTCCCCTTTTCTAAGTACACAGTATTTTGAAACACCTCTTGATATTGCTGTACTGACTAGTGGTCTGTAGTTAACAGAACAAATAAAAAAGCAGAATTTCACATTCTCACTCAGCATATGAAGAACCTGATTGTGGATAAACTTTTCATTAGTGGTCATAGCTTTAGACCTAGGTGCCTTCTAGTTTCCACGGGGACAGATCACACCTCAACAGCTTTTCATTCAGCTTCATGGCTAATGAGTTCAATACTAGGAATTTTTATTCATCTTACAAGGAATTATTTCAACCATATATATATGAAGTGCTGTTCTGAACCACCCAATATGGGTGTTAGGAACTGACTCGGGTCCTCTTCAAGAGCACTAAACGCTCTCTGAGCCCTCTTTCCAGCCCCACCTAAGTATTTATGAACCATGCCAGTCCCCTGGCAAAAAATGACAAGTGAAAACGAGCCTGCATTTTCTAATGAGGGTATGTGAAAGCCAGAGGACAACCTTGGGTGACTGCCACCTTTGAGGCAGGGCTGGCCAACAAGTCCAGGGAGGCTCCTGGCCCCTCTACTTCCCCAGAACATGGTACACCTGGCATTTGCACATGGGTTCTGGAGACCAGCCCCAAATCCTCATGCTTGCAAGGACATTGTCAACCGAGCTACTACGCTCCCAGTCCTTGTCTTTTTTATTATATTTTATTTTGTCATGCTTAGTTGTTATCTTTTAAGGATTTATTTATTTATATGAGTACATTGTAGCTGTCTTCAGATACACCAGAAGAGGGCATCAGATTCTTTTATAGACAGTTGTGAGCCACCATGTGGTTGCTGGCAATTAAACTCAGGACCTTTGGAAGAGCAGTCAGTGCTCTTAACCACTGAGCCATCTCTCCAGCCTTCTGCCCCCCTCCCAAGTTCTTGTCTTGAACTCACTATATTCCAGGGTCTCACTATGTAGTTCTGGCTGGTCTAGAACACACCAAGTAGAGCAGGCTGACCTCAAACTAAGACTCACCTTGCCCTGTTGCTTCTTTAGGTAGGAACAGGTTTCAACCTAAGTGTGACAAGACCGTACACAAGACTCAGGGCTCACAATGGGGCAGAGGGAGATATGCTAATGGGAGGACAAACTGTCACGACCACCTACAGAAGTCCATCTAGGGGAAAACACAGGCACGAATTACCTGTGCCTTCAACACCAGAGAGCTATCCTCTGGGCTTTCCAGATGCACTGGAGTTTCTTTGTGATGTCTTACTGTGCCTAAAGAAAACCCAAACTGAATAGAAACTAAATCAGAAGTCTTGTAACCCCAGACCTGAACCAACCCCAACCTGCCTGTATAATACACTCCATCTCTAACATGAATATGGGTATTTCAGCTTAAACACAAAATCCAATCAAACAATCCAAACATACTGGTTTCTGTTTTTGAAACGGGAACTTATGATGTTGCCAGGCATCTGTCTCCGTGTTCCCTCTACCTCAACCTTCCCAGGGCTGGGATTACAGGCATGAACCACCACACACTGCCACATGTTTGTAAAGAACATGGCTGTTTTAATAGGGAGACATATAACATATATTATTTAATGAAGATTTAATGGGGTGTTGTGGTTAACGAATAAAAATTAAATCTCCTATTCAAGTAATTCTACACATACACACACACACACACACAGAGCTAAGTACAGAGATGCACAATGCATTTCCCACAGTGCCCATGAGCTAGGTGGTAAGCGTGTTCAATGTGTGCATGGTACAAGCACATCTGTATATTCAATACCAATACCATCTCTACTTTATAGCTGCTGGATTCTAGAAAATAAAGATTTGTAAGCTGCCTAAATGCTTGGTTTTGTAAAATTTCTGAAATGATGTATGCGTGAAAGGAAAACACACTAAGGTTTTTTGTTTGTTTGTTTGTTTGTTTGTTTAAAAGCCACTTCTGAAGCCACATTTAACAGTTAGGCTCCAAGTCACTTCAATTCAGTGGCTCTTTTCCATGTACAGAGGACAACGCGCCTGCCCCAGGGAGCTGTTGTAAGGAGTCATAAATAGGAGGACACCGCAGAACACAGCTCAGGACTCACGTTTAACAAACCAGCTTCCCTTCCCACTTTCTTACAACGGCGACTGACTGCAGGGTCCCCAGCCTCAGTGTGTGTGTTCCCACCCAATTCTAAAATCCAGAAAGACTCCCAGCACTTCAGAGAGAATCAGTCTAGTTTTGTGTAAAGGAAAAAGGGACAGAACCAAGCAGACATCAATACAATTAATGCCCTGAACCAACTATTGCTCAGCTACCTGCAACTGCTGAGTCCTGTGCACCCTAGCAAGTACTTTGCAGAGGCGAAACCTCGCATCTATCATCCATCACAAGCATACAAGCACACCGCTAACAAGAAATGAGAACCAGCTGCTCCTCTCTGAACCGAGTAAGGATTTACTTAGGAAACACAGGCCAAGTTCACGGACTCGTTACATGGCTGCCGATGCTACCCAACACCACGGAAGTAAAGTACCTCAACTCTACCTAATTTAACTCTACTTCATTTAAGCTAACAATTTTGGAGCTCAAAGAAAAATCAAGGATCTAGTCTATCACAGTCTTGATGAGGGCATATACACTGTTCTGAGTTAAACTGTAATGATTTCACACCATACTGAAGGAATTCAAGGTTGTAAGACCCCAAATAAACACAAACAAAAGTCGTGGGTCAAATGCACCCTCAAGCTCACCGTCCTTTCTATCAAGAGCAGGAAGGCCTCTGCACACTGCAGGAAGGGCGTAACCACACCTCCACCTCCACTCTCAGTGTTCTAGTGCTCACTGCTCTAATGATGATGCCAGGCTGATGCCTACCAAGTTCCACTTTCTGACGTCACTGCTACGTCTCATTTCTACCTGATTCTTCCCCCGTAGCCTTTTATACTGAGCCTCACTCACTTCTCCTTTCCAAACCTCTCAGGCCAAGCTTTGGCGGACAGCTCCCTTACTACACACAGCACATGATCCAAATGATGAAGCCATACAACCTGAGCTAGCGGGTCCGCGCTTTAGTCCACTCTTCTCAATGTCCAGTGACAGAGTTTGATACTCGTGATCCTTACATTCACTTGACAGATTCTAAAGCCAACTTGTTCAAAAGATAAATTCTGAAAACAATGTTCATGATGTAAATGACTATATTGAAACAAAGAAAAGCTTCATCCAAGTATTTACATTTTTAAAAAAAGACATTTAAAAGTAGACTACTTATTAAGTGTGCTTGAACAAACCATGTGTGGAATTGAATTCCATTCATTATGGAGTTAGTTTCTGCTAAATACTTACTGATGCTATAGTAGACGCCTGGCACCTGAAGACTCAAGTTGTCAACTGTTCCCAGTCTACACTAAGAAGTAATACATCCTACACTCCCAAGGCTCTAATTCGGACCTCAGACACACAGAGCTGGACTATAAGGCAGTTACTCAGGGATGACGACGTGGCAGCTTTTAAGTGTAGTAGTCCCTCCACCTCCCCATGTTTTATCAGGTTTTTAGTTAAACACTATGGGCCATTTAAAGGTTTTAATTACTTATACCTTACTGTAGTATGTTACAGTAGCTTACCAAATTTAGATATTCAGAGGTTTTGGAAAATGTTTTTTTGAGAATGAGAAGGGTCCCCTATATTACATTAAGTAAAAAAACCATACAGTTCTGTAGGCCTCAAAATAAACAGATTATACAGCTCAATTAAAAACCACACACATTATATTACATACAAAGTTTACAGTCCAGAAATGCAAATACAGGCAATTTGACATTTCACCCCCTTTTGCAAAGTGATTAACAATTACAGAAGACACAGAAAACCTTCAATCATTATTGGCTTTGGCTTACACGTTAAACAGCTTATAAGTTTGTTTCTGTGTGTGTTTTATTTTGTAGCTTTCCTTTAGCTGTGTGTGGAAGGGATTGGACCACAAGAAAACAAGAATGAAAAAGGTCAGGAATAGAAAAGCTACTGAAATTACCACTTCCTTATAATACACGCAGGCAGAATATGGCTTCAAAGACAGAGGGAAGGAAGCCTCTTACAAGTCCCATTCAACATTACTGTAACTTCTTGTAAGTGTGACAACAATGCCAAGTGAAGTCGCTAGGTCAGGCAGGGATGACTCAAGTCAACTTATCAAACCCAACTTAATTTTGGTCTTGAAATCTTAAGTGCTTGAAGTTTGGGAATTTTTCATATTAATAAAGGCAAAAAAGTAGGTCAGCATTCAAAACTCCCCAGAGATGGGGTCAAAGGATAAACCTTGTAGCCGCTTTAAAGCTTTCCAATTAAGATCTCTGGAGATCAGGGTTAATTAAAATGTATTCCTGCTCCTAAAATGTGATCCCTTGGATTATAGACCGTGACAATTTTTTTCTTAAAATTCTATCTACTAAGAACAAATGTCTGTTTAAAGCCAACAACAAACAAGCAAAGCAAAGAGGCCACCCCAGAGGCTCCAGGCCACCCCGAGGCTCCCAGGCCACGTGGACAATGGACAACCCAACAGTCCAGTCTGCACAGACAGACAATTCTTTGTTAAAAACCAAACAAAAACAGGCATAGAATTAAGATTTATATACTAGTGTCAGTAGAATTGTCAGGCTTCACTATTTTGTTGCTAGTGATTCCAAAATTCCTTGACTCCATTGTTAAGTTCCTGAAGGGTGCACACAGCAGACAGCAGAAACTACCCAGCATGCCTCTGATGCTCACAGCAGCCACCCCTGCTGTGCAGTTAGATACAAGCTGGGACAGACAGCAAGCAGAAGGCCGGCTTGTGCCCTCAGTTTGGATTTGATCGATTCCAAGAAATAAACAAATTATTCCCTCAAAACAATTCACCTAAAACCACACTGGGAAAAAAATATTAATTGAACTTGGGGTCAAAACAGGAAACTAGCATAAGGGAAGTGGCGAGAGCGTTTTGCTGAGTATGCTAAAGGTGTGTTTCAGGTAGTTTAACATTGATTCTGGTAAGACAACTGCTCACAGACATCCACACCCACACAGTTTAATGGTTTTTTAAAAAAAAAAAAAAAAAAAAAACCCCAAATTTGTTACTTTAGAAAAGCAATGCAGTGCATTTTCAGCAATCGTATGGCCACAGACTCCGACTGCTCAGTCCACACATAAGCAGCAGTTGGCGTCTATGGTGGCGTGGCCTCTCTGCACTCATTCCCAGGAGGCCGAGAACACGAGGGCAGGGCAAGCACAGGCTGCACTGCGGCACACACAACATTTACTCATCAGATCCCACCGATCGCTTCTGCGCCCGCTTCCGGGGCTGCCTTCTGGGAGAAGCTTTATCTGCAAAAAAAAAAAAAAGGAGCAAGTTAAAGCAAGAGAGGTTTGCCTCTCAGGCAGCTCTAAACTCAACACACCCACCCACCCACCCACCCACCTCTCACACACCCACACCCCATAACAAATGCCTTTTACCTAGCTCTTGGTTTTTTAAAAGAACTTTAAAGATATCCTTCTAGGGTAATACCAATTAAAATAACATTTGCATATCTAACATAGGAAATGATTGGACAATGGTTGCTGTATTGCTGCAGACACCACACACATTCAATAACATGCTCACAAGTGCACAAGTAAGAATTCTGAAATGCTTTAAAAGACCCAGGCATAGAGGTCTACATCCCAGCACGTGGGAGATGGAAGCAGGAGGATTAGGACTTCTGCAAGGCTCTTCTTCAAAAACACACACAATATTTAAAAGATACAATTGGAGCATATTTATGTTCAGCACAAACACAAAATTTAGTCTTTGCGGGTGCATTAAGTTTTGGCAACTATACAAACTTAACTGGAGAAGCAAACAAAGGCCATTAGTACCTCAATGCTAAAACCACTCCAGTACACAGCACACAGCACACAGTACACAGCTTTTCTTTACAAGTTAACAGACATATATGTGCTGCTGAGTTTCTTCTATCTTATAAAGGAGATAATCTCTATGTTTCTTTTAGAAACAGAGGGCCGAGACGGGCATGGTGGTACACGCTTGTACTCTTGGCCCTGGGGAAGCGGAGTCCGAGGGCAGCCGGGGCTGTAGCTAGCAAAACTGTTTCAGAAGTAGGACGAGTGAAGATCTGACACACCCTCTCGTTACGTTCTAAGTATACTCTACACACTAGGTACAACAGCTCACTGCCAAGTAAGCTCTTATTTTTCAAAAATAAAAATAATACAGAAAACATATACAGCCTGGTGTCGTGTGCTAACTGCTGAGGCAGTAGGATCATCTGAACCCACGTACAAGGCCAGGTTGGGCACCATATAAGGTTCTGTCATCCCCTGTCATCACCAAATGATTTCTGCATATTAAAAAAGGTAAAAACTGGAAAAAGATACTTTCACCAAGGTGTGAGGTTTATTTATAAGCATTTTATGAAATGGAAGTGAATATGCCAAAAAAAGAAGGAAAATGAATATGCCTAACATTCCTTTTCCTAAAAAATTAATCAGTATGTGTTTTATAGTAAACATTTATCAACAATACTTAAAGACTAAGGATGCTCTTATGTCTGCATACATGTCTCTAGTTGAACAATTTCCAAAAAAATTGTTTTAAATAAGTAAGCTAAATCTATAACCTCTGAAGATTCAGGAAGCACCCCCCAATCTACCACTGAGCCATCACTGTGAGCAGTAGGGATGCTGTGACTACCAAACCCCAGTACTCCAACCACCGGCAGCACGGTGCTTTCATGAAGGGTCTCCTTCTGAAGACTTCTCATGCCTGGCTCAATTCCACTCAGAAGAGCCACTTCAGCTAACCTTCTCAACAGTGGCTCGGGTTAGGCAGCAGGCAGGCGAGAGCAGTCTTTAAGACTCTACAGACATTTGTTTTGGGGGAAAATAGTTTCAAAACTACCTTAACAGCAGAAAAAAGCATGGTGTTTAAACAAAAAGTAATCACATATATGTGTCACGACTTTCTCAGCTATGGAAGACGAACATTTACCATTACTGCCTATTCAGGGTGGGCGAAAACCTAAGGAAGAAATGTAACTCAAACTACCTAAGTCAAAATGCTTTATTTTTCCAGAGAAAACTTTAAACTCTAGGTGGAGAAAAAGAATCATGAATGAAAAATACCCCTCATATCATATACCAGAAAACAAGACAGAGTGCCTCCACCACCCATTTACAACCTGCTAAGCAACCAAGCCATCTCACCTCGGGAAAACTGCAACAGTGGGATTCTCCTGGTGTTTAGTGTTACCAACACTCAGATCCATCTTCCTTCCCTGCCTCAGACAACATCACAGGCTACCCCTCACCTAGGAGTTCATGGAAGCTAACTTCAGCTCACTATTGTTTGGTTTTGGAGAGCCCAGGAGGGCTCCCAAAATGTGATTCCTCTGCCTCAGCCTTTTTAGTCCTGAAATTAGGGCATTTACCATCACACCTGACCTGAATTCTTTGTTAAATTATTGAGACACACAGTGCGTGACCCTGTGTGCACATGAAGGGTGTGTGTTTAGATTTATGAAGAGGTCAGAAGACAACTCTGGGTGTTGTTCCTGAGGAGCCAGGCATCTTGTTTTTAGAGAGACTCTCACGGGCTCATCAGTAGGCTGGGCTGACCAGCAAACCCCAGCCAGCTGCTTGGTTCTGCCTCCAGTACTGAGGGTACAACGTATCCCACTGTCCTTGGCTTATTCTGCTGGGGCTCTGGGATCACAGCAGTCGTCTTCATGACTTAGCAACACGCTTCACCAACTGAACTACCCTCCCACCCACTTAACGGCATTTACGTGACAAGTTTTTTTTGTATTTGTGGAAAGCATTATTAAGGGATGACTCTAATTCTTTTCTATTAAAAAAAATAATCAGCAGAACTGTGAGTCTATATGGTAAAAAAATACTTAAGGAAAGTAGACCCATTCCACCTTAAAATGTAAAATGCTTATCAGAAAAATCTCATTAGTCAAAGCTCAAAATGCCTCCACGTGTCCTATACTGTGTTGAGGGAAAATGTTCTGAACACATATGTACAGAAAATCATTTTATATGTAAGTACAGATTAGTTGTAGAAAATAGTGTTAGTGATGTCAAGGAGAGAATTTTATATTCTTGTACAATTTAAGTTCTCTACAATGATGCTAACCTGAATGCTTTCTCTCTCTTAATGTGAATGACTGAGTGTTCTGCCTGCACGAATGTCTGTGCACCACAGTATATGTGGAGGCCAGAAAAGGGATTGGATCCTCTAGAACTGGAGGTCCAAATAGCTGTGAGCTGCCATGTGGGCGCTTGGGAATGGACCCTGCCCCTCTTGGAAGAGCAGCCAAGTGCTCTTAACCATTGAGCAAGCTTTCCAGACCCACAAGTGCTTTTTAAAGTCACTCACCAAATGGGGAATTTTTTTCTATATTCCTTCATAAAAATTAGTATAATAAACTGTTCATTAACAAAAAGCACACTATATTAAGTAATATTTTAGATTCATTCTTTCAAAAGTAGTTTGTAGCAGTTTTCCCACAAAAATACAGTTCTATTCATTAAACTTGCTGTATTCATGCACTATGCAAGAACCCCCAAAACTGTAGCAAAGCCTACTGAAGAAGTTAATCACCTCACCTCTTCTACTCTGCACTGAAGCAACAGGAAGGAAAAAAAGGAAATAAATTAGAAAGAAGTCAGACATTTACAAATAAGCTGCATGTTTAAAAAACACTTCCAAGTTAAACCATAAAACACTATAAACAGAACACATCATTAAGTGTGTCACTAATTATTGTGCTAGAGTCAACAAGCAATGGAAAAGATCAGTGTAAAATAGTACTGACCAAACATTTTTGGCTGAATTGAAACTAATTTCCATTTAAAGAGAAAATGTTCTCCAAGTTTGTTTCTCCAAGTTTGTAAGGCTACTTACTGATCTGATTCAAAGTCTCCTGAGGAATCCAGCTCATGTCAACATCATTCTGACTTGAGGTACCCATTTCTACTTTCTGTATGGGTCTCTTGCGCTACAAGAACATAAAAGACGGATTTTTAAGAAGACATATCACAGCATTGTTTATTCTAAAAAGTTTTTCTGTTTTGAAGCAGTGTTTCTCTTTATAGCTCTGGTGTTCTGGAACTCTGTAGACCATGCTGGCCTCAAACTCAGAGATACACCTGCCTCTGCCTCCTGAGTCCTAGGATTAAAGTTGTGCTCCACCACTGTCTGTCTGTGTATTCTAATTTTAAAAACATTGATTAACATGTATAATTTGCATATCTTAGCAGACAAATTTCATTCTTTTCTTGTTTTAAAACCCTAATACACATTTTGTCTGCCAGGAAGATGAAAACATGCTTGAGGATACACAGTCAGCCCTGGGCTAGCAAGATGGCTTCTTATTGAGAAAAGATGCTTGCAACGAAGCCTGATGACCTGGAATTGATTCCCAGGGTCCCAAATGGTAGAAGGAAAGAAATCAACTCCAACTTGACCTTTGACCTCCTTACATGTGCCTAAACACACACACGTGAATGCACATGTACACGCCGTAAGAGGAAAGTGTTTTCAAAGAATACATCTTCTTGACCATTTGCAGCCTATACAGATCCTTACCCTTGTTACAGAACTTAATTTGTTGCTATATCACTGATTTTCTTTCCAAAGAATAAATGTATAGCCAATGAAATTACTGAAATGCTGTAAGCGGGCAATCTTGTACTGTTTGCGAAATGATTAAAGAACAGGTACAGATACAAAACACATAAAGTCCCATATAGGCCAACAACATTGAATTCATCTAAAAGTGTGAAAATTTCAAGGCACAGTGTGTCCATGCAATCCCATACACTGTAGGGGGATGCAGGAGGAATTCAAAGCCTGCCTTTGCAGCACAGTAAGTTCAAGGCCAGGTTAGGCTACATGAAATCCTGTCTCAAAAACAAACAACAAAACCAAAAAACCCCAAGAGAGTGGGAGAGACTTTCTTTGTAGCCCATCTCCTGAAATACTGCAAATAAAACTCATTTAACTCCATTTTCTTTAGCTCTGCTTTGCAATTTAAAAGCCACAATCTGTGCAGGAAGCTGGGCATGGTGACGCACACCTTTAATCCCAGCACTCAGGAGGCAGAAGCAGGTGCATCTTTTTAAGTTGAGTCCAGCCTAGTGTCACGGTAAGCTCTAGGCCAGCCAGTCTACATGGCAAGACTGTCTCAAATCTAAGGGGAAGGTTGGTGCAAGTTTGTAATCCCAGCACCTGGGAGGACACAGGAGGACCACGAGAGGCCAGACTGAGCTACATTGGACTCAACAGCCAGCCTTAAAGACTATACAGGAAAATCCTGTCTCAAAAACCAAGGGCTATAGTTATAGCTCAGTGTAAAGCGCTTGCCTATCAGGTAGAAACTCCAACATCTAACTAACCAGTTTTACATAGCCCATAAATTCTGAATACATAAAAAAAGAACCCCCCCACTAAGAATTCTAAGCCAAATAAATTGGTTGATTACAGATAACCCAACCCATCCATGAGAAAAATGTATTAAGTAGAACAAAATCTTTCTGAACTCAAGGAACATTATTACATTAACTGTAAAGATCACTTTAGAGAGAGCAATCAGTACACTAACTGGATATGTACATACATATCAAGAAATTCAAGTCACGTATGGAAAGTCTTGTCTGGGTACTGTTTTAAAAAGGACCAACAAAGCTACAGTAAAGTGAGAAGCCGAGGGAACGCCAGGGCAGTCAGTACTCTAACTCTGAATGTGGTTTTCAGGGTTGCTCACTCATAATTACCTTTCTAGATTCCAGGAGCTGATGAAGGCCAACAACAACCAGAAGCCCAAGACCAGCAAGGAACATATACATAAAAATTCTGGCACAGGAAAAAGAAAATATAGCCGATGTTAGTTCATAAATACCATATCTAACTAAAATCAAAATCCTAATACATGCTTCAATAGCTTTTCAAGTATGGAAGAAAAAGAAATTCACCATGTTAAATAATTCCAGCCTACAAGCTTTACAAATTTCCTTTTATTAAGTTAAGAACACTCTGTCAATAAAAAAAATTCTACCATCTAAAATGTGTTTTACTTTAAACTCAGTTTAAGACCATTTCAATAGTTTTTCCTCACATTTACATCATTTTTCATAATTGGGTTTATAAATCCCTTCAAGTGAGTCCCACTTATGTTCACAGATAATTCTTCACTCAGAACAAAACATTTTTAAGAAAAAAACTTTCTACTTTTGTAATTATCTCAGAGGCACGAAGTTACATACGCTAAGGCTCAACTTAAAGACTGGGGCAGAAAAGACTTTGGGAAAAGGAAACCACCAGCCACTGGCTTTGTAGAAGCAGTGCTCAGGCTCCACTCTTGCCTGACTTGTTCACAGTATGGACTTGCCCACCCTCACTCTGTAGGGTCACCACAGTCTGACCATTTAAGGAGCCTGCAATCCGAGCACAGCACCTTCCAGAGCTACAGGTGCAGTTTTACTCACGTTTCTCCATCTAACCCGTCCTCTCTTTCAATAACTGTGACCGTCTGATTGAAGACAGCATCCTGGAATACATTGCCCTGTTTAAGAAACAGATGTTAAAATTCACATGAGAGATGTGCTCAAAGAATAAAACTTACAAGTGTTCTCAGAACTGTTATCCTAACAGACTCGCCTTTCCCGCCATTGGCTGGAAGAGACAACAAAGCCATAATTGTACTATTCAATGCCTGGTCTAATTCTCCGACAGAATAGAAACGCCTAGAAGCTTTCCAAAGTCTCCCTGTACTTTTTGCAGGGATCAGGGACGGCAGAGGTGGCCACAGCACACTGGCAGACAGCAGCAGAGCCCAAAGCTCGCTCCTCAGCAGCTCCAGCCTCCACCTGCAGTAGGCAAACACGGAGCGCAGCTGCAGGGGCATAGCAGAGACAGACGTCAGGTCCATGCGCTAACGGAAAGCAGACTGGAAACCAATTCCACTTTAAGGAACAAGCCAGTGACTTCCAGGACCAAAGTATTGTCTTTCCATTATCATCTTAAAATAATTTTGACGGGCTACAGCTCTTCCAGAGGTCCTGAGTTCAATTCCCAGTAACTGCATGGTACAGCCATCTGTAATGGGATCCAATGTCCTCATCTGCTGTGTCTGAAGACAGCAATAGTGTACTTATATAAATTAAATAAATAAATCTTTTTTAAAAAAAGTATTTTTGACGATTTAACCAAACTTCAGTTTTCCAACATAGGAATCCACTGGGATGCACACGGCTGCTCTTCCACAAAGGAAGCACTACAAAACCAAAACCAAACTCAGCTCAACCCTGTTTAAAAACCATGACATGGTAAGACACAAGGAAATGAATAACCCGAACTATTTAAATGTCTCATTCAAGACAGAATGAAAAGCTTTTCCTCTGCACTAACTTACAGGAAAGCACACCACAATGCAGGGCCTGGCTGAAGATACAGGGTTAGGCACTGACCTGTGGTAAGGGAGGTGTGAACCCACTGCTTGCAGGGAGCTCTTGGGAAAGGAAGGGTAAACACACCTTCACCTAGAGCTGTCTGTCACTCGGGGTCTATTCCTGCAGCAGTACATCCCTCTCAGACATATGTGAGATTAACACATAAAGCTGATAAAACTGTTATTTTAAACTGGGTTGTATTTTACTTCTGAGTATACAAAAGACCAAAGCAGTAAAAAATCTTTAGAATCACTTAAATGACCAGGTCTACAACTGGGACAGAACAATGTCTGACCGAGTAGGAGCAGACTCTACTACTGCACACTTCCTTGCCCTTGTCAAGACCCCGCTCAAGTCACTTCCCACACAGTGACCCCGCACACAGCTCAGGCACGCCCCTCACCATTACGCTAGTGCTTTTTTGGGGGCCATCTCTCTCACCATCTCATAAATATAGATAGAGACAGACAGGCAATTCCTTTTGTATTCCTGTTGCCTATTACAGTTTGAATCACAAAATATGCACTTAAACAGACGGGACAATCTCTAACAAACAAAATACAACTCAAAAGGTCTTACGTTCAAATCTTTGTAGTTCAGATTGATAACCAGACCAAAGGGTCGTCCTCCCATCGGCTCTGCAGGGATGAAGGAATACTCAAAAGTTGCCTGCCGCTGGGGTGGCACTACAGTGTTTAGAGGAAGAGCTGTGAAATTCTGGATGTAAAACTGGTAGTCCTGAGGATAACGGAACGAGGCATCTAGCGATTCAACAATAAAATCTTCTGTCCCCTTGTTTGTAAAGCCAACCAGGAACTTCACGATGTTGTTTGCCGGAAAATCTAAAACACAGAATAGGAGGGGTGGGGTTAGGCTTAAAGTGGAACACAGACATGGACATGGGTGCAGACCACTCCTCAGCAGAGCACTCCAGTGACTGCACACCAGCTCTGAGAACCCAGGGCTGTAGTCTAAACGCAGTCTTTCCTGTCTGTTCTCTGGGATTCCAATTTAGGACATAAACTGGGTATTACAGCCAAATAGCATCCAGATTAAGAGGCTAAGAAAATCATGGTAACAAGATTATCACCCAAGGTTTATACAATTCAATATATTACTACAAAATAAAATGAGGAGGAGTCACAAACTCAAATTCCCCTTTCTAAAGTGTTGAGAACAGAATGGGGCTTTGTACATCTTAGGCATGTGAAGAACTACAGAGCACACCCACAGCAATCCAATCACTTTCTGTGGGCATGAAATTGGAATACATAGAAAACAGAATACTTAAGACCAAGAAAACTAACGCTTTCTGATGTTAAGTCTTCTATAACACTGTAGTCAGTCTAATGGGCTGATTCACCTCGTATAACACAGGCCATAGAACAGGCATATCTGGACTTGAATCCTGTCTCCACAATTGATTTTATGCTCTGGGTAACCTTAGTTCAAGTTTCTTAACCTCTCTAAACCTAAAATCAACACTAACTATACCCTCAGGGTTTGCTGGGATTAAATACTGTATGTATTAAGTATTAAGAACAATGCTATCTACAAAGCTCTCAATAAATAAACATACTCAAGAATTTGAGGAGCCCTAACCAGAAGATTGGAAATGCTCCAAAGTCTAACCCTTTGTAAGCCAACAGGATGCTACACGTGGAAGATACAAGTCTCAAGTGATGAGACTGTACGTGAAATAAACTCCATCATCCAAATAGCTCCTTACTCTAAAGCCCCAAACAGAGCAATACAAACAAAGAAAAAACCACTTCTGGTCCCACGTATTTGGAGCAAGAAATATGCAAATATAAGTTTCTTGTTTCGTTTTCAAATTAATGTTATGCTATAACCAAGGCCTAACTGTAGACATTTAGTATTTTCCTGACCTTTAAACATTC
Source organism: Mus musculus (assembly GCF_000001635.26). Classification (NCBI taxonomy): domain Eukaryota; kingdom Metazoa; phylum Chordata; class Mammalia; order Rodentia; family Muridae; genus Mus; species Mus musculus. The sequence continues at coordinate 37,988,839 of NC_000079.6, forward strand.
AAATATATTCCCAAATTCCAGACAGGCCCGATAATGCATGTCTGTAATCCCAACACTTGGGGGGCTGAGACAGGATGATCTTGAATTCAATGACAACAGAATAAATTCCTTTTGGAAGCGTGTGTGCGTGTGTGTGTGCGTGTGTGTGTGTGCGCGTGTCAGAGTAGAGGACTGTTCTGGGAATCAGTTCACACCTTCACTTGCTGAGGAAGAGCTCTCTTTCTGCAGTGCTAACCCACCCAGGCTAGCTGCCTCACGTTCTCCATGAACCCGAACTGGCTTTTTCATGTGATTGCTGGCTCTTTAACAGTGTTCTAGGGATTAAGCTCAAGTCCTCAGAACAAAACAAAATGGTATTACTGACACAGCTTAGAAGACATTTCAAGAATGGTGGCTTTGGGGCTGGTAAGATGGCTTAGTGGGTAAAAGTGCTGGCATGCAAGCCCGGCAACCTGAGTTTGGCCCCCGGCAAGCTGTCAGCATGCTCCCAGGGGCACATGTGCACCCACAGACACACAGCACGGGTTTAAAAGTATGTTTGAGAAGAATGTTTCATTTCTAGTAAACCAAATAGTATTTATTTTTCCCTTTAAAAGTCAGCATTACTATACACATCAGTAATCACACGTCTAAGACTGGAATTAGAACGGACAATTTTGCATTACCTTCTCCTTTTACAAACAGAATAGTTGTGTCTGCACTGGGTGAAGCTTCTGGTTCACTGGATACATCCTCCTCTTCTTTATCTTCTGCCTAAGGGAAGCATCATTAAAAACAGATTGCTGAGAAAGGGCTGGAAAACCACTGAGTTCCCTAGACCGGGATGAAATGCTGCTCTGTGGGTTCTAGTCTGTCAGTTCTCTCTTCCCCTTCTGCTAACTGGAGAGCATGAAGAACATGGAGAACACTCTCCTAGTATCACACTTTACAGTGTCGTTTACAGTGTCGTAACTGGGGAACATGAACACACTCTCCTAGTATCACACTTTACAGTGTCGTTCCTGTGCTGGCAAGTTGAGCAGTCAGGACATCCTGAATGTGATGCATGAGCCTTTCCTTGGGAAAGCCACCTCCTGGATCACCGTGTCCCTCCACCTTAACCTCCAGCTCTGGGAAGTGTGACCAAGGGTGCATGTACGTATGAATCTCAAGACAACTCAGGCCTCTGCCATAATCTCCCAATTCGCCCATGTCTTCACTGCTGAGTGTAAGTCGCTAATAAGAAACCTGGAGAGGAGTTACAACCAAAGCCGAGGTCACTGTCCCAGAGGTAACTTCTGGAAGGACAGAAGCTCTACGAGGTCATCTTTCTTCCACAAACTCCATACATCGAGGGTACTTCTGCTTCCTCTTTCAGCTCATCCTGACCATTTATTTTTGTGATAAGAAAAATTCAGACCACCTTCTTAAAAAGACCTAATTCCTCCCCTTTGGATCGCCTTTCTCCACAGTAAGTACATTCCAGTGCCAGAAAGTTCAAGTAATCCAGAAAAATGATACAATCCATTACTATCATGTAGGCTCAAATTTCAAAGCCCTAAACATCATCTTTAATCCTAAATTAAATTCCAATATACTCTAAATTATCTTACCCAAAGCACTACTTTGGTCAAATATTTACAACTATGAAACAGGAATGTATTGATCTGATCAAGGCTGTTCATGTAATGAGACAGGTTGAAGATGCAAAGCCTCAGAACGGAAAACTTGGCACAGATCGACAGAAAGCACACACATTAACGGTCTTCTACTCAGAGGAGACACTACGCACCTACATAGCAAATCACTAACAACAACAACAAAAATTAATAGAAGAGCAAAGCACCGATTGAGTGGCTGGCATGTCCATACAAATGAAAACAAAAAATCTACGAAGGACTGATGCAGGAAATAAAATTAGCAAATTAGCAGGAAGCATGTTGCAATTGAGCTCCTTTTTAAAAAAAAAAAGCTTTCTGTGTACGGGTGTTTTGCCTTCGTGTATATCTACGGACCATATGCAAGCAGCATCCACAGAAGCCAGGACAGGGCACCAGATCCCCTGGAACTAGACTTACAGATGTTTGTGAGTAGCTATGTGGGTGCAGGGGAAGAGAACCCAGGTCCTCTGGAAGAATAGTCAGCACCTTACCTGCTGAGCCATCTCTCCAACTGAGCCAGTTATTCTTACTGTCATTAGGAGAGCACAAATTTCAGAGCTAGCTTCTAAGCCATCTTCTCTAACCCTTACTTACATAGAGGTATTTTATCTCCTGCTCTTCAACCCTTGCTCCCTAAACACACACACACAACCCCCCAAAAATATCAACTTTAAGAAAGAAAAAAAAAAAAAAAGCCGGGGCAGTGGTGGCACACGTCTTTAATCCCAGCACTTGGGAGGCAGAGACAGGTGGATTTCTGAGTTCCAGGACAGCCAGGGCTATACAGAGAAACCCTGTCTCGGGAAAAACAAACAAACAAACAAACAAACAAACAAGCAAGCAAACAAAAACCTCTGTTCAATCTAGTACCCAGAACAGTACTTGGCTATATGGATGGTAGAGTCTCCCCATAGGAGTCAATGGCAGGTTACAAGCACAGAAAAGGACAGACCTAGGAAGCGAAGCACATGATCTTGATTTGTTCAGTGTACCCTGTCTCCCCACTACTCCAGAAGGCCCTTGCGCTCATGCTCAGTGACTTGCCCTTAGACCAATTCCAACCCTGGGGAGACAGCTCAGAGGCTCAGAGCAGTACTGCTTTTGCAGGGGACCCATGTCTGAAAGGTCACAACTGTTTGCAACTTCAGCTCCCTGTGATCCAACGCCCCTGGACTCCCCAGTATTTGCTCTCACATCCAAGTACCATACAAAACCATACACATAAAACTGAAGAGGTAATTGGCAAACTTGCCTATAAAAAGAGTACATTCTTAGTTGGAATCTCTACTCAGAATATATCATATATATTCTATTATTATTTTTTTTCCTTTTTTTGTTTTTGTTTTGTTTTTTTGAGACAGGGTTTCTCTGTGTAGCCCTGGCTGTCCCAGAACTCACTCTGTAGACCAGGCTGGCCTCGAACTCAGAAATCCACCTGCCTCTGCCTCCCGAGTGCTGGGATTAAAGGCAAGCTCCACCACACCCAGCTATATTCTAAATATGGTATAGAGAACTTACCAAATCTGTGGGTTCATCTTCTTCTACTTCAGCTTCATCATCTTCATCTTCAATTATTGAATCTTCCACTATTTCTTCATCTTCTGTAGGATCTTGAGCCAAAGCTAATGACCCTGAAAATAAAAAAAAAATAAAAAAATAAAAAAGAGCAGTTAACCTTTATCTTTGTCTTTAAACATGAGGTCTAGACAAGAAAATGTTCCACCTATTGTAATATAGTCTCCCTGGTCAGTTGAGCAATGCCACTGCACAAAAAATATTTACATTTTTTACTAGTAGTCTTAACTACTACATTATAATTTTAATGGGAATCTTTTTAATATAAAAAGGCAAAACAACAACAACAACAAAAAAAAAACAAAAAAACAAAAAAACGGGGCAAGCCAAATGGCTCAGTGGTTAAAGGCACTTGCTGCCAAGCCTGACCATGTGAGTTTGATTCTTGGTATGCACCCTGCAAATTGTCTCCTAGCTTCTGGATATATATTACAAGGCAGACAGGCAGACACACACTAAATATAATAAAAAATTAAAATAAATAGTGGCAGCTTCGTGGTTAGTAGCAAAGAAAAAAAATCCAACTATTTTTGCACATGACTTCAAGCATAGTTTCAGACATTTAAAATATCAAAAAAAATAAGGGCTAATCATAATGCTAATTTATAAATCAGAGACTTGTTGACAAAGCTTTCTCAAAAACCACACAACATCACTTTCAGGCAAAACTCTACAAAGCCCTTTAAAGTTCAAGCAGTTCTTATTACCACTTCTCGGGGAGCGATGATGTGGCAATCCAGCAGCGAGGGAAAATGTGGGAACAGCCACATGTGCAAAGCCCAAGAGAAAACACTATCTTTAAAACCATGATTTTTTTAAGTCTTTTTACTTTCCCGAGTTAAAACAGTTCATTCATAGTTTACAGGTAATTTATCAAAAGCCAGATTTAAAGAAAGAAAGAAAACCCCAATGGTCTAAGGTTGTAGTGTGCATATGTGCCTTGCATGCCTGGCACGATGGAAGCCCTGGGTTCATCCCCACCACTTCATCCACGGGGTGTGGTGACACCCTGAAACCCAGCACCCCAGAGGTACAGGCACAAGGATCATAAGTTCAAGGACGTGCTAGCTAGGGCACCAACTTACAACGCAGCCAGGGTTACCTACATGAGACTCGGTCTCAACATCTGTCTTATGTCCCCACCACCACACTCCCAAGCCAAAATCCCTAACAGCTATAATTCAAAGTCATACTAGTTACTAAGTAGAAGCCAAGCACTTCTGTGTGCTTGGCCAAAGAGTTCATAACATGGCTCGTTATTTCTCATGCCCTGGGCCACAGAAACTTAGAGAAAGAAAAGGAATTCTTTCTGGTGACCACTCAAACTAGTTGTTTTTATAAACTAGCAAAATTAATGGACATGGCGGGCAAGGGGGAACAAGTTTCTACGTTTTTACATTCTGCCAAGTTTTTAGCCCAGGTCAATCGTTGGAAAGAATAAACTTACAAAGCTCGAAATAACTTTTTCGCAGCATATTTTCAACCAGCAAAAACTGGCTGGAAAAGGGAGGGGAGGGGAGAGAAATTAGAAAAGGAAGGAGGAGGCCATCCGGCCATACTCTACGGTAGCGGCTGACAAGCAGCCGGAGGAAGGGGACGGATTTGGACACCGAGCCTCGCGGTCCACACAGACCGCGATGGGCGAGCGAGGGGGCCGGGCGAACACGATCCACGCGCCGAGGAGAAGAATCTACAGTGGGCGAATGAATGGAGGCGCGCCGGCGTGTGGCTAGCGACACGTCAGCGCAGAGCTTGGGGACGGGCGGCCCGCGGCGAGCGCGGGCGGAGAAGCGAGGCCGACCCTGGCGTGGGTCCTGCGGACCGCGGGCTTCGGGCCCGCGCTCGCTGAGGACGCCGAGCTGCGGGGGGTCCCGGGGCGGGGGATAGCATGGCCCACGAGAGCCGGGCCGGGGGTCGGCCGCGGTCCCCAACCCAGCCCCGCGTCTCTCACCTCCGGGGCCGCCTCGGAGCAGCACGGCGGCGGGAAAGGCCAGCAGGAACAGCAGCAGCAGGCGGGGGAGGAGTCTCATGGTACGGCCGGTCAGCGTCCGGTGCGGGTCCGCTAGGGCTCTCGGAGGCTCTGGCGGTAATGGCGTTACTCTTCATCCGGGCCGCGGTGGAGGGGCGGGGCACGCACGCACGCGCGCCATCCGTCGCCCCTCCCCGCCACCGTCGACGTGGCCTCTAAGCGCCCAGGGGCGGGGCCTGCGGGCCGGGAGATCACGTGGCCGGCGGTGGCGGGGACCAGGGGAGCCTACGGGCTCCCGCGAGAGCCTAGCTGAGCAGGCTTATCTCTTCCAGATGCTTAGCATCGCTTTGTCCCCCGTTGCTTTGAGGGGCCAAGGAGTGGAAACTTCCCGCATGTGTGGCAGTTGAAAGACAGAAAGTAAAGGATATGGATAACGACAAAATAAATAAATAAAAATAAAAAGCCGAAAGTGATGTCTCACATTGTAACCCCAGAGTTTGAGAGATGGAGGCAGGAGGATTGCAGCGAGCTGGAGACCAGCCTGGGCTATGTAGCGAGTTCGGGGCAAGACTGGGCTACAGAGTTAATACCTTGTCACAAAATTCTACCCCCCCTGCAATAAACAATCGGAGTTCTGGAGTTTTATTCTTTTAAATTTGACTGTCTCTCTGGTGTATAATTGCCAGTGCACAGATAGATGTAAAGGTCAGTCAAAGGACAACTTCTAGGGAACTGATTCTCTCCACATTTTAGATGGGTTCTGGGCTTGAACTCTGATCATTAGAGGTTCAGTTCTGTAATTTTTCTTAACAACCCAAACTTAGCAATTACCTAGCCTTTCTGCAGTTTCTACGCCAAAGATCTCACTTCTGGCATATTTCTGGCAACTTCAGCTGGTCAGTGTGAAACACTCGGGATGTAGTGGCTGCGCTGAGAACCTCCAGCCACAATCCTGATTCAGGGACTGTCTTGGTTACTTTTCTGTTGCTGTGAAGAGATACCATTACCAAGGCAACTTATAAAAGAAAGTGTTTGATTTGTAGGCTTGTTTACAGTCTCAGAGGGTGAGTTCCTGACCATCGCATCAGAGAGAATGGGAGCAGGCAGGCAGTGCTAACGTGGAAGCTGAGAGCTTATATGTTCAGCCCCAAAGGACAAGGCAGAGAGGTAAGTCCAATGGTACGGACTTTTGAAACCTCAAAGCCCACACCCAACAATGCACCTCCTCACATAAGTCCTTACCAAACAGTTCCACCAACTGGGATGTAACATTCAAACACAAGCCTACTGGGGCAGTTCTCATTCAAACCACTACACAGGTTAAGCAGCCACCAGGATCATTGGAGCCTCTGAGCCACAGAGGGACAAATAAACTCCCCTCAGAATTGTTGAAGATGACTGAAGTGGAAGTCACAGACCATATCTCAACTTAATTAACCCCAGTAGGTTCAGATCAGATGAACACATGTCTGACCTGAACAGGGGAAAGAGACTGTCTATAAATTCTATGAACATTAAGGAGTCAGAAGTGCCACCACCTGAAGTCAGACCTCAGAAAGGGAGACAGTGAGATCTTCGGTACAAGGACAGTGTCTCTGTACCATCCCCTCAGTTACAGTCCTTGTCAGTTTCTTGTGCCAGGAGACACTCCCGGGTTAAATACGAGGATCTTGGATATTTGATGGGGTTGAAGACTAATTATAGTCTCACAAGCAAACTTAAGTTGTTTAGCATTGAAAGAGATGATATAGATTTGAAAGGATGTTTTTCAGATGGTAATGTGTACTGGCTGGTTTTGGGTGTCAACTTGACACAAGCTGGAGTTATCACAGAGAAAGGAGCTTCAGTTTGGGAAATGCCTCCTAGAGATCAGGCTGTGGGGCATTTTCTCAGTTGGTGATCAAGGGGGTAGGACCCATTGTGGGTGATGCCATCCCTGAGCTGGTAGTCTTGGGACTTGCTTGTAAGAGAGCAAGCCAGGGGAAGCAAGCCAGTAAGTAACATCCCTCCATGGCCTCTGCATCAGCTCCTGCTTCCTAACCTGCTTGAGTTTCAGTCCTGACTTTCTTGAGAGATGAACAGCAATGTAGAAATGTAAGCTGAATAAACCCTTTCTTCCCCAACTTGCTTTTAGGTCATGATGTTTGTGCAGGAATAGAAACCCTGACTAAGACATAATACAAGCTAAAATCAGAACATAATTCAGGTATAGAATGGTAAGCTCTTTAAGTTAGGGTAAAAGGTAAAATACTGTATATAGTTAATAAATATGATGGACTGGATGTTAATTGTATATCATACTTTGTAATTTACGTGTTATGGTTATGCTCAAATTATGTCTAAGAGTTTTTTTTTTAATTTGGACAGAAAGGATGAAATTTGGGAATTGGTTTTAATGCTTTGAATTAATCCAGTCTCCCAAGTCGGGAATATGCTGAAGGTCCTTGTCCCCAACTGGTTTCTGATGGATCAATAAAGAGCCAACAGCCAATGGCTAGGCAGACAGACTGAAATGAGACTTTGAGATTGGCACAGGGTTGGAAACAAAACAGAGAAAAGAAGCAGAGATTGGCATGAGAAGAAGAAAGAAGAACGATCAGACCTAAAGGCCCACTGACACAGGCCACTTCCCCAATTGTGTTTGGGGTAGCAGAGATGAAATATAGATTTTAAAAGATCTTAATTGAGGAGTACCGGAGGGGAGTGTTTGCTAGCAGTGAGACTAGAAACACCCAGCCGTTAAGACACATTAAAATTAACTGGAGTGTGTGTGTGTGTGTGTGTGTGTGTGTGTGTGTGTGTGTGTGTGTGTGTGTATCTTTCATTCAAGAATCCCGATACCTCTTGGGCAGGTGTGGGTGTGCAACCTGTTGGGAGCACAGAGTGGTTAACTAACTACTGCTACACAAGGACAAGTTTGTTGAAACCGCAAAAACAAACAAAAAGCTGTGGTGGCCTGAATAAGATTGGCCCCCAGAGGCTCATATATTGAAATGCTTAGTAGCATTATTGGAGAAAGATTAGGAGGTGGGGCCTTGTTGGGGTGGGTGTGGCCTTGTTGGGGAAAGTATGTCACTGCGGGTGGGCTTTGGGGTTTAAAAAGCTTCCCAGGACCAGTTCTCTCTTCCTGCCGGTGGATCAGGATGTAGCACCTCTCCATCTTTATTCTGCCTGTGTATAGCCATGCTCTCTGCCTTGATGAGAGTGGACTCAGTTTCTGAAACTGTAAACAAACCTGAACAACATGCTTTCTTTTGTGTGAGCTGTCTTGGGTCATGGTGTCTCTTCACAGCAACAGAACATTCTGACATGAGCAGCTCAGAGCAGGTTGAGTTATCACGACACAGCCTTTATTGCAAAGTCCCATCTACTAATTTCAGCCTCCTCAGGACCCCTGTCTCCCCGCAACCTCTGACCCATCTTTTGGAAGGTATCTTGTTTTCTAGAAACATGGGACATCCAGGGTGATCACACTGGCACTGTTGAGACAGATCTCTGCTTTGGTCATTTGATTCCTTTATAATTTGTGGGAGCAGACAATCACTTCCCTTTATACTTATGTTTGCCTCAGCACCATGAAAAGGCCATGAGCCTCTGTACCCTCCAGGTGACTGCATGTCCTTCAGAACTTCTCTCATCCCTCACCTTCTGCCCTTAACCCTGACCTGCTTTAAAATTACAACCCTTGGGTTGGAGAGAGGGCTGTTCTTCCAGACCACCCAAGTTTGGTTCCTAGCATCCATCCTCCCAACCCCTCCCCCCCAATTCCTCTTCCTCTCAAGTCACCCCTCATAGCATTTCCTGTCTTCTCACACAATCCGTAGCTCTTGGGTCTCCTGGATGTCAATATACCATGACACAGAAAACAGTCTGACATGAGAGAACTTCATTTTGTTTTGAGGCAGGGCCATCTTGTATAGCCCCAGGTTGGCCTTAAGCCTTGAACTCTCCTGCCTCAGCCTCCCGGGCGCCAGTACTATAGGAGAATATCCTCAAGCCCAGCTCAGAAATACTTGGTGAATCAATGGGATAATGATTTTGATGTTCTTACATCTTTTCTCCTTAAATTTATAGTCTGCTTTTTAGGATATGCCCAATAATATATCAGTTGAAACAATTGTGTTTACTGCGTATGAACAAATACTTAAGTTCTTTCATGTGGCAAAGAGCTGAGGAGAATTAAATTTTTCTGCTGTATACTCTCAGGAGGGGGAAATGTCCGTGGGAAAAGGGAACAGAAAATGAGGCTGTCCTGGCAGCTCCGCAATTAGCAGCAGAGCCTCCATTCCTTCCCTAGCCCACACTTCAAAAAGAGCATGGGCAATCCAGCCACCAGACTGATCACCACAAAACCCACCACTTAACCTGCCTCTGTCCCCTCAGGCTCTGCCCTCCTTTCTCTTGCAATAAAATGTTTATAGGCCAATCGAAAGCCAGTCATCCTTTGCAGTCTAGATGGCAGCCCCTGTGTAGAGACGTGGTTTTAGAGCATCCCTCTCTACACCACAGTGAAGGCTGCTCAGTATCATCACCCCGTCAACATCCACTTCCCTCTAATACCACCTTTCAAAACTGACGGCTCGGAGGCCTCTCCTCTCAGTCTCATGTCTCATTTTGCAGTTTTCTTCTCAATGTAGTCCAAGTAGGCTTGGATTTTAACTGTGCCATTAAATCCAGTGACGCTCCTATAAGGCTTCCCTCTCCCTCCAGCTGCATAATATCTTGTACTGTATGGAAGAATCACTTGTCAATAAAAAAATGCTGTTGTCCTATTAGCTTAGGCAGGAAACAGGGAGGTGGAAGTTCTGGTACAGAGAGAGGATTCTGGGGGAGAGACAGGCATAAGGGAAGAGAGATTCGGCCCCAGACACAGAGGAAGACGGTCGCATGTAACTGAGGACCAGGTAACCAGCCACATGGCAGAACTTATAACAGGATGATTAACTTATAAGCTAGTCTTGGAACGATCCAGAGCACTTGGCCAAGGCATTTGTAAATATATTTAAGTCTCCGAGTCATTATTCTGGGACCTGGGACCAGGCAGAAAAACAGAAGCTCACAGAAAACACCGTCCAACATCCAGCACTCATTTTTCCAGGCTCTAGACTCAAACCTCTGTGCAGGACTACTACTAATACTACTACTACTACTCTCTGCAGGACTACTAAGTACTGACCACTAAGCTTCGGATACACTACCTACGGTGTCAGTCCTATCTGCTTTGGGTCTCTATGAGGGCTCGCAGGACACTTCCCTTACAGAATGGGAAGGAAGGCCCTGGTGAGAGGGAAGAGAGTGGTCAGGTGCAGTTTGAAGGCCAGGGCTAAGTGCAAGAAACCCTGGGCAGAACTGAGAGGAGGAGGAGGAGGAGGAGGAGGAGGAGTAAGAGGAGGAGGAGGAGGAAGATAGAGGCCAGAGAGGAAAAGCCTGGGAACACAAGAATGCACTTCTGGATCAGACTTCGAGCAGTGAGGGGGATGGGCAGAGAGAGAACAGGGGGACACATGTCCTAGTTTCTTTTAAGATTGCTGTGATAAAATGCTCTGTCAAAAGCAACTTAGGGGAGACAGTTCCAGCCCTTCGTTTTGGGAATTCAGAGACAGCAGGCAGGAATCAGACAGCAAAGGTTGTTACGTTCACCTCTGTCTTAGTTAGGGTTTTACTGCTGGGAGCAGACACCATGACCAAGGCAACTCTTATAAAGGACAGCATTTAAATGGGGGTGGCTTGCAGTTTCAGGGGTTCAGTCCATTATCATCAAGGTAGGAGCATGGCAGCATCCAGGTAGGCATGGTCCAGCAGGAGCTGAGAGCTCTACATCTTCATCTGAAGTCTGCTAGTGGAAGATTTGCTTCCAGGAAGCTAGGAGGAGGCTCTTAAAGTGCACAGTCACAGTGACACACCTGCTCTAACAGGGCCACACCTACTCTAATAGGGCCATACCTTCTAATAGTGCTAGTCCCTGGGCCAAGCATATACAAACCATAACAGCCCCCCTCTTCCCTTTTTATTCAGCTTCGGACCCAGTCCAGAAAATAGTTCCAACCGGGTCAGGGTCGGGGAATTTCATGGGCATTTAAAATCTCAAAGCTCACCCCTAGTGACACATTTCCTTCAACAAGGCCACAGCTACTCTAACAAGGTCACAACCCTATAATCCTTCTAACTCCTGTCAAAGAGTTTCACTTCATAGTGACAATGTATTCAAATATATGAGCCTATGGGACCATTCTTATTCAAACCACCACACACAGGAACCATGCTTTGGAGAAAGGAAACCCCAAAATTTCTAAGGATCAATACACGCAGATCTGAACTGACATAGCCAGGATGCACCATGCCCGGGTCTCCCTTTTATGGAAGGTATATATGAGTCGGATGACAGTGGCCCATCAAGATCTATACCTGGCTCCTGAAAGTATACATGGAGTGAATAGACATGGTTGCTTAGTTACTGACAGAGCCTTCATATCAGTTCCCAGCATGTCGGGTAGGTGAAACGCCAAAACTTCAAGCAGTACCCTCGGTACCTTGAGTGATCCCAAGATTTGAACCCAAGTCTTAGGATTTACGTTAAGTGCTCTTTTTGCTGTTCCTGATATCTTTTGTTCTCTACTTTTAACAAAGACTGTACTAAGTGCCACTAAAGTCAGATAAACGGGGTGAGATGGTGTGTGGCTATAATCCTAGCGCATGAGGGGCAGAGGCAGGAAGACTATAAATTCAAGGACAGTGTGGGCTACACAGTGAGCCTTAAAAATAAGAAGGAAAGAGGTTTACTTTCATATATTTAAACTGAACCTTGAAGGGTGTGTGTTTTAAGTCAGAGGAATTAACGGGGTGTGTGTTTTAAGTCTGAGAAATTAACGGGGTGCTAACGGGGTAAAGAAAGAATGTTTGACAGAAAGAAATGGCGTTTTAGGAAAAGAAAATCATGTGGACACAGAACTATCTATCTATCTATCTATCTATCTATCTATCTATCTATCTATCTATCTATATCACCTGGAGGTGGAGAATTTAAGGCAGTAGATGCTGGATTATGGATCAAGGACTTGAAACACCTGTCCACAAAAATAGAATTCAGTAAATAAAACATGCACATATGTGTTCTGGGGAATATTGTAGAGCTTCAGATTGAGTTATAGAGACTGGCAGACAGTAGCCAGTACATAGCCTACTCAATTATGACAATATCAAAGTGCTGTGTGGCTGCAACAGTCTCTCTGAAGGCCTAATGGGGAGTCAGGGAAAAGGATGCTTGCATGAAGAGTGTTTCAGAGGAGGGGTAAGTATTCAGTAGCTATAATGTCGATGTGAGAGACAGCGAAAGCGGTGGAGTAAGTCATGAAAGACGTAAAGAGTCAGACTCAGGGGACAGGAGACAGCACAGTGATCACACAGGAATGGCTGTGGTGCAGCCAAAGCTTGGCGTGGAGAAAGAAGCAGCAGGGGCCACAGGCAACCTCTGTCTTGTCCCAAGCCCCTAAGAAGAGACCCTAGGCGAGAAGCAAACCTTCAGGCTCTGGCTCCTGTTCAGTTGGCAGCCTGGATTTCCCGTCCTCTGTCTGGTCCTTAGGCTATGCTGGTCACTCTTCTCCAAGGCCATGTCCCATCAAGCATCCCATGCTTCCCTTCAGCTCTGCTCCTAGCACACGCCTTCTCAGCACATACTATGCTGATCTTCAACCACCTATGCGAGCTCCTCTTACTGTTTTGTTTTGAGACAGGATTTCACTGTGTATCCCAATCTGGCCTCAAACTCACTATGTAGCCCAGGTTAGCCTCAAACTCATGGCAGTCCTCCTGCCCCAACCATTAGAGTACTGAAATTAAAGGCATGTAAAAGGTGACCACCATGCATTCAGAACAACTCTGCTCCACATCTGGAAGCCTTCTCTTAGTGTTCACAGCTCACAAGTTACCACATGCTCTCCACTTCACCCAGGAGATCACTGCACAGCTTCATTCCCCCTTAATGGCCACAGTCACTGTCTGTCACAGTTTCTCTTGCCTGAGTAGCTTCACAGTATTCCCAATTCTAGTGTCACCTCCATCAGTACTCCTGTGAAAGACCCTAAGAGCAAGTTCCACATCACTCCCTGACTGGAGTCCCTCCGGGAGCTCTTGGGGATCAAGTTTAAGTTTGCTAGGGTGGTGGTTATTGTTCTTCGTGACCATCCTCATCTCTTGCCACGGGAAGTGCTTGGCTTTCAAACCTGACTTATGGGTCCAGGATCGACAGGCATCTCAGACCTGTATGTGTTGGGCATGCTTGGCTTTCCTCTTTCAACCTGGAACTACCCAGTCGGTGGTGGAGATCCTCGCTCAGAGCCAGACTTTCTGTAAAGCCTTCCCAGAGTCCTCTCTGCCCTTCGGGGCCACTTCCTAGCAGCTCCTCTAGCCGCAGGACCATCACCCTGTGCAGGGGCTCTGAACCATTCCTCATCTCACTTCCACACAGGAGTATCCTTGTGATCTCTACCTCTTCTTCTTCACCTCCTCAGCATCTTACTCACAGCCTGCCACACAGTTTGTCAAAGACATCTAATGATTCTTTTTAAAAACATGTTTATTATGTACAGTGTTCTGCCTGCATATATGCCTTCATGCCAGAAGAGGGCACCAGATACCATCATAAATGGTTGTGAGCCATCACGTGGTTGCTGGGAATTGAACTCAGGACCTCTGGAGGAGCAGTCAGTGCTCTCAACCTCTGAGCCATCTCTCCAGCCCCATCTAATCATTCTTTCTCCCTTTAAGCAGTTTCACTATATAATTAGTTAATTAATTAAGATGTGGTCTCTCTAGTGTAGTTCTGGCTGTATGGATCTCACTGTGTAGACTAACGTGGCCTCAAACTCACAGAGATCCACCCACATCTGCCTCCTCAGGGCTGGGATTAAAGGTGTGCACCACCACACCTAGCTTCCCCCTCCCACTTAACTAAGGATGTCTGTCTGTCTGTCTGTCTTTGTCTATCTGTCTGTCTGTGGATATAGATATATGAAGAAGCAAGAACTCCTGAGAGTGGGATGGTCTCCAAGGGAGAAATGTCCCACCTCATGTTTCTTAAAGGATTGGCTTATAAGCGACCACCTCCTTGAGCCATGTACCAAGGGAAGCCATGTACCATGTCTGCATTCTGAGATACCCTCCATCAGGGAGGCAGGGAGATGCCTGAGCTCAGAGCTTCTGCACAAGACCCTGCTTTTGGATAGCCGGTGCAGGCTTCCTTTCACCTGCGTCATCCCAACTGCGTACAGAGTCTAGAGGCAGCTATCTCTTTAATAGTCGCCTTCCCCCAGCATGTTCGGTTTTCCTAGAGGATCCCAGGATGCCAGGGGCATGAATTATAATGAAGGTATCTCCTTGCACTGGGTCACACCACAGCTCTCATGAAATCCTCACTGAATGGAGACACTGCTAGGGGCTGCGGCTCTTTTAGCTGGTCATAAGCTAGGCTCGATGCTTTTATGTGATTTTAAAAAGTATTCTGATTTTTATCATTCTTACTGTTCATAAAGGGTTTTAATGCTGTGAAGAGACACCATGACCAAGGCAACTCTTATAAAGACAACATTTAATTGGGGCTGGCTTACAGTTTCAGAGGTTCAGCCCATTATCATCATGGTAGGAGGCATGGTGGCAGCAGGCAGACATGGTCCCGGAGAAGGAGCTAAGAGTTCTACCTCTTGGTCCAAAGGAAATAGGAAAGAAACTGTGTGCCACACTGGGCATAGGTTGAGCATAAGAGACCACAAAGTCTGTCTTTATCAGGATATACTTTCTTCATCAAGGCCACATCTCCTTATGGCCAAGCATTCAAACAAGTAAGTCCATCGGGCAGGGAATTTGTATTTAAATCACCACAACCACACTCCTATTTCTCTTTAAAATGAATTAGTTGGATTGCTGAGCTGTCAATCTCAGCTGACCCAGTGCTGGCTGGGCCTCCCCTGCACTTTGTTCCTCATCCATCCAGAGCCCTCCAGGTCATCCACCCAAACAGGTCATAAGACCCCTTCCCCAAAGACAGGGCTGTCTGAACCCCGTGGGGGTTCTGGTGGACCACTATGTCCATGTGTTCAGAGACTTGAGCAAACAACATACTTTCTGTTTCCAAATTCATAGGGGATCTGCTGGATAGAGTTCTCCACAGACACAAGTGTTAGAGGCTCTGCTGGATAGAGTTCTCCACAGACACAAGTGTTAGAGGCTGTGCTGGATAGAGTTCTCCCACAGACACAAGTGTTAGAGGCTGTGCTGGATAGAGTTCTCCACAGACACAAGTGTTAGAGGCTCTGCTGGATAGAGTTCTCCCACAGACACAAGTGTTAGAGGCTGTGCTGGATAGAGTTCTCCCGCAGACACAAGTGTTAGAGGCTCTGCTGGATAGAGTTCTCCCACAGACACAAGTGTTAGAGGCTGTGCTGGATAGAGTTCTCCCACAGACACAAGTGTTAGAGGCTCTGCTGGATAGAGTTCTCCCACAGACACAAGTGTTAGAGGCTCTGCTGGATAGAGTTCTCCCACAGACACAAGTGTTAGAGGCTGTGCTGGATAGAGTTCTCCACAGACACAAGTGTTAGAGGCTCTGCTGGATAGAGTTCTCCCACAGACACAAGTGTTAGAGGCTCTGCTGGATAGAGTTCTCCCACAGACACAAGTGTTAGAGGCTCTGCTGGATAGAGTTCTCCACAGACACAAGTGTTAGAGGTTCTGCTGGATAGAGTTCTCCCACAGACACAAGTGTTAGAGGCTCTGCTGGATAGAGTTCTCCCGCAGACACAAGTGTTAGAGGCTCTGCTGGATAGAGTTCTCCACAGACACAAGTGTTAGAGGCTCTGCTGGATAGAGTTCTCCCGCAGACACAAGTGTTAGAGGCTCTGCTGGATAGAGTTCTCCCACAGACACAAGTGTTAGAGGCTCTGCTGGATAGAGTTCTCCCACAGACACAAGTGTTAGAGGCTCTGCTGGATAGAGTTCTCCACAGACACAAGTGTTAGAGACTCTGCTGGATAGAGTTCTCCCACAGACACAAGTGTTAGAGGCTCTGCTGGATAGAGTTCTCCACAGACACAAGTGTTAGAGGCTCTGCTGGATAGAGTTCTCCCACAGACACAAGTGTTAGAGACTCTGCTGGATAGAGTTCTCCCACAGACACAAGTGTTAGAGGCTCTGCTGGATAGAGTTCTCCACAGACACAAGTGTTAGAGGCTCTGCTGGATAGAGTTCTCCACAGACACAAGTGTTAGAGGCTGTGCTGGATAGAGTTCTCCCACAGACACAAGTGTTAGAGGCTCTGCTGGATAGAGTTCTCCCGCAGATAGAAGTGTGATCATATGACTAGTTCAGCATGTCCTTCGGAATACACACCACACATACTCCCTCTTGTACCTGACTAAATTTTTTTTTTCGAGACAGGGTTTCTCTGTGTAGCCCTGGCTGTCCTGGAACTCTGTAGACCATGCTTGCCTCAAACTCAGAAATCCACCTGCCTCTGCCTCCCAAGTGCTGGGATTAAAGACGTGTGCCACCACTGCCCGGTGAACCTGACTGATTTAACGATCTCTGTATATCCGTGGACAGAATGTGTTGATTAACAGCTACACTTCCAGCCTAGTTTGGGGATTTGACAAAGGGATGGAATGGGGCAAACAGGAGACCAAGCAGGAAATAACTTCAATAGGTCACATGTTTGGAGAGCAAGCGTGAGGACCTGATTCACATTTCTAAATCCCACATTTTGAAAGCGCTGGAAAGTGCTTCACACTGGCAGTCTTAGCACTATGGAGATGGAGACAGGAGGAGTCCTGGGCTCACTGGCCAACCAGCCTAGCCTACTAGGTAAGTTCATGGGCCAGTGAGAGAGCCCGTGTCCAGAAATGGTGCGGATGACTCCTGGGGAGGAACACCTAAGTTTGTTCTCCACCTACGACACTCAGGCATGCATGCACACACTCATTGCACACACTCGTTGCACACACACACACACACACACACACACACAAATAAGTTAACATAACTTCACGAATGAATATTTAATCATGTATTACTGTCAGTTCACAAGGAAATAGAACATTCTTTATGGTGGCCCTCAAGATGACTTATCAAGGTCAAGGACTTTGGGTGATTATCTAATCTTGGTCTGTAAGAAAGAAGGAAAATGATGTAAAAACAGGGAGTGAAGGCTAAAATAGTGATTATGGTGAAAAGCCATGTCATTATTTAGCATATTTGTCTCTCACTTTCAAGAACTTGTCATTTATATCAAACTATGAGACCCTAAAACAATTAAACTTTTCAACACAGTGTGTGGCCCACCCTCACAGTGTGAGGACCACCCTCAGTGAGGACCATCCTTGATGCATATAAATAAAATATGGTGCCACAGTCTTCTTATATTTAATAGGCTCCTAATTTACTTAGGTCAAGATTCAGCATTGAAATGAAACCTACAAAATCTTCTTGCGCGAGATGAAGCAATAATTAGTCATCTGGGGTAGAGATGGCTGAGAGGCCTCGCTGTTTTTACAGAGGACCAGAGTCTGGTTCCCAGCACCCATGTCAGGTGGCTCACCATAGCCTGCAACTCCAGTTCCAAGCCTCTGGTCTTTGGGGTCACCTACACTCATGTGTACATATCCACACACAGACACATATATACATGAAATAAAAACATATTCTAAAAAGTTAGACATCTAGAGACATCTAGGACTATCTCTTAATCTGTAAATTCAACTGTTTCTATGGCCAGAGATAAGTGGACATATCAGAGCCATACTTTTAAAAGATGTAGAGGAATTCTAAGGCTGAACTTCTGACTGGCACACTGAGGTCAGCAGCTCAACCAAGATTTCAGAGTTATTCACAGATGTGGAGTTTTTACACAAATGGGCTTACCAGCTGGGAGGGTCCTGTGAACTCTTTCTCTTGTTTCAAAGTCAATAAATCCATATATATAAGCCTCAAATTCAGTGCAAAAATAAATGTGATATATAAACAAATGTCTCAACTGGTAAATGTGTAAAATTATATTTAAAAATTTTTTTAAATAACTCTAGAAATAGATCCCATGGTTTGTTTCTACAACGCAAGAGAAAATTCATGCTGTTTTGGAAATCAAAACTCCTGAGCAGATTTAAACTAGTGTTTGCAAGGTGATCATATAAAATAGCTAGGATTTTTTCTAATTTTTCAGTTTTAGTATATGGACCGCTGAAGCTGGAACCCAACTGTTCTTACAGTCACCTGACAAGCTTGAGTGCCAACCCTACAGCATGGGGTTACATGACTGGCCGAGACTTTTCTAAAAAATATAGATTTCAGGGTTTCGTGCAAATAAAGAGAGTCGTCTTATAAGCATGTAGAAGGTAAGTATTTTTATTGAAGACAAGCACCTTGCTCATAACCCTTGTAGAATCCTGCTTACGGCTTCTGAGAGGGCAGGCAGACTGGCCTTCTAATTCAGGCTCCACAAAACCCTGAGAGTAATGAGGTAAGTGGAGGGTGCCTGCAATCTCAGAGCTTGGGGCGCTTGGTGGGAGGAGCTTGTATTGCAATCTGTGCTACATAGCAAAACATAGGTGGTGGTGTTGTTGGTTTTTGTTTTTTTTTAAGCATATGAAACCATATCAAAAATAAGATTTAAAAAAAAACCTGTTTTTGACACAGGATCGTGCTAAACATTGCAGGCTAGCCTCCAGGATAGCTGGGGTTTTTAGGTATGTGACACTAAGTAAAGCCTACAAGAAACTTTGATCAAGCAACTACTTTATCCTAGGAAAGCACAAAATACTTCATATTTATCTTATTATCTTAAATAAAAATGTAAGGGGAGAAAAAATTAAATGTATTACTTACTATACGAATTTTAAAGACATCGTTTTCTTTTTAAACAGAAGGAAAACTTACCTTGGCCTTTTGGCTTTCTCTCTGGGCATTCTAATTAAATCTTCTAAATGTCTATTCCTCTCTTCCAAGCTAAAGAAAGAAACAATTGCATTTTATACAAAAATGAACTTTTCTAGATGAATATTTTGTAGATTCTTTGGAGACTTAGTTACTGCTCTATTACTGTGAGGGAAAATGCTTGGTGGTGTCACAGCATGGCCGCAGTATTCTGTTGGCCTGCTAGAGATTTGCATGGTTTCTATTCTTAGGCATTGAAAGAGAGAGACCGAGGCAGAGACAGAGAGAAAGACAGAGACAGAGATTCAGAGACAGATATAGCTCCAAGCAAGAGAGACATTTAGAATCTCTAATAGACTCTTCAGGGCACATAGTCAACATGCTAGGAAAAAAAAAAGGTTCAAAACAAACAGTACTAAAAACTACAAGTAAAAAAAGGCCAACTCACTACAGAGGCAAACACAGTGCATCAAACCTCTAACCAGAAAGAACGGAATGATTCAAAGGTAAACACAGTGCATCAAACCTCTAAAAGGAAGCCCTAAATCCAGAAGAATGGAATGATATAGTTCAAGTCCTAGAAGCAAAGTGCCTTCCAAATAAGGTTATCCAGAAAATTGTCTTCCAGAATGTTAGATGGTAGAAATATGGATGTTTCAAGACAAACACACACTAAAACAACCCAAGACCACCAAGCCAACACTGCAAAGGATACGTAAAGGGAACCTTAACTAAAGAGGAGGAAGATTCTGAACAAGGAGCCCCCAGACCCACAACCCCTCAGATGGAGAGAGAGACAAGAATAAGTAATAACCCAGTTAACCAGAAAACAACCAACCAAGTCACAGGAAGCAGCGCAGCTCTCAGTATTAACTCTAAGTGTAAGTGGGTTCAAGTCCAAGTAACCAATTAAGACACTGAATGGCTGCCTGGATTAAAAGGGAAGATTCAAGTTTCTTCTGTCTCTAGGAAATACAACATAATGGCAAAAGCCAGTCACAGATTGAAAGTGACAGATGGAAGTCAAGTTACCAAGGAAATGAAAGTCAAAAAACCAGGCTGGCAGGGCTCAGGAAACACCAAAGGCGGGCAGAATGTAGGGGCCAGTGAGATAGCTCGGTGGGCAACAGCTCTTGGCACACAAGCCTCAACCTGAGCTCAATTCCCAGAACCCACAGTGGAAGGAGAATAACTGAGTCCCTTTGACTTACACACACACACACACACACACACACACTCGGCAGATGTTTTTACCTGGTTTAGGTCATAACATAGATCATTTTGTACCCTTAGAACTGTGCCACTATTTAAGATGTTAGAACATTTTCTATGCCTCGATTTCTTCTGCTTCTAATGTTGATCATCATTTTTAGAAATTGACAAGCACACAGGACAATCTCTGTATCTGTGTTGTATCGTAGAAACAAGCTAAGGGGGTTCTTGTCTTCCTCTTCCTAACTTGGACCTGACATAAACCCTGATACCCCAAACTTCCAGCCCATCTCTGACATTTTGTATATGCAGGTGTTCAGAATTTGGATTTGGGATGGGGATAAGATAAGAGTGGCTCTTAGACCCATCTATTGATCTCCGTCGTCTAGATTCCTGTTCTCCAGGTTGTATACTTTCATAATCAACCAGGCTAGGCTAGTCAGCTAGCCCCTTCTTGGAAAGGATGTGAAAGACTAGGGTCTGGGGGACAGGTTGAACTGTGTCCTGGCCGTTCTGTTGTTTGGGCTTGCACAATAACTTTTGTTGATTTGGTTGGTTTTTGGTTTTTTTTAAGACGGGGTGGGGGTGGGGGTTCTCTGTGTAGCCCTGATGGTCCTGGAACTCCATCTGTAGACCAGGTTGACCTCAAACTCAAAGATCCATCTGCACTGCATTCCCAAGGGCTGGGATTAAAGACATATCAGCACACCTAGCTGCCCAGGAATTGTAAGGTGTGGCAGTCCCATCTGGAGAAGGCTGGGTCATGATGGAAGGTCCATGTCCTGTGTATTGCAGTAGTGCCAATGGCAGTTTATTGGAGCCTGCATGTCTACCCACAGCTGCCTCTGTCAGTGGTAAGGTTTCTCATTTGTGTGGGTTTGCAAACAGATGCTCAGGTAACCAACCACATGCGTGGGGGCTGTTCTCCCACTCTGGTTAGGGGATCCTCTGACAGGCAGAACGGGGTATCACGAACTCTGGGGAGTGGAGCTGTGGGCTGGTGATACTCTGGCAGGGAAAGATTAGCTGCAGGGTGGCTCTCTGGGGTAAGTGGTTTGGCAAGCAACAGTTGCTGGCGCTCAGCAGTTCCTCTTTACCCTGTGGGAGTAACCCTGCCACAAAGCTGTCACTGAAGGAGGAGGGAAGTCTTGTGTGCTGGTTCCCATTGCTGAGCTGTGGTCCAGCTTCCAAATGGGCCCATATGTGCTCACCAACTGTGCCTGCTCAGTTCTGGGGCCCAGGGTGGCCTTTGGCAAACTTGATGACTGACTGACTGCCATGTTCGATATTGGGGCTCTCAGGACCAATTTGCCCTACAGCCCCCTGAGAGTCTGCTGTGTGGTGGCTGTCTGTCCACCAGGTGGGAGAGGGTTGGATGGGGAGGGAGGCAGTGCTGACAAGCCCAGGTCTGTTCTGCAGATCAACTGCTGGCACAGGCAGGATGGCAGTTCCACCCAGAAGCGGGAACTACCATCCTGGTAGTTGGTGGTGGATTGTAGCTGGTGTTGGTGGGGATGCAGTGAAGACAGCTGATTCCTGACATAGTCAGCTGGAGAGAACTGACTTCTTGTGTCTCCTTCCGGTGGGCAGGCGAGTGGCCAATCCTCACCATAGCTCTACCACCCACAGGGGTGGGGCCATGGTAGCTTCTTGTAAGAGCTCTTCCTGTGGCTGGACAGCCCGGAAGACAGGAACAGCACCTCACAGCCTAGCAGCCAGGTTACCCAAGGCCAATGAAGATTAAAAAATAAATAAATAAACGAAATCCAAGATTATAAGTCTCAAACTGCCTGAGATACTTTTGCTTTGGATTAAATGTAAGCTGGTGGTACCTTTTTAAGAAGTTCGTTTGTAATACCAAAATTCTCAGAAAAAGCTGTAAAACCCTTGAAAACAGTAGAAGGCAAGGAAGCAGTCTGCCAGAAGCCAGGCTGTGCCCCAGATGCAAGAAGTAATAAAGTAGCTTGTTTGGAACCAGGTTGGTGTTGGTGTGTGTGTGTGTGTGTGTGTGTGTGTGTGTGTGTGTGTGTGTGTGTGTGTGTGTGTGTGTGATGGTTTAGTCTATACTAAAGGATACAGCACGCCCTGTTATCCTATTTCTAAGAGTCAGAGGGAAAAAAACTTTAGAAGTCAGAAAATAAAACAAAACATCAGTAGACAGTCAAAAAATTTTACAAAAAAATAGTTTTCTTAACTTACTGTGCAATCTGAGAATGTGATATCTCAAGTCTTTGGTCAGCACATTTGATAATTTCTTCATATGACGTTACCTTGAGAAAACAATTTTTTTTTTATAAATACAAGTATTTGTATTTAATTTTGTTTTCTTCGTTTAAAAATCTTTACAAGTTGAAGTTTAATTATTTGACGACAATAAGTAAAATTTTTACAACAGACAAAACATTCGTTTTCTATTTTGGTATCAGAAATATGAATAATGCCGGGTTTGGTGGCGCACACCTCTAATCCCAGCACTCGGGAGGCAGAGGCAGGTGGATTTCTGAGTTCGAGGCCAGCCTGGTCTACAAAGTGAGTTCCAGGACAGCCAGGGCTATACAGAGAAACCCTGTCTCGGGAAAAAAAAAAAAAGAAAGAAAAAGGAAAAAAAGAAAAGAAATATGAATAACAATGATTTTAAATACTCTCATCATGGAAATGGGAGTCCCAGAAACTCACTGTAATCTACTGTGTTCCTCACAGTGACAGAAGGGCCAGGTAACAATTATAGCCTATTAGGTTAAATTAATGCGGTCTTGGTTGGCTTATGCCTGCAATTTCAGTACCTGTGGGGCTGAGGCAACAGAATTTGGGATTCCAAGGCCAGACTGGGCCACATTGTCGCAAAAGACCAAAATGAAAACAAACAAAAAAAGTAAAGTAAAACACTAACTTGGTAAGATGTTTAGTTACTTTGAAGGTAAAATAACAAAATGAAGACTTTCTTGAGCACGTCCCAGCTGGCTACCCAGCTAATGAGGGCATTTAACATGCATTGGGAGATGGGGGGCGCCATTAGGGGTAAAAGTGGCAAACCTCAGATCCCTTTAGTTCTGGAGTTCCGTTAGATCTGATGTGAGGTTGGGGTTAAGTTTAGCATCAGTGTTTGGTTTGGTCTTTATGCTGAGGACCAAAAGCAGGGCACATGCTGGGCAGACGGCCTCCCATCTGGGCCACACCCCAGCCTGACATTTTCTGAAGAAGGTTTTGTTTTGTTCTGTTTTGTTCCTGTGGGGAGACAAGTACCTTATTTATCAGGCTGCCTACGTGTCTCCGGTACTTGTCATTCTCCTCAATGAGTCTGCTGTAGTGGTCTTCTTTGCTCTCCAGAAGCCCTCCCAGCTTTGTAATCTATGGAGAGACATCAGCGAAAATGTAACCTGGAAACCACCATGTAACGGGTGTAAAATAAAATGAAACCCATCAGCTCTAACTTATTGCACTGCCCTCTGAAACTGAGTTCTAATGGAGTGAGTCATGACACAGATGGCCAGATCTGGGGGTGAGTTGCATACAGAGCAGCAGTTATGATAGACTTTTATTGATTCTGTTATTTTCTACTGTGAAATAGCTTTGCAAATAGCCAAGCATCTGCTAGTACCTGCAAACACGAATCACACCCAGGTCTCGTTACCATCCTTTGCACAGACAGCCCACGCAGAGACATGCTGTGATGTGTGTGACAATGTAGATCCTCCCTTGCAAACAATACACGTGTCTAAGGCTTGGCTTCATGTACTTCACAGTCCAGCCTACTGTCCATTTTTTTTTTGCAAGAATACTATTGAAATTAAATATTATATGGGTTGGCGAGGTGGCTTCATATGGAAAGGCACCTGTAGCCATAGCTGATGATCTGAGTTCTATCCCCTAGACCCACACAGAAAGGGGAAAACTGACTCCTGCAAGTTGTCCTCTGACCTCCATGTGTGCCATGGCACTTTGCATGACAACACACACATATCAATCAAATATAATAAAAGTTTTAAATAAAAAGTTAATTTCTTTGAGAGTGGCATTTAGGGTCATTAGGAAAGCTTATTAATAATTTTCTCTCAAAGCTAATTTTCAAAGAAATTATAGAAGAAAAACTGCAGAAAACACCCTACTAAATAGCAGTGCTAAGAGTGATTTTTCAGGGCTGGAGAGATGGCTCAGCGATTAAAAGCACTGACTGCTCTTCTGAAGGCCCGGAGTTCAAATCCCAGCAACCACATGATGGCTCACAACTATCCATAATGGGATCTTCTGGCATGTCTGAAGACAGCTATAGTGTACTTACATATAATAATAAATAAATCTCTGGGCCGGAGCGTGGGGGGCCAGAGTGAACAGAGGTACTGAGTTCAATTCGCAGCAACCACAACCATCTGTCCGGCTACAATGTACTCATATACATAAAATAAATAAATCTTTAAAAAGAGTGATTTTCAGTCTTCTTACATTTTACATATACTCATATATCGGTAGAGGAGGACCCTACGGAGCAATGGTAAAGCATAATGCTATAGAGACTGCAACAACCCCTCCCTCTCTCTTTCCTTCCCTTTTCTTTCCAGGGATGGGAAAAGAACCTAGGGTCTAGCTTCTGATAGCTGAGCTCTACTTCCAGGACACTGATGACGACGATGATGATGATGATGATGATGATTTTGAGGCAGGAGCTCCCTAAGTTGGCCAGGCTGGCCTTGAACTCAATGTATAGCCTTAATTAGTCACACCCTTGAAGCCCTCCTTCCCTCGTCTCTAGCGTTCTGGGATGACAGGCATGGACTGTCACTTTTCTTCTCTTTGAAAGGTGAATGGCTACGTAATGAATAGAGTGCTGGAGTCTGCTCTTAAGTCATTTAGAAAGAAAGGACAGACTTCTCTGCTGTGTCAGGAGCATTATCGGTCTTTCCCATTACAGTGAGGCCATGGAGATTTCTAGTATCGCTTTCATTGTATTTGCGGCACAGTGTAACAACCTATCTAATGCACGCAAACTCTACTGTGATAAAATCAGGACAGTTCACATTTCCATCTCCCTAGATCTTTTAGAAACAATCTTGATTATTGTGTAACAGTTATACATATTTATGCAGCTACATGAATGGAACAGGAGGATGCTAAAGTAAATGAGATA
This sequence comes from Mus musculus, assembly GCF_000001635.26. Taxonomy (NCBI): domain Eukaryota; kingdom Metazoa; phylum Chordata; class Mammalia; order Rodentia; family Muridae; genus Mus; species Mus musculus. Next base: position 38,014,271 of record NC_000079.6, read on the forward strand.
CATCAGCCCCAGGAAGATAGATACTTCGAGTTCTGTCTCATAGACAGATGCTTTTAAACAGTTGAAGTCAATGTCCAGTCGTGATGTCTAGAGGCTCGGAAGAACGAGGAGAAGTCAGGATAGCAGGGGCTGGACAACTGGTATCAGAACATGGAGAATAGTGATAGATGCAGTGTCCATAGTAAGGAGCAACATATCCTATAAATAATCTGTGGGGAAGCAGCCAAAACTCCAAACACAAGGTTATGGTAAGAAGAAAGAGGCTGATTAATACACATTGTATATGTATACAAACATGCAGTACAAACAAAGGAATATTACACTGTGTTTTTAACTGTTTTCTGCAATTGTCTAAACACTAAATTCATGTTTTTATTTTCTTCCATTTTTCTGCATTCTCTTTTGGACCACCCTAGGTAAACTAAGAGTTACTTGCAACCATTGTGACTGAATGCAGCAAGTGAAGTAGCACACACAAAAACCTCAGCGTGCTTCATCCACCGGGAAAAGTAGAACAAATCTCGAAGCACTGTGTGCAGTGAAGGCCTGTAAGCCCAGGACTTCAGAAGCTGAAGTGGGCCATTATGGGAGGAAGACTGGCTTGAACGAGACAGTAAGATCCTATCTCAAAAAATAAATACGGACTGGAGAGATGGCTCAGTAGTCCAGAGCACGGTCTGTTGCTCTTTCGGAGGACTCGGGTTTGGTTCCCAGCACCGGCATCAGACAGTTCATACTCAACTATATAACACCAGCTCCAGGTGATATGACATCCTCTTCTGGCCGCTGAGGGCATGGATGTACATACATGCAAATAAAGAACATTTTTAAGACAAAACACTTCAAAAAGGAGGGTTACAGCTAGGAGTAGGTAGAATGCTTGCCTGGCAGGAGGAAAGCCTTGGGTTGGATCCCTAGAAACGGGGAAAATAAAAGCACGTTTACCCTTTGGCTTCTGTGCTTTGAAAGGCATATGTATTAGCCTAAAAACAAATTATGTTGAGCAATATTTACATTTGTATAAGCATTTTAAAAATCAAATCTTATTTTATGTGTATGGACGTTTTACCTGCATATGTGTCTGTATACTCATTGCATATCTGGTATTCTGAGAGGTAAGAGGAAGGCATTGGATTTGTTGAAATTGGATTTACAGACAGTTGTGAGCTACCTTGCAAGTGTTGGGAATTGAACCTGAGTCCTCTAGAATTGCAGCTTAACCACCGAGCCATCTCTCTAGCCTGATACGTACATGAAAATACTTTCATATTTTTGGTGACAGTAGTGCCACAGTGCCAGTGTGAGTATTTTAATGATACTTTAATAATACATTGAAGGTTGATAACTTCTTCAAATTTAATGGCTGGCCCTGGGTGTAAAAGGGACCATAAGGCATTGGTCTGTCTTACCAAGACATCAAGTTCCTCATTCAGACTGTGGTATTTATCCAGTTTGACTGCCAGCAACACAGGCGCATCTCTGGCACTCTTGACCTCGTCTGCATCAAAATCTGTGATCTAAGATTAGATATGTTTGTACACATTTCAGTCCTTACACACTCTTAGCATTTCACAGTGTCATTTTAGCTTGAGAATCAGAGGAAGAGGGCTGGAGAGATGGCTCAGCAGTTACGAGCATGTACTGATCATACAGATGACCCAGGTTTGGTTCCCAGTACCACACGGTGGCCTCACCAGCATCTGTAATTGCAACTTCATGGGATCCGATGCCCTCTTCTGGCCTCTTGCATATACATAAGTCCACACTCGTGCAGGCAAAACACTATATGTGTGTGTGTGTGTGTGTGTGTGTGTGTGTGTGTGTGTGTGTGTGTGTGTGTATGTGTGATATGAGGCTGGAGTCATAGAAATACAGAACTTGCCAGTGGATGAGGGCCCACACCTTCAATCCCATCACTTGGAAGGCAGAGGCAGGCAGATCTCTGTGGGCTCTGGGACAGTCAAGGCTACACAGAGAGGCCCTCTCTCAAAAAGCCAAAACCAAACAAACAAAACAAAAACAAAAACAAACAAAAGGCCCAGAACTAATAGCTAGAAGGACATTAGCAAAGTTGCCAGGAGAAATGACTATCTGTGGTATATTTCCACGTTGAAGCCAAGTATAACATGTTATAACTCACCTCAATAGTGTGGGCTTGAAGTGCCTTTTCACTAGCAATTAACTCTTTAAGAGTCGCAATTCTGTTTTTATGTTTCAATAGCTAGAAAAAAAAAAGCATTTTTTTTTATTTTAGAGGAAAAGAAATAAAATTAACTACTAAAGCATTTATGATAAAGTTATCCAACAACACAAAGGCCAATCTTTAAATGATAGCATAGTTTTACCACTTCCATGACGAAGAGTTTCTACAGAGGGTCCAAGACTGCTATGCTTAGCAAAACAAGCAAGTCACCTGGAACCCTGCATCGTCTGGGGTGTCTACTGCCCCTCCAAAGGATGACTCACTGTTTAGACTGAACACCTGCCTGCTTTCTGGTGGGTGGGACTTTGGTACATGACTCCCTCAATACAACTTCTATGGACAAGTGGTTTTACTGAACTGGCAGATGGCCCTTCACCCTGTGATCACTATTTAGTGCAGGGGAACTGATGCGCAGCTTTTGTGACTCCTCCAAGACACATGGAACCCTGGCTGCTTTCTCTTGGCCGCCTTTTGGTATAAGACATCCTAGTTAGCTGAATGCTGAGTCCCGTTCAGTCCACGGAGTTCGTGGTGGAAAGCAAGAACCAACTCCTGAGACTCCGGGTGTCCTGGCTCCCATTCCTAGCTACTGAGCCATCTCATCAACCCCATGTGAATGAAACTTTCCAATGGAGATTTAAGTTGTAAATAAGTCAAATGTTAGATATCGGATCTACTTCTAAAAGGCACAATTTAAGCTAGTCTGGTCCCCAAGCACTTTTTAAACAAATCCAGAACTTTAGGAGCAACCGTTGTTCTGTGATGTTTTAGCTAGCTCTTCCCAGTAAACTGAATCAGGTTTTAGAAAAGAAGAACACAGTACCTCTTTATCTAAGTCCTTCTTTTTAAGCTGACAGTCCTTCAGTCTTTGCAGCATTATGTCATTAGCTTTCTTACTCTCTTGGCAAAGCTCAGCATCAGGCGTGGCAAGGTCCTAAGGATAATGGTTTGAGAAACTAGATTGAAAGGTTTTCACTGAAGCTAAAACGGAGGAGGAGGACTGTTTAGAAATAAGGGGCCAAAGAAGGTAAACCACACTGAATCCCATGCTTCAAATGCTCTTCATCACTTCACTAAGAGATAATACAAAAGTTAAGACAAGAGTTAATAGAGTTATTATGTAGATTCACACATGTCCATAGATTGCTAGTAAGAGAGGGTAGTATACTGTTAACCCTCATCTATGATAAATGGATGCTTATATATTCATATGTACATTGCTCCTTAGCCTGGCCAGTTTACATATTCAAACCTGGGATAAATTGGTACCTCTGACACATTAGAAAGGCCAGACATCCTGAACAATATAGCAACTAGGTAGTTCGAGAGTAGCCAGGATGAAGATAACTGTAGCAAGATAACCTAGAGGTCTAATGTCTAAAGGTTTGTGTTGTGTTCTGCTGCTTATCTGTGAAACTTGGGACAAGGAGGTCAGCTCTTGCAAAGCTTGCTTTGTTTTTCTGAGTTAAATGTCTAAATGGCAGGGAATGATGCAAGGTTGACCGGAACATGTCAGGGACAGTAAATGTGGACACTTCCGGGGATGGTCAGGAAGTCAGCAGATACTTGCTGCGAGCTCATTATGGGCTTGATTCTGCATCAGGTACAGAAGAGAGAGTGGGGTGGGAGACATAGAACAGGCAAACAGGAAGTAGTTATTTGAGATGGGGTATGATCCGCTGAGAAGGCGGGTGACATACTGCCCAAGAGCTGAAGGGGTCTACAACCCTATAGGTGGAACAACAATATGAACTAACCAGTACCCCCAGAGCTCGTGTCTCTAGCTGCATATGTAGCAGAAGATGGCCTAGTTGGCCATCATTGGGAAGAGAGGCCCCTTGGTCTAGCAAACTTTATATGCCCCAGTACAGGGGAACGCCAGGGCCAAGAAGTGGGAGTGGGTGGGTAGGGGAACAGGGTGGGGGGAGGGCCTTATTTGACAATCTTGCAAGTACACGCCCTGTTGTATCATTTTTGTTGAATGCAGTTGCTGCCCAGGACAGAAGCAAATGGAGCTCCCCATTAAGGAAACTGGCTGAGACACGTTATGTTCCTTGAACAAGTCACATAGTCACCATATGTAAGGCTGGGATTTGAACTCATTAATACTTCATTTAAAAATTACTCATTTATTCTATCTATGGATATATGGGTTTTTGCCTCCATGTATGTCAGATGCCCACAAAGGCCAGGAGAGTGCTTAGATCCCCTGGAACTGAAATTATAGGCGGTTCTGATCTCCATGTGGATCTTGGGAATCGAACCTGGGTTCTGTGGGATGATGGCTCTTAACTCCTGAGCCACTTCTCCAACACCGTTACTTCATTGTTCATTCTACCAATGTATACAGTTGCTGCCCCCAACTACATTTTAATTAGGCAAGCAACTTATTAATGTGAACACTCACTGAGAGCAGACTGGCTTAGAATAAAAGACAACTACACTGGAAACAGGAAGTACTAGATGGCTAGTTACTATCCTTGTTCCTTACCACTGTATCTTTCCATCTGACTACAATCACTTGTTAGTACTGAACATCAAAGATAAGCAGCTCGAAGCCTGAAGCCTGGGGAGCAGCTAGAGGTCTGACTCTGTCTTTCCTTCTCCTGCGACTTAATCCTGCTACCTTTCACAGCCTCTCTCAGTTCACTCCAGCTCAAGTATTTGCTTGATTTCTTTATTTTGTTTTTTACCTGACACGTGAGAAGTCCTATTCTCAGGGCCAAAAGGCTGTGAATTCCAGAGGCCAGCGGAGAAGTTTTCTTCAGAGGTTGGAGCTCCAGGTTTTCTTTACAAGAAGAGCGATTCAGGAACAAATTACAATGTGTCCCCTTTGTCTCCTACATGTGCACAATTCGGATTTATCATCATAAAGTCAAAGGACCCAAGTTAGTGTTTAAACAAAACACTGGTGAAACACTATCTTAAAGCTCTGAGCAATGGTTCTGAGGCATTTTCCCATGGGATACCTTTATAATCTTAAAATTTATTGAGAAACACAAAGCAAACTTTAAAAAAAAAACCACTGAGGACCAGATTAGTTATATTAGAAATTATAACAGGACACTTTTAGATTGTTTACAAATTCATTTGGCTAACAATCCATTATGTCTCAACATAAATAGACCTTTTATTAAAACTATATTTTCTAAAATAAAAATATTAGTGGGGGAACAGTTTCCTTGGTTTTGCAGTTTTGGGGGTGGTATTGAGTATCAGACTCTGAGTCTTAATTGTGCTTAGCACAGCAAGAACCCCGACTCATTTTTAATTAATTTTAATTCTATAGTTGAAAAGACAGCAGGATTCTCATGTGTGATCCACATATCCTGTGGTGGTCTGAGTAAGAGTGCCCCTCCATAGGCTCATTTATTTGAATGCTTGGTTACCAGGGAATGGAACTCTTTTGAAAGGATTAGAAGGATTAGGAGGTGTGGCCTTGTAGTAGGTGTGGCTTTGTTGGAGGAAGTGTGTCACAGAGGGTGGTGGGGCTTTTGAGGTTTTAAAAGCTCATGTCAGGCCCCAAGTCTCTTCCCTGCTCTACAGATCAGGATGTAACTCTCAGCTATTGCTTCGGTACCTGCCTGTGTGCTGCCCTGCTCCCTGACATAATGATAATGGACTAAACTTCTGAAACTGTAAACAAGCCCATATTAAAGGCTTTCTTTTATAAGATCTGCCTTGGTCATGGTGTCTCTTCACAGCAATAGAACAATGACTAGTACACAGTCCATCAACCAGGAGGGCAATTATATTACCACATGTCACAGAGTTTCTAAAATACCATATACTTGGGAGAAGCAATGATGTCTTTTCAGAGAGAATCTCTCTCAAAACTGGTATTCCCACATGCAAAGCAAATTCTCCAACAATTATCTGCCTCTGCCCATTCTTTAAATTTTTAAGACAATGTTGCCAAGGCTGGCTTTGAACTTGAGATCCTTCTACTTCAGACCCCAAATGTCTGAGATTATAAGCATATGTTGTTCCTAGCAACAGCCATGTCTTTTGTTCCATGCCATTAGCTTAGTTACAGACATATTCATTATACCACATGAGTTCCAGAGTCTGAGCCACTTTCAAACTGATTGTCCTTTTTAAGAATACTCTTCAGTCTGGCAGTAGTGTTAAGCACCTTTAACCCAAGCACTCGGAAGCAGAGGCAGGTGGATTTCTGTGTGCTTAAGGACAGCCAGGGCTACACAGAAAAACCATGACTTGAAAATAAACAAAAGGGGCTGGAGAGATGGCTCAGTGGCTAAGAGCACTGACTGCTCTTCCAGAGGTCCTGAGTTCAATTTCCAGCAACCACATGGTGGCTCACAACCATCTGTAATGGGGTCTGATGCCCTTAAGTGTGTCTTAAGTGACAGTGCACTTACATAAAACAAATAAATAAATTTAAAAAGCAAATAAACAAAAAGAATACTCTCCATGTCTGTTAAATGAATAAGAATATTCTTATTATTTATTACATTACATTTCATTTTTTTTGTATGTGCAACACATGTGGGGGTCACAGAACAGTTTTTTGAAGTCAGATCTTTGTTTCAACCACGTGGATTCCAGTCACTTAACTCAGGTTCTCAAACTTGATGGCAAGTGCTTTTACCCACATAGTCATCTTGCCAGTCCCCAAACAACCTTGTTTCTCATACAACTTGGGTCCTTACTATAAAAGATGCCACCAGGCAAGGCATGGTGGCTCGCACCTGTAATCCAAGCAGACAGAGGACTAAAGCAGGAAGATTACAACAAATCGGAAGCCAGCTTAGGTTAAATAATAAAACCGTCTCAAAAAACAAAAAATTACTAACTAAATAAATAAATGGAGGGAGGAAGGAGGAGTGGCAGATACAGATCCAAAGACCAGGCCATCATAACCTGTAAGTGCCTCTGGTTTTCTGTTGGGGCCCTCATCACAGCGGCTCTGATGCTCTGCTCCAGAATGACTACTGAAAGCACCAAAAAAGATGCAGAGATGGAAGGCAGTGGCATCACTCCACCTCACCGAGCTAATGTTCTAGCATTACTACAAAACTACTGTTGATGTCATAGATGCTTTCAGACCATATTTTGAGAATATGGACCTAGAGTAAAGAAAGAACAATAAGACTGTGAATTTGGAAATGTTAAAACAATTCTTTGGTCAAGATTAGTCTAGGAACTTCACTTTTTCTTTTCCTACCATACTGTAGAATGACATTTTTTAAAAATGTGGTTTCTTGCCGGTCGTGGTGGCACACGCCTTTAATCTCAGCACTCGGGAGGCAGAGGCAGGTGGATTTCTCAGTTTGAGGCCAGCCTGGTCTACAAAGTGAGTTCCAGGACAGCTAGGGCTATACAGAGAAACCCTGCCTCAAAAAAAAAAAAAAAAAAAAAGAAAAAAGAAAAGAAAAAAAAAGTGGTTTCTCCAACTGTGTTGACAGAAGGTTCTAATGTTGTTTTCAGTGCTTTACAATTCTAATATCTGCTCCAGCACAGGCTTTGCTTTGTAAGGAAGAGAGCAATTTTCTTTTGTTGATTGCTAAGGCAGATTTGGAACCACACTTCAAAAATCCTTTGGCAGCCAGCTAAAATAAACCAAACATGCCCTACAATTCCCAATTAAACCAAACCAAACCAAAAAGGAAAAAAGAAAGAAAGAAATCCTCTTTCAAAGGAGTCTTCTAGACATTGGTCATGGGTACCCATCAAATTCCCAGATTAATCGTCACCTCTACCAAAGTCATGACAAGAAGCCGGGAATTATTGTTCTTTAAGGCAAGCACTCAGCAACCTGTAGAAATGTCCCTAAGCCTGCAGTGTGTTTCCTTTCTGTTTCCCTCTTTTGAAAATAATTCTTCCTACGAACACTCTGAGTGTCCAGTCTGAGCGTCCATCACTAGACTGGGTGAAACTCTGGGGATTGTGTTAGAATTCAGCGTCTGCATGGATACCTGGGTGATGTCCGGCTCCACCGCTTCCTCCAGCTGCTCCTTTGACTGAGTAATCTCAAAGCTAGGGGTGCAAGCTTGGGCCTCCCTCTTCGCAGCCAGCTGTCGGAGTTCTAAGTTCTCCAGCTTCAGCTCTTCGACCTGCCGCTGGAGCGCCATGGTTTGAGCTCTCTCGCTCTCACAGGTGAACAGCAAGCTTTTCACTTGAGCGACCAGCTTCTCAACTCTCGACTTCAATTTCCGCCTTTCTTTCAGGCTTTCCTTTTCCCGCCTCTGGAATTCCTCCTGAAAAGACAAGAACTCTTGTTCCCGGATCTCCTTCTCCCGCTTCAGCAAGTCCAGGGCAGAACTGGTGGCCTTCTCCAGCTCCCCTTTGTGGCGCTGCAGCCGCTGGAGCTCCTCGTCTTTCTTGCTTAAGGTCTTTTCTATCTCCAGGCACTGACTGGCCGATCTGTTCTTCTGCTGGATCTCAGCAATATACCTTTCCTGTAAGCGCACGTAATGGACCTTAATCTTTTTCACCTGGAGCTGGAGGCTCTCCTTGTCTTTCTTGGATTCCTGAAGGTGCTTTTTGGTGTGAGCCGAAGCTTCCTGCAGATCCTGAAGTTTCTTGTTGATGTCATTCTTCTCTAGGATTACGTTGTATTTATCATTGATTAACTCCTCAATGTTCACCTTTAGTTTATTTATGATATCAACCAACACGTGCTGTTTGGTGACCTTTGTCTGTAGTTCTTGAACCCTATTTTCTAAGTTCAAGTTCTTACCATGGAGGTCTTGAATCTGCAGTTCCTGCTTTTTGTTAGTCTGTTTTAATTTTTGCAAGGCTTCATTTAAAGCCATGTCCTCTTCCAGAGGCTCTAAGCCTTCACAGCTGACCTCTCTATCAGGCCTCAGGGAGTTGTCCTGAGGCCCACTTCCCTTGAAGATGCCAGCTGGAGACCACGGTGAGGTAATGGCGAGGCTGTCAACGCCATCTTCTGTGACTTCTTCCTGGTGACTAACTGATAGCTCAGAAATCTCTCCAGAATTCTGTACTTCTTTTGAAGAAACTTCAGGCTGTAAATTATAGTAAATAAAATAAATGTGAACGAGTAGGCAGCGGAACGCAACTCCCACCAGCATGGCAGAGCACAACAGGCGGCATAAGCTAGACACGTGCATCTTATTGACTCAAAGAAAAGTTCTACGGACTGTCACTATCTTCCACTGTGTAAACTTCCTGGTCACATATATGGGGCTTTCTTTGATCTCAAAATCAATTTTAAACAAATGTGCTAATTACTATAGACTACAAGGACTTTTGAATAAAGATCTCTAATAATAGTCTTCACCCATGCTGATCCCTATGAACAGAAGAAAGGCAGGCATACTGCAGGACTGATTATATGCCCACAATACATGTTGGTGGGGGTGTGTATGTAACAAAAGACTGCATAATCGTGGTATAGAATGCTGAAATGAATATGACATTAAGCCCTCTCATACAAGATATCTGTAGGGGTGGTATTATATCAATTTAGAGATGTTGAACCCCTGACTTTTAATGGCTTTTCCCTGGGATAAAGTCAAGGTTTCTGAGGTCTGGCTAACTGCTCTTAATAGCTCACCTACCCAGACCAGCCTATCATCATCTTCTACCGTACCCACTGCTCCTCTAAGTCCCGTGTTTCCTGAACACTTGGGCTTTCTTGACGCCCTAGTAGGTACCACAGACCATGCAAGTACAGGGAGTTCAGATACACGGCTCCTTGCTTGTGGAAAGCTTACCACCTCACAGCTGCCCAGAACTACACCAAGGAAGCCTCCCCAGGCCCTCTGCCTGGAGAAGAGCCCTCAGCAGAGGCAACCATTCCACTGTGTAGCTCTAGGGGTCAAGTGCATTCATTCATCTGTGTGATTCAGTTGCTAATCTCTACGTCTCTTATGAGGATGTTATTTTCATGAAGACGAGAGCCATGTGTTTTCCTTGTTTGTTTTTAACACCATATAACCATTACATAGCCTGTTCTGGTACACAACAGATTCTCAAGAGACTATTCTCTACTGACTACTGAGAAAAAAAAATACTAAATTCCATGGAGAAAGAACAAGCAATCTTGAGAAACTCAAATTCATCTTTGAAATGCTGGTTTCTAGAAATCAACATGGGTAAGTTAGGTTCTCTTTCAAACACTGCCATCTAATTTCCAAATAAATGGGGCATGGGGAGCCTTCTCACCATCACAGACAGGGGAGTAATACCTTTTCCTATGGAATTCACATTGAAAAAGTGGCTATTTACATTGCTTTTGGATTAAACTCTTCTTCGCTGGACTTGTCTAGAGAATCCAGAGACTGTATATTGTTGATAATGCCAGTGCTTTTAGGATATCACACATGTGACCATCACCAAGGAAACCTAAGACAAGTGCATTTTTCCTTGTCCAATGAGGTGAAACCATCCTTGGCTTGCGTTGTCACATAATCTAACAAACACCTCTGTACAATCTCCCTTTCTCAACCTTTGCCTCAAGGCCAGCTCGCGAGTCCCGGCTGGTTTGGTACAACTCACATAGAAATGGGTTATAATGATGGCACCATGTTTGCTATGCCATGTAAATACTAAGGAATTCAGGACAGTGAGTCAGAATCCTTACAGGGAAAAAATCCCCACACATTTGGTAGAACTAATCTCTAAGTATGGCCTGCATTTATTAGGAAAAATTGTATTTGATTGGTTATGATTCCCCATGGGAGCAAAGTCCCTTGTACTGACCTGATGACTTAATACTATTCAGAAAGGTCTCAGATCCTGTGTTTTCAAACAGTACAAACACGCCCGCATCCTTTGGTTTGTCATAGGCTTTAATGACACCAGCACCCGAGCTTACCTCCTCTGCTTTATAAATAGCTCTCAAGTCAAGCTGCTCGAAGCAATTCTCCCTATCAGACGAATTGTCACCATTTTTACAGACATTTTCTTTATCCAGAAAGCTTTGAGGCTGACTGATATTGAGGCCGACATCTACGACGGCACTTCTCACGAATGGCGCCTCTGTGAGCGGCTGTGCCTCTCCTCTGTAGTAGTTTAGACATAGACTTCTTGGAGATTTCCTCACTGGCGCGGGAACAAGTTCGTCCTTATTTTCGGAAATGCTACTTTCCACTGAACTTTCTTCCTTAAATGGATCTGGCTTTTCACTGCCATCTGCTGCATCATTGTATACCTGGCTTGGCAACTCTGGCTTCTCCGAGTAAGAAAACGCCCCCCTCAGGTCTTCAACTGTCATTTCATCGTTAAACGCTTCTATCCAGTGAAATTTGCAAATGGGTTCAAATTGTCTCAAGGAAGAAAGCCTAGTGTTAGCTGGTTGATTCTGCTCACTCTCTGGGTAATTCCCAAGGTTGATATCTTATTAGAAAAAAAGATATTGAGTTACCATAAACTTACAGAACAACTGTTACAGTTATACTTAAAATGATAACATCTTTTAAGAATTACAGAATATTTCAAACAAAGCAACTTTCTTCTTTTTAAATATAGCATCTTCTATTGATCTCAAGATAGCCTCAAACTCATGATCCTCTGTGGCTAGGATTACAGTTGTGTGCCCCTTGCTTGACTTAGGTTTGATCCCTAGCACCCACATGACAGCGCACAGCTATCTAGTCCCAAGGGGAGCAGACGCCCTCTTCTGGCCTCTTAGGGCACAGCTGCACCTGGTTTACAGAGACACATGCAGACAAAACATTCATACACACAAAACAATAAAATATATTTTTTCTTTGAAGAAGGATTTTAAAAAAGGATAGGATAACATAATTGAAAAAACGTGTTTAATTTTTATAAGTTTACAGTGCGAAAGAGGCAGAATCCCCAAAGCTCATTGACCAGCCGTTCTAGCCTATGGATTAAATTAGTTTAGTTCAAAATTCTATCTAAACAAATAAGGTGCAGAGCAATAGAGGAAGATCCCCCAAAGTTAAATTCTAGTATACAGAGGTACACACACACACACATGGCCTACAGGGTGGCAAGAGTAGAATAAAAGATAGCAGAAATAAATTTTCTTATCCTTTCTCCTTATTAACTGACTAACTCAGCTGTATAAAATAGCATTCAGTTCTACATAACTAACAACTCACCAACTCTCTGAAAATCTGTATGCTAAATGAAAAAGTCTGTGCTTGATAACATCTTTACCAACCATCCTGACCTCTTCGGTAGACACTGCTGGATTCCACACAGCATCTCAAACCGTGGAATCTGCTCGGACGCCATCAACTCTGCTTCCTATTCATAGTGCTTACTTTTTATCACAACAACTTCCAAAAGCCTGGCCTTGCAAGATATCATAAAAAGAATGACTGAAATAGTGAAGCACTCTGAATGAGTGAATGAGGTTTGAATGATATGCAGCATTTGAGACAGCCTCCAGTTTCAACATCCCTTACAATCGCCTAGTAAACCATGGTGACTAGAAACAAGAGCAGTTTTACAGAAATAGCACAACTCTATCTATTTTTAAAAGTCTTTCAGGGGGAAGGGGATGGCTCAGTTGGTAAACACTTGCCTTGCAAACACAAGGACCTGAGTCCAATACCTAGGACGCCATAGAAATGTTGGGTATGTGGGTGCAGTGGCAGGTGCTTGTAATCTCAGCACTGGGAAGGCAGGACAATGGCGCCCCGCTAGCCAGTCCTAGCCAGGGAGTTCAGAACAGTGAGAGAACCTGTTTCAGAGAGGGTGGCTAGCCTTCCTGAGTCACCTACGACTGTCCTCTGGCCTACACACATGCACTGGCATATACGTGCTTCTGTGTGCAGTTTGAAAGGCATTTTTAAAAAGTAAAGGAGAATTTGCCTCGTGTGGGTGGGTCACAAGGTTTGAACTCCAGGACTAGAACACAAAATCCTCCAGTCTTTCTATAATTCCAAATTTTTCTTTTGAGAATCAGCCACACAGATACAAGTGGCTCCAATTCATTCTACTGAAGATTACTTTGTAAAAACATTTTACTGACTACATAACTTGTTCCTAATGCTGCGATCAAAACCAGCACTGAGTCAGACGGCATGTCTAATCTGTAGGTATACAGAAATGGAATAGCTGGATTCTAGAAAATACTCACCTTAAAGTTTGTTAGGTATTGTGAGATTACTCTCCTAAGCAGTTGTTACCCATTTATATTTCTACCAGTTATGGAAAGAAAACTATTTTAAGCTGTGTGTGGTTGTGCTTTTAAATCACCTGGGAGATGCGTCTCTGCACGTCCATCGGGGACTATCTTGATTATATTAATTGATGAGAAAAGACCCATCTTAATTCTAGAGAGATCTTTTCCTGGGGGGGGGGGAGGGTGTATTGAGGGTGGGGAAGTGACCACGTCCTCAAACAAGGCCACACCCACTCCAAGGCCACACCTCCTAATAGTGCCCCTCACTATGAGAACCATTTTCATTCAAACTACCCCTTTTGAGAAGACTTGAATCGCAGCTTGTTAATTAAAGATACACAGCCTTGGTTAAATCAGATCCTTCATGCAAAATGGAAATAAAAAGCACTCTTACTTTAGAAAAAGAAAACTCCACCTTCTCATAGGATTGCCTGTGGGTTTACTGTGTAACATGTAGAAAGTGCTATCTCAGTCCCTGGCTAGTATTACCACAGGACACATAGTTTCTGTATATTTCAGCAAAGGGATACTTACCACCTAACAAACTGCCTTCTGTGCTATAAATATCCTCAGAGAACGTGTGTGTAGACTCATTTCCCCTTTTCACATTCTTTGTTTCACTCTGTGTAATAATTTAAAGAGCATTAGTAACATTTCAAGAAAACAGCTTCTCCTAAAGGCGTACATAATTTGCTGTGTAGTTTCTTGTGAGATTTCGTTTGTTTTACAGGCACGCTATGCATTTTAGTACATTTTCCCACTGCCTATTTAGCTCTCTCTAAATCACTCGCAGAAGAGTCACATTAAGTGACAAGTAGCCTGTTACTTAGTAGGTTTTTTTAAGTGAGATTATATATCTTTAATCACAACGACAGCGAAGATGTTTATATCCCCTGGTGATAATTTTGGGGGTTAGCTTTTAGACACAGGCTTCAAGAGATACTACTTTCAGAGTTTCCTGAAACTCATGTGGACCACAGCCTTCAAACATGACATCCTCTGACCTTGTACTCACAAGAGATTTGACATGTGACCAATCATGCCCAGATAGGTAATCACTTTTTCCTCTGTTCCTATGACATGATATGGCTGGTGTGGACGTTGGCGGACAGCTTTGTGAAGGTCATTCCTTCCTTCCACCTTGTTTTGAGTAAGGATCTCTCTTGCTGTTTCTGCCAAGTTGAGTACTCCAGGTTACCCAAGTCTGTGAGTTCAGGACAACTCTCTGCCTCCCATCTCACAGTAGGGGTGATGGGTTTACAGATGCTGGCTACCAGTAAATGTGGCTTTTTACCTGGTTTTGGGGAATTGACCTTGGGTTATCAGGTCTGAGTAGCAGCACCTTTAACTGCTAAGCCACCTTGCTAGCTTCAGCTCAGATAGTTCCTTAATGTTTATTAAATCTTGTCTGAACAGATACTTGTTTATTTTTGTTTTTGTTTGTTTAGTTCACATTGAAGATAAGAGTCCAGTCGTGAGGTGACACCTGATTCCACTGAATAATTTATAAAAACACGTAGGTCTGTTCTTCAGTATTCTTATGATAATAGGGAATATTAAATTAGTGTTAGAAATAAGATAGCATAGCATGTATTTAAATTTTTGAGGAAAAAACTTGGTTTTATCATAAATAGTATCTCACATATGTGGATCTGAATGAGGCCCTACTACACTGAAGCAGGCCAGTTTGAGCAGCAGAGATAAATCTGGTCTCAAAAGCTAGGAATATAGTCTTAAAATCTTACTGTTATCAATAATAATCTCTCAGAGTTGCCCCCATGCAGTATAAACTGAACTCCAGCTTGTAAACAGCCCCTTACTCAGGCCACTCCTCTTAGTGAGACGTAAAATCACTGAGAACCAATCAGGACCACTGACGTGCCTTCAGACTATTTCACACAGTTCTCTTGGGATCTGGGTTCTCAAAAAAATTCATGGATAATTTCGAGCTCTAGTTTTCTCTGTATTATTATTCTTTCTAAAACTCCTTTTCTTTTTAACCTTTACATGTATGGGTGTTTTGCCTACATGTATGTCTGTGTATCACAGGAGTGTTCAGTGCCTGTAAAGGCCAGGAGGTGGTATTAGATCCCCTGAAACAGATGTTCCACACGGTTATGAACAACCATGTAGATGCTAGAATTGAACCTAGGGCCTCAGCAAGAACAGTCAGCTCTCTTAACAATTGATCCATTTCTCCATCTCCAGTCCCTTTGTTTCAGACAGGGTCTCACAATGGAGCTCTGGCTGGCCTTAAACTCCCAGAGATCCACCTGCCTCTATCTCCAGAGTGCTGGGATTAAAGGCATGGGTCTCTTGCCCAGGTATTCATATTCTTTAAAGTGTGTGTGTGTGTGTGTGTATGTGTGTGTGTGTGTGTGTGTGTGTGTGTGTGTGTGTGTGTGTGTGTGTATGGGGTAGGCAGGGGATGTTATCCACATGAGTGCTGTACCTGGGAGGCTAACAGAGGGCACCTGAACCTGGAGTCACCAGGCAGTTGTGAGCTACCAGAGTAGGATGCCAAGAACAGAACTCAGGTCCTCTGTAAGAGAAGGAATCAATCTACAGTCTGAGCCCATCTCTTCAGCCCAGGAGAGCTCCTTATAAAATTTAAAAACATAGAACTATATATAGTATTAGACTCTGATTAACACTAGACCATGGCTCATCTGTTTTTTAATTTTGAAAAATATAAAAAATAACATTATCAAGAGACATACTTGTAGGCAAGAGACCCATAAACATAAAGTAAATAACTTTAAAAAAATCCCGAACATTATATAAAGAGAGATTATATAAACACTAATAAACATTATATTAAAAGGTAGTGGGCTCTTTATTACATTGAAAATCCATTATGGCCATTTTTCTTTTTCCTTTAAAAAAAACAACAAACAAAAACTGAGAGGCTGGAAAGATGGCTTCGTAACTGATTAAGATCACTTGCTGCTCTTGCAGTCCACCCACATTCAGTTGCTACTACTCAGGCGGGTAGCTCACAGCTGTTTGTAACCCCAGTTCCAGGGGATCCAATGCTCTTTTCTCATCTCCGTGGGAGAGCGATTCTTGCACACAGACACGTAGGCATACATTAATAAGACTTTAAGTCTTTAAAGTGGTTGAGACAGGGCTTTGCTATGCAGCCCAGGCTGACCTCAAATTCAGGGTCCTTCTGAGTTCACAACCAGGATGTTAGGATTACAGGTGCCACCAGCCTGGCCAGTGTGACCGCTTCTCTGTCAGCAAGCATATATTTGCAGTATATAAGGCCTCATCCATAAAATAACATATATACTGTATTCCATAAAATAACTATGCCCCAATCAAAAAATGTTTCTAATGCAATTAGAAATTATGCATATATGGATTCTCTTTTAAATTAACTTTCTTAATCCATAAGAGACTTTCTGGATAATTCTTTTAAAATTTTATTTAGTTATTTGTGTGTGCTGAGGGACTTGTGCGATACTCACAGGACAGCTTGTAGGGGCTCGGTTCTCTTCTACTTCTTAGGCCTGGAGCCTGAAGCCAAGTCATCAGGCTTGGTGGCAGGTGGATGAATAACTCTTTAAGCATCTTTATATTTTAAAAAGATTTATTTATTTTATGTATATGAGTATACTGTTGCTGTCTTCAGACACACCAGAAGAGGGCATCAGATCCCATTACAGATGGTTGCGAGCCACCATGTGGTTGCTGGGAATTGAACTCAGCGCCTCTGGAAAAGCAGTCAGTGCTCTTATCCGCTGAGCCATCTCTCCAGCCCTTGAGTCTTTTTAAATATTGTCTGGAGATAAACTTTGAAACTGTAGTTTATCTTAGATCCCTAACATTAAACAAACTCGCTAGGAAACCTCTGTCAGTTTATACTCCAAACCACATGAATTTTTCATTATTTGTCCATTTTTAAAAAGATTTATTATGCATATGAGCACACCATTGCTCTCTTCAGATACATCAGAAGAGGGCATCAGATCCCATTACAGATGGTTGTGAGCCACCATGTGGTTGCTGGGAATTGACCTCTGGAAGAGCACTGAGTGCTCTTAACCGCTGAGCCATCTCTCCAGCCCTGTCCATTTTTTATATCAACTTAATATGGTACAACTTAATACATTTCTACACTCTTGCTATAGGGCTACAAGTGTCACCATTCTTGAAGATCCTGGCACATCATGATCTCTTACTTTCTGGGAAAGGACACTAGGACTTCTTAGGAAGACACAGGCTGGGTGCTGTCCGTGTCAGGCATGGCAGCTGGTCACCTTCAGAGGGACACAGTGGAAGACACGCTAGAGGAGGAGGCAGGCCCTTGTTTGGGGTCTCATCCTGCCTGTGACTAAGCTGGAACCATTCTCCTAGCTCCACGCCTGGAACTCTATGAGCAGAAAGGATCTCTTTTAGAACCCATCTGTAAAACTATTCCATCCTTTGCACACTAAGACTGAGAACAGCGGGGCTGAGAGATGGCTCAGTGGTTAAGAGCACTGACTCCTCTTCTGAAGATCCCGAGTTCAAATCCCAGCAACTACATGGTGGCTCATAACCATCTGTAATGAGATCTGACGCCCTCTTTTGGTGTGTCTGAAGGCAGCTATAGTGTACTCACATATAACAATAAATAAATCTTAAAAAAAAAAAGCGAAGAAAAAAAAAAAAGACTGAGAACACTGCATGCACTTTCCCTCTGCATCCACCAGAGATCCTTTATGATCCCTCGTAATTTTGAAAAATAAGTTGTTCATATGAGAGCAATCTGGACTATGTCTCCAAACTTACTACTGTAGATTGCACACCTGAAGCAGGTCTGAGGAGGAGAAGCTGGCTTCCATACAGAAGGGCGAGTCTGAGTAGGAGAAGTCTTGAGAGGGACCATTGACATTTATTGTTTCCGACTCTGACATACTTTCTAAAATTTCATGCAAGTATCCACTTCAAAATGTACAGGAACCAAAGATGAAGGCAATAACTTTCCTTTTTTGTTTTGCACTGCCAGGGATGATGACCAAAACGTGTGAAGAGTCCGTATTTCTAACCGCTAAGTGACAGAAGGCCTCTTTAAAACAAGCAAGCAAAAGAGAAAGACAATCTTTTAGTGTCAATCCATGTGTGCAAAGACTTTCCCTACTTTCCCTTTTCACAGTAAGAAGGCTAAGGAAGGGGCTGAAGAGATGGCTCGGAGGTTAAGAACACTGGCTGCTCTTTCAGAGGACCAGGGTTCAATTCCCAGCACCCAGATTGTAGTTCACAACAATTTATAACTCCAGTCCTGGGAGATATGACACCTTTTCTGGTCTTCTTGGGAACCGAATACATGTGTTATGCAGGCACACACATAAGAACTTCTTGAAAAATAAAGTTCACTACTCTAGATTTTAAAATGCCATTTTCCAACTTGGTATCACAGCAAATAGTGACTTGGCCAAAGTCAAGCCAATGTGTGTAGCTTCTATCTAATAATGTTCTGCAAAGCAAAGAAGTTCTACTATTTCCAAACTACTATCAGAAACTTTTTAGTTTTCACAAAATTTCTATTTATTGCTATTTCAACACACTAAGTCAAATCCAACATTGTACAGGTTTTCCTACCCCATACCTGTTGGGTTTAAATTTGTTTTGTTTTTAAGAGAGGGTCTTTCTCTGTAGCCTGGGCTGCCGTAAGTTCATGGCAATTCTCCTGCCTCAGCCTTCTGATTGCTGGAACTATGAGCTGCCCCCATGATATTCAGCCTCAGTTTCTGCTTTCATTTTGGTCTACCTTCATGACGTTAGACAAAAGTTGGAAACCTAGAGGCATGGTAGAAGTCCTAAATTATCTCCCATAGCTACTGTTATCCAACTCTGTCTGTTTTTCCCTTGTGTATTTGTCCATAATCCACGTGTTCATTCTAGCTCCTGTCCTCACTACTGATCTGTGTTTTGTTGTTGTTGTTTTTAAATATTATGTCTATGAGTACACTGTAGCTGTCTTCAGACACTCCAGAAGAGGGCGTCAGATCCCATTACAGATGGCTGTGAACCACCATGTGGTTGCTGGGAATTGAACTTAGGACCTCTGACAGAGCAGTCAATGCTCTTAAGCACTGAGCCATCTCTCCAGTCCTGATTTGTATTCTTATATTTTTGGTTGTGCACCTAGCTTTTAATGGCTGAGCTATCTATCGCTCCAGCCCCCTGATCTGTATTCTTATACACATCCATCAGGAGATAGGATATGTAGGTGTAGCCATAAAATCCAAATTCTTCTGTTTGTCCATGAGGCATTCAAACCCTACATCCACATCATTTACCCAGTACTACTCCGTACAAAGGGATGCTTTCTAACATCCCAGCCGTCTGACTGAGCCTGTGCCTCTCCTCGAACCTTCCAGAGTTGGCTTCCTGTTGCTATAACAAACAAACATAACCAAAACCAACTTGGAAGGGTTGTGGCTTCTACTTCTGGTTCACAGTTTATCACTGAGGGAACGCGGCAGAAACTCAAGTAGAACTGGAAAAGACCACTGCTTATTGGTTTGCTCATCTACCTTTTTAAAAACAACCCAGGCCCATCAACCCAGGAATGGCCCAGACCACAGTGGGCTGGACCCTCCAGCAACAATACATGATTAAGAAATTGCCCCACAGAAATGCCCACAGGGCAGTTTGATGGAGAGCCCCCAGATCGAGCTTTCCTTTCCCCATGTGACTCAAATAGTGTATGAAGCTGGCAAAAGCCAGCGCACCAACTGTCTAGCTTTACAGTCTCTGTGATGGTATATTTGCGTTGCTCTCTCATAAGTCACCACTGTCTACTGTTCAGTCTTAAGCTGCAAGGGTGTCACTAACTTTCCATATCCACATTGTAATTGTCCAGCAAGGAGTCTAGAGTTTCTCAATACTTCCTGCACACACACCAGTCCTGTTCCATGCCAGCTCTCTTCTTTCTTGGGCCTAATTTTCCTATTAGATGTAATTATGTATGTGCATGTATTTGTATGTCTGTGCATGTCTGTGCTTGTGATTCAAGGAGTCCTGGGAAGCCAGTGGTGTCCCCAGTGGTGTCCGAGCTGGAGTTACAGGAAGAGGGGGGTCACCTGACCTGAGCACTGGGAACCAGACTCCAGTCCTTTGTCTGAGCAGTATGCACTTTCCCAGCTGCACCCACATCTCTAGCCCCTGATTTTCCTATTTACAGTCTTCTCTTTTTACATCTAGTGGGATAGATTAGTTCATGGCTTTTAAAACTTTTCCTACTCACTATGTAAAGTTTACATGCACATAAAGTAGAATTACAAACAAAACACTTACTGATAATAAATTATACAGAAATTTATTTTAAAATTCTTTTGATATACATATAATTTTACTACCTGTTAAATAGGAAAGCAAATTTACATACTAATTAGATGTGTTTATCTGACATAATACCATCCAAAGATATACTATTTTAATATTTATCTGCTGAGAAATGGAACCAGGAAAACATTAGGTCTGCTTTCTGTAATGAAACGATTATTTCTGTAAGACCAGAAAACTGCAATGTACAGTAAAAAAAACTCTGCAGTTCATAATGAGAAGTCCAAAGCCTTGGGAATAAAATTTTCATTTCCTGGGAGGCACACTGGGTTCCCCAGGAGTTGCTGACAATGGGCCTTCAGTCAGATGGCCCTGACTTAGGGAGGCTAAGTCTGGAACTGCTGGAGGCCACCTAGCTGGAGGAGATAACAAGGCCAGAACAGAGCTGGTTTCCAAAATTCTTTGGTCTCAGCAATTACAATGAAACTAGGTTAACAACCAATCAGAATTGTACTAATGTTACTGCGTTGCCCCCCTATTGGAGGTTACCTAATCCTTCTGGAAAATTCTCTTAGCCCTCCATTAAAGGGGTCCATGAGCCCCTCAGGTGGTTGCCGTTTTGATAAATGGTTGGCCCCTGAATGCTGGTAATTTCTTCAGTAAACACTCTTCTTGCCTGTGCATCCTATTTGAGTCTGGGGTCTTCCTTCAGCTATTCTTGGACCCTAACAGGAACATATAAGTTTCAAATCTGAACAGAGGTATTTCAGGCAGTTTGCTGCTGTGAGTTGGTATAGTGGTGAGAACAGTGAAAGCTGTGTGAAGTTATCATGGGTGAATATTGCCCGAAATTTGTCAGATTCACCCCACCGTTTAAATTATGAATCAAGTTTTGGGTGTGGAGAATTTATCATGACTCTCCCCACCCCATTATGGGGCCATGATCTTTAGTTAAGAAACTCTGGTCTACACAGTTAAAACACAGGCTGAAAATACCCCCCATTCTAGTGGCATATTATCAGATTGTCTCAGTCTATCCTTAGTACCTGTCTGCCTGGATGACTTTGTTAGATTACTTATTTACTGAAGACGTTTTCAAATCGATGTCATCATTTGGTAAACTGTAAAAAACCAAGTAGGCTAAGGAAGCTAGGCAGGGCTGCTGGAGGACTCAACCTTGGGCTCACCTTTCCCGTCCTGCAAATAAACACTACCTGTTCGATGACAGGGATGTGTTAGTGCCTTAAATCACTTTCCAAACGCAAAATGTTTCTTTTCCATGGGCCTGTGACTTGCAACTACACTTTAAAAAATGTATGTGCCTGTTTAGTATACCCGTGCCATGTGTGTGTAGGATCCTCTGGAACCGGAATTATAGTAGTTGTGACTGGCCCAACCAGGTGCTGAACCAAGCCACCACCACCCAGGCTTGGTTAGCCATTCTACCTAAATCCATTGTTTGTTTGTTTGTTTTTTTTTTTCTTTTCTTTTTCTTCTTCTTCGAGGAAACAGGGTCTCTCTGTGTAGCCCCTCCTGTCAACAGGTTGGCCTCAAACTCAAGAGATCCGCCTGCCTCTGCCTCCCAAGGGATGGGATTAAAGGCGTGTGCCACCACCGCTCGGCTTGAGTTAAAACCGTTTGAAGATAATGAGGGCTTGTGAGATGGCTGAACAGGAAAAAGCGCGGACGACCAGAGTTCGGTTCCCGGAGCCCAAGGTGGAAGGAGTAAGCCCTCAAGTTATTCTCTGAACTTCACTCACGGAGCACGCATACACAAGCGCGCGCTAGATAATACTTAACATTTTAACATTTAATAAAGGCAGAAAGAGGTGTCACAAGAGTTCCTGCCAAACGCAAAAAAAAACCTTGAACTTCCCAACTTAAAAAAAAAAAAACAACAAAAACCAACCACTTGTATCATTGCATCTCAAAACAACGCACCAACGTTTCTAGAGAGCAAAAGTGTGCTCACTTCCATGATCCATCGAGCTTCTGTGACTCAGGCTAAGGATTCCGGGTTTCCTCCCGGCACACCGGCTCCGCGGGAGGGAGAACACCTTCCAACCGTCCCCACCGAGGGCACCAACTGGTGCGTCGCAGGGCGCTCGAACGCCCCAGTGTGACGTCCTCCGGACCGCACCTGGGTCCAGAGGAAGAAGGTCAGAGGACGCAAGTCTTCAGGAGCAGCCGGAGGAAAAAAAAAACAGGCTGACTTCCTATGACCGTAAACGCCATGGTGGAGCAAGAACGAAAGGCTGGGGAGCAACAAGAGCTACACATCCCACGCTACAAACAACGCACCACGCCCACTTCACATCGCGGATTGGTCTTTCCCGGCCACCGTCACGCGCATGCTCCCTGAGGGCACTAGGGTTTGGAGAGGCCCTGCTGGTGGCATACTTCCGGCGTTGCACTTCCGGCCTGTTGGTGGCCGCGTTTGCCGAAACCCTGTATCCTGACACCCCGGTGGCGCCTGGTCGTTGCCTTCTTGGGCCTGGCGGTTGCCGAGGGATTTGAGGGGCGGGAATCGCGGAGACGCGTTTGGATCCTCTAGGTGGGAAGCAGGCTCTTCCGATCGCGGCCTCAGGGGCGCCGAAGGCTCACACCCCTAGCCATGGACTGCAGTCTGGACAGGATGGCTTCGGTGGTCCCCGGGCAATTTGACGACGCGGATTCCTCAGACAGGTAGGCGGCCGGTGGTGACACAGGGACTCCTCCGATTCCGCCAGCTCCACATTGGGCTCGGGGAGCTGACAGCTGACGGCTTTGGATTTTTCTCGGGGTGAGCAGCTTGTGAAAGCTACCTACCTGTCAGTGGGTCCCGGGACGTTTAGCAGAGAAGCAAGAGTTGGGGACCACTGAGGAAGG
Source organism: Mus musculus (assembly GCF_000001635.26). Taxonomy (NCBI): domain Eukaryota; kingdom Metazoa; phylum Chordata; class Mammalia; order Rodentia; family Muridae; genus Mus; species Mus musculus. Next base: position 38,037,715 of record NC_000079.6, read on the forward strand.
TGGGCCTTTTTTTTTTCCTTTCTTTTCTTCATACAGGCTTCCATACACAGTGAGCAAAAGTTTTACCTCTGCGAGTATGATGAACAAGACAAATCAAGTCACTACTGTCTTTTTGGAAAGGAGGGCAAACCAAGAGGCTAGCACCTACAGCGTAGCGGAGAGAATTGAGGCAAAAAAGGGAGGCCAGCCAGGTCGAGCCTTCCAAGTGACTGTGAGGAGTTAAGATCCTGTTCAGGTCTTACAGGCCAGAGGAGGGCTTTTGCAGCGACAGAGCATCCGTCATTTGATTTATGAATTAAAGGAACTGGTGAGTCATGTAGAAGATGTTCGTAGAGAGGAGTGGAGCAGAGAATCAGTAAATAAATAAATAACCAGCTTCAAACCGGATGGCTCCTAGAGCTGCTGTCGTAGAACGACTTCGAGGTAGCAGTGTTGAGGTTTTGTGGTGAAATTGGATGTGAGGTCCAAAAGCAAGCAGTGACGGAAAACTTCCCGTTCAAAAGAAAAGAGAATTTACACATAGCCATTTTGAAACAACAAAGAGTTTTGCGTACCTTATAGTCAGGAAGATTTTATTCATCAATTGTGAGCGGTTGTGATAAGTATATATATTGACCACTCTGTGTGTCAGATCGAGTGGTAGGGAAATATTGGTGACTACCGTTTTGATTGCCACAGGGGTTGGCCTCTGCTAGGGGAGATAGATATTCACACGAGGTAAATTATTTGAATTAAAATTGGTGAATAGTACAAAGGAAAAAAATGAGTGATCAATAACATATGGTAAATAGAGGGTAAGTAGGGCTTAGCCGGAGATGTTGGAGATTTCCAGCCTTCCACTGAGGAATGGGCACATCATCTCAGAGAAATCCTTACGGAAGCGTTTAAGTGGGAAGAAGGGACAAGCTTACTTTGCCCACAGGCCCCATACACGCAGGATATTGTGAGACTGCACCCATGGTCCTCTGCTGGATCTGATTTTGCCATTGCACCAATCCAGAGACATTTTTATATGTCACACCTGGGCTGAGACACTAGTGGTATCTGGTAGGTAGTTCCGCATAAGACAACCTCACAGCAGAGGATTGACTAGTTGAGAGCATTCACATAGTTGTGCCTTTAACATACCTGTCTAGATTATTAGATTTGTAAGTGAAGAGTAATTTATGTATGATACTTATGAAGCCCTAGTAAACTGCAGCTATCAAATGATAGTCTCCTTCCTACTCATGCCCGTGGGCATTTAAAGCCCTGTGGGCTGTAGCCAATTAATAAATTGGAGTTGACGACTGAACTTATTTAAGACCCATTGGGGGCCAGGTGTGGTGGTACAGCGTCTTTAATCCCAGCACTCTAGAAGCAGAAGCATCTGATATTGATGATTTCAAGGTCAGCTCTAGCTTCATAGTGTCTTCAGGGCAGCCAGACCCAACAGGGAGCTCTGTCTCAAACAAGACTAAACAACAAAGGGGAAGGGGGTGGGAGAGGCGGGGCGGCCTGAGGTGCTGGGGATTAGGTCTGTGGCAGAGTGATTACCTAGAGAGGGAAAGGCTCTGGGTCCTCAGAACTAGAAGAAAAAAAAATGGCTCTTTTTATGGTCAGGTGAGGTACACACATCTTTAATCTTAGCACCTGGGACACAGAGGCAGGAAAGGTCAAAGCTAGCAACACTGAATTGAATTTTATTGAATTTGGTGGTAAATATGTTTTGTTTGGAATGTACAATGTTTTAAAAAAAATTGAACCTGGCAATTATGTGAAAAAAATTACATAAATATTGAGTGTTTTAGCTTCTTGAAAAACTAGGAAGATCAGTAACAACAGGGTCTGCATCTTTTGTGAACCTCTCCTCCCTTTGGCTGTACTTTTGTCTCTCTAGACCACTTCTCTTGATAGTCCCCCCTTGTTGTCCTATACTTGGCCCACTTCACTGTGTAGTCTTGGGCCTCTCCATCACTGCTTCCTTTTATAAATAAAGGTGATTTGGAGTTATTTGTGTCTTAGGAGTGTCTTGCTACGGCTCCTGGTATTACAGAGAGTTAAGGAAAGGCAAATTTTGATACACACACCCCTGAAAGTAGGTGTATGAATGATTTGACTAGAGTCTGGTCTTGTGCACTAGTCAGAGTCAGTTCATTTACCCAAGATGATAGTGTAAATTCTAACTTGACTTAAGGCAAAAGCAAAGCCAACACCCACTGACGGTACACGGACGTGGAGAATAAAGCATTGCTGCAGATGAGGAGACAGAGAACTTGATGTTAAGAAGACGGAGCAGATTGGGGAACGTAAGGTGTGTATGTGTGTGTTTTTCCCTTTGGAGGATGGATAAACATGCCAGAACATTCTTGTTCCTAGTGAAAACAAAGAACTGCAGCCAATCCATGCAGAAGATGGCGGCGTTCTACTTAAAAGCCTCCAGAATGCTGCAGCAGAGGTGAAGGGCGACGCTGAGACCGATGAGGAAGACGACTATGATGATGATGATGATTGGTACTTGGACGATGCAACTGGAAAACTCACCAAGGGTTGTACCTGGAATGGCGGCAGTAACTATCAGGTGTGTAAGGAATTCTGTAAATCTGTGTTATCTGCTTGTCTGTGTTCCAGTGTGTGTGTGGGGGGAGAGGGGGACAGGCCGGGTGTCTTCCTCAACAGTTCTCCACTTCATCTTTTCTTTATGTGTGTGGATGTGTCTGTGTGAGTGTATACACATGTGTGTGCACATACCTGTGCGCATGTGGGGAAGGCAGAAGTGGATACCAAGTCCCTCCCTTGGAGCTGGAGTTACAGATAAATAACTAAACAGGGATCCACAACATCTAAGCAGGTTCTTATGTGTGTGCTGGGATCCAGTTCCAGTCCTGACATCACTGAGCCTGAAGCTCACTGTTTAGCCAGCCACTGGCTCATGTCTTCCAGACACCCTTCTCTCTCTCATCTGCCCCAGTGCTGGGATCACAGATGTTTGCCACTGAGTTTGCCTTTTTATGTGGGTGCTGAGGACTGAACTTAGTTCTCAGACTTGAATGAGAATAATTTATGGGCTGAGCCATCTTTCCAGGCCATGTAGTTTTTTAAAAAGGCTTTGTGATTCTGTAGGATATATTGTCTTAGAGCCCTGGCTTTTACTGATTTTTTTTCTTTCTTTGTGCTTTTCATATTTCTCATAATTTCTTGTATTTGGATTCTTTCAATAATCAGTAAATGTTAATAGTTACTGAAGTGTCATAAGATGAATGAACTTAAAAATATACAAAGGAAAAGCCACAACTAAACTATTAACTGTAGACCATTTATGGAACAGAAATGGGGCTGGGAATGTAGCTCAATAGTAAAGCATTTGGCTGGCGTACAAAAGATTCTGGGGTCTGTTCCTGGCTTCCCAGCACAGCAGGGGGAAAAATATTGAAACTCATTGGTAACTAGAGAAGTGTAGCTGAGCTGGTGGTACAGTACTGTAGCCCCAGCTACCTGTGAAGAAGAGGTTTAGAAGGATCCCAAGTTCAAGGCCAGCCTGGAATACAAAGTAAGTTTTGGTAACTCCTATACTAAGTCACTGGTGAGACTGGATAATTTCATCATGGACTGTGTTACACTGTATATATATATATAGTACTGTTGGCTACTGTAACTGTTTGTTCCTGGTGATTATAATAATTGGGCACACAGTGCATTTGTGGAGCACTTGCCTACCATGTATCCTAGGAGTCCAGTCAGTCAGTCTGGCATGGATGTGATACGGTCTGACTTTTACCTATTGTGGTGCTAAGAGTCAAACCCAAGGCCTTTACATACTAGGCAAGTACTACTGCTCTGTATCTCAAAGCCAAGTTATTTTAAAAGTTAAAGAGGCTGAGGAGATAGCTCAGTGGGTTAGAGCACATGTTGCTCTTGCTAAGGACCTGGGTTCAATTCCCACCACCTCCATGGCAGCTCACTATCATCTGTAACTCCAGTTGCATGGGATCCAATGCTCTCTTATGGCATCTATGGGCACTAGACACCATGTGGTGCACATCCATTCATGCAGGCAAAACCTTCATAAAATAAATTCAGATAACTAATTCTAAAACAAAGTTCATGTTAAATTTAGTAGAAAATCTCTTTAAGTTCTTTACAGATAAGATAACCAAGCCTCAGAGTTTCATGCAAGAGGGAATCAGCAATTGTTTTGTACTAGTTTAAACACTTTTTTTCTCCTCCCTGAGACAGGGTTTTCCTGTGTATGTCTGTGCTACCCTGAAACTCAATCCATAGACCAGGCTAGTCTTGAACTCAGCGATTTACCTGTCTCTGTTGGGATTGAAGGCATGTACCAATACCACCTGGCTAAGCGCCTGTCTTTGAAATCTGTATTGCATTCGCTATGAGTTTTGGGTATTGCTTCTGCTTCTCTTTGGTGTTACTTACGGTTGTACAGGACACCAGTGTAAGTGCTGAACCTTGTTCGTACTTACTTTCCCCACTCCTTTTCTTGAAGTGTCAGGCTTAAAATACACAGTTAAGAATGAATTTAAGGGGGGCCTGGAGTGATGGCTCAGACATTAAGAGCACTGACTGCTCTGCCAAAGGTCCTGAGTTCACTTCCCAGCAACCACATGGTGGCTCACAACCATCTGTAAAGGGATCTAATGCCTTCTTGTGGTGTGTTTGAAGAGAGGGACAGTGTACTCACATAAAATAAATAAAAATAAATCTAATGTTAGCCGTAGCTCTTTACTAAGGACCTTTGAAGGTAAATGATGACTCAGGTATCAAACATACAAGCCAACTAAATTTCTAAAAATCCAACTTAGTTATTATTCATAATAACAAAAAATACATTGAAGAACATAACATGTGACCTGTGTTCTGTGTCAGTAACCTTAGCCTTCTTTTTGAAATGCCTTTTTTTTCCATGTGCAGGCAGTTCATGAAGTGCCCAAGGAGATTAAAAGAAGGTTTTGGATCCCCCTGGGACTGGACTTAGAGATGGTTGTGAGCATCCATGCTGGGGATCAAACCCAGCTCTTCTGGAAGAGCAGCTAGTGGCTTTAACTCTGAGCCATCTCTCCAGCTCTCAGAACCTTAGAAAACAGTCTTAAAGTTTGTTTCTTCTTTAGTTGCTCCTGTATGTGATGATGCCTTAATAACTAACTGAGCTGGAGCGGGGGGATTGTTGTGTAGGTGAATGCAGTTGGTGTCAAGCCTTGCAACCTGCGTTCAACCCTGGGAAGAAAGGCAGCTTTTAAAGTTGTTCCCTGAATCCATACGCGTGGTGGGAGAAAGAAATGTAATTATGAACCGGAAGCTTGAATTTACCATTAATCATATTTTAAACTAATTTCTTGTAGGCAAACCGACAGACTTCTAACTACAATTCAGCCAAAATGTCTACTCCAATTGACAAGTCCTTGCGAAAATTTGAAAATAAAATCAATCTAAGTAAGTTTTTAAAAATTACATTGCCTAACTGAGCTGTGAAGAGTTGTTCTAAATGCTGGGCACTTTTGTTTGCTGAAGAACCCAATGTATTTGACTCAGTCGTAGAGTCAATGAATGACTCGAGATAGAATGAAGAAAAGGAACTTCTAGTGAATTCGTTCTATGTTTTCATCTGTTGCGGGGATATGAAGTTTCATGTACTCACCCCAATTCTTCTCAGTCCTGCATTGTCTTTTGTGTTAGAACAGCCTAAAAATGCTATTTTGTTTAGTTAGGCGGTGTCAATGGTTTAGCTGAAAGCCAACCCTCAATTGAACTCTAAGGCTTTGAGAATGCAAGGCTATGGTTTTCTTCTTGGACCATTTTGACTGTAAACCTACCAGTGTCTCATGTATATTCTCCATACATATCAAATTAATGTATAGAAGTGTTCCCAAGTCATCATGGTGCATCTCTAATGTGAAAAGAAACTGAAGCTTGCAGAATTAAACTTTGAATTCAGACAGTTGTTATCTGTATTGTACAAAATATTAAGTATCTGAGGTTTACTATGAAGATCCAGTGTTTTTGAGTATTGTCTCTATCTACAAGTTTACAATTCTGGTTCAAAAAGCAGCTATAGCGCTGAGAATGCACATGAATAAGTTACTTACTGCTTACCTCATGAGTAAAGGATGTTCTAATTCTATTAAGAAAGTGTAGAGGGAAGGAGAGGTGACTATTAGTGTCTTTTGTCTTGTTTACATTGTGAGTTTTCGTCTTTTTAGATAAGCTGAATGTTACTGATTCTGTGACAAATAAAGTCACCGTAAAATTGAGACAAAAGGAAGCAGAATCGTAAGTAATGTTTCAGTATAAAGCATGGCTGGTAGGACTCACGTCCTGACTGGGCAGTGTGATTGTTCTGCAGGGGATGCTGCTGTGCTTTGGTTTATTAGCTTAGCGTGTGCTTTGCCCTCGCAGGTCAGAATAGTGAATGAGTCTTACGTAGTAAAGGCAGGGTCGCGGGAAGCTCAGGACTGTGTTTTTATCAGGATAAGTGTGTAGATTCCCGCTGACTGCGGTCTGGCTGACTTCTCTTATGTGCTAATTGAGTGGGATGATGATTGCTGTATAGAAAATTAGGTTAACCCACTAGCAGTGTCAGAACTGAACATTAAAATCAGTTTTCTCTGGTTTGGTACTGCATCCAGAGATAACTGCTTTCTGCGAGACACTTTGGCCACTTGGTGTTTCACTGACCTGTCTGTCTGACTTTTTGTATTTGAGCCCCTGTTAGCTCAAGTTAGTGTTATCTAGTGGATGAGCTGAAGCAAATCAGAGTCTGCCTTTGGAAATTATTTTGAGATAAAAGTCTAAAAACGCAGCCTTACACATAAGTAGGATCATTAAAGGACAGCAGAGACACTCCACACTTCCCTGCCACTGTCCTCCCGCTGCTCTTATTTAATGCCTCAGGATGTGGGAAGACTTCCACATTCGCATTCCTTCTCCCACCTCTTTCTGTCTCCCCCTTTCTCTGTCCCTTCTGTATGCATATGTGAAATACGTATTTCATATGTAACATCATATATGCACATCCATATATTTATATATGCATTTATATGTGTGATCCCTGGTGGTGGAAGGATAGAACCAAGTCCTGAAAGTTGTCCTCTGACCATCTCATGCAGGGTGGCATGGTCTTACCTACTCTTTATTCACTTATAAGAAAATAAGTGAAAAAGATTCAAAACTGAAATGGAAAGAAATAGCAAAGATTGGACATGCCTGCTAAGGAATTGGCTTGCATCCTCAGAGAAATGGAGTTTAAATTGACTGAAGAGTTGGTATCAAATTACATCTCTGGCCAGGCTTGGTGGCGCAAGCCTTTAATCTCAGCACTTGGGAGGCAGAGGCAGGTGGATTTCTGAGTTCGAAGCCAGCCTGGTCTACAGAGTGATTTCCGGGACAGCCAGGACTATACAGAGAAACTCTGTCTCGAAAAACCAAAAAAAAAAAAAAAAAAAATTTTTGTCTCTGAATGGAAAACTTCTTGAGAGTTGTCACCAAATGGTGCACATGCAGAAGGCTCATTCTGGCTTCTCGCTGAGTTTTGAATATGCCTGCTATACTTTTTTGTTTCACTCAGGTATCGAATTAAAGATAAGGCCGACAGAGCAACCGTAGAACAGGTATGCTGGAAGTGCTCACAGTCTTGTTTGAAATTAGCATTCCTTTTCTCTTTGAATTGTGCCTTGTTTTTAGCTTCTTGTTGGTGTTAACCTCACCTAAAATTACTCCTGAGTAAACACTGTGCCAATTGCAGTGCTCTGCATTTTGCTGTATAAAATGAGAAGAGCCAGAGCCCTTTCAGAATAGCTTCCAGAACCTTCAAAGCTACTATGTAGTGCTTCCCCCTTCTCAGAAGTTTGGAAGATAGAGACTTTTAGACCAGAATCTTTCTTAAGCAGGTTCTGTAGGAATTTTATTCTCTTTCCTATTAATAGATTGAATATCTGCCATAAAGCAGGTTGAGTAGCTGCCATGTTTCTGGGGCATGTATAGATGAAGGAAAAGGGAAAAAGGGTAATACCTTCAAATTTCTTTTTTTTTAAAGATTTATTTTATGTAAGTATACTGTAGCTGTCTTCAGACACACCAGAAGAGGGCACTGGATCCCATTCCAGATGGTTGTGAGCCACCATGTGGTTGCTGGGAATTGAACCCGGGACCTTTAGAAGAGCAGTCAATGCTCTTAACCGCTGAGCCATCTCTCCAGTACCTTTTTTCTTTTTTTTTTAAGAACCTTCAAATTTCTAACTAGAGACCTCTTTGTTTAGAAATCACATGTGCTTTATTCTTTGGAGGGGGTGGGGCACTAGTCCCTAATTTCTGATGGGCAGCAGGATACGATTGAAATTTGTGTGTATGTGCCTAGATGGCCTGGAACTTGGTGTGTAGATCAGGATGGCCTCAAACTCACACAGAGAGGCCTGCCTCTTGCCTCCTGAGAGCTTGTATTAAAGGTGTATGCCACCTGACCCAGATTTTTGATGTGAAGAAAATGATAAAAAAAAAAAAGGTTTAGATTATTATTATTGCTGCATATCCGGGCTCTCCTCCACCCATAGGTATGTGTGCAATTCCACATTTTGACATTGTAACCTGTTGGCCTATGGCGCCTCTTCTGTGCTTTGCCCCCAGGGAGTAGAAGCCGAGCTGCAGTAGAGAACCAGTTTGTGCAATTGAATCATTGCACATGAAAGTGGTTATTTATACTGTTAACTTGCTATTATATGTTATATTGCTTGGGTTTATTGTTTTTGTCCACTTACTACAAACTAGAGCCACCTGGAAAAGGGAACTTTCAGGGAGCAATTGCCTACATCAGATTGGCTTTATAGGCAAGTTTGTGTGCCAGCCCACTGTGGGGTGATGCCACCCTGAACCTGGGTAGTATGACAATGAACTGGGCATCCTGGGTTGTATAAGAAAGCAAGCTGAGGGATGGAGAGATGGCTCAGCAATTAAGAGCACTGATTGCTCTTCCAAAGGTTCTGAGTTCAAATCCTAGCAACCACATGGTGGCTCACAACCATTTGTAATGAGATCTGACTCCCTCTTCTGGTGTGTCTAAAGACAGCTACAGTGTACTTAGATATAATAATTACATCTTAAAAAAAAAAAAAAGCTAGTTGAGCAGCTTTCTACATGGTTTCTGCCTCAGTTCCTGCGTCGAGCTTCTACCCTGGCTTCCCTCCGCCGTGTACTATTTTCTGCAAGAGTAAGATGAGATCATCTTTTTCCCCCACATTGTTTTGGTCACAGTGTTTATCACAACAACAGAAACCAAACTGAACGGTGTGTGTTCATGGTGGGGAAGGCAGTGCCTGTGCAATGGGGCCTCTGTGAAAGTCGTAGGACAACTGTGTGGGGTTTATTCTATCCACTCACCTCTATGTGGGTAGGTTCTGGGGTCACGAGCCTGGTGGCAAGCACCTTAATCACTGAGCCATCTTGATCACTCTTGGTATAGTCGGTGTTTCTTTAATTTTGTATGATTTGTTTTCATGATTGTACTTTTAAAGAACTTTTTTTTTTTTTTTTTTTTTAATTTTTAGGTTTTGGATCCCAGAACAAGGATGATTTTATTCAAGTTGTTGCATAAAGACCACATATCAGAGATACATGGCTGTATTAGCACTGGAAAAGAAGTGAGCTGCTTTGGTTGGGATGAGAGTATTTTCTTTCATATTAGTTTCCTTGTTTCAAATACCCAGGAAGGCTAAGGCTCTTTAGAGTTTATGCCTTTAAAAAGAAAAGAAAGCCAAGCATTGTAGCACACACTTTTAATCCCATTACTTGGGAGGCAGAATCAGGTTGATCTCTGTGAGTTCCAGACCAGCATGGTCTATATTGCAAATTCTAGTCCAACTAGGGCTACTTATAGCCCTGTCAAAAAAGAAAGAAAGCTGGCTGTGGTGACCCTTCAATTCCATCACTCGGAGGCAGGGGCAGTCAGATCTCTGTGAGTTTGAGACCAGCCTGGTCTACAAAGCAAGTTCTAGAGAAGCCAGGACTACACAGAGAAAAAGCTGTATACACCCGATAGTTTATTAACAGTGTATCTAGAAATTATCTTGCTTGGTAGTCAGTTGATAAGAAACTGTATGCGTAACTTACTATGATTGCTTTATTGTATTGTTGAGTCTGTGTGTAGAGCAGTGAGCTTAGATTTTCAGATTACTGTGGTCCTGAGTTCCAATTTAAAATTACCATTAATGAATGAGGTTTATTGGCTCATTTCTCTTAGCCAGTCTTTTTTCTTTATTTTAAGTCTAGAAAAATAAGTGTGACTTTTTTTTTCTCTAGATGGGGTTTCTCTGTGTAGCCTTGGCTGTCCTGGAACCCTGGAACTCACTCTGTAGACCAGGCTGGCCTTGAACTCAGAGATCCTAAGCCTCCTATGTGCTGTGTTTAAAGACTAAGTGTGACTTTAAAAAAAAAAAAAAACAAAAAACAATATGTTGTTACTCTTCCCTTGCTATGATAAAATACAGCTTAAGGAAGAGCGTTTATTTTAGCTTAGGGCTTGAGAGAGTTAGGGTCCACGACGGTAGGGAGAAAGCACGGCAAGCAGGAAACAGGAAGGCGAGTGAGCTGGACTAGAAGTCAGCCCAGGCTGTTACCTCCCAAGCCTGCCTCCTGTGACACCCTTCCTCCAGCAAAGCGATGCCTCTCAACGTTCCATAAACTCTGAAACACAAGCCCACCCGCTGGGGCCCAGGGGCTCCAAATCCATGAGCCTGTGGAAGATGTTTCTCATTCAGACCGTAATAATTAGCCTTTCATTTTCTGTGGAAGTTAATTAGATGTAGGAAAATTCTCATCAGAGATATATGTGTGAAACCAATTCTATTTAATTCCTATATCTAGTGTGCCTCTTGTAACAATAGGCTGTGTTCAGAGAAGCGAGTCATTAAGCAGTTTTGTGTACTAGGAACCTAAGACTGCTATGGCATCATCACTCTAGGTGATAAGGTCTTAGGAGCGCACTCAGGCATATGGGGCCCCTTATTGAGCAGAGTGTCATAGGGTGGCATGCTAGAGGTACATTTATTGTCACACAGTGTTTCCTATTTTAATTCACATCTTCAAGAGAGGATTGTGTCGTCATTTCAATTTACTTTTAAGGTAGAACCACTGACACTAGTTATTTAACATGTTTCATTTTCTTTGTTTATTGCTTAAAATAGGCTAATGTATACTATGCTAGCACACCCAGTGGAGAGAGCAGAGCAATCAAAATATACAAAACTTCTATTTTGATGTTCAAAGATCGTGATAAGTATGTGACTGGGGAATTCAGGTGAGCGCAGATTCTTGAGTTCCTTTTCCCTCGAGTGCTAAAGCAGTATAATGCAGTGATTAACAAGTGTTTGCTTGCTCCAGGTTCCGGCGTGGCTATTGTAAAGGAAACCCTAGGAAAATGGTGAGGACGTGGGCAGAGAAGGAGATGAGGAATTTGTGCAGGTAACTGGTGGTGTGTGAGAGAGGGTCTGTAGTACAAATGCGTAACTGTGTCTGTCTGGTTATCTGTGCCCTGCCCTTTCCAAGCCGAGGGGACCCTTTAGACTATGTAGCTTTGTTACTATGATTAACTATGTAGACAAATTTTGCTATTGTGAAGAGCCTGCAGCCAAGTGAAAACATGTAGAGTTTGTTTTGAGATAAGGCTTTTTATAGGATTTTAAGACAGTGACAGTGATGGTAATACTGTCATTTGAAAAAATTACAGGGGAGCTGGGCAGTGGTAGCTCACACCTTAAATCCCAGCACTCAGGAGGCAGAGGCAGGTGGATCTCTGAGGTCAAAGCCAGCTTGGTCTACATAGTGAGTTCCAAGACAGCCAGGGCTACACAGAGAAACCCTGTCTCAAAAACCCAACCAAACAAAAAACAACATAATAAGCAAAAACAACAAAATCAAACCAGGGTGTTAGATAAATGTTGTCAGGCTCTCAGCTCTGGGTAATCACTTGCCTTTCTTACTCAGTCCAGTGTCGAACACATTCCTGTAGTCATTTTTCTTTAACTGCTGTAAAGAAAGAACACTTGGTTAGGTTTTTCAAAGTTTGTGGCTTTTTCCCTTCCCTTTTCAGCGCCTTTTAGCTTTTTATGTTATCCATAGTTACAATTTGCTATTAAGCCAGCACCATTTATTTTGGAAATATTCCTGTGTGCAACTGGCCACTAGCTGTGTGCAGTGATTTGCTTTATTTTTGACATGGTAAACTCAAAAGATAATTGTTAACATAGCTGTGTCTCATCGGTCCTGAGGTGTGCTTTCTCTTCAGGGTTTAACACCTCTAAAAGTAGATTGGGTGTTACAGGTTGTGCGACTTAATGGTTTGCTTATCAGTGCTTTGATGTTCTTGATGACATATCATGGTGACATTTAAAACAACTTGGTTATGAGATAGCAGTGTAGTTCAGAGAACTCGGGGCTGTTTCCTGACAGCAGTGTCAGCTTGTGGTCTGTAACTGCTCTACTGTGTTTATATCTTTCACTTTCCAATTGTCTTTTTTTCTACATCACAGGCTAAAAACAGCAAACATACCATGTCCAGAACCAATCAGGCTAAGAAGTCATGTTCTTCTCATGGGCTTCATTGGCAAGGATGACATGTAAGTATGTGGAACATCAGAGAATTTCATGGTGAAGCTGTGTGAGCCATGTACTAGGTAATTATTTCCTCCCTTTCTTTTCATTCTTTTCTTTCTTTCTTTTTTTTTTTTTTTTGGTTTTTCAAGACATGGTTTCTCTGTATAGCTCTGGCTGTCCTGGAACTCACTGTGTAGACCAGGCTGGCCTCGAACTCAGAAATCCGCCTGCCTCTGCTGGGATTAAAGGCGTGCACCACCACGCCCGGCTTTCATTATTCTTTTCTTATGTGTTAGTGCATAACTGCTGCGATTCACTGCTGTGATGTTTCATGGTGCTTCAGAATGACAAAAGCAGCCGTGCTTTTAAATGTTTAATTTATTAGCGTGCTGGGAAGGTGCCTGTCACTATTCCCTTGTCAGTTCACGTGATGAGTTACAGGAGAGGTGTGTGGACACTGTGGAGTGAGGCAAGAAAACTTGATCGTAATGAGTTTATGTCCACTCCCTTTTCATTCCAGGCCAGCCCCACTTTTGAAAAATGTCCAGCTGTCAGAGTCCAAGGCACGGGAGTTGTACCTGCAGGTCATTCAGTACATGAGGAAAATGTATCAGGACGCTAGACTTGTCCACGCGGATCTCAGTGAATTCAACATGCTGTGAGTGTGCTTTGTTTCCTGGAGCGTTGCTGAAATGATTTCATGTACCTCTACAAGAAAGTCCTAATCTGCAAGTCCCGCTGTACTGTGTTTGCTTCCCTGTAAGAGTTAAGATGTGGTCATCGCCTTCAGTGACCTTACTCAGAGTACACCACTCTGGAGGGCTGAGCTCACAGCTTGACTGATAGAGCAGTTGTCTAGACTACGCTATGCGTGATGCCTTGGATTCCATGCCCTGCACAGGTGTCAGGAGGGGACGCATTTTTACCTGATTTAATAGGTTTGGAAATTTTCTCTGTTTTTTCAGCTTTCATTAGTCAGGATCCTTTTTCATCTGCTGTAGTCATTTGTAAATTATTTAAGATGGATTTTTTTTAAACTAGATATAGTGGGGAATGACTGGAATCTCAGCACTTAGGAAGCAGCAGCAAGAAGAGAAGAGTTTGAGGCTAGCCTGTGCTATAGAGAGAGAACCTATCCAAAATAAAGAACAGAATAGATTTTTGTTGTTTTTTTTTTTTTTAAATTATTTATTTTATTTTATGTATATGAGTACACTGTACCTCTACAGATGGTTGTGAGCCTTCATGTGGTTGTTGGGAATTGAATTTAGGACCCTGCTTACTCCGGTCAACCTTGCTCTGGCCCAAAGATTTATTTATTTTATTATTATAAATAAGTACACTATAGCTGTCTTCAGATGCACCAGAAAAGGGCATCAGATCTCATTCCAGGTGGTTGTGAGCTACCATGTGGTTGCTAGGATTTGAGCTCAGCACCTTCAGAATAGCAGTCAGTGCTCTCATCCGCTGAGACATCTCGCCAGCTCGTTGTTTTGGTTTTTTGAGACAGGGTCTTTGTTCATAACGTGGCTTTACTGGAACTTACTTTGTAGATCAGGCTGGCCTTGAACTCACCAAGATCCACCTACCTCTGCTTCTTGTTGTTGTTTTTTGTTTTTCGAGACAGGGTTTCTCTGTGTAGCCCTGGCTGTCCTGAAACTCACTTTGTAGACCAGGCTGGCCTCGAACTCAGAAATCTGCCTGCCTCTGCTTCCCAAGTGCTGGGATTAAAGGTGTGTGCCACCACGCCCGGCTCTACCTCTGCTTTTTAAGTGCTGAGATTAAAGGAATGTACCACTATACCTAGCTAAAAATGTGTAGCCCAGGCTGGCCCACTCTGGCCTGATCTTCCCACCTCTGCCTCCTTCAGCAAATCCTGCCAGCATGTAATACCATAACTGACTTCAGAATAGATTTTTTTTTTAAAAAAAACAAAAGAGCATGGTAGTAATGTCCAACTCCTGTGCTTATTGCTCTCAAGGTACCATGGTGGAGATGTTTACATCATTGATGTTTCTCAGTCTGTGGAGCATGACCACCCACATGCATTGGAGTTCTTGAGAAAAGACTGTACCAATGTCAATGGTGAGTAGAAAGTGGGATTTCCTGACAGCATCTGTGCTTACATATATGGGGAGTAAGGCAGTGTTTCTCAGCCTGTGAGTCCCAACTCCTGTGGAGGTCAAACCACATCAGATATCCTGCATATCAGATATTTACATAAGGATTCATAACAGTAGCAAAATTCAGTCATGAAGTAGCAATGAAAATACCGTTATGGTGGGGGTCACCACAGCATGAGAAACTATATTAAAGGGTCGCAGTGTTAGGAAGGCTGAGAAGCACTGGGATAAGGTCTTGACACTTGAAGTGGGAATGTAGTCTGGCATAGGGATGTTAGATCTGTCTTGTGTGGAAAGCCATGCATTTGATCCCCAGCGCTGACAAGTCTTGGGATGGCTCAATATACTTACGCCACTTACGCCACTGGCAGGCAGGCGATGGTGCACTGTTTTTTCTTTCTCTGTTCCTTGGCTGGAGGAGGAGCGACTCCCTTTCTCGAGCTGTCATTACTGCTTCCTTCTGACAGATTTCTTTTCCAAGCATGCTGTTGCAGTGATGACCGTGCGGGAGCTCTTCGACTTCGTCACAGATCCCTCCATCACTGCTGACAACATGGATGCTTACCTGGAAAAGGTAAGGTGGGCTGAGGAGAGGACACACGAGAACTTGCCTTTGTGTGGCCTGTCTGAGAGGTTCAGTCATTAGTGTTGCTCAGTGTCACTATCATTTTAATCATGTCTTAGCACTTACCATTTCACAGTGAGATTAACAACAGTAAGGAAGTCAGTAGAGGCAGGGCTCTTGACGTCACTTACTTGGCAGGATTACAGAGAAACTGTGACGGCTGTCAACCTCCATACGTTTAATGAGAAAACTGTCATGTGCGTGGTAAAACATGCATGACCTTAAGTACAAAGCATTATATACATTTAAATTATTGTGTAAGCCACAGATTTTCTATCTTCAGAACTTTTTTTAACATCAAATACTGAACCTGTACTTACCGACCCCCACCAGCTCCTGGAAACGGCCATTCTGCCTGCACTCTGCTTCTCTCAGTACTGCTAACAAGTAAAATCACGTTGGTTTGCTTTTTAATATGTATATGTGTGTGTTTGTGTGACCATATGCTGCAAGCGTGTAGATGCCCAAGGAGTCCTGATGGTATTGGACCCCTGGAGCTGGGGTTACGGGTGCTTGTGAGCGCTGGGAATCAGGCTCAGGGACAAGAGCAACACACAGGCAGAGGAAACACCCCAACTCAAGGCTGGGGAGAGCTGAGCAGCCAGGATTCCCCACAAGACAAATGCCGTGTGTTGTCTGAGTGCATCCTTTGGTCCCTAAACAGAAGTTTTATATTCTAACCTAATCCATTTGTGCCTTCCTTGTTAATCTTGTCACTTCTGAGTCAGGATTCTTATAGTTCCCCTTTCTCCTGGAGGGCCTGTCCACCTTGGCACTTGTGCACTTGTTCATCTTGCTTGGTCTGGCGAATGTTAAAACTCAGGTCAGACAGTTGTGGCAAAGGGTCTCAGGAGGAGCAGTGATTTCAGGAGCATTGTTTTCTCTTTAAATTTTTTTTTTTTTGAGACAGTGTTTTTCTGTGGTTTTTTTAAAGATTTATTTATTTATTTTATGTATATGAGTACACTATAGCTGTACAGATAGTTGTGAGCCTTCATGTGGTTGTTGGGAATTGTATTTAGGACCTCTGCTCGCTCTGGTCAACCGTGCTTGCTCCAGTGGCCCCACTCGCTCCAGTCAGCCCTGCTTGCTCTGTCCCTGCTCACTCTGGCCCAAAGACTTGTTTATTATTATATATAAATACACTGTAGCTGTCTTTAGACACATCACAAAAGGGCGTTAGATCTCATTACAGGTGGTTGTGAGCCACCATGTGGTTGCTGGGATTTGAATTCAGGACCTTTGGAAGAACATTCAGTGCTCTTACCCACTGAGCCATCTCACCAGCCGGAGACAGTGGTTTTTTGTTTTTTGTTTTTTTTAATATCCCCCCGGCTATCTCAGACCCTGTATAGCCAAGGATGAACTTGAACTTGCAATTCTGACTTTGTCTCTTGAGTTCTGAGATTATAACCACACCACAGCAGCCTGTTCTAGTTTATGTAGTGCTGGGGAGCAAACCCAGGGCTCAGTGCATGCTGTGCCCACACTCCTTGCAGCTGAATACATCTCCAGCCTATTTATTTGTCTTGTTTGGGTTTTTGTTTCCTTTAGATAGTCTTACTTTGTAGCCCTGGCTCACCTGGCCTTATGCTCCTCCCTCTGCTGCCTCAGAAATGCCAGGGTCGTAGTGCACCACCATGTTTGGCAGATTATGAACTCTTGAGGGACAGAAATTTTATTTGTATATTGTTAGTACCTGATTATGTACTAGGCAGCTACATGGTGTCTTAGGGTTTTCTTTGCTGTCAAGAAAAATCATTGCCACAGCAACACTTACAAAGGAAACCATTTAATTGAGTTGGAGTACAGTTCAGAGGTGTAGTCCATTCTCATCATGGTGGGAAGTGTGTAGCCTCACAGGCAGGCACGGTGCTGGAGATGTCGCTGAGAGGTTGTACACTGGCTCAGTAGGCAGCAGGAAGAGAGTGTGAGCCGCTGGGCCTAGCTTGAGCTTCAGTGACATACTTTCTAAAACAAGGCGTCTCTCCTATGCCAACAAGTCCTCATGTCCTAATCCTTTCAAACAATGCTACTCCTTAGCCTGTGGGGCCATTTTTATTAAACCACCATACATGTATTGACTATCAAAGTATTTTTTATCTCTATTAGTATTGATTCTATACTTTAAAAAAAACAAAATAAATGTTCTTTCTTTCTCTATATCTATTTCTGAGAGATATATTTTTACTTTAGTATGCATCCATATGGGTATGTGCACGTGTGTGTAGATGCTTGTACAGGCCAGAGGCATTGGACCTCCGTGGAGCTGGTGTTGTGAGCTCTCCAATGTGTGGGCACTAGGAATTGAACTCTGGTCCTCTGGAAGAATAGTCCATGCTCTTAGCCACTGAGCCACCTCTCTGGCCCTCTCCCTGTGTTTTAACTAGAGAACTGTTTTTATGAGTCAGAAGAAGAACCCAGTATAGAGTCTCTCTCCTTACAGTTACTGTTGCCCGCGCGACTTTATTGGTGATATATCCTGTGTCGGCATTAGGGCCACATATTTACCTTTCTTGTGATTCATGTCACTGACATTTCAAGGTTCAAGAAGTGGTTCATTATTGAGTCTCAGTTTCTTCTGATGAAAAAAGATTTCTGCTAATAGTTTAAAATTAAGTTTAAAAAAAATCCTTCTTAAGCTGGGCGTGGTGGTGCACGCCTTTAATCCCAGCACTTGGGAGGCAGAGGCAGGCAGATTTCTGAGTTCGAGGCCAGCCTGGTCTACAAAGTGAGTTTCAGGACAGCTAGGGCTATACAGAGAAACCCTGTTCTTGCCCCCCACCCCCAAAAAAAATCCTTCTTGTTGTCTTGGCCATGAGCTGGGGCTGGGTGTGTGACTTTGTGACCCTGGGCCAGTGCTCCACCACGGAGCTGCCCCCAATGTTGATTTTTGAAGAAGGCACTAAAGGTACCTTGAGACTAGAGGAGTTTATTCTAGTTCTTTTAAAATGACTGTCAAGTCTTTGGTAGAGAGCCAGTCTACATTGTAGAAGCTCACTCTAGTTGGAGAAGTGTGAAGACATGATACCTGTGAAGACTAAAAAAAATAGTTCATTACAAAATAAAAAGTGTGTCTTCTAGGGTAAATGTAAAGGGAAATAATTGTTTTGCTTTCTTTCAAAGGCTATGGAAATAGCATCCCAGAGGACCAAGGAAGAAAAGACTAGCCAAGATCATGTGGATGAAGAGGTGGGGGTTATTGTGTATTCACAGCCTTGGGGAACACTTGTGGGCTTTGCTTGGCACTCTGGAGTGTTGTGTTGTGTGTCTTTTCATATAAACCAGGCTGTCTTAGAACTTGATATGCGGTACAGGCTGACCTCAAACTAGCACTCATTCTGCTAGAGTTAGGAGTATGTGCCACCATTTCCAACTGATTCTTGTGTTACAGGAGTTTCCATGGTTTTGTTTCTGTTGGTAAAGCTTGAACTTGATTTTTAGACACAGGGTATATAATTTACATTCAGTTATATTGCTGTACTCAGCAGCCTTTTAGCCTGTTGTTCAGGCTTGTGGGGTGAGTCAAGAAGGAAAAGCCTATTCATGTGCAAGTATGAATTTTTAGATGGCCTATGTGCTCATTGTGTAAATATAACAGACTTTAAATACTTTGTTAAAAATTAAAATCGAACCAGTCTAAAGAAATCAAGACATTTTTATTAAGGTCCACAATAGGCTAATTATTATTATATTTATTATTTTAATTGTAGCTTATTCTCAGAAGTTTGTGGCAGCTTCATAGAGATATTCCTACAATGTAAGAGTGGTGGGTATTCAGTTGCTCACAGCCAGGCCGTCCTTGCTACCTGTCTATCCTGTCCTTCCTCAGATGCCCTTTGGAATGTGTATGTATGGGAGGAGTGTTACTCTAAGAATCATTGGAATACACTCTCTTTCTCCCCTAAGTCAGTTGTAAAATTTCATTTTTAGCTTACCAAATTGCTTCTAGCTTACCACATAGCAGACATGACCCCAGCGTGTGCACAGCTGGAGTGGGAGCCAGCATTGGCGATGAGGATACATTTCTGCACCCAGCTAAGGGTGCTGAGGGATGGGCAGGGTGAGGAATCACAGTTTGATTTTGCTTTCCTCTTTTAGGTGTTCAAACAAGCATATATTCCCAGAACCTTAAACGAAGTAAAGAATTATGAGAGAGATGTGGACATCATGATGAGGTTAAAGGAAGAAGACATGGCTTTGAACACTCAGCAAGACAACGTGAGTGGCCTGCTCTGTCTGGAGCCTGTTCTACCAAAGGAGACTGAGCGTAGTCCTGCCTGGTGCTCGTGAGACAGCCAGCTCCCTTTGCATAAGCTTCCATACGTGCTGCATAAGCGATGTAAGAGAGGGCGGTGCATTTCCATGTGTCAGAGAACTGTGATGAGAAAAAAGGCGAAGTCTCGGGTTAACAACGATCGTAGTGGGTTGATAAAGCTGTGCTTCATTTTCATACATATTTGAAGGAATGATTAAAATATTTATATCATTTTTAATTATGTGTGCGTGGGGGAAGGCATGCACACATGAGGGAATGCTGGTGTCCTTGAAAGCCAGAGGTGTTAGGGTTTATTGGAGCTGGAGTTAAGAGGGGGTTATAAGCTTCCCTGCATGGGTGCTGGGAACCAAACTCGGGTCCTCCACATGAGCAGAACAAGTTCTTAGCCACAGTGCATCTCTCTAGTTCCCCTGGGGGAAATTTTTTGTTGTTAGTAGACCAGAAAGTAACCTTTTAGGCTTTTTAGCCATGTAGCAAAATTTAGCTGTTTATATAAGTTTTTGTATAAAGAGTGAAGTAGTGTTCTCCAGCTTTTCATGCATGAAATAAAAGCATTAAGACTATATTACATGTGTGTTAGACATGTGTCAGCACGCATGCCGTGGTGCCTGTAGGAAGACTAGAGAACAGCTTTGTCGGCTCACTTCTCTCCTCCTTTGTGTGGCTTCTGCGGAACATAGGCAGGCTCTCGTGGCATGTGCCTTTATCTGCTGAGCTAGCTCTCGGGCCTAAAAGCGCTGTTATTCTTTATATATGTCTGTTGCCTGTGTGATTGCACATATACATCAGTGTGTGCCCTCAGGCCAGAAGAGGGTGTTGGAGCCCTTGGAGCTTTCTGAGCCACCAGATGAATGTAGGCGCTGGGATCCTAGCTCGGAGCCTCATGATTGAGCAGCCTGCACATTGAATCACTAAGCGTTTTCCAACCCCTTGAAAGCACTGTCAGTAATAACTACAGCTTGTGCCGTGGAGATCTACTGGTGAGAGTAGAGTAGGATTGTCTGTGGAGTACGTAACATTGCACTGAGTAAAGTCCAAATTAGTATTTGCTGTCATCTCGTGGGTTGCAAAACCCATCTGAAAACTCTCAGGTTTGATTGTATTGAGTCTGTGGAGATGCAGACCTGGGACACAAGAATAATGCATGTTCCTCTCCGTGTTACTGTGTGATAGATTCTGAGCGAGTTCTCATTCACAGGAGCAGGGTTTAGTCCATGCTTAATGGTACAGCATATACATATTATTGTCGGTTTCTATGTTTATATTACATTTATATGTATATATGTGATTATATATGTGTATATGTGTGTGTGTGTGTGTGTTATATATGTTAAATATATTATGCTTATATTCGTTTTCCTTTTGTTTTCAAGATTCTATACCAGACTGTCATGGGATTGAAAAAAGATTTGTCAGGAGTCCAGAAGGTATGAAAAAAATATGTTGTTATTGCTTTATAACAGAATTTATTCTGTAGATACTGCATTTATTTGTGTGTGTGCTCAAAAGTATGCCACAGCACATGTGTGGTGGTCAGAAGACAACTCTGGGGAGTTGACTTTCTCCTCTTCATAGGTCTTTGGGGTCCAACTTAGATCGTCAGGCTACATGATGAACCTTGCCAGCCTGTGGAAACTCTTTTTGAAGTTTATAAAAGTTTGAAGATGTAAAAGTTACAGAAAAGTGGTATTAGAGTTAACTTTGGGAATGTACTTATTCTGTCTCTGAATTCTTCCATTAAAAGTGAGATATTTGTCATTAATCCTGGACTTCTTTGATGCAGGGGTTATTGATGATAGCCATATACCTTTTTCAGTCGTTTTTAAAATTAATTTTGATAAATGTCAGGGTTGGAGAGTTGGCTCAGCAGTTCAGAGCCCTTGCTGCTTTTCCAGAGCACCTGAATTGAGTTCCCAATACCATTATCTGTAAGACAAAGGAATGGAAAGTTCAAGGGCAGCCTGGACTGTCCAATGAGATCCTGTCTCAAAAAAGAAGAAAAATAGTTAAATAACTAGTTCATTTCAGAGAAAGTGAAACTTCCTCTTGATGGACTGTTCATTTTGGTTAGATTAGCTTACTGCTAGTAATGTAGTAAATACACAGGAAAACAGTTGTGAAGCCACCTAAATAGATTTTACTACTACTAGTACTACTACTACTACTACTACTACTACTAGTACTAGTACTAGTACTACTACTAGTACTGCTACTACTACTACTACTGCTGCTACTACCTCTGTATTTCACATTCTTTCCAAATCCCAGCTCAACTCTCTGTCTTACTAAAAGTAGCAGAGTTGTGTTGTTAATTTAGGCCACCCATATAGCCCTAGTAATCAGATATGCATGTTAGGATAGCTGTGAATGTAATCCAACACATTTGTAAATGATAGCATCATGTTGCACTGTCAAAAGATTAGACACCCTGCTAATTCCTTTGTGTATGTTCTTGAGTCCTACAGGAGTGAATGGATGCTACCCATCTTTCTCCCGCGTGTTGATTCTATTTTGATGTTTCAGTGCATAACTTGAAAGAGTATCTGACATACTGATGTAAGATGCTGGCATTAATGTGTTGATAGTACCTGGCTTCACGTAGCATTGTTCTATAATAATCTCAAGGTCCCCGCGCTCCTAGAAAGTGAAGTTAAGGAAGAGACTTGTTTTGGTTCAGACGATGCTGGGGGCTCTGAGTGCTCCGACACAGTCTCTGAAGAGCAGGAAGATCAAGCCGGATGCAGAAACCATATTGCTGACCCTGACATTGATAAAAAGGTTAGCCAAGATCTTACTCCTGAATGTGGTGGCTCTCAAACATCAATGGTGCCTCTACTTGTAGTTTCCATAACTAAACACAAACTTTACTTTTGGAGTAAATTAGAGACTTAGCTGCTATTAGGAGCTTCTTTAATATCATACAGATTACGTGTTCTGTCTGTTTACTAGAAGCAAATATTTGTTTCTTTCTAACCATTATTTCTCTTAAATATGGAACTTGTAAACGTCAAGTAACATATACTGGGATATTGATTTGACTGTCTATAATTTCAACAGTGTTCAAGGGACATGGTGTAGCTGGGTTCGGGGAGCTGGGGAAGAAAGATAACCTGTGTATAATGACAGAACCTATTGTCCCAGCACTTGGAAACTGAGGAGGGGAGAGATCATTTGAGCCTTGGGAGTTTTAAGAATAGTCTGGATTACAAAGTGAGACCCTCTTTAGAGAGGGAAGAAGGCAGGGATATGAAGGGAGAGAGATGGCAAAGAAATGAGATGCAGGGAACCTCAAAGCAAAGTTGTACTCACCAAGCTGTAATTGTTATTTTTTATGCTACATATACTTTTATCTGCTTAACATATTAATTTTAATTCTAATAATAACTTGAATACACCGAATGAATGAATTTTATTGGGGGTGGGTTGTTTATATTTTACAGGAAAGAAAAAAGATGGTCAAGGAAGCCCAGAGAGAGAAGAGAAAAAATAAAATCCCTAAACATGTGAAAAAAAGAAAGGAAAAAACAGCCAAGGCCAAAAAAGGCAAATAGAATGGAGCCATTCCTCGGCTACATTTTAACCCTGAAACAGAAGTAGCTGGAGGAGGCTTCCTCACTGTCTCACTGTCAGAGGAGGCTGGGGTGTGGTCATGTGATTGTTTCAAAAGCCTATTCTTTCGGGATCCAGTCCTGGCTCTGCTTTTAACGGACTTATTAAGGTATTATTTTAATGAAGAACTTTGTATATTTTATTTTTATATTTTTATCTTGCAAACATTTTCCCACAAGTATCAGAACATGAGTGTTTATGATGAACATCCACGGACGAACTTGGGAACATTTGTTTTCTTTGTCTATGCCAAAGACATATCTGAAACAGCCTGGAGCTCCGCTCCGAGAGACATCGTCTGGCCGTTATGTGCCATTCCCAGGAGCCCTGTTCCTGTGTGTTCTGGATACACAGGAAGCTGTCCTATGATCCTGCTTCATCTTAACTATACCTTTCCAGTGAGCCCTCCCAGCTCAGGTGCCATTTCACACCCAGCCATTTGTTC
Source organism: Mus musculus (assembly GCF_000001635.26). Classification (NCBI taxonomy): domain Eukaryota; kingdom Metazoa; phylum Chordata; class Mammalia; order Rodentia; family Muridae; genus Mus; species Mus musculus. The sequence continues at coordinate 38,061,369 of NC_000079.6, forward strand.
ATCAGATATTTCAGTGTTCTAGGAACTGGGATATAGCTATGAATAAAACCACATTACTTCCTTTGGGTAGTTTGCATTCTTGCTAGGAAATGAAAAATTTTTAAAAAAGTAATATTCTTTGAAGAGGTTATACATTATATAGAGAGAATCAATGCTGAATAAAGAGAAAACCTAGGGAGGTACAAGTTGACAACATAAAATATTGGAGGTGAGTCACACCGAACTTCCTGGCACTGTGGTGGCTGGATGGAAGGAGTCTGCGTTCCAGCCAGACTGGACTACTTAAGCAGATGAGGATACAAGCAACAAAGCCAAGGTACATCGGGAAGGAAGAATACCCCAGTCAAAGCACGAAGCCACAGGAAGGCCCTGCAGCAAAAAGCTGTGTGCAGTGGTCAGAAATGGGGTGGCAGCATCAGACTCGGGGGGAGATCAGAGTGCACAGCTCATGGGGTTTTTAGCAGAGGAGTGTCAGGGTCCAACTTGTAGTTTGAAAGCATGATTCTGGCTTCTAGAGAATTGAAGCAAAGGTGGAAGATGATTGGCTGTGCTTGTTGTTAGCCCTGGTGAAGGATGCTGGTGGCTTGGCCTGGGATACTAGTTGATGTGGAGTTAGCTTAAGGCCGCAGGTGAGTTTGAACGGAGTCTTCCGGTTTATAACCCAAGAAGCCACAGCCCACTGCAGTAACTGTGATGAGACTCGTGGGGGGAGTAAACTTACTGGTAGGAAAGAGAAAATTACAGGACACACATTGAGAAAAATTACCAGGTGTTAAAGAACCTTTTCCTATTTTATGTAGCAAATGGCTGTGTTAATCCTTGCACCAGACACTCTTATACAGCAACCCAGGGTTTCCGTTTAGACTGCAGCTTCCAGCTGCTTGCTTGATGGCGGGTTATGGTGAGTGCCACCTGAACTCTGATTGTATGTTGGAACATGCTCCTTTCTGCTTTAAAGTTCAAAAAGGAGCTTCAGTTTCCATAATATTGAGAGCACAGTTATCATCTTTGTGCACATTTGAGTCTCTTCCAGGTCTTCTGGTTCACTTAGGCAGCTCTATGTGTTTATTACTTTACCATGTGAACGCAAAGCTAGGGCAAAGCAGAATTGTTCTTGCTGGCGCTGGCCTAGTTGGCCAAAGTTGGTGTCATTCAAAATACCTCGTTACGGTTTAGATCCTAAATGTTCCCCAAAGGCCATATGTTAAAGACTTGGCCCCAGGTTGCTAGCGGTATCGCTGAGTAAGGGCAGAACTGTGGGGTGAGGGCCTGGAGGATTAGGTCGTTGTGGGGTGTGTGGTGTGTGTGTGTGTGTGTGTGTGTGTGTGGGCGTGTGGGTGTTGTGTGTGTGGGCATGTGTGGTGTGTGTGTGTGTGTGTGTGTGTGTGTGTGTGGGCGTGTTCTTGCTGGGATGTCGGATTCTGGTCTTTTCCTCTGCTTCCTGGCCACGGTGATGCCGGCAGCTTCCCTTCATCCCCACTGTAATGTACTCTCACCACAGGCTTCACGGGTGAGAACGAACGCTTCCGTTGTTGGTTGGTTGGCTTTACTTCCTCGTCATCCACTTTCAGCTAAGGCACATTGCACTACAGTTATGCACTTCAACTGTTAGACTGGTTTTAGCTGGTATTTTACCACAGCTACAAGAAACTGAACACATGCCCTGTGCAGTAAGAAATTCAGACTCTCACTTACGGACAAAACTAGGGAGCTTGTATGTTCAAAAGTGTAGATCACGTTTTCAGTTTTATCTTCATCTTAAAACATAGTATTGTCCAGTCATGGTGACCCACTACTTTAATCCCAACACTGCGGAGGCAGAGGCAGGTGGGTCCCTGTTCAAGGCCAGACTGGTCTGCATAGTGAGTTCTGGCCAGCCAGGGCTACATAGTGAGACCCTATCTAAATAAATCAATAAAGTCACCAGCTCAGAGAGGCCGGTCTACCCCTCCTGATTTGGTATTGTCCTCTTGTGTCCCTCACACGTGCAAGCTTTGTCATTCCTCTGCATTATTTTCCTATAGCTCTACCGAGGACAAAGTAGCCTGCCGATTGCCTTCACTTAACGTATAGTGACTGTTTTGTCTGCCTCCACCCTCACTTCGGAATGTAAGCTCCAGAAGGCAGGGGTTTGTATTGTATCCCAGCACCTGATTTGTGCTGAGGTTCGGTCAGCTCTCAGTAAATGTTCAGAAGATGCTCTGTCTCCTGAGCAAAGGAGAGGCTATCATGTATGCCTCTTGTTTATAAGGATGGAAAGACAGAATGGATGTGGGTCAGTTTGCATCCCCCAGGCTTGTAATAGGGTTATCTGACGACCACGTAAAGTGTTCAGTCGAAAAAGTGAGTTCACTGATGAGTACCTCATCCCAGTCCATATGTGGACGGAAATGGGGCAGCCCAGTCCACTTGCTGATGCTTTAGCATGTAACACTGTTAAGGCTTTCTGAGGGCTGCGATGACAAATCTAGGTTTACGCTCCCTCGCTTGCTTTGATATGCAGCTGTGACACTGGGAAGTCACTTTCCTTTGAGGAAGAAGTCCTCATGTGTAAATAGTGGGACTTGAACCAAAGGATTACCAAAACGCTGTCTCAAGTTCATTCACCTGCAGTTTTTTCATGTAGCCCGGGCTAGTTTCAAACTCTCTTTGAACACCCATGCAGTCAAGGATGACCTTGAACTTGGGATCCATATAACTTTGTTTCTCAAGTGTGTCGTCACAGCCTGTAGTTTACCCAGAGATGGTAGGTCCTGGGAAAATGGAGCCAATAAACGGGGCGGACTAAAGTTTCATGCAGTAATTGCCAACTTTATGCTCTGAGGGTTAGGAGGAGTGACATAAGTAAACTGTACAGTCACAAGACAACAAGCTCTGTGTGTGTGTGTGCGCGCACACACATCAGTCTGTCTGTCTGTCTGTCTGTCTCTGTTTAGCAAACTGTGTGAGGCAAAAGCATGTTTTTCCTTAGAGGCATATAGACAACACTAGCCAGCTGTAATGAGTAGTTTGAAGTAAGTGCTCTTGTCGATACACCTGAGAGGAGCTCACATTCCGAGGACAATTCTTTGCTTTTGAAGAAACTGAAGTCACAAGACTTGTCTTCTTGGAGATTTCTCAGAAGACCTCAAAATCTCCCATGACTCAGTTCTTGAACAGTGTTCACCCTGCTTTATGCAGTGCTAGGGATTAAATACGGGGCTCCCTGGGCCGTGCAAACACTGAACTGAGACCATCCCTGGTCCACAATGGTTATTTTAAAAAAGTATCAGACCAATGTGATTTTCCCCCCTAAGAGTCTCATTGTGTCTTCCTTGTTGGTCTCCAACTCACAAAGAACCAGATCAGTATTTTTTTTTTTACCTTAACTTTTTTTATTGGATATTTTCTTCATTTACATTTCAAATGTTATTTCCTTTTCCAATTTCCCTCCCCCAAAACCCCATAACCCCTCCCCCTGCTTCTGTGAGAGTGTTTTTAAAAAAGACTTTAGACACCAAAGGGGTAGGTTGGACTCACTCTTTTGTTTATTAGAACTAAAGAGATTGGGTTTAAAGTGCAGGTCATCCCCTGTGCTGGTTGCTATTAGATGAATCATTAGCCTTTAGACTCTGCTGTTTAGCCATGGGAATGCTGTCAGTTGTGCTCGAAGTCATTTTATTCCACTAGAGGGAGCCATGCCCTTGAGTTCTGATGTTTAACCAGCATGATTGACAGCAGGTGCTGTGCATTTGGGGGGAGCATCCTGCAGAGGAGGCCCAGGTAGCTGAGGTCATTTACTTGGCTTCACCTCTTTACTTCCCCCTAGGCACTAACTCGATGATGGCACATTTAGTGCTTGATTTATACATCAGTCCCTACTTAGAGCCCCCAACAAACTGGCACCTCAATATATACTTTGCAAGAGTCGTAACTGAGTTAAGTCAGGTGTGGTAGCGTATACCTCAGTCTCAGTACATGGGAGACAGAGGCAGGATGGCCACAACAACAGAAGTGGTTTTTCACTGGGAAATAATGCACTTTTAGTATGGCAATTACAGAAACAGATCCTGGATGGCCCTAGATTCACGGTGTAGTGTGGTGGTCGCTTGCTGGTCCTTCAGACTTCTGGGACTCAGTGTCCCGTCTCACCTATCAAAGGAAGACTGAGTGGAGGGGTTCAGAGGCTGCAGTCACGGGGGCAGACACTCGCTGTGTCAGTGAGGTAACAGGAAGTTCCTAATGTTGACTACGTGTCAACTGCTATTTCCCGTATGCTGGGCTGGGTACACTGAGCAAGCCTGACAGCCTAGTTTAATCCCTGAATCCCACAGTGGAAGGGAAGAGATGATGATTCCCAAAAATTGCCCTCTGACCTCTACACACACCTGCCCCCCCCCAATATACACACAGTAATAATTTTAAGTAAATTCTTTATGTGGGCATTTTGTATGTACACAAATAGGAAAAATAGGCTTTTTTCTCAAAAATCTGTATAAACCAATTCTCTGTACTTTTCTAATTTTCTCTTTTTTTCATTATTCACTTTACGTCCCAGTTGCTGTCCCCACTTCTTTCCACTTCCTCCCTCACACAGTCCTCCCCACCCATTCCCTTCTCTCCCCCTGTGTATCCCCCCAACCCTGACACATCAAAACCCTTCAGGGCTAGGCATATAACTCCCACTGAAGCCAGATATGGCAGCCCAGTTATGGGAATGGGATCCACAGACAGGCAACAGCTTTAGAGATAGCCTCCAGTTGTTGGGGGGCCTCCATGAAGACCAAGCTACAGCAAGGTTCTATTCCCAACACCCATCTGGTGGCTTACAACCACCTAACTAGTTCCTGAGGACCCAATGCCCTCTTTTCGCCTCCACGGGCCCTGCGTGGCATGTAGTGCACCGACGTACTTTCAGACATTCATACACATAAAATAAAAATCTCAGAAATTTATTAGGACAAAGAACGTGACTCCAAGTTTCCTTCCACTCTTCCTTCAAACATGATTTTTTTATATGTCTTGTTTTATAAACAAAAAATCCAAAAGAAACTTTTATTCCATTTGCTAAATAAATTCCTATTAAAAATTTTTATGACTTTTTATTATGAGAATAATGCCTCGGAAAGTTACACATTTAACATGTGGCAGGAACATCGGGACTGTCGAGACTATTTGGAAATTTGTGCTTGTGAAATTGGAGAATAATGCCATCTGTTACATGACAGGATTAAGTGAGATACAATACAGGTAATTAATTTAGCACCAGTAAATGTTTACAAAAACAAGTAAAGGGGGCAGGGGAGATGGCTTAGTGGATAAACTGATGACCACTAAGGCACGAGGACAGGAACTTGGATTCACCAGAACCTACATAAATATCAGGTGGTATGATGGCTCCCCTGTAATCCCAGGCATGGAAGGTAGAAACCGTTGGCTAGTTTTCTGTGAACTTGACAAGCTAGAGTCATTTGATAAGAAGGAAATGCCCTCTTTCAAGAAAAAAAAAATGCTCCCACCAGACTGGCCCATGGGCAAGCCTGTAGTGCATTTTCTTGATTGATGTTGGGAGACCCAATTCACTGTGAATGGTGCCACCTATGAGCTGGTAATCCTGGGTTCTATGAGAAAGCCTTGAGCAAGGCATGAGGAGCAAGCCAGTACGTATCATTCTATGGCCTCTGCTTCAGTTCCTGCCTTGAGTTGTGCCTTGACTTTACTGCATAATGGACTTATAAGGTATAAGGGGTGAAGCACCCTCCTCCGATCTTCCATTGCAGTGGAAACTCCCAACGTTTTAGAGTACTGTCAGATCATCACCAAGAGCAGCAGGTGTGGAGTGGAGCTGGCCTAAGGCTAGACGAGCTGTGTGTGCTGTGGATGGCAAAGCCAGAGAAGTGGATCTGCCTTCATCCTTTGAAGCCCAGAAAATTGAGTGGATCCCAGAAGTCTGAGCCTTTCACATCATTGGACTGTTTGCTTTGGTCTGATGGTAACTATACCCTGACTTTGTTTTTTAAACGAGTATCTAACTTGTTTTCTAATTGTACAGCAACCCACAGTTGAGAAACTGTAGGTGGTTTAGAGAGGCTTTGAACTTGAGACTTTGAATGCTTTAAAGAGATTGAGCTTTTAAAGTGTTTAGTTTTGTAAAGACTGGGACTTTTAGAAATTGGAATGTTTTAAATTGTGATATCGATATTAACGGGGTTTGGGGAATGCAAAGGAAAGGTAATGTTAAGGCTTAATGTGTGATAGGTTTGTCAAGGTGACAAAGGGTCAACTATGCTATTTGTTTTTCATCAACTTGACAAAAAGCTAGACATATCTAGGAAGAAGGAAACTTAAAAGAGAAAATTCCTCCTCATAAGATTGATCTGTAGCAAACTGTTGGGGACTTTTTAAATTAGTGATTGATGTGGAAGGGCCTAGGCTACTGTGGGTGGTACCACCCTGGCCAGGGGTACCTGGGGTTTCTAAGAAAGGTGAGAAAGCCATGGGGAACAAGCCAGTAAAGAGCATCCCTCCAAGGCTTTGCTTTAAGTTATTGCCTCCAGGTTCCTGCTCTGATTTTCCTCAAGGATGGAGTGGGCCATGGAAATGTACACTGAAATACCTTCCTCCTCAAGTTGCTTTCGATCATGATGTTTTATCACAGCTATAGAAACACTATACCTTAGAGAGACAGGGATCCCCAGGGCAAGCTGGGTATTAGGCTAACAGTTGCAGTGAGCTCTGGGTTCAGTTGAGAGACCCTACCTCAATGAGTATGGTAGAGAGTAATCGAAGATGACTTCAGACATCCCTTTTGAGCCTCTACACTCATGCTTGTTTGAACATTTGAACAGTATGCACACATGCACTCCACTTACACATACACATTAAAATAAAATGGATTCTTGTAGCCATTCTTTGGCTACTTTGTGGGTTCCATTTTCTTCCACCCTCTGTACCCTTTTACCACCCTTGCAACTCCCGAACACGAGATAGGAGAAAAAAAAGAATAGAAGGGGAAGGGAGTGACATTATCCTCAGACTACTTTCTGCTGATTAGGGGCATCAAGTTTCTTAGGGCAAGTTAGATCTTTGCCATCAGGATAGCTAGTTTCTTCTGTTTCTTCTTTGCACACAACTCTTAACAAACTGCAACCAACCAACAACCCATCTCTCTGGGTCCTAGCATTTATACACCCTCTCAAAATTCCAAATGTCACAAATTGTAGAAACTATCTACAGCTGGCAAAATCATGCCCCAGCTAGAGCACGAGGCAAATCATAGTCAGCTGCTGTGGACAGTCTGAAGCAGTCTCATATCCCACACCTGGGACTAAAATGGAAACAGTCCTATATTATTTTTCTGTTTGTCAAAGAAACCAAACTTCTCGCTTCAGGTTATTATTCTCATTTATTACTAACTGGCACAGTTCCATATAGAATGAAGGCTGATATGTCTTCTTAGACTTGAAACATGGTGACCATTTCAGAGTAGCATAGTTAAATTGAAGCATTAAGACGTCTAAAATGTATAGAACATTCATTATTTTCAGTGATTAGTATTGATGCAGATTATAGGAAGTCATGTGTTATAACTGAAAAGTCTTAGGGTTTTTTTTCCCCTGTATTTGTGTGTGGGAAGGTGTGTATGTGCTTATATACGAGTGGGTGGAGAGAATAGAGGTGAGTGTTGGTTCACCTCTCTCTCTTGGTAATTGATTCTGTTAGAGTTGCTGGATAGTGTGCTCTGGGGACTCAGCTGTCACCTAGCTGCCTCAACCTGGCTCTGGAGTTACAGGTGAGCAGCTATACCATCTTTGTAGGTGCTCTCTGGGGATCTGAACTTGGTTTCTTATGTACTTTGCCAACAGAGGCAACTCCATGACTTTTTTTTTTTTTTCTCTTTTGAAGAGATGGTGTTTCACTGTGTTGCCCAGGTTAGTCCTGAACTCTTGGCTTTGAATAATCCTTCCACCTCAGATTTCTAAGTAGGTATAACTTTAGTTTTATGCCATAGTCTTATCCAGCCAGAGTAGCAGGTTTGACTTAAGAAAACTCAACTTCTGCCAGTTTCCATGGTACATGCCCTTAATCTCAGACTTTGGGAGACAGAGGCTGGATGTCTGTGGACTTGAGGACAGCGTGGTCTACCTAGAGAATTGTAGGACAGCCAGGGCTACATAGAGAGGCCGTATCTCAACAACTCCTTTCCAGGAACAAAGAAAACCCAATTCCCAGTCTACAATCTGTTCTATTATTTTTACAGCTCATAATCTGTATTTTAAAATTCTTTTAGATATTTATTTATTTATTTTATGTATATGAGTACACACCAGAAGAGGACATGGACCCTCATTACAGATGGTTGTGAGCTATCATGTGGTTGCTGGGAATTGAACTCAGGACCCCTAGAAGAGCAGCCAGTGTTCTTAACTACTGAGCCATCTCTCCAGCCCCCATTTAAAATTTTCTAAGTGTTGTTTATTAAGTCGATGTACTTAGATCTGTCAATAAAGAGGCCAAGACATCACTGTAACAGAGACCTACTGAGCTGCCGGGTTGCTGTAGCTCATAAGCAAGGAGCATCATTTGACATGTCCCACCTGGTCGCTGCTTTCTCCGTAATGAGACTCGCCTGGTGGTGACTGTGCTCCATCACCTGATGTGATGCAGGATGAACTCAGGCAGGCGCAGTCATCTGAACTCAGCCCTTCATCTGGATCGAGGATGGTATGAAGGTCAAAGGGATGTGAGAGAAAATTCAAGGCTTGACACTTGGGAAATAACTGCTGGTGTTGACGTCGCTAAAGGAGTCTAGGAATCTGATGTAGCTTCCCCTGCAGCATCATTTCCAGATTTCAGTGTGAGCTAGAGATATCAAAGTGACATAAGATAAAGTCGTCTGAGAGGAGGGAACTTCAATTAAGGAAACGCCTTCTTGAGATAGGGATGTGGGTAAGCCTGTAAGGCATTTTCTTAATTAGTGACTGATGGAGGAGGGTCTAGCCCATTATAGGTGGTATCATTCCTAGGCTGATGATCCTGGGTTCTCTAAGAAACCAGGCTGAGCAAACCAGTGGGGATGAGCCAGTAAGCACCGCCCTCCTTGGCCTCTGCATCAGCTCCAGGTTCCTGCCCTGCTCAAGCTCCTGCCCCGACTTCCTTTTATGATGAACAAAGATGGAGAAGTGTAGTCCAAATAAGCCTTTTCCCCTGTAACTTGCCTTTTGGACGTGGCATTTCATTGTGGCAATAGAAACCGTAAGATAGTATTCATATATAAAATTCCCAACCAAATTGGTCTTTAAGTCCTTAGCACAGCCATTGGAAAAGAATGCAAATGACCTTCCCTTCTACCACGCTGCTGCCAGGAATGTTGTTCTCCATAGCAGAGGGGCTTCTCTTTGCTGGTGTCCAGTGTTGGGGGTTGAAAGCAGGACCTCACGCGTGCTAGGGAGTGCTCAGCCGCAGTCTGTCTCCATCATTGAGCTTTGAGACAAGTCTTGCTGTATGCGCCCAGCCAGTCTTCTGAGTCTCCTGCCTCAGCCTTCCTGGTGCTGGGATTACAGGTGTGCATCACCACACCCAGCCAGGACTTCTATTTCAGTTAAGTTGGTGAGCAAATCTTGACATGCTAATGGGACATGGAATGCTGGAAGGGGTGTGGTAGGAAATGAAGAGAAGCAGAAAGAAGAGGGTGGAGATACCTAAAAAACCGAAGCTGCTGACTCCCCAGTTTTCCTTGGGAGCAGGCCAGAGCTGGCTTACCACATCAGGAAGAGCTGGGTCAATGCCAGGCTTCTTGTCATTGTAGAGTCGTTCCCCAGTTGGGGCTTGAGACTCACTCATGCTGCTTGGCAATCCTCCTGGGCTAGGGTCAGAGACCTGGGGCCTACACACAGCAGCTCCGGGAGGCCTTCTAACACCTGCTCGTGCAGAGAGTGGGTTGTGGGGCAGAGTCAAGCATAGGACTCTGGGTTTGGGGTCCCCAAGTTTCTCTAGCCTACACTGGTTGCTACTAGGACATGGGAGGAGAATAGGGACCTGGTTGTCTGGGGTAGTTTTGTTTGTTTGTTTGTTTGTTTGTTTTGTTTGTTTTTGCTTTTGTCTGCTCCTGTTTCACAGCGGTCTGTGGAGATCTACACAGCTGGAATGAAGGAGAAAATCAGGAGTTTGTCCTTCTGTGGAAAGCCCAGCTCTGCTTAGGGCCCCTGCTTCCTGTGGTTAGGGTCCTTTTCCCTATGGCTTCTCAGCTGCCTGCCAGCCCTTCCTTCTCTCCCTTTTCTTTTCTTTTTTCTTTTTCTAGACAGGGTTTCTCTGTTTAGTCTTGGAGCTCACTCTGTAGATCAGACTGGTCTCAAACTCACAGAGATCCACCTGCCTCTGCCTCCCAAGTCTAGGGCGTGCTACCACAGCCTGTCATTGCTGCCTTTCTATTTTATGAACATCTGTGGTCATTCTTCAGTTCCCATGGGGATTGATTCAGGATTCTATAGACACTTAGATAGCCGGATGCTTCCATCCCTTCAATAAAATGGTATAGTATTTATACAGGACACTCACTTATCTACCTGTGCACTTTAATCTCTACATAACTTACAACATCTTATACCATGGAAGTGCAATGTAAATAGTGTGAGGTCACTTATTTATGGAATAATTATAAGAAAAAGCCTATACATGTTTTGTGTCGATGCAACTGTCATAGGCCTAACAATAACACCCACATGACACAGGGTGCGCAGTGGGGAAAGAATGAGGTCTGGAGAAAGAGATATGGAAGAGGTGGGGAAGAGGTGGGTGGCCACTGTAGAGTATGCCATGTACCAAACACATTTGTGTGGATTTAGCTTAGTAATCACAGTGCAGCAAATGCAAATTTTGCTGTTTAGAACTTTCTAGAACTTTTTTTTTTCTGATTTACTTCATTTTACCATGTGAGCTCTGGGGATTGAACTCAGGTTGTCAGGCTGGGTGGCAAGGGTTCTACCCACTGAGCCATCTCAGTGGCCCCTTTCGGAATGCTTCTGATCCATGACTGGTTAGATCGACGGATAACGAAACTTGTGGGTTTGGAAGGCCAGCCATGTGCTTTATGTTTTTAGCCTTCAGCTTGTGCCCAGGGAAGAGAGTGCCTTGTCCTAAGGGATGAGTGGTACTGGGGGGGGGGGGTAGCTGGATTTGGCCTCTGAGCATCTCTCAATGCCTTTGGCCTTGAGGATTTGGTCCAGAGTGGGATGGAGTGAGTGCTTCTGCCTCTGAATGCCGGACAGGACACAGAGACTGACTCTGACGGAGACATCATTCTACAGCGAGAGGACACAATATCCAAAGGTGTTCCAAAGGGGAATGCCAGTTCTCTGACTGCATGGGCTTACTGTAGACAAGGCAGTCCTGAGACAGGATTTCAGAAAGCTAAAAAAATGGGGCGGGCAAGATGGCTCATCATGGAGCCTGGAGAGATGGCTCGGCAGTTAAGAAAGAGCACTTACTATGCTTGCAGAAGACCTGGGTTCATTGCCAGTACTCACATGGTGGGTCACCACTATCACCCCAGTTCGAGGGACTCCAACAGGCACACACATGGTCTATATATGTGTATGCAGGAAAACATCCAACCCCATAAAGTAAAATAACCTTAAGAAAAAAATAAGATGGCTCAGCAGTTAAAGGCACTGTCCCCAGGCCTGGTGACATGACTTTGGTCCCCAGTACCCACATAGTGGAAGGACAAGTTATCTTCTTACTACCACTTGAATGCCCCAGCTCCACAAATAAAATGTAATTTAAAAAAAAAAATCTGAATGAAGGGGTGGTTAAGAGCACTGACTGCTCTCCCAGAGGTCCTGAGTTCAATTCCCAGCAACCACATGGTGGCTCACATCCTTCTGTAATGGGATCCCATGCCCTCTTCTGGTGTATCTGAAGACAGCTACAGTGTACTCATAGAAATAAAATAAACAAATCTTTTAAAAAAATCTGAATGACAAGAAAATATTCTGTTACAAAGGCAGGGCAAGTCCAGAAAAACGGTCTGAGCTGATTGTATATGGGGGCGTGAAATGTCAGCGGTTTCTCTATTTCAGCCATAAAGGAGGCTCTGCCTTATCTCACTGGGCAGTCTCTGACCCAGTCGCTTCCTTGGGGGTCACTCCTCCTCTAGGGTGTGCCAACCTGTGTTGGTGTCAAAGCAAGCCTAGGAGGTCTTGCTCACAATACAGCAGACACGCCGGGCGTGGTGGCGCACGCCTTTAATCCCAGCACTTGGGAGGCAGAGGCAGGCGGATTTCTGAGTTCGAGGACAGCCTGGTCTACAGAGTGAGTTCCAGGACAGCCCGGGCTACACAGAGAAACCCTGTCTCGAAAAAAACCAAAAAAAAAAAAAAAAAAAAAAAAAAAAAAAGAACAGCAGACACACTGATCAGCTTCGAACCCTGCTCGTGGAGACTAGATGTGGGCCACTTACCCTGTGCTGCTGACAGAGGCTGCAATGAAGGCCAGCCAGCTCATGTGAACAAGCTGGCCAGGACCCATTAGATACCCACAGCCTGGAGGAAATCAGACTGCCTATGTTTATCAAAGTCAGGACGGAATCCACAGCCTCACAGCCCCGGTGGCCTGAGAGGGTGGCTGGGTTAGGATTTGGGATAACTGGGTTTGGTGATCTGGCCACAGGAGCTGTGTTCTCTCTTGCCCTGTCACCCCTATAGAGTCAACAGGAGAAAAAATAAACAGTAACCGCCCCTCCTCCCAACTTTAGCAGAAGACCTAACAGCTCAGTGCCTGACCCAGTGATTTGTGATGCCTTGTTCAAACTACTAACTCCTAACGGTCCTGACCCCTTATCTCTAAAGCCAGGCTCTGGGCACTGTAAGATTTACTACCTCAAGATAGGGAGTGTCCTCCTGAACTCTGTTCAGATAGGACCCCTGCCCCCTCCTGCTCAAGGCCAAGTGGTTTCTCTTAGCTTTCAGAAAAGGAGCCCCTCTCCCTCAGGGGCCCGATTTCTCTTTCTCCCCACCTCAGAATTTGCTTGCAGTGTTTGCCTGGGTAGTTCCAGCACAGGCCGCTGAAATGGGCTGTCACTTGTGCCTTGGGTGTAGTACAGCGTCATTTCTGCTGGTTCATTAGGGTTTCCCTCTGTGACACGGAGCTCCAGCATGAGCAGAACTAGACAGCAGTGGCTGTCACTATCTCACCTCAGTTCTGAGGCTAAGAGTGCCCTGTCCTCCCGCTGGAAGAGTCTGTGCTGCCCCAGGGTCAGTTCTGGGTCATCCTGTGCAGCAGAAAGAGCCTCAGCCTCTTTGAGTTCACTGAGCCCATGCACATGCACACGCTATCAAGAACCAGGCTGGCTGGCCTGGTGGTGCAGGCTCATGACCCTGAGCTATTCAGGAAGCTGATGCAGAAGAATCACAATGTCCAATGTCTATATGGTCTGTGTGGGAAGCCCAAGGTCAGCACGTGTAACGCTGGAGACCCTGTCTCAAAATGTAAACACAGAAACAAGGCTAGGGATGTAGGTCTGTGGTGGATTGGCTGCTTAACATGTGCAAGGGTGGGGGGAGAGAACAAGAAAGGATGGGGGATGGGGGGAGACTAGGAAGAAGGGAGGACCAGCTGGGCATGGTAGTCAGCCCACTCCCAGGAGGACTGAGAGTTAGAGGCTGGCCTGAAGTTATACATAGCAAGGCTCCCTCCTTAATCACAGCTTTATATTTCATTGATTCCTTCTCAAGATATTTTATATATCAAATACCTTAATATTATCTTATGCCTATCAATTGTATACTTTAGGGAGGTATGCTATTATACGTTAACCCCTGTACTTAATGTCATCTGGAGAATAAGACATGCATATACACCCACATGTTCACACACACACACAGGCCTGACATGCTCGCTCCGTTGTGTGGCGCAGACAGTGTATGCATAGATGTGTGCAGAGGGGGAGAACCATGTCTTTGCACACTCCGAGAGCAGCAGCCCTTTTCAACTGTAGAAACACGGAGTTCATTCATTCCTCTTGCTTGTCTCCCATGAGTATTTATTTTAATTAAAAGGCGCTAATTGGCATATCTTCATTATACTTAGTAATTTGTCTTTCTATGGGCCATTTCCTTCAAGTATACTGTGTCCTTTGGCCACTTTCTCCCCTCCCCCATGTCTTCTGCCTTCCCTCCTCTTTCCCATTCCACAACTCTCTGTCCTTTCCTCAGTCGCCCTGCTTGCCGTGTAGCCTGAAGCCTGCAGACTGGGGGAGCCTCCTGCCTCAGCCTCCTTGGTGCTGAGATGACAGGTACACATCACCAGACCCAGCTTGCTTTTACTGAAGGATCTGTCACTCACTGGGCGTATAAGGAAAACACAGCTTTGTTTTCTCTTTCTGGTTTTTGTTTTTTTTTGAGGCAGGGTCTCATGTAGCCCAGGCTGGCCTCAAACTCTTTGTGTAGCAGAGGCTAGCCTTAAACTCCTGATTCTCCCTGCCTCTACCTCCCATGTGCTGGGATTACAGGTGTGTTTTTGTGCTACCATGCCTTGTTTCTGTTCTTCCTTTATGAATATATTTTTTCTATGAATATCAATATAATATAGTTTTAAAATGTGTTTAATTTTTTATTGTTTGCGAATTTCTTTTTTTAAAGGTTTAGTTATTTATTTTATGTATGTGAGTACACTGTAGCTGTACAGATGGTTGTGAGCCTTCATGTGGGTATTAGGAATTGAATTTTAGGAGTTCTGCTTGTTCTGGTCGGCCCTGCTCGCTCAGGTCAACTCTGCTTGCTCAGTCCCTGCTTGCTCTGGCCCAAAGATTTATTTATTATTATACATAAGTACACTGTAGCTGTCTTCAGACACACCAGAAGAGGGCGTCAGATCTCATTACCGGTGGCTGTGAGCCACCATGTGGTTGCTGGAATTTGAACTCAGAACCTCTTCTTCCTCCTTCCCCTCCCCCTCCCCTCCCCCTCCTCTTCCTTCTCATGTGCGCTAGGCAAGCATTATATCACCTCGAGCTCTATTTCCCATCCTAAAAAAAATAAAAAATAAAAAAAATTATTTATTTAATTTTTTTTATATGTTAGTATTTTGCCTGCATATATCTGTGTGCTATGTGCATGCATGGTGTCTTCAGAGGTCAGAGTAGATATCATATCCCCTGGAGCTGAAATTACAGATGATGGTAAACTACCATGTGGGTGCTAAGACTGGAATCCAGTTCCTTTGCAAGAGCAACGAGTGCTCTGTACTGTTAAGCCATTTCTCCAGCCCCTAGAAAGCACATTCAAATGAACTTTTAAAAAATTTAAAACCTGTGTCTTAACTCAGTGGTTCGTTCCTCGTTCTTATGCTAGAGTATACTCTAGAAGTTATTTTCTTACTGCAGCTTCCGATCTGCTTCAAGTTGCTTCCCTTCCTTTCTTTCAGTAACCAACATTAGAAGCCTTGTCAAGGGCTGTTAAGGGCAATGTTGGCCCACTCCAAATTCAGAATTGGAACGAAGCCTCAAATTAGGACTTTTGAGAACATTGTCAGGTGTGTGGGCTAAAGACCCCACTGAAGGGTAATAGGAATGCCCCCCCTCTCCCACCTCCCAAGTCCCTAAGTCTAAGTCTTTGATTTCTCCTAGCCATTTGGGGGGGGGGGGTGTTGTGTGTGTGTCCCCGCCCCCGTGGGTATCCCCACCACACAGATTGTTGCTTGAGAAGCGGAGGGTAAAACTTTACCAACTTTACTGTCTCACTTTGCCAGCCAGCTGCTTTCTCTGTCTGGAGCATCTTCTCACCTTCAGATCTCCCTGAGGACCCCCGCTCGGAGGATCCCTTGTTCTACTCTCCCCTCAGTATGGGTTTGGCTTCTGTGGCCTTGGCGCAGTGCTAACCCTGGATCTAACCTCTTCTCCAGCGGTTTTGATATTCGCTTTAGGTAGCAAGCCACTCCCACCTCCGTTTCAGGGATGCCTGAGTCTTGAAGGACTCTACAGTAGAAGCCACGCCTTTCTCAGCTTCCTTCAATTGAGCGCGTTCCTCTAAGCCCGGCAGTTAGCTGCTTCTAGCATTTGAAGGCTTTCATCCTTGATGTCTTCCCTGTCCTTGTAGGAGTCAATTCTGGTTTTAGTATTTCTGCAGGAAAATTAGGCATTGCTTGCTGCTTATCTTTACGCAGAACCACATCAGAACTGTTCGGATACAAACACTGCAGAAATGACTAGAAATATTTTATTTTGTTTCTGAGTGCTCCTAGGAGAAAGGACATTTCAAAATAGAATTAGATAAATGTCTAATTCTTTTCATCTCTGCCCAGAAGGCAGGTGGGGTAGTTTTCAGTCATCTTAGCTTTTTCTAACTAGTCTCTTCTCACACACACACTGATGATACTTTAAGGATCAAACAAAACAAAACAAAACAAAACAAAACAAATCACCATTTATAACAACAAAAGGCAAGAGTCCCTAGACCCCCTTGATTGGGAAAAGGACCAGGAGAATTTTCTGACTGACCTCGTTTCCAGTTCCCAGTACTAGGGTTGGGGCTGGATGTGTTGGTGGCATAGCAGATGCTTGGCATGCCCAAAGCCCTGGGTTCAATCCCCAGCACCAGTTGATGATACTGAAAGCCAAAGGAGGGAGGCTGTAACTGGTCTGCTGTCTTACATCATCATCACACACAGCATCCCTTGTTTGACCTCTGCTCCTTCCCTTAGGACTCCATCATTTTGGGAGTCCTGGGAAAAATAACCCAGGAATAATGGAGCCTGGGTTTATATTTCAGGCAGAATATAAAATGTTTCTTTCAGGATTTTTAAAACGTTCAGAAACTATAATTATTTCTAACAAATTGCTCTCCTAAAATTCTGTCAAAATGATGAATTATCTCATTTATTGGTATTATATACTTAATGTATTTATTGTCATAACATATATGTCTCAGCCCTATGAGAAAACTTGATGTCTCTTAGGAGGTTAACCTGTGGCTTAGCTGAAGAAAGAGACCTCTTTTTAAAACACACAATATAATTTGAATTGTAAATGAAGAAAATATCTAATAAAAAATTATTTAAAAAAAAACACAATATAGGTGCGTAGCTCAGTGAAACTGTGTGCGCAGCAGGCAGGAGGCATTAAGCTCGACCACATTCCTGAAGAAAAAGAGAATAAAAAGTGTTTAGACAAGTTTTCCAAGCTACAGAGGAAGAGGCCCAAAGAGGAAGCAATTGATTTCCCCCTAGGGCACCAAATAAGCCATCAGTGAGGCAGAGAGAGAGAGAGAGAGAGAGAGAGAGAGAGAGAGAGAGAATGAATCCAGACATCAGGTTAGTGTCTGCAGGGAAGGGAATTCCCACGAGGAAACGAAGTCATTCTGTCTGAGGAGGGTGTGTGCTAGGGCCAAGGTCCCGTGAAGAAATCTGAAGGTGAGTCTTCAGGTAAGTGATTTTGGACTGACCCGGACTAAGGATTAGTCTCCTTGGAGATACTGATGTAGCCCTTGGGATTTCCGACTGTCTGCTTTGAAAAAGTCCCCAAGTGTGTCGACTGGGGTTAGAAACCATTGTTCCAGGCAGTGCAGGTCTGGGATCGAAGGAGTGAGACAGTGCAATCCGACTACCACAGAGTCAGCCGTGTAGCCAGATTGGGAAGACAGAATGGGACCAGGAGGTTGTGTTTAGAGGCTCGCAACCAGGGAGCCTGTGGGCAGGAAACCTATGGTTTCTTTCACTGTCCCCTCCACCCCTCAGAGTGGCCATAAAACAGGAAGTGAAATCACTAGGAGGAGGCTTTGATCTTTAGCTTAAATGCAGGGTAAACAGAGGCTCAATCTATCTGACATCAGATCAGCAGAAATTTGGGTTTAGAGAAAGTATGTGTGGCACTTTGTGCATCATAAACAGGCAAGTGTGTGAATAGGTCCGAGGAGTTGAAAATTTAGGCCTCCCGGGTCAAGAAGGTACTTCAAAAAAAGTGACTGGCCCAGCGAGAAGGTGAGGGTGGAGATGGGGAGAGGACCGGATTGCCTACCTTAAAGCAAGAAGAACAACAAGCATGGCGGTAGATGAAGGGGATGGAGTCAGAACAGGTGCAAGAGCTACCTGTCTGGTACGCCTGAAGCTCTGGGTTCGGTTCCCAGCAACACAAAAATAAGACAAAGCAAACAAGGAGGAGTGTTTGGTTTATTGGGGGCAGAGGTGGGGGGTGGAACAAGGGACTGAGGCGCATATTTTACATACCAAAGCAAACCTGGCCTCCAGGTTCTCCCAGCATCCCTCAGTCCCTACCTGGCATACTCTGCCCCTAACCTGGATCTTTCCAGTCCAGGGGCTGCCATTCTGCGTGCCTGCCCTTTCTCCTCTCCTGCATCCCTCACCTTGACAATTCCCCTGGCCTCAATCCTTGGGGCCTCTCAATAAACCTGCCTTTCATATAATCTAATCTGGTTTGAGTTGGCTCATTTCATCGGCGGCGGTGGATGAAATAACCTATCAAGGAGGGAGGAAGAAAGACAGACAGATGGACAGACAGGAAGAAAACAAGGAATGAAAAGAAGAATACCAACACACACCCTTTCCCGAGCACATATCTGTAATTCCAGTTCTTAGAGTTGGAGGCAGGAGGATGGAGATTTTGAGGCCAGCCTGGGCTACTTATGTACAACAACAAAACAGCCAGGGGGAGGGGAGGGGACGCAAAAAGGAAATGCCTATGTCCCTCAGACAGTAAAGACACCTTAAACAAGCAGAGGGTGTGGTCAAGCAGGCATAGCAGCCTTCTCTGAGGGCTGGCTCCCATCCTGCCCTGCGTCTTGGGAGCTGACAGCTCCAGGTCCTGGAAAAAAAAAATGAAGAGAGTCAAACTGGATCACCTTTAATTATTTGTAATCTCCTCGAGGATTTCATTGGTGCTCATCAGCATTCCCCCACCCCCAAGAGACAAAGGCATGAGGGTGCCCCAGGCTTGGGTGTGGCTCCAGCAGACGTAATTGCTGAGAGAGGAGCTTTAGTGTCCCTGAGAGCCAGTTGGAGGAGCCCGGCCGCCTTACCCTTCAGGCGGACGCCATCTCAGTTCTGCGTTACTTACACATTTCTTTTGATTTTTTGCAGTACACGCCCAGTACTCAAAGATCTTTCTAGATGCTGCAAAAGAGGACGAGAATGAAGAGAAAAAAAAATAAAGGGATTTCCCGTCATTCTGTGCTCTCTGCTGCTTGTATTTTTTGTTTTCATTGGAAGGAGACATTGCATATATATTAAAGCTGGTCAGAGACCCCTATTACGGGGTAAGGTATATTCCATATGCGTATGCACCCTCCCTCTCCGAGCCAACAAGATTCAACCGTTTTCATGTGAAGAGCTTCGTCTCCTTCTGGATGCGATGAATTAAGCCACCCAGCATTCCTGGGAAGTGGGAAACTTGGAGGGCTCTTTTATGAACAGGTCACGAGGCTCCGTGACTACCTTCATTCACAATTATTCACTCAGCAGATATTTTTATTGACTGCCTACTCTGTCCAAACCAGTGCTTATGAAACTCTGCCCTGCCCACAGGAACAGTGGATCCCGCTCCGGGGCAAGCTGAAACATGCATGCTCCACTGAGAACATGCTTGCAAGGCCTGGCCCCCTTGCTTGCCAAGTGAAACGCAGAAAAACTCATATTCCCCGGCGCCTGCTCGCCTGGGTCCGCGTGACCTGCGAAGGCTCTGAGCTGCAGAGCAATAATGGCATAGGCAAGCTCGCAGTCTGTCTCCCGAGGAAGCTGGAGCTCTCAGCAATACCGCTGGAACTAGGCTCCAGTGGCCACCTTCCAACACGGGGCCCACCTTGCCCCCTGCGGGCCACTGTGCTTCCTGCTCTGTGAGCCACCATCATGAGCTGTGTCACCGTGAAGTTCCAGCTCTTGGCACTTGAAGGGGACTTTGTAAGTGTCTGTTGGGTAAGGAACTGAGGAGCACTCTGGACAAAGAGTAGGGAGTACGGACCCAGCATGCACTTGGGGTGTTCAGAGGAGCGTGGATAACCTGTCAGACTGGAATCTGGCCTATGGGAGGACCCTAGGATGTGTGGGAGGACCCTGGGAAGACAAACAGGACTCAATTGTGGCACATCCTACGTCCTTAAAAGTAACCCTTGTTCTTGTGGCACCAGGTGACACGGAATGCAGATGGGGACTGCAGAGGCAGGAAGGCATTAGTATGGATGTGGGTCAGGGTACGGGGTAGATTAGATAAAGCAAGATGAGGAGAGGGGACGCCTCAGTGAGAGCCAGTATCACCTTAACCAAGTGGGAATGGAAAACATGCATCTGGAAAAGATAGCGTCTTTGTTCTACTAAAGACATTCTGATAAGATAGTAGGAGGATGCATATAATTTAAAATTCAGGAAGGTGGCTGTTGTGGTTCATACCATAATCTCAGTACTGGAGAGGCTGAGGCAGGAGGATCCAGGCATGTGTGAAACCAGCCTGGGCTACAGTGGGAGATGTTATCTCAAAACAAAAACAAACAACGAAACAAACAAAAACCCCTCAAAACTCTTAACCAAAAGTCAATCAAGAAACCCCTAAATGTGACGGACACAGTGGTGAATACCTTTAGTCCTAGTGCTCTAGAGGCAAAGACAGGTAGATTTCTGAGTTTGAGGCTAGCCTTATCTATATAGTGAGCTCCAAGCTAGCCAGGGCTACATCATAAGATCCTCTAAAAAAGAAAAAAGAAAAAAGAAAAAAGAAAAAAAAAAAGAAATCTAAAGTTTCATTTGGGCTGTGGCTGAATAGCCTCAGTTTCTGAGCAAGAATTGGCCTGCACCTCTGACCTTCCACCTTCAGGATACCACTCTCTTGATAAATAAGCCTGCTCTGCAGTGTGGGTGGGAGTTTCTCTGGACATGGAGGAGACAGGAGAAGAGTCGTAGCTCTCACTGGGGTGCTGAGGATTTACTCTATAAGTTCTCCAGGACGATACCTGAGTGGTGTGTATGTGTGCATTCAGCTCTGCACGTGTGTGCTCATGTATGCTTTTGTGCACTTTGTATGCCCACGTGTAAGTGCATGTGTTTGTATTCATGGGCATGTGTGTATATGTTCATTTGTACGTGTATTTATATCTGTGTATATATATATATATATATATATATATATATATATATATATATATATACATATGTGTGTGTGTATATATATGTGTGTGTATATATATATACATATATATATATATATATACATATGTGTGTGTGTCCATAATGCATGTGTGTTTATGAATGCATGTCTGTGCATGTGTGTGCCAATGGATTCTCCAGACCTCTTGCTTCTCCAAATCTTAACTGGAGCTAAACACTGACCAGCTCCCCGCCGATCCTAATCTCTATTAAAACAGTCTCTTTGAGCTCAGTGAGCCTGGATTTGAAAACTATCCCAGCTTTACAATCTGCCCCAGACCAGGCAGCAGCAGGGGCACAGACCAGTTACAACAAACCTCTTGCCTTGCAGGCAAAGAGAGAATGGCAGAAATGACTACTCAAGTAAAGCCTGGGTGTGCCAGCTTTTTAATCTTTTCCATAATGAATTAACTCAGGAGTGATGATTACATATCTCGGCGAATGGGAAAAATGAAAAAAAAAATTGAAGTAAGCAAGCAAGTCCAGGAGGGAGGGCAGGAGAAGCCTGTGGTGTTTCAGGGAAACCCTTGAGTGTACCCACAGACAGCATGGCAAGGGAGCTGGGTTAGCTCTGCAATAGTGTGTGCTGAGCCTTTGTGAGGCCCTGGGTTCCATCCTGGCCTCCACAGCTAGTGAGTCAGTAAACAAAGGGGAGAAGAAGTAACAGGATGGGGAAGGAGGCACCAGGGAAGACGTGTTGGAAGCGCACTGAAAGGAAATAATTAATTTAAATGATGTTTTGACTTTGTACGGTTAGACAGGAATGGATTCGGTGTCTTTAAATATGGACAGATGTCTGTGACAGACACCCAATGGTATGCAACCCTTGCTCTGAGTATCAAGGCATCTTGAAATGCCCGTGAGTTAAAGGCCCTGCCCCCTCTGCTGTCACCCCCTCCTTTCCCTCTCTGACTCTTGCTGTTGTTTGAGACAGGCTATTACTATGAATTCAGGCTAGCTTGGGCACAGTAGCCTGAAGTAGATAATAGCTTCCTTCCTGCCTGCCTGCCTGTCCGGTGCAGGGATTACCGCCTGTGTCATACACTCAGCTTGGGAATTCTGTTTCTGAAACAAGATTTCCAATAGTCAAAATGCAAAAACAACCCCAAAGATCCATTCTCGTCTGTGGATAAATAACATTTATGGCACAGTTCCATTTTTAGGAAATGTCCACCATGGGCAAATCCATTGACTCAGAAGGCAGATTAGAATGGCTGCCAGGTATGGGAGGGACAGGGAGATGGGGTGTTTCCCCTTGCGGTGATGGACTGCAGTGAGAGGCTGTTGTTGGAACAATGATAGAGAAATGGTAATACCTACTGAATTGTAACTTTAGAGTAAATTTTATGTGTAATTGTGCATTCACACATTAAAAAAAAAGATTTTATTTATTTTATGTATATGAGTACACTGTCACTGTCTTCAGACAAACCAGAAGAGGGCATCAGATCACATTACAGATGGTTGTAAGCCACCGTGTGGTTGCTGGGATTTGAACTCAGAACCTCTGGAAGAGCAATCAGCACTCTTAACCATTGAGCCATCTCTCCAGCCCTGCATTCACACACTTTTAAAAATGCATTTCTGTGACTGCAGTACTCAGTTAGAGCTTGCTTGCTTTGTTTTTATTTATCTTTCCTTCCTGCAAATACGATTACAATCACATGTGTCAAATCAAAACCCCCTCACTTTCTTTCCCTAGCTACTCCAAGCCTGTCTCCAAAAGTAAGGGGGATTGCCAGTTTTCCATGTATATTCACACTATTCACAGATTTCCGAGTACACAAGCAAATAAATGTATATATGCAAATATTCTGCATCCCCTTTAAAGGAATAGTGACTTTCACTTGGTTCTGTGCTCTGCTGATCTCCTTCCAGGATGTACACAACATCCCATAATGTATACTATAATCCTGTCAATCTTCGATGGACCCGATAGACAATGGTGGTCTCTTCAGAATATAGCACTGTTAAAAGCATGCTCCCAGTGACCTACTTTCTACACACACACACACACACACACACACACACACACACACACACACACACACACACACACCAAAAAGATAGAGTGAAGATTCACAACTGCCAGCTCTCTTGTAGTAAACAAAGAGCTAAGTGGGAGGTCTGGGCCTGACACCAAATGTTTGTTTTGTTTTTTTTTTTCCAGTATTGAGGGAATTGTTTTTTTTTCCCCCAGAGTCTGGAGCTAGATCTAGAACTTCCTTTAATACAGGAAGTAGTTACTAAGATGCTCTGGTCCTTTCACTGAACCTCATAGATGAAGATCCCTGTGTATATGTAAAATTAATGAAAGTTGTATAGTATTGTTAGTCAGCAATTGAGTTCCTCGATCTACCTAAATGCCCTCACGAGGAGGACAGAAGGGACCTTGCTTTCTTTTGAAAATGGTGAGATGGCTCAGCGGTTAAGAGCGCTGACTGCTCTTCCAAAGGTCCTGAGTTCAAATCCCAGCAACCACATGGTGGCTCACAACCATTCGTAACGAAATCTGATGACATCTTCTGGAGTGTCTGAAGACAGCTACAGTGTACTTACATATAATAAATAAATATTTTAGCCGGGCGTGATGGCGCACGCCTTTAATCCCAGCACTCGGGAGGCAGAGGCAGGCGGATTTCTGAGTTCGAGGCCAGCCTGGTCTACAAAGTGAGTTCCAGGACAGCCAGGGCTACACAGAGAAACCCTGTCTCGAAAAAGACAAAACAAAACAAAAAAAAGAAAATGGAACCAACCCACGAGCTATGTCCCAGGCAGCCTTCCTTGGTTTGGGACCTCAGCTGGAAATAAAAGGTGAGGGCCATGGCACTCAGAAGCCAGAAACCGGGTCCCCATCTTAGTGAGCTTGGCAATTTAAAAAAATAAAATAAAACAAAACAAAACTCCAATATTTTGTAACAGGACACAAAAAGCAGATAGGCTGGGAATGTAGCTCAGTTGGTCAGTGTTTACCCAGCAACTTCAAACCCCTGGATTCAGTCCCCAGCATCTCATAAAACCAGGAGTGGTGATCCCAGCCCTTGTGAGGTAGGGATGGGAGAGTTAGAAGTTCAAGAACATCCTTGGTGGTATAATAGGGAGTTTGAAGCCAGCCCGCGAGTCGCTGTCACTAACAACATATAAAGACCATAAAGGAAAGAGTAAAAATGGAAGTGTGTTGAAACTAAGAAGAATCTCCTCTCTGCCCTTTGAACAGTGTCAAGCAGGGACTTGTTAGAGTATTTGCCTTGTGTGTGTGAAGCCCTAGGTTCCATCCCAGCAGAGAAACAGGTGCCTGTGTTTTGTACATAGAGTCATCCACAGCAGTCAAGAGGCAGACACAGCCTGTGTCTGTCAGTGATTGGGAAAATACAAAGTTCTGTGCATGTCGATGGGTAAAATACCAGTGAAACTTAAGGGTTAAGATCGGGAGAAGGCAGAACATTGCTGCTCAGTATTTCAGGTTTGCAAGGTGCAAAGGACTTGAACGGATGGATAGGGTGACCTCACTTGATGGCCACCCAACTGTGTGTTTAAAACTGATTAAAATGGTCTAGTTTATGCTATGTCTATTTCACCGCACTAAACATAATTTATTATTTAAACATGGATTTATTCATTTTGTCTTATGTATATAAGTGTTTTACCTGTTTATACGTCTGTGTGTGATGTGCCTGCCTTGTGCCCGTGGAGGCTGAAGACCAGGTTGGGTCCCTTGGAAGTGGAGTTACAGGTGGTTGTGAGCCACCATGTGGATGTAGGGAATTGAACCAGGGTCTTCCGCAAGAGCAACAAGTGCTCTTAGCCTCTGCGTCATCTCTCCAGCTCCCTTAGCACATAAAAAAAAAAAAAAAAAAAAAAAAAAAAAAAAAAAAGCTGGAAGGAAATTCAGATGCATGGAGACCTTTGGGGACATCTTGCTAAGTGAAATGCCAGCACAAAGGACGCTGTTGGGTGCAGTTGTGCTTTTGAATGACACATAAAATAAAGATTGTATATAGAACAATAAAACTGTACCCTGACTGCTGAATACAGCAACACCTACAGAAGGCTGAGGCAGGAGAATAGAGTGTTTGAGACCAGCCAGGGTTGCATGACAAGACCTTATCTCCAAAACAAGACAAAACAGAAAGAAAAAAAGAAAGCAAATAAACAAGAAAGAATAAACCAAAGATAAAGAAGAGCTACAAACTCAGAGAAGAGAGCAGATACTTGTTAAATTCCTACACCTCCACCCATTTACGTTGCATGGAAACAGCAGGGTGGTGATCTCAGAATAGACCAATGATTTTATTGTTGATAGCTCATGCCTCAGTTTCCCACAGGGCAGCCAAGCGAGACCCAGCTGTGTCCTGCAGAACCAGGCACTGGGCCTCAGGCAATGAACCAGACATCTGCCTCTATTTGGAGAGGCAGGGAGAGACCTTTGTCCTCTGTGCACACACTCCAGAAGAGAGAGGAAGAGTTTATCATCCTCTGGAATGCAAAGGGCTCTGAGTTATCGGCCTTAGAGGATGACTGGGGAAAACAGTCATTATCATTACCATTAGAGCTTGTCCACATCTGTCTCTTAGAAAGGTCCAGAAGGTGGAAGAGCAAGCTGCACCACAGATGGCTTTCCAACAGTTAGCAGCAAAAGAAGAAGAAGGAGAAGGGGGAGGGGAGGGGGAGGGGGGGAGGAAGAGAAGGAGGAGGAGGAGGAGAAGAAAAAGAAGAGGAAGAAGAATTAACATAAGATGATTTAACTAAAACTGCTTGGAATGTGGATAAACTGAAATAAATTGCTAATTTGTAGAAGATGATATTCAAACATTTGAAGATATTGCTAGACTTTGTAATAATTAGAACACATACTGAAATGTTTCCCAATATTAAAAAAACAAAACAAACTTAATAAAGTAATGAGTTGTCAGGTTTTAGGATGATGTATGACCTAAGTCTAGGAAATATCAAAAGAATAAAAATCTAAGCCAGCTGGAGTGGTACAGAGGCTCAATCCCAGCACTCTGGGGGCCGAGGAAGAGAATGGAGAGGCCTCGGTCAACGGATGAGACCTGGTCCTGGGGGGTTAAAAGGCAAATATATACAGAAAGAAAGAAATCAAGTTTTGCCTGGGGCCAGAGTGACCGTAGGGAGGTCGGTAGCAAGGGGTCAGATGACAACCTGAAGGAGCAGTGACTTCTTCAGAAAAGGCAGAGCTACTGGCAAAGCCCACGGTGATGGATTCACAAGTGTACACACACTTTATAACTTCCTGAGGTGGGGAGGCCAGAGCCGCTGTGCACAACACAGTGACTATGGTTAACAAGATGCATTTATTTATTGTATAGTATAGACTTGCTGAGAGTGATTGGAAATGTTCTCATGCTGTTTATATCTGACAGTGTAGATATGGAAACGTAGTTAAGAGAAAGGGGGAGGGGGAAGAACGGGATGGGGAAGGCAGAAAGGGGAGGTGAGGCAGGGAGGAAAGGAAGGGAAGGAGGGACAGTGTCTTAGGGTTCCGATTTCTCTGATAAACACCGTGACCAAGAGCAGCTTGGGAAGGACAGGGTTTATTTCATCTTACAGCTCCACTTCACTGTCCATTGCTAAGGGAAGTGGAGTCATGAACTCAAACAGGCCAGGAACCTGGAGATAGGAGCTGATGTAGAGGCAATGGAGGAGTGCTGCGTCCTGGCTTGTTCACCCTGCTTCCTTATAGCACCCAGCACTGCCAGCCCAGAGGTGACAGTGCCTACAGTGGGCAGGGCTCCCACATGTCAATCATTAACTAAGAAAATGCACCATAGGCTTTCTTGGAGGCCAACCTGGGAAGGACAACCTAGGAGTTGGAGTTCCCTCTTACAAAATGTCTCTAGCTTGTGTCAAGTTGACATAAAGCTTAGATACGCAGAGGGATACTATCCTCCCATACCCCACCAGATGACCCAAAAGGAAAGGTCTTACTATTGTAAGATTTAGTGACAAATTGAACAGATAGGGACCATCCCTGTTGCTAGTGGAAGAGACGATGTTGTATATGATAAAGACAAGCCTCCTTATGTCCCAACAACCTCACTCCTAGGTTTAAAAATATCCCAGAGTCCAGCTTTGGTGGTGGACACCTTTAATCCCAGCACTCAGGAGGCAAAAGCAGGCAGGTCTCTGAGTTTCAGGCCAGCCTGGTCTACAGAGTAAGTTCCAGGACAGGTATGGCTCTCCAGAGAAACTTTGACTTCAAAAACAAAAGAAACAACAACAACAAAGTTTCCAGGAGTTGTACACACACACACACACACACACACACACACACACACACACACACACACACGTGCAGACATACATGCACACATACACACCAACAAGTATGTTCCTGAAAGCTGTCATTTGTGAGAGTGAACAATTTAAACTTTTTATTTATTTTTTAAAGATTTATTGTACTATTTATTTATGTGTATGTATGTATCTGTGTGAGTGTGATACCCAGCAGAGGCCAGAAAATGGTGTTGAATTTCCCAGAACTGAAGTGACAGGTGGTTGTGAGCTGCCATGCAGGTGCTAGAAATTGAAATTGTTCTGGCCCTCAGCAAGAGCAGCCAGTGCTCTTAACTGCTGAGCCGTCTTTCCAGCCCCCAATTTAAACATTTTAAATACTCATGCACAGGACTATGGGTAAGAGAAGAATAATTTTTGTTCATACGGTGCAATAAATGAGACAGCATGAAATAAATATTTTGGCAGGGATGCATCTCACATATAACATCTTCATACTCAAGGCTACTTGCATAAAAAATACT
This sequence comes from Mus musculus, assembly GCF_000001635.26. NCBI lineage: Eukaryota > Metazoa > Chordata > Mammalia > Rodentia > Muridae > Mus > Mus musculus. The sequence continues at coordinate 38,089,268 of NC_000079.6, forward strand.
GGAAACAGCAAAGGCTCTCTAGTTATGTCACCCATGAACACATGAAAGAAGGAAAAATAGTCAGTTTCAGATAGCAACTCTGGAAAGAGGATGAAGAAAGGAGGGCACAGACTCTGTCGACTGCCGTTGATGCTCAGGTTTGTTGCTTTGAAATGCTTTGGACATTTGCACAGAGTGGAGTCTTTACAGCAGCAACCAAGATCCAGAGTTAATGTTTGCTCGCCTTCCAGTCAGCCCTTTACTATCTCTGTTTGTTCCAAGGTGCATCAGGACGGATCCACTGCAGTGCTGCCTCGGTGTCTCACCACACAGACTCACTAAGGCAGGTGTCTGTGGGTGGGAAGACAATGTGGTTGCAGACTTTGTCCTCAGTGAGGAAAGAATGAAACTGGCATCTGGCCAGAAGAGCACCTGCAGGGCTCTGTGTGTGATCTCAGATGAAGGGGTGTATGTGTGTGTGTACACTCATGTGCTCATGCACACATGCGCACACGCACACACGAATACATGTGCAGACCTGCCTGAAACTCACTATGGAGTCCAGGGTGGTCTTGAACTCATGGTCCTCCTGCATCAACCTTCCAAGTGCTAGGATTTCAGCTATACACCACAGTGCCCAACCAGGTAGAATTCCGCAGCATGAGAAATATTCAGACCTCAAAATGCCTCTTTATTATTCAGAAATTGTGCCCCAAACACTCCCCAGCTCTTAGTTTCTAGGGCGACAGACTAGGAAATTTTATTGACATGACCTAAATAGTTTGATAGTCTAGAGGAAAGGCCCAGAGTCAGTTATCAGTGTTGCCATGACAACCACAGGGCACAGGATTAACACAGTGGAGTTGAAAGGTCGAGTTGCCAGACATTGATAACTGAATGTTGCAAACTTTCACTTGGGTTTCTGGACTACACACTTCAAATACATCGGATGACTAAGGAAAAATGGAAATTTTATTTATTTATTTTAACCTGGAAATAACCTGTTATTAATTTTGTTCTTTTTTTTCCAGTCTTTGCAACGATTTTCCAGTCTAGCAAACGATTACCCCATACTAGACTTTAAAGTAGCAGTTCTCAACCTGTGGGTCTCCCTTGCTTGTATAGGCTTTAAAACAGCCATGACTTTTCTACTTCCCTATAGCACTGTTGGGTCCTAACATCAATGTGGTCTGCAAATCAGACTCCAAAGAGTCAGAATAATTAAAAACTCAGAATAATTAAGCCCCCAGAAAGCGGAGAGTCTGATGGGTCAGTTCCAGCTGCCATTTTTCTAGAAGGGTAGTGTCTGCAAGGGCTTGCCTAGTACAGCTCTGTGCTGCTAAACATCTGTCCCACTGGCTGGAAGCAGCCCCTGATCTTAGAGATCTAGAACCTTCCGCCCCACTCAGCTGTATTGGATAGAGTTTCCTGCTTATCACTATCCTCCAGTGAGTTTTCATGCACGTGGTTCACCTATGCATTTATTTGAGGCAGGGCCTCAGGCTAACCTCAAACTCATTATAAAGCCCAGGCTGGACTTGAACTCAAGGTCCTTTTCCTTCTGCCTCTCAAGTGCTGGGGTTACAGATGCGTGCAGCAGTGCCAGCTTCTTGCACACTCACATTCGAGAATTGCAGAGTCTTACAACCCAAGGCGCACACTGTCTTCCAAACAGATGTTGGCATAGCAAGAGATAAAGTTTAAGGACGATCAGACTCTCCAGAGGGTTTATGCAGGGAAGTTTTTTTTTTTTTTTTTCCCTGAAAGTCATGAAAAGGTAATAATACCAGAAGTGCCTGGCTTTGTGAAAGTAGGAGGTTGCTATTTGCAGATTATATTTGGTACAAAATGGCTATTCTGTCTTCCCCCGTTCATTGAAACCATGAAGTGGATCCTGAAAAACAATAGGGAGAACAGGAATGAAAAGGTTAACTAAATAACATTGGAACTGATGGTGAAGCTCAGTTGTAAAGTAAGTGCTTAGCACGAAGCATGCATAAGGTCGTTGGGTTGTATGCTAATATCAAGTACACACACACACACACACACGTGCACACACACGAGGTCAGAGTCATAAAAGACCTAAGCTATCATTGGAGCACCCCTTCATAGCATATGCGACATGACCATGACCCTATCATCGTCCAGTTTCGTCAGCTTGGAAGTTGCCCTTGTCATTTCCAAAGAGTGCATGAGGGTTGTACCCAGGGCGGGATTGTAAAATGCTCTGGGGTCCTCAGATGGCAGATACAGCCCAAGCTTCTGTGTCACTAGGGCCAGGTGGTCTCTTGTTCTGCAACTTCTTTGCAGTTTGCGCATTATGTGGTCACTCTTTCCTTACCTCCTGGATTCTGGGGAGGAGGAGAGAAGATGGCTTAGGGGCAGGGCTAAGCAGACAAAGCAAACCTGAGACCTGGTGACTCAGAGGAAGCCTCATGGTGATCCTTTCTTCACCAGGGCCTGCCTGCCCACTCTTGGCTGTTGCTGTGTTGTGAGAGGCGACGCGTATCCAGGTCCTGTAGCCTTCTTGAGGGAGGATCAACTACTAAATGATGTCATTAAGTAGCAAGGTGGCTGGGACGTGTGACATGTGACAACACACAGCAATGGAGGCGAATGCATAGCTGACTCTCAAAGTGATTTCTAGACACAAGCTTAAAATACACATCTGGGTGACTTGTGCAGACTCCCACAGAGGCAGTAGTTATGTGGGCAGCTCCTGAGTGTAGTCACGGTGTGTCTGTCTTACAGATGTGCAACACACATAAGCCAGAGCCCGGGAATGGAGTGGGAGAGAGAGGGGGGGGAAGAGAGAGAGAGAGAGAGAGAGAGAGAGAGAGAGAGAGAGAGAGAGAGAGAGAGAGAGAGAGATATTCTTTACATTATACTTGCATTGTATAAGACATCTGTAGCCATTTGAGGTGTCCAGTACACTATTGTTATCTGCAGCCACCGTACTGCACTGTTCAAGAGCTCAGCGTGCCTTCTTTATACCATGCAACGATAACTTAACAGCCATGATCAAGAGCAGTGGTGGTCTTAATATCACATATTCTCCTTCGTAGGCAGAATCTGGATTTAAGTAAACATACAACACCAAAGCAGAAGTGAACCATAAGGGAGTGGAAGTAATTTAAAGTGGAGGAAGCTGGGGATAATGGGGTTAGAAAGACAAAAATTAGTGCTTTCCATATGGGGATTGAAATCTCAGAGTTTATTTAAATAGAAGGTGGAAGCAAAAGGTGGACCATGTAGAAGGAGGGAGAGAACCAGAGAGACAGGAAAGGAAGGATGGGATATTGGGGGCAAATCTGATGCATGTATTAAAAATGTCGTAATGAAACCCATTGCTTTGTATGGCAACTAGAAATTAATTATTAAAACACAACCAGAGGCTCAGTTGGTAAAGTGCTTGTGGCACAAACGTGAGGAAGGACCCGAGTTCAGATCTCCATGCCTGTAACCTTAGTGGGGAATCACAGGCAGTTCTGGGGTTTCCGGCCAACCATCTAGCAGAAATGTTGAGCCCCATCCTCAGTGAGAGACCCTATCCCAAAAACTAACCAGGAGGGCAATGGAAGAAGATACATTTATCTCTAGCCGGCACAGGTGCATGCACACATGCATCTGCATACACGGGTACATTTGCATTCTCTACACACATAAGGGCACACACGTGTATGCACATGTCCCCAAGGTTCACTCATACCCGTACTTAAGTGAGAAATTTCTAACTATGCAAGGTTCTCAGGCACCCGCTCTATAACAAAGGCACTCACTGTTAGCTTTCCTTCTAGGCTCTGCCCAGCAGTTACCTGGCAATAGCCTGGTAGGCCTGGCTTACTATAAAAGGGGCTGTTTAGCCCCTCCTCGATCTCTTACTCTCTGTCTCACTAACCCCTTTCTCCCTCTCTCCCTTTCCCCCCTCTCTCCCCGCATGTTCCTGGCTAAGCCTCCCCTCTTCTCTTTCTCTCTCCTCTCCTCCTCCTCCCCTCCATCCCCCGCCCCCCTCCTCCTTTCTCATCTCCTCTTCCCATGTCTCAAATAAACTCTATTCTATACTATACCCAAGATGGTACCCCTCCCACCTCACGCTACCTGGCTCTACCAAATACATCCTGCTGTCCCTTCTTTTTATAAAACACAGCACACACCCCTCCAAAGGACAGAACCCTAATGACCTGATCACCTCCCAGGGTCCCACTTCCTGTCATCATGACAAGTAACCTTTGTGTGTGTGTGTGTGTGTGTGGTTGGCTTTTATGTTTTTGTTTTTGAGACAGGGTTTCTCTCTATGTAGCCCTAGCTGTCCTAGATCAGGCTGGCCTCCAACTCAGAGATCCCCCTGCCTCTGTCTCCTGAGTGCTGGAATGAAAGGCATTCACCACCACTGCCTAACAGCAATTAAATTTTAACATGAGCTTTGGAGAGTATAGGCACACCATACATAACAAAGTCAAACAGAAGTGAAGGCAGGGGCTGGGGAGATGGCTCAGTGGTTAAGAGCTCACCAGGTACTCTCGAAGACTTGACTGAATTCAGATCTGCAGAGACACATGGAGTCAGATGTAGTAGTATGTCTGACCTTTGCTCCGAGAAGCCTGAGGATGGGCTATCTCAGGGTAAGAGACTTGTTTCAAATAAGGTGGAAGGCAGAAAAAGACAAACAAGCTTGTTCCTCAACCTCTGCAGATATGCCATAGCATGTGACTGCACACAAACACACACACACACACACACACACACACACACACGCACGCACGCACATATGCATGGTGAAAACAAATAGGTTCTATGTGTCAGGAGAGGCAAAACAGAGCATAAGACACGGTTGGAACATCAAAGTGATGGGGCTATTGGAGCAAATTTACTCAAGATAAATGTCATGGCCCCATCCTAGTTGCACCTGGATTAAGAATGGGAAAAATCAAACACAACACCCTTGTAGAGTGGACAGTATTGTCCTGAGGTAAAGAGCACACATAAATGTTTAAAACCCTGGGCTCTGTACCAAGCACCAAAAAGCTAACTAAACGTGATGGGCAAGTGCTCTTGGTTTATTTTTTGTATAGCTTTGAGGCAGGGGTTGGAGGGGGAGGGGGGTGGTGGGGGTGGGGAGAAATGGATTATCCACTAAGACAGAAGGAAAAGGCCACAGACGTTAGCAGCAACGATCTTTGCGGGGAAGGATTGGGGATTTTCTTCTTTGTAACTGTCCTGTAAAAAAAATGTTATTTTTTAAAAAATATTTTTAAATGGTTTGTTTTTGTTTTGTTTTAAAGTGTGTGTTTGCTTGTATGTGTGTGTTGGGGGGTATGTACACTTCAATGTGTAAGGGTCCAAGAATTGCCAAAGAATAGCACCTTGGACTCAGATAGTATGCAAAAGCAAAGAGTGTTTATTCCATGGAAATCCAGCATGTAGGGGTCTATCATTAATCTAAATGGAGACCCCAGACAAAGGCTTGCAGACTTATTGATAGGGAACTAAGAGGAATTTTAGCTAGTGTTAGGTAATCTAAAATGTGACTGATGGGTGCCAGGGATGTTACATGGGTTGGTTTCTGATTGGCTTCTATGTTAGTTTTACCATATTTGATGAGGCCTTGAGGAAATTCCAGGAACAGACTCAACTCCAAGCTTGTCTCTCTTTGACAGAGCCATCGGGGATTAACAAGCCATCATCAGTAGCTCCCTCTGAGAACTGCTTCCCTGGGAAACCGAAACATTTCTATTTCTAAGGGTTTTATTTCTTATGGGACCTCTCAGGTCCAGCTAGCTGCCCAAGGTGGCCACAAGAGCATGTCCAGCCTGGAGCAGCAAAGGGCTGTGAGGCATCTGCAGTGGAATTCAGACTGTCTGCCACAGCAGCACATGGTCTTAACCCCTGAACCACTTCTCCAGCCCTGTTTTCTTACTGTACTTTACTTTGCAAATATATTGAAAATATCAAAAAAGGAATAGAGTTTAGGTGTTTTCTTCCCCTCCAAAATGGTAGACACAAGAGTGCTGGTGATAGATACTCACAAATACACTATAGATCCAAATATTGCTCACCTACTCAGTCTTGCTACAAGCTGAGCTTCGATAGACTTTGCTTTCATCTCTTCCTGTCATGGAGTTGAGTTTTAACAGCTCAGAGAGGGACAATATGATTGTGGAAGTGACTGGCTCATGGTTGCACAGTTTCTTGTTTTACTTTGTTTATGACTCTCTGAGACAGGGTCTCACTCTGTAGCTCTGGCTGACCTGGAACACACCATGTAGACCAGGCTGACCTTGAATCCACAGAAATCTGCCTGCTTCTACCTCCCGAGCACTAGGATTGAAGGTGTTCACTACCATGCCCGCTGTATTTTTGTCTTGACAAACTTGAAGTTTGCAAGTAGACCATAGATTATGGGAGCTAATGAATCTTTTAACTGTGAGCTGTAATCTCTTAACTGTGGTTTCTTTGTTGACATAAAGAATGTGATTTAATGCCTCTGCTAAGAGCACTGGAAAATTCTAAAATAAAGTATTATTATTGACCAAAGTAGAGATTTCAAAGTTCAATTTGTTTGGCAGGAGGAAAGGTTCTCTTATAAGAAGACCACCACCCCCCCAACCCTCATGCCAACACACACACACACAAGGTCTTTGCTATGTAGCCTTAGCTAGACTGGTACTTAACATGTAGTCCATCTGCCCTCAAACTCAAGGCAATCCTCCTACCTCAGCATCTTAAGTGCTGGGATTCTGGGCATATGTTGCCTGACAATTATTAAACTCAACATTAGTAAGTGTTTGTAAGAGGATGACTTGAAACGCACGTTTGGGTGTATCCTTGTTTTAGAATATAGTTTCCTTTCATTGGCCTCCTGGGAAAAGATTTACTTTTCTTTGCAACAAGTCCTTAAACAGAAGGAATGTCAGCCCCTACAGGAACTGGTGGAGGCAGCCCTCTGAATTAATTAGCCACAGCTGGAAGGGAAGAGTAGCTTGCCTCTCTCCACACCTATTCCTGAACTACAAGAAAGAAAACCATCCCAACAGCTGGAAGCCACCCAGAAGGCAGGTACAGACCCTGCTCCTCCCGGCATGCCCATTCCCTGAGGTGTACCACCATCCCGGAAAGTCTGGTTGCAGCTGGCATCCTGTGCAGGCAGGCTTGGTCCTGATAGGTGACGTTGTGGCTGCCAGGACAGGCTTGTACTTAGGCTCTGGTGTGTGAAGCAGCCACACCACAATGCTGAACTAGGATTCTAGAGACACTCTCAAGCCTCAGTCACCGAGGCCTGGTGGTGAAAAGCTCTGGGAAGGGCCCATTTTCCTTGTCACACCTTCAAAACAAACAAATGGCTGAGCAATGCTACACCCAAGAGTTGATGGCGCGGCACTCAAATTTCTCTCGATTCTGCTGTGTAAAACAAGAGTTCAGAACCCACTTAGGGGTGGGCACGATAGATCAATACCTGTAATTCCAGCACTTCAGAAGCCGAGCCAGGAGGATTGCCCTGGGCTTGAAGAGAGTCGGAGCAATCCTGACATCCTGTCTCAAACAAAACAAAACAAAACAAAACAAAACAAAACAAAACAAAACAAAACAAAACACCCAAACCCAGAACTCATCTGGGGTTGCTCAGCTGCTCTGAGGTCCACTGTCTTTCTCTTTATTGCTGGTGCTTATCCTTGTAACAGGAAGGGCTTTCTTCAGAGGAACTCAGAGCCTGATAAACCTGGTAACACAGAGAACATTTTTGGCTAAGGTGTCCAAAAGAGCAGACAAGTCTATGCAAGGTGTTTGGCCCAAATTTAGCCGCAGACACCCGAGAGTGTATGAGCAAAGGTGTTTAGTAAGGGTTTCCTGGGAGACAGTTTGGGCATCAGTGCTGGTCACACACACAAGATCTCCTTCTGCTTGGTGGGTTCTGCTCCTCTGATCTGTGTGACTGCACCTGTGCAATGCAAGATTCTGGATTCCTTCAGCCTTACAGTAAGTTTTAAAATCAGACAAATAGAGACAACTTTGTCGTTTTCTAAAATTGTTTGGGTGGTCTTCATCATTGTTTTTCTCTATAGCTTTTAAGGTCAGCTTAATAAATTCTATTTTTAAAAAAAGTCTGTTAAGATTTCTAAAGGCATGGTGGCCCGTGCCTTTAATCCCAGCACTCAGAAGGCAGGCTGATCTCTGAATTTGAGGCCAGCCTGGTCTGCAGAGAGTGTTCTAAGACAGCTAGGGCTACACACACAGAGCAGCCCTGTCTTGAAAACCAAACCAAACCAACTAACCAACCAAAGATTTCTAAAGGCTGGGGAGAGACTCAGTGGGTGAGAGTTCACACACCCAGCTCACATGTGCAAAGCTAGGCATTGCTGTGCATGCCTGTACCACCAGCCTTGGGAGACAGAGACAAGTCGATCCTGAGAGCACACTGGACAAAATGGTGCTTACCAAGAAACCCTGTCTCAAGATAAAAAAAAGATGGGACATAATACAGGAGGATACCTAATGTTCTGCTCTGGCTTCTGCACATGTTTGCATGAGCACATACACCTGTATGTTCACAGGCATGCATCACATGCACAAATAAGTAACACACACAAAAAAGATTCTGGGTAAAATGGTGTTGTGGTTAGTCACCTGGGAAGAGGCAACCTCGGATGGGAAAAATGCCTCTTTCAGATTGGCCTGGAGGCAAGTCTGGGAGATGCTCTCTTGGATAATGATTGATGTGGAAGGAGCCAGCCCTCTGGAGGTGGTACCAGCCCTCAGTCCACTGTACCAGCCCTGGCCAGGTGGTCCTGAATTGTATATATATATAAAAAGCAAGCTGGGCAAGCCATGGGGAGCAATCCAGTAAGCAGCTGGGCGGGCTAGTTTTATGCCAACTTGACACAAACTGAAGTCATCTGAGAGGAGGGAACCTCAGTTAAGAGAATGCTTGCAAGGCTGGAGAGTTGGCTCAGTGGTTCAGAGCACAGGTTGTTGTTGCAAATGACCTGGGTTTGATTCCCAATACACACACACACACACACACACACGTGCGCGCGCGCGCGCGCACACACACACACACACACACACACACACACACACAGGGTTACCACCTCCTCAAGCACCAGCCTGTGTGGTGCAAAGACACCCATGAAGAAAAAATATTCATACACATAAAATATGAGAGAGAGAGAGAGAGAGATCATAAGATTGGTCTGTAGGCAAGCTTGTAGGGCATTTTCTTAGTGATTGATGGGGGAGGGTCCAGCCCATTGTGGGTAGTCCCAACCCTAGGCTGGTGGTCTTTGCTTCTATAAGAACAAAGGCTGAACACGTCATGAAGAACAAGTCAGTAAGTAGCACGCCTCTGTGGCCTTGCATCATCAGCTCCTGCCTCCAGGTTCTTGCCAGGTTGTGAGTTCCTGTGCTGACTTCCTTTGATGATGTACAATGATATGGAACCATAGGTAGAATAAACCCTTTCCTCCCCAAGTTGCTTTGGTCATGAACTACAGAACACCGAGGCTGATGGTGAAGCTGAAGGCTTCCACTCCCCTCTCCTCAGCATTCTCCCCATCCTTGTACCAAGCTGAGAGAGAGCAAGAGGGCACCCACCACAGAGGGCGTTTAGAATTATGCCGCTCAACCCCGCATAGGTGTGTCAGAAACTCACTTCAGATGTAATGGATTCGAGCCAGAGTGAATCATATAATGGAGAATTCAAAGTATGACTTAGAAGTGCGTGCAGTGCTTGGAATGAGATGGATCCCATAGGCTCATGTGTTTGAACACTTGGTCTCCAGTGCTTGCTACACAGGGAAGGTTCTGGAACCTTTATGAGGTAGAGCGCTGCTGGAGGAAGCATGACACAGAACATATTTTGAGGATTATAACTTCACTCACACTTCTTGTTCCCTCTCTGATCCTGTGTATGGATGAAAATGTGACTCGCCAGCAATAAGCAAAACAAACAAACAAGCCCCAAATAAACAAAACCTTTTAAAAACCCAAATCAACCCAAAAATATCCCTCTTCTCAAGTTGCTTTTGTTCATCATATTTTATCACAGAAGCAAAACAAAAACCAAAAAAAACCAAAAACAAAATAACTAATAACAAGCTCCTGGATGAATTCCAAGTTAACTCACAAAGACCCAGCTGGATGAAGTCAGGAATTTATAGGCCCTAGAAAGAAATCTTAAAACGTTTAAAAGATTTATTTTATGTTTATTGTTTGAAGATGTGTTTATGTATGTGGGTGCTTTGTCTGCGTGTATAGCTGCACACCAGAAGGAAGCTCTGGAATGGTTGTGAGCCACCAGGAGAGTGCTGGGAATTGAACTCGGGACCTTTGGAAAAGCAGCCATTGCTTTTAACCACGGAGCCATTTCTCCATCCCCAAGATTTATTTTAGTTTTAGGTGTGTGTGTGTGTGTGTGTGTGTGTGTGTGTGCACATGGGTGCAGGTACTTTTGGAGGCCAAAAGAAGGCATCAGAGCTCTTGGAGCTAGAATTGTAATTGCTAGGTGATTGTAAGCTGCCTAACATGGATGCTGTAACCTGCACTGGGGTCATTTTAAAATTAGAGCCATAATTCCAGCCCCCTAGGAATAGCTTTGGTCTTTGTTTTTTAATCACCATAATGCAAGACCCTTCCCCCTTCCCTCACTGACTGAGTAGTCAGGAGTACTATATACAGTAATACACACTTCACCTAGCAAAGAGACATCTTTTCTTTCCCTCTGTCCACTTGTCTTTGTAGCTTCTCAATAAATAGTGAGACATAAGCGTACACATAGGTCTGTTTCTATGTTTATATCTTGTTTATTCTAAAGCTCATCAGATGCATGACCTTGTCACATTTGCAGGACATTAGGTAAGCTTGGCTGTCAGGAAGTTTACTCTATGCTGACCAACATGCTAAGACCTGGGTGACATCCTCAGCAGCCTGGAATTGTTTTTTAAGCCTATTTCTTTACATACATGTATGTGTGTGTGTGTGTGCATGTGTGTGTGTGTGTATATATATATATATATATATATATATATATATATATATATATATATATGTGTCTTAGTCAGTGTTTCTATTCCTACACAAACATCATGACCAAGAAGCAAGTTGGGGAGGAAAGGGTTTATTCGGCTTACACTTCCATGCTGCTGTTCATCACCAAGGAAGTCAGGACTGGAACTCAAACAGGTCAGGAAGCAGGAGCTGATGCAGAAGCCATGGAGGGGTGTTCTTTACTGGCTTGCTTGCCCTGGCTTGTTCAGCCTGCTCTCTTATAGAACCCAAGACTGCCAGCCCAGAGATGGTCCTGCCCCACAAGGGGCCTTTCCCCCTTGATCACTAATGGAGAAAATGCCTTACTGTTAGATCTCATGGAGGCATTTCCTCAACTGAAGCTCCTTTCTCTGTGATGACTCCAGCTGGGTCAAGTTGACACAAAACCAACCAGTACAATATATATATAATGTAAGTACACTGTAGCTGTCTTCAGACACTCCAGAAGAGGGCATCGGATCCCATTACAGATGGTTGTGAGCCATCATGTGGTTGCTGGGATTTGAACTCTGGACCTCTGGAAGAGCAGTCAGTGCTCTTAACCACTGAGCCATCTCTCCAGCTCCAGGGATTATTTTTAATTAAAGGAAACTATTCTTTCTTTTTTCCTTTTTTGGTGCTGGGGATTGGGCCTAGGGCCTCAAATATGCTAAGTGTGTGCTCTATCTCTGGGCTTCACTCCAGCCCTAAATTCATTTTTGGATTGTGCATTGTTAATATATTGAAAAATCTTTTTTAAAATATGTATTAGCTTTATGTCCTATGACTACGCTGATCTACTTTGCTAATTCTAGGAATATTAAATGTATGCCTTAGGATCACCTATCTACAGGAACGTGTTGTCTATGGGTACAGTTTTTCTTCTTTTCTTCTAAATCTATATCCTTTTTATTTATTTTCCTTGCATTATTTCCAAGACGAGGTCTTCTAGTGATGTGTTGAGTGAAAACATGGAGAACGGAGATGTTTGGCTTATCCACTCTGAAATAGAAAGCAATTGCGGGTTTCACCATTTCGTTTACATTTATGTGATTTTATTTATTTCCACATTAAAGGTTTTTATATTTATTTATTTATTTTATGTATATGAGGTTTTTTTTTTTCTCCAAATCTGTCACCACCACACATATGTCTCGTACCTGAGAAGATTTGGAGAGGGTGTCCAATCCCCTGGAACTAGAATTATAGTTATAGTTTTATAGTTATAGTTGTAATACCACAATGTGGGCACTTGGTATTACTGAACTGAGTCCTCTGCAAGAGCAACAAGCACTCTGAAGTGCCAAACCAACTCTCTAGTTTTGTACAATACTGATCCCCACTATCTCTTCCAGACAGATCTTACACTTGGATAGAAAAATCACATTTTCTTCAGGCCTTAGCCTCCCAAGTAGCTGGGACTACAGAGAGGCATCTGTCACCAAACCAGTCTTATTTTATTTACTTGTTTATGCATTTATTTACTTGAGACTGGCCTTCATTTACCTCAGGCTAACTTTGAACTCACTATGTAGCCCAAGGATGACTTTTAACTCCTAATCCTGCTTCTACCTCCCAGGTACAGGGCTTATAGGCAAGAATTTCCATGCCTGGTGTGGACCTCATAGTTCTTACAGTCTTTTAACTTTACCTCACCTGGAAAGAACTACTTTCCCTAGGTTTTACAGTGATGTGCTAAACCAGTGATTTTGTATTCCTGCCTGAAACAAAATCATTATCCCTTCTATTCTCATGACGAGTGTGTGTGAGTACATGGGTGTGACTCACTGAGGTTTATCAGGGTCGCTTACATGAGCACAAATCAGGGGTCATTTATTTAAGCGTGGACAAACTTCCCTCCCCCAGCAGCCTATATAGCACCTTCCAGCATTAGGAAAGTTAGCCAACCAGGAGGAAGCATCCAGGACAATTCGGTTTCCGTTTCTATGTTACTGAAGTTACTGTGTGTTGAAGTCTACAACCGTGAAGTCTACCTCTTGTCTTGGGGTTTCTATTGCTGTGAAGGGACATCGTAACCACAGAAGCTCTTATAAAGGACAACATTTAATTGGGACTGGCATATAGTTCAAAGATTGAGTCCATTATCATCATGGCAGAAAACATGGCAGAGTCCAGGTAGACATGGTGCTGGAGAAGGAGTTTGATTGGAAGTCAGCAGCAGGTAGAGAACTGACTTGAGCTTCTGAGACCTCACCCCCTCACCCCACACCCTCGAGTGACACACTTCTTCCAGTAAGGCCATTTACTACAATAAGGTCATACCTCCTAATAATGCCACTCCCTGTGGGCTTATGGGGGAGTGCATTTTGTTTCAAACCACCACATCTCTAGTTATACTGGGTAACCAAGAGCTATGGTAATAGCCTGTGTTGTTTTGGGTGTATCTGGGGCTTCCTTGACTAGTAGCCCACAGGGAGTTATCACACACCTGACAATGTGGTTTTCATCTAATGACCTATGGCTTCTGAAGCAGCATTCTCCACCCTTACTCGATCCAAGCTCTTTATAATTACACCTGTAGAAAGCTAGCATACAGAATAGGAGTTTCCCACATAGCACACACCTTAGTTCTGTTCACTCACTCTTCCCTTTGTCCCTCCATCCTCACACTCCCACCCCCACTTGAACATTTACCCAACCCACCACGCTTCCCGCTTCCTCTCAGTGGACTTTAGGTTTGGCAGTGCATCGGAGTCTTTTGCCAATGAATGGGGTCTTCTTCCACATGAGTGAAAGCAGGACCCCACCCCCCACCCCCGCATGAGGTCTGAGTACTGGTGGAAAGGCTGTCGGTTCAGCTGAGCCCAAATTGCTGTCATGGAATTATAAACAAATACAACAGTGTTTAAGTTTGGGGGTGATTTATTATACAGCAATAGATAACCAATATCTGAGGGTAAGAACCATTCTGCTAACTCTCCTCCCCTCCCATACTCCCCTTCCCTTTCCTCCCCTCCCCTTCTCCCCTCCTCTCCCCTCCTCCTGTCTCCCCTCTTTCATCTCCTCCAGACCCCTCTTCCTTCTTTCTGCTTTCCTTCCCTCCAATCTCCATTCCACCCTTTTTACTTCCCTCCCCTCTCCTCCCCTCTCCTCCCCTCCCCTTCTCTCTTCTTTTCTCCCCTTTCTTTCTTTTCCCTCTCTTCCCTTCCCTCCCTCCCTCCTTCCTTCCTTCCCTCTTTCTCTCTCCCTTACTGTGGCTCAAACACAAGGTTTCACATATGCTGAACACAGCCCAGAAGGAAATTTAAGGACCTCGGTTTCTCTGATGCACATTCCTGCTATGATGCTGGTTCATCACAGGCCGGAAGCCACAAGGCCAACCAATCAGAGGCTGAAACTTCCAAAACGGTGTGCCAAAGTATTCCCTTTCCTCTTATAAATAGATTCGCTTAGATGTTACTACAGTAACAGAAAGCTGGCACATGGGTTAGCAGTGCTGATCTGCAAGGAATGCTGGGAGGTCCAATGAGAATGTACTGAAAGTGGGCATTTGTTATTGAACTTGGGGGACAGAACCTGCACCCCAAGTCAGTCTGTCCTCCTGTCTTCAGTAAGTCAACCCAAAGAGGAAAGCAGAAAGAGAAGGTTTCGTCAATGTGTTAGAAGCACAAACAGATCAAGTAAATTCACTCCAGATGCCTGTTCAGGGTCTGGAAGTTTAAATAGAAGGCCAAGGATGTGTGCACTTAAGGAGTCCAGGTAAAGGTGTGGCCCCGCCCACCACTGGCCTGTCCTTGTCAGGGTGCACTCACAAGTAGTTAGAACTCTGGGAAATCGCTTTCCCCTCTGGCCGGTACCTTCTTGTCCTTCTCCCAGCATGAGATTCCTGAGAGAAATCCCATTGCTTTGGGTTTCATGATTTTAATAGTCTAACAGACAGATTAAAAGACATATGTGTCTTCTTAGAATAGCTTCACTTTTTCAAGGCCCATTAGAGCAGCACAGAGCTAGAAAATCTTTCCTCACATAGCATGACAATTTACTAAAATGATATTTACTTTGCAAGAAGAATGCAATTTGTTGAATAACCGAATGACCCTCACCCTCCCCCACTCTCTCATCTCTCTCTCTCTCTCTCTTTCTCTCTCTCTGTCTCTCAACAGGGTCTCACTATATACATAATCCTGGTTGTCCTGGAGCTCCGTATGTAGACTAGGATGGCCTCAAACTCACAGACTTATAAAAGAAAACTACTGGGACTCATGATTCCAGAGGGTAAGAATTTATGATCATTATGGCAGGGAGCAGGCAGGCATGGCGCTGGAGCGGTAACCAAGGGCTTACCCCTGATCCATAAACAGGGGGCGAAGAGGGAGCTAACTGGAACGGCCTAGAAACCTCCAAGCTCACCCCTAGTGACACACTTCCTCCTCCAACAGGGACACACCTCCTATTCCTTGCCTAAGGAGTCTACCAATTGGAAATCAAACCTTCCAATAGATGAACCAGCAGGGGGCCGTTCTCGGCGCATGTACATGCACACACCCACTTACGTACATATGTACATACACATGTGCGTGCACATGCACATGCCCGTGTGCACATATGCACACAGTTAGTTCTCCAGAGTCCTCTTACTTTACATTCTTCATGCTACACACTTGCTCAGCCCCCATACTTTCTGAGCCAAGCTCCTGACTTTGCCCCCTACCTCCTCATTCTGGAGTCTGGATGTCTGAAGCCCCATGAACCTTGGTATCACTCGTTGTCCATCAGGGAAGAACCAGCACAGGATCCACTGCTAATTGCCACGTGACAAATGCCCCATTTGACTGTAATAGTGGGTCATTTTGGAAAACTGGGAGGGAGAGGTGTCAAGGGGACAATTTTCATGCCAGTGGCTTTCTGGTTGGACTTTAAGACTCTTGCTTCTGTGGCTTCTGAGACAGCTCGCTTTCCCTCCATCAGATTTACAATCCAATAACCCAGTTTAGGGTGTATATTTCAAGGCGAAGGGGAACTGACTGTACGGTGGCTTGCCCTGCCGCTTGCACGTGAAGAGGAAATGCAGCGGTCCTAGAATGTACGGTATCTACAGGTCCAGCATTTCTGATCCCACTTCTCACCCAATCCAATCCTCTCCCTGCCCCCCCCCAACTATTTACCTAGAAGTGCGCGCCCCCGCCTCCCCCACCTGCCTCCTCCGAGCTCCACACACAACCAAATCCTTTCTTATAGCTTAGCACACTCCTGGAGTGTTTGCCCTGATTTTGTAGCCAAAAAAGTCAGTCACTCCACACTGGCAAGATGAGAATCTTTGATCCCTCACCAGAAGGAAGTCCTGTCCACTCTTCTGTGCTCCCTCAGGACCTTCCCCTCCTCCTGGGGAGCCTTCCTGTCCCCACCCATCTCCTCCTACCCCCTACCCATTTCTGTGTTACCATTAGTCTGTCTATATCCCTTGTTATAGTGAGTGCCAGAGGCTGACATTGAGGAGTCTCTTCTATGTGTACTTATTCATTAGTTTTTAATCTGTCATGTGTGTGCGTGACCGTGACTGCAGGGGAGCTGAGGCAAGCAAGCAGACGGACAGATGGATGCCAGAGGATGCGTTTCCAGAGTCAGCTCTTTCCTTCCACCCTGCCAAGGGAGGGCTCTCTTGTTTCTGCTGCTAGCTGGCCTATGAGCTGCTGGGGGATTTTCTTTCCTGTCTCTACCTCCCACCTTATGGTAGGAGTGCTTTTGTTGTTGTTGTTGTTTAAACAAAACAAAGACAAGCTTTTTCTATGCATTCTGGGGCTCGAACTCAGGTTGTCAGGCTTGCAGGCAAACGCTTTTACCTGCCAAGCTACCTCACTGGCTCTCCACCTTATTATTATTATTAATAATATTATTATTTTGAGACAGGATCTCCCACTGAACCTAGGACTTGCCATTTTGGTGGTTCTGGCTCACCAGCAAGCCCCTGGGACCTGTCTAGGTGACAGGCATGTGCCGCCATGCCTGGCTTTTATGTGGCTGTTGAAGATCCTAACTCAGGTCTTTCCTCATGTTACACAGCAAGCTCTTTATCCACAGAGCCACCTCCCCAGCCCTCTCCTTACTGTTTGCATTTGTATCACAGACGCCACAATTATCCTTCTCACATGCCGGAATAATGAACATTCTTTTGGCAATTTTACATAAGAAGAAAAAAAATTAATGAGGGGAATTTCTGAGCATGTTACATGCCAACAGGCTAGCAATCTCCCTGTAGGGTTGTCCTCATCTTTAGTAATTGGTTAGGCCGAAAATTACACTCCCAGAAAAATGAAACACTCCCATTTTGGGGAGACACTCCCAGAAAAGCTAGTAAATTTTCTCAAAGTCTTTGTTTATCTATATGATGGCATGGTGCCACAAAATAAATAATTACACATGCGAAATCTATAATTTGCTTTGTAATGAAAGATGGTATGCCAACTGGATCTACTTCTCCTCGGGCACTGTCTCCTAGGAACGAGCACTGGGACCAAGTGTGTGGGGTGGCTGCAGAATGCGACTTAGGACAAAGGAACCAAGAGAAAACAGTTCTCAATGGAAGCACTCTCTTGACAAGTCCACCCACAGCTGCCATACAGAAGTGACATTAAAGACTCTCTCTTAAGGCAAAGGAAGTACTAGTCACGCCACGTCATGTCACTTCACGCCACACCACGCCCTTTTATTTATGCTTTTGGAGAAGCTCATTTCATTTAGGAGTTTTAAATATTTGAGGACGTGTCCACTTGGCAGGTAACCTTACTCATCCACTTAATAGTGGGCGTCCATGAGAATCCCCTTCTGATCCAGTGGAAAGTTTAAAATCATCCAAGAAGTTGCTGCAGAGATTTGGAAGAAAGTAGACGTTAATAAGAAGCCCATGCTTAGAACTCAAACTCCCCTGACCCCACCTCTACCTCCCAAGTGCTAGGATTACAGGTGTGCACCCCACCCTGCTTGCTTATTCCACTAACTGTGTTACATATCCTCTTATCGAACAATTGGAGTTCTATATATAATATCCTAGATATTAAGTCTTTTGTCAGATATGTTTTCTGCAAATCATCCTCACATTGTATAGAGTACCTCTTTCCTTTCTTGGGCATGCCCTTTGCTGTATACAAGTTTTAAGTTCTGATGCCCTCTTATTTTTGCCTGTGTGCTCATGCTTTGATGTCACATCTGAGACGCCCCTGACACATCCAAGGTCATGACTGACTCTTGTGTTTGATTCTGGGCTTTAGTAGTTTGCTGGGTTTTAATATTTTAATGCTTTTTTTTTTAGGCCATTTCTCCATCAGTGTTACATTTTACACATGGCGAAATGTAACACGATGGAGGTCCATTTGTGTGGAAACCCTGCTTTCTGAGCGATGTTGAAAAGATTGCTCTTTACCTCACTACATAGACTTGTTGAAAGCGTTTGACCAGAAGCACAGGTTTATTTCTATGTGTCTATACTAATGGCAGTACCACACAGTTTTGGATTTTTTTAAGGTTTTTTTTTCAGGTTTATTAATGTGGACATGTGTGTATCTGTGTAGGGTTATACGCTCATGAGTAAAGTATCCGTGGAGGTCAGAAGACTGTATCAGATCACCTGGAGCTGGAGTTGTTGGCCGGGGTAATCACCCATGTAGGTGCTAAGAATCGAACCTGGGTCCTCTGGAAGAGCAGCAAGTGCTTATAATCTCAGAGGTGTCTCTCCAGCATAGCTTTGATTAGTGAGTTTAGTTTTGCAGCTCATTTTGACTTAGCAATGTGTGAGTCCTTCAGGTTTTTTTGTTTTGTTTTGTTTTTGTTTGTTTGTTTTTAACTTTCTCACTGTACTGATGTCTCTTTGGGGATCTTTGCAATTCCAAGTGAATCTGAGAGTTCTTTAAGCTTTTACAGAACAAAGAAAGGAAAACCCAAACAACCACAGCTGTCCCTTCTGCCCCAGGATTGCCATTTCCATGTTTGTGTGGGGACACACCCGCACCTGCAGCTCCTGTCCAGGACGTTCCCGGCATCCCAAGCATGGGGCTAAAGCTTCCTTGTGCTATGTTAGGAGTACAAGGAGAACGTAGGTGAGCCTGGGACCTGAGAGTCATTTCTTCCTTTAAAAAATTTTTAAGTAACATTTACTCTGTTTGTGTGTGTGTGCCTGCGTGTGCAATGTGTTTGGAGGTCAGATGGCAACTTTCAGGAGTAGACTCTTGCCTTTCACCATGGGGGTCATAGGAGTCGAACTCAGCTCAACAGGCTTGGCAGCAAAGTGCCTTAACCCAGTGAGCCATCTTGCTGGCCCTTCAGAGCCATTTCAATGAGTTGAAATGTGTGTGCTTATATTATTTATCTGCCCTCTTTGCCAACTAATCCAATTTCCTGCTTTAAGGGGGAAAATATAATCCTAATGGCTCTTTGGAGGTGTTGGCTCTTTTCCATCATGAGTTTACCAAGTGCCTAGGATGCTCTGGATTAGGCAGTGCAATGAACGTATAATCTCAAAGAATTTAGGAATGTATAGGGGAGCTTGTATGGTGGATAGCTGCATGAAAGGTGCTGTGTTACTAAGTATAATTTCTTTGTTCAGACAATATAAAAGGTCCAGGAGCAGTAAGGCCGTACTGCCCTGTGAGAACAGCAATGAGCAAGGGTTGCCCATAGAAACAGTACATCATCCACAGCTACCTTTCCTGAGCTAGACGACAAGAAAAGACATTCTAGTGCTTCAAAGGGTGTGACAGAGAAGGATGAAGCAAAATCCGAGGCTCAGCAGGAACGAGCAGAATAGCTCTGTGAACACTCTAGAATCTCAGTTTAACCAACCCAGTCCTGCTGGAGACGAGAGGCCCCAGCTGCAGAGCCAGGGTGGAACGCCGTGCGGGGAGCCATGAATCAAAAGGAGTAGTCTGGAATTGTTGGGGCTGTGGATTTATAGGCTCGTCTCACAGGCTCTTAGCCACAGCCTTTCCAGTTTCCAGAGGACCCATTGTTCCCAGCGGGAAGGTGGGATGTGGCCCTCAGCATACAGCAGCAGGTGCAGGAGCTGGGAGCCAGCGTCAGGCACACCCCAGTCTCTAGCTTTTGTTCTGTAGCCACCACCCTAGCTGAGGCTATTGAAATAGCCTTTTGTCTGACCTCCCTGCCCTCGGGCTCACCCCTGCCCTAAACCACAGGGCCATCCATGGCAGCCTAATGTACCACGGTTTTCAACACCGTGTTGTCCAATACTCAAAAGTGCTGTCTAGCTTGGACCCAGGGCTTCTCTCTCTAGAACAATTTCAGGGGTTTCCATGGTTCTCCCCAACCCTTACACGCTTATAGTGCTGGGCTTGAACCTGGGGCCTTGTGTTCAAGTTAGCCAGGAAAATGCTCTGCCATTGAGCTGTATTTCCAGCTCTGAGTTTGCCTGTTGGGAGCCGCCCCCACATTCGCCGTTACAAGATGGCGCTGACATCCTGTGTTCTAAGTGGTAAACAAATAATCTGCGCATGTGCCAAGGGTATCTTATGACTACTTGTGCTCTGCCTTCCCCGTGACGTCAACTCGGCCGATGGGCTGCAGCCAATCAGGGAGTGACACGTCCGAGGCGAAGGAGAATGCTCCTTAAGAGGGACGGGGTTTCGTCTTTTCTCTCTCTTGCTTTTCGCTCTCTCTTGCTTCTTGCTCTCTTGCTTCTTGCTCTCTTGCTTCTTGCTCTCTTGCTTCCTGCACCCTGGCTCCTGAAGATGTAAGAAATAAAGCTTTGCCGCAGAAGATTCTGGTCTGTGGTGTTCTTCCTGGCCGGTCGTGAGAACGCGTCTAATAACAATTGGTGCCGAATTCCGGGACGAGAAAAAAAACTCGGGACTGGCGCAAGGAGGATCCCTCATTCCGGAACCAGAACTGCGGATCACGTTTATAAAGGTTCCCGTAACACAGACTGTTGAGAAGGATTCAACTGCCGAATTCAGAACTCATCAGCTGGGGAACGACGGTGATAAAGGTTCCCGTAAAGCAGACTGTTAAGAAGGATTCAACTGTATGAATTCAGAACTTTTCAGCTGGGGAACGGCGGTAACCCGTAAGTATAGCTTTACAAGATAAGTCTGATCTTGAACTTTCTAACGAAATTCAAGACAGTCTATCAGAAGTAAAGTGGAAAATGTTTGGCCTTGAATTTTTTCTGGTGTTAGGAGCCCTTTTGTTCCTTTTCACATGTTATCAAGTGATTAAGATAGGGCTGAAAATTCTAGAGGAAATTCAGGGCAGTCTATCAGAAGTAAAGCGGGGAGAGAGAGTAGGAGCAAGGAGAAACGGTAAGTATACAGGCCTTTCCAAGGGTCTTGAACCCGAGGAAAAGTTTAGGTCAGGTAAGAATACCTGGAGAGAGATTAGAAGAAAAAGAGGAAAAAGGGAAAAGAAGAAAGATCAATTAGCGGAGGTCTCTAGGAAAAGGAGCCTGTGCTCATCGCTGGATGGGCTCGGGGAGCCAGCTCTTAGTAGCTCTGAAGCAGGTGAAGAATTCTCCTCTGAGGAAACAGACTGGGAGGAAGAAGCAGCCCATTACCAGCCAGCTAATTGGTCAAGAAAAAAGCCAAAAGCGGCTGGCGAAGGCCAGTTTGCTAATTGGCCTCAGGGCAATCGGCTACCAGGTGCACTCCCGCCCTATGCGGAGTCCCCGCCCTGCGTAGTGCGTCAGCCCGTAGTGCGTCAGCAATGCGCAGAGAGGCAGTGCGCAGAGAGGCAGTGCGCAGACTCATTCATTCCCCGAGAGGAACAAAGGAAAATAGAACAGGCATTTCCAGTCTTTGAAGGAGCCGAGGGTGGGCGTGTCCACGCTCCGGTAGAATATGTGCAGATTAAAGAAATTGCTGAGTCGGTTCGTAAATACGGAACCAATGCTAATTTTACCTTGGTGCAGTTAGACAGGCTCGCTGGCATGGCACTAACTCCTGCTGACTGGCAAACGGTTGTAAAAGCCGCTCTCCCTAGTATGGGCAAATACATGGAATGGAAAGCGCTTTGGCACGAAGCTGCACAAGCGCAGGCCCGAACAAACGCAGCTGCTTTGACTCCAGAGCAGAGAGATTGGACTTTTGACTTGTTAACGGGTCAGAGAGCTTATTCTGCTAAACCTGATAAGAGGTATCAATGGAAGGTCTTACCACAGGGGATGTCCAATAGTCCTACAATGTGCCAGCTTTATGTGCAAAAAGCTCTTTTGCCAGTGAGGGAACAATTCCCCTCTTTAATTTTGCTCCTTTACATGGATGACATCCTCCTGTGCCATAAAGACCTTACCATGCTACAAAAGGCATATCCTTTTCTACTTAAAACTTTAAGTCAGTGGGGTTTACAGATAGCCACAGAAAAGGTCCAAATTTCTGATACAGGACAATTCTTGGGCTCTGCGGTGTCCCCAGATAAGATTGTGCCCCAAAAGGTAGAGATAAGAAGAGATCACCTCCATACCTTAAATGATTTTCAAAAGCTGTTGGGAGATATTAATTGGCTCAGACCTTTTTTAAAGATTCCTTCCGCTGAGTTAAGGCCTTTGTTTGGTATTTTAGAAGGAGATCCTCATATCTCCTCCCCTAGGACTCTTACTCTAGCTGCTAACCAGGCCTTACAAAAAGTGGAAAAGGCCTTACAGAATGCACAATTAC
Source organism: Mus musculus (assembly GCF_000001635.26). Classification (NCBI taxonomy): domain Eukaryota; kingdom Metazoa; phylum Chordata; class Mammalia; order Rodentia; family Muridae; genus Mus; species Mus musculus. Next base: position 38,111,881 of record NC_000079.6, read on the forward strand.
AACGTATTGAGGATTCGCAGCCTTTCAGTTTGTGTGTCTTTAAGACAGCACAATTGCCAACTGCAGTTTTGTGGCAGAATGGGCCATTGTTGTGGATCCATCCAAACGTATCCCCAGCTAAAATAATAGATTGGTATCCTGATGCAATTGCACAGCTTGCCCTTAAAGGTCTAAAAGCAGCAATCACCCACTTTGGGCAAAGTCCATATCTTTTAATTGTACCTTATACCGCTGCACAGGTTCAAACCTTGGCAGCCGCATCTAATGATTGGGCAGTTTTAGTTACCTCCTTTTCAGGAAAAATAGATAACCATTATCCAAAGCATCCAATCTTACAGTTTGCCCAAAATCAATCTGTTGTGTTTCCACAAATAACAGTAAGAAACCCACTTAAAAATGGGATTGTGGTATATACTGATGGATCAAAAACTGGCATAGGTGCCTATGTGGCTAATGGTAAAGTGGTATCCAAACAGTATAATGAAAATTCACCTCAAGTGGTAGAATGTTTAGTGGTCTTAGAAGTTTTAAAAACCTTTTTAAAACCCCTTAATATTGTGTCAGATTCCTATTATGTGGTTAATGCAGTAAATCTTTTAGAAGTGGCTGGAGTGATTAAGCCTTCCAGTAGAGTTGCCAATATTTTTCAGCAGATACAATTAGTTTTGTTATCTAGAAGATCTCCTGTTTATATTACTCATGTTAGAGCCCATTCAGGCCTACCTGGCCCCATGGCTCTGGGAAATGATTTGGCAGATAAGGCCACTAAAGTGGTGGCTGCTGCCCTATCATCCCCGGTAGAGGCTGCAAAAAATTTTCATAACAATTTTCATGTGACGGCTGAAACATTACGCAGTCGTTTCTCCTTGACAAGAAAAGAAGCCCGTGACATTGTTACTCAATGTCAAAGCTGCTGTGAGTTCTTGCCAGTTCCTCATGTGGGAATTAATCCACGCGGTATTCGACCTCTACAGGTCTGGCAAATGGATGTTACACATGTTTCTTCCTTTGGAAAACTTCAATATCTCCATGTGTCCATTGACACATGTTCTGGCATCATGTTTGCTTCTCCGTTAACCGGAGAAAAAGCCTCACATGTGATTCAACATTGCCTTGAGGCATGGAGTGCTTGGGGGAAACCCAGACTCCTTAAGACTGATAATGGACCAGCTTATACGTCTCAAAAATTCCAACAGTTCTGCCGTCAGATGGACGTGACCCACCTGACTGGACTTCCATACAACCCTCAAGGACAGGGTATTGTTGAGCGTGCGCATCGCACCCTCAAAGCCTATCTTATAAAACAGAAGAGGGGAACTTTTGAGGAGACTGTACCCCGAGCACCAAGAGTGTCTGTGTCTTTGGCACTCTTTACACTCAATTTTTTAAATATTGATGTTCATGGCCATACTGCGGCTGAACGTCATTGTTCAGAGCCAGATAGGCCCAATGAGATGGTTAAATGGAAAAATGTCCTTGATAATAAATGGTATGGCCCGGATCCTATCTTGATAAGATCCAGGGGAGCTATCTGTGTTTTCCCACAGAATGAAGACAACCCATTTTGGTTACCAGAAAGACTCACCCGAAAAATCCAGACTGACCAAGGGAATACTAATGTCCCTCGTCTTGGTGATGTCCAGGGCGTCAATAATAAAGAGAGAGCAGCGTTGGGGGATAATGTCGACATTTCCACTCCCAATGACGGTGATGTATAATGCTCAAGTATTCTCCTGCTTTTTTACCACTAACTAGGAACTGGGTTTGGCCTTAATTCAGACAGCCTTGGCTCTGTCTGGACAGGTCCAGATGACTGACACCATTAACACTTTGTCAGCCTCAGTGACTACAGTCATAGATGAACAGGCCTCAGCTAATGTCAAGATACAGAGAGGTCTCATGCTGGTTAATCAACTCATAGATCTTGTCCAGATACAACTAGGTGTATTATGACAAATAACTCAGCTGGGATGTGAACAAAAGTTTCCGGAATTGTGTGTTATTTCCATTCAGTATGTTAAATTTACTAGGGCAGCTAATTTGTCAAAAAGTCTTTTTCAGTATATGTTACAGAATTGGATGGCTGAATTTGAACAGATCCTTCGGAAATTGAGACTTCAGGTCAACTCCACGCGCTTGGACCTGTCCCTGACCAAAGGATTACCCAATTGGATCTCCTCAGCATTTTCTTTCTTTAAAAAATGGGTGGGATTAATATTATTTGGAGATACACTTTGCTGTGGATTAGTGTTGCTTCTTTGATTGGTCTGTAAGCTTAAGGCCTAAACTAGGAGAGACAAGGTGGTTATTGCCCAGGCGCTTGCAGGACTAGAACATGGAGCTCCCCCTGATATATGGTTATCTATGCTTAGGCAATAGGTCGCTGGCCACTCAGCTCTTATATCCCATGAGGCTAGACTCATTGCACGGGATAGAGTGAGTGTGCTTCAGCAGCCCGAGAGAGTTGCAAGGCTAAGCACTGCAATGGAAAGGCTCTGCGGCATATATGAGCCTATTCTAGGGAGACATGTCATCTTTCATGAAGGTTCAGTGTCCTAGTTCCCTTCCCCCAGGCAAAACGACACGGGAGCAGGTCAGGGTTGCTCTGGGTAAAAGCCTGTGAGCCTAAGAGCTAATCCTGTACATGGCTCCTTTACCTACACACTGGGGATTTGACCTCTATCTCCACTCTCATTAATATGGGTGGCCTATTTGCTCTTATTAAAAGAAAAAGGGGGAGATGTTGGGAGCCGCCCCCACATTCGCCGTTACAAGATGGCGCTGACATCCTGTGTTCTAAGTGGTAAACAAATAATCTGCGCATGTGCCAAGGGTATCTTATGACTACTTGTGCTCTGCCTTCCCCGTGACGTCAACTCGGCCGATGGGCTGCAGCCAATCAGGGAGTGACACGTCCGAGGCGAAGGAGAATGCTCCTTAAGAGGGACGGGGTTTCGTCTTTTCTCTCTCTTGCTTTTCGCTCTCTCTTGCTTCTTGCTCTCTTGCTTCTTGCTCTCTTGCTTCTTGCTCTCTTGCTTCCTGCACCCTGGCTCCTGAAGATGTAAGAAATAAAGCTTTGCCGCAGAAGATTCTGGTCTGTGGTGTTCTTCCTGGCCGGTCGTGAGAACGCGTCTAATAACATTTGCCCATTCTAAGCACCCTACTAACGCCCCACTGTACTCTCAAATGAAGCAATTCTATTTGTTTTGTTCATTCACTTTTCAGTGATTTCCTGACCGTCTAATGTTTCTTGGACATAAGACACTATTATTAGGCTGAATGGTGTTGCAACCCCTAAATTCCTGTTAGAGTCCTAACTCTAGTATTTCAGAATGCCACTGGATTTGGAGTAGGGCCTTTGTAGAGGTAATTAGGTTAAAATGATATCATCACCATGGACCCTTTCTGATATGATTGGCTTTTATAAAAAGATTATGTCACAGGCACACTCAGAGAGTGACCTGTAGGACCCAGGAAGGAGACACTGTCTTGAGACACGATGAGAGGACTCAGGAGAAATCAGCTGTTTTGGCGTGCAGAAGAAGATACGCATCTGTACTTTGTTACAGCAACCCTGGGCACTTACACAGACCCTCTGCCAAACTTACAATGTTGTTCATGTGCATGTATACACATTAGTTTCTTATAAAATTAAGATATATTGCGCAATAAAACTTTTGATTTTAATTTCATTTTTGTTTTTGGTTCTGGTGCATTGAACTCATGTGTGAGATATACCTCACACATGCTGGGTATACCTACTCTACTGATGAACCATGCCTCCAGCTTCAACAACGAAGTTTTAAATTAAGCAGTATTCATACACTTCTTTCATGTTAGAATATATGCTATCTACTGCATTCCTTTTTATATGTGATTAACATTTCGTGTTCTTCCATTGTGTTCAGTATGTTTGTGTGTTTTATGGTGTGTGTGTGTATATATATATAAATGTGTTTGTATGTGCATGGATATATAGGTAGGCCAGGGGTTGATGTTAATTATCTTTTTTCCATTTCTCTCCACCTTGGTCTTGTTTCTACTTTCTACATGCTGGCATTACAGACAGGCTGCCATGACCCCTCTACATTTTTATGGGTGCTAGGAATCTGAACTCTGGCTTTCATGTCTGTAAGACAAGTAATTTTTCCACTGAGATATATGCCCCGTATGTTTTTCCATCTTTTAAACAGAAAATACACCAAATGTCAATTAAATCACAGAGTCTATACGAGGAGTACAAACCATATTTTAAAATCCTTGTGACCTTCAGTACACAAAGATGGGCTAGAAGACACTTTCTATGAGAAGGATGACATATGTCCTCTTTTGGTATTCCATATACTAAAAATGAAGACTAAATGCCAAAGAATGCCTTGATTTGTTCCAAGGGGTAAATGCTCGCTCAGAAGGGAACCATACCCAGGTTTATTACTACTGTGGTGCAGTGCCACCAACATGGGGAAAGCATGACCATCCTCCTGGAGTCCACTTCCTTAAACCATATAACAGTTACTTTCTAGCAACAAGGAAACAATGAATGTTAAAGTAACCACAATGTTGGAGACAACTGGTCTACCACAGCTTTTTGTTGTTATCTTTTCTTCCAAGATAGAGTCTGGCTGGCTTGTGTCCCTAGTCCTCCTGCCTCAGTCTCCATCATGCCAAGATTGCAGGCTTATGCCACCATGTCTAACTTGCCTTCACCTTATAGATGAAGCTAAGGACCAGACTTTTGTCTCCAAGAATGAAATCATGTACTACAAGACCCTCTGTATCTGTTTCCACCCCCAACAACCTAAATCTGTCTTTTAAAAATCGACATCTAATTAAGTACATCTCCTACATCAGTTGCTACAAGAGCTTCCTATTTTTATACACACATCAAGCATTCAAACCCACATATATCACCAAAGCCTTGAGGCTCCAATGCTGACCTAGGCCTGGTAGCTTCTGTTGCTTCCTTTACTTACTATGGTTTTGATATTCTGTCCTTTTCTCTTGTTTTTAATTCACTTTTTGAGACAGGATAGTCTCAAACTAGTTGGGTAGCAGAGGGTGACTTTGAACTTCTAATTCTCCTGCCTCTGCCTCCTTGGTGCTAGCATCATAGGCATATGACACTATGCCTATTCTTGTGTGGTTCTGGCGATCAAGCCAGTGACCCATGGACACAAGGCAAGCATTCTACCAAGTGAGCTTTGTCCCCAAGTCTTCTTCTCTGCTAGTATCTAAGTGTTTATTGAGAAATTATTTAGTGTAGAACATGCTGGCAGCTGCTAGAGGAAACAGAAGTCAGACAGAGCCTTAGTAAGACCTATAAAGCCAGCCTTTTGAAACCAAAGGGCACACATCTGTGAGTTCTGATCAATGGAATCTACCAGCAACAATATGTCTTAACATTGTGCCAATGGTAACATGTGCTTATTTTTCTTGTCATTATTTCCAGAACAGAAAAGTAGAACCTGAATTTGCATAGCATTTGTATTATTACTTTAGGGGCTGTGAGGAATGGTGGGTTTAGGATTGCTAGTGACCCTGTTTTGTTTTAAGAAATAAAAGAAAAGAAGCATCAAGGGGGTTATGTGTAGGTTCTTTGCAAATCGTGTATTAGGGCCTGGACATGTGTGGATTTGGGTGGACAGGGGGAGGGAGGGAAGTGGGAGCAAGTCCTAGAGCTTAGAAGATTGCGAATCTCAGACATCAGACATTGAACGACACTGCTGGACTTCAGTTTGGCTTAAGTGTCGCTGCCTTTGTATTCATGTTCTTCCTTCTTGGAGTAAGAAAGTATTTTACTATGTTTTTAAAATTTTATCTAATAGTAGCCTACAGTTAACAAATTTAAAAAGCCTATATTTTAACAAGTTGTTGAACCTTTAAGTCTAAAGACATTTAGAAAGGCATTTCTAAAAAACAGTGGGACTTTTAATGTCATACTGTATTTTGTAACATGGTATTAATATAGGATGATGGAGACAAATAAGAACGGAAAGGGGATGGCTTAAAGTGTGTCAAATGGACAAGGAGTGGTGACCATTTTTTCGTGTCAACTTGACACACCTGGAACGAGGGACCCTCAGTTAAGGAATCACCTCCATGATATTGACTTATGGGTGTGTCTGTGGGGACATTTTCCTGATTGCTAATTGATGGAGAATGGTCTAGCCCACTCTGGGTGGTGCCACTCCTAGGCAGGTGGTCCTGGATTCTATAAGGAAGTTAGGTGAACAGAAGCAGGAAGCAAGCTAGTAAGCCACATTCCTCTGTGGTTTCTCTTTCAAGCTCTTGCCTTGGCTTCCCTGGGTGATGGACTGTACCTGTGAGATGAAATAAACCCGTTCCTCCCCAAGTTGCTTTTGGTCAGCGTTTTATCACAGCAACAAAAGCAAACTAGAACAGAGGGGCTAGACTTTGTTTCTATGTCAAGGCAATTAGCAGCCAGAGGCAGTTACGTTTTTCAATCAAGACAAGCAATAAATATAATTTATTATACTTCTGCCTCTGTCTGTGTCTCCCCATACACACATACATACACGCGCATGCACACATAGAGGCACACAGATTGGAAATCTCTAATTAAAAAAATCACAAATCTGAACCTTTTGAGCGCTGATAGGATACCATAAGCAGAAAACTCCACACCCAACCTCATGTGATGGGTACAGTCATAGGAAAGGTGTATAAAATTACCTTCAGGCTATGTAGACAAGGCACACATAGAATATGAATTCACTTAATGATAAAATTTGGGATCTACCTCCAAGATTCCTTACATGTCCTGACACCTCAAAATCTGAAAGAAATCCAAAATCAGAGCCACTTCTCTTTCCTGGCATAAGAGATAAGGATTACTCAACTGTATTGAGAGCAATGAGGGTTCTATTTCCCAACTCCTTTCCAAAAGCAAGGCAACCATGGCGCAGAAACACTTTAGGGCTTCCTGAGGCACACAGTTAGCGAGTGGTGCACCGACATGAAGCTGCTGAGTCTGGCCCATGTGTGATGCCCTGCCCCCAGTTCCTGTGTGGGGACAACCTGAGGCAAAGGAGGCTGAGTAAAAGGGGCAGAGAGGAGAGAGGCCATCACAGGCAGATCTGAGGTCACTCAAACGCCATGTGAGGGAACGAGAGGGACCTAGAACAATTCTGAAGTTTCTGGCATGATCACCTAAAGATGGGTGACATCCCTGAGGTAAAAGAAGGGAGAAGTCATAGCAAGGGCAGGCATTGATGTGCTACAAGGCAAAAGGGGACACATGTCCCAGATTAAAACAGAATCGTGGGGCACCTGGTTAGGTTATCAGAAAGGCTCTGAGGGAGCCAAGTTATGTAAATGGACTTTGAATGAGGAAGAAGTAGTTCTCTTCAGGGAGTGCTACAATGGAGGAGGTCTGGAGAAAGTAAGTCAACTTCCCAGCATCATAACAAATGCCTGAGAGAACCAACGCATAGAAAGAAAAGGTTTCTCTCTGCTCACAGCTGCAGGGATTTTAGTCCTTAACAAAATAGCTATGTGGGCTTGAGCCCACTGTGGCAGGGATTCGTGGTGGAGCAAACCCATGAGTCTGTAGGAGTTTCACAGTCTATTTCAAGGGCTGCCTCCAATGACATAAGGTCCTTCAGCAGACCCCGTTTTTTAAAGCTGGCAATCAAACCCTTAACACTGGAATGAAGTCATAGGAGCTTGGATAAGGACCCCGGGGCTGGAGAGGAACTTCAGGGAGGCATAAAGAGACCATGAGCTGTGAGGGTAAAGGGTGGGGAGGGAGTCCAAGGTCACCTTGAAAGTTCTGAACTTGGAGTTAACGCAATACATTCGGGTCAGAGGAGAAGGCTTGAGATGACAATCTTGTGTCTAGACAGTGAGCATGGCCCAGAAGAATGGGAATTTGGTCGAAGTCAAGATTAGAGTTGGGGTCATCTAGAGAGGTTACAGTGGAAATCTTGGCAGTGAAGAACGAGGGGCTGAGGGCAAAGGAGAGAGAGGCAGGAAGGAAAGTGACAGAGGACATGGCTATGTGAAATAGCTTGGTTACAGATGACAAGAATAGACACTGCAGGCCAAAGAGGCTGTGGGAAGGAATGAGGCCTCGGGGAGCTTCCAAAGTCAAGAGGAGGAATTTCAAAGGAGGTGGAATGAACTGGAAATCACTCCAAAGGCTGGCCATTTAGCACATTGCTATTTCTTTGGTATTTGGCCAAAGGGTAGATAGCAACTTTTGCCTTTTTCTCTTCTTCCTATCTCTGTGATTTACCTGTGGTTTTAAACAATGATTTATTTATCCCACATGTGTTGGCGATTTGCCTGTATGTATGTCTGTGTGAGGGTGTCCAACCCCTTGGACCTGAAGTTACAGACAGTTGTGAGCTGCCATGTGGGTGCTGGGAATTGAACCTGGGTCCCCTGGAAGAGCAGCCAGTCTTCTTAACTGCTGAGCCATCTCTCCAGCCACCACATGGATTTTTTTTCCAAAAGGGATTTCTATGTACAAAAGGTCTCTGATGTGTGGTGGTACCATCATTCAGTTTAAGGCATTTTGATTTTATGATAATGTGGAAGGGGTATGTATTCAGTGGAAGCCAGGCATGGGATTTTGAGTATGAATTGGGGGTGGTGGGGGTGGTGGCTATGGCTTTGTGTTCTTATCTTTGGGTTTTGGGGACCATGTTTCCTCATGACCTTGACTCTACAGTGTGTTGCCTACTGAGTCAAGATCTGGGATAAGGCAGGTGCAGTAAATGTACTTTTGTTTCAATGATATTTTAAATTCTCCGTGCTATGATGCAATCTCATCTTAACTTGAGGGGCATCTGAACCCACAAGAACAGTGGCAGCCAAAGCATAATAGATGTGAGGCTCTCCCCTTTCCATCTCCCTTTCCCGCTCTTTCTCTCTCATCTTACTGTGCAGCCCACATTGTCTTTGAATTCACTATGTAGCCCAGGCTAGTCCTCCTGCTTCTGTATTCCAGGTAACAGTGTATGCCACCATGCCTGGCTCAGAGCACACAATTAATACCAGTGCAGCCAGGAGACACTGCGGTGCTCATAGATTTCACGCCACTTCTCCACACCCTTACTTCAAAGGTCGAAAGGGCCCTGTGGGTCCGTGTCTGGGCTCTCCTCTTCTAGAGCTTTAACAGCTTTGACCTGGCTGGCTGCTTTCACAGCTGGCTTTCGGGTCAGGACAAGATGGTGACCTGTCTACGGCCTGGTTTTTCTTTCTTATGTTCGTCAGGGTCATTAGAGATCATGACACTCCTCCAATCAGACCAAGAGCATAGGACAGGTCAAAGAGATACCATCAGATGGAGGGATGTGGCTCAGTGGTGGAGCACTATGGTGGAGCACTGTGCCATACAGGGCAGAGTCAAAGAGCACTGGGTGAGTCTGCGGAGAGAAGAGAGGAAGTGTTCCATGTCACCGTCACACATAACATGGTATGGAGATGGGAAGTCTGGACCTAAGTGTGCTGTCTGGGAAACAGGAAAGGGTGCTGGTGGCCGATGACACATTTTGCTCTTTGTCCTCAGGCAGGTCTGGCCAGAGTAACTGCAAAGGTCACAGAGGAGTGGAGCAAATGGTGTCTCAGCCTCCTCCCTTGGAGGTGTTTGAGATGCCATTTTCTCTCTGCCCTTGCTTGATGGCTCCTCCTAGGGCCTGCTCTGGTCTCATTGGTCCAGGTGACATGAACATGGGAGGCTTCGATGTCCCACCCAGGCCTGGTGCCCTCAGTGAGACAGAGTCTGCCTCTGCCGTGCTGAGTCCAGAAGGCCATGCTTTCTCTTTTTTTATTTTCTTCCTCCAATAAAAGCTCCAAACCAGGACCTGAGAGATGGCTCAGAGGTTAAGAGCATTTGCTGCTCTTCCAGAGCAACAGAATTTGGTCCCCAGCACCCTTGTCTGGTGGCTTACAACTTCCTCTAACTCCAGCTCCAGTGGATCTATGTGCTCCTCTGGCAGGCAGGCAGGCAGGCAAGCAGGCAGGCAGGCAGGCAGGCAGGCAGGCAGGCGTGCATGCATGCACACAGAGCACCCGCCCACACAGAGATAGTATACTCCTCCCCACTTACAAATAAAAAAGGAAAATAATTCTTTTTTTAAAAGGCCCTAAGTGGGGGCTGGAGAGATGGCTCAGCGGTTAAGAGCACTGACTGCTCTTCTGAAGGTTGAGTTTGATTCCCAGCAACCACATGGTGGCTCACAACCATCCGTAACAAGATCTGGCCCCCTCTTCTGGAGTGTCTGAAGACAGCTACAGTGCACTTACATATAATAAATAAATAAATCTTTAAAAAAAAAAAAAGAATTAACTTCCTAAGCTTACACTGTAGGATGAATGGGTCTTCACTGACCGATCTCTCTCTCTTTTAAAAAAAAAAAAAAAAAAGGCCCTAAGCCAGAACACTGACTTCAGCCATTCAAGTACAAGGAGGAAAATCACCAGGGAAAAGAACAAACATCAAAGTTGATTCGGTTTCGTTTGAACTCGTGCTTACAAGAGAGCACGTCCTGATAACGTATCTTTCCTGATGTTTTTTCAATCACTATGTTTTCTTCAAGCTGTTGGCTCAAGTCTAACAGATGTCTACTATTTCCTTGAGAGCAACCAAATCTATTGTTGATGATGTTGCAAATACTAAGTTGTGTCCAAGAAAGCATTGCTCAATATTCAGCCTAGACTATTGAACGGCTGACAATGGGTAATCGCTTTCTCCTGGAACCTGTTTCCAGCGTGGCTATTTGTCATTCTGCCGCAGCAACATCCTCCTCCTGTTTATTATGTATTTAATTTTTTTGTTGTGTGTTTACACATATGATAGATGTGTGCTTTGGTGTAGGTGTGAACCATGGTTTGCATGAGGAGGCCAGGAGAATACTGGGAGGAGTCCTTTTTCTTCTTCCACTTTTATGTAGGTTCTAAGTATTAAATTCGGGTCATAGCAAGTGCCTTTACCGACCCAGGTATCTCACTGGTCCTCATGAGGTTTTGGGGGTATCTTTTTCTTTTAAATACTTACTCTTGGCGAGCAGCCTACACTTTAGGGATCTGATATCACTGATGCACAAGATTTGGATTCTAAATTCTGTTGTTAATGAATACAATGGTCCTGGGTAAAAACATTTGCCTTTATGGGCCCGAATATTCTTATTTATGAGCGAAGAGAATGAAGACTTTATAGAAGATCAACAATGTATAGAGAGAGCTGCAAGCTCTGCGGATATTTGCCAGTGTTTGAGATGTAAATCATTTCATGCTGCCAAATTCAAAACCAGTGTCTGGCAACATTCCTCATTTCCTGAAATTTAAATAATGGGCTTTACCTGAGCACGCCTGGAATAGAAACAACAATACACATACTTTATGCCTAAAATGGTTTTGTTATTTTGAGACAGGGTCTCATGTAGCCCAGGCTGGTCTGGAACTTGCTATAGCCAAAGCTATCCCTCGGCCTTCAATCTTCTGTGCACTGTGATTGTACCACCGTCCTTGGTTTTGGGAGTGCTGGGGGTTGAAGCCAGGCCTTTATTCTGGTAGGCCAGCACTCTACCAGCTGAGCTACCCACTAGGCTTCATCTCGAAATTCTACAGTATGGTATAACTTTAATCCCATTCAACCTTAAAAGACTGTAATTTTATGCTTCTGACCCTGGGTCAGAATACACCGGAAACTTCATTCATAGCCCTTGGGGGCATCAACATCCTGGTTCCAGATGGTAATAACCTCCCACCTTGGGCGATGACACTGGTCTGGTGGTCTTTGAGTTAGAAAGTGATCTGAAAGGACAGTGACATGTGGAGTTGGGACATTCAGGCCCTGTGCTGCTCCAGAATGAGAGCCACCCAGCCTTCCCTGTGGGTCAGATGGGGCGTGAGTCATCCTGTGTCATCTCAGTCGCTGTTTCCCAGGGTGCTGAGAAGCAAGGAGGCCAGAGAGCATGAAACAGACAGAGAGGAAAAACACGGAGGAGGAGGAGGAAGAGGAGGAGGAGAAGGAGAAAGGGCCCCTCCTTGGGCAGGGCCTCCCAGGCAAGCATGAGTCACTCCTCACTGTCCTGTCTGCCACACCTTCTGAATGTCAGGTGAAGAATTTGCCTAGACCAAGCACCCTTGATCAAGTCAGAACAGGTTTCCTAAAGACCGGGCCCATTAACATTAATGGACTCAAAATAGGCCAATCTCTTCTTAAATGTGGCTTCTTTTTGTTCTGTGTGTAGCTAGAGCTGTAGCCAGTGCAGAAGAGAGAAAGAAGAGCAGCAGGCATGTTTTACCTAGATGGAGGAGGCAGGGGGGAATCACAGAGAAAAGGGATGGACTCACATGGCGCCTTCCTAAACTGCCTGGCAAGCTTGTTAAAGAGCAGGAGGAATGCTCCATAACCATACCGCAATCAACATCTGTCCATTGTGAGCACATGTGTACACAACACCGCTACCAAATTACGGAAAGGTGTAGCCTGGGTTCATACACCAACTTGAAATGCAGAGGGATACAGCTCATGAACACCAGGATGGATACGATCCAAGCCGAAAACCAAACAGAAAAGAACAGGGGTTGGCAAACATCCAGAGAGTTGGAAGCTTTGAGTATTGTTCTGGGGAAAATAAAATGGTTTGGTCATTTTGGAAAACAAAATGGCAGTCTTTCAGGAAAAGTAAACACAGAATTATAAGACCTAGCACGTAGCAATTCCACTTCTGGATATACACTGAAAGGATTGGAAGCAGGGCCTGTGTGTGTGTGTGTGTGTGTGTGTGTGTGTGTGTGTGTGTGTAGAGAGAGAGAGAGAGAGAGAGAGAGAGAGAGAGAGAGAGAGAGAGAGAGTATTGACTGGTATCTTTCTCTTAGTATAATGTCCTTGAAGTTCATACATGTTGCAGCCTGTGTCAGAATTCTTTCCCTTTCAATGTCTGCTACTATTCAATTGTGTGATTATTTTTTAATGTGTGTGTGTGTGTGTGTGTGTGTGTGTGTGTGTGTGTGTGAAAGTGAGTATGTGTACAGCCACATGCATGGTGAATGTGTTGATGTCAGAGAGCAACCTCAAGAATTAGGCCTCAACCGGGTCTCTCTTCTTGTTTATTACCGTCTATAGCAGGCTGGCTGCCCTCAAGTTTTAGATGATTGTCCTTCAGCTGCCTCCCGGTGCCCATAGGGGCACTCTGGGGTTACAAATGCATGCTCTACCTCATCCAACTTTCATGGGCTCTAGGGATCAAAACTCTGCTCATTGGGTTTGGGTAACCAGTGCCTTACCCACTGAGCCATTCCCACAGCCGAGAAGCAAGGTCTAGAAGAGATGTCTGCACACTCATGTTCCTGTAGCGTTATTCACTGCTGCCCAAAGGTGAGAGTACCCTAGATGCCCACTGGTGGTGGCTGAAAAAGGAAACTACTATACTGCAGAATGGAGCAGTGTTTAGCTTTGAAGGAGAAGGGGATTCTGACACAGGTTGCAATATGGGGAACCCTGAGGACATTATGCTAAATGAGAGAAGCCAGTCACAAAACAAATACTGTATGACTTCACCTACCTGGTTTTCCTAGAAGAGTCAAAATTCATATGGACAGAAAGGGGAATGGAGGTCTCCAGAGACAAGGGAAGGTAATTACCTTTCTCTTGTTAATGACTACAGTGTTTCAGTTTTGCAAGATGAAAGAGAATTCTGTAGATGGATGGTGGTGTGGGTGGGGCAATACCATGAGTGCATTTTAATATTGCTGAACCGTATACTTAAAATGATTAAGATGGCAAATTTTATGCTATGTATATTTTCCTATACTTTGAAAAACAATTCTACACACACAACAATGACTGAAAACCTTAGGGACAAATGGCCTGGATTATGAGGTTGTCCGAGAGATAAGACTTTGGCTAAGTAATGTGACCTGTGTGAGTCTGTTTTGTCCTATCAGAGACAGTGATGAGAAGCAGTCCTGAAGGCTAACCTAAGGTTTAAGCAAGATAGTACAGGTAAGGCTGTTTATATGTTTTAGGCATACTGCACAAGGTCAATAAGTGTTAGCTATTGCTGTTATTGAAACATGTCATTATTGGACTTCATAGACCAAGGTCAGTAGGAGCTAGCCACGGGGAATCTTGTCTAATTTGGTTCAAAAGATAGAAACAGTGAATTTCTAACCGTTCATATTCATATTCAGAAATGTATGTAGCATCAAGAGAATGTACATATATCCATGGGTAAAGGCTAGCTAAGATCTCTAGTTAGCATTTTTAATTTATTTTTCTCCACGCTCAGAACAGAACCCAGCTCCTTGTATGTGGTAGGTCAGTGCTCTACCACTGAACTACACTCCTAGCCCTCGTCAGCTTTCTTAATTTGTCTTTTCTGCTAATATAGCAGAGTCTTCCTTTGCCTCCAGGCAGGCTGCATTTAGAAGTGGCTCAGGTTTATCAGCATGATTGGATTGCCATCTGGTTTTCTCTGGGGAACTACCAGATTGGTGTGTAAAGTGTGTGGTCCATGTAAGCTACAGGGGAAAGCTCACGGGCACCAAGCCAAGTCTGTTACTTAGGCAGCAACAGCAGCAGGGTAGATCTCTACCCCACCTAGAATCCCTGTCTGTACACCTGTCCCCCCAGGTTTCCTCTGCTAAATTGCCAACACACAGCACTTTGGGGAAATTCCTGGGCAAGCTTAACTTCTCCCAGTGATATTTCAAAGATAAGGGCCAGGAAAAATGCCCTAGCTTTAGGCATTTAGGTAAGATCCCAGTATTTGAGGATGGATAGGTAAAAGTGACAATGTTCTGCAAAAATGTAAATATTTGCAGAACAGGGGTTCTCAGGCCGGGGTGAGTTGCCCCCAGTGCTGTCTGGGAGTCATGTACAGGCATTCTTGGTTGTCATGGGCTTGTGGTTGGAGGCCAGGGATCCTGCAAAGATTCTATAATTAGGATATGGTATTCACAAGGAAAACTGTCCATCCCACGGGCCAGCAGCTCCGAGGTTAAGGACTCTTATCTCAGAACAACTAGGAGGACTGGAAATCAGTCATTTTCTCACTGAATAGAGGCTGAGAACAGAGAGCTGTTAAAATGGGATGGTTAGAGGGGGGGCTTCAAGGAAAAACCACAATTTGTGGGACCTGTTTAAGAATAATAATTTAAAAAAATCATCTCTTATCTTTATATTTATGAATATGTGTGTGCATGCGCACATGTGACCAAACCTGCATTAATGGACTCATTTATCACTGTTGTTTTTGTTTGTTTGTTTGTTTTGAGATAGGGTTTTTCTCTGTAGCCCAAGCTGGCCTCAAACTCACGGTGAGCCTCCTGCCTTAGCTTCCTGAGTGCTGACATTATTACATTGTGATCCAACAGGTCTAGTATCACAGATAGATTTATCTTTTTTTTTTTTTCCCCTGTAGTATCTTTCTTTTGGAAACACTTATCACCAGGCTTGGTAAAACCAGAGAACTTAACACATGGCGTTCTGGCTCAGGCTCCAATCCCAGAACCTGAAAAGCTAAGTAAGACAAGATTACTGTGACCTGGCTACACAGTGAATTTCAGTCTAGCTTGGAACCTTGTCCAAAAGCAAAGCAAAACAAAACAAAACTTTTTGTTTTTCAAAGAGAGAGGATTTCCTCTCTAAAACATCTAGGCTGTTCTAGGGATACCTTCATCAGCCTGTCTGAACCTGCTTTCCTATCTTGTTCCACTTCAGGAGGAGTTTGTCCAAACATGAAATCCTTCTAAGTTTCCCAGTGGGTTACCCCTGGGAAACAGCTTTACGAGGAGGCGCAAATTAAAGTGAGAAAGGGGTTTGGGAACACTGCAGCAAGTGTTCTGTGGAGGACTCTGAGAGGATAAGAGCCTCCCTACATCCTGGGTGCCTAAACCTTACCACGGTATGACTACTGACAGTCACCACAGCCGAAGAAATGGCAGAACAATCAACAGAGATGTTCCCAATGCCCAGAGCTGTGTTCTGTGATCAGGACATAAGCTCTGTGGCCTTTGGCAAGTCACTAAGCTTTTTGGTGGTGCTGTCTTCTTATCCAAAAGATAACAACAGAATGTGCCTTGCCCAAGTTGTTGGGTAGATGAAGCAAGACAACAGGTCCTTGAGAAATGTTAGCTCTACCAGTTGGGATATAAAAGCAAAAAACCCACCAACCTCATTGTTCACTACTGACTCGGGTGGGAGTTCCCACCAAGTACATTTTTGCACTGGGCTTCACACTTAAGCCCAGCACTTGGGCTCGGGAGAACTTCGCCAACAGCTCATCCGTTTGCCATTCGCACCTGACCTTCAAAGCAGATAAGTTTGCAAACACAGACATCAAGTCCCAGCACCCAAGGAATCTTTCGGAATATTCTCTTCATACCTTCCTAATGCACCTTGTATTATCAATCACCAATGGTGACCCAATACAAAGAGTATTCAAGTTCAGTCCTCCTTTGTAAGAGTCAGCCACAGGTGGACAGACAGGGGTTCCCAGGAACCTGTTTTAGGCAGTCACCTGTCTGGTACTAACTTTGCTGAGCCTAGCAAGCTTGACCAGGCTTGCGACACCTCTCTCTGCTTGTGAAAGCACAAATATGCTTCACTGAGACTTCAGGCTGGAGTACAAACCTGCTCTCCTGCCCTGCAAGCCAGGAGATGTAGAAAAGCTTCTGACAGCCAACCTATATGCTTGGGTTACAAGTGCCTCTTTAAAAAGGAGCATGTGGACTGCTTCTTATTAAGACTGATAGTTTCCGAGTTCGGTGGCTCATGCCTGTAATCTCAGTTAGCAGGAAGTGGAGAGTTCCAAGTTTAGAATTAGCCTGGGCAACTTAGCCCGACCCTGTATCAAAATGAAATGAAATCAAATGAAAGTAAAATAAATACAAGTAGCAGGAGCCTATCTCAGTGGTGGGATTCTCGGCTAACATGAGAGAGGCCCTGTGTTCAATCAAGTTAGCTTGAGAAATTGCTTCCTGTTCTTTGAAATGAAATTTTCTGCTGGACATATGGGTGTAATTGTTCAGCGTACTGCACACTAAGGAGTGGGAGGATACCCAGGTAGACATACATCCCTTCACGTTTTTAGTTTTCATGCTGTGGGGTGTTGTACACACAACTTATTTCTAAAGGAGGAAGGGTTGACTTAGCCTCACAGTCTGGGGGTTACCATCCATCTATCATGGCTGGAAAGGGATGGTAATGGTGAGTCTGTGAGGGTGGGGGGATGGGTGGGGGGATGGGGGAGCCTGCAGCAACTGGTTATGTCACGTCTGCAGTCAAGAAAATAAGTTCTTGTTAAACGATGTCAAACAGAGATGCTTTTCCTTTCCTGATGTGCTTAAACCCACCAGGGAAAAATGGACACATCTCCCACTGAGAGTCAATCCTCCATTGTAATCTGCATACAACTTTGAGTAAGAGGTTGTCCTTTGCTCTAGAGGTCTTCTGCTGAGATTATTGGTCTTTTAAAGATACAGTTGCAGGCTGGAGAGATGGCTCGGTGGTTAAGAGCACTGACTGCTCTTTCAGAGGACCTGGGTTCAATTTCCAACACCCACATGGCAGCTCAAAAACTGTCTATAGTTCCAAGATCTGACACTCTTACACAGACACACATGCAGGCAAAACACCAATGCACATAAAATAAAAATAGGTAAAAAAAAATAAAAATTTTTTAAATGCAGTTCCATGGTAGAAATAGGTTCAGGTAGATAAGATCCCTTCCAGGGCTTTCTGAAAGGTTCTTGCTGTATAGTCCAGGCTGGCCTTGAACTGGCGACCTTAGTCTGTAGCATGCTGAGATTACTCTGATGTATGAGTCAGCACATTCATTACTGTCCTAGTACCCTTGAAGATGGGGGCATCCTGGGGTTAGAGTTCCAGCTGACTGCACAGCTCCAGAGAGCCACCTGCACTGCTATAAGCTGACCTGCCTCACTGACTATCTAATCCCTCCTTGGAGCAATTTTATATCAAAAGCTCATGATTTATGAAGCTTGCCATTCCCTTTTCAGCCATCTGACGGCAGTGATCAGTAGCAGGTAGTTCTTTCTCCGAGCGCTTACTGAGTATCGAAAGCTTTGGGACTTAATTAAGAACAGTGCTGAGGAGCTGGGTGTGGTGGCACACGCCTTTAATCCCAGTACTCGGGAGGCAGAGGCAGGCGGATTTCTGAGTTTGAGGCCAGCCTGGTCTACAAAGGGAGTTCCAGGACAGCCAGGGCTTTACAGAGAAACCCTGTCAAAAAAAAAAAAAAAAAAAAAGAGAATGGTGCTGAGGGCCAGTAAGATGGCTTAGCAGGTAAAGGCGCTTGCCAACAAGCCTGATGACCCGAGTTCAGTCCCTGGAACTCGAACAGTAGAAGGAGAGATGCAATCGCACAAGCTGTCTTCTAACCTCCATGTGTATGATACAGAGGTGCCTGCTGCTCCCTCCATCGAAATAAGACAATGGCTCTCCATAGGAGGTGACTCTGGACTCGGACGCTGTGGTAGAGGAAGCCTGTGAGTAATGACTCTCATGTATGAGCATCACCTGGGGAGACAGGATGACGTCCACTGTCCAGGCTGCACTCTGGACCAGGTGACTCAGCTCTCCGAGGCCATGACTTGGCTGTGTAAGTTTTAAAGCTACCTGAGCAATTCCCAGTGTAGAACTGGGGTCAAGAACTAGACCTTGGATCGATGACTGTCATCAAATAGGCTACATGGCAGAACCTTCTGGGGGCAGGAGGGGGGCAATAGATTATGTAAAACTGCATTAGACTGGCCAAGCCTCACCCCAGAATAGATGAGTGAGAGTTTTTGGGTGAGGACTCAGGGATGGTGGAGTTTTCCAAAGCTCCTTCAGACAATCCAAAAAGCACCAAAATGTTGGAGATCATGACTGACTATCTGCAGTCTTGGGTTGAAGCCATGCCCATTTCCTTGGCCCTGGCTCACACATGGCTGTGTAAGATGGGCTATTTCCACCAGAACACACGGAAACACGGAGACAGTATGGCTGAGAAGCTGGGGAAGCTGAAGGTCGGAATAAAGCTGTGGCTTCTCCACCTGATGTCACCTGTGTCATGTCAGACAAGGAGCACCCCTCTTGGGTTGAGCGTTCTGCTCGCCAAACCACAGTCCTGTCCTCTTCCCACCACACTCAGTATTTCATAGCATTTTTTCTTAATTAATATTTTACTGGCTTTCATTTGTTGATCAAAATGCAGGCCTAATGATTCGAGTGTCTCTTACAAGTATCTATGTTCACACAAATGCATGTGACTTTCATACGAGTATTAAACATTTAAAAAGCTAAGCAACTGTAACTTTTTGCTCAATAGTTGTCTAATTGACTTTCAGTTCACAAATTGAGAGCTGTGTGTTCTTTAAAAGAGGCTTTTTGAGCCTGGGGAGTGGCTCAGTTGGTGAAGCACTTACAGGGCAAGCACCAGTCCCACGTTTTATCTCTAAAACTCATGTCAAAATGTTGGACACAATGTTTCCAGCAAGGCAGGTATGGGACCTTGGCTCCAGGACACTTGATGGTGTTTCTTGCTATAGGATAGTCTTTTAAAGGTTTCTACCTGTATCGAGTATGTATGCCTCTGACAGACCTGTATGGCTCAGTACTTCGTTCTTATGAAACCTGGGTTCCGTCTTCTGAATCAACCCTACCCCCTGCATTTATGAAACAGTTAACAAAACAATTCATCTGGTTCTACGAGAAGGTGATACTGAGATTAACTCTGAGACTTGGTCCTGGCTGCTAATCAGATTTGGCTTCTTGCTCTCCTGCCCTACCACAGGCTGGCCTCTCCTTGTTTGAGCAGCATTATTTTCCATGGGTGAATCTTTCATTTCTGGACTGAGCAAGAGGACTCTTTCTTCTGTTTCCTCTTGCAATTTCCTGATGGCTTTGCTGTTGTTGTTTGTTTGTCTTCTTGTTGTTGTTGTTTGCGTGCTGGCTGGTTGGCTGACTTCCAAATGATGTTTGTCATTTCAGGAACAAAGCCTGGGTGACAGATCACTAGCTGCTCTTGGGGGCTCTCCCTCAGAGAAAGAGAGGTGATGCCCCTTTCCTGAGGCATTTTGTCAAGATGTGGAAAGCCTGAGTGTGTTTGCAGGGATGGTTTAGTGACACTTTTGCATGGCTGGGCTGACTGGTGATACAAACTCTGTTTCCAAATTTCTTAAAACATACCAAATCATGAGTGTGTGTGTGTGTGTGTGTGTGTGTGTGTGTGTGTGTGTGTGTGTGTGTAGGCCAGAGATCAGATTGGTTGTCACTCCTAAGGAGCTATCCACCTTGTGTATTAAAACAGGGTCTCTAATTAGCCTGGAGCTTGTTGGGTAGATGAACCTGTTTGTCAGCAAGCTCCGGAGATCTGCCTATCTCTGTCTCCTTAGCACTGGGATTACAAGTTTCTGCCGCTCTGCCCACCTATTGTTTTTGTTTGTTTGTTTGTTTTAAGCTTGGGTTGGGAGGATGGAACACAGGTTCTTGTCCTTGCACACCAAGCCCTTTACTGGCTGAGACACCTCCCCAGCCGCAGAAAGCCTTTCATACACGACTTCTTGTAGAATTCTGTAGGGCTACAAGTGGCTGTGATTGTCAAAGCGGCAGTGCACTTTGTGAAATGCTAATAAACTTGCCTTAAACACCACGTCATTGCACGAGTCTGACATATTTTTTAGTTCTGTGAAAGACTACTACGGAAGATGATTAGGGATTTTCTTTTCAAGATTGAATCACTGATCCTGTTTCCCAATTCTTAAAAAAAAAGCTGGATGAAAGGGCAGACACTGATGGCTCCCGTAGTCCCGATGTATCTGTCAGTGGAGGAGGGGTATCCCTGGGTGAGAGGCAAAAGAAGTCTAACCTGAAGTCTGCCCAGAGAAGAATGTTTGACAGCCTCTGCTGCCTCCATCCACTATAGATGGATGGGAGGATCTTCCCTTGTAGGTGAGAATATGACTATGACATAGTTATAGCTGAGTTGAGCATTCCCAATGACTAATCGGGGACTGTCAGTTAGCATTCTGTTGCTATAACAAGATGCCCGGGCTACATGACTTCTATGGAGGAAAGGCTGAATTCAGAGCTGTCTGTCACTCAGTCTCTAGTCTTGCTGGGCAGCACAACTCATGGTGGTGAAAGAGATCTGATCATTTTAGGGAGGCCAGGAAGCGAAGAGAAGGAGGAAGGTGCCCTTCAAGGCCACACCTCAGTGACCTAATGACCTGGCCTTCCACTGAGCTCCCTCTACTAAAAGTTCCTCCATCTTCTGGCTGGTGTTGCAGGTGGGAGACCAAGCCCGTAACACGCTGGATTTGCAAGACACACCCACTCCCAACAGTAACAAGGGCTAAGTGAGTCCATCAGAAACTGCTTGCTGAACAATCCCTACTAGGTGACCCGTGACCTTGATTAATGACTGCTGATCTGTATTCATTGCTTACCAGCAGCTTAATAAGGCCTTTAATGACCTCAGTGAAGAAAACAATTAGGAGCGTACAGCCTAGACGACCTCATGACCTGCAGAGAGCCTGGACGTTTATCTGGCTGATCAGTTTGGGATGTGAGTTAAATGTTGCCAATATTTTCCTGTAATTATATCAGACTAGTGCCTTGTCCCCATGGGAAATTCCAAATGCTTGACTCAGTAGACTCTTTGTTGTTAATGTGCCATCCATCAGCTCCATTCATATGTATATGTTTTGAGATTGCTTGTGTTTATGTGGAGATTTCTATGCAGGGATTTTAAGTAAACTCTCATTGATGTTTGGCAAGCATTGATTAATAGTTATAAACAACAAGCACATAAGTGAATAGTTTTTCACCTTCATGGATGTGCCGTGTCTTCAGGCCAAGAAATAAAATGTGCCATCACTCCAGAAGCCCGTCTTTGTCCCTTGTGTCACTTCCCACCCCAAGTACTCTAACCATGATTCTAATGAGTTCCTATTATAACAGTCAGTGACATGAAATACATTTCCATAGACAGAGAATATGCTTGCTAATATTTCACCTCAGCAACTGTAATAAGCAATTCTTTTGTTGCCTACTGTAATGCCCCAATGTGAATTGGACAAGTTTGATAGAGTATTATAGAGTTCAAAGACCACAGATGGTTCATTTGTTGGCTTTCAATGACTGTAACAAGGTACCAGAGATGCTCAACCTATAAAGAGGAAAGGTTTATTTGAGGTGAGAATTTTGGGAGTGTTGGTCCCTGGTCTTGTTTTGGGAACCATGCTAGGCATCACATCAACGTGGGGAATAAATGGTTTATGCAAACCACTCACCTCATAGCTGGGGGCGGGGAAAGAAGAGAGAGAGGTTGGAGATCTTACAGTCTTCAAGGGCATCCCTCCAACAACCAGAAGATCTGTCACTAGGCCCTGACTCTTAAATCATCTACCTCCCAACAGCAGAGCTGAGCCTCTGGGATTGTGATCCAGACCCAACCTACAGCAGATGGAGCCAACCTTGTTATTTAACCATTTGACCAAGAGTTTGAACATCTCTTTGATGGTTGATGAATTTCAATGGTATGTCGGCATCAGATTTAAGCCATGTATCTCTGCACACTTTAACTTTGTACCCTTGTAGGATGTGTGAATAGGAGACTTCCTTGTCTCCACCTTGCTTTTTCTCTTCCTATTTTCAGGAGACATCTTTACTCTGAGCGTCTCATACACACCTTCCTTAACAAGCTTTGTTCTCCCTGGTTGATCATGCTCCCACTCCCACTCCCATTCCCACACTGCCCTGAGTGACTTACTATTTATTCTTCAAAAAGCATCACAGCCACCAGGAGTCCCTTTTCCTCCTTCTCCTCCTCCTCTTCCTCCTCCTCCCCCTTTCTCCTCCTCCTTATCTTCTAGACAAAGTTTCATTATATAGCCCAGGTTAGCTTGGAACTCAGTGTTCTTCTGCCTCTACCTGTTCTTACTTCTACCTGATGCAAAACAAAAACAAAAGCAAAAAAACAAAAAACAAAACAAAACAAAACAAAACAAAATAACAGGGAATGTGGTTGAATGGCAATACTGGATAGTAAAGAAAATGTTAGGAGCCAAGAGGGCAAGTTGTTGGCTAGGCTAGGTAGCGAGACCCTGTCTTAAAAGACAAAAATATTCAAAAACCACAAAAGGATAGAATGCATGGATTCTCGTTATTTGCATGAAGTTCTATCTTAGGGTTTTTTTCTCTTCCTCCTCTCTCTCTCTCTCTGTCCCTTACTCCTTCCTTTTTGGTGGCTGGGATGAAACCCAAGGCCTTGAACACGCTAAGCACATGCGTTATCAGTGATCTATTCCCTCAGCCCTCAGTCTAAGTTTTTCTTGGATGGAGTGAGTGTCTGTGTCTCCATATGCGTTTGTGAAGTAGTAGGCATCCCATATGTTCAGCAGATCTTCCCACGATCTGTCATGTGCTAGCCATTGAGCTAGAGACTGAGTTCCCAGTGGTGGTGCTAGAGACTGAGTTCCCAGTGGTGGTGCTAGAGACTGAGTTCCCAGTGGTGGTGGTGGTGGGTTATACAGAACTGGGGGATGCCTAGAATCTATTGCTGAAAGATTTTACAGATGTGGCCCTTTGAGTGTAAGCAACATCTAATACCTTCTGTGTGTGGTTCTGAGGATTAAACTTGAGGCTTTGTGTATGCTATGAAAGTGCTCTTCTGTCAAGCTACATCCTCATCCCCCCAATTCCTCAAAAATGGGGGCTGGGTGGAGAGATGGCTCAGCAGGCAGGAGCATTTGTTCTTGCAGATGGCCTGGCTTCTATTCTCAGCACTCACATCCATCTGTAACTCGTGTTCCAGGGCATCTCATCTGCCACCCCTTGCATGCTTGTGGCACACATACATGCGTGCAGGTAAAGCACTTATACACATAAAATAAATAAACAATACATTTTAACACATGAGGTAATACTGCTATGCATGTACTTCTGCTACAAATGGAAGAACTTCAAATAGTTTAGAAGGAATCCAAAGCACTAGTTTTAAAATTAAATCTAACTGCACACATGGCCCTGGATTTGATTGGCCCTGGATTTGATCCTCATCACACACACACACACACACACACACACTAATAAATGTAATCTTAAAAATTAAAGAAAAAATAGAAAACAGCAACAAAAAATCAAGCATGTGAATAAAATAGCAAGCATCTGGTTATGTAAGACCGTCGTGTGCCCTTACAGTGGCTCCGCCTAGGCTTACTCTGAAGCAGCCTCTAATATTTCCTTGAAAAAATTGATATGTCTGTGCACTGCATGTGTGCTTGTTTCCAATGGAGGTCAGAAGGGGGCATGGGCTCCCCTGGGACTGGAGTTACAGCGGTTTGTGCACTACTACGTGGGGGCTGAGAGTCAAACCCAGTTAGTTTCTCTGGAAAAGCAGCCAGTGCTCTTGGGTTGTCTCTTTCCATCCACTGAGTCTTGACATATACATAGTTGACATGTAATGAAGAGAGCCTTTCTGTTTCATAGTATCTATCTGTCTGTCTGTCTATCTATCTATCTATCTATCTATCTATCTATCTATCTATCCATCCATCCATCCATCCATCTATCTACTTTTATTTGGTGGTGATGGTGGTGGTGGTGGTGGTGTGTGTTTGTGTGTGTGTGGTATGTATGTATGTATGTATGTATGTATGTATGTATGTGTGGCATATGTGTTCTTGTGGGTTGTATGTGTATGCCTATGAGCCAGAAGCCAGAGGAGGACATCTGGTGTCTTGCTCTATCTCTCTATGCCTTACTGCTTTGAGACAGTCTTCTACTGAACCGCTGTTTTTCAGGTTGGCAACCTGGTCAGCAAGCCCTGCTAATTTTCCTATCTCTGCCTCTAATCCCCCTGCACTGCCCTTACAGGTGCTCATGGCTATTCCTGGCTTGTTAAAAGAGGGTACAGAGGACGTGGGTGGGGTGTCCAGACTTAGATTTTCATATTTACTCTTGTAACATGCAGTGCTCTCACCCACTGAGCGATCTCCCCGCTGCCCCCTGTGTGTTCCTATTGAAAATATGTAAGCATCAGAGCTTTGTCTTAAATAGAGAATCCTTCTCAAATGAGAATCCTGGATGCATAGTGAGGTGAGCCTCCTTTGCGAGGTACCACGATTCTGTCTGCTCCGGGCCGTGGGTGAGCACACTGCTGGATGTGTGGCTCTTTACCTATAGGATGTGATGGCTTCAGGAAGGAGATGCTGTATTGTGTGGCTTTGGGGCACTGCCCATAGACTTCATAAAATCTTACAGCCACAATTGCCATTTTTGAGAGCACGGAGATGTTCGATTATGGGTAATAAAATACAGCATCTGGAGGTGCCACGCTTGAGATTGAATTCAGGGTCCATAGTAAACACATATAGTCTACTATTTAGCTACACCCTCAGTTCTTAAAATGTAAATGTGTGTAAAGATATGTCTAACTTCATGGGAAAATGTAAAGATATTATATTGTCACTGGGTGAAGTTTTTTTTTTTTTCTCAAGTTATGTCTTTCTAAAAGAAAGAATTCAGCCAAAGGACACAGATCATCTAAGCAGAAATAGATTTAATCAGAAATATATTTAGCACTGTAAAGGGAAATACACTCTTTAAACAGAAGTGAAATGGTCTGGTCCACAGAAGGAACTGGTAGCAAGCTGCATGGTACATTGCTTTGTATGTAATCCCTGTGTGTTTAGTTTGTGTGTGTGGTGAGTGTGTGTTACATGTATTGTGTGTTATGAGTATGTGTGTGTAAGTGATGTATATGTATGTGTGTAGTGTGTGTTTATGGGTGTATGTGTGCACATGTGTATGTGTGTGTAAGTGTCATTCGTGTATGGTATGTGATGTGTGTGTGTGTGTGCTGGGTGTGTGTGTGTGGTATGCTGTGTATATGTTTGTGTGGTTTATGAGTGTGTGGTATGTGCACCATGGTGTATATGTGGAGGTCAAAGGACAACTTTCGGGAGTCTGCTCTGTCCTGCTATCTTCTGCTATATGAGTCCCAGGGGATGAACTCCGGTCATCAGGCTTGGTGACAAACACCTGTACCCACTGAGCCACATCACTGGTGCACATTGTGGAATTTTAAGGAATTTTCATGAATATGTGTCTGGCTAGAGGCATAGTTATGGGATTAAGGAGACCGTTCTCCCCCTCCCAAAGTGTGATGAACTCAATCTCCTGTCTAGAGCATCGTCTCCCAGAATCCTTTTAAAAGCCCACAAGAGGGAAAGTCAAACTCACAAAGTAAATATTATTATAATGGAGTTGGGGTCTCCCATGGATGCAGCCCCCTTTGCTAGTACCCCTATGTGGCACCTTGGTTTCTGGTAAAGCAGGAAAATCCCATCTGAAGCTTCAACAATTTTAACCAGAAACAGGCATTCTGACCACCGGGAACTATAGCTGCCAGGGAACGGCTCAGGTCCCTGGGCTTTCTAGTACCTCTCGGCCTGCCCAGTCTCAATATGAACACATAATTATTGTTTCCTTCATTGGTTGCTGTCAGAAGTATAATTTTTGCTTAGGTGCAGATACACAATTTTTTAAATAATAAAATGGCCTGTATAATTTAAAAGTTAAGGGGGTTATTGAGGGTGTTAGTGATCTGTTGAACTCATGTTTGAGCTCCTTGTACCTCTATAAAAATGAGGTGTTGACTTTACAAGGCCATTAGAGTGTCTAGAACCGATGTGAGATTCCCATTCTGCCCATGATAAGACAGTCTCGATTGTCTCATGGTATTTACAAATGTACCTGGAGAATCAGGGAATGAGCACAGGCAATACTCAATGACAAGTTAAGAAAACACACCGAGAGGATACATCATAAAGGTCTATCAGAGGATGGGAGCTTAGAAGAAAGGAAAAAGGGAAAAAAAACAAAGCTGAGGGAAAAAGAAGGGAGAGGTGAGAGAGGAAGAGAACCTGGAGTGCTCGCCTAGCTAATTAACACCGAATGACCATGGAACGATAACCTGGTCCATGAACTTCATTTTATCTCAGTAAAATCACGATTACATAAAGCCACTCATGGTGTTATTCTGAAATCACTGGTAGGGCATCTTACATGCTGTGTTTTGCCCTGGTGTGTAGTTTACTATGTTTGTTTGTTTCCTGTGGCTGAGATGGTACCCGAGAAAACAAAGAGGACAGAACATTTATTTATTTATTTATTCATTCATTCATTCATTTGTCCATTCAATCATTTTGGTCTCGTAGTTTCATTCCATGGATACTGGCTGCACTACTCTGGGTCTGCAACCAAGTAAAATGTCGTGGTGATGGGAGTAAATGCTGAAGATGGATGTTGCCACCCAGGAATCAGGGAGCCAACAGCAAGAGGGAAAGACTCACATGGGGTACATCCATCAAAAGCATGACCCCATCTTCCCCCTCCCTCAAGTCAGGCCCCACTTTCCACCTCCTCACAATAGTCCACTTAATTATGAAGTCATCAATGGATTGATCTAATGAATAATTGAACTAAACCCTCATGATACAGTCACCTCTAGGTGATTGGATTAATTAGCTAGAGATCAAGCCTTCAGACATGAACTCTTGGAGTGTGGGGGGACAACAGCTTATCTAAACCATAACATATACACAACCTAAACGGTAACGACTCTCTGTTTTATTAGGCTGTGAACCCTCTAGAATAGAAAGTATGACTTGCTTAGTTTTGCTTTCCAGGAATCTAACACAGATCATGAGAGGGACTCCAAAGAAGTCGTTGAGTGAACAGATGGTGTGGTGAGTGTGTTGTTTTGAAAGAATCATGGGTTTGGGAACCTAGGAGTGTCTTAGGATGTAAAGACTTGAGGTCTTGTAAGGAGCAGGTTGGAGGCATTGCAAGAGGAAAGAACATAAGGACCAAAGAAAAAGAGGCAGGAGAGTACCATGTGTGCAGGGTAGGTTAGGATTTAGTTGTGGGATTTCCAGCCTTGAGTTTTACAGGCCAAGCTGGCAGGGTGTATTTTATCTGCTGACAGGGTTGACCAAGAACTTTTAGGATGACAACATGAGAGAGAGAGAGAGAGAGAGAGAGAGAGAGAGAGAGAGAGAGAGAGAGAGAGAGAGAGAACTTCATGAAGGCCAGCCTGGTGTTGATGTACATACAAGACAGAGAGTGTCTAGAGAGGCCAGCCTGTTCTACTCAGGTTGCCATCAAGTCACTGACCAGGGTGACAGCTATCAAAGTGAATAAGGACAAAAGGCAGATTAAAGAGAGGACAGCCAACACTCTTCTATAGTCTATGAATTCTTAGAGTAGCCATGTAAGCCAGCATCCCTGCACACTGACTCCTGAAGCACGATGATGTCTATGGAAATCTCTTGTTGAGTTCTGAGTTGGAGATGAGGCATGTTTGAATTGGAGGATGGATTGAGGAGTGTGGAGCAGGTGGAATGAACTGATGAAAGCACTTTCTCGCCCAAGGTTCCCTCTCTTCAGATGACTCTAGCTTGTGTCAAGTTGACAAAAACACTGACCAGGATAAAGTCAACTTTCATGGTTGTTGTGACTACTAAAGGTAGTGTGTGATCTGCCCATAACCTTGTCTGGGAGAATATTTCCTAAAGGAGGAACATGAAGTAAAAAAAAAAAAATTTTTTTATACAAACAAGCCTCATGCCTGGCAACCGTCAACATGAGTGGAAGCCTATGCCCTGCTGGCTCTGTTTTGGGGATAGGAACCATGTCACACAGTCACCTCCATGACCCTGCAGGACTGGCAATCCCTTTCAAGAACCAACCCCCAGGGATCCATTCCTCCAGCTAGGCTAGCCCACATCCCACTCTCCCCACAGAGCATTGCCAGCTGGGAACTGTGTAACAAGGAACACACAGAGAACAATGGTGGGTGTGTGGCAGGAGCAAAGAGGTCTGCTTCTGCATATATGGGTGGGGGTCGGACTGATTTGTTCCAGGGCTTAAAGGATGCAGATGGAGCTTCTAGGCTTTCAGGGGGAACTGCAGGCTAAGTAGACAGGAAAATGGAGGCATACACTGTTAGAATTTATCATCCAGGACCTGGCAAGATGGTCACTGTTAGGGACAAGCACCAAGACATTGAACCTCATTTATATGGCTGTGAAGCCAGTTGCTTCTATGTTGAGTGTAGCTTTTGCTACCCCATCTAAGCTCCGGAAATGGGCCCCACTACCAGCCCCTGCCCAGAGAATATTGGATCTGCAGATGAAAATCAGACACATACACATTGTTCAATTTCAACCTGCCATCTTGGCTCAACTGTTGGGTGCCTCTAGTCTACCCCAGCTAGTGTGCCCTTCCCAATACTCCCAGCTCAGCACTCTAAATCTGCCCTCAATTTCAGTTGCTCAGCCACCTTCAGACCCAGCTCAGCACCCAACCTCTCACCTGGAGAGGCAGCCTATGGCCACTCTGCTGGAGATCTCACATGGCTGGTTGGCTTTTCTCCCTCCCAAGCAAAAATTCTTTTCCTCTTTCACCTGCATCTGCTAGCTTGTCTGTGGGGTGAGGGGTGGGGACCTAGAAGTCCCACCTATTCTGCCCATCTCATTGGCCACTAGCATCTTTATCGATGGATCAAAAACCAATTGGGGAACAGGACCTTAGCACCAGCACTACCCTTACACTTCTATTGTATTTTCCTTATTGTAGAGTTATTATCGCTCAAGTGTTTTCATCATATTTCTTTCAGAAATATAGAAAACAATCTGAGAAACAAAAAAGGGTACAGGAAGCTATTCTAAGTTCAGAGCTAATTACTTTTTGAGTTTAAAGCCTGTGTGGTTAGGGATTGGTAGGAATCCTGGGGGTACCCACCAACTGTATGCTCTCTGACTGAAACAATCTAGCAACGCCATCCGGAGCACAGCACTTTTGGATGAAGAGAACTGAATTTGAATCTCACCCTTGGTGCTATCCTGTTGGCAAGCCCATCACTTCCCCTGAGCCTCTACAGCTCACAGTACTTGGGTTGGTCTCCAGGATTAAGTCAGACAAAAGATGGCACAGTTAGCAATTATATCTGGAGCGGAGTCCTCCTAGTTTGCTCTCTACTGCTGTGATAAAACAGTCTGACCCAAAGCAATTTAGGCAAGAAAGGGTTTCTTTGGTTTCTCATAATCTACCACTGAGAGACATCAGGGCAGAAACTGAAGCAGAGACCAAAGAAGAATACTGTGTATTGGCTTGCTCTCCAAGGGTTGCTCCGTTTGCTTTCTTATACCCAGGACCACCTGCTCAGGAGTGGTACCACCCACAGTGAGCTGGGTCCTCCCATATCAATCATTAATCAAGAAAATGTCCCTCAGACATGCCTACAGACCAGTCTTACAGAAACATTTTCTCAATGGAGGTTTCCACTTCTTACATGATCATAGCTTGTTGTCAGGTTGACCGAAATCTAAGCAGTGAAAAAAAACTAACCCTCCAGGTAGCTGCGACTTCTTCCTAAATGGCGGGGTGTGCTCTAGGGCAGAAAGGTGCGGTTAGGTGACAGATCTGGAAGTTGGAAGGACACTGAAAGAACAGCAGTGGGGACTCCACAAGTCTGAACACTGCAGAAGCTTCTGTGGCGATCCTTTATGACAACCCAGAGGCTGACTTCTAGTATGTGAGTGTGGAAGCCTTGAGGACCCAAAGAAATGAGTCCACGTCTGCCTTGCAGCACACTGGGAGGCGTATCCTTCTCCAGCAAGGAAAAAAAATGTCTCTATCACGAGACAAAGACAGGGTAGTGGGGTGTGGCCGTGATGGTGGGCTTAGGAGGCATTGTGATAGTTTTGAGGCTTAATTTGGGCCAGTATCTCTCTGGGAACAGTAGCAGTATTTCTCCTGTGCTACAGAGCTTGTTGAATCCCTCCCTCAAGTTTAAGATCTAAAATGATAGGGTCTGGGAGTGTGTCTCAGTGTGGAACACTCACCTAGCATCACCAGGCCCTGGGTTCCATCCTCAGGACCACAAGAAAAAAAAACAAAAACAAAAACAAAAACAAAAACAAAAACAAAAAAAAAACAAAGAAGGGACATTCTGATATCTGAAAGTTTTATAAAATGCACAGAAAGCCAGGTCTGAGCCCCGCCCCTTTTATTTTTGTTTATTTGTTTTCTTCTTCTTCTTCTTCTTCTTCTTCTTCTTCTTCTTCTT
Organism: Mus musculus; assembly: GCF_000001635.26. Taxonomy (NCBI): domain Eukaryota; kingdom Metazoa; phylum Chordata; class Mammalia; order Rodentia; family Muridae; genus Mus; species Mus musculus. Next base: position 38,142,999 of record NC_000079.6, read on the forward strand.
CTTCTTCTTCTTCTTCTTCTTCTTCTTCTTCTTCTTCTTCTTCTTTGAGACAGGGTTTCTCTTCTGTGTAGCCCTGATTGTCCTAGAACTCACTCTGTAGACCAGGCTGGCCTTGAAGTCACAGAAGTCTGCTAGAACTAAAGGCATGTACCACCATTGCCCCAGCTAGTCTGCCTCTCAACAGCATTCTACAATCAATTTAAAAAAAAAAGACTAATTTTCTCCACAATATGAGGGACAACTGTTTTCAGGTTGGCATTCCATATCTGGCCAAACGATCAAATGAAGTGAATGCTGAAATAAGGAAACTTACCGACAAACGAATCCCAGAAATGGACCTTTTTGTGCGCATGCTTGGTTGAGATTCTGGAAGACATATGGCTCCAAAAGGAGGGCAAAAGTGAAGATAAGGAAAGCCCCAGGCCCCAGGAGAGAAGCCACGGCTCACACCTGGCAGAGATCTGCTAGATAAAGGGTGAATCTCACTCAAGCTAAGGGGCTTGTTTCTAGAGCAGCCCGCTCACTTGAGGATAAGCCAAATGCTGCTTTCAGCTGCTTTCTTCAAGCAATGAAATGGCATAACTGATGTGAGAGCTTGCGTTAGGAAGATAATTGCTCAACTAGAGAGAAGCTTGGGGTGAGCTGATGATAATAAGCAGCTAAGCAAAGGGCAGGGGCGGGAGGGTTACAGCTGTACGGGATGGGGAGGTTGTAATAGGGAAGGATTATGATAAACTCACTACATAAAATCATCCACCAGCGTTGTTTACAGTAGATGGAAGCCATCCAGATGCCTGCCAACGGATGAGCGGACAAAGAAGATGTGGTGTGTCCACACAATGGAATATTATTTAGCGTTAAGAAGGAAGGAAATTCCGGTACATGCTGTGGCATGGATAAACCCCGAAGGATCGTGCTCAGGGAAATATTCCAGACATGAACAAAGGCTGTGTGATTCTACTCACAGATGATCTCTAGGGCCATCAGATTCATAGGGTCAGGACAGTAGGGTCAGGGGTGGTGTGGAGGGAGGGACAAGGAGTTAGTATTTAATGGAGTTTCAGTGGTGATGGTTGTACTCAATATCACTAAGGGCGTTTATAGAGCAGGCACGAGGGCCCAACTCTGTATCCTCAGACCCATGCCTCAGACCACCATTGCCTCAGAAGCTCTCAGGCCAGCATCTGTGAACAAGAGACCTGGCTTAAACAAAGCTGGGAAATGAAGCTTTGTCCTCAGATGTCTACGTACGTGCCTGGCACATGAGCATCTGCATACACACACACACACACACACACACACACACACACACACACACGCACGAATAGGCGCACACAACCAAATGCACACACAAACGCACATCATACAAGTTGTGTGTGCATACACGTTGATTAAAGACATTTTCCATTTTGTTTTCTTTCATTCAAATAAATATGTACTCACTTCCTTAATATTTATTTGTAATTAGGAGGAACAACAATATGAACTAACCAGTACCCCCAGAGCTCCCTGGGACTAAACCACCAACCAAAGAAAGCACATGGTGGGACTCATGGCTCTAACTGCATATGTAGCAGAGGATGGCCTAGGTGGTCATCAATGGGAGGAGAGGCCCTTGGTCCTGTGAAGGTTCTATGCCCCAGTATAGGGGAAGGCCAGGGCCGGGAATGGGAGTGGTTGGGTTGGGGAGCAGGGGGAGAGGGAGGGGGTAGGGGATTTTTGGAGGGGAAACTAGGAAAGGGGATAACATTTGAAATGTAAATAAAGAAAATATCTAATAAGAATTTAAAAATATTTATTTGTAATAACAACTGAAATAAAAATGTTTTATATTAATGTAATCTCCTCTTTAAAGTTGAGTTCTTTCATAGCTAAAAAGAAAACTTCCAGACATGTCCATGTATATTACATTTTCCAGGGAGGTAAACAGGAACATTGATTTTTTTTTTAAGAAGACAGGAGCCCCCCCCCCCCCCATTAAAGCCTCGAACATATTTTTTTTCCCTATTTAGTAAAGCACAGTCAAAGGTTTGGGGGCGATGACAAATGATGTTTCTTCTAGGTTCCATGGTGGGAAAGGACGCTTTGTTCCAGTCCACTTGAAGCCAAACTGCTAAGTAGTTAAAAAGGCAGGAGCGGTCAGGCTGGTTTGGCAAGAATGACGTGGCCCTCTAGACACCCACCTTTGTAAGACAAAACTGATTCACCAGTTTGTGGAGCCTGCGTACAACGTGCTTACCTGTTCCTATGTTTGAAGTGTGTCTCTCTGCTGTCAGTTTGGCTTAGATGTTTCAGAGTGAAATCCTGCAAGCGTGTAGACATCGCACAAAGTGAATGAAGCTAAATGTGGGCTACAGAAACCATCCTTTGAGCTCTCCGCGTGATTCGCGCATTTTTTTTTCCCGTGTTGAAAGGAAGGCATAAGCTCACTGTGGGTAGGGATCTTTCGTACAGCGAAGGTAATTTGCTCTCTGACATCTGCCGCCCTACGCAGCTGAGAGCTCAGGGCTGTTGGGAACCTTACAAGGAAATGTCCGCATTCCTCAGGGTAGGATTGTTTTCTTAAACGCTGACTGATAATGGTTGTAACTGCTTTCCACTAAGTCATTGCTCCCCACCTTCCCACTCCTTGATTTCCATCAAGAGTGACACCTACTTAAAATGGAGATGAAAAAAATTCTAGAACAAAGGTGAATTCATCAATTCCACAGGAGGTGCTGAGATGTGTGCTTGGCCACTTACAAAAGCCTTAAACAGCAACTAAACAAGCCCAAACCACAAAAACAAAATGAAACTAAACAAAAACAGTCACTAAAAGGCCGGGGGAGGGGGGGGGGGTTAGATGGAAGTCGAAGAGTGGCGGTGGGGTTGACATAATTATAGATGAATTCCTTAGCCTTCTCTCCACTGATGTTGTGTGTACAGGAACTCACACGCTTTTATAATCAGGAAGAAAAACGTTCTCCAAGTTCAGGTTTATCTAAGATAACTGATTTACTGATTTGTTAATTGGGTTCTTGACTCTAACTGGGGTTTGCTGCTTGGCTCACAGGTTGGGAATTTAGGCAGTAACTTTTGCATGGGGTTTCCTTCCTGGGGAAAATTCTCAGGACCCTAGGTTAGGCGCCTCAGTTGCAATGCTCCCCCACCCCCAGCTGAGATATTTAGATGCTCACTTCTTGTGTTTTATAATCACTGCTGGTTGGTTGTTCTTATTTTGTCTCCTGCTTTCAGTGTCAAAATAGTCGGACTTAGGATTTGGTCATTTTCCTCTTTCTTTAGTCTCCCAGATGCCAGTGTTTCTGTGGTGGGGGGTGGGGTGAGGGGGCAGAGGATCACTGTGTACTTTATGGTAATGGTGCGGGGATTGGAGACTTGTATGTTGGGTATTTGTGAATATCTAGGTTGTTGAAACTAGATATGAAATCTAGTTTCACTTTAGAAACTAGATTATGACTTCAAACCTGAATCTCAGTTGTTTAGTATGCAAACCTCCAATTTTACTTTTTCTGAACAATGAAGACTATATTCAAAACCAAACCAAGAGCAAAGGAGGCAGGAAGATGGCTCAGCTGTCAAAAAGCACTTGTCACACTCTTGAAACCCATGTGAAAGCTGGGTGTAGTAGTGTGTGTCTGTGATTCCAGCATTTCTATAGAGATGGGAAAGCAGAGACAGGAGGATGCCCCTGGAGGATCGATGGCCAGATCAGTATCAGTACACAGTATAGTGACAAATGGCAAAAGTCCCTTCCAGAGACAAGGAAGTCAATAAAGACTGATGCCCGATGTTATGTTCTGATATTAACAAGCATCACACACACACACACACACACACACACACACACACAGAGAGAGAGAGAGAGAGAGAGAGAGAGAGAGAGAGAGAGAGAGAGAGAGAAATAAAAATAGTGTCTGTAATAGCCAGGAATCAATATTAGGGTTCTCCTCAGATAGCAAAATACACAGATGCTTAAGTCTCTTGCATGGTTTAAGTAATCTCAAGTTATTTGTAATACCCAATACAGTGAAACAATAATGATACTTATAAAGAAATAATGACAAAAATTCTGTACATGTTCAGCATAGAGGCTCCCCCCCCATCTGTGTTTATTGAAAGTGGGAGGGGGAAGGGGTGTCACAGAGCTCTGTCTGTTCATGCTTTATGACTTGAGATCGCCAAGAAAAACAGGCCTAAGACCAGATATAATAATACCTCTGCTTTGTGTGACCTTGGAAGCACACACATCACTTTATTATCATTATGTATCCAGACACCCCATTTACTTAGTTTAGGGAAACAACAATTAATAGAACACTTTCTTGGGTTCAGGGGATATGCTATCGTGCTCAGAAATGTGTTCTTTCATGCCTGACTAGACAGGAATTTTTGGCATAGTGACACAAGATTAGAAACAGACAGAATTCTGATATTCAAAATATCAGGTAACTCAGGGAAGTGCCTGATATGTCTGGGTCTCACTGCTTTCTTCTATTAAAATGTGGGCTCAGTTTACATGACACTTATGCTGGGGTAAAACTCTTGGGTCAGAGCCTCAGCGAAGGCCCAGGAATGATGGGTAAGACCAAGACTGCCCAGGCTTTAGGCCTAACCCCATCATGATGTTTCTTCTACCGGCTGCCTTCACTAGACTTCATGTGAGGAGATTTTACCACCCAAACAGACTCCATGAAGGTCGGCACAATTTATTAGCTACTACCAGGCTGAAACCCAAGACAAGGGGCAGAAAGAGTGTGTGAGAATTTCATTACTGCAGTAGAAAATGTATTTGAAATGTTCTTCTCGGACATTAAGTTTTTTTACCAAGTATGCCACCTTCCTTGGCAACAAAACAAAAAACCAACAGATGAAAGTCACTGAAAACAGAGAAATTCTCCTGTTAATCGGGAAATCTAAGCCAATAGAAATAAAGATAGTTTGGGTTTAAATAGATTTTATTTGCTTTATCAAAATGCTTTCCTCAATGAAATCTCTGAAAAGTAGGAAAGGTTGTATATACTTATGTTTTACACACATACACACACACACACACACACACACACACACACACACACACACACACACACACACTTGTAGTGTACTGGATCAAGCCCAGAGTCAAATGTGTCAGACAAGTAAGTGCTTCTTCCCAGAACTACATACTCTATAACTAAAACATTCTCTGCCAATTTAATAGGTCGTCTTCTTTATTGCACATACTTCTAGCCTAAGTTTTTGTGTGTTCTAATTTATTAGAATACTCTTCCTCTAGCAGGCAAGCTGGCCATTTTGAACTGCTGTATATGATTTGGAACAAACGTGTGCCACTTACTACAAAGAGATAATAAGGGCACCCATAGGACTCTGAGCCAGTGAATGGTTCCTGTTAACCTCATTGAAACCAAGGTGTTCTGTTTAGAGTTTTACATGTGCTCAGGATAAGGCCGAGGACTATCTCCTAGCTGCAAGGTCATTTCTAAGGTTAACCAGAGACAAGGTTGCCTGTCAGGAAACTGTCTCTGTCACTACATGGGAAGCTATCTACAAGTGGCAGGGGAAAAAATAGCTGACCTCCGTCAGCCCAGCAAGTGAAGACTTCCAGACGCTAAATCTGGTGCTTTTCAACCCCAGTTGTAAGCCAGGCAGTGGTGGTGCATACCTTTCCTTCCAGTACTGGGGGAGGGGGTGTGGTGTGGTGTGGTCTGTGGGGGTGGGGGTGAGGATGTGGGGGAGACAGGAGGTGTCAGTAGGATCTCTGAGATCAGCCTGGTCTACAGAGTGAGCTCCAGGACAGCCAGGGCTACACAGAGAAACCCTGTCTCGAAAACTCAAAACCAATGATCAAACTAACAACAAAACCCACAAATCTGGTTGTAAGAAACAGACCTTTCAGCCCTTTACTGGACCCTCATGGCTCTAAGAAAATCATAGCATACACTGTTGTGATCTCTTTCCAAATCCAGATTTTGATTTCCTTCAGGGCAAGGGCTGGCTGCATCTTACCCACCTTTGTGTGTCTAACATTGAGCCTGTGGGCTGGCCCTCGCTGATATCCAATATGACTCCTCATAGAATGCATGTTAACAAAGAGGAGATTTCTGACCTCGAGATAAAGACGGACACTTCGCATCTAGCCAAGAACTTTTGGTTCAGTAGTTGGCACCCTAAGCTTTGTATATATTTTCCATCTTTAAGAATGATTCCATGTGGTACTTCATCTCTGGTCCTTACTCTAGACGTTGGTAAGGCAGATATTCCATTTTCTGAGCTGAGCTCTAGCCTGAGTGAATTATAACATCATTATGATGATGGTCTTCCGATGTTCGTCCTTTAGCATGACCTGAAACAGCCTAGACAACTAATGTCATGTGTGTGTCTGGAGTCCACCTCCCTAGCATGTCAACCTACTTATTTCACCCTTTTATCTTCCTGGCTCGCCTTAGAGAAAGATAAATGAAATCACAGTCTTCCCAGACAGGCATGTTTGGTTAGTTTTAGAGCCACCAGTATTCTTGGGAAGGCCTGGAGGAGAGCGAGATGCAATGAGGTAGGTCAGGAAGCAAGGATGGCCATAAACCTACATCTGGTGGGCTGTGTTTTCCCATCTTCCCCTGCTTTGTAAATAGATTGACCAGCTGTGAGTCTGGGGAGGGGGGAGTACGGGCAGCCCAGCTACGGACTAACCAATGTGAGCACCCAGATGTGCTAGCTATCTCTGGTGGAGGAGAGCCTTTCTTGCTGTGAGGTGTTTCATAGAAGAATGGATTGTATTTAAGATGAATTTCCAGGTTGACTGTGCATCCTTTTCAGTATTGGAGAAAGGAGATCTCCAAATGGTTGAAACTGAGGTTCTACTATAGTATTTATGAGGACCGTGGCTGTGCGTTAGTCATCGTTGTCTTGCACAGTCTGATACAGGCCCTTCCATACAGTGTGTTATAGTTATCCACTGGACAAACAAGATGCATAAGAAGGAAAACATTCCGAATCAAATTCCGTGCATTATTTGCTGACGACCCAAACGTCTTCCGGATACTATGGGTTGTTTGTGTGGAGGCTGACTTGCGGATACGGATTCTATTTCTAAACAAAGCACTTTTGTCTACAAGCTCTTTGGCCAGGTGAGTTTGTTGTTAGAAACGAGAGGAAATTGATGGTAGTCGAACAGTGGCAGATATGGGTGGTTGAGCTAACCGTGGTAAACTGTTATCTCACTGTGCGTTTGACTCCTTGGATTTAAGTCGGTCTGCTCTGGGCAATCAGGAAGCAAACGTGCAAGCAAGATCTGTTGTCAAAAATTGTGTCCAAAACTTGGAAGTGTCATTGCAGAATTAGATAGGGCACATATTTAGAAAACCTCCTCTTCTCCTTTACAGCATACCAATGTAGTTTGGTATTTAGTTTTTGGGCTGCTTTAACCAGCTCATGAACATTTGAGAAATACATTGTACAAACAGGAAAGCTAACAGACATTATTCAGGGAGACAAGAAATATTTATTACCAAGATCTTTAAGTGGTGTTTACTAGAGAGCATTTAACGCCACCCCAAGTTATCTAAACAGCTTTTAATGGCTAGTGTACAGGGGTCTGTATCTAAAGTCAGTTTATGGAGACTACGGTGTAAATTGCACTCATCTGCTAACTGGGAGTGGCTTTGGAACCAATCGGTGGAATGTGTTACTCATCTGGAACGGTATCTGTTCAGGCTTCATGGGAGCAGAAAGGGACCCAAGTTGGGGCTCAGGAGTCTACAGGGGACAAACGTGCTCATGATTCTTTTAGAGAAATGGAAAACCACGTCTTGTTTCTGTTTCAGGCAAAGTCCTGCTATGAAGCCCAGTCTAGCCTTGAACTAAGTCCCTCATGACAAAATATTTCTGGAGAAGCCCTTTTCGGGATTCTCTGTTAAATTATCTTTTACACAACAGAAATCGAACTCTTGGGGCTATTTAAATAGAAGCTGGCATGGTTTCCTGGGATAAGCAAAAAGTCAACATTTCACTAGAGTCGTCCCATGGAGTGACCCTCCCAAGCCACTTTATTTCCGCCTCTTGGGGGAGTAGGAAATCCTCCAAAGGTGTGCCACTGTGGCTCCTAGAGCCTGAAGCAAGTCCCGCGGGGTCGCAGCCCTCCGACGGGGATCCAGTCGCCAGGTCCCCGCCCCTCGCCTCTGCTCAGGCTTCGGTGGCGCAGGGCGGAGCCGCAGGTTGGGGAGGGCGGCCCCAGGCGTCGGTGACACGCGGGGGGGAGGGCGGGGGAGGCGAGGCAGCCGCACCTCGCCCTGGGAAGAAGCCGACCAGGTGTGGCCTGGGCGCCGGGTGCCAGCGGGGAGGAGACTCGCACCGCCTCGACCAACACCAACACCCAGGCGCGACCCAGCTCCTCTGAGCCCTCGCTGCCCTCCGAGCCACAGCTCCACTCCGGTTCCCGCGCCTAGCCAGTCGCCGTCCCCGTCTCCGCCCTGCTGGAGCGCTGAGCCCTCGCCAGTCCTCCGCGTTCCGCGCTCCTCTCCCGGAGTCCCTCGCGTGCTCCGAGGCGACGCCTCGCGTATGCCGCGGCGCTGAGCGGCTCTCTTGAGTGACCGCAGACATGAGCTGCAACGGCGGCTCCCACCCGCGGATCAACACGCTGGGTCGCATGACCCGCGCGGAGTCCGGCCCGGACCTGCGCTACGAGATGACCTACAGCGGTGGCGGCGGCGGGGGCGGCGGGGGCGGCGGCGGGGGCACCAGCAGGACGTTCTACTCCCACTCCCGGCGCTGCACCGTCAACGACCAGAACTCCGACGGCTACTGGTGGGTATCAGCCCGCCGCCACCTAGCTCAGTCCCAAATCTTGGGTCAGGTAGTGGCCCGCCTCCTGGGCCAACCAGGAAACCCAGGTCTAGGCCGAGGAAAGTGCTTTGCCCCGGGTCACGGAAGCGCAGGAACGGGTGTCCCTACGCCCAGCGCTAGCCAGTGAGAACAGGGAGCTTGGGTGTGTGCTGGGACCCAGGCGACAGTCCTACCGTGAGCCTACGCAGGGTCCCACGGTCCTCACCTCTCTTCTATCCTAGAAGCGGCTCTTTTCCACCTCCACTGTGTAGGGGAGCAATGGACGGCAGGGACGCAGGTCTCTCCTTGGTCGTACCCTCTTCCTCCCCACCCCCGGTTGTCCCTTGCAAAGTGGACCCAGCTGTGATTGCCTTTGTTCCAGACCGCAGGTGGGAGGTCGGGCTAGGCGGAGCTGCGGCCCCAAAACCCAGCTTTCAAACTAACGAAAAATAAAACTTGTGAAGGGGTGGAGTTCCCTTTGCTGCCCGGTGGCCTCGGAGGGACTCAGGACTTGCAACTCATGGTCACCCCAGGGCGACGGCGGCGGAGGCCCTTAGGTTATTGGCCACCCGAGGGTATCTGCATGGAAGTTACACCCTCCACGGAGCCTGAAAGTCCCCTGTCACGCAAATGGGTTCCTTTGTAGGGATAGCCTCTGGGCACGGGCTGCAAACTTGGTCTGTTCCGCTCGCTCCCCTTTCCCCACTCTGGCCACTTGGTCACCGGGATCGCACCGGAGGCTCCGCACCTTTAAAAAAAAATCAGCCTAGTCTCCTGGAGACTTTGTAATAATTGTGGCTCTGGGCTCAGTATTAGTCATCTCTTTGATCTGTATAAAATGGGCTCCAGCTCTGGCTGAGAGGGTGACCCTGGAGAAAGCACTGTGGCGCCCAGGATTAGGAGCTGCCGAGGAACCCACGGCACAAAGGGCTGGGTCCTCTTCCCGGGATAGTCGGGTAAATACAGCGAGGGAGTCACTGGTGGGTGGGAGAAGGTAATGAGCATCCTTTCACACGGTCCCCACAGCTGCTTTCTGCAAGCCCACGTGAGCCGTGAGACTTTTGCGACCCGCCCCTTCCCAGCCCTACCTCGGTCGCGCCTCTGGAGGCGGCCGCCCCACTACCTTAATACTTCGCAGCGCAGTGGCCGCAGGCGGAGGAGGAGAAACCTAATGGCTCCGATGGCGTTTTGTTTTGCAAGCAGTTTTAGAGATCCGACAGTCCTTCCAGTTGCAACTCGTTTTCTGTTTAAATTTATTTATTTCTCAGGCAGCAGGATACCTTTTCTCATTAGAGATCTTTGTTTTCTTAACAAATTGTGTCCCAGGATTTTGAGGAACGATTGTTTCCGGCAACACCAAGTTTAAAAACTTGGTTTTAAAGTATATTTTAAAGTTTGGCGAGCCACCAAAATCTCAAATGTACTTTTGTGTCTTAGCCTTCCCGGAATTCAGTAGCCTATTCTTTTCAATGTGTGGATTACATAATTAAAGTCTGGATCAGAATATGGAAGAATTCTTTAGCAGTTCTTTTCAACACTTTATGAACCAAGTTATTGTTATTATTAATCTTACTATTTAGTCTGATTCTACTAGCCTAGGTTTCTTAGCATTTGTTATTTTTGCTTTACTGGGAATCAGACCCAAGGCCTCACACGCAGTAGGCAAGTATTCTACTCCTGACCTACACCCTCAGCCCTCTTACAGTGACAGCTATCAGTGCCTAGTAATTGGTTAATTTACTTCCTTAGTTTCTTATCATCTTATAGAGAAGCAATATTTTTAATTTATTCATTAATATGGGAGCTGTGTAAAGATAAATGTCTTATTAGGGTTCTTCCCTAAAACACTTAATTTGGAGAAAAACGATATTTTTTGTCCTTCAATATTTCTGCGTCCCCCCTCCCCCAACCTGTCAAGCTCTATATGATCCGGAAGGCAAAACAGACAGAAGTGGAAAATTACCTCACTTTGAGAAAGGATTCCCCCCCCCCCCCCGCCCCCCAGGATTGACATTAGTCAGTGGCCCTGCAGGGTGTCAGAGGTGGCCAGTGACTCAGAGGCTATCATTCTCTTGAGACCCAGGTGATAGAGTCCTCCCACTCTCCTGCCTCCCCCCCTCCCCCAGCCCGTTGGACCTGTCCTAGTGCTCAATAGAAAATAGCCCATGAATGCTGAGTTCTGCATTTTCAGTTCATAGAGACTAAGCAGAGAGTCAGGCCCTGTACCCGGACCTGTTTTTCTGGTAACATTTTAGTTTTGTGTGAAGGGAGCTGTTTGCTCATCACTTATGTTTTGCAGATGTAGGAGGCCCTGTCTGCCCAAGAGAGTTGGAAACCTCTGCTAAGTGAATGGTTAAATAATATTCACGGCTTTTTTTCTCCTCTCTCTACAAAAATCAGCATGGAGACTACTAGTTGAATTTTAACTTATTTGAATCTATGGGTTGAATTGATACAAATGAAATAATGTTTGAAATAAGTGTGTGTAACTCTTCTTTACGTAAACAAGTCTTGATAGAGAACTCAGATCTTATTTTTTGCTGTTGAAATCACCGGGAAATGTGTCTCCTCTGTGTCTTTTCCACAGCTAACTTTTGGCTACTTTCAGAACAGTTTGAGATCACATGTACACTGTAAGGCCGTCTTCCCTACCACCCCCACCCCCCTCCTATCACCACCTGCTCTGTGTGTCTTTATTTTAGGTTAGATGGGAGCTATAATCACTTTAACTTTTCCTTGTGTTCCACTTAAGGAATAGTAAGTCTTACAGGCTTGGTAATATAAAAGGCAGGAAGTTTGAAAAGAAACTTTAGAGTTTTTTTTTTTTTTTCTTTGCATAAGACATCATATTAATGCTCTTTTCAGTCAAAGCAGAATTTCTGGAGTATTTTCTTGTAGCTTATATAAAATACTAACCACCAAAGTATTTTCGTCACCAAAGTAACCAGAGCTCACGCTCAGCTCTATCACCGACCAAAGGGTAGATTTTTGTAGGATTCAAAGTGGTAGGCAGTAAGCTTCAGAAGTATGTGGCTGTAGTTGTTAAGGCTTGTTCTAGTCCAGATCTCATTACTTCAAAGCCGAAACAGGGCCTGAGAATATGCTCAAGGGACGAGCCCTTGCTTAGTACACTACACTCTCAGCAGAGCAAAACAAAATAATAATAATAATTAATAAACAACAACAACAATAATAATAATAATAAAGAAAATCAGAACTAGCAAGAGCAAGCCTCTACACTCCAGAGTGAATAGAGTGTTGAGGACCACACAGCCTCACCCGGCTCTCCCCAAGTTGACTTCTAGGCTGGACAGACCTGTACTGCTACCTGTTAATGTATGTAACATTTCCATGTCCTTTCATTGACTTAGCATCTTCTGAGCATCTGCTGCCTACATGCATGGAGTTTATGGAAAGTTAAGGTGAAATGAACAAAAATATCTGAGAGGAGTGTGTACTCTTGAGACCACACAAGTACAAGGTACAAAGAGTAGAATTGAAGGTATAGCCAAGCCTAGTGCTTGCCCAGTGATCTCAAGGCCTTGGCTTAGACACACACACATAGCTTCAGAGCGTTCACAAGTAGAGATAGCATCTGTCATGGAGGCTTTAGTGAGTCTTTATTTACTTTTTTTTTTTTTAGAGTGGTGTTTACTTTGTGTAGTAATTCAGCTGATATACAAGGATGGACAAGAACATGGGAAAGTTCAAGAGGTCTGCAGAGTGGGCTCCTTGGTGAACACTCTTTGAAGAGTGGAAAGCAGTAAGAAATGGAGGAAGGAGCTCAGGAAAACCTAGTGAAGGGACTTGGCTAGTGATGGAATCCATGACAGGTTTTCATTGCCACCAGAGTCTCCTCCAGTCAAGGGTCACTGAGCCTCAGCAGGGTGGCTCTCTGTGACAGCTCAGTGGAGGGTCTTGCTTTGTGCACAACCTGCCAGAAATCTGGGTGGGATGGCCTTTGCTCTACCGCAGGAGGATGAGGGGGAAAGTCTGGGCGTGGCAGGTGCAGTGGGATGGGAAAGTAGACACTGCCCAGGTGTGCTGACAGCTTCAGCCCACACCTGTCTGTGAGACATTATGAGAGTCCAAGGACACTAACAGCTCAGAGCCTAGGTAACTCAGGATACATATCGAAACAATGGCAGAATAAGGTCCAGGCAAATTCAACTCACGGCAGATAACACTGGCATTGTTATTAAACCTGGGTAAATTGTATACTTTATAAAAGGTCAGATCCATGGTTAATGATAGTTCCCATGCCCTGCCAGACACCTGTGATAAATCAGATATTATGCAAACCTCATTTAATCCATTTAATCTCATCCCTCACAACCAAGATCCCAATTTACAAATGGGAAACTAAGGTTAAAATAGTTAAAAAACAAAACAAAAAACCAAAACCAACCAAAAAAAAAAAAAAAAAAAAAAAAAAAACCCAAACCACTTTGTCCAAGGTCTCACAGCTAACAAGTGGTTGAATTTATTATCCAGGTTATCTCACCATCTGAGAAAAGCTCTGTCGTTAGAACTCATCTTCTCTATTTGAAAACCCTTTTCTAGCCAGTACAACTCTACTTCCTTGTAATTCTGTTTCAGCCTCGTTCTGCATTCGGTGAGATACGTATTTTTTGATGCATTGCTTTGTTTTATTAATACTCTTAGCAAGAGTTTCATGTGCTTAGAAAACCCCACCCAACATGAGTCTGCATTACATAGACTAATTGTTGATTCTGTATTATGCTGTCTGATTGCTATTTAATAGGACAAAACAGCTTTCGACTGTAGTTTATTTTTTCTAAACGTGGGCTTGGTTTCATTGTAGTCCAGGACTGAAATGTCCTGGGAAGAGATGTGCTGATGCTCTGATGGCTCAGTGCTGACTTCTTAAGGTGGAGCAGAGAGAACTTGGGTGTGACTTTGAGAGTCCAACCTGACTCGGGTAACCAGTCTTTCCAGACAAGAAACTTCTAGAAAATTTTAGAAGCGTTTCAGTCTGTGGGAGTAATTGGGATCTCTGCTCCGTGCTCAGCCCTTCTCCTTCTCCATCCTAATGGATCCCAGTGGCTCTGACTCTTTTAAAAACTGAAAATGGTTAATTGTGGTGCTGGCGTTCAAGCCACAGCCCCGGAAATTCCCAAGACCAAGACACTAAGACAGTGAGCCGTCCTTGGAAGCAGTATCCTAAATAATGCTAGCAAAGACCCACAATCTATATCTCACCCCAGACAGGTCAGGTTGGAAGGATTCACATACTTTGCCACCATGAATGAGAACTATATTTCATCACGACGAGACCCTTAAGAGAAGAGTAGCCACAAGCAGTTGAAGGTTTGGCTTGGAAACAAGCTTTGTGACAAACAGACGTCACATCCAGCTTTATCTGCCGTCTGAGAGGAAGAGAAGGATGTTTTCAGCGATGGCAGGACAATGTGTAGATGATTTTTTTTTTTTGAGGTCCAGTAAAACAAGTGTAAATTTTTGCACAGGAATATATTTCAAAACAGAGTTCTTTGTTTTGGCATTGAATTTGTTCGAAACAAATATTTTGGTGACATTTCCACTAAACGATAAAAACAAAAAAGGAAGACATCTTTCTCTGAGTTTTCTTACTCTTTTCTTTATACTACTAAAATAGATCATTCTCACTTAATTGCCTGAAAGAGTGCTTTTGAGTCTTACAGGACTCCTGAAAATACTCCATACTTTACACCTAGTCTGTACCTCCCCCCTCTTTCCCATTAAAATATAAATTTCTTTTAATGGCTACAGTGCAGCATAAAATTGTATATATTCACAAGTACCCTGCACAATTTTAATGTGTGAGTCCACAATAATTTCCTTGGCTTCCTTTAGGTCTGTGTCTACTTTTTTTTTCCCTCTCTACACTGTCCTTAAAATAACAGCTTGGGGCAAAGACAGAAACACAAAAAGGAAATTTCAGAACAATGTCTTAACCGCAGGAGCAGCCACCACCAACAGACCGCTGGGCGTCATTTCTTCCTCACCCTGTAGACCCAACTGCACGCTGAAGCCCTGCCCCACCCCTGCAGGTGGGTGTTCCCACCGGTTGGAGATGCAGGCAGTCAGGAAAACTGCTTGAGTGTCACTCCTGCATGGTTAAAGCTGGCTGTGAGCTCCACTGTGCCAGCCTTGGAGTCTCTGTGAAGGTTGTGGCAGTGTAGCCAGTTTGTCCCTTCATTTGCAGCAGCCGCCCAGCATATGGAATACTGCCTCCACGTTTTTGTTTGTTAGTTTGTTTGTTGTTTTTCAAGACAGGGTTTCTTCGGGTAGCTCTGGTTGTCCTGGAACTAGCTCTGTAGACCAGACCAGGCCAGTCGCAAACTCACAGAGATCCACCTGCCTCCCCAGCTCTGGGATTAAAGGTGTCCACCAACACAGCAGCCACAATTCTTATGTGGGTGCAAAATTTAAGGTCAGAGGAGACCTGCTCATCTAAATCTACAGGGGAAGAGCACTTTACTCACTCATTTGGGTGGGATCAGCGACTGGCCTGGGTGTACTCATAGGTTGAGCTCCTAAATCAGGGCGACCTGTTTAATGTCATCAAATGGTCATGTGCTTGCCTTTGTTTTTCTTCCGATTTACTGAGCCACACAAGCAGGCCCTGGCACCTGAGGTGTACAGAGCTGTATGTTGTTAGGTGCCTGTAGGAGGGGAAGACGCAGTGGAGGTAGCTGCACCTGTGTGTAAATAAGTTCAAGAGAAGTGGGGGCAGAGTGAGCAGGTAAGCCCTGGGGAAGAGGCGTCCTTGGGGCACCCAGCAACTCACCTGATGGCTGGGGTCAACCTTACATGAAGTAATATTAGACTTTGTTTTTTTTTCTTTCTTTTTTTTTTTTCATTTTACTTAAGATTCTTTAAAAACAAAAACAAACAAAAAAAAAAACCCAAGAAACCTAACAATGTATGATATACAAAAAACACTTTAAAAATTATAAAGAGAGAATTGATTAGGCCTTAAGATTAAAGCATTATGTATTTATAATTTCCAACAGACATTTACTGAGGTTTTTTTTTTTTTTTTTTTTTTTTGAGGGGTGGGGTGTGAGGCATTGTTTAATGAGCCTGAATACAGAGAGACATATTCCTTCATTTTGGGCACGCATACATGACTCCAAACAGCCCGAAGGAAGAAGGGAGAGAGATGAAAAGAGAGGACGGGAAGATGTGACCCATGGAAGAGAATGTGTGCACACAGAAAGAAATGCAGAAAGATGGCATGGGGGCTAGTGAGCAGTAAAGGTTATTATGCAGTTTTGTAAAACAAAGCATTTTTACCTCATAATGTTGCAGGCCTGGCATCAAAATTTCCTTTCTATACTATTCTGTCAGCAGATGTTCAGCAAGTGCTTTAAGACAGCTCATCTTGGGATTTTTTTTTTTCTTTCTTTCTTTCTTTCTTTCTTTGAGAGGAATGCTGTTTGAGCATGCTGAGGTAAAGTGCGGCTGGCTGGCTGGCTGGCTGCTGCTCACAAAGATGACTGTGTGATCTGCTTTGGGATTTAACTCCGGAACGCTTTTTCCCTTTACCCACTGATGAAGGGAGCCTTATACAGAAGCTTAGAGCCATTCTTGTTTAAACAAGTTTTAGAATGAATTCTTTAAAAAAAATGTTTATGCAGGCAGGTTCTGTGCAGGCTGAGTCATTTGTCTGAGTCTGAGGATGAAACATGTCAGAAGAGCTGATCTTCCAAGGATAACTCTTTAATTTCCCAGGAATATCTATTAATTTTAGCTTAGAAGTCAATGGTCTTTTTTTTAAACCTGAATGAGCTTTTCTCTCCCACCCCAAAGCATTTTTTAATGTTCTTTGTCTATAAAATAACACACATTTTAAAATGGAACCTTAGATGCTCAGTGCTTGCTAGCTCAATCCTGAGTGTGGTTTATTAACCTCCCACTTTGAGCTGGGATTGAAGCTCAGTCGTCAGAGTGCCTGCCTAGCCTAGAGCTCCGGATAAATTCCCATCACCACAGAAACTGGGTGTGGTGGCATAGCCATGTCATCCTACCACACAGAGGTGGAGGGAGGAGACTTAAAGGGTCTAGCCTGGGTTACAGAGTAAGCATGAGCCCAAGCTGGTGAGTGGAATACAGAAAGAAGAGAAAGAAAGAGAGAGAGAGAAAGTAAAGTAAAGAAAAGAAAAGAAAAGAAAAGAAAAGAAGGAAGGAAGGGGAGGGATGGGAAAGGAAAGAAGGAAGAGAAAGAAAGAAAGAAAGAAAGAAAGAAAGAAAGAAAGAAAGAAAGAAAGAGGAGGGATGGGAAAGGAAAGAAGGAAGAGAAAGAAAGAAAGTTGGCATTGGAAATGTAATTGAGGAAAATACGTAATAAAAATATAAAAAAAAAGAAAGAAAGAGAAAGAAAGAAAGAAAGAAAGGAGGGATGGGAAAGGAAAGAAGGAAGAGAAAGAAAGAAAGAAAGAAAGAAAGAAAGAAAGAAAGAAAGAAAGAAAGAAAGAGGAGAGATGGGAAAGGAAAGAAGGAAGAGAAAGAAAGAAAGAAAGAAAGAAAGAAAGAAAGAAAGAAAGAAAGAAGAGAAGGGAAGGGAAGGGAAAGAAGAAAGAAAGAAAGAAAGAAAGAAAGAAAGAAAGAAAGAAAGAAGAAAGACAGAAAGAGAAAGGAGAAGGGAAGGGAAGGGAAGGGAAAGAAGAAAGAAACAAAGAAAGAAAGAGAGAGTAGTGCATTCCCTGAAGTCATTCCCCAGCTCTTGTGAGGGATCTGCACCCTGTGCATGACATAAAGATGAACAACACATAGACGTCAATACTTTTCAAGGTTTCAGACATCCCGTGGAGAGTCAGCACTCAGCCACTTAGAGAAAGGTGAAATAGGAAAATGGACAAGTAGCAATGGCAGACTCCTTCCTTTCATTTTTCAGTTCAGTCCTTCCCCCCCCCCCCCCAGTCTTAAAGAAACTTGATTTTTGTGTATCTCTCTTCTTCATCTGCTATGAAGCAGGCAAAAACATAGGGTTAGTGTATCAAGTGCGGGTGGTGAGCATGCCAGGCCCTTAGTGAAGGCTGAAGTCCCTTTAGAATTAATAACACATGGATTCTACTTTTCCAAGAATAGGCAGATATGCATGGGCAGGAAAAGGGGAAAGATATCTTCTGTGGGATCCAATGGATCTCTAGTGACAGAACTGCCTTCCAAAACTGGGGGTGGGGGGGATAACAAAGGGGGCAGCCCCCAATGTCCTGACCAAGTGTGTGGCTGTCCCCGATCCCCCTCCCTGGAGGCAGCTCATCTGTGAGTGTCCACTGGCATCCTCTAGTAGTGAGGTTTCAGGAGATCCAGAGTTACGTTTTGTTGTTCAAGGAATTTCATCTTGTAAATTGACTTAAAATGTGTATGTCACTTTGGATACATTTATTCACAATTGAATTTGAACTTCCTGCCCCTATGGTATATGTGGTCTCTGTGTGTGGTGTGAGTGTGTATGTATGTAGTATGTGAGTGTGTGTGTATATGGCATGTGAGTGTGTATGTGGTATGTGAGTGTATGTGGAGTGAGTGTGTGTATGTGGTATGTGTGTGTGTGGTGTGAATGTGTGGTGTGTGTATGTGGTATGGGAGTGTCTGTGGTGTGAGTGTGCATGTATGTGTGTATGTGTTATATACATGGTTGGTGTGAGTGTGTGTGTATGTGGTATATGAGTGTCTGTGGTGTGAGTGTGCATGTGTGTGTGTATGTGTGTATGTGTGGTATGTGAGTGTGTCTGTATGTGTGTGAGTGTGTAGTATGCATCTATCTGTGTGTGTATGTGGTATGTGAGTGTATCTGTATTGTGTGAGTATGTAGTTCATGTTTATCTGTGTGTGTGGTGTGAGTGTGTATGTATATGGTATATGAGTGTGTCTGTGTGTGTGAGTGTGTGGTGTGTGTATATGTGTGTATGGTGTAAGTGTGTATATGTGTATGTGGTGTGAGTGTGCGTGTATGTGGTAAGTGTGTCCGTATGTGTGAATGTGTAATGTGGGTCTATCTTTGTGTGTGTGGTGTGAGTATGTATATGTGAGTGCATGTGTGTGTGGTACGTGAGCGTGTCTGTATTGTGTGAGTGTGTAGTGTGTGTCTATCTGTGTGTGTGAGCGTGTGTGGGATGCTGGGGATTGAACCCATGACCTTTTCATGTTACCCCCATTCTTTACCAGCCAAACTTTGTGTTTTATCCATTTTTATTCTGAAGTAGATTTTGATTTATATGAAAGTTGCCAAGCTGATGCAAAGTTAGTATGCATGCCATACCCCATGGCCCTTAACTGTCTTCCTTATGGCTGAGTTTATGGTGTTTTTACCCTGGCACACCTTGTTAGATCTGTTGAGAAAGTCTGGCTTTTATTGTGTGGAGAGATAACTCCTTCCTTTGTGCACTTAGAACTGGCATTCTGTGTAGGCAGCGCCCCC
The DNA here is from genome assembly GCF_000001635.26 of Mus musculus. Lineage (NCBI taxonomy): Eukaryota > Metazoa > Chordata > Mammalia > Rodentia > Muridae > Mus > Mus musculus. The sequence continues at coordinate 38,162,245 of NC_000079.6, forward strand.
TGAGTCACCTTGCTGAACAGAACTTTCCAAGTGTTTCAGAAGAAAGGTCCTCACCTTTCAATGGAGAAAACAAGCTGGCTGCGAAGCCTAGTACTCAGGAAACTGAGGCAGGAGGATTGCTATGACAGTGAGGCCAGCCTGGGCTACATAGTAAGAGAGACTATGTAGACTATGGGGTGAAACTCTGTCTCAAATAACCAAAAGAGTAAAGGAGAAAAAAAAAAAAAACAAAGGAAGAAAAATAAGAAAAACAATTGTATTTATACAAGACTTTCCAATTCCCTCCTTCCTTTCCTTCCTACATTTCTCCCTTCTTTATTTTATGTAGAATCTCACTGTTGCCCAGCTTGGTTTTGAACCCCTGAACTCAAGCCATCTACCCACCCCAGCCTTTCGGAAGACTTTCATGATTTCTTATTTATCCTAGTTTTTTACGTTTCCTTCCGCTTTCTGGCAGGTATGTTGGGAAAGTGTTCTCAGGCTGCTGGAATCCTGTACGTGTTAGGACAACAGATGTAGTCTTGTCTGTGTCCCAGCGGGGTGGGAATCGTGCCAGATTCCCTGTGTAATGCTGAGTGCAAGCGAGCCTGCTTGTACTCACGGTGCAGGAGTCCCAGAAGCTGCCCAGGGTTTGACAGCTGGACGCCCAGGCCATCCGTGTGCTGCCTGGGCCTGCCTGGAGCAGCCAGTGTCGTCATTTGGGAGTGGTTCCCAGGGAAGGCTGGGATCCTCACCCACACTCAGCTAGTGCTGGCTTGTTGGGGAGCCTTACTTGCAGGGAGGAACCCCAAATAAGTGGCAGGAAAAAAAAGAAAGAAAACGCTTTCCTGTGGTGTGGTAATAACGTAGTCAGGCACTGTGGGAGAGGTTCCCACATTCATGTGAGCCTCCTCCTCTGAGCATGTTATAACTATTGTTTTCTTAGTATCCCCCCCCACCCCCCCAGTGTTTTGCTTGTAACCCAGGGTACATGCCAGGCTAGTGCTACGCCATTGCATCTCCAGCTCAATATCCCTTTTCTTTTAACAGTAGAATTCTTGCTTTAAAACATACAGGGTGGGGTGGAGGTGGCTCAGCTATTAAGAGCACTAACTGGTCTCTCAGAGGACCTAAGGTCAGTCCCCAGCACCAGGGTTGGGCAGTGTACCCCCCACCTGTAAGACCAGCACCAGGGGATCAGATGTCCTGCCTCCTCAGCCAGCTGCACTCAAGAGCACAGGCACACACTCGTACACACAGGTTACAACTAAGTAAACCTTTAAAATAAGACGTAGAAGGACACACACAGTTCCGTTTGATAGAGGGACATCAAAATGACAGAAGCAGATGCCTATTGGAGCTGGTTGAAGGACCAGACGCCTCTAAAGCCCTATAAAGATGCCCATTTAAAGGGTGTGCGGGCATATTCAGGTGTCCTTGGATGCCAGAAGAGACGTCTGATCCCCTAGAATTGGAATCACAGACACTTCACGTGTGAGCTGCCCAGAGTGGGTGTTGGGAACCGATTCGGGTCCTCTGTGAGACTGGTGTACGCGCTTAACCACTAAGCTAGCTCTCTATCCCCAAGTTCAGCATCATGCAGTATATTCGTCCACCATTTCATACATGTTAAACATAAATTGATGTGCTGTACATCTCTATTAAACCAAGTGGCAGTAGGCAGGGCTGCGGCTTGATTGATAATCATCAAATTAAGAACGTAGAACGAGCCTTGTTGTGGCAAGAAACTTCTGCTCAGGAGCTGGTCCATCTTTTTCCTCACACTGAGATGTCCTTGCTCTTACAGCTTCTTGGTGTGACTGTGGAAAAATGTGTGTGTGTGTTTTTGTTTTTTTGTGGAATTAGCTTTGCTCTTGTCTCCTGTGGCTGGCCATAGAAGGACATGTGCTGGGAACTTGGCTTGTAGGAGGGAGGGAGGGAGGGAGGGAGGGAGGGAGGGAGGGAGGGAGGGAGGGAGGGAGGGACAAGGGACTGACAGGCCAGATGAGATCACCAGCTGCCCATGTGTCACTGGCCATGTGGACCTGAGGGAAAATTGCTTTGAAGGACATTTTGGGGTTAATTCTATGAGATTTTGGTAACACACCAAAATTTGATCTTGGGAGGCAGAGACAAAGAACTTTGTGAGTTTGAGGCCAGCCTGGTTTACCGAGCCAGGGATACACAGAGAAACCTTGTCTCAAACAAACAAAATGTTCTATAGGTTAGAAAATAGTATGGCAACCATTTTAATTTCCCTGACTTGGACGATCGCCTTCTGGTTATATTGTTGTCTTCATTCTCAGGAAATATACACTGAAATATTTTGGTTGAAAGGTCACTGTCATTATCAAATGGGTCAGGAGAAGGTGATATATTCACACACATACTTACTGGGGCAACCACCGCGTGAACAACTGTGGCGTCTGAGCTCACAGGACCACTTTTGTGCCAGTTTCACACGCAGCCTTTGTGAAAGTTTGATATTACTTCTAAATCGAGAAAAGTCATCTCATGTCTGGGTTTCTTTGTCTCCACAGTCAAACCGGCACCATGTCTAGACATCAGAATCAGAACACCATCCAAGAAATGCTGCAAAATTGCTCAGACTGTCTGATGCGGGCGGAGCTGATCGCGCAGCCGGTAAGCTCCCCTCACTTCTCCAGTCTGACCCTGGCCCACGCTGGTTTCTGGGGAGTTCATGCCCTCATCGCAGCCCCCGTGTGGTTGGGCCTCTCGAATCATGAGTGTCTAGCGATGGTCCTTTCCGAACAGTCGAGACAGAGATATCATCTTAATCTATTTTCTGTTGCTAGTAACAACGCCACAGACTGGGGAAACTACAAAGAAGAGAGGTTTGTTTTGGCTTATGGTCCCTGCCCAATCTGAAGGCAGCCTCTGGCAATGACCTTCTTCTTGGCAGAGTCCCCAGGTGGCAGAAGGCATCACATGGCAACAGACAAAGAGAACGCAACACTCTAGCCAAGTTGGCTTTTATAACAGACCTACTCTGAAGATAACCTATTCATCCACTAATCACATGAATTGATTAGTCACCTATTAAAGTCCGTGTCCGTCCCCCCCCCCCCCCCCCGGTCCACTCTCTTGGTTTTTTTGAGACAGAGTTTCTCTGTGTAATAGCCTTGGGTGTGGGTGTCCCAGGAACTCACTTGGTAGACCAGGCTAACCCTGAACTCACAGAGATCTGCCTGCCTCTGCTTCCCGAGAGCTGGCATTAAAGGTGTGCCTCACCACACCCAGCAAGTTCTCGAGTTTTAAGAGAGTCTTTTAATTTCTATTTTCGGTGTCTGTGTTTTGCCTGAGTGTATGTTTGTCCTCCATGTGCCTGGTACCCTCTGAGGGCAGAAGTGGGTGTCAGATCCTTTGGAATCCCAGGTGGTGGTGAGCAGCTCTGTGGAAGCTGGGAATCAACCCTGGGTCATCCGGAAGAGCAGTGTGTTCAATTAGCCACTGAGCAATCTCTCTAAGTCCTTTTAAAGTGCTTGTGGGGCTTACAGGGGCTCTGGGTTTTCTAAAAGCTGACCAGAGAATGATGGGGTGTAGTTACCTTTCTGTCTTCTTCCTGAGTTACTATGTGTTGTTAGCACTGGAATTGTGATCTCTTCTCTCCAGAATTGACATTCATGCTTGGGTTATAGCTAGAACCTGCCACACTGCAAATGCTTTGACCCAAAACATACATCTATTATTTATTTATTTATTTATTTATTTATTTATTTATTTATTTATGGAAGACTATCCTAATGTTCTAACTTCTTAACTTAGATACCAAGTAGATTCTCACAGTACCCATTTAAAAGAATAGGCTGACACATGGCGACGATCACAGCCAGCACTTGGGAAGCTGAGGCAGAAGGATTCTAAGTTCGGGGTCAACCTGAGCTGCATAGTGAAACTCTATCAGTGAACTAGAAGGGAAAGAGGGTACAGAGAAGTAGAGAAGGAGGGAGAGAGGGAAGGAGGGGGGAGAGGACGGAGGGAGGGGGGAGGGGAGGAATATACATATTTTTAGTTCATGGTAAAAGGGTGTGGTGGGGTCAGCACACTAGTTTGGCTTGAAACATACTCTAACTCCTCCCGTACCTGGCTGGACTCTTTCATCCAAAGCAGGTATCAGTACTCAGTGTAGAGCACATGTGCAGACCTGGATGTAGTTTACAGTGACTGTTGCTCCCAGTTTAATTCTATTGATGCACATTAAAGTACTGAGGTAGGGGTCTGGGGAAGAGGTGTCATGTCTGCTAACACGTTTGTGTGTAGAGCTAAGATTCACTTGGCTGCAGCCGAGAGAGAGAGAGAGAGAGAGAGAGAGAGAGAGAGAGAGAGACAGAGAGAGAGAGAGAGACAGAGAGAGACAGAGACAGAGAGAGACAGAGAGAGAGAGACAGAGAGAGAGAGACAGAGAGAGAGAGACAGAGAGAGAGAGAGAGAGACAGAGAGAGACATAGAGAAACAGAGACAGAGAGACAGAGACAGAGAGACAGAGAGAGAGCAAGCAGGTAGACAGGTAGACAGTGGAGGGCAAATGCTAAAGGACACTGAAGCAGCAGAGCTGCGTTCTGCTTAGGAACAACATGAGTGTGAAGGAGAGACTCGTAAGAAGATACAAAACTGTATAGCTCCGACTCATAGACCTGTCACTGAGCCCCCTCCATGGGTGACATCTGACACAACTGTAGCGTGTCATTTTACTTTCTTAAAGAACTGAAAAAGCTATGTTCCTACACAGACACACACACACACGAATATAATAGATACATAATTTAAAATGTTTTGGGCTTTTTTATTACATAGTGTGTGTGTGTGTGCGTGTGTATGGTGTGTGTGTGTATGTGTGCACATGCTTGTGTATCATGAGTGAGTGACTGTCAAAGGATGCATCTGGAGGTCAAAGAACAATTTTCAGGAGTTGTTCTCTCCTTCCACCATATGGGCCCTGGGTATCGACCTCTGATCCCCTGCCTTGGCGGCAAGTACTGAGCTATCTCACTGGTCCTGGTTTGTTTGTTTTTGTTTGTTTGCTATTAAGACAGAGTCTCTCTGTGTAGTACAGGCAGGCCTCAAACTCCTGATCTTCCTGCCTCAGCCTCCAAAGGGTTGGGGTTATAGGTGTGTACCCTCAAGTACTCAGTACAGTTTGGAGCAAGCTGTTTGACTGGGGGGGGGGGCTTCTGCTCCCCGCCATGTTTCAGTAGAAGGTTTGCTTTCACTGATGCGCACAAGATCTTTCCTTATGGTCTTCCGTATTTTCATGCAACTTCTTCCTAATAGGAACTGAAATTCGGAGAAGGGATGCAGCTGGCATGGAACCGAGAGCTGGATGAGTATTTTACACAAGCCAACGATCAGATGGAAATCATAGACGGCTTGATCCGAGAGATGAGGCAGATGGGCCAGCCCTGTGATGCGTATCAGAAAAGGTATTGCCTGCAGAGCACGGAGGGGGGACCCCTAGCAGGTGACTTCAGAAGAAGCCCATGTATTCCCCAAGAACAATTCCCTCACTTGGGATTTTGTAGCTTTATCTGGTTTAAAGATAAAGCTGCAAACTTCTTCTTTGATGGACCCCCACCCAGAGATGCTCTGAGAATTAAACAGACCTGCAAAAACAAAACAACAACAAAAAAGACCCTTCAAAAAACTCTAGCTCTTCCTGGAAATGGCAGCAGAGCCCTGTGATCCATGGTGTTTGGGAAATCAAGGCAGGAGAATCAAAACTTCAAGGCCTGTCTGGACAATTTAGTGAGCTCTCATCTCAAAATGAATTAATTGCATAGTTTTTTGATGTTTAAAGAAGGACAAAGGGCGTGGAAGAGTTCTTGCCTGGCATGCAGGAAGCTTTGGACTCAGTCCCCGATGCTATAAACCTCCAGGATGGTTTAAAGAACTGAATGGGTCATGAGCCCTCCCTCCATTTAGGCAGCAGCAGCAGCAGAGGCCTCTGGTAGAGCTTCTGCCTTTTCAAGAGGCCAATGTCAAGCTTTATTTAATCAAGTGAGACCCTTGGAGTTGAAAGTGACCACTTCACAGCAGAGATGTGTGGTCTGAGTCTGCTCTCATGCTACTAAGGCCCAGGGTACTAGAAAGATAAATTCCCAGGAGGACCCTCAAGAAAGGCTGCCAGGTTAGGCCAAGGCAGTAACGCTTTCTTATGATGTTAAGGGTCGTGAGTGTCTTCTCAGCATTTATACTCCCGTGCAGTCAAGCTGGAAGGCATGGGTAGAGCAAAAGAAATCTTCCAGCGCAGCCTCCTTAGCCTGTAGACTGACCCAAAGGAAACCCAGAAAGGCGGTCATTTGCTCAGGATAGGTTTCTGTAGGCTGTTTTCTGGTGACAGCAGCACTCTTTCCTTTCCTTTCAGACTGCTTCAGCTCCAGGAACAAATGCGAGCCCTTTACAAGGCCATCAGCGTCCCTCGGGTCCGAAGAGCCAGCTCCAAGGGAGCCGGAGGGTACACTTGCCAGAGTGGATCCGGCTGGGACGAGTTCACCAAACGCCTCACGGGCGAGTGTCTGGGCTGGATGAGGCAGCAGAGGGTAAGTGACCCTACAGGGCTTGTTCTTAGACTCCTAACCTAGGTAGTCTGGATGTAGACGGTGGCAGAGTCCAGCGGGAGCAGCCTGCTAAGTCACGGGGTCATTGCAATTGACCTCATCTGTCTCCCACATAGGCTGAAAAGAAAGAAAAGAACTCCTCTACAGCTCGTTTGAAATAGTAACACAAGAGAGAGGACAGTTGAAATATTTTTTTTAATTATAAAATAATATCACGTGGGAGGTGTTAGACATTGTCACACTGGGTCTTCTGGTTTAGGCTCCACGGTTGCGTTTTGAAGTTTGGTTGTCCAGCTGTGTGAGTCTCACGTCACTTGTGTGGGTGTGGAGTCAAATAATGGCCCAAGAAGTAGGCGCTGATCCTTTCCCTGCCACTGGAGTCCCTACAAAGTATTTTTCAGTGCTAATTACTGTTTTGTTGTTTTATGTCGTCATTAAGCCCGATAATGAACAGGTGGCCTGAGAAACATGCCATAATCATGCAGTTGGGATTTTATAATGAAAACCTTCTAATGAGCCGTCCTTCTTTGAGAGGTGGATGGATTAAAATGGTACATTGTAGAGATTGTTATGCCAAGCTGTAAGAACTTGATGAATTGTTGGGCCGATTTCTTAGTGGTTCCAAAATTTCTTAGCCACTTTAGCATGCCTCTTTTCTTTGAGTCTGGGTTGAATTGTGTTGCCATGGCTAGTTTCGAACATGTAGACTCAAGCCATTCTCCAGACCAACCTTGGAATATCTAGGACCACAGGGAAGGAAGGGCCCCTTACACCAAGTCTTTAAAAGGTTTGGGTGTATTCTTGTGCAGTGATTCCTTCAGACACTAATCATTCATTCACACACTCATTCAGTTATTGTTTTATGTTTACTTTTTATTTGTCTTCGTGTGTGTGTGTGTGTGTGTGTTGTTTTGTTTTATAACTACATATATGCACCACATACATGCAGTGCCCAGAAGAGGGCATTGAATCCCCAAGTCCCCCAGAGCTAGAAGGTTGAGAGCTACCATGTGCGTGTTGGGAATCAAACCCAGGTCCTCTGAAAGAACAGTTAGGGCTCTTAACCAATGATAAATCTCTACAGACCTATTTGTTTGTTTGTTTGTTGTTTTGATTTTTAAGACAGGGTCTTACTTTGTAGGTCAGGCCAGCCTTGAACTTGTGATCCTCCTGTCTCATCCTCCAAGATCCTGAGATTGTAATGTATTCTACTATGCCCTACCCCCCTCCAACACACACACACACACACACACACACACTTACTATAGAGACCATAAACAATTACAGAAACATCCCAAATGCTAAACGATCGCCCATGAGAGTATTCATAAAGCCTAGTTTAGAGAGTGACATTCTAGGCCTGAGGACGATTTGAGCTCATGGGGCTTGAATTGTAACCTTCAACGATCCTTGTTCGGAGGCAAGACAAACTTTGAACCAAAGTAATTATGGGATATCATATCCTCTGATGTCTTCTAAGCCAATGTGACAGTTAAGTGACAGGTCAGAATTAGTCATTTTCTGTATTGCTGTGGGTGTAGCAGTATAAGGATGCTTTGTAGAGCTGGGTGTGGTGGTGCATGTCTGTCATCTCAGCCGGAGCTACATAGGGGAGCTTGGTCTCCAACACCAACAAATAGACAAACAACGACCACACACACAAATTGAAGCAAAGAAGATTTGTCAGGAAAATCTCTACATCTTTAAACCTCAGGAAACGGTGTTCTCACGCGGCTGTATTGGTCCATTGTTTTGTTTTGTTTTGTTTTGTTTTGTTTTGTTTTGTTTTGTTTTGTTTTGTTTTGTTTTGTTTTGTTTTCTGACACCCATCGATGAGCCTTGCTTAGAGTTCTCAACAAACTAAGAGATGCCTGAGTCCTGCTGGAGGTTTGTCCTGGCGGTCTGTGTGGCCATTTCCTTCTCACTCCCCCTTCCCCCACACATAGCCCACATTCTTCACTCACTCCCAAGAGACCCAGCTGAGGTCTGTACTGATAAGAGACCCATTTTCCCCAGCACACACCTCCCTGCCAGGAGGCAGGCACACACATCTCTGCCAGGCTTTGTTTCCCTGATCTGTGCTTCTGCTGATGAGTGAGCCAGATACTGTACACCTGGCAGGTAATGAGCCATGGGAGCTGTCCCTGGGTCATCTCTAGCTTCCCAGAGTAGCACCTGCTGTTTCCAGACGCCAGCAGTTGCCGGACAAGGCCAAAGTCCGTGCTAACCTTCAGTTCTCCGACTCTGAAATGGCTCCTCCCTGAAGCCTTGCCAAGAGCACTAGAACATGGGTGTGGCTTAGGACAATTGAGTTCTGTTCTTGCTGCCTGTCTCAGTATGGATGTTTGCCCTTGGCACGGCAGAGAGATGACACAGGTGATTTAGAAATTTACATCTGCTCCTGCAAAAGGAGGAAGAGACGGTGGACTCGACCAGAATGAAACGTGCCAGAGAAGGAAACACTGTATTTGATTCTTACTGTGAAACAGTCTTAAATTTCAGACTCACGTGATAAATCTGGTTGGATTTCACATTTCAAAATCGAACGGGAAACCCATAATCCTGGCATTGTTACCAACATTAATCAGAATGAAGGATCTTGACTTTGTATCGTGTCTTCCCTTTTGAAATGGACCACAGAGAGTTTTTACAGTTGGAAAGGAAATTTTCAAATGCTGAATTTCTGAGCCAAGACTTAATATATACCATTCATCAACATAATTTAGGGCTGTATATGTAGCCGAATGGTAGGGCACTTGGCTAGCTTTAGTGAGGCTGTAGGTTCAATCCCCCATATAGCAATAACAAACAAAAGATAATTTAAGGAGATGGACAATGGCAACTTCCATAGGTTAGGGATTTCACTTGAGAGACAGTGGGTGACTGTATCATTAATGACTTCTAACATGCATTTAAAAATGAATAAAGAAGCCGGGCGGTGGTGGTGCATACCTTTAACCCCAGCACTTGAGAGGCAAAGGCAGGTGGATCTCTGTGAGTTCGAGGCCAGCCTGGTCTACAGAGTGAGTTCCAGGACAGCCAGGGCTACACAGAGAAACCCGGCAAAAGAAACAAAACAAAACAAGAAAAGAAAGGTCTATTACTACTTACAATGTATCATAACCATATGACTAGTATCTAGTCATACAAATTCACATTCTATTTCTTTTATCCTCTCTTCAAAAATGTGACCATTATTATTGTGTGTGAGTGCAGGGCATGGTTTTGGGGGTCCAAGGGCAAGTTTTGGGCTTCCCTTCTCTGTCCTCCTGTGAGTTCTGGGGATCTGGATCCAGTGACGACTCTTGCGTAATTACTTAGCCCTTTTCCCGGCTGAGCTGTTTCTCCAGCTCCACCCCCACTCATGCATCCTCCTCATCCTTCAGAAGAATGAGCTAGATGTCAAGGAACCCATGACTGAATTTCCTCCTCAGTTCATCTTGGGGTGGAACCAAACTAACTGAGGATGTATTTGTAATCTCGACCCTTTAAATTTTATTTTGGCTTCAGACATGGTACATAAAGGTTTCTTCTTCTTCTTCTTCTTCTTCTTCTTCTTCTTCTTCTTCTTCTTCTTCTTCTTCTTCTTCTTCCTCTTCTTCTTCCTCCTCCTCCTCCTCCTCCTCCTCCTTCTTCTTCTTCTTCCTCTTCTTCCTTCTCCTTCTCCTCCTCCTCCTCCTCTCCTCCTCCTCCTCCTCCTCCTCCCCCTCCTCCTCCTCCTCCTCCTCCTCCTCCTCCTCCTCCTCCTCCTCCTCCTCCTTTTTAAATTGAGACAGGGTCTTGCTGTGTACTTAGGCTGGGTTTGAACACCTGTGCTCAAGTAATCTCCCTGCCTTAGCTTCCTGAGTGGTTGGGTGTTTTGAGTTTTATCTGAAGCAGAGCCGGGAACAGTATCTCTCTCGATCCCCAAGGCCCTAGAGAAAGGAATCTGTTGTGAGGAGGGACAGTAAAGGTTGTGCTCCCTGTCTCTCTTGCTGCAGGAGGAAATGGACCTGATGGCCTGGGGTGTGGACGCTGGTTCAGTGGAACAGCACATCAATAGCCACAGGAGCATCCACAACACCATTGGGGACTACCGCTGGCAGCTGGACAAGATCAAAGCAGACCTGGTACCTCTCATATTCACCACGGGGTCTATAGATGGGTGTATCGTTTAGGCAAATTTGTCTGAAACACGAGACTATTATTATCTTTCCAAGAAAACTAGAAATTAAAACAAAACCAACCCCCAAACTCTATTGTCTAAAAGGGAAGCAGAAAGAGATTTATGGGACCTGGAGAAGGAGTTGAACCAAATGTAAAGCGCATGCAGGGTATCACAAGTTTATGGTCTATAAGTAAGTGTTTGCAGAGGTGGTAGGCAGAGAATTACCTGCAGAAAGCAAAGCGTCACCTACCAGAAGAAAATGAGATTAGCATGTAGCTTATATAGCTGGTGACTTGGTGAGTCAGCTCCTATGTGGGAATGGAGTCACATTTGTCCTGAGGGAAATTGTGTCTCATATACCTCTCCTGGGCTGGAAAAAAAGTCCGACTTGGGGAGAGTGGAGAATGAAGGCATAAGATAGTAGTCTGATCTCAGTGCTTGTTCCCCACCCACGCCCCTACCTCCTCCCCCATGTATGAAATCACTAAGTGTGCTCTTTAGACCAAAGTTTTCATTTTCACTTTGCCCTGCCTTTTTCACAATTTAAACCTTACTCTTGTTCACTCGAGTGTCTGCTCAGCTCTCTCCTTCATGGTTCTAAGATCCAGAGGATCCGAAATCGTATTTCCTTCAGCAAGGTTTTAAGTGACAGAGTATTTACCTTGTGGAGAAGGGACAAGTGGCCAGGGAGGGGGCCTCCAAACTAGCTGGGGAAAGACCACTGTGGGCAAAAGACTCAATAGAGCGATTGCTTCTTTTTACTGAGAAAGCTGAGGCCAGCACCTTAGAAGGAGACGTAGAAGGGGAGACACTTGATGTGGGGACCTTGATGAAGGGGACTAAATAATTACCTGCGTTTTCTTATCTTCCAGCGTGAGAAGTCAGCAATCTACCAGTTGGAGGAGGAATATGAAAACCTGCTGGTAAGCTCGTCTAGCCTCTGCTAATTCATTTCAGTTCCTCAAGTGGTAAACGTCTTTGGGGACCCATACACTGGCTTAGAGTTCCGCAAAGAGCTTGCATATACACTGGCCCCTGTGTTCGTAGATTATAGTTTTGTTGTGGCTGGCTTTCTTTTTTAGAACTGAAGTTTCAAAGGTTTTGTTTTGTTTTTTGTTTTGTTTTCTGAAGGCAGTGTCTAGCACTGTTCTGTCTTCGAGTTAAAATTTCACATCAATGACTCTTGTTAGATGCATCTAAAGTGACAAAGGATTGCAGCCCTTTGAACAAGTATAAACACAAACAACATGTTTCCCCCGTATATCTTTATGAACCCGCCATTGTCTCCTGACAGGTGCTATGTCAGCTGCTTGATCCCAGAGCAGAGATTTCCACTCTTCTATCTGTTTGGCTCATCTTATTTTTACCTCTTCCATATTTCCTTGCTGGCTACAGGGCTTTTAAGACCATGTAGTTCCTGGTAACACACTATTCTTCCTGTTGAGATGAGCATGAGACTGGAACTTTAAGTTTGTGGGGGCAAAGGCTGACTTACTTACCTACGAGAGAAAACTTGATTTATCTAGGAATCTAGTTCCCCTTAATTATCTAAAGTTATTAAACCCAAGTATCATTGTTTTTTAAACTTTATTTTATTACAGTTGGTGTGTGCATGTGTGTATATATGTAGATACGCATATGCTACAGTGGATGTGGTGGTCAGAGGACAACTTTGTAGAGTCAGTTCTCTGTGTGGGTCCTGGGAATTGAGCTCAAGTCATCAGGCTTGTCCAGAAAATGTTTTGCCTGAGCCATCTGGCTGGCTTCAAATCATTGTCTGAGTCAAGGCTCTTCATAGGCTGGAAATACCGCTCAAAAGCAGGGAGGTTCTCCAGCATGAGGGAGGCCCTGAGTTTCCCCAGCACCAGGAGAAAAGCTGAGAATGACCGTTTGGAATGGCTGAATCTGAGATAGCCATGGCCCCACAGGCATCACCCATTTGGACAGGGCCTCTGTCCTATTGTGGGTGAATGCAGCAGGTTGAGAGGTTTATGCCTAGCCTCAGGTGGTTTCCGTAAAGAACTCTTATCCGCACAGTCTGCAGAGAGCGCTGTGTCATTATACTGTCACTGTGGTCATTCTACTGTGGTTATCCTAACGCCGCTCTCAACTATGTCTGCAGAAAGCCTCCTTCGAGAGGATGGACCACCTGCGCCAGCTGCAGAACATCATCCAGGCCACCTCTCGAGAGATCATGTGGATCAATGACTGCGAGGAGGAGGAGCTGCTCTATGACTGGAGCGACAAGAACACCAACATCGCTCAGAAGCAGGAGGCCTTCTCTGTAAGATGCCCTGCCTTGTGTGTGTGTGTGTGTGTGTGTGTGTGTGTGTGTGTGTGTGTGTGTGTGTAGGGGGGTGGTATAAATAATTTGATCAGCCACTTGTAAGTGGGTACACTGTTCAGTGATGTAAGGTTTATTTAGTTTTATGTGTTTGGGTGTTTTGCCTGCACGTGTATATGTGTACCATATGCATGCAGTGCCCACAATTGCCAAAGAAGGCATTGGATTCCCAGGAACTGGAGTTGCTGGAGCTTGTTCGCTGTCATGTGGGTGCTGGGAATCAAACCCAGGTTCCCTGGAAGAGCAGTCAGTGTTCTTAATCGCTGAGCCATCTCTCCAGTTCCTCCCCCTTTATTTTTTTTAAGAGATAGGGCTTTCCTCTGTTAGTCAGAAAGGCCATTACATTTTGGAACTCAATCATCTTGCCTTATCCAACAAGTAGGGACTACGGGGATGTTCTATTGCTGGCTAACCATCCCCCCACACCCACGTTCATTGTTTAATATCCATGAAGACAGTGTGATTCATGGGTAGCATGGAGACTAGTCCATCCAGAAACCCTAGAGTAGACAGTGCTAGACAAAACCTGAAATTTGGAATCAGAACATATGTATTGAGCACCTGCAATTTGAAAATCTGAAATCCAGAATGCTCTCTCTGAAACTTTTTGAGTGCCACCATGAAGCTATAAGTAGAATATCCCACACCAGACTTCAGGTGACAGGTGGCAGTCAAAATCCAGTGGCCCCCAAAATACTATATAAAATTACCTTCAGGCTATTGGGTAGAAAACAAAAATCTTTAGGTTTTATATTTAGGCTTGGGTCCTATCTCTAAAATATCTCTCTGTATATTTTAATAGTAAATCCCAAATCTGAAACACGTATTGTCCCAGGCATTTGGAGTTAGGGATGTTCAACATGTATCGACAGCAATGCTATTAATTACGTTATTGGTTTTGGTCAGGTCATACCCCTAGTCTTGTATCAGCCCTTTAATGAACCTTGGTTTCCTGAGTGGGTGTGGTTCTTGAGGACAATGTAGTATGAGCCCTCAGCATCAGTTGTTTCCAAAATGAAGTTTAGTTTGTAGCCACCTCTAAATAGTATAAGGTAACAGAAATCTAACTGTGACTTGCTGTATGGACTGGTCCTTTCTTTTCACAGATACGCATGAGTCAACTGGAGGTCAAGGAAAAGGAACTCAATAAGCTTAAACAAGAAAGTGACCAGCTTGTCCTCAATCAGCATCCAGCTTCAGACAAAATTGAGGTAGGCTTCATGGGATTTACATTCTCATTAGGAAAAAAAATATTTCATAAAAGACATCTAGACATCTTTGTGGGTGAACGCTTCTTCTCCATTATGAAGCTGTGACGACTTTATTTTCTAGCTTAGGATCAGCACCCTACGCTAGAATTTGGCTTTTTGTTTCTTCCTGGAAAATCCAGAAATATTTTAGACTCTACCAGATGGTAGAGTCTGTCACAGTTACTTAACTTTGTTGTTGTATCACAAAAAGCAGCTATGGACACTGTGTAAACAAACAACCATAGTCATGTTTCAATAAAGCTTTATTTATAAATAAAAGCAGTGGGCCAGATGTAGCTCTTGGGCAGTACTTTCTGTCTTTTGCTGGAGACTGCTACCTGTGAGTAGGACTCAGGGCGATGGTGGTGATGTGTCACACCTCCCTGTGACCTAGCTCCTGTCTCAGAACAGAAAATACTCCATTAAGGCAAGACCTGTTTTGACTGGTGTCCCTTTGATGGTAGCTGCTTGTAAGAACTGTTTGCACCACGAAATCTCACATGGGACATTCTGTCTCCAGTCACTAGACACTGGGTGAAATAAAGAGGCCTCTTTTTCATCTGTCTCAGGGGTCTGTGCAGGAGGCACCCCTGTGAGCCTCTGAGTGGGCATGAGGCGGCTGACATCTTGGCGTTTTCTTCTTTCAGGCATACATGGACACTCTTCAGACGCAGTGGAGCTGGATTCTGCAGATCACCAAGTGCATTGATGTCCATCTCAAAGAAAACGCTGCTTACTTCCAGGTTTTTAGACACATCTTTTTTTTTTTAAATCTACATTCATTTGTGTGTGTGTGTTTGTGTGTGTGTGTGTGTGTGTGTGGTGGCTGCATGCCACAATGGGAATGTGGAGGTCAGAGGACAACCTGCTTGCGTTGACTCTCTTCTTCCACCATGTGGGTCCTAGTGATTGTCAGGTATGGCAACAGGCGTTGTTACCCACAGAACCATCTTGTCAGCCCTGTCAGATATATTAGAGCGGCCATGGAGCTGTGAGATGTGTGTTGATAACAGCGATGAAGTCCAGTCCCAGCCTTCTGGAATTACCATGTAATTGTGTAGTTTTAGAACAAGTCACAACTCTGGGCTTCAGTTTCTTATGGACAAAACAAGGAGCTCAGACCCCAGGGTGATCTCCAGGGAACTTTTCCTAGTCTAAAAGAATAAACCATGTGCATGCATTGTATGGCTGAGGTGTTTATAAGCATGTATGCTGCACAGGTTTGGGACGAATGGGGTCACGTGCTTTGCAATGTCCTCACTACCTTGTCTTTTGAGTATGCTTTTGAAGGAAGGTAGCGATCTTAAAGATAATGCATAAATCCTACTAACTGCCCTTAGTTGAGAGGAAGAGAGATATGTAACATGGTCAGCAGTTACCCACCCTGCTACCAAGCCTATGAGTGTTCTCTGCTTAAATATTTTCCTTTAATCACTTAGCAGAGGCTTATGTAGGGGTGACGGTTCTTGAAACGGACTACTAAATGATCGTATTGGTTGGATTTCCCCCAGTGTTAGCAAAACACCCAGGATAATCAAACGTAGACAGGGAAAACATTGGTTTAATTGACAGTTTTAGACAGTTCAGTCTGTGGCCCATGGTCTCCACTATTCTAGTTGGAGAAGAGGTCTCACCTCATAGTGGGGGTGTGCGGGAGTGCCAGAGAGCCAGGGGAGGAAGATGAGGCATCTAGGGTCCCCTGATTCTCTCTGAGGGTACACCCCAGTGATCGGACCACCCATGATGCCCCTTCTATAGGTGTCACTGTCCCCATTAGCACCACCCCAGGAACCCAGCCTTTCAAACTCAAGTCTTTGGGTGACATTCAAGAGCCAAACACTGGCATTTTTTCAAGTTCCTTCTCATTGATGAGGATTGCTGTCATTCCCAACAGTTTTTTGAAGAGGCTCAGTCAACTGAAGCCTACCTGAAGGGCCTGCAGGACTCCATCAGGAAGAAATACCCCTGTGACAAGAATATGCCTCTCCAGCACCTGCTGGAGCAGATCAAAGAGCTGGAGGTACCGTGACACACCCAGGCCCTCAGCATCTGCACGGGGTTGTGGTGAAGGGGGCAGGGGGTGGGGGGTCTAATGCACCCTAGACACAAGATGGGCTGTGATGGAATACAGCCCATACCTCAATTTTGTCATCTTTCTGTGGCATCTCTGTGTGCCTAGCTACTGTATGGAAGGGCTTTTGCTTCAGTATCTCAGTAACTTACTGAAAACAGGAGTGGAGAGAACACCATGACTTAACTTGACCAGACCCTTGGGAAACACATCTCACATCTTATCCACATGGCCGACTCATGGAGATAGTCTTTCCTGCTCAGTTAATTCAAACTGCTCACTGTGGGAGGCTATGTCACCTCATGATGTATTTCTGGCTTATTACCACTGATGGAACTGTAGCGATATTTAACTTTGATGTTGTGGCAGCTCCTTCAAGAGGTCTCTGAAGCTCCCAGGGCACTCGTGTTAAAGGCAGACTGTGTTTGCAATTGCAGAAAGAACGGGAGAAGATCATTGAATACAAGCGTCAGGTGCAGAACTTGGTAAACAAGTCCAAGAAGATCGTGCAGCTGAAACCTCGGAACCCAGACTACAGGAGCAACAAGCCCATTATCCTCAGGGCTCTCTGCGACTACAAACAAGACCAGGTGTGTGTTCCCCACTCAGAGGCCGAGCAAAGCCTTCCCTTTCATTACATAAGCTTCTGCCAATCAAGAGGGCAAAACCCATCTTGGTTTCAATAAGTACCATGGTTGTGCCTTTTCTAAATAAAGCAGTCACCTAATGAGCCAATGCAGTAACCAGGAGCTGAGTCACTGGGAACTCTCAGGAATTAGGACAATAGCTGCTTCCTTTGGATGCTGGGGAAGGTCGGCAAAGCTTCAGGCTAGGCTGAGCACAGACCACCTCTGAGATCCACCCCTCATCTAGACAATGGTAGTCTTGAAGGTTTACAGCCTTCCAAAGGTTGCCTTTTGCCTTCGTGTGGTCCCTAAAGCTTACTTATTTATGATCACCCCACTGTTAAGTTTCAGAGGAGATAAATGCAAACGAGAAATAGCATTGTCATGGCTCTTGTTAAGTGAGTCTCCTGCAGAAGTTTTGGCAGTTCTGGATCATATCAATCCTGTAGGCTCTGTGGGAAGTTTTATACAGGTTGATAGAGAGATGGGTTAGTTTCCATTCTTATCTATGAATTCCAATAAAATTCTGAAGACTCTAAGGGACAAGATGTGTTTACTTAGTTAGAAGAGCTTTATGAAATACGGGTCTGTTCTACCCTGTGGCATGTTCTAAGAACTTGTGTGGGGAGAAAGAAGTAAGTTGGGCTGAATGTGGTGGCTCACATCTATAATACTAGAACGTGGAAGGCTGAGACAGAATTCCCTTACATAGAAAGGCAGCTCAGGGAAGAGACCTTATTTCAAGGAAAAACCAAAACCAAACAACAACAGAAACAAAAAGCCAATAACAACAACAAATAAAGCAGAAAGGGAAGAAAGGAAAGAAGGAAAGAAAAAGAAAAAAAGGAGGAAGAAAAGACAAAAGAAGGAAGGAAGGTAGGAAAGAAAGACAGACAATAGTAGACTGGATTGAAATATGAGGTGAAAATTTATGTTCAGACGAACAGTTGCCTTAATACGCAGGTTGGTTTTTTTTTTTTCTGGTTGTTTTGGTTTTCTTCTTCTGTGGTGTGAGGGATCAGGGTGAAGAAAGCACTTTGTCACTAAGCTGCACCTCCAGCCTGTCAGTAGCCATGTTAAGAAGCTCTATACAGCCAGGTGCTGTGTCACATACCTTAGTCTTCACATTCATTCAGGAGGATCTCTGTGAGTTCAAGGTCATCGTGGTCTACATAGTAAGTTTTAGGCCATCCCACCCAGGCTACACAGTACAATTCTGCCTGTGTAAATAAATAAAGGGGGGGGGTTGGAATTAATTATTTGAATTTATTCATTTATTTATGTATTAGTGTATCCACCACTGATCCTAGGGTCTCACACATGGCCAGCAGTCACACGACCACTGAGCTATATGTCCAGGCCTTTTTCGGTATTTCTTATCTTGAGATATAGTCTTCCTAAATTGATCAGGTTGCCCTTAATCTTGCTCACATCCCAGGCAGTCTTTGAACTTGTAACCCTCCTGTTCAATAGCCACCAGGCTAGGTAGAAGTTCACAGAGAAAGTTAATTTTTAAATTTTTACAGACTGATGTCAATTTAAGAGCAAATATGACTGAGACAAGTGACTCTCCCATATTAAAGTCTAATATACAAAGCAGGAATTCAAAACAGGAAGAAAATAAGATGAAGTGTTTTGCCTGTGGGAGAAAAGGTTTTCTCACACTCCTGGGCAGTCTTTGAAGAGTCTCTTTCTCTAACTCACGCAGGATGCAGCTGACTCTGCCGATCCCCTTTTGGTTCACATGTGTGATTTACACACAGGTCATGCTTGGGAGTGTCTCATTGTCTTCATTTGATGGGGAAGCATAGGAGGACCGACAGGCTGTATGGTTTCATTTTCATCCCTGTTTCTTTGGCAGAAAATCGTACACAAAGGGGATGAGTGTATTCTGAAGGACAACAACGAGCGCAGCAAGTGGTACGTGACGGGCCCAGGAGGCGTGGACATGCTTGTCCCTTCCGTGGGCCTGATCATCCCGCCTCCGAACCCACTGGCTGTGGACCTTTCTTGCAAGTAAGTTCTGAGGTTCCTAACAACTGTGACTCTGAATGGTGGGGCAGGAAGGCTGCTCACAGCAGTGTTTTCTTTTAACACTTTTTTTTTTGTTTTGTTTTGTTTTTGTTTTTGTTTTTTTTTTTTGGTTTTTCGAGACAGGGTTTCTCTGTAAAGCCCTGGCTATCCTGGAACTCCTTTTGTAGACCAGGCTGGCCTCGAACTCAGAAATCCGCCTGCCTCTGCCTCCCAAGTGCTGGGATTAAAGGTGTGCACCACCACGCCCGGCACAGCAGTGTTTTCTTATTGTAATCTCCCCTATAAAAGGCATTTCACATAGTCACAGGTTTATGTTGAAGATTTTATTATGGATAAAAGAGAACATCTGACCATGTCGGAGAACCAGAGGCAAGCAGGAGTGACATTTGCCACGCCCTTTGGAGCTTCTGGTTTTGACGTTCTTTCTTCCTTTCTTTCTTTTTTTGCAAATCAGTTATTTCAAAAGTCGTCACAAATATGACGTGCCCCCTATGGCAGCAAGTGTTCAACAGCAGGTAGAACATACATTTTACAGGCTGTCCACATCAGATTCTTTCACATGCTTTAGACTGGAAATCCTGAGCCCCACACCGAGTGGGAAGTATTGGGAGATGCCCTCCCTTCCTCTCCTACCCAGCGTTCAGGAGTTGTTCGCATTTAAGCCCTTTGCAAATTAAAACGCTGCTAACAGTCAATATAACAAAGAATTGGATAGCCTATCTGAACCAGGGTGATCTGAATGAGCTATATGACTATAGATAAAGTCACGAGTCTACTTTAGGGAAGGAGGTTAGTCTCAATCTATTGACATGCTGGCAGTTTTGAAAATCACACAATCACTCCATAAGGTTTGGTTTAGATTTATGGGCAGTTGTGCAAACCTGTCCAGGTTTTCTGTTTGGGCTGAGTGTTTTCCCTTTCTGCCTCTCAGGATTGAGCAGTACTATGAAGCCATCTTGGCTCTGTGGAACCAGCTCTACATCAACATGAAGAGCCTGGTGTCTTGGCACTACTGCATGATTGACATCGAGAAGATCAGAGCCATGACTATTGCCAAGGTATGTCTCCAGGGCTGCCTAAAGGGCCACGTGGTCCAGGGCACCTATTCACTGGACAGACGAAGATTTTGTTTCCCATCACCTGAGGCCCTTAGTCTTTCACAGGACTGGTCGGTCCACTGCTGCACAGAAAGGGATGGGACTCGGGGATAGAAAGATTGCTTAGTGTGCATGAAGCCTGGGGTTCTTATGCTAGTACCACAAAACAAGGCAGAGTCAGCACAGGGCTGGTTGTGAGACGATCAGACATATCCCCTGAAGAGACCTGACAAGCCAGAATACTTAGGGAAAAGACAGTGTGGGCCCCCATCTCCTTAGAGATCATCGGAATGATATCATATATTCTCTAGAACAAGACAGAAGGGGAAGTCAGGAGAAATTCTTGGGAGAGCTCTGAAAGTATCCCTCTAAGGCAGAGGTCCTTAAAGGTGTGGTTGGCAGAGCTGTGGGTTGCGTAGTCCTTTAGTGAAGTGATAAATGAAGAGAAGGAGACAGGAGAGGAAGTTTTAGGTCCCTTGAGCCCCTTTATCTTTTAGAATGGCTATGCTGTTTGCTTTATTTACATTGAGTTTCTGCATACTATTGTGTTTGAATAAAAAAAAAATCCTGTGAAGGAAAAAGCCACTGGCGAGCTACTGCTGTGTTTCTTAGAAACACCGATGAAGCCTCCAAGACCCTTTCTATCTTAACCTATGACGAGGGTTGCCCTGAGCATCCATGTTGTCTTGCATGGGGGTATGAGGGCAGTCGTGTCTCCCCAACTCACTGTGCCTGATTCGCTTCTAGCTGAAAACGATGAGACAAGAAGATTACATGAAGACCATCGAAGACCTTGAGCTCCATTACCAAGACTTCATCAAGAACAGCCAAGGCTCGGAGATGTTTGGAGACGACGACAAGCGGCGGATGCAGTCCCAGTTCACCGATGCCCAGAAGCATTACCAGACCCTGGTCATTCAGCTTCCTGGCCACCCCCAGCACCAGACAGGTCAGCCTGGACCATCTCTTGCCTTAGTATCCGTCACATAGGTGGTTTGAAAAGAGAAAGCCACCTGTGTAGAACTGTTTCTTTGAATGACGCTTAGTATGCTATGTGTTGAGATAACCAAATACCTGAAACTGGACAAGTGGTAAAGAAAGGACGTTTATTTAGTTCGTTACTCTGATGGCTTGGAAACAGTATGGAGCCTGGTGAGTGATCCGTGGCTTTGTTGTAACTCAACAGAGGAGCAGAAGCGGGAATGGTGGCATGTACAAAGGATGGCATGCCTTTAGAATAAATCACTCTATTGAGGTCTGAATAGTGCCAGGGACTTAAGCATCCCCCAGGAGATGGACAGTCATGCTTGTTGAGGGTGGTACCCTAACAATCTACTAGGCCTACCTCTTAAAGGCCCTGCCACATCAGGACTTTTACATTAGGGACCAGTCTTCTGGCACAAATACTTGAGGCACAACAAGCTTTATCTACTACATAGCAGATATATAAAATAATTTGTATCCCAGAGTTCTAGAATCTAGTCACAGGGAGTAGGCGTATTTTTATACAGTTAAGCTATCTAGCACCTTGCCTACTTGGCAGTCTCTCATACGTATGGTCCTAACTTATTTTTACAGTCACCAAAACCGAAATCACTCACCTGGGTACCTGCCAAGATGTCAACCACAATAAAGTGATCGAAACGAACCGAGAAAACGACAAACAGGAGACATGGTTGCTGATGGAGCTGCAGAAGATCCGCAGGCAGATGGAGCATTGTGAGGCCAGGATGACGCTTAAAAATCTCCTGCTGGCAGAGCAAGGCTCTACACACCACATCACCGTGAAAATCAACGAGCTCAAGGTAGGACCTGCTAACGTTAATCTCCCGATTCTGCAGGTCCTTAGGCTTATCTGTAAATAAAGAGAACCACCCCGTCGTGTACATGTTTGTAGGCAAGTGTATTTGATTTCCATTGCTACACTAAAGATGCTTTTAAGGTTAAAAGCTAATGTTAAGAATCACACACCTACAGTGCAGTGTGTGTGTGTGTGTGTGTACATATATATATATATATATATATATATATATATATATATATCCTAAACTTGTGATATATTTACACTATGGAAGATATATTTATTTTAAACTATGGAAGGTCAGGGAGGTTACAGGTATATGCGTATGGGTTCCCACAGAGGTCAGAAGAGGGTATCAGATCCCCCATAGCTGACGTTATAGTCAGCTGTGAGCTGCCCCAGGTAGGTGCTGGGAAGCCAACTCGGGTTTTCTGCAAGAGCTGCAGGCCCCCAACCACTGAGTTTCTCCAGCCCAATGTGGAATATTATCCAGTTTTTAAAAAAGAAAGAAAAATTGGAGTGAAATCGACCAAGGGCAGAAAGACAGACAGTATGAATCTCAATTACATGTCTAATTTTATAAGGAGTCAAACATATAGAACATGCCTAGTGATGACCAGGGGTGGGCCAGGGAGAAAGTGCAGAGAATGAAGGTTGAAGGATACACGTTTGCCGTAAGATAAATCTGAGATCTGGCGTGAAGCAGGGGACTGTGGGTAATAATGTACTCATTGAAAGTTTCCTAAGAGAGTAGATTTTAGGTGCCCTTACCATACGCATGTATATAAGCGATATGACAGGTACCCGACAGGAACGTTTGTTTTGCAGAGCAGGACAGCATGCTTGCAGACCTTAAAGCATCTGATTAAAAATGACTTCGAAAGAGTCGTCCAGCTAGTGACTTGTGCTCCCCTCCTTTCTTGACAGAGCGTACAGAACGACTCCCAAGCCCTGGCCGAGGTTCTCAATCAGCTTAAAGACATGCTTGCCAACTTCCGAGGCTCTGAAAAGTACTGCTACCTGCAGAATGAGATATTTGGACTGTTTCAGAAGCTGGAAAATATCAATGGTGTCTCGGATGGCTACTTAAACAGGTGTGCACTGCCAATGTCGCTCAAGAACAGTTGGCACTTTCAAATTTCCTTTTGTTTTCCCTTTTGGTGTGGGGGATAGAGCCCAGGGTGGCTGTTCTCTCTACAACCCACATCCCCAACGCTGTCAAGTTTTGTTCTTGCCTGATTTTGTTCATTATATGCTTGGCCTATTGGAGATTGTGCCTTAAAGACACCCACCCTCCTCTCAACTGCTTTTACATCGCCCTGTTTCCCAAAAGTGACTGAGAGCCCATAGTAACCATCTGATTACATCACTGGAAACTTTAGCCACGTCTTTTGCTCTTTGCAGCCTGTGTTCCGTGAGAGCCCTTCTCCAGGCTATTCTGCAAACGGAAGACATGCTGAAGGTCTATGAAGCGAGGCTGACGGAAGAGGAAACTGTCTGTCTGGACCTGGATAAAGTAGAGGCTTACCGCTGCGGGCTGAAGGTAACGTAAACAGTCGGAACTGTAGCCTGGACCCCGAGAAATGATGGAGAGCTTGGCCCTCTGCTATGAAGGTTCACTAAGTTTTCATGAGTATTTTATTTTTAGAATTATTGTAGGTTTACAGGAAAGCTGACAGGATAGAGCCCATATACACTGTACCTAGTTTCTTCTAGTATATCAGTGTCATACATTTGTGTGATCTACTTGCTATGATTGGAGAGTTGGTAATGACATATTGGTATAGGCTAACATCCATGCCTTTTGTTTTAAAAGGAGGCTCTCATGTAGGTCACGTAGGTCTCAAGCCGAGGCTAGCCTAGAACTCCAGCTCCTCTTACCTCCACCTCGTGGCACTGGGATTATAGGGGTGCACTACCCCACCCAAGATGTGCAACTGGGTTTCGTGGGGCTTGGGGCCTTTTTGCTTTTATTGTTCACACATGACTAATGTCTGTCATTGACAGGGAACTCTGTTTTCCAGTGCCCGTTATCAGGAACAGGATGGAAGTGATTTGTAGTGGGAATCGTTGGTGAAGTCCTAAATTAGAATGATGTCTACACACCAGAGCCTCTCAGCCATGAGTGGTAGTTTATGCTGTAATCCCAGTAGTTGAGAGGCAGAGGCAGGGGGATTACTATCTTAGAGATCCTGAGGATCAAATCCAGAGCCTTGTGACTGTTAAGCTTCTCCAACACGGAGCTATGTCTCCAGGCCTTCCTCTTTTAAAGTCAGTGATATGAGCCAATATGTATGTAGCTAAGAATGGTACTTTGCCTCAGCACCAGAAGTAGATAAATAGGTAATAAATAGCGACTCGAGGGTGGCACACAGTGGTGGAGGAGGAGATTAATTCATATGCACCTTTCCCCCTTTAACTTGCAGAAAATAAAAAATGACTTGAACTTGAAAAAGTCGCTGTTGGCCACCATGAAGACGGAGCTGCAGAAGGCACAGCAGATCCACTCCCAGTCCTCTCAGCAGTACCCGCTCTATGACCTGGACCTGGGCAAATTCACTGAGAAAGTGACCCAGCTGACGGACCGCTGGCAAAAGATAGATAAACAGATAGACTTCAGGTGTGTCGGTCCCCTTCCTTCCCCGGGGTCCTCCCGTTCGGTGGTTCAGATTCCACCAGCGGTATTGCTGTCAGAACTCGGGGCCTGTCCTTGGCCAGCCTGCTTTCTGTCGTTAGTCCTGACTATTCTGAATAGTTTATACAAACGCACTTATTCAGGGTGTAGGCTTTTGTGAGTGGCTTCCACACAGTGTGTAGCTTCCAGGCGCCCTGTCTCTTGTGGCATGCTTTGTGCATCTCATTTATTTAATCTTAGTCATTTATTGCTGTGGGAGTGGGGATTGAACCTGTGACTTTCCCTATGCTAGACAAGCATAGCTTTGAGGAAGTATCTTGAGCTACTCCCCAAAGCCCCTGATATATATATATATTTAAATTGGATCACTGAGTCATGCTATATTGCTCAGGCTGGTTTGGAACCTAAGCTCTCACTGCCTCAACCTCCTGAGTGCTAGGATGATTGGCATGTGCCTGATATCACATCTGAGTACTTTTTCAATCTGTCTTTAAAAAATTAAATTAAATCCCCCCCCCCCCAGTTAAATTTTGTCTATTTTTTTTTTTTTTAGGTTTTTATGGGGGAAGCGGTAAGATAGGATCTTATGTAATCCTGGCTGTAATTCCAGTGCCTGGTGCAGTCAAGATTGGCCTCAAAAATCTTGATCCTCCAGCCTCTACCTCCCAAGTTCTGCCACACACAGCTTTTTCATCTCTCTTTATGGCTGGCAACTGTTCCCTTGTTTGGAATTGCATCATAGTTGATAGATATTAGGGGTTTTAGTTTTGAGATATGATGAAAAATGCTATGATAAACATTCACATATAAGCTTTTGTGTTTGTAGGATTTCAGTTCCTTTACATCGACACCAAGGAGAATTGCTGGCTGACTTAATGTGTTACATATTTTAATATGTAATAAGAGTGTCCTAATAATTTTATGCATTTTTCCATAGATTGTGGGACCTGGAGAAACAAATCAAACAACTGAGGAATTATCGGGACAACTATCAGAGCTTCTGCAAGTGGCTATATGAT
Organism: Mus musculus; assembly: GCF_000001635.26. Taxonomy (NCBI): domain Eukaryota; kingdom Metazoa; phylum Chordata; class Mammalia; order Rodentia; family Muridae; genus Mus; species Mus musculus. The sequence goes on from NC_000079.6 coordinate 38,187,823, forward strand.
GCCAAACGCCGCCAGGACTCTTTAGAGTCCATGAAGTTTGGAGATTCCAACACAGTCATGCGGTTTTTGAATGAGCAGAAGGTATAGCCCGACTCCAACATCCTGTTGAGATTAGTTTTGTTTAAGCTGTGTTTGCCACTAGTTTGAAATGATGAATATTTCATGTTATGGATCCACCTTGTGAATGTTTAAGGAGTGAGGAATATTAGAAAGAAATATGACTGAAGAATCGTGATAGTGGAGGTTGTTTTGGGTTATAGTAAAGAAGCATTAGAACTGAGACTGCGGGCACATGCATTTCCTGTAATCTCAGGAGTTGGGGGTGCGGGCAGAGATAGGAGATTCTTGAGTTCAAGGCCAGCCTTGACCCTATCTCAAAAAGGAGAGAGAAAGAGGGAAAGGAGAGGAGAGGAGGCCTATACAGTAGTGCTGATTGAAAGTCTCCACTTAAAAGTAATAAATTGGAGGCTTTCTTCTCCTGTCTGAATGGAGAAAAGTTCTCCTCACAAGCCACTACTGCACATGAGTCCATATAGTAATAGACTGAAGGGGGGAAATAACCACCGTAGAAGTGAAGAACACTTAGATTTGTATGCTTTAACGTTTGAAATATTTCATTCTGTATAGAACCTGCACAGTGAAATATCTGGCAAACGAGACAAATCAGAAGAAGTGCATAAAATCGCTGAACTTTGCGCAAACTCAATTAAGGTATATCGGTTCCATTAAGAATGATGGCACACTACTACGGGAGGGTATAGAATCTAAATTCGCTGTATTCACCTATGAATATACCAAATAGTTAAAAAAGGATGGTTTGTAATGGTTGGCCAGATGGCTCACTTAGGCAAGGGTGCTGGCCACCGAGTTTAACAACCTGAAGATTTAAAAGAGTGTTGGTATTTCATCAAGAGTGTCATTAATCACATTATTTGTTGTTTTCCTTTAAAGCCTATAAACTTATTAAAGGTAGTGACCATCTATATTCTGTCCTGAAGAACCTGTGTAAGTTTGCTATTCACTGAGTTCAGGGTAGAGAGATAGCTCAGCCATTCAAGACTCACACTTCTTTTTAGAAATAATTTATTTCTATTGTATGTGCATTTGATGTTCTGCCTGCTTGTATGATTGTGTGAGAATATCAGATCTCTTGGACTGGAGTTACAGACAGTTGTGAGCTGCCCTGTGGGTGCTGGGAACTGAACTGGTTCCTTTGGAAGAACAGCTCTTAACGGCTAAGCCATTTCTCCATCCCCAAGGTTTACAGTTCTAAATGGCCAAGAGTTTGGGTCCCGTTTATTTTACTTCATTGCACTTTGGAAATATCCCTGTGGAAAGAGCTAGTCTTTATTCATTAGGTTAGCACTCTGTGAAAAAAAATGAACATATTTCATTTATTAACAATATTAACTGATTATTGTTAAGGGCCTTTGTGAGAGATTCTTCGAAATAATCTGATGATGTAAATCGGTGGAATTATAACTGCTAGTGACTGAGGCAGTAGTATTGCTGTGATTTCAAGGCCAGCCTGGACCAGACAGTGAGTTCTAGACTATTCAGGAACACAGTGAGACTTTGTCTCAAAAACTGAAAACGAGCAAAGATGGGTTTTCTAAGGACTGGAGTATATAGCTTCAGGATAGAGTATTTACCTAAGCAGGCAGGATCCTGGGTTTGAACTGCCAACACAAAGATGCTTTTCCTAAACTTTGTTATTCTGCAGGATTATGAACTGCAGCTGGCATCGTACACCTCAGGGCTGGAAACTCTACTGAACATACCTATCAAGAGGACCATGGTTCAGTCCCCATCCGGGGTGATTCTGCAAGAGGTATGTAGTAAGTCATTACATATGTCAATGTCGACCATCATAAGCCATTATGTATCTCTTAATGTGTGTTGTCGCTTCTACCTGTCTTTGCTCTGTTTCCTACCTTGCTGTAATAAATACATCTCTGGTACAGAGTATCCACCTTAATCCAGGACTTACACCAGTCTCGCTTTGGTGTGAGTCAGTACACACGACCCAGTTTAGGAAATTATCTGTGGAAGTCTGTGTCATTTATACACTGGACAGGACTTGCCGAATTTGGTGAGGTAGACCTAAGTAGTGGAAGTTGTGTAGTAGATTTGTAAAAGACAGCTTTCCCCACAGATGTCAGAGAAGACCAATTGGAGTGGAGAGGACGGAACACATATGGCTCAGGTCCTTTGTTTTGCTGGATCTCCAGATTCTGGGTCCAGTGTAACCGATAGATGGGAATTTACTGTTAATCTTATAATGCCACTGTTTTATTTATTTTTTAATATTTATTTTGTGTTTATGAGTATACACTGTTGCTGTCTTCAGATACACCAGAAGAGGGCAGTACATCCCATTACAGAAGGTTGTGAGCCACCATGTGGTTGCTGGGAATTGAACTGAGGACCTTTGGAAGACCAGCCAGTGCTCTTAACCGCTGAGCCATCTCTCCAGCCCATTTTATGATTTTAAGAAGGCAAAATTATTCAACTTGTACAGAATTTTTTTAAAAGAAAAAAAAACGGTATTTCTTTTTCTCTTTCCCCCAAGGCTGCGGACATTCATGCGAGATACATTGAACTGCTTACGAGGTCTGGAGACTACTACAGATTCCTAAGTGAGATGTTGAAGAGTCTGGAAGATCTAAAGGTAATTCGTTTCCTTGAAGTTTTTTTTTTTTTTTTTAAAGAAAGAAATAGCATAGAACCTTGTCATCCCTGCTTCATTATAATACAGTTTGGTCAAACTGCAGTGGTTGGTTTAATGCAGTTTGAGTGTGGGCTCAGTACTGTGTGTGCTCTTGCTTCAAGTGGACTTAGGTAGCATTTGCCGAATTGTGATTACTTTGTCAAAGCCTTATGGTTTCATTTAGTGCTTTATTTATATGAAAATCTCTTTATTTATATAAAATTTCAGATCGGCTAATCATAGACTGGCTGGATTTTAATCTTTAATGCTAAATAATTATTCAATAGATTCTCCCTTAGTGAGAGTAGAGCTGAATTCATATGGATATTTGCTCTATACCATTGAATGCATGCCATATGATGGATGGATCAATTCAAAAGCTTTTTGTTTTTGCTTTATGAGACCAAACAAAATAAAATGAAACAAAACAAAAACTAGGCTGGCCTCAGATTGACAATCTTCCTGCCTCTAAAGTGTAGGATTACAGGATGTGCTACCATGCATAATTAATCACAAGCTTTTGATTCTGGGGAAAGTTATTTCATTTTTAAAAAATGAGGAGACTGGAGTTCAACGTTGATGTATCATTCTCTACAATCCTGTGAACAGCCAATGGAAGCATTGTGGGAGGCATAGAGGGCCTTCGATTGTTTTCTGGTAGTTTTTATCTGATACCAGTTGTGTGTATGTATGTGTGTGTGTGTGTGTGTGTGTGTGTGTGTGTGTGTGTGTAAAATACATATGGCTCTGAAGAGAAAAGGTGTTGTTTCTTCCTTGTGCTCCAAAGTGCTTTCTTTTCAACATGATTTCTGATTTTTATATCCACAGCTGAAAAACACCAAGATTGAAGTTTTGGAAGAGGAGCTAAGACTGGCCCGGGATGCCAACTCGGAAAATTGCAATAAGAATAAGTTCCTAGATCAGAACCTGCAGAAATACCAGGCAGAGTGTTCCCAGTTCAAGGCCAAGCTTGTGAGCCTGGAGGAGCTCAAGAGACAAGCTGAGCTCGATGGAAAGTCAGCCAAGCAAAACCTAGACAAGTGCTACGGTCAGATCAAGGAACTCAACGAGAAGATCACCCGGCTGACCTATGAGATCGAAGACGAGAAGCGCCGGAGAAAGACCGTGGAGGACAGGTTCGACCAACAGAAGAATGACTATGATCAGCTGCAGAAGGCAAGGCAGTGTGAGAAGGAGAACCTCAGCTGGCAGAAGCTGGAGTCTGAGAAAGCCATCAAGGAGAAGGAGTACGAGATAGAGAGGTTGAGGGTTCTGCTGCAGGAAGAGGGCGCCCGGAAGAGAGAGTATGAAAATGAGCTGGCAAAGGTAAGAAACCACTATAATGAGGAGATGAGTAATTTAAGGAACAAGTATGAAACAGAGATTAACATCACCAAGACCACCATCAAGGAGATATCCATGCAGAAGGAAGACGATTCCAAGAATCTCAGAAACCAGATGGACAGACTCTCCCGGGAGAACCGAGATCTTAAGGATGAGATAGTCAGGCTCAATGACAGCATCTTGCAGGCCACGGAGCAGCGAAGGAGAGCCGAGGAGAACGCCCTGCAGCAGAAAGCCTGTGGCTCGGAAACCATGCAGAAGAAGCAGCGCCTGGAGATTGAACTGAAGCAGGTCATCCAGCAGCGCTCAGAGGACAACGCCAGGCACAAGCAGTCCCTGGAGGAGGCTGCCAAGACCATCCAGGACAAGAACAAAGAGATCGAAAGGCTCAAAGCTGAGTATCAGGAGGAGGCCAAGCGGCGCTGGGAATACGAAAATGAACTGAGTAAGGTAAGGAACAGTTACGATGAGGAGATCATTAGCTTAAAAAACCAGTTCGAGACCGAGATCAACATCACCAAGACCACGATCCACCAGCTGACCATGCAGAAGGAAGAGGACACCAGTGGCTACCGAGCGCAGATAGACAATCTCACCCGAGAAAACAGGAGCTTGTGTGAGGAGGTCAAGAGGCTGAAGAACACTCTAGCCCAGACCACCGAGAACCTCAGGAGGGTCGAAGAGAACGCCCAGCAGCAGAAGGCCACTGGCTCAGAGATGTCTCAGAGGAAACAGCAGTTGGAGATCGAGCTCCGACAGGTCACTCAGATGCGAACTGAAGAGAGCATGAGGTACAAGCAGTCCCTCGATGACGCTGCCAAGACCATCCAGGATAAGAACAAGGAGATCGAAAGGCTCAAACAGCTGGTCGACAAAGAAACCAATGAGAGGAAGTGCCTGGAGGACGAAAATTCCAAGTTGCAGAGAGTCCAGTATGACCTGCAGAAAGCCAACAACAGCGCCACGGAGGCCATGAGCAAACTGAAGGTTCAGGAACAGGAGTTAACGCGCCTACGGATTGACTATGAGAGGGTGTCCCAGGAGAGGACCGTGAAGGATCAGGACATCACGAGGATCCAGAGCTCCCTGAAGGATCTGCAGCTGCAGAAGCAGAAAGCGGAAGAGGAGCTGAGTAGGCTGAAGAGAACAGCCTCCGACGAGTCCTCCAAGAGGAAGATGCTGGAGGAGGAACTGGAGGCCATGAGGAGGTCTTTGAAAGAGCAAGCCGTCAAAATCACCAACCTGACCCAGCAGCTGGAGCAGGCGTCCATTGTTAAGAAGAGGAGCGAGGATGACCTCAGGCAGCAGAGGGATGTGCTGGATGGCCACGTGAGGGAGAAGCAGAGGACCCAGGAGGAGCTGAGGAGGCTCTCCTTGGATGTCGAGGCCCTCCGGCGGCAGCTGGTCCAGGAACAGGAGAATGTCAAGCAGGCTCACTTGAGGAATGAGCATTTCCAGAAGGCCATAGAAGACAAAAGCAGGAGCCTCAATGAGAGTAAAATAGAGATCGAAAGGCTACAGTCGCTCACGGAGAACCTGACCAAGGAACACTTGATGCTGGAGGAAGAGCTGAGGAACCTGAGGCTGGAGTACGACGACCTGCGGAGGGGCCGGAGTGAAGCGGACAGCGATAAAAACTCAACCATCTCCGAGCTAAGGAGCCAACTGCAGATCAGCAACAATCGAACCCTCGAGCTGCAGGGGCTGATTAATGATTTACAGAGAGAGAGGGAAAATTTGAGACAGGAAATTGAGAAATTCCAAAAGCAGGCTTTAGAGGTATTCACAAATATTTGATCAAAGCTTCACTGTTTCTCCCGTAACTGACCCCAGATCTAATCTCAACTGTTGTCTTGCTGCTTCCAGAATGTCTAATCTCTCTCTTTTTTTACTGCTCATAAACTTACTACTCAGATCTATACTATGCCTTTAAAATCATTCCCATACCATTCACTCTTCACTGCATTGAATGCCATTCTGTTGGAAACCTGTGCTTGACTCTACTTCAAAAACCTTAGCATGAGAAAAACATCTAAGAGACTTCCCACAAATGTTCTGCTCTTGCCTGGGGTTTCCAGTGAGTGCAAGATCACGCACTTAGCTTGCCTAAGGTCCTGGGTTCAGTTCCCAACACCAACATTTTGACGTTGTAAAATACAAGGTGGTTCTTCTTATCTAGTGGTCTGACTGTACGTCATCTTTAATTCATTTTTTTCCTCAGTGAAATTGATTATTTCTTACAAAAATTTTAAATTTCCACCTCACTTAGATGTCTTTTCTGCATGCATTATCCTGTTGTCTTTTGACCATGTGCCTAACGTTTCTTTCTGTTTGGTGTCTTCTAACAAGCCCTAATTTAAAAATGACTTCTAATATATTTGACTTCTATAGACAATATTTGTGTGGGGCTGGGTTGTGTGTGCGTATTTGTATATTTGTATCGCTTTGTTACATGTGTCAGTACAGTATACCAGGTGGAATGTAGGTACAGCAGGGATGTTAACTTGGAAGAAAACTACTTTTTTCAAACTTCATTACTGTTAAGAGTAAGGCAGGTCTACAACTTCTAATTCTGTCTATGGAAAAGGAACACAAAACAGTAAGTATGAAGCCATTTACCAAACTGGCAATCGACATTTTCATAATTTCTTCCAGTAATGTGTCAGGTAGCAAATTAACAGGGAAAATGCAGACAGGGGAAAATGAGACTATGTTTAAAATACATATGTAGGAAAAGGAGGTTAAATTACATTGATCATATGTTAGCATCTAAACAATAATTTTTTTCCCCATTTCTTTCTTTCTTTTTTGAATTCTAGGCATCTAATAGGATCCAGGAGTCAAAGAGTCAGTGCACTCAAGTTGTTCAGGAGAGAGAGAGCCTGCTGGTGAAGATCAAAGTCCTGGAGCAAGACAAGGCGAGGCTGCAGCGGCTGGAGGATGAGCTGAACCGTGCCAAAGCAACGCTGGAGGCAGAAAGCCGGGTGAAACAGCGTCTGGAGTGTGAGAAGCAGCAGATCCAGAACGACCTGAACCAGTGGAAAACTCAGTATTCCCGCAAGGAGGAGACCATTAGGAAGATAGAGTCGGAAAGAGAGAAGAGCGAGCGAGAAAAGAACAGTCTCAGGAGTGAGATCGAGAGGCTCCAGGCGGAGATCAAGAGGATCGAAGAGAGATGCAGGAGGAAGCTAGAGGATTCTTCTAGGGAGACTCAGTCCCAGCTGGAATCCGAACGCTGCAGGCTTCAGAAGGAGATCGAGAAACTCAGGCAGCGCCCCTACGGGTCCCATCGGGAGACCCAGACGGAATACGAGTGGACCGTTGATTCCTCCAAGCTGGTATTTGATGGGCTGAGGAAGAAGGTGACGGCAATGCAGCTCTATGAGTGCCAGCTGATCGACAAGACGACGCTAGACAAGCTGTTGAAGGGGAAGAAGTCAGTGGAGGAGGTGGCCTCAGAGATCCAGCCTTTCCTGCGCGGCGCAGGCGCCATCGCCGGGGCTTCCGCTTCTCCCAAGGAAAAGTACTCTTTGGTGGAGGCCAAGAGAAAGAAATTCATCACCCCAGAATCCACTGTCATGCTTCTGGAGGCCCAGGCAGCCACCGGTGGTATCATCGATCCCCATCGGAATGAGAAGCTCACTGTGGACAATGCCGTAGCCCGGGATCTCATCGACTTCGACGACCGCCAACAGATCTACACAGCGGAGAAAGCCATCACTGGTTTCGATGACCCGTTTTCGGGCAAGACGGTCTCTGTTTCAGAAGCCATCAAGAAGAATTTGATCGACAGAGAAACCGGAATGCGCCTGCTGGAAGCCCAGCTTGCTTCAGGGGGTGTAGTTGATCCAGTCAACAGTGTCTTCTTGCCAAAAGATGTCGCCTTGGCCCGTGGGCTGATTGATAGAGATTTGTATCGCTCCTTGAACGATCCCCGAGATAGTCAGAAGAACTTCGTGGATCCAATCACCAAGAAGAAGGTCAGCTACATGCAGCTGAGAGAAAGGTGCAGAATCGAACCCCACACGGGTCTGCTCCTGCTGTCAGTACAGAAGAGAAGCATGTCCTTCCAGGGAATCAGACAACCCGTGACCGTCACCGAACTGGTTGATTCTGGCATATTGAGACCGTCCACTGTAAACGAACTGGAATCCGGTCAGATTTCCTATGATGAGGTTGGGGAGAGAATCAAGGACTTCCTCCAGGGTTCAAGCTGCATAGCAGGCATATATAATGAGACCACTAAGCAGAAGCTGGGCATCTATGAGGCCATGAAAATAGGCTTAGTTCGACCTGGTACCGCCCTGGAGTTGCTGGAAGCCCAAGCAGCTACTGGCTTTATTGTGGATCCCGTCAGCAATTTAAGGCTACCTGTGGAGGAAGCCTACAAGAGAGGTCTGGTGGGCATTGAGTTCAAAGAGAAGCTTCTGTCTGCGGAACGAGCCGTCACTGGCTACAACGATCCTGAGACCGGAAACATCATCTCTTTATTCCAAGCAATGAACAAGGAGCTCATCGAAAAGGGCCATGGCATTCGCTTGCTGGAGGCACAGATCGCAACCGGCGGCATCATCGACCCGAAGGAGAGCCATCGGTTACCGGTTGACATGGCGTATAAGAGGGGTTATTTTAATGAGGAGCTTAGCGAAATCCTCTCAGACCCAAGTGATGATACCAAAGGCTTTTTCGATCCAAACACAGAAGAAAACCTCACCTATCTGCAACTGAAGGAGAGATGCATCAAAGATGAGGAAACAGGGCTCTGCCTGCTGCCCCTGAAAGAGAAGAAGAAACAGGTGCAGACTTCTCAGAAGAACACGCTCAGAAAGCGGCGGGTGGTCATAGTTGACCCGGAAACCAATAAGGAGATGTCTGTTCAGGAGGCCTACAAGAAAGGTCTCATTGATTATGACACCTTCAAGGAGCTATGTGAACAAGAGTGCGAATGGGAAGAAATAACCATCACAGGATCAGACGGCTCCACCAGGGTGGTCTTAGTGGACAGGAAGACCGGCAGTCAGTATGACATTCAAGATGCTATTGACAAGGGCCTCGTTGACAGGAAGTTCTTCGATCAATACCGATCAGGCAGCCTTAGCCTCACACAGTTTGCTGACATGATCTCCTTGAAAAACGGCGTCGGCAACAGCAGCGGCTTGGGTGGGAGTGTCAACGATGATGTTTTTAGCAGCTCCCGACACGACTCCGTGAGTAAGATTTCCACCATATCCAGTGTCAGAAATCTAACCATCCGAAGCAGCTCTCTGTCAGACCCTCTGGAGGAGTCAAGCCCCATTGCGGCCATCTTTGACACAGAGAACCTGGAGAAAATCTCGATCGCAGAAGGTATAGAGCGGGGCATTGTGGATAGCATCACCGGTCAGAGGCTTCTGGAGGCTCAGGCCTGCACTGGTGGCATCATTCACCCTACCACTGGTCAGAAGCTCTCCCTTCAAGATGCAGTCAACCAGGGTCTCATTGACCAAGACATGGCCACCAGGCTGAAGCCTGCCCAGAAGGCCTTCATCGGCTTTGAAGGGGTAAAAGGAAAGAAGAAGATGTCGGCAGCAGAGGCAGTCAAAGAGAAATGGCTTCCCTACGAGGCAGGCCAGCGCTTCCTGGAGTTCCAGTTCCTCACGGGAGGCCTTGTTGACCCGGAAGTGCATGGGAGGATCAGCACCGAAGAAGCCATCCGCAAAGGTTTCATCGATGGCCGTGCAGCTCAGAGGTTGCAGGACATCAGCAGCTATGCCAAAATCCTCACCTGCCCCAAAACCAAGTTAAAAATCTCCTACAAGGATGCCATGAATCGCTCCATGGTGGAAGACATCACTGGGTTGCGCCTTCTGGAAGCCGCCTCCGTGTCCTCGAAGGGTTTGCCTAGCCCTTATAACATGTCAGCCCCAGGCTCCCGCTCTGGTTCAAGGTCCGGATCTCGCTCAGGCTCCCGCTCTGGCTCCCGCAGCGGGTCTCGGAGAGGAAGCTTCGATGCTACGGGCAATTCTTCTTACTCCTATTCCTATTCATTTAGCAGTAGCTCCATTGGGGGGTACTAGTGGTCAGAAGTAGTTACCGTACCTTAGGATCATTTGTATGTCTACTTTATCTTAACAAAGAAAACCTGGTGCTTGCAGTATAGCTGTAGAATTTTCTATGTTCAAGACGTAGCTGCAATAAAATCCCAGTAGTAAAGGCTCATTTAGCTCTGTAGCTTTCGGCTCAATTAATGTACTTCCTTATAGTGAATGAGAAGTGGTAGTCATTTGTAAGGATAGCACACATTGAATTTGGAATTTATTTCTTCCATGTTTTGATCAATTCTCTGTAACTTTTCTTGGCTTATAAGGTCCAATTTCTGTGTCTGGAGGTATAAAAAAATTACACTGACTACTGGTGGCTTAGTACTTTATGTTGTCTCTCACCTAAATAGTTCCACTTTCTGCATTAGGAGAAAACTGCTCCCCTCCCCAAGTATTTTAGTCCAAGTTTCCTTTAGTTTGAGAACATAGATTGTATCACCCATATATTCTTGAATACACTTGTTTGGTTTGGTATTACTTTGACTATGTCCACAATAGCAGCAATCTTGGCTTTTTGTTAGCCAAAGTGTTCTGTTTATTTGGCTTGTCATTTTCCGTGTGCTTTAAAAAGGTGTTGTTATGAAGTTTGCTGTTCTGGCAATAAACTTGCAGACCTTGGAAGTGCTTGTGTTTTGATTTCTAATGCATTTATGCATACAAAGACATTTAATTGCTGATTTTTATGTGTCGTAAAATCAGTCTAAATCTACTAAGGAACCTAATAAGAAAGCCCATCAAAATACTAGTTGGGATTTTTGTTTTTAAAAAAGAGATGGTCTTCTACATTTAGTTTTTTCAACTTAGCTCTTTGGAAAGCAGCTAATGAGACTAGAGCATCCTAGCGACCAAAGCCCTGCTCTGTCTTATTCTGGGTAATAAGCTTCAGAAGCACCAGCCAAAAGGATCACAGGACTATGGCAAGGAGGACTGTGGAAAGCCTCAAAATAAAAACTGTTGCATTTTATCCCTCAAAAGGAAAAACAAAATTGTTCTTGAATCTATGGAAAGGATCCCTGAAGAGTTCTTGGCTCTACACTGAAAAATAAGGAATGATTTATTCTGCCCCCTGGTTTCACTTCATAATCCTTGCCTCCACTGCCTCTGGGTGCATATTAAGGCAGAACCTCATGGCAGTGGGACAGATACCTTAGGGTGGGCAGGAGTGGGAGGGGAAATGGAAGGAAGAGACTGGCTCCTCGTGGTCTACTTCCTCTAGGCTCCGCCCCCTAAAAATTTCAAGTCTTTCTAAGTAGCTCTACTTAGACCAAACCTTCTACATCCAGCCTAAGGAAGACCTGTTGTGTCTGGTATTGGGCAAGGTACTGTGAGAATTCATTAGAAATTTACAAGTCCACCGACTACAAGACTTTTGCAGTTTGGGTGGGGACAGGAGACACATAAAACAATCAGCGGAACAATTTGCATCCATCAACATGAATTGCACAGAAAGATTTTGCCTAGATAAGATATAGAACAGCAAATAAATGCAGAACATCAAGAACAAGATCGGTTATACTATGCTATTGGGGGCTTTTGGTACCAATTGAACGTTACCTTTATTTTCAATGAACAGGGCATTTTTCCTTCATAGTGGCACTCTTTTCTCTCTCTCTCTCTCTCTCTCTCTCTCTCTCTCAGTCCATCTCTTCTTTGTCCCCATCTCCTAATTTGGAGGACTTGAAGTTAGTTTCATTCACTAATGAGTTCTGTATGGCATGCCGTAGGTCTTAGGTTAGAAAAACATAGTATAAAAATAGCCCTTGTAAGTCTAAAATAAAAGGAAGAAGAAAACTGAAGAGACTGGAGTGGGGGGAGGGAGGGAGAGAGGAAGGGAGGGAGGGGAGTGAGAGAGAGAACTCAATTCTTTTTTTTCTTTCTTTATTAGGTATTTTCTTCATTTACATTTCAAATGCTATCCCAAAAGTCCCCCATACCCCCCCCACTCCCCTACCCACCCACTCCCACTTCTTGACCCTGGCGTTCCCCTGTACTGAGGCATATAAAGTTTGCAAGACCAAGGGGCAATAGCTCAATTCTTAAACACCTCAGGCTTCTATCACATAGCACTGAGCTCCTGCCTCTAACAAATGCATTACGCCTGAGTTCTGGAGGCTGGAAGGCCACAATTCAGGTTCTGCAGAGCTGACTTCTGCTGAGACCGATGATTGCTTGCAGCTGAGCATCCTTTTCATCATGGCATTTGTTTTACTGTCATTTGTCCCTCATACTCCTCCTCCCCTCGCTGGTTCCCTCTCCCCCAAAACAGCCCTTCCCTCCTCCTTTGTTGTTTTGTTTTGTTTTTCAAGACCGGGGTCATGGGGGGAGGTGTTTCTGTGGAACACTCCTGGCTCTCCTGGAACTCACTCTGTAGACCAGGCTGGCCCAGAACTTACAGAGATCTGCCTGCCTCTGCCTCCCAAGTGCTGGGATTAAAGGCATGAGCTAACACTGCTCGGCCCCTTCTGCTTTTATGTCACATGTATTCCATCACTCTCCGTCCTTTTGGGTCACACCTCCTCTCAATCCTTTTTCTTGTCACACACACACACACACACACACACACACACACACACACACACACACACACGAATCTGAATTCTGCATATGAGGGAAACTATGGTGTTTGACTTTCTGGATCAGGCTTACTTTGTCTAAACGTAATGGTCTCCAGTTCCGTCCACTTCTGTGCACCTTCATTACACATGCCGCAGCTGAGTAAAATTCCGAATTCCGTCATGTGTATTTACCAGGTTTTGCTGGTACCCATTCATCTGTTGATTCCTAGACTGCTTCTGTATCCTAGCTGCTGTGAGTAGCCCAGCAGTGAGCACGGACGTGCCATTATTTTTGTGGTATAAAGGATGGAATGCTTTGTGGGTTTGCACGTCACTCTTGCACAGAGTCACACTAGCCTCTCTCTCACTCCGATTTGTGCTGTGTGAGAGAGGTGTCTTTAATAAAGACTTACAAAAAAAAATAAGGACCTCAACTTCACACTTTTGCTTGATCTCATCTCTTTAATAGCCCTACCTCCAAACAAAGTCACGTTGTGACTGTTTGAATATAGATGCTGGGGAGACCCCACCTCAGCCCATAATAGAAGCCTGCATAGAAAGACTAATGGGGATACATCAAAGACACATGCGGGCACATCTTAATCTGGCCTCCATTGACCAAACATAGGGTGACTCTAGTATCAACAGGAATAGTAAGTATACTTTATATAATATAATACTAACTTTTAAAACTACATCTATTTAATTGAACAGAACTCTTGTTGAAATAAGCAGCAGGAGGAAGCTGATGAGGCAGTTTCATAACGTTAGTGTGGAGTGGTTCCTCGGGTTGGAAGAGCAACCAGAGACACAGGGTCAGCTGGTGAATCTTTCCTACATTCTCCAGGTTTCTGTAAAAGCTGTCACTAAACTCTGAGATGAGATGGGACTGTTGGGCTGGCAAGATGCCCCAGAGCATAAGAGTGCTCTGCGGTGCAAGCTTGAAGACTAGAGTTTGATCCCTGGAAGCCATGAAAAGTGGGAGGAGAGACCTGAGTCCACAGAATTGTCCTATGGCCTCCACACACATGCTGTGGCACTGACCAAAACCAACCCGGAGAGGAAACGACTTACTACATCCCATAGGCACGAGCTCAAGCAGGAACCACAGAGGGTCACTACTATAGCTTGTTTGCTTTTATAATCTTGGACTTTCTGCCCAGGTGTGGCACTCCTGGCACCAATCATTAATTGAGGAAATGCCTCACAGCCAGGCTCACAAACCAACCCGACAGAATCAAATTCTCAGCTGAGATTCCCTCTTTCCAGGTGACTCTTCGTGCCAAGTTGACAAAAGCTAACCAGCACACATCGATAATACATTCTAAAGTTTTTTTTTTTAAACAAAACAAAACAAAAGAAAACAAAACCAAAAACCACAGGGCTGTCTAAGACACAGCTCATGCTTCACCTGGGCTGAGTTTTGATTTCTTTCACACACACTGGGCAGCCATAGAAACAGAAATCTAACAACAGTCATCTTGGCATCTCCAAAGTTGTTCTCACAGTTTCCCTGTTGGTACAAGCAACAGAAAAAGGGAAGAAGCTGTGGGGTTGATAAATAAGGAAGCCAAGACCCATTTCTTTCCATAATGTGATTTATTAGAGAGAAAACCTCACAACCACTAGGGACCATGATCAGGCCTTGGGGTAGGACAGCATTAGGAAAGAAAGCTTTAAAGTGGAAGAGTAGAAAAGATCTCCCTCATGAAATCGTGGATGGGGAGAACTGGAGCAGACAATACCTCCACGGAAATCCCTCAAATAAAGGAGATTCTCTGACTTTTAGTTTGGGAGAGTTGGCATGACATTCTACATCGTATTATTTAATCTGACTTGGCTTACATGCCAAGGAGCCAGGTACTGGGTAGAACCATAAATTTACCTTGCAGATATGGGCGTGGGAGGGGGTTAGGTTGGCTTGCTTCCAGCTCGTCTGCTGTGTGCTCTAACCTCCACAGCAGGCATTTATCAGCTGCAGCCAGAATTCTGGGAATTCTTGGGAAGGGGCAGGGAAGGGACACAGTTAGCTGGTCTGTAATCTAACACCTACCATTTGGCTATGAAACTAAGATAAAAGGGACAGCATGAGAGGAGTGTGACTAATGGCTCTAGAACTCAACCCTGGCTGTCTTTTGACTGCTGCCATGTTTTCTTCATAATAGTCATTTCTTATCGGTTAGTGACTAAAGTTACTATTTCTTCTTCTTCTTCTTCTTCTTCTTCTTCTTCTTCTTCTTCTTCTTCTTCTTCTTCTTCTTCTTCTTCTTCTTCCTTTAAATTAAAAGGTGGGAACTATGCCATTGGAAATGATTGGCAGCCAAAATTTCCCTTTCTATTTCTTCCACTGGTGGTAAACGATGTGGGGAGAGAAGCAAAGATCTGATATGGAGGCAAATGTGATTCAGTTCTAGGGATCAAAACAATACAGGAAGATTAAATGTGGAGTCGTACAAGGGAAGAGATACACTTGTGTATAAAGCAAAGTGCATGACACTATAATAAAAGAGCTGTGTCAAAGACATGGGGGATGGAAGAAGATGACTTCCACTGGCCAAATTCAGACAAATTTGGATAGTAACAGGAACTATTATGATAATGAAATAATAATGCTCAATTTTAAAACTTAATTCATTTCCCCTCCCCCTCCCCCCAGCCTCAGCACCCCCACCCCCACCTATGAATTAAGTTTTAAGATGTGAACAGAACACTATACTATGGTGGTTAGTGTTAACTGTGAAGCTGACAAAATCTAGAATCGCCTGAGTTGGGCCTCTGAGTATGCCTGTGACAATAGTGTTTTTTTCATGTGATTTTTATTATGAACATGTAGCGTGTGTCTTTATTAGCAATGACCTTTCTTTAGATAAGCACGCCGTGATCATCCATAAGGTTTCTGCTTCTGACACACTTGTTATTAAATTGGTTATTTGACACAACCACATGGTGAGTTCCAGGATGACTCATAAACCTGCTTTTGATAATTTTATTATAAACAAAAATGTTTATATTTGGTTTTTATTGAATTGAGCTTATCTATATCAAATTCCCCTTTTAGAAAAATGACTGCATAGCTAACTGCTACTCTGGCAACAGGCATCCATGTGGTACACAGACATATATGCAAAATATCATAAAATGCACTTTTTACATGAAAAATATTCAAGACAGCATGTTACTACCTGAGAGTTACAGTATTCTATGTTGTTAACAGGATGCTTTACAAACTGTTAAACTGTCACTGAACTAACATTTAGTCTCAGTGAATACAGTGTGGCCAATGACCACCTAGTGATTTCGAATTCAGGACCACCACTCTCAGGAGGAGAAGCCAAATGTAACTCAGACAGGAATTTGGTCTCTTAGATACCCCAGCACAGTCTCTCTCTCTCTCTCTCTCTCTCACACACACACACACAACAGGGTTTCTCTGTATATCCCTGGCTGTCCTGGAACTCACTTTAGACCAGGCTGGCCTCGAACTCAGAAATCTGCCTCCCAAGTGTCTGCCTTCCAAGTGCTGGCCAAGAGCCTGGCTCTCTCTCTTCCTTCCTTCCTTTCTTTCAAAGATTTATTTATTTATTATATGTAAGTACACTGTAGCTGTCTTCAGACACACCAGAAGAGGGCATCAGATCTCATTACGGGTGGTTGTGAGCCACCATGTGGTTGCTGGGATTTGAACTTCGGACCTTCGGAAGAGCAGTCGGGTGCTCTTACCCACTGAGCCATCTCACCAGCCCTCTTCCTTTCTTTCTTAAAGATATATCTATCTATCTATTTATCTAATGTATAGGAGTACACTGTAGCTGTCTTCAGACACACCAGAAGAGGGTATCAGATCCCATTTTAGATGGTTGTGAGCCACCTTGTGGTTCCTGGGAACTGAACTCAGGACACCTCTGGAAGAGCAGTCAATGCTCTTAACCAGTCCTGTTCTAAATTAAGAAATAATAACCAATTATAGCCAATTGGTTAAAACATAATAAATTGCTTTAAAAAGAATTTGAAGAGCCGTTTCAGGAATTTTCTGTTTGATCATGCATTGTGATTATGTAGGAAAATGTTCTGAGGATGTGCATAATAGCATTTGGGATAAAGAATCTAGAAGTAATTGTAAGAGGGAAAACGCTAATGAGCTGGAGAAAGGCTACACTGACACTTTCTGTGTTGTTCTTTAAACTTTCCTGCCGATATAAATAATTTCTCCTAAAAACATCGAAGGAGCAGCGGAATGATGCTCAAAGCTGGGACGCAAGTTCTAACCTGCTACGCAAACTAAACCCAGAAGAGCGTGGAAACACCTTTCAAAACTACCGCTTCCGCCCTGCCCGTCGGCTCTTCCCGATAGGCTGGCGCCATCCCGGGGCCCCGCCCACGGCTCCCAGAAGCCCGTGCGCGCCCAGAAGCTCGTGCGCGCCCAGCAGTTCCGCCTCTTCCTGCCTGAGGTGAGCTGCCATCATGGAGACCGAACCTCCTCCTCTGGAAGAGCGGCGTCGGCTCCAGGAGGAGCTGAGCGAGTTTGTGGAGAGCTGCTGCCGGACGCTGGAGGAGGTGACGGCGTCCCTGGGATGGAGCCTGGATCAGCTGGACCCCGGGGACGAGGCGGAGGCCGAGGTGAGGGGCGAGGTTGCCCGGCCTTTCCCGGGCCGCTGACTTCTCGCCGTGGGAAAGGCGCCCGGGGAGCCCACTTCTCTCCATCCCGGTGCGATGCAGGGGAGGACAGGGCTCGTCCGGTGCATATCCCGGGGGCGCTGCTGCTGAGGTTGGCGATTTGCTTCGTCATGATATAAGGATTCTGCATTGCGTTAGATTCAGTGTTCACTTTTCTCTATCTTAAACCCGGACGCTTCCCACTCGGACAGGACCGATTGTGGGACGATTAAAGGGCGCCACCAAGGAATGGTAGCTAGTAGCGGACCCCTAAGGAGTGTATTAGAGTGAATTATCCTGACTTATTTAATAGGTGCAGGATAGAGGGAATTTGCGTTGCGCGGTGATTTCTTATACCCTCTTCATTTACTATGATGCAGTAACAAGGTTTAAGTCATATGTCGATGGAAATATTTAAGATATATGCAATTTACGTACAAGCTAATCACCATTGTCTTAAAATTGAAGTGGAAATTGGAAAGAAAAAAAACCCTTCATTGTACCTTTACAAGTATATTTGGAGTTGTGAATTAACCAATATAGTTCATGGCTTAAAGCCTAGTAACGATGCTGTAAAAATGGATTTGGGGGACAACTGAAAAAGTTTGAGGTATGAATTGATAATTTTATGAAATTTCCAGACCATTGAGAATGGAGGGCCCCACCACTCCTTCATTTATTATCGAGATATTAGACAACATCGTGATATTAACACTTAACACGTTCTAAATGGCACTGCGTTACTTCATTTAAAATTCGTATCCCAAGGAGGCTAGAATAATTGGCAGCATTTTACAAATGAAGAAACAAAAACATCCCAGTGGGATTGGCAACTGGGACTTGCAGGCCTTCTGATTTCTGAGGTGTATTTTGCTTAACCGCTATATGAAAGTCCATTGTAAAACTCCCAGATTATCCAGTAAACCGTGAAGTACATGATTATCTGATACTCACTGTTGTAACTGGCTTAAAAAATCTGGTAAATGACATTGATAGTTTTGAGACTAGTCCAGATAATTAATCAATTTCCATGTTTCATGTGCACTTGTAGAGTTTGTCATGGTAACAGTGGGGGGAGGGGTAAAGAAATGACAGCTGTTATTGTGTGGCAAAGTCTGTAATGGGGGGAGTTGAAATTTTTGTAGTACTGGTTATTATAGACTATGATGGGTCAGAAAAAGCATCTAGAAAAGTATATTCTTTAAAATCTGCGTGGGGCTAGGCTAGAGAGATGGCTCAGCGGTTAAGAGTGCTGGTTCCTCTTCCAGAGGTCCTGAGTTCAATCCCAGCAACCACATGATGGCTCATCAAACCCTATGGGATTTGATGCCCTCTTCTGGTGTGCAGGTATACAGGAAGAACACTCATATACATAAAATACCTAAATGAATAAGCCTTTAAAAAACTTATGGGGGCTGGTGAGATGGCTCAGTGGGTAATAGTACCCGACTGCTCTTCCGAAGGTCCAGAGTTCAAATCCCAGCAACCACATACATGGTGGCTCACAACCATCCGTAACAAGATCTGACGCCCTCTTCTGGAGTGTCTGAAGACAGCTACAATGTACTTACATATAATGAATAAACAAATCTTAAAAAAAAAAAACAAACTTATGGATATGTGTGGGGGTATGGCCTGGGTAATGGGTCCTCAACTTTTACCTTGTTTCGGGTCTCTTGTTGTCTTGATATTGCCATCATCATTCTAGCTGGCCTGTGAGCTTCTGGCTATTTTCCCTTCTATCTTCTATCTCTGTGGGAACAATGAAATTGCAGGTGCATATTAACCATACCCATTTTTTGCATGGGTTCTAAGGATTTGAACTCCAGTCCTTTTGCTTCTTTTACTGAGACATCTCCCCAGCCCTGACCAAAATAACAACAACAACAACAACAACAACTGAGTAGAATTAGTTAGGTCAAGCACAGAGAAAGCATCAGCAGACCTAGAAGTCCTGGCTTAGATGATAAGATTAGAGAGCCTCAAGTGCTTAAGGATGGTTAGAACATGAGGAGGAGAATTGCTTGTAGCCCCGCCTTTGCTCCATGATCTAAATGGGAAGTACAATGGTAGCAGGTAGGGGCTGTATAGGTTATAAGGAGCCTTATAAAGGCCCTTGTCAGGCACATTGGAGAATCTTGTTTTCTGTTTGTTTGCCTTTTTATGAAAAAACAATGGCAACAGGGGAGGCATAGACAGACTTTAAGTCAGGGAATATCCAAATTAAATTTGTGTTTTAATAAAATACCCACTAATATGTATTTAGTGCAGAGTACCAAGCCCTACTTCAAATGGTTTCTGTGTATAAACCCAGATATTTATATTTATTTAATCTTCATGATATCTTTGTGAGATAAGGGTCCATTGCTTCTTTTTTTAGAAAAAGAAAGTAGCTCAAGGAGAAGTTAGTTATATTACCTCTTATAGTTAGTAAATGGGAGAGCTGGGGTTTCCAAAATGGCTACATGGTGGAGAGTGTAGTAGAATGTAGTAGAGAGCAGCCATCCTGGAAGCAGAGATGGGGAGCAGTAAGATAGCTGTTGTAATCCAGAGAAGGAACAGTGACGTTCTGAATTGGTCAAGTGGCACTGGGGCTAGAGAGAACTCTGGGATTTCAAAGACCCTTAGGAGTTAAAATGTCAGGACTAGGTGGCTGCTTGGGTGTGGGTGGTTAGGGAAGAGGCAGGTTTTTCTTGAGCAGGTGACACCTTTCACTGAAACGGGAGAAGGCAAGTTTGAGTGCTAGGAGGCTTTTGTGGTGTTGTGATTAAAACACCCAGCCACAGCAAGGTAAGAAAGGAAGGTGTGATGATCAGTTTGACACAATGCAGAGTCACCTGGGAAGGGAGTCTCAGTAAGGCATTGTCTAGGTTGGCCTGTGGGGTCCTCCCCACCCCCAGAAGGGCTTTATTCACTGGGTTAACTAAGGTGGGAAAATTCACTTTGAAGGTAGGCAGCACTATTTCATGGACTAGGCTCTGTTCTGAATTAGAAGAAAAAGGCAGAACACCAGCACTGCATGTCTTCCTTCTGTCTGCCCATAATTGTGGATGTGAATAGCTACTCCAAGGTTCTGCCACTCTGACTTCTCTGCAGAATTGCTTGTAACCTGGAATGATGAGCCAGATACACGTTCCTCTAAGTTGTTTTTGCAAGGTGTTTTATCACAGCAACAGACACAAAACTAAGAAGGCTTACAGTTTAAGGTAAAGTCTATTATGATAGGGAAGTCAAAGCTATAGGAGTGTGAAGCCGTTGGTAACATTGCATCTGCAACCAAGAAGAGCAATGAGTCTTTGTGCTCAGCTCATTTTCACCTTTTATACAGTTTAGGAACCTGGTCTAGGGAATAGTTCCACCCACAATCTTCAACCTCAATTAACCTAGTCAAGATGATTCTCCATAGACCTAAGCCCAGAGGCCCACCTTCTAGGTGATTCTAGATTTTATTAACTTGACAGCTAAGATTAACCATCACATAGACCATGAATATATTGAATTTATTTTTGTTTATGTTGGACTTTTAGTATAAGGTACTTAATAATAATATAAAGATTAAAGAAAATTAACTGTGTGTGTATGGTGTGGGGGTCTGTCAGGGCAGTTGTGTGGAATCTGTTTCTCTCTCCTCTTTCCCTGTGTGGGTTCCAGGAGTTGAGCTTAGGCCATCAGACGTTCTTGTTGAGTGCCTTGCCCACTGAGCCACTTGTGGTTCCTAGTGTAAGGATCTAAGGAGAGAAACATTGGCCTGATGAGATAGATTCAGGAAATTGAGAGCTGAAGGCAGAGTATTGCTAGGAAGTGTAGTGTTGAATGACAAGAGGTTAATGATTAGACTTAATGAAGTACAGACTGCAGGAGACCAAAGAAGAACCAGACAGGTAGAAAGACAGAACCATTTATCAAGAGCTAGATGCAGCGAATGGCTGTAATCCCAGCACTCCAGAGGATGAGTTAGGATTGCCATCAATTCAAAGCCAGCCTGGGCAACATAGTAGGAGCCTGTCTCTAAACGAGCAAGCAAAACAAAGTCTGCGAAGGTGGCTCAGTTGATAAAAGTGCTTACTTCGGAAGCATGAGATTTCCTCAGAACCAGTATAAACCAGGAACAGCAGTAAAAACATCTGTGACCTCAGTACTGGGGAAGTGGGGGATTTGCTGGCTACCTGGTAGAGTGACTGAGAAAGACCCTTGATGTTGGTCTCTGGCTTCCACATGCTCATTGACACACGATCCCTACACACATATGCCTATGCTCAACAGTGCGAGTGAGCGAGTGAGAGAGAGAGAGAGAGAGAGAGAGAGAGCGAGCGAGCGTGAGAATGTGAGAATGAGAGAGAGAGAAGATACCAAGCTGACAGCACAGCTTTGGATAATAGACCATGACTAGGAACTCTAAGACAACAAGTATGACATGTTCTTTGGCATCAGTGGCAGTAAGGTTGCTGGTGGCTAGTGCCAGTGAGGTACTTGTGGCAGAGGTGAGGAATGGCTATTTGTGAGGCTGTGGAGATAGTGAATGCTAAACTTTGAAGGGCTGTAGAGAGGACAGAGGCTTTAGAAAGACGCATTGAGAGAACTCCCTCTCTTCCTTCCCTCCCTCCCTCCCTTTCTTATTAATACAAACACCCACATGGGATTGAGGCCCACAGAAGAGGAAGTACTAGGCTGTTGTTTAAATGCTATTTTCCCCCTTCTGTTAATTTTTACAGGATGAAATCGCCATATGTCCTTATGATTCCAATCATCGCATGCCCAAATCATCACTAACAAAGCACATGGAATCTTGCAGATTGAGGAAACTGGGATATACCAAAGAGGAAGAGGTAGCATTTGTTTATTATATACTGTCAAGAAATTCATTCATTAGTAAGTCAGGAGAGTGTATTGTGAGCCCTTGTAGAGTAGATGGTATTGTGTTTAACATCACAAATTGTTATTTATTTAAATAGTGGTATTATTTATCTCAAATCTTAAAACAGCCAACTGTGCAATCCTTAACAATATTAATTGAAATTTGTTTTTGTTTTTTTACTATCTAGAATGAAATGTACAATCCTACTTTTTTCTATGAAAATTTGAAGATTCCTTCAGTTACTTTGAGTAAGTATATTAGATTATAATTGAAATAGCCTAGTTTTATATTTTTCTTTTTAAATTAGCAAAAAAAAATGGATATTATAGACAGGCTTATGACCTTGAGTTCCTTAAGCTTAAGGAATTAAAACAGTAAAGATACTTCATGTGATATGAAAATGAACTGGGTTTATGTTAACTGGGAGTAAAGATCCTGCAACATTTTGTATAGTGGGCCAGGATGGTGGGAAGGCAGAGGCAGGTAGATCTCTCTGAGTTCAAGACCAACTCTGTAGTGAGTAGGACCGCCAGAGTTGCAATAATAGATCCCATCTTACAAAAACATACAAACAAATTATACAGTAGAGTACATGCCTCCTTTCTTGGTTATAACAAAAATATAACTGAAGATACGAGGGAGGGTGGGATCACAGTCCATAGAGTGGACTGAAGATGAGGGAAGATGGAAATGTGTGCCAGCTATGTGCAGGATATGGCTAAAGCCTTGATGGACCTCAGGAAACAACATCCTGATTCCACTTAGATGGTTGTGTAACTTTTGACTGCCTGAGAGTCTTTATTAGTTTGTGTGGCCGTGGAGATTGAACCTAGATTTTCTAGTCTGCAAAAACTATGATATATTTAATATATTCCAAGTGGTGTCTGGGTTCTAATTGATTGTACTTATTAGTTTCTTCAATTTGTACCTGTCAGTCCTGAATGCCTCATTATATTTTTCTGAACTAATTGGAGTCTGATCACTTTTTGGGCTCTGAAAGAATTTTTATTGAAGTTATAGGTAATGATGTTGGTTTTTCTTTTTCAGATAAGGATTCACAGTTCCAGATAATTAAACAAGCTAGGACTACAGCTGGGAAAGATGGTGATTGTTATAGCCAGAGTAAGTGTTGTAGTTTTAGCTAATGCGTGAATCAAGGTATTTGCTCCTGTAATCACAGGCTGTGTGTGCTTCTCAGGATCATTACATTTATCAGGAGATGGCTTACATTGTCTCAGCTTTGTCAGCTGTTTCCTACTGAGACACATTGGAGCTCTCTTACGCACTCTCTCAGCCAGGGTGCGGTTTTGGCATTATCTGTTAGGTGTGGTTGCCTTGTGGGTAAGTTTTAAACATTGTTTAGTGAGTCAGTGTACCGGATACCAGTGTCTTGTCTTGTTCCGTTCAGGTACAAGTACCTGACCCTGAGAGTTGGTTGAGAATATTGAAACACAGTCCATAGCATTAAAAGATTACTTTCCCTTGTTGGTCTTGGAATAGTTCCTCCCAGGTTTGAATTTGTAATCTTTTTGGATTTGCCCTCTATGAGACTTTGGATGCCTCAGGAAAAGAAGACAGGACAGTAGTTTTATGTGTAGTTTTATTAAAGCACTTGTGGGTTTTCTCATACCCAGCTTTGGAGCTCTTCAAAATATTTCTGCCTTGGAATTTGTCAGAAAAAAGGATTTAAAAAAAAGAGAAATTAATTAAGGTTCTTAGAAAATAAAAGATGAGTTTTACCCAAATGGGAGGAAGTTAATAAAGAGTTTCAAAATTTGAATCTGGGTGTGATGTTTAGTCCACACAAGTTGCTCCGCTTGCCAAGGCTGTCCTTCTGTCCTTCCTCACTCTTTCTGTGGTTATCATGGCAGGTTTTCCCCCTTGTGACTGTTCTCAGAAGCCACTGTACCACTGTCTGGACTTGATTCCCCTTGAGTGGACTGTGGCTTTAGAAGGAAGATTGTTTTTCCTTGGCCTCTGTTCTCGGGATGGTTCCTTCCAGTAGCCAGAAACACATTTTCCATTGGTTTGCTTGTGCAGCGGGATGGTGGTGGCACATAGGCCATAATGATGTATAGACGTCCATCTGAGGACAACTTCAGGGGTCAGGACTCTCCTCCCACAGTGTGGCTTCCAAGGGTTGAACTTATGTGTCAGGCTTGGTGACAAGCATCTTTACCCACTGAGCCATCTTGCCATCCTAAGATTATTTCTTGTGTTTCCTTTTAAAGTGTCCATTTTTGTGTCTGTTGGCTTCATCTCAGCTTTTAAATGTACAGATAACTGATCTGTGACTACTGAAGTCTTTCATGATCTCAGTTGTTTCTGCGTATTGACCCTGTTAGTTAATAGACCAGTTCAAATAATTTTTTTAAAGTTTGTTTGTTTGTTTGTTTGTTTTTTGAGAGGCTTGGCTTTTAAGATACTGACTGGTTTAGATAGATAAATGAATTTGCTTTGCTTTGGAGTTAACAAACTACTTGGGCCATCTAATCCAGTGTCTGTATTTTACAAATAGGAAACAGAGTGGCTGATCGGGCCAGTTTGATGAAGTTTGTGTGTTGTTTGATGGAAAGGCCGTCAGTGTTCTTGTTACTGAGTAAGGTTCTCCCCCTCCCCCTTCACCTTCCCTCTTTGAGACGGGGTCTCTAGCCCAGGTTGCCTTCAGTCTTTACAGTGCTCCTGTCTCAGATGGCGTTCTAGACACCTAGAACACATCAAGCTACACATCTAGCTTGTCCTTTTGCTTTTGAAAACTTATTTTTCCCCGAGCTCTTTTATGTGTTTCTTTCTCCCAGCAAACTTGTGTTGGAGAAGTGTTTTCACCTTCATATTAGATGAAGAGATTCACCTTTGCTAGGTAACAGCAGGGCTGCATCCAGAATGAAGCTCTGACTTGTGGCCCAGGCTCCCTATTGAGTTCTTGTACTGTGGGTTAGAAATGGTCTTCCTGGAGTGAAAGTTGTGCACTGGGGTTCTGGGTGATGTCACTGTGAGCAGTCAGACTGCACATACGTACCCATGTCAGTACTGCTCACCCCTCATTGTTGGTCACTCTAAAGAGTACGTCTGCTGCTCACCCCTGCATACGGAACGTGGGAGGTTTTGTTCTGTACCTGTAGTATTATGTATCTTGTATCTTGTAGTATTATGAGAATACTCATGACAAGAGCTACATTAATTGGTAACCTGATCTAAGAAAAAACTAATGTGCACAGTGTTATTAGGACATGGGTGAGTTTTTTTTATAAGCAAATGGTTTAGAACATGTCAGCTTGTGTGAATTTGTAGAACTAGACAGTAAGATTTGGACATGGAGCCCAGTTCATCACAGGAGCTAGTTTGGTTGGTTGGTTTGTTTGTTTATGTTGCTGGGGATTAAACTCAGGGCATCTAAGAATTACTTGAACAGCTCTTCTCAGTGGAGTAGAGAACTTATATTTGACTTGGAAGTCTTCTATCTTAAGATTTGATTTCTTTGAATAACTGTTTTAATGCAATCTATAACCTTCTTTTAAGAACGTATTTAAATCCCATGTAGAGCTCTGCATTTTTTTATCAGCATTATCTTTGTGGTATACTTATATCACTGCCTTCTTACTGATTGATCTATGTGAACATGAAGCAGTATGTGTTTCCCCATTCTGATTGAGAGTGTAAGTGCTCTAAGAAGGTCTGTGGTCATGTTCGCATTGCACCTGTTGTGTCAGGTCAGACGTACACTCCGCTGACTTCACAGGAAGTGAGCAGCCTAGTATGCGCTTTCTTTCCCAGTAGCTTTGACTGGTTTTATAATAGTTATTAATTTTGATCATAAATAATAATTGTATACTTGTTGGTTTATCTTTTTGGGGGGGGTGTTTCCAAGACAGGGTTTTTCTGTGCAGTCCTGGCTGTCCTGGAACTCACTCTGTAAACCAGGCTGGCCTCGAACTCAGAAATCTGCCTGCATCTGCCTGCCTCTGCCTCTACCTCCCAAGTGCTGAGATTACAGGCATGTGCCACCACTGCCTGGCCTGGTTCATCTTTTTTCTCCAATATTAAGCATTCTCGTTGATGTAAATTTTATTGCACATATTTGAGATATGGCCATGATTTGAAATCAGTCCTGCAGAAGAATCTTAGAGGGCCATTTAGGCAGTTATTTTTCTCCCATGGGCCTTGTTTTCTTTATCTAATGTTGTCTCTGTGTGGGTGGATGCCTATAACTCGTGTGTTGTGGGTGAGTTTCCCTGTGATGGCAAGTGACTAATGAAGACCAATGAGCATTACACTAAAGTAAAGTCTGATTTTGAAATGGTAAGAGCTCTGGGGATGGGTAGACGTGATGAGTGTGTATAGTAAAGTCTGATACAGTGCTCTGAGCTGGTCATTTAAAATGATAAGGATGAATTGCATTTCATTTATATTTTACCACAACTTAAAAAAATGAAAAAAGAGGACACAAATTTACAGCACTTGCCGCACATAAACCATATGGAAACTTGCAGTCTGAAGACTTACTGTAAATGAAGCTTGTTTAAGTGTGCTTATCCTTTTTAAATCAGTTTGTTGCTTAACCTTTTCTGTACTTTGTCTTTTTCAGTAACTGGGGTGAGTATAAAGAGGAATTAGGAACCTGAATGTACTCCCTATTTAAAGATATGCAGTATCCTTTTTGCAAATGATATCCTTTTAAAAGTATCACTCAAACTTCTGACTTTATCTCAATAACTGCCACTCTTAAAGTCTTGGTTTGGAATTTTGATTCAATTTTAAGAAATTTAAATATTAGTCTATTATAAAGAAATTTAAGATTAATTAATGAAAGAAAACTTTGAGCTTGATTATTAAATTGTTTTCTAAATTTTGTATTTTTCCTCTCAGATTTTTATAGCTGATAGCCAAAGGAATTAGGCTTATTAAAGCCAATCTTATATTGTATGATTGTGTTTAACACCTAAAGTCTTATGGTAGCACCTCAGCATCAGAGTGATTGGCTGATTTCAGAGGGAGTCTGTCTTTCCCACTCAGTTCCAACCCCTTGACCAGTAACAATGTCCAGGTGTCATTCTCTGCATCTGTGAAACTTCAGCTTTGGTACTACTGCAGCCCTCCGTAATTTGTGGATAAGTCACTTCGGAGCTCTTGTGTGAATTCTTTTGCCTGAGATGCTAGTGAGGTCTGGGGAGAGCTACTGTTTCTCATGGTGCTGTGTGCCAGCTTTAACTCCTTTAGGATAGCCTAGCCAACATGAGCATTCCTGTAATAGTGGTGCTCTCAGTTCTCACCGGGAAGACTTGTTCTAAATTGCTTTCTTTACAGTTACAGTTATTTTGTTTCTTTGAGAATATTTGAGTCTCAAAACAGTTTTTCTTCTATGCTTTAATACATCATATCAAGGTATTGTATTTATTTATTGTTCATTCATGAGCAGACGTTAGAATGATCTGTAACTATTGGGGCACTGCTGTTTCTTTTTCCACTTGATTTAGTTAAGCCATCATACCTCCTTTTTAGGAAATTAAATTGAGTTTAAATTGTCTTCTCCTAGCCTTAGGAAGTTTAGAATTTCTTCTTAAACAACAGCAAAAAAAAAAAAAAAAAAAAAAAAAAAAAGAGTCTCACTGTGCAGCTCAGCTTGTCTTTTAGTGTGTAGGCCTGGTTGTGATCTTCCCATCTCCTGAGAGCTGAGATTACCAGTGTGTGCTGCCATACTTGGCTTAAATTAACATTTTTCCATTCCGTACTCTAGCCATTGCATTGCACAGATGTCATGAACTTTGAGCATTGAACACCTACCCTAAGGTTTCATATGATGATTTTTTTTTTTACATATTCTTCACAGTCCCTTAATTTGTTTTCAGAAAAACTAAAAATGTACAGTGATTATTAAACATATTTTCAGCTTTTGTGAGAAAAAGCATATACACAAAAATAATTCCTACTTTGGTAATAGAGGCTGTATTTAAGAAGTCATTATTGCACGGAGGCTTTCTTAGCCTGTTCCTATGGTGTATACCTGTAGTCCTAGCTACTTAGGAAGCTGAGGCAGGAGGATCCCTGGGACCCAAGAGTCTACATTGCCTGGCAGTCATGGCAACATGTCCAGACCTCATCCAAAGGGAAAGCAGGTTTTCTGATGCTCGAGTTGTTTTTTGTGGTTATTGCTGCCTAACCTAATGGAGTCTGTCATGACCTTGTTGGTTGGAGAGAATACCATTTACCTCACATGTCTTTGTATGTAAAAACTCGTTTGGGTTACTATTGTAAGAGTGAGTCCACGTGCTTCACCCGTCATTTACTTGTGCATTATTTTATCTTAGGAATGTATTCTTCAGTGCCTGTTGAAGTTCCTCTGAATCACAAACGATCTGTTTGTGACCTCACACAAACGGATCGCCTTGCCCTGTATGATTTTGTCATTGAGGAGACAAAGAAAAAGCGCTCTGGTCCTCAAGTCATTGAAAATGACAGTGACCTGTTTGTAGACTTGGCTGCTAAAGTCAATCAAGGTTTGGGATACATATCATCTTTTACATTCTTGTCACTCCATCTCATGCATGTTAGTAAAGTTGGTTCATTGCTGTGCCACTTGGGGCGGGCAGGGGTAAAGTGGTTGTGTGTCATTTTATTCATTAGTTATGCATTGATGCTGTTACGTAGGACGTTTTACTCTGACTTCTAGCATAATGCTTCATCTATAGGAATGCTACTTGTTTTTACTCTATGGACTTGAATACCTCTGCTCATCTGTTGACAGGAAAAAAGTGATATCAAATATCTGTACACACTGTCAATTATTGTGGAGCTTTTTTTTGTGTGTTACCTTGAAGCATACTATACAGGATTATTCCCTTCTTTAAAGAAAATTAACTTTATATTTTAAGATTCATTTGTTTTCTATAAGGACACTGTTAACTATCTTTAGATACACCAGAGGAGGGCATCAGATTCCATTATTGATGGTCATGAGCCACCATGTGGCTGCTGGGAATTGAACTGAAGACCTCTGGCAGAGCAGTCAGTGCCCTTAACTGCTGAGCCACCTCTCCAGCCCGCAGGATTATTTCTAACTGTTAAGTTTTTAATTTCCAAGTGAAGCTAGAGCGAGAGATCAGGAGTTAAAAGCTCATAATGCCCTTGCGGAAGACCCGAGGTCAGTTCTCATTCTCTGCATTGGGTGGCTTACAGCTACCGTAGCTCCAGCTCCAAGGGATCAGATGCCCTCTTCTGGACTCCCAAGACACATTCACTTACAGCAACAAACCCACAAACACACACATAGTATGTTTTATATGTAGTTATACACACACACATTAATAAAAATAGTTTAACTGCTTTTAAGGGTATAATAATTTTACTTTTTTACTAGATAATAGCCGAAAAAGTCCAAAATCTTACCTGGAAATCCTGGCAGAAGTGAGAGATTATAAAAGAAGACGCCAGTCCTACAGAGCTAAGAATGTTCACATAACCAAGAAATCATACACTGAGGCAAGTTTCACATGCTTTTGTAGGGCTTTTGTTGAAAAGAAAAATTTCCTATAATCATCTGAGTCTGTTTTATGTCCCCAGAGGTTTTTCTGGTGTCCTGAGAATGCTACATCCTGTTTGTTCTTGCCAGGCAAAGGGGTTTCACTACTAACATAATCTCCAGAGGTTGCAAAGCCTTTTAAAGATGCTTCCTTTGAGAAAATGGTTCTGTGTTGTGACAAGAGTATGAATTTGGGCTTTTAACTGCCCTTGGCTTGAGAGGGTTGGGGTTTGGGGCGTTGGGGAGTGGTTGATACTTGCTGTCTACGTAGTCCTCCCTGTTCTAGACCTCACTGTGTAGACCAGACTGGCCTTGAACTCACAGAGATATTCCTGCTTTTACTCCTGAATGCTGGGATGAAAAGCTTGCACAGCCATACCCCTGTTCCTTAGCTTGAGTTTGACTCTGGTGTTGGTCATTGGCTGTGTGACTTGCATAAGTTATTGAGGTTTTTTATTTTATTTATTTCTACTTTATGTGCATGTATGTGGGCCTGAGTGTGTGTCCATTATGTATGTTTGAGTGCCCATGGAAGCCAGAAGAGGTTGCTGAATCTCACACGTTAAGGATTTGAGCTGTCTTTGGGAGAGCATCTGGGAAGTGGCTGTAATATTTCATACTCTGTCGTTCATTTTGATTTAATTATTAGGTTTAAAAATGCTTGGCTCTTCTCTGGCTCGTCTCTGGCCTCATGTCTTTGAGATCATGTTGATCCTGTATTCTTTACCGTTTTTAGGTTGCCCCTTTCTCATGGAACTATTATGCAAACTTAAGTGAACTGCACAGTGTAAGGAGTTTGTATTCCCTTAACTTTCTGTCTCCTGCCTCTGCACTTGATGACTTACCCTTCAGTGGCTTTGTCTGCATTTTACCCTGCCCTGGCTTCCATTTTATGCCATATGTCCTTTTGGTTGCTCTGGACTTTGATAGATTTTAGCACAACGTTATGCATGATAGTTACTATGCCTAGCACACTGCTGTGGGGTGTGCAGAGGTAACGGCAACAAGGTGCGAGCAGATGTTCCAGATGGTGTGAGTGCTAAAGTGTGCGGGAGCAGTGGTTTTTCTTAAAAGCTTACATTCTTGTGAGGTCTAAGATGCCGTGTCTCTGAAGAAATGGGAAGCTTAAGAAAACTCCCTCTGTTTTCCTGTGTGGTAGACCTGTGCTAGGTGGGTTGTAGGTGGGCTTCAGTGAGCTCAGATAGCGCTATCAAAAAACTGGAGCTGCATGAGATCTGGGAGCTGGAATGTGTGTGTGTGTGGTGCATACTCTACTGGCTCACACTGGGCTGCCTTGGGTTTTCTGTGGGAGACTATGAAGTGGGCAGGAAGTAGGGATGAAAGCAGCAGGCCTTGGTAAGTACAGATTTTAAAAAGTTGAGGGCCTTTTGGGGGATGGCTGGGCTTAGGAACTGCCCCGTGCTCTCTATTGTAGTGTCTTGAAGTCATGGAGACTCTAGGCCTTATTGAGGAGTTTGGCATTGTTCTGCATTTAGCTTTTGGAGGTATTGAAAGTTTCACTGAGGGAGGGAAGAACTGAAGTCAGGCCGGAACAAGAAAGGGTCTGACTGTGTAGCCCTGGCTGTCCTGTAGACCAGGCTGGCCTTGAACTCAAAGAAATCTGCCTGCCTCTCTCTCCCAAGTGCTTTGATTAAAGGTGGTGCTGCTATGCTTGGCTCTGCAGTGCCTTTCTTTGGTAATTACTTCTGCTTCCTGTACTTTAAAACCTTTTCTTGGTGGACAAGGGAGACGTGTCAGCTCTGTTTTGGTTTATCTGTTTTCCCTGTGACTAGTCTTTGCTTGATGGTGCAGTGAGATAAAAAAGAAGCTTTCACATGGTTCTTACAGGTTGGGGATTTGAACTCTGTTTGGGAGAGCATCTGGGACATAACTAACATTTTATACTCTGTCTTTCATTTTGGTTTAATTGTTAGGTTTAAGAACCATGTGCACATAACCTCATACAGGAGAGTTAGAAAGCTAAGCCCAGCAAGGAAGAACTGTGCACGTTTTTACTCGGATCACCTTCGTGGGTGCTGGGCCTTGTGGACTCAGTAATTCTGCTTACCCCTCACATTTCAGTTTGCATAGTGCCGGGTTTCAGTTTGATATTTTCATGTTCTACACCATTCTACTTTGCTCTTACTCATAAACTCCCCATTGTCTCCTGTTGCCTCGGCCTCCTTTGTGGATCCCCTCCCCCCTCAGGCTGTCCCCTCCTCCATTCCTGTTACATGTATTCCATTACTCTACCTTTTTAAATCCTCTTTCCCTTTTGTTCTCGACAACGTCTCACTGTGTAGCCCAGGGAATTCTCGATTTCCTTTAGGACTGGCATTGTAGGGAAGAGCCACCCAGCAGCTGTTTCTCCTCTCTGTACATATTTTACTCTCTATTTCATATTTTTCCTTGAATTGTTCAAGACTAGTTATCCCCAAAAAGTATGTATGTGTTTCCAGAGAATAAAGCTGTTTTCTTATGTAGTCGTGGCATAGTTCCAACTTGAAAGTTAACATTGAAATAATATTGCCATCTACCATTTCTTTATTCATCAGTGTGACAGGTGCCCTTTTTATAGTTCTTAAGTGTATGCATCTCATAGTCCATTATGTCATAGCCCTTCCTTAGGAAAATGTTGAGTGTGACAAGCAGTGATTTTTCTAATAGACTTTATTTTTAATTACATGTATATGTGTGGGTATGTGCACATGAGTGCGGGTACCAGAGGAAGGTGCCAGGAGACCAGGAGAAGACCTTAGATCCCCAATCTTAGAGTTCTAAATGATGGTGAACCACCCAACACGGATGCTGGAAACCAAACTCAGTCCGATGGGAGAGCAACAGATGCTCTTAACCACTGAGCCGTCTCTCCAGCTCCTATTTTTCTGGTTTTATGATCTTAAGTTTTACAACACCCTTTTTTAAAATTTTGATTTATTTATTTATTTTATGTATATGAGTACATTGTAGTTGTCTTCAGACACCAGAAGAGGGCATCAGATCACATTGCAGATGGCCGTGAGCCACCATGTGGTTGTTGGAATTTGAACTCAGGACCTTTGGAAGAGTAGTCAGTGCTCTTACCTGCTGAGCCGACTCTCCAGCCCTTAGAACAATTTCCTGATGTGACATTGGTTTTTCCTTCTTCCAAGGTGATCCGGGATGTGATCAAGGTGCACATGGAGGAGCTGAGCAGCCACTGGCAGGAAGAGCAGGGGAGAGCAGGAGACGCTGCTGAGAAGTACGCCAGTGTCTTTATGGAGGAAATGTTTGCTTATTCCATTTTGTGCTTATGTCAAACCCGTGCACGTTGGTAGTGTGCCTCTCGTGTGCTGTAACTGGGGACATGCATCACTGTGTGGCTTAGGGCATCTGTTTAATGCATGGCTTATGTATACTGCTAAACCACAGCATTTCCAAGACTCTGGGTAAATACTGTGATTCATTGGTGCTTGTCTTTGGTCAGTGCTCAGAATTACTGTATTTAGAGTCGTGGTGATGTGGGTCTTAGGGATGATACATGGTTATATTAGGGAACTCATTAGTTAGACAATATAGGGACTGTACGTTTGACTGCTGTCTCTGGAATATAAGATTATGCCATCGATAGGATTGGGATACTGTACTTTCAGTGGATAGTTGTGTGCAGTGGAGACCATTGGTGAGAGGAACTGATGAATGTTCCTTTCTGTGCTGCAGGAATGAAGAAAGGCGGTCAGCTTCAGTAGATTCACGGCAGTCTGGTGGAAGTTATTTGGATGTTGAAAGTTCACGACATAGAAGGGCTCGGAGTAGGAGCCCACACAAACGAAAAAGAAATAAAGATAAAAGTTCTGAGTCAAGAAGAAGAAAAGAGAGGTGAGTGTCTACCTCTGAGTTATCCAGCATTGTTGACTTTGTCTTAGAATGCTGAAGAGTAAATTATTGGAGTAAGTTAAAGAGGTGGGGGGGACCATGGAATTCTTCCCATTCACCGTGCGTCAGCTCACAGACTACTAGTGTAGGGATGCAGTCCCTAGTTCTGTATGCATGATAAAACACTGTGCCCTCTACCCTTCCTTTGTGATATTGGAAGTTGAACCTAGAGGCTCATGCATGGTAGGCAGGTGCTCTACTTCTGAGCTGTAACTTCAGCTTTTCTCTCTCTCTTCATTAATTTGTTTATTCACTTTACACCCTGATTGCAGCCCCCTTTTTGGTTCCCCCTTACGCAGCTTCTCTTCCACTCCCCTCCGTTTTCCCCTGAGACAGGGGAGGACCCCCATGGGTATCACCCCACTCAGGCACATCAAGTTACTGAAGGACCAGGTTTACCCTCACCCACTGAGTCCAGACAAGGTAGCCCAGTTAGGGGAATGGGGTCCACAGGCAGGCAACAGTCAGGGACAATCCCTGCTCCAATTGTTTGGGGACCCACATGAAGACCAAGCTCCACATCTGCACATGTGCAGGGGTTGGGGGCAGGGGAACCTAGGCCTAGGCCATGCTGGCTCTTTGGTTGGTGGTTCAGGCTTTGGGAGCCCCCAAAGACCCAGGGTAGTTGTCTCTGTTGGTCTTCTCGTGGCATCTCTATCCTATTTGGGTCCTTCAATCCTCCCCCCAAGTCTTCTACAAGGTTCCCGAAGCTCTGTCTAATGTTTGGCTATGGGTCTCTGCATCTGTTTCTTTTAGTTGCTGGGTGGAGCCTCTCAAAAGACAGTTATGCTAGGCTCCTGTCTGCAAGCATAATGGAGTATGATTAATATAGAAAATGGTTTGGTGCTTGCGCATGGAATGGGTCTCAAGTTGGGTCAATCACTGGTTGACCTTTCCCTCGGTCTCTGGTCCATCTTTGTACCTGCACATCTTGTAGGCAAGACACATTTTGGGTTTAAGGTTTTGTGGGTGGGTTGGTATCCTTATCCCTCCACTGGGAGTCCTGCCTGGCTATAGAAGATGACCTCTTCAGGCTCCATATCCCCCACTGCTATGAGTCTCAGCTAGAGTCACCCCCATAGACTCCCTGGGGCCTCTCCTCCCCATCCCAGGTCTCTGGCATATCCTAGAGATGCACCCCACAACTCCCCTGCTGATTTTGTTCTCTCTCCCCCACTCTCCATACACCTCATCTTTATATATTTTTTTAAATGTTTGAGACAGTACCTTACCATTCTGGCCTTGAACTCAGTCTGGAGCACAAGAAACTCTTGAACTTGATCCTCTTGCCTGTCAAGTTCCCTGGATTATAGACCTGTACCACCAGGTGACCAGCTTGGTGCCTCCCACCTTTCTTAAAACACTCACAAAGTAATGTCTGAGTGAGGCAGTAAATTTTACAGTATTTGTTTAGACCTGTCTTCTGTTAAAACTGCCTTCTCATGTTTCTCTCTATGCTAACTCTTCTGTTGAAGTGTGGTTAGATCAGTGACATCCCAGTTTTAACTTTGTTAGTATAGTTTGATAACTAGGAGATAATACATTAATGGTAAATGATAAATTTAAACCAATTGAGGTCTAATCTTGTATGCCAGCTACTTACTGGGGTACCTCCTGGGGTGCCACATTCACCAGGGTTCTAACTGAACTCTGTCTCTGTCCTGGTTAGTGGGGTGACCCTCCCAAATTTACCGAAGCTAGAGATCAGGTAGTCATTAACTTGCTGTTTACATCTGGTCAAGTCCAAATGGCCTGCTCATTCTGCTGTCTGTTCCTGTTCATGTCTGTCGAGAGAATAATGGTTCCTAAACATCTCTAACTTAACTGCTGTGAAACCATTTCTGCTCCTCTGCCCAAGTGAATTCTTTTAAAGTCAGCAGCATCAAAATTCTCATTCTTTTGAAAGGCTCTGAGCACTCAGGGTCAGTTTCTATTTATTTCTTGTACTTTCCATGACCTATGGAGAGAATAGTCGGCACTCGGTAGCCTATTTTGCATTGTGTCCTGCTGCCTAGTTTTTATTTTTTATTTATGTTTTAATGATTACTTTAAGGTGTCTTAGTCAGGGTTTCTGTTCCTACACAAACATCATGACCAAGAAGCAAGTTGGGGAGGAAAGGGTTTATTCAGCTTACATTTCCATACTGCTGTTGATCACCAAAGGATGCTGGACTGGAACTCAAGCAGGTCAGAAAGCAGGAGCTGATGCAGAGGCCATGGAGGGATGTTCCTTACTGGCTTGCCTCCCCTGGCTTGCTCAGCCTGCTCTCTTATAGAACCAAGATTACCAGCCCAGAGATGGTCCCACCCACAAGGGGACCTTCCCCCTTGATCACTAATTGAGAAAATGCCTTACAGTTGTATCTCATGGAGGCATTTCCTCAACTGAAGCTCCTTTCTCTGTGATAACTCCAGCTGTGTCAAGTTGACACAAAACTAGCCAGTACACTTGGTAAAGTCTTTTCTTATTTGAGCAAAAAGAATCGCCTTATCTAGCACACCACTGTTGGCTGCACTCAGTAGTTCCTTCCCCACTGGAGAGTTTTAGCTTCTGCAAGGCAGGGCCCTACTTAGATGTTTGTTTGTTTGTTTTTTATTTTTGAGGCATGGTCTCACTGTGTATTTCTAACTGTCCTGGATGTCACTCTGTAGACCAGGCTGACCTCAAGCTCACAAGAGACCCGCCTGCCTCTGCCTCCCAAGTGCTGGCATTAAAGATGCGCACCATTACTTCTGGCTCTTCCTTAATTTTATGTGGACAGTGCTGTCAAATACTAGCGTCTCACATGACCTTTCTCTCCAGTGCCACTGGTAAAGAAGAATTAGTAAAATGTTTTTTCAAAAAATTAGTTATAGCTGGGCGTGGTGGCGCACGCCTTTAATCCCAGCACTTGGGAGGCAGAGGCAGGTGGATTTCTGAGTTCGAGGCCAGCCTGGTCTACAGAGTGAGTTCCAGGATGGCCAGGGCTATACAGAGAAACCCTGTCTCGAAAAACAAACAAACAAAAAAAAAAATTAGTTATGTATATGTGTGTGTGCCTGCATGAGTTTATGTACACCCAATGTGTGCAGGTGCCTGTGGAGGCCAGAAGGTGGTGTTGGCTACACTAGAACTGAAGCTATAGGCACTGTGAGCTGTCTGCGTGGTGGAACTGAACCCTGGTCAGCAAGAGCCATAAACACTCGAGCCATCTCTCTAGCCCTAGTAAAACTTTTTGCATTGGCCTGATAATTTTGCTAATCATTCAGTCTATTAGATCTAAAGCTAGCTGTGCTTTAGTTCTCTTATGAAGATGAAATGTTTGCTTAGTTACCCCTGCTGAACCCACAAATGAACTCTTCCCCACCTGGCAGAAACTGTACTTTGGCTCTTTTCACAGTTGAGATCTATTCCATCCCTCTACAGCTGATGTCTGCACTCAATCCTGAGATAGAGTGAGTTACATGAAGTTGATAAAGCAGCCAGAATAAGGAGATCAGACACGTTAACACTTTTTATGCTGTTAATATTCTATTTAGCATGGGTCCTCTGGTCATCTAGCATGAGTTAAATTTAAAGCAGACCTCCAAAATATCAATCTATTTTGCTTACCTTTTTTCCCCTTTCTTTTACTTTAGAGATATCATAGCCTCCTCCTTCTCTTTCCTCCCTCCAGACGCCTATATGCTCCTCCTTCCTCTTTCAAATTCATGGCCACGTTTGTCATTACTTGTTACATTCACACATGTATAAGCCTGTATGTGTTCCTAAGACAGCCTGCTTGGTGTGTATGTTACTTCCTTACAGAGTTCTCAGGGCTGGCTGCTTGGTGGCTCTTTGGTCAGGGTACTGTTTCTCCTGCTGAGTTCCTTAGGGGCCTGTAGTTCCTTTCTAGGGTTGAGGCCTCTGGCTTTTCCCAGTCCACTTTGCATGTCTGTTGTCCTTGCTCAGGTCCGGCTTAGGCAGTTGTATTAGTGAGACCTTAAGGTTATAGCTTCGGAAATGACTAGGAGACAGTCTCCCTGAGCCTTAGGTGTGGGAGTGTTTTGTGCTGGGTTCCACAACCTTAACACTTTGATTGTTGGTATGTTCTGTACTGGTTTCCATCTGTTGTAAAGAGGAGTTTGCTTCATACAAGATGAGAATTACCTTTGACTGTGGATATAAGGACATTTTGTTTAAAGATTTATTTATTTTATTTATATGAGTACACTGTCTCTGTCTTCAGACACACCAGAACAGGGTATTGGATCCCAATTACAGATAGTTGTGAGCCACCATGTGGTTGCTGGGATTTGAACTCAAGACCTCTAAAAGAGGTCATTACTCTTAACCGCTGAGCCCCCTCTCCAGCCCAAGGACAAATACTTTGAATGTAGTTAGGGATTATTCGTGCTTAGTACAGTGGTGGTTGAAGGTTCTCTTCCGAGACCATGAGTTCACTAGCCTTGTGTAGTTGGCTAAGTTTCTAGTACCAGGCATGGTTTCCCTCTTGTTGAGCAAGACTTAGGTCCAATTCGAGAGCTTTTGGTTACAGACAAGGTATGTGTGCCACTGCTGCACCCTTAGGGCTATTGTGCCATGCTGGTAGCTGGTGTGGTTCTTAAGTCTCACAGCTGGGTAAGACCATTGCTTGCTTCCCTCCTTTGGAAGCTTGCCTGGTGCCTTCTGGTACCAAGAGAGCAGTCCTCAGGGAGAGGCCATCCATTCAGGTCAGCTCCAGCTCGGGGCCTCTGGGCCCTGTGTCTGGTGTGCATGGTGTCTTCAGCAGTAGGGACTTGGCTTCCACCTCGGGAGATGACCCAAGGCCATTGCAAAATGCAGTAATGTTCTGGAGTTGCTTGGAGCCCTCACCAGCAGCTCAGGAAGGTTTTTCATGCTTGGTGTTTGGGTTTTGTTAGGTGGTCTTTGGCTTTTAGAGGGAGCATTGTCAGACATATGAAAAAGTTCATATAACCCATATATCTATAAACAGGTATTTATATATGTTATGTTTTTTAAAATAGAAAATAGTATGATTCCTTATGGCTTTTTCAGAAGTCTTTACTGTTATTTACTCTTCTACCCCCTTTTGCTGTGTTTATCTCCCTGCCCTTCTCTAATTAGAGCCCCCCCCCCCCCGCCCATTTTGCTTACCTGTATTTTAATCTTGACTTTAATAATTGACTTTCTCTTTTTACTCTTAAAATAGTGTTCAGCTGGGACTGGTGATACATGTCTTTAATACCAGTAGTCAGGAGGCAAAGGCAGGTGTGGGTTTATGAGTTTAAGGCCAGCCTGGCCTAAATAGTATGTTTTAGGCTACCTGAGGTTAAATGAGACTTTGTCTCCAGAAAAAAAAAGTATTGTCCAGTTCTAAATGCATTTTTAGCTTACTATGGTTTATGTCTGATGAAAATGTATTACTGTTATTAAAATATCTCATAATTTTTCTCTATTTCAGGGATGGAGAAAGACATCATAGTCATAAAAGAAGAAAGCAAAAAATATAAACAGACTGTAAATGCATTAATTATGCTTATGAAATAAATACTGATATTTTAATTATAATCTTTGCATAGGGGAAAATGGCTGTTATGATTGGGTAATGCTTATTATTTTAATAAATGCTTCAAACCATGAGTCAAAATTGTACACTACACACTTAGATTTTCCTTATATTTCAATAGGGTCTTATTACTATTTGTTTCATTCTTTTGGTCATGTATATAATCAGTTTTCTTTTTCACAAATCAGTACTTGAGATAGGTAAATTACACATGAAAACATTCTCATTGTAAAAAGTTAAAGATGAGGTTAGATTTCACCCTGGCAGTGACTGCTCTTTCTCACTTCATTGGAGGGTTGTATGTGACAGGGAAAGCACTCTTGAGTGACTTTCTGAATGGGGAGTGTCCTGGCTAAGTAGACTATGTGTAGGTATTCATAGACTAAATTACTATGTTTGCATTCAAAGGAAAACCTTTATCTATGTTCACACGGTTAGATCTTTAAAATGTAATGTTAAAGGGGAATTGTGAGCGGTAGGTATGTTTAAGTTAGCAGGTGTATATGTATATGATTATATTTTCAAAGTTTCACTAGAAACCATTCTAAATTCCTAATTATATTTGGGAAAGGATTTTTTGGGGTACATAACAGGGTTAGGGGGTTGGTCAAAGGAAACTTTGGTTCTGTAAGTAATATATCATGTTTTGTTTGATAATTAAAATTGCTAGTATTTTGTATGTTGTAAGTTGTTTGAAGTGCTGTGTGCATACACTAAAGTGTACTCATTTTAAGTACATTTCACCAGATATGTCTGGTTTATCACCACACAACTCTCTACCCCTATCCTAGGGCAGGCAGAGCTTAGATTCCTTTCCTACAGCAGTGAGATGCCCCAGTGTTAGCTCTGCACACGGGGGTGTTCTGTGTGTAGTTTTGACTTTGAGCCCAGGTTGGTTTTACATTTGATTCCTGGGTCAGCCTTCCAAGTGCTTCCACAATGCTTGGTGACTCCAGGTTTTTGGAGTTGGTTCTGTGGTGTATGTTGGTAATATGTTCCTTTTTGTTGATGGATAGATACTACTATTTGTTTTATCTAGAACATCCAGTTGAGTCCAGTGCATTGCATTTCCACTAAAATTAGCAATAGCTTAGACATTTGAAACCCAGTTAAAGATTTCATTTCCAAACAGAGACAGAATCTTATTTTATTAATTCAATGACAGTGATTGATTGGATTTCGATCAGATTGACAATTAGGTTTCATGCTCAGGAGATGGGCTTGGCTCTGCTTTCTGTTTTTCCAGTCTGTGCTTTTGCTGTAGCCCTAAGCTGGCCTGAAGCTCAACAGCAGCAGCTCTGCCTCGGTGAGCAGAGACAGGTGAGCCTGGGGTTTGCCAGCTGCCAGCCTAGCTCCTGTGGTGAGCTCCGTGTTCACTGAGAGACTGAACAAAACCGAAGGTGCATGATGTAAGCAGCTTCCACATGCGTGCACATAGATGTCAGGGTACACCCACACATACAGAACACACACAAAACCCAGGCACTTAGCGGTTAGACAAACACTGAGTCACAGAATTGCTGCAGATTATTAGCAGTTTGCCAATTATGAGCAACTTAAAATTTTTATGCTTTAAATTATGCTTTCTACCAGTTAGGAGGAACTGAAGAGAGTCTGGGTTAGCTTGTGTAGCTATCCTACCAAGACAAATGGGAATGGGTGGTGTGGAATCAGTGGTGCATAAAACAAGGTGAAGAAGAGCTAAGATGCAATCAAAGGTCCTTACAGCCCAGAGGTTTAAGTGCATAGTCAGCTGCTGAGGACTCGAGCAAGAGATGCTCAGACCAGCTTTCCTGCCGGCGCAGCTGCTGACTGCTGCATTCTGAGCTCCTTGGGAGCAAAGCTACAGCCGCAGCTCCTGTGCCTGGCTTTCAGTGGTGGTTATTTTAAATCAGGAGCACCTTGGACCCCGCATCTAGCATTGATTTGTGACTTGGCTGCTGTCAGTCATTACTGTGGCTACTCTCCCATCTCCTTGTGCACGTTGTGCTTAACTCCAAGATCTTGCTCACACAGACCCTAGGCAAGTGCTTTACTACCCGTCACATCCCA
The DNA here is from genome assembly GCF_000001635.26 of Mus musculus. Taxonomy (NCBI): domain Eukaryota; kingdom Metazoa; phylum Chordata; class Mammalia; order Rodentia; family Muridae; genus Mus; species Mus musculus. The sequence goes on from NC_000079.6 coordinate 38,229,031, forward strand.
GGATTGTTTCAACAACAGAATCTGGCTGGCATCAGCTTCATAGTCCTGTCTCAACCTCCAGCGTTTGTGTCCAGACCTGACTCTCACAACCTTTCCAATCTCTCACGATATCTATTTTTTTTCTCCCCAAACTTTGTTAAATGCACTAAGAATAGTTTGTGCCTATTAGCCAACTTCTGAGACTTAAAACCTTAGTTTGATGGCTTTTTTGTCCCGGTACACAAGATGCTGAGGCGTGAGGATTGCTTGAACGTGGAAACCTTGACTACAAGGATATGGGTGCTGTACTCTAGGTGACTGGTATTGCATTCTTAGGTAAGAAAGGATGAGGTGGGGTGGATTCCAGTCACAGTAAGAATTTCTCTAGTAAAGTCTTGCACTCGACTGGCCAGGAAGAAAGACGCTGCAACAGGATCCTTCTGCACACGTTTATTGGGAGAGCTTGATTGTAGAGGCGAAAAGACCCCGAGCCCAGAACTGGTGCTGCTTTTATAGGCCTAGGAGAGGCGTGTCTTACACCCGGATTGGTTATGCACTACGCCTCATTTGCATGTTCCTCATCTGATTAGCTACTCTCAGTACCTTACAGAGCCTCATTATCATATCTCATTTGCATGTCTCACATCTGATTGGTTATACTCTCAGTACCTTACAGAACCTCATTATCATACCTCATTTGCATGTCTCACATCTGATTGGTTATACTCTCAGTACCTTACAGAACCTCATTATCATGCCCGGGCCAGGCAGTGTCTTTGCAAAAAACTTTACTGCGTATGTACACATTGGTTGTTTGTCCAAACTTATGCGTGGTGGCCAGCAGTAGTCAGTGCCACTCTGCAACGGCACATGTGGCTTCCCACAGTAAAGTAGTAACAGCACCCAAGGGTTGGCTGTATAGCCAGAAGGTGACAGGTGCCTTGAGTGCCCACTAAGCAGAGACCGCTAAGTTCAAAACTAGCCTAGGCAACATAGAGTGTGTCTTTATTAAGTTGAATTTTTAAAATATTAAATTTGTAGGATTAGAAATGCCAAGGAGGATAGCAAGAGTTTTAAATCTATGTTGTGTAGCAAGAAGCTTAGGAGGGAGCAATTACTGCTGCCTTATTGTGTTGTTTAATGTTCAGAGGTTTGTAAAGCCTGCGAAATAAGCTTAATTCCCATTTTCAAGGAGAGGGCATTGAGAGACGTAGGCAGAGATCATGTGTGGAGGATAACTTGGGGATCAGACACTGAACTGCCTTCTGATTATAATTCCTACACGTGTACCAGAGGCTACTGTGTACCAGAAGGGCACGTGGTGAGCAGGGCTGATTCCGTTGAAAGAAAGAACTCTCTTATCTCCACTCGCCTTTCTTCTTTTACTCTCTCAGCAGAGTCTCATCATTGTACTACCCGGTTTGGGCTTGAAGTCTCCAGAACAGATGGGGGGCTGGCTGCAGGCATGTGCTGCCATGAGACGTGCTCCCTTGATGAAACAAATACCTTAAAATTGTTCCTGGGAAGCAAAGAGAAAAAGCTTTCAGAACATTTCTGAAAGGTCCAGGGCCCCTCACTAAGGAGCAGCTGTGTTGGGGGAATGCCACTTGCAGTGAGTCTGCCTTGAGACCTGAAAAAGGCGGCTGTCCTCATTGAACACCACATAGAGTTGCTTACTTTATCTAGGAATTTCCCTTTCTCAGCTCCTTTGTTAGCCAGCAACTTCAAGAAACCATCTGTGTTTTTGCTGGGTTCGTCACAATGAGAGACATTCCAGTTTAAGGACAAAAGCCACACAGGATAAAAGAAACTGTTTAGCCTTTCTCTTTGAGTCTTTTTCCAAGCTAACAAGGAACACATGAACTGTATCATCATTATCCCCTTGCTCAAGGTGGCAATACTGAACACCTGCTGGGTGACAGGGAGAGACCCGGGTCCTTTGTATAAGTTTCTTGGGGCTGAATTCACACTGATTTCACAGGAGAGTTATTCCTTCAAAAATGGCTGGCTGTGTTGTGTCTTGCACGTTCAACATACCGCTTGGTTTCTCTCTGCCCATCTGCCAGTTGTAATGTAACCTTAACTAGCTCTCATCTCAATGGGACCATGCTACTTGAGTTTTGCAACAGCCAGAATCATGAGCCAAATTGCTACTTTCTAAATAGCCCAGCCTCTGGTATTTTGTGATAGTAACAGAAAATAGACTAACATAATGTGTCCTTCCCCCACCCCATTAGTTCAGCAATTTGCTGCCATTAGGCAGATGGACTTGCAGACTTCTCCACAAAGCATGATACTCACTTTCTCCTGACTTGCAATATCTCCCGTGTCCCCTTTCACTCTACCCGAACATTTGCTTCCTTACCCAACTTTGCTAAAACCTGTAGCACCACCTCTACCTTGCAGATAACACTGACTGGGTATAACTGCTGTTCTAGTTTGGAAGTTACACACGCCAAAGGCCAATATGTTAAAAGGCCTCCTTCCTGTATAGCTCACAGTGCTATGGGAGGTGGTAGAACTTTCTAAGAGGTAGAGCCTGTTGGAGGAAGTTAGGCTATGGAGTGTGCTTATGAAGGGAATACTGGGAGCCTGGCCATTCCCGTTTCCTTATTTTTACTAAAGCAATGGGGGCAAGCAACCGTAGGTTGAAAGCTCTGAACTTATGAACTGAGATAAAGCTGTCCTTGTTTAAGTCAGTCTCTGGTGTTTTGGCACATTAATGGGAAGCTGGCTAGCAAATAACTTACATGCCTTTTGAGAAAAGGAACCACTCTTTTTTTCTTTTAAAATATTTCTCTAGTGGCTGGAGAGATGGCTCATTAGTTAAGAAAACTTACTGCTCTTTCCTGAGGACCAGAGTTCTGTTCCCAGCACCTACATGTTGGCTCACAACCATACATAACCCAGTCCCAGGGGATCTCAATCCCCTTTCTGACCTCTGATGCCAGGCATTATGTAGCTCTGGCTGTCATGGAACTCACTATGTAGACCAGGCTGGCTTCGAGCTCACAGAGATCCTTTTGCCTCTGCCTCCCGAGTGCTAGGACTAAAAGTGCGCGACACTATGCTCTGCAAAACCCAACTCTTAATTGAGGCAAGGTCTCACTCTGCAGCCCCTAGCTGGCCTAGAACGCACTATGTAGCCTAGGTTGGCTTTGAACTCATCATGATTCTATACCTTGGTCTCCAAAGTATTGAGATCATAGGCATGCCCACCGTGGCTGTCTAGGAACCATTTAATAGTTAATAGTTAATATTAATTGCATTATATTAATATGATTATGCTTTGTTAACATAATAGTGATGAAATATTAGCATCATGAATGGTCAGGTACCACACGTTGCATGTTTTCTCCATTATTTCTCCCCAGGATGGCAGTACATCATGGTACAGGTTATCTACATTTATTGCCCCTTGGAGTTTGTTTTGTGACCCACTAAGTTTAACCAGTGCTGTCAGCATGAGCAAGGGAGAGGGACGACTCCATCAGAGCATGGTGGGCTCAACAGTGGCCATACAACTGGAGACAATGACTTCTTTTTGCCAGGTCAGGTCTCATGAGTCCCTTACCCATCGGCGACAGGCCCAGTTTTGTGCAGGAAAGTCCTTGAAAGCTTAAGGAGACTTTTGTCACATGCCATCCCTGGGGAATTCTTGCTGATGACACCCCTGTTCTTCTTCCTCCCACTCTGTCTGTTCGCTTTGCTGACTGCTGTGTGTATTATTCCCTTGTGCCTGTCCTCAGCAGACTGCTGCTGCTCTTGCTTTGCAACTGATGGAGACAAGTTTTCTCTGCACCTGGCTCTGATGCTGAGTCTGTGCATTCTTCCCTCCTGTTCCCACTGTGTGCACATCTCCAGCCTTAGCCCTTCTTTTGCTTAGGGGCATCTGCCTGTCCCCCGAGGTTGCTGCTGCACACATTTGAGCTGTGAGTGCTCTCCCTCTTGTCCTGGATGATGTGTGAACCATTCTGAAGCACACAGACCTCTGGAACGGTTGCATCTATGTGACAGAGTTTCCAGCAGTGTTTGCCAACAAAGTCAGATGCTGCCCTTCCTCGCCTTCACATCCTTAGGGAGCACAGGTCCTGTCCTGCTTGGACTGTGGCCTGGACTGATGCTGTGCTTGACTGGAGGGAGAGGAGGGTGTGTGTGTGTGTGTGTGTGTGTGTGTGTGTGTGTGTGTGGTGTGTATGTTTGTGTGTGTGTATGTGTGGTATAGTGTGTGTGTGTGTGTGTGTGTGTGTGTGTGTGTGTGTGTGTGTGTGGTGTGTATGTATGTGTGTATGGGTGTTTGGTTGTGTGTATGTGTGTGTGTGGTGTGTATGTTTGTATGTGTGTATGTGTGTGTGTGTGCTTTCTAGATGGTGATGGGCATCCCCAGGCAGAATGTGCAGTTTGGGTATGATGGGCACCTGGGGTCTCTGGCTGCAGCACAGTGATGTAATGGCAAGCTATGTGGCCACTGCTGGGGTAGGTCTCCTGTAAGAAATCTGAGATGTCTCCTCCAGGTCTATTGGTTTCTCTCAGATGTCTCCATTGTGGGAACTTGTATCCTGGCCATCTTCTGCCTCTAATAGGGCTCTGTCTTTCTGTACCCTGTACCATCTGCTCCTATCCCACCTCAGGACCACCAACTGCCCCAGTAGGACTTGGCAGTTGTTTTTGAGAGAGCTGGTTGCACGTATCTGTTTTCAGTAGGGCCCCACCTGGCCCAGGACTTTGAAAGGCTTCCCCAACTTTGTGCTGTGACCCTTAACTCCACAGCCTGCATCCTTGAGCTGGCTCTGGATGCTTCTTGTCATCTCTGGGGAGCAGTGAGAGGTGTACTGTACAACTGACTGAAGAGCATTGGGAAAGAGGTTTAGGGTGACCTCTGCCCAGTCTGGGAGCCCTTCCTTCCCCATGGGTCAGCACTGACCCAGGGCTCCACCTACCTGGTTCCTCTTCCCAGCCTTCACACCTGAGGCTCAGATTCTTAGTTGTCAGCCACAAGTCATCTTAAACAGTGGGATGCCTTTGTAGATGAGTGGGGTTCCCAACTACACCTGGCTTTGGGGCTCTGTCGGGCAGGGCTGGTTTCTGGTCCTGAAAATGTTTGTAACCTTTAGTCTCTTGACACGGGCAGTGCTCAGAGCCACCTGCTGTGTGCCTGTCACTGCTCCTGAACATGTTGTGACCCCTTTGGGAGGTCCTTCAGAGTTGATGACTAGAGAAGCTCTGGGGTGGATCTACTGAGCAGTGCCTTCCTCCTGTCCCCCAGGTCCTTTCCTCGGCAAAGACAAAAAGCGGTTGGCCCAGGTGCATCAGGGAATAGAGACTGAACCTTACTCTCAGTGTGCTAGCCTAAAGGGAGGAGAAACAATGGGGGTGGGAAGACAGAATGAAGGCAGAAACATCAAGTTCATTGTCTTGATGAATGCAGTGACTCCTGGCAACACCTGTCTACCAGCTTCCAGAACTCAATGACCAGCCAGCCTAGCAACAATTCCTGACAGAAGTCCTAGGGCACCTGCTTTTTGTATTTTGTATTTCTAGGACTGCTGGGAAGGGCCCCATCCAAGCTATCCCCCCTACAACCCCCTCTTCAAACTCTCACATCTTTAATTACACATTGAAAATTTGTGCATGGCATTTTTTTTTAAAAGATTTTATGTATTTAATGTATACGAGCACACTGTAGCTGTCTTCAGGTACACCAGAGTTGTTACAGGTGGTTGCAAGCTACCATGTGGTTTCTGGGAATTGAACTCGGGACCTCTGGAAGAGCAGTCAGTGCTCTTAACTGCTGAGTCATCTCTCAGGCCCCTATGGCAATTGTTTGACAGACGTGGGAAGAGGGAATCTCATTGGAGGGCTTGCCTCCATTGGATTGTCCTGTTGACTTGTCTGTGGAGCATTTTCTTGATTGCTAGTGGATGTAGGCGGGCTCAGCCCACTGTAGGTGTTACCATTGCCAGCAGGTGGGCCTAGGCTATGTAAGAAAGGTAGCTGAGCAAGTCCGAGAGAAACAAGCCAGTGAGTGGCATCCCTATGTGGTCTGTGCTTTAAATTCCTACCTCGAGTTCCTGCCCTGGCTTTCCCTTGACGAACTGCCTGTAAGATGAAAGAAAGTTTTCTCCCTGAAGATGGGTGGACAGATTAAGGTTCACACCAAAGGAAATACTGTCCCATAATTGATGCTGCCAGCGTTGAGGCAGTGATGCTCAAGAGGCCTGTGGGCGACAGGGGACTTCAAGGTTGAGCGTGGGATTCCAGTGGGCAGGTTGGCTATGTGGCATGTGCTGGAGAAGTGTTAGAGCCAGTTTGAAAGTGGCAACCCCTCCGACTGTGACTCCACCACCCCTGAGCACTGCTAACCAAGGCTTGGCAAGCCCAACAACGTGGTGGGGTCAACTTTTTGGCTATCTTCTCAGTTGTCCTGTTTCCACCCTCCAGGGGGAAACAGAGAACAATCTGAGCTCTCCTTTCTTCTTCCTCAGCACAGGCAACTCCATCTGTTCCCTCAGGGAGGCACCTCCCTTGGGGAGTCTCAGGAGGTAAGTGACCTGCTTCTAACAGGTGACAAGCACCCCCTGCTGTTTGAAGGTAGGTATGACCAAAGGTTCACACTTGCTTTTTATTGGTGTGAATGAAGATCTTGAAGAGAGCTCCAAGGAGGGAAGCTAGTTAGCTAGCTCTAAGGTCACGGTGAAGCTCTTCCCAGTAACCTAGACGTACTCACTGAGTATTTATAAGCAGAGGCTGGCCTGCCAGCTTGTCCTTCATGTGGTGGAGAAATGATGACCGTGGTCTTCATTCACAGCGCACAACAGCTGCCAGCCCCGTCCACTGCTTCCTACAATAGTCCCAGCTATACCTTCATATCTGAATGAAAACAAAAATACAAGGAAAGGGCATGTGATGGTTTGTATATGCTTGGTCCAGAGAGAGGCACTATTTGGAGGTATGGCCTTGTTGGAGTAGGTGTGTCACTGTGGGTGTGGGCTTAAGACCATCATCCTAGCTGCCTGGAGGCCAGTATTCTGCTAGCAGCCTTCAGATGTAGAACTCCCAGTTCCTCCTCCACCATGCCTGCCTGGACTCTGCCATGCTCCTGCCTTGATGATACTGGACTGAACTTCTGACCTGTAAGCCAGCCCCAATCAAATGTTGTCCTTTATAAGACTTGCATTGGTCATGGTGCCTGTTCACAGCAGCAAAACCCTAACTAAGACCGGGCATGACTGCTCCTAGGTATGGTGGAAGAGAAAGTTCATTGTAGATAAAAGGGAGAACAAAGCCAGAGGCAGAGACTTCTGGGAAACTTCAGAGTGGACGTGACCTGGCCAAGCTGAGCCATGTGGAAAGAGGGGGAGAGGAAGGGAGAGGGGTCAGAGGAGAAGCAGGTGCAGCAGCCAAGAGGGCAAAAGGACAAAAGAGGCAGGTAGCCAAAATGGCTGGATTGTATAGGGAAGAGCCTCTGGGTTCCCTGGGCTGGAGAAGTTTAGGGTAGGGGGTAGGGTATGCCAGACATACCCTGCAACAGGTAGGGACTGAGGGCGTCTGGGAGAATCTGACGGCCAGATCCACTTTGACATGTTCAATAGGTACCTCAGCCATTTGTCCCTAGGGCTTGAGACTTAATAATATCACATGTCAATTTTAAGAAATCTACGTTCTGTGTATGAAAGAAAACATACAACATTTATCTTTCTGATTCCTGTTTATTTCATTTACCATAATAATCTCTAGTTCCAACCATTTTTTTACAAAAGACATACTTCTATATCTTTTACAGCTGAATAAAACTCTGGTGTGTGTGTGTGTGTGTGTGTGTGTGTCTCACTTTTTTAAAAGGTTGGTTGCATATTTTGGCTATTGTGAATAATTCATAGAATTATGAACATAGATGTGCAGATATCTCTGTGATATTCTGACTTAGATTCTGCCAGGTATACACCCAGGAGCAGTATAGCTGGATCCTATGGTAGTTGTCTTTTGCCGTTTTTAAAAAGAGCTTTCGTACTGATTTACATAGTAGCCAAGCTGCTGGTTCACCTTCCCTCTAGCTGTGTGTGAGCGCCCTCACCCGCACTCAGGGTCTTGACAGCTATTCCGATTGGGGTGAGGCAGACGTTAATATATTTAAATTTGTATTTCCCAATGCTAAGGATGTTAAACACTTTTCTCTATATTATCTGCTATTTGTATTTTTCTTCTGAGAATGAGACTATTAATAATTATTAATGTTCATTTATTGTCCATTTGTTGGTTGGATGTGTGCGTGTGAGGTTGTTTGTTTGTTTGTTTTAAATTTTTACTTTGTAGATACTAAAGTTTCCTGTCAGACGCCCAGATTTTTCTCCCATTCTGTAGACCATGGATATCTAATCCTGAGCTACATGCAGCCCAGAATAGGTATGAATGTGGGTCAACACAAATCTTAAATTTTAGTTAAAATATTTTGAGATTGAAAATTACTTTGAGTTCAACTGAGTGGTTCTCAGGAATGAACTTGGCAGATGATGTCGTGTCTCTATCGCACAAAACACACGTGGATTCATTTGTCGTATTTGTGTACCTGTATGGCTTCAGGTCTTGGTAATTTTTGGTATTTGGAGCGTTTAGCCTGCATGTATGTCTGTGTACTGTGTGTGCAGTGCCTGCGGTTTGTCCCGGGTTTGAATCCCAACACTTTGTATCTCCAGTTTTCTTTCACTAGTTGCCTTCTCTCCTGGAATGGGCTATGGTTTTCCTGACCAGGTGTCCCTCAGGACCATTGACAATGCTTTCCTCTCTGTTTACCCTCCTTTTCAGCGTCCAATGGGGTGTCGTGGCCTCTCTGATCGGGGACCGGTAACTCGCTGCATCTATGGGATTCTTTGAGAGGTCCATGGTTCCTTGGCGCCCTGTGATTTAGTTGAGATGAGGAACAAACTCCTGGCTTTTGGTCCCTGCATCTTCGCTAGCATTGGTCTCCAGGTATGGTTATCGCACACCCAGGAGGTCAGTTATACCAGGATGGATCAAATCATCGTTCAAATCTTACCCTTCTATGGCACTTAGAAAAGCATGGCGGAGATAGATTTAAACATAGATAACTAGTGTGTGCTAGCTGCTTAGTGGTGTACAGGGAGTCCTTAAGGAAGCTTTAGCATTTCTGTGTATCGTTGAGGTTTGTGATTGTGTCTTTATTTATTTTCCCTAAGGGAAGTGTTTTGAGCAAAGGTGTGGATGGTTGATTACAGCTCTCCTCCTGGTGTGCCCTGTAGAAGTGGCTTCCCACTCTCTTTGTAGCTTGGGTTAAGTGGGGGCCACTGGGTGGGATGGAGCTGGGACCTCATTCTCTGTTTCCACTTTGAAATGCAGTATTTAGACCCAGACAGGGTTCATAAGCTGACATGTTCCCTCCACAGTCTTTAAAGCTCTTTGTCTCCTTTTTCCACAAAGGGCTGGGCATAAGGCACTTTTGCCCACGTCTGTTCATTTCTACAAAGTAGATCTAGCGTCAAGACGGTATAGGTTAAGCTTCCTTCCACTGGCCAAATTTCCCCTTCACCCAACTCGTATTGAGATTAGACAATGTAACTGAAAGATACTGGTCTCTTTTTCTTTAGATTCTCAGGATCAACCCTATTCCAATTCTTTTGTGTTTGTTTCTGTTTTATTCAAGATAGGGTTTGTCTATGTAACAGCCCTCCCTGGCTGTCCTGGAAATCACTTTGTAAACCAGGCTAGCCCTGATCTCAGAGATCCGCCTGCCTCTGCCTCCTGAGTACTGGGACTAAAGGTGTGTGCCACCACCCGTTGGCTCAATTCTTTAAATCAAGTTGTGTTTTTAATGATATAAAAAGGTGTGTGGGTGTGTGCGAATGCACATGTGAGTACAGTTGTCCTCAGAGGCCAGAAGCCTCAGAGCTTCTGGAACTAGAGCTGCAGGTGGCTGTGAGCTTCCTGCTGGGAATTGAACTCTGGTCCTCTAGGAGAGCAGTAGGAACTCGGGCCCGTGGAGTCATCTCTTCAGCCCCTTTCATTCCAGTTCTTGAGGCTGCCTCATCGATAAGAGTTCACTATGGCCAGCAGAGTGGAGAAAATTCATCTCTTTTATCCATTCCAACTCCTCAAGGAGGTCTAATGGGTCCTAGCACCTACCAGTTCAAACTGGGGCATCCTTGGAAAGATATGGGAGCAGCCATGGCAAAATCTGGAACACTGGTTTGCATTGCAAACTTCTGGAATTACCCTGTTCCCTGGCTGGACTAAGTACTGACACACTGGCGTGTTCTTCCCAGCTCCAGGTATCCCTGAGGCTGTTTCTTTTACTTTAGTGGAGTCAGGTCTCTTTCCTAAGAAGTCCTGGAAAGTCCTGAGGTTTCTAGGCTCGTTTATATCAAAGGCTCTTGCTTTGTTGTTTTAAGTTGCTGCTCAAGTTAACCATTTGGGGATTTGTTGTTTTGTTTTCCCCTTTGGAATTCATGCTCAAGGGAGTGGCTTATGACCTGGGGAATTAAATCCACCCACTCAGCAATAATACTGCCTATAGTCAAGGGACACAGACTTTGGCAGAGCTAAGATATACCGAAGCATTACAGTAGGACGCTGGGGGACAAACTTAACTAAATACCTGGCAGTCATCACACAAAGCCTGTGGGTGTTAGGCTGTCTGTCCTTGCTTGATATCCAAACCGTCCCTTAGTATCCAGCCACAAAAGTGAGATCTCTGGGAACTTGTTTTGGATGTGGGCTAAAGCTGGGTAACCCCCTGCTGCACAACTTCCCCTTTGGGCCCTGCCATCTTGTTCCAGCATCGTAGGAAGGTGGGGTGTGTGTGGTCATCCTCAGGGACCTAAGCAGCACCAGAGACTCTGAGTGACCCCATGTGGTGCCATCTTAGTAGTCCATGTGAGTACCACCTTCTTGGCTGGTCTCTGCTAGTTATCTTTGGTCTGTGAGAACATGGGTCTATACTCCTGGCACACCAGCAGGACCTGTGAACTTGGTCTTGACAGCCATTGTAGGTACAAATCATAAGGGGGTGGGCACTCACTGAGATTTGCAGCAGGGATTCCTGGTAAGGAAATAGAAGTAAAGACATTTATTAGAAAACAAGAAAGGCCCTCAGGAGAATAGGAGTGGGCTAATGAACTAAAGGCTTAAGCACAAATAGCTATCCCAAGGCTACTAGGAATGGTAGTTAGAGCAGGAAGAAATCTCGCTGGGTGGTGATGGTGGCGCACACCTTTAATCCCAGCACTTGGGAGACTGAGTTCAAGGGCAGCCTGGTCTACAGAGTGAGTTCCAGGACAGCCAGGGCTACACACAGAAACCCTGTCTCGAAAAACAAAAAAAAAGAAGAAGAATTGTCTTTCCCAGGGAAGAACCCCAAAATGTCTTACCAATACCACATGGTCAGCCTAAAGACATAGAGGCCCCAAATTTGAGAGCAAGAGGGGTCCATGGGGAGGGTTGGAGGGAAGAAAGAGAAGAGTGGAATGTAATTATATTTTGATTTCAATAAATAATATATAAATAAATTATACATATAAATAATCTTGTCAGCTCTGCTTGTTCTGGCCCAAAGATTTATTTATTATTATTAATAAGTACACTGTAGCTGTCTTCAGAACACACCAGAAGAGGGCATCAGACCTCATTATGGATGGTTGTGAGCCACCATGTGGTTGCTGGGATTTGAACTCAGGACCTTCGGAAGAGCAGTCAGTGCTCTTAACTGCTGAGCCATCTCTCCAGCTCTAACCAATACTTTTAAATCAAGGAACAAGATTCATATAACAAAAGCTTGTAAATGTGAGAATTCACTCATAGGCCTAGACTTCAGGTACAGAATTTAGCATTACAACACATAGCAACAGACCAAACCTCAACACCTTCTGCCCATAGCCCTAACAGATGGCCTACATGAGTCTGCTTTAAAGGAAGTAAACAAACAAACAAACTATTCTGAGCCTAATATGGTTATGAGTGAATTCTGAGTGGCCATTCACATTACCTTGAAAACCGAAACATCATGAATGGCATTAGGAGGACCAGACAGGAAGGCCACTCCAACAGTTGTTCTCTCAGCTGTAGGTCTGTGGAAGCCAAAAGACAATTAAACTTAGTGATACCCCTGAGTAGTTTACCCATTGGCCATGCGTATGTTAAGTGACATACAAAAGTTAACGCATTGTCCATTAAATGGCTGGAGATGGCTTAAGATGGCTTGTGCTCTACATTCCATCTGTGGCGGGTTAAATAGGTATGGCCCCCCACAGATTCCTGTTTGAATGCTTGACCATAAGGAGTGACACTATTAGGAAAGTGTGGCCTTTTTGAGTCCCTTGCTCAAGTCAAGGAGACTGTGTAATACTGCCTTCAGATCAGGATGTAGAAGTCTCAGCTCCTCCAGCACCAGGTCTGCCTGTATACTGCATGTGTTTGCATGTGAATATGGGCTTGTGCAATAGGGAAAAACAAAGAGGCAGAAATGTGATGTGATGTGTGTGTGTGTGTGTGTGTGTGGCATATATGATATATATGCTATTATATATATCACATATATATATGTGTGTATATATATGTATGTATGTATGTATGTATGTATACACACACATATATATAGTGACACTTTTGGAATGTGTGGCCTTGTTGGATGGAATAGGTGTGTCACTGTGGGTATGGGCTTTAAGACCCTCATCCTAACTAGTTGCCTGGAAGCCGGTATTCTGCTAGCAGCCTTCAGATGAAGATGTAGAACTCTCAGCTCCTCCTGCACCATGCCTGCCTGGATGCTGCTATGCTCTCTCCTTGATGATAATGGACTGAACCTCTGAGCCTGTAAGCCAGCCCCAATTAAATGTTGTCCTTATAAGAGTTGCTTTGGTCATGGTGTCTGCTCACAGCAGTAAAACCCTAACTAAGATATATGTATACACATGGGTGTATATATGTATTTAAAATCATCCTCAGTTCTTGCCCGTTTCTCAGAGGTGTTCTTTAGAGGCAGTGAGTGTATCTGGAGCTGTTCACTGCCACCTTATGGTGAGAACACTGAGAAGAGCATCTCACGCATGGATGTTCTATGCATTGCTAAAGCTTGATCATTTTCTCGGTCATTTTGTCCTGGAAAATAAAAAGGTAAATTGTTATTATGTGTTTGATTTTTAAAGGGATTTTTTTTCATCGTGCAACAGTGTGTCTGAGCACGGGGAACATAGTCTCAGGATGTGGAGACACAGAGTCTCCAGGATCCACCCTTACAATCCTGTGGTCCTTCTGGTCCCCTTTATGACAGAACTCTCTACAAGGTTCTAAATGTTTGTTCTCACTTTCTCTTCTCTTATCTCTCAAGCACACACACACACACACACACACACACACACACACACACACACACACACATTTGCCTCCAAACTGCTTGGCCAAGTCCACAAAAGCGTTGCTCTCACTGCTAACGCTGTCAGCTTCCTGCTTCAGCTTGCCGCCTAGGCAGGAGAGAGAGACAGGGTAATTATGGGGACACATGGCAGAGGAGCAACCCCTTCCTCAAGAATCCAGCTAAAGCCAATGGCAGATGGCAAGCAAGAATTCCAGCACAACTAGCAGAGCTTATGCCTTCTCCCTTTCCAAATGTAAACTTGCAACCTTCTTGGTATCTTGTTAGAAACCCTACTTGTAGGGAAAGAGTATGCATTAAATGGCCCGTACAACCCTGGTTTTACTTTAGCATATTGTAATCCCATCCAAGGCATTTTATCAAATAGAAAACAAATAACAACAACAGAAAAAAAAAAGGAGAAAAGTTTCTTAGCGATCCTTTGTAATGAACTTGAGAGCCACTAAAATGAAATAAATACCCAATGCTAAGACACTTAACTGTGATTCCCCCTGGGAACCCATACCCCACTTGGGTGTGTCTTTTTCTGAGCATCTTTCTTTCTCCTAACCCTGGTGTTTAAAATCTATATGAAAATAATGTTAAAACCACAATTCTGCTTCATACTGGCTAGTCCAGAAATATCTTTTTGCATTGAAGCCATAAACCATGGGTTTGCCTGATTTAAGTTCCCTCAAGGGAACCCTTCAGGGCTGCCAAGGAGTGCATCTGTGTCCCCTCATCACTGACAACCACACTGTGGTTGAGGGTTGCTGACTTTTGAGACCACTCTCTTCTGGTTTTCTCTTCTACCTCCAAGGCTGTCTCGGTATCTGAGACCTGTCCCTCTTCTGAGTTTCAGCACTGGAATGTTCAAGACTCAAGTTTTTTGTTTCTCTAATTCCTTCACTTCCAGGGTCTGTTTAAGTCCTGGTTATAGTCTTGTGACTCCTACCCTCTCCAGACTTTCCCCTTATCCTCCCCACACTGGTCATCACTCGTTCTGTAGGGAGATGGAAGTGTAGGGAGATGCAAGATCTACAATAACAGGTCTGTTACTGTAAAGACAGATTAACAAGAGAAAAGCAGCCAGGTATGGGGTTGCATGCATGGAATCCCAGCACTTAAGAGGCAGGCAGGAGTCCTCATACAAGCCCAGTTGGCTCTACGTATAGTTATGGGCCAGCCAGGGATACATGAGAGAAGCTGGAAAACAAACAAAAGAAATCACGAACAACCACCAAACCCCAAACCAAACAAGCAAGAAGGGCCCAACACATTTACTTAGCCAGATGTATATGTGATATGGAAGCCCTCCGACAGGAAGGCGACCAAGGCCAGGGAAATCTGTGTATTTTCATACTGAAGTTTGATAGAGATGAGAGAAATTGTAAGATCTTCCATTTCCTTGGTTTTTAAACTTACTTTGTAACTGAAAATTGAATAGCTATAACATAAATAATAGATAAAAAAAAAAAACTCTTCCGATTCCTTAGATTAAAATGCTCTGCGAGGCAGGTACCGTTTCGCTTTAGCATTTCCTATATCTCATTAGCTTGGGTAGCCAATGAGCATCTCTAAATAAATATTTAACTGACCAGTATCTAATACATAAGTAAGCACTTTTAAAACCAAACTTTTATTTTTTCCAACTCTTATCCCCACCAGCCCTTCTCCAGTTTCCCACATCCCAGCGCTCCAAAGCTCCTTCTTGGTAGTGGCTCACAGTTCACTCCCCTTTCCTCCTGTCTATACCTCGGCCACAATCATGTCCTGTCAACTTGAATCTTTTGCCATTTCTTTCTTCTACCCTTACCATTACCTAGTTAGAGCCAACATCGGCCTCCAACTGCAAGAAAGACTTCCCACTGGGCTTCCCTGTCTCTGTCTTGTCTGTTGCTCTACACAGGAGTAGGGACCACTCCTCTTACCTTAAAGGAACACTCAGTGTCTTCACTATTTCAAACTTATCCGTGGCTTGTTTATTTTTGTTCACCTTCTGTTATAAGCAAGTACAAAAGGCTGGATAATCTTGAAGAAAAAATTGTATTTCTTGCCAAGCAGTAGTGGCACATGCCTTTAATCCCAGCACTTGGGAGGCAGAGGCAGGCAGATTTCTGAGTTTGAGGCCAGCCTGGACTACAGAGTGAGTTCCAGGACAGTCAGGACTGTACAGAGAAACCCTGTCTCGAAAAAAATATATATACATACATACATACATACACACATGTATGTAATATATACATATATATCTATGTTATATATCTATGTATATCTATATATATACATACATATATATACATATATATATATATATATATATATATATATATATATATATATATACACATATATATTAATTAAAGTTCTGGAGATTGGAAAGGTCTCAGGTTCAGGACCATATCTGGTGAAGGCCTTTTTTGCCAATGTAGACTCTGCAGTGTTCTGAGGTATATGATACGGTAAGAAAGCCCATGAGAGATGGCAGACCCATTCTAGTGAGGATTAAGCCAATTACTCAACCACTCATCGCAGCTGCCCCATCTTCTCTTCTAAATGCAGCTCTCACATATGAGTTTGAGGACTAGATCAGTCTGGTGTGTGTGTGTGTGTGTGTGTGTGTGTGTGTGTGTGTGTGTGTGTGTTGTTGTTGTTGTTGTTGTTGTTGTTGTTGTTGTTTTTGTTGCTGCTGCTGGTGCTGCCGTGACTGAAACTTAAGAAGAACACACTGAAGGAAGATCCATCCATTTTGGCTCATGTTTTTAGTCCATGATGTTGGCTGACTTCATTGCCTTTAGGACTGCGGTAAGGTAGACTCACCATGGTAACATGGTGTGGTAGAGGACCACTGCTCAGGAAGGTAGGGGTTGGGGGAAGGTCCAGAGACAAGAAACACCCTTCAAAGTCATAGATCCAGTGTGATGACTCTTCCCAGTCATCAACTTGACTACATCTGGAATGAATTACCATCCAGAAATGGAGGGTACACCTGTGATCCAGATCTCGAGGCTGGAAGACACAGGTTTTTGATCTGGATTTTAAAGTACAGTGTCATGAAAAGCTTAGTGCCCAGGCAAGGTAATGCACACCTTTATCCCAAAAGGCAAAGGCAAGCAGATCTCTGAGTTCAAGGCCAGCCTGGGACAGAGCAAGCTCCAAGTAAAGAACAGCTTAGGTTCAGGAGTCATGGTGGCGCACACATTTAATCTGGTATGTACCTTCTGCTGAAGGTACACATTTAATCTGGTATGTACCTTCTGCAGAAAGTCTACATGAGGACAATGAAAGAAGGAAAAGCTTCCTTCTTCCCCGGCTTCAACTTACTAACCACCACATCTATTACTTCTTCAGGATTCCAGCTTTCACAGAAGACCAGCTGAAGGCTCCTAGCCTCCTGGGATTGAGTAACTACTAGATTCTTGGACTTCCTGTGCACAGCCACCCATTGTTGGGTGAGTTGGACTATAGACTTCAAGTCAATACATACAATAAATTCCCTTAATATATAGAGACATTTCTTAAGTTCTGTGTCTCAAGAGAACTCTGACTAATACACCCAATGACATACTTCCTTGGTCTGGGCTTTATTCACTCTTTTGTATCACCTCCTGGCTGCAAATGATAAATCCATTAGTGGATGAATCTATTAATTAGCTCAGAAGAACCCACGGTCTCATTGCTTTCTCCAAACCCCACCTTTGAATAGTACATTGGGGACTAAGCTTTCAGCCTATGAGTTATTTTGGAGAAACTTGATGCCCAAATCTTGAGAATGGATTAGTTCCCAACAGAAGAATTTTGGAGAACATTCAAACCATAGCACTTCCTTTCTCAGGCAGAGGAAGGTACACACCCACCGCTGCCTCCCTCACTCCTCCCACATCAGCTTCTCCTCCAGTGTGTGGCTTCTCCTCCACCACGTGTCCTCCTATACTATGCTACTTAATGTGCCTGAAAAACTCATTCCTATCCCCTAGGCTTCCACTCAAAAGTTGTTTTTAGCAGCGTGTCCTTTTAGACTCTCCAATCTAAAATAAATTCGTCATCCTCCTGCATCAACCTACCAAATACTAGGATTATAGTTGTTTTTTTTTTAATTGCATCTGGCCAATTTGTTTCTTTTTGAACTGCAGATATTGTGGAGAAAAGAATAAGTGTAGAAAAGTCACAAATGGCCTGCTGTCATTTGTGTAAGGATTTTAAACTTCCCAAAGAAGTTATTATGATTAGTGTTTAAGACTAAAAGTACCAACAGCTGGGTCCCTCACCCAGTCTAATTGACAGACAGCAAACCCAAGGTACCCAATGAGACCTTGTGTTAGGGCCACAAGATAATTGCTTAGTAAACCTCAAAGAACCTGGCCCCACCATACCAGGCTGGAGATCACACCTGAGACTTCCCCCTCAGTTTGAGTCTGTGTACATGCACAGGTCAGGAAAACAGGATAGGGGAGTGTGTGTGTGTGAGAGGGGGTGGAGACGAATGTATGTAGAAGGAGAGAGAGAGAGAGAGAGAGAGAGAGAGAGAGAGAGAGAGAGAGAGAGAGAGAGAGAGAGAGAGAGAGAGAGAGAGAGGATTTGTGTATGCAGTTACATTCTGGCAACATCCACAATGGGTGGGGTAGACCAGCAGGCTGGAAAGCTAGGGAAAAGCTGAGAGCTGATTTTCAGATGAACTCCTAAGACTATCTGCTGACAGATTTCCTTCTTGTTCAGTGGCAGCCAGCCTTCTTGCTCTGTCTAAGGCTTTCAGCTGACTGGATGAGGCCTGCCCATACCAGAAAGGACAATTCACTTTTTACTTGAAGTCTGCTGATTTCACTATTAATCTTATCTGAAAACGCCCTCATAGTGATTCTGGAATATTTTCAAACCAAATATCTAGAGGGTAAGTCATATCATATAAAAAACAAAAACAAAAAAACCCTAAATCAAACCAAACCAAACAACTTAAATCAGAACCTGACATGGTAGGACATGTCTTTAACCCTAGCACTTGGGAAGCAGAGGCGGGTGGAGCTTTATGAGTTTGAAGCCAGCTTGGTCTATATAGTGAGTTCTAAGCCAGTCAAGGCTACATAGTGAGATCCTATCTCAAAACCCACAAACTTAAAAGATAATTAACTAGCATAGGCAGCTGGCTGTGGAAGTCGGAGGATGACTCTTCCTGATGAGAGGCTCTGGTTATCAGAAATGGGGCTCCACAAAGGGGGTGGGCGGGGCTCCACAGGGGGTTACGGGTGGTGAGTTCACTGTCCCGAGACTGAGGAGTCTAAAAGGCACTGGGCAGGGGCAGGTCCCACTTTAGCTGTGTTCATTCAGATGGGGGCGGGCAGATCCCATTTATTTGGGACCTTCTTTAAGAAAAAGAACATAAGAGGCTGGAGGTAGACATACTCACTAGCATGTGTAAAAGTCCCCGCCTTTCCATCCCTAGAATTGAGAAGGTGAGGGTGGGGGAGAGGAATAGAAGCAGGAGAAGAAAGAGAAGGAAGAAGAGGAGGATGGAGATGGGATGGGGAGAGGAGGAGGGAGAGGGAAAGGAGGAGCAGAGAGACATGGAATAGGAGGAGTGGGAGCAGAAGAAGATGAAACAGAAGGAAGAGGAGGAGGAGATGGCCTATCTCGGTACCAGACCTTGGACAGGGTCCTGAGCCCAAGCTTCCTGGCCCCACAGTCCAGTTCTCTATGAGAAAGAATGCACAGAGAGAGACTGAGGCCCCGCCCTGGCAGTCTTGGAGCAGGTAAGGAGTATGGATCAATATTTGTGTTTTAACAGATGACTGGATGTTGGAGGAAGTGTTTGGCTGCTGGGCTGGCCTTGCCTTTAGTGCAGAGCACGACCTCCATGGAAGCAGAAACATTTGGGCTTGTCTGAGTTCAGATGTCTCTCCTCTCCATCATGGGTTGGCAACCTCTTCCTTGCAAAAGGCCAAAAGTAAATACTTTAGGCTCTGCGGGGCCATATGGTTCCTGTTGCAATTACTCATCTCTGCTATTGTGGTGGGGACCAGCCCTAAGCAATCCAATAAAATTTTATTTACCAAGATGGGTGATGGGCCAAGCTTGGCCGGCCTAAGCTGCAACTTGCTGACCCCGGCTCTAGACCCCAGGTTACAATAAAAAAGAGAAAACACACCACCCGGGATGTTTTCTTCAAGTCATTTTAATAATATTCAGCATGTAAACCGGACAATAGCAGTGGTCCCAGTTAAAGGTTTAGGCCAAATGGGAGGCATGGAAGAGCCCTGCTCATGTTGGGCACCCCAAAGGCAGTTCTACATGGTTCTTTGGGCCCAGGTACTTCAGTGTGACATCTACTGGCCCATCTGGATGGCCTCTCCTCTTCATGGTGGTGACCAATCCTCAGTGTACTATGCTACAGTGTTCCTTATCAGAGTTGCAGGATCTTTGAGGGCTTGGGCCACAGCCATTCTGTCTTCTCCCCACGCTCTAATGGCCACTGTGATGGGGGCACAGGCACAGCTATTCACACAACACGCTTGGAAGTCCAGTTGGACACACAGCAGTCTCTGCCTCATGACAGCCAGACATGGAGGCATCGATGCCAGGAGTGGTGGTGGGGTGGGGGTAGGGAGTGGGAGGTGCAGGGGTGGAGGGAGACTGTCTTCCCAGCTTTGTCCCATTGCATCCCACCCTTGTGTCCCAGATAAGAGACCAAGGACATCTGTTTTTCTTCTTGCTAACTTCTAAACTCTCAACTTTGACTGGCAGTCACACTCACAGACATTGGCTGTCATTTGCCTTGTTGGAGGAAACAACCATTCATGTTTCCTGTGGGAATGACCAGCAAGGAGAAAGCAGGTACACACACACATGTGAGAGTAGGACTGTCAGCATCTCCTGCTCGTGCCTGGACAGAGAAACATGCCACAGACACGGGAACATGGCTGTAGGTTCTCCCTCACTTGAGAAAGTCGTGCTTGGTATAACCATACCATTGATACAGGGTACATCAAATAGAATGTGGCCTCAAGGGTTCCTCTTGTCCCATGCTCATTCTCTGGATCTTGAAGTTGCAGAGTTAGCTGCACACACACACACACACACACACACACACACACACACACTCTTAAAACACACACACATGGTGAAAGTATTTACTAAGAGCCAGGTGTGGTGATGCAGGCCTTTGCCATGCCTTTAATCTCAACAGTTGGATCTCTGGGGGTTTGAAGCCAGTGTAGTCTACATAGTAAGTTCCAGGACAGCCAGGGCTATGTAGAGATCCTGACTCAAAAAAGAAAAGAAGAGAAAAGAAAAGGAAAAAAAAAAAAGGAAAGAAGAGAAAAAAAGAAAAAGCAAATTATTAACTAAAACTCCACTTCAACATAGCTATTTCTTCACTGAAACCTCTGTCCAGATGTGTTGTCATAAACACTCCGAGGTGGTACGCCAAAGCCAATGAACTTCTCCAGAAACTGGTGAAAGGCACAGTAGTAGGTCCGTGCTCAGTCAAGAAGGTTCTGGAAGCCAGCAACAGGGAAGGAATGAGGAAGAAAAAGAAAAAGTTCACAGAACATCGAGAGAGTTCCTTCAAGAGGGACTGATTAAGATAGCAAGGGAGTAAGTCAGACTTATGGGTGAACTGATGGAGCAAGGATGTTTTTGTGAAAATGGCCATTGCACTTCCACCCCTCCCCCACCGAGACAGGGTTTCTCTGTGTAACCCTGGCTGTCCTGGAACTCACTCTGTAGACCAGGCTGGCCTCAAACTCAGAAATCCACCTGCCTCTGCCTCCCAAGTGCTGGGATTAAAATCGTGCACCATCACCGCCCAACGAAAATGGCCATTGCAAAAATGCAGGAGTCTTTACATAGCGACCACCTATATCAGAAACAGCCCCGCTCCCACCCACAGAAGCTTGCCTGCTCTCCTTTGTGCTCATCTTGACAATTAATGGATGTTTGAAAGAGTAACAAAAGTTCTGTTCGATATTAGAAAAAGAACACGTTTAATTTTCCAGATTTTATTTTATTTATGAAAACATACCCCTCTTCTAACTGCTCCACCTTTAACTCAGCTTTCCTTGGTACTAGTTGGGCTCAGATAATGAGGACGGTTTTCTATAACACTGAACTGGAAAAATCCTTTTCCTATGATCGAGACGTCAACAGAAAAAGCCCTCAGGATGTCCCACCAAAATTTTGATACCTTTTTTTGCCCAACAAAGTGAGAATATGTGTGAGACTACAGCCATAGTGGCCAATTTCCGTGACACAGAGAAAGCAAAGACAGATGAAGATGAAAAAGGAAGGTAGCTAGGAGTTCCTGAAACAACACAGGCTATTGCCCTTGTGCCTCCCCCCACCCCCACCCCCGTTGCCTCCCAGAACTAGATGGTAAAACCTATTGCTGAAAAAAAACCCCACACTTTGGTTATGCAAGATATAGAAAAATAAAGGCACTGACCTGAAAACATGCCCCGCCCCTTGCCCCCTTTCTAGCTAGTTTTTCATAGTGCCCAAGGCTACCAGGAGCAGAAAAAGCCATTAATCCTGCATGCTGTAACACTGACCTGCAAGACGAGATGTGCCCACGGGAGTGGGCATGACATGAGGGTTAAGGGAGCAACCAACCGCTTTCTGATTGCATTTGAGGTATGCTGCACAGGATGGGATTTGTGCCTGGTACTCTAAACTGGGTCAAAGGCCCATGGCTGGACAGGCCATACGCCTACTGGGAACCTACTCCTGTGGGCTTGCTAAAAGGACATGCAGTCAAACTGCCTTCTAAATCTTTATACCTTAGGTTGATTAGTAATGCTTTGGGAAGCTTCTCTCTGCAGTGGGTAGCAGTTAACACAGAGACTCATAACTGGTCAAAGGACTGAGTGTGAGTGACTGCCAAAGTGTTCAGCCCTAAACGGAACATCTGTATCCCCCACATCTGTATCCCCTCCCCCCCCCCCCCCCTTGCCCCAGGTTCAGGGGACATCATGGAAGAGGGGAGTGGCAAGTATGTAGGAGCTGGAGAATGTGGAGGGCTGCTGTGAAATCCTGTCTTCTGGAGATGACATGGCTGTGAATGAACTCACCCAGCTATGATGACATTCACAAGACCAAGCCAGCAAGATCAGCAAACATTCCAACAGGCAGCGCTAATCGGACTCAGAGAATTACAGAGAGAGAGAGAGAGAGAGAGAGAGAGAGAGAGAGAGAGAGAGAGAGAGAGAGAGGACATGAAATGGGAGGGGGGATTGTAGGGCAGTGTCTGAGGGGAGGAGGAAGTTGGGGTGCATTGATCAATATACACTGTTTACATATATTAAAGTGCCCAAGAATAAGCAAAAGCTATTGCATTAAAAAAGAAAAGAAAAAGATAAACCCAGAGCAAAACTGTCAAGGGTTAACAGATTCAGAGAAGGGAGTGGGCAGGCTGAAGACACATCAGTGACTACTTTTGATGGTCGTCAGGGACTGCAAAAGAAACGCGCACAGCCGTTTCAACCACCTAGTATCGGTGCGTGTACAAACCCACACACCCTCGTTCCTATTTTTGTCTTTGGGAGGCCCAAGTTAGCAGTGCTGAGCCAAGAGAAGATGTGCCTATCAATTGATTTAGTGATCCCGCAGCTAGGGACGGGGATCATCCCTCAGGAATACTCAACACGCCCACACAGGACGCGCCATCAGTTGTTCATTAAGACCTCATGATGGCAATTGTTGGAAGTACTGCTCTCTACTCCTGGTTCAGTGTTTGTCTTCAGTACTTCTCACAAACCTTGTCCTCCAGGGCAGCTCTGGGAGTAAATACTTGTATGTTGCCCTGTGTCCTCAGAGGATGCACCTGAGCACCCACCGCAGGTTATTCCAGGTCACTCAGCTGATGGGACGCGGAAGTATAATGTGAGCCCAGCAGTCTAACAGGAGCCTGACTTGTAATGTTTACCATACAACCCATAAGTCCTATTGTATAAATCACAAAACTCCTTACAGGACAGATTATAAAATGAAACAGATGGGTGGCAGCAGAAATTCATTTTTAAAAAATGCAAGATGCTGCTTATGTATGTGTGGAGTGGTGGTGGTGGTGGAGGTGATGTGTGTGTGTGTGTGTGGGGGGGGCAATGGAACATACATGTTGTTAATAACGGTACCAGGTTAATAACTTCTACTAGGGTACATTTGATGTATTAAAGGATGAGGTATGCTGGTATAGGAAGAAGTTCCATTTCTATTGTGTAAGTTGTTTAATATCTAAGAATATTGAGCAGTGGTGGCGCATGCCTTTAATCCCAGCACTTGGGAGGCAGAGGCAGGCAGATCTCTGAGTTTGAGGCCAGCCTAGTCTACAGAGGGGATTCCAAGATAGCTGGAGAAGAGAAACCTGGTTTCAAACACAAGCCCCCCATAACCCACACCCCCCCAAAAAAAAGAAAGAAAAGGAAAAGAAGGAAGGAAGGAAGGAAGGAAGGAAGGAAGGAAGGAAATGTAAGACTATTGTAGTAGTTGGGTGGTGTGCAGGCATCTCTGACCTGGTCTGTGGGCAGTTTCGCTAGAGGCATGATGATTGGCTCCAGGTTTACTGGACTGAACGGAAGTCTCAGCAGCTGGGGAAGGGGCCTGAGTGGGGTGAGCAGTAGGCAAGCAGCTCTCCAGAGCTGCTTCTTGAGTGGCTTCAGGCTTGAGAAAGCAAGCTATCTCAGAACCATACTTTCTCTCCCTGAAGGCTCCAGAGATGGGTCTAACTGGCTTTCTCCTCACTTCTGGTCTTGTGCGTGATCCACACCATGGCTCGTGGGCTTCTCATGCCAGTCTCTGCCCGTACTGCTGCAGGGCACTTTCATAAGCATCTTCCCTTAGGTGCACCAATCATGTTGGACTTAAGGTTCACAATACTTCAGTATGATCTTGTCTTGATTTGATGGCTTTATAATCTCAGCACAGATTATAGGAATGAGCCACCACATCAGCTTAAAGTCCTGCTCAATCACCTGGAAACCACCCTGCACTTCACATTCAAGCTCCACCACACATTTTCATTGTCTACTTGTTGGTGTAAGTTCCATACAAGAATTCCATTCATTTATTCCCTTAATAAACACTAAGTATCCATGTCCCTACCTCAATTCTGAATTATATACCATTTAGCTCCCTGAATGGCACACTGTAAGCATCTTCTAAGGATTGCTTAACAGGATGGGTGGCTGGGTGGCTGGGTGGGTAGGTGGATGGGTGAGTAGGTGGATGAATAGACATGGCATTAAAAATATGTCAATTAGGGATGTGTTGGCAGTGCGCAGCCCTGTGTGTGGCTGGGACGCCTTTCCATTTCTACATTACCTGACTGATACGGATAGCGCAGCAGAAATGGAATGCCCAGCAGAAGGAGAAGGCCCCTGCAGAACAAACCTTTCCCTTTGGGGTTAGACGCTGGGCTGGTTGGTGCTGGATTCTCCAGTCTACAGCATGGGCCAAGTCTAGGCTTTGTGCTTTGTGGACATTTGTTAACGCTCACGGGATGTCTCCAGTCGGCCTCGCATCCCCACGTCATCCCTTTGCAGCTGTGTTTTCTGGACAGGGCCTTGGAAAGCTGGATAAAGCCCAAGCTTACTCCCGACACTCCGCTGCTCTCTTTATGTCTTGCTTGCCAGGGGAACACACATAGGTAGCTTTCATTTCCATGGGCCTCTTTCCCTGTATTTCTAAAATTAACCTAAACACTTCAGGAAGAAAAAAAAAGCCCACATGATATAAAGCGTGTTCTGCTCAGGGTGAGTGCTCGAAACTGGCCGCATGTGCGTGTGTGGATTGAAATGAAAACTGTTTGGAGCCAGTATCTTGAGGAAATCTGTCATCCTTGTGAAGGAGTAACCAGAAAGTGGGTTGATTTTGTGACATGTGCATGTGTGTACCTTTGTGTGTGTATGTGTGTACAGGAATCTGCTTGACACAGCATGTGCAGTGAGTTCAGAAACCAACCTTGGATGTCAGTCAACCTCCCATTTAAAAAAAAAGATTTCTTTATTTATTTTATGTACACTGTAGCTGTACAGATGGTTGTGAGCCTTCATGTGGTTGCTGGAAATTGAGTTTAGGACTTTTGTTCACTCTGGTTGGCCCCACTCACTCTGGTCCAAAGGTTTATTTATTGTTATAAATAAATACACTGTACACTGTAGCTGTCTTCAGAAGAGATCCCATTACAGATGGTTGTGAACTACTGTGTGGTTGGTGGGATTTGAACTCAGGACCTTCAGAAGAGCAGTCAGTGCTCTTACCCACTGAGCCATCTCCCCAGCCCCCTTGCCTCCCATTGTGAGATCAAGGTCTCTTTTCTCTTATTCATGGCTGCATACACCAGACTAGCTGGCCCACGGGCTTCTGTCTCCACCTCCCATCCCCTCACAGCTGTACCGGGATTACAGATGTGTGCTACCGTATCTGGCTTTATGTGGGTTTGGGGATTCAGAGCCAGGCCTTCAATCTTGTACTCACTGAGCTATCCCTCCAGCATCTAGGTTGACCTTTGTGTCATCCTCATGGTGAGTTGCTTCTGAACTCACTCCCAGATATGAGTACTTGGACAGGATTGTAGCTTTTCTGGACAATGTGGCTTGGGGGTGACAGTGGGTGTGTTCTAGACTTGGCAGGTATATACAGCTGAGTATTTCTCCTGAGATTCTTTTACGGGTTTTTGGAAGAGCACCCCTCGCCTTGGACCACTCATATTTATTCTCTTTCTCTCTCTCTCTCTCTCTCTCTCTCTCTCTCTCTCTCTCTCTCTCTCTCTCTCTCTCTCTTTCTCTCTCTCCCTCCCTCCCTCCCTCCCTCCCTCCCTCCCTTCCTTCCTTCCTTCCTTCCTTCCTCCCCCCCCTGTCTCTCTCTCTCTTTCTCCTCCTCCTCACCCTCCTCCTCCTTTTTAGATATTTTGATACAGAGTCTCACTAAGTAGCCAAGGCTGGCCTCAGGAATCTTGCCTCTGATTCCTAATTGCATTTGCAGGATGTTAGTTCTCATTTAGACAGCGTCCACCACAGCTGATTCCTTGTCTCCTTTCCCAGCCCCTAGGCCCATGGTCTCACTCCTTTCTTTTCTTCCTAGTGAGGATCATCCCTTCCCTCAAAGAACGCCCAATTGTGGCAGAGTATTAGACAAATACTCCCTGGCTCTATCCCACTCACAGTGTGCCCACTATCCGACACACATCCGTTACCACGACACATTCAGTTTGCTCAGTCCAAACCCTCTGTTTACAGCTCAGGGGGCGGGGTGCAGAGTTATTTCCTTTTAAAACATACAAATTAGATACCAGTCCTCTGGTTTCTCTTCAAATTGTAAAGGACTTTGTTTACACTTCTCAAAACCTGATCCCAGAAGAGCTCTTATCTCTAGGTGTGAGATGAGAAACAGGCACATGTCATCTCACTGACAGAAGGGTAGAGAGCACACGGATAACGTTTCTTTCCTCCAGCTTTATCAGTATCCAATGCCCTTCTCCTCCTCATGAAGTTGAAGGATGCATTTTGAAAATTTGCGTTGCAGTGTAACAGACTGAATGTTCTGTCCTCTTAAAATTCACACATCAAAGGCCTATAATACTAGGAGGTGGGGCCTTTGGACATGATTAAGTCATGAGGGTGGAGCCCTCGTGAATGGGATTAGTGCCCTAATAAAAGAGACTCCAGAGAACTATCATGTTCTTTTTCTTCTCACATATATGGTTAAACATTATTTCTGAGTGTGTCTGTAGGGATGTGTTTGGAAGGTTTGTGTGTGTGTGTGCGTGTGCGTGTGTGTGTGACAGAGAGACGACGGGGAGACAGAGACAGAGAGACAGGGAGACAGGGAGACAGAGAGAGACAGAGAGAGGTTGATTCACTTTCTTTGCCCTGCTGTTTGATCTAGAACATCAAATGTCTATCACCACCTGTTAGGATTCTCAGGCCTTCAGATAGTACCCTGCTATACCTGTCTGCCTATCATCTCTTTTGTGTATGTATGTACTGATAAGAAGTGGACGGAGGGCAGTTTCAGGGGTCAGTTCTTTCCTTCTCCCTCGCTGAGGCAGGGTGTCTCCCATCTCTGCTGCTGTCCTGTTGCCCCAGGCTAGCTGACCCACCAGCTTCTGCCAACTCTTCAGTCCCCTTCTTGTCACAGGATCGCTGTAACAGCTGAGCATCACTGCATCTACCTTCTTAGGCGGGCTCCAGCGGTTGACCTTGGGTCACAGGCCTTCGAGATTAGCAGTTTACTTTGTCATTGTTTTGCCATGAAGTTTTGACAGCTTAACCATTCTGGCAAGAAAGACACTGTGTCTTTGGAATTGGGACAATTCTTAAAGAAAATAAAAGTCCTGATCGGGATCGGAACATTGATGTGCAACTGACTAGTCCAGAGCCAGCCTTCTCTGCCTGACCCCTGTAACCCAAGAGTTCACTTAGCTCTAATCATCCTGCGACCCACAGCCCAACATAGCTATTCATATCAGTTAGTTCTGAGTACTCATTCTGCCTACCTTGACTTTCCTGGTTACCCAACAAACATGCTAGCCTCACTGCTGTCCCTTTGCTGCTGACAACTTCAAGGCTTCTTTCTTCATGTGTACTTGCATGGCCCAGGTGCTGACTCCTCTGTCTCTTTGAGCCTTTCCTAGGTGTATCCTAGCCTTTCCTCTTGTGGTTGTCCCTACCTGATCTGATTATCCTGTAAGAGATTACAATGCTTTGGCTCTCCCACTCTTATCTATCTATCTATCTATCTATCTATCTATCTATCTATCTATCTATCTATCTATCTATCTACCTGCCCTCTCTGTGGGTTCTGGGTTTTGCATCTATGCCTTAAATCCTGTAAATGGAAAATATGAAGACAAGTAAGATAATGATTAAAAAAGCAAATAGAATGGTTGCATTGGGTAGTAAAAAAATTAGAAATGATTTCTAGTATGCAGGAGGGTATGAGTGCAGGTTCTGTATAAACATCACATAGTAGGTGTGGTAGGAGATTAACAACTATAATTGAACAAAGCAATGTTAATGACAGGCAGAAGCAGAAGTTACATGACTGTGGTCTCTTTCAGAACATCTAATGGGATTGTTTTCACCCATGCCCTTCTAGTACCTCCGTGATAAGATGAAGGGAGGTGAATGGCATGAGCACCATGATGTGTGAGGCTGTTATTGACATTTTCCATGGATTCCTGGGAAGCTGTTCAGAGTAGCAGGATGAAATTGGTTGCTATCTTGCTCTGTCCCACCCAGGATGTGAGTCACCCCTTTGCCCGGGATATACCCTGTACCAGATACCCGCCATTAGTCTCGATGTAGCTGACTTGGTTGTCAGAGCTGGTGCCAGGGTCTCACTGTGCTTCCGTTCAGGTAACAATGTACAACTTGAAACTTACAATCCTCTACTTCTGAATGTTTCTGTTTAATATTTTCCTTTAAATGTTCACCCTGTGTCTTAGGGTGATTATTGCTATGAGGAAACATCATGACCAAAAGAAACTTGAGGAGGCAAGGGTGTGTTTCCCCCACAGTTCCACAGAACAGCGCATCATCAAAAGCAGCGAGGGCAACAATTTAAGCAGGGTAGGAACCTGGAGGCAGGAGCTGATGCAGAGGCCATGGAGGGATGCTGCTTACTGGCTTGCTCCCCATGGCTTTCTCAGTCTGCTTTCTTATGGAGCCCAGGACCACCAGCCCAGGAATGGCCCCACCCACGATGGGCTGGGCCTTTCCCCATTAATCACTAATTAAGATAACGCCCTCCAGTCTGGGCCACAGCCTACTCTTGTGGAGGCATGTTCTTAGTTGAGGTTCCTTCTGGGTCAAGTTGACATGAAACTATTCAGGACATCCCAGTTGAGTGCAGGTAACTACAATTGTGGGTAACAAGATCCCAGAAAGTGGGCCAAGGACACTGTTCTCCAGAGCTCTGGATGGTTGCATACCTGGCCCCAGATGTTGCAAGGAGGATTCAGACACACAGGCAACGACTTTATGTCCAAACTCAGGCCACAGCATCCTAGCCTCTTGGGTCCATCCCAGGTCTACGTTACTTGTATAAGAGATAGAGTCACTGTTTTGAGGAGTGACCTTAGAAAAAAGGGGGTACAGGCACTAGAAGGGAACATGGGGTCATG
Organism: Mus musculus; assembly: GCF_000001635.26. Lineage (NCBI taxonomy): Eukaryota > Metazoa > Chordata > Mammalia > Rodentia > Muridae > Mus > Mus musculus. The sequence goes on from NC_000079.6 coordinate 38,258,481, forward strand.
AGTGTGGGGAATCACAGTCTTGGGTACCTGTACCATGGAAGAGAGAGCATGTCCCTTGGTTATATTGGATCCTCATGCTGAGATAGAACTCATACAGAAAGCAAGAAAGGGCTCTTGAAAACACTGGGCTTGAAGCTGAAGTCCTTTAGCCTGAGTCTGATGGTTATTCTTGATTGAGAGTAGCACCTTAAAGACAGAATTTAAAGAGGAAGATATCTTAGATGTCAATAAAAAATAATAACCCAATAAAAAATAATAACTAAGCAAGAAAACTGGGAGAACCTGTAGGCCAATGAATCCAGAGTGGGTAACCAAGGTATAATTGTTGTGGGTTAGGAATTGTCTGTGCTTGGCTATCCTCAGTGGCTGGCTGGCACCTTGTCTATGAGATCTCCCATCTGTCTGGACTATGTACTTGTGTGCACTGGAAGTAAAAAAAGTAATTATACCCAGTTTAGCAACTCAACAAGCCAGAGGTAGAGTATGTGCTGAAAAAAGTTAGTCTTAGGCTGAGGTTAGTGTGTCTGTGTGTGTGTGTGTGTGTGTGTGTGTGTGTGTGTGTGTGTGTGTGTGCCTGAAGAGGCTAGAAGAGGAAGTCAGACCCCCTGGAGCTGGAATTACAGGCAGTTGTGAGTCATCTGATACAGATGCTAGAAACTGAACTCTTGTTAGAGTTCAAGAAGAGCAAGCAATCTAAAAGCACTGAGCCATCTCTTCATCCCCGGTTGAGGAAGTATTTTCCACAGGTCAAATGATGAGTTCCTCAGAAAGGGGCAATGAAAGGCTTGTCATTGAGACGCCTCTGGGTCAGTGATGGCCAGGGTGAGAGAGTCAACTGGAGGGGAAAGTATAACAAAATAGCCAACAGACCCTGATCAGAGAGTCTGGAGAGCTATAGTCAGTGGTCTCCCAGGGGGAGACACTCCCTGGGGCAGGGGTGGGGTGGGGGGCTGTTAGAAAGCTTAACAGGCTAGGGATGAGGCTTAATGAGTAAGCTGAAAGAAGGAAGTCCCCCACCCACCCCTCTCCCCTTTCATCCCCAGCTCCACATAGAATGAATTTGGTGTCACAAACCTGCAATGGCGGCATTTGGGATTTGGGAGATAGAGGGAGGAAGATTTGAAGCCGCGGGTCATCCTGAACTCCATAGTGAATTCAAGGTCTGATGAGACCTCGTCTGGAAAAGAAAAAAGGACAACACTGTACGTGCACGGTCTTATGGAGCCCTCTGGGAAAAGGCAGGCATCTGGGACTCAAGACACTGATTCCACTGCAAATGAGCTTCTAACGACAGAAGGCATGGGACATGAGTCACGTTAGCACAAGAGCAATGAGTCCTGCCCCCTGCCCCCAGGACTTTTCTATTCACTGTATGTTTTATAAAGACATCATCACATATTTATACTATATTCTTAATAACAGTTTATGAGATGCCCACCGATGTTTCAGGCACTCAGGGGGCACACAGAGGTTCCTGTCCACTCTCCATGTCCACCGTCCTCCCTCATGCTCACATCTAGCCTTGTCCCAGCGGGCTCTCAGCAAGACAGATGTTCCCAATTTAGCCTTCAAAAGAACACAGTAATAAAATAATCTGCAAATTAGCATGTCGGTAGGGCCCAGTGTTTACAATCCATTCCAAAAAGAAGGCCCTGCCTTTGCCTGCTTGCATCTGTGCGGGAAAGATGCTTGCCCAGAGAGCTTTATCCTGTTATCTCCTCGACTTTCATGTGCCCGCTGTGGCTCCGCAGAACATTCTTCCTTTGAAGCTTTGTGAAGAAGAAGACCAAGTATTTGTACTTCCCGAAACACTCAACTTCTTGTTTCTTTCTTGTCTTTTTCTTTGTCCTCCTCTGCCCTGTCTTTCATTATTATTTTATTTATTTATTTATTTATTTATTTATTTATTTATTTATTTATTTATTTATTTATTTATTATTTTTTGGAGTGCTCGCCAATTCTTAGAAGACAATCAAGGCCTGTTTGCTGGGTCAAGCCTCCTCTGAGGGAATGAAAGAGTCTCATGAGTTCGTAATTTGTTTAACCTGGGAAAGATTTGCATAAGGGGAGGAGAAAATGAAAGAACATCGTGTGGCATGCTGGCTGATGACCAAGGATGCCTTGCAGAGAGCTACACAAGAACATGTCTTCTAGAACATGACCTATGTGACCTTTGCTTCATGCTGTCAGTGGGCAATCTTTTCTAGGCTCAGCCCATGTTGCAGTCCACTTGTGAGCTCCGGGTGTAGACTCACTGAACTGAGCTGTCACTTTGGACTGGTCTGTGTCCATCCAGTTGTAGGATGGCACTGTGACAGCTGCCCTATTGTGTCTTTTCCTACCAAGAAGGTAAGCTCACTTCCCCCTCTAGAGACTGGGCAAGCCTCTGACAGTGCTTGGGGTATGTGGGTGGTTCTGAAGCCAGGCTTTGAGACAATTGCAGTGACCAAGTCTACTCTGCTCTAATAGAGGACTGAGCTTCTAGGTAAGTGAACCACGTACCTCTTTGGAAGAGTTCTCATGGAAAGGCCCCCAGACCATGTCAAAAGGGAGAGGGGGGTCTTACCTAGCCAGTCTTTGGAGACACCTGGCCTGTGAGGGAACCAGGCTTCAGACAAACACCATCCAATAACCCATCAACTGCACAATCAGAAACAATTGGCTGAGTTTGGCTCAAAGCCCCTGATCCACGAAACTGAGAGCAATCGTTCCAGACCAGTACATTTGGAGCAGTTAATTTATGCTACCAGAAATAATTGGAGGAAGCATGGCACCATCTAGAAAGCATGCAAGGTGTTGATGTCCACTTGGGGGGTACATTCTCGGGCATTTCTCCGAAGGAAACAAACCCAGGAAAGCCAGTCCTCTCAACCTTTCACCTTTCTGCAGAGAAAGATGCTCAAATTCAACCAGATTAGTGTCCTGGTCACACATGGCTGCCTAAGTCCCCGCACTTCTTGATAAACCGTAGACACCTGCAAATAGATATTGAATGGTTTGGTTAAAATTATGTAGCTTAGTCACTGGTGAACACGGTTTGCACCAGGACCTGTTGTCAAACAGATATCTCTCCTGCTCCCAAGGCCAACAGCTCTGATTTGTCAAATGTTCCTCCTCCATTACTATGAATCAAATGGCTCCCCAATTTCTGGGTTGACAAAGAAGCAGAGGGGGGTGTTCTGTTGCATCCCGTGCTGTCTTGTGTCTCATCTGTGTCAGGTCCATGTCCGTTCCCCCTCCCTCCCTCGTCAAACACAAGACTCATCTACATCACACGGTAGTAAATCTCATAACAAGTAAAATTCCAGTGGGAGAGAAAGATAGGAACATAGCAGAATGTGGCTTTGTAGGTAAGGATACAACGTATTCTAACAAGTGAGAACAATGTATCAGCCGCTCAAGCGTGGTAGGTACCACACAGACAACCATATAAACAGCGGCAGCATTGACTCACCATGGATGACTCTGCCTCTGGAATCATGGTCACCGGAACTGCGTTTTAGCTCCTATTAGCTTTATTGGGCTTGCAGTTTGCCCTCTAAGGAAAATGGCTTACGTGACCTGAAGGGAAAAAGTCCTAAGCAGTCTTCTTGATGAGGCAGCAAACCCTAGTAGAGAGATGCTGTTGGATTGCTGAGTATAGGCTGGGAGTGGCATGCTGTGCCTCTGACAACGCCAGCCAGCGCTAGGGAGGCTGAGGCAGAAGGAGCGTCAAAGGTTCAAGGGCAGCCTGGGTTAGATGGGAAGACTGTCTCCCAAATCCCCAATCTAAACCCTAAAAGCAAAAGCAAACATTGATTAGTATAGTGAACCAGACTTAAGGATTTTTATTAATCTTATCTTTATTTATTTATTTTTTAAAAAGATGGCATGAAACTGAATTTTCTCTCAATCCTTATTTAAAGTTTGTGTGTGTGTGTGTGTGTGTGTGTGTGTGTGTGTGTGTGTGTGTGTGTATGTGGTATGTATGTAGGTATCCAAGCCAGAGGAGGGCAAAGGAGGCCAGCCTGAGTGTTTCTTTGTCACAATCTACCTTTAAGACAGGGATGGGCCTGGGGGGTGTCCAAGTAAGGGCGGTCCAAGGAGGGAACCGACTTTTACAAGCTGTCCTCTGACCTCCACATGTGCTGCACCCCACGCACACACAGATAAATGAACTTTCGTTCATTGAGCTAGTAGCTCACCATTAGACATTTTACCCGCTTCCACCCCTCCAATGCTGAAGTTACAGTATGTGGAGCCATGCCTTGATTTTTATGTGCAGACTTGGGATTTGAACTCACTTCCTCATGCTTGCATAGCAAGCACTTTTACCTACTGAGCCATCTCCTCATATGCTTCAACCACTGTTGTTAATGTTGTTGTTATTGTTGTTGTGTGACTTTTTCTGAACTCCGTGATAACATTCTAGTGTGAGGGGTTTCTTGATAGAAAGCACAAGACATCACTCCTGAGAAATGATTTCCAACCATTTTCTATGTTTATTCAGTAGGAACGTTCTAGATGACAAATGATTGGCATTTGGGGGCTCTCTTACAACAGTCTGTCTCCTCTAGACTTACAAGTTCTCTGAGCATTTTATATTGCCTGTTTTTACTTCTATTTCTTCAAACCAATTGGTATCAGCATCCTCTGGATGAACTGAGTGGCTACATAATTACCGGATACGGACGGTCTTGTACTCCCAGGGCCTGTGCTTGTTTGGATTCAGTTTGTAAGTTTGTTTTCACTTACAGTTTCATAAAACAATACTGGAGAGTTAGTCCCAGCTATCTATCTATCTAAATATCACCTTATTAAACTCTTCTCATTGCTCTCTCTCTCTCTCTCTCTCTCTCTCTCTCTCTCTCTCTCTCTCTCTGTGAATTGTGGAGTTGATTCTCTTCTTCCACCATGTTGGTCTTAATGAGTAAACTTAGATTGCCAGCCTTGACAGTAAGTAACTTTACCCAGTGAGCCAGCCATCTAACCATCTCTCCTCTTCCTCCTCCTCCTCCTCTTCCTCCCCCTCTTCCTCTTTTGTTCTTGCTGTGTAGTTCAGGCTAATCTGGATCTTACAATCCTCAGTCTCCCAAATGCTAGGATTACAGACGTGCATCACCATACCCAACCAAATACTATTTGAGAAACATTAAATCCATTCAATACTCGATTTTGAGAAAGAAATTGAAAGGGAAACTGAAAGGGGTGTTCTTTTTCAAAGGAAAGAGAAAATGAGTAATTTTCTGGTTATCCATGTACCAAATCAGCCCCAGGCTTTGTAGCTTGTCTTTCTTTCATGGTTCTCTGGATCAGGAACTCAGGAAAACCTTGGGTAGTAGTTACTGCTCTGCTTCCATGTAGTCATGACCAGGCAGTGGCTAGAGCTGTAACATCTGGGGCTGGCCTGACATGTGTTTATGTAGTGACTCTCCATTTGGTCTCTGCGGGGGGATGGTTCAAGCTTCTTTCTAGCATATGACCTCAGCAGGCAGGTGCCTGGCATGGTGGGTCAGATCTGTAAAGGCAAATGTCTTGAGAGAACCAGGGAAGCTAGGTCACCATTAATAACCTTGTCTCCAAATCACACAGCACTCTAAGAAGTTACTTGCCAACACACTAAGGTCAGAAACATGGAACATACCTCCCTGTGGGAGGAATGGGAATGTCCTGTCAGAAGAAGAGCTTGTATGGCGTGAGATGTCATTTTGGTCATCCTTGGGATGTCCAACCTGCTACATTTCAGTACTTATATTCTTCATGCGTTTTCACTGGTCAGTCGTTTCTGCAGTTTTTGTGGTCTCAGTAGTTGTTACATACTAGTAGATTTCAGCTATCTCTTTAACACTTGGGTTTTGTTTTATTTTATTGTTTGTTTTTGAGGCAGGGTCTCAGAATATCTGATTGTCTTTCCATTTATTTATTTATCTGTTCATTCATTCATTCATTCATTCACTCACTCACTATATCCTGATCACAACCACCTCCTCCTACCAGTCCCCTCCTCACACAGTCCCTCCTGCACCCCTCCTCCTCTTCTCCTCTGAGAAGTTGGGAGCTCCTGGGTTCAAACTCACTCTGGCACATCAAGTCACTGCAAGACTATGCACATTCTCTCCCACTGAGGCCAGACAAGGCAGCCCAGTTAGGAGAATGGGATTCATGAGAGGCAATAGAGTCAGGGACAGCCCCTGCTCCAGTTATTGGGGACCCACATGAAGAGCAAACTTCACATCTGCTACATATGTGCAGCGGGGCTAGGTCCAGTCTATATACTCTTTGGTTGATGGTTCAGTCTCTGGGAGCCCCAAAGGGCCAGGTCAGTTGACTCTGTTGGTCTTTTTGAGGAGTCTCTCTCCCATTTGGGGTTCTTCAAACCCTCCTCCAGGTCTTCCATAAGACTCCCTAAGGTCTGCCTAGCGTTTGACTGTGGGTCTTTACATCTGTTTCCATCGGCTGCTGGGTGGAGCCTCTTAGAGGACAGTCATGCTAGGTTCCTGACTGCAAGCATAACAGAGTATCATTAATAGAGTCAGGGATTAGTTCTTGCCCATGGGTCAAGTTGAGCCAGTCATTGCCTGGTCATTCCTTCAGTCTCTGCTCCATCTTTGGTCCTGTACTCCTGGTAGGCAGGACAAATTTTGGGTTGAAAGTTCTGTAAGTGGGTTGGAGAACACCTGATTTTTTAAGTAACAGCAACAAATAGAAATAATAGTTTTTTATTTGGGATCGGAGAATGTTATGGTTTGTATATGCTCAGCCCAGGAAGTGACACAATTAGAAGGTGTGGCCCTGTTGGAGTAGGTGTGTCACTGTGGGCGTGGGTTTTAAGACCCTCATCCTATCTGCCTGGAAGCCAGTATTCTGCTAGCAGCCTTCAGATGAAGATGTAGAACTCTCCTGCACCATGTCTGCCTGGATGCTGCCATGTTCTTGCCTTCATGACAATGGAGTGAATCTCTGAACCTGCGAGCCAGCCCCAATTAAATGTTGTCCTTTCTATGACTTGCCTCGGTCACGGTGTCTGTTCACAGCAGAAAAACACTAACTAAGATAGAGAATGATTCATTTGGTAAAGTACTTGCTGTATAAACATGAAGACTTGGATACAGATCTATAGCATGTAGAGTGGCAGCAATGGCTACAATCCTGGAATTGGGGAGGTGGACACAAGAAGATCCCCGGAGGCAAATCCCTGGTGCACACTGGACAGCCAGCTTAGCTGTATGGATTCAGTGGACGTCCTTGTCTCAAAAAGTAAGGAGGATAACAATTGAAGACAACATCTCTGGCCTCCAAACACGCACATATCTACTCTATTAGTTACCTCTGCTATGATAAAATACCATGGTCAAAGCAGCTTATGGAAGAAAGACTTTATTTTGGCTTATGGTTCCAGAGGGTTAGTCCATAACTGTAAAGAAGGTGTGGTGGCAGGCTGCTGGAGCAGAGAGCTGACAAATTACATTCTCACCTGCAGGCATGAAGCTGAAAAAACACCTGGGAGTTTGGGTGAGGCAAACATTCTCAAAGCCTGCCCCCAGTGATGCACTTCCTCCAGCCAGGCCATGCTTCCTAAAGGTTCCATAACCTCCCCAAACAGTGCTACCAACTGGGAACCAAGTGTTCGAATGCCTATGAAGTGGGAATGTCTGGTTTTGTTGGAGAGTCAGTTGTGTCACGATGTTTTTCTGGAAGCTGTCTTATGAGAGGATGTTTTGCTGAGAACAGACACATGGTGTTTTTGGCAAAGCTCTCTGGTGAAAGGACATGCGATTTTTTGCTGAAGTGGATGCTTGAGAGGACATGTAATGTTTGGAAAGAGTATAAGTGTAACCCAGCAGACAGTGGACAATGCTCTGGCTGGCATTGGTTCTCCTTGCTGGTCTTCACTGACTGTGTCCTGGCATTAGTTCATCTTCCTTTCTTCACTAATGTTTGCTTGTCATGATCCATAGAGAAAAACACACCAAAGAACTTCTGTTGGTCTTCTGGCTACATCTTGCCACTTTAGTGGACTTGTGCCAATGCTTGAAGTCTTGCAGTTTCTTCTGGGTCAAGCCACTACTGCTGATTTCGTGTTTGGTGTTCTGCTATTAGACTGGACTGCTAATGACAAAGACTGGAATCACCCCCAAAGAACTACTAAACAGGTCCATATCCCCCTTGTCCTATTAGCTATCTTCCTCATTTACCTTTGGTTGGTGGGCTATAAGGGAGGTTGAAGTGTTTAAGAACCCTTATTAGAGTAGGTTTTTGAAAAATGTAAGCCTGAATACCTGATCTTATTAGGGAGCATTGCTTGTTCAGAACACACACATGCATGCACATGTGCATACACACACACTTACACATGGACACACACATGCACATTCAAATCCACTCATGGAAAGTAGCTAATCCTTCCCCACCTGAGGTACGTCAGGCGACTTCACAATTTCTTTTCAATTGTGATAACGTTCTCTCTCAAGCTTGTGTTAGAAAGGAGTGACAATGGAATTTGTTGGAAAGGATCAAGGGAGAAGAGGGGAAGGAACAAAGGTGCTTTTCCCCATTAAAACTTAGGAAAAATTAAGATATTGAAATTTTTTTTTGTCTCTAGGAGAAGCATGCTTTTTTGTCTTTAGGAGGAGAGGAGAGGAGAGGAGAGGAGAGGAGAGGAGAGGAGAGGAGAGGAGAGGAGAGGAGAGGAGAGGAGAGGAGAGGAGAGGAGAGGAGAGGAGAAGAGAAGAGAAGAGAAGAGAAGAGAAGAGAAGAGAAGAGAAGAGAAGAGAAGAGAAGAGAAGAGAAGAGAAGAGAAGAGAAGAGACACTAATTAGAGAAGCTGGCAGGTCTTAATTTACTTTAAAATGGTGGAGTCAGGGGTGTGCTACTCTGAGTATCAGGATTACCTGCTCACCCATTCATGGAAGGACTTACTCTGAGTTTCATAAATATCCCATTTCCCCAGTGCCTTTAGACTCACTTAAGAATGAAAGCTTCCACGTTGTAACAGAAAATGAAAGCCTTTCCACACATCCACGAGCTGTGGTAAAGAATAACAACCAGGCCTGACAGCCCACACCTGTACCCAGCTACTGAGATGCCAAAGATCAAGGACTGAGAGTTTGGAGCCTGCCTGGATGTGCTGATTTGAATATGCTTGGCCCAGGGAGTGGCACTATTAGGTGTGGTCTTGTTGGAGGAAGGTGTCACTGTGGGGGTGGGCTTTGAGACCCTCCTTTGAGCCACCTGGAAAGGTCTGTTTCTGGCTTCTTTTGGATGAAGATGTCGAAGTCTCAGCTCCTCTAGTGCCATACCTACTTGGGTGCTGCTGTGCTTCCTGCCATGATGATAATGAACTGACGCACAGACTCTGTAAGCCAGCCCCAATTAAAAGTTGTCCCTCATAGCAATGGAAGTCCTAACTCAGATGCTAGGCTTCAGAGTGAGTTCAAGGCCAGTCTGCAAAACTCAGTGAGATCTCATCTAAAACAAAACAACCGCCCCCCCAAAAGCAACAGAGATGGAGGAATGGCTGAGTGGTGGGGTGCTTGCTTGTTGTTCAGGAGGCTGTAGGTTCAAACCCCAGTATCAGACAGAAAACAAACCATTTCATTAAAATCAGAAGGGCATACATGTCTCCAGTTACTAGAAGATGGGAATAAAGTAACTTAGTTGTAAGGAATGATAAAGGGTGGATCTGTATGCTTTGATCTGGAATCTATATTTACTAATGCTGAAGATCCTTGCCCCCAGTTGGTTTTTGATCTATCAATAAAGTTGCCAGTAGCAGATGACTGAGCAAGGGACGGGATACTGGGAGTTGCTAAAGGAATCAGGGCTGGGAGAGAGGAGAAGGGGACACAGTAGCAGAGGAGATAAAGCCAACTAGCCATGTGAGTTTCAGGTAAGTGGCCTCTAGCCACTTTCCCAACTGGTCCTGGGGCAGCAGGGGAAGGTTTAGGAGTGCCTGGCCATTGAGTTAGCAAAGGGATTTTAAGAATAACTGACACGTGAGTGTGTGTGTGTATGTGTGTGTGTGTGTGTGTGTGTGTGTGTGTGTGTGTGTGTTTTCTCTTCGCAGACCCAAGATAGCTCCAGGATGTGCATGTGTGCGATTCGCTGGGAACTCGAAAGCTTGTACCCTACAGGGAATCATTACTGAGAGACTGAGCTTGAAGCTTGCTTGGTTGATGGCTCACCTAGCTTGTGCTAAGTTCTGGGTGATTTAATCCCCAGAACTACAAAAAAAAATTAGGCGTGGTGCTGAGCCGCCTCCAGTGCCTGTAATTCTACCTCTTACAAGATGCAGGCAGGAGGACCAACGTTATCATCACCCACATAGTGAGTGCATCTGAAGCCAGCCTAGGATACAGAAAACTCTTAAAAAAAAACCCATAAACAAACAAGGGCTGGAGAGATGGCTCAGTGTTTAAGAGTACTTAATCACGTGTTATAATGGCTCTTCCAGAGGTCCTGAGTTTAATTCCCAGCAACCACATGGTGGCTCACAACCATCTGTAATGGGATCTGATGCCCTCTTCTCTGGTGTCTGAAGACAGCTATAATTGTACTAATCATATACAATAAATAAATAAATAAATAAATAAATAAATAAATAAATAAATAAATAAATCTTTTTTTTTTAAAGCTCAAGCAACATGAAAACTATTACTATGGATTTAATATGCACAAAGTATCATTGGTCAGTTGTGAGTAGAGCTGCCATGTGATCTAGCAATTTCTCTTCCGGTATTGACTCAAAAGAACCAAAGACATATCTGCATTTCCATGTTCACTGAAGTATTAACACATTAGCCAAGAAGTAAAAATAGCCTAAGTGCCCATTAATAAGTGAGAGGGTAAAGAAAATGTCATGTACACATATAGGGGAACATTAATCAGCCAAAAGGAAGAATATAACCCTGCCAAATGCTAGGGCAGATATTTATCGGGGAGGAATTGTTTGAATAAGCTGGTCACAGAGAAAAAGAAGTGCACCTGACTTATTTTTCATGAGGTATTCAATGTGGTCAAACTCAGAAACCGAAAGTCGAATGTCAGCTTCTGGGGACTTGCAGAAAGGGAGGAAGCTGAGAAGTGTCACTCGGTGAACCCTGAGTTTCAATCATGAAAGAGTCTGGAGATCTGCTGGGCCTCTTCTCGGCAGTTAGCCGTGCTGTACCACAAATGTCAGAGATCTCAGGAGCCATTCGTGGTGGCACACACCTGCAATCACAGCCCCTGAGAAGTGGAGGCAGGAAGATTATGGAGGCCAGCCTGGGCTTCACGGTGAGTCTGAGGGCATCCTGGGCTATATACCAGCACCGTATATCAAGAAACAACAAACTAGCAAAACTCTCATGCGATGTGGCTTTTGCTGGGTCACTCTCACTGGAGATCTGTTTGCCTCATGAGTTGCTTTTATGCTTACATTTAATCACGTGTTATAATGCTGTGCATGTTTCCTTTTCTTTCCTTTTTTTTTTTTTAAAAAGATTTATTTATTTTATGTATGTGAGTACACTTTTTTTTTAAAAAAAGATTTATTTATTATATGTAAGTACACTGTAGCTGTCTTCTGACACTCCAGAAGAGGGAGTCAGATCTTATTACAGATGGTTGTGAGCCACCACGTGGTTGCTGGGATTTGAACTCAGGACCTCTGGAAGAGCAGTCAGTGCTCTTAACCACTAAGCCATCTCTCTAGCCCCCTTTTCTTTCTTTCTTTTCTTTAACTGCTCACAGGTCTTTATTCACTAATGGGTGATACTTTCCCTTTCTCAGGCTGCCCCTCTCAGTGAGGGTTCCACCAAGCTCGGTATCATCCTGTCAAGGGAAGGTCCTGGTTGCCAGGCACCTGCTTTGGAGAAGGACCTTATTCCTTCCTGGGAGTTGCTGGCTGTTGTCAGGAAGGTGACAGGGAAGGACACAGGTCATCATAGCTCAGAGCTCTATGATATCCCCAACTGGGAATGCAGGGTAGTAAGGACTGGGGGTATTTCCCAGCCTCAGCAGCCTGAGGGCCTCAGGAATCAGGCTCTGAGGATAGTGCCAGAGAAGCAGCTCTAGGCAAGGGGGAATGCAGTAGGGGTGGTCATCGTGTAGGCTGAGCCAGAGGTGGGCGGCCATGCTCTCCTCAGACAGGAACTGCTTGTGTAAGGTTTCCTATTGTCCAGGCCTCGAGTCAGGATCACTATGTTATATTATATTATATATATTATATATATATTATAATTTAATGTGGTTGTAATTTTTTCCAGAATTAACGAATAGTGTATCTGAGCCTTTGATGGAAGTGGGTTTCTGTCCATGTTTCTAGCATTTTACCATAAAAACACCCATGAAAGCAAGCAGGGGAATCTTTTAATGAGTTTTTTCATGGTTGGTTACCCCTTCCCGGCTTGCATTTTCAGAAATAATTTTGGTGCTTTAATATGAGCACACAAGGTCAGGAGACTGACCTGAAAATACCAGGCTATTAGAGGGAAATATCAACCCTTAAAGTTATTCCAGGTCTTAAAAATATACATTTTCATCTCATGTGATTTATTTGGTTTTTTGTTTGTTTGTTTGTTTGTTTAAAGTTTATGCTTTAATGAAAGCTACCTTCTTCTCCATAGTAGACTAAGAGCTTTACTTTAGAATATTAAGAAGACCTCTGCTAGGTCTGTGGCACAGGCAGGCCTGTAGTTATAGCAACCTGGGAAACTGAGGCAGGAGGATCCCAAGTGCAAGGTCTACACAGTGAGTTCAAGTTGCCAAAGCAAATTAGTGAGACCCTGTCTCAAATTAAAAAACACAGATTAGGGACTGGAACGATAGCACGGTCTGAAGTATTTGTTGCTTAAGGTTGAAGAACTGGGTTCTGCTCTCTGGTACCCACATAAAAGCTGGGTATTGTGGTTCCCACCTATAATCCCAGTTCAGGAAAGGTGGTGAGAGAGGGGTCTTTGGGGCTTGCTGGCCAGCCAGTCTTTGTCAGTGATCTGTAGGCTCAGTGAGAGACTGTGGCTCAGCAAACCAGGTAGAAGATACCCAACATTAGCCTCTTCGAACCCATGATGTATGTGTGTGTGTGTATATATATATATATATATATATATATATATATATGTATATATATATATACATATATATATATATATGCATGTGAACACATAAGCAAAAAATAAGTTGAAGAACAATTAATAAGGGTACCTGGTATCAACATCTGTTCTCCACACACATGTATATACATGCAAATACACACTCACACACACACACACACACACACACACACACACACACACACACAGAGTGTAAAACAATCTTGGATTATAGCTCAGTGGCAGTACTGTCCCAGCATTCAGAAAGCCCTGGTTAAGTCCCTATTACAGAAAGAAAAAGAAAGAAAAAGAAAGAAAGAAAGAGAGAGAGAGAGAGAGAGAGAGAGAGAGGAGGGAGAGAGGGAGGGAGGGAGGGAGAAAGAGAGGCAGGAAGGAAGGAAGGAAGGAAGGGAGAGAGAGAGAGAGAGAGAGAGAGAGAGAGAGAGAGAGAGAGAGAGAGAGAAGAAAGGAAGGAAGGACAGATAGATTTGTTAGCAGATTTACTTTCTGTTGCTGTGACAAAATACCCAGACTTGAAGCAACTTAGGGGAGCAAAGGGTTTATTTGGCTTGGAATTCCAGGTTACAATCTATTGTGGGAAATTCAACATAGAAAGTCACATTCACAGTCAAGGGCAAAGAATGCAGTCCTGGAGCCTGCTTGCTGCATGCAGCTTTCTCATGTCTATAGTTCAGGCTCCTGTTTGGGGGATGGTGCCACCCATGGTAGACTGGGCCTTTCTGTATCAATGAACATATAAGACAAAAATCCCAACAGGCATGCGTGGTAAAGATAATTACTCAACTGAGACTTTCTTCCCAAGTGATTCAAAGTTATGGCAAGTTAACTCTGACTGAGAACTTGGGAAGCCAGGAGCTTCTGGCCCTAGTTTTGTAGGATTTTCTCTTCTTTAAGAATGTATTTTTATCATCTTTTAAAAAGTCCAACTCTTCTAAGTATTTTCTAGATCAAGAGATTATAAAGAGAAGGCACCAAGGAAGGCTGGATTGAAGCTTGGTGTCCTGTGAAGAGCCTCACAAGTTACCACATCTGGACTCAGGGCTGATTCCCATCTCTTTCAAATGTCCTGGAGTGTTGATTGAGCCTTCCTTCCCACTAAGCTAGAGGACTGGAGTCTGTGCTAGGGCCCAGAAAGCCCAGGGTATTTCTTGGCAGTTACTGCCACCCTGCTTCTATATTTGTCACCAAGCACTGCCATAACAAAGTGCCACAGACAGAGTTGAGAGGTGGTGGGTTACACCCCAGGAATTTATACACCACAGTCTGAAGTCAAAAGGTCAGACGTGGCAGGTGACTGACTGGGTGCTGCTGAGAGCTCTCCCTGGGTCAGGGCTATCTTCATGCTATGTCCTCAGACGGCCTTTCCTCCATAGTGTGCTTAAAGAGAAATCTTGAATCCCTTCCTTTTCTTATTAGGGCCCAAGTCCCGCCCTTGGGATCCACCCTCATGACCTCATCTAACCCCAATTACTTCTCAGTAACCCCGCCTTGAAGAACCACACTAGGGACTAAGACTTCAGAGTTTTGGAGGGGCACCTATCAGTCTAGAACAGCCTTTCTTAGCCACCTCCTCTGTGGAAGGAAATCCAAATGTTGGTGTTTTCTGGAACATTTTCAGGAAAATAGTGGCTTGTTAGAATCTTGGCTTAAATCTCTGAAGTGATTCTTATCAGTGATTTCTTGGGAATGCCAATGTTTATCTTGATAATAAGTGTATGTCATAAGATTAAGTCTACTTGATCCCTTGGATATTAAAGTTACCCCGAGGTGTGCAGTGACTTCTAGTGGTTGTTATGGTTTGGAGATATGGTCTTGTTATGTAGCAAAGGCCTGTCTGGAAACCAGGATCCTTTTGCCCTTGCTTCCCAAGTACTGAGATCATGGCTGTACACTAGTGCTCCCAGCTGTACACTAGTGCTCCCAGCTTCTGTTCTCACTTTTTAATTAATATGCTACTGCTATAAGCACATAGTCTTATTAGCATTCAAACTTCCTTTAACTTGTCTGGTCTACTTGATGCTGTAGAAGGAGCTCTAATCTAGATGGCCCAGCATCTGTCTAGATGCCTGGATATTTAGAAGTCTGGAAGCTCAGGGTCTATAGGCTCTGGAGCTTGTACACCAAAACTATCAGTCTTTCTACCTTTTTTTAAAAAAATTAGGTATTTATTTCATTTACATTTCCAATGCTATCCCAAAAGCGCCCCCCCACTCCCACTTTTTGGCCCTGGCATTCCCCTGTACTGAGGCAGATAAAGTTTGCACGACCAATGGGCCTCTCTTTCCACTGATGGCCAACTAGGCCATATTCTGATTCATATGCAGCTAGAGACATGAGCTCTGGGAGTACTGGTTAGTTCATATTGTTGTTCCTCCTATAGGGTTCAGTCTTTCTACCTTTAAGAAATTCCAGGACAGCCAAGGCTACACAGAGAAACCCTGTTTTGAAAAACAAAACAAAACAAAACAAAACAAAACAAAACAAAACAAAACAAAAAGAAAAGAAAAAAGAAATCCCTTCCTGGGCTGGAGAGATGGCTCAGTGGCTAAGAGCACTGACTGCACTTCCAGAGGTCCTGAGTTCAATTCCCAGAAACCACATGGTGGCTCATAACCATCTGTAATGAGATCCAATGCCCTCTTCTGGTGTGTCTAAAGAGAGCAACAGTGTACTCACATATATACAATAAAGAATTCTTTTTAAAAATGCTTAAAAAAAAAAGAAATCCCTTCTTGCTTGTGGTGGTTTGACTAAGAATGACCCCATAAGCTCATATAGTGGGACAATTAGACATCAGTGAGTGTCACTATTTGAGGACAATTAGAAGGATTAGGAGGTGTGGCCTCGTGGAAGTAAGGTGTGGCTTTATGGAGTGTCACTGGATCAAAAGCTCACACCGGGCCAGGCATGTTTCTATCTCTCTGTTTGTGGATGATGCTGTAGTTCTTAACTAATTCTCTATTGCCATGCCTGCCATATGTGGTGCTCCCTGCCGTATGTGGTGCTCCCTCCCGTATGTAGTGCTCCCTGCCATAATGATAAAGAAGTAAGTCTTTGGAACTGTAAGCAAGCCTCCAGTTAAATGCTGTCTTTATTAGAGTTGCCTTGGTCATAGTGCCTTTTTACAATGCTAGCACAGTAACTAATACACCTCTGTAGAGTTGGGAGGGAGGGAGGTGTCCCATCTGTTCTGATCAGAAGTTCTCGGAGCAAGTTTCCATACTTTCTACCCCAGGTTCCACTTCCTTCATAGCTGGTCTCAATCTGGAACATTGTTCTTGTTCTTTATCTGTGTGTATGGAGAGTGTTCATTCCTGTCCATGTTCCTATTCATGTTGATTGAAAGAATCATTATCCAGTACCAATCCACTTAGGGAAAGGTTGAGTGTACAGATGTCCTGTTATGGTTTGAATGTAAAATGTACTCCGTAGGCTCATCATGAATTTTAACACTTTGGTCCCCAGCTGGTGGCACTGATTTTGAAGGTTGTGGAGCCTTTAGAAGGTAGAGTAAGTGGGTCACTGGAGGCGGGTCTTAAGGTTTAATAGCTCCCCTAGTTCCCTTTGGCTCTCTGCTTCTTATTCCATGGGGATGAGAAGAGGTGAGGAGCCCCAACTGTACCCGCCCTCTGCCATAGAGTTGCCATGCCTCCCCCACTGGCATGGACTCCAACTATCTATCCAACTGTAAGCCAAAACAACCCGTTCCTCTCCTAAGCTCTTTCTTCCTGGTATTTCATCACAGTGATGAGGAAGCAATTGATACCAAGAGTAGGTGAATTCGAAGTTCTGGTGGAGACTCCAGGATACTGGAGATGCCAGAATGGGGTGGGGGGGTGCTTGCTGCAGGCACCAAGTAGAACCCAAGAGAAAGGCCATGTGCTCAGTAGGTAACAGAACTGGAAAAGTGTGTCTCCCCAGGCCAGATGATACCACCATAAGCCCCAGATATTGGACAGGAACCTGCAAGTTTTGTTTGCCCTGCTGGGCATGGGACTTGCTCAGTGATCTTTCCTTTCTGTCCTCCTATTAATCCCTTTTTGAACAGAACTGTTTCCTTTGTGTCACTGCATATTGGAAATATGAAATTTGTATTTTTATTTTATAAATAAGCACAGTTAAGAAGTCTTAGGGTAACCTAGAAGCTGACTCAGACGGATGCAGAGACCCACATCCAAACAGTGGATGCAGCTTGGGGATTCTTATGAAAGAGCTGGGGGAAGGATTGAGGGCCCCAAAGGGGATAAGAACTCCACAGGAAAACCAACAGAGTCAACCAACCTGGACCCTTGGGGCTCTCAGAAACTGTACCACCAACCAAAGCACATGCAGGGCCTGGACCTAGGCCTTCCACATTCCACACACGTATGTACCAGAGGTGCAGCTTGGTCTTCATGTGGGTCCCGAACAGCTGGAGCGGGGGCTGTCCCCAATGCTGTTGCCTGTATGTGGGATATTTTCTTTTAGCTGGTCTGCTTTGTTTGGCCTCAGTGGGAGAAGATGCACCTAGCCCATAGGGTCAGAGGATATGGGGGTGGGGCGGGGTGAGCTACACACTCTCAGAGAAGAAAGGGAAGGGGGAGAGGTATGTGGGGAAGGATTGTGGGAAGGGATGATGAGGTGAGGCAGTAACTGGGATATAAAGTGACTAAAAAATACATGAAAAATTTACTTATATTTTCTTTTAATTAAAAAAAAAACAGTCTTAGGGTAGACTTTGACATTTTTGACCAGCATGAAGATAGTTAAGACTCCGGTGACCTTTGAAATCAGATGGGATGTATTTTGTACTATGAGACGGCCATGAGCCTGTAGGGACCAGGAATAGCCTATTGTGATTTGGACATGAAAGTCTCCCATAGGTGCATGTAACTGAACACTTGGTTCACAGATATTGCTATTGCTTTGAGAAGTCTTGAAAGCTTCAGGGGATGGTATTTCCCTGGAGTACAAAATCAGTCTCATTACAGCCTACCTTGCACAGCTTTATTGGTAGTCCTACCCACCTTCCTAAAAACCTCAGTGAGCCAGACTAGAAGAAACATCCCAGACCTCAGGGATGAATGAGGTGGCCTTTGCTCCCAAGCTCCCCGGAATCCTCCAGACATTGGTTTTGCTACTACTGTCCAGTTTCAGAGCTCGTTATGACACATTCCTGGACAACTTACCAAGGCGTTGTTATATCCTGCTTACCAGTGTGACTCGCAGCACTGCGTAATTTGCTGAATTATGTTGCCGAACGTCTAGCAGAAAGAAAGATGAGCAATCCTTTCACAGTTCCAGAGGTTTAAGTCCTACTTAAAATAGAAGGCTGCTCAACTTTGATTTCAAATTATTTCCCCATGGATCTGTAGGCAATAGCATGCAGGTCCATTACTCAACCATACTCGATGGCTGTTCCCTTGGATGCTAAAACTGACTTGCCAGTACACTGTTTGCTTGGGTTATTGGATCAATTTCATAAATGAAGACCATGCTTCCTCATATCTGACTGGAAAAAAAAGTTTTGGGTTTCTTCCTTCTCTCCATTATGTGGGTTATTTTAGTTTAGGCATCCATGGTGCGTCTGACAACTCTTTGAAGATAACGGTTTATCTTAAAATTAACGTCAACTTTTCACTCTATCTGTTCATTATATCTGTGTACTACATGAGCCATGTTTTAAATTACTTTCTATTGAAGAAAAGTAGATTTTCTGAAAAGATACGTCATATTTATCTTATTCTCCAATTATTCTGTAGTTGTGTGTAATTCTTGGCAATGAGTTTGAGAGCAGAGTCACTTGGAATTACAGTCCTCACTACCCTCTCTCCCCCTGTCTCCAGTCTTCCAGAGTAACTTTGAGAATTCAAGCTTTATAAAACTGAGGGCACAGCCTCGTCAAGACCATAGAGTATTGTGAATGGAAAAGAACTTTCCAGACAAGCTCAACCAGTCTGCGTTTATAGTGACAACCTTTGGTGTATACAACACCCATACCTTCCTTTAACAACTCCCTGACTTGGGACACTCACATCATGTTCTTGCTGGCCTCATGAGAGCCATTGAGTCACCCGGCTGAATGCAGCACCACCATTCTGGTCAGTTTTGAATATGACTCTACAAAGCCAGAGGGTAGAGAGGCTAAATTGGGTGTGTACACGAGGCAGGACATCTCTAAGCCTCTGAGTCTGGTGGATGTTTTTCTGCCCAGTGTCCACTCTTCTTTGATAACCACATGAAGCCAGGTTCCTGTTCCTGTATCAGGGACCAACTGTGATGCAATCAGAGCAAAGAAAGTACAGTCCTGCTCAGCTTAAAGCCTAGAAGACACACTACCTGAAGCGTCTGCATAGACTTTTACCCTAGGAAGGAACTTGGAAAATAAAGACAAGACAGACTAGGTTATGGCTAAGAGGTTGTGTCAGGAACAGAAAATGTCCTGGTGATGTTGGTGAGTGTTTCCAGTAAATTGTACTGGAAACTAATACCACCTTGAGCTTTTTCAGTTATTTAGTTAATCTCCCTCCCTCCTTCCTTCTTTCCCTCTGTCTTCCTCTCCCTCCATCCATCCCTTCCTTTCCTTTTCCTTCTCTATCTTCTTTTCCTTCCATCCTTCCTTCGCCCTCCCTCCTTCCTTCCCTCTCCCCTTCCTCCCCCCTCACACATACATACACACTCACACACCCTTATAAAGCACCTATATGAACTTAAAATACTCTCTACCACTTTCCCCAAAAGATCTAGATTTAATTAGTAGCTCCTGATATATCTAGTGTACAAAGATGGAGGCAAACAAGATCTTCCTCCATAAAGCCATCACCTGAGATTGGCAATATATAGTGCTCACCAATACGAAGCACCTCATGATGGAGAGGGAGAGGAGGAGGGAGAGAGAGATTTCCCTTGGGCAGACTTTCAGGGTGCTTCCTTACTCAGTGTTAGTGAGGACAGCCCTCACAGGTAGCCATGTCCCCTAAGTGTTATTAATAAACAGTGAAGGCAGCTATCTTCCTTCTTCCCTGTTCTCAATTATCTGAATGCTTAAAAAGATCCCGGTAAAGGTGAAAAGCAATGGCATCTTGCCATGAACGTTTGCCCTTAATAAAAACAAACCGACAACCAAACTCAACCATCTGTGCATGCTGGTCCATACCTGTCATCCCAGCACTCAGGAGATGGAGGCTTTGAGTTCCAGGCTAAACAGTAAGCAGCTTGCAGACTCCCCAATGGAATCAAACAACTCCCTTTTATTCTTATTTATTGTTTTTCAAGACAGGTTTTTTCTGGGTAGCCCTGGCTGGTCTGGAACTGGTCTTGTAGACTAGGTTGGCATTGAACTTGGAGATGTGCCTGCCACTGCTTCCTGTGTGTACATGAGCCACTGCTGACTGGCTAAACAACTCCATTTTAAATAGAGAGTAGGAGAGAATGGAGGTCTCTTCAATCTAAGAGACTGCTTAAAACCTTTGCCCTGTTCACCAATTTAGACGTCAGCTTCACCACTGTAGGTCAATACGATACTCTTGTTGTTCATGGTTCTGCCAAAATAAACAGCCAATATGTCCAAGGAAAGAGGAGAGCCAAACTTTAGGCTGGCATTTATACTCTGACCCCACCCTGCAAAATATTGGTCATGGCTTGCAGAACTTTCTGGAAGCTCTGCATTTGCTACTGTAACTGCGACGGTTTCATCTAGGACAGCAGCAGATCCAGAGAGCTAGTTTCATTCCTGATCTCTGAATTCTACTGGAAACATTCACACGGATTTCAAGTTACTGTCTAGATTTACACAAATATTTTAGGACAGCATACCATCTTCCAAGATGCCAGTCATCTGCCAATAAATACAAGCTTTGGTTTCGTAGTGCACCCTAGGCATTCTCTTATGGTCTGTGGTTTATAACCCACGTTTGGAAGGGCCATCCCGATTCCACCATGTCAACAACTGTTTAGCAACAGACAAAAACCAGTCTTTCAGCAGCATAGAGTCCTGCCTGCCAACTAAGAAGAGCTACGGTACGTGATAGGGCTGGGGGCACCGAGAACTCTCCAAAGCACAAGGTTTTGAAAAATAAGACTGATAGCTTAAGCAGGAGATGTTGCTGGGTTTCTCACTGCCATACCCAGCTCACACATCTCTGCTGATAACTGGAAGTCTATTTGTAAAGAGAGAGGGCTTGCTCCCTGAACAACCAATACCAGCCCCCAATCTTGCTATCCACTGTCTCCAATTCTCGGTACTTTCTTTTTCCTTTCTTTCTCTTTTAATTAATTAATAAAGAGACATACCAGGGCATTGGATCCCATTACAGATGGTGGTGAGCCACCATGTGGTTGGTGGAAATTGAATTCAGTACCTCTGGAAGAACAGCCAGTGCTCTTAACCACTGAGCTCGTTCTCTCTCTCCAGCGCCCCCTTTTTTCCTTAAGATATATATATATATATATATATATATATATATATATATATATATATGAGTACACACTATAGAAATCTTCAGACACACCAGAAGTGAGCATCAGATCCTATTACAGATGGTTACGAGCTACCATGCAATTGCTGGGAATTGAACCTGTGTCCTCTGGAAGATCAGTCAGTGCTCTTAACCACCAAGCCAACTCTCCAGTCCCACCCTGCCCCACACTTCCTCTGTGCTTTAGTGCTTTCTTTATTTTACCTTCCTCTCATGCCTTTGTTAGGGATGGGACCAGAGCATCTGCTGGAAACGAGTTCTGCTTCTGTTGTTACCAGGGTTTATGCATATGGTAGGATTTAACAAAGGCAGATTCACTTAACTATGTTTTCCATGTGTGTGTGTGCAGGTGCAGACATGTATGCAGGTGAGTGTGCTCATATGTGTTTGTGGAGGTCAGAGGTGAGCTGTGGGTGCTATTCTTTCAGTTGTGATCCATGCTGTTTTTGAGACAAGATCTCTTCATTGGCCTAGAGATCTCTGACTAGGCTGGGCTGGCTGGCCAGCACGCTCCGTGGGTCCACCCACTTTGAGATTTCAGGCCTGTGCACAGCCTTTTTATGTGGGTTTGAGGACCAAACTTGGGTCCTCATGGTTGTGCTACAAGCTATCTCCTAGCTGTTTACATCCTTTTGGTACACATTGATAACATTCTTGGACATTTAGTGCATGAAATGAAATGAAATGGACCTCACCTCTTTAAACTGAGAATACTGCTTTAAAACAGGCTTCATGTGGCATGCTGGATTGTATGGCCCATCCCTGCATTTATCAGCTCTTCTGCCCAAGGCTTCTGGAGGTCCAAGCTCTCCAAAGCTCTGTGTCTCGCAGCTCAAAGCCTGGCTTATGTTTTCTGGAAAGCAATCATCTTTGATTGTGTAAGTGTCCAATGTTAATTTTAGAAATAAGAAATGCAAAGTCAAGATACAAAGTAGGACTTCATCTGCTGTATGAGCAGAGCTATTTAATAAGTGTTGACAAATAAGGGTCTTTAGACCAGGATCCTTAGTTACAGTGAACATCTTTTACACAAATGGTTTTGTTGGTCACTTCATTCATCTGAGAATTTCCAAGACTGTTTCCATTTGTCCCATCTTAGACTTGTTTTGTTTAAATTTTTTTTTTCTGACCTGGCTTTGCTGAAGCTGGTTTCTAGATTTTGTTCTTATGAGACTCACAATCAGAGCATGGGCTGGAAGTGAAATGAGAACCATGCTTTTTAACTAGCTTTAAGAGCTCACCGACGACCTCAGATCCAGACAGGTCCTTGTGAGGACATACCCCCAAATGGATGGATTTCCATATAGGTTATGGATTGGGCTTGTGATCCTGAGGAAGTGTTTTGTCAACCTGGTGTTTTGTTGTGAGGGCTCATTCTACACACAGAACACCCAGAGCATCTCTGGACCTGTCTCAGGTACCTGCTTAACTTGCTAACTAAGTCAACAACCAAAGTCACTCCCATATCTCTAATACCTCACCCCTTCCGGAAGCAAAAGGACTGAGAACTCACATTCAAGAGAGCATGGAGTTGACAGTAGACCTACAGCTCCTTTGAGGAGAATCCTAGAACAAACAGCAGACACATGTCCTCTTTCCACAGAGAGCAGCAAAACCAGCAAAACCAGCAAAACGGAAGCTAGGTTCCAGATTGCTCAAACTCTTCATTCAGGCCCAGAAAGACTCCAGAAATTTCTCCAGAAAGGATCTATGTGTGCCTGTTGTTTTTAATTCTCCGTATTATCTCTAGGTTTTTCTTTTTCTTTTTCTTTTTTTTTTTTAATGTTTCTAAATAGAAAGCAAGAGGGAGCAGAGGTCCCCTGTAAAGGGTCTAGAAGGAGACATGAGAGTTTACCAAGTATTTCTCAGAATCACTTCTGGTGTGTGTGGCACTTGTATCAAGAGTCTTGATTTTTCTGACCTGGACTAGTTCCAAAGGGTGGGGTGTTATTACTCGTACCATACCTTTTTATTGCGCAGTAGGCATTGTGATACGGGCTTCCATTGACCGTGTGAGTTGTATTACATGGCAGTGGGGAGAGGTCTTGGCTTTAGTGGGGCAAAAATGTTCCAAAACTAATAAAAACTTAAGGGACTAAATGCTTATTATATGTGATAATCAAAGCAAAGTATTGCTTTAGAATGTTGTTTTCATGGGCCTTGGAACTGCATATTCATAAACATAACACTCTCATGGGTAGAAGAAAATTCCAGTCGAGGTTAGTTTTGGGGAAAAAAATGTAGTTCTTTGTCTCTTCCAAAATACAGAGGATGGATCACATTTCCAGTGTCTCTCTGACTGTATCAGTTAATAAGGGTACTACAAATAGCCCTATCTTTGACTAGATGGATTGGTCATATAAAGAACAGGTGGTAGACATGTACATAATTCTTTCTGAAAAGTTTTAACTTACGTACTGAGCGTGATTCATAAGTAACACTGTTAAGTGAAGAAGGAATAAATAACAACAAAAAAACCATTGTTTCCTTTCTACCTGGCATTTAAATGAGCCACATGCACAGAAGGGACAGCTAGGCAGCTATGTGAGTGAAGTTACGTTAGAAGTTACCATGATGGCTGTCTTAGTCTGCTTTTGTTGCTATAATGAAGTACCCGAGGCTGGATATTTTATAAAGAGGTTTATTAGCTCAAAGTAAGGCCCAAGAGCGTGATGCTGTCTGCCATTTGGGCAACCTTAAAGGGAGTCTTCTAGATGCATCAAATCCTCATAGGTGGCATCACGGTGCATGCAGGAAGGAGAGGTTGCAGGTGAGTCAGGAAGAAAGAGCAAGCTTATTTTAGGCTACCCTGATTTGGAGGTATTAGTTTAATCTCACCACATTCAACTTTAGTTCATTCATGATGTGGTGCCCATGATATAATTGCCACCTAATAGGCTATAAAGGTTCCATGACCTCCCAACACCAGCATTGTGGGCACCAAGCTTTTAGGTGAAACACTGGAGACACCCTTAAGCCATAGCAATGGCCAACACAGCAGTGTGCAGAGAGGCTCTGTTGGCACTAGTCACATCTTAGCCTCATCCTGAAGCCATGTTATCACACATGTTACCACACATGTTCCCATGCATGTTACCACACGTGTTATTACACATGCCACCTAAGAACTTTCTATGAGATGACTTCAGTCGCCGCCTCTGCAGGGATTGCTTCAACATGTGCTTCTAACCACAAGTGCAGTGTTTTGGAATAACCCCCTCCTCCAAGAGAGGAAAAGAGAAAAAAGGATCCAAATGAAGGGAAACCCATGTGTCATAAACACCTTTGAGGATATGTTTTTCTGATCAGGTTTCCCAGAGAAAGGAGTCCGTTTTTGAGAGATTTTGGTAGATTGCTTTCCCTGACCTTGTTATGCTAAGAGTGATTGCTCATTTTTAATTAGCAATACCTAGTCGGCTCAATCCTAGTTCAATTTAGCAGAGATTTCTGAGTAATTTGGCTAATGGTGGTATACGGATCACTTGGCGTGGGTCTACTTTTTAACAGTCAGGGGTGAGATCACTGATTCTCAGCTTCAGCTGTCAGAATTGTTGGGCAAGACTTTAAGTCGGTGCATAAGATAATGAGCCTTATTTATTGTCAAATAAATCAAGGGAGGACAAAGCCCAAATATGTTATTCAAATGCCAACTGTGTTTCTTCTGGATCCCAATTTATAACATTGGATGAACAATGGATCTTGGTCTGACCCTTTTGGGCATTTCTTATATGAGAAATCATATCCATTACTACTATATTGACTTAATGCCTGTCTGTGCTTTGTCTTGAACCTCTGGGCTCAAGTCAGCCTCCTGAGCCCACTGAGTAGTTGGTACTATATGTGAGAGTCAGCATGTCCAGCTAGGACTCTCATTTGTATAAGTTAGGGTTTTTGTATCCCTGTGGTTAATAGCATCCTAAGTGTTTTGGTGCTATAATTTCTGTTTCAGATTCAGCCAAGGCATCAAGGTGGTTAATGTCATCTGTTCTGACATGCTAAGAGAGGTCACTTAGGCTGGACTTGAAAAAAAAAAAAGATTTCCAGAAATCTTTTGTTTATAACCTTTGGCCCTGCATCATCTATCCAAAGGCATACCAGAAGGGAGGCATGCATCCAAGAGGTTTGAGACTAAAGAAGGCCTTTGGAGAGAGTGGATGATGTTCTGACTTCTAGCCTTACCTTCTGGGGAAGTGACAGAGTTGCTGCCCTCTTTTCCCTCATGTAGGCTTAGATTTTTAAAAAACTTACTTATTTGGGTTCTTAAATAGAAGAACCTTCTAGCCCACCTACCAAAGATAGGGGAGAAAAATGTTTGATAGGACAAGGGTTGTGGACCTGTTTAGAAGTAATTCTTTGAGGGACGGGTTGTGATTCCAATCTTTATTGTCAGGATATCAGCAGTCTAGTTCGATAGCAAACATTAACCATGAATTAGTAGCAGCGACTCCTTCTGGCAGAAACAGCAATGCTTTGCTGAATTGGCACGAGCCAGCAGAAACAGAAAGATTCAGCCAGAATACCATGCAAAGTTCTTCAGTGTGTTTCTCTCTATGAGTTAAAGACCAGCAAAGTGTTTAATGGCGAGCGAGGACCAGAAGGAAATAAATAGCACCTGTTTGCCTGGAAAGCCAGAGAGGAAAGTGGTCAATCAGCCTGGTGGGTGTGACAGACAGAAGCTAGAAGTGTTCTAAGGGCTAAGGAAGGAAGGCTGAGACCCAACGAAGCAAAACAAACAGGCTTTCATCACATATAAGGCTGTGTGTGTGTTGGGGGGTGGGGATGCTCAGAAATGGAAGGGATGAGGCAGTCCCTGAAGAGTCAACAGGTATGTTCTTGGGGAGAAGGGGGGTTAGGGGGGCAGTGGGAGGGAGTTCTGCCAGGCCCAGAGGATCTCACACTAACTTGTGACCAATGACAAGCGAACCCGCCCAGTTCTTTCCCTTCCATTTCCATTCCTGTTCCCCAAGAGAACAGGGCGGAAAGTACTGTGGGGACCCAGGGTGTGAGTTTCTCCTCGGAGTCTCTTTGTCCAGGGCTGACTGAGGGGGAAGCTGTGTTCTAATGGAGTTTAGAGCACTGGACACCTTTCATGACTGAAACAGACCCCATCTGCATTGTGCCATGCCTAGAGAATGAACAGAAAAACCCCTGAGGCCTATCCCAGATTTTATCCACGGGACTAGGACAGAATTTAATTGATGGAAAGCTTATCAAGAGACAAGGGTCTGCTTTGTGTGAGTCCTGCTCATTCCACAGATTGGCTCCACAGGTTTTGCTCATCACTATTATAAGCAAAACCTGTGAGCAAGGCCAACCTTTCAGAGACCTCATGCCCTTTGCTGGTCTGGACCCACCTACAACACTAGTTCTCAACCTGTGGGTCGCCACCCCTGCAGGGATCAAATGACTCTTTCACAGGGGTCACATAGCAGATCTCCTGCATATCAGATATTTACATTATGGCTCATAAGAGTAGCAAAATTAGGGGACTTTCAGGATAGCATTCGAAATGGAAATGAAGAAAATACCTAATAAAAAATTGGAAAAAGAAAAAAAAAAAGAGTAGCAAAATTACAGTTATAAAGTAGCAATGAACATGGATTTATGGTCACCAGCATGCAAGGGATTGTATTAAAGGGCCACAACATTAGGAAGGGTGAGAAGCACTGATCTTCAGGGGCCTTTTCTTCCACCTTCTCCAGGATCTTTACACAAGCTGTCCACTGTCTATAACTCTTTCATTCTTTACCTGCCTTTCATCTGTTCACCCTACAAGCCAGATCTTAGACGTCTCCTCCCTGACATCCCCAACCTAGGCGAAGTCCTTTGGGTTATATTCTTACAAAACACCAACGGCTCTTTCCCTGTCTGTTCACCCTGGCCAGTTTTGTATAGTTCTTTAGGTATAATCTTGTCTCTATCCTCTTATTCAGCTCCAATCTCCACAAAGATCGGATCCCACGCCTCCCTTTCCCCTTCTAAAATCACTGTGGTGCTCCTAATGCCCAGCACAGTCTGACACCTAGCCAGTGACTGATGAATGAATGAATTATTGATTTGAATGAATTGATGAATGAATGAATGCCTGCACCAGCATCAGGACACACCAGTGCAGGACCAACCGGGAGAGGCAGGTGTAATGGTGACTTTTCTCATTGCTCTGATCAGATACCGGATGAGAAAAAACTCAAGAGAGTTTTGCCTTGGCTCATGGTTTGAAGGGACACAATCCCTTATGGTGAGGAGGACATGCTGGTGGGCAGCTCCCTGGTGACGTAAGCATACAGCTGGAACTCCTCACATCTTGATATCTTGGTGGAACAGGAATCAAGGACTGGATAAGACGTGGGTAGAGCTATAAACTTCAAAGATCTTTCTTCACTGACCCATCGAGTCTCTACCTTCTAAAGGTTCCGCAACCTCCCTGTGGTGGTTTGAATAGGTATGGCCCCCATAGATTCATGTGTTTGAGTGCTTGGCCCCCTAGGGAGTGGCAATATTAAGAGGTGTGGAGGAAGTGTGTCACTGTGAGGGCGGGCTTTGAGGTGTCTGTGCTGAAGCATTGCCCCACCCATGACTGCCTGCGGGGAAGAGAGTCTCCTCCTGGCTGCTTTCAGATCAAGATGTAGAACTCTTGGCTCCTCCAGCACCAAGTGGGCCTGCACAGTGCCATGCTTCCCACCATGATGATAATGCACTGAACCTCTGAAAGTGTAAGCCAGCCCCAACTAAATGTTTGCCTTTATAAGAGTTGCCTTGGTCATGGTGTCTCTTCCCAGCAGTGAAACACTCAGTAACCAGCAGCATCAATAGAGGCACATCAGTTCATAAAAGACCCAGCACCAAGTGGGCCTGCACAGTGCCATGCTTCCCACCATGATGATAATGCACTGAACCTCTGAAAGTGTAAGCCAGCCCCAACTAAATGTTTGCCTTTATAAGAGTTGCCTTGGTCATGGTGTCTCTTCCCAGCAGTGAAACACTCAGTAACCAGCAGCATCAATAGAGGCACATCAGTTCATAAAAGAAGACTAAGGCACCTATGTGTGTGGGGTGTGGGGTGGGTACACATGCCTGTGAAGGCCTGAGGAAGACCTGGGGTGTCTTGCTCCACCACTCGCTCTCTCTACCTTATCTCCTTGAGACAGGATCTTCTCCTGAACCTTTAGCTAGCTGTTTTTCAGCAGACCTGAGGGGTTTGTTCATTGGTTCCCATTGCCAGCACTGGGTTACCGGTGGTGACCACACCCGGCTTTGTACATAGGTGCTGTCATCCCATTGCTGGTTCTCATCCTTATTCATGAACCATCTCTCCAGTAGGATACACTTTACTGCAGGGTGGGGCTTCTTAATGATTGACATCTGGGCCGACGCAGCTTTGATGTGAGGGCTGCTCTATAGGATGCTTAGCAGCTTTCTAGCCTTTACATACCAGGTGCCAGCATCATGTACCACCTGACCCACGGAGACATTGCAAGCCATAATGCCCCACCAAATGTCCCCAGGACAAGGAGGAAGACAAAATGGCGAGTGGTTTTGAGTCAGTCACTAGTTCAAAGAGGCTGAGGTAGGTTCTCTTTTTGAAAAAGTGTAATTACATACAACATCTGTATGTGTGTGTATTCGAGTGTGTGTGGGTGTTTGCCACAGCACAGACGTGGGAGTTGGAAGACAGAACGTGAGAGTCCATTCTTTCCCTTTGCTGTGGGAGATTGTCATCAGGCTTGTGGCAGCAAGTGTTTTTACGTTCTGAGCCATCTCGCTGTCTTAAATAGACCTTATGTTTATCTCCATAAGCTTTCACAGAAAGCAATTATTTCTTCGGTTTAAAACAAAACAAAACAAAACAAAACAATCAAAAACCCCCTCCAAAACAAACAACAACAATAACAAAATCAAACTCAGTGATGACTCTCAAGGGTCATCCAATTTCCAAATCTCAGACTTTTCTCTATTTGCCTAACACAGGTAAATTCTGAGCATAACTGAGGCTTCACAGCCAATCCAGGAGCAAATCCTGGCAGTTAGTGATTCTGTTTGCTAGGACCTGAGGCTTGGTCATCTAGTACCTCACAGTTCTGTACGTTACAAGTCTGATGTCAAGGCCTCTCTCTGTGGTGGGCCGATGGTGTCTTCTCCTATGTTCTTGTATGGCTTCAGGGTCTGTCTGTGTTCTAACTTCCTCTTTTTAAACATTGGATGAAAGCCAACTCTAATGACCTTGTTTTACTTTGACTGCCTCTTTGAGGTCCTGTCAGGAATATGCCACACTTTAAGGTCAAGACTTCCACATATGAATAGAGGGGACATACGTCAACCTGTGATATTAGTGATCTGATCATCTCAGATCATCACAGAGCCAAGTGTCCCTACCACCAACACTTCCCACCTCTATCAAAAGAGTTCCAGAAGGTAGCCCCAATCAAAATGGCCACCATTGACCACTGCCCTCAGCACCCTCCCTCCTATGCCCTTAGGTCATCTCCGACAGTGACACACACATTCCTCTCTGGGTTCCTGACTACACTGTTTGGTCATCCTGAGTGTACCTGCTATATTGGGATCATCTCAGGACCGCTCCTGGCTCATCTATCCCTTGAAACTAGAGATCAAGCAGGGTTCAAAGTGACCGTGCCAGTCATAAGCTCCGGGGCTTCAAACTCAGGCAAAGAACTCCCCTAAAGCGCCACAATATTGCTAATCTTAGGTGAACTAAGGCATGCCCCAGTTAGGAACTGCAGCCAGCAGGGAAGAGGTCTCCTGGGAAGCCCTCACTCTTAGAGAGACATCCTGTTTACCATGAGTCACTTGTGAGAGTGTGTCAGCTAGAGTCTTCTGGTAACTTGCTAATGAAATGCTCTCTGTTAAGGATGTATATAGAAAGGTATAAATAGGTGGAAGGTTTTCTAAATAACCCTGGCTCACGGTGAAGTGGTAAGGGAGTTATTAGTTCTTTTCAAGGCGAAACAAAGCAGCTCTTCAGCCTCTCTTACCGCGCTTCAGCTTCCAGCTTCATCCTAGGACAAACAAGTCACCCCCCATTTAAAGAAAATGAAATCGCTGTTCATGATGGGGTGGCTTCAGAAAAAAAAAAAAAAAAAAAAAAAAAAAAGCCTGGCCTCTGGAGTTCCAACTTTAGTGGGCCTCATTCTTACAGACTCGAAACCTTGTGGTTTTTTGGTAGGAGGTAATTTCTGTGCTGGTTGGGATTTGAAGGAGCTGGCCCGCAGTTCAACCTTGCTTAAATTAGAACAAGATGTCACCCGTGGTCTTGCTCCCGTAGTGGGCTCTTGAAAGTAGACTGTCAGAGGGATACATCTTAGGCCATTCCTGGGGATTCCTGTTAGTTTCCATGACCAGAAATGACACCGCCATTCTGTCACTGCCCTTCCTGAACTGAGTAGGGACTGTGAGTTGTTATGGGTGGTTTTCTTTTTCTTTCTTTTTTCTTTTCTTTTCTTTTCTTTTCTTTTCTTTTCTTCTCTTTTCTTTTTTTTTTCCAGGCAAATGAAGGCAATGGCAAATAATATTTCATAAAAACAAGTGACAAATTTCACTCAAGTTACTGACACATTCAAGGAAAAAATGAGTTTTTGCTTTGAAGCTAACCAGAAACAAATGGGACCATTTCTCCAAAGGAAAGGTTGCGAGCTTAGTTATGATCCATGTCCCAGAAATCTAGGAAATTATACATACCGTCCCCCTGTTTATAATATGAATAACATGATTGTGTGCTGGGGTCAGTTATAGGTCAGAGGAGAATTTACTGCTTGAAACAGCAACTGTATCAAGGCAGAAAAGAGAGCCATTAACCCCTTATCGACACCACTCAAATGCCTGCATTTTAAGGAAAACTTTGGCAACTCCTTAACGTTAGGACCTGAGTATCCAATGTCTGTAGAGACCTGTCCGAAATTTTCTCTAATGAAAATATTTGGGAGACCTAGAAGCAGGGAATGGTAGAGGCTGTCTCACCTCCAGGAGGCCAGGCTGTGTTGCTCTCAAGCGAATTGTATGTGGTGTCAGAATGAAGCTGTCTGCAGATAGCTTCATTGTTCTGGGTTCTGGGGATGAAATGTTGTGGTTGGTCCTGCCGTACTGTTCGGGAGCTTAAAGTTGTAAGTGCGCTGGGAGTTTTTCCAAGTGCTGTTTGCTTTGTCTCCATTTAGTTTACCAACCATGGAGTGCATGCTGTCTTTTTTTTAAGGGATGAGGGATACTTGGCCCAGAGAGGTTAAGCAAGCAGCGTGCACTTTAATGTACAGTAAAAGGCCTCACACCCAAGCTTCTCGGAGTCCAGAGAACTCTTCCCTCGCATGAGCGAGCCCATACCAGATGCTGAAGGTCACAATGGAAGAGTGCAGGCGGGAAATCAGGCCAGGCTGAGGGGTCCCTGGGGTCCTGCCTCAGTCACAGTTTACAGCCGCTCCCTGCCTGACTTCACTGGGGGTGGGGTGTAACAACACTGAAACTCAAGCGGCAGTCCCCAGTTCAGCCTAGGGGGCGAGGGAAGAAGAAAGAGGGTGTGTGGAGGATGCGTGGATGCGGGTCCATTGGCAGCCCTAGGGCGAGCAGACCAGGGAGGGATCTGGAAGGCTAGACCCAGCTGGGAAGGGCCTATGGCCGCGTGGGAGGAGGGTGCGGTCCCAAGGCAGGATTGTTTATAAGCACCCCTGGCCTTTTTAAAGCACCAGCGGATGGCGCCACCGCCTTCGCTTCTACTTGAAATCCTCTGTGAGTCACGGGGGCGGGGGGGGGGGGTGGTGGTGGTGCCTTTCAGCCACCTGCAGTCCCCAGTCTGCCCCTCTGTAGAAAATGTAGCCCAGCCAGGGAGCAGAGGGTTGGGTGTCCCGCAGTGATGCGGACCAGCTGTGGGCAGATTGCTCATGAACTCTGCATCCTCCTTTGGGGGTTAGGATACCCATCTTATGCAATTCTTGTCCAGCTCTGTGCAGCGTTTAGAAAGAATGTCTGGCACCCAAGAAAAGCTCAGATACTATTAGTTTCTGAGAGAAAGAGAGAGAGAGAGAGAGAGAGAGAGAGAGAGAGAGAGAGAGAGAGAGAGAGAGAGAGAGAGAGAAATTGTCGTTGCCTGTTTCTGCCGGTGTTTCTGCGAATGATCCTGTTAAGGAGCGGTGATAGTAATGTCTTTGAAAGCATGCATGCCAATGGCTCTGCTTCTCTTTTACTCTAGCCTTGCAATGTTCCCAGACACCATACTTAGGATAGAAAAAATAAATAAAACATGGCCCCTTAGATCCTGTGAGTTCAAGGCCAGTCTGATCAAAAGGGGCAGTTTCAGGACAGCCAGGGCTACACAAAGAAATCCTATCTCAAAAACAACAACAACAACAAAAACAAAAAACAAAAAAAAAATAAAACAAACAAACAAAAAGCCCAAACCAAACAAACAAACAAACAAAACACAGGCAAAACAGCTGCTACATATAGCTCCCCAAAGCAGTTAAGGGCGGTTATCCTTGTAACCAGACCTGGCCTTTAACTCTCAGAGATCCCCTTGCCTCTGCCTCCTGAGTGCTAGGGTCAAAGGCCTAAAGTGCCAACACCACCCCGCTTGCCCTTGTTTCTAAGTAGGATCTAAGCTGGAGCTTGCTGTTGTAGCGCTTTGGACTCCTCTTGCTGGTGAGAGGCCAAAATCCAGTTTGCAGCTGCCTTGCTCAGGCCGGCCTTCTTCCTTCAGATTCTGACTCCTGGCATGTGTTTAGCTCAGTGCTACAAGCTGCCAGCTTCCCCGGGCAGGATGCAGACCCAGGAGCTTTGAGTGCCCACTTCAGGTCCCATTTTCTCCACCTGGCTTCCAAAATTTGCTGATGGTTTCTCCTTTGTCTGATTTCCCCAGCTGGACATTCATCTTTCCACCCTAACTGCCCAGCCTGCTGACTGCGTTCATGGCCCCAGATGCAAAAACCAGCCACATAAGCTGTGGGTGGGATAAACCCGTTGCTCAGTATCTTCAAGCTGAATAGCCCTTGATGGCTAGGGCAGCTAAAGACAGCCCGGACAAGACAAGCCAGGAAGTGGGAATGGAATTAGCACATTCAGGAGAAGGTGGGACTGTGGACTGTGTAAAGGCCTGGGATCCCTAGAAAGGAAAGGAAAGGCTGGGAGAAGATGATGGGTACAGAGGGAGAGAATGGAGAATTGAAAGCCATGCAAGTGCTTAGGTAGTACTAGGGACAGTACAAGGATGAAAGAAGCATCCTCACATTTGGGGAAGATGCTGTGAATAGCCGACAAGATGCATGACACTGTTGCTCTCTGAATAAGGCTCTACACGATGTGCCTTTGAAACATGAAGTTCTCTTTAAGCAATGTTGTTTCCTGTGGGCATCAGGCAAGGCTTAGGAAATTCTTGCATTGCTTAACGATGAGTATACCCTCTAAGGAAGGCATTTCTGGTGTGTGTGGGGCGGTTACTTTGTCGCTGTGTGAGCATCCTAAGACCACTCACACAAACCTGCACGCAACAAGCCAGTCACCTCTTGTAGCCTCTTGATGCAGCCTAGAAATACTAGCCGCAGGATGGACAAGTGTCACAGGGCTGGTGACTTTACAAAGTTTGTATGAGTAAGGCGCGAGAGCTGTAAGAATGATACACGAAAAGCCAAGGTGCACAATGGTAATGTCGTCACTCGTGGCTGCTGTGGATCGTGCATGCCTGTGTGTGTTTCACTTTAACACACAGCCTCACCGCAGACACATGATGGGTACCCCACTATGTATTGATGACTTCAGTGGGAATGGTGATGGGAACGATCCAGCTCCGTTAGTATCTTCATCACTATATGAGTCTGTCACTAACTAAAATGCCATTATGGAGCAAGTGATTGATGGGGTCAGACAGGCTAAGAGCAACAAGCAAACTTCATATTTCAATGTCCACAAAAATTCACAAAGAAAATGTCCATGTTGTGTTGGTCTGGGAATTATCACTGTGCTGTCTCTGGACTCTATGGTCTCTCCCTCTGTCTCTCTGTCTGTGTCTGTGTCTGTGTCTGTGTCTGTGTCTGTGTGTCTGTCTGTCTGTCTGTCTGTCTGTCTCTCTCTCTCTCTCTCTCTCTGTGTTACTTGAGATAGAACACAGGAATTTGTGCATGCACGTACACTACCCCGAGCTACACCTCTATTCCTTGTCTCTCTTTGACATTGAAGTATTCCATATATGATCCAAGAGATTGCCAAGAGAGGGGTCACCATGATAGACCATCCTGCTGGCGAGGGGGGGGTGGTTCATGGGTCAGGCCTAGATGTATCTTAGATAACTTCTACCAACTCCACATTCATAGTACCCAGGCTTGCTTCCCTAACTGCTAGCAGACTGGAAAATGTGGGTCTGGAAAAAGAAAAAGGAAAGTGGGATTTGATGAATATATAGCATTGTCTCTGCTACCGCTGGCAGCTTAGGAGCTGTTATTTACAGCTCAATCGCAGTGATAGAGCATCTGTGCCTGTGCATGTCGGGATGTGGAGAACATTTTCTATTATAGCTGCTCCCGCCACTGGAAATGAAGCATCTTGAGTTGGTGATGCGCTCAGCCTATCAGATCTGAACAAGGAGCTCAGCACTCACACAGCGCACTGTGCGGGACTCACTGTTCCCTCTTATGCTTTCAAGGCTGCGTTTGTCCCTCAGCCCCAAGGAGGAGGAAGGGCCAACACAGGCCATATGATAGCCATATCTTACCAGCCTAGGAAAAGACCCAAATTCCAAATTCAGGTTCTGATGAATGTACATCAATTTCACGCCTTCATAAAGTTGAAAAAATTATCCATTTGAATCATCTAAAGCCAGGGGCCACAGTCCTCTGCTTCTGCCTGGACTGGCCAGTCCGCTGTTAATAAATACCCTCAATAGGAAATCGGTGAGTGAGATCACTCTCTTGTGCTAAATGGTTGATGTTGGCTAGTGAAAAGAAGAGTGGTTACTTCCTGCCTGTTTGATTGTGTCGAGACACGAGCTCTTTATGTGCCCTCGAACTCGCCACATAGACAAAGATGGCTTTGAACTCAGAAATCCACCTGCCTCTGCATCTCAAGTACTGGGATCAAAGGTGTGCACCGCCACACCAGGCTAGAGGCGTTACTCTCTCTGATTACGTAAGCAGGAACACAAGGCTTCTGGTGTTCAAGTACATGGGTGACTCCCAGTTCTGGTCCTTTTAATCATTCACAGTCTCACTGATCAGTAGGAAGGCTGCCACAGGTAGGAGAACACAGGGCTTCTCCTGTTTCTTTATTTACTTTCTTAAACTGTTATACAGAAACATAGCGATTATGTATACTAATGAGGATTCTGTGCAGTGTCTCCATACCTGTATCTGTGTACTACATATACAATGTGTTAAACATGTTCCCTCAACTATTCATCCTTTCCTCCCAGTGAAAACATCTCTGTCTCTTTCTTCTGGAGACGCACACTGGGTGGCTATTATCAAGAAACTATGAGTAGTGCAACACTGTACCACCAAGGCTTCTGAACTCTATCTAACTGTAAACTAGTGTACACTGGTCAACTTCTCCACACCCCTCCCTCACCCTAACAGCTATTTGACGTCTAGGGTGTGTTGCACACAATGGTAAGATCTGTCCCGGAGAAAACCATCAGTCCTGTACTTTTTCTGTGCCAGGATGGATCAAGTAGGAGAAACCAAACTATTTATTATATCAGCTATCACACATGTTGTGTTATGAAGGCAAGGCAAGGGGCCAACACTTGTGCAATAATGACCTTTTTTTCCAATGTCCAAAAAGTGTGAACAGTAAATTTTCTTATGATGTCTCAGAGTCAAAACGATGCTTGAAGCAAGACGATTACACAGAAATACACTAATGCATTACTTTCTTTCCAGAGCGTGTTGGGTGGAATATATGATATTGCAGTGGGTAATTTTATATGTCAGCCTGGCTAGAGTAAGATACCAAGATAACTGATGAAATGTCACTCTAGGTGTTGCCATGAATTTAATATTAATTTTGATTTAATAATTAAAATCATTAGATTGAGTAAAGTAGGCGACCCTTCATAAACTGCAAATCACTTGTCTTCCTTAGAAATCGATCGATATGTTTGTCTGTCTGCATCCATTATTTTGAAGATAAGATTTTACTCTAGCCCAAACTGCCTTAGAAGTCACTATGTAATCCAAGTGGCTTTAAACTCATGGCAATCCTCCTGCCTCAGCCTCCTAGGTTGGGATTACATACTTGAGACAGTACTCTTGAACTATCTCCATCCTAATGGGTTTCTCTCTCTGGACAATCCTGACTCATAGGGACATTTTCTTCCTTTTCCTTCCTTCCTTCCTTCCTTCCTTCCTTCCTTCCTTCCTTCCTTCCTTCCTTCCTTTGTTGCAAAGAAAATAGACATTATCCATTAATTTGTACTAAGCCGTTTAGAATTTCACACCTACAAAATATTTGTTGAGAAACAAGAGTCCACTTAGGAATCTGAGGTCTCCTATTCTGGTTAGCTTCAGCTGTCAACTTGACACAGCCCAGTTACCTGAGGGAGTCTCAATCAGGGGGGGATCGTCTTGATCAGATTGGCCTGTAGGTGTGTCTGTGGGGGGAGAGGCATTTTCTTGATTGCTAATTGATGTAAGAGGACCCAGCCCAGTTGGGCAGGACCAAGCAAGGAATCAGTCCTGGGCTCTGTAAGGAAGTTTGCTAAGTCAGTAAGTTGGTCAGGAGCTAGTCAGTAAGCAGCCTTCTCCCATGGTTCCCACCTCCGCCTCTGGTTGATACATTTCCCCGACTTCCCTCAGCGATGGACTTGTTATCTGAAAGTGCAAACTAAAACAAACCTTTTCCTCCCCTAAGTCGATTTGGGTCGTGGTGTTTATCACAGCAACAGAAAGCAAACTGGGACACCTATTCACATACCATAGTCCACCGCTTGGCTTTCCTGTTTTCTGTAATCCTTTGGTTGTCTCCGCACTTCTGCTTTCTCTAATCCCTCTTGGGTTCGGGCACGTAAATCCAGGACTGTTTGCTCTTCATTCCACGGACAGAGCTCTTCTTACTCTGAACGCTTCATCCCACCTTCGATAATGGATTAAATTAATGCTAATATATATTAGATACAGTCACAGAAACAAAAGGAATAGGCACTAACCAGTGTTAAATAGCCCTTGGGTGCAAGCCAATGGAAGAAATGAAAACGTAAAATATGACAGAGGCTGTCCCCAGCCTGCCTCTCTCAGCTCGGGCTTGGCTGGAGTTCTGATGTGCAGGGTGCAAGGAGGATGGCTGAGTGTTTGAGCGGGTCGGCTGCACAAAGAAGAAAGTGTCAGCTTTATGGAGGTGATTTGTACTCTGTGAGGATTGCTTCCCAAATAACATGAACAGAAGAACGCCAGTCCATCCTGTAAAGCGGGAGTGTGGCCTGCACAGCAGCCTCGTGCTGTTGGGAGGAAGCCATGACTCGAAGAGGTTCAGTCTAAGAACAGGGAAGAAGCAGTGGGGAAGGGCACAGAGGGCAAGGTCCAATCTAGGAGGAGTTTTCAGAGGCTCCTTGTTCTTTTCTGTATTATGTTAGCAGACAGTAAATCTGAAAAGATGAAAAAGGAAGGGTTGGGGAGGGGAGACATGGACAGTTAGGAGTTAAAATCCTTGTGTGTGTGTGTATTCCTGCCTTTCCTGCCTTCTTTGGAAGCCGAGGTAGGAGTGTATATCTTTTAGATTGAAATTCCTGTCATAAACCTCATAATCTTAGCAACGTGAGTGCGATCAGTCATCCACATGAAAGGAGAAGCTACAGCAGAAGCCAGCTGCTGCCGGGGCTGGTGTTAGAGAAGTGGAAAGCGAAAGCCAAAGGGAGAGAGGCAGTGATTTAAACATCAGCCTTCTCTCGAGCCGAGCCGGGTGCTACACTTCTGTAATCTCTCTGCTCAGAGGCAGGGGAAGGAGCATCTTCATGAGTTCAAGGCCAGCCTGGTCTCCATAGTGAATTTTATCTCAGTCAGAGAGAGAGAGAGAGAGAGAGAGAGAGAGACAGACAGACAGACAGACAGACACAGAGAGAGAGAGAGGCAGAGAGAGACAGAGGGAGAGAGACAAACAGACAGACAGAGACAGATAGACAGAGACAGACAGACAGAGACAGACAGACAGAGACAGACAGACAGACAGAGACAGACAGACAGACAGGGAAAGCTCGGGAAGCTGGGGCAGGTGGATGTTCATGGACTATTCCCTGCTTACCAAGGACAATAGCTTTAGATGTCCATGCATACCATGCCAGGGCTGTTAGGAGTTCTAGGCGGTCTTCACATCTGAACACTGAGCCCAGTGCCTGGCACCTTCTCACTCCCCATATTTTGCTATTTTGGTTGGATTCAGATCATCCCACAAAGGTTCATGTGGTAGAGGCTGGGCACGGTAGTGTTGATGGGATGGAACCTGCAAAAGGTGCAGCTAGAGGGTAGAAACTAGGACCTTAGTGGCCTCACTCTCAGGGGGGCACTGATATCTTGTCTTTGGGAGTAGGCTAGGTTTGGAGGGACTAAGTTGATTGGTATAAGAGCAGGTTGGCTTAAAACCTGGGACCACCTTGGGACATGTTTGTGATACCTTTTACCTTGTTACAATGCAGAGTGACACCCCCCCACCCCCCAAATGATGAGACAAAATACCTCTTTATATGTGTGTGTGTGTGTGTGTGTGTGTGTGTGTGTGTGTGTGTGTGTGTACACATACATACACAAAGTAGCTAGACTCAGCTATTTTAGCAGAATGGAATAAAACAAGAGAATTTCCCATTATGTACAGAAGGAGAAAGAAGGCAGGATGAAACTAGGCAGCTTGTAGACGGCCTTGGATGCAGAGCACAGGGACTGTACTTAACTGACTAAACATTTCTGAGGAAGGGCACTAGAGGATATTATGTAATAGATCAGTCAGAAAATAGACAGGGAGAGAGGACGAGGGGGCACACCCACTGAGTAAGACAGACTTCAGGGATAGGGCAGCTTCTTAACCTGTGGCCTGGTTCAGCCAGTGGATCACACTATAAAAATGGCATATGGTAAACGAGTGTGGTAGGAGAACGTCATTGTCACTGGTGTTGACTACGTGCCTCTGAAGGTGTCTGCTTGTTTTGCTAGGGTATCTCCCGGAAATAGTTTCGTGTTTTAAGCTGGTCATTGACGCAGTCCATGGTGGGGAACTTTGGCTTTCCTCCCGTGCATCTCCTAATGCTACATTTTTTTTTTTCTCGTGAGAGGGGCAGTCCGGCAGCAGTTTTGTCCATACATGTCTGAGGGGGTGCAATAGCTCCAAAGGGTGTGGTCCTCAATGGTCCTTTCTGTATTTCCTTCAGGACACAAGGCAGGGGCAGTTATGAGAAAGCCAGGATGTCTTCTGGCTTTCGTTGATTTTTTTTCTTTCCTTTTGCAAATGGGATTGCTGTATCCATTCCGCTCTCCATAGTTTGTCCTCGTGCCAATGCGTACATGGTCATTGTTCTTAGACTGGGAGGGGTTTCTTTACTTCTTCATGAAGTGCTTCCTCTTTTTTGTTTTTGTTTTTTTAGCAACCTCTAGCATTTTGCATGCCTTCTTTATATCATAGCCTCAGAATTTTTATCCACCAGGGCATCAGGACAAGAGTCCTGGATGGAGGACTTGAAGGGCCTGCACGGTAACACAGTGGGCATTTTTGGGACAGACTCTAGGCTGAGATTAAGGGAGGTCAGTATGGATCCCTTAATTAATTCTTCTTCATTTCTGGGTCCAAGGGAGCTGCCAGCCCCAGCTCCTTTGCCGGCTGCTTCTCCTTCTCTGTTTTTATCTTCAGGCCATCGAAGTTGATCCAATCACGATGCTGCTTTCTTCACATTTTTCCATCCGTGGTAAGGATTCCACATTTGAGCTTTAATCAGCCCCCTGCTTCTCCGTTCTGTACTTTAATCTCCATGAGCCTCACTTTTGCAGATTAAGCAACACACAATTTTAACTTTGGTTCTGGGTGTTTGGAAGATCCAGCACACACATCAGGGCAGATGTTCACGTCAGTCCAACTTTCAAAGATA
Source organism: Mus musculus (assembly GCF_000001635.26). Lineage (NCBI taxonomy): Eukaryota > Metazoa > Chordata > Mammalia > Rodentia > Muridae > Mus > Mus musculus. The sequence continues at coordinate 38,299,058 of NC_000079.6, forward strand.
GTTCAACTTTATTTGCAACTGCGATTTTAATAAGATTAGGAGGGTTGTTTGCTGCTGCTGCTGTTTTCTCTTTCTCTTAAAATTGCCTGCCAGTGCCATTTCACTTTAGGAACACAGGACTGGGTACACGGTAGAAGTGTGTGCGATCTCCTTGTCACTAGAGCTGACTTATATTTTCAGCAGACTTGGATGGCAGGCTTGAACAGCAGGCAGGAGAGCTCAGTCTCTGGTCGTTATGCTCCTCTTGACACTTGCTCTAGAGGTGACATACTTGACGTTTCCAGTAAACGTGGACATATAGCTTTATATGGTGGGAGACACATCACGTCATATATAACTCACACAATCAAAGGGAAAGTAGAAACCTCTCTGAACTAGGGTATTCACTACAAGTTGCCACATGATACATGTTGGACTCTAACATGTTTGTGAACAGAGCTGTGAAGTCACCAAACAGTTTTTAAGTCTGGAAACTAGTGGGAGGTTCTGGTCAGAGGAAATACAGTCAGGCAGGAGATAAGAGAGAGGGACAGAACACCAAGGGTGTCCCTTGCTAGCTTAGAGACTGACCCTGCAGAAATGTTGCTGGTGGTCATGGTCTGGATCAGGTGTTTCTAGGTTCTTGGCTTCTTATTCAAAGCATTGTAAAAGCACACATGGATTGCAAAGTATCGAGGACATTTTATTTATGATTCACTGCTGAAAAGAACGGCAGATCCCGGGATTTCAGAGTGTACAAGAACCCCAGGTTATTGAATAGGGCTCCCTTTTTGATATTTATGAAGAGGAAGAATTTGGCTGCTATGGGTGTGGTTTGGATGGTTTTCTGTTTTGATCAACAGGCTTAGATTATGTAAGCTTTTCTCTATTGCATGTGTCTTTTCCCATAATGCATCTGATTATCGTCGGATGCTTGCCTAATTATGATATGGATAAGGTGATATGGGGGATTTCCCTCTGAAAGTCCACTCAGAGGACAAAGTTTGCTTTCTTGTATATGCATCCAAAACCAGTCTAGGCCAGATTGTTCCTCTCATTTCTGTATATTCTAGAATACATTTGCATAAAAACTGTTGATTGTAAGGGAAGAAAAACTTAGTCCATTGTTCAGAGTATAGAATATAGGCAGCTTGGTGAAGGTAGGAGGGTCTTCAGTTGCTCATTGGCAGGAGAGGGATATTTATATAGCCTAAGCCAAGTGGAGTTCCACTTGCTAAGCAATTTGGTATGTTTGCCTGTCTCAGAAGCAAGGGGTTACAGAGTTAAAAATATGGGGCTCTTATTGGAAAGAGATGTTGGCTGTTTGTTACCTCAGAGGAATTGTAAGGTTCTGGTATAACCATGAGCATGGGAGAATGAATTGTGACTGAGGTGGATGTTTGCTGAACTAAGATGCTTGGGAGGCAGTGAGATGGACAATGGATTAGTCTTCATTCTACTGCTGTGAAGATACACCATGACCAAGGCAACTCTTATAGAGGAAGGCATTTAACTGGGAACTTGACTGAAGTTTCAGAGCCTTCGTTGATTGTCCTCATGTCAGGAAGCACGGTGGCACACGTGGTTCTGAAGCAGTAGCTGAGAGCTACATCCTGATCTGTAGGCAGAGAGAAAGCCCACCTCCAGTGACACACTTCCTTCAAGGCCACATCTACTCCAACAAGGCCACATCTCCTGATCCTTCTAATCCTTTCAAATAGTGCCACTTCCTCATGGCTAAGCATTCAAATAGATGACTTTTAAAATATTCTCATTCAAACCAGCCATGGACAGGCTTCTAGATAGTTTATATAGAAACTACTAATGACCCAAACCAGCTTGGAATTCAGACTAGTGACCAAAACTGGTTCTCACAGTCTTCCCACCTCCTCTTCCACACAGATCCCTGAGCCTTGAGGGTAGAGGTGTGGTACAGATACCCATTTAGGACTGCATGCTCCAACGTGTCAATCTCTGCACATTGTCCAGTTATGGGACTTTGTGTTAATTACCATTTACTGCAAGAAAGGGCTTGCTGCTGAGAGTTCAGCAAAGCACTGATCTGTGGTATAGCAATATGTTGTTACAAGTCATTTTGCCTTGAAAAGAAATCAGAAATGCAGACTTACGACAGAAAGATATCATAACTCTAAGATCTTTTAAGCAAGCAATTTGAAGTTTTAAGAAAGAGCACACACACACACACCAGTAGTTTGGTAGCCTCTGGTTGAAACAATTATTCCTGCAGGTAGCCTTGGGTTTTTGACTCTGCCCTGAACCTGTTGATGTCAGGAAAAGAACTTAACTTCCTTGGACCACAGTGCCCCATCTATCATGAAGAGCTGTTCAGGATGGATGCTGGAGTTCTTCCTATGATTCTGTGATTTTGGTATCCAAACAAGCTTCTAATTTTCTTCCTTCTGCCAGGGTTGGGGAGTCTGATGGTTATATGTTCTCTGCTCCTTCTTCCAAAATATATAGAACACTGTCATTCCACAGCAGTGGTTCTCAACCTATAGGTTGCAACCTCTTTGGGGGTCGAATGACCCTTTCACAGAGTCACCTGAGACCTTTGGAAAACACAGATATTTATGTTATGATTCTTAGCAGTAGCAAAATTACAGTTATGAAGTAGCAACAAAAGTAATTTTATGGTGGTGAGGTCACCATGACGTGAGGAACTACATTCAAAGTTCACAGTGTTAGGAAGGTTGAGAACCACTACTCCATAGGAATTCATTTCATGACTGATGCTGGCCTAGTTGTAATCAAAGAAAAGGGACCAGGTTTGGAGCTACTGAAATGACCTTTCATTCCCGTCCCTTTCTGCTAAACCTGTTTCAGGAGGGATGTGGAGTGGTTAATGGAATGGCCCAGACAGATTCATGCTGGGGTCATGAATCAGTTAGTGATCTCTGTTGAGTGGGACAACCTTGTCCCTGATGTCACCAGCCGTAGAGCTGGGGAGGAACTTTGAAGTGTCCCCTTGCTAGAGGAGACTCAAACCATAGCACAGTTGTTGTAGCATCACATATACCAGGTTCACCACATTGGGTAGGCTCTTGTATTTGAGCGCTTGGTCCTCAGCCTGGTGGTGTTGCAATGGAACAATGTGGCAACCTTAGGGGCTGGAGCCTTGCTAGAGGACATAGACCACCAGTGATGGGCCTTCAGGTTTCCCTGTCTGGCTCCCTTTCCAGTTAACAACTGCTTTCTGACTTTGGACTCTGACCAGAGGCCTCATACTCCTGCTGCTGGGCTTTCCCCACTGTGAAGAACTGTATCCTTTCAAACTGTGAGCCAAAAGGAAGCCTGCCTCTTTTAAGTTGCTTCTCATCTGTCAGGTTCTCATTGTTACAGCAAGGAGGAAAGTAACATGTCTACTTGTTTGCCCTGCCCCGTCCCCTTTCCCCTCCCCCTCCCCTCAACTACAGAAAGTAAAATGTCTGGAACAAGCTAGAAACAGATTACTTCAACTAAATTATAATTTAATGATTTTTTTTCCCTTCAGCATCATCGTCATCAATGATTCAAAATGACAGCTCAGCATTTCCTATGTGGCCAGTTAACCAGAAATGATGCTGACTAGAGAAGTTGTTGATGGGACCATGTGGCTCCTCACTGAGCATTGACTCCACAGAGTGAGGTGGGCTAGGAGTAGAGCTGCATGGAAGGTTTTTAGAGTTTATGTGAGGTGAGAGGGAGGGTGCGAAACTTAGGAAGGAGGCCAGCGAAGAGCCCTTCTGATGGAGGAAAGATCTGCACCATGAAGTTGGATGGGGCTTTGCCCTATGTCAGTGGCTCTCAACCTCCCTAATGCTGTGACTCTTTAATACAGTTCTTCATATTGTTGCTACTTTATAATTTTGCTATCGTTATGAATTGTAATATAAATATCTTCATTTTCCAATGGTCTTAGGTGACACCTGTGAAAGGGTTGTTTGACCACCCAAAGGAGTCTCGACCCACAGGTTGAGAACCACTGCCCTAAGTGGTCTATGATCACATTATCCTCTTTGTCTCACAGAACCACCGGCAACATCCTTACCACTTGGTAGTGATGATTGCTAATATTTTGATGTGCCAGTTCCCAAGGTTGCTTAAGGAAAGTGGAAGCCACCATGATAGTCCAACCACCTACAGGTTATACAGATAGATACTGAGTCCTTGATCTGAAATACTTGGGACCAGAAATGTTTATATTTCAAAGCCTTTCAGGTTTGAGAATATTTGTGCAGACCTAACTACTGGGTTGATATTTTTGGATTAGGGATGTTCAACCTGTGTAAGTGTTCCATAGTATCGTGCTGTCAAATATTATTGCCAGACATCAGCATGTTTTGCCAAATCACAGTCTAGGCTTCCTTCTGCCTAAGGGGAACTACATGAGCCATTAAGCTTTGGTTTTAGCCTTGGTTAGATAAAATTGGAACAAAGTTTAGTTTCGAGTTTAAGATCATTAGTTCCTACTATGTTTCTTTTTTCCCTCATCCTCTCCGACTTGTTTTTGCTGTATTTGATTTACTGTATAGCAGTGGCTCGCAACCTGAGGGTCTTGACACCTGGGGGGGGGAGGGGTGTTCAAATGATCCTTTCCTAGGGAAAACCCAGGTATTTACTTTTATAATTTATAACACTAGCAACATGACAGTTATGAAGTGGCAATGAAACTAATTTTTTAGTTGAGGGTCCCTACAGCATGAGGAACTGGGGTCGAGGGTTGCAGCACTAGGAAGGTTGAGAACCACTGCTGTATAGTTTGTCTATACAAAATTCATGATGTTTTTATTTTGTCTGAGATAGGGCCTCGCTATGTAGCCCAGGAAGATCTTGAACTCAATTTAAAAACTTTTTTTTAAAATTTACTTATTGTGAATGTGTGTGTAGGTGTGAATGGGGCGTGGGCATGACTGTGGCTGGGTGTGCACACCATGTTCACGTAAAAGTCAGAGGACAACGTTAAAGGAGGAAGCTCGTTCCTTCTAACTTGTTTTTGAGGCAGATATGTGATATCAGGATCCAGTTTAATTGTCCAAAATCAAACCATGCTGTTTGAATTTACGTTCTGAAATTCTAGGTTAGGAAATGACATTGATAGCACATTTTGCTGAGAAGCAACACCTGACTCCTGTCCCTGGGCTGCGAACTCAACCTAGGCCCTCACACTTCCTATCCTTCCCTGGTGATGGTGAGCCTCTATCACTGAACTGTACACACATATGCACAATAAATAAATTAAAAATACTTTTAAAGTGAGTTCAAGATCTGCCTGGGAAAAATAGAAACATCACAAATTTGTATACCTATCTCCGTGAAACCAACCTATGAATCAAACAAACAAAAAGAAATCTAAATTTAAAATAATAGCTACCAGCTAGGCATGGCAGCTCATACCTGTGATCCAAGACAGAGGCAGAGGGGTTAACACACGTCTGTGACCAGCTGGGGCTACACAGTGGGTTTCAGATCAGCCAGAGATAACATAGCAAGACCCTGTTTCAATAGTAAACAAAAATAGTTGAATAAAATAACTTTTAAAAGTTTATTAAATGGGGCTGGTAAGATGCTACAGTGGGTGAGGCTGCTTGCTGTCAAATCTGTTAACCTATCTCCAGAACCCATGTGGTAGGGGGAACCAATTCTTACAAAATTGTCTTCTGACTACAAGAATGGTATGGTACATGTGTGCCCATACATATGCAATAAATAAACGTAAAAGTCTGTTCATTCTCATTTAGGGTTTTCATGTGCCACTTTCAACTTCTTTTAATCTTAGCCTCAGTAAATGGAGGTTTTTATTTCACCTTAAGTTCCACCAGGCAAATCACTGTTGATACCCAAAAGAAAGCAATAATAGGGTAACTGGACAGGTCATCTTATGGTGAGAACTTGTTTAATAATTTTTCAGTAGAAAGGGGATCTTCAATCATAATCCTAAGATCAAGACTCATTAAACACCCCACAAATTTTATTCTATACTTAAAAAATACTTGTATGGCAGCAAACTTTATAAGGTTAAAAACTAAACCAATTTATTTAAAACAGAATGCCAATCACTACCGAGAGCTCCTTGGAGTTAGATCTTAAAATCCTAATAGAAAAATGAGCTGAGTGTCTAAAAAGATAGCTCACATAGAAGGAATGACACCAGAGTTTAGATGATGCAGTGGGTAAAGGAGCTTGAACCTGGTTCAAGTCCCTGGGCCCATGTGATAGAAGGAGAGGATAGATTCCTGCAAACTGTCTTTCAGCTCCCACATGCATGCCATGGCACAGGAAAGTGCTTTATTTTTAAGGAATTTACCAGCTTGCAGAATTACATTGATAGTGCCATCTCTTCCTTAGTTTAAAACCCACCACGCAGAAAAAAGGAGCGTAACTAATCAACCAATCAACCTTACAGTCTGGCAAAGCCATGTCCAGGTTTTTAGCCAAGAGAGTAGGAAACTTTCTTTCACATAAAAAATTTATATGTGGATGCTGATGGCACATTGATTCATAATCATCCCACAACGGAAAATATTCAGATATCCTCCCAACAGGGGAAGCAGCGATAGAATGGTGCAGCCGCAGCCCAGGGCACCATTCTGCAAGTGAAGGGAGCAAGTTTCAAATGCATGGTGTTAAGTAGAAGAGGCCAACATCAGAAGACCACATCTTGTGCCATTCCTCTTATAGGACATTCTGGGAAACACGAACTTGTAGGAGTAGACCAGTGGTTGCCCAAGGTTGAATGTAGAGCAGGCACTGACTGCCATGGAAGACATTTGGGGCACTGGGGATGATGGGTGGTTCTAAATCTTGGTTGTTATTGATTTAGAAAGGGTCTTACTGAGTAGTCCAGACTAGCCAGGAGGTCACGATTCTTTTGGGATTGTCTAGTTCTGAATCTTGGTAAGTCAGCATTCTGATTCATAGAAGTTGATACCCCAAAATGTCAGGTCTATTTTTTAAGTGTTTGTTTGTGTGTGTGTGTGTGTGTGTGTGTGTGTGTGTGTGAGCGCGCGCGTGCACATGTGCGAGTGCGCGCATGGGCACACATGTGCACTATGACACCTGTGTAGAGGTCATAGGACAACATGAAGAAGTCAGTACTTTCCTTCTACTGTGTGGGTTATGAAGTTTGAACTCAGGTTGTCAGGTTTGGTGGCAAGCACCCTTACCTGCTGAGTTATCTCACCAGCCCCAAAGTCAATTTTATTATATACCAATTAAACAGATTAAATATTAATCTCTTTATAAATACAGATTCAGGTGCTTGCTCTGGTCCAGCCTGCATTGGTCAAAAGCAACAACCCAAGCCACACCAGCTGGGGGGAAGGCTGGAAGAAGACCACCCAAGCACCTATTGCAGGTGCCACAATAGACAAATGTGTGATGGAGAGACAGGAAAGATGGGATACACAGTGGAGAGATGGGAGGGAAAGTGAAGCTTGGGAGTCCATTCATACACTGTGGAGAAAGGTGGAGCTGGAGACTCGATGGCAGTGAGGAACAGGAAGATATGAGGAAATCGTGGTACGGTCCTGGACCCAGGCTGCCCCCACGGGCCACATCAGGGTCCTTGGTCCTACTGCAGCTGGGGTCATTGGGGTCTGTGACCTGAGTTGCCACCAAAGGCCAAGAGGATGTCCATGGTATTGGCTTCTACCTGAGACCATGTCGATAACCTAGGGTCATGATCTGAGTGGCCTGCGCTGTCACCTGAGGTCATAGGGACATCCAGGCCTAGACTACTGCCAGGAACCATGTCTGGTTTCGTGGTCCTGTGGTAGCTGGGGTTTGTGTTGATGTCCAGGCCCATGTTACCACAAAAGGCCATATAGATATCCCTGGTCTGGACTGCCATCTGAGGCACTGTGTTGAATTGGTGCCACACCTGGGCAGCACAGTGGAGCTGACTCTGATGTTAGGGATCAGGAAAGCGATCTCCAAGGGCATGAGTGCAGGAGAGCTGGCCCTGCGCCTAGTCTGCCCCCTCCCCGCCCTTACCACCTGCAACAGGTAGGAGAGCTGTCCTCAAGGTCATGAGAGAGGAAGAGCTAGCCCTGGAGCAGTGAGGGTGAGCTAGCCAGGGCAGTGCTGGAGAGCTGATTCTGGTGTTGTAGGTGCTCCCTGTGGCTGATGGGAGAGCTGGTCCTGAGGAATCGACAGCAGGAGAACTGCCCCTGCCCCTTGTTGGTTGTGGCACTGGGTGAACAAGCAGGGACAGTGCTAGAGAGTTCACCCAGATAGTGTGGGCACAGGAGAGCTGACAGGCTGACTGACTCCGATACCTCTCGGTCCAGGTCTGGGTCTTTGAGTTGGCCCACCTCATCATCTACCCTGTCTATGAACTGCTGGGGCATGTGAAAGGGCCATTCCTGCAGACTCAAAACCTGAGGAACAGGCAGGGCGACAACAGGCTATCAGCAGGAGTCCTCCTGAGGATCCAGTAGAGATAGTATAGCAGAAGCCAGAGGCCTTGAAACAGACTCATTGCCATGAACATTTGCAAGTAAAGATGTGTGGACAAAAGGGTATAGTGTGTCATCGTGTGTGACACACTACAGCTTCCATGACAAGATCTTTTTTTAAATTTTATTTTATTTTATTTTATTTTATTTTGGGGCCCTTGGTCCTGTGAAGGCTCGATGCCCCAGAGTAGGGGAATGCCAGGACAGGGAAGCAGGAGTAGGTGGGTTGGTGAGCAGAGGGGAGGGTAGTATGGGGTAGGGGGGTTTCAGAGGGGGAAACCAGGAAAAGGGGATAACATTTGAAATGTAAATGAAGAAAATTGCTAATAAAAAATAGAAAAAGAAACAAGGACCTTGGGTTTGATGACTTACATTCCCCCCCCCCAATAACCCCCTTATACCTTGGCGTCTGAGAATGCACACTGTGAAGAAGGACACTGGCAGAGCTTGTGCATGCCATAGCCTCACTATCCCCACTCAGGTGGTGTGGTGGCTTGAACAGGAGTGGCCTCCCTAGACTCCTGTCTTTAAATGCTTGGCCCATGGCGAGTGGCACTAATAGGAAGTGTGGCCTTGTTAGAGGAAGTGTGTTACAGTGGGGGCAGACTTTGAGGTCTCCTGTGTTCAGGCTCCTATGTTCAGGGTAGAAGACACAGGCTCCTTTTGGTGCCCATATGTCAAGATGTAGAACTCTCTGGCCCTCCAGCACATTCCATGCTGCCCTCCACGATGTTAATGGACTGAAACTCCAAAGCTGCCAGCCAGCCCGATGAAACATTTTCCTTTGTAACAGTTGCTTTGGTCTTGGTGTCTCTTGACAGTAATAAAACCCTAAGACAAGCGGTGAGGTAGAACCTGACAGAGACTCCGCATCAGCCCTTTTCTCCTTCAAAATTAGTCACTATTGCTGTTATAAAACATCACGACCAGGGAAGTTGAAGAGGAAAGGGTTTGTTTGTTTGTTTGTTTGTTTGTTTGCTTATACTTCCACAGCACTGTTCATCACTGAAGCTTCTCGGACAGGAACTCAAACAGGGCAGGAACCTGGAGGCAGGAGCTGATGCAGAGGTCATGGAGGAGTGCTACTTACTGGCTTACTCCTCATGGTTTGCTCAGCCTAGGGATGGAACTGCCCACAGTGGCTGGGCCTTCCTCCATCAATCACGAAGAAAATGCTCTACAGCCCAATCTTGTGGAGGCATTTTCTCAGTCAAGGCTCCCTCCTCTCAGAGGACTTTAGCTTGCGTCAAGTTGACATAAATCTAGGCAGCACAAGAACCCATGTTCCTATGCTTATACTTGGTCTGAACTGGTATGTGACTGGAACCGTGCAGCAATAAACCCTGCACTCTTAGTGGGAAATTTAGTTCCATTTCAAGCTACTTTTCTGTATAACTTTGTATGGATACGCCAAGTGCCAACAGAGATTATCACAGACTGGCTAATGCTCCAGGTTCTTCTAGGTTTGCATGAATGTTAAGAGAATTTTCGTCTAACAAAATTATCTTTAAAAAAAACAAAAACAAAAACAAAGTAAAAGCACTTAAGAAATGTAGAATGAAGACTGAAGTGTGGACACTATGCCCCTCCTTAGAATTGGGAACAAAACACCCATGGAAGGAGTTACAGAGACAAAGTTTGGAGCTGAGATGAAAGGATGGACCATGTAGAGACTGCCATATCCAGGGATCCACCCCATAATCAGCATCCAAACGCTGACACCATTGCATACACTAGCAAGATTTTATTGAAAGGACCCAGATGTAGCTGTCTCTTGTGAGACTATGCCGGGGCCTAGCAAACACAGAAGTGGATGCTCACAGTCAGCTAATGGATGGATCACAGGGCTCCCAATGGAGGAGCTAGAGAAAGTAGCCAAGGAGCTAAAGGGATCTGCAACCCTATAGGTGGAACAACATTATGAACTAACCAGTACCCCGGAGCTCTTGACTCTAGCTGCATATGTATCAAAAGATGGCCTAGTCGGCCATCACTGGAAAGAGAGGCCCATTGGACTTGCAAACTTTATATGCCCCAGTACAGGGGAACACCAGGGCCAAAAAGGGGGAGTGGGTGGGCAGGGGAGTGGGGGTGGGTGGGTATGGGGGACTTTTGGTATAGCATTGGAAATGTAAATGAGCTAAATACCTAATAAAAAATAGAAAAAAAAAAGAAATGTATACCACATTGCTTCTTTACATTATACTTTTCTCCAGTGTTATTTTCCCAAGCACAGTTAGATATCAGTCTTAAACTTGTCCCGATACACCGATGCTGTCAGATGGTACATCCTCGGTAAGAGACCAAATAATGATCTAGGAACTTTCCCTGCTTTGTTCTTTTGAGCTCATGGTTGACCTTCTTCTCAGTGATGTTTAAGTCTCTCGGGGAGAGGCTTTTTGAAGAGTGTGTACTGAAACCTGTTTTATGCTTGACTATTTGGAAATTTCTGGTAAAAGTAGGTCTGTATGCCTGTTTCTAGCTTGACTCCCAAGTGGTGGGTCTAAGACACACACACACACTCACACTCACACACCACACACCACACATAACACATCCACACGCACAGACCTACACACACACACATACACACACATATACACATACAGACTTACTCTCTCTCTCTCTTCTATGCGCTCTTTGTGATACAAGTCAGTTGTACTGGTTTGGGTTTTGTTATTCTTTCCATTGAGAGAACCTGGAGTCTCAGCTTCGGGTTTCAGGGCTGGGGCAAGTTTTATTTTCTTAGCAGTAACCAAGCCACACAGAAATAAACAAAACAATCCCTAACAATTAAAAAAATGCCTTGAAGAATAATATCAGTAACAAATCCTAACTCTAAAGAGATCATGCATTCTCCAGCTAACTCAGCCTGAATTGAATATCACACCCTGAGATCCTTTTGGAGAGCCCGATGGGCCAGCCGCTCCTTCCATTGTTAGAGCCAACCACAACCATACAAGTCAGGGGAAGGATATTCCTCGGCTGGGTGTGGCCAGCGGGGCCACTAAGCCATGGACTTCTTGGTTATTATAACACAGGAATGATTTTTGTACATTGGCTTTTATAAACAGGGTGCAGCTGGAAATTCTTTCATTTCCCTCTCTGCCTGTCATAACTACAGTTTTGGGTTTCTTGCCTCATGGTAAGAGTTCTAATAGAAATGAAATGTTTTTATTTTTGCTGATGTGTTATTACTAAGAGAGAAGCTGGTATAATTCAGCTATTATGATTATAAACTGCTCCCATGGAAATTGATAAACGTTGACACTTGTGACCTACAGAAGAAGTCATAGAATGTTAGATCTGGAAGGGAATCCTTCTGTAAGCAAACGGCAGGGCTTGATGGCCCATCACTTGTCTGGGGTTCCTGAGGTAATTAGCGGCAACGAAAGCTAATATCTTGGAAGCTCCCACCTTCCAATCAAAGACTCTTTTCCTATGCTATTTTCATTCTCTCTGAACACACGCTGACCAAGTTGAGAGTACGTATGTTTGAACAGCATCTCAAGAACGTAGTTAAACATTTCTTACGGGGATCCATCGAACAGTCTGAGGAAGAGAGACTTTAACAGTGCTTTGATTTGACAGTTAAATGATACTTTATATGATAAAGCCCTTTTCTAACTTTACAGTTAGCCTTCTATGACGTTATATTTTTTGTGTGTTTATAATACAGCTATCAATAAGCTTCCTCCTTAAGATGTGAGAGCTCTGTTCTAGAAATTTCCAGAAGATCTCTTAAAACCTCTTTATATTATCTTGCTTTTGATAGGTCAATATGAACCTTCAACTGTGGTTGGGTTATACTGATTAATATACACTTGCGTCATAGTTCTATTCTGGACTCACATTCCCCAAAGAGAAAGTGCAGTTAGCAGAATGGACTATACAGGTAGTTGCCAAGAAAGGGGAGATACATGGAAGGGGATGAGCCAAAGCCAACTATAGTCCATAGCTATCAGAAACCAACCTGAATTTGTTTAAACAAAGGGTGGGACTTCATTTACAGACAAGGGTTGGTCTCGTAGAATTCATCGGACGCTATGTGACAAAAGGAGGTGTGGTAACCACAAACCAGAGAAACCTTAGCCAAGACCATTGCTTCTTTCCCCTTCTTCCCTTCCCTGGCTTTTTCCTCTTCTCATTCTTTCTTCTCCATTCTGACATCCCCTCCCCCATCCTTTCTTTCCCCTTCCTCCCTTCTTCTCTCTCCCTCTTGCTCCCCTCCTTCCTTGCCACCCTTCTCTCTTCCCCCTGCCTCTGGTCTTTCTCTCCTGCTTCCCTTTCCTTCCTTTTCCCACCGATTGAACATCTCTGGTTACTAACTTTTTATTCCAGAGACTCTGTTTAGATACTTTATCTTGGACTGTGAGTAGAGCTGTAAGTAGAGATAAGGCCATTAAATCCAGTATTTGTGTGTGTGTGTGTGTGTGTGTGTGTGTGTGTGTGTGTGTGTGTATGTGTGTGTGTGTGTGTGTGTGTGTGTGTGTGTGTGTGTGTTGGGATGTGTGGGGAGTGGGGGTGGGGAGGGATGGTGGGAACTTACTGCTACCATTGCCTAAGCCACTTCAAGGCTAAGGCAGCCCTCTGAGGGCACCATTAGACAGGGACTTGAAGCTTTTCCTAGTGGCTATCCTTCAGGACAGGACTGGGATGGGGTTAATAGTGAGCGAGGCATTTGCTGGTTGATCCATTGCTCCCTTTCCCGGTTTGCTGGTGTGGAATGTGGAGGAAGGTGCGCTGGCAGGGGAGGAAGCAGATGGCGTGGACTAGAAGAAAAATCTTGCTTCTAAATGGCTGCCGTCATAACATGGGGAAATCTCTCTGCATAGCCACGAAACTGGAAGGAGCTTGCTGCTGAGCCACACAGCTCTGACAGTGTTTCATGCTGCAGCTGATGAGGGCGTGAGAGGCAGCCCACAATGATCTCTTTCAAACCCGACCCCACAGTACCTTTAAGGATCCCAGAGCTCCTCCCGGAGACAACTCAGGTGCTGCTAGCCTTCTGTTTACATTCAGCAGCCTCGCCCTATCCTCTGGGAGGGTGAGTCACTGCCCTGGCTTGCCAGTTTCTGAGAGGTGAGAAACATTAGGACAGTCTAATATTGCCAGGTGATGTCAAATTTCGAAAGCTAGCAAATAGTACGAGGTCAAGGCTAGCAAAGGGTATGTACAGGAAGGGACCTGGGCTAGTCAAACCAAAGGTCCATCTCATTAAAGGAACAACGCCAGAACCAAGAGCAACTTAACAGAAGCAGAAGACAAAGAACGACCCAGAGGAGGTGGGAAACATGGAGATGACACCTCTGACTGGCGCTGCTAAGCCGACACTGCAATCTGATTGGCTTGGTGCTGCCAAACCCAATCTGATTGGTTTGGGTGCTTGTTCCCAGCAGCTGAGGCCGAGCTGCCATTTTGACCTTATAACACCTTGGTTTTGACAAAGCTCCTTACACTCTAGACATTGCCACACCCTAAACACATGTTCTGGGGGTAGCCATCATCTCCATTTTGAATAAATAAAGTGAGGCTTGATCCGGTGAATAGTATAAATGTCCCATCGGGTGAGTCAGCTTTCTAAGACTGGAGAGAAACTACCCTGAAATGAAAAACTTTAGGAGAAAAGGCTACTCCTGGCTCTTGGCTTCAGAGGTTTCAACCCATGGCTAATAAGCCCTGCTGCTCTAGGCCTGTGGTGTAACAGTACATCATAGTTAGAACACACGGCAGACCAGGTGTTTCTACGTCATGATAGCCATGAGGTAAAATGAGAGATAGGAAGGTGTCCTATAATCTCCTTTGATGATGTGGCACATACCCAATAACCCCCCACTACTACTCCTTCTTCCTTCTTCCTTCTTCCTTCTTCCTTCTTCCTTCTTCCTTCTTCCTTCTTCCTTCTTCCTTCTTCCTTCTTCCTTCTCCTCCTCCTTCTCCTTCTCCTCCTTCTCCTTCTCCTTCTTCTTCTCCTTCTCCTCCTTCTTCTCCTTCTTCACCTCCTCCTCCCCTCCTCCTTCTTCTTCCCGCTCTCTCTCTTTTTCTCTCTCTCTTCTCATTCTTGCAGGTCTGGTCTTTTAGACTATAATATTTTTATTATTTGATAATTTCATACAGTGCGTTTTTATCATATTCATCCCAGCTCCTCCCAGATTCACCCCCTTTGTGACTCATGTTCTCTCTCCTGAAGAAAAACAACAACAACAACAACAACAACAACAACAATAAAACTAAAATAAAACTTTCAAGTCCAGTTTGTATTATCCAAATATTCTTAGTGTGGGGCCTTCCCTAGAGCATGGGTCACACCCTTAGAGAAAATTGACTTTCTTTCCCTCAGTAGCTATGGTGGAACTTCATGGCCACCTCCCCACTAGGATTTTATCTGGGTTGAGTTTGCACGGGTCTCATGTGGGCTGTCACAATCTCTGTGAGTTTTTATGTGCAACTGCCCTGTTGTATCTAGAAAATAACCATTTCCTTGAGGTCATCTAGCGTCTTTGGGACTTGCAATCTCTCTGCTCCCTCTTCCTCAAAGATGCTGAGGCTTGGAGGGCTGGAGTATGATAAAGATGCTCCCCTTTAAGGCTGAGCACTGCAGTCTTTTATTCTCTGCATGTTGACAGTGGGTTTCTGTGATAATTGTCATCTGTTGGGAGGATAAGCCCCTCTGATGAGAGGTGAGAGATGCTCTGGTCTGGAGGTATAACAATATAGCATGAGGAATTATTTTAATGGTATTGCCCATTTAGCAGATAATAATATTAGCTCTTCTCTGGGGCCTATGACCTATTCAGCCATAGGTTCTTGGCCCTGATAACAGTGCCAGGTATGGGTTCCATCTTGTGGGGAGTAAGTCCCATATCTTAGAGGTTCTACTGCCTCCCAGTGCTTCTACTATGGGGACCACACCTTCAGCGCATAGCTCTTTTGAAGGTTCCCTGAGGTCCAACCCACAGCATTCATCTAGTGAATTTTGGAGCTGGGATACAGACTTGAGTCTTCTGTGTATTTATTATACTGTCTTGACACTCTCTTGCTGTGTCTCAATAAAGCACACCAGTCATTATCACCTCACTCTGTTTCCACAATGACAGTACAAACTTGCTTATTTCTATTTGCGGATGAGGAGACATGCCATAAATGCGGTACGGACAGATGGATTATGTACCAGTCTAAGTTCTCTGTGGTGTCTTCTTTGGCTTTTACCACAGTTCTGTCACCCTCTATTTTATGGTGGGGAAACGGAAACTTGAAAGGCTCTTGAGACTCTCCCTTCTGCACAACTGTACAGCATCACATGGAGAGTCCAGAGCCAGCCCTGTTGTTCTTCATCAGTCTGCCTAACGACATCCACATGGGATGGTTCTGCGTGTGGAGCCCAGACACGTTTACCTCAGAGAGTGTAGATGCATCTCAGCTGAGCCCTGTCATCAGCTCTGCAGCACTCAGAGTCCCTCTTGTGTGCTAGGCACCTTGCTAAGGCTGCAGAGAAAAACCTGTACTAAAGATACCTTTTCTCTGAGAGTTCATGGGGTGATATGGAGGTGTGACTGTGCTATTTGCACAACGAAGCATCATCTAAGTGTATAATAGAGGTGCACTCAGAGTCCTGCATACCAGGCCATCTGCATGCTTGGGCCAATCACTGTTGAGCACATGCTTGTGTGAGGCAAGGCATTGTAGTAACGGGGTATTATAGAGTAGGTACACTATAGGAGGCCCTTATTTTCTTTAGGTTCCACAAAGATATTTTCCTTCCTTTTAAAACTGAAGGAAACAATGAACTTTAGGGCCAAAGAATTTGTCTTTGTGTGTGTGTGTGTGTAAATATATATATATATATATATGTGTGTGTGTGTGTGTGTGTGTGTGTGTGTGTGTGTAGTATTTGTCTCATACTGATACAGTTGCAAGATATAATTTATAGATACAGAAGCACCCCTGCCCCCGCAGGTTTTACATTGCAGATTCAATATTTTAAAAAATGATACAAAATATTAGAGAAAAATATTTAATTGTTCCTAATATATACAGACTTTTTTCCTTGTCATTATTTCCTAAGAAATACAGTATGACAACTATTTATATAGTGCTCAACGTCTATCAGGGAAGTCATCTATAGCTGATTGAATACAAGAGAGGCTGGAGAAATAGCTCAGTAGATAAAAGGGCTTGCCATGCAAGACTGACAATATGAGTTCTGTCAGCAGGATCTATAAAAATCAGATGCAGATGAGCATCTATAATCTGAGGACCTATATGTCAAGGTGGGCGGCAGAGGCAAGATAATTGACCAGAAGCACTCAGGCCAGTATGAAGCACAACTACAGAAACAACCAGACCCTGACTCAAAATGAGGTGGGAAGAGAAAACTGATTCCTGAAACAGGTCTTCTGACCATCACACGTAGTCAGTGGTATGCTGGCATGTGTGCGCGAGTGAGCACACACACACACACACACACACACACACACACACACAGGGGGGTGTATAAGTAAGAATTTTAAAATAACAAGGCATATATGAAAATGTGCATAAGTGTTATCTAATACTATGGATTTCCAGTAAGGGACTTTGTGGTAGTTTATGTTAGAAGGGCCCCCCTAGGCTCATATATTTGAATGCTGAGTCACAGGGAGTGGAAATGTTTGAAAGAATTAGAAGGATTAGGAAGTATGACCTCATTGGAGGAAGTGTGTCACTAGGGTGGACTTTGAGGTTTCAAAAGCCCAGGCCAAGCCCAGAATCTCTCTCCCTGCTGTCTATGGATCAGGGTGTAGAACACTCAGGGCCATTTCTGCCTATGTCCATCAGTGCTACCCACTATGAAGATGGGCTAAGCCTATGAAACTATAAGTAACCTCTGAGTTAAATGCTTTCTTTTGTAAGAGTCGCCTTGGTTATCATGTCTCTTCATAGCAATATACCCATAACTGAAACAGACTTGGTTATCCACTGTGCCTACTGAAGCATGGATAGATATACAGATGTATGTGCAATTCATACACCTTTGTCATGCATGGACTCAGTGTGAAGACAATTACCACACTCCCTTACTATCTTGAGAACTCTCAAGAACAACAGCATCTCTGAGGCTGCCAAGAGCTCTATCTGAACTCAATAAACTTTTGTGAAGTGAATAATGTGTGTTTTCTCTTTTTATATAGGGGGCACAGGAGATCAACAATGCCTAGATCCCACAAGTGTCCTAATATGTCCATGGTTATAGTAATCTATTACAAGACAAAGATCCTTATAAAGGCAAAGATGCTGGCTAAGTCTTGGACCTGGTTCTCCTGTGGACCAGGTGATGTGGGAGACAAAGTGACTTCTAACTCAACCATGGGGGGCCAAGAGCTGGATTGGAAAGTTTTATTTTTTTAAGTCATATTTACTTACTTTGTGTGTATATGTATGTGTGTGAACACATGCACCAGGGCATGCAAGTAGAAGTCAGAGGGCAATTAGGAGAAGTTGACTCCTTCCTTCATGTGCATATTGAGGCTAGAACTTGGATCATCAAGCTTGGAGGCAGTCACCTGTTTCTGCTGAGCCATCTCACGAGTCCTGGGGGATTATTTTAATAGCAACAGTTGTTAAGCATGATTGTGGCTCCGAACACCACTGTGCCAAGAGTGTTCTCCTTGATATCTCAAATGTATGCTTGCTTTGATGGATGTGTGTGTGTGTGTGTGTGTGTGTGTGTGTGTGTGTGTGTGTGTGTGTGTGTGAATGTTCACAGCTGCACTGGACATTTCTGTTGGGACTCCTTTTGTGTTTAGACTTGGGAAGAGGAGGGCCTTGCTCACTCCTTTTCATTCTTAGAAATGTTTTCATATCTATCTATCAATCTATTTGTCTATCTCTCTCTATATATATATACCTATCTATCTATCTATCTATCTATCTATCTATCTATCTATCTATCTATCTATCTATCATGTGTGTATCAGGGTAGGGGGCACACGCCATGGTCCATAAGTGGAGGTCAGAGGACAACTTGCCAGAGTTGATTCTCTCCTCCCCCTTGTGGGTTCCAGAGTTTTATCTCAGGTTGTCAGACTTGGTGACAAGTAGTTTTGCCTGCTGAGCGATCTCACTGGCCCTTGAAGGGGAAAAAAAGTGAAACTCTATAGTAGCACTTTGCCCTCCTAAGAATTTTATTTACACCCCCCCTCCCGATGGCAGGCTATGTTATGGGCCTGCCTCAAGAGGCTCTAGCTAGAAGGAATTGAACAAGAAAGACAGAGAGACACCAGAAGCCAAAACTTCAAGGTGGTGGGCAGGGATATGGACGATGGGATCTGCAAAGGGTTAAGAGTGGAAGTTCATGGGGAATTCTATTTGAGAATGATGTGCCCTGTAACTCTGGAGGAGCTGAAGCTCTTTTGTCCAAGAAAAAACAGAACCTACACAACCTTCAGAGAGACTGGCTCCAGGTAGGATACTGTGAACTGGCCTTTAGCCTTGGGATTTGTCTTTTGGCTTTGCATTTTCCTATGTGGAGCATCCAGGGTTCCTTTGGGCTCCTTGGCTCATTGCAGGCTTTGCTCCAGTCTTGCTAGAGCACCACCCCAGTGTTTTGGAAACAGGTGGGTCGGAATTGGCTCAAACCAACATGACTAATGAAGAACGTTACCAGGGTTTGGTCAGCCTTCTGTAGCCATGAAGACAAGAATCATTGTCTGTCTTTGCTAAGAGTCTGGCATGGACCAAGTTTATTCTCAACATATGTTGCTAGGGATTTTTCATGTAGTGATAAGTAACTCAGGCAATAACTCATTTGGGGGGTTCCCTTGATTATGTTATGTTATGTTATGTTATGTTATGTTATTTATTTATTTTACTCAACCATTAGTTCATATGACAATGTAAAACCAAAGTGTGACTGCTACCCACTGTTTCCAGCACCTTCAATGGCTTCTTGATTCTCTTAAAGAATGACTAACTTACAGGTTAGACCTGGTATGGTCTCTGGCCTTCCTGGTTCCCCAGTCTTCTGCCTGCCTTCTAGGCTCTGCTTTGTTCTTGGTCAGTCTATAACTTAGATCTTCAAAGGTTCAACACACTCTCCTGCCCCATGGGAGTTTTGCCTCTGAAAGAGCAGACTGTCAACAGAGCAGGTGTTCGCTCTGTCAATGAACTGCTGTTCCCTTTAGGTATTTGATTTGAATATTTACTCAACTTAAAATGGCATTTCCAACCTCAGCAAGTCCAATCCTGTCTTTAGAAATGTTTGAAGTTCTCTTAGGGGTACTAATACCAGTTATTTTGATAGAAGTTTATATATATATATATATATATATGTGTGTGTGTGTGTGTGTGTGTGTTATATTATTGTATTGTCTCACATATGCAACCTACTGTGGTTAGGTCAGAATAAATACTTTGGTTTTCCTTTTGCTTAGTCTCATCCTATTAATTTTCCTGCCTCAGCTTCCTACTTACTGGAACTCCAAGCACACACTGCCTATTCAATATAGAATTTCTCTATGACAGCCAAATACACCACTTAAGGTATTCCTTGACAGATAAATATATATAAAAATTTGTATATATAAGGCCATTATTTATCCATTAAAAGAATAAAAGCAGCTGACAGATGAGTCAACTGTTAAGACCACTGGCTGTTCTTCCAGAGAGCACAGGTTCGATTCCCAGCACCCACACAGCAGTTCCCAACTACCTCTAACTCCAGTTCTGAGGGATCCAGGCCCAGAGTTGGCCTCTAAAGGTGCCAGGTCCACACAGAGCATAGGCATACATGTTGGCAGAGCGTTCATATTCATAACAACAACAGAAGCAATGAAATAAAACTCGACATGATGCTGCAAGCTATCATCCTACCACTCAGGAGTCTGCGGGCAGCCTGGGCTGGGTGATGAGAACCTGTCCACCAACCTCTCAAAAATTAAAAACAAATGAACAAAGAAAAGAAAGAAAAATGGAATCCAGTCATTAACAGGACCATGATAGAACTGGAGGCAACACTGTTAAGCAAAATAAGCCAGCCGGAGGCAGATGAGCACATGAGCTTCCGTCATAATGCAGAAGCCAAAACAGCTGTCAGACTTGGTTTGTGACTCTTGATTGCTGTGGTTACTTCCCTAGATTTTCTAACAGGGCACGAACAATGTCTGATGACACTTGCCATTGCCTTTGCAGTGACTATAAGCTCACCAAAAGTTAATATCTTCGCTCTAAGATAAACTGAATAAGCAACAACAGTGGATAAAAAGAAAGATGAAGGCAAAAATGGACCCTTGTTGAGCCGTTACAGAGGGAAGCATTATTTGAGCAGAGAAATCATTCGTTTAGGGGCTGGCCGGTATGATACCCAAATTACTCATGAAACACACAGGACATTTTTTGTTTTTTGTTTTTGTGGAGAAGAGAGGGGAAATCCCATAACCAAGCAAGCATCACGTACAGAATGATAGATGCCTATTATGTATTTTTTCCTTCTCTGTATTTTTCTTAATGGAAGCAAATGGAACTTTCCAAATATCACTGTATGATTGGAAAAAGTGAAGTGCACTGTAGTGCCATTTGGGGGGAAGGAGAGGGCAGACAAGGGAAAGATTCTGAAAAGGGTTTATGTTTTCTAATGGAAATCAGATGTGGGACTCATTTACATCGCTCCAGTGGAGTGCTTCATTCTCTCCGTTAGAGGTTGTGTCCGGCCTAGGATGTCCGGACCCCCTCTAAGATAGGCACACTCTTTGCACTAAGTTTCTTTATACCCCAGCAACTTCCCCCCTCAGGCTTGCAGCAGAGTCGAAAGGGCGCACGCGCTGAGCAAACCTCAGACAACTTTGAATCTGAACCTGCCCGAGAGAGAAAGATTTCTCCTACAAGCTAAATGTTACATTTCCACTCGACAGAAAGGTACTGCTGTGTGGCCATAAAAAGCTGGCCAAAGCCCTGTCACCTTTTGCAGTTAGTCATGTTATTTTTGGTTCATGCCAACACGCACCACAGCTGTGACTCAACAGAACCACTGAAGCAAGAATTCGGAGTTGAAAGACCTCAACCCCAGAGAGCGCCTTTTCTCCCCTGTGGGTCATTACGCAATGTGTCTCCTTGCTTACCTTTCCGGTCTTCCCTGCACACACATGAGCGGGGCTGTCATTTGGCAGATGGAGTCTCTGAGTTACGTCAACACCTTCCTCAGAGCCCGCTGCAGGCTCAGGCTGGGAGCTTTCCTTCTTGGATGTTTATTTTACGTAAGTACTGACTGCCTTCTCAGACTTTTTTTTTTTTTTTAATTGTGTTGATATATTTCTCACTCAAATAAACCCAAAATAGGATAGGGGTTGATTTAAATGTTTGCACCTTCCCACGTGATAATGACAGTAGCTCCGTCAACTGGTTCTGTGTCTGTTTTGGCTTTTCCCAGTGGCTGTTCCTAAAATGAGTCTACGAGTTTAGACCTTACCAAATGGAAAGCAGGCCCCGGCTTCGACAGGGAATCTTTTTGGTTGTTTATTAACGTTATACATATCCTTTGCACTTTTACCTTCATTTTTTCCCCTGTTATTTCCTTATCTATTAAAATGTTGAGGGTAGGACCTAGGTAAGCACCCTGCTATGTTGTATTCTTAGCTCTCTCTCTCTTTTTATTACTTACTGCTTAAATTTGAGAAATGCCCCAGCTTTCCCATACAGGGGCAAATGGAAGGAGGATACAGAAAAAAATTGTTCACATGTATGAAGTATAGTTTTGTGTGTGTGTGTTTTTTTTTTAAATGTGTGTGGGTGTTTTGCCTGTATGCATGTCTGGGCAACACAAGCACACAGTATCTGTGGATACCAGAAGAGGATATCAGATCCTCTGGAAGTAGACATTTGTGAGTTGCCATATGGGTGCTGGGAATTGAACCAGGGTCCTCTGGAAGAGCAGTAAGTGCTCCATTGAGCTCTCTCTCTTGGAGGAGCAGGAATCCAAGGCCATCCTTGGCTACATCCTTGGGCTACAAGTTTAAGGCCCAAGTTGGCCTTAAACTTGTCATAGAGGGGAGAGGGAGACGGGGAGGGAGGAGATGGGGAGGGAGGAGATGGGGAGGGAGGAGATGGGGAGGGAGGAGAGGGAGAGAGGGAGAGGGGGAGGGAGGAGAGGGAGAGGGAGAGGGAGAGGGAGGGGGAGGGGGAGGGAAGGGGAGGGAGGAGAGGGAGAGAGGGAGAGGGGGGTGCTGTACACTTATTCATCCAGTAGTTTACAGGGTAAGCCTTCTGTTGGATCAGTTGGAGTTTGTGTTCTGCTCATTGTTTAGCACTGAGCATCACTGAGACCAGACCCTAACTTGAGGATAACTGAAAATATGGCACCATTTCAGACCTTTCTCTCTGTTGTAGTTTAGCTTTTAAACACCTTCCAAAGGCTCAGTTTCCAGGCCATTGCACTACCAATAGGTGGTGGTACCTTAAAGAGGCAGAACCCCGGTGGGAGGAAATTAGGTCAGGGGGGTGCTCTTTTTTTTTTAATTTATTTCATGTATGTGAGTACACTGTTGCTGTCTTCAGACACACCAGAAGAAGGCATCAGATCCCCATTACAGATGGTTGTGAGTCACCATGTGGTTGCTGGGAATTGAACTCAGGACCTCTGGAAGAGCAGTCAATGCTCTTTACTGCGGAGCCATCTCACCAGCCCAAGGCGGGTACTCTTAAAAGGGATATTGAGATCCAAGTGTCATAGTCTCTCACTTTCTGCTCATCATAAGGTGAGCAGCCTCCTCCTCCGTGTGTTCCTGCTATGCTCTGTTGTGCTTCGACAGGCTTAGAGCAGCAGGGGGAGGTAGTTGTGAGCTAAAGCCTCTGAAACACTGACCCAAAGTCAACCTTTCAGCCTTAACTGTGGATCGCCTTAGGTATTTTGTCACAGTGATGGAAAATTGACCAATACAATGCAAAGGGTTTTGTCCTAAAGGAAAATACAGTATTGTGCCTTTTGGATGTGGGAAGCACTACATCCCTAAGGAACATGTGTGAAACTCTTAGGAACCTTCTTAAGACATTTTCTAAAAGAGAAAGGGGAAGGTGCTCTGCTAGAATGTCTCCTTGCAGACTGGTCCGGGAACTGGTTTTTAGCGAGGGTAGCTGCTATAGGCCCTTAATTTAAATTTAGGGGACTTATGTTTCCTTTTGTAATGTTCTCTCTCTCTCTCTCTCTCTCTCTCTCTCTCTCTCTCTCTCTCTCTCTCTCTCTCTCTTTCCCTCTCTCTCTCTCTCTGAGACAGAAGTTCACTCTGTGGACCAGGCTGGCCTCCAACTCAGAGAGATCCTCCTTCCTCTGTCTCCTGAGTGCTGGAATGAAAAGGCCTGTGCCACCCCCTCCCAGTTTGTGTTGTTCTCTTACGTTAGTATTTTTATCTCAAAATACTAACTGCCATTAGAAAACATTTTTGTGTGCGCATATGCATGGAATTTGTGTGCCCGCTGAGGCCAGAAGAGGGCTCCAGATCCCCTGGAGCTGGGGTTATAGGCAGTTGTGAGCTACCATGCAGGTGCTGGGAATTGAAGAGTTTCGAGCACTCCTAACCACTGGGCCATCTCTCCAGCCCCTGATCTGCAGTGTTTGAAGAAGACCCGGCAGAAACCTCCTAGGTTCATCGTCTTAGTTGTAGATGCAGAAAGTAGCACAGAGAGGCCAAGGGAGCTGTCTAAGGTCACATGGTAGATTAGTAGCAGAACTGGGATTCGAATCTACATTCAATATTTCTTTTGAATCACCACACTATGGAGAACAAATTAGATCACAGAAGTGATGGCTCCAAAGGATTTGGGTTTTTAAATCCTAAAAAAATGATTTCAATCACTAAATGTCAGGAGCAGTAACACTGAGACCATTAAGCCAAGGATGAGGATTTTGGAGTAAATGGAAATTGTGTTTATTTAAAGAAGGAAGTGCTTCCTCTCTCCTTGTAGAGATAATGATTTTTAGATTATCTTTTAAATTGTTGACTTTTAGTTTGGAAGAGCAGCTAACTTTGAAAGACATGTTGATAAACTAAAGTTTTACTTGTTGAGTTTCTGTAAACAGATGGACACTAAAATGTTATCTGTGAAAAAGATTCACTTGTTCCTGGCATGCATGAGCTCAGTAAATATTTGTTGGATTATCAAATAAAAATGGCAGTGTTTTTGATTATAGACATACTAATAAGATGTATAAAACACAGAGTTTAGAAATATAGCCAGATACAAATTAACATGCTGACTGACTGTCTGTCTGTCTTTCTAATTTCGTTTTTTAGAGACAAGGTCTGACTCTAGTCCAGACTGACCTGAGACTCATGCACTCTATAGCCCAGGCTGGCCTTGAACTCACGGCAATCCTCCTATTTCAGCCCCCCAAATGCTAAGCTGAGCTTACAGACGTGAGCTACCATTTCTGGCTTGACTACTTGTATATAAAGCACAAAACCAGGCAAAGTTAATTTAGACTGTTAGAAGTCAAGATTTTTGCTCATTCACGGATAGGTTCCTAGATGTCATTAGGAGTTGCTGGAAGGGAACTTGAGGGGTTCACCATGTTTTCCAGACCTGGTGCTGGTTATTTATGAATACTCAGTTTGTGAAAATTTATTGATCTTTGAATGTCATATATATATATATATATATATATATATATATATATATATATACACACACACACATATGCACATACATATACATATACATATACAAGAACAGTGGTGTCACACACCTTTTGTCTTAGCACTCAGGAGGCAGAGGCAGGTGGGTCTCTCTGAGATCAAGGCCTGCCTGGTCATCAGAGTAAGTTCTAGGACAGTCTGAGAGAGAGAGAGAGAGAGAGAGAGAGAGAGAGAGAGAGAGCAACACAAAAGGAAGCATAAGTCTCCCCAGTTTAAATTAAGGGCATTACTTTTTCATTTAAAATTGTATATATATTTATATATAGATATGTAAAATTTCATGATAAGAACAGAAAGGGTTAACAGCTACTTACTTCTTGGAAAAGAATTGCTACAGTGTGCATTTACGGAATGATGTCAGGGTGGGGTTCTTCCTCTCTTCATGCTAAGCCTTTGCAACACTCAGGCTGTCGCTGACTACGCTGAACTTGGAATGCCTCACGGCTTTTGCAGCTCCCTTTGTGGGCTTCTGACAGGTTTATCACATTTTTGACAGTTACAAAGCATGTGTTAGACATCAGGATGACACTTGGTGATGCCGGAGAGCCCGTACGCGCCGGATCTGTAAACTGAAAATGTCTTGGCAGAAAATAAAACACAGTGTCACTCAGCTGGCCTGGGTTGCTGGTTTTATGGACACACTCTTAGTGTGATTTCATAAAAATACAACGCTGAGGGATAATCTTTCTAAACTAGCAAGCTGGCTTTGGAACATGGCATCCAAATGACTACCCGTTCAGAAGGAATGTATAGCCTTAGATGTACTAACGTGTGTCCGGCAGGACCATCACGCATCTTATTTTTAAAAAGATAAGTAGTTGATACCCAGGGTGATATTTGGATTATCAGAGGCTGAGCTAAAAACCTCTCTTGGGTAGATTTTTATCAGTTTCCCACCTCATCTTTCCCCTGAAGAGGCCAGTGAGTTTTGTTTTGTTTTGTTTTGTTTTGTTTTGTTTTGTTTTGTTTTTTTAAAAACTGACAATCTCAAAAGATTCACACGGAACCAGGGCCCTGCTCCTTATATACTGCACTTTGGAGCTAGCTATTTTATTTTCTTTAATGTGCACGGGTGAGGGTGTCAGAGCCCCTGGAACTGGAGTTACAGACAGTAATGAGCTTGGAGCTAGCTGTCTTTTTAGTACAGCCGTAACAAAGGAATCCTTTTGTCTAGGAGATATGTTCACTCAGTATTTGATGGTCTAGGGTGAGTTGCCTGCATCAACAAAAGTTAAGATGCAGGTAGATTCACTTTTCAGTGGGAGGCTCTCGATAAATGAATCCAATCGTTGCATAAATAAATACCTCTTTACAAAGGAGAGTCTTTCAGAATCTTTCCTCAGTGGAATGTGTGTGCTTCAAATGAAAGTGTCTGCTCTCTGTGTTTTGCAGTGAATAGTCAATTGATCTATTTCTTTGTGTAAAATGCTAATGAATTAGACCCAGTCCCATGTGATATTCATAACTAGATTTATTTAGCATGTTACAGTGTGAAGGCTATGTACTATTTCTTTACCTATTCAATCCTCAATTCTTTTAGTATTAAGTATAATTATTCTCTCCCTAGAAGGCTTAAAATTTTTTTTAAAGATTTATTTATTTTATGTAAGTACACTGTAGCTGTCTTCAGACACACCAGAAGAGGGAGTCAGATCTCATTACGGATGGTTGTGAGACACCATGTGGTTGCTGGGATTTGAACTCTGGACCTTCGGAAGAGCAGTCGGGTGCTCTTACCCACTGAGCCATCTCACCAGCCCCTTAAAAATTTTTTTTAAAACATTTTCTTTGAAAAAAGAGTTTTCAAAAATATGACCGATTATGCTGAGAGAATTGTTTTCAAATTGGAAAACCTGTTTTCCAAGATAATAAGTCACTTATTCAGCAAATAAATTTTATTTCAAAATATTCACTATCTTTCCCCAACACCCCCGTCCCCCACCGAGTGGTACACTAGGGATGGATCCCAAGGTCTTAGCATATCATGTAAAATATTCTATCCCCTGAGTTATACTGCCTCTACCAACACTTTATTTGCAGATATCTGTTGAGCATCTCCTGGGAGTCACAAAGGATGCTGGGTACTGGGGAGAATACCCATGGTCCTTGACTTCTTGACAATTACAAAGTTGTTTGCAAACAGCAAACATTTTAAGTTTTTTTTTTTTTAAAAAAAACATTTTAGTTACACACAAATAATAAATGCAGTGGCCCATTGGTATCCGTAGGGAGTTGGTACCAAGACTCCCCTTGGATACCAGATCTCTCCATGCACAAAACCCTTTTGTAAAGTGGTCTAGTATTTTCAGAGAACCTATACATACCCTCTTGTGTATTGAAACTGTGTTTCATGACTTATAATACTTAATAAAACCTATATTGTATTGCCTAGGGAATTATGATTTTAAAAACATCTGTACATGTTCAGTACAGACGTAGGGTTTTTTTTCCTGAATATTTTTGATTTGCAAGTGGTTGAATCCATAGGTAGAGGATGGATAGACACACGGCACCAGCTAGTTAAACTATGCTAAACACTACCAAAAAAGCTGTAGAGAGCAGGGTGAGCAATTGTTAACTAGAGTTATCAGTTGTTACAGAGGCACGGAAAGCTTTTTAGAGGAAGTGACATGGAGAAATTAGGGCAGGAATGGGGGTGGTAGAGAGTTTTGGTAGGGAGGAGAGGGTTGTTTCAGAGGGAAAGAACAGAGGAAAAGCCAAGTCCCTGAGGCAGGATACTGAGACCTTAGGAGGTAGAAGAAGCCTAAGAGTAACAAGCCCACGTTGAATGACAATGTTAGAGGTACAATTTAGATTTCAAGTCTGTTGTGGCTGCTGGTAGAAGAATGGATGCTCTGGAAAGCAGAGAGGCACAGGACCCGGAAGATGAGGGCTTCATTCGAGTCATGAGGCAAGAGTGTTTTAAGAAGAGGGACGGCGTCATGTGTGTCAGTTTCTATGAGCAATTTGCAAAGCTCTTGGCTTTCACAGGCTCAGACCATGACGGGGAAGGTAGAAGCCAGTTTGACTAAGTTAAAGAGGAGATAGCACATGCAGACCACTCTTCATGGAAAAAGGAAAAGACGGAAAGGAAGCTTTTGAGAGCATTGTGTCTAAACAAATTTGGGATCCTAACCCATGACATATTAAGTGACATATTAAGAGCTGAAGCATCTTGGAAAATTAATAGGTCTCAGGGATGGTGCCCTCATGAATACTCTCAGTGCTCTTAGAGAAGAAGCTTGTTGTTCATCCTCTCCACCATGTGAGGACACAGCAAGAACATCCATGAATTAGAAATTCCCCACCAGACACAGCATCGGTCCCTTGACCTGGGGTTTCTCAGCCTCCAGAACCGAGAGAGTTAAATTCCATTGTTTATAAACCACTCAGTCTGTGGCCTTTTGCTTTGGCAGCAGGAGCAGACTGACACAGAGTTTGTATTTATCAAGGGCTTAAAAGGAAGGCCTCAACAGTGAAAAAAAAAACTCAAACTAAGGCACTTGGCAGAGGTTGAGTGTCATGTATTACACACACACACACACACACACACACAGGGAGAGAGAGAGAGAGAGAGAGAGAGAGAGAGAGAGAGAGAGAGAGAGAGATAATGGTGGTGGTGGTGGTAGTGGTGGTGATATGTGTGTGAGAAAAAGTCTTATAGGCACACACTTTTGGCTCATCAAAACAACAACAGTAGCAACAACAACAAATTCTAAAATAAAAACAACAACAAAGCCAAAATACAAACAATCCCCCTAAAAGACCTGGGCAGTCAAAGATATAGCCAGAGGCATATAGAAGCCTTTACTGTGATTTTACTCTGCCTCTGAGGTAGTAAAGAAAAAACAAAAAAATCCCTGGAAACCCATGGACACAATTACCTTGCGTGTGACCACGTGACACTTGGTCTGCCTACAGATGTATGTCTTTGATGTGAGGATCATTTATTTATATACCTTTTAAAAGTCTCTACTTGTTATACTTTGTCCTTCATCTTTTAATAACCCTAACATTGAAACGGATTCTATTTGGGATAGTCCATCACTGTAATGAGACAGGAGGAGCAGATGTGCCTATAGCCTTGGTGAAAAGAATGGAGATTGTTTGTCTTTCCAGCATGACAAACGGCATAAAACACAAGTACATATGTATTCAACACAAACAGAATTCAAGTAGTTTAAGAAAATATATTTAGAAGAAGAAGACCCTAATAATTCCAGTGCTTGAAAGTTCCTGTAGGTGAGCCTAACCCCTAGATCTCTCAGGTGTGCAATATAACTAAACCACATAACCAAGCAACACATGGAGTCCGTGTCATCTTTTGCAAACCTAGAATAAAAATATTGCATCACTGATGAATCAGCTCTTCCATGAAACCATCCCAAACATATTATCTATTTAGATGTTAGGGTTATTAAAAGATGAAGGACAAAGTATAAAAAGTAGAGACTTTTAAAAGGTATATAAATAAATCATCCCATCAAAGACATACATCAGTAGGCAGACCATGTGTCACATGTTCACAAGCAAGGTAATCGTGGTCATGGGTTTTCAGGGCATTTTTTTTCTCTTACTCTGAGTACCATATTTAAAAGGCAGATGATCATGAATCAAGAGACAGACGGTTTCATCGCGATGGGGAGCTGGTTTTCTTGCAGTTAAAGCTGCTTCTTTCTCCTGGTGCTAGCGGCTCAGGCTTTATTGGGGGCGGAATTGAGAGCTTACTGAGACGCAGTGCTGTTCTGTGAGATTCACTCTGTGGATTATTATGAGATTTTAAACTACTTTTAATTCAAGCTAGGGACTGAACATTGGGTTTGGGGGGGGGTCTTCCTTCAAAATATTAAGCGTTTGATGAAGACATTGGATGGCTATTCTGAATGGACTATTACATTATTAAACCTTCCCCAATGCTGTTAAGAGGGGGTTTTGAAAGTACACAGTTGAAGGCATAGATTAAAAAAAATGTTTAGGGTTTTACATATTGACCGTATGAAACTGAGAAAGAATGGAATAATTGCTTGATTCCTTCTTGCTTGAATTTTCAATTTGCTTCTGTTGCTGTTTGACGACTCACCCTAAGAGTAGCATCTTAGAACACACAGGCTTTCTACAGAGGGTTAAGAACCTGGGAGCAGCTCATGCCAGAGTCCTGGACTCCTGGAGCCTGTGAGTTGGCTGTCAAGCTGCCAGCTCCACTGCAGACTCACCTGAAGGCTTCCCCAAGGTAGGCTTTTGCTCTTGGTCTGTGGGACTGAAGCTAGGCCTTCATCTGTTCTCTACTGGTCGGCTTCTCCACAGGACAGTTCCTAACATGGCGGCTAGTTTTCCTCAGAGCAAAAAGGTGGGATGAGGGAAAACTATGGGTTTTGTTTGTCTGTTTGTTTTTGTGTTTTTCATAACCAAATCACAAAAGGGCTTTCTTTCTTTACGTAAGAGGTGACTTGCAGGAAATATGGGGAATCACTAGCAGCTGCCTTTCTGGATGTTTAACCCCACAATTCACTGTTTCTTGAGTTCTCTTTCCTCTACAGTTTTCATCTAGTAACATGGCCTCAAATTCCTTAGGAAAACAGATGATAGCATTTTCTTTTATCTTCTCGTGCTGGGCCAGACAGGACAGGATGGTGAAAGAGTTCATCCCAACGTGAAGAATGACACACAGGTTAAAGCTTAGTAATTACCTAATTATGGAGTTTCCAATTTAATACTGTCACACTGTGGTTGACGACAGGCAACTGAAATGACAGAAAAACACCAGAAAGGGAACAGTGGTACTACTTTTATGTACATGAATTTTGTTTTTAAAAATGAGATTGGTTTTTTCTTCCTTTTAAAATTTTAGTGTGTGTGTGTGTGTGTGTGTGTGTGTGTGTGTGTGTGTTGCATAGCACATGTGGAAGTCAGTAAATAACTTTGTAAGGTTTGGTTCTCTTCCTCGACCCTCACAGGAGCTCCAGGGATTGAACCTGGGTTACCAGGCTTGTGTGGCAAGTGTCTTCACCCTCTCACTGACCTGGTTTTGGTTTGAGATGGGATCTTAGACTTGTCATTCTTCTGCCTCAGCCTTCTGAGGGGTGGGATCATGGGTATCCATCACTGTGACTTAGGAAATTAATTTATCAGTAAATAGTACTTATAATCTAAGGGGTGGGTGTTCTGTTCGCTTGGGGATCCTGTTTGGCTATGTCAGAGGAACCTCCAACCAAATGCCTGGAATAGAAATTCCATTTTTGCTCTTTCCCAAACTTGTTTTCTGTAGTGTCCCCCACCTCCAACAGCACCTTTAGTTTTCCTGTCTACTTTTCTACTGTTTTTATCTCTCTGCTACCTGACTCATTGCAGAGCATCTGTCCTTTATACTGTGCACAACGCCCATTAAATAGCTGCCTGGTAAGACCTTCTGGGTGCCCTTCCCTTTATCCTCTGGGAATTCCAGTTTCTCAGACTCGTGTGTAATGTGTCCCCTGATTGTCCTTCCAGGCTCAGATCATGCAGTCCACCTGCACTTACTAAGTGTCAGCTGTCACCTGCAGGCTCTGAAGAATGCCAGCTTCTCCAAGGCAGTTCTCCCTGGGCCTTTTGCACATTCTGTTCCTTCACTTTGAAATTCTTTTCCTTTCTGTCTCTCACAGTGACCAAGCTGCCTGGCAGTGGTGGCACATGCTTTTAATCTCAGCACTCTGAAGGCAGAAACAGGCAGAGGTCTCTGGTGAGTTTGAGGCCAGCCTGGTCTCCAGAGTGAGTTCCAGGATAGCAACACCGATACAGAGAAACCCTTTCTTGAAAAACCAGAAACAGAAATTTTCTTTCTCACCACTTTTTTTTTTTTTTTTTTTTAAATCCAGGGAAGCCTACCCAGACTCCTTTGGGCTCACCTAGACATTTCTTCCCCTGCACACTTCCCCTGCGGCAGCCGCTGTGAGGTATTGGCTGCTCAGCGTTCCCACCTACAGCAGACCACACACTCATGAAAAGTGGTTATTGTCTTCTCATCAGACAAAGCCCAAGCCTTTGTGGTGGTGTTTGATACTGACACGTGTGCCCGGGGATGCTCTGAGACTGCGTGTGTTCACCCCACCCCAGCTGTCGGGGAAGAGGGAAGATGGCATCTATTTTCCTGGCTCAGACACAAAACCTGGTTCCCTGGCTGTTCAGCCAGACTCCTCCCCCTGGGACCTGTCGTAACCTGAGGTGACTCTCTGGAGGTGCTCCTTCGAGGTCCTGGGATTTTTTTCTGAAGGAAAACATGGAAACATGCTTGCCCGAGGAAGGACAACAGCCACCTTTCGAAGGCTGGTTACTGAGTCTGTCTGCTCAAATATAAGAGAAAAATGACACAGTCGTTACACTAACACACTTAACCCCGACCCAGCACTTCCCTGCACTGGAGTGTGAGAACATGTTCATTTTGTTAGCTGAATACAAACAGCTTCTTCTTTCTCCTCAGTTCCCAGCTAAGGGCATGGGCAAATCCCATTCTTCATGTGGCAGACTGTGCCCGGTGACAGCAGCCCTGTCCCCCCTAACCCCCATCCCCACCATTGCCAGGAAGTCCTTTCTCCTGCCTGTGCTGGGGCAGCAGGATAGGAGGCAGGTGTGAGCGTCCATCCAGAGGGCGTGTGGAAGAATCTGCTTCACACGCCAGGAGATTTGGTTCTGGTGGGGAACTCGAAGGAAACTTGTGAGAACAAGTGTCCCATTCACAGGCTGGGAAAATAAATGTTTTACTAATCCTTAAATAACATTTTACTCTGAGGTGTATTGGCAAATTTTAGTTTTATTTCTGTAGGAAAGTCTCATTTTTAGAAGTGTGATTTGTACACATTTAGGTAGTCGAAGTGAGGGCTAAAATTAGCGTCTATCATCCCGTTCTGATGTCCGCATAGGAGGAGGGTTAGGTGACTCTAAAAGCCCTGACGTTCCTGCAATGTTTATCCAAACAACTTGGTATTTGTCATCACAGACTGGAGCTTATTTTAAGCATTATAAACACACTTGCTCATCTATGTTTTAAGGTTATCTTCTCACAGAGAGTAGAAGCATCCTATATGTTTTTTTTCCCCCTACCCTAGGACTTACCCAAGGAAATTCCATCATTGAACAAATATTTATTGAGCAGTTTTACTGTGTGCCAGGCACTGTGCTAAGTTCTGAGAAACAACGGAGCCTATAATCTGGACTTGCCGGTAGGCAGAAGCGGGAGTGGGCTTCTTACCTGTTAGGATCAGGGTAGATGTTGGGAATGATTAAGACAGCGGCTACGGCTACATACTACCCATTCTGTCCCTCTCAGTTTGTTGATAGAGTCCATTTTACTAGCCTCCATATGAGGATTGGACAAATAATGCCGGGTAAAAGCTAAACAGATTGAGGTTCAAGTATCTGTTGGGGACCATGGTCAGCAATGGTTATACATTTATTGCTATCAAGCCACATGGGGCCCGGGGGGGGGGGGGAGGTCATCAAGCATTCTGAACAGAAGGGATTCCTTGGTGATCTGAAACATATGCAGTCTCAGGGAGACTGTCTCAAGGAGGAGTGTATCGACCAGAAGGCCTCTCTCCTCTTGACCTGCCTAGTGGTTGCTGTGGCCTGGGAGGGGCTGACTGTTGTACGGACAGGCTGGGTGATGCTTGGGGTGACCCAACCCTGCGGATTACAAGCCGAGGACCGTTCCTGGAGACTTGCATCCAAGCCTTTAGGAGCATCATTCATGACAGCCATCCGTGGAGAACACAAAGAAGAAGATCAACTTGTGGTTTCAGCCTGAGGAACTGTCAGGCTGCCATAATTTCCTCCCCTCCCCTCCCCTCTCCATTTCTATAGGCAGAGCAAGAGACTGTAGTAAATCTAATTATTTCTGAACCCCCTTTATAACCTGGTGTCTTAGGTTACTGTTCTGCTGTGAGGAGACATCACAAAACAAGGAAAATTATAAAATAAAGCCTTTTTGTGGTTGTTGTTTTTGAGATAGGGAGTCTCTCTTTGTGTGGCCTTGGTTGTCCTAGTATTTGCTCTGTACACCTGGCTGGCCTTGAACTCACAGAGATCCACCAGCCTCTGCCTTCTAAGTGCTGCGATTAAAGGCATGCACCACCATTGTCTGGCCAAGGATAAAGCATTTAATTGGAGGCTTGCTTACAGTTTCTTAGGGTTAGTCCATGATCATCATTGCAGGGAGTGTGGTAGCAGGCAGGCAGGCATGGGGCATAAGTGGTGGCTAAGAGCTTACATCTTATCCATAGGCAGCAGGCAGGGAGCTAGACTGGCATGGGATTTTGAAAAGCCCACCCCAGTGTCATACCTTCTCCAATAAGCCCACATCTCCTAATCCTTCCTAAACAGTTCATCAACTAGGAATGGAGGATTCAAATAGATGAGCCTATGGAGGCTAATCTCCTCCAATCCACTCCCTAGCAAGAAACTCTTGGAGCCTTGAGTGCTCCCCAAGTCTTGTTATGCATTGCCGTCAGATGGAAACACTCCGCTTCACTGTGTGTTTGTTTGTTTTTAAAGCATCCAACTGTGGCTTGCATTCCTTGATGGACTACACCATCTGGCTCTGACTGGAGAAACTCCAGCATGTTTAATATATTTGTTCAAGTAAGAGGGGGAATTTAGCATGTGCTCTTCAGTTAAAGGAAAGGGCGTCAACACTCCAGTGCTTATCGGAAGACTCATGGCAGTCAAGCTGGAGTCACCGCAGACAGTCAGTGTCTGGGTGTTGGGAAGCTGGCTCTGGGAAACCTGTCTTTCTCTGAGGATCCAGCTTTAGCCCTCTTCAAATGGGCATGGAAACCCCACATCTCGGTAGCCTCCTCGACCTTCCCGATGTAAGTTTTCCATCTCACTGCCTTAATCTGTTGCTGTCATCAAATCTGTATCAGAATCTCACAAGGAAAAGGTCAGTTTGTGGACTCTCCCCATGTCTCTCAGCCTTGTGTTCTTCCTTCCTGATGCTCCACAATTATTTCTACCACTTTCTTTCGGTTGGGAAATAAACTTCCTTTGCCCATTCTTTTCTTCCTTCCTTCCTTCCTTCCTTCCTTCCTTCCTTCCTTCCTTCCTTTTTTAGAGATTTATTTATCATTATAAATAAATACACTGTAGTTGCCTTCAGATGCATCAGAAGAGGGCATCAGATCTCATTGCAGATGGCCGTGAACCACCATGTGGTTGCTGGATTTGAACTCAGGACCTTTGGAAGAGCAGTCAGTGCTCTTACCTGCTGAGCAGGTCCCCTTGCAATCGATACCTTAAGTATACCTCTGCCTAAGAATGACTTCCTCAAAGGAGCGGAAAACTTGCACGGACACAGCAAACTGGCCTGGATGTTTAAAGCAGCTCCCTCTTTGTCATTTTTAAAACCCAGAAGGGGCAAAACCTGCTTCAGGAGGGGAATGGGTAGAAGAGTGGTTCTCAACCTTCCTACTGCTGTGACCCTTTAATACAGCCCCTCATGTTGTGGTGACACCCCTCCCCCGTGATAAAATTACTCTCATAGCTGCTTCATAACTGTAATTTTACTACTGTTATGAATCTTACTGTAAACATCCGTGTTTTCCAATGGTCTTAGGTGACCCCTGTGAGAGGGCCATTCAATCCCCAAGCGGTCCTGATTCACAGGTTGAGAACCACTGGGATCGATGAAGCCTGATTCAGCCAAACAGTGAAATAGTTATCATTCGGTGCTAAGACCAAACACCAACACAAAACTACAACAAAAACAAGGCCCGAAGGAAACTGAAGTGTATCATGTGAGTGAAAAAACCTGGAGAGTTTGTCATTCCAACTCTGTATGATACTGAGGAAGGCAAACCCAAGAATACACTAAAAACAAGCAAAACAACATCACATGTGGTGGGCTGAATATGCTTGGGCCAGGGAGTGTCACTCATGGAAGGTGTGGCCTTGTTTAGGAAGTGTGTCACTATTTGGGTGAGCTTTGAGATCCTCCTTCTAGCTGCCCCGGGTGCCTCTCAGCTCCTCCTGCACCATGCCTGCCAGGATGCTGTCATGCTTCCCACCTTGATGATAATGGACTGAACCTCTGAACCTGTAAGCCAGCCCCAATTAAACATTGTTCTTATAAGAGTGTCTGTTCACAGCAATGGAAACCCTAACTAAGAGGACACACAATCACATTTCTGGGGATGCAAGTGAGGGGATGAGTGGAGCTCAGGAGGTTTTAGGGGGGGAGTGAACTTGTTCTAAGTGAGATGGATTATGGGGGTGGGAATATGCATTTGGGGGTCCACCACCAAGAACAAGCGATGTTATCTATAGACTCTCGGTAATACAATGATGTGTCAAGGAGGTTTATCAGTTGTAACAAATGTATCACTGTGGTGGGGAGTTCAAGGGGAAGTGTTGAGAGGATGTGGGAAACTTGTATCTTTCAGTTTTGGTGTAAACCTGAAAACGCCCTCAATTGTTTGTTTGTTTGGCAAATTGACAACAGCACAGAAATCAAGCAGATGTAGAAATTATCTCCTATCATCCAAATCAAAGCGTTTTAACTACTTGTCACAGACAGAACACTCACCTTGTCAACTACCCATCCTAAACCAAGTGAAGAGTCGCAAATCTTGGCAACAAAACAGTTAGTTTTATATTTTATATTGATCTATTGCAGAAAAAAAAACCCACTAACACTTGCTAATTAGGCTGAACATCATAGATGGCAGAGGAAGCGGGGCTTCGGAGGTAGAATCCGTCCATTCTGATAGCCTGGAGAAAATAGGGGATGGAATCAGCAGAGTTCTAGATACCCGTGGAGCAATCATGAAAGATATGACATTTCTTTGACTAGTCCCAGGAGGAAGAGAAAGCACTCTAAATTTCTTTCTTCCCTTTCCCTCTCTCTCCTCCTTTCCTACCCTCCTCCCTCCTTTTGCTTTCTTCCTCCATTTTGACAGGGTCTCAATGTACCCCAG
Source organism: Mus musculus (assembly GCF_000001635.26). Classification (NCBI taxonomy): domain Eukaryota; kingdom Metazoa; phylum Chordata; class Mammalia; order Rodentia; family Muridae; genus Mus; species Mus musculus. Next base: position 38,336,096 of record NC_000079.6, read on the forward strand.
ACTGGTCTTGAACTCTCTATGTAGAGAAGAATGAGCCTGAATTGATATCCTTGCCTCTATCTCTGGGTACTGGGACTATAGTCCTGTCCCATCATGCAGTTTATGTGGTACTAGGGAATAAGCCCAGGGCTCTGAACACTTGAAGAGCAAGCACTCCACTCACTAACTGAGTTACAAACCTCAGGCTCCTCTTTTGTCTGCAGCATGCCCTCAAGTCTGGCAATATAGCTAAGGCTTGCTTTCTTTGTGATCCTCTGTCTCAATGGGGATTACAGGTATATGCCACCATACCAAATTTCCCTCCTCATATTTGAATACATATCTTCATATTTAGGAAGCTGAGAAAATCCTAAACAAAATAGATCCAGGGAAATTTACTCCATGATATAATTAAACTGCTGAAAACTAGAAACAGAGAGAAAGTCTTGAATGAAGACAGGGAAGAAGATGTTATTTGCACAGAAAAACAGTTCCTTGTAAGGACAGCAGATAGTCATCTAAAATCATGGTGGAAGTGGCACAGCATGCTTTGGATTTGAAAGAAAAGAGCTATCTACTCCTCAGTTACCGCTAGTGAATCTGCCCATAAACACAATGGTTAGTTTTTAAATGTCAACTTGACACAACCTAGACTCACATGAGGGGTTTCAGTTGAGGGGTTGCCTAGAGCAGATTGATCAGTGCATATGTGTGTGGGAAACTGTCTTGATTGCTAATTGATGTAGGAGGACACAGCCTACCTGTGGGTGGCATCATTCCCTAAGCCCTGAACTGCAAGAGTGAAGAAAGCAAACTGAGCAAAGGAGGCAAGCAGACAGTATGGACACATTGTTTCTCTCTGCTCTTGCATGTATGGACCTACTGTGAGTTGGACACCAGTCAAATCTCCATTGATCACCTGTCCTCCATAAGCCCCTACTTTAACTGGAGGGTTACAATGTTTCTTGGGATCTCCGAGGATCAGCCCCAATTCAAAACCACTATCCAGTAGACCCCAGAAAGTCTGATTAGTTCCTTTTCCCCAGTGTACAGTTACTCTTGTAAAAGGCCGTCCCTCCCTCTGGGGAAAAACTGGAGAAAGGCTAACAGCAAAACTAGTTCAAGTCTGGAAATTGATTCACTGGCCAAGATTGCCTTTTGCCATGATCCAATGTAGCCTTTCTTTCATTTGTTTGAGAATTTTTTTCTGTGTATGCAGATGGAACAGATATGCAGTAGGCTTCCTATCTATTTCTTGCCTGGAAACACCATGATTGATTAGCTAGTACCAAAGGTCCGTACGAGTCATTCCATTAGAAATTTTACCTCTCCTGTGCTGACCATTACGGGCTATGTTATTATAATGTTGCTTTGTCTAAGCTGTCTGTTATAATAACTATGATCACCTTTTCTCTGCTGATTCAATGCTGCCACCTGGCCCTTGCTACCTGGGGACCCAATTAAACCCATTGCATTTAATTCATCCAATTGAGCAACAGCAACTCCGAGGTCTGGCACAAGGAAAAGGGCAAGAACAAAACTCTTCAAATGTGCTGGTGCCCTTCTCACCAGTTTGTGTCTTACAGGTTTTGTGAAGGGCATATCTTCTGGAACTTCCTATTATGGAGGATTAGGTTTTACACAGCATATCCACTCTAGCATTGCAATTTTCCTGAGCCTTAAAATCCTCTCATCAACATTAAATCAAGGGATATCAGGCATCTCCATACATGTGATTATAATATATCTTATTACATTATTATAACAGATTTGTTACATTCCATGAACCACTGAGTACAGTATTTTTTAAAGATCTATTTATTTTGTGTATGTGATTACACTATCACTGTCTTCAGACACCAAAAGAGGGATTTGAATCCCATTACAGATTAGCCACCATGTGGTTGCTGGGAATTGAACTCAGGACCTCTGGAAGAGCAGTCAGTGTTCTTAATGGCTGAGCCAACCTTCTAGCCCCAAGTATAGTATTATTAATTATATCCTTTAATTCTATTGGTCTTCCCTTAATATCTTTCTTTCTGTCTCTGTGTGTCTGTGTCTGTGTCTGTGTCTGTCTGTGTCTGTCTGTGTCTGTGTCTGTCTGTGTCTATCTGTGTCTGTGTCTGTGTCTGTCTGTGTTTGTGTCTGTGTCTGTGTCTGTCTGTGTCTGTGTCTGTGTCTGTGTCTGTCTGTGTCTGTCTGTGTCTGTCTGTGTCTGTGTCTGTGTCTATCTGTGTCTGTCTGTGTCTGTGTCTGTGTCTGTGGTGTCTGTGCCTGTGCCTGTGCCTGTGCCTGTGCCTGTGCCTGTGCCTGTGCCTGTGCCTGTGCCTGTGCCTGTGTCTGTGTCTGTGTCTGTGTCTGTGTCTGTGTCTGTGTCTGTGGTGTCTGTGTCTGTGTCTGTGGTGTCTGTGTCTGTCTGTGTCTGTCTGTGTCTGTGTCTGTGTCTGTGTCTGTCTGTGTCTGTCTGTGTCTGTGTCTGTGTCTGTGTCTGTGGTGTCTGTGTCTGTGTCTGTGGTGTCTGTGTCTGTGTCTGTGTCTGTGTCTGTGTCTGTGTCTGTGTCTGTGTCTGTGTCTGTGTCTGTGTCTGTGTCTGTGTCTGTGTCTCTCTCTCCCTGTCTCTCATACTAACCATCCAGGATACCACTGGAGGTTTTTCATTTGTTGTTTACCTTTGAGATGAGGTCTTGTTATGTTGCCCAGGCTGATCCTTCCCACCACAGGGCCCCAAGTGCTGGAACAGTGGAACCATCATGTGTGACTTACAGAAGTTTGTGTAAAGCTATTTCCTTTTGGGGTCCTTGAGTCTTGGGAGTGATTCAGCAGTGGAGAGATCTCTAAAAGGCTATTCGGGGACTTGTCTTGAAGTTGTGCTTGCATAGCAAGCTTCTGATCATTTGGGGTAGATTCTGTACTCCAGGGGCAGACAGTTATACGTTTTCCACAGCTCCTTAGCATTACAATAACCTTTAGGGAGCTTGACTTAGGCTCTCAGCCAAGGGCAGAGGAATAGAGGTTGTAATGACTTGATTTTGTATGAGCTTAGCACATCTCCTTGACATTGGGCTCTGTCTTCAGAATCTGTCGGGACCCATCATTTCCCCTGCATTTTGTTTCCCACTAAGGGTTGCTGTGAATCCTTTTCCTCTTGATCATAAACAAAAGGTTCCTTGCTGGTCTTCCTGGATCTGCAATGAGAATGTTATACTCAAAGTCCAGTGGCACAAAAGAGTCTCTTCACACATGGCTCTTGTCTCTCCTCTGCTCAGAGTCATCCAATGACCCTTGCAACTCACACCTGTTTGATGCTATTGCTTTATTTCTGATCAAAAAGTATTTACTGCATACAGCAAACTGTGTAAAGCATGGACAAAACACTCCTATAATTAAGAAAATTGACTTTACCTGTATGTGCTCCACCCACGTGAGAAAATGAACCAACAGTTGGAAAGCTTCTGTTGGGCTTCAAGCTATCATTCCTCTCGTGATATTTTATTTTTATTTTTTATTTTTGAAAAGGAGCTACTCAACTGTCGTCTAAATGAATTCAACCTGACTGAACTTCACACCCATGCAATGAGAGGATGTGTTCTTTCTCGTGTGCATGTTGGCAAGATGTGTCTATGTTGTGCCATCTCAAGCCTTTACTTCTATTTTTTATTTGTTTCCTTATTTATTTTAGAGTATGAAAGCCAACGTCCTTCCCAGGGTGTCCATTGTCCTATAACATCTTAGTATACCAACATTCCGACAGGATTTCCCATTGCTATTCCTTCTGATGCACCCTACTGTAGCCTCTTCTTGCTCTTTATCAGGATCCTCAGGCATGTCCTTGGCACAGGGGTTTGCATGCACTATTTCCATGGCCCAAAAGCCTCTTCTCAGGATACCCTCCTAGCTCATTTCCTTTAATCTACCATATCTTCACCCCAAAGCAGCTTTCTTCAAGAAGCCTTCCCTAAGCACCCATGTGCTTCTACCCTTCCCCCTGTCTACACATCCTCCATATTACTTACCATCCAAATACATATGTGTTTGGTTTGTTTGGTTTGTTGCTGAAATATCTGCTGAAACATCACCCATTTAGTGGCTGAAAACAACCCACACTTCCACCTTCTGTTCTGAGGGTGTGAAGTCTGGATGATGTCAATCCCTTCTCCATGGAAAGGTCCCAATAGACTGAGGACAAGAGGTCCCCGCCCTCAGCTCTTATCTGTAGGCTCTGACCAATCATCTGCTTATAAGTTCGTTCTGGTTGTTGACGTGATTAGCAATCAGAGCTGGGGTTGCTGTTAACTTGATACCTGTGAGCTGTGCCCTTTGCATTCCCTAACTCATTGCCACCTTGAAGCCAATGAGACTAGTCAAGTCTCTCTTGGGCTATGACTTTCTCTTGATGTCTGCTCTTTTTAAAGACTCTTGGGATTCTATTGGGCCCCTTGAATAATCCAGGACCAGTTTCGTCTTGAGGTTGCCTGTTTACCAATTTTAATCCTATCTTTTACTTTTGTAGCACACTGTAGAAACGCTGTTCACTTAGCTGTATCAGCTGGAGTGTAATTCCCAGCAACTTGTGGTACACTGTTCATCCCACTGTAGTTTCCGATCGTCCACTCCCCAGTTTAGACCACAGGTAGGTATAGTTCTCTGGTGTCTTCAGCTTAGGACCCTGCCCAACACACAGCAGACATTTCATTATTTGTTAAACGAATGACTGTGTAGATAGACTGGGTAGGTATATGGTCTTGTTCTTCTTTCAAAGCTAAAAGTCAATGATACTGATTTTTATTTTATTTTTATTTTTGAAACAGGGCTCACTATGTGGCCAGGATGGTGTGGAACTCAAGACCACCCTGACTTAGCCTCTGCAGCACTAGGATTACAACTGTGCACCATCCTCCTTGCCCCATGTGACTTTCCTTTCTAACCTGCATTTATTCAGTGTGGACTTTTTTTTTTTCTTTCTGGCCTCTGCATGACACCATATGGTTTTGCTCCTTAAAAGGACTGACAGCCCAATATGACATAGTTTCATGCAGCCTGCTAAATAGAGACACACGTGGTTCATAGAATGCCATGGACCCCAGAGGCTGACGGGTCAGGGAACCCTGCCCTACCCAACAAACATATGTCCAGTGCTTTCTCAGAACCAACCTCTTCAGGGATAATAAAACGAGAAATGGAGATGTATTGTTTGGTTCAATTTAAACATAAAAATGTGACTTCATGTACACATACCAGTTAGCCAATGAAAAATTCAGAAATGGCTTAATGAGTCGACTGGATTCCACTGATAACTTCATTGTTTGGAATTCTATAGACAGTTTGGGTTCTAGGAGTACAAGGTCTGAGTGCGTGAGACAAGTGAGACTCAATAAATAACAGATTTGCTATTTGGGTTACAGTGTGGAAAAAAAAATCTCTGGAAACAGATTTATATATTAGTTTTTCGCTTTGCCACCAGATGTCCTCCGAGTTGGAAAATATGATGGTCCGAGTGACATTTTGAAGTGTGAATGCCCAACATTTTTGAACAGACAGTGATGGGATAGTGTGAGGGACTGTGCATGTGACCGCAGACTTTGGGATGAGACACATATTTTGAAGTTTGTCTTACAGGTGTAGCTTTCAGAAGCAATATTTATTTAACACTCTGATGTTCATCTCTCGCACTCAGCAAACATTTACTTAACATAGTTCCTTTTCATTAAACCCAAACTGGTATTTTTAAAATGTGAGTGAGTGAGTTATTATATTTTGGAATTGATGTCAAACTCCTCCAACCTTGTGCTAATTATAATGCTGAGAGTTTAGGATTTTATGAGTGGAGTGTCCCAAGGACTCGGGGAGGGCAGACCTCAGGCTTTTAAGAACTACAGCCACATATTAGAGGACTTCTATGTTGAATTTTGAAAGCAACAGCTTAAGGCTTTGGGCCAAGCAGTTGAATGGGTCTGACTGAATACAAAAATCAACGAGTGTACTTGTGGTTTTGTTTTTGCTTTGTTTCGGTTTGGGTTTTGTTGAGAGAAGATTTCTCTACGTAGTCCTGGCTGTCCTGGAACTTGATCTGTAGACCAGGCTGGCTTCGAACTACTGGAATTACAGATGTGTGTCGTTACTGCCGGGTTACTTGTAGTGTATTGTTAATGATGTGGTTTATGGGCAAGAACAGAGCACTTAGCATATCAAATGGATAAGCAGTATCATTTTGAAACAAGGATATTTGGCATGTTAAATTAACAAGCACCATCTTTTCAAATCAGAATTTATTAGGCCAAACACATTGTAAACATAGAGCTCTCCACAACTGGTAAGGAACCACTTTGAAAGTAGGCATTTTTAAGAATTTTCTGTGAGTTACTCTGTGTCCCCGTGAGAATTCCCACCCTGTCTCTAGTATCACCAAACGTGTGGAACAAATTTGTGCTTTATGGTGAGGCCATCTTCACTTCGTGAAGTGGGGCAAGGGTGGGACAGACAACCTATTTCCAGAGACTGAGGCCATCTGCATGAAATGTCAGCCAAGCAACCAGATGTTTGCTATGGGTTGGCTCACACATCTGGCTTCTTGACGAGATTTCTCCTCTGCCCCCGCCCCCAACCCCCAAATGCTTGAGAGATGCTCAGAGAAAAGTGAGGGAAACTTGTCTGGGTTTACAGAGGAAGGGGCAGTAATATTTTGGTGTCCTGCAGGGGGCGAAGTGGCCTCTGATTTTCTCCAAGTGTTCACAGGTTCCAGTGAACTCTGGAGGCAGACCTGCTCAAACAAGTTCCTTCAATGCCATTATTCTGTATCCACTTAGAATCACACGTGTGCTTTGTGCTAGTCCTCTGCTCTGACACCTCCGGGCCACGTGGAGTCTCTAATGGGATGTGGTCAGGAAAACAGGAGCGGGAGGGACATGGATGAAGGTTCTCTTTCCACCCCGAGTTTCACTTGACATACATAGAGAAGCTGTGGTCCCAGTCTGATGTCATTGAACTCTTAGGATTATACCTCTTTATTCATCCCTTTGAACTAGGTGGGCCCAAGTGCTTGGCTGCCTGCTTCCTGTAAATATGGCATGTCCAGGTTGAGAGTGCACCATAGACATGCAGAACACATCTCTTGTGACCTTTGGCTGAATGTCACTGACCTTATGACATCTTACCTCACATTTTTTGGGGGGGGGGGCTTCCTCAGACTCTCATACTCACCACCTGAAGACACCCCCCAAACACCCCCTTATTTTAGCACTATTCTTTGAGAACAGAATTCCTCTTGGTAGGGGTGGGGAGTCTGTGACAGGCCTGAGTTAGAGATGCTGTTAAGGACTGTGGTTGATAATACTTCACTACATGTCATTTTAGACTCACGCCACAAGGGGGGGGGAACCCTACAGAGGGGGCAGTAGTGTAGCCCTACATGTCTGTTCTTCACTAGGCTCATTTTCACAGAGTCATATACCCCAAATGAGTCACAAGCTCGCTTTTTAAAAAAAGATTTATTTATTTATTTATTATATGTAAATACACTGTAGCTGTCCTCAGACACTCCAGAAGAGGGAGTCAGATCTCGTTATGGATGGTTGTGAGCCACCATGTGGTTGCTGGGATTTGAACTCCTGACCTTCGGAAGAGCAGTCAGGTGCTCTTACCCAATGAGCCATCTCACCAGCCCACAAGCCCACTTTTGTGTTTTAAATGGCACTCCCTAATGGAGTACCTTTAGGGCTTAGTTTGTTTTTCTATTTTTACAGATTCCAGTGTTGTCTTCACTGCCCTTATAATTTGCGCTTCTTTTATTCCGCATGTGTCTTGTCAGACCTCTTACAAAGAAGATGTGGCTGAGTGTGTGCAAGGAGGAGGCCCCCAGCTTGAAGCTCATGAGTACTTGTTGTGACTTCAGATCTTCTGAGTGGAGTTCCTGGCCTCTCTAGCAGCACAGCAGTGACTTCATACTTGTACAGTGTCCTGGACAGAAGAAACGGTGCACGCTTTTGATGTCTCTAGCATCCTAGCAACAATTATCTAAAATGTTTCAGACCCCATAAACCAATACTGAAAGTGGGTGGCTTATTTTCTTTCCTAATCCTTCCATTCTTGTCAGGTGAAAGACTCACATGTTTAAAGGGCATTTGCTTCTACCATCTAGAGATGAGTGGCCATTTGAGCCATGAATTGACATGTTTATTGGTAGAAGGCAGTGTTGGGAGTGGTCCCAGTTTGTTCAAGGATAGAAGCAACCTGTGTTGAGGGCCCTGTTTATTATCCTGGCTATTTTCTATACTTTCCAGGCTTCTGCCCTGGCTGAAGGCCATCTTTACCACCGTCTTTACGTTTTACCTGGAACGGTGTGTCTAATAATTGCATTTCAGCTCATTAAGATGCAATTGCCAACGGCAACTGCATTGAGAGACTAGCAAGAGGATGGGGAAGGCTTTCCTCGTAACACTAGCAGATCGTAACCCCTTTCGTTTGGGTTGTAGTTTAAGAACTCAAATGCAGCCCAAACGAAGAAATAAATTGAAATATCCGACTGGAAACCTCCAGGACTCTGGTTTGGCTTGTCCTGCCCTCTTTGCAGCTAGTGTGTGAGCAGCTTCCTCGCAGGGTGTGTCTTAACTTACAGCAGCTGCCTTTGAGAGCCACGTGTCTGCTAAACGCCTACATTCCATCAATAAGAGAAACTGAGCAGAGAAGGAGAAAACTGTCATACTATTTTCTCCTTCGGTAACGGCATGGATTAAATAGCTGTGTTTGCTTTTATTTAGCAGAGGAAGAAGAAAGTTTAGATCGGGGTCGTGATCGGATCTGTCTTCCTAGCAATGACCTCTTTGCCTTTCTTACCCGCCCAAGCAACTCCTGATGCCTCCAAGAATTCTGTGTGCTAGAAACCTACGCTCGCTAGGCAGAGGCAAGGCCCTGGGAGAAGGGAGGGTGAAAGAAGGGGGTGGGCCTATGTAAATAGCCCGCAAGAGTCACCTCTCCATTGGCTGGTAGCCTGTCCGTTACCGAGTAGGGCAGGGCGTTCCTGGGCTTGAGTGCGGTACCTGAGCGAGACGCGCAGCAGAAAGCCCACGTTGGCGGCGGCCGGGAGCGCAGTGCGCAGAGGCGGGAGACTGCGAATCCCCGAGCCGACGCCGCAGCCTGCGTTCCGAGTTCCGCTCCTCGTCTCTCTCATCGCCTCGGAGAGCGGGATCCTCCGGGCACCCGAGAGACTGCCGAGAGGAAAGCTAGATCGTGGCCGCCTCCACTTGGGGAGGCGCGCGGAGATTCCGAGGGGGAGAGACGGTGCCCGAAGGCGGAGGGGCGCTGAGTTTCGGACCAGAGGGAAGTTAAAACCGCGCGGAGAAAATTGGCTTTTTAGGACGCAGGGACGCCACAGCCTGGGACCCACAGGGGAGTAAACTTCACGACTGTCCTACAAGCCAGGAGAGGCGTGCGAGGGGATGGTGCCCGGCATCGCCTCCACCTCTTGATCTGTCGTCTCCGGCCCCCCTCGGCCAGCCGCCTCTGAGGGTTCAGGGCAGCGCACGTGTGCAGACTGCGAGTGACCGTGCCGTGACCCGCCCGGGGACGCCGGCTGCAGCGCAGTCCTGCCTAGGACACACCTGGCTCACTCAGCCCGTGCGCCTCCAGAGACCTGCGGGAGAGTGGAGGATCCTGGCCGTCGCCCCGTCGTCTCTTCTCCACCCGGGCTTCTGGGGGCGCCGCGGATGACCATGAGAGATAAGGACTGAGTGCCAGGACCGGGAAGAGAGCCCGCCGAGAGGTGGCGGGGGCTGCCCACTCCGAGGGCCACAGCCTCCGCGCTCCGGCCTCGCTCCGCCGCTCGACGCCTCGCGGGCCCCGCGGGGGCAGCCGGGCTGGGCGGCGATGCCCGGGCTGGGGCGGAGGGCGCAGTGGCTGTGCTGGTGGTGGGGGTTGCTGTGCAGCTGCGGCCCCCCGCCACTGCGGCCCCCTCTGCCGGTAGCCGCGGCCGCCGCCGGGGGGCAGCTGCTGGGAGCCGGCGGGAGCCCGGTGCGCGCTGAGCAGCCACCGCCACAGTCCTCTTCTTCGGGCTTCCTCTATCGGCGGCTCAAGACCCACGAGAAGCGGGAGATGCAAAAGGAGATCCTGTCGGTGCTGGGGCTCCCGCACAGGCCGCGGCCCCTGCACGGTCTCCAGCAGCCTCAGCCCCCGGTGCTCCCGCCACAGCAGCAGCAGCAGCAGCAGCAGCAGCAGACGGCCCGCGAGGAGCCCCCTCCAGGGCGGCTGAAGTCCGCTCCACTCTTCATGCTGGATCTCTACAACGCCCTGTCCAATGACGACGAAGAGGATGGGGCATCGGAGGGTGTGGGGCAAGAGCCTGGGTCCCACGGAGGGGCCAGCTCGTCCCAGCTCAGGCAGCCGTCTCCCGGCGCTGCACACTCCTTGAACCGCAAGAGTCTCCTGGCCCCGGGACCCGGTGGCGGTGCGTCCCCACTGACTAGCGCGCAGGACAGCGCTTTCCTCAACGACGCGGACATGGTCATGAGCTTTGTGAACCTGGGTAAGGATTTTGGGGGTAGCATCGCGCGGAGGGTAGATCCCTCCTTTGCAGTCTCCTGGGCTCAGGTGGTGGGAAGAGGTGGAGGAGCGCGCGCGTGCGCGCGCGGCGGGGATGTGGGACAGCTGGTGCTCCGGACACCTGCGCGGCCGAGTGCTCGCCTGCGCTCCGCTGCAATGGGAGGAGCTGGAACACGCAGAGGTGCCCGCAGAGGTTGTCTTTTTCGGGGAACATGGGGCACTTTTCCCTGTATTCTTATTTCTGACGAGCTCGGGCCACTTCAACGCAAATGAGTTTGGCCAAGGTTCCTAAGAATAAGGTCCTCTGCACTCTTTCCCCTCTGAACTGTCCTCCATTGCCCCCTGGACGTTCGGAGTGCCGCTTTACCCATAGTGACCGTCAGGGAATCCCCCAGCAGTTGAGAACTCCGAGAACCTGATCTGAATGCTTTAGAGAGATTCACAGGTGTTGAGGAAGGAGGGCTTCGGTGGCTGAGGAAGGTCCCACCAGGACCTTGGAAGGTGTGCCAATCCCCGCCAGGCGGGGCTTGCGTCAGTATGGGGCGAGATTCCAGCGCAATTGGGGTAATCCACCCAGTGCCTGCGCTCTCATGCCCTTGGCCATTGTCCCAAAAGGTTGACCCTTCAATCAATGCTGTCCAAGCTCCTGGGGGCAGAGAAAGGGTGCGGGGGTAGGGGCCAGGGTTGGCCGCTGAGCTCTACTGAACTCCGTTGCCAGGCAACAGAATGGAAAGTCGAGGGCGGCTAAATTGGGCTCTGCCACTAATGTTCTGTGGCAAACCCAGACAGAGTCACGTCCCCCCCTCCCCGAAGTTTTCTCTCATCTGTAAACAGAAAAGGGAGGTGGGGTAAGAAAGACTGCGGAGTCAGTGCTTCTGAACCTTGCTAGTTTTTATTCATAAACTTAGTATAGAGCAAGGATGTAGGAGGCACGTCCCTAGTGGGTAGACCTGGGGAAGTAGACACACCCAGAGTGGCTGCAGCCGCCCCTGGGTTTCTGTGAGGCTTTTTCTCCCTGGGGGAGACCCATGCCTGTGCCCAGGTCTCAGAAAGGGTTAGCATGAGCTTGCCAAAAGGCCTATCAGAGCCGTCCATCTTCTTCAAGCCAGGAGTGATGACCCAGTGTTAAGTATCTAATTTAGTTCTTTGCGAGTGTATCTAGGATCCTTAGTTCCGCCTAGGTGGAGTCCAGTGAGAGAGAGAGAAAAAAACGAAATAAGAGTAGCAAGCTAATGGAGCAGGCAAGTGTGGAGGCAGAATGACCAGTATCCAGGCAGTGCTGAAACCCTCCTGGGAAATTCATGAAACTCGAGTCTCACAGTGAGTGGAGGCTCAGGGCCTGCCAACCGGGCTACTTGCACCACCAGGGGATCTGATTGGACAAGAATTCTCACAGTGTATTGGAATCAAGGCTGAGCTACCTCCAGGAAGCATTCTAAGGAAATTGTCTCTCATGTCACTCAGTGAAACTTGCTGATGATGGGGTGGTCAGGGCTTCCGAGGACCATGATTGTTCTTATTGTAGCATGGGCTGATTCTTTTCATTTCCTAGGCCTCAGCCCTGGCTGACCTTCGTGTCACTTTGGGCCTAAAAAGTTCTTGGGTGCTGGGACTGGCCCTCTTCAAACCCAGAGATTGGCAGAATCCTGTGGGTGAGCTCAGACAGATTTTAATTTTTTAAAAGTTCCTTAGATTTTTTTTTTAAGTGTGCTACCATGGTGAAGATGTCTGAAGAAAGCATCATTCATCGTCTCTGGAAGAAAAAACAAACAAACAACAAAAACAAAACAAAACAAAGAAAACCAAATCAACCCCGAAGACTTCCGAATGCTGTGGCACATTAGAATAATATGTGGGCTTTTAGGAATCCCCGGTGGCAACTCCATTTCAGTCCAGTCAGCACGTGGCGGTTTGGGCAGAGTTCAGAAACACTATTTTTTTTAAAGTGCTGTCCCAGTGATTCTACAGTGCAGAAACCATTATTTTTGATTGTAATTGAAATGTAAAGATCTGGTTTGAGGCAGGTGTGTGTGTGTGTGTGTGTGTGTGTGTGTGTGTGTGTGTGTGGTGACTTTCAGATTCCTCTCTTTCTTTGCTTTTCTGACCTTCTGTGGTGTACAAGTGCACACAGCTTCTGAGTCACACTGTTTGAAGCTGGTTGCCAACTCATTTTGTTATGGCTATGTAGTTTAGCATCATATCTCCCTAGGTATGTTTTTAACTCCCCTCCCCCCACTTTCCTTCCCTCCTTCTCTCCCTTCCTTCCCCCTCTTTTCCTCTACCCCTTCTCTTTCCCTCCCTCTCTCCCTGCCTCCTCCCTCCCTCTCTCCCTCCACCCTCCTTCTTTCCCTCCCTCCAACCTCCATCCATCCATCCTCCCTCCCCTTCCCTTTCTCCCTCCCTCCCTCCCTCTCCCTTTCCTCCCTCCCTCCCTCCTCCTTCCCTTTCCTTCCTCCCTCCCTCCCTCCCCCTTCCCTTTCCTTCCTCCCTCCTTCCCTTTCTCCCTTCCTCCCTCCCTCCCTCCATCACTCTTTCCCCCTCCTTCTCCTTTCCTTTCCTTCTCTCTATCCCTTCTTTCCTTTTTGGGACAGGCCTATGCTATGTAACCCAAGATACTTCAGAGCTGGAAACCTTCCCGCCCAAAATTCCAGAGTACTGGAATTACAGGCACACGAGGTCATATCTGACTTCTATTTTTCATAAGCGAATTTTAAAGACTGAAGGTTCCAAGGGAGCGTACCAGTAGGACAAGTGGATTCCTAGACAGGCTGACATGAAACTGAATGTTGCCACCCTGTGCCCCAAACCCTTTCTACCTCATCTTGCAGCTTCCTGCAGTTACCCTTAATGTAGGTCCAGTTCTAGACTCCACGTGGAAGAAAGGAGAAAACCTCTTCTAGGTAGAGGGCGTTCAAGCAGCAAGCATTACCACCTGCCCGAAAGCAGCGGTGTTCATCTTAATCCATGTAGCAGTGGGGAAGACAGACTTCACCAGAGGCTAGAATGTGATAAAACCTGATGACCATGGCTGTGAATGTAAGGGGAGTTTACCTGTAGAAGAAGGGTCTGAAACTCAGCAATGTGGATGCTCTGAGAATGTTAGAAGTCTGCGTTTTTTCTCATTGGTATCAATGTCATGTTGAATGATATAGTAGTAAGTACATGACTCATCTATTAAAGAACCTATAGAAAGTCAAAGCTTAACACCACTGTGTTTGTACAATGTCCACTGTGCTGAGGTTACACGTTAAAGGCATGAGGGAAAGCTACCCATCTCTGTAAACATGCCTCTTCCCTGGGACTAGAGGAATAATTTGCTCATGAAATACGTTAGAAACACCCTAGCTTTGTCAGCCAGCCTGACTATCAGGAAGTATGAATCAACAGGATGAATCTCTCATAGCTCGAACGCTGGTCATTCGGTCCAGCTCATTGTTGTTGATATTGACTGCTTAAAATCCTGGCTTGGAAACAGGCTGAGACATGAAGGGCTGTCTGCTCTTGTTGCAGTGTGGCAGCTGAGGGCCTGGGTGAGCTTGTAAATTTATATCCAATGAGGGTCCCAGATGGCATTTGCTATTTGTTTTTTTTTTTTTTTTTTTTTTCTATTGCTCAAAATGTCTTGACGCTCTGCTATGCAAGCCTGCCAATTTGGTGACCTTGGAGTGATATCCTTTAGGCATTAGGTTAAAAGTCCACCCTCCTACAAAGACCTTCTTACTACAAGCCCCATCCTCCTCTTTATCAGCACAGCACCCTGGTCCTTTCCTTCCTTGTGCTGATCCCATGGAATTTCTCTCTCTGCCTGTCTCTGTTTTTAAAATCGCTTACTCATTGTGCATGTACTGTTTAGGATGAGAGGCTGACATCACACGGATCCACCATGGTAGCCTAACAAAATGCTGAGCACACTGACCACACTTGGAAAAGATCGCACTAGCAAGACTATAAACAATAGCCTGTAGTTTAAATTCCCACTGATCTGCGAGTTCTGATTCTTTAGAAAAGATAACTCTTGATTTGTGTTTAGTGTAAAATGCCTGGAGATATTTGGGACACTGGTTTGAAGTATTTCATGCAAATGTTTTATTAATAGGCCTTTTAAAGGTTATCCGCCTGTGTATTAATTTGTAATATCTTTACGTTTGTGAGAGTAGAAATAGTGCCTCTTTAAGTCTCTGCACTTCGGGCTTATCTTGAATTAATAAGGTGTTGATCTCCAGATGCTCGGATTAAATGAAATAAGAGGCCCACATCATGCTCTGAAAAGGGAGTCAGTAAGTGTTAGTACAAGAAACAAGTAACTTATTGTACTGAAAATATTGGCAATCTTCTCAACTGAATTCCTCTTGGGAAACATAAATTAGAAGAAAAATGGAATACTCCCTGCTTGTATCTGTAACCAGAGACACTGTACTGGCTTTCGCTTATAAACAGAGGCTCAGTACCACAGCTTTTCATTTGGGCTGCTCATACTTATCGAGAATATTTATTTATTTATTTATTTAGTAATAGAAAATATATTTGTTGCCTGTAAGCTATCCTCAGCAAAAGGGGCTGGGAGAATTTGAAAGAGTGTGGTCCAGGGAAGAGGGAGATGTTTGCCCCCAAGAGTTTTAAATGTGAAATTCAGTGGCTTTTCACCAAAGAAGCTGGACAAAGTGTTCTTCAGCTTGAGATCAAAGGGCAAGCAGATACCATTGTTTCTCCTTCAGATGTCGCTTCCTCTGGTTGTCCTTCTAAGAATGGGTATAAATCCTTTTTTTAAACGTGCTGAGTCATGCTCAGTTCCTCTGTTTAAGCTTGCCTCTGATTAGCTTGGAGAAGGCTTTCCCTGGACTGTGGGAATCTCTATGTTAAGTGAGGAGAAGGCGATAGGCAGCATTTTCTTTACAAGTCACGATTGCATCTCCTCTGTGTCTGCATGTCTTCAGAGTCCAACGGCTTTGTGTGCTGGATTTCATCTTCTAGGGCTGGGACTAGAACTCAGGGTCCCAAACATGCTAAGCCCACACTCAGCCATTGATCCATCCCCAGCCCCAAAGTAGTATGCTGCATATGAATATGGGTGAGGGCTTTGAATACTTGCTATCAAGAATAGTGGGAGGAACTCTAACAATAACTGATCAGTTTGTCTCAGGCTGGGCTTACTGAAGAAGTGGAGTTAGCAAAGTGGAGGGTGAATCCCATTTGCGTTAACTTTGCACAAATCAGTCCTGTGTTCTGCTTTCCAGCCAAATCAGAAGAGGCACTTGTCTAGGGAATGAATATTTCATAACTTGATAGAAAATTATTGAGTTTGTTTTTAATATTCATTTTGAACCCCCAAGCCCCCTCCTCCCCTGCTTTCTCTCTTTTCTGATTCACCTTCATTGGCTTCCAGCAATGGAAAGAAAGTAGGCAGTATTTTAATGAGGTAATTTTGTTTCTGATTAGAAGCTGTCATGAGTATCTAGTTTAAAGCAGCAGAAATCAGAGCAGTGGAAATCAATACAGGAGGACGATGCTAGTAGTCAATTTACAAGGGCCCCGGCATGTAAACAGCTGTTATCCATTAACTTACACACTAACTGTCCCACCCTCCAGAGCCTGCAGGATAGCCCAACCACGTGCCTGCAATCCAGCCCAGCTTCCCTGGGCACGGGCTGTCACCCAGGAGCTGAGGAGGGAAATAGCTGGGGTTGGTGTCTTTCTTTTGTGTCACTATCAAAGTACCAGTGCCTGTTGTTTTCCCTGTTTCTCTCTTACCACCCAGACAGCTGAGTTAATCTCATTCCCCGCACACTGTCCTGTCCTCAAACCCTCAGTTTCCACAGATACTCAACCTGTGGCCCATCTCCTGTCCACATGGAATTCCTGAGCCAGAGAACAAATGCAGCCTCACCTGGAACAAGAGAAGAAAGTAACAACTGTATTAAGAGGAGAGGGGAAACAAGCATTTTAGTGAATCTCAGTTACTAAGTAACTAGTGCTACCAAACTCTGAAGTGTCTGAGCAGGTCAGAAATTCCCAGAGCCTAAGACCCACCTGCCCATCTTTTACTATTAACAGTAGAAATTAATAACGTGTGTGTGTGTGTGTGTGTGTGTGTGTGTGTATGGCTTTTTTTTTCCTATTGATTGATGCTTGAGAAAGAATCTCACTATGGAACCCATTTTACCCTCCAACTCAGAATCTTGACTGTTTCCTGATTGCTGGAATTACAAGCACTTACTACAATACCTATATAATTATTAATAATAATTAGTAATAATACAACATATATAACAATAACAGTTGATCACTGATATTTATAGATATTTAAGTTAGTTACATGTTATGAGGACGTTCTCTAAGATGTATGTTTACTGTGAATTTATAGTCTTTTAGCATCCTGTGACTAAAATTAGGATCCACAGCACCGTTTGGAAAACATTTACAACATGGTTTTTTTCTGAGGAAGCATGCCTTGTAACAGATAACCGGCTCTGAGTTTATTGATTAACCTAGTTCGGGATGGTTGGCAGATTACCGCTAAACTGAGGAATTTAGAATTTGGAAGATTCTCACATGCCGCCTGGCCTCCCACGTTGAAAGCTCCTTAGATTTAGTCAGCACTACTTCTTGGGATGTTTGGTGCTAGATGGCAGTGTTAAGGGGGAATCCCTAAGAAGCCATTCTTAGTGCATTAGTGTGGGCAGAGAGACAAAACGATACAGAAATGGCAAAGCGTCCTGAAACGCTTCCAGCTAAGACGAGAGGGAGGCAGAGATGAAATCTGGATTTTTCTGGATTTTTTTTTTTTTTCATAGCCAATAACATTTTTCCCTCTGGAACTCTTTTTTTTTTTTTTTGAAAAGAAAATGTGAAGCGTGTCTATAAATACGTCCTGTTTGGTATGCTGCAAGACTGTTGACCCCACAGAGAATTGTTTTCTCCCAGAAACTGAATTGAAAACCATGCTGCCCTGAGCGGCATTGTTCCACTGATATGCACCAGGCGATCCTCTTCCTGCCCTTCCCAACTCCATTATTCGCAGATCAGGCCCAGAATGGAGATGGTATCTAAATGACATCAGGTAATTCCTTGATGGCTCCCTACAGTCCTGTTATCACACAATCCCAGATGACTGGGTTGAAGAATCACCTTCAAATTTTTTTTTTTTTTTTTTTTTCAGAGAGGGACTTTTGGTTCTGAGAGGGAGCACGCCTTCCTGGCTTTCAAGTTCACGGGCATACGCCCTTGACAACGACCCGGACAGTCGTGCTAGATAGATATCGTGGGACTGCCCTAGGAATGAACTGTCTGTGTACACCAGTGCCGACTTTACGTTCAGATTGTTTTCTCATCATTGGGAGTGTTGTCTGGGAGGAGGAGAGTGCACTGAGGGCAGGCAGTGACCGAGTCCCTTGAGGACCCACTCGGACCTGACCTTTGCTATCCGCTGTGGTCCTGATATCACTCCTGCCGTTTTACCCTTTCACCTTGCCCAGCCCCAAACATCTGCGCCTGTTGATTGTTGTTCCTGTGTTTACAATCTTGTTGGTTTCCTGTTCATGAACGTGGGCTGGGAAAAATATTCCGACTTTAATCTCCGAAGAGGAGGAGCTTAGCTCTATCATTGGTGCAAACTGTCTGTGCGGATGAGGCTGGGTGGTGGGGGGCGGGGGGGGGTCGTATTTTTATAAATTGGCTTTGCTTACTCTTCCAGACTAGTTATTTTCCCTCCCGTTTGAAAGTCTGTGAATTACATTTAAATTATCCAAAGGCTGACTTTTTTTTCCAACTACAAAAATGACAAATTTTTACTTGGCATAATTTTTCTTCCAGATTTTATTTGTACTTTCCCAAATCAGAGTATGTTAACAAGAGAGCCAGTGTGCTAAAAAAGAATCTGTGTGTATGTGTGTGTGTGACAGAGAGAGAGAGAGAGGGAGAGAGGGGGGGAGAGAGAGAATATGAATGTGTATATATTTAGAGAAATTTTACTTTCAATAAATTGAGCAGAAGTTTCCTATGCATCCCTTATCCCACCACAAGCACACACCTGCTCATGAACATCCCTCATCAGGAGAGGTCCACCTGTTATCATAGAGGACACAGCATTGTTAGACAGCACCCAAAGCTTCCATTTGGATTTGCTCCCGTGGTGTTCCTCTTGTGAGTTTGGACATATGGATAATGTGTAGCTACATCATAGCATCACGCAGGATAGCTCATTACCCTCTATGGAAAAGCTGTCTCTTTAATGGGGAAGAAAATGCCCTGGATATATACATAATCAAACTATGCAGTTTGGGGGAAAGAAGAATAAGACACTGTTTTTGAGCATTACGTTGTCTTCATAGTTCCATCCTAGTGTTGTATAAAAACTCTTGATTGTGTATGACAACATGGGTCTCATAGTGTTTTGTGTTGTCAACAAACCTATCAGAAATCTTTTCTTCCCGTTTTTAAAGTCTAGGAGCGATTTTTCTCCCCCTTCTGCATACTTGCACTGAGGTGTCTGTCACCATAGTACCTAGACAATCCCTCAGGCAGGGAGAGAGAGCCGTGAGTGATTAAATTTCTCCCTGGCTTGTTCTCTGTTTGATCCATGCTCGGCAGGATTTGAAGGAGTGAAATAGAGTCCTGAAGAATGAGCAAGAATTATTGGAATTTGATGCTTGTAAACTATTGAAATTGGGGCTGGCTAGGGGAGGAGGGAAATAGTTTTCCTTCCTTTCTGAAATAAGTGTGAATTTGGGATTGAGAAACTTTTCCCTACCCCCCCCCCAAAAAAAAAAAAAAAAACAAAACAAAACAGAACAAAACCAAACCAAACCAAACCATACTGGACATTGAGGGGCGATCTCAGCCTACCTTAGGAGAAACTACTTAGACTGTAGTAAATCTAATTGAGACTCCATAAATCCTGAGGGCTTTGGGAATAATACATTGAGTAGGGTTTTTTGTTTTTGTTTTTCTCCAAGGAAGGGCTATCCAGTGTACTGTGACTAAGGAACATGGGAACCCTAAAGAATGGTATTGAATTCATAGTAGTTTGTCTGAGGTGTGTTAGGAGTTTGAGTGTTCTTTTATGAGTACTCATTATAGGCAGGGATATTTTCTCATGAAATTATAGCCAATTACCTACCCCTCACTTCCCATTTTCTCTTACACCTGCATAGAGGCGACCTCCCAAAATAAGGAAGTACTTGGGGGTCATGGCTGTATCGTTAGAGTCAAGGAATTCACCTTTAGTTCCTTAACATATGACTTAGGGTGTGTTCTGGGTGATAGGATAGATACTTAATTGGACCAAAAGATTGTGGGGGAAATTGTAAAAAGGTGGTGGGGTACCGTATTACCCCTTAGTTATAGTATCTGCTTAATGAAAGTTATTTGTTTCTTATTATTACATAAAGACATGAATCATTGGTGTAAACGTGATAACATCGTGTCTGGGATGCAGGTGAAATGCAGCAGAATTTAGGTTTTTGTCTCTTTCTTTTTTTTTTAAATTTTAATTTTTGTACAGTGTTTCATGTAACCTAGGCTGGCCTTGAACTTGATATGCACCCAAGGATGATCTTGGACTCCTAACCTTGCTGACTCAGTCTCCAGAGTGCTGGAGTTACAGCTGTGTCCCACCATGCCCAACTCCCTCCCCCTCTTCCTCTCCATCAATAGCACTAGCAACTTCATTGCGTTTACTCTCACTGTAACGCATGTCTGTCCACCCATAGTTTGGTGCATCTGCCATTGACCCAATAGAGCAGGTAACACACACTTCTATAGAGCTTTGCAAGTGACTGCGGACTATTACAGTTAAAGTCGTTGGTTTCTTGGTGGTGCTAAGGTACCTAGAGTCCTGTTCTTACAGATTAGAAGAGCCCTTGGATAAGACCTGGGAGCTTGAATTCTAGGCTTTATAGTATCTCTTTCTATCTTGTTCAAGCCACTTAACCAAATGTCTAGCGTTCTTTTCTTGCCTGTATAATTTGAATACTGGGCCAGATCAGCATTTTCCAAAGACGTATTTCATGGGACACCCCTTTTGTGTGAAAAAGATCATGCAAGTGATTAACGTTCCTCCTTCTGAGATGTGTGTGCCTGTCAGGGTTTTGAAGCTGTGATAAGGCTAAGAGGGAATGAACCTACTCCCTGAGCTTGCCTTTGTTACATGACCCCCTTTCGATGGAAGCTCCCTTGTATCAAACCTAGGCTACTCACTGCTATGCCTGTTCCTGGTCCTTCCTAGTTATTATGGTAGAGGTATGCAGGGACCCTGAAAGCTCCATTTCCAGGGGCCCGTGCCCTTCTGGGACATCAGCTCTGAGCAAGCTACCTTGTCCCATCTTGCATAGGTGACCTGTGAGTGTTCTTTCCTCCTCCTTGAGGAAGTGGCTTCCTACTGTTGCTTGTCTGCTCAGAGCCATTCCTTGACCTGTTCTGCTTCTGAGCTCCTTACTCCTGTATCAGCCCCTCTCGCTATAAAATTCCCATCTTACAGTTTCATTGCTGTGAACAGACACCATGACCATGGCAACTCTCATAGAGGAACACATTTAGCTGGGGTTGGCTTACAGGTTCAGAGGTCTAATCCATTATTGTCACGGCAGGCAGACAG
This sequence comes from Mus musculus, assembly GCF_000001635.26. Lineage (NCBI taxonomy): Eukaryota > Metazoa > Chordata > Mammalia > Rodentia > Muridae > Mus > Mus musculus. Next base: position 38,357,196 of record NC_000079.6, read on the forward strand.
ACATGGTGCTGGAGAAGGAGCTGAGAGTTCTACATCTAGATGGACAGGCAGCAGGAAGTGATTAAGACACACTACCTCCAAGAAAGACACATCTCTTAATAGTGCTACTCCTTATGAGCCTTTGGGGGGCATTTTCTTTCAAACCACTGTAGTCCCCCTTGATGGAAACTGGAAACTCTTACTTTCCCTGGTTGACCCCTGTGCTGGTCAGTTTTCCATTGTTGTAACAAAATACCTCAAACAACTTAATAGGAAGGGGTGTGTGTGTGTATGTGTGTGTGTGTGTATTTAGCTTATATTTTCAAAGGTTTTGGGTTTTGGTCTATGGTGACTTCACTATTGTTTTGGGGTCTGTCTAGGAAGGTCATCCTGCCGAGGAAGCTATGGTAGAATAAAGCCACTTACTGTCTGGTGGTAAGGAGGGAGGAGGGTGAGAGAGGAGGAGTGGGGGCTGAATGTGGGAAGGAGTCCAGGGTTAAACTACGCCCTTCCAAGATACACCTCAGGCCTTCCTACGATTTGTCTTCATCTTTTACAGTTTACACCAACTTCCAATAGTTTCATTCCATTGTGAACCCTTCAGTTGATTAATCCTTTGAGGAAGAGACATCTCTCAAACCCCTGTTGCTGAATATTGTCGCACCGAGGACTTCTCAACACAGCCTTTTGAAGATGGTCCAGATGCCAACGCTAACAATCTTATGTTAGTCCATTTCTGTTACTATGACAGATACTGGAGACAATAAAGTTCCAGAGAGCACAGGTTTATCACTATTCTGAAGGCTCAAATCCATGATCCCTTTTCCTTTGCGTCCATGGTGAGGCAGCTCACTCTGATGGCAGCATGTGGCAGGGGAAAACTGCTCACCCCAATGCCAGAAGGCAAACAAGAGAGGATGAGGAGGGTCCTACTAGCCCCTCTAATGTTCTTCTCCCACTGACCTAAAGCCTTCCTATCAGGCTCTGCCTCTTAAAAGTTCTACCATCTTCCAACGCTATAAGCTGAAGACTATACCTCTAAAGCATAAGCTATTGGGAACATTGTAGTTCTAAGCTATTACACACACTAATGGCTTTTCTGAAAAAGAAAACCTGTGTGTGTGTGTGTGTGTGTGTGTGTGTGTGTGTATGGCATGTTTATATGTATGTGGTATGTGTGTTCATGTACAAGTGGTCTTGCCTATGCATGGTACACATGAGTTCAAAGGATAACTCAGGTCTTACATTCAGGCTCTGGAAGACCAGGTAGATTCTGAGAACGCTATTTTTATCCCTATCATAAGAGCGACAGAATTGCAGACATGTGCTACCATATCTGGCTTTATACTGTATTTGGGGGATCCCAACTAGGTCATTGTATTTGCACAGAGAGCCTTTCCCACTGACCCATCTCTTCAGCTCCCCAATGGCTCTTCATGACCTGGAATATAGTTCAGAAATCCTAGACTAGCCTAAAACCCACCTTGTTCTAGGGTTGTTCCTTAATGTGTTCCTCTGAAATATTTCCTCACCCCCAAACAGCTCTATTGAGGTATAATCAGCTTTAGCATAGAAGGTACTAGTGAAATTGTTACAAGAGTTTGAGTTACTCCAAATAATTTTCTGCCTGACGGCATGGAATGACCAATCCCAACACACAAGAAGTGACACTCAAAGCCCAGTTCTTTATCTGCCCCATTACATTTGCCTTTATCTAGAGAATGTTAGCTATCCATATGCCTGAAATGTGTTGAAGGTGTTTGTAAATGGTTTTCTTAGATCAGAAAACTGTGGGCTCGGGTCTGTACGAGACTGGGTGTGTGCGGGATCAAGCTGGCTCTTTGCGACTGTGTTTGGCCTTAGTCCTCCGATATCTCACTTTTTCTATTTGTGTTTGAAAACAGTGATAAAAGTAGGCACATTTCTTTTTAAAAAATCTGAGAGCAAACATCTGGGGTACTTTGGGGTTGTTAGTGACCCTGTCAGCATCTTGTTTCTAAAGAATTGAGTTTAAACGATTGGATCCTGCTGGAAAACAGCACAAAGATGCTTCTATGGGTTTCTGTTTTAAATTCGGGCAATTTAGGGAGGGCACAAGTCCAAAAACTTAAGAAAGCAGGCTCCAGTCACCGCCCCACTTTCTCCCCATGCTTGCCCTTCTCCCAGGGTCTGGAAGCACAAGCAGATACTCTTCCTTTTGGGTTGTGGGAGACAATATAAATATTGTATTTTGTTAGGATGTTTTGCGGTACAGAATAGCTAATGCTACTTTTTATCTTATTATCTCAGGAAGGCTGAAATTTAGACTTGATTAGCTGTGCATATACAGAGTAAGGCAGGAATTTGGAAGGCTTGGGAGAAAATGATACTTAAGGCAACGCTAACCAAACAGCATTCAGTCCTGGTGTGTGTGTGTGTGTGTGTGTGTGTGTGTGTGTGTGTGTGTGTGAGAGAGAGAGAGAGAGAGAGAGAGACGCATAGTGCAGAGACCAGAGGTGGTTGATGAATGTTCTGTACTGTTTTCCACTACATTTATTTTTTTAGAGGTCAGTTTTTCTTTTCTTTAAATTTTGAGGTGCTGAGGATCAAACCCAGGACCAAGAATGTACCTGTCAAGGGCTCTACCAAGCTACACCCCCAAGTTTTTTTTTTTTTGAAACACAGAACATATATAAAGTTACAGCAATATGAACTTATAAGCAATATCTTAGAAAATCAGTCAACACCAATGCAAAGGCTATAATCTAGAAAATGTGTCATTTGTTAAATAATTTATTAAAAATAGCATCGACTCAGGTAGCAATATTACCCGTAAAGCCACCTTGGCAAAGTCGGCAGCTGTAGTTACTCTGCCCAACACAGGTGAATCTGCCTGGGGAATTTGTTCTTTGGATGTAGACTTTTCTTTGGTCCTTCCTCAGATCATGGTAAATTGGATGCAAAGCCCAGTTCTGTGGTTCTTTCATGTGCCAATCCAAAAGCTCCCAGAAGTGCAAAAGCCAAGCATTTCTGGAGTTAAATTAGCTTGTAGCCATCAGACATGGTTGTGGCATGGCCTCAACCTTATTTACTAAGTGTCTCTTACTGAGCCTGGCACTTGCTATTTCCATTAGATTGGATGGCCAGTGAGCTCTGGAGAGTCATGTATCTCTTCCCCACATTCCTAGTATTGGAGATCTGAGTTCAAGCTCTCCTGTCTGGGCAGCAATCACTTTGCCAACTGAGGCATCTCTGCAGCCCTGGGCTTTTTTTTTTTTTTTTTTTTGGTGATGGGGAGGGGACAGAGTCTTGTTTTGTAGTTAGTGCTGGTCTTGATCTCACGATCCTTCTGCCTTAGCCTCTCTAGTGTTGGGGTTACAGACATGTGCCACCATGACTGGTTCCTGTTTTCATTTTAGAAGTTACTTGACACCTTCCACTTGCTTGCCATTCAGGGAGGCTGCATATCACTTGCAACCTGGTTTCTGTCTTAGTTCCTTTGCTGAAATTGCTTTATTGATGACAACTAGTGGCTATCCTGAGTCCCCATCCCCTTCTCCCCCAAACCTGATGGTATTGGGGTTCTGCTGTCTAGCTCCCTGCATTTTTGGCTATTTGTGAAACATGGCAGAAATTCAGAAGGTTGACATATGGCAGGAAAACTCTGCAAGGGAAGCGAGGGTAGAGGAAGAACATCCCTGAGTATAGGAGTGAAGAGCAGTGGCCACTGTGTCCTCTGATAGTTATAGAGCTCTTGGGTGACTCACTATGGAGGCTGTAGCAGCTGATGTGTTTAGAAAACTGACATCAGCAGCAGAGAGGGTCGCCCTCCTTGCCTTACCATGAACATAAGTGTATGATGGAGACGGTCCTTACCCTCCTCCTCGACTGACCCATCTCTTCTGGGAATGACCCAAGCTACTTCTGTGCCAGAATCATAGAGATTCATACTGCTTTGGTAGAAGAATGGAATCGCTTCTGTTTAACAGATAGTAAGAACCGAGTGGGTCTACTTTTTTTTTTTTTTTTTTTTTTTTTTTGCAAAATCCATGGAAAAAATGAATACTAGAAAAGCGACTAAGAAAAGCCAAATGTGTACAACATCAAGCCTCAGTTCTGAATGATTAGATTCCATTCCTATAAGGTTATTAGGTAGATTGCCATTGAGCTGTCTACATTCTCTTTTCAGATCTCGTGGCAGGCCTGTCACGGAGGGTTATGAGTCATCACAGAGTCAGCAAGGCGGGGCTTCTTGTACCTGCGCTTGACCTGAGCCACAGGGAGACTGCAGTTTGCATCTTCTCTCTGCTCAGTAGCCTCTTGGTCATGGAAGCCAAGAACGGGTTGAGAACCACAGTTTTCAGGTTTAAGTTTAATCTGCCCTCACTTCCCCATCTGCGTGACTGTCAGCTCCGCTGTTTCTGATTCAGAAATCTCTCTCCCATCATATGTCCATCCTCTGCCCATTGTTCTCCAAGTCCCTCCCCAGATGAAGCCTTTAGGGTCCTTGGCCTGACTTCTGCCCTGGCCTCCCTGTTGCTAATCCACCCCTGCATCCTTGCCAGCTCAGCTTCTCTGTAGCACAGATGTGATCTGTTTCCTCCAGGCTCCCCCACACCTCAGCACCTTCATTGGATCCTTATGGTCCACTGAAGGAAGCCAAAACCATGGCTCCCGAGACCCCATCTGTTTCTCCTCCACTCACTGGCCTGTCTTTGCAAACACTTCCCTGTTCCTTCACTGCTCTGTGACATTACCCATTTACATGACACACGTTACTGCCCTCACGTTCTCTGTCCCACCTGGTTCTTTAAAACTAGCTCAGATGCGACCTTAGCCTGGAGGCATTTCTGAAGTCTGCACAGTCCAAATGCCAAGACTCTTTAGGATAACATCTGGGGTTAAAAGAAGGAGGATTTTCTTAGTGCAGGGAACCACTGAATAGCATTGAGATTTGGATTCCCGTTTGTGGGTGAAAAGCTGGCAGGCTGGAGTTCCAGTCTCTGCCACTGATCGGTGACATGAACTATTCCAATTCCTTCAAGACGAACTCCTCTGATGACCATCTTCTAAGTTTTGTTTGTTTTGTGGTTTCTGGGGATCAATCCCAGGGCCTTGGGCACACCAGAGAAGTGCTCTACCACTGAGCTAAATCCCCCCATCATTTTGTCTACGTTTTATTAATCTTTGGCATGTCTCTCTTCCCACATACTTAGCATGGTGGTACTGAGTTGATACCTATGAACACTGATGGCTAGGTTAGGCTCTTTAACAATTCAGTGGTAAACGCTGCTGTCTCTGTCTTTTTTCTCTTTACTAAGAAAGCCAATTTTTTTTGTTTGTTTGTTTTTCAAGACAGGGTTTCTCTGTATAGCCCTGGCTGTCCTGAAACTCATTTTGTAGACTCGGCTGGCTCAGAAATCCACCTGCCTCTGCCTCCTGAGTGCTGGGATTAAAAGCGTGCGCCACCACGCCCGGCACCAAGCCAGACATTTTAATGGCAAAATTGTAAGTTGAAAAGTGCTATCTATGTGCAGAGAGGGGAAGTGTGGGTTCAATTCTGTACACAGCAATTGATATATATATGTATATGTATGTATATATATATATATATATATATATATTTTAAAGTTGCCTCTCTTCAAGAACTGTCTACATGGTTGAAAAAACAGTCTCCAGGAAGAAGAAACACTATTTTCCTTCCAACTGAGAAAATTATGACTTTAGTTAAATATTCATGGGAGTTAGAAGTTGCCAGCAAGTCTCACTTTAATTTCCCTGCTTGTGCCGGACAGAAAGTTTGCATGCAAGCAGGCATGGCTCCTGCAGGAGGGGATACAAATACCTATCTTGTCAGCCTCAGCATCAGGCTCGCTTGGCTTGTGTTGTGAAGGTGTTAGACATTCTGTTTACGTAAGGGGTTGAGGGGTGACCCTACTGTCTACTGAAGCAGAGTCGGTTAGCTCTCCACCAGGCATCAGGGAGCATTTAAAACCTCGAAAACAGATCAAAGCCTTTGAACAGGGTTGAGACGCCCCTACTCAGGGCGGGAGGGTGGTCTCCTGGTTGGGTGCATTATTGCCCCTGTGCTATTTCCAGACCACTGGCAAAAGGAATGGGACAGAATTCGAGCTCACAGAAGCCAGTCCAGGGACAGAACTTCAGTGAGTGCGAGTACGTCCAAATAGGTTGGAAAAATATGTCAAACGAGAGTAAGCCCAGGCAAAGTGTGGTGCTTCCCTTTTTATAGGCTGTTATAAAGTGCTTAAAATTAGCCAGCTTTTCAGTACTTAAATAGTCTCTAATGAGGAAGGTAGATCTTGGGAGGGAGAGTCTTCTTGTGCCACTTAACCTTTCCCTCTTTCTATCACAGTCTGTATGGTGCAAATGCTCACATCTCTAGGACAGGTGTTAGCCTTAGGATGGAGAAAAGAAAGAGGCAGAGAGATGGAGCTGACATGGTAGCAAATCTAGATGCCTTCCACGGTTTGATTTGGACATGGAATGGAAGGGGGATATGAAAGCAATTCCATTCTCTTGTCTGTAAGTCCTTTCGGGCAGTGCTTGTGTCTATTTTGATTGGTTTGGGTGCTAGGCACGGACCCCAGGACTTCCTGTAAGCCAAGGATGTGTTCTGCCACTGAGCTACACTCCCAGGCTATCCTGGGCATTTCATGCTTTTAGACTGTGTGACCCACAGAGGGAAGATGGTATGTGCTCCCTACACCCTCCCCCCCAAATCAGTATCTTTGTGTGTTGTTTTTCATTTTCGATTCTTGTCTGCACTTTGCAACAAATGCTGATGGGTGGTGGTAAATCATTCACTGATTTCAAGGCTTCCTTGTCTTGGCCTTTGGACACACATGTGGCTTCTTTTTCTAGCTGGCAGGCTCTTAGAACCATTCGTCTTGCATCTGTAGGATGCTATCTAGCCACGGCACCCTTCCGTGTTGGAAGATGTGGGGTGGTCCCTTCTAGAACAAAAAGATGGATCATCCCTTCGACCTCTTAATCCAGGCCCAGAGAAATAAACCAGTGCTCCACCATGGTGCTCCACCCACAGGTGCTCCACCCACAGCCGCTTCAAGCTAATTGAAATACTTGCTCATCAGCGGGCATGCAAGTGCCTTCTCCTCTCATCCAGTGTTATATTTTCACAGCACTTCAGGAGTTTCTGATCTCGCTCCCAGAAAGTTGAACTCTGGATTGAAACTTATCCCAAGGTGCCACCTATTGCCACTAGCCACACAGACTACCGGGATAGCTCTGTTGACATTACAAAAATAAAGTATGTCACCAGATCATTTCGCTGGGATGAGGAAGTTCTTTCCATGACTCTCAAAGGTCACCTCGAGGACGTGCTTGTTCCGACTGGACGGCAAACGTGTTTCACCAAACTCTTACCTAAGTGCTTTTTGTTTACAACTCTGTAATAAATTCCTGGCTTCCTTCATAGTGACTCCTGCAAGTGTGGGGCTTCCACAGTATTTCTGGGAGGGACCAAATTCCCAGTTGGGATGCACCTTTTAACGTTGCCCAGCGTGTATTTTGATCATGAAAAGTCTCAAGCCCACGGGAAGATAGAAATGCTCTCTAGCCTGGCACTTAGCGTCTACCATCACCTGCGACCACACCTGTTCTGATCCATTCAGTCATGCCTTTATTCATGTCAACCCATCTTTTACTTCTTGATGCATTTAAAAATGAATTTACAGACACTAGTATAGGGTCTTCGCAGAGCTGCTCTATGTGTACCGTTAAGATTCAGTGATTACATGGCACATGAGGGTTTGGGGTTTTTGTTTTTTTGTTTGCCATTTGATGGATTTTGATGCACACATACACCTGTGCACTCCCTACTCCTATTAAGATACACAGCACTACTATCCTCTAGAAGGTTCCTTGAGGCCACTTGGTGTCTTGGATATGGATGGTTTAGGGGTCACTCAATTTAGGATTTTACCTCCCCCCACCCCATCTCTCCCTTCTGAGGTCCCTTTCATTGCAGGGGTGGAGTGTGTCTATCTTGTGATTCTTCCAGGCAACACTGTGGGTCTCCTATTGGTGATCCAGCTAGGGTCAACCTGGGCCTGGCTTTACTTCAAAGTCACAGAATAGGGAAAGGGAAAGCCATCCCACTTCCAAGTACCAACCCTGGAACATGACAGCTTTTGGTCAGCCTCTGGAGCCGTGGACCTTGTGGATTAAGAGCCTTTTGGGGGTTGAAGCTTTCACAGGGTCACCTAAGGCCATCAGAAAACACAGATATTTACATTATGATTCACAACAGCAAAATTACAGTTATGAAGTAGCAACAAAATTACATCTATGGTTGGGGATCACGACAACATGAAGAACTGTATTAAACTGCTAATAATTTCTTTTACAGTTACTGTGGGTATAATGCACAAAAGGTCTCCTAGGATTCAGGATGGTTTGACTTCAAAGTTTTCTACCTCTACTGGTGTAAAAAGCAGTTCATAACTCTGAAGAAGTCATACTTGGGATTTTGGTTTTGGATTATCACCCAAGCTGGTAGGTTGCATTTGGCCATGCCAGGGGCCGTGGCTGGCCTCTGCTCCTCACTGCTTCGTGATCGTCAGGAGTGACAACCTAAACTCTGCAGTGTGCTGTGGTGCTCAGCTGGGTCGGGAGGTGATGTGCATTCAGCGCATTCTCAGCTTAGGATTTTTAAATTTAAGATGCATTGACCAAGCTGTGTATGTATCAACCATCATAAGTCAGTGGTACCCATACTTAGAGAAGGATGTCAAGTAGCAACGAGGAAGATCCTGTCATCGTAAAGCTTATACTGTAGTAACAGCGTTTCCCTAGCCAAAGGGAACCACAGTTCTAGTATGAAGAGAGTATTTCTCCAGCTCAGGGAGTGGCTTCTGTATTGTTTATGATAGTTTTATTCTGGCTCTACCAATCTTATTGGCTTGGCCTTAGCTGAGGATGCAAAATGCAAGGGGTTTGGTTAAATCACTGGTTTGAGAGAGGGCGGCAGATAAATTGATCTGACTCTGACCTCAGAGACACATGTTGATGTTTATTTAGGTAAGGCTGGAATGTTCCAGGAGCATCCAGAGGGTGTGGTTATTTAATGGAGGAAGTGTGGGGAGCCAGGTGACATTCAGGCTGAGTGTGGGAAGAAACGATGGGTTTCTGCTGGTAGATGAAGGCACAGGAGGAAGGCTGCTTCAGGAATGCACCAGGGACCATGGCAGTGGTGATTTGGGAATGGCAAGCAATCTCAGGGGCCTGGTTCCCAGGGTGAGCTGTTACACGAGATTGCTAAGGCAAGCTGAGACAAGTTGGGTAATGTGCAAGCAAGCAAGCCTGAGCATCCTAGATTGTATTCTGTAGGTGGGGAGAAACTATGACCCTCAATAAGACTGTGAAGTGATGGGGTGTGAAGGTAGAAGATGTTTCTGGAAGGAAAATGAGGAAAGCCAGGAACTGGAGACAATAGCTAGAACAATTTTTTTTTTCTCAGTTCTCTAGATTGGTTCCCTACACCATTCCCAGTTTAAAACTTTATTTGCAAATGTTTGACTGTGTCCTTTTTTTAAAAAAACTTAAAATAGTTTGCATTTTTACTTAACTGTAACTACATTTAGAACATTTTAATCACGAAGGTGAAATTAGGTGATGAATTTGTGACTAACACCCAGGAGATTGGAACCTGTGGAAAAAGTTGTCATTCCAGGAAGTAATATCTGGTGAGTTCTATTTTAAATAGACCTGTCTTCCTGGCACTGCCCCCTTCATTTCTCCTTACTATTAAAAAGACCCACTTGGGAGCTGGTTGCTTAGAATTGGCATCTGTGGTCAAGGTGCAGAGACTATTCCCATCATGAAGCTAATTGGCCCATAAGGAGACTTCAGTGTGCGGGGACTCTCTCACAGGCTGCTAATTGGCTGAACTGAAATTCAGCCTTATTCTCTGTTTGGTTTGCCCCCATTCTTTGCCCAGCCCATACCTGCCTGGGGTATGATGAAAGCCCGTACTATCTCCAAGAGCTGGGATCCACCAGTGCCAATTGAAGCAAGGCGATGTGAAGTGACAACTGGGAACATTCATTTGTACCTCCCCAATTAATCACACCCACTTGTATACACTCCTAGGGTGGTTTGTTTACAGTTCCCAAAACTTCATTACTTTGGCATACAGAAATAAGGACAACCACATATGTAGGAGAGAAATGGTGTAGAGAAATCTAGATATTCACGTTAGACATTTTATTGCTGTGACAAATACCTGAGAGAATCAATGTATGGGGAGGAGAGATTTACTCTGGTTCATGGTCAGTCTTAGAAGTTTCATTCAGTGGTTGCCTGGTCTTACTGGTTTGGCTCTAAGGTAAGGCATGTCACAGCAGCTGAGGCAGGTGGCAAAGACTGCTCACTTCATGGCTACAAAGAAGCAGAAGGAAGAAAAACAGGAAGGGGCCGGTGACAAGATGAAGCCTTCCAGGGGTACACTTTCAATGAGCTACTTCCACCAAGTAGGCCTAACTTCCTGCTTTCCACCTCCTTCCAATGATGAGGTCACATGACTCCACAAAAGGATAATATAGTACTAAACTCAAAGCTCTTCTGGTCCCATCACTTTGCAAAGTCTTGGCTCTGAACCCTGCTGTGTGGGGAACCAAACCTTTAACATTCGTGCCTCTCTTAGCAGGGCACTTCATATCCCAACCATACCAACAGCTGAGGTGGGTGTTTTCTGCAAGCAGGATTTTGATCTCTTGGTCTTTATTCCTGGTGTCAGTATCCATGACTGTGTTACCTTATATGGCAAAGCAAATTAGGGCTACTGAACAGTTGACTTCCAAACAGGGATGTTTTCCTGAACTATCTTTCACAGGGGTCCTTCCAAACAGAGGAGAGGAAGTCCCAAGAATCAGGTTCTATGGAAGAAGAGACAAGATAGGCATGGGCTATGAACCAAACATTATGATCTCAAGAAGCTGGGAATAGCCTTGAGCTGACAGCTAGCAAAGATGGGGGGGTCACAGTCTTGTAGCCACGGGGGGGGTGTCAATTCTCCTTGCAGGATAAATGAGCATGGAAAAGAACCCTTCCCGAAGCACCCTGGAGAGGACAGAGTGCAGAGATGTCTGACATCTTGACTTCAGCCCAGTAGACCTGTTGGGCTTCACTCTTACAGAAGTGGGAGAGAATAAATTTGTGTCACCATGAGTTGCTAGGTTTGTGAAGACAGCAATGAAAATGGAGCGTGGTGTCTTCAGGACAGAGTATGTTCTCGTGGCATTGCTTCATTTGAGTATTCTAAGCTGATAGATATTTCTGGAGGGGCTGCAGTTGTTGGAGTGAAGGTCCTTGAATTAGCCTGTTTTCTGGGCTTTGAATAAGCTGCCGTCACCTGAGACTGTCTACTATCAACCATGACCAATGCCACCATGTTTTCAACATCAGCATTGGCTGGGAGCTCTTTGGTAGCTTTTCCTTTGATCTATTTGCCAAGTTTCCAAGACAGCAGAAACCTTTGCGTCCTGAAGACTAGAGTATAAGAGTTGGTTGCCAGAGATCCTGCTTTTGAGAAACATTCCAGGATGAGTGTGCCCTGGTGGTGACTTCATGTACCACAGTGGCACCTAATGGTATAAAATTTGTTGCTGAGGATGTCATTCTGTAATACATATGGCAAATGCTGAAGAGATGGACACGAACATCTCACGTTTTCATCTGCACCAATACTGAGTAGGTGGATGGCCATGTGATCAGTGGAACAGTGGAGGAGAATGTGTGTATGATGGACACTGTCTAGGGCTGGGGTCGAGCTGTGCTAAGAATCAGCAAGATCATGGTTGCCAACTGGGAAGTGCTAATATATTTGACTTCTATTTTATCTCTTTCTGCATACTCTATTCACTCTATTCACTTTTTAAATTAAATTTTTAACTTAGCACACAAAGAAATGATCTCACTGTGACAGCTGAATCCAGGCATCATTTACTTTTGTGATTTTCTGCCCCTACTTCCCTCTGCAGTTCCTCTCTCTGTGTGTGCATACACACACACACACACACACACACAAAAATTAGGCCACTCCTTCCATTGCACTGAAGACCATAGCTGTGCCCTAGGTGCTTGCTTTTATTCTTGCTGTGGTCCTTTTGATTCCTGACTTTGAAGTCTAGCTTGAATTGTCAAACTAAGTTGATGCTAATGAAATTAAAACTAAATAAGAGCAAGAGTATGAACCTAGGTGGTGGTGTGGCTTAAGGCGAGTTGCCTTCTCGAGGCTTCCATTTATTACCCGTGAAATGTTAAATGCATGGAGTTGTCAAGGCCAGCTGTCAAGGGTGACTGAAATACTGCATGGAGTCAGAGATAGTGGTGTGTGCCTGTTGTCCCAGCACTCACAAGGCTAAGGTCAATGGATCTGGAGTTCAAGGTTAGCCTGGGCTATAGAGTTAGATCCCGCCTCAACCCTGTCACATCCTAAAAGGAAAGAGAAAGATACTACATATAAGGTTATCACAGTGCACAGTACATTTCAAGCACTCAGTAGTTATAAAGTATTATTAAGCTTGTTTGCAATAAGGGGCCACATAAAACAAAGTCTTCATGCTTCTTGCTGGTGAAATCATTTAGCACATCGTCATCTTAGGCTGAGGGTGGGAAAGCATCCAGCGGAAAACCGGAAAACCTCAAGTGGTTCCTGTTTGTCTTAAAGTTCTTCTGGAAGACTTACACATTTTGTAATTTCTGGAATGTGAGCAGATAATGAAAGACACTTATAAGTTCAAGGGCTATGTCAATGTCCCATAAAATAGAGCAGAATGTTTGGGCTGCGCTAGCTGTGGGTATCATAAAGACCCCGTGAGTTAGGTCAGAGCCTACAGCAGTCTTAAGTCCAGGGTGGAGATGTTTGCTATTATTGAGCTAACCCACAGGGAACCACCAAGATTCACTGCTAATGTCTCAGTAGTCATCATACACTGAGAACCACTCCAGCGACCTGCAAGTTTGGAATTCCACACTCCCGCAGTTCCACACTCCCGCAGTTCCACACTCCCGCAGTTCCACACTCCCACAGTCCCACACTCCCACAGTCCCACACTCCCGCAGTTCCACACTCCCGCAGTTCCACACTCCCGCAGTTCCACACTCCCACAATTCCATGGTCCCATGGCTTCCCTGCATCTCACAGTCTATGACTGTAAGAGTGCTGCTCTGTTTTGAGGATGCCTCCATCCTGGAATCAGTTGAGGAGGAATTTAAAATGGTCCCTGTGTTCTTGAATGTTCTTTTAGACAATGAGCAATCTTAGAAAGACTGAAAAACCTCTACTATTGTCTGTCTGTTGGCCAAGACACATGGAATGGAAAGCGCTTTGGACATTAGGATTTTGGGGGGGAATATTTCCATAAGCATAATGAGGTAGGCTGAGTATATGCTCAAGTTTAAAGGCAAAATTCATTTGTGTGTTTCATAGGTACCTATACACATATACTGAAGGTCATTTTATGCAATGTTTTATTTCTCTTTCTCTTTAAAAATAGGGCCTTACTATATAGCCAAACTGGCCTCAAACTCCAGCCTTCTTCACACATAGTTACAGTATTTGAAATGATTTGTGTGTGGGAAACAGATTTACATGATATACAGTTTTCCTCTTGTGGTCTCATATTCCTGCCTACAGGTTTTAAATTATCAGTCATGATGTGCAGCTCAGTAGTAGAGAACTTTCTAGAATGCTCTGGCTCTGGATTTAACTTCCAATCTTCCCCACCTTACACACACACAAACACACACAAAAGCTCTCTCTCTCTCTCTCTCTCTCTCTCTCTCTCTCTCTCTCTCTCTCTCTCTTGTAGGAGCAGGGCAGAAGAGACATTGGATTTTCAGAGTATGAATATTCATTTGTTCTCTCACATTGACACACTTGTAAATGCTACATTTCAGTATGAGGGTCTAGAATATTCTGTTGCTGTTCATCACCTACTGAACGCTTCACCTGTGAAAAGCACCCACCGAGGACCCATGGAATCTCCACCTCCATTAGAGTAACACAATTATATTTTTAAAGATTTTTTTTTTATTTATTACGTATTTTCCTCAATGACATTTCCAATGCTATCCCAAAAGTCCCCCATACCCTCCCCCCCAACTTCCCTACCCACCCATTCTCATTTTTTTGGCCCTGGCGTTCCCCTGTACTGGGGCATATAAAGTTTGTGTGTCCGATGGGCCTCTCTTTCCAGTGATGGCCGACTAGGCCATCTTTTGATACATATGTAGCTAGAGTCAAGAGCTCCGGGGTACTGGTTAGTTCATAATGTTGTTGCACCTACAGGGTTGCAGATCTCTTTAGCTTCTTGGATACTTTCTCTAGCTCCTCCATTGGGGGCCCTGTGATCCATCCAATAGCTAACTGTGAACATCCACTTATGTGTTTGCTAGGCCCCGGCCTAGTCTCACAAGAGACAGCTATATCTGGGTCCTTTCAGCAAAATCTTGCTAGTGTATGCAGTGGTGTCAGCGTTTGGAGGCTGATTATGGGGTGGATCCCTAGATAAGGCAGTTTCTAGATGGTCCATCCTTTTGTTGCAGCTCCAAACTTTGTCTCTGTAACTCCTTCCATGGGTGTTTTGTTCCCAATTCTAAGAAGGGGCACAGTGTCCACACTTTGGTCTTCATTCTTCTAGAGTTTCATGCATTTGGCAAATTGTATCTTATATCTTGGGTATACTGAGTTTTGGGCTAGTATCCACTTATCAGTGAGTACATATTGTGTGAGTTCCTTTGTGATTGGGTTACCTCACTCAGGATGATGCCCTCCAGGTCCATCCATTTGGCTAGGAAGTTCATAAATTCATTCTTTTTAATAGCTGAGTAGTACTCCATTGTGTAGATGTACCACATTTTCTGTATCCATTCCTCTGTTGAGGGGCATCTGGGTTCTTTCCAGCTTCTGGCTATTATAAACAAGGCTGCTATGAACATAGTGGAGCATGTGTCCTTCATACCGGTTGGGACATCTTCTGGATATATGCCCAGAAGAGGTATTGCTGGATCCTCCGGTAGTACTATGTCCAGTTTTCTAAGGAACCGCCAGACTGATTTCCAGAGTGGTTGTACAAGCTTGCAATCCCACCAACAGTGGAGGAGTGTTCCTCTTTCTCCACATCCTAGCCAGCATCTGCTATCACCTGAATTTTTGATCTTAGCCATTCTGACTGGTGTGAGGTGGAATCTCAGGGTTGTTTTGATTTGCATTTCCCTGATAATTAAGGATGTTAAACATTTTTCAGGTGCTTCTCTGCCATTCGGTATTCCTCATGTGAGAATTCTTTGTTCAATTCTGAGCCCCAATTTTAATGGGGTTATTTGATTTTCTGGAGTCCACCCTCTTCAGTTCTTTATATATATTGGATATTAGTCCCCTCTCTGATTTAGGATAGGTAAAGATCCTTTCCCAATCTGTTGGTGGCCTTTTTGTCTTATTGACAGTATCTTTTGCCTTGCAGAAGCTTTGCAGTTTCATGAGGTCCCATTTGTCAATTCTCGATCTTACAGCACAAGCTATTGCTGTTCTATTAAGGAATTTTTCCCCTATGCCCATATCTTCGAGGCTTTTCCCCACTTTCTCCTCTATAAGTTTCAGTGTCTCTGGTTTTATGTGAAGTTCCTTGATCCACTTAGATTTGACCTTAGTACAAGGAGATAGGAATGGATCGATACGCATTCTTCTACATGATAACAACCAGTTGTGCCAGCACCATTTGTTGAAAATGCTGTCTTTCTTCCACTGGATGATTTTAGCTCCCTTGTCGAAGATCAAGTGGCCATAGGTGTGTGGGTTCATTTCTGGATTATTTAATAGGGCCTGGTATGCTTTTATTAATGAAAAACATAATCTGACAATTTCTAGGATACAAAGGACGTAATAGATAATTGTTTTATTAGTGGAGATACACTGGGAATTTTTGACACTTTCATATATATGCATAATATATACATATGTTTATACATACACATATATACATATACACACACATATATATAAATATACACATACATACATATACACACATATGTATACATACAATGAAATAGGATCATATCTACCCTGTATTGTGAGTTCACAGCACCTGTGGTTACCTGCCTGAGATCAAGCCAGATAAAATCCCTGCATAGATGGATGGGGTAGGTAATCTACAGTGATGTGTGCTCTTTGGAACTTGAAGGGCAGGAGTTTTTTCTAACCAGCTTTTGTTTATCCTAATGAAGGATGGATGGCACCCTTGCTGGATGACATACATCTGCAGGGTATAAAAATCTGTTTATCATCTGATATGCATCTGCCTACTTGTTGATTTTGCCAACTTTTTTAGATTAAGGCATGCCTAGTGCATCAGTACACATGTCCATGAGGGTGTTTCCAGAGTTGTCTCAGGAATGCCCTAGGAGAGGGAGGTCCAACCTTAATGTGGGTATCATCCATGGGCTAGGGTCCCAGACAGAGGGAAAAGGGGACAGGGAGCAGAACACCAGTGGTTCCTTTTCCTTCATTCTGGATGTGACAACACATGACCAGCCACCTGCCTCGTGCTCCCATACCTGCTCCTGCCTTGCCATGGTAGGCTCTGCCCCATCATAGTGAGTCAGAATTATCCTCTTCTTAAGTTGCTTCTTGTAGCTATTTGATTTTAGCAGTTAAAAAATAATTGGTGTACCTGTCTTAACCACATCTTATTTTCTCATCCCCCCTTTCCTGTTTGAGCTTGTTTCTACATCTGCTTGTTGTTTGTGTTCATTTCTTTTCTCATTGATGTGACTCTACAATAAATAGCCTCTCTGCATTTCCTAGAGGAAAAACTCCACAGAATATAATTTTTTGCAACACCCCAGCATCCATAATATATAAAACAGGAAAGAGTTACTTTGGCTGACAGTTGTGGGGTCAGTTCTAGTCAGTTAGCGTTTGCTTGGGGGTGTAAGGAGGCAGCATGTTCATCTCATGGTTACGTGGAGGTTGAAAAGAGAGGGAAAGGGGCCCAGGACACATAAGGGCACACCTCATCTATGTAACTTCCTTCCACCAGGACTTACTAATTTTTGTTGTTGTTTAAATTTTTTATTTATTTCAATTTTTATTAAATTTTTACAAATCTTTCATTACAAATTACAAAACAAAACATAAAACCACACACGCACCCAAATTAACCAGAGTCACAGTCTCTCCATTTCCTTGAACATCTATACAGGTAGAAAAGGTCTTGGGAATAGAAACCGAAGCTTCCCATTGGACTTACACATTTACTACTGAATATATTTGTTCTGAGACAACAGCTCCAGGCTGGCCTTGAACTCACAGAGACCTTGCCTGTCCTTGCCTCACCAAGTGCTGGGAGTAAGGGCATGCATTACCAAGTTTGGCTTCAAATAAATTTTTATGCATTCATCCATCACTCAAAATGTCTATGGTAGAGTTACACCTAGAGAACCATTTCTTTGTAACTTCTTCCTAACTCACATCAACCACCTGTGCTCTGTCCTGCCTCCTTCATACCTTAACATTTAGCCTTTCTTGTTCTCATTTCTACATGTTATACTGGGTTGTACGTGTGGGTACAATATAACATGTAATAAAAATAATCAAAATATAATCATTTCCACTCTCTCCTCCATCCAACCCCTCCCATGTGCCCCTCTCAAAAATCACGGCCTCTTTTTCCTTATTATTGTTACAAATGTTGAAAAGTATATATAGTAATACATTTAAAAGCACACCCCCATTCCCCCTCACACACATAAATGCCATGCTGAATCACTTTAGTATTCCTTCTGTATGTATGTTTTATTATTTTCCAAGCCTCTGACAGATGGGCCTTTGGAGAATATTCCCGGTCCAAACATAGCTACCAATCTAAATATTTAATATGCCCTGTTCCAGTTAAATATTGAGGCCTACTATGTGCTTGCTGCCTAGATGGGTCCCAATGATACTAAAATCCCAAGGCTATATTCTTCTGCAAGCAGGTGGTTTAGCGGGAAGGGGCTGCTGTTACAGGATCTTTGATCACATTGTGAACCCTGAGATTGTGAACTGGAAAAAAAATTCTCTCTCTTGTTGTGGTGTGGCTCAGCCCCAGCACACACTAACCCAAGAGCTTTCTGTTAACAAGAGCTATAAAGTCAAGGATAGGTCAAGAGGCAGAACAAGCAACTGGATAAGAGGGAGAATGAGAAGGCGTGTGGAACAAAGGGAAGTAGAATGGAGGGACATTGAGTGGAAGGGCATTTAAGACATCGGGCAGAAGGAGAAGGACCTCTTTCCCTCTGGGACGTCAGCCGAGTAGGAAGGTCAGCTGGGTGCTTTCTCTGCCTCTCTGAGCTAGCAGGTTTTCACCCCAGGATCTGGCTCCTGAGTCTTCATTGGTAAAATCAAAGAGCTGAAATTTTTGTTTTAAAAATAACAGGCTGCCCTGCTGAGTCACAGGGACTCGGCACAGTAACAGGTACCAGGATAGAAATATATTTGGACACCTATCAATGCGGAAATGATAAGGGCAGGATGAGGAAGCAGAGAGGTTCTGAGACTGAAAGTCGAGCTGGCCTTTCTTTTGCTTTTTTTTTTTTTTTTTCTCCTCGAGTTTCTAAAGTCATACAATGCAATGATTCAGCTTGGGATTTTATTTGTCTTGGACAGTTCACTTATGTTTTACCTGCCTTTAAAAAAAATGTGATGAACTGTAAAATATACTGGCCTTGACTAGGTATACTTGAGATTTTTTTTTCCAGTGGATTCTGGAACATGAATTTTTTTATTTTTTAAATCAAAAGCCTCTTTGACATTTCATACCCCCCCCCATTTTAAGAATACAAAGCGAGCATTCTTTATTTGAAAGATTAAAAATGGCAAATTTTCTAATAACTTGGCTACTGTTTCTTTTCAAGTCTGGTTTCCACGGCCATCAAATACTTTGAGGTGAAGTGTCAGGTAGCCTCCTCGCTCGGCTCCTCCTCTGCCCCAGTTCTGAGCTGTCTGGATCAAGTTCCCTCTACCTTGCTGCCTATCTGCGAGCCTGGCGGAGCCACATGGGATACCCTTGTACTGAGTCTAGAGGAGGACTGACGTTTGCAACCTACTTCTTGCTGGCTGCAATCCAAAGCTGTGACTGTTGCTGGATTACTCTTCTCAGCCACATTAAGCTCTGGCCTTTGATGTAGCTGAAAGGCAGACTTGACCAAGTGGTATTGCCTCCTCCCCCTGATGCTTAAGTAGAAGCCAACACCATAAAAATGAACATTTTACCAAGAGTGCTCACTGGACTACCTGCAGGCTCCACCAGTTGCACTGCCAAATTGGTGAAAGAAGAAATTGACTTGAGAATTGCAAAGTCCATTCTTTTGGCCAAGACACAGAGCTCAGATCAGCCTCGTGGGGCTCCCTAACTAAAATATAGTAGACTCGATGACCATTTTAATTGGAAACTTCCAAAAGACACTGAAAAAAAAAATCTTAAGAAGTGAACCTTTGGCAACGTAAGCATTCTTTTACTTATCTGTTACTTCTAGAAAATAGTACTTTATCTTAAAAGATATGAGCAGAATGGCAGGTATTTCAGAGTATATGTTCAGGTTGATGCATATATTCTTTGTCTCTACATTCTTGGGAAGGCTAGAAGGCTCTGGCACTCTGGATTACATAGATACATTATTAAATCATGTTTACAGATCTCTGTGGAGCCATCATAGCATGCTAAGAGCTTTAATGGTCACAGAATTAGACATGGCTTCTGTCCAACATAGTTACTTCAGTGACCAGTTACTGAAGAGCTGGCCACTAGAAGGTACTCAGGCTTCTCCTTTGGAAGATGCAAGTTTTCTTTTTGACTTTATAAAACTATAATGTAAGATGTTTTTCTTGGTTCCTCAAGCGAGACTGCTTTTCAAGAAGGCTTACGTGGATTCCCTGAGCAACTGATAGCAAGGCAGTCGTGTGGAGAGGCTCAGGATGATTGGAGGGGCTCTTTGAGTGATACATCCTTCACCTCGCCTTACCTCTCCCTAAGACCTCACTGCAGGTCTTAGGGTGATGATCATATATGTCAGCCATTTAGACAGGTCCAGGTACGTAAGACTTAGCACTCGACAAAGACACGGTACAATTTTGTACTGTGGTATTTCATGGCTTTCTGCTCCTTTGGGAAACTCTTCACCCTTCTAAAACGTCTTGATCCTTGATCAGCTTCTGAAACTGAGGGTTGTGACCCCATACTGGGTCACAAACTCAACGTGGGAGTCACAGAAAATTTGACAAAGAGGAAAGGTTTCTGAAAGTGCAGCAACCAATATTTGAAACCAAGTGTGTATTGAAACCGAGGAGTTCCTGGCAGAATCCACCCATGTTGCGTTGCGCAACTTCACAGTAGACTTGGCGCCAGACACACAGCACACCCAAGGGTATACTGCACTTGCTGTCACAACATCAGCGACACTTGCGATGCGTAGTAGTTCATATTCTTGACTACTGTCTATTATGAGTTGCAGTGTCTTTACTGTGCACACTAAGTGTTCTGGCCTTATTGAAACATAAGGATTTAATTATATGAAACAAAGGCAATATTTTCTCCCATCAATCCTCAGCACGCAAGTACCAAATTGCTACATCGTTGTATTAGAATGCTCGATTTAAAAAATTGCTGTCTTGAGCTGCTGACTTGAGATTCACTTAAAAGGAAAAAAAAATGATATTAATTTTGGCTAGGAATCAAGAAAAATTACAACCATTTCTGAAATGGCCCTAAATGTATTTCTGCCATTTTGTATGATGTGTTTATATAAAGTGTTATTCTCATATACAATCAAAATATAAGTATAAAATTAAAATATTGATACATTTTAACAAGGCTCTGTGTCCTGTGGTATCAAACATTCAGCCAAGAGTTCTTTGTTTATGTAAATTCTTTATATTTTATAGTAGCATACAAAGTATTAGATATTATTCTGGCATTTTCAAAGTATGTTTTATAGAGTTCCCTTCCCCTTCAACTCCTCCTCTTCTCTGCTGGAGATTTAGTTCATTATGTAAAAACAAACACTCCCATCTCATTTGTATGCAAATTGATTTTGTCTTCAGTAAATTATAAAGGTATGTGTTTACTAGAGAATTACTTATATGTAAATTTCTTTGTTGTGTTATGAATAAATGTTCGATTTGCATGCCTAACCCAATCTTAAGAGTACTAGCACTGACTCAGAAAAAGAATGTGGGTCCATTCATGGGGGTGCCTCTAAATACCTTTTAAAGGTCCTCCGAGTTCATTGCCAGTACAGTGGGCAATTGAAGCTCAAATATGAGTTTTGCTGGGTCAAGCCACATTCAAACTACAGCAAATCCTAATAGAGGAATTTGTAAGTAGAATTATCCGATGTCCTAAATATGTGTGGTTTTGATTATGGAATTCAATACATTTTAAAATTACATTTTAATTTATACCATATATGTTTATGTGTCTATGTTTGTGTGGCTATGTGTTCCACAGTGTGTGTGGAGGTCAGAGGACAACTTGCAGGAGTCAGTTCAGACTTTCTATCAGATGCATCCCAGGGATTGATCTCAGGTTGTCTGGCTTGATATCAGGTCCCTTTACCCATGGGGCCATCTTGTCAGCTAGCCCTAGGTTTTTGGTTTTGGGGTTTTTTTCCTTTGTAAGAGAATATTTGAAATGCTATTTAGTTTTTCATGTAAGGGATCTATAGCTTCATGAAATTGCTTGTAGTACTCACGGATGAGGAGTTGGCACTGTGGAGCAGAGGAAGCTGCAGGTGAACATGGGTCAGCTGTGGATGTGGTTCTGAACACAGTATCCTTGCAGGGCTGTGATGGCGATTTGAATATGGACTCAGAACAGCAGCATAGAATACCTATGTAGAACAGAACTGTCTTAGTTAGGGTTTTACTGCTGCAAACAAGCACCATGACCAAGACAACTCTTATAAGGGCAATATTTAATTGGGGCTGGTTATAGGTTCAGAGGTTCAGTCCATTATCATCAAGGTGAGAACATGGCAGCATCCAGGCAGACATGGTACAGGAGGAGCCGAGAGTTCTAAATCTCATTCTAAAAGCAAACAGGAGAAGGCTGACTTCCAGGCAGCTAGGACAAGGGTCTTAAAGCCCATGCCCACAGTGACACATATCCTCTAACAAGGCCACACCCACTCCAACAAGGCCACACCTCCCAATAGTGCCACGCCCTGGGGCAAGCGTATTTAAACCACCACAGTTATTCCCAAACATATGTTTTTCCCACCATCCTGCTTCATACTTCCTTCTTTACTGATTGGCACTTTCTATAGTGACGAAGGATTGCCAAAGTATTATTCTCTGGGCATAGCAAACAGCTCCAGCTAGCTCAAGAGACCAAGACACTGGTTGGGTCAGCCAAGAGTTGGCTTCGATGGTGCAGCAAAAGCAGGCAAACACAGAACCAGCACCGTCCCCTGTTACATATGTCAGGATACTGCTGATCTTAAAAAAACCTTATGGTTTGAGTCTAAAGTAGTTTTAGGGCTTTTTAAGCAACAGTTATTAAAGTCAGTTCAGACCTCACTCAGACACCTGCTATTTAATTGACCTAATGGTCACTGGTGATTCCTGTCTCTCTGAAGGGAGTAACTTTACCCCAGCTACCCACTGACCTCTACTGAGATGGAGGGGCTAGGACACAAGAGGAAGAAAAGAAATAGTGATTCCCCGTTGAAGTGTATTCTCCATGTGTGCTGTGTGAATGAGCATGGTCCATGGAGCTGTAGCAACTGCACCGCGAGGGATCCAGTGAGAGATGCAGACTGTAAGGCGTTCTCCTCACCTCCCACGGGGACATCAATTCTTGGCATTTGTGTGCTTGTGGGCACATCACTTCAGCCTCCACCTTTCTTGTCACTGCCTTCCCTGAGCCCATTTTTGTGTCTCTTGTCATAAAAGGATCATTATGATATTGGATCAAGGCTCCTCCCCATTCTAGTATGGCCTTACCTTAACTGATGATATCTCTGAAGACACTGTGTCATGTCCCTATGTCATGCCACATTCTGAGGTTCTGAAAAGGACATGAATTGCGGAAGGACACTATTTAACCCAGCACATATGGTGCCTGTATATCCCAGCTTTCATTTGATAAGGAAACTTCTTATGCTGAAACAAGACTAGCTTCAGATAAGTGGCCTGCTTCATTTCCAGCTCTTCCCCCCACCCCCTCCCACCACAGCACCCCCGTGTCTCCACACCCTGCCCAGTAATCGGTCAGTGTTTTCTGCGTTACACAATGTATCCAAAGCTTCATCTCCCCACAGCAGGAATGTTGGATTTTTGCAGGCCCCCAGACATCCCTGAACTTCAGAGCAGGGCGGATATCACATTTAGCATTCCTCTGTTTTCTCTTCATGGTCCTTAGTTGTAAGTGCTGGTCACCTCCTTAACTCCGCCAACATAAACTCTGTCAAAAGTTCACAGATGTTAGAATCCTGCCTTAGATTATCTGCACAGGTTTTCTTTGTGGTGCCCTCCCCAGCTCTGACTCCTTTTCTAGATCAAAGTTTTAGGATAATGAATCATGGCATATTATACTTCTGCCAGTGGAGAAGGGCACCATTGCCCGGGAAGAGAACCAGGTAGATAGATGCCATTTTCATGAATGTTTCATTCCTTACTCTAGTGAGTTTCAACTCAGCTTGCCTGGCATATTCTGCACAAGATCCAGAACCTGTCCCTCCTTGATCCCCACCCCGTTTTCCTTTTTATCTGGTGCTGGGATGGAGCCCAGGACTCCTACTGCCTAGCTACACCCCATCCCCAGTGGTCTAGCGTCCTCATGAAGTTACTGAGAATGTGAGTTCACGTTGAGCAGCTGCCGCACTTTGATAAGCAACATGCCAGTTCTGTAGGCAGAACTGTGTGAATAAATAAAGATCCTCCCTCAAGGTTAAAATAGGGAGCAGTACCAGGAATAGATTCAGCGAATTTTGGCTTGATATCCAACATCAGGCACTCTCTTAAAGACTAAAGATATTCGGCTGGGAGTAGTAGTGGTACACACCTTTAGTCCCAGCATTTGGGAAGGAGAAGTAGGAGGATCTCTGAGTTCAAGGCCAATCTGGTCTACATACAAGGTTTCAGGCAATCATGGGCTACATAATAAAACTCTTTAAAAAAAAATGAAAACCTAAAATATAAAAATAAGTAAAAATCTTGAGTAAAATAAAATATCTTTTGTGACTGCTTTTAAGAAATAAGTAAAAAAAAAAATTTTTTTTTTTTTTTTTTTTTTTTTTTTTTTAGTTTTTCGAGACAGGGTTTCTCTATGTAGCTCTGGCTGTCCTGGAACTCACTCTGTAGACCAGGCTGGCCTCGAACTCAGAAATCTGCCTGCCTCTGCCTCCTGAGTGCTGGGATTAAAGGCATGTGCAACCACGCTCGGCTCAGAAATAAGTAAAATTTATAAACCAAATAATTCCTTGGTATTTTTTTTTTTGAGGTAGGGTCTTATATGTGGCCTTGCTGGCCTGGGACATACTGTGTAGCCCAGGCTGGCCTTAAATTTTGGCATTCCTCCTGTCTTAGCTTCTGGAGTGTTAGAATTTGGGATGTTCACCACCTCTCTCAGCTTTCAATTAATTTAAAAAAAAAAGAAAGAAAGAAACCTTGAAAATACCTGGTAGGATAAACTCATGAAATTGAAACAAACATGTAGAATTATAACTTATTTTGCCCCACTTCTGGCATATCCTTGCCCATCTGTATGTACGCAGATGAGAAGAAATGTCAGAGAGTAAGCAAGACTGTTTTCCGCCTTGTCTTTGTTGCTGGGTCACTTTGGGCAAGTTGCTTCATTGCCCTGGGCTGCGTGATTTTACATGTACAAAGGAGAGTCTGGTGGGTAAGATCAAAATCAAAGTCTTCAGTATTTCAAGACGTTTTCTCAATGGCCTGGGGAGACGCTGGTGAGTAAAGCGCTCACACAAACGAGAAGATCTGAGTTCTGACTTCCAGCGTTCATCCTATGAAGCTGGGCAAGGCTGTGAATTCCTGTAGTCCCAGCACTGGTAGATAGGAGGATCTCTTGGCCTTGCTGGACAAACAATCTAGCCAACTAATGAGTTCCATGTTTGTGAGAGACGATGTTTCTCAAAAAGTAAGTTAGGGTGTAATCAAGGAAGACACACACACATGCATATGCACACGCACGCACACACATATTTGCACATACTACACATATAAATTACTATTTCAGTGTTTCTTTGACAACTGCTGAACTCCGAGAAATAACAAGGATGACTGGGCCTACATCTGCATACACACACACACACACACACACACACACACACACACACAATTCTGTGAAACAAATATAGCTGTCTTGTGGGGCCTCCCAAGTACCTTCCATTTGCCCAGCGCTACAGTGGGTAGAATGTTTCCAGTTAACTTTATAAAATATAAGCCTTTCTACATTTGTTTTCACGTGATTAGATCCCACTGTGCCCAGTCTAAACAGCAATAGCATATCTTGTTTAAAAAGTGGATCTGCCTTATATCAAACATAAAGCTATAGGGTGAGGCAGTATTCTCTTCAAGGCTCAATCTTTAGACTCTAATTTTTTTTTATTAGGTATTTTCCTCATTTACATTTCCAATGCTATCCCAAAAGTCCCCCATACCCACCCCCCCAATCCCCTACCCACCCACTCCCCCTTTTTGGCCCTGGCGTTCCCCTGTACTGGGGCATATAAAGTTTGCAAGTCCAAAGGGCCTCTCTTTCCAGTGATGGCCGACTAGGCCATCTTTTGATACATATGTAGCTAGAGTCAAGAGCTCCGGGGTACTGGTTAGTTCATATTGTTGTTCCACCTATAGGGTTGCAGATCCCTTTAGCTCCTTGGGTACTTTCTCTAGCTCCTCCATTGGGGGCCCTGTGATCCATCCAATAGCTGACTGTGAGCATCCACTTCTGTGTTTGCTAGGCCCCGGCATAGTCTCACAAGAGAGAGCTATATCTGAGTCCTTTCAGCAAAATCTTGCTAGTGTATGCAATGCTGTCTGCATTTGGAAGTTGATTATGGGATGGATCCCTGGATATGGCAATCACTAGATGGTCCATCCTTTCGTCTCAGCTCCAAATTTTGTCTCTGTAACTCCTTCCATGGGTGTTTTATTCCCATTTCTAGGAAGGGGCAAAGTGTCCACACTTTGGTCTTCGTTCTTCTTGAGTTTCATGTGTTTAGCAAATTGTATCTTATATCTTGTGTATCCTAACTCTAATTTCATAGTTTTCTATATAACCCTTCTCCAGAACGATCTTGGGGTGACTTATATACACAGCTGTTTCATTAGACTGTGTTGGAGTTTATGAGTCAGATTACTGTTAGCAAAATGTTTGTGAAATCACCTCTGAAGTCATGCGTTTGCATCATGTACAACCTGTTTGACAATCAAAACATTCTGACCTTGGGCTCTTGGCTGGTCGTGATAGTAAGTTTCCAGTCAAGTGGTGTACCATCATTGGGCAGTTGGATAGAAAGAGCAAGATTTCTTATCTTAGCTTAGAATTCTAAGTGCATCTCTTTCCTTAAGGTTGAGGAGGGCAATCGATATCTTCTAATAGCCTTAGTGTGATCAATTAACAACAAAGGAAGTTGTAGTATAGTAGGGGACTGCAGATGTAGGCCCAGTCATCCTTATTTCTTGGACTTCAGGAGTTGTTGAAGAGACACTGAAGTAGTCAGCTGAGCACCCTGCCTGTGTGTGGCTGTCTCTTGTTGTCTTAGGTGCGTTTGAACACTGGCTCTTGGCCAGCCTTCAACCTCAAACCCTCACATCTTCACCGCAGACCCCAGCGTCCTGTTTCCTCAAGTCTTCTTAGTGCTCTGTCTGCACTCCCTTTATCAATCGATTCTTATTTATTTGCTTTTCATTGGTCTGAAACTCCCCCCCAAACCCCCGGGTGAGGCCTGTGTCTTACTTAGCTTGGGTTTGTCCTAGGAAGAGGTTTCTCTTAAGATGAGACTGTCTATGTGTCAATGTTATTTTTCCAAGGAAACATCCAAGTCTAGCCAGAGACTTCCTGGGTAGACCCTTGCCTTAATACTGAATTATCTCACCCACCTGCTATGGCTAAGACACAGCTTGGTGGAGTTAAACTTTTTTACAGTAAGCCTTGCCCTCCTAGAGTTTTACAGCATATTTGGGGCAAAAAGAAATGCAAAAGAAAAATGAACGACATCACTATGTTCTAAGTGCTAGCTAGTAAAACAGTCAATACATTCTATAGAAGTGTGGACCTCGGTTGTATTTCACAGCTTTCTGATTTTCTTCCTAGCTCTGGACATGGAGACATCTCTGCTTGGATTCCCCAGATTATGTGACAGAGCACATGTCCTAGTGTGGCTGTCCACACGGTTTAAGTATTTTTCCAGTGGCCCTACAGGTTGAACATCCCTAATCTGAAAATCAGAAATCCAAATTCTTCCAAAACCCAAAATGTTTTGAGCATCCGCATGGAGACACAAGTGGAAAATTCCATACGTGGCTTGGTGTGAGAAAGGCAGGCTCAAAACAAAGGCACCCTCAAAGCACTGGACAGCTGTACCTTCAGCAATGTGCATCAAGTGTGCAGGAAATGTAAATAAGTTGCGTGTGTAGAGCTGGGTTTCGTTCATATGATATTTCATTATATATCTGTGAATGTTGCACAGTTGGGAAAAATCCAAACTTGGTCCCAAACATTTTGGATAAGGCATCGGCAACCTGTAATTTGTCCTATGAACACTGGGCTGCAATCCACATAGTCTCTTTCTCCTTAGGGGATTGGGAAATAGGATGCTGGCTGGATCTTGAGAGCTGGCTTGGTGAAGAAGCTACGTGTGACACAGAAGTACACGCAGCTGAGGTACACTTGAACTTAGGAAGTCTTCTACACACCCCATCCAGTGTAACTGTGCAGTTTAGCCCCAGTGTCCTGCCTAGCCCCTGAAGTGCCATGACTTTGCACATCCCCACCTCTTCTCAGCAGAGACACTGAGAATTCTGTGAGCCTTGGATGCACAGGTCCAAGTTTTAGAAGCATGTGTGTTGAAGTGCAAAGTATTCTTTTTTAAAGTGAGATTCGTACCTGGAGAAAGTTTTCCAATGTGTGTGTGTGTGTGTGTGTGTGTGTGTGTGTGTGTGTGCGTGTGGTGTTTGTGGTCAGCTCCAGGGCAGGGATAACACAAAGGAGACCTCAGAAGTTTCACAAGAGGGCTCTTAGTACTCTTTTTAAAAACCCAGTCACCCAGTGGTGGTGGCGCATGCCTATAATCCTAGCATTCGGGAAGCAGAGGCTGGTGGATCTCTGAATTGGAGGCTAGCCTGGTCTACAGAGCAAGTTTCAGGACATCCAGGGCTACACTGAAAAATCTTGTTTCAAAAAAAAAAAAGCATTAAACAAAAACGCAAGTTAAGCTTTTTTATTTTAATAAAGAATAATAATCCTCTTATTTTTTTGTTTTAAAGCACTGAGGAGAAGGCATTCTTGTGAGAATCAGAGTTACCAAAACCAAAAGCAAACACAAGAATTTTCCAGAGGCTCCAGGGACGCTGCCCCACTTCCTCTTGTGGTTCCTGCCATTCACCTTATCCTTCTGACACCATAAAAGATAGAGAGGGTGGTTGGCTCCATGTGCAAAACTCTTGGCCACTAGGAATCATGTGTGGGATGTAGAAGCACGGTTTGGGGTTACCGACATCCCTGTTCTCTTGGACAGACTTCACCGTGTGACTTACTAGGCCTTCCCCGGTGTATGAGAGAAGTGGGGCACCACCCCATCAATAGTAAACAAAGGGCAGGTGTGGATGGTGACTGTAGGTGTGGTCCTTGACCCTGCTCAAAGGAAAAATATGTCTGTTTGTCTATAGCATTTTAAGTAAATAATACCAGATTCCTAGACATGGAAGCCTTCTTGTCTATCCACCCTCTTGGCTCCTATTGATGGCAAGTTATAACTGGGCTCCATAGACCAATGTATTGTGTAGTCTAGAGGGGGAGATGCCAGAAGAGAAACTTTGCTGGATCAAGCCAATGCGTCTTGTGCTCATTTCTAGGCCTGTAAACAAACACAGCTGTTGAGTGAAGGGCCATCTTTAGAAATGGTGAAAAACAGCCATTGGCCCTGCCAGGGAGCTCGCAGCAGGAGAGTGTTGTTCCAGAACTCTGGAGGCACAGGCGAGGCTCAGCAAGCTGTGTCCCTGTGTCTTCTCTGTCTTCAGAGCAGGCTGGGTGTGAGCAGGGCCAGTTCTGGGTGTCCAGCTGAGGCAGATGGAGGAGTCAGAGTGGTACATGTGGAAGGACTTTTGGGGAAAAAGAGTCTTAAATTCCATCTGCCTTCTTCATTTTAAACCTTTTTTTTTTCCATACACAAGACTGCAGCTGCCTTTTTCTGGAGTCGATGAGAGAATTTTCTCTTTCCTACCTGTTCTCTTTTTAAAATAATCCATAATCTTCAGTAGGAACATGAGAAAATCATGAACCAGGCAGCCTGTGTGCTATGCCAACTCCTGCTTAGAATAAGTCTTGGGTCTCCTATTTCCTTCCTTTCTCTGTTGGTAAAACACAGTATATTGTATGCCATATACAATGTTTATGGTATGATCTTGAGAGCATACAGGGACCGTGCTGACTGACTTTGTGCATGGACAGCCTGTGACCTTGGCAGCTGATGGCTGAGGGCTTCCATTTGTCCCTTCACTTCTTTAATAGACATTTATGAAATACTTACTGAATATAGGCCATTAGTTGACTCTGTGGTGTGTTTCTTTTTAGTATTCCAAAGCTTGTGTCACATTGGAGAAACCCTGTCTCAAAAAAAAAAAAAAAAAAAAACAAATAAAAAAATTTTGAGTTTTGTCTCCTTTCTAGATCATCTAACTCCCTGTTCCCCTTTTATGACATCATTTTCAGTGAAGGTCCCAAACACAGACATGATACAAGATGGAAAGTCTACTTTGCCTCATGTGGCCATTAGCCCTTGTAAAATGTATTGAAGCGTTACCATGTACTTCATAAATACTCACACCACTCTGGCATCGACCACTTTTGAGACTCAAAGGCTTCGATTTTCCCAATCATCAGAATTTGTCCCATCTCCACTGCCATTGGTTTAAATAATTGGCTGCCCTAAAGGGTGCTAATGAGCTCTAAGTCATAGGGGTCACTCTTAGAAAGTTCAAGTTTCTCAGAGAGTGAACTCTGTTTATGGACCATTCCAATCACCTGTTGCCTCAGGATGATGATGACAATGGCGATGACGATGGTGATGTGTTGAGTATTGCAAGGCTGGGGACAGAACCAGGGCTTTGTGCATGTTCAGAAAACCTTCCATCATTGAGCAATGAATGCCCTCAGTCCCCTTCCTTACGGAGTCAGGGTTATGCTGTGTTGTTAGGCTGCTCATCAACTCTTAGTCCAGCTGTTACCCATCCTTAGGAGCTAGAAGTATGGCCCTGTGCCCAAGGCCCATCTTACTTCCTGACTTCAGGACTGAAGGAAGAACAGTATGTAACGATACAGTATTAACACCAACAATCCAGCCACCACAGTCTAAGCAAACAACAAACACAGAATCTGACCTCTCCAGGCTTGGTTCAGTTAGGTTACCTTGACTAATAGTCATGGGAGCCATTATTGTACTCATTAACCAACATGCATTTCTTACCATGGGTCAACAGCCTCTGCCAAGGAAGCACCCTGATTCATGAGGTTCTTTGTTAATACTTCAGTTTGACTGACTAAAAACACACAGTGGATAGCAGTTGGAACAAATTACCAGGGACTCCATGGCTAAGACACCCAAGTGTATTGTGTTTTAGTTCGGAAGATGGAGTTCATCAGTCTTCCTGTGTTAAGATCAAGGTTGCACCAGGTTCTGTTCCTTCTGGAGCGCTCTGGGAAAGAATCCACATCCCATGTATATTTTTTTTCCAGTTCCCAGAAATCACTTGTGTCCCTTGGTTGATGGTTCACAGCTCCTTTATTTTCAAAGCTAGCCGTGTAGGACTGGGGATGTAGCTCATGGGTGGACTGTTTGCTTCAAATGCATAAGACCACCAGTTCAACCCTCATTATGAGAAAAAAAATCCAACAGTTGGCTTCTTCTAACCTCCCTGACTCTCTCTACTCTCCCTGGACCATCACATCCCCTCTAGACTCCTCTGTCTTTTTCTTCCTTTTGTAAGAGCCTATGTGATAACTGGGTTTACTGGGTAGCCTTGGCAGCTTTCCACGTGTTCTTCACTTAATTGGCTGGTGTGAAGCCTCTACGGTTCTCCTAGTAACCTACTCACAGGTTCCAGGGTTTACAATGTGGACCTCTCAGTGAGAGGAGGGAGGGGCTGTGTTCTTCTGCCTCTCACAGTAGACTTGATGTTTTTCTGATTCTCACGACTTCTAAATGGGAGGATCTCCCTGTATTTTGTGTGTTAGCGAGTTGTCAGAAGACCCTTGTGGCACAGAGGTCCTCAACAATTCCAAAGCTCTCGACCCCTTAATGCATTCCTCATGTTGTGGTGACCCCCCCCCAGCAGAAGATTATTTTTGTTGCTACTTCATAACTGTAATTTTTGCTACTGTTATAAATCATGATGTGAATGGCTAATATGCAAATGATCTTAGGCAACCCCTGTTAAGAAGAAGTTGTTCCACCCCAAAGGGGTCATGACCCCACAGGTTGAGAAACACTGCTGTGGACTTCTGAAACTTAGATCATGTCTGTAGATTTTCTGAGTTTTTTTTTTTAATCTATTCTTAATGATAAGCTTAAAAATGTATTTTTAGAAATCATTAATTAGATGGTATGTGATTATAGGCTGATATGTCTGAGGACTACCATGCATAATCTGAAGGTATTTCCTTTATAACTTCATGATATAGCTAAGGACATTGCTGTTATCACCCCGATTTTCTAGGTCAGTTTTCAACTCTATTGCATACATGGTTTAAAAAAGTCCAAGAAGCCTAGGCATCATAGTACATATCTATAATTTGAGCTCTTGATTGGTGGAAGATCTGAAGTTCAAGGTTGACCCTACCTACATGGGGAATTTGAGGTCAGCCTGGGCTGCACAAGGTTATGTCTTGAAAAACAAAAATTCAAAGAAAAATATTATCCTCATCTATTCTTGTATTGTATAGTACAAACTGGACAATCTTTTCAACACTAGAGACTTACATTGCTGAGAGATCGGGAGGAGGCTGGGAGGTTCAAGGTCAGCCATCTTGCTACATCAGAACATGGCAAAGGAGTATGGAGTATGGGGTAGGGGCAGGCATCAACCCAACTCACTTCCTTAGGCAAAGCCCCCAGGACCTGATCAGCTTTTAAGAGTCCCACTTCTTAATATTTTTACATTGGCAATTAGATTTTAACATGAGTTTTGGAGGAGACATTCCAATCAGGGCAGAAACATTCAGATAATTGAAAAAAAAATACTTCGGTACATGAACCAACAGGTATGGACCATCATAATATTTTGAAGATACTTTAGTGCTTCTTGTAGAAAGCAGCAAAAACATTTCAAGTAGGTCATTCATTCTCTTTGGGGAGGTAGAGAGTATGTCTCTGGGTTTTAAAGCTTCTCTTGGCACAGAACAGTTTTTTCCCAAACTGCCTGATCATCAGAGAACCTGGTACTTTGCAAAGTGTAGATTTCTAAGCCCCACCCTGGAGATTTGAGTCCAGTAGGTGTGGGGGTGGATGCTGAGGAAACTCAGTTCTCAGCTATTTTTCCTCCCAGATACAAAGCTGTCTTTTTCTGTATTTATTATCCTAGGTGAAAACTTAATACAGTCAGCTCATTCAGGCCAAAGACAATCCTTATTCAGGAACTAGCTGGCAAAATCTCTTGCCCCTGGCACCTAGCCGTAGTTATTTCTATTTCCCAATTTGATCTTTTCGGCCTCTTTAAAAGTCTCCACCTGAGTCCCATCTTGTCTTGATGCTTGCTCCGTCCACTGAACTTTGTTTCTGGCCTCTTGGTAAGCCTTGTTATTTCTGATGCACTGGGTTCCCATCCATAGATGTCACTTACTTGTGCTGCTCAAGGAAGCTGTGGTAAATAGGCCTTTGGTGACCAGGCAGGCAGGTGTTGGGGAAGGGGAGGCATTCCCAAGTCCTTGTTAGGTCTTAGAATGATGCTGTGACCTTCACAAAGTTCTCTTTGTCTTTTTTCCTCCTTAGGTGGGGCAGGAGGCTGGGTGTGGCTAAATTGGATGAGTTTGCCTTCACCCAGGTTGATGAGGCTTAGATGAGGCCATTGGCTCTTGTGGATTAGGTTCTCCTGTGGACACACTCAGATAACAGCAGCACTTGGACTCCTTGAAATGGGTCCTTTTCCTGCCCATGGTTGGAAGAGGAAGGAAAAATCTTTTTATTTTATTATTATTATTTTTTAAACCTCACTGTGAGGACTCCTCTGGCCCCTGGAGGCAAAGTTGATAAAAACAGCCTCATCTCACTGGCCTCTCTGTTTTGTTTTGTTTTGTTTTGTTTTGTTTTTAACCCTCAAGACTTTTCTATAGGAAGCTTCTAGCAGCCCACCAGCTTTCCCAAGCCTGGTACTGGTTCCTGTGACATTTCCTGGTAAGTTGTTCTCTTTCACATCCAGCTGTCAGTGTTAGTGTGTCATTGGCCATTTCCTAGGAATCTGGGTAGCATTATTGAGTTTTTGGGTTGTTCAGCTTATAGGCCACACACTGGACTGGGCACCAGAAGTCACTGAAATGGCCTGTGTCACTTGTGTTTGACACCTTGCCTAGTCAGGCCTGGGTGCCCTGGGGTCTGTTATTTTGATGCCTGCCCCGAGCATAGGCAGGTCTTTAGGGTGAATGAACCTCAGCATTCTCGACACAGGTGCATTCCATTTTGTCCTATCCTGGTTGACTGTGGTGGGTCCTCTGGAAATGAGTCACCTCAGCCTGTCTGACATCACCTTGTCACTTTACCAGATCACCTGTCTGGGGACCCAAGGGAGATTTTTCTTAGTTATGTCACTCCCTCAACAGGAGAGTCTGTTGTAACGTACATTAGTAGTTTGAGGGGTAAAAAACAAAATTCCCTCCCTTGAATTCCCTCTTTGCTTGATTTGTATTGATTATGGTCTGACAAATGCTGTGGTATTTGTGTCCTTTTCTACCGGATTATAGACCCAGGAGGTCAGAGATGGAAATCTTCTTGCTGTTGTTCAGTGTCCAAAAAAGTGTATTGCTGTTAACAATTGTGTATAGCAGGTTCCCTTTGCTGAGTAGGTGTCTTAGTCAGGGTTTCTATTCCTGCACAAACATCATGACCAAGAAGCAAGTTGGTGAGGAAAGGGTTTATTCGGTTTACACTTCCACACTGCTGTTCATCACCAAGGAAGTCAGGACTGGAACTCAAGCAGGTCAGGAAGCAGGAGCTGATGCAGAGACCATGGAGGGATGTTCCTTACTGGCTTGCTTCGCCTGCTCTCTTATAGAACCAAGACTACCAGCCCAGAGATGGTCCCACTCACAAGGGGACCTTCCCCCTTGATCACTAATTGAGAAAATGCCTTACAGCTGGATCTCATGGAGGCATTTCCTCAACTGAAGCTCCTTTCTCTGTGATAACTCCAGCTTGTGTCAAGTTGACACAAAACTAGCCAGTACAGTAGGTAAGATGGTGCTGGGGGAGGGGGGTGTTATTTGCTTCTTCCTATCTGCCCCAACCCAAAAGTTGTCAAGTGTGTGATGTGTTACTGTAGTCAAACAAAATCCAAAGCAAGCAATCCAGAAGTCCCAGGTAACTTCCAAATCAAGAGCAGACCCTGATGATGAGCCCGGGGTGTGGGCTAGTTGGTGGGGAGGATTGAGGGGTCTGGGCTGATCACCAAGTTTGTTGCCCATCCTGTAGGCATTATGAAAGTTGTTTAAATGAGTGGGTCCCAGACTCTACTGGACATTAGAATCACTTTGGGAAGTGTCGTGCAGTTGGTACCCCTTCAATGTTGACATCCGGGTATAGGAGCTAGGCATCCTTAAGAGATTTGACCATCCAGAGACTGCCCCACCTGGGGATCCATCCCATAATCAGCCACCAAACCCAGACACTATTGCATATGCCAGCAAGATTTTGCTGAAGGGACCCTGATATAGCTGTCTCGTGTGAGGCTATGCCAGTGCCTAGCAAATACAGAAGAGGATGCTCACAGTCAGCTATTGGATGGAACACAGGGCCCCCAATGGAGGAGCTAGAGAAAGTACTCAAGAGCTGAAGGGGTCTGCAACCCTATAGGTGGAACAACAATATGAACTACCCAGTACCTCCAGAGCTCGTGTCTCTAGCTGCATATGTAACAGAAGATGGCCTAGTTGGCCATCGTTGAGAAGAGAGGCCCCTTGGTCTTGCAAACTTTATATGCCCCAGTACAGGGGAATGCCAGGGCCAAGAAGTGGGAGTGGGTAGGTAGGGGAGCAGGACGGGGGGAGGGTATAGGGAACTTTCAGATAGCATTTGAAATGTAAAGAAAATATCTAATAAAATAAGACTTAAAAGAGAGAGAGAGAGAGAGAGAGAGAGAGAGAGAGAGAGAGATTGCCAAGGGATCCTCTGTGTCTAGAAGAGTTTTGAGGCTTTTATATATCAGCTGTGTTAAGTTGAGGTCAATCTGCTTAGTCTGGGTATATTGGAGCACCTTACCTTTGTTAGCCTTTTGTGGGGCAGTGTTTTCTGCATTTTCTACTCTTAAATGTAAACGTTGCAAGGCCTGGCCAGTAGAGTCACACAAGCATGGAAAACTATGTGTGGTGGTTTCCACAGGAGTTTTGGAATGCCAAGGAAAAACAAATATTTGGAAAAGAGTTCTTGGTGTCCGTTGTGAATTGTGATTTGCAGTTCTTTAAAGAAACATTAGATTTCCTTCGAGAGGTTTGAGGTTTATCATCGTTTGCTCTTAGCCCTGTACTCTCAGCGGTGAGATTTACTGAAGACTGGCCCCACATGGGAGAGGGTGTCACCTGGGGACCAGAGCAGCGCCAACAGCATCGTAGCTATTTAGGAAAAAAAGAATGCCCCCCCCCCCCCTAACAATCAACGCTCTCCTGTGTCTTCAAGGACACTATTGAAGTCACTTGAAAGCAGTAACTTTTTATCTGCAGATTTTCTGTTGTCAAATCACTGTTGCATCCTGCAATGAAACCTTTACTGGTTATCTATAAGTACGCTAATAGACTTCTATCTTAGTATCTTCATGTGGAAGGAGATGAGTTTGTTTTACATTTTTTTTTCCATGTTCCTTGAATTTTGGCACGGGGCTGCATGTCTGTTTATAGAGTCAACTTAATGAGCTTGGAAGGTTCCTGCTTTGTTGTTGTTGTTTAATGTCATGGACTAGTCTAAACAACACAGTATAAAACTTATTTAAAATAGGAAAATAAGCCACATCCTGTTTTGAAGCAGCTGAGCGTACTCTGAATTGAATCAGTATCTGAGTCCTGATTCAGTGGCTCTCGGTGCAGCTGACTTCAGGGTTGCGCACTGCATCCTGGTAGTTTGTTCAAATACTATCTCCCGGGTGGGGGTGGGAGTTGGGGATGGAGAGCCCATGAGGAGCAATGGAAACCACATGTAAAGACTGATTCTCCTCTCTGAGCCTTGTGGTCCATGAGTAAGGGTGGAGAATTCTCAAAAAAAAATTTTTTTTCTTGTTTCTTTCATCTGTCATCTAGGTCCAGGACATAGGTTAGAGCTGGAACAAAAATCCCACAGGGAGATACTCTGGGTTGTGGCTGTAAATATAATAATCTTGTATCCTTACTTTCAGCTTCCTGCTGATTTTATGGCAACACTCCACTCTTTTCTAAGAAATCCCCCTTGATTTCTGAAGCTTGTTTGTTAAAAGCATCACCCGAGGTGCTTGCACGCATACAGTCTATGGACACCACTCCAGATTAGAGCATTCAGAAATTCTAGGAAAGGGGGCTGGGGTGTGTGGTAGTCAAGTTACCCCAGGTGACCTCTGTTTGGAGAAGAGCTTGGAAGACCCTGCCTTGGTAAAAATAATTTAAAATCCATTATGGTTGTGCTGTGAAGTTTTGTCTAGAATCCGTGGGAGAACTTGAATCCCAATGTCCTGGCCTCCCCTGCTAAGCTAATTCATCTCTGGAAAGGAGCCTTGGGCATCGGGATTTTCAGTGTGTGCTGCCAGCATTGAGACTTTGACTCTGGGCATTCCTGAGACCCAGCTGAGGTTCTCTGAGATGACGGATGATTCTTTGGCTCCTTGGAAGATGGAGACCGAGTATTACAGAGCGTGATGTGCCTTTGTCTAATGTGAGTGACACTGAACTTTCGTTCTGTTCTGATTTTTATGGTACCTCGTTGTATTTCTTGGATCTAATTCTACTTACCATCCTACTGGTCAACCAAGTTAAACCTTTTCAGAGAAACAGATGTGTACCCAACACATGGTAAATGCTCAATATGCACTGATTACTGCTGGTAGAGTCCAGGTGCCATGCAGCCCCCCCCCCCCAGCTCCCTGGGTTTGAGGCCTGATTGTGTAGGATTGGTCTTCCATGCCCTGGAGACAGCTGCCAAGCTAGTGTGGTGGGTTCTGCTGCCTTTGATTCCAAGTTGTCTTCTGTACAGCATTGACTTTGGTGTATAGGCAAGCATTTCTCTCACCCGTAGAACTTCCTGACAGTCCACCTTCTGTTGGCAACATCACTCCTATCCCATCTTTTCTCAAATGAGGAAACCAAGGCAGAGAAATTGTAGGATGTTTCTGAGAGTATGTGCCAGACTGGGGCACGGAGCGAGTGAGCGAGAGAGCATCCTGTTCTGAAATTTGCTCTTAGCCCTGCACTCTCAGCGGTGAGATTTACTCAAGACTGGCCCCACATGGGAGAGGGTGTCACCTGGGGACCAGAGCAGCGCCAACAGCAGCAATCTTTGCCTTACACATTGTTTTTTTGTTTTTGTTTTTGTTTTTTTTTTCTGTCATGTGATCCAGGAGCATGCCACTTGGTTGTGTACCTGGTTGTGCGCCAACTTGTCTCCCGCTGAGATCACCCCTGGGAACACCATGCTCTCTGTCCTCTGGTTAACAGAGCACTTGTGCTTTTACTTTGGAACACCAGGCTCATCTAGGTCTATGGTGCTTTGAACAGATTTGGCCCCCATAGACTCATATGTTTGAATGCTTGGCCTTAGGGAGTGGCATTATTAGGAGGTGTGGCCTTATTGGAGGAGGTGTGGCCTTGTTGGAGGGAGTCACTGTGTAGACAGGCTTTGAGGTCTACTATGCTCAGGGCTCCTCCCAGTGTGGATCTAGTCTCCTCCTGGATACCCGAAGAAAACAGTCTCCTTATGCTGCCTATGGATTAAGATGTAGAACTCTCAGGTCTTTCTCCAGCACTATGTCTGCTTGGACACTGCCATGCTTCTCACCCTGTTGAGAATGGACAGAACCCCTGAAGTTGTAGGCTAGCCTCAACTAAATGTTTTTCTTTATATGAGTTGCCAGTGTCATGGTGTCTCTTCACAGCAATAGAACCCAAACTAAGACAAGGTCCTAGACGGGCAAGATGGCCTCTAACTAATGGAAGTGGTATTCCTGTTCTCCTAGACTCTAAGGGAACAGACTCACTACTCTTCCCATTCTTGGGTAGCGTATTTGTCAGGGATAGTTTCCTTGGGTGAATTGAAGGTCCATAGCCTGACATGGTGGGCATGAGCTTACTGACTAAGAATGCAATTCCAATAACAGAAGGCAGCAGAGAGAGAGCTCCGGGTTCCTGTAGGAACTTTCCTCCCTGTAGGTAGGGCTGAAGCAAGCCACAGTCCAATCTTAGCTCTGGGTTATTAACATACAGCAGGGATGATGACTACCAATGAGACCAAGCACTGAGACCTTTGGCCAATACATCCTCTCCCTGAGGCCTGATACTACAGAGCCATATTATAACTGGGAAGTGGTTACATAAAAGTAGGAACCAGAAGGCTAGACTGAGTTAAAACCCTTCCCATTGTGGCTTTTATTCTAAAATCCTGAGGCTGTCTCCCCTAATTTTGGACAGTGCTCTGGTAGGACCTGTGTCTGACCTTACCTCTCGACCCTGCTCTCTGTTGTCTCTGCCTCTCTCCCTCCTCCTCCTTTCTCCCTTCTGTCCTCTAT
Organism: Mus musculus; assembly: GCF_000001635.26. NCBI lineage: Eukaryota > Metazoa > Chordata > Mammalia > Rodentia > Muridae > Mus > Mus musculus. The sequence goes on from NC_000079.6 coordinate 38,396,362, forward strand.
TCCCTCTTCCTCTCCTCCTCCCTCTCTCCCCATTCCTCCATTCCTTTCTTCCTCCTTCCTTCCTTCCCTCCCCTCCTCCCTCCTTCTGTCTCCCTTCTTTCTTCCCTCCCTTCTTTCTTCCTGCTTCTTCCTTCCCTCCATCTCTCTCTCTCCCTCCCTCCATCCCTCCTTCATTCCTTCTCTCCCCCTCCTTCCCTCCCTCCCTTCTTCCTTTCCTTCCCCTTCTCTCCCTCCTCCCCTTTCCTTCCCCCCTAAGCCCCCTCCCTCCCTAAAGAGACAGGATTTCCTTATACAACCTAAAATTATCTAGAGTTCACATTCTGTTCCCCTCAGCTTCCCAAGTGCTGGGATTATAGACATGAGCCACCATGCCTGGCTTCGGATCTTATTTTTTAAGGTCCGGTGGCTGACAGGTGACAGGAACACCCCCTTTCCCAGCTGATTACCACATTCTTATGTTCTTTCTTTCGATGGTTTGTGAAATACTTGATCTGATTACTCTCATGCCTTACAGGCCTGGGAGCTAATCTGTCTCTTTATGGTGGCTTAACTTGTCTTAATTGGATTCATTATGGGTTGATTTCCAAAATTTAATTTTCCAAGGGCAATTTTATGTCCAGATTCTCAGAGGAGATTTCTCACTATAGCCTCCTATGATGTAGTTAGGAAAATAACTAAAGAGAACTACATAGAAGTTCTTAGTAGATTCTGTCTCTATAGGACTTTGGCCAACTGATGCCATTTCCTTAGTTTCTGTGTGTGAGTGCTCCCCAGTGTACATATAAAGTCCTGGCATGGTCCCCCCTCTGCTTTACCCTTCTGCACACATGTGGACATGGCCCAGGAAAACCAGGTTTATGCTTGATTGCGGTGTCTCAGGCAAAGCCAGAGGAGTTCCCATATTCTGAGGGGAATCTGGAAGGAACAGGAGACCAGAGAACATCTGGAATTAATCGGGTTCACTCACCACAATGCATTCTCCTAGAGAAGGTGGCTGGGCGGGCAGACTCCACGGGATAGCAGGGAAGTGGGACTTACCGTGGAGAGCATCCTTCAGGCAGGATTGGAATAGGGAGGTAGGGAAGCCAGACTGTGGACCACACGGAAATAGCACATAGCACCAGGAGGTGAGTAGATCCATGAGATTGGCGCTGACATAGAGGCAGCCTCAATTTCAAATTTCATCATTTACTTACAGTGCAAATCTTTTGCAAGAAAAAAGGCATGTAATAGCAAGAACCTCAGTCAAAGCATGAAAGAATACTTGAGTCCTTACCATGATCCTGGACTACCTGGAACTTGACCCTCTCTCCTGTGATCTATTAGCACCTCTGGGTGCCGCTATACCGTGAGTAGGAGAACCACAGCCCATTCTGTCGCATGTATTGGTATGTGACATGTGCCCATATTCTGAGAGGAGTCCCTCCTATGTTTGAGCACTTGATCTCCAGCTAGTGGTGGTGGAACCTCACTTTGAGGAGGTGAAGCCTCACTGGAGGAAGTGGGCTGCTGGAGTTGGGTCTTGAGGGTGATAATAGCCTAGCTCTGCCTTGCCTCTGTCCCTCTCTCTCTACTTTCCGTAGAGATATGAGGATGGGAAGAGTAAGGGATGCCTCCCACCCGCTCTCCCAGAGAGCTCCCTGCCTGCTACTGTGTCTACTCCAGCCATGCTGGATTAAATCCCGTCAAACCATGAGCCCAAATAAATATGCCTTAATTGTGCGTGTGTGTGTGTGTGTGTGTGTGTGTGTGTGTGTACCAGGAGCAGCACATTTCATTTGACTGGACTGGCTGGCTCACCAGTGAACTCAAGGGATTTGCCCATTTTCACATTTCTGTCCCCACATCCCCCCCCCATCTCTATCCCCCACTGCTAGGGTTATAGATACCTGCCTCGAACGACCCCCCCCCCATGTAATTATGGATCCAGGAGGCTTGCGCAAGGGCACTTCACCCACCAAGCCATCTCCCCAGCCCCTTAAGTCGCTTCTCGTCAGGTGTCTTAGCACAGTGCTGAGCAAAGTGCCTAATACCTGTAGATTTCCTTGGCAGTCAGTGGCGGGGCATGATCAACAACCATTTCTTTGACTGAAATCCCTGGGTCCTTTCCTGCCATCAGAACTGCAGGCTCACTCAGCAGAGGTGCCGGCTGCAGCTCACCTAGTCAAGGAAGACTACAGAGAGAACAGCCAGGCTATCTCAAAAGCAGTGTGAGGGGGGCATCTGTGTCCGGAGGGTGCCAGGACATGGAGAGTGTGCTATGGATGGACGTTTCAGCATTTGGTCTCGGCTGACTCTCCAAGTGAGGGAGCTGATGCATTTGCTGTTTTTGTGGAGATTTAGGTAACTTGAGGGCCTGGGCTTGCCCTGGTTATTCTCCACTAGAATGGGGATGATTCAGAGCAAGGCTGGACCTTCCTGCTGCCTGTGAGGACAGCAGGCTGGTTCTTCAACATTGCTCCACCCTCCTGTTCTGCCTTGCATCATTCAGGCCCAGCTGCAGCCAGCCTCGGCTCTCCACATGGCTCTCATTTCCCTACTTGGCTGTGCCTGTGGACGACTTGATTTTGGAATCACCTTAGGAGGTGGGGGCAAGACGAGGGGGCAGAGGGTGCATTTGCTGGTTCGTGCTGGGCTTGGGAGCCCGGCATGATGTATCTGGTTCACCGGCAGCTTCTTTTATTCCCTGGTTGTGCCTAAGATGATGTGTGGTCATGGGGCCAGGGCTACGGCATTGGATTCCAGACTGTCTGGAATCGGAGTAACAGCTCTTTTAAGAAAGTCACTTCTGGGATGTTGTTCTAGGGCAGCGATTCTCAGTCTGTGGGTCATGATCCCCTTGGGGGTTGAATGATTTGCAGCTTCAGGAAGGTTGAGAACCATTGTTTTAGGACTTCATTAGTGCTGACCATCCTCTGGCATTGACTGTGGCCCGGCAAGCACCCAGTGGCCCAACTTAATCCTCTATACGTACTGAAGGAACGGTCATCAAGTCTATTGGCAGGTTCTGAGCTACTATGGAGAACCAAGGTGGGTCCCCTTAGGACTTTCTGTGCAATTTAAGATCCTGAGATGAGTCAACTGTTTTCGAGACAGTCCATATAATAGTTTATTAAAGAAGGGTGGGGGATTAGGGTTTGTGCTTTGAGAAACATTTGTGCATCAGGACAGTTGGTCCGATCCTTAGGGAGTTTTTAAAATTACACAACAGGAACAGAGGCAACCTCCACGCTTCAGAAGTGTGCTGCCGAGATGGAGATGTAAGGAGTTTGTAGCCTTGCCTCAGGACATTCACGATGGTTTCTTTACTTATGGGGCGGGTAGAACACAAGACAAATACATTCACATTTATATGCATGTGTATTTATATATGAAAAGCCTTTCAGGTTGCTAGATTGAGCTTTTGCAAGTGTAGGGATTGAACCCAGGGCCTCGTGTGTGTTAGGCGAATGCTTTGCCACTGAGCTACACCCCTGTGTACTGGGTTGACTCTTAGTATCGCATTCTGAACTCCTCCTGATATAGATGAGTGAGTACATGTTGGCCCCCAAACAGTCTCACTGCATGGACCACAAGACAAGCAGGATGCTGACTGTCACAGGACTGTTTCAACCATCTCTCCGCTTCTCCCCTTCTTTCTTCCAGTATAATATCACACACACACACACACATACACATGCATAAACATACACACTTACACATATGCCCACACATAGCACAAAGCATAGCTACAAGTTTATAAGAAATAAGTTTATTTTTGTTGATTTGTTGATTTATTTATTTATTTATTTATTTTAAAAAAATTTTTGAGACAGGGCCTTTCCCTGGCCTGTTCTAGAACTCACTATGTACACCAGGCTGGCCTTGGACTCAGAGATCCACCTGCCTCTGCCTCCTAAGAGCACCCCTGAGCCCTACTAAGTTTAGAGTTATAAAAACATGAGATTACATATTTAAAATGGTTTGAACTCACTGGGCAGGTGACTTTCTAGCATATCTATGTTTTGCCATAGCAAAGCTGAAACTTTCCATCACAAGAAAGTCCCTCCCAGATATTGGGAACAAAAATAGAATCGACATCGAAGACCCTGCATTTATGCTTTGGTGGGTATAGAGTAGAACAGGCTTGTGCATCTTTTGTTCTGTTCCTTTGTCTCCCTTAAGCCCCATTAGCAAACCTGTTCTTAGCAGCAGTGAGCTTTAGTAGTAATTTTATGTGCACAGAGAGGAGACGGCTGCCAGTGTTACTATGTTGCAGCAGGAGTGTCAATGTCCTGATACTGATGAGTGCTTCTAATAAGACTCAAAAATTCAGTGACTCTGTGGGCTGCACAGAAGCCCTGCTGTTGTTCTCTTCTGGACGCTCGGACAACTAGAAAGAATACAAGTGTTACGTGTCCAAGAATTTCTTGAAACGGTTTCACAACCTTCGTGTGAAAGCCCAAGCAGCAGGTTGAAGACTTGTGCAAAGGCCAGGCCAAGTGGTAGCGTAGGAAACAAACTGGACTCTCTTGTTCCACAGAAGTCCCAGCTCTGAGAGCCTTGTCAGGGAGTTATTTAGCAACTCTTGGCCTCGGCGTCCTCATTTGTGGAATGATGGAGGATGAGGTGGGTCAGTCTGGAGTTCTTTCTGGCTTTAGATGTCTCTGCCTGTATTTATTACTGACTGTTGAGACTGCTATCCCAGTGGTGTGGGTGGCCAGCTTTCTTCCTAGGCAGGTAAACAAGGCAGCTGCATTGCACATAGTAGGTGTGTGTGTGTGCTGGTGTATGTGTGGTATGTGTGTGTGTCTGGTATGTGTGTATGTGCTGTGTATGTATGTGTGGTGGTGGTGTATGTGTGGTGTGTATGGTGTGGTGTGTATGGTGTGCTGTGTATGGTGTGCTGTGTGTGTGTGCTATGTGTGGTGTGCATGTGAGGTGGTGTGTGTGTATATGTGGTATTTGTGTGGTATGTGTGTGTGATGTATTTGTGTGGTATCTGTGTGTGTGTGTGGAATGTGTGTGTGGTATATGTGTGGGGTGTGAGTAGTGTGTGTGTGTAGAGTGTGTGTGTATGTGTAGAGTGTGTATTTGTGTGTGGTGTATATGTGTGGGGTGTGTGTATGTGTGGTGTTTGTGTGGTATGTGTGTAGTATGTGATGTGTTTGTGTGGTATTTGTGTGTGCGTATGGTGTATGTGTGGTGTGTGTGTGGTATATGTGTGGGGTGTGAGTAGTGTGTGTGTGTGTGTGTGTTGTTTTCTGATGCCATTCCTCCTCCCTCCCCCAGCTGATGACAGAAGAGGCCTATGGAGTTCAAGTTCAGGCTGTACTTTCGAAGTGTTTAAATTGGCGTAAATCCATTGTGTTGTCCCCAAAGAATAATGTGCAGGGTGTCTCTATGTGCATCCCCTGATCCTAGGAGCACATTTTGCCCTTGTCACTGTCACGAGTCAAGCATGAGCTCCTTGGAAAGAGCCCCTTCTATGATGCGTTCTTACCAGGATTGCTAGAGGGCCCACTTAGAATTTGGTTTACAGCGTGGAACGCAGCAGTGTTTTGGAGGCTGCGTTGTGCTTTCGACCCTTCGTTTACTCATTCGCTGCTGTATTCTACAGATGCAGGAGAGCTGTCATGCAATAAAGCATTCCCATGCTTGCGTGCTGGGTGTGGTGCTAGGACTCACTGGAGAGGCAAACCTTTGGGGCCTGAGGCTGGAGCAGAGAAGTCCCTGTTCCTTTGCCTTTCCTTTCATTTCCCTTCACTTCCCATTTGTACTCTCTTGCTTTTCTTTTAGCCTTCTTCTTCATGTGCACTCATCGTACAAAACAATGTGGTCCCCAGTGATGTTTTGTTCAGGAACGTCATGCGTGTTGACTATTTTCCTTCCCACCGCCCTCTCCTGTCCCCTTTTCTGTCCTTGCCTCTATTGTCTTCCTTCTGCTGTGCCATATGTGTCTGCGCACACGTTTGCACATCTGAGAAAACACACAATGTTTTTGCCTTTCTAGGTCTGTCTGTCTTTATTTAACATGATCTCCAGTTCCATCCACTTTCCTGCAAGTGACATATTTATCTTCTTCTTGATGGTGCCTTTATAGATGTGAACCACAGTTTTATATTTACCTCTTGATGAACACGTAGGTTGACTCTTTAATTTGGTTACTGTGAACAGTCCTGTAGTAACCATGGATGAGTAGGTATACCTGCATCACACTGTCTGGTATTTCTACGCAAACTATAGTAGAAGGATAATGCATCCTCCCCTGCTGAACTGAGTTCAACTGAAAGTCAAAGGCACTTGTAGAGCATGGATGGAGAGGTATAATTCCACTGTTGCCTTGGTAACTGTGAGGCGCAGGTGCCAGGAGCCATCACATGATAAGGCATTCCCGTCCTTTGCTCAGGAAGACTTGAACCACCTACTTCATTCTCTGACCACCTGAAGGAATCACATTTTAGTTGCTTGGTGTCTGGAGCTTCAGGCGACAGCCAACCAGGTAATGAGTGCCCAGATACTACTTGAAAGGGGTTTCCCATAGACCACGTGACCATGGTACCCTCTCAAATTGTTACCCTCACTCCTTTGGGTAGATTTAATCTCTGATTTTCACAGCCAACACAGCAAGCCTTGTGTTAAGCCTGGTGGTGAGAAAGCCATGCTCTCCTGTGGGACTTGCGTGTTCTCAAATACATTATTCAATTCATTCGAATCATACTCTTATGAGAGAGAAAAGAAATTGAGGTAGGGATAGAGCAGAACCTGAGTAACCAAGGGATGCCATCTGAAGGCAAGAAGGGGTTGGGAGAAACGGCGCTTTGCTGGCAGCTCCTCAGGTTTCCGGTGTCTTGTGGTGTCTGGTGATCTTGCCTGGGTTGCGTATGTTCTTCCCTGGAACCACAGGCGGCCTTCAGGAAACCAATGTGTGGCTCTGGTTCACCTTGTACTACCTCACTTTGCAGGTCATGTTTGGTTGAGTGTATATTTGAATCCAGGAGACTCTAGAGAGCACACATCCGATCCTTCATTTCTGCATTTCTGTCACTCAACTGTAGTGTTAATTTGCCACGGTTTATTCTAAGGAACCACGGTTTTCTCCCACTTGTCTTGTGTTTCTGAGACCAGTTTAGTTCCACATTTGCTGGTGTGTTTTGGAACTTCTACACTGTTTGCGTGTCATGGTGCCACATCTAATTCTTAAAAGTAAAGGAGGCCTTCTTCTTGAGTCAACTTTTTTTTTTTTTTTTTTTTTTTTTGAGACAGGGTTCTCTATGTTGCCCTGGCTGTCCTGGAACTCACTCTATAGACCAGGCTGGCCTCGAACTCAGAAATCCGCCTGCCTCTGCCTCCCGAGTGCTGGGATTAAAGGCATGCGCCACCACTGCCCGCTTGCGTCAACATTCTTTTATGGCCCAAACATCTTCTAAGCATAGTAGCCTGTTTACTGTGGACAAGCTGGTTTTATTTCTCGCACACAACTCCTTGGATTCTTGCTAATTCCCAAACAGGACCATGTTTTGTGTTGACATCTTTTATTGGGCCTGACACTAGTATTAGAGCTATTTCCACGACTTCTTGCCCTTTCTCATGGGAACGCACGGTATTCAATAGTCAAGGCTATTTGTACTCTATTTAATCCTTATCAGGGTTTTTTTTTTTCTCTGTGAAAACTGGGCACCTCTAATTATGATGACAGCCTAAATGTTGCGTTTGGCTGGGTGTGGTGGCACACACCTTTAATCCCAGCACTCAGGAGGCAGAGGGAGGTGGATTTCTGAGTTCAAGGCCAGCCTGGTCTACAGAGTGAGTTCCAGGACAGCCAGGGCTACACAGAGATACCCTGTCTCGGAAAACCTAAATAAATAAATAAAGAAAGAAAGAAAGAAAGAAAGAAAAAAAGTAAGTAAGTCATGTTTGGTGCATTTTGGAAACCTTGAGCCAACATTCATTCGAGTAAACTTCCTCAGGTATTTTTGTCACAGTAGCAGGAGGTAGATTGACACAGTGCCTGTCCAGTGTCAAGAGCTAGGTATGGGGAAACAGTGAAATAAAAAACACAAGGTGGTTAACCACATTGTTACTGGACTGAATAGGAAGACAAACTGTGGTAGGTGCTCTGAGGGGCTAAGACAGGGAGGTTTTCTGGAGATGGGTAGGGGTGGTTAAATTTGTGGTCAAGTGAAAGATGAGGTGATAAATGTTAAACCTTATAGGATATATTCAGGATGTGGGTAGATAAAGAATACTGGGACTATAGCTCGGTGGTAGAGGGCTTGGCCTAGCATGCAGGAGGCACTGGGTTCCATTCCTAGCCTACATAAATAAACAAATGGAATGGAAGTCATGGGAATCTCTGAGTAATGCGGTTGGGATGGTCAGAGGCAACTTGACCAGACATTCATTTGCAGGAAGCCTTTTGAAGCTGCTCACATCTGGAATCCCAGCATCCGGGAGGCTGAGGTAGAAAGTCCAGAGTTCAAGGCCTGCCCAGGTTACTTGTCTAGATCTTATCTCACAAAACTGAAAAGCTCGTGGTGGTGGAGAGCGATGGAGAAAGACTGTAAGTGTGGGAAACAGGCACAGTATAGGTTGGGAGTGGGGAGCCCTGCCGGGCTATTTTCGTAGCTGGTTGGGAGAGTGGCAGGGATGTAAACAGCTGAAAGAAGAGTGGGTTTATCTGAGAGATTTAAGAGGGAATTTCGAAGGGTGTGGCGTCAGATAAGATATGAAGAGGCCCCAGGAGAAAGTGTGAAGTCCTGCCTGGATACTGTGTGTTCTTCCCAGGGACTGGGGACTATGGGAAAGTTGTGCACCAGGCCAGTGGGAAAGATCGTGTTACTGATGCTCATGTCGACTTGAAGGCAAGATGCCTCCTGAGACACAGAGGTGGAGCTGTCTGTCACTCTAGCATTGGCTGATAGAGTTCTGGAGGCTTAAAGAGCAAAGCAGAGAGGATAGAGCTTGGCACTATCACTGTGTGCATAGTTGTTGAAGCAGTGGGCATGGGGGCGGGGGATGACAGTTTAGTGGGTAGAGTAGGGAGAAGCCTGGGACCAAGCTGGGACTGAGGTGGGAGGCCAGGAACATTAAAAAGAGACAGGAAGACAGAGCTTTCAGTATGGTGGAAAGTTCAGCTATACAACTTGAACATCCCTTACTGGAAATGTTTTTTGGCTTTGGGGTTTCTATGAAAAATTGGAAAGCTCATTTGTATATATATACGGGTACTTTGGTTGTGGGACCCAAAGCTAAACACAAAATCAATCTGTTTATACACATTGCCCAAAGGTCATGTCATAAAAATGTGTGTGTATGATGTATGTATATGTGTGTGTGTGTGTGTGTGTGTGTGTGTGTAGACCAGAGATCAATACTAGTTATCCTCTTCAGTCCCTCTACACTGTGTTTTTGAATCACGGTCTCTCGGGGATCGGGTATCATTGATTCGGCTATGCTGGCTGGCCACCGAGCTCCAGTGACTCGTCTGTCTGCACCTGTCCTCCAGCACTCTTGGATTCTGGCTTTTATGTCAATGCTGAGAATCTGAGCTCAGGCTCTCATGCTTTTAAGGTAGTACTTCACTGACTGAGCCATCTCTCAGCCCTGTGTTATATAACATTATTCAAAAAATGTTAATGAAACAAAGCATGAGTATATACATATACATAGTTTGACTGTGAGCTATCATGTGAGGGCAGAGCTTTTTCCCTTGTCATGACTTAAGTTCTTGATGACGGAGCAGCAGAAATGTTTGAACCAAGGATGTAGCACCTGTATGAGAACCTCAGAAGTATGAGAACTTGAGTTGATTATTGAACTTGACATCCTGGAGGCTGTCGGGTGGTTTGGGGGAGCCAGTGGTGGAGAAAACTGGGCAAGTTAGAATGGGGTAGTGTCCTGTCTAGTTTTATGTCAACTTGACACAAGTTAGAGTCATCGGAGAGGAGGGAGCATCAATTGAGAAAATGCTTCCATTTGGGCTGAGGGCAAGTCTGTAGGGCCTTTTTAAAATTACTGATTTGTGAGGAAGAACCCAGCCCGTTATGAGTGGGACAGACCCTAGGTTGGTAGTCTTGGGTTCTGTAAGAAAACAGGCTGAGCAAGTCATGTGGAGAAAGCCAGTAAGCAGCACTCCTCCATGGCCTCTGCATCAGCTCCTGCCTTTAGGTCCCTGCCATTTTGAGTCCCTGTCCTGACTTCCTTCAGAGATGAAAGCAATGGTGGAAGCATAGACCAGATAAAGATTTTCCTTCTCAAGTTGCCTTGGTCATGGTGTTTCATCATAACACTAGTGACCCGAAGGTACGTAGGGTAGGATTTAGGAGGAATAGAGGATACAGAGGCTCAGAAAGAAGGCAGCTGGCGTGAGCTCTGACTGGGGAGGGAGGAAAGGGCTAAGCACACAGGGGGTAGAGTTCTGTCAGAGAGACCTAAGCATGGTGAAATGGTCCTTGAGAAGGCTCCAGCCAGCATGGCTGACTCTGCAGGAGAAACAAGACGGCTGAGAGTAAGGTGAAGAACTTGCCCTTGTGACAGGGTAATGTGCGCCGCCAGTGGGTTTCCTCGTTTTCTGTGCAATGGAGCTCTCCCCTAGGTCTTACCTTTCCAGTCTGAAAAGCCTTCACATTGTATTAGATACCTCTTTTCCAGTTGTTTTCTTTTCATAGAAAACAGTGTCTTTCTCCCAACATTCTCACATAGTTAAATTTAGTATTTTTATTGTATAGCGGATGTGATTCTTCAGTTACTTGGATAAATTGTCATACTCGGGTGTTACACAGGCATGCGGTATGACTTATCTATTGATAGTCCGCTTACTCCGTGTCTCACATCAGACATCACAATAGGCCCTTCTTCCCCAGCCCCTAAGTTGTTGTTGACATTTTGAAAAATAAAGTGTCGAATGTATCTTCTTGGGTCTCCTCTGCTTAAAACCTAAATCCTCTTTCTTTCTTCCTCAAGTGTTGGTTTCTGTCAATAAACCTGCTGTCTCTAGAGCTTGGTGGATGCATGTCTCTTCATGTCACCTGAAGGTGACCTGTTCCTCTTGTTATTGCCTGTGTTGTTAGAAAATGAGGTTTTTCTTTGCTGGAGTAAAGTTCTCAAACTTAAGCATTTTTTTTTCCAGAGTGTCTCTTACCAAAACAAAACAAAACAAAACAAAATGCATCATGCCATTCAGTTTGTCTTATAAAACCTTTTAGACTTTAAATGGCTATGCTTGATGTTAGCGTAGGAGATCTAACATGCAAGTTAAAACGATGCATAAGTTGCTCTTGGTCCACACTGGAAGTCATTCCACTCCTCAGTTGGATGCTAACCCAGAGTTTTAGGAAGTGGGGGGCTGGTTGTCCCAGAACAGCTTGGCTACTTCCTGTTTTGGGGTGGAGGGTTAGTCGCATGATTGCTTTCTTTTTCCCGGGACTCCAAAGTGTTCTGTGGAGATCACATGCTAAAATGCACTCTTTACTCCAGGATGAGAGAGCCCTAGTACCCTCCCTACTTAGTATAACACATATGGAATATCCCTTATCCAAATGCTTGGGACCAGATGTACTTCAACTTTTGGAGTTTTTCCAATTCTGGAGTATTTATACAGACATAATGAGCTATCTTGGGGATGAGACTGAAGTCTAAACACAAAATTCAATTATGCTTTGTGTACACCTAATATACATAGCCCAGTAGTATTTTAAATAGTTCTGTGCGTGAGACAAAGTTTCACAGTATGGAATTTTCTACTTGTGGTATCATGTCAACACTCCCAGCTTTGGATCTGTCAGCGGTTCAGACTAGGAATGCTCAACTGTGCTTACAAACCAAGAACTGTTGTCATGGTGATGAGAAATGTAGGTCACTCCTGGAGAAAACTGATCCCCACCCCCATGCCAAACACCTGTCTAGGTAGCTTGAGGGGTCACTTGAGGTTTACGGGTGGGCGCACTGCTGTGCCAGCTAGGTTTTTTTTTTTTCCTCCCCTTGAGTGATCCTTTCTCAAAAACTATGACATAGTGACAGGCACTTGTGGTTTTCCCATTGGTGCTGCTGGAAGAAGCGAGGGTACAGCATCTACTTCAGAAGTGATGGCGGCAACGCAGGCACGTTGCTGAAGTGCCTGAACTTCCTTCATTCACGGATTGTGATGGCTCATTTCCTGATTTCTCCTCTCCTCTACCATAACTGGCATCTTTGCTATTTGCCATCATGGTGAATGAGAAAAGAAGTGCTGGGTGTGTGGGATTCGAATTGCCAGGCACTGACTAAAATCAGTTGTCTTACCATACAACACTTGCCTTTTATTCTGCTTGGGGTGGACTGGGGAGAAGGCCATGCTGACTTTACGTGTAACGTTTTCTTTTGCTTTCAACTCCAGTTCCCTCTTAAGTGATTGAGGCCAGGGGCAGGATGATTTTCCTTAGCTGTCTTCCTGTGACCTACTGTGTCTGCTGCTGGCAGCACTGGGAGGAGAACTTTAGCTTTCAGTTATGTCTTTTGCCTTTCCAAAAAAAAAAGTCTCCTTGTGGAGGGGGAGGAGATGGCTGGGGGTGGGGGGAAAAAACCACTTGTACATAAAACAGCTGTTAAGCAAATCTCCACACACAGAGATCAAGAGAATGTGAAGAAATATGTTCTTGAGGACCCTTTTAGCAACTTGGAACCTCCTTGGAGAATAAGTAACAGCCACGCTACAAGTTTTTAGTAACTTAGTTACTGAGAAATACATTGAGCTAACTTAGATCCTCAAACCTTGATTGAAAAAAACGAACAACAAACAACTTTGATTTCTATTGTAATAATGCACAAGATGCTAAAGCAACTTGAAGAATGTGTGTTTGCTCTTTGATTAACTGTTTCCCCCCTCTCCCCCACAAAGAGTGTCAAAAAATTCTCAAGGCAGAAGTCTGGATTCCAGCAGATGGATTTGGTCTCCAGACTACATGTACCATGAGAAAGGAGCTCTAGCTTATTCTCCCTCTTCCTCTCTGTGGCCAGCTGTCGTGGGGACACTGCTCAATGGCATTCTGGAAATCTCTGTGTTGTCCCCCAGAGAGCATTGCGAGACTCACCTCTCCTGTACGCTGTTAGGAACACCTGGGACAGTATATTGCCTGAGGTAGCTTGTGTAGGCTGGGGTCTCGTCTCTGAAGTATGATGCCCCTATAAATCTTCATGGTCACACTCAGAGAATTCTTGTTGTGTGCTACAGATGGTTTATAGTTTATTTCCAAACAGCTGTTTTTCCCTTCTTTAGTCTGTTTTTCTTTTATTTATTTCTTTTTCCTTTTTTTTTTCTTTTTTGCCCCCAATAAAATCCTTCCGGAAACCATTCAGCTCGCATCCTTGGCGAAGTGCTTTGCAGAAGCCTTCAGGTTCCCTGTCACGGTTACACTCTTGCCAGCACCTGTTGCTAGGGCCACTCGATTTAGCAGGTTGCTGTTTGGAAAGCTAGACATTCAGTGGATGTGTGTCAAAACTGCAGCCTCAACTGCCCTAGAACAGAGCAGCCCCCAGCGATGAGTAGCCCCTTCCTGCTGTTTCATGAGAGTGTAGAAAGTGGAGATTACAGGGTGCTGCACTCATGATTGACAGCCAGCTCATCAGAGCATCATGTAGGAAAGCCCCCTTTGTAGATTTTTGGTCCTGAGTTTGAAGGAAGTAGTTTCTTAAAGGTACCCTGCTTTGGCATTCCCTTTAGTCTTTGCCAACAACTAGCTGTCCCTGACCTTTAAGAGATATGGACAGGAGGAGGAATTGAGACCCACAGATAATCCTTAAATCTTGTTAATGGTTTTCACATCCTTAGCTACGATCATTTTCCCCAGAGCTGCCCCCATGGTGCTAAATGGCTAGTTTAAATGCAGTCTCTACTTGTCCTCCCCCCCCCCCCCCCCCCCGCTAATCCTCTGCTCAAGGGTCAGGGGTGGTGAGAGGCAATAAAAAAAGAAGTCCAACCAGGGAGGGAGAGATGCACCGAGGCAGCCTGTCAACTCTTAGAAAGGGAGGGAAATGTATCTGCATGTCTCCTTCGCCAGTTGTATGAGTACAGGCTCACCATCTGTGCCGCAAACATTGACACGGGGGTCGGCGGTGGGGTGGGGAAGCACCACAGTGAGTCAGCGGCCCCGGGATGGAGTTACACCTCTCAAGCCGCTATCAAGTATTTAGGGATGAAGTGCACAAAGCCCTGAGAGTGAGAACAATCCGTAAAGGCGGGTTTGGCCAGCTCTCAAAAATCTTAGACAGTTGCAACACAGTCCTTGGCTCCGATGCTGGATTTTTCCCATTCATGCACATATTTTGACAGATGAATTGTTGCAGACTGTGAAAAAGCTCTGCAAGGAATCCATTCTGTCCCTCTCTCTGAGCAGGGCTCCATCTGCTCGTAGCCTTCCGGCGAGCAAACCCAGGTGCCCTGCCTTCTGAGTCATGTGCCCCTTGGCTCCTGGTCAGCCTTAGCTGCTCTCTCTAGAGAGGTCTAGGTCACACTGGGGGGCCGATCTGTGTATGTGTTAGGCTGGAATGAGCCTCGATTTGCTAAGCCCTGGACACTGGTATAAGTCTTCTGGAATTTGTATTTCTTAATTCCTATGGAATGCTTATTACTTTCATTATAGCAGTAAGATTTTTTTTTTTTGAAAAACAAAACAAAACAAAACAAAACAAAACAAGACTCAGAAGCCCACAATCACTTGCCCTTGACATTTTCCTTCCAAAGCCGATAAGTAAGGTCTCATTTATATCTGGCAAGGCTGAGACACCTTCTGGATTTCTGGCTGGTAGATTCTGTTAGTGTTTCTTTTTGTTTGTCTTTGAAATAGAAGCCCACCACGTGAGTCTCGGCTGGCCTTAAGTCCCACTCCTCCTGACCCAGCCTTACAATACAAGGAATACAGATGTGTACCACTGCACTCTGCTTTTAGATAAAAACAGAAAAAAAGCAGGGATGTTTTTCCCTGTGTGGTGGTGTATGCCTATGTCTATCTGGGTACTAGAGAGGCTGAGGCAGGAGGATTTTGAGTACCAGATTAGCCAAGGCAATGCAATGAGACTCCATCTCAAAAAAAAGTAGTTAAAATCAAGCCTTTTTTTTTTTTTTTTTTTTTTTTTTGATGAAGTGGGCCCAGCCTGACATAGTTTTAAATATATAGCTTTAGATCACATGCAATAAATGGGTATGACTGGTGTTTAATTTCAAGGATGGTCCAGCCTCCTAGTATGGGCAGTCTTTGCATAACTCTGGAATTTATTTCTTGAATGACTGGAGTAAAATGAAGGCTTAATCATGTAAGTTTCATCCCTCTGGTATTCTTGTGTGACAGCTTGGTAGAAGCTAACAATAGACCTCAAATTAGGGCCATAGGTCAACCAAAAACCAATCACCTGAGGTAGTCTATTTGGATTAGCTCCCCTTCACCATAATGAACACTCAAGATAAAACAAAATATAAAGATATGCACGTTGGCTCAAAGGTTTGGATGTTTTAGTCCTTGGTTAATCAGCTCTATTATGCTGGGTCTGTGGCATCACCATCCATTGGGATGGGGACCTGGGGAACAAAACCATTCACTTCATAGCTCAGACATGTAAGTGAGGATGGGGACAGAGATGGAGTCCCTTAATTCTCTTTGAGGGCACATGCCACTGACTTGAAGACTTCCTACTAGTCCCTTCCTTTTAAAGAATTCACCTACCAGTGCTGCCATGGAGACCTCGAAGGTCTTTGAGTGACATTTAAGATACATGGATCATAGATCAGCTTCCAGAGATGGACTTTAGATAGATAGTAAGTAACAGCCATGTCAAAGGTGGAACGTGTGTGTTTGTGTGTGTGTGTGTGTGTGTGTGTGTGTATGTGTGATTGTGTATTCATACAAAACTGAGAAAACATTAGCTACTCCCAGTGTGTTCATTGAACAACCATAAACTCTTTAATGTTTTTAAACCATCAAGTAAAGATAAAAAAAAAACACACACACACAAAAACTTGAATAGTTTCTAAGTTGCATGTGACATCCCAAGAGTCCTGACACTGTGTTTATGTTTGAGTATACTCAAACATTCAGCAACACATTAAAGTTTGGAAGTTTTCACCTTCCTACTCGGGAAAATATCCATTGCAAATTATGGGGGCAGGGGCAGTCAGGAATGGTTCTTTGTTTTCTAATTTAAATAAACATTAACATAGATGATCAACCTTGTTGACATATGTCCAACCATATTAACATATATTCCAACCTTATTGGCATATATCCCAACCAACAACACATATAAAATTCTGTATTGAATTCTACCATGTGTATGTGGCAAGGGAGAGACAGTGAGACCTTGTGGTATTGGTTCCCAGCCAATCCTTGCCATGGCTTAGCCTCACCTCTGTTTGTCTTCAGATGACATGTATGTCCTTTGGAATGTGTTCTTAGTGACTTCTTGTATTTAGCACTCATAGCTCTCCCCCGTGGATGTGTGGTATATGTCTGATGATTAGTGGTATATGTTTATAGCATCCAGCTTGATTTGACGTATTTAGAACGAAATGTTACCTGAAATATTTACCATAGTCGGCCATCACTTGTGCTTTATCTAGTCAAGTAATGTACCCACCATGTGAGCTTCATCTTTTTGGGTGAGATGAGTTAGATTACAGTCTACCTGCTTAGCAGATTTCAAGTGTGTGGTCCATGTTATTAACCGTTTTCACCATTGTACGTTAGGTCTGAAGGCTTGAACCATGGAAGCTTTCTAGAGCTGAGACTTGTCCATCCTGTTCTGCATCTCCCTGTCTGTCCTGTAATCTAACACGGTTGATAGAGAATATCTCTACAGCACTTGTTACACAGAAAGACAATGGGAAATTTCCAATAATAGGTGTTTTGGACTTCACAGCTGGCTTGTGGAAGAGGTTTGTTCTGATCCACCTTGGGGAGAGAATGTGAGGTGAAAGACACAAGGACAGAACTTCAAAGTCTCTGCGCCTGACCTTTTCTTAGGGATGTCATTATTTGAGCCCCAAGCCAGGACCCTGAACTTCTGGGAACTTAAGTCAACCCTCATAAACCACCCACACTCATGTCTGCTCTTGAACGACATTGAACCACCCCCCTTGTGAATCCCAACTGGGAGATGACTCTCATTGGGCATGTGGAGAGAAAACTTCTTAAAGTGTTGTGAAAGATAAACAACTGTCTTATTTGACTACTTATAAAAGACCAGGTACAGATGGGAAGACAGTGGAGGGAAAAATGAGCTCCATGAGACCGTGATTCACATGGCTCTGTGATTGAAACTGTATGGCTGGTGTTGAGAGACAAGCAGGCGGACAGGATGGCAGATGCCCGAGTCTCCTAGGAATGGGCCACTCATACCTAAGCAGCCAGTTCCAAAATGTTCTGACCAAAATACATGGGTCCAGTCTTCATTGTCTATCTTGTGGGAGATGACGTTCCCCAAATAGCCTTTTACAAATGACCCCCCTATCTTTTAAAGGTAAAGAAGGTTCTTTGGGGCTCTTTGAGCTTGAACAACCCCCAAGTCCATGGAGCATGGCTGCTTTTCACAAACTTCCACCTGCCAAGGAAAGGGGCTGTGGGACTAGATAGCATCCTGTGCCTGAGACCCATGTCCCTGTCTTTTTGCTTATTCCACTGTGTGAGATTTTATCTAGGGAGTGGCAGAGAGTGCTTGTCAGACAGTGGCCACTTGGCAGCCATTTTGGTTCTTGGATGTCAGTAGTACTAACAGAATTAAATGGGACACAAACCTTCATTTTCTGTCACCTGTATTGTCCAGGGCTGTTTCCCACCATTGCCATTGAAGAATAGGTATCTTCCAATTCCTCCTCCACCCCTGAGTACCTCACAAATCCACCCATCCCTGACCACTGTCATGTTCAAATATGCCTACAGACTCCTCCCCAGGGCACCAAAATAAGCCTGGCTCTTTCTTTTCCAAGTGCCCCTCTCCAGCCTGTTTCCCACTCTGTACTCTAGGTTGGAAATCTTACTGATTAGCTTTTCCTCATAGGGTTGGATCTCAGTTACTGAGTTTGTATGGCTTCAGAACATAAGTGGCAAGTATATGTCTCTTCTTGGTTATCATTTTTTCCCGCCAGGAAAATCCACTGGACTAGGTTTTCACATTTTCTACTCTCTCGTCTCTTCCCACTTTGATATATGCCGTGTAACAGTCCGTTTTGTGACACTATGACTAAATGACTGATGCCAGGTTCGTTCTACATAATAGAAGTTTAACTATCTCAAGTTTTAGAGTCAGAGTCAAGGGCTGGGTGGTCTCATTGACTTGATATATAGTGAGGGCCTTCCAGGCTGAGTACCATAACCATCATAGGAACTTGTAGGACAGTGAATGATCACCTGGTAGGGAAAGAACACAGAACACGGAAAAAAAAAAAAGACAGCCTTATTGTATTATAACTTCCTCTCAATAGGACTAGCAGATCCCACAAGAATCACCTAGTCTTCCTGAAGACCATGTGCTCAACCACTTCCCGCCATGCTCTGCCTATTCCAGGTCCTATCGCCTTTCCTCATTATCAGGCTGACGACCTTTTGCCAACACATTAACCTTCAGAGGAGAAACCACCTCAGAAACATAGCTCTCCTAGACTTTGAGGCACCTAGTCCAGGCCAATGTGTCATGCTCATGTGGCTGTAGAGCCATTAGTTTCAGTCTTAAGCACATGCTGGGCATCCCAGCAATCCCCTCCACCCTCTGGGATCCTTACTTTCCACAATGTTTTTCTGAGTTATGCAAGCAGCTACATCCACCCTTCTGCCCCTGAGTGTTGTGGGCTGTTGATGCTTTGCAGGGTCCTCTGACAGGATCTGAGAATCCACTGTGTGCTGTCACTTTGGAGCATAAGCCCTGCCTGAGGATGAGACTCATCTTCTGGGCCCCATACTCATGTTAGTCAAAGGACAAAGAGGAGAATATCAGGGGCCTGGAAAATGAATGTGTCATTGGTAATTTGCAGTGAATATGCTGCAGTCATAACAGCCCCAGATCATACTGTCACTGTCGAAAGAAGACAAGGAAATGAAATGCCACGTGGCAGCGGCCATCACACCCAAGGTCTAGGGTGGGACAAGGGTTTGGACATGGCTGACTTAATATTACTGCTGTTTAAAAAAGGAAAATGGCCCATCTCTGAGGAACACTTGTCATGGTGTGAAAAGAACCATTTGCAGTATTTCTTAACTTAGACAAGACCTTCCCTACTGCACAGAGAAAGCTTTCTTTACCTTGGGATCACTTTACTGTCTAGAAAATTATAAGGATCCCTTCAGAAAACACATTTGCTTATGGCTTTTCTTCTTCTTCTTCTTCTTCTTCTTCTTCTTCTTCTTCTTCTTCTTCTTCTTCTTCTTCTTCTTCTTCTTCTCTTCATCCTCCTCTTCCTCCTCTTCCTCCTCTTCTTCTTTTTTGTAAGCAAACTGGAGATAGTTATTATGTTTAAAAAAAAAGGAACATGCAACCATCTCTTCTTTGTTAGTCACTATAGATAAAGCACCTACTGTGTGCTGGGATTGAGGGACCTGGTGAAATTGGAATTTTGTCTCCACGTCCATAACTTTACATGAGGAGAAACAGAGAGATCGGAGGTTTGTTTTATATCTAGCCTGTGATTTTGAAAGAAGCTTTGAGGGTAGCTGTGGAGGTCACCAAGGAGGGACCCCAGCTCCATCTGAGGTGCCGGCTTAGATGATTAGATTCAGAGGAAAGTCCTAACAAATAAAAATAAAAATATAAAAAAGAGTTTCGGTAGGTAATCTAGAGCAGCCTTTCCCAACCTATGCATCGTGACTGTTGGAAGACACATGTTTCCAATGGTCTTAAGACCTCCCAACCATAAATGAATTTTTTTGTAGCTACTTTGTAATTTTTCTCAGTTTCTAAGACCACCAGAAATGTGTGGTTTTTGATGGTTGCAACCTGCAGATTGAGAACCACTGATCTAGAGAATGTGATTGGCAGAGCTAGGGGCTGCTCCAGGCTGGGGAGATGGGGAAAGGAAGTGACAGGGTACAAATCAGCTGTCACACGGAGATCTTTACCACAGAGGGATGTGGCCAAAGAGGCCAGTCACCAGGCTCGTTGGAGGCCATTTAGACACAATTTTCTTGTTGACAACAACACACTGAAGTGATCTAATAAGGAATAATGTGGCCAGCCTGTGTGGTCTTAAGGTACTCTACAATGCACACTTGATGTGAGGCAAGTGGATGAAGTAGAACCTCGAGGTGGGAAGCCAACCTATAATATTGCCAAGGGGACAAAGGCATGGATGGAGATCTGGAGGCACAGTCAAAGTATAGGAGGGAGGATTCGGTTCCAGTTTACTTTGCACTGAACCAGAACTGGAGAGTGACGGTTGAGAGTGGAGCTATCAAAGACTCCCAGGCACAGATCTTAAGAACTTTGGTGCATGGTTGACTCTTAATATTGTAGAGAATGAGGGGAAACCGTAGATTTGTAGGAGAAAGTTTGTCATAGGCTGAGTTAGAGGAACCTCTTGAACCCATCAGGTAGACAACTAGAATTTTCAAGAAATGCCAAGACCAAAGCTGAGGAACTACAGCCTAGATTGATACCTAACTTAATAAACATGAATGGCATTGCCCAGAAAAGTACCTGAGATTAAAAATCAGGTAGATTCTGGGATGGGCTAAGAAGCAAGTAGGTAGTGAAGAGGACTCTGGGAAGGAGGTGAGAACAGACAGCAAGGTGTGGCATGCCAAGAGGGAAGGCCAGTGGAGTCAATATGCTGTTCTACAGAGAGGTCTTAAAAAGCAGAGAAGAACTCCATCTGTGTTTCCAGATGGAAGAGGGGGAGGGAGTAAGAGGGGGGAGACAGGGAGACATAGAGACTGAGAGATAGGGAGATGGGGTGGGGAGAGAGAGGGAGAGAGAGAGAGAGAGAGAGAGAGAGAGAGAGAGAGAGAGAGAACTCAAGATCCATCCATCCATCCATCCATCTACCCATCCATCTATGGCATGGCTCAGGGGAGAGGTATCTTGGCAGAGTCAGTGAGGGTGAAGCCAGAAGTAGCCACAGTGGCTGAGAACGGTTAGTGTTGTTTAGGAAAGTCCCTTTTGGGCCAGATGGATGGACACATGATTATTTCTCCATCCCGTTCTCCACATTGTTGCTCCAAGGCCTACTAAATGGCATCCCTTCTTCCTTATGCACACAACGGCTAGAGCTAAGATTCATCTTTGATGCAAGGAGATTGAGCCAATCCTCCCCCAACTTCTTACCAGATATAAAATGGACATTTCTCTAGGTAGAGAAAAAAAATTCATTATGTCTCCAGTGTCTTGATTCTTAGAAAATCTAGATTTCTTTGTGATAAAGTTATTTTGTTAGAAAAAGCAACACTTAGCAAATAATGTGATTTTTCCTTCTTTATTTTTTTGGTGTAACAATCCCTATACTGCTTAGTAATGTCAATGCATGCAATCTTAGTTCTATCTTACAACAAGATTTAATCTATAAACTAATGCCGACTCTTAAAAAAAACATAAAATTTCCAGACATATAGAATCAAATCTTTACATTTTTAAATTAGTGAAATAAGTTGGGAAATAGTGGTTTCATCCAGAGGTACAAGTCTGTCTGTATACTTAGTTCTATCTTAAATGATTCATCTGAACCTTAGGGTCATAAAAAGAATCCAAAGATTTTTTTGTTTGTTTGTTTTAATTTTTTTGTAATGTGGATTAGAGTTTATTATTTGTCAACTTTAAAATTCTGACTGTAAGCCCCTTTAGCGAGTCCTGCCTCTTCACAGTGTGCTTCAGTGTAGAAGAACCAATCCAAAGATGAGGAGGTTTTGGAGCAACAGGAAATTTTGCAGTAACTACAACAAATATACATCATCACACTCTTTGTGAGGTGACATACTGGAAATTCCAGGTGGTGCTTATTTTTAAACGTATGCTCTATTTAATGTGTCCCTAAGTTCTCAGTCTCCAAAATAAATCCAATGTGGGCAGCACCCCATCTTCCATCCGCCGTGCAGAACGTGGGCTGTTACAAATCCCAAGCAACCAAGTGTTAGAATCATTCCAGCCTTGTCTTGGCATCCAGTGCCAAGGAGCGAATATTCTAATAGGTGATGTATTTTAATCTTAATAAGCACCTAAGAATTCATTGAGTAAGAAGTTAAGGGTAGCAACTGACCTTGGCAAATGGAGGCTTATAAATTCTGTCAATGTAAAACTGGATTGTAGTTGAGGAACGAGAGTGGGTATTGAGGAAGGAGGGGTGCAAACCACCATCCTGCAAATGGGGACATTTCCTCACAAAACCGTTCTCCTTGGACATTATTCACGACTGTCCCTTTGATTTATTTTTCTCCATGGGTCTGTAAATCTCTTCCTTGGATTCAGGGTAGGCATGAGTAGTAAGTTCCATGTGCGCAGAGATGGCTCGATCCATCTCATAGACAGCAACTTTCGTAAACACAGCAACAAAATGTGAGAGGCGTCAACATAAAAAGGTATTTCAGGGTCTGTGTTTAATTTTGTGTGTATTTCTTTTTTTACTAATGGGTCTTCTCTGTGAGGGTTAGTCTCATCACGATGGAACAAAAAGCCCAGATGCTAGCACTTGAATAGAGGTGGCCATTGGCTCATCATTCTTGTGAGGTGTGGTGGCTTCTGCTTGTAACCATCTTGTGGATCCTCTGCAAATGTTTGATTTTCTCTTTCCCTCTGCACCCCCCAAACCCAAGCTAATGTGCATATGGAATTCTCTAACACTTGAATCTTAGGCTGTTAACTAGTTGACTTGTTTGTTTGGGTAAAGTACTGAAGAGTCTAAGACTTGGACTTACTGATGGGAAAAAAAATCACCCTGAATTTTAACCTAAGAGTGTGTCACTGCTGAGTTTATTACTTTTGTAGAGTCATAACATTTGAGGGCCAAAGTCCATGTATACCTGTAGGTTAAGTAGTTGTATATATCCTTGTCATAAGTCATGGAATCAAACCAGTTACAAGACCAGAAGACTCTGGACCACTTTCCTTACTGAACATGGTCAAGTCCACGAGAAGCCCACCACCTCTTCTAGTTTGTGTTGGAAGGCTAGTGCTCTTTCTGGTATAGTGTGAATGGTTGTATCCACAAACATCCTACGTTATTGTCATAAATGAGCAGGGTGCACTAGGACTCATTTTTTCTATTCCTCAAGCCAGTAACATTCTCCCCCTCACTTGAAAGTGCTTCTTAGGTGTCCCACACTCAATCACTGTACACTGATAATGTTGCACATGGATGGTCACTGGACAGATAGATTATCCACCTGCTCATGAGAAATACTTCAAAATAGTCTTTGGATTTTGAACTATGCTTAGCATTAAAAAATGCTACAAATTAATTCCCTTATATTCAGACTTTATAGTAACACACATAACAACCAGAGGAATCTATGCTAGGGTTAAAGGTGACTTTATTCCACAGACTCTGTGGCGAGATGCCTGGGAAACACAGGGAAACTGGGAACGTGGTCACCAGTGGGCCCTTTTGGCAGGCAGCAGGGGTTGAATCATCTCATTACCTCATTTTTAATTATTACCTCTTGACCTCATTCACTCACTCTCCCTTACCACATCATGTACTGACTTTAATTGGTCAGTAGCCGAGGAGTAACAAGCTTACTCGAACTTTCCAACACAGCTCAAGAAAACTTGGGCTACCGCGGATTCCAAGGTTTTTGGATGGCAGAACCTGGCAGGGACTCCAAAGCAGGCAGAGAGGAGAGGGCGGCTTGTTCAACAGAATAACCTCATCTTGAAGACCCAAGAGCCAAGCTCATTTGCTAAAATTACTACACTCAGTTCTCAATTATGCATTTCAAGGATTATTTATGTTGCGGATTGTCAACGATCACCCTGCCTCGGCCAACTAAAGCAGGGGATGGAGTCAGATGCTAAATCAGTAATTGTGTATAAAGTAAGATTCAGAGAACAGCTAACAACTTGGATTATTCAACAGGGAAGGCCTGTTGGAATTACTGAAGGGATTACTGTAATAAAAATAAGACTGTTTGATTGCAGGTGGTCATTGCATGCAAGTTACCTGCCTTTTATGAGCCTCAGAGTCTCCCTAGAAGTTAGGGCTATCCCAAGATAAAACTTAAGGTTTCCTCCAATGCTGACATTCTATAAACAAGGGACTGTTAATTTAAAGGGCCAAGGGTAATATAATGAAATGGTCAAGTAATCTAGACCAGTCTAGCTTAATAAACAAGTAACCATGATGCCTGCCTGGTATTGTGACACATGCCTTCAATCCCAGCACTTGGGAGGCAGAATCAGGCAGCTATCTGTGAGTTTGAGGCCATTCTGGTCTACAGGATGATTTCTAGGACAGCCAAGGGTCTTGAAGAAGCAAAACCAAAGCCAAAACATAAAAGCAAGCAATTGTGATCTCAAATCAAAGTACCATCAGCCCAAATCTATTCTAATTTCTGTTAAGTCTATACTGTTGTTTTTTTGGGGGAGGAAGTGTTTTTGTTTTTGTTGTTTTAAAGAATCTATAATATTTAAAATCATGTCATCCTAGAATCTTTGAACTAGAAAAATCTTTGGTTTTAGTCTCCAGCCTTGTTACCAGTTGAGTTTCTTTTTTCTTTTACATAGACATTTGCTTAAAGGATTGATTGCTCGTTGGTTAATGGTGAAGGGTCTGGCATTGATAAGCAGTCCGTTGACTCAGTGAAATTGGTGTGCTATAGTTTGGGCCTTGAATGTACCTTAAAGCCTGTATGTTAAAGGTATGGCTCCTGGCAGGACGTAATGGATACTTTAGAAGGCAGGGTCTTGTGGGAGGTCTTTAGGTTATTAGTGGATGTCCTTTGGGATAGTGGGGCCCTTACCTCTTCCTGCCCCTCATTCTGCTTCCTTGGTCGTATACATCCTGCCATACCCACCTGACAACCTCCATCAGCGCCTCAAAGCAATGGCTCAGTAGAAACCCCGTCCTCCCCACACTGCGAGCCCGAACAGTCCTCCTCTGTTTCTGAGTCATTTGTCTCAGTTAATTTATGGTGGCAGCAGAAAGCTGACTAGCACATAGCGTGGAACGGATGCTTTGCAAGTCTTTATGCCCATCACTTTTCTGTTATCATTTGGATAGTATACCTTCTTCTAACTGAGAGGTGGACTTGATCGTAATGAAGGCAAGTCTGAAAGTGTGAAAGTCTGTTGTATTGAAAGCTCCCTCTCTGCAGGGAGCGTCACCCATCCTGGTCCCCACCTTCAGTCATAATCAGACTTACGGGGACCTTTTGTCTCAGATGTTAGGCTATAAAATGGGGGGCAATCCTCCCCTTACTTCACCTCAAGTAACAGATACAGAGATGATAAATACGAATGTTCCTTGAATTTTTTCAGGAGAGAAGGTTTAAATGTACATTTGAAAATTTGCTCTGTAGAGCCAAAGATTTCCAATAGAAAACTTCACACTCAGACGATAATGTCCATAAAATGTCTCACTTGATCTCACGCTTCCCTATGTATTAGCTTCTGTCTCCATGGCTCACATGGCCTCTAAAGTCAAACACTTCTCCACCCTTGCCCACAGAGCTTAGAAGCCGGGTCTAAAATGTGTTGGTTTGGGGAGGCAGGATCTCTGTTTTGACTGTACCATACATTAGCTTAGCTTCCCTTACTATTTACAGACAATCTTTATTTTCCCCTAGAGCAGAGGAAACTTTCCTAATGCCATAACTCTTTAATACAATCCCTCCTGTTGTGGTGACCCCCCCCCCCAACCATAAAATTATTTTCACTGCTACTTCATAACTGTAATTTTTGTTACTGGCTTGAATCCTAATGTCTATTTTTCTGATGGTCTTAGGTGACCCCTGTGAAAAGGTCATTTGACCACTGAAGTGGCCAATGCCCATAGGGTGAGAAGCCTGCTCTAGAGTCTCAGTTTGCATATTTACTTTTAGGAACTACATTTAAAAGAACAACAACAACATGCTATTTTATTACCCTTCTATTTTTCTGCACAGGAGCATAGAGAGAATGCTCGTTGGATTAGCTCATTCTGTAAACCCACTGACCACACTGATCAATAACTGTTTCCTAATGAAGCAAATCACATTCAGCCATGGTTGCTAGTTTCAATGATTCTTTAGCTGAGACAGGATCAGCCGTTCTAGGTGGCCATAAGACAAAGCCAATGAGAAAAGGCTACAAGTCCTTGACCCTGGCTATAGTCAGCTGAGCTGGTCAGTCTCCAGCTCTACTTCAGCTTTGTGGAAAAGGGTAAGTGCTGGCCGGTCGGATGGAGCTGTCTGTGATCGGTTCAGAATCTGTTCTCATCTGGCCACTGACTTTGGAAGAAGAAATGTGTCACACTTCTGGAATGCAGAAATCGAGTCAAAGATGATGAAGCAAAATATTTCTAACTGGAGGATTCCTCCTGGGTACATGACTGATAGATACTCCTTTGGCCTCTCAGAATTAGCATTTTTTTTCCAAGACAGGGTTTCTCTGTATAGCCCTGGCTGTCCTGGAACTCACTCTGTAGACCAGGCTGGCCTCGAACTCAGAAATTTGCCTGCCTCTGCCTCTCAAGTGCTGGGATTAAAGGCGTGCACCACCACGCCCGGCCAGAATTATCATTTTAAGAGAGTATTTATTATCTTCAGCTATGCCCTTTTAAAACCTCCTTGCAAAATTTCCAAATGGCTCTATTTATTGTTTGAAAACCAGCCCTCTTATTTTTGATACTGCCTGGTAATATTGGACTTCAACCCAGCCCTTCCTGGCTGAGCTGTGATGCACAGAGAAACTCAGTAGAGAAGCACTTGTGTGGAGTGATGCTCGATACCTCGGATGGGCTCTGCCAGGCTGAGTAGGAATAAATCCATAAGAGCAAACTCAAGAGAACAGGAGGTGCTTTCTGTTTGGTCAGCACCAATCTCTGAGATCCATAGGGACCAACTGATGTGGCCCAGGACAATTGCACTCTGCCATGCCACGCTTTCCAGATGGCCTTCTTTTTCCCCATGGCCTCAGGGCCCCTAACTGGCACAGTGCAGGGACTGGAGAGGCCTGTCCAGATAACAGAGCAGTGTCAGAGGAGGATTTTGCCTCTGGACCAAGAAGATGTGTGCCAAACTGGGATGGGCGGGAGGAAGCAGGGTAAAACAGAGACACCTTCTGTGGCTCTATGAGTTCTGTAGGGAGCCTTAGGCAGGAGGTGCCCGTCATGACTTCCAGGGCTCCTGAGCTGTTTTATAACAGAATGGACTGTCTGCTTGCTGGATAATCAAGCATTGTATAGGGGTGGTGATGGTCCAATACTGAAGTTGATAGATGTGGTCTGCTTGATCTTGGTTAGAGAGACCTATGCATCCTACCCTGAAATGTGTAGAAGACCCTGTCTGTTAGGCTGATGTGGACCACGTCCTTCACTAGGCTGACGTTCAGAGGGCAAATTCTGCACTGGCTTCTGGACGCATGGGCCAGAAAGTGTTTGATGGGATTTCCCAGAGCTGTAGTGTGGGCACGACCCTGATATGAGCCAGTTGTTTACTTTTCTAATTCACGTCATTCCTGTCTATCAGCCACAAGAGAGAAAGCTCGCTTGTTTCTTGTTAGTTGAGATTTAAAGGGAAAGAATGAGTGATCACGTTACCGAGTCGAGTGGGAAAAGCATCAAATCTCTCTGTGCTCTTAGCTCTGGTTATACAGCTTACAGTGTCCTGTGATTGGGCCTTCACTTGGAGACTCTGGATAGCCCCAAGTGTCATCCCCCTTTCCCGGAATCTGTTGGATACAGTTGTGATAAAGGTTTAAGGGGTTTTGATAAGTCAGTCAGAATCACGATGACCCTGGATTGGTGTCAAGGAGTTAGGAGAACAGCTTATACCATAACCTGCTGGTGACAGAGTGGAGCAGACAGTCATCTGCACCAGAGAGAAGGATGCTGCCACTGTTGAGGTGACCCCCCCCCCCAGAACAGCCCGCTAAGAGGAGGAGGTGGTGGCAGTGCCTTTAGATGAACTGGAACGTCTTTTGATTGTCACCTGACAATTATATATCCTGATTGTTCAATGTCAGATTGTCAAGCTTTCTCTATCCCAGAGACACTCTTAGGCAGTGTCTTAGTTCCAGATGGCAAGACCAAGGTGGTATGGGGGGTGGGGGGAGCATGTGGAATTCTGGCACAGAGTACACTTGCCCTAGCGAGGTAGAGTCAGGAAGAAGTGTTGTTACTATAGGTATGCTGCTAGGTAACTGGGAATGAATCAGAAAACAGGTGAGTCCAAGATGCTATACTGAGGAACAGTAGAATAGAGATGAAGTCAACTCAACCTGCGATGGATGCTAGGCAGAACATATAAGCTGGATAGGAAATTAATAGACCTTATGGGGCTGGCTAGGGCAGGTCTCCTGCATAAGAGAGTACACTGAAGCGTGAGAGAGATTGCTATGTGAGGAGAAAAGGAGGAAGATCAGCCTAGGACAGTGGTTCTCAACCTCCCTAATACTGCGATCCTTTAATACAGTTTCTTGTGTTGTGGTGACCCCTAACCATTACAGTTATTTTGTTGCGACTTTATAGCTGAAATTTTGCTACTCTTATGATTCGTAATGTAAATATCTGATATGCAGGATATCTGATATGTGACCCCTGTGAAAGCATTGGTCGACCCCAAAGGAGTCACAACCCACAGGTTGCAAAACGCTGACCCAGTTGAAGGCAGTGATACACACAAAACACCCACGGCTGAGAGATCTTGGCCAGCTCAGATACAGATGGTTCACTGAGTGGTCAGGGGGCAAAGAGGTGGAATAGGTGGGAAAGGGATTGGGTGGCCAGATCAGCTACCAAGTGCTTTCATGTTCTTGGGGAAGAGTTTGGGAGGTCTCAGCAGAATTCAGAGTGATTTGAATACAGTTGTGACACACACCTAGATAGCACTATCAGATTGATGGTCTCTGTGGACTGACACCGCACTAAAAATCTTGAGGTCTTTGCCTTTCATCTGGCGGTTGCTCTCCTTTGATTTTTATCTTCTGTTTCTTCCCAATATGCAAATGAAGCTCCATTCTGATGTCAAAGTCCATTCTCCTTCCATGTGCACCTTCTCAAGCCTTCCTTTGTGTGATTAGCTACACCGGCAGGAGGCTCCCCCTCGCCCCTCCCTGTCAAGGCTCCATTCGTGTGGCGAGTCTTCTAGCAGGCCTTTCTTCCTTTTGCTTCTGAGTTCAGATGGGATTTTAGTACTAGCCTTTTTGTAATTTAGGAAATTATATTTTATTATATTTCATTAACTTCAATATGTATGATTTTTAAAGAACCTGTCATTTCTATTGAAAGTAAGCATGCGTATTTGTGTACATACATGCAGAGGTTTGCTCTGAGGGGATATGCAAGCTATTAATAGGAGTAATTTACTCTAGAGAAAGGGATTGGAGGTTGGCCTCAATGGGAAACTTATTCTCTATGATATACTTTCTGATTGATCAATGTCTTCCCACATATGTGTTGAAACAAATCAACTGATGACTACAAAGGATGAACAGTTTCCTTTCGAGTTCTCAACGCCAAGCAGTAAAACTGTTAATTGTCTGAAAGCTAGTCCAAAATTCAAGTGGAGCCTACTAGCCACATGGTATCAAAGTTTGACTAGGGAAGTTTTGCCCTCTCTTAGTTACATAAACAAAAGATGTATTTCATTGAGTGTGGCATCTTAAAACTAGACAAAATACAGCCATTAATTTCAGCCTATGAAGAATCAATGTAATTTCATTTTTCTGCATTGAAAACTCTGAGCTTTGGGGCCCTGTGGTATCCTTTCTGTGCTCATTGTAAAACGTGCAGATGGCTAGAGTGGATGGAGCATTCAGGTGGTAGAGAGAGGGCCCAACTGTCATGCTAAGGAAATCCGATCTCTTTCAGATTTCCCCAGACTATAAGCTAGAGGCAAATACAAAGAAAATAAAGTGTCCCTGTCCTACTTTGCTTTCCATTGCTGTGATAAACCATGACCAAGAACAACTCAAGGAAGAAAGGGTTTGCTTCATCTTTCAATTCTCAGGTAACACTTAGAAACACCTTGGGTAATGTTTGACCACTGAAGGAAGCCAGGGCATGAACCTAGAGGCAGAAACTGAAGCAGGGGCCGTGGAGAAATGCTGTTGATTGGCTTGTCCTGTCCTGGTTTGCTCAGCCTGCTGTCTTATACAACCCAAGACCACCCGCCTGGGTGTATCACCACCCACAGTGGGCTGGGCCCTCCCACATCAATCACTAATCAAGAAAGTGGTCCCCACAGGCTTGCCTCTGAGCCAATTTGGTGGAGACATTTTTTTTTTTTCCTAGTTGAGGTTCTGTCTTCCCAAATGACTGTTCTGTCAATTTGACAAATCTAACCAGGACATTTGTTAACTTATACTTTGGAGAACTTTTTTTTTTCTTGCCACTTAGATTTAAACAAAAAAGAAAAACCCTGTCTCCATCTGCCTCTGCGTTAGCTAAGCTTTTCTTTTAGCCACTTAAAGCATAGGGGTTTCCCATGGCTCACGCTTCCGGAGAGCACGGTCGATCACGGCACGGTGACTGGAGCGCTCAGGTTTTGGCAGAGCCTGGGAAGTGGCTGCCTTACATTTTCACAGAACAGGACACAGAGAGCAAAAGTGGAAAGGGCCAGGCTATACCATAACCAATCATCCAAAGGTCTGGTCCCAGGGACCCAACTCTGTCAGCCATGCCTCCTGCCCAGAAGGGTCGTAACTTCCTAAAACAGCAGCTCCAAGTTGGTCCTCAGTGTTCGAGCATGAGCCTACAGCAGACACCTGACAGTTAAAACATAACAGCTGCCATCTGTATTTTCCCAGGGCTTCCCAGGGCTTCAACATCCCCTTTCTTTTTTCCTTGCCTCCCTCTCCCCCTTTTGTTATTTGATTTAGTGACTCAGAGTTTTCAGGTATCTCTGTTACCTACTGGCACTGGACCAAAGTTTATTTAAGTGACTAATTTTATCTTACTCCTGGACTTTAATGGAGATAAGAATTTAGAACATAAAGACACACAAGTATCATGGAAGGGGCCTCTTCCTCCTCTACAATTAGAAAATCCATTTATTTAATGAATCTCTAATGTCTTCAGGTGTGTGTGTGTGTGTGTGTGTGTGTGTATGTGTGTCTGTCTATGTCTCTCTGTGTGTATATCCCTGTGTCTATCTGTCTGTGTGTTTCTTTCTGTGTCTCTTTGTCTGTGTGTCTCTCTGTGTGTATCTGTGTTTTTGTGCCTTTGTGTGTGTGTCTGTGTGTGTCTCTCTCTGTATAATGTCTGTGAGTGTGCATGTCTGTACATGTCTATGTGAGTCTATGAGTGTATCTCTCTCTCTCTCTCTCTCTCTCTCTCTCTCTCTCTCTGTGTGTGTGTGTGTGTGTGTGTGTGTGTATTTATGTGTAGGTCTATGACGCTAAGGATTGAATTCTGAGTGCCACACACTCTCTCTTCCTTTGAGCCCTGTAGTGACAATACTGGAGTTTTTTGTTTCTTTAAACACACACACACACACACACACACACACACACACACACACACACACACAGGCTGGAGAGATGGCTCAGCATTTAAGAACACTTCCAGAGGTCCTGAGTTCAATTCTTAGCAACCACATGGTGGCTTACAACTATCTATAGTGAGTTCTGATGCCCTCTTCTGGTCTGCAGGTATACATGCAGATAGAGCACTCATAACATAAATAACACACACATACACACACAGAGAGGGGGGGGATGGGAGATATTATAATTTTTTTTTATCCTAGGTGTGGGCTGTGGGGCTGTTTCAGGTTGTCCACAGCAGCTGACTGTGATTTGCCTCATGCTCTAGCAAGGGCTTGATTTTGCCAGCTGCAGATAGTTTCTCTGTGACCATGTGATGTTTGGAATTCTGGGAACTTTTCAGAGGGTATGTAAATGCTAGGTCCCCAAGAGGGTGGGAGTGGGCACTGGGGGCTATTGGTGGTTGTTGGTCCAGGTTGGTTAGGTAGTCATGTGCAAAGAAAGAAACAAGAAGAAATGAAATATTCTACCTATAAAGATCAAATTTGTCCCAAGGAGCTCGAGGCTCCTAAGCAGCAGAAAGTAGTCCAGCAATAACGTCACCCCTTTCTGACCCTGATTTTATCTGGGGATCACACCCCTTTCCTTTCTAGCCCTTTGTCTCTCATCTAGTGCTAGGGGATTAAAAGGGTGGAAGAGGGTGGAGAGGGTGGGAGAAAGAAGAACCCACAAAGTAGCCAAAGGCCAGCCACACAGCCCTGCAGACCTAGTGGTTTTTTTTTTTGGTTTTTTTGTTTTTGTTTTTGTTTTTTAATGTGTTAGTCACAGTCTTAGGTTCAAGAAACAGAGCTGCCCTGCCCTTCCATCAGTGTCTGTTCTATACATAGGAAGAGTCTGCTCGAAAGCCATTCAGTCCAAGAAGGGGACCTGTTACTGAGCGTAGAAGAACTGTCGTCATTTTTCCTGACTCTATTTCTGATTCCATGGCCAAACTAGGTATCTAAGTATTAGCTTTCGTTTACTGAGAATGTGTGTGTATGCACATGCATACATATTACATAAACGTTTTACTTTTCCCCACTTCAATATGGTGCTTGCCAAACTTTGCCAGGGCGATTAAAAAAAAAAAAAGCCCTTCACAGAATTCTAATTATTAAATCCTAAGTACTTGTATTGTTCCAGGTTTAACCCTATGAATATAATATCTTTGAACAGGTGAAAATTCCCTTGTCTATTTTGAGTTTTGGGCATATCTAGATTTTCTGTTAGAGCTAACAAGAAGGATTAGCAGTCTCACCTGGTATCCTTTCAGGATAGCCTGGAGTAATTGCCAAGTTCCTGGGCAATGCTTTATACAACGTGGAGTTCATAAAGGCTATCTTTTTGGATAATGCTACACACTGACAACACAGGTGTGTTAAGTGTCCATATCTATTCTGTGTACATATCATTATGGTCTTGGTCACAGGCATTTGTAAGTGTCGAGTAAAACCTGCATCGTTTTAACTTGAGACCCTGGAGGCTGCCATTCCTGTTCCCTGTTATATTCACTTAAAGAAGCAAGCTTGCTCTGCTCTCCTGTTGGAGTGATTTAGGATGGAATATTAATGGCATGGCTGCAGGGGACACATAGGAGGGAAAGCAGGTCTAGCCCTGTTGGCGTTTTGGAAAGGTCTCAATTAACAGGAATAAGCGGGAATCAGTAAGCATGTATTTTGTGACTAACCACAGAAAACAGTGTCACTATCCGGCTCAAGAGCTTTGCCGTTTTCTAAGGGCCTTTGTAGGAAAGCAAAACACAACCCCGTGAGGAGCATGTTGAGGGTCAACGAGACCATGAATTATTCTAGCACAGAAGTCAGAAGGCCATTAAAAGCTGAAAACAAAATACAGTGTGTAAAGTGGCCCAGGGAGGATGAATGGGGTCGGCACGGAAGGCACATTGGAGTCTGCTTATCTCTGGTTGGACCGACACACAACTCCAGCCTCATGACTGCTCAAGTGTGAAGGGTCCACTTGGAAAGAATGTGCCCTTTCACACACAAACATGGCTGCATTCTGAGCCACGAGTCAGCAATGCACTTCAGAATATTAGCACCAAACATGTCCACAGAGCACACCCAACTTAATTAAATTGACCAGTTGCATCCGCCCTCCCAGGGTGAGTGGTCCCTTGTGTTTCTAGCACCTGGACCTCTTGTTTCAGAGATCAAGGCCCTCAATGGAGGATGACATATTTTGTAATCTATCCCTTCTTGGTGAAGGTGTTTTCTTTGTTGGCAATCACTTTGTAGGGAAAGTGAGATGTTAATCTCTCATGTCTTGTTCCCAGGACTTCCAGACAGCTAATTGACTTACACAACTACCGTTGTGACCCTTTAAGGTTCTCGTCTTGTAGCTATGTGAACCGTGACTTCCTTCCTTCCCTTACAGGGATACTTGACTTCTGTCATGAGAATGCATTGTCTTGGCTCATGATGTCTTCTGTGATTCTAAGGACCACATCCTCACTGAAACTACCAAGCACAGCGGAGTGGTGAATAGCGACTTCTGCTGCTGGCGTCTGCCCTTAGTTGTTCGCCTCTGTGAATTTGCTGACATTGCAGTGTTTTATATCCCAGTGGAATTAGTGCCTTCCACTTAAGGCTAAAATTAGTTTATCTTATATGAGCGGAAATTGGATTACTAATTTTTTTAAAAAAAGAAAAATATAGTTTAGAATTAAAGTCCCATGTTGTGAGAGGCCAGCTCATTTAACATAGTGAAGAGACAAGAAATAAAGCAGTCTCTGTAACCTGGGATGAAAGGGGATATTAACTCTCCTGTCCAGTGTGAGTCATAATACTGAATTGTAAACTGTCTCCAGCATTATCTTTCTGATAAGAGGACTCTACAGTCTACCGGCTACCCCATCCCAATCCTTAACAACACTCTTGGCTCTAATCTGAACATCTCTTGATTCAACTTGTGTCAGTGTTCTTTTTACTCTTGAAAATAGAAATCAGCGAGCAAGCCAGATGGTCCAGTGGGTAAAGGCTCCTGCGGTGAAGCCAGACAAACTGAGTTCAGTCCCCAGAGCCAACATGGTAGAAAGACAGGACTGACTCTCAAAAACATCCTCTGATCTTCATACGCTTACTTTTCTCAACACACACTAAAAATGACTAATGTAATAAATTTAAAAATATATAGTGACTGGTAGGAGAGAGGAGGAGGTTGGGGGAGGATGTTTGAAAAAGTCATATGGAAACCAGCTACCTTTTAAGTTATACACACACACACACACACACACACACACCAAAACAAAACAACAAAAAACCACATGTTTAATTGGAGTTGACATGGGAGAATAACCCACCTGGAAACTACAGACTGATGAACAAAAAGCCCAGTTCAAATTATAGGAAACCTTCCCTTTGAGTCGTTGGCTGGGTGTGTCCCAAAGACCCCTCAAAATAATACAGGTTATGGCCATTGTTCTTGGTTGCCTATCAGAACTTTATGATAAGATTCTATTGCTGAAGACAACTGAGCCATAGAATATGGAAAAATTGAGCTGGTATTGACCAACAGGCTTCCTCAATACTGGCTAGCTTTCATAGTATTAGGAGGTACTATGTCAGCTATTGAGGGGGAGATCGTCTATAGTTTGTGGATTTGTGAACTTCAGTAATGGCCTATATGGCCAGACATGCCAGTAGGTGCAATAATGGCACAAATGTTATGGGTATACCTGGCCACTTGCAGATCGGATTTAAGGTCTGATCCACACACATGGAAGAGTAAATCTGATTAAGAACCCATGGCTGAGAGCTCAGGGTAAACCTACTACCGCTATTTACTAAATGGACATGGTATCAACTGCCCTATAAACTCAAAGATCTCTCGCTCTTCATAGATTAGTGAGATTATCAGTCCTCACCAGAGAAGCCTCTTTGTACAGTAGATGGCAGCTAACACCGAAATTACAACTGGCCCAAATGCAGAAGAGAAGTGTCTGTGGAGTGCTCAGTCATAATGTGGGACATTTATGTCATATTCCTCCTCCACAAGGCTTAGAGATTGTCACAGAAAAGACAATAAAATGATCCTAAGAAAGAGAGAAGTCAGGGAAGACTGGGGCAAAGCAGTATGTTCTGGACATGGCAAGACTGTTTCACTCACGAACTCATAGCATCTGAGACCGCCTGTACAAGATACAAGATGAAGCCAGTCAACACTACAGCATGTAGGAGGAAGGGGTTCGTAGTGCCCCTCCCCAACTCCAGCTGAGCTGCTGTTGATATGTGATGGCTACTAAGGTTTCTATTAAGGGTGGTGCCTTTGGTAGATTAGCGGTGTTTCAGTGGATGGCCCCACACCTATGCATGTAAGGACAGTAGAAATCGGATTCAATGGATTATTTGAAGGAAACAAAATTTCATAAAATTGGGATGCAGTTTGGGGTATGGAAGGTAGATGCAGGAGGAGTTAGGGGTAGGAGTAGAGGTGAATATGACCAAAAATACATTGTAAGCATGTATGAAACTCTCGACAAATTAGTAAAAGCACTATAGTAGAAAAGAAACAGAAACCAGTGGGCAATTGTCCTATAGAGTAGTCTCCTAATGGTTATAGTTGACAGAGTGGTACACTCCGGGATTCCTCACGTTCCATCTCCAGTCTTTTAATGCATACATTGATTGTCCAAGCGTGGTCTGTAATTCAGCAATGTCAGGGTCTCCTGAGGACCTTCTAAGTGAGCCTCTGGGAGCCTACACAAGATCTGCTAAGCCAGAGTGTTGGGTGTGGGGCCCAGAAATTTGACTTGTCACTGGCCCCCAGGATGTATGCTGAATCTAATGTATGTTTGGTGTGTAGACAGTTGACACGACCAGTCACAAGAAAGAAGCTTGCCCTGCCCCACATCTGACACTTCAAATTCATCCTGAAGACTCTTGTGGAGGGCAGGTATGATCAGGGACCTCTTGGAGCCTATGAAGAATTCTAGGATTTTTTTTTTTTTTTTTTTTTTTTT
The DNA here is from genome assembly GCF_000001635.26 of Mus musculus. Classification (NCBI taxonomy): domain Eukaryota; kingdom Metazoa; phylum Chordata; class Mammalia; order Rodentia; family Muridae; genus Mus; species Mus musculus. Next base: position 38,432,924 of record NC_000079.6, read on the forward strand.
TGGTTTCTAGAATTTAAGACTTTAAGATAAAATTCTTAAATTTTGAACATTTACTGAAATCTTCCTATGAACTGGGCAGACTTTTTTTCACCAGAATCTTCTCTGAAGCTCTCGGGGAAACCATCCCAAATTTTTCTGTTGTAGATACCAACTCAGCACTACAAGAAAAAGCTCTGAATTAATCAGTTCTAAACTTTTCATTTATTCTTTAGATATGGGGCTCTTAACAAAGATTTAGATGCTTTTCATAATCCCTTCCTTTTTTTTCTTTCCAACAGCGGGCACTAGATTTCAGGATTATTTTATTTGCTTTGAAAGATCAAACAGGCTCTGCTCATTCTGTTTTCTATTGCTCATCTCTGTTCTAAGGCTCCTCGAAATGTGTGGCCTCAGGAACATCCCAGGCTTTGGTAATGATTCCTCTTATTTTAGCAAGTATATGGCACAAGAGTGTATAGCCTTTCTATGTCCATGTTGATAAAAATAATTTTAAGTGATTGCTTAAACATTCATCCTTTCCAAATCTTTGGCTTGAGTTTCTACAAATGGAAATTCCTGGTAGCTTTCTGCAACGTGTAATAAACTCATCAGAGTTAGTGGGGAATAGATATCATCTTCCTTAGATCTGTGGTGGGGGAAAGCTGTCATTCAAGGGTTAATGGCGTCTGGGCCTTATTTATGTTTGTGGGATTGGGGTGTGCAAAATGGGCCTCTTGCACTCAGTCCAGGTTTATGGAAGATTAGCTGTTCTACACAGAAATAGAAGAACAGCCCAGAAGAATTGGGAAAAGAATGCGTAGCGTGGACAACAGGATTTTTCCCCCTGTGTGTGGCTACAGAGGGATGGAAAAGGAGGAGATGAGGTTTGAAAATCAAGTGCAGACACACTGCTCCTCTCCTGATTAATGCCAGAAAACATTCAGTCTGGGGGATGCCCTGAGTAGCTGACCACATTCCACCCACTGTGACTCAATAGAAACCCCCAGGCCCCTCGGAGGCAGGCTGGCATAGTTGAAACCCCCCAATGCTGTCTGTTGATTTCGGTTGACAGCCCAGCATGTGGCTGTGCTTGAACTCCATGCTGTGTTGAGCTGGCGGGGAAGCAGGCACACGGGGTTGAATGTTTAGGAAGCCTTCCAGGGAAGATGGCATCTATGAGATGGCAGGGTCCGGGGAAGTGGATTTGACTGGAAATATGTCATCTCTCCACAGCCCCTCGCACCAAGAGGCCTTTCAGTTCAGCATTTGCCACCGAATTGTCCGACCACCTACTCCACACAGAGCTAGAGATTATTAGCCACCTCCTGCATACAGAGCTAGAGATTGTTAAGCCCAAAGTTTTGAAAGTATTTTAAGAATAATTAAGTAAATTTCTATATCCTTTCTAAATCCCTGAAATTGGCTCTTCCCTAGTTAATGGTATATGCTGGTAGGGAAAATCTTTAATGACATTATACTCAAATATATTTATTTGGCTTACTTAAAAATAGGAATTATACATTTTCTTCCAAGATCTTATTGTCACCTAAAAATAGCAAAATGGCAGCCCTCATAGTGTGTGACTCCCCCCTCGCCACGCCCCAGGTGTGATAACTACAAAGAATCAGAGAAACCGTAAATGTTCAAGGAGCTGGAGAACACCCAGCTCAGGATCCCAAACTTAACAAGAACACCCTGAGACCAGGAAGGCCCCTACTGCCACAGAGGCTGATGGGTAGCCAGTAAGCCGGTCTTACTAGCTTTAGTGCTTAATCCCCCTGCCTCCGGCCCCTGAGCGCTGAGATTACAGGTGCACACCACTATGCCTGGCTGGCAGGAACCTCATACTGAGGTCTCGGGCATTGTGTTACATTAAGAACTGAAGCACTAAGTAAAGATGCCCCAGTCCCCAAGTTGCTTTCTGTATTTATGTCTTATGCATTTCCTCTTGTGTTACAAACTAGAATCATGAAGAGTGACACCCAACCAGTAGATCTATTAGTGTCCCTGAGACTGATTTCCAGGGACTTCACTCTAGTATGGAATTGCATTCTTCATATCTTGTTCTAAGTGTTTACAGAGCATTAGAAAATGTTGGTTCTCAAGATAAGGGGAAGCTCAAGGGTCAAAGAGGCAACGCTCACACCGTGGTTTCTGCGGTGAGCACCGATTCTTGATGATTGGATATTTATGAACAGGCGTTCTTAGACTGTGAAAGAATAGGAAAAGCAACAGTGTGGAGTCAGAATACTGAGGTTGACCCTGTCCCTGCTACACTTGGACACCCAGGTTGGACACTGGGTCCCTTTGAGCAGTTCCCTTCCCACCTACCCTCAGACCCTGCACATTGGAAAATTCCATGTGGAAGGCTACATCAAAAGTGCACAGGGTAGCTCACACTTAGGAGAGTCTAAACAGTTGAATAATTCCAAAGCTCATGTTAAATGGTGTCAAAGATCAGAAATAAGCATGGCTGTTACAGCATCCTTGGTTTTTCAAAGTTATGTCTAAGAGAACAGGTTTACTCTCCATCCACATCCCTTCTCTTTTGGTCCTAGAAGCTGAGAACACCCGCCTAGATGCATGGCGTCCCCAGCTCCATCTACACGTGTGAAGTTGGCATCAAGAATTAGGTTCTAAGAGCAAAAGTCAGATGGGTCCCTTGTGGGCTGGGTTCAAAGCATTATGAAGCCAGACAATGCTATTGTCAGATGAAATGTGGAGGGAGAAATCAATGGCAGAGAAGGAAATAGCCCAGAACGTTCAAGAAGAAGTTATGACTTTCAGGAATATACTGTTGGCATAGTAGCTCACTGCTAAGTCTGTCTTGTCCACTTGTGGTCCTGGGAACTAGCCCCTTACTAGGGCGAATGGGTACTCTCCAGGGAGAAGGCCTTGCAGCTGGCTGTTTCTGCCTCCCCATCTAGCTGAACGGACTTGACAGAGGAGGTAGTACCCTTGACTGTAACCTGGTATAATTTGACCCGTTTGATTCCAGACTGAATCTGTCTATCAGCTATCCCTGACCCCTTTGTCAAGTTCACATGGGCTCTCGTCCCTTGGTTAGGCTTTTCTAGTGACACTGCAGTGGTGACAGATCACCTTACAGATAAGGTTTGATAAGGTTATGTTAAATTTGGATTAAGAAAACTGGAGGGCTTCGGGGAGGGACGAGTGAGCAGATCCATCTGGTCTTGAGGCCGGCAGAATATTCTCTCACGTAACTATTATAAACTCTCAAATCCTAGGAAACGTTTCACTAGGTTTACATAAGGAATTCTCCATTTTGGTGCATATGAAAGTTGGCTCAGACTTCAGATAGGTCTTGAAATGCAGTAGCCTTTAGGCAACAGAAATTTACAAAATTGATCTATTATAAACTGGAAGCAAATAAAAGTGATTATGAATTCAAGCTATAAAGTAATCAGAGACCCATAATAAGGAATAAACATACACATACTTTAGAACGGAGGCAAAGTTAAAATTCCCGTAAGTCACAAAATAAACAGAATTAGGCTGGGCTAGAGCTCAGTAGCAGATTGCTAAGCATGCAAGAGCCCCCTCCCCCCAACATGCTCTTAAACCACACTAGTGCATCTGTTAGAACTATGATAGGCACTAATTGCTAGAGCTATTCTTATTTGTGTATACATGATGGCTACCCACTTTTTTTCCTTTCTTTTTTTTTTTTTTTTTTTTGGAGACACGGTCATGGCTTTGGAACCCAGGATGGATGGCCAGAGAAACCCAGGGATCTTCCTGTCTCTGCCTCCCCGGTGCTGGAATTCTAAGCTTGTGCCACTACACTTGGCTTTTTTAAATTGTGGGTTCTGGAAATCAAACGCGGGTCTTTTGTTTTTATTTATTTTTATGTATGTGTATGGCTGTTTTGCCTGAGTGTACATATCTGTGTACCTCCATGTCCCTGTGGTGCCCTTAGAGGCCAGAAGAAAGTATCATATCTCAGGCCTCAGGCTGGAGAGATGGCTCAGTGGTTAAGAGCACTGACTGCTCTTCCAGAGGTCCTGAGTTCAATTCCCAGCGACCACGTGGTGGCTCACAACCATCTGTAATGGGATCTGATGCCCTCTTCTGGTGTGTCTGAAGAGAGCAATAGTGTACTCATATACATAAAATAAATAAATAAATAAATCTTTTTAAAAAAGGAAAAAAATGTCCTATTTCCTGGATCTAGAGTTACAGGCAACTGTGAGCCACCACGTGGGTGTTGGGAATTGAACCAGGGTCCTCTGTAAGAGTAGAAGTGCTTTTAACCACTGAGCCATCCCATCCCTGCAGCCTCCAAAACTATTGTTATATGAAGAGTCCAAAGAAGAAAAATGTTGAATCATACTCTATTATACTATTAAAAACTGAGAAGAAAATGTAAATGTTTACAGTGTTCCTTCAGCTTCTGTTTGTTTCCATTACCAGATATCAAAGAACAGAAAAGACTTCATTTACAGTTTTAACACCCTGTCCAGCTGTGAAGCCATCCCTACTGGGGCCCTCTTAGGTCCCAGCTTTCCCAGGGCAGCTTTTCCATGTGGGTTGTATAACTATTTATAGACCTTTGTTTTCATAAATTGCCGAGTACAGAAACCCATCCTTAGCATGGGTTAAGGGTCTTAATGGCACAGGGTTTGTCATCAATGTCCCTGGTTCTGTGTTCTTTCCTCTTCTCTGGTTGTCTCGCTTCATTTTTATCCTGATTCATGGTTAGATTTTTGTAAAAGACTTCCAATATTGTGGAGTGGTGTGGGTTTCAGGTGCTCCCCTCACGTACAGTGGGGTTATGTCTCAGGAAACTCACCGGAAGTTGAAAAATGCGTGGTGTACCCCTCCCAAGCTTAAGGGGCACCCTACTTCAGCCACACAGTCAACAGGGCAGTGTCATGAGGACTGACCAGCTCTTCGGTGCCACTGCTCAGTAGCTCCAGAGAAGACTGTGGTCATATCTCCAGTCCAGGGCAAATCAGCATCCAAAGAGAAAGTGTGGTGTCACGGGGCTTCCTACACTTTTGCATTGTCATGAAGTAACAATCATCTTCAGTTTGAATGTCCACATTTTAGAACAGAAATTCCCCACTCTTCCCCTTCAGATTATCTTGGGAATTGCCCAGATTCCTAATCGGAAGTAGTCACTTGTCTAAGGAGTACTTCTTTGCCCCTCCCACCTTTCCTCCAACTCCCCTTTTCTCTAGAAAGCCACCAGAGGTGCAGGATGAAAACCCCCTGCTCTTAAGTGGTGCCTCCCCCTCGTGGTAACCCTGGGAAACTGCAGCGGGTCCAGTCTTTGATGTGGCAATAATTCAATTAGTTGTGGTTGTAGGTCTGGGGTCCCCATTCCCTTGACGGCTATTAATAGAAGTTCTTGTGTTCTAGAAGCCGCCTGTCTTCCTCAGAGATGCTCCCTGCTCATCATACCTGGCATCTCTCCACTACCCTCTCCTACTAGCTTTCCATTGCTGTGACAAAAGTGCCAAAGAAAAACTACTTAAAGGAAGAGAGGTGTCGGAGGTTTCAGTCCATGGTCACCTGGCACTGTTGCATTTATACCAGTGTCAGGCAGAATGTCGTCGTATGGGGACAGAGGGTAGATCAGACTGCACCCCTAAGGGGGCTGAGAATGGAAAAGTCCAGAGTCCCAGAATGCCTTTTGGGAGCACATTCCCAAGTGACCAAACTTCCTTCCGGTATACCCCACCTGCTGAGGGTTCTGCCTCCTCTTAACATCTCTAGAGACTGAACAATGGGCCTCGAAGACATGGGCTCTCAGGGACACCCTCTATGATAATGGCCAGTGCCCAGCACAGCTGGATAAAACTCTGGGCCTTTAAAGGGCTCTTAAGATTAGATCTGACCCAAGTGAATAACTCTAACCCTGGTTAACTCAAAATTTACTGATTAGTATTTGTAATCATAACTTGAACATCCTCTCATCACATCATATACCATAATTGGGGTATGGTATACCAGTATTTAAGGTAAGAAATCTAATGCGGGGTGGGGGGCTCTGGGAATTTGCTTAACACAGCTAGAGCCCCCAACCTTATTAGTGTTCTTTCAACCTTAAGATCAGGTTTATTATCTTCTACGTTTGGGTCTTTATTGTTCACTGGGGAGCTTTTCCAAATCTTCCTCTAGGGTCTAGCTTGAACTGACAAAGGAAGTATAGAACTCATCACAGCTACACCAACACTATGAAATCTCAAACCAGTATCTTCTCCCCCAAATCTACCAGGCCTGTAGAGATGCTGGCCAAGGAGAATTAGCTGGATGAACTCCGGGATGCACAATGTATTTATTTATTCACTAGCTTCTGACATGCTTAATTTTTTATTTCAGGGTTGCTTACTTCTACATAAAATGTTCGTGTTCTCTTTATTTTTATCCTTCATCCTCACCTCTGAGTTCTTCACTAAGGACATGAATTCTCTCTCTGTTGTTCTCTTTTCTTCCCTGTATCTCACTCTTTATCAGGCCGGTGCAGGGAGATGTGGCCCAAGAAGCAGGAGGCCCATATACTAGATCCACCTCAGTTCCCAAACTGGGTATGCCACCATCTCCTGGCATTGTTGTTTCCTTGTTGGTGACTCACAGGTGTCCTTGTTAGCCTGTTATATAATGGGCTTAACTGCACGTCTCTCAAAACCATATTGTGTGATACCAAGCTCCGGAGTCAGCTACTCAGGTCCCTTCTCTCTCAACGACCACCACAAGAACTCATAGGACTTCATCAAGAAATTAGTCCTGGTTTCTTGCATTTAATTGTAAGCATTGTTGTGCCTCCTTCCTGGAAGGTATGGGCTGCCAAACTCCTCCAAGGGCTTCGGTACTAACACAGTGACGGGCTGGTGGACACCGAAATCTTGTTGGACGTGTGGAGAACAGCAGGGTGATCAACAGCAAGAACTTTAGAATAAGCTCTGAGGGCTCAAATCAGATATACAGGCCCTGCTGCGGACAGGCTTCAGGAACTGGGGGAAGTTTGACACCAATGAGGATGAAGTGGAGCGGCGAGAAAGGAGTCCAAATGTGTGGGGCTGATCACTCAGCTGGGCACATAGCAAGATTAATGTCTAGTACATACTGTTCCTGCAGCGGCTGGTCACGCTCATCACAGTTTGGATTGGCATGCACTCTTGTGTGTGTGTGTGTATGTGTGTGTGTGTGTGTGTGTGTGTGTGTGTAGCATTCAGGCACATGCACTACCACTGAGTTATATCTCATGGCCCTACAATATGAAAGATGGAGGGAAGACAACGACCTGGTTAGTTCCTGTTATAACTTAGCAGCGAGTGCTAAACAGGGCAATGTGTTTGATATTAAGGCTTTCTTTTGTCTCTGGTTGGTGGACTTCCTAACATAATCCCCATGTCCAAAAATAGAACGAGAGGAAATAGAACACAGCAGAGCTGTAGAAATACTAGTGCAGACCGGAAACCAAATCGTTGGCGGGGACATCTTGCTAATCTCCTGTGGATTGGTGCAGTTGCAGTTAGGGTCTGACCCTGACGCTTGAGCATGGCTAGACATCTGTGTTAGACTGTCTCGGTCAGTCAGTGGCCCTCGGAGGCCAGCCCTCCACATGGCGAAGCCAGCAGTCAGTCAGATGGAGAGTGTCAAGGGAAGGCTTTGAGCAGATTCACACTCCATTCAGGAATAGTTAGAACAGGTCTTCTCCCCAGCTCTAAAGGCGTACAGGCTTCTCCGCTGTCAGGTGGCTCTTCTCATTCACACAAACTGGGCGGATGAGCCAGCACTCAAGTCTTTGTGATCACAAAACCTACATATTAGCTGCTGGTTGCCCTTGGGTTCTGACCTGGTGTAAGATGGAAGCCAGGAAGCCAGTCTCAGGACATGCATTCACTGAGTCACTGAGGGTAATGCATGAGATGAAAGCAGGCGTTGAGAAAAACTTCTCTCCAAATGGAAAACTTCTCAATTAATTAAAACACTGACTATACTCATCTTTTACACCAGTGCTCCAGTGACTTACTCTGGAGTTTAGCTATCAAAGCTTCTCCTAAGGCCCATGGATTAGACCTGATGCACAGGTTGGCACCATTGAGAGAGGTGCCTTCGAGAGGTGGGGTAAGTGGGAAGATTTCATGTCAATGTGGACGGTGCCCTCAACGGAGACACAGGGTCCCTGCCGCTCTGTTCTCTTTCATCTCAACCATCAAGTAAGCCATTCCTTTTCACGTGTTGCCTTGCCACGTGTCATGCTCAGAAACCTCCAAAACAATGAGCTAAGAAAACCTTTTTTCTTTATAAATTGATTATTCCAGGCAATTTGTTATTGGGATGGATAGGTTAAAGAAAAGAATACTGCAGTGTTAGGGGGAAATACTCTAGAATGACGTGTAAGCAAAGCTTGTTACCCTACTATTTCTGATGTGACCCTGTGGGTGCTTGATTGTCTTTATCAGGACAAACTTCAGTTCCTAACATCAAGTTATTTAGTTAACCGGGAGTATCAATTATTTTAAACACCACTTTCAAAGGGAGACGAATCAGAATAAGGGACAACCAGACACAAACTCCAATTCCTCATCAAATTTTGACTCTGGAGAAACCAACTTTCTGATTTCATCAAGAAAACAGTGCTTTGTTTTTGTGTGTGCATGTTCATGTGTGTGAGATTAAGAATGTGTGGGATCGTGTACAGGAGAATATATGTGTGTGTGTGTGTGTGTGTGTGTGTGTGTGTGTGTGTGTTCATGTATAAGAAGGTTCTGCCACCTTTTCTGTGTGTATAACAGTTTCTTACTGGCCTAGAGCTCACCAAGTAGGGTAGGCTAGCTGGCCAGTAAGCCAAGACTGGGTTGACAAGTGTGCTCACAATCCCCAGGATTTATTTTGCTTTGTTTTGGTTTTTTGTTTTGTTTTTCATGTGGATTCTAGATATTGAGCTCATAAGCAAAGCTTGGTAATGACTAGGCCATCTCTATAGCCCATGCCTTGCTTTTGAACATCACAGTTATGACATATTCTTATTTGTGTAGATGAGCTTTTTGGGACGTGTGTGTGTGTGTGTGTGTGTGTGTGTGTGTGTGTGTGTGTGTGATTTGAGAAGAGTCCATGCATGCTCTCATCTCCAGGTCCTCTGGGCTCAGCATTACTGACGTCTTACTTCTTTCTAGTGAGTGTTAATGTGGAGGTCCTCAGGACACAGTCATTTGTGAGTAGTGAGGTTATGTATTCCCAGAGTCAGCAAGATGCTTGTTTTACATCTGGAGCGAAAGTTCTGCATATGTGTGCGTTTTCTTTTAACCTTCATCTAAGTGGATTGTAAGAGTCACCTCCTGGCATCATAGAAATTACTGGGATGCATCTTGGGGCCCATCTTGTCCCACCACCTCATATTGCAAAGGGGAAACACGGGGATTGGAAATGAATTACCCGGTGTCCCCAGGCTTGGCCAGTCCCATCTGTGTAGAGCAAGTGTGCTCTGGGTCTAACAGGTGAATAAACTCTGAGTGTCTCCACGCCCACATGTTACAATTGGATGGCTTCCTTGAAGACATCTAAAAAGCATAAAATAGACCAAATCCACGGCTGAGACAGTTTTGTTCTGCTGATTTTTCTCATAATTTACAAAGAATTTCAGTAGATCAAAAACAAGACCAAAAAAATGTACAAAATTAGAGCCAGGGATGCATTCCAGATCGCCTAATCTCACTGTGCTGGGATATGAAGGAATGTTCTGCAAACGGTCCTTTTTCCACATTGGAAGAGTTGCTACCATGTGCTTGTTGTATACCCGTGGGACATTTGCTTTATTGAGACAAGGTTTCTCTCTGTGTAGCCAAGGCTATCCCTAAATTCAAAGCAACTCTCTTACCTCGGCTTCAGTGAACAGGAGGATTGTGCACTTTCACACCAAGTTCATGGCGCACATTGTATTCTCCTTTGCTGAAGTGGACTTGAGATTAAAATCTCGTTATTATAATTAATCTCAATAATTATAATTAATTATTTATTAAATATGTAATAATATCCTATATTAGATATATAATTAACAATTGTAATTATCATAAATTATAATGTAATTATAATTACGGTAAATATAATCATAGTCATAATCATAATAATTTCCACATGGAATCATGTTATTTAATTTAGTATCACAGTGTGTGACATATTCCAACCCTTCTCATTCAAATTTGGAAAGTTCCTCCTCACCTGGAACCTCTGGCAACTGTAGATTATGGCTAGAATGTTTATAGAGATACATATACAACTCGCAAAAATTCCTTTCTAGTAGATGGCATTTGACCACAAACTAGCTTCCATAGGGAGGTGCTTCTACTGCCTCAGTCACAGACTGCCAGAGTATTGGCTCCAGCCGGAGGGCCTCATTCAGAGCCTGGACCCCTGGAACAATGCTCAGCACCCGTCATTAGAGGATACAGAGAATGCAGGTGCATGCCTGTGATCACTGGGAGGCTGAGGCAAAGGGCCAGCGAGTTCAAGGCCCAGCTCAGCCAGCTTAGTGAGACTCTGCTCAAAATGAATGAATGAATGACAAAGCATAGAGCAGTGTCTTCTCCCTTGCCTATCACGTGTAAGATCCTGGGATTCATCTCCAGTGATAGGGGATGGCTATTAATTTAGGTTTGTGGGCTCAAAAGCTTCAGGTCAAAGCCTGTTCACCCCCCATAAGGCAGAAAGCAGAGAGAACAAGCAGGATCCCGACTAGTCTTTCAAAGGTACCCCACCTCATGCTCTTCCTCCCATGATGCCTCTCTTCTTTAATGTTCCATCTTTTCCCTCTAGACCCCTGAGCTAGCAACCCAAGTGTTTGATGCATAGGTCCTTGGAGGACACTTACCCAAACCATCGCAATGTTATAGTAAGAACAAGGTTATCAGGATCTGGGGAAGGTGCACCCCTTTGTAGCCGCTGATTGCATTTTATTAACATATGAAACATATGTTAGCAAATACGTTAACATAGTAACATAGCAAGACTGTCTCTGTAGACTCCGTGGATCTGAATATAGAGGCAGAAGGTGTGTTCATAGCGACAAGATGGATTGTGGGAACTGTCTGGAGGAGAAAATTAGGAAGAAAAGGTCAGCTGTGGCAGGAGGAAAAGGCTTAGATTACAGGCATGTGTGAGCACATGTGCGAGATGTGGTTGTACACCTGTGTCACCTCTATCCCAGGGCTCTTCAGGGTCTAAGGTTTCATCACAGTACACTTTCTATGGCCGTGGGGTGACCAGCCCATCCTAGGCTGCCTGGATTTATCCAGCTTTTGCATTAGTGGGCCTGTGTTGTGTCCTGGAAGCCCTCACTCCTGGACCCAGAAGGATGACTGGTTGCCTGTAGCAGATTTCAAGCCATTCTGAGAGGCATCTGGAGGGAAGGATCCTGATGAAGTCAAAGCTGGAGTGCACAGTGCCAGTGTCACTGTCCCATTCCCTACAGAGGAGCTGGCTGGAGTTCAGCCAAGTGAGTTTATGTCCTGAGGTCCTAGGGACTGTGAGTGTGCTAATCGAAGTCTGGACTATAGGATCCAGAAAACAGTTGTTTACATTTGAATTTGGCAAACTGAAAGCAGCAGAGGGGGGAGGGGGAGGGAGAGAGGGAAGGAGGGAGAGAGAAACTGAGAGAGATACAGAGAGAGACACAGAGAGAAAGACATACAGAGAGAGACACAAGTGTATACACACACACGCACAGAGTGAGAGAGCAAGGTAGAGAGACAGAGAGAGGCACAGAGAGAGACAGAGAGAGGCACATACAGAGATAGACACAGACACACAGACATACAGAGACAGAGAGGCATACAAAGAGAGACACAGACACACAGACATACACACACACACACACACACACACACACACACACACGGGGTGGGGTCAGAGGGGAAGCCCTAGGGCCTATCTGAAAGGTCCTGGTGAACCAAGACTGTTCTGAGGCACTTTGCTTTTGTCTTTAGCCTCCCCTGCCCCATCCCAAAATACTCCCAAAGCCTCACAAGTCAATGAAAAAAGCGCTCTCATCCCAAATGCTGCTTTCCATCTTCCAGCTGCAGTTGAGGGGATCCTCTGAGTTTTCAACCAGAAACACAAGCCTGAGGTTTTTGGGTTTGTTTGTTTTGATTTGTTTTGTTTTGTTTGTATCAGTTTCTGTACAGTAAGTAATGTTCCCATCTGCTGCAGAGGCATTACAACTCTGTCCCTGGTCATCTGAGAACGCTCAACCAATTAAGGAAGTGAAGGACGAGGCAGTGAGATCAGGGCCATCGATAGTCCATTTAAATGATGCTTGTCTAATTTTTCTGTTTTCAAATAGCACATGTATTTTATTACTAGCAGAATCCATTTGTTGGGCATCATTTCTAAAACACAACAACAGAAGACAAAAGGACTCATCCACAGTAATTATCACTCCGAATAAATGGAACTGTGTTGTATATTCCTTAGTGTGTAGACTTTCAGACATGTGTGTGCACACAAATGGTATTATAGAACTACATGTCGTTCTATAGATACAGTAAACCCCAGTGTCTGAGAAGCTTGAGCTGAAGGAGTCAATCAAATAGGGAAAGAAGTGGGTATTCTATATATCCATCATCCCAACACTCAGGAGGCAGAGGTAGGAGGATCAGGTGTTCAAGACTGCCCTTGGCTACAAAGTGAGTTCGAGAACAGCCTGGGCTCCATGAGACCTTGTCTCCTAAATGAATGAATGAAAAAAAGTACTAAGAAAAAAAAAAAGAAAACAAAAACTGGTTCTCTACTGAACACGTGTGTAGACATTTGCATAGTTCTTGTATTGCAAATTCAACGTGAAAATTAACCTATAGAAGAGTTGAGACATATTCATTAATTTATTGTGGTCCTGGGAATTGAACCAGAGTGTCATGAAAACAAGTATCCAACCACTGGGCTATCTTCCTAGCCCTGGTACCATTTTGTATAAGAGACTTGGGTGTGCATACATTTTGGTGTCTGAAGGAATGTTCTAGAACACCAAGGATGTTGGACACACTTTCCTGTTGTCTCCAATGGCCTTGGGTGTGTCCTAATATTAGAAGGAAGCTCTCATCTGAAGACAGTAGAACAGTCCCTGTGAGGTTTTGGTGGGTTGGGAAGCCAGTGCGAGTAACAGGACCACAGTTTTGGTTGCACACATCACAGCTCTTAAGGAAAGGGCTTTTTTCATCTTGCTCATGGCCACAAGCTCTTTTTGTCTCCTGCAGAAAGCTCTTCCAGTTGGTAACTATTCTAGCTCTCTAGTTTCTTTGGGGTCTGGGAACTCTGAGACCCTCTGTACATAAACCCAAGGGATAGCAGGTTGAGCCAGTCTGTTCATGCCGCAGACAACAGGCAAAGGCATCCTAGGGAGAAGACTGAAGGCCATGCCCTTAGCCCTGGAATTGGCTTCTTCTTCATCTTTGATTTCTCCCCACAGAAGATGTTCGTTAGACAAAAGAGAATCTAGCTGGCTCCAGGTTGTTTCTCCCACCTGTTACTTTCTTCCAGGGAAATCTCAGATTCCTTTTTGTTATGTTCTGTTTTATTGGAGACAAGAGATTGCTCGATAGCCCAGGCTGGCCTTGACTTTGGAAAAATTGGACTCCTTGCTGCTGTGATTACAAGCACGGAGCCCACGTCTGACTTAAATGTTACTTCCTAATCAGAGTGGGGTTCATGCCTTGCAGTGCTGTAGCAGTTTGAGCCCCAAACTGTGAGAGTGTGGGGCTGTGTGTTCTGATTTCCCTGTTCCCACTGGAGGGATGCTTTCTGATCTGGGTAGATGAGTCGAAACTTCCCTCTCAGGGCCTTGCACTGACAGGAGATTGCCGAGTTGTGAACTGACTATGTCTTCTGAACTCATACTGGTATAAGAGGTATGTACTGGTGGCTGCCCGTGGGTTCTGGAACATAGGAATTCCTACCTGGGTTTAGGGGTAAGGCCCTAAGCCTTCATCAGCCATGTGGCCTTGAGTAAGTTCCTCCCCTCCTTTTGAGTCCATAACCCTAATCATACAGTCAGCACAGTGAGACGGATACCGTGTGCCGTTATCGTTAGGTCGCAGTACACATACCACTCAGGCCCTTCATGTTTAGTGTTCTGAAGTGATTTGTATCTGACACAGATCACACTGGAAAAGTATATATGATAAGGGCTCAGACTGTTATAGGAGGGATGCTACTGGTACTGGCATTCAGCATAAACTACTGTTTGGAGACGGGGGACTGGCCACATATCATCCCAAGTTCTGGAAACGCGTGGCGCTTTCTCTTCCTTTCTCTCTGTGTACATTGCTTTGTGGCTTGGGTCAGGTTTTGGAAACTGATCCCTATTCCCATCCTATGCATGAGCCTAGTTCCCAGTGCAACCTCTTGCCCCAGATCCCAGCCTGTGGTGGACTTGCTTGATCTGTTTCTGTGGGCTTTATTTCCATTCTGAGAGCTTGTATGGAGACACTTTCCTGCTACCTGAAGTCCACTCCATGTTGGGATTCCCCCAATTCCTTGCAATTATTCATCCCTCTGTGGTATTGTCTCCAACCTCATAGATCCCCCCAGCCCAACCCCACACATCTGTTCCCACTCTGCTGGGGACAGCAGTGCTAAGTGAGGCAAAGTGACCCAGGGTGTGGTGTGACTCTCAGAAGTCCTGGTGCCAGGCTCCGTTGTGGCCTTGTTGAGCTGACGGAATCTTAAGCCATAGCAACGAGTCCCTCGGGCACTTCATTCATTCCACTGACCACAGTGTAGCCAGGCTGTGCTGGGTTTGTTTGTTCCAGCAACTCCGAGGCTGCCCCCGCCTCTCCTTTCTAGCAGTGGTCCATTTTAAGGTTTCTAAGTCTGAAATGACCCAGTGTGGCCATCCTGTTCAACATTCTCTTGTGCCTCTAGTTCCCTTTTAGATCCTCCCAGACCACTGGCTTTCTTCTTCCACAGAAGTGTTCTAAATTTAGGGACTGCATCTATTGCTGTGATGAGTCTCTTAAGAAAATTAAAGTTCAGATCTACTTTATTTTTAATGTGTATGTATGTTTGTCTCTGTGTATATACATGGGCACATGTATGTGGGTGCCCTTGAAGGCCAGGGGAGGGTGTTTATCCCCTGGAGCTAGAGCTACATGCCTTTGTGAGTGGTCCATTGTGGTTGCTGGGAATCGAACTTTACTCCTCCACAAGAGCAGCAAGCCCTCTTACCCGCAGAGTATCCCCCTTACCCCCTGCCCAGTGATGAGTCTTGCCTGGCATTTTCCTGAATGTCTGTGGGGCTCACCTGTAGGAGATGATGCTGATTAAGTATCACCTCTGCTGGGCTCCAAGATGGGTAGGGAAGACAGGAGTTACTCATTTATGCAGGATTGTGCTTCATATAGCGCCCCCCCCATGCTTCTGTGTGCCTTATCCTCACTTAAACCTTGGCTGTTAGAGGCAGGGGTCTCTTTTTGGCAACCGACATTTAAAAAAAAAAAAGGTTCAACAAATTGTTACCTAGCAACCGTGTTCCTCAAATAATGCTATATTTGGGTATGAACATGCACTACACAGACAAGTTGTGATGACAATCTTGATACCGTTGTGGTTGGCTACAGGGAGATCTGGACCTGTTGACACACCCAAATCTCCCAGGAGTCCTCCCAGGACACATCTCCTAGGTAGTGAATGGCAGAGTATCTCTCCCTGTGGCCATGGAGAAGTTTCTAGAAAGCTCTCTCTCTTCCTCTCTAATATTTCCTTTTGACAGACTTGCATCATCCTTTTTTTCTGACTAATAGTGGGAAGGGTGGGTTGGTGTAGGACCTTGGACTTCATTTCAAGGACACTGGGGAAAGAATTTTTGGGAAGCCTTGTCTGCAGGCTCGACTGAATGGCAGGGCAGGATTCAGCCTGTGCTTGGTGTCCTTAGAAGCCCAGTAATGGCCTTTTGAGTTTATTTCTTGGGCAGACATGAGCTACGTGGAGTGTGATTCGAGATTGCGAAGGTTGTTTGTTAGCACGTCTGGTAGGTATTAAGTGCTCTGAAAATGTTTGTTGCTTTGATGAGTTCTGGTCAAATGTGGAGAGGCAGTGTGTCCTGGAGCAGGCTGAGGGCAGTTCTTTCCCACGTTGAGTCACAGTGCACTTTCAGGGAGGCTTCCCAAGGAAGCTGGGAGGGAGAAGATGAAGGAGGAAGGCCCTTCACTAAGACTTTGAGATTGCTTCACCATCTGTGGAGGTGGGTGACGCCTCCCTGGGGGTCTCTAGTCATCACCATTGGGGCACCCGGACTTTTGCGTCCTGACAAAGACAAGGCTCAATCCATTTTTGCCCCCCAAGTTTCCCTTTGCCTGAATGCAGTGAATTGAAGACAAAGGGGTTTTCCATCGTGTTGTTTGAAGGGCATAGAGCTTCATGTAGCCACATAGCTGAGGCTCTTTGAGATTAAATGTCAGCCTGTCCAAGAAAATAGACCCCAGCTTTAAGTTTTGTTTCCATTGGCATTTTGTTTGAGGCCATAAAAACCAATGGTAAAGTGACAACACAGACAAGAAAGTCACACAGGCGTTCCGAAATCTCGTTTTGCTTGCTCTGTACTTTCTGGCTTAGCCCTGCCTAATCATACGAGGTCTCCAGCATAGCAAGGCGGGGGAAGGCAGGTGATGTAGGTCTTGAGACTACACAGTCAGCAACGTCTGGGGTTGGTGGACCATAGTGTTGCCGTCCCATACAACACTCCCTCTCTGTGGCCAAGCCTGGGCGGGTGGGTTCCTCTTTGGTTCAAAAGGGAGCTCTCAAAAGCCAGCCTGTCCCTCCTTACTCCGTCAGTCAGGTCCTTCCATCCCAGTCAAATCCTTTCCAGAATAGGCGCCATGCTTGCTTTCTTGTGTTCTCCATCTTGGGCAGATTATTCCCAGCTGTTTTCTTGGGTTCCCCATGGTACCACGGGGAGCCATGTCTACCTGGAGAGGCTCTCCCAACACCTTTTGCCAACCTAGATTTGAGTTCCCCAATGGCAAACTGTCCTTTGCCGTTTATTCCGTCCTGGGTTCTTCTTGTCAGCTTCCGAGAAGAGAGACCATTAGTTGCTGGTTGCTGTTTCGTTGCTTTGGTAAAAGAATTGGTGGGAAATATAGTTGGTTGACGACGGTTTGCATAATTGCTGGTGACTTATTCCCGCCCACCTTTTACCTTGCTTCTTGCTGATACCAGACAGAAAGAGACAAGTCAAGGCAAAGTGCCAGCCGTGTGGGCATCAAGATGTGACACCCCATTGTACCAAGTGTACATTGTTGTGTTTTGTAAAAAGATAAGAGAGGATCCAGGGAGATGTTTGGTTGAGGGCGCAGTCTGGTGTGGGGGGAGGGGGTCCCTCTGTGGGCCCATGCTGAGGCAACCCTTTCCTTGAGGTACCAGCCAAGATGCAGTACCAACACACCTCATTTGTAAATATGAAGTTAGGGTGATCGTACGCTGATGAGGAGTGGGCTCTAATCTGTGTGATTGTATGCCTTTACTGCGTGGCTGATGCCTTTTGTTGGTACAGTACATTCTTCCCAGGCGCATGCTTGGCGCATGCTCATTGATATCCTCAACAACCCCGCCTCCTTCCTCCTACATCACCTCTCACCCTTTTATATTCAGTGTTGGGGAGAGATCTCAGGTCTTCCACATGTTCCCCGCAGCAAGTGCTCTGCCACTGAGTTACCCAATCCCCCCCAGCCCTGCCTGTCCCCTTTCCGCTCTGTGGACGTTGGCTCTTTATTATCTCAGAGCTCTGGTGAGGCTGGAATGTTGCTCTCAAGAAACCCCCAGGTCAAAAGTCAAGTCCGAGATGCTTGCTGCCCTCGGCCTATCTTTACTGTTCTGCTCCGCTCACTCCTGCAAACCTGCGGAAATGCCTGCTTGCTGATCTCATCCTCCTGTGATCTGAGACCTTGTGACTTAGCCAGGGGGAGGTGGGGAGCCACCCACCCTGTGGACCCTCTCCTATGGGCGAGGACCTGCTGTGCTTCTGGGAAAACAGAATGTCAAGTGAACAGTTTAGCTTGGACCGGGTCCGGAGGCAAATCGGTCACTTCACACGGGGATCCTCTGTCCATTGTGTGGTCAGGAGGGGAAAAAAAAAAAAAAAAAAAACCCGAAGTGAATCACCAGAGCGAAGAATGCGCCGTCTGGTGTGGGCCGCAATAATAAAGTATAATGTTTTGAATTAGAGCAGAGAGGGAGAAACTGAGAAACCTTTGGCTGGCCACTTTGTTGTTCCCATTGTTCTGCTCTGCTCCCCTCCCCTCAGATATAGGCTTGGATAAGAATGCACTTCTCCAGCCTGGTTTTTTCCTAAGCTCAATCCTGAAGTGACATGGCAAAGTCATGTTAGACATGGGCATTATTGAGGAGCAGCAGATCCAAAAGTCACATTTCACCAACGGCCCCGGGAAGCTGAGATGAGACACTGTGAGAGAACAGGCTTCAACTCAACCCAGAGCGTATTTTCCTTACCCCACGTTAATTAGTAAATCAAAACCAAATGAAAAACTATAAATAAGAGCCTGCCACTAATCTGTCACACTTGAAAGGTTCCCAGATTAATTTTTCTTCCTGGCTCTATGTTACTGATCGTGGTCGCCCTGTAGGAGGGAAAGGATTCCCAAATGCCTTGGTAGGCTGGCATCTCTGGGGGCCTCAGGAATAGGACAGCTTTACAATAGCATTGCTCTGGTCAGGACTACCTGGTTAGCTGAGAGGTTACGTTTCTCTTGAGACAGCAAAGTGGAAGCGACAGGCTGTGGATTTTTCTCTCCTCCAGCGTTCTGGGGTGTTCTCTGTCTTGTCTGTTTCCAGTCAGATAGTCTCACACTTGGCCCCAGTGAGTTTGTATGAGTTTGGCCAAGCAGAGAATGTTACCTTTTCAAGTACATTGAGAATCCAACAGGGCTGCACAGAAGCAGCTCAACTGAGTCTTGGGGACTTGGGGGGGGGGGGGGGGAAGTACAGAAAAGGCAAGCCATTCTCTTGGAGCCATGTTGGGAGAAACATTTTGTTAATGTTTTTGCAGGGGCCTGGGATCCAAGTTTTGTCTATTAAAGGAAAGGAGAGGCCCTGGTCTGTTTGTATGCAGATCGCATAGCTGGACTAGGAAGCTCTTTGCACCGCCATGGTGGTGTCTTTTCATTCCATGGTGGTGTCTTTTCATTCTTGGGTTTAGAGCCCACACCCACACACCCCCACCCAGGCATCAACACACAACCCTGTGAAGACCTTCACCATCATCTCATGATGCCTTGGCTTTTAGTTTGGCTGGAAAATATTCCCGTGTGTGAGCTTGCTGTTGTCAGGCCAGCCTGTGCTTGAGAAATGCAGTCCTGCTGCCTTTGGGGGTGTCGTCCCCTCACTGGACAAATGCACACTGCTACCTGCTACAGGCTGCGGAGGGACACGAGCCAGCAAGGGCAGGCACACACTGGAAGATCTAGTCAAACTAAAGGCCACCAGGTGATGGCACCAGGTGACGAGGGTCTTAATGGGTTGTGTGTTGATGCCTCGAGTTGTGAACCTGAGAATGAAAGGACGCCACACTGTGGATGCAGACAGCTACCCAGCACAGCCTGCTAGGAGCATCTAGGAGGGCACTTGAACCAGATGGGACAAAACAGAACTCCACATCCTTACCCGCCTCGCCTCTGAGACACCTGCGTTTTCTTTTTTCCCTCGCCACTGGCCTGTTACAGGGACGAAGCTTGAGGAGGGCTGTGTACAGGTGGCTCTGGCTAGGTATATGTGCTAGGCTGCCCTGTGCCAACCACCCTCGGGAGAAGTTGGAAAGGACCATGAGAAAGGACTCTACCCACATCGCTGTGCTTGGCACACTGAGTGCTGTGCCACGGAGTATAATAGGTTATCAGATGTGGTGTAATTTGATAGGAATATGAGCCTTGGTGACCTTGGGAACTGAAGCAGGGGACTAGCCTGTTGGTTATTTTTTTATTTTTATTTATTTATTTTTTTTTACTTTCAAAACTTTAATGTTTCATTGAAGCAAATAGCTCCATTGTTATGGTTAAGTCCACTGTGGCAAAAGCAAGGATTTAATGTTTTAGGGCTTTTTTGTTGTTGTTGTGGGTTTTTTTGTTTTTTTGTTTTTTTGTTTTTTTGTTTTTTGCCACCCAGTTTTAGCAGCAGTTGCCCCAATCCAGCATAGTTGAACTTCAATTACTTAGGAGATGATTTTCCAGTTTGAAGGCTTTTATTTTTGCCTCTCCTAGACTTTTTCCTGGAAGCAGTAAAAAGGTATTGGTCAGATAAGCAGATGTTAACACAGTCCCTGGTGGTAGAGAGTCTGCTAAACAAGGCTCACAATGAAAGAAACGGTTGTGTTTTCTAGTGGTCCCAGGAGCAGGTCTGTTGACTATGTTTTGCAACAAAATGTCTTGTCACTTTTCCCACCTCATCTCAAGAGGCTTCCTCACCAAAGAGTAAACAGAGGCAAATCCACTAAAAAGGAATTTTGAAGCCATAGTCCAATACATGATAAAATAACAAAACCCTGTCTAGTTTTTTTATGGCCACCTCGAGAGACTGAGAATGGTTAAACCATTTGGACCCAGCTAGAAAGGAGTGCTGTGATTCTCACACCATCTGCCTACCCATATCTTCTGCACACTAGGCTACTTACTGATGTTCAAAAGAGCACACAGAAGTCATTTGATGAGGGTTCCTGGATTTTGCACTTGGCCAGGGTTTGTTCTGGCAAGAAGTGCCCTCTCTTGTCTTTGCTTGGTCTTCAGCCTCCTCGCTGCTCTTCCCACGGTGTTGGTGTTGATCAGTGGTATCCTGTTCGGGGTTTTTTTTTTTTTGACTATCAGTCTGAGACATCAATCCAGTTCTCCCTCTCAGACTCTCTCCTGTGACTCCTCCAGATTAACCTCATTTCTGTCCAACATGACAGATGCTCACTGTGAACCTACTGTGTGCACTGAGCAGCAGACCTTACACTGAGATAGGCAATGAATTGGAGGTACCATTTAATCAAGTTTACTTTTGGAGGATGGAATTTTCTGGAATCAACTAAAGGTTGAGGTGTAAGTTATCAGTACGACAAATGCCACTGAATTGTTTACTGCAAAATGGCTGGTTTTACGAGATGTAAATTTCACAATGATTTAAATAACAATAACGGAAGAGAAAGAAGTAGGAGTAAGTCAGGTCTATTTCTGTGAATGAAGGGTGTGACACAGAAATTCATTCCTCCTCCTTATGCATGGTGACCCGTGCTACAGCTTGACTATAACTTAATAGCTTTATTGGATTCATTTCCTTCTTTTGCTTTATAAAACTTAGCAAGCTTGGAGTTTGAATCCTGAAGCAGAAGGAGCGTTCGTTATTTTGGCATTATAGGAGTTGCTGCTTTAAAACCAGCGACCGTGGACAGACCATGCGGTGTGGCTCTTCCAGCCAGGTGACTTTCTTCTCGAATTTCTCCTGAATCTCAAGGGGGAAAGGTCACTAGGGCAGAGGTCAGAAGCCTGCCTTTCAATTCTCACTCCACATGTCCCCTGAGCATGCTCCCAGAGGCTCAGGACAGAGTGCCCAGTCATAGTTAGTGCATTTGTCACTCCTGGGCTCCCAGCCTGAAACCATCTCTTGAAGGCTTGGAGGTGACCACTCTGGGAGCCTGCCCTGTGAGCTCACCGTGTAGCAGGTGATAGCCGTTCATACAATGTTGGGACCTGATTCTGCCGATTCCCATGGGACATTATGGGAACTTAAGAGTAGAGGGCACCAAAACCACTGGGGGTTGGTAAGGTGAAGGAAGGCACACAGCAAAGGCAGTACAGCTGCAGGGGAGAGGTTCCTGTGGCTATGGTTTTGAAGGCTTCTGCCTATGATCAGCTGACTCTGTTGCTTTTACGCCCGTGCTAAGGCAGCTTCTCATGGGCGAAACACACAGCAGAATACAGTTGCTCACCTTGTGAGTGTGAAAGAAGAACATGGACTCCTGGAAGGTCCTGAGTGTGAAATCTTCCCCAGAGCCCAGTGGTTTGGATGCTTGGTCCCTGCTGGTGGTTCTGTTCTGGGAGGTTCTGCAAACGTTAGAAAGCAGGATCTTGCTGGAGGAAGTAGGTTACTGGGTGCTGACACTGGGAGAGTCTTGTCCTGGGCCCTTCTGGTGTCTCTTTTCTCTGCTCTCTGGCCACCATGCTGTGAACTGTTAGATGGGTCACCTCCACCCTGCCATGGTGGACAGATGCCTCTGAGATGGTGAGCCCCAATAAATATCTCTCCTCCTTTTGTCACAGTGATGGGGAAAGAAAATAGCTAATACAGAGTCTATTCTCTTCGAGACCAGCTATCCAGTGACATCATATGACCCTCTATCGGTCCATCTTTTAACATTTCTTCTGGTAACACTATGCTATGGGCCTAGTCTTTAGCCCAGGGACTTTTGGGGTGCCCTTAAGATCCAGCTGTAGCAGAAAGCTTCCTGGGATTAAGTCTCAGAGGAAGCTTTAAAGATTTATTGTTATCATATCTGATTATGTGCATATTTGGTCCTAATTAGTGACCAAGGAGGCCATAAGAGGGCACCAGGTCCCCTGAACTGGAGATACTGCTAGTTGTGAGCTACCTGACATGGGTGCTGGGATCTGAATCTTGGGCTCTCTGCAGAAGTAGCACAAGTTTTAACCTCAAAACCATCTTTCCAGCCCCTCAAATGAAGATTCAGAAAAGTGCTGCACTACCCGAACAGACTAAACATTGGTGTCCCCTCTCCCGGCTAGATTCTTGTGTGTAGAACTAATAACGTGATAGCATGAGAGGTTGGGGCTTTGGGTTATCAGGCCAGAGTCTTCATGAGTTGAAATTAGTATTCATATTTGTATATGGGGTTCCACGGGGCGGGAGAGGTGGCTCAGCAGTTAAGACTGATGGCTGCTCTTCCACAAGACCTGGGTTTGATTACCAGGACCTACACATAACTCCTTTTCCAGGGGATCTAACAACCATTTCTGGACTCGCACAGATGCAAACGCCATCCTCCCAGCACACACAGGCACATGGCTTTCAGTGAATTATTTTTTTTTAAAGGAAAGGGTTGCATGAGGCTGATAGTATAGTTTAGCAAAGTACATGGCCAGCATCCCTGTAGCTGCAGTTTTGGTCCCTCAGAACCACAGAGGAAGAAAAGGAGCCCCCAGAGAGCCACCTTGTTGAGAACCTCATGAGAACATAGCAAGAAGGCTCCTGGGAACTGGGCCTGCAGCGAACCCTGGGTACGGTGGTTTGATCCTACCCTTCTGGCCTCTCTCTGTAACTGTGGGGAATAAACTTCTACGGTCTAAAAGCCATCCTACCTATGGTTTAAAATTTAAAAAGATATACACATTAAAAAGTTCTTTTAAAAATGTACTGTGCTAGGGCTTGTTTGGCAACCTCTAGCTCTAACTGGAGATGAAGGAGTCTCCAGGAGGTAGGCTAGTGCTGGAGAGTCTGGAGGCATCAACATACCTGGGAGTTAACCACACTCTTTCAGGAAGAACAGCGGATTGGAGGGGACACTGGCAGGGATGACCATAAAGAGAATGGTTGAAGTCGGAACTGTTAGAGGCCTTTGGCCTTCAATTCCTTTGGATTTCATGGTGATGGCAGGGCTAGCTCTAACTTCAGGGACCATTCGAAGGACAGACAAGATAATCACATGTGTGATACTGCTTTTTAAATCTTCACACATGGAGCTGTTTTTACAACAACATCCTTGAGATTTGAGGGGGATGTGTTGCAAATGTTGTTTTCCAAACATTTCCAAGTAATTTCCTTTTTAAAAGAGAGATTGGAAAGGTAAGACTTTTAAAATATGGAAGATTCAGACTAGATAATCTCTGGGTTCCCTGCTGAAATACTATCAGACTGAGATAAAGAAAAGCAAACCAGATTTGAGACATGAGGGTCAGGGGCTCAGGGGCTCAGGGGCTCAGGGATGCTCCTGAGTGGACATGAGCATCAGGGTCTCAGGGAAGTTCCTGAGTGGGCATGAAGGTCAGGGGCTCAGGGATGCTCCTGGGTGGACATGAGGGTCAGGGGCTCAAGGATGCTCCTGAGTGGGTCTGAGCGTCAGGCTTGGTTCCCATGAACAAGTGCACATACAGGCCAGATTTCTACAGAGCAAAGTCAGGCACTACTACAGAGCTGAGACCAGCATGGGCTCAAAACAGAGTCACAACAGCTCAAAAGTAGAGCTGTTGCTGAGGATCACAGAGCAAGCTGGGACTCCTGGGAAATAAAGTCCTTCCAAAAGCAAAACTGCATTCTGTGAGGAACAACAGAAACATCAATTTAAACATTCACAGTGAATCTTTAACCAAGAAAATACTGAAAACTTGGGCTGGAGAGATGGCTCAGCAGTTAATAAGAGCACTGAGTCTTCCAGAGGTCCTGAGTTCAATTCCTAGCAACTACATGGTGGCTCACATCCATCTATAATGGGATCTGATGTCCTCTTCTGGTGGGTATGAAGACAGCTACAATAGTGTATTTATATAAATAAATCTTAAAAAAAAAAGAAAGAAAATACTGAAAATCCCAAACCTCCAAACATACAAGGAGGCACCCTACTAAAAGTGGAGATCATCTGAAGAATAGGAGAGGGGCATCCATTGAACTGTCCTGGGGAATTTGGAGACTAGTCCCTAGGATAGACAGAAACTTTGAGACCTACATGGTAAGAACTGATAATTAAAGAGAACTGGGCAGATCCAGCACTAATGAAAAGGAATATCTTCTATTAAACAACACAAAGGAGTATCGATGAATTGGTAAGTATACTTAAAGAAAATATCAACTCCACCTACAAGAAGATTAAAAACAAAAACAAAGAACGATGGAAAACAGAAAGGACATAGAGCAGCCAAGAGATGAGGCATGCTAAAGCCTCCATCATCCATCCATCCAGCTATCAATCTTAAAGGAGGCAGTAACGAGAAGGAGAAGCATGCTAAGATAATAGAATGTTCTAGAAGTGGTGGAAAACAAGGACCTGCAGATGTGTAAGTCACTCTGTAGTCCAGAGGAGTGATGGGAAAAGCACAGTGGAAACAAGCGTAGTGAAAATCAAAGTTGGGAGGAGTCTCTAAACAAACCAGGTCGGAGAAGAGGGATTGCTTGTGTGATGCCCTGAGTTCAGGCTCAGCCTCCTCCCTGCCTCCCTGGAGACATGCTGTCCAGTATCGCTCTGCTGTGGAGGGGGAAGGTGTGGGAGAGTGTCTGCTTTTCTTCTTAGGCTGTTCTAGCTGTTTTGACCAAATGTGATTTTTTTTAAAATCACTTGTGAAAAAAAAATGCATTCTGCACACATTGAGTTTTCCTACATATGGCCTGGTTGCTTTATCCAGTCCTTGTAAGTGGCAAAAAGTATAGTTATTTGATATTAATGGTACCCTGAGATTTCCTGATATACATTTGTTAAATGCCAAATGTGTCCCATGGTGGGAGCTGAGATCTGCTTATTTTGCTACTGAAACGCAAAGAGTTGAAGCTACGAAGCCTGTTCCCAACCTAAAATGATATTAATACCTATTTTGGGGTGTGAAAATAGAAAAATTTGAGAGTTGTAAAATTTACTCAGGGATTTAAAAAAACTTATTTATTTACTTAGAATAATTTATCTATTCATATATAAAATTTATTTACTTAGAGTGGTAGTAAATTGACTTCTTTTAGTGATAAGAGACTTGATGACGTATGCATAGCTCACTCAGTAGAGTGCTTGCCTGGCATGCATGAGGCTCTGTGTTCCGATCCTAGCAGTGCACAAACTGGGTACAACAGGGCACATTTAGGAGGTAAAGACAGAAAGACCAAGGTAATCCTCTGGGATTTTATATCTTTGAGGCCAACCTGGGCTACATTATATCCTATCTCAAAACAACTGTAACAATAATGGTGGTGATAGCAAAAGACTTGGAGTGCCTTCACTATTAGTGACAGTATATGTATGTACTACATGTTTGTTCAAAGCCATGTGCTTGCGCTCTCTCCTCTCCTCTCTCTCCCTCTCTCTCTCTCTCTCTCTCTCATATGCATATATACTAAACTAGTCTTAACAATGCATTAGAACAGAAGGCTAGTCCAAGGAAGTTCTTTTGTGGCAGCAGAGATGTCTGTCTGTACCTGTTTGTTGGTGATAGACATGTTGCATATGGTCACTGTTGTAGAATTGCATACACACACCTCTAAGCAAATGATATAGGTACTGTGACATTGAAATAGGTATAGCTATGGCTAGTGTGCTGTCAACATCACTTTAACAGTAAGATGTCACTATTGGGTCAATGCTTGCTGAAGGGACCCCTCTACTAACTTTGTAGCCTTGAGCCCCAAGTCAAGTAATCACCTAAAATGAAAACTTACCCCCCCCACCCCCGACAGTAAGCTTATCTATGAGCACCAGGTCTTACTAAAATATCCTAACTCAAAAAAAAAAAAAAATACAAAGAGACAAACAACAGAAAGCCAAAAAAAAAAAACCCGAGGTAGTCAGTCAGTTCCTGAGGTATGACACTCACGATTGTCATCTGGATTTTGTGTGTATGCACACTGGCACCTGCAGACACACACACACACCCACCCACCCCCCACACACACACACACCAGGCCATGTGTACATAAACCTTTCCTCAAAGATTCCCAGATGTGCCAGAGCTCTGTAGGTGAGTTCTAGGAAGAGAGGGCTCCACCCCGGCAGAATCCAGGAGCGTACTCTAAGAGAGGGCATCACCAGGCCTCTCGTGCATACAGCTGCACACATTCCAAGTGAAGCTGGGTATGGTGGGCTATAACAGTGACCCTAGTGCTCAGTGAGCAGGGCAGGGGGATCACTAGATCGAGCCTGAGGCTAGCCTAGGTTATATGTTAGATGTGTGGCATGCCTCTCAGTCCCCTGTCATAGGCCTGACTTAGCCTCTAACACGGCCGTCAAGGTAAGAATTCTCTTCTCCATGATTTTAAAAGCTGTGCTCCTCATGTTGCTTGTCATCTCCTGAGCTTAGGTTTTTCTTTTAATTTTATTTTTACTTAAAAAAAAAAAAAAAACTTTGGCTGATGGAGTTCTTCTTCTTATGTCTGGTTAACTAGCTTTAAAAAATGACTCGAGATAAAACAAGGAAGAACTCAGCTGGGACCCCAATTCCATTAAGCCAAATATAGAAGGGTCTTTTTTTTAAAAAATATTTGAGAAAACTTGATGGATTGGTTATCCTAGGAGAGAGTAAGAAGGTTTTAATTTAACTGGGTATGATCCTACAGTAGATAGAGTGTCTATATTTAGTAGGTTATTTTTATTGTGGTAAAAATATGCATAGCCTTAAATTCATCATTTTAAAAGATGTATCTTTTTTATTTTATTTTTATGTGTTTAAGTGTTTGCCTGCATGTATGTTATGTGCAGCCTGTGTAGGCTTGGTATCTGTAGAGACGGCACCAGTTCCCTGGGAACTGGAATTACAAGGTGAGCTGCCTTGTGGGTGCCGGGAAGCAAACTCAGGTTCTCTGCAGGAGCAGGAAGCACTTTTCACTACTGAGCCATCTCTCATCTCCATCTCCGGCCCCATCATTCAAAAGCTTTCGGGTGTGCAGCTCTATGGAATCAAGCACATTGATGTTACTCTGTAGTCATCCCCAGAACATTTTCATCTTCCAAGCTGGATCTCTATTCACTAACCATGAATTCCCAGTTTCCCTTCCCTCAGCTCCTGGCAACCGCATTCTCCTTCTATCTCTGACTTTGACCTAAGATATGACAGAAGGTATTGATGGTACCCTGTGTACCCATTGGTGTCTGGCTTATTTCACTTAGCATAGTGCCTTAGGATTGATTCAGCTATACTATTGTGCATGCAAGAACATCCTTCCCCCATTAAGGCTGGAGAATATTTTATTGTGGTTACCTACCATCTTTTGTACATTGGCAGTCACTTGCCTGGCTCTTGGCTTTTGGCTGTTAGAAACAGCACTTCTATGCCATGGCTGTAACATCCACAGAGAGAGTGACTGGTCCTGTGGTAGGTCCACAGTAAACATGTTGATTGTCATACAGCATTCTTCACAGCAGCCGAACCATCTTACTTTCCAACCTGTAACACCTAAGAGTTCATTTCTCCACATCTATGCCAGCCCTTGTGAGGAACGGTCTGTGTTTTTAACAGATCCATTCACAGTAAGGGTGAAGATGAGAGGCGGACTGGTCAACAGCGTTCGCCAACTCTTGTAAGGAAATGCCATGTATTTTAATAGACCCATCTGAGGTAAAGATGAGGAAGGGGAGATGAGACTAATCAATTGCACCCTCAGAATAGCTATGCCCACCTGTGGGACCTGCAGCCTATTCACCAGTTTGATAAGCAGCTGGGCATCTGCAGGTACCCTCTGCACACTCACTGTGAATATGCCTGTCCTTTATTCTTGAGTGCCTGCTCAGTTTCTGTCCAGCCTCTAAGAGAAAAGAAAAAGAAAGAGAAAAATGAATCCCTATAAAGGGCAGTCATTTCACACATATGTAGTAGAAGTGTTTGTTTCTAAGAGGCATGGTAGGAATAATGCTCATGGTATGGGGCAGAGGTGGGGATGGACCAGGCAGGGGTACAGTGATGTTGCTTACAATCTAGGAATAGCTTCGTTCTTCCTTGCCGTGCTTCAGTGCAGGCCTCCCCAAGCTGCATCACCCTTAAACCTGTCATCTCTGTTCTTAGGGTGATGATGGACCCTATATTGTAGCCCAAGATCCAGGGCCAGTCTGAAATCTAAACAGGTAGAATCTGAGGCAAACAGAGAGAAGAGTGAGGTTTGCAAGCCAATTTCCTTCCCCTGAAAGGACGGACGGGATTCTGTTTTTTTTCAGTAGTGCCCTTTCTGTTTTACTTCGTGTTAAAACAAATCTGCTGCTATAGAAGTGGAGAGATGGAGAGACAGCTGAAAGAACGCAGTGCATTGTTTTGCTTCCACTGACCTCACAAAGGACAAACAGAAAGCAGGTGACCTCGTACAGGGTTATTACTGGTTAAGAAGAAAAGCTTAAACTGGTCCTTGAAGTAAAAATTCTAGGAATTACTGCCTTGGAGAATACAGCGCTGTTGTACTAGAGAGGAGGAGAATGTGATTTCATAAGTGCAAGATACACCGTTCTGAAAGACAACGCTAATTACAGGAAATATTAATTAACAATATCTAGGAGACTCAGCCCAGGCCTGTTCTGAACTCACAGGGCTGCATTCTCAATTTGCTGTGCATATTTGCACCATGTCCATGGCTGTGCTGAATGGCTGGTCTCTGACCTGATCTTAGGAATTGTTATCCCCTCTCAACTGATGTTGTAACTCAGCGTACCATCAACATCACAGAAGAAAAACAAAGGGAAGCAGAGATTTCACACCACAACCTAAGGAAGGGTTTATTTTGGCTCAAGGATTAAGGAAGGATGCAGTCCTTCATGGAAGGGAAATCAAGGCCCAATATGAGATGGGCCCATGGCGGCAGGAACCGGAAGCAACTGGGGACATGACATGCGCAGTTAGGGAGCAAAAATTAAACAGGAAGTCGGACAAAGCTATGAAAGGTTAAAGTCCAACCCCAGGGGCCCACTTCCTCCAGCGAGGCTCCACCTCTTAAAGATTCTCCATCCTTCCAAAATATTGCGTCAGCTGCAGAGCTTGTCTTCAAAAGACATGAGCCCAAGGGTGTCGGGGGAGGGAATTGAACACTCAAATGGTACTGTTATGTGGTCTTAAGGTGCACAAGGGGGCAGTAACCTAAGTAAGTGTATCCTTGTCATATGTCCCCGTGAGCCATCAGCGCACACTTACATAAAGACAACTATATGCACACTGGAAGCAGAGAAATAGGGATCTCCCAGCAAACATCAGCAATGATAGCTATACTATCCTGGGGGAAAGAGAGGAAGGCAGGGCAGCTCACACTAAGGCACGGGAGATGGTCAGACGTGTAGAGGGGGAGGGGGAGGGGGAGAGGTTGGATGAAAAATGCAGACAATAGTCAAAGGCCCTCAGGGTTATAGAGAATGTGAATCGCCTCTGAAGAGGATAAACGGAAAGAATGTTCAGTGTTGTCTTAGAAGGGAAAAACGTTCCCAGAAGACAAGGGGTTGTAATTCACATTGTAATAAAGTGTTGGTCAGTCCTCAGCCTTAAGGATTAAAAGACATCACCCACTTCCTAGTAGGATCAGATTTCCCTTCCTCCTCCTTCCTCTCTTAGCCTCTTTCTATTTTCCTTTCCTTGAGTTAGTTTCCTGACACTGTCATACAAATCTCCAAAACTGTAGTGGCCAAACCCAACAATGCAGTCCTTTGTAATGACTGTCTTCATCATAATGCTTCTTCCTCAAGGTTTTTTTGTGCCAGTTGGTGGCTGTGGCTAGACTTATCCAAAGTACCAATGGACCGGATGTCCAAGATGGCTTCCTCAAATGGCCATGGTTACATGCCTATAACCCTAGTCTTGGTGAAGGCAGGATTAGTAATTCAAGGCTAGCCTAGTCTACATGGTGAATTCAAGGCAGCTTGGGCTACATGAGAACTAGTTTCAAAAGACAAAATGAAACAGAACAAAACAAAGCTTTAATTGGAAAGATGGCTAAGCAATTAAAAGAGCACTTGTTGCTCTTGCAGAGGACCCAGGTTCAATACCTAGCCACACATATTAGGTGTCTCAAAGCCACCTGTAACTTCAGTTCCAGAGAATAGGATGCCCTCTTCTGGGTCCCTCTGGTACTACATGAACATTTTGCATATACATTAATACACTTCCAAAATAATAAATAAGAAAATTAATGTATGTCTACACACACACACACACGCACACACACACACATTTTTGAGACAAAGCTTCTATGTGTAGCCCTGGCTATCCTGGAACTTTCTTTGTAGACCACAATGTCCTTAAACTGAGATATCCACCTACCTCTGCCTTCCAAGTACTAGGAATAAATAAATAAATCTTTTAAAAAAAAAAAAAAACAAAAAACAAAAAACCTCAAAACTGAATTTTAAACAAGTGTGGAGTGGTTGGACAGTCCTTTTCCTTCCCTTTCCCTCCCCATCATCTCCAACCCTCTCTTCTTCCATGTACTCGCCTGTGTCTGGTCTTCCTCAGAACGGCAGATTTCAGGGCAGGAGACCCTTTCATGGTAGGTAGCTGTCTTTCCCCTACAGGCACATGGTGAGGAAGTTCAAAGTTTACTACAGCATAGGAAGTGCTTCAGTTTTACAAGTGCTACTGTCCACAGGCAAGAGCAAGTTACACGCTTAGCTGGGGATAACTGGCTGGTAGTGATGGTACTCTGTAAAGACCGCTTACCACATTTCCCATTTATCAAAAATCATGTCTGTACCTCGACTTCTCGAAACTGAAATATCTTACTTTCATATATTTCATTTTATGTACATATTTTTTTCTATTCATAGTTAGAGATGGAAGAAATTCTTTGAGGAATTCTTATGATACTCTCTAAGGAATCTTTAAAAACCCATTTTCATCTAGCTATATTAAAATTAAGTATCCCAAAGGTCCTTTAGAAAGGACATGTGACTTTTTTTTTTTAAAGAAAATCTGTTTGAGAAATCAGATTTAATTCATTTTAGCCAATAGTGATAAGGTATCAAGTTTAGAAGGCAGATCAGTTTTAGGGAAAGGTGATCCATCTTCTGTGTGGCCGTCCTTGAGTGAACCCTTCGACACTCTTGCTTTTCATTCTCGGGCACTGACTAGCAGACTGTCGCCGCGGTGAGGACATGCCACCATCTGCTTTCTGCCCAGACCTTATTTGACTCTAACTGAAGGCAAAACTTTTCCCTGAGAAAAAAAGGGGGCAGGGACCGGGACCTCGTCGGTGCATTTGCTGCTCTTGCGGAGGATCAGGTAGGACTTCTGCACTACACGGTGACTCACAACTATCTGGGGCTCTTTGCAGTCTCTGTTAAACGGTCAGTGTCATTTCCAGATCTTTCCACCAGAACATTATCCTATTTAATTAAAAACA
Organism: Mus musculus; assembly: GCF_000001635.26. Lineage (NCBI taxonomy): Eukaryota > Metazoa > Chordata > Mammalia > Rodentia > Muridae > Mus > Mus musculus. The sequence continues at coordinate 38,464,916 of NC_000079.6, forward strand.
TTAACTATTTTCATCTGTATGGATGTTTCACCTGCATATATTTCTGTGCCATGGCTCCAGGGAATCTCATGCCCTCTTCTGATCTCTGAGGACAACAGGTGTGTGCATGGTGCACATACACGCATGCAGGCAAAATACTCGTACACATAAAAAAATAAAATCTTGAAAAGCTTTTAAACTAAGAAAGGAAACAGATAGCTCAAATCTAGAGGGTTGGTCATGTAACTATATGGTAATTTTGGGAAAAAAATCTTTATTGAAACCTTTGCAGACATGGGTAAGCTAATTTTTCTTAGTTTGAGGGGATCCCATTGAGAAATTCTGTTCTTCCTGGGAACTATTAGGCTAGTTTTGTTCTTTTGTATTAAGATACCAGACTGCCACAAAGCTTTTCTCAGGAGATGATAGAAAACAGCACACGGAAGGAAACGGGAAATTAGAGGTGGCAAATAATTTGGCTTGTGTTTTCTTCCCGCAAACCCCTACAAAAGCTGCTCTATAAGAGATGAGTTTGTTCCTGCAATTTCTTTGGAATTATCATTAAGAAAACTAAGAGGCCTGGGTTCCTAAAAACATGGGGTTGGGCAGCTCACACAAGCCTATAACTTAAGCCCTAGAGGATCCAAAGTTCTCTTCTGAATCCTGAAGGCACCTTTACCCAAGTGTATAACCTCCCATAGATGCACACATATAATTAAAAACGAACTTCATCAAACAAACTAAAAGGGTTGGGCACAGTGATACAGACTTACAATCCCCACACTCGGAAGTCAGAAGCCGGAGTATTATTGCAAATTCTAGGCTAGCCTGGACTACATGGCAAGACTGGTCTCAAAGAAACAAAACAAACAAGTCCTCCATCCCACCCCAGCCTCTAGTCAGAAAAGAATGTGGCGTTTGGGCAGAAGTGGAGCCTCAGTCCTTTCTCAGTGACTGGGAATGGAACATCTGGGGTTTGATACCATTTCTCTTACCCAGGAGTGAAACCAGACAGTTAAACAAGAATAATAACCAGCAATGGAAATTTCTTTTGCCTCTGCCTCCATGCAGAGAAAAAAAAAAGTGAGATATACTATCTTTTCCAAATTTTTTGAGACCTAGGGGCCTGTGCTGATGGAATGCCACAGATCTCCTCTCTGCCCACTGTGGCAGAGGAGCTCTCCCCTTGTCCCCTCCCGCCCCCCACATCACATGCTCAGCAGGGCTTATATCAAGGTAGTGCCCTCTGCTAGTCACTGTAATGCTCATCATGTGTGTCAATCATAGTCATCATACAGAACTTAACTCTTGGATCCTCTCGTTGGCTTTCTCCAAATCCCTTTGTAAGAGCTCTTTCCCCTGACCCCAGGAAACCACCATTCTACTCTCTGCTTCTAGGAGTTTGTCTTTCATAGATTCTGCCTATGAATGAGATCACCTGGCTCTACTGGTCTGTGCCTGGTTTGTGGCACTTAACCCTATGCCTTCCAGGTCCATCTGTGACTTTCTAGTGGCTCCCCCAGCACCCCTTCCCCAGTGCTATGTATTTCTATTCAGTTTCCTCACCCTCTGGACTTCTCTCCTGTCCCTTCCAATACCTGACCCTGCTCCTCTTTTTCCCCTCCCCATCCTCTCTCTCTCCCAAGTCCCCCTCTACTTCCCCCATTATTATTTTGTTTCCCCTTCTAAATAGGATTGAAGCATCCACACTTTGGTCTCCCTTCTTGTTAAGCTTCTTATGGTCTGAGAGTTGTATCGTGAGTATTCTAAGCTTTTGGGTACATACCATGTGTGTTCTTCTGTAGCTTGGGTTACCTCGCTCAGGATGATATTTTCTAGTTCCATCCATCTGCCTACAAATTTCATGAAGTCATTTTTTTTAATAGCTGAGTAGTACTCCATTGTGTAAATGTACCACATTTTCTGTTGAGGGACGTCTGGGTTGTTTCCAGCTTCTGGCTATTATAAATAAGGCTGCTATGAACATAATGGAGCATGTGTCCTCATTACATGTTAGGTAGGATGTCTTTTGGCTATATACCCAGTAGTGGTATAGCAGGGTCTTCAGGTAGTTCTATATCCAATTTTCTGAGGAACCGCCAGACTGATTTCCAGAGTGGTTGTACCAGCTTGCAATGCCACCAACAATGGAGGAGTGTTCCTCTTTCTCCACATCCTCACCAACATCTATTGTCATCTGCGTTTTTTATCTTAGCCATTCTGATTGGTGTGAGGTGGAATCTCAAGATCTCTGCATTGTAGATAGAGTCATTTAGATGTTTAGATACTTCATTTCCTTTATGTTCATCCACAGGAGGGAAACTGAATCCAGGTACTCTGTGTGTGTGTGTTGGGGGGCGGGGGGGTGTATCCAGGTACTATGTATTTGTGTGTGTATGTGTTTGTGTGTGTGTGTGTATGTATGTATGTATGTATGTATATGTATTTATGTATATATGTATGTATATGTGTGTATGGTCTATCCTTCAATTTATTTTTTAATGTAAGCCATTCATAGTACGTAACACTGCTGTTGATTTTTTTTATTCATTCCATGTATCCTGTTTGGGTTCTGCTGTCAAATTTAAAAGCGCTACAGCAGTTTCCTGGCACACAGAGCTGTCCCCTAGAGTCTTGAGTCCTTAGACCCATTAGGAGGGGATCATCTTCTGTGAGACTTTACTAGCCTGACTCCTCAATAAAAACCGATGCCAGGCTCCAATGGAGAGTTCCAAACCCACAGTCACAAAATAAAATGACATGAGTGTGGAAAAGGGACTTGGGTATGTTAACATAGGTGAAGGGAAATGAGGGGGGTGGGGATGGGAGTAAGAACGCATAATATACATGTGTAGAGTTCTCAGATAATGAATTTAGTGTTCTATAAGTATTTTCCCAGACAGCAAGCAAAGTGTGGGGACCCCCTGGAAGATCAAGGCAGGTCGTGGGGCAAGGCACAGCCTGTCCTCCACTCATGTCATGGCTCCCAAGTTCAGCACTGGGTGCTCCTTTTCATGTCAGCTACAGATGGTGTCACATGAACAAAACTGGGGAGGGAAGAACCAAGAGGGAGAAGGCTAGAAAGATGGGGAGGTCATTAGCATATGTTAATTACAGATAATAATGGATTTCATGATGACCTTTCATATATTCCAGTCATATTAATCCCTCATTATCTTTGTGTCCCCTCTTGCTCCCACTACTTTCCTTCCTCTTTCCATTTGTCCCTACTTCCATGTCTTCTGACAATCATTAGGGTTTCTTGATTATGTATGAGTGACAGGTTATTTATAGGAGCCTAGGTACCTCGCCAATGGCTACACCATAGAAGATGGTGTCTCCATCTGCCCCCTAACTGTTAACTGCCTGTAGATCCTTGGGGTGGTGTGTGTGTGTGTGTGTGTGTGTGTGTAAAAGTCTCTTCTTCCATGACAGGATGTTCATGAGTCAAATCTTGTATAGATCTTAGCTATCACAGTGCAATGGTGTGGCATGACCAAGAGACAGTGTCCTACCACATTCCACTCCATCTTGGGCTCTTACGTCCTGCCCTCTCCCATGCTCCCTGAGTCTTGGAGGTGGCAGTGGCCACAGATGTCCCAACTGTGTTAGGCATTCAGTAGTCACTTATCACCAGATTTGGAGCAGGCGTGAGTCTCTGTAAGTCCCACTCACTGCTACAAATAGGAGTTTCCCTCCCCAAAGCAAACAGCATCACTGACCTATGGGAATAAACATAAATATCTAGAAGGTAACTTGACAGACATCACATTTTTAAATTATGTTTTTATTGGTTATTTATTTACATTCTAAATGTTATCCCCCTACCTCGTTTTCCCCTCCACAAACCCCCTCTCCCATCTCACTTCCCCCCTGCTTCTATGAGGGTGCTCCCCCACCTACCCATTCACTCCCACCTTACCACCCTCATTCCCCTACACTGGGGCACTGAGCCTTCACAGGACCAAGGGCCTCTCCTGCCATTGATGCCAGATAAGGCCATCCTCTGCTACATATGCAGCTGGAGCCATGGGTCCCTCCATGCTTACTCTTTGGTTGTTGATTTAGTCCCTGGGAGCTCTAGCGGATCTGGTTGGTTCATGATGTTGATCTTCCTATGGGGTTGCAAATCCCACATCACATGTGTTTGTTTGTTTGTTTTTCTTTTCTCTCCGTTTCCTCTTGATTCTCTGTGCTCTGTAGGCAGAGCTTGTGGGACATTCTCCAATAAAGCCTTCCCATCTGGATCTGGTGGGCAACCGACTACAGCAACAGTTACCTAGATTGTTTTGGTGACCAGCAACTCTTAGGAAGTTTAGAAGGCGGCTAGTTCTTCTTCCATATTTCATTCCTTTTCAGACTTTTCTACACCGTCTTTTTTTTTTTTTTTTTTAAATTCGGAAAGCCGAAGCCAAGAGTCTTTAAACAACTCAACCTCACGCTGATCATGTTTCAGCCAACTGCAGAAACTACAGTATCCAAACAGAACACAGCGCAAACATTTGGCTTCATCTGGGGCAGGAGGGAGGATTCCAGTCTCTACCTGCCAGGTTCAGCCCCTTGGTCTCCCTAACCCACCCGCTGGTAACTGGTGGTAATCTGTGAAGTAAAACTGGGGGACGGTCATGAGATGAGCCCCGTGGCACCTGGTCGAGTAACAATAGCTGTCTCTCTCTCTCTCTCTCTCTCTCTCTCTCTCTCTCTCGTTTAATCCTCTAGTGGAGTACGACAAGGAGTTCTCCCCACATCAACGACACCACAAAGAGTTCAAGTTCAACCTATCCCAGATTCCTGAGGGTGAGGCGGTGACGGCTGCTGAGTTCCGCGTCTACAAGGACTGTGTGGTGGGGAGTTTTAAAAACCAAACCTTTCTTATCAGCATTTACCAAGTCTTGCAGGAGCATCAGCACAGGTATGGAGGCTAGAGGAAGCCCAAGGGGTGGGGCCGCTCCCACTTCTCACCCTCTCCCCTCATGGGACATCAGGTGTCTCTGGAAGGTGGTGTGGAGGTCAGGGGATATTGGACGTGAAGAGCTGGTGTTCTAAAGGGTAGTGTCTCGTTGGCAGGATGTCTTACTATTAAGGTGATTTTTCAAATAGGCATTTTTTTTTTCCGAAGCAAGCCAGTAAATAGTACTTAGCGAGCATCTTTGATGACCAGTCAACTCTGACTTTTATTGGGGTCAACAGTTTTCTATTACTACTTGGTCTCCAGTTTTGATGATGTGTGAGCAGCTAAATTAATGTACACATTAAAATTACAGAATAGCACTTACAAGAGAGTGTAAGCCAGGTGACTGCAAGCTATATATTTGTATATTTAATATACATACATGTTTGCTTTGGATAAGCATGCATAAACGCCATCAATTGGACACAGGGAATGATAGATTACTTTTTTCTGTTATTGTTCTTTTATGTCTGTGTTATTATTCTTCTCTAAAATGAGTTCAGAGTGATTTATAGGGGGAAAAAATCTGCAATAAAGAACGTTAGTGGTGCCTCCTAGCAATAAAGAAAAACTTGCCCAGCAACTCTTGGAGCACAGTAAGGCAGAGAGAAGACAGTAGTAAACATTTAATTCAAATTTGTAGAAACAGGAAACCAATCAGTATGATCGTGTTGAGCAGGTGGCTGGGTCTGTTTAGCATGCTACTCACTGAGAACAGGACTCAGGGTGCCACTTAAGCCACTGATAATGTCTACAGCGATTAGAAGACAGATGCAAACATGAACATGGAAGAAGAGGAATGCCTAGTGGACCCCACATTCTTAGACCCAAAGACATTTCGTGCTTTGCCCTTTTTTTTTTTTTAAGTCGGGTTGCTATGTAGCTCAGGCTAGACTCAAACTTACAGTCCTTCAGCCTCTGCCTTTTGAGTCCTGGGATTACATACAGGATGCCCAGTATCTCCTTTGGTTTCAGAAACCAAATCTAACTGGCCTTGAAAAACTACTGACTTTCCAGGAGGTGCTGGTGAGTCTAGCTTAACCTTGATTTCTTCTGGATGTATGGGTCTGTGTGGAGGACTCTGGCAAGCATGCCTGCCGAGACGATAAGGAACGGAGGTAGCCCCGGGGAAGGCTTGCATTAGCTTTGAAATCATAACAGTGTTGGCTGGCACTTGGGCAGGCTCCAGTTTATCCCAGGGAAACACCACAGTATGGGATTTCTATTAGCCTCAAGAGGGAGCTGAGAAGAGTGTGTAGGTGGCTGTGAGACTGGAGGAGGGAGCTGAGAAACAAAGCACAGGCTCTTCGAGTATTAGAGCACCACCTGAGGGAGGAGGGGGCCTAGGAGAAGGGCTTGAGGAAGAGCAGGCAGCTCTAAGGAGGAAGAGGAACCCTGAGGAGAGATCTGAGAGCTTTGAGGGGAAAAAGATGGATAGTGTCTTTAAAGATGTGCCCATACCCACATGGGCACAGAGAGACAGCCAGATAGCTGTAGCAGAGCTGAGAGTGCCCCCGTGGGGGCCTTGGGAGGGCGTTGAAGGCCCTGAGAGCCTGGAAAGACATGGAGTGGACCAGGAGAGGAGCAGGTGGAAGGGGGAAGCAGCTTAAGAATCAAACTCTAGAATTTAGACTCAAATTTGGTAGGTGGGCAGAAGCAAGCAGATCCATCCATACCTTAGGAGAGTCCGCCAAGTCCCTTGGATGGGAGCTTCTGTGTGGCACTCATGCGGTTCAGTACCAGATGAATGATAAAGAGAAATAAAAGGAGGGTGTGGCTGATTCTAGGTATGGAGAAGGGGAAGGTTTACTGTAGATAAAAGGGAGAAGCACAGCCGGAGGGAAGAGTCCAGAGTGAACACCGCCAGACTGAGCTGGGCCAAGGGAAGAGAGAGGGAAGGAGAGCCGGAGAGGAGCCACAGACCAAGAGGGATGACCTGGGCCAAGAGACTGGTGTAGCCAAAACGGCTGAGTTATATAGGGGCAGAAGATGGGGTTGGGGGAGCCCAGTCTACTACCTGGGCTGGAAATTTCCAGGTAAAGGGAGGAGTTTGCTAGCCAAGGGCAACCTAGAACCGGTAAGAGACTGAGGGTTGCTGGGAGAGCCTAGCAGCCAGCATCAGCTTTGATGTGTTAATAGACATCTCAGCCATTTGTCCTGGGCTGGAGACCCAACACTAGAAGGACCCACAGCTTCCAGGCACTGGGAATCGATCATGGTGCTGAAATACATACACTAAGGCTGTAGCTCAGGTCTTAGCTGGTACAGTTAAACAATGAGTAAAATATAGCCATTGGGGTCTGGTGACAATGGAGCAGAAATTTCAGAACAAGGAAGTTTCCTGATGTCTTATTTTCCCTCTCCAATACAAGTGTATCTGATAGCTTTACAATAGAGAGCTTGTTGAGGGAAGCAGAATCTCTCCTTGCTAGACCTTCGTCTTTTGATGCGCTGGAGAAAATTGGTATTCGGTGGTTGTTTAGCCTTGTCTTAGCCGTTGGCTTTTCAATCTGCCCAACTGGATATTCCATTTTGCTTCCCTCTGGGAATAGCCCAAAGGTCCCTCTTTGACTCACACGTGTGAAATGCACGTTTTCCCCTCCCCTGCAGGAGAAGTCATACCAAAACTGCTAGGCTGGAATTTTTCAAAAGAATTTTTATTTTAAAGAGAGAGCTAGCAGAGGCTTTGTGAGGTTCATACTGAACTCTAGCCAAGAAGGGACAGCAGCTGTGAGCTCAGGATGGTGGTAACATCCTTCCTTGGGGCGAGCAGTGAGTTTGGAAAACAGAAACCAGAATGGTCCCAACCTTGGATGGCTCTCTTGTCAATTTGTCTTCTAGGATTGGGAGCATTTGCCAGTTGGATGGAGTTAATGTGTGTGCATCAGAGAAAGAGAATACTAAGAAATCTGGGAGGCATTCATGCTTTTGAAGGACTCCAGGTTGGCTGGGGGAGTTTTTCTTATCTGTGGGCCAGGAGCCCAGGCCTCCCGCTACTTCCAAATGTTCTTACAGAGGCCTCCAGACTTAGCTGCAGGGCTCCTTCTGCGGAAGGTTTGACCTCCCCATCTGTACCATCTTGGGGTGTCTTGGCTGAACATGCTTTTCTGCGCATAGAGGAGCGTTATTTATCTAATCTGTGCTGAAGTGCAGTTTGTAGCATTTGCTGTGTTCACTTAATCTAACAAACGTTTGTGTTACAAAATAGTTGGTCTCCTTGAAAGAGGAAAGTTGGGGTTCTGAACACTAAGTCACAACTTCAGCTAAAGGGCCGGGGAGATGGTGTATTGAGTCTTCTGACATAAAAAGTAGTCAGGAGAGTGACTGGGAGGTTACAAAAACCTCCAAGAAGGCAAGTCCTGCTTATAGAAATGTGTTTCTGTGACCTGTAAATACTCAAACAGGTAAGTTTATAACAAGTACAATTGGCTTCTTAAATAGAGGGCACTTCTCAGAGAAACATGGTACTTGATTCAAAGCCGGAGAAGGAGTCTTGAGATGGAACATACACAAGTCAGGGAAAGATGAGAAGCAGCCTCTAGGTTACAAGTGAGAGCAGCTTGAGTACTTCCACTAAGTCCAAGGCATGCAGGACACCCTTCGTATCTTACTTCTTTTAAGATCTACTCAGTGCTGGGTTGGCAAGATGGCTCCTCTGGTAAGGGTGCTTGCCACGCAGGCCTGGTGACCTCAGTTCAAAGGTGGACAGAGAGAACCCAGTGGACACAGAGAACCAACTCCACAAAGTTGTTTCTGATCACTACACACACATCATGGTACACGTATGAACTATGCACCTGGATACATCGTGTGCACATCTGCACAATAAGGACAATAAAATTTTAAGATGACTCAGCGGTTTGGAGAGTGCTTATATTTTAAGATGATTTTGATGGGATGTAGATCAGCGTAGAACACTTGTCCACCACATGCAGAGCACTGGCTCCATCCCTAGCACCTAAAACGGAGAGAGAGTAGTGGGAGGGAGGAGTGAGCTTGGGAGAAGTTTGGGAGAAACATGAGATCTTAATATGATCAAAACACATGGAATGTGTCTGAGTCACTGTTCTATTGCTGTGAAGAGACACTACGACCAAGGCAACTCTTACAAAAGAAAGCATTTCATTGGGGCTGACTGACAGCTTCAGAGGTTAGTCCATTATCATCAGGGTGGGAAGTATAGCAGCAGAAAGGCAAGGCAAGTATGGGCTGAGAGATTACATCCATAGGCAGCAGACAGAAAGAGAGAGAGAGCCGTTGGGCCTGGCACGGGCTTCTGGAACCTCAAAGCCCACCCCAGTGACATTCTTCCTCCAACAAGGCCACACCTCCTAATCCTTCTAATCTGCCTCAAGCAGTTCAACTAACTGGGGATTAAGCATTCAAATATATGAGCCCATGAGAGCTAGTCTCATTCAAATCACCACATTCTACTTGTATCAAATCCTCAATTAATAAAATGTATTTAAAACAAGAGCAAGATTTGGCACTCAAAACCAATACATCCTTACAAGGATGCTGATATAAATTTGCATCTTATATAAAATTAACAGTTTGGAAAAGGCCTTCCCTTCATATTCTCCCATTAGGATTTTCTCCTGTCCCATCAAATAGGAGAGTCAACCATCACATTTGAGAAAATAAAGTGTAGCACGTTTGAATTTTGCCAAGGCTAACTGTTGCTGAAACTACCATTTGCTGTATTTCCTCAAAGTCACCCTGATGACACGGAGGCACCCCTAAGCTAGGATTAACAAGAAGTGCCCAGAAGAGGTCAGCACCCCAGTTATGACATGCCTCATACCTCCATCTTTTGAGCTCAGATGCAGGCATCATAAGAATGCTCCTGTCTGTTCCCACTGGTGATAGTGCAGGTCTGATAGAATTCAGGCCTTCCTTCAGAAAGCCTTCCCATACTTCAGCTGCTCTCTTGACCAACCATTGCCCATCAGCATGTTTTGTAGAGTTGGCGAGAGATGGAGAAGACAGACTAGGATAAATGTATGGGTGACCCTCTGCATTCTTCAGGATCGCTCCTGAACTTGTGTGTGATGTGCACAGTAGCTGTCTTCATGCCTAGACTGTGCTTACAGGCTGCTCTGGAGTCCTCCTGCCCTCCCATAGCCATGCAGAGCAGCAAAATGGTGCCCTGTTGCTTCCACACACAGCATGACTTATTTCTAGTGTATCTGTGTTAATTTTCTCATCATGGTGACCAAATTTAGCTACAAAAGAGGAGCTTGGGGAAGAAGAGATTTATTTTAGCCTACATGATCATGGCCAGTGGGGCATGGTGGCTTAATCTGTGGTTGGAGTTGGGGTAGAGACCATTACATTTTCATATGTGAGGAACCAGGGCCAAGCTAAAACCCATGAGCCCACCTTATGGGTTATACCTGAAACCTACTTCAGCAAGCCAGATCTCTTAAAGGCTCTACAATCTCCCAGGACACCAGCAGCAGCAGCTGGCAACCAACTATTCAAACAGCATTCAAACCATCATAGCATCTTTGGATAAATCAAGCAATTTTGAGGTCTTTAAACAATGTCATCTTGTCTACAGTTCTTATTCAATAAACTTTGTGTTCCTGAAAGTCCAAGAGATTCATATGAGAGCCAGTCAGAAATTATGACAGAGAAGTTCACTTCCTGAGGTGTGGCTGTTCCGTGCATGAGTTAGTCGTCTCGCCTCTGTTGGATCTCACACTTCACTTCTTCCCTGTCTGACAAAAATGTATTGTTTGGCAGGGGCAGCCTATTCTCTTTATGTATGATGCCCTTCATCTACTATATCCTAACATACAGGTTTCCTGGGAAGACATTTAGACTGAGAATTAGCAAACTTAAAATGCATTTTTTCTAGCACATATAACATCAAAATGGGGGGGGGGGGGGTAGGGGGGAGAGGGGGAGGGAAAGAGAATACATGCATGTGCGATATATAAGTAAGGATGAAGAAGGTTCGTACAAGACAGAGAAGGGTGTCAACTTTCTCTCTCTCTCTCTCTCTCTCTCTCTCTCTCTCTCACACACACACACACACACACACACACATTCTTCTGAGGGAGGGTCTCCCCAAGAACCTGAGATCACAATTCCTGGCAAAGCTAATATCCAGCCAGTCTCAGAACTCCTCCTATCTTCACCATACACAGCTCTGCGGTTACAGAGTTGTGTGTGACCATGCTCAGTGTGTTACCCAAGTACTGCAGTTCTCATTGACCTAAGTCATGGGTTCCCACCAAAGCACTGAGCCACCTCTCCAATCCTGGCATTGAAGTTTTCAATTCTAATGGTCAGTGTTAGTGGTGTGTGTGTGTGTGTGTGTGTGTGTGTTCTGTGTGTATGTTTAATTGGATTGTGCTCCTAACTAGAACTGCAATTGATTTTTGTGTATCAATCTTGTATACAGAAACTTGACAATTCATGTTAATACTATTCCTTTCTGTTCAGACTTTTGAAATATCTATGAGTATAATCATATCAACTGTAAATATCACTTATTTTTTTACAATTCCTTCCTTCCTCCCCCCTCTCTCTCCCTCTCTCTCTCCCTCTCTCTCTCCCTCTCTCTCTTCCTTTCTTTCTTTCTTTCTTTCTTTCTTTCTTTCTTTCTTTCTTTCTTTCTTTCCTTTCTCCCTTTCTTTCTTTGGATTTTACTGGCTAGGAAGTCCAATGTCATTTTGAAATCTACTTACACACTAATCTTTGGGAGTGAAAGATTTACTACTTGACCATTAAGGATGATTGTTATAAATATTTCTATAGAGAAAACACAAACAAATTAGACCAAAGAAATTATCCTTTAAACTTCCTTGCTTTTTTTTAAAGATTAGGTATTGACATTTTATATATATTTTTTCTAATTTGATAGGATTATGTGGTTTTTAATCCTTTATAGTATCAATACATTTCAAATACTAAGGCTATTTTTAGACCCAGGAACAAATTCCATTTGTGATCTGTAACCATTATGTAAGCTTGGATTTAGAGACTAGGTCTGGTTCTAGTGTCTGGATCACCTCTGGGTCTATTTACTTCATCTTTTTATTCCCTTGATTGCTTTCTGCATTTGATTTTATTTCCTGACTTGCCTGACAGCTTTTTGCTTATTAAATTTTGTGTATAATTTAATAAAACCTGCTATGGACATTGTCGCTTTCGTGCTGACTGGGTTTAACATTCTCCTGGAAGTCAGAGGCAGTGCAAGCCCATTGCTTGATCCTTTTGTCCTCGAGGAGGCGGGGCTTCCGGGTTTGCTAAGGCTCATCTGTTTCTGGTTTCCCCCTTCCTCTTGCTGCTTAGCCCCCTGGGGGTTTCAGCCAAGACTAGGACGCTTAGCAGAGGCCCTCCTCCTTGGTGGGCTCTGAACTCTCATTTTTAACTCCCCCAGCATTGCGGAAACTGCCAACAAAATCCCCCTTTTCCTCTGAAGCTGCTAAACAGCGTCTTTCTTCTTGTTTTCTCAGCTTCCTATCCTGTGTATACACAGCTTAATATTTGGCAAATATCTCAAATGAAAATATTGGTGTTCATGGTAGCCAGAACTTGGAAGAAGAAAACTGAACTCACACCTGTGTGAGAACATGTTTACATGGTCACTTCCAGGCAGGCTGGTTCCTTTGAGACCTTCCTCTTTCCTATCCTAGATACCTTCAACTCGTCGTCATCGTCGTCGTCGTTGTCATCATCATCATCAATTTTTATCCTTAGCTGGTGATAGTATGCCCAGCTTCTGCTTTCTGCTTTAGTGTATTGATTGTAGGAATTCCCAAGTATTCTGAAATGAAAGAGTCAGCACTTACCTCTCATCTCAGGGCCCCGCCCTACTCTGGGGTCTTGAATTGACCCCTCATGTGTTTCCTGGCTTCCCACTCTAAGATGCTTTCAAACAGGTGATATTGTCAACGCATTCCTTTTGTTGTTTTGTTTGTTTAGGATTGGGAGTGGGGAGGAGGGGTAGTCTGACATTTCATAACCGGAAGTATATACCATGGAGACCAGCATCTTACTAGCATTTCAACTTGGAAGTCTCTTAATGGAGTCCCCCCAAATATCGATACATATATTATTAACCAAACACAGATCTATAATGAGACCCCACGACAGTAGCTGGCTCAGCTACAGGACACAGAACAGGCACTTCTTCAGAACAGCGTTACTCATGGATAGAGGATGCTGCTAGGAAATGCTGTTGGATTTTCAGTAAAGATAAAACTCAACCTTTTCAGATGACTAAGACAGTTTCTTCTCTAAAAAGAAGGGCAAATTTGAGAAAGCCAGGATGGGAAGTCGCTTTTGTTGCTTGAGGAGAAGAAAGCCTTATATCCTGGTCCCCAGCCACACACCATGTTCTCTTTTCTGCTTGGCTTTGACAGCTGCGTGGGGGCCTCAGGCTAGCAATAAACCTTTTGGTACCAGTTCCTTGTCCACTTGAGAAGGGGGCTCTGTAGTACAGCCTGGAAGCTTGCTACATCTTCCTGGTTAAACCCATGCCCCTTCCACCCAGAAGGCTCCCTATCTGAGGTACAAAACCAAAGCCTGAGCTTGAGAAGTCCCCAAGCTTAGCTCCATATCCTATGATCTGTGTGGAAAACACAGTGTAGAATTAAAGTTATAAAAAATGTCATAGATACCCAGGAGAATGCGGAGGTGTTTTACCTTGGAGGGAAGTCATGGTGTGTGGTAGAAGACAGCAAGCTTTTTGAGCACTGGTTACACACCCACTCAGAGTGAGTGAGATAGGAAAATAGGTTTATGTTTCTGCACACTGTGCCTTATGTAGTATTCATTACTTGGAACCAATTGCTTTTGATTGCATGCATCTCCATACATGTGGATTGGCAGGCTACATTAGTGGTTAGGATTATTTTTAGGAAGCATCTTTCTTCTTCTTCTTCTTCTTCTTCTTCTTCTTCTTCTTCTTCTTCTTCTTCTTCTTCTTCAATCAAATTAGCAGTAATTTAACCGTTTCATTTCCCTACATTGGACAAAGATGTAGAAATGTAGGACTGGAGAATTAAATAAGGAAGATTTTTAGATGTGCTCTTATTCGAAAAGTAGAGGGGTTCTTCATTCTCTTTGTCACCAGAGCAGGCTGACAAAGGACATGGAGTCATTGTTTGTTCAGTAGCTAAAGCAGACAGGTTGAAAAGCCCTGGCTGTATATAAAGTAATTAGTTCCCTTCGTATGTCTTCCTGTCTTCTCAAACATTAAACTTTGGGCTTGATTCTTTCTGTGACTCTGTTCATAGACCTAACCTGTCTGCATGCATGCATTTATGTATGGTGTATGTGTGTGTGTGTGTGTGTGTGTGTGTGCGCGCGCGCGCGCGTGTGTACATGTGTGTGTGCACACAGATAACAGTGTATTCTGATTTGTAGTACTCTATTTTCAAATTGATAGTTCCTTTTCTACCTTTATCATAGCAAAAAATTTAAATATGTACCTTACACAAAGAAAGTTTGAGTATCAAATATTCTCCCCCTATTTTTTCATTTTAACCTTTTGTCTCCTTAAAAGCTGGATTCTCTTTGTTATGTTGAAGTTACCAGCATTTGAATTTTGTTTTGTATCTTAACTTACGACTAAATCTAGCCCTGTACACGGCAAAGAAATGTTTTATGAATCTGCTTATTTTGAATGAATAAATTCTACTTTATCAAAAACATTATTTTCCTAGTTTTTTGCTGGGTTATGGCAAACATAACTGTTTCTGACAGGGTACCAATGCGTTGGCTACAGTCTGTCAGAAGAATGGATATTCAGGCACCTCCTGCCCTTCTCTGGCATAAGGGAAGGAAAGGCTCACCATATTTTACTCAGTGAAGTAGTACCAACCTGGAAGGCTCCTAGTAGCCGAGTCACAGGAGGGGACTATATGGGGACAGTTGTACCCACAAACTGGAACATTCCAGGTCTTAGACAGGAATGCCAGTTGGTCAACTTAAATTCCAGTATGATTAATTTTATTTTTTTTAATTTGTAGATCTCTTCAGTTAGCCTTGTCAGTTGGTAAAACAAAACAAAACAAAACAAAACAAAAAACAAAAAACAAAAGCCATTCATTGTCCAGGATGATCAGTCTGAGGAAAATCTCTCCCTAGCCCTGAAACACATGGCATTGCTCTGTCTTTGCTCAAGGGAACCTTGATCATCACACAGAATGGGATCTCTGTGGTGGCTGAGAACAAAAAAGTCGGCAGGTGCTTTACAAATTGCATCTCTCTTTGGTTTTGAGAATTTTTGTTGTTGTTGTGGATATGTGAGCTGAGTCTGCCATGTCAGAAAGAAAGTTCAAATAACCCAGGTGGGGTGACTGTGGTCAGATTGAGGGGGCGGTCTTCATTCAGCAGTACGGCATATCTTAGCTGAGGCCATCTCATCTCAACTCTGCCAGAGTATGATTAAGAGGATCAGACGCATCCTGTTTGGTGTGGGAGACTCTTTTTGGTGCTTGGGTTGGAACCCTCGCACATGTTGGGGAAGTACTCCAACACTGAGCGAGAGGCTTGGACCTACTTAGGGGAGGCTACTCTTTACAGAGGGGACAGCAGACAAAGAAAGATGTGAGTCACTAAAGAAAGAAAGAAATGTGGGTCAGGACAGAACGGCGTGTTGTGAGTTCCTAGATACTTTGAGGTTGTGCTTAATTCCTAGAGTTTAATTCCTTTGTAAAATTTCTTGCACTAATTGTGTAAATACATGTTTTCCTGGTTCATTTTGTTTCACTATAACAAAATACCCGAGCCTGGTATTTTACAGAGAACAGAGATTTCTTAGAACACAGTTCTGGAGGATGGGCAGACCAAGATCAGGGAACCATAGCTGGTGAGGACCCTCTCCTACATCACCCTGGGGTGGGAAGGGAGGAAGGAAAGATACACACACGAAGAGAGAGATGGGGAACCTTATGTTCTCATCAAGAACCTTCTCTGGTGTCAGGATGCCATCCATTCATGAGGGGGAGCCCTTGCAATGTAATCACACCCTGAAGATCCATCTCAGCCCTGACACACTGGGGACCCCTTCAGACCTTATAGGTGTATGTGACACCATCACACTAAGCACAGTGTTTCCTTGAATGGGAGCAATAGGGGAAGGTCTCAGGGTTCCACCACAATGAGCCATACCAGGTGCCTTTTTGCATGCACCTCTCAGGCACCCTGACCTGGTGTGTGAGGCCCACTCATCCCTTCTCAACCCATTGCTGCCCTGTTTTCTCTGTGTAGCCTACTCTGATCTTTAAACATACTGGGTCTTGATCCCTTACTTATTTGAGCACTCGCTCGGTATTTTCAGCCTGTGCTACGAACATTTTTAGACTTTGCTTTTTATAGATGGGAATGGAGGCCGTGAAGAACGAGCCTCTGGTGCACGAGCCAAGAACCACTGCAGGGAATTCCTCAGAGTGGAACATTCCAGATGAGCTTCTTGACAAAGGACGCTTAAGTATGTGGCCATCTCTATCAAGGAGCTTTGGCCAAATCCTACAAACAACCCTTCCAAATCAATGGTTTTCATTTCCAGTTTGCCTGGACTCTTCCATTTGCCATAGCATCTTTTGTGGGGGTGCAGAAGGTAGAGTGTGGGCATCTGTGTGGGAGGCAGAAGGCGACTTGGGTATCAGTTCTTATTATCTACTTTCTTACTATCTACTACGTCTTATTTGATGGGCATTTGTGTGTGTGTGTGTGTGTGTGTGAGAGAGAGAGAGAGAGAGAGAGAGAGAGAGAAGCCTCTAGTACAGTGTCCCGTGGAACTGTTTGTATATGCATATTTCTTTATCCCATTTAGTCCTGTTACATAAGTCTCTGTGTTAAGTTACTTCTTGTTGTTTGAATATGAACAACACAGTCTGGTGTGTTACACACTTGGCCTCTAACTGGCTTTCATTTTGAGAGGTCTAAGGTCTAGCTAGAGGCTAGCTGGGGGTCTATTGTCCTTGTCCTGACTTTTCCCTTCCTCTCCCCTATTTCCATCCCTCTGTGCCCTCCTTCCTCCTTCCTTCACCCTCTGTCTCAAAGAGACTACCTCAAAGTAAATAGCTCTCCCCTATGGCATGTGCCTACACTCAGGGTGTTCTACCTAAGCCCACAGGTCCAAGCAATTGTGGATTCACCTCTGAACCCATGAGGCACACGTGATCCTTTCTTCTTTAAGTTGTGTTTGTCAAGCATTTTTGTCACATGAGTAAGGGACATGCTGTCCCTTGCAGAGGACCTGGGCATCTTAAAGCTGAGGTTCCCTCTCTGATCTTTTACCAGTAGCTGTTGGTCTGTACTTGAGTAGCCAGTCTCATAAGTATTGAAAACAGCCCTGAACTTCATTATAGTGAGCAACGAGTACCACAGAAACTACCATGCATTCTATCCAGGTGCCCAAGATGACTGCGCTAGTTGTGACAGACACTGAGCCCCCAATGTCCACTGATGACCATGAGCCATTGACTCAGGGTTTCTATTGCTGGGATGAATCACCATGACGACAGCAACTTGAGGAGGAAAGGGTTTATTGAGCTGCATTTCCATATCATTATTATGCTTCACTGACAGAAGTCTGGAAAGGAACTCCACAGGTCAGGAACCTGGTGGCAGGAGCTGAGGCAGAGGCCACGGAAAAGTGCTGCTTTCTGGCTTGCTCCTCCTGGCTAGCTCAACCCGCTTTCTTAAAGAACTCGGGGCTACCAGCCCAGGGGAGGGCCCACCTATAATGGACTGGACTCTCCTTCATGAATCACTAATTAAGAAAATGTCCTTCTGGCTTGCCGACAATGGGATTTTATGGAGACAATTTCCCAATAGAGCTGCCCTCCTCCTCTGACGACTCTAGTTTCTGTCAAGTTGACATAAAACTAGCCAGTACCCTGGTGTAAACGTAATTTCTTCCACATTGTAATAATTAATCTTTCTCACCAGCTTTTTTTTCCATGGTTGCCCCCAATTTTACTTGCTTCCAGATCCACATTTTTTCCTTTCCCCTTTCATTCATTCCCCTTTCTTTCTCCCCGTTCTCTTTCTTGAGTCTCCATTGTAGACAATGATTTTAAGTGCTGGGGTTACAGGTGTACACCAGCAGGCTCAGTCCCCCATCCTTTCTTATGAACCCCACTCTTTACAAACAGAAGCTTAAGCCCCTTCCAAGTCTGTGTGCCAGCCTTGCCACACCCACCCTGCCTCTGTCTGCATCCAATTGTGCTTCCTTAGATAGTAGGTGGCCTGCTGCATAACTGAAGCTCTGCACATAACTGACCCTGGTCAGGGGCTCTGTATCTGAGCACCTACGCTCTGCCTCCTACCGTGAACTTCCCTCTGGATCTCGGTTGTGGGCAGTGCCAGCCAGAGTCTTCCCCTAAGATGACTACATTCTCAGCTCGCTTTGGTACTGGGGCTGTTTTCCCCTCTGAGCTGTTTGTACCGTCTGTGTTATTTCTGGATGAGGGTCTTCTGTGACCTTGCAGTGTGGACTTTATGTCCTTCTGCAGCTCAGCTTCAAAGCCTTGGACTCCTAGTCCCCTCTTGCTGTTTTCCATGAACATCCCTCATCTCTCGGCTCGAAGTTGTTGCCCCAGTCACAGGGGGCGTTAGTCTGTCCACAGGGAACGTGACACGTCCACGCAGGGGAGAGCTTTTAAAGAGGAGAAGCTCAAGTCCGCCCCTGCAGACTGCCAAGCAGCTGAGTAAACTCCCTGTCACTCTACCTACTGTTTACACTTGAAAATGATGACAACAGAGCTCTCTTCTAACCCCAAGCTGCCTTGGAAGCATGAAAAAGTGTGTTTCCCACCAACAAAATCTTAAGACCTCAGGTCGATGCTGCACTGGCCTCAGAAGATGCTGTTGAACGAGGAGCAAACTTTTCTAACTTATCGCAAATTGTCTTTGGAAATAATCTCCAAAGATAGCCTGTCATCATGGAAAGCTTTTTGAAGTGTTGTTGAGCTCCCACCCTTTCTTCACTGAGTAAATTTTTGTACTTGGTTAGCTTTCATCTTGGCTGCATGGTCCAGCACTATAACCTCATGTCTGAGACTCAGTTTCCCCAGCTGAGCATGGAGATAACTGTACTCCAGCAGTGATGATGATCATAACAATAAGTAAAGCAAGGTAGAAGAGAGTTCTATGTAAAGGCACATTATTAGAATTTGACGCTTATTTTAAACCAGTGGAGGTTGTGTAAATTTCATGAAACCCAGACGTGTCTCCAGCGGCGGGGGTACTTTGCACATATATATAATGAGATATCTTGGGAAATGGTTGCTAAGTATAAATGAAAAATTCATTCTTGATCCATATATAGCTTTGTTTGTTTGTTTGTTTGGGTTTTTTTTGTGTGTGTGTGTGTGTGTAGCTCTGGCTGTCCTGGAACTCACTCTGTAAACCAGGCTGGCCTCGAACTCAGAAATCCACCTGCCTCTGCCTCCCAAGTGCTGGGATTAAAGGCATGCACCACCACTGCCCGGCCAATCCATATATATCTTATATGCATAGCCTGATCGTATTTTCAGCGATTTGATACAAGAGACACCTAATTTTTATATATCATTTGGATCCTGATTTAATCTTGTCCACACTGCAAGGTCACAGAAGACCCTCATCCAGAAATAACACAGACGGTACAAACAGCTCAGAGGGGAAAACAGCCCCAGCCTTCGATGTTCCAGGTCTCACTAGCCATAATTAATCTATTAACCAATAAAAGCACCACAAATAAAAAGCAATGAGGTAATAAAAGTGAACGAAGTATTGAGACAAGTGAAATAATGTTCTCAATTTACCTTAATTCCAAGAAAGATTTGGTGTGGGAGGCAGGAGGTCTTGGTGAATTTACAGAGCCTTCTGACAGCTCACGTTCTGTGTCTTTGCTAATTATGCTGTGTTTGTAGGCTCTACAGTGACATCCAGGCAGAGCAGTGGCTGGTCACACAGATGGGCATGATCTGACCTCAGCATTCTTTCCTGACAAGACACAGGAGGAATGAGCCGCAGGACAGCAGGTGATTTCACTGTGCCATTTTTTTTTCTTTCTTTTTCTCATTCTTGCAGAGACTCTGACCTATTTTTGTTGGACACCCGGGTGGTGTGGGCCTCAGAAGAAGGTTGGCTGGAATTTGACATCACAGCAACTAGCAATCTGTGGGTGGTGACACCGCAGCACAACATGGGGCTCCAGCTGAGTGTGGTGACTCGGGATGGTAAGTTGGGATTTGCGCCCTGCCAGCCTATGTCACACAGAAGGTTTCCTTCTTTTCCTCCGTGGCGGTTGTGGTGGGACCATTGTTTGTAGCCCAGACCTTGACGTCCGGTGACCTTGTTTACTCTTCCCTCGTGACAAAGCACAACCTTTCTCCTAGCCAGGACTTGGAAGCAGGCTAAGGCCATGTCCCCCACAAGAATAGCAATGGAAAGAGAGCCCCTGCCCGAGAAGAAGACTGGAAGCTTGGGTGAACACAGTTCAGGAATAGAGCATTTGCTTAGCATGAGGCTCTGGGTTCTACCCAGCACCTAAGGAAGGGGAGGAAAAGGGGTTGTTAGGATCTGACTGCCCAGTGATTTTACCAAGGGACCCTTAAGGAAAATCCCTCGTGATGGGCTCCCGTTTCTGGTCCTGCTGCACAGTTGAGAAATATAGTCAGAAAAGACATGTAAATACTGATGAATAGAAGGACAGAGACCAGAGCACTCCTTGGGGGTGATCCTATTCTTTGGGAGGCACATTTTGAGTCTGCCTGTCTACAGGGAGCCAGCCAGGGTGGGAGGATGCAAGGGGCCTTGTTCACATTTCCCACTCTCTACTCCTTTACGTGGAAGACTAGGAAGAGTCCCCTCGTCGTGTAGCTTTGAGACTAAGGTTCCATGGAGTAAAGAGGGGTGGGCTTTGGTTTGCATTAAAGGACTCCACGTCAACCCCCGTGCGGCGGGCCTGGTGGGCAGAGACGGCCCTTACGACAAGCAGCCCTTCATGGTGGCCTTCTTCAAGGTGAGCGAGGTCCACGTGCGCACCACCAGGTCAGCCTCCAGTCGGCGGCGGCAGCAGAGTCGCAACCGGTCCACCCAGTCGCAGGACGTGTCCCGGGGCTCCGGTTCTTCAGGTGAGTGTGGACAAGGCCTTAGTTCCCATCAGGATAAAGGTACCTATGACTCCAGATGCTGGACTACTTCTGCTCAGCAAATACAGTGGCTAGTGGGGGAGGGGTGGTCCTAAGAATGATGGCCATGTCTTAGTGTAGATAACCTGTATGGGATCCCAGGACCTCTCACCATAGAGCACTGTAGCCCAAAGGCTGGGGCTGTGGGCATCACATCCCACCTCTTGGTTCAGGCAAGCATCCTTCTGTTTGATGAGATTTCTACAATTCTTTTTTGTTTTTTCTTCCCACAAAATCATGGAAACACCCCAATTATTTTAATTTTTAGATGGTGCCCACGAGGTCAGAAGATATGCCAGGTTGTCTGGAGTAGTTATGGATGTTTGTGAGCCACCAGGTAGATCCTAGGAACCAAACCCAGGTCCTCTGTGTATGGCCAGAAAGGTTTCAGATGTTTCTTTTGCTTGGATTTGGGGATACTTACAGATATACATAATGAGATTTCTTGGTGATAAGACCCACATCTAATGGCAGGATTAATGTATTTTCCCTATTCATCTTACATACCTATAGCTGTATGTTAAGTTTATACAGTATTTTTAGTGCACTTTGGCAACCATCAACTGAGGTTTAAGTTTTGGTGCATTTCAGATTTGTGGGGGCTCAGCTTGCATGAGGTGGTGTACTGTGGGCTCGCATAGTATACTTCTCTTGACTGGAAGTGGTAGTTGGAGGGGAGGCGGCCTCCAACAGGGATTTTATTGGCTCACTCACCTGGGAAGTTGAGGGTTTCTTGCTTCGGCTTGGTTGAATTGTTGGGAACAGGTGATTCTAGATAGCTCTGTTTCCTGCGTTCCTCGTTGACAGATTCCTCACAAAGATAAACAATGTACATTAAGGTTACCCCGAGTCTCAGAGAAATCTTGGCAACTTCATCTTCAAATAGAGAGTTCTCTCACTTGCTGGCCTCAGCAAGAAGCCAGGCTTGATGCTCACTGGACTGGCTCACATACCATGTGACCAGCCCCGAGCATCTTGCTACCCTAGGAAGTGCTCTGATCAGCCAAGCCTATACTGGTTATTCAGTTCCATCTGGACAAGCAGGTCCGAAGGGCAAGAGAGAGGAAACAGCCCCCACCCCCACCCACCCCCACCCTCAGTGTCTTGAGTGTTAATTGCAACTTTCAGAAGTCTTCTCTAGAACTGGGAGGGATAGCGAGTGGAAGATCTAGGAAGCAAGTTCATAGTTGTTAGGTGGCACCGAGTTCGAGTGCCAATGCTCCTCACCGTGGTGCAAGTGTTCCTGAGTCCTGGATTCCTGGCATTACTCAACAGCTCAGAAAACAAGTGTGACATTGACTGTCTGCTGTGAGATTCTCTGCCAGATTTTTCTCTTTTTTGTGAGTTTGGAGAAACCTACCTAGTGGATCTGAGCTTCAGTCCCCCATTCTGTATTGTGACGGTGTGGAATACCTCACAGGTTGTCGATTTGACGAAATGCAGCCACACGGCACACCTTTGAAGATTACTCACACACACCCACTTGGAGGAAGTAGTTGCTTAGAGTGTGTTTGTTGCTGGGATCCCAAGGGAGTGAAATAATTTCTAGAGGCTGTGCTAATTTTTTGAGGCAGCTCATTACAACTGTCATTTGGGGGGCCTGGGAAGAATGGATGCAACTTCTCAAAGCACCCCACCTTTCTTTGAGAAGCAGTGTCTCCCAAATTTCGGGCTGTGGCTCTTACTAAGCCTTCTCTTACGTCAGTAAGCTTGGATGTGCCACTTGAGCAGCCACTACCCAGTGTGATATGACATTTTGCTTCTCCTTGTCATGGTATTTCTTGGAAGTACCGCACAGCATGGGTGTCCTGTATTTACCACCAAAACCAGTCAGGATTGAGGCCTTAAAAAAAAAAAAAGAAAAAAAAAAGCTGAAAGCATTGCCTGCTTTAGTTTATTTCCCTGGGAGTCAGTCTGTTGAATTGAATTAATAGTCTGCATTTCCCTCTGGGGCCTGATGATGATGTCGGCCAGTGGTAGACTGCATTTGGGAACTGTGGCCAGTTTGGTTCCTCGGACCTCAGACTGCGGAGGCTTCGCTTGCAATGTTGATTGCTTTTGAAAATTATAATTTCACTTGATTGAGTCAACACTCACCCTGCCCACCCAATATATAGACCAGTTTATTTTTAATGAAGAAAACATGTTGTCTATGATTTGGGCTTTTGCAAGGCCATCCAATTACTGTTTTCCAAGTCCCTTTCAACCTTTTTTTTCACTCTGATGAGTTAAAATTAATTACGGATATTAAAGTGGCCTAATTCCTAATGAGGTCCAAGGGCCCCTGCTGTCTCTTGGTCTCCCCACTCCTCCTCCCAACTCAGTCCTCCTAGTTTCTTTGTTCCTTCAGTAGTCCAGCGCAAAGGAATCCGTGCCAAATCCCTCTGGCCTCGTATATTTAAAACCCCCCAAGAAAGCGCTGAGACGAAGCGGCTTCTCTGCTCTCTTCTCAGAACCTCCCGTGAGATCAGAGGCTACTCACGTGCAGCCCCTCAGAGCTCTGCTTTTTGCACTTGGCTTTCTTCTGTTAATGGAAGTGGACAAGCAGAGGGCCAGATTTCTACCCAAGAAAGCATTCTAAGGCGAGAAACGCAGCTCAGTTTGTTGAGTACCTGCGCGGCATGCACAGAGCCCCGGGTTTGGTGGTATAAACTGGCAATGGTAGCGCATGCCCATAATCCTAGTAGAAGCAGGAGGATCAGAAGTTCAGGGTCGTCCTTGCCTACGCAGAGCGTTAGATGCTAGGACTCTTGGATACATTGTAAAACTTTGTCTCCAAGTAAATACATAAAGCCCCTAAAACCAACTAACTTGCAAAGCACAGGAAAACCAAGAAAGAAAAGGAGGGAGAGTTTTCAGAAATATGGCCCGGGCCTAGAGAGTAGACTTGCCTCTCTCTAGGGTTTTCCATCCAAGCTCCTGAATGGGCCAGAGACTCCAGGGTCTTTGTGAGCCAGGTCATCTGCAGAAAAGGTGCCATCTGCAGTGTGGCTCCAGCCACTACCCCACTCTAAGTCCTTTGGGAGATTGAAGGCAGAGATGGCTCTTCTTTGGTCATCCATTTTGCCTATAGTATACTCCCAGGGCATTGACACTTCTCCTTCTCCCCAAAGGGCCCCTGTCTAGAAGAAACCCACGAGGGACATTTTGCACCTGAGTAAAGACCTTAGCGTCATTTATCAAATCACCTGTCATCAGAGTGAAACATGACAGGGATCTATTTTAGGAACTGAGCTGTATATTCCTGAGACTGCCAGGCTCGCCTGCCACCAGCAAGTGGCTAAGAGCTCACCTACTGCCTCCTAGTCCCTGCAGCCCACCCCCATCTGCTCTAGTATACGTACCTGGCTGGCTTCAGGCTGGACTCAGCAGGCACGTGCACCAGACAGTGGGTTTTGGGGACAAGTCTCCCTTCGTGGCGTCTCCTTCTCTACCACCGTCCTCTCCACAGGAATAGTGGACGTTGGCTGAATTGCACTTCTCCCACAGGCTTGTACAGCCTCAGGACGTGTCTTTTATTGTTTTTACACCTGTTTTACAGTGCTGCGCTAAGCTGCTCTGTGGAGCAGGGGAGGAACTCTCATGAATCTGGCGATTGTTTGCCTGCCTCAGTTCTTGCCAGTTTAGTGTGCTCAGAGCCCCTTCCCTAGGTCCTCCAGCTAGAGTCTGAAGTATCTGCTGGCCGCCATTTTCCTCTTTGATAATATTTCTCTTGGCCTTTGCTGTTTTGTCTTGTGGGGGTCAGTGGTACCGCTTGGCCAATCCATTGTGAGGTCTACAAATGGATGGCCTCGACAGATGATTTCCTTTGGCAATTCTAGGTTCTGCTCCAGTCACTGATTTACGATCCCGCATGACACGTCTGGGGAAGAGAGGGCCATTTATGCCATTGCAAGCTCGAGAGTCCGATGTTGGGACTGTGCACGAGTCTTTGTTTTATCAGATGACCATTGGAGTTGTTACTATCACTTTTTTTTTTAACCAGGTGATGTGTAGTTGTAGTTGTCTCTGGTTTCTTGTGCCTATGAAATAGCACAATGCCCTCAGGACTCTGAGCATCACTGGGCATGAGTCTATTGCTACCTGGGAAAAAATTCTTCTTCTTCCACTCTTTTCCACTCACCTGAACATGCATCTCTTAAGCCCTCTTGGGAAAGTGTGGGTTTCCAATAGCTCCATGTGCTGTGAATACTTGTTATCTCCAGCCCCTGACGTTTCCCACTGGGGTCCATTTGTATGCTTTGAGCACAGGAGAAGTAACACGTCTCAGAAAATGTCCTCAGTTTATTTAGAACGTGTGATCTCGTGCTATAGAGTTCAGGGACCTTCAGTCCCAGGTTGAGGGTCGCATCTCACAGTGTTGCTGGTACTTCATCTCTGGCTGCCATGGACTGAGGATGCTGAAGCTGAGGGGATCGACCTCCTGTGAGCATCATGGTTTATTAGATGTTTCGGAAGAAGCTGTGGCCTGGGTCTGAAAATGCCAACTCTTCTTATTTTTCAAAGGAGAGAGGGTTTGTGCTTTGTCATTTTGAGCTTAAGTTAAAGTTCTGGAGCCTGAGCTTGGCTTGTAGATCCTCAGCTTAGAAAGAGCCCTGTTCAGAGTGTGTTAAATGACACCCATTCTTAACTTTGTAGAGATACGCAGGACTAGGTGTGGGCTAGCGACTCAAAAGCTGAAATCATTTCAAAACCTACCTTTATCATGCTTGGCTTTTACTATTAGATTGCTTTAGAATAATAGTGGTCTGAGGGTACAATAGACTAGCAAGTTCCCTGCTGCCTCTTCTTCCTCCCCAGGTCTTCCCTTGTGGGTTGGTCCAGACCAAGCATCCCCAATCCGAAAATTCCAAAACAGAAACACTTTATCTGAAACCATCTGAGCATCCTGCCAGCACTGAAAGAAAGAAAGAAAGAAAGAAAGAAAGAAAGAAAGAAAGAAAGAAAGAAAGAAAGGAAGGAAGGAAGGAAGAGAAGGAAGGAAGAAAGAGAAGGAAGGAAGGAAGGAAGGAAGGAAGGAAGGAAGGAAGGAAGGAAGGAAGGAAGGAAGGAAGGAGAGAAAAGAAAAAAGAAAAAAAATCACATTTAGTTTTGGTTTTTGTTTTGTATCAAAGAAGTTCTTCCAAAATCTGGAAAAACTCAAATCTGAAACACTTTCCGTCCGGCCCCAAATGTTTTGATTCTCAACCCTTACTAAAGCAGAACGAGCAGGTGTAAGATGTCCGGTGAGGCAGTGGCTGTCAACCATGGGCAGTGTCTGCGAGTCAGGGAACCCCTCAGTCTAGGAGATGACAGAGAGAAAGGAAGTTGTGTGAAGCCCATGGAGTCTCAGCGTTTATGGGAAACCTTGTCTGGTTTTTAAGGCATGTAGCTGAAAGGAGATGGAAGTCACGTATTGACTAAGTGCCGAGTATTTCACCTCAAAATCCTAGGTCTGCATTGGCCTGGGGCCTTCCTGCAGCCTCTAGTACTGATGGTGCTGGTATAAACAAAATGTAGACAGAAAGCCCAGCCCTTCCGAGGCCTGGGAAGAGGTTCCTGAAACCAGAACTCTGAACCCCAGAGGGTCCCCTGCACTTGGCCTAATGTGGCAACAGAAAGAGCTGGCACCTCCTGCATCCATCTCATGTTGTTCTTTAGGTGGGGCGCATTAGGAGCAAAAGAGTTTTTTCTTCTTCTTTTGGTAAGATAGGGCTTAGAAGTCCAGAGATGAGGCAAGAACCGCCAGGCCTTGGCAAACAGAGGTGCCAAGAACAGCTACTGCTTTGTTTTTGCCCTTGACATTTTAAGAGAAAGGGGGAATAAGAGTAGGTATACCCTCTGCAATAGAAGAAGACATGAACAAGAGACAGACAGACAGACAGACAGACAGACAGACAGACAGACTCAGGTTATCAGGCTTGGCAGCAAGTGTCTTTTTCCCTGCTGGGCCTTCTCACTGGCCCTGCCCTCCTATCTTAAAGCAGAGAACCATATTGGATGGTTGTGGGCCAGGTTTTGCTTGCTGTGTTAAGCTTAGAGCAGCCAGATATTCTTAATGGCGTGTTTTGACACTGATACTGGGTGTTCACGGCAGCATGTCCCAAAGCTGCCTAGGCATCCTGAGGCCAAAGACAGACTTTTGGCTATATTTGGAGCTAGGATGTCCCTGCCTCTGACCCTCCAAGGCAGCACCCGTGGCTCTCCTGTGCTCAGATCCGCCTGGGTAGCATGGCACCTCTTCTTCCTCGTGGTTCTGAGCTGGGGTCTGGAAGGAGCTGTAGCACCTTCTCAGTCAGTGGCAGTGCTGATGATTTGTGCCCAGGATGCCCATGAGTCTGACACCATGTCCATGGGCCCTGTTGCTGGCCTGGGGGCTATAGTGGCTCTGGGTTTTTTGCGGTCTTGTTTTTGCCTCTATACCTTCTCCTTTCTCTACCCCACTTGGACAAAGCTGTGATTTGTTTTCTTTTCTCCCATTTAAGTGGATATGTCCTTATTAAATTTTATCTGCATACTTAAAGAAAAAAAACGCAACAAACCTGGCCTTTCTCAGACTCCTCTTGTAAACAGATATCAAGGTTAGTTGGGGTAAAGGGGAGAGTTTCTGGTTTTTGGGGTTTTTTTTTTCAGCCATCTGTCAATCTGTAAAAACAAAACACACAAAAAATAGGGTCAGCATCATCCCACATAGAACCCAGGGCACCCACCCCTGAGCTACAGAAACAAGTATTGTGAAGGTCATTTACCTCCACAAATATTTATATGCTCTGTGCCAGCCCTCACCATGGGACTGTAAGGAAACACAGGCTTGGCCAAGCGAATATCTATCTGTAGGAAAAGAAACAGAAGGATAGAATTCCTGCTTTTCCTCTCTCCGGCCCCAGTCCTTAATAACAAAAAACGTCAATGTCTGGCCATAAAAGAATTAGCTTCTCTTTCCAGAAAGTTCTCTGAGCTGAGCACTGAGGGAGTCAGAACCAGGGCACGTTCACAGACAGCTGGGATGGTTGGGAAGTGTGAGATGAAGTCCTAGGACTGTCATCTGTGGTGTGCCACAGAGAGAAAAATTGAAACCTCGGGGTGAGGAAGGTGTCCCTGTCTGTGTTCTGACAGTAAGTTTCAAATACTGACCAAGTGACCTTTAGTTCAGTTCTAACAAGCCAACTCATTAAAGCAAGGTCCTCAGCAGGATTGCCCTGCCCCTATTTCAGAGACCAGCCCCAAGGTGAGGTCACCAAGCCACCCATACGTCAGAATATACACATATCTGGAAATGTCACTAAGTCTCGTGGTCCTGGGCTTTTATTTGGTAGCTCAATCCATTTGGTATTGCTATTACAAAATAGCTGCAACTGAGTACTTATAAGGAAAAGCTTATTTTAGCTTATGGCTTGGAAGCTAAAACGTTTGGCCAGCTCTGTGTGACAAAGACCTCAGGAAGTGTCAATGGTATAGAAGACAGATTCACAGTGGACCCAAGAACAGAAAATGATACATATGAAAGGCAGTAGACATGGGGTAGCCTTGCTTTATAGGAATCTACTGTCACGGTAATGGCTCTAGTCACTAGAAAGGCTTATTCCACCTTGTGAGGTAGTTCCCCATGACACTGTTACCTCCCACCAGGCCCTCTCTAGCTCCACCCTCTTAACGATTGAGGACCAAGTTGCCAGCATGCAGACCTTTGAGCAGCAAACATACCATATATGAACCATAGAATACGGGATTCTGACGCTGTGCAAAATCAAATCATTGGCCACATGGTTATTATCAGTCTCCAGAGGTGAGGCAGGGCCAGAGCTCCAATCCTCTTACCATGCACTGGGCTTTTCTGTGACCAGTACCCATGTTGAAGCTCTCTAGGGGCCTATGGTGAAAGATATAAGTGTGGGTGTGTGACGGGGTCTTGTTATTGTAACAAAGACACTTCTATCGGGAAACTCTAAGGTTTTCTATGCCCTCAGCTAGGAAAAAAAGACAAAAACAAAACAAAACACATGATATATTTTTTGAGACAGGGTAGCACTTTGTAGCCTTGGCTGACCCAGAACACACTATGAAGTCCAGGCTAGCTTTGAACTCATGGCAAGTGCTCCTGCCTCAAATTTTCCAGGTTCTTAAATACTGGGATTACAGGTATGTACTATCATGCTTAACCAATACATACTTTATTATTCTACACTGCTGCTATCTGCCTGGCCTATAAAGAAAAATATTTAGAAATCTCTGTATTTTATATGGCCAGTGATTCTAAAACTGATCTAAAAGATTTTGAAGGAAGTTTGGAGGAAGAACAAGCTAGAACTAGGTTGATTAGGGGCATTCCAGGTGAGACCCTAGGTAGGGGATCAAATAGTTGACAAGGACAGCTGGAATAGAGTACAGGGACACAGGAGCCTTGGAATCTTCAAGAGACTGAGCTCATGTACCCAGGTGACATGAGAGGAAAGAGAGATCAGAGGCTCAAAGGAAAGTGAGGAAGGCCTATAGCTGGGTATAAAATTTTAGATTAGTGGGGTTGTTCTTATGACATTTAATATTTGAATGAATATTTTTTGTTAGTTTTGCCATTAATCTACTTAATCTTCCTTTAATTTATGTTACCTTTGAGGATTCTTTTTTATTTACTATACTCGAATTTCTCCAGATTTTGGCATCATAGAAATTTATTTATTCCAATTAGGGTTCATTGTGCCTTTTTATTTAAAGATGTTTATCTTTTTTTTAATTTCTAGGAAATTATCAGAGCCTTTAGGTTTCCAAATATCATTTTCCCCCTATCACAGCTGTCTGGAATTCCTAATGGAAGAATTATGTTGGGTCTTTCAGTATGACTTCTATGTCTTTTTATAGTTTCTGACCATTTACTTATATTTGAAGAAATTTCTTTAAATGAATGGTCTGACTCTATCTACTTCTCTCTTAACTTATGACTAGTGCTTAGGTCTTTCATTCTATTTCCAATGCTTATTGGTTTTTATCAAGTTCTATTTGTTTCTCTCTATATTTCTTTCTCTCTTTTTTCCTTTCTCTCTCTTTCTTTCTTTCTTTCTTTCCTTCTTTCTTTCTTTCTTTCTTTCTTTCTCTTTCTCTCTTTCTATTTCTTATTATATATTACATATTATATGCTCATTAGTTTTTATAAAGTTCTATTTGTTTGTTTCTCTCTTTTTCTCTCTCTTTCTTCCTTTGTTTCCTTCTTTCTCCTTCCTTCCTTCCTTCCTTCCTTCCTTCCTTCCTTCTTTTCTTTCTTTCTTTCTGGCATCCACCTATCTTTAAATATCTGCCTACTCTTTTGCCATAGTGTTCTTGCTTTAGTATTTCCTGCTTTGCCATTATTGACTTTTCTTTTGTAGCCTTCTCCAGAGGTTACCCTGACCTGCAACCCATTCATTTGTGTGTCCTCTTCGGTTTCTTTCATTGAAGGGTTGTTTCCAACAGGAAGGGCTTGCCTGTGTGCGGTGGTTCAGAGTGAGAATCCTCTATACCTGCTCTGAACTGCCCTCCATGGTTGCTCTGAATTTCCTTCTCATGTAGACTTAAAGTGGAGAGAGAGTTCTGCAAGGTCAGGTAGGCATCATAGGAACTGACAGGGGTGGCAATGGAGTGGATGTGTGTATATTTAGAATTAGTAAATACTTGACCCACATCTCTCTTCCCAGGCCACTAGCCTCAGTTGACATGGTTTCTTTACAGAATTCTGAGTTCTGTACCCTTTCTTCTGATTTGGGGTTGGGAATTCTAAGAGGATAAGTGTTTACATCTAGTGCAAATACATTCGTGAGGTAACTCCTTGGTTTGTATAGTTGATTGACAAAGGCAGAGGTTGTGTGTGTGTGTGTGTGTGTGTGTGTGTGTGAGAGAGAGAGAGAGAGAGAGAGAGAGAGAGAGAGAGAGAGAGAGAGAGATCTGGATTCTGTATATCTTCTTAACCATGTAAGAGGAAGACTCTTCCTCCAAAAACTGGCTCCTTATCCTCCCTTCCTTCTCTGTCCTCTCCTACCTAACAAACGCATCCATGTGCCCTTTAAAACCATAGCTCTGAGCCCGCTGGTTCAAACCCCTTTGAAGTCTTCCTTCATGTCTCTAATAAAAAGTTCACATCATTGTTGGCATTCTGAGTCATTCATTTTTCCAGTTGTATCTCCCAACTCTTTATGAGTCCTCCAGTCCATCCCAGCAGAACTGTTCCCCACTCCCATTGTCCCTTCTACAAGCTTCAGGAGTCATTGATCCATGACTCTTGAGTTTTGACCTATGACCCTTGAGTATTGACCCATGACCCTTGAGTATTGACCTATGACCCTTGAGTATTGACCCATGACCCTTGACCATACCACTTGTATTCTGAGTTGTATTTGAGCTACTTGAGTACATGTAGCTCACAGCCTTGCTCAGACTCCAATTCTTGGAGGGCATAGCTATATGAAATCCATCTATCTGCTCCCCATGTCACAAAATAGCTCTTCTGATTGGCTGGAATGAATCAAAGTGCTCCCGTGTCTCCTGCAGAGGTTGTTAAGCCAGGCCAGTGGCTCCTGAACTGCACAGGCAGGTTCAACAGATTGTTTTGGGGGAAACTGCTGATTTTGGAATGATTGTTTCAGGACACATATATAGGTCTCAACCCCAGCAATGAGGCTGGAGCTCAATGGGAGAGCATGGTCTCACCCTTCCCTCCATTTCTGAGCCTCCTGGTTGGCTCCTGATCATAAAACTTCTTCAGGACATTCTTTTGGCAGGGGGCGGGGGGGGGGGGGACAGAAGCTATCTCCAAAGTCCCATGCCATGTCTGGATAGTTCACATCTGAAATATAGTCAATCCTGTTTAGTACAGCCACCTGTGTATCATCTTTCAAGTCCACTGGAAATCTCCACACATCCCTCTGTAAACCCTACGTGAAGCAGATTACACAACACACATCTGTTGCTTAAAGGTGCCCATTAAATCAACATCCAAATTAAATCAATCATCCAAAGCAAACACAAAGAGGAGAGTGCCCTAAAGCTCCATGATCCCTCTAACTCGGTGCCTACTCTTATCTCACTGTTTCAAAGCCAAAGGGGGTCTGAACACTTAAACAACTTTTCTTTTGAAACATGATTAGAAAAAAAAATTAATGATTAATTTCTTCAGTGGCTCTAAATTTGGGCAAACAACTGGAAGCTCAACTGAGCTGTTGTAGGGGCCACATGTGTCTAACAGCTGTCCTGAGCCTCATCCATTGCCTGGGATGTATGAGAGGAAACATTTCATACAAGTTTCTAAGTGAAGGAGCAAATGAGCTAACAAGTGTGTCTTTTTATGTCCTCCAACAGACTACAACGGCAGTGAGTTAAAAACAGCTTGCAAGAAGCATGAGCTCTATGTGAGCTTCCAGGACCTGGGATGGCAGGTGAGTCTCAGGGTAAGGAGGGTGTAGTAGGTGCCTTGATCTTTTCTCACCAATGGCTGCTGTCATCAGCTTCCTGGAGCTGCCATAGCAATCCAAGGAGCCCTCAAATGTTCAAGCCCCCTGGAGTTAAGACAGGAAAATCCAGCCTGCTGATATACCCAGTGGTGCACCCTGGTCCTTTTGTGGGTTTTCAAAGCTCTGTGACATCCTCAAACCCAAGGCCTACTTCTGTCTTACCTCATCCTTTCAAAGTCCAAGGGGATGGGCATATTTATTTGTACATTTGAATAACTTTTATTTTGAAACAGGATTACAAAAAAAAAAAAAAAAGTGATGCATTTCTCCAGTAGCTCTAAACTAGCTCTGCCCCTGCATAGAAGAACATGTTTGGCCCATACACCAAGTCCAGCTCTAGATGTGATGAGAAACGGGAGACTGACAGGAACATAATGGGATCCTGCAGAGGATCCTTTGGGTCCAAGTCCACACAACAGATCCCGGCTTCCAATGTTTTAACTGACCACGTTTCAGCTGTGTGTGTTCAGTGGATCTAGTACTCTGAGTTTCGAAGTTGAGCCTTTCTCTGGGCTATAGTCTCCTCTCCTCAGTGGTGGCAGCAGAAGCTACAGCTCCTGATCAGCCCCACAGTGCACTGTGCTAAGCTAGGATGCTCGGGACATTAGGTATACTGTGCGCACTTTCAACTGGCATTTTATTGGGGTGTAACCAAGGAGCATTTGTACTTCGAGCCATTCACCCATTCTCATAGTCAGGGTTTCACTGCTGTGAACAGACACCATGACCAAGGCAAGTCATTGAAAGGACAACATTTAATTGGGGCTGGCTTACAGGTTCAGAGGTTCAGTCCAGTATCATCAGAACATGGCAGTGTCCAGGCAGGCATGGTGTAGCAGGAGCTGAGAAATCTACATCTTCATCTGAAGGCTGCTAGCAGAATACTGGCTTCCAGGAAGCTAGGATGAGGGTCTTAAAGGCCCCACACACAGTGACCTACCTACTCCAACAGGGTCACACCTACTCCAGCAGGGCCACACCTTCTAATAGTGCTACTCCCCAGCCCAAGCATATACAAACCATCACACCCACTTAATCCCAGACCTAACAGGTTCCTAGCAGCTAAGAGCCCATAGAAAGACTGGAAGCTCTAGGGTCTGACAAACAGGCTCAAACTTCACTTGAATGTGAACTTGGGCAATTCCCAAAACTCCCTGCATGTCCCCATATTGTGCACCACGGACAAAGCCTTCTCTTGGGGCCACTGAGAGTGCAGATGGAATAGGGTTGCCTGGTGATCCTTCACTGCTTCCTTTTGCTTTATCTCAAGGACTGGATCATTGCACCCAAAGGCTACGCTGCCAACTACTGTGATGGAGAGTGTTCCTTCCCACTCAACGCACACATGAATGCCACCAACCACGCCATTGTACAGACCTTGGTGAGTGCTCCAACCCGGCTGTAAATGGGATCGAGCCTAGATCTGGTGTCATTTCTAACAGTGCCCTCCCACACTTCTATTCTGGAAACAGGTCCACCTTATGAATCCCGAGTACGTCCCCAAACCATGCTGCGCACCAACCAAACTGAATGCCATCTCGGTTCTTTACTTCGATGATAACTCCAATGTCATCTTGAAAAAGTACAGGAATATGGTCGTGAGAGCTTGTGGTTGCCATTAAGTTGAAGCTGGTGTGTGTGTGTGGGTGGGGGCATGGTTCTGCCTTGGATTCCTAACAACAACATCTGCCTTAAACCACGAACAACAGCACAGCGAAGCGGGATGGTGACACACAGAGGGATCGTGACACGCAGACACATCTCCCGCTGGTGCCTTACCCACGGAGGCTTTTATGAGGACCTTGTCAAGGGCTTTCCCAGTTCCTAACTGAGCAGTTGCTGGTCTGCAGGAAGCTGGAAGGCTTGTAGTACAGGCCTGGAAACTGCAGTTACCTAATGTTCGCCTCCCCCAACCCCGCCCGGAGTAGTTTTAGCTTTTAGATCTAGCTGCTTGTGGTGTAAGTAGAGAGTAAACTTGAAGGAATATTAAATATCCCTGGGTTGAAAGACCCGGTGGTGGCTCTACAGCACCCATCCCAGGGAGATTTTTGCAGACATCCGAATGGAGGGGAGAAGGGCACTCTTTCAGGTTCCATTCCCAGCAAGGGCAGCTCACACAGGACCTGCAGCCTGGCCATCAGCAGGCTCTGTGGAGGTGCCTTCTGTCTACTGTTGTAGTTACGTGTTTTGTGTTGACTCTCGGTGGTGTGAGAATGTACTAATCTCTGTCAAGACAAACTGTAGCATTTCCACCCCATCCTCCTCCCTCCCTCACAGAATTCTTTACTAGAACCCAAAGTAGACAGACCGTACTTTGTGGCAGAGCCATGAAGCATCTGCCGTAGCCGTCATTTAAGCCACAGAACAGCAGAATTTGATTCTACATCTCGTGGGCAGCCTGGCTGGACATGCGTGTTAACATCAGGAACACTGGCTCCAACATCGGCTCTGTAACCCCTAACTCTGCTCTTTGCCTTTTCCCTACCTAAGCATTCCATGGCTCAGGGCTAGAGTCTAAAGCCGAAACCCAGAGAGGGAAGGGCCCTGCCTGTAAGAATGGGTTTGTCAAGGTGAGCATGCTGTGTGTAAACCAAAACCACCATTTCCTCCTGTAGAAAGTAAGACTCAGACTGAATCTTAGAATATTTTTTAAATGTCCTTTTCACAATCATGTACCGGGAAGCCAATTTCATACTAAACTGATTAAATAATACATTTACAATCTGTAACTGTACTTACAGCCTTCTTTGTAAATAGAAACTATAATTTATTGTCTATTTTATATCCATTTTGCTGTAACATTTAAGCAAAGACCAGACTTTTTTTCTTTAAAAAAAAAAAGTTTATTTAGAAAGTATAAACCAAATTGTACCACTTGAGTTTTCTTTTCATATAAGACCATGATGCTAAGCTGAAGCCACTGTGAGCTGGGCCAACAGAACTGGTTTCCAAGGACAGCTGTGACCCACACGTGATTAATAATAAACGTTCATAACAGGCTGGCGGGGCGCCTCTGCTCCTGATGTTTTGGAAGCAGACGTGGTCTGGTTTCAAGTCTCCTTGCTACACGTCTTGTGCCAGGTGCTGATTTCACCCCGCTCGTGGGAGGTAGGTGAAGGGCCTGGGCACAAACACAGTGGTTCTGAGAACAAGACAGACAGAGGCATGACGTGGGCTGCATCTTCACAGAGTTACGAGCAGCGGCGTCTAATAACCTGGAAGGCGGGAACCGGAAGTAGCCATGCGATATCCAACCTTGGGCTTCCTAGGCAAGGGCAGCCCTGCCGACTGCAGTCTTTGGTCTGGAGGTCAGATGAATCCCACTGCTCAATCATTAGAGAGATGGTCAGCCTCCTTTAAGGTGGAGATTATAAAGCGAGCTGCTAAAAGAACTACTTAGGAAGAGAATCAGAAGCTGTTTCTAGGAAGGCCCGAGAGGAGCTGCAGAGACTCCCTGGTCCTTGGACCTGGGAAAGCCTATCGGGTGAGGACCCACCTTGTGGTGCATCCCATACCCTCCCTTTCTGCAGAAGACGTACATCTCCACACTCCACCCTATGCGAAGCAGACAAGAGGATCCTTTGAACAGCATGAGTATTTGGGGCACACATCAGAAGTACCATTTGTTATGGCTTACCTCTCTCCACTAGAGAAGTAATGAGACCCAGGAACCCAGCAGTGGCTATGAAGGGATCTCCAGGGCTCTGTGGGCTTTTGTTTTGAAATCTGTACACTATGGACCGACACCTTACTAAGTCAACAGTGCCGCAGGCCTCCTTCCCAAAACTCAGGCAATGCAACAAATTGCTCCTGCGAGATGATGTCCTTACATCCCTGGGAGCCAGCAGAGTTCAGCAATTTGGCTTTCCTTGACTGTATTTTAAGTTGCAAAGGGAGCCAATTTAATTCTGTCAAGAGAAGGGTTACAGGATGGATCGCCACTGAAAACGTTTGGTTTGCCCAGGGACTGTGAGCCATGATTAGAGAAACTTAAGGTCCGTAGTGTGTGGTGGCTCAGAGAGCACACAGGAAGCAACACAAGCTCAATACATTCAGCTTTCTGACTAACCACAGTGAAAACACGTGTGTCTGTGTGAGGTCACGCCTAAGCCCAGGCTGGATGACTTCCCCGGGGTCTCCTATAGTTCATCCTTTGCCTGGCGCAGAACAAAGCTGTGTAAGGAGTCGAGGTCTCTACCTCCGTTGTGTTCTCCCACTTTTTCACCTCCTCGGAAAAGCAGCAACGTGGGATAACCTCGTACCTTTAAAGGAGAAAGAGAGAGTGCTTTAAGCCACACACACACAGAGAGAGAGATGGTTCAGTCTGTAAAGTGCCACACACAGAGTAAGTATGAGGACTTGAATTTGGTTCTCCAGCATCCATGTACAAAAAGTGTGCTGGAGTACCCATCTAGAATCTCAGTCCTGCTGGGGTTGAGACCAGAGGATCTCAGAGCTTACTGGCGAGCCAGCCCAAGCCATCAGTGAGTGCT
This sequence comes from Mus musculus, assembly GCF_000001635.26. Classification (NCBI taxonomy): domain Eukaryota; kingdom Metazoa; phylum Chordata; class Mammalia; order Rodentia; family Muridae; genus Mus; species Mus musculus. Next base: position 38,501,940 of record NC_000079.6, read on the forward strand.
AGGTTCAGTGAAGTCTAAGAAAGACATCTGATGTCAATGTTTTAGAGTCCACACAGCACACGCACACAAACCTGCTCAGGTAAGGCTGGGAAATTCTGAATATTAGTGCTACTGTATGACTGGGGTATACACGAGGCCCTGGTTCTACGCCCTGCACCATACATGTAGAAGGCAAATTATAAATGGTACACACATAGCCCATCGTATGCTGAGCTCAGAAGAAACGTGCCAGTTAAACAGACCATCTCTCCAGCCATGGCCTTTTCCAGGGGTGTTTTGATTCGCTCATTCCTTTCAGCCCCATCCTTCAGCATGCCTGTTTATAACTGAAGGCTGAGCCCTTGGCTGGTTAAGACAAGACAGCTGCTGGACAGTTGTGGGGCTGTGAAAGGCAGCCTGTTTTGGTTGAGTGAAGCTTGCTCCAGAGACCCAGTAGAAAACTCTACAAGGGATGGAACAGTGAGCCAAGTTCCCAGAGACAGGTGCCTGATACCACAGAGCCCCAAGCTCTGGTATTCTAGCTAGACTCTACCCTCACAGTTACCTGACAATAGCCAGGTATGCTCCTCCCCACAGCTACCCTGCAACTACAAGATAGCCCAGCCCACTATAAAATGGGCTGCTTGGCTCTCCTCTCTCTTAAGCTCTCACCTTTCTTATTCTCATTTCTAGCCCTCCTTCTCTCCCCCCCCCCAAATCTCTTTACCGTCTCTCTTTCTCTCCACCTTTCTACAATAAAGCTCTAAAACCATAGACCATCTCTGTTCAAGGCCCTCTGTGCTTGAACTATGGGATAGGCTTTCCCCTAAAGAGCCGCGTGTAACCTCAGGCTTCAGAGAGAACCAAGGACTCTCACCAGCGTGCCCCCTATACCCCTGCCCTCTCCTCTCTTCAGCTCTGGGGATAATAGGGCTGCCCCTGGGGCCCCCACTTTGTTCTCAGCTCTTCCGAGACAGACAGCAGCGTCTGGGATGTCCAAGACAAAACTGTTATCTCTGGCTTCCGTGAGGCCCAGAGACCTTGGACCCCTTTCATCCCCCGAGGGCTGGGGTCCGTGGCTTCCCACAGCCAGACCCGGGGCTGAGTGGAGAGCAAGTGGAAGTCCTTCACGTCCACCCGTCCAGAGCACTGGAACTCTGGTGGGACGCAGGTTTTCTCCCACCCCTTTATCCCCCCACGTCCGCCGCCCAACAGCCGGTCAGCAGGCAGTACCCCACTCCCAACACGTCACATCTTAGGACCGTACAGCTAGACCCCAGCAAGAACCCAGAGCCCCACTCTGAAAGGCCAGCCTCCTCTGCTGCAAAAGGCCCTTTTTTTCTCAAATGGCACAACTCAAGATACAAATCACTCTCTAGGGAGGCCTGGCCAGAGTGAGCCAACTCATTCCATGATGCTGAGTGAAGGTCCCTTGGGGCACTGATCCAATCCTCAGCTCCACCTCCAGGCACATTTCGCCCCTCCCCCGCGCCTCCTCCCGGAGGTACCCACCGAGTACTTGCTGCAGACATTGCGCTCAGCGGTGCAGTCCACTTCTGCGATGGTGACATCTGACAAGCCTGGGAATTCCTTTTTAGAGAGCTCCTCCCAGGTAGGAGCCAGATTCTTACAGTGGCCACACCTAGAAGAGAGCAGGGGTTAGCTGTACCAAGATCTGGTCACCACACCCTCGTAGAATCAGTTAAAACCACCAAATTCTCCCACTGGGTGCACATGGGCCCGCCCTTCCTCTCCTAAGGAGGAAGTGAAAGCCCTGCCACCTTTGGTAGCCTGACAGAAGTGAGCAGGTTTGCAAAGTTAGACTCTGATCTCACAGAATGGTGAGCAGGGCTGACACCTAAAGTGACCGTGAGCAGCAGGGGGAGCGGGAATCACATGTGAGGTCACACAGTGATGGTGTAGATTGCACTGCCTGGGCAGGGCGTCCTTGATAGGTCATTCACAACAGAGCTCTGCTCAAATCTTCCCTTTGCTGCCGTTTGCTCTCTTTCTGCCTTCCCCACTTCTCTCTCCACTCACCTATCTGTACAGCTCTGGGGGCTTCTAAACTAAAAGGTTAATAGCATTGTGTGGCACCCTTTCTCCTTTGTTTCTCTTTGTAGCCCAGGCTGGCCACGAACTCACAGTCCTCCTGCTTTAGCATCCCTGGTGCTAAGACTTCAGGCCTGAGTCTCCTTTCTATTCAAGGGCAAAAGCTGCCCAACTCACGGGTCACATCCTCCTTAGCAGCACACCTGCATGCAGCAGCACCCCCGAGTGCACGAAGCACCAAGCTGATAGGGGTGTCACGGTGACCACTGTGTATTTGGGTTGATCATCTCTATGGACTGTGCTTGTTCAAATGGACTGTACTGACAAAGACATAAGGAAACTGAGGTTCAGGGCCATCACAGGACATGCAGGTTACAGCTGTTCATGGAAGTCATAGAACCCATCTGTCCTCCAGTGCCAGGCTATCTAGGTCTCGGTTTGCTCTCCGTCCACTGAGATTCTAGTCCCCGAGGACCCCGTGCCAGGAAGGTTTGGGTTACTAGGTCACGTACTGAATGGCTCGACGAGAAAGCTGAGCCCATCACAATTCACTGATGGTTTTGTTTGTGCCTAAGTAGGCTGAGCTTTAAAAGTGAATGCTCATCTTCCTCTCTAAAATAACGGTTGCTGCACGGGGTACAGTAGAGTCATTTCCTGCAAGGTGGCCTACGTGTGAGTGTGACCCGTGCCCACTCCGCTGAGACACATGCTGTGACAAGGAGCACTGGCACAATGTCTGAGATGGCAACTTACCACGGAGCATAGAACTTGACGAAGGTTATCCCCTGTGCAATAGTGTCCTCGAAGCTCTTCTCGGTGAGTGCCAGCACAGTGCCCTTCAGGGGAGAAAGGTCAATTTAAACACACTGATTAGAGCAGAACAGGGCAGAAGATGGGATCTGGCCAGAGCAGCCTACAAATTACATGCAGGGCAGCCATATGATCTCTTGATGGACAGAGACATTGGCACAGGGACCAGGGTACCAAGTCCAAGAGCTGCCGAGGGGTTGTGGGCAGGACACTGAGACCCTTCACAGACCTTCCCACTTCCCAGACCTCTGTTCTACCCATAATCAGCCCATGGGCTTCAGGTACTGTCTACCAGGGCTCTGCAGCATGGACCAGTCCATTCTAGGCTAGGCCTATAGCTCCCAGGCTTGTAGCCCAAGATGCCTCTGTAGGTCTGCATGAGCTCACATGCTGTGTTTCTCTCCTGCCCTGCCTATCTTCAAGCATCCTCTTCTAGCCAACAGGGACCTGTTGCACGGGTGTGGTGGATGGTTTTTATTATACCCATATCAAAGGGCCTCTATGTACTCTGATGTACAAAAAACTGCATGGACCCAACTCAGGCATTTTAAACAGTTCTTCATGCCAGTGTTCAGCAGCCCCCTCAGAGGCGCTGGGGTGCATTCATCACACAATCTGGACCTCCAACAGTCGGTACACGGGATCCATGTACTGACTACAAACACTACCATCCTACATCCAGATAAGCAGCCATGTTCTCCGGGAGGCCAGATTAGAGATGGAAAACTTCGTTATAAATAGCCATGGTGTTTGATGAAAGCACTTGCAATGTGTAATTACCCTGTTAGGGATGACACACATGCTCCCCTAACGTGGGTGGTCATGTTTCTTAAACCAAAACTTAAGGAATGAGACCCTAAGCTTGAGGAGGCTTCTTGCTGCCCGGGCAGGGGCAGCTGACAGCACTGATGTATCCAATTTCCAAGTACTGAGTTTTCTTGAGTTCCAGTGTGCGTCACCCTCTCTCTACATGACGGGTATTCAGTGAGTCACTGCCCTCATCCCAGGGGACCGGCCCATGACCCCCAGTGTCCCACTGTCAAAGGACGAGCTCAGCAGTGGGAGCTGAGACAACACTGTCCCCACAGTTATACCTTGGTGTCCACAAGATGCTGGTGCCAGGGGCCTCCCTAGTCCACAGTCCAAGGATTTGCACCCATGAAATGACTAGGCAATCTGCATGGAATATACACAGATCCTCCCATAGACTTTAACTGCTACCTGTCACTCACTGTGGCCCTCCTGCCCTGGTCCTGAGTGCTGCACTGAGTGTTTGCTCCATCCTCTCTTATATACAACCTGGAAACCAGTCCCAGGCAACCAAATGTCCCACCCCCCACTTCTTACTGTGTTTGGGTATCTGCCACCATTGGCCAAAGACTCCTCCTATTGGAGTGACCTCAGAACCCGCCTCTTTTCTTGCCCCCTGCCCCACCCCCTGAACTATCCTCACTAGAGTGGGATCCTTAGGCTCCCCTCCTCCTGCCCCCGCTGCCTCACCCTTGCTTTGGGGTCTCCTTGTCATTCAGAGCCCAATGCCTCAGCAACTGCACATCATCTTCCTGAAGCTGACCTACTCCAACCTGCCAGGGCTCCACCCTCCAAGCTTCTATCCCTGGCTGCTCTTTGGCACCCCTTTACTGGACCTAGTTCCTCCCAGTGCTTTCCTGATACCCAACAGCTGATTCTCCTGACCGTATCTGGCTCCCATGCGCCCCCATCTGGCAACTTGCTCATGTCTCTTCTCTCTAGGCTGACTACCTCGTTGGTGACTACCTAATGGATGACACATTTTGCGATCCGGCTACCCCATCTTCTCCATAGCCCTTCCTGATGCATATCTCCCAAGAGCCTTTGCTACGGGGCCAAAGTGAAATGACAGCGGCCAGCTCAGGAGGGAACAGAAATGGGGCCAGGGCAGCGGAGAAGAGTCACAGCAAACTCTCACATACACATCGTTCCCAAGTAACTAGAGCAAACGGACAGACTCTGGAGGCTTGACACCAAGCATCTTCCCTCAGGGATTCTCAAGGGACACCTCTGCTGACCTTGTCCACGAGGTGCATGTAGCAGTAGACCAGAAACAATTTCACACTCAGAAGACCCCATGTGAGAAGACTCTATAGATACTCAGGTCCCTCTCCCTCCCCATTCTGACAAACACCTACCTTGTCACCCGTGGGCTCAGCAGCCATCACTGGGGCCTCTGACGGCTCAACAGTCTCCGGAGCTGCCTCTGAACCCTGCAGCTGGGACTGCACATAGTCTCTCAGTGACTCCAAGTCCCGCTTTCCCTTGTACTGATCCACCTGTCCAAGACACACGGGCTCGGTCAGCATTCTTGGTCGTATGCCATCCCACCCCATCTGTCCGGTTAGACCCCTATCAGGAGTCTCAGCGCCAGCCGTGTGTGTGTCTCTTGTGAGCAGACACTCCCACTCAGATGGGAAATTAGATTGATTTCATCACCCCCATCCCAAGCTGTACATCATCAGAGTCTAAAGTAGGGGCTAGCTGTTCATCCATTGACTTCCTTGAGAATTCTGAGATGCTAACCATGGGCAAGGCATTGAAGGAGAGGGGAGGCAGAACCCCACCAGGAGCAAAGATTAATCTCCTTCTGAGGGCTAAAAGGTCGTTCATACCGGAGCACAGGCGTCCAGGGCCTGCACAGGTGTCTAATTTCAGTGGAAACCCAAGCTTACCAAAATGCCTCAGAACAGTTTGGCAAATGCCAGTTTTGTATTTACTAGGTCTATCAGTAAAGGGAAACACACACATTCACACGCATTAAACAGTACACGTTCCTCCAACAGCCGACAGTAGCCATCTCCTGTATCTGTACACTCTCAGTAACTCAGCCACAGTGGCTAGTGGAAAGGTTATCCCCACACAGCACACAGGAGCTAAAGACCTACCTTCTTAGCCAGGTGGTGGTGACGCACGCCTTTAATCCCAGCACTTGGGAGGCAGAGGCAGGCGGATTTCCGAGTTCGAGGCCAGCCTGGTCTACGAAGTGAGTTCCAGGACAGCCAGGGCAACACAGAGAAACCCTGTCTCGAAAGACCAAAAAAAGAAAAAGAAAAAAAAAAAAAAAAAAAAAAAAGACATACCTTCTTGCCATCTCGAAACCAGAGCAGAGTTGGATAGCCTCTGACCTGATGCTCTGAGCAGACAGCGTAGTGCTGCGTGCAGTCAACCTGAAAACAGAACCACAGAGCACTCAGCTGGCTTCTCCACAGCCTTGCAAAAGGCACTATCAGACCATTTATACTTAAAAAATAAAGTTTTAATCCAGATCCCAGAGCAACCGTGGTAGCAATCTGCAAGCTTTAAGAAGACTCTGCCTAGAAGCCACCCACAAATCCACCCACGCTAATGGAACGTGGTGAGGAGATTTGTCTTGAGATGTGGGATTTATTTGAATTTAACTGAAAATGGCAGGTCTAGGAAGTCCCATCGTGTGGGAAGGAGTGTGAGGCAGGCTGCAGAGAGTAAGACACTCACCGGACACTCACCTGGGCATTTCCCAATGCTAGGAAACCTGATATCACTGGCACTTACATAGTTTCAAATCAAGGGTGGGGGGGACGACGACAGCTCAGTGACAAAGCATGTTAGCATGTGCACAGGTCCCTGTAGTTCAGTTCCTGTGCACACAGCCCGACAAACTTGAGCAAGTGGCCCGTGTTTAATAAGAGCATTCAGTAAGCGTAGCATTAGAAACTTGTCCAAGTAAGCATTTCAGTAGCTATTTATTCTGGTGGGAACTGAACCCAGGGACCTGTTCATAGGAGGCAAGCACAGCTGAGCTACATCCCCTGCCCTTTTCTTAAGATATTTTTATTTTGAGATAGAGTCCCAATGAGCTGTCCCAGCTGGCCTTGAATTTGTAATCCTCCTGCCTCAGACTCCAGAATAGCTGAGATTAGAGACCTGTACCATCAGGCCTGGCTCAGGTTACTACATGTAAAGCAAGATTCTGCTTGCCTGATATTTTTACAAGCATTATTTTTTAATTTTTTTTTTTAATCATTAAAATTGGCCAAGCGGAACTAAGCTGGCTTTCACTGTGTCAATAAAATGGGGTTTAAACTATGTTAAGCGGTAAGGCTGCAGCAAGAGCCATTAGGTGTTAAAATGAGGTCCAGGAAGCTTCCAGCTAGGTCTGTGAGGGGCACAAGCATTCTCCAGGGAGGGTCCTGTCTAAAGCAATGTCCCTCACAGCCTGTGACTGCTCATGTCTGCTTCTGCTCAGAGCCTTTACTGAATAAAGTAGAGACAAATCACCTCCCACAAAAACTCTTAATTTGAAGTAAGGATGCCAAGACGGATGCAGGACAGAAGGCAAGATGTATTTTCGCCTTGTATTTCCACACAATGTTCAACGACTGAAATAATCAGCATTATTGATCATGTCAGTCACTGTATTATCCGTCAATGGTAGACTACGACATTGAAAGCAAAACAGACAAAAGGATAGAATCCATACAACTCACGGTGAGAATAACAATGTGCCCAGCATCACCCCACCCCCAAGGGCCATGCTAAACAGCAGACTCTCATCTGCCGATACACCACCCAGCCATCCATCTTGTTTCCTTTCTGCAAAGAAGTAACTGAGGGGAGACATCTCAACCAGGGCCAGCCTGCCAGGTCTACCACCCCCAGCTTCTGCTTCTGATCGTCATACCCAGACACGAGGCACCTCTTCTGTATGCAAACAAGCCCTGCAGCACGTGGGGAAAGGAGACATTTTTCTAGAGGAATTCCATAGAGAGTGAGCGACTGGTGAGCATCACAAAGTCAATAAGATTAAAAGTAGCCAGAAGCCCAGGGGCTGCTCTAGACAGTTCCAGAAAGCCCGGGCACACAGAAGTTGTTACACATTCCTTCTGGCTTCTCTGTTTGAACAGTTGGAAGGAACTGTGGCTAGCAGTGGAAAAGAGGGTTCGCCATAAAGGGTCTGCTGTGATCCTGTGTGAGTGCAGAACCCAGGAAGGACCCTTCAGGAAAGCTATTGGCTGAGCTCCACAGATACCCAGTGAACATTCTACAAGGCTCTACCCCATATCTTTGCACAGCTCCAGGGCTGCCAATTCAGAATTGGCCATTCCTTCAGAATAAATTGGCCAAGGCCATAATGTATCTCCATCCTGTGGAAAAGCCAGCAGACTCCAAAACCAGGCTGCCATCTGTGAAGGTGAAATGAATTGTCAAGTGGCACACTAACTGGAATTAATAAATCAAGTTTGCAACTTTGCACACAGAATGAATAATGGACTACTCTGCTAATTAATCTGGCCCAAGGCAGACTGTTCCAGTTTAACACGGGCTTGGACTTACCTTGCCAATCTTGACGGTTTCAGAATGTTCAAGGCCCAGAGCCAGCTGCTCCCAGGTTGGAGCCAGAGCTTTGCAGTGACCGCACCACGGAGCGAAGAACTTGATAAAGTGGTTGCCTGCGGGGAAGGCCAAGGCGGAGAGGAACAGGAAGAGGCAATGGGTTTACACCACAGAACCAAATGCTGGACTCAAGAATACAGCTTTGTTCCCTTGCTTAGAGATCTCAAGTCCTTCTGAGAAAAGGGGCTCACCACCACCTATGTTTGTTTATATGGGCATTCAAAACAATAACTCAAAACCAAATTGGTCATCTTTGAAGGGTAACAGAGAACCAACTCATGCTAAAAGAAAACTGGCAAAAAGGGAAAGAGCTGCACATTTACCATGCCTCTTTTTCTCGACCTAACACTGCAAGTGATAAATGAAGTTAGCACCAACTAATCTGATGAGGGAGGGCCCACACAGTGGCCATGAGTACTGCTCCAATCACAGGCAACAGATCGTCAGAGGCACTAGCAGTCATAAGGCCCTCCAGCACCCCTCCAAAGCATATACGGGAAAACCATGACAAGGTGGTATGTGATCTACCAGAGATTTGACCAGCAGAGTCCAGACTTCAGAGAATTCTGCAGGTCCACAAGCCATATGTGCTCAGCAAAGAATGCAGAAAGAAATGCTGGGGAACATGTAGATCAACAGAACCTTGACACAGACACCCTCAGCCTTCAATGAGTGTACAAATGCATTTAAGATTCATAAAATCCACAGAGACAAAGTTTGGAGCTGAGACGAAAGGATGGACCATCTAGTGCCATACCCGGGGATCCATCCCATAATCAGCCTCCAAACGCAGACACTATTGCATACACTAGCAAGATTTTGCTGAAAGGACCCCGATACAGCTGTCTCTTGTGAGACTATGCTGGGGCCTAACAAACACAGAAGTGGAGGCTCACAGTCAGCTATTGGATGGATCACAGGGCCCCCAATGGAGGAGCTAGAGAAAGTACCCAAGGAGATGGGGGGATCTGCAACCCTATAGGTGGAACAACAATATGAACTAACCAGTACCCCCCCCCCGAACTCGTGTCTCTAGCTGCATATGTATCAGAAGATGGCCTAGTCAGCCATCAGTGGAAAGAGAGGCCCACTGGTCGTGCAAACTTTATATGCCTCAATACAGGAGAACGCCAGGGCCAAGAAGTGGGAGTGGGTGGGTGGGGGAGTGGGTGTGGGAGGATGTGGGGGACTTTTGGGATAGCATTGGAAATGTACATGAAATAAATACCTAATTTAAAAAAGTCCATAAAATCCAACCTAGGCCTAGGGGCAGGAGCATTAAACTGAACCATCATATATGTCAGATGAGCAGACTGAAGTCGAATATTCACCAGTGCACACCTGAGCTATGAGGCCCCAAACCCAGGCATGGGTTCCACACAAAGAGCAAGGGCTGGCCTCTGGGTAGGGAATGGGAGAGAGGCCTGGGGTATGGGTGGTACAAAACAGGCTGTGGTGTAGTCACGGAAGACTGCCTTCACTGAGCCCTGTCAATTCTTTTTGTACTTATCATTTGTTTGCCAAAAACAAACAAACAACAACGACAACAACAAAACCAGGTTTTAAAATAAATAAATAACGCTCCTGGTGAGTTAAAAAAAAAAAAAAAAGAAAGAAAAAATATAAAGTCCTCACAACATGATTTTCTGGACACATTTTTCTATCTGGTTGATCTGCTTCTACATTAGGCTGATAGCAGCCCCAGGTCAGGAGAGGACTCACAGCAGATGTCAGGCAGTGGCCACACAGCGTGTAGCAGTGAGCAGCCACACTGATGGCTGAAGCTAGGCCAATAACGCATTCCAGGGAAATAGTGAATCGCTTATTTGAAATGATGAGCAACTGATCTTCGAGGCTAACACCGTCTCTATGCAGCCATGTGCAGTACAGACCCCGGGCAGCAAGATGGAGACTGAACTCCCAGAATCCAAGCAGCCCCATGGGAAGCCAGCAAGGGCAAGAAGCCATAGCTGCCTTGTGAAGAAAAAGCCTCAGCGAGCCTGAAGCACAACCACGTGGGGGCTTCAGGGTGTGTCCTGCAAGAGACGCTTGCGATGGGTGGAGCTTGGCTGGCCAGCGGGAAACTGACTGTCTAGGATGAGGGGATCTGTGTAGAATGTAAATATTCTACACAAGCCCAAGTCAGTCTGACTTCCCAGGGGAAACACCCAGGTCCCACTGCTGGAGCAGCAGTGCTGATTATATAAGTCATTCTAGTAGCAACGGAGGACACCATGATAAAGTTGCTGAGTAAGGCAGGTGGTGAGGGGGACACCAGGCTCCCAGCAGGGACACAGGCTTCTAAGTCCTTTTTCACAGTGTGTGCAACCCAGTCTTCCAGGGGGTTCCTCTCTGTGGCAGCACTTGATAACAGAGCCAGCAAGGAAGTGGTGTCTACTTGCTGCCCATATGTGCTTGAGCCAACGTCTGAACCCTGTCCATGTGGTAACAAGGGGAGGTTTGTGTTTTATTCGCAGTGGAGACTGCGGGCAGATATTGAGGAAACCGATTCCAAAGTCAGTATATAAAGAACACCTAATCTGATTCATAGTTTTAACAGTCCTACTACACTGTTTAAACAAGTAAGAAACATGCTTCTCTCGGCCTCCAACAAATAAACAAGTCCATGCCATTAATAAAGACTTTTTTAGCCAAGGCTGTTGTGTGTGCCTAGTGTGCTCTCAACTTTAGCAGAGGCTTAGGCCAGGCATGTCTACAAGGACGAAAAAGGAGGAAATACATCGTAAAGAGCGGGCTCATTAAGCAACAGTCCAAATGGTGCTGAAGAGACAAAGTGAGCTTCGACTAGATATTGCTATGAGTCCTCAGATAGCAAGAGGAAAAGCCAGCCCCGAGCCGTGGTCACCAGTCCCATCCTTACCTTGAGAAACATGCAGCTCAAAGTTGTTGGCCGAGAGCTCATACAACCCCTGTTTGAGCTCAGGGGCTCTGGGTGGTTCCGCTTCCGGCTCCGGTGTCTAATGGAAGAAGAAAATCAATAGTAGGTTTGTACCTGAGGATGCAATCGAGGCGTGGAGGAGGACCAGGCCTTGTTGATTAGAATCTAAAAATGTCTATCTGCCCTCCTGTCTATCTCACACCTGTACAAGGTCACACAGGAAGTTCCCCCGCCAAGAAGAACTCTGGGTGCTTTAGCACCAGGCCCACCCTACTGGCTTGAGCCCCAGGGCAGTTGTCTCCGCCCCAAATTCAACCAACCAAAGAAACCAACTGAAGTCTGTACACCCAGGAAACCATGCCCTCTTCCTGAACCTGATCGGAGATTCCCCACAGGATTCATAGTAAATTCCCAATGAGCCTCTCTACACAGGAAGGAGCTAAGACACAAAGGTAAACAGGCAAACCTGGAGGCAAAATCACAAGGGTCCTGGTGACCCTCAGCTCCTACTCGGGGCAGGGAAAGCATGCAGAGAAGCAGCCACTAAAGACCAACAGAAAGGTCAGTCATGAGAACCCAGAACTCAACAAGCAAGAGGAACCAGGGAACGGGACCAGGTAGGCCCTGTGAGCTAAACCTTAAGGTAATTCCTGAGACAAGGTTTGGGACAGAAGGACACAGCCTTGCAAAGGATCTTCTGCCAGGACAGGGGCCATCCTTTACTGACGATGACACACCCCCAGAGCCCACGCTTGAAATCATGGATAGAACCAAGCCCTGTATCTACTTCATTTCCTGAGTATGTGTGCCCATGACAGTTGAATTTATAAGTGAAGCACAATGAGGGATTTAATAATAACTAATAAAATAGAAATCACAACAATGTACTATAATAAAAGCTATTTAAAACTTGAGCAGCTCCGGCCTTGTTCCCATCACACCCCGGAGGAGCCTCAGCCAGTCCAAGCCACTTCATCATCATAACCATGAACACCAAGGCTAAGCTCCAAGAGCCACAGCCCATGCCCAAAGCCAGAGCCGCTGACACCATGCCAGGTACCACAGGCAACAGAGGCGCAGGCAGCGTCTGCCATGAGGATCCGACATAATCCCAAGGAAGAACTAGAGAACAGTATAAGAAACAGACACGTCCTCACCAACAGAAGCATGCAGCAGATCACCACACAGGAGAACCTGGGAAGAGCCTTCCCAGTGTGGGGGACAGAAAGGCACTGCAGCTTGAGGTTTTGAAGGAGAAACGTTACAGGCAATAAGCAACTGACCACACATAACCCTTAGAGATGCTGGCTGCCTTGTAGAGGTCCTCCTCACGATTCCAACAGAACTTCTGGGATACTGAGAGTGGGAAAAGGAGGCGAGATGCAGAGCTCAGGACACCAGCCCTACCACAGGTGACAGTTCTCACTGTACTGCATGTGTGGAGCCCACCGGACACACAATTGCAGCAGCAGAGGCAAGTGATGGGGGAAGGGTATGCTGACAATCAGGGCTCAGCAGAGCAAGGGACTCCAGTAACACCGAACACATATGGGGTTACAGGTGACAACTCCACAGGCCCTCTTCACCACAGACAGCCTAGAGAGGATGACAGTGAAGAGGACAAGGAAAGCTAAGGAGGTAAGATCAAGGTCGGCCGACACCTCATCACAAGTACAAGCGTGTTTACTAACACGGCTGCCCGGCGAACCTACCCAAGAGGCCACAGAGACCAACACAGCTGATCTCTAGCTGAGAAGTCGTCTGCTCCCAAGGCCAAGCAGGGCAGGGCGGTGTAAATGCTGGCTTACCAACTCTACCAACAGGAGCATAGTCATCCAACAAGCACAAACGATATAAAATGCCAGCAGTAAGAAATGAACGAGGCGGCTAGAGAGATGGCTCAGCAGTTTGTGTCCATTGTTCTTGCAGAGGACCAGAGTGTGGTTCCCGACACCCACTCAGACAGCTCACAGCCACTGGGAACACCAGCTCCTCTGACCTCCAAGGCAACTGCACACATGTGCACGGACCTCCACACAGGCATATGTATATGCATAATGAAAAATATACATACATACATACATACATACATACATACATGTTAAAAGAACTGAACAGAAGAACAGGGCTGAAGACCTGATAGTTGCTCTTTGCCCCGTGACCACATACACTAGACCTCTCAGATCTGCCTACACAGCATGTCCATTCCAGCATATTTACCTTTCAGGAACGACAAACATTGTTTTAAAAGGCCATTTTTTTTCCTCAGTACACTTTAAAATGTTCTTAAATTGCTTCATATCTAGTCAAATTGAGATTTTTTTTAAGAGCTTCACTTTTAATTTAAATAAAAGTTGATGTTCCAGTTTGCTTTCTGTTGTTGCAGTAAACATTATGACCCCAAACTAACTTGGGGAAGAAAGGATTTCATTGGCTTATACGTTCACATCACAGCCCGTCACTGAAAGAAGTGTTGCAGAGATCATGGAGGCCCACTGCTTACTGGCTTCCTCAGCTTGCTTTCTTACACAACCCAGAACAACCTGCCCAGAAATGGCCCTGCCCCTCAGGGAGCTGGGCCCTCCCACATTAATGATTAATCAAAGAAATGTCCCACAGGCTGGCTCACAACCCAATTTTATGGAAACATTTTCTCAGTTAATTCATTCTTCCTGGGGAGGTGGGAATAAGGGGGTTGGTAGTGTGGGGGGTGACACCCAGAGGGGGGCTTCCTCTTGAGAAGGGGAAGGTGGAATGGGGGAGAGGACTTAAGTGAGGGATGGAGGGGGCGGCAAAAACCTCTCCTCCCTGGTTAAGTTGTCAAAGTTGTATCAAGTTTGTGTCAAGTTGACAAAGACAATCATGACTTTGTTTACATTACAGATTCAACTTCTTTAACCCTAACCACAAATATTCCAAAACCTGATCTCTTTTGCATTCCAACAGGCACCAACAATGGAGAACCCACACTGGCCTCACATCACAGGCTGAAGTCAAAAAGTAGGGACACTAAACAGATTGTACAAAGACGACCTTTGGGCTGTTTGTAAACAGCACATATAACAAAACTATGAGACATCAGTGAATTTCATGTCTAGACGTGGGGTCCACCCCACATCATCTTATTACATATATGTGAACATTTCAAAATCCAATCCCCTGACATCCACACCCAGCCCATGCACATGGACACAAATTAAACATGTGTAACTAAAAAGAATAATAAAAAGAATAACCTATCCGTCTAGTTTGCCCTCTGACTCCAGGAGCAGGACAAGGACATCCTAGAAAAAGGCCTCTTTAGTGCAAAGTTTATTTTTAAAGGTTTCTTTTGGGGGGGGGGGGAATGTGGGGAGACTATTATCTCTTATCTAAAGCATTTCACACTTGCCTCACACCTACCCCTTCAGAAAAAGAACATTTTCACAGAGTAAACATTTCTGCTTCAACCCGAAAACCCCACCTGGCCCTGCAGCTCTCCAGCAGGACAGAGAAGCAAATTCTCCGGGAAGCTTGTGGCTTCCTCCGGTTACCTAAAATGAACGCATTCCCCAGGCAACTCGTTAACACTAGGAACACAGTGCTGGATGTTTTGGATGTGAGCACGGTAGCACTAAAGAAGGAGCAGAGCTTCTGATGAGCTGGGCCATCTAAAGAACATGATTCCACACCTTTCAAGATGGCACCGAGTGCTGGGGTCACATGACGCCATAGGCCCGCCCCTTCCGGTCAGTACACAGCTCCAACACAATAAAGTAGCCTCAAGTAACCCTCTCATACTCATACTGTACAACTCAGTTCCAGTTGTACTCAGAACCCCTGGAGCTCTTGACGGTCACCAGAGATGTGAAAGGAGGGAATGCTGGCTTCTAGTCCAGCCCCAGCCACCCACACCGCAGCATAAACCATCAAAGTCTGTCTTAATCCAACCATCCACGCACAGAAGGATGAGTAATGGAGTCGTGTGTGGTGATCGTTACGACTTAGGACACAATGAAGACTTCCATATCAGCTTAGGAAGTTAGGCTCTGACCGTGATCTGATGGCGCCTGCACACAGAATGATGCAGGAAGACACTGGAGAACTTGGTCAAGGTTTTCCATTATTAGTCAAGCTGGTTAAGGCCTGGAAAACTGAAGACCAAGAAGCAAAGGAAAGAGCTACACTACGGATAGCCAGTGGGAGCAAGCCCGAGGGAACTATGGGACCTGGGGAATCAGGAGAAAGCACTGCCTCAAACAGGAGATTCTGGGGTGGGCCTTGTCCTGACTCCAGGCGGTAGAAGCCTGCCACTAGTACAAACACATGGCTGCTCACTGCAGCTCATGAGATGGTGACATAGTGGCTATGCTACAAAGCAGAAAGTACATGTCTGTGAGAATAGGCCCTGAAATATTTACAGATGACACTCCCTGAGGGATGGAGGGGAAGGGGAGACAGGCTGGCAAGACAGTGAAAATGGGACCTTTCTATGTGTTTGAATATTTGTAATACTAAGAAACTTTTCAAGTTATCATCGGTCAGTTCTAAGAAAGGTGCTTAAATAGTCTGGGAGAAGCTCTCCACAGCCTGGCACTCCTGCATCCCCTGAATGGAGTAGAGAAAACTGAAATCAAAGTCAAGCCACAAGCAACTGGACAGGACAGGACACCGCTGTTTGCAAGTATGACCACCATTGGTGGTCTGCTCAACAAAAGGACGGCTGTTCTTACATGAAGTAATTCAGTATAACGGAAGGCAAGAAAGCAGATAACTGCTGTGGACAGTCTCCATGACAAAGCCATCAGAAACAGCCTCCAAGGAATGTGAGCTGCCTTGCCTGCTCCAGCTGCCAGCTAAATAACTCAGAATGGAGTGGAAACCTAAAAACATGTGTAGTGGTTTGTATATGCTTAGCCCAGGGAGTGGCACTACTAGAGGGTATGGTCCTATTGGAGGAGGTATGGCCTTGTTGGAGTGGGTGTGTCACTGTGGGCGTGAGCTTTAAGACCCTCACTCTAGCTGCCTAGAAGCCAGTATTCTGCTGGCAGCCTTCAGATGAAGATACAGAACTCTCAGCTCCTTCTGCACCATGCCTGCCTGGATGCTGCCATGTTCCTGCCTTGATGATACTGGATTGAACCTCTGAACCTATACACCAGCCCCAATTAAATGTTATCCTCATAAGAGTTGCCTTGGTCATGGTGTCTGTTCATAGCAGTAAATTAACTAAGGCAACATTCATATAAAAAATTACTAGAACCCTAAAGAAATTGTGGTGAACCACTTAAAGAAAAAAGTAGATAAAGGTAGTTACTGAGCTACAAAAGGAGAAATTGCAAACAGGAGCAGGGATGGAAGCGTGGTGGCACATACCTGCAATCCCAGCCGTGGGGAGGCAAGGGGCGGGGGCGGAGGGATCCTAAGTTCAAGGCCAGCCTGGGCTACACAGTGAAAAACACACTAAACAAGAAGAGAAACCTGAGGGCCATAGATATGGAACTAAAGAATATTAGGAAGAATTTGTATGTGGTTCTTCCCCAAGAAAACCAAGACCAGGTCTTTGCAAGACCAATATGATAGAGTGCCTGTTCCAAACAGCCAGTCTGAAAGTCTGCGGTTGTCCTGACAACAGGAGTATACCCAACAGAAGAATCCAACGTAGAAATGCCATCATTTACTTCTTCTAAGAATGATTCCTGTTTACTCTTGTGCTCAGGAGAACCTGCTTGGGGGGGTGGGGGTGGGGGGCAGCTATGCTATGTTCTTGAGCTCCTGTGTGCAAATTTGAACTCTTTGGCCAACCAGAAAGGGCACAAGCGGAGAAGGTCTATTTACAACTTCAAAAGAATTGAAACTTCAGCATGTCACCTCTTCTGGCCTCTGGGCAGTAAAGGGAGGGAGGAGGGGACACTCACGGCTGGCTCCTCGTTCAGTGTCTGCAGCATCCAGTTTTCCAGTGTTTCAAAGTCTCTAGGACCCTGGTACTTCACTGCTTCTTGTCCAGGCTTAAAAAACTTCAGGCTGAAAGAAGAGCAAGGGATTAGAAAGAGCAGAAGTTGGAAAGTTTAAAAGCTGCCCTGGGTAGCGAGCGAGCAAACGGGAATGGAGCAACCAGGGGCTGCAGCCAGGCACCTATCTGCCACTCAAGCAAAACTCCAATGAGGTAACAAAAACCATGCTGCAGGAGACAGCTCAGGCGCATGTGCATGATCCTAAACTTTCACACATTTTTGAAGTTACTCAAGGAAAATACATCGAGGTAAAAAACCAGTGCTTCTCCTAGGCTTCTCCTTCCTGGCCTCAGGCTCCTGGTCTCCCTTGTAGCTCCTCCTGCCTGAGGTTTCTCTTAGGCCTGCAGCAGACAAAACACTGTTTTACTGTAGGTAGGCCACCATGGCAGATGGACACCCAGTCACCGATGGATCCCAGTCACCAGGGCATGCCGCTGCTGCAGTCCGTCTATGCTCCTCCCTCCGTCCCTCCATCCCTCCATCCACTGCAGGTCCCTACTCTCTGTTTGCATCCCCAGAGAGCAAGAGCCTCTTCTAGTCACTGGCCTCCGAGGAATCCAGAGAGATGAGGGAACATTCCTATGATAGTGAGTGAAAGACATCACGGGGGATGAATATCACACACCCTGGTCTTGGATCACTCCACTCATAGCATGCCTTAGAAGAGAACTTTACCAAAGATGTTAAGACTATGCTAAAAAATGTGGTTCCTGTCAGAAGGAACCCTCCAACCCCTCCCTGACGTGAATTGGATTTTGTGAGTTGATAACAATGTTCAGAAATAGATGTTTAGGTTCCGATGTGCATAACTGAGACAGGTAGGTGGAGAGCCATAGGCAGTGTGGTCTGCAGTGATAGCCATGAATGGCTTGGCCCATAAAGCACAGTCAGTCATCTATTTCCTAGAGTTATGGAGACTAAACTCCAAATTCACAGTGTAATATAGCCAATGTCTGAGGTGGCTTTCTGGTTCCCCGGTGTCACCCTCTCCCTGTGTCCTCATGTGGCCCCCTGAATAACGCTCACCTCCTAATACGAACATACTGGTATGTGTCAGCATGTTTTCTAGAACACAAACATTCAGCCCATTCACAAACAGGTAAGTTCCCTTTAAATGGAGGCTTTAAAACAGAAGAAGCCTTAAAATGAAGTTCCCTGGCTATGCAAGGAAACCAGACTAGATGGTAGAGTATTCCAAAGACTGACGCAGGCAGATAGCTAACCCGTGGCAAGACTAGAATACACGGTTAAACCCTGTCTGGAGAAGAACTGTGAATGCCGCTCAGTAGTAGACTGCTTGCTCAGCACACACAAGACACTAGGCTCCATCTCCAAAATCAGAAAAGAAAGGAAATGAACAGCGCACTGGCTAGACTCGGCAGTTACAAGGGCAGAGTGGCCTTCTGGGGAACATGTGAGCATGCCCAGCTTCCTCGGGAGCTCGATGACTCTCAACTGACAGCAGGGTTATATCCTCACACACCACCCTAAGTTACAACCACTGTGAGGCGAAAACAATCATTTATCAAACATCCTACCCAGCCTAAACCTTGCTCAGGACACAGAGTCGGCCTCGGGCGTGTAAAACTACCTGACACAACAGTGTCCAATGCCTCCTGTACCTTACTGCACAGCGCGCGGCGAGCAGAATGGCTGTATAGGGCTGCTTCTGCCCTGTCAGGAAGGTGAAGGATCTCAAGCCAATCTATCATTAACTCTGGGACCATCTAGACAAGGCAGGGTTAACAGCTTTAGAATTAGGCACTACACTGCGCTCCAATGAGGAACACAGAAAAGCTAGGCATGGAGGCACACACTCATAATCTCAGCCCTTTGGGGGCTGAGGCAGGTGAACCTTAAACAGAAAACCTAAGATTAGAGTTTCTGGGAATCGGGACAACATAGTGAGAACCTGTTTGAAAAAAAAATACCACTAACAAAGTCTAAGCAAGCTAAAATATGCTGTCATAATTAAAAGGTTTTGCACACACATACACACACACACACACACACACACACACACACACACGGCACTGGGCCTCCCTCCCTCTGGCAGCTCTGGCAAGGAAAGTTGGGGTCACAGCGACATAGAAGCAGCGTATTATATTCCTCTGCCTTCCTCTCCTTTGAAGTGCCTCCCCACAGCAAAGTGCAGGACACAGATTGAGTCTCAAAATACCAGAAGGAACCAGTGCTTAGACTCGATTTTTGGTTGTTGTGTTCTTTGCTAAAGTTAAAATGTAAGATCTTGCCGGTTTGTCTGTCTGTCTGTTGTAGGGCTTGTCTTTCCCACTCCCCTTACCCCAATTTAGTACACAAATCTCTTGTTGGATAACAAGTCTTTCTAAGCTGCTTAAGTGTGAGATTCTTCCTAAGAAAGCTAAGAGGGCCCAGGGCGAGCTGGCGAGCAGTAACGACCCTCCCATTAGCCTGCAGCCTCCAATTTCTTTCTCAATTGACAGAGGTAAAGGAGTTAACAGGCAGAGTGAAGGCTACCAGCCTCAAGTTCAGCCCCCAATTTCTCTATTACAAACTTTCCACAGACACATGTGTCTCTTCCTGGGAAAGCTACAGAGAGAGGAAAAAAATCCCCACTTGGGTGTTAGTCTGCACAGCCTGTGACAAAGTGTACCATAACTGATGTGTTAGAGGTTTGATTGTGACCTCCAAAACACAGCAATTGAAAGCCTAACCCAAGCTGCAGATGAGGCCTTCACAGAGGTCAATGTGACTCATGTCCTCACAAGAAAGGGACATTTGAACACACAGAAACATACACATGGTCCAAGGATGTAATGAGGTAATATGGCTGATACAGTTTGGATCTGAAGTCTCTCAGGGCCCACTCGGCAAAGGCTTATTCACTACTGCAGGGCCCCTGGAAGGTGATAGAACTTTTAAGAAGTGAGCCTAAGAGATCTCAAGTCATGGTGGGGGTGTACTCTTAAAGACGATACTGAGACCCGGGCTCCCCTCCCCTCCCTTCTCTCTCTGCTGCTCGACTAACAATAAGTGCTCTATCACACCATGGCCAAAGCCACCCTGCTGCAAGCCCAAAAGCAACTTTGACAACTGACCATGGCCTGACCCCTTCAAACTGTCAATCAAATAAGCCTTTCCTCTTTTGAGAGGGAGGAGATTGACACAAAGTTTCACTCTGGTTCAGGTTGGCCAGGAACTTACTATGTAACTTTCCTCTAAATATCTTGAGTATTTTGCAACAGTAACAGAAAACCAAGACACCAGCAAAGCAGGAGAAGCCAGAAAGAAGCACAAAAAGATTTCCAAAACCAGTTTCGGAAGGAACTTGGCCTTCACAGCACCTTCAGCGTCCAGAACGGTAGGGAAATCACTTTCTGTGGTTTTCAGCTTTAGCCCTGTGTAAATTATCCAGTCTGCAATGCAAATACAGCAACAGAACAGGCCTGAGATATCCTCTTAAGAAGCCAGTTTGTCAGCTTTCTGTTGTTAAAGGATCTGAGATCATCAGCTTAGAAAAAGAAACAGTGTATTGTGACTCCCTGTTTTGGGCAACTGGGGCCATGAGATACTTGAATTTGTTGCCTTTGGTCTACACAGCAGGATAGAACCTAACAGGCCCCTCTCCTCACAGTAGACCTGACACAAACCAACCAACCAGGACCGAGATCACAATATCTCCTTCAAGGACATAGTTTCAGTGAATTGCCACCCACTTGGTCCCACCTCCTAAAGGTTGTATAAGCTCTGCTTATAGAAGGTTCGCAGCACCGCTGGGTTTTGGGGGGACTCATCTAGACTGAAGCAGACAGTCATAATTTGTGTCATAAAGCCATGTACATGCCTGCTGCACTCTAGTTTGTCACCCTCCTTCCCAACAGACTTTATGTTAATTGAACAAAAGAAAAACTTCAGCAGTGATAACCGTTCAAAGCAGAAAGTCAAACCAAAAGTGCTAACAAAGTCTGAGCCGGCTGTGTGACGCATCACCTGTAGCTGGACCTCGGGCAGCCAGACCCCACTACTGCACTGCAAATGCTCTCTTTCTCAGCAACAGGAAAAGCCAACCAGAATTAGTTAAGGCTTTCCCCATGCAAAGTTCAAAAGATGTCTACAACCAACAGTGTTCAATACAGTCTTGTTTTAATAGCAGGGCACACCTGCTTACATTCAGCGCCTGGGATCTAGGAAGGAAGTTACCAGAAGCTGAGCTTGAACGTGCCTTGGCCATAGACCCACACATGGAGAAAGCCCAGCCCTTCCTTACTCACGTGGGGTATCCTCGCACTCCCTGGGCAGAGCACACGTCGGAATCAGCCGTGCAGTCCACTTTGGCCACGTAGACCTTGGCATCCTCCATGCTGTTGTACTTGTCTCCCAGGTCATTCCAAGTTGGCTGCAGCCGCTGGCAGTGTCCACACCTACAGGGAAGCCAGGAGAAGGGCACACTGAGCCTCGGTTCCCAGGGTGTCCAAATGTACTACTTCAGTCTTCCCCACTGAGCAAGCAAATCCCCACTCTTTCTTCTCTCTGCAGCAGACAGATACCTCACAACGACACTGTTCTCTACATTAATCTAAATCAGGAGGCCACTGGCCCTAGTATTCTTTTTTGACCTCTATGCCAGACCCTGCCTCCTAGACTTTTAATTGACCTCCGAGTAAACGTGTGATATTTCTGTTTCCTGGAACGTATAGCTTGTTGTGCCCCTGGAGCTCAAGGTATGCCGTCACCCTACTGAGACCTGCTCTAAAGTCTATCAGGCTGATTTCTAAGTTTCCTTCAGATCTAGTTTGGCATCACTTCCTCCAAGAAGACTTCCTTGTCTCTCTCAGGAGACTTGGAATCCATTCTCATTTCCTCCTCCTTTTCTGGTGGTCTTCCCTGCTCGCCCAACCAGCTTTACGCTCTGTTGTAACTGTTTATTTATAAGGAAAGGCCTCCTCCACTATGTAACCAAATGAGTGCAAATACAAAGCAATTTCAAGAATTATCAGCTCTGCACCTTGTCCCATCAAAAGCCTTAAAATATGTACATTTAAATTTTGTATTTATTTAGACAGGTCTTGGTTATCCAAGGCTGGCTTTGAGCTATCTATGTAGCTGAGGATAACCTCGGACTTCTGACTTTCTTACCTTCACCTTCTAAGTGCTGGGATTTTAAGTATGCAGAATGCTGGAGATCAAACCAGGGCTTTATGCATGCTCGGTAAACACTGTACCATGGGAGCTACATCCCCAGTGCTCCAAACTATCTATCATTACAGAAGAGTTGGTGGTAAGCTGGACATCTGCAGTTGGTAGGATCAAATGTCTCGTGTTGACTATGTGAGTTTAGTTATATACAAACACTTTAAAGTGTTTGTCTATGACTATCATTTGTATATAATTGATCATTTAAAACAATGCTAGCAAGACTGTGGCCTCTTGCCTCTCTTCACACTTCACTACAGCATATCTCTTGTCACGGGATCTAAAGGACAGGGCTGGCCACCATCTTGCATGTATATCACATGTATGCTATAGCACATTGGCGTTTTGAATGAGTGCATACCACACAGCATTATGGCACAGAACTGATTTTCCTTTCTTTCTTTACCTAACAAACAAATTGTTTGTGTTTATTACATAACTAATTGCTCCAATGCCTTTTAAAAGAATCCTTTTTTGGGGGAAAAAAAAAAAGCTCACTTACAAGAGTGAAAGGCACTGGCAATTGTGAGCTTGCTCTCAAATACATTCTCAATAAAATCTTTAAGCTTCTTTTTTTACCTGACTTCCAATGCATGCATCTGAAGGCGGCATTGGAAAGTCAGCATAAAGCTAATGTCTCTTCCTGGCGGGGCTTTCCTGGGCAACTAAGACAAATCCCTGCTTTATAAAGGCCTAAATAAAACAGGATAGAGAAGGCTCAGTAATTAAGGGCATGTGTTACTCTTTCAGAGAACCCAGCACCCACATCAGGCAGGTCCCCATGCCTGTAGCTCTGGTTCTATGGAATATGACACCATCTTCTGACCTCCTCAACACACATGGCACCCAAACCCACAGAGATGTACACATGTGCATACATAAAAATAAACTATGTAAACACATAAAAGCCCAAATATAGCATCACCCCCTTTTTCTGAAGGCTTGTCAGTTATACATTCCATGCAAGTGCCAAGAATGGAAGCACTGTCCGGTGCAAACACTTGAGCATGCTAAGCACTTTGGCACTTGAAGCAGAGGGATGGGGTACCACACAGGGAAACTGTATTTGAGGATTTAACTTCTGTGAACTCAGCAAAATGAGTTAGTTCAGCAAGGTCATGGGTAGGGAAAGAGCGGATAGCAAGGAAGAATGGAGGCCCAACGGCTCCGTAAGTGTGTACACAATGGGGCCTGTGGACTTTATGCTCCCCAGTTGGCCCATGTTCCTGTTTGCTCCTCATGACATCTGGTGCCTAATCAAAGAAAGCAGATTGGTTCTAATGCTGGTAAGGAACCCAGCTATAAGATGTTGCTGGAAGATAGATGAGTGGCTGCCCTAATGGATTTTCTTTTTCTTTTTCTTTCTTTCTCCTTTTTTAAAAACTAGATATTTTATTTATATTTCAAATGTTATCCCCTTTCTTGATTCCCCCCCCCAGGAGCCCCCATCCCATCCCCCCTCCTCTTGCTTCTATGAGGGTGCACTCCCACCCACCCACTCCCAACTCCCCACCCACGCATTCCCCTACACAGGGGCATTGAGCCTTTCCAGGACCAAGGACCTCTTCTCCCATTGATGCCCGACAAGGCCATCCTCTGCTACATATACGGCTGGAGCCATGGGTCCCTCTATGTGTACTCCTTGGTTGGTGGTTTAGACCCTGGGAGCTCTGGCTGGTTGATATTGTTCTTCCTATGGGGTTGCAAACCCCTTCAGCTCCTAAGGGTTGTCCTGATGTTAGCGGAATTTGATCAGATATGCTCAGTTTAGAGTTGTAGATAGACATCCTCTATACCCTTGAAAGGGTTCTTATGAAAACAATACAAGATTTAAAAAGAAGATAAAGATTTAGTTCCCTCTAACCCAAGTTAACCTGACCACTTGGGGTCATCACCACACAGGCAAGCCTCTCCCCACCCAGGAGGACTAAAGAGTCCACTGCTTCTCTCTAACTGGCATTTCTGGTTTGGAGCCCTTGTGGATACAGCACTACAGAGACTGCCGGCTGTATTCAGATGTGGCCTGGAGCCAAGTGACAGAGCAAAGGCACCTAACCTTACCTTTGACCTAACTGTCCCTAGGTTCAGTGTGACCAGATGCTGGCACCAGATCAACAGCAGGAGGACAATCCTGCACCCACAAAGCTTAGAACAAATACAGAGACAGGTCAGTGCCATCACTACACAGTGTCCTTGCCCCAGCATCACACATGGACAGTGAACATTCCAGGCACTCACGGTGAGAAAGAAGTGGGGAGAGGACCCAGCGTAGTCTACCTTGAGTACCATGTTGTTCTTAAAATTTTGAAATCTTAGCACTCTGTAGGCTGAGACCAACAAAGTCATGAGTTCAAGGTCAGCTTGGCTACACAGAGAGATCCTGCCTCAACTTCCCCTTAAAACATCAAAAACCCAGCCTTCAAAGGCCATGGGTGGGCTCCTACATCTCTCTAATATTTTTATCAGAATAGCAAGAAGCAAACAATTGAAGGCTTATCCTAGAGAGCAGCCTCGACCTAAACGTCTGTAAGCCATAGAGTTAAAAAAAAAAAAAAGAATCTGTGGTGTATACCCCAACTGGCCAAGACTAGCTGGTTATTCATTGCATATATTCTAAACTTAAAACTCCATCAGCACTCCAGAGAACCTAACCCTGCCTGCATGTCAACTTTTCTCATAAAACTAAAAACCCTTAGATTTATTCCACCGAAATCAACTCCAATTAAGTCCTGTGGTGTACTTAACTGGAATCACTACTTTGAGACGACTTGTGCACAGAGTAACTATTAACGCGACTGACTGTGGCAGACTCCCAGTCTTTTTCTTTCAATGGTAGTTCTACAGACTCAAGTGGCTGTTCTTGGGAATGTAAAACAGTGTATCCCATTCCTGCATTCTTAACTGATAATGGCTGTGAGCCAAAATGATCCCCTCCCCCACAAAGTTAATTTAACACTAAACGAATTGAAATGCAGTAATAGCCCGCTCTAGGGTTATGGGCAAAGTTTCTCCCACTTTAGAAAAATACAATCACTGACTACATTGGATTCCACAGGCACATTTTTCTTAACTGCTTAACCCCCTGTCCTTAATGAGTCCCTACTGAGCTAGAGGAAGAGTACTTTGCTCAGCAATAAACACAGCCAGAACATCCCACATCTCAAGAGCCTGTGCTCTAAATACCGCTTTCTGCTGTGGACCGGAGAACTTCTTTCTCTGAGCATCTAGGCCCCAGTAGCAAAGCACTGCTATGTCTAGACTAATTCTTGGGGTAGTGAGGTGCACCAGGAAGCCCCAACCGAAGAATGGAAGCCTGAAGTTATGACTTTTAGGAAGAACAGTTCGACCTCACACTTTCCAAATGACCGGGCCCCAAATGAGAACAGGAGGTGAAAGAGTTAAAGGCCTTGAGAATACAGCTCACATCCACTCCAGCGTGCAGCGGAGACTCCAAAACTGGCACCTCGCTGGACTCCAGGGGCCGGGGAAGTCTCAGTTCCCGACCTAGGCTATCTTTTCCTACCCTCGACACACAAAGTGGGCAATCACATCTTGAGGGGGCCTTAGATTTCCAATCCAACCCAATATTGATGGGCCAGCAGGAAGAACCCTTCAGGATAGGGCACGTGGACGCCGGGCTCCCGCCGCGTCCGGCCAGCACAGGAAGTTTGGGGAGCTGGGCAGGGGACAGAAGCGGGGGATGCCTGGACTCCAGCAGTGTGGCGGGGTGGAGAGGCTTTTCCGGGTCTCCCCTCGGGGCCCGCCCTTCCTAGCTCGCAGGCCGGCGGCTAGCGCCACGTCAGCGGCGAGGCCCGAGCGCGGCCCACGCCCCCGGCGCAGCCTGCGCGGCCTCGCGCCCTCTCCCCGGTCCCCGGCTCCAGGTCCCTGGTCCCCGGTCCCAGATCGGGCTCCGCCGGCCTGCTGGAGCTGCAGTTACCAGGGCGCGAAGAACATGACGAAGTGCGCGGCGCTCTGGATCCCGTGCGTGAACATGTCGGCCGTATACAGGTGCTTGGCGTGCGGGTCCTGCTCGACCCCGCTGTCCGCTTCCACCTCCTGGGCCCGGGCGCCTTTGCGCGCCCCGAGCAGCAGCAGGAGCGTGGCCAGGGCCGGCAGCCCGGCCAGCGGCTGGAGGAGGCGTCCTGGGCGCGGGGGCATCGTGGCGGGGCTGGCGAGCTCTCGCTCGTGCCGCGGGTCCCCTCCGCGGCGCCGCTCCCGCCCCGGCTCCTCCCACGACCGCAGAGCCACGCCTCAATCACGCCCCCGCTCGCAGAGCCACGCCCCCTGTCCCGCCGGCTCACCTAGCAACTTGCTGTCTTCTGCTGAAAGCCACCAGGAAGAGGTCGCTTAGGTCCTGGGGTCCTTGTGCAGCACCTCCAGCGCTATCTCAGTCCGGTTCCCTTCCATCCCGCTGAGCTCATTCTCCTTCCCAAGCTCCTCATCAGCCTTTCCCTGCTAGGGACGAAGAGGCCAAGCTGCCAAGCTATGGAACAGTGGCAGCTTCTGTTGATAACTAATCAGACACCAAGAGACCCGAGAGTTTAGGACCAAGCTGAGCTGCTGTCAGCAGAAAGGAGGAAATCAGGCAAACGTGTGTGGGGTTTGCTCTTGCATAAGTCAGATTCTTAGCCAAAGCTCAACTGTGATTTGAGGGCCTGGCCTCAGGGGGTGTGATGAAACCACTTCCCAAGAGCACCTCCTCTGTTATCCTGCCCTGCCTTCACTTTGAAAAGGAAAGGCAGTCAAAGTGGCCCTTCCTTCAGGCCCTGGCTAGTGCCCTGTGTGCCCTAACTCACCCTGGATAGGAAAATGAATGGCAACAGCTGTTCTGGGTGAGAGCTAACGCCTGGGCTGGGGCGCATGGACCCACGCCAACTCTTGAACTTTAAGTCGGGTGGCAATCTAAGCTCCCTGCCCTGCCTTGAAAACCTGGAGCTAAGTTAGGGAGAACGAAACAACCACTAGACACTTGAGAGAGGTCCTAGAGCTATGCTCTGTACCGATGAAAAGGAAGCTGGCATCATAAGACATATATATGGTGATCTTTTATTGGGAAAAAGCAACGGGCATAGTAAGAAGAGTACATGGCCATCTTGTATTGGACTTCTGAGCAACACTTCTGAAAATCACCTGATCTTTATTAGCCTCAGCCTCCCTAAACCAAAAGCCTGGGTTAGCAACAGTTGGGGGTGGTGGTAAAGGGAGGGGCAGGGAAACTCACATCATCTGTAACTATTCTCATGTTAGGTTCGTCCACCTGTAAATGTTTAACCATGGTTTTCCAAACACCAAACTGCAGCATCTCTTGCTTGCCCCCTCTCTCCCTTTGTGCCCTCACATTCTGAGTAAGCACAGTTCAGCCAAACGCTTCTTCCGGCTTTCCTAACCTGAACAGACCTAAACTTGCCCATCGCAGGAGAAGTTCTATGAGCATCCTTTGCCCACGTGATTTTGACTATGGCAATTTGTTGCTCCAACTTGAACCAGCACACCAACTCTGCCCAGTAGCCTTGGCATACAGACTAAAATAGAAATCCCTGATGCTGTCCTTGAAGGCCTCCTGTGATGTGCTCTGCCATGCCTCGTGTCCTGTGAGGCTTGCTGGTGACCAGAAATCCAAGAACTCTTGCCATGTCATCTGTACTGTCAAGGTCAAAGCTTTATGCTCCTCAATACTTCTCTCACTTCATTGCTAAGACATCGCAACAGAAGGTACTATGTTTATAATATCAACTCCTTTTTCACCTGCCCAAAGCTGTGTGGTTCCAGATCCCTTTGGGGGTCAAATATCAGCTATTAACATTATGACTTGTAACAGTAGCAAAATCCTAGATTTGAAGTAGCAATGAATAGTTTTATGGTTGGGGTCACCACAACATGAGGCCCTGCATTAGAGCGTCACAGCATGAGGAAGGTTGAGAACCACTAGCACAGACCATAGCTCTTGGAGCCCTCTCGAACGCTGGCTGTTGGTTGATGTTTCACTCTTGCGTCTCGTGCAGTTGAGACGAAAGGCAGATAGCACCCTTTACCAATGTGTTCCCTTCTATCCACAGACCTTCAGCTCCCGACATATTGGATCTACTGAGCATCCCACCATCATCTGCCCTTGCAGTTTTTGCCATCCTCCCAGGACACTCTCCTATTTCACTGAAGACTGTGGTGCCTTCCAGATGACAGAATTCCCAACAACCCTTTCCTGTCATCATTCCTGGTGACTTTGGTGATTTTGACATTTCCATCAGGAACCCCTTTATACAAGGGAATCTAGAATGTTTACTGTTTCTAATATCTGGATAAAGGTGCTAGGGTTTGGGTCTTGAATGTAAACCTCTGTGGGTCCATGTGTTGGAGACCTATCTCCAGAGTGGTGCTAGTGGAAGGGGGTAGAATTTTTAGATGCAGGGTGGGAGGTTTTAAGATCATTGAAGGTGTGTCTTCAGAGGCGATCTCAGGAGCCCTACCACTCATTCCCTGCCTCCTAAGGTGAGGAGCTGTATTCCCACCCTGGGGAGCTGTCTAAAGCACTGAGGTGGCTATGAACACTGCCCAGAACCTCCAAGCCTGACAGTCAAATACTTTTCTTCTTTGTGTCTCAGGTATTAACTGCAGTGGCCAATTGTTGTGGAGGCTCTCTGTTACTGGTATGGTTACTGTTTCTGTCAATGTGACTCTGACCAGGAATACTCTATTGACTGTTTCTCTGCGGCATTGATACAATGACAGGAACTCCACCTGAGTCTGCCATCCTTTTGGCTTCTCTATTAAAGGCTCAGAGCTTTGCCTCCAACTCACCTTCATCCTCTCTCTCTCTCTCTCTCTCTCTCTCTCTCTCTCTCTCTCCCTCTCTCTCTCTCTCTCTCAGACCTCATTCATCCCCATAGCTGTACACACTTCCAACGCAGACAGCACCACAAACCTTTCACTACGAAGAACTTGTCTGACCCGAGAAGGAGAGAACTCTTGCACTGTGTCTCTCTGATGGGAGCATTAGTTTCTGCCATACCCTTTCCTTTCCGCAGCAGCCCTTGCTCAGTGTGTAAGCTCCACAGAGTTGAGAAGATGTCTGACGCCCAGCAGGTATTGGACTCATGTTTATGAAATGAATAAATGGGAAGTCCTATTTGTCTCCTCTCAGAAGCTGATTTCCTTGAGAGGGTCCTCAGAATCACAGGGAGATGTCCCAAGTAAACGACCCATGATCATGGGGGCTATTACTGAGCAGAGGCATCATGGCCCACAGTCCTATGACTGCACACCATGGGCCTTCATGGGGTTGCAGCTCATTCCAGTGCCAGTTTTGGGGTGCATGGTGAAGCCACCTAGTTACAACACTCTCTGTGCCCCAGGGCATTCTGTGAGAAGTGCAGCAGTAGTAATTACCCCTAACCAAGAGAAGCTATAGCTTTCGGTCCACCTCCTCATGGTGCCAGATACCCTAAAATAGCACTCTGACCAAAGGAAGACCCCACAAAAAGCTCAGAAACTGAGATGTTGCCACCTGAATGACTTTAACAGGTGCATCCTGAGTTATTATTGGGCTGAAAAATGCTGCTTTTAAGCAGGGACCGAAAGTAAATGCATCCGGTTGTTCTAACTTCGTCAGAGCATTCTGGGGGTGCCTCTAGAGAGAGAGAAAATATGTTCTTTTTCTAAAAAAATAACTTTTATGATTGCTCAAATATGATTATGGAGAGGAGCAAAGAGTAGATTATCATCATCAGAAACAACAAACAAACAAACAAACAAAATCCTAAAGAACAAAGCAATTTCCCAACCTGGAATCATGCAGGAAAATAGTCTTATTTTCAGCATTTAAAATTGTGTAAGAGACTTAATATTTACTCATTACTCACATAAGCTCTTGGTAAACACAGCCTCCTAAATAGTTAATAGGCACAGACAAACACATTATAACATAATAGATTCGAGACTCTAATGGAAGAGGAAAGATTTTGAAATCCACGTGGGATCGGTGTGGACACAGGGGAGGCTATAGAGAAAATTTCCCTGTTGGTTGGACTGTGACCACTGAGGTCTCTATGTTGTCTGGCAAAGTCCACGGCAGCCTGGCTACCTCCCCCTCCCCAGCTCACTGAGTCCATAATGCCGCTGCTGGTTCTTTCTGTCCACCATGTCTCAGCTCTTTGACAACTGGGCGCTTCCATGGATGCTCCCCTGGCCTCCTCCCACAGAGTCCCTGCACACAAGGCCAGCACACAATCTCACTTGGGTTCCTGGCAACCTTCCACTGCTCAGCTAGCTAGCCATTACTGATGGGCATCTCCATGGATCTGCAATGTCCTGGTTAGGCACAGAGACACAGTTCTTTCGTGGTGCTTAGGAGACAGTTTTGAAGGGCTGGGCTGCCTGAGTCCCAGAAGACTATTCCAAACTCAGAATTCAGGAAAACGGTTTGACTAACAGGGCGGTTCTCCATTTTGGCTGGTCTGGAATCTCATGGATCTGGAAAACAATACGGATGCCCTGGCCTAACTCCCAAGGATGAGAAGTCAGTGGTGCTGTCTCTGGTGCTCTTGGAGAAGGTTATGGCTTCACCAAAGAGCACCTGAAGGGGAGGTACTTCCTTAAGAGATGGGTTCTGGTTCAAATATGTTTGGTGAACACTGAGTTTATACCCAAAAATACATAAAATTTATTTTTATTCTCTCTGTGTGTCTGTGTCTGTCTGTCTGTCTGTCTGTCTCTCTCTCTCTCTCTCTCTCTCTCTCTCTGTGTGTGTGTGTGTGTGTGTGTGTGTACGACACACACACAAGCCAAAGTGTGCATTTTGAGGTCATAGGACAGTTAGGGGGAGTAGATTCTCATCTTCCACCATGGTTCTGGGTATCAGGCTGTCAGACTCATCCGAGCAAGAGCCTTTATGGCTCTTCCATTACTCCAGCCCAGGAGATCAAGCGCTTGCTGAGCATGTGTTTGAACCTGTGTTCAAACCCAGCCCTGGAAGAAAGAAAGAGGGGGGACAGAAGGAGGGGGAATGACGGAGGGAGAGAAGCACTTTATTGGTGGTAAATGCAAAGAGCAAATAGGAAGGAGGGTATTAAAGGTTCAGATTAAAGATGAGAGGGTTCGGACTTCTAAAAGATGGGAGAAGAGCATTTGGAGGAAGAACCCTTCAGCTCAAAGGAAGAGCAACTGTGAAGAGCTCTAAGTAGAATGAAATGGGGGCGGCAAGTATCGCTAGAGGTAGTGAGGGGTCAGGGGCACAGGACGAGGCAGTTTGCAGAGTGAACTTGGCTTCCATCACTGAGAAGGGATGCCTTTCGAATGTCAGCTGAGTCGTGACACGATCTGACTTCCCTGTCAATGGCATCACTAGGGCAGATGTCAGGTGATCAGTGAGGGAGCTGCCCCCCTTGTGCCACAGGAGATGCATAGGACTTAGGCCAGGGTGGAAGCAGTACCAGGCGATGAGAAGCAGTTGGCTCCCGTAGCCGTTTTGATGTAACTGGCATCAGGATTGCTGAATGAGCAGATGCCGGCTGAGAACTGAAGGACAGAAAGGAGCTCGGGGTGACTCGCTGAGCTTAGCTACAGCAACCAGGAGAACTGAGTTGTCATCAGTGTAACTATGAAGAGACTGGATGTGAGAGCGACTTAGCACTGAACACAAGATCTGGAGATGTCTGCAGACATGTGGAGTTGGGACATGGATATTTCAGTCCAGGGAAGAGGAGTGGGCTGGGCCATTTGAGAATCATTAGGGTGGAGGTGGCATTTAAATCCATGAGTTGGGATGAGATCACTGTGGGAATCTGGGAGGTGCAAGGGCCAAGCCCGGGGAGTCTCTCACTCTTTCAAGACCAGCAGGGGAGGAAAAGTGGGGGAAAGGCTGAGAAGGAGCAAGCAAGGAAGCAGGAGGAAGGCTTTATCTCTGTTGTCCAAACGGAGACACGGAGACACGAGTGAACAGCTGTTTCAAATCTACCAGCAGAGCTTGTCCCAGCTCATGCCGAGTGACTTGGTTTTGCAGAAAACTCTTGATTTGAACTGGGTTCCTACACAGGGCAAACAGCCCAAACCAACACACAAGTTAGCCGCAGTGACTAAGCTTTGGTTGGTTGCTGGAGGCCCAGGAGCCAATTATCTAATTAAGCTGTAATCTATTGACTGATTGGCTGAGTAAGCTGTAGCCAATGAAGTCTATACCTCACTTCTGTTTTTCCTGTAAATGCTGACAGATGACATTGTTGCTTGGAGGTGCCAGTGTCTGCTAGCTGCCTGGTTTGTGGAGCATTCTTGTTTTTACATTGTTTGAATAAACTCCACTAGCTGGATGTGGACACACACACACACACACACACACACACACACAGAGAGAGAGAGAGAGAGAGAGAGAGAGAGAGAGAGAGAGAAAGAGAGAGAGAGAGAGAAAGAGAGCACCCTGGGAGGGTGCAGGCAAGAGGATCAAGAATTCAAGATCACACTTAATTACATATCAAATATGATGGCAGCCTGAGCTACATGAAAATTTGTTACAAAAAAAAAAAAAGAAAGAAAGAAAGAAAGTAAAAAACAAGTAGACAAAATCCACTGGGTTTATTCAGTCTAAGGAAGGTCCCCTTGGAACAGTTTGACCATTGTGAGTGCTTCCAGTCACATTTGTATGTGTCTGAATTCGGACAACACTCGGACATCCTGTCCTATGAGAGGAAATAGAATAAGGACTCTGGATTGGGCAATATGCAGGTCAATGGTGACCGTGAGAACAGTAGTTTCCGGAGGTGCAGAGCCATGGGGGGGGGGGGGACAGTGAAGGTACGTGGCACATTCAAGAACTTATCTCGCTAAGCAAAAGAAAGTAAGGAGGAGACCAGGAGGGTTTTATTAACATGAAGGAAGATCCACATGGTTTTGCAACACAAGAATGAAGCCCAGAAACTGGCCGAGTGGACAGGGATATCACCAGATGAATGGGAGGCAAGTCCAGCTCTGCTCATAGCTCAGACAGTCACCTGTGATGTGAGTGGACCCAGTGGTAAGCAGGGACCCAAAGAGATGGGTGGATGACGGGTTTGGGAGCTTGCATCTGTCCTCCTCCAGTGTCTTCCACTTTCTTACTTCAATGAATATCTGGAGTGAGAACTGAGGACAGAAGACATATTTGAGGTTTGGGAGGGTGGAGAAGGTGTGAAATGGAGGACGAGAAATGAATGGGGCAGTGAACGGATCAGGGTAGTTTAACATTATTGCCGGGTATCCTTGAGGATCCACTTGAGACCACTGTAGCATCCCAGGTATGTTCAGCTGTATGGTTCATCCCTGATGTATACAGAGAGATGGCTTTACCCATCCTGTGACCCGGCCATGTGGAGTAGCAGAGGCAGAGAGGCCACAGTGATGGCATGAGAAGAGACACAATATTGGCCTATCTAAGTTAGCCAAATGTTGCAATTGATGTCTTAGAAGTTGTAGTACTCAGCCGCAAACA
This sequence comes from Mus musculus, assembly GCF_000001635.26. NCBI lineage: Eukaryota > Metazoa > Chordata > Mammalia > Rodentia > Muridae > Mus > Mus musculus. The sequence goes on from NC_000079.6 coordinate 38,535,703, forward strand.
TAGACTTCGTGATTTCATTTCGTCTTTGATCTGTTAGTAATCTTCAGTGACTCAGTTCACCAACTGAGACATCGTAGTAGACATGGGTTAGTCAGCTTCCTTCTATGACAGGGACTTGAAATGATTTAATTATAAAAGGCAAGGTTTGCTTTGGCTGTTAGCACCTGGCTCTGGGCCCCGAAGTGACACGCACATCATGATGTCATGGCAGGAGCACTCGCTAAAGCAATGCCACTCACCTCATGACTGGGAAGCAAAGAAGAAAAAAGTAGGGGCTGCCAGTCTCTTTGTGTACACACCCTTAAGGACCTAAGGATAGACCCTGCAATACTTTGTTTCTTAGTTTTGCCTGGCACACAATGGTATTGCCGCAGGGGAGATCAAGGCATTAACTCATAGACTAGAGGCGCAATTAAAACATGGCCGGGGAATTGGCCCAGTTATTGAAATACTCACCATGCTAGCATGAGGCCTCAGTTTCAGTCCCCAGCACCCAAGTATAAAGGACATGGTGGCATAGACCAGTGGTTATCACACTGGGGAGGCAGAGACTAGAGGAACCTGGAGTCCACTGACCAACTAGCCTTGTCAAATTGGGGAAGTCACCATTCAGTAAGAGACCTTAACTTCAATAAGTAAAACGGTGATGGTGATAAATAATGATGATGATGACAGTAATAATAGTAATTATGTGGAGAGTGACAGAGGAAGACACCCAGCATCAACCTTTGTCCTCCACGCGTGCATGCACAAACTCATGAATATGTATGCACAAGCACACCACATACACACTTGAATTTGAATTTTGTGCAGTAAACATACCTTCATACCACTTTTGTAATTATAATCTTAGAGATGATTTCCTTGCTGCTATTTGTCATTAGTTATTTTAAATTCAAGTAAAGTTTATTGTTGGATGTGGTGGTGCGGTCCTGACATCCCAGCACCTGGAAAGCTTAGACAGAAAGATTAGGAATTGAAAGGCAGGCTTTGTTACATGGAGAGTTTAGGGCTAGCCTGGGCTACACAAGCCCCTTGAGAGACAGAGAAAGAGACAAAGAGAGAGAGAAAGACAGAGAGACAGAGACACAGAGAGAGGATTAAATAAAGGGACAAATCCAACTAGGCATCAAATTCAATAAAAACCTCTGTGCGCTGTGGTCCTATTTATAAGTATGAAACTGACTTTTGGGGACAATGATCTCTAGAACATTCTATTTACTTGAGCACAATGGGTGCTCAGAAGCATCTCTGCTTCTTTCTTATACTTTCTATAGTCCTTAAATTGATGATTAAAAATATAGCTTTTTTCATAAAGATCAACCTGCTTTGTTCCTCTGGTTTACACTTAGTTTTGCAAAGAATATGCTCTGACTCATTTACTTTTCAATTTCTTTTTCATATTATACGATTTCTCCCTTCCCAAGTACCTTTCCATATAGATAATATAATTTGGCTATTATTCATCTTTAAAAGGTTCAAGAACAATATTGATGTCTACCAACTTAAAGAGCAGAACATACCCAAACTGAAACCTCTATGGAGCATCTTTGAATAAGTTCACTATAGCCCATTCTTTCTACCTCTCTAGTTTATGTTTTTAACATGTATGTTCAAGGTTTTCATTGCTTTATGCTGCTGCAAAGCTGTGTGCTGGTTACTAACCTGCTTCAGTCTGGGGACAGAGCACACTCACAGGCAACAAGTGACACAAAGCTGGTTAATTATTTTCAGATAAGCAGTAAGGGACAAAGAAAGCCTAGTACCCACTGTGTACCGGTACCCACCTTAGCATCCACTGTGTACCAGTACCCCGCCTAGCACCAACTGTGTACAGTACTCAGTCTACTACCAACTGTGAACTATTACCCAGCCTAGCACCCAGTGTATACAGTACTCAATCTACCACCCACTGTGTACCAGTACCCAGCCTAGCACTCACTGTGTACCAGGTCCCACCCTAGCATCCACTGTGTGCCAGTACACAGCCTAGCACCCACTGTATACAGTACTTAGTCTACCACCCACTGTGTACAGTAAGTACCCAACCTAGCATCTGCTGTGTACAATATCCATCCCAGCACCCAGTTGTGTACACTAGTACCTAAGCCTGAAGATTAGCAGGTATAGTCTAGGCCACACTTGTTGCTCTTGTTTCACAGGTGAGGGTGGAAGAAGCCTGCTTGCCTGAGTGAGATACCTCAGGGCCCAAGTGACTTTTTCCATTGCTCTTTGAAGGAAGTGCCTCCTGGAGAGGGGAGTGGCTATCTATTCCAGGAGGCTCCTTCTTAAGTCAAGATGGTGCCTTGAGCACCTGAAGGACCAAGGCGTGCATGTACGCCCGTACGCACGTGCACACATACACAGAGGGGAGAGAGAAAGAGAGAGAAGTGGTTCTATGTACTTCATTCGGGTATTCGCTGCAGTCCTGGGTTTACACTGAGATCAGTTACTGGGTTTACTGCGCCTTCCTCTCAAGGCTCTCACATATTTGGGGACACCCATTGCACCCAAAGGCCAAAGGAGGACTTTAAGTCTCCCCCTCTATCACTATCCACTGAGCCTGGGGCTTGCTGTTTTCCCTCTAGGCTGGCAGCCCTCGAGCCCCAGGAGTCTTCCTGTCTCTGCTGAGTCCCCAACGCTGCAGTTACAGGTGCATGGTAAAGTCACATGGGTGCTGGAGATCTGAACTCGAAACCTCACGCTGGCACAAGTGCTCCTACCCACTGAGCCACCTCCTCAGCCTGATTTCTCAGATTTTAGTGTGCATACAGATCACACAGAGAGCTTGATACATTTCAGGTTCTTATTTAGATTATGCCCAGGACTTCGTGTGTGTGTGTGTGTGTGTGTGTGTGTGTGTGTGTGTGTGTTACTTTTTAAAATCAACTAAATTCGTTCTTAGGAAGTCTCATTCACGTATATAATGTGTTCTGATTGTTCTCACTCATGGCTCCTCATATCTTCCTCCATCCTGTCCTGCCCTTCCCACCTCTTCCCACACTCATTTGTTTGTGTTTTAAGTCCTTCTAGGTTTGATCACAGTTGTCCCTGTGGCCTTGGCATTGGATCTATTCATTGGCGTCTGATGATTTCGTCAGTATGTATACAAAAGAAGATCATGGCACCCACTCCCAACGTCTATCAGGCAGGAACAGCTCAGTAGTTAGAGGTAGGGGCCAGCAGCCTGTCCACCATTGGCAACTTGCTAGCAGGAGGTCCGGGCCTGGATGGTGCAGTGCCTGTCACCTGAGCAACCAAGTTCATGATTACCAGTCCCCTGGGGTTTCTGAGAAGTCCCCCAGGTGACAGGATTCTGCTGGACTGGGGAGCACAGTTTGAGTGGCTTCAGATTCCATCTCTGCCCGCTCTTCCCTCCTTGAAGAATACCTAGGCGCATATTCACAGGCTGTGGCTCTCACTGAACTGGATCACTCTGAATCTCTCTGCTCTTCATAGCTGAAGGACAGCCTGACTGGAAGGAGTTTGGGATCACAAATATTTCCCCTCAATGATGCTTCACTGCCTTTTGCACTATATTGTGAAAATTAGGGTACCTCGGTTGCTCTGAAACCAGCCTGTCTCCTTCTACCTCTCCCTGTGTGGCACTTTCTTCAGAGTATGTATGGTGTTATTTATTTATATGTTTATATTTAGACATATGTTTCTGAACTTTGGCCAGAGTACGCTCTGTCTTTCAATCTCCGGATCTTGCTTAATACATGCTGCACTCTGGATTGGGAAATCTAGTTTCTAGGAAAGTTTGCCTTTAATTATTTTATTCTATTGGGTTTTTAGAGACAAGGTTTCTCTGTGTAGCCCTAGCTATCCCAGACCTTACACTGTAGATCAGGCTGGCCTCAAATACAGAGAGGTATTTTGTCTGCATGTAAGTCTGGGCACAATATGCACACAGCGCCTGTGGATGCCAGAGAGTGCACGGGTTCCCTGGAGCTGGAGTTACAGTTGGTCGTGAGTTGCCACTGTGTGCTGCACATAGAGCCTGGGTCCTCTGAAAGAGAAGCTTGTGCTCTTAAGTGCTGAGGTGTCTCCCAGCTCCTCTTCAACTATTGCTTTCCAGGGTAGGGAGATGAGTCAGAGATTAACACGCTGCCTAGCCTGACTACCTGAGTTTGATTCCCAGGATGTGGGTGGTATGGTAGAAAAATCATCTGCTGGCCACCACATATGCACCCACATACAGAGAAATAAACAAATAACTAAGTACATGTTTAAAAATATTTCTTTTCCCATGTGTCCTGGTTGTTTGAAATAAATATATCAGATAGTCTGAGAGATGGCCCAGTGACAAAGGCATCTGCCAATGAGTCTGAGCACCTGAGTCTCATCCTCAGACCACACGGTGGAAAAGGAAAATTAACTCCTTCCAGTTGTCCTCTGACACCGTGGCATGCATACACACTGCATACACACAATAAGCAAATATAATAATTAAAAATATTAACTACACATATGTGGCTTTCCATTGCATGATTAGGAACTCTCATTTTTTTGACCTTTTTCTTAATGGTGTGTGTGTTTTGTATATATGTGTGTGTGGTGTGGTGTGTATATGTGTGTGTATGGTGTGGTGTGTGTGTGTGGTATAGTGTATATATGTGTGTATGGTGTGTTGTGATATATATATATTTGTATGTGTGTGGTGTAGTATGTAATGTGCTGTGTTGTGATGTGGTGTGCATAGGTGTGTGTGTTGTGACGTGGTATGTATATGTGTATGTGTTGTGATGTGGTATGTATATGTGTGTGTTGTGTGGTGTGTATATCTGGGTGTGTTGTGATATGCTGTGTATATGTGTGTGGTGTGGTGTGTATATGTGTGTGTGCTGTGGTATGGTGTGTGTGTGTGTGTGTGTGTGTATGTGTGTGTGTGTGTGCATTCACACATGCGTGTGCGCACATGTCACTTCCCCAAATGGAGGCTGTCTTCCTCATTACTGAAGTACTTCCTTGGTAGGGTTCATTCTGCTCTTCGCCCCTTCTGATGCTCCTTGAAAACTTGATGCTATCTGCCTGGTTCTAAACCATTTCTTCAGCACCTTGTTTGTCTCCTTTATGGGCTGTTTTCTTTTCAGCTCACTCCTCTGCAGTCGCCTTACAATTCATCGAGTTTCATTGGTGAGCTATTCCTTGAATAGCATCGAGATTTTAAGTGTTGTCTGAAATTCATTGACTGGCCAGAAAGTCCAAGATATGCTTTCTCTGAACCCTGCCTCAGAATTCATGACAGAGAACACTTTTATAGATGGCAAAATAGGTTGGTTTTTTTCCCCCTCACTTACTGATTGTTGTTAACCCACTGAGTGACCAGTCTGAGTACAGCAGAGAGCCTTCGAGCCACAGCTATGTTGATGAGCGAACATTGTCTCTGAGATTTCTCCTGTGGCCGCGGTACAGCTTCTCTATCTGCTGCTAGGCTTGTGGCCATGCCTGCTCCTCAGCCCAGCCTCCCTACTCAGACGTTACTGTTTGATGAAGACTGGCTTTTTTGTTAGGCTGCGGCTCTGCTACTGTGATAAATCCCAAAACAAATGAAATAGAGGAAAGGATTCATTTGACTTATAGGTTATAGTTAATCTATTAACAAGAGAAGCTGGGATAGAAGAACTTCAAGGCAAGAACCTGGAGGCAGGAACTGCAGCAGAAACCGAGGAGGGATGCTGCTTACTGCCTTGCTTCCCCTGGCTTGCTCAGCCTGCTTTCTTCTACAGCCCAGTACCATCTACCCAGGAATGGCACCCCTCTTCCCCCGTTGGCTGGGCTCCCCTCCATCAGTTAGCAATACAGAGAATGTCCAGCAGACATGCTCATAGGCCAATCTGATGGAGGCGGTTCCTTAGCTAAGGTTCCCTCTTCTCAGGTGTACCAAGTTGGTAGTCAAAAGGAGCCATCACAGGCGCCATCCAGGGATGTGGTTCCCATCACCAGCAGCTTCATTTTTAGACACAGTGGTTCCTGCTCCAGACCCTCCAGTCTGACTCTACCAGAGAGTTACCGTCACGTTTACCACCATTTTCATTTATGATAAGCATGAATCTCTGGACATTGTGCTAACCCCACAACAGGGGACTCTCGCAGCCGATGCACTTAACTCCCTGAGTTAACCCTCCCTGGGTATCTTAAGTTATGTAGGTTGCTGTAACAAAATACCATATGCTGGGTGGCTTATAAACACTAGTAATGTTTTGCTCAAAGTTATGGAAGCTGAAAATCCAAAACCCCAGTGTCATCTGATCAGAGTCTGCAGAAGACCCACGGCCTGGTTCAGAGACACAGCCTTCTCTCTGCATCCTTATAGGACAGAAGACATACGGCAGAGGGAAGCATGGCGGGAACGCATGCAAGTGCTGAAGGGATAACTGAGCGCTACATCCTGATCCACAGGTGGAGAAAGGCAGGGACTGGGCCGATTTTCTTGTAAAGACGCCACCCTAATTCATGAGGAGCCCCCCTCCCCCCGGCCAGGAACCTCTCCAAGGTCCTGCCACCTTAGACCAGCTTGTTGGCTTCAGCGCAAACAGTTTGAGGGGACTTAGCTCAGGGCACCGGGATCCTTTCATGTCCCACCCTTTTCTCCAGAACGCGGTCCTGGAGGTCCATTCCCCACTGAGCTAAGAAGGCTGCGCCACGGCCTTAGAAAGGAGTTCACTGCAGCCGACTTGATGGCTTACGTCCCCATCTTTTTGTGGAAATGGCCTTTTTCCCAAGTTGTATATTTCTTAGGGGACATGTTTAGGCTTGGTGGGGGAAGGAGTGGTTTCATGTAAGTTACATCCCTGAAGGTCTGACCTCAATGAGGACGTCTCTGTCTCGGGGGCAGTGATGTTAGCAGGGTTGGCTCATGTTTGGTTGCTTTGTCCAGTGTTGCTCTTGCTTTCAAACAACGAGGTCCTTCCAAATAGCACATTCCGAATTGGAAAAATCAGAATTTTCAGACTCTTTTGTTCCACGTTAAACCCTCTATGGATTACAAATTAAGTATCCCTCACGCGATTAGAGAAAATTTACTTACAGAGTTTTAAAAATTAAATTAGGACATTCAGCCCTAGAGAAATGGCTCAGAGGTGAGGAGTACCTGCTGCTCTTGCTGAGGGCCTGTGTTCAGTTTACAGAGTCTACACCCACAGCTGCCTGTAACTGTAGCTGCATAAGGTCCAGTGCCATCTTCTGGCCTCCTGGGGTGTCCACCCATACACATGTGGCATAAACATATACACACATAAACATAAAAGAACCAGAAAAATAAATCCTGAAAATAAATTAGTTCAAGCAAAAGTTATTAATCTCCTTCTGCAGTAATGGCTGCCTCAGCTGCTGTCATATTTTATTTTATAAATATGCATTCAGAAATGTTTAGAATTATCACTTATTCTACTAATTTCACCAAATTGGCATACACCTTTAAAAAACAATTTAAAATTTCTCAGGGCTGTGTATCCAAATGTTTAATAAAGCAGCAGTTTATTTCTCTTAATTTCCAAAGAAGTTCTCTATATATTAATATAGATGATAGGCATGTTCACTGTACCTATTTCCTTGAGGGGACATAGTCAGTCTTTCTGTATTTAAGCCAAAGTGCCTGGCAATGAAATTCTAAAGTTGTTTATTAACAGAGCTGCTAGGGAAAACTGGAAGAAACACTAAACTTTAAAAATCCCACACGAATACATGTTTTTTTCTCTCTTCAATTATTGGCACAATTATATTTCCATGGAAACAAGACCTCCTTCTGAAGAATTTCTCAGTTGGTTAATGTGCTGTCTTAGTCACTGTTCTACTGCTGTGAAAAAGACGCCATAACCAAGGCAACTCTTATAAAGGAAAGCACTTATCTGGGTCTTGCTTACAGTTTCGGAGGTTTAGTTCATTATACTCATGGGGTGTTAGGGAGGCGCATGGCAGCATGCATGGAGGTGCTGGAGCGATAGCTGAGAGCTACATCCTGATCCACAGGCAGAGAGAGGCAGGGACTGGGCCTATCATGGTCTTTGGGGACCTCAAATCTTATCCCTAGTGACATACTTCCTCCAACAAGGCCACACCTATTCTAACAAGGCCACACCTCCTAATCCCTTCGAACCGTTCTACTCCCTGTTGGCTAAGCATTCAAATATATGAGCCCATGGGGGCCAATCTTACGCAAATCACCACACTCCTCTCCCTGGCCCACATAGGCTTGTAGCTATATCATGTGCCACCTGCACAAGCACTAGGGCCTGAGTTTGGCACCCCACCACCCATATGAAAGCTGGGTGCCATGGTAACATCTAATAATAATCCCAGTGATGGAAAAGTAGAGCCAGGTGGATTCCTGGACTATGCTGGTCGACCAGTGGAATTCATCAGTGAACTCCAGGTTCAGTGAGGAAGACACCTGGCATTGACTTCTGCTACACATGCACACGAGTGCGTGCATGCACACACATACATATGTGCACACATGCACATGCCCACATATGAGGAATTTGGGTTCATCTTTAATCTCTTCTGGGTATGTCATTATCTAGTCCTTGTTACTTCAGAGTTTTTGTTGCTACCTCACTATGTAGCCTTAGCTGGCCTTGTTACATAGCTCAGGCTGACCTTAATCTTGCAGCGATCCTTCTGCCTCTGCCTTCTCAGGGCTGAGATTTTTAGGAATAAGCCACAACATTTTCCCTTTACCTTCTTTTTTTAAATTTCATTTTAATCTATGTATAAACATCAAATATACTGCATTGGTTACTTTCCCTTTTGCTGGGCTAAAATACTTTGATAAATGCAACTTAAGAATGAAGCGTTTATTCTGGCTCATGATTCCGGGGTACAGTCCATCATAGCAGAAGGCAGGAGGGTGAGGCGGCTCCTCACACAGGGCATCCACAGTCAGGAAGCAGAGACTGATTGGTTGCTACTGCTCAGCTCACCTTCTTCTTCATTCTGGGATTCTGTGGAAAGTTGCCTCCTAGTTAGGGTGGGTCTTCCCATTTCAAATTAACATAATTAAAATGACCCCTCACCAGCATGCCCAGCAGACTTGCTTCCTTGACGTTAGAACCTGCCAAACTGGTAATCAATATTATCCGTCACAATCATCATTATCCACTGTTAACACTGATGGTCTTGAGCTGGTGGAATTACTTTAAAGTCTTAGTTCTAAAGATTTACAAATATCTGGAGAGCTGTGAAATCGTGCACCTTGGTGCCAGTGTTCTAGGTCTTGAGTGTCTGGTATTTACTGGGCTGTGCCTTCTTGCTTAATGCTTAACTAAACATAGACGGTTCCATAGCTTCACCCATGAAAGTCAAACATAATATAAAATACATCAAGGACGTGTAATGGTGGACGCACCTTAATGATGTAATGAAGACTTTTTTTTCTACTAGATTAAAAAGTCTCTGTGATTTTTATAAACATGGTGGCATGGTTTCTGTGGTCCAGCCAAATTCTGACTCTCATCGGCTTCCCCCCACCTTACCAGAAAGAATAGCATGGCAGCTAGAGGTGGGCGAGGTTGCTGGGTACAGCCAGGAAGCTCCTAGGGTCCCCAGCAGAGCCAGCTGCATGTCGCCAGAAGTGGTCACTCACATCTGTGTCACTAAGGCTTACAAGTGTGGAATTTCTGACTTACAGGTTAGCTTTGCCAAAGTCTTGCTGGCAGAGGTTTTTGTCTGCAAAATAGTCATGCTAATGAGGCCCTCAGATGGATTTTTTTTTTTAAATACCCTATACTCTCTGGAAACTTCTGTTGGCAGAAGGGGAGGAAGAAATCTACTCTTTCCCCAGGGAGGAAAAATGTTTCGACTGTCTGAGTTTGTCCTTCTTCTAAGACACTAAGAGCTGGGTTTTGAAGGCTTTGTTAGTGATAGGATCTTGCCTTAGGGCTCTGAAGCCAAATCCGCATGGGACTGTCCTTGAGAGTCTTAAGTGATCCTTCCTAGTCACAAGGGTGTAATTCTGCCTGGGCAGGCTGAGTGGGTCTGGGCTCAGAGCCCTGGCTGTTGAACATGCTGTCTATTACGAGCTGAAGTCCTAAACCCAAGGACCTCAGAGTGTGACTGTCTGAAGACAGGGCCATGCAAGAGGCAACTAAACTAACAGGAGGGCATTTATAGTCCTTTCTATAGTCATTTATATAAAAATGAAGAAGATATAAGACACAGGCACACACAGAGGGAGAGGGGGTCACACAAGAGGAAAAGGGAGACCATCCCTTCTACAAGAAGAAAAGCTTCAGGATGTAATGAAGATCTTTCCTACTAGATTATAAGTCTCTGTTTTCTTTATAAAGATGGTGGCATGAACTTCCAGTTTCTGCATCTCTGTTAAAAAATATTTTCCTAATCTTTATGGTCCCCAAATTATAATACTTTATTATGAAGACCATATTAAAGTGAACCACGATTTCCCTTGGTGACACCAACCCCAGGATATGCTGCCATTTTGGAGACATGGATTCCTAGAATGAATGATTGGTGGCATCGTGGCTTGGGCCAATTGATATATAGTTCTTTGAAGAAAGTATCTTTTATCTTCACCTTTTTTCTTTCTCTTCTCTTCCTCTTATTCCTCTTCCTTCCTCTTCCATCTCGTGTATCCCAGACTGGTCACAAACTACATAGCTGAAGACGACCTTCAAGTTCAAATGCTTAGATTCTGGGATTACAGGTATGCATCATCACACGCAGTTTATCCCATGCTGGGGATTTAAACCCAGGGCTTCTTGCATGTGGGGCAAGCACTCACTCACCCAGCTGAACAAATCTCTAGCTCTGGCTAACAGCAAGAGATGATAAGAAAGGTGAACAAGAAAGAAGTCTAAGCTAGCTCTAGACAGTGTCCTGTCTATGAAGGAGACATCCTGAAGTCTCCACTGCCCAGACCCTCTGCTGAGGAGAGTACCCCAAGGCTCTCAGAGACACACATCATGGGTGATGAAACTGCCAAGAGACATTTCTGTTAGTGTTTGTAGAATAAAGGAAGCCACATTTCTTCAGCTCACTTTCAGGCATAGCTAATCTATCTGTAACATCTAAACTTCTTTCTAACACCAGAATAACTTTTATGGTTTGCTCTGTGTTAGGTTACTTTTCTGTTGCTGGCATAAAATATGACCGAGAGCAACTTAGAGACAAAGAGTTTAATTTGTCTTACACCTCCACGGGAAAGTCCGTAAAGGCAGCAGGTGTCTGTAGAAGGCAGCTGGCTGGTCACATTTTGTCACCACATCAGGAAACGGAAGTAAAACTGAAATGGGGTAAGGTTATACACTCTCAAAACCCACCCCAAGAGATGTACCTTCTCCAGCAAGGTTCCCTGTCATACTCAGTCCAAAGAGTGCCACCAACTGGGGACCAAGCATTCAAAGATATGACCCTCTAAGAGAAACTTTTCATTCAATCCCCCCTACACACACACACACACACACACACACACACACACACACACACTGGCACATAACATTGTTATGATATTCTTTTGATTATAACATACTTAATCATTGTGTATTTGATGGGCGCTAGGCTCTTTCAAAAGATACTTGAGGTTTTCAGATCCTGACAAGAGCTACCAATAAAGGATACCTTCAGACTACAAAACATGTGAGGGTCCCTCTCTTGATTATCAACTGGCACTACACCTGGTCCCAAAGCCCAGCCAGACCTCAGGGACCACAGATAGGTTAATGTGGCAATGGAGACTCTTACTGGCTGTCCTGGGTATTCCTACTGAGACTAACAACATGTACTCAGGCAGGTTAAGGAATCATAGGGATCATGACAGGAGCCTAGACCCGATCCAAGTAACCCCAGAGTTCCTGAACTTTCTCCTGGCTCACTTGCAGCAGCTACATTCTCTCCTCATGTCTTTGATATTGCTCCTTTTTTTTTTTATTTTCATGATCTGTGATTGCATTAAATTATCTTCTTACTGTTGATAACTTACAAACTAAGGAGGCAAACCCACTTAGTAGGTGCCTGTAGGGTTGAACCAAGCTCCCAGCAAATATGTTGTATTTTCACGACTGTGTTCACGTGCTTTCACAATGCCATTTTGAGGGAGATAGCATGACCTAATGTTGGTGACAGCACAATTTTATCCCACTCAAGAGAAGAATGTTGTGATTGCAACAGAAAGGAAATGTGTGACTTTCATCTGAAAACCTAAATCCCATTTCCAGCCATCATCTCAGCCCCTGAGTGGTTCGGGGAGTGGAAATTACTGCGAGCTGCTGAGCAGCAATGATGTCATCTTGCCACCCACCAATGTTTTGGTTTTGACAGCCCAGGAGATGGCTTCTACTCAGAGGAACATAGCTTCAACTAAGTTGACAAGTTTCGGGGCATTTGAAAGGAAGTATATTCATAAAAAGTTATTCTCTTCTCTGTTTTCTCTTTGGGTTTGGCAACTCTTGCTACAGTAACATTACATCTCTGACAAGGAGCCATTAGCTTCCCAGGGAGCCTCGGCCAGTGGCGACCCCTGTGTGGAATTACAAGAGTTTAGGTCTCCGGATTAGAACGTTCCCACTTTAGGGCTCTGGAGACAAAGAATTAAAGTCTATGTGTTGTTATTTGCCACTCCGGCTGCAGTTTATAATGCTAGTTTCCAGGCTTTTTAGTGTGGCCGCTCAGACACAAGGTGCCGAAGTTGTCATGGGTCATCAAGAGTATTTCCGGCCTGCTCCCCCTGCATCTGCGCCTGCGCGTGTGGGGATGCTGAACGTATTTGTTTTTTTTTTTGTTTTTCCTGTTCTTTTCTGTGAAAGAACTCACGCTTCGGCATCATTTAGAACATGAATTAGGGAGCTATATTTACCAGCAATCCTAAAAGTGGAGATAAAAGAAAAAAGCAATCCCAGAAGTAACTATCTGCACCAAATCTATAAGAAGCTCTGGACACAAATGAGACTTTGAAAGGAAAAAAGAAAATCCCTGTATACCCTCTTTTTACTCGGGACTTAGTCTAGTCTAGGCAAGGATCAACAGGAAAAAAAAAAAAAAAAAAAAACGGTTTTTAATTCTTTATTAGTTTCTTTCTTCCCTATCGACAATCCCTCCCCCCACCCCCAGTGGATTTACAACCTCTATGTTCAACCACTAAACATTACCATTGATGCCAACAATCATGTCTAAGCCCTTGATCTGCACAGTGAGGCCTGTCTGCTACAGCGCCCCCTCTGGTGAGGAAGACTCCCACCAAGTACTTGGCATAACTGGAAGTGAGAGGGACCATTTGTGCATCTCATCACCCTGTTTAAGGGGTTGTTGAGTACTGATTCTTCGCACCCATTAGCTGTCACAGAAAAGGTAGAACAACACACGGTGTGTTTCTTAGAAAGAAGTAAGGATCAAGCCTAAAAATAGTCTTCTCCTTCCTATGCCGCCCACCCTGCCCCCGGCTTTCTTTCTGTCTGGTTGCTATGCCGCCCACCCTGCCCACGGCTTTCTTTCTGTCTGGTTGCGATCCTGGTCATCAAGCTAACGTGATTTGCATTAAGTGGACTAGGGAGTGTAGTTCCCATGGGCTGTGAGCATAGCTGCCATCCTTAAAATCCTCTTAAGTCCCTATCCAGAGACCATGTAGCCTACTGACTTATACCCTCTAAAACGTTACTGGATCTGAGATGCTCAGATTTCTCTTGATAAATCTCCCAAAGCAGCCCCCGATGGGAGTATTTTTTTAATTCATGAATTTAATATGAGCATTCAAGTAAATCATTCTTTATATGCTAGTTAAGACATGTTAGAAGATTTTTGTTAACAGTAAACAGAGCTTTTGTTTAATGTACTGTGCAGCATGATGTGAGTGTACACATGTTAGGAACGGTTAGTAAAGGACTAAGACTAGATGCATAGTTGCTTAGGTCTCTTAGACCATCAGATAAGTTTACTGAAAACACGAGAACAGCTCTACTTCAGAGATTTTTGATTTCAGAATAATAAAGGATTGTGGATTTTTTTTCAAGAGAAAAACAACTGATTTTTTTTATATTCAATTTCTATAAATGATAAAAATTCCTCTTAAAAATAAAGTAGTGTAATTTTCTTATAAATTATTCATATCCCTCCATCTAGGGAAGCAGTAGGCAGCCTACAGATCTTCCGTCTTCTTGCTCTCCTCCAAATTCCGTCCCCAGTCTCAGCCTCAGCTCTGTAACAGACTTCCTTCTGTGACCCCTCCTCACACTCTACCACCATTCCTAGGGGACCAATTGGATCCTTGGTGGCACATCTTGCTTTCCTCCCTCCTGTGGACGCCCTTCAGCCCTTACCTCCCCTTTTAGCTCATTCCCATTCGCAAGAGTCAGCTTCCAATAACTACAAAGACATTCTACCCAGAATCACATTGGCCACACCTGGAAGGACCCCAGAAGAATTCCCTACCAGGCAACACACAGCTACTATACCCTATACCCTCCCGAAGAACCAGAGAGGGCTACAGAAACCAAGAAACAACACACCTACTCAACAAAGGCAAAACCAGATATCAGCACCTATAATTACAATGAGCCCAAACTCAGATGCCTAGATACCAGCATACAAACATAATAACAGCCAGGACAATAAGTCTCCACTAGATCCCAGCAACCTTCCCACAGTAACCCCTGAGTATGTCAACATATTTGAAGCACTAATAAAATACCTCAAAATATCCTTTATGAATACAATGGAGGTCTTTAAAGAGGAGACAAATAAATCTCTTAAAGAAATCTATAAACACACAGACACACAAACAATAGAAGGAAATGAATAAGAGTGTTCAAGACCTGAAAGTGGAAATAGAATCAATAAAGAAAGCCCAAACTAAAGGAAATCTGGAAATGAAAAACATAGGAACTCAACAGGAACCTCCGCCATAAGCCTCACCAACAGAAACAAGAGATGGAAGAGAAAACCTCAGGTATTAAAGACAGAGGAAATAGATACCTCAGCCAAAGAAAATGTTGACTCTTAAAATATCTGGACACAAAAATCCAGGAAATCTGAGACACTATAAAAAAACCAGATTTACAAATAATAGGAATAGAGGAAGGAGAAGAAACCCAAGCCAAAGGCACAGAACATATTTTTAACAAAATCATAGAAGAAAATGTCTCTAACTAAAGACGGTACAAGAAGCATACAGAACACCAAATAGACTATACCAGAAAAATTATTCCTCATGCTACATATTAATCAAGACATTAAACATACAGAACAAAAATAATATTGAAAGACACAAAGGGGAAAAAAACGAAGTAAAGGCAAATCAATTAGAACAACACTTGACTTCTCAATGGAAAGTCTAAAAGCCAGAAGGGCCTGGACAGATGTTCTACAAACTCTAAGAGACCGCAGATGCCAGCCCATACTCCTAAAGCCAGCAAAACTTACATTCATAATAGGGAGAGAGAAAATAAGACATTCCACAATAAAACTAAATTTATGCAGTATCTATTTCTGTTTGCAAATCCAGCCCTAAAGAAGGTGACAGAAAGAAAATTTCAACCTGATGTAGTTGACCCCACCCAAGAAAAACACAAGGAATAAATAATTGAAGACCAGTAATTTAAAAGGTGGAGGAGACCCACATACCACAATAACCAAATAATGTTAATCAACCAACACTGCTCATTGATAACTCTCAAAATCAATGGTCTCTATTCTACAATAAAAAGACACAGAATAATACACAACTTCACCTTCACAGAGTGGATGTAAAACAGGATCGATTCTTCTGCAGCAATCAAGAAACATACCTTAATATCAAGGATAGACATCACCTCAGGGTAGAAGAGTGGAAAGAGATAATCCAAGAAAATGGGCCTAAGAAGCAAACAGGATAGCCATTTTAATATCTGACAAAATAGACTTCACTTCAAAAGTAATCAGAAGAGATAGGGAAGGACTCTGCATGCTCATCAAGGGGAAAATACACGAAGAGGACAATGCGACATTTTTTGGGGGAGGGTGTTCACAAGTTTTATTGGTTCAATAATAAACAGCAAAGAAAATGCTATCATTCCAGGGGCATCAATGTAGATGTGAAAGCCACCCTTGGAAAGGCAACTTTTTAAATTGAATTAAAAAAAATTTAAGACAGGATCTTTCTATAGATCTCTGGGTATTCTTGAACTCCTTCATCTGGACAAAATGGCAGCCTACAGAAGGGGAAAAGTTTTTGTTTTTTTTTTTGTTTTGTTTTGTTTTGTTTTTTACCTGCTATACCTCTGGTAGAGGGCTAATACCCAAAATTTATGAAAAACTTAAAAAACTGGATCTCAAGAAAGCAAATGAGTCAATCAAAAATAGGATACAGATCTAAACAGAGAATTCTCAAAAGAGGAAATGTAAATGGCTGAGAAACAAAACAATGTTCAGTATCCTTAGTCGTCTGGAAAATGAAACTCAAAATTACTTTGATATTTCATCTTGACTTCTCAGAATAGCTAAGATCAACAATACAAGTGACAGCTCATGCCAGTGAGGATGTGGAGCAAGAGGAACACTCCTCTACTGCTGGTGAGAGTGCAAACTTGTTCAGTCACTGTGGCATTCAGTGTGGCTGCTCCCAGGAAGATGAGAATTGATGTAGCTCAAGATTGAGCTATTCCATTCTTGGGCATATTTTCAAAGGACACCTCATCCTACCACAGAGACACTTACTCAACTGTGCTTTTCATAACAGTTAGAAATTGGAAACAATATAGATATTACTCAATGAAAGAATGAGTAAAGAAAATGTGGTATCTTTACACAATATCACTCAGGCATTGAAAATAAAATAATGAAATTTATAAGTAAGTGGATAGAGCTAAAAAATGTCATCCCAAGTGAAGTAACCCAGACCCAGAAAGAAAAATATGGTATATATTTATTTATATGTGGATAATAGCTGTTAATTCAATGATAAGTAAGCTATAACCCATAGAACCATAGAGGTTATGTATAAAATAAGAGACTAGAAGGGACAGTGAGACCCAGAAAGGGAAATATAATAGATAACTATGGATGAATGTGTGTTGTGAAGCTAGGATGGAAGAAGAAGAGGGAAGATGAGGAGGAAGTAAGAAAGGAATACAAGGAGAGACAGCTAAAATTAAGGGCTATTTGGAGGTAGTATATAATCCAAAGACAGCAGAAGTTTTCTAAAATATATACATATAGGAAGGTGACCTAAATAAAATTGTCAAATAACAGGAGAAAACAGAGCCCCAACTGGACATCTCTTGCCACCCAATGAAGCTTCCAGTGCTGGGATTGGGTAACATCTAATAGTGTTGTTGTCCAAAGGGGTCCAAGGGAACCCCCAAAGAACCCAGGCTGTTACTAAGGCTATACGTTGCTCTCCACAAAGTGATGGCAAGGTTTTATCTCTAAAGACAAGACCTACACAGGTCACTGAACATGGAGAAGTCAAGCTGATGCCGAATAGAGCCTTTACTCCTCTGTGCTAGTGTTCTTGGTACCTGAAGGTTCTGCACATCTACCAAAGGAGAAGCATAAACACCAACCCAACTACAAACTCTTCAGTCTACAATGACGTCCTGTCTACAAGACATGTTAGTGCAATGGTGGCACAAAGCTTGCAGGAATAACCAACCAATATCTGATTTAACTTAAGACCCACTCCGTGAGATGGAGCCCATACCTGTCACTACTTGGGGGACCAAGAACACGAGACTAGATAGCCCAGGGACCAAGGATAAAAACAAGGAAACAAGTTCTTCTAAATATAACAGGACCTCTAAATAGAACTTATGAGCTCACAGAGAGTGAGGTAGCATGCACATGAACAGGTTAGCAAATGTTTAAATATATTTTATACAATCTGTAAAACTCTTCTATTACACAGAATTAAATTAGCACTATCACCATCACTATCACCATCATCATCATCACAATAATATACTTCACCTACATTTTAAAAAAAAGTTTTCTCTTGAAAGAAGTGGGGAAGTTGGACAAAGAGGTGAGTGTTCACAGTGGGGCATTATTTACACTTAAAAAATGAAAATTCTGCAATTTGTGACCCATAGATATTAATGTTGCCTTTATAGTAAATCTGAAAAAAAAATAATTAAACTTTGAGAACCAGGGAGGTTGCCAAGGGCTGCAGTTGGATAAAATAGATTTGGTTGAAGGGTACGTGCCTTGATGAGTAACTTCTGAGAACTGAACGTTCCATGGGTAATCATAGTTAATAATAATGTGTTGTACATTCAAATCTTACTAAACATATAGCTGAAGTACCCTTATCACACCCCCCCACAGGTAACTATATCACATTATGGACATGTGAGCACCATGCTGTGTACTTGTCATAGAGACAGTTTGTAGGTGTCTATTACATCTCAGCAGTGCCTGATAGAGGTAGGATAATCTTCAGAAAGTGACGTCTATAAACTGGTCTCCTTCGTTAGGCCCTAAAGTCTGGTCTGTGTGTGCGTGCGTGCGTGCGTGCGTGCGTGCGTGTGTGCGTGTGTGTGTGTGTGTGTGTGTGTAAGTGATTTAGTGAACTGGTCAAGGATAATGCTGTGGCCAAAGGGTAGACATGTTGTTTCCTCTCATTCAAGCAAACCAACTTAAGACCTATCCTCAGGGCCCCTCAGTACCTCGCAGCTGTCAGCCAATCAGATAAAGGCTGAGTGGGTGGGGCTTATGGTCCCTGTGTGAAGCATTTCCGTGCCACATGGTCCATGCCATGCAGAACAGGTTTGGTACCTGTTCACATAGGCCAGCTGTTCCCTGCTTTCAAAAGGACACACCTGAGTGGACCACTAACCAACTCCAATCCTATCGAGGTTCAAAAGCTCCACTCAGGCAGGAAGTTATTAACTGCTATGCTTCCAGGGGCACTGTTACAGATGTCACAGAAAGGAAACCCTTGGTGCTGGCAGTGTCTGGTTTTTGTTTTTTTGTTTTCTTCACGGAAACCCCGAGTGTTCAATAAGCAATGCCCACTCCACGCTGAAGAGGAAAGGCTGGACTGTGAAATACATTCAGATTGCTTCTAAGTGTCAATCACTCAGTGACTTGTTTCCTCTCCTAAGCAAACATTGACTTTTGACATCTGGCGTTGGTGCTCGGGTGGTGTGGACGTGGCTCAGTTCCTGGAGAGAGGAAGTCGATACACAGCCAATCACCGGGCCACGCCTCTGTGTACTTACCTAGGCCAGAAGCAAGGGATGGGGTGGGAGCCATTTCAAATTTCAGCCCTGCATGTAGTGCGTCCAGAGACACACTTAGAGTGTCCAGAGACAGTGAGGACATTTTCTTATATTAATTCAGACTTGGTCTGGTTTCTTTGTGAGAGAGTATAGCGCTAGGGTAAATGATAGCACGAAAACGGGCTTCACACTCTAAACCGGAACCATCCTAGGCAGAAGCAACAGTAGCCTAAACAGAAACTCTTGAGACCATGACACCACTGAATTGGGGTTTTTTTTTTTTCAGGAGTCTCATGCTGAGGAAGGAGAAGGCTGAAGCCTGGTGCCAGCCAGGGGGACCTTGTCTCCTGGAAGAGACTTCACACTGTTCCACGACTCTCATTCAGCCTTGCAGGAGAGACTGGAGCAGACACAATCTCGGCAGGACCACACCTTGACCAGGATTGTTTACTGTGTACACCCCAGCCCTCTATTTAAACCTAAATAAACCTCATGTCAGGGCCCAGAAAACAGACTTGGGGGCAGGAGGGTTCCTAGTCTAAATGTGACCACATTGAGTAAGTCATTTTCTGCTTTTCCCCAAAGTCTTGGAATACATACGACAGGTGGCTGAGCCAAGCCTGTTAAGGTACCAGAACACCCGGAGACAGTGGGGCTGATAGGTGAAGAGGATCAAGGCTTTAACCCCAACAATTATGGTAACAAAGAGACCAACGTACCGCCATGCTGCTGTCGGCTCCTGTGACTTCTGGTAGTTCATGTTCTTTTCTTTTCCAATGATTTCCTTACTAATAGGATGAACATTCTTTTTTTTTTAATGGTTCAAATTTTTTATTGTCAAAATATCGACAGTAATTAAATCCATATTTTTATGCCTTAGTTTTTAGAATGTTTTCAGCCTGCTTGGAATATTGATTAATTAATTTTTAAAAATTTCAGAGATTTTAAAGAATTTCCTGTGTTTACTTTTTAAGTATAAAAGAAAAGAAAATGACCTTTGGGTTTAAATGATACATAAACTGGGATCCTGAGGTCAACAGAGGTATTAAGAGACTAGAAATGAAAAGTATTGAGAATATATATAGGACCCAATCAAGAAGACCACAATCAATCATATAGAGCAATTTTAAAGTCTATCCATTCCTTGAAGCTTTTTATGAGATTTTTAAATTACATTTTATTGATTTAGTGAGTGAGTGTGTGTGTGTGTGTGTGTGTGTGTGTGTGCAGACAACCCTGAAGAGTCGATTCCTTTTTTTTTTTTTTTAATGTTGTGGGTCCCAGGGATTAAATTCAGGTGATCAGGACTGGGGACAAGCACCTTTACCCACACTTTTCAAAGTTTTACTAACCAGTGAAAACACAGATTTGAAAAGTTTTGATGGGCTTCTTGTAGTCAGTCATAAAGCTCTAGTTGTTAAGAACTAGACCGAGTCTCTCTCAGCTGTGTTCCAAGTGAACTTAGCATTCCATTCACTCAGCAATGAGAGGCTACAATGTTCCAGTGAATGGAAGATGAAGCCCTGCCTGCCTTGATGTCCACCTGTTAACTTTGAACTTCTTGTTGCCTCCCACGGTACAAGCAAACTATCTAGTAGCTGTGTGGTGGTTTGAATGATAAATGTCTCCTATAGACTCATGTATTTGAACAGTTGGTCACTAGTTATTAACCCTATTTGGGGAGGTTATATGAAGGTTCACCCTTATTGGAAGAAGTATGTCACTGGATCAGCACATTTAAATCTTGTTTACTGCTCTACACTTAGGCTTAGTTTATAGACACTTTGGGGCCAAATGACAGCAATAAGCATGCAATGTAGGGCAATGGAACGGAGAGGTAGGAAAAGCACTACGTCTCTGAGTGGGTGACCATGAACTGTGATCAAGGTGGTGTCTCAGTTATGGTTTCTAGTTCTGTGAAGAGAAATCAGGACCATGGCAACTCTTACAAGAGGCCACATTTAATTGGGGCTGGCTTACAGTTTTAGAGGTTCTTTCCATTATCATGAGTGCAGGAAGCACGGCAGCGCCTAAGCTGACATGATGCTAGAGAAGGAGCTGAGAGTTCTACACTGTGATCCGCAGGCAGCAGAAGGAGACTGTGTGCCACACTGGGTATAGCTTGAGCATAGAAAACCCTCAAAGCCCACCCCCACAGTGACATACTTCCTCTAGCAAGGCCACACCTGCTCCATCAAGGCCACACCTCCTAATAGTGCCACTCCCTATGGATTGTCCCTCTGGGGGCCAATTACATAGAAACAACCATAGATGTATGTAAGGAATAGTCAGGACAGAGTTGGCTATACAGTGATACAGTGTAGGAACTGAGAGCAACCGGCGACAAGATGAGGAGGTTAACAAGGGTGAAACCATGCAGAACCTAGTTGGTCTTGATGGGGAGCAGAGTTTTAACTGGGAGGAGAAGCCGCGGCAAGAGGTTTGGAGATAAGCTGACTCCACATTTGTAAGAAAGCAGTGTGGAACGGAGGAGGAGGAATGAGTTTCTGAGGCTCCTCTCTGTAATGCCAACATTTTCAGAACACTGGGAAGTAACTGAAGAACTGCAATCGTCTAGGGAATATTTATTTTAAGAAAAAATAATGCTTGAATTTGAATTAATTAATTAATAATAAATTATAAATTAATTAATAAATAATAAATTAATTATTAATTAATAAATTAATGCTTGAGGTGTTTTGATTTGCTGCTTGCCAGCACTTTTTGCTGTTTTTTTGTTTTGTTTTGTTTTGTTTTTTTGTGGTCACCTTGAAAATGAAAACTCCACAGTACCAGGGAATGCATCACAGGAGCCACCTTAGGACAGACAGACCACAGGGAGCCAAGGAGGATGGATGGACTGGGATTCCTCCACAGTTCATTCCTAGAGAATAGCCATTGTGAGACTTCTGTGGTATTCCTTGGGAGTCTGACTCAGGGAACGTGTCTGTGTTTGACCTAACTCAGCTACCAAGTAAAAAGCCTTCCTGAACCTTTAGTGAAATGGCCAGTGGCTGTCTTTTAATACCGAAGCTCCCTGAGGGGTGGTAACAGTTAGAGAAACAACAAGGTGACCAAAGAACTTAAAGAGGAAAAGCTAGAGAATGAGATGGCCATAGGGATTTGAAGATTTCCAGGAATATTTTTGAACTCTAGAAAGATGGACGTAAGCTTAGAAAAAAACATAAACATAAACAAACAAACAAACAAACAAACAAACTCAATGTGGCCCCCGGCTCTCAGGATGACCCACTTTGCACAAGCCAGAAGAGCAGGCAGTTCAACTGCGTCGCAGAGTGGTGAAGTCATGGAGCCTATAGGTAGAGACTGCAAAGACTGAGAGACTTAGTGGTTTTGGTGCTTACAGAAATCTTTCTGACCCTTAGTTGACAAAGGAACAAATGAATAGGGATTAGAGTTGTCCAGACAGAACCCAAATGTGGACCTGACAGAATCTATTCACTGAAAGACAAAACAACTGTTATTTTATTTAAAAGTTAGCAACACTGAGAAATCGTGTGTGTGTGTGTGTGTGTGTGTGTGTGTGTATTGGGGTGCATATGGTAAGTAAAGATGTAATGTATAAGAAATAATAGAATAGAGACCAAGAACAGAATAGAACAAGAGACATGTTTTTATATACTCTTGTAATTTTTAAAAAGATTTATTTATTTATTATATGTAAGTACACTGTAGCTGTCTTCAGACACTCCAGAAGAGGGCATCAGGTTTCGTTACAGATGGTTGTGAGCCACCATGTGGTTGCTGGGACTTGAACTCAGGACCTTCATAAGAGCAATCAGCGCTCTTAACCACTGAGCCATCTCGCCAGCCCTACTATTGTAATTCAATTGGAATGAATCTGTTGGGGTTTTGTTTAAAGATTTATTCTGTGTGTGTGTGTGTGTGTGCGTGTGCGTGTGTGTGTGTGTGTGTGTGTGTGTGTGTGTGTGCACGCGCGCTCTGCCTTTATGAACACCAGAAGAGGGAATCACATCCCATTATGAAGTTTGATTGAACTCAGGACCTCTGAAAGAGCAGGCAGTGCTCTTAACTGCTGAGCCATCTCTTCAGCTTTGGACTGGATTAAGACAATGGCAATCTTCAGGGAAATGACTAAGGAAATAACTAAAATATGTAGCTAGAAATGATAATGAGAAATTAACACAAAGGAAAATATAAAGAAGGAATAGAGGAACAAAGATGCAAAGCATCTTTATATAATACCATACAGAACACAGACGGAAATCAGCATATCTAACTCTAATCATACTAGAAGTTATATTATATGCAAGTATAAGAAATATTTCAGTGAAATGCAGACAGATGGCAAAACATATGGAAACAAAAATAAGATGTTTAGATTCAAAAGTACAAATAGGTCGCAACTCAAAGGACTGAAAATATATAATGTAAACATTAATGAAAGCAAATTGTGTCGGATAGAGTACAGTTTAATTAAAACCTTGTTACAGGAAACAACAAAATTTAATAAAAATAAAGGATCAGAGTGTCAAAGGCAGAATAATGATGAACACACAAATGCCTGACAGGATACTGAAATCTGAAGCAGAGGCTTACAGAACTGGAGGAGGACATAGACACACCAATGTTAGTAGCTGGTGACTTCAGTAGTCTACTTTCACAGTAATTAACCCATTAATCTGTGGTGCCAGAAGCTGAACCCATGGCCTCTCACAGGTTAGGAAAGTGTTTCACTACTGAGCCACACCCTTGATCCTAGCCCACCTTGAACAATGGATAAAACAAATAGACAAAAGGCCAGTTATTATCAGGCAATTTAAGCGAGTCTATAAGCCAGATCTAACAGATGTTAATATAACACTCCACCCAGTAACGACAGAATATACATTCTTATCAAGCACAGATGAACTTATCTGGGTAAATAGTACTATACTATAAAATGAGTCTCAATAAATAAAAGGTATTGAATTACTAATGTGTTCTTCCACAATCCACTGGAACTAGCTATCAGCAGCAGAAGGGACTGGGAGGTTCAAACTGTACAAACATTAAGGAGACTAATCCTAAAATAATCTATGTATTAATAAATTATAAGGGAAATGAGTTGATTCCTTAAGATAAATTAAAACTGTACGTCTTATGAGGGGCAGCCTACAATGCTATCTTAGAGGGAAAACAATGTGGAAAGAGAAACTAATTGTTGCAAAGGCCTGCATTTGAAATAGATATACCTCTGGCTATGAATGCAGTTCTATTGGTAGCATACTTGCCTAGGATGCAAGTGGCCCTGGGTTCAGGCCCCAGAACCTCACAAAAACAGGCATGATATGTATGGGTCTGTAATCTCTGTAATTGATGGTAGAAGCAACAGGATTAGGAGTTCAAAGCTTGACTACATATTGAATTTGAGGCTAGCTTGGGCTACCTGAGACACTGTCTTCAAATAGACCACCAACCAACCAATAACAAAAACCAAAACAAAACCAAAAAAAAAAAAAAACCCTCAAAAACCCCAAATTGATAAATATGGGCCAAAATGAACAAACAAAAACCATGCTAACCCCTGACTAGGAGAAGGAAAATAATAATAATAATAAAAGTATAAAATAATGAAAGAAGAAAAACACTGGAAAAAAATCCAGAACCAAGAAGGATTTTAGGTAAAGTGATCCAAATAAAAAGATAGCAGGGTACAGATTCAAGCAGCTCATGCTTAATTTATCACTTAAAATATCCTCCCACATTTGTAGTTTGGTACAGAATGAGTAATAACTTTATTTGTTTACATTTTCAACTTAATTTCACTAATTATTTTGCAGTGCTGGAATTTATTGGTTAAAGTTTGGTAAACTCATATGTTCATAAAAGAAAAGAGTCTTAAATGTAATTTACAGAATAAAGTTGAAAGATCTGTTTTAAAGCTCAAAAAAAAGATAGCAGGGATTCATATTATTAATTCTGAAACAAAAAGAGTGTATCATTACATATCTTAGAAATATAAAGAGGTAATTCCATGGATAATTATGTGTCTAGAGAAAATGCAGAAATGACTAGAAAGGCAGAAACTACTAAGGCCGACTTGAACAGGACGCAGTCTGAGTGTGTTTATAGAGATCAGGGTCCCCATGACAATCATGGTGATATAACAGTGAGCACCCACAAAGAAGGAGAAACGGCTCTTTCCCTAGTGGATCAACACCAAGCTCACAATGTGTCGGAAAAAACAGATGTGAGACACTTCCTGGATCTCTCTGAGACCAGAACTACACTAGCACCAAACTGATGGATCCAGCTACTAAAGGGAACTATGTGTTTCCCAAGAGACGAGTGCAAAACCCTCCAAAAAGTTTTGAATCCCCAAATCCAGCAAGCTATAAACTGCGTTATACACCACGAGGAAATATGTTTTATGTAAGTAATGAAAACCATCTGAAAACAGTATCATAGAAAAGACAATGCTTGCATATGCCTCTCCCCAGATCCAGAAAAGGGCACTTAGCAAACCACACCCCCTTCCCTGATCACGACACTCAATAGTCAGGCATAGATGAGAATGCCTGGAATCTGCTAATACAAGCAACAAGGAGACCCCATTGCAAGAATTATCATATTCAGATAGAGTAAAAGCAGCTCTGAGGTCAGGGCCCAAAAGGATGTCTGTTCTTACCTCTCCGTAATGTGGGAGGGGGGTCCTGATGAGCACAGCTGGATAAGGAGAACAAGTAAAAGCAGCAATTCATCTTAAAACATAAGTAAAACAAGAATCAGAGAAGGCTTGCATCCGCAGAAACCTAAGTGTTCATAGAAGCACTAGCTATAGTAACTTCACAGTCAAGACAAAGGCTCAGCAGTTAATGAACTGGTGTGTGTGTGTGTGTGTGTGTGTGTGAATGATCCCTGAAAACATTCTATCAGGGAAAAGAAATTTGGCACAGAGTCATCATTTGACTAACATAAAGAATTCCAAATTTATAGAGGCAGAAAGTTAACAAGCAGTTACTTGGAAAGTGAACCAATGGGGACTGGGAATGCAGCTGAGTTAGTGGAGTGCTTGCCTAGCTGTCCCGAAGCCCTGGGTTTGATCCTTTGTACCATGGTAAACCAGGAATGATGGCGCATACCTGAGGCCTCAGGATTCAGGAGGTGGAGGCCGGGGGGTCAGGAGTTCAAGGCCATCCTCAGCTGAGCTCCACGTGGCCCTATCTCCAAAACAAAACAAAAAGTGAATCGATGCATGTGAAGGTTTTCTGAGGGGGAGGGAAATGTCCTAGAATCAATGGTGATGTTAGTCTATCTGTACTGTTAGCACCGCTGGCTTTGGCTGGGGAGATGGGAACAGTGTGACATAGGGTAGGAAGCTGGCCTCACCAGAAAGACCAACAGTATGGTATACAACAAGAGGTTTCGGTGTTCCCAGAGGAGAAGGGACTGGAGATGAGATCACATGGGAAAATCAATCAGGCTCACAGAGTGAGGCTTCTATAATAAAAACTCTGAACACTGAGGCTCTGCTCAGCTTTCTTTATTATCAATATTTCATCCTCTGCTCCTGACCCTTTCTGACTCCATAAAGGAGAGAGAAGGTCTGGGCCCTATGGGAGCTTATGGGACCAGCCACACCTGCAAGGTTGTAGAGTAGCAACCAGCCAGTGACCCAAAGTGAATAGGTGTCAAAGCAGAAGCCAGAGATGGACAGGGGGAACCGTCACCCCATCCCTTGCTGGTGAGCAGCTGATGAACATCCTTTATGGACCATCTGCTTGGTTGGGTCAGAAGAACATCCATAGAATATGGAACCCTCCAATGGGCTTAAGATGCTCAGAGGACTAACCAATCTCAACAGGAGTTACCTCTGTCTTTGTCCGGCTTCTGCTGTAAGTCCACTAAAAAGTTCCCAAACAAAGAAGACCAGTGGTGGGTTTTCTTTTTCTTAGGGCCCAACTCTCAGGAGTTTCTCTCACTTCTTTTCCTCGATTTTCTTTAATAAAGCTGTGTTTCCTTTGTTTGTTTGTGTGTGTATGTGTGTACACATGTGTGTGTATGCATACACATGTTCGTGTGCGTGTGTGTGTGTGTGTTTGTATGTGTGCATGCACGTGTGCATGCATGCCCCCATACCTTTAATCATCACTTAGGTAGATAACAAGTGCAGAACCCACTGCCTCAGGTTGATTTTGGTGTTGTCTGCCACCTGAACCCTTGAGTCACACACACACACACACGCACACACACACACATACTCTCTCTCTCTCTCTCTCTCTCTCTCTCTCTCTCTCTCTCTCTCTCTCACCAAGACTGAGAAATGCCCCACTTCTCTCAAAGGTGGGCATCAATATTATCCATGGTCTATTATGTTTGAACCAGACATAACAAAAACCCAATAGGCGAGGAGAAGAAACTGTAGAAGGCAAAGCTATTACAACCCTTAGTCCCTCTGCTGCCTTATTTCCAGGAAGCCGTGACTCAGGAGTGGCCAGGGGCAAACAAGGCTGAGAAGTCATTAGACCTGCACAACAGTTTGTAAATGTCAGCATGCACAATTAAAAAGGTTT
Source organism: Mus musculus (assembly GCF_000001635.26). Taxonomy (NCBI): domain Eukaryota; kingdom Metazoa; phylum Chordata; class Mammalia; order Rodentia; family Muridae; genus Mus; species Mus musculus. Next base: position 38,563,391 of record NC_000079.6, read on the forward strand.
AGTTTCAGGCAATATGAAAACATGTGTAATTGAAGGCACAGAAGTTTTTATTTCCTCCTGTTATTGTTCATAGGCCTTTAAGAACTTCCTAGCTAACACTTGCCTCTGTTTTTCTGATTATGTCCAGGGAACACAAAGTCTTTTTAATATTTTTTTAAGTTTTGAGTTTGTGTGTGCATGTGGTATATATATGGTGTATTTGTCTTATATATACATACAAATGTGTGTGTGTGTGTGTAGGTCCAAGGTAAAGGTCAAGTGTCTTCGTCCATTGCTCTACATTTTATATATTGAAGGAGGGTCTCTCACAGAGCCTGGAGCTAACCATTAGGCTAGTCTTTCTAGCCTAGCTTGCTCAGGATTTCCTGTCTCTGTCTCTCATGAACTAGGGTTACAGGAGGCTACCACACCTATCTTGGGGATCCTAACTCCCATCCTCATGCTTGGAAGGTAAGGTCTTTACCCACTGATTTATCACTTTTGTTGTTGTTCCGAGACATGTTGCTCTAATAGCCTTAACTGTGCTATGTAGCCAAGTCCTGTCTTCCAAGGAATGATGGGATTGCGTGCACATCCACCATTCTGAGTCCATTTCCTCCTTCTCGTTTCCCTAACATTAAACAGCAGGGAACAGGGATCTGTCAGGAATGTCTAGGGCAGGCATCAGAGGGCAGGCCAAGGCTGCCCGTTGGGAAAACGATCTCTGGCTTCTGGCTGCTTTTGTTGGGTCCTCAGTATCTGGATCATCAGGTTGGAGGACAGATGAGACAGGCACCTGCTGTGCTGCTGGCCATTTTCAATAACCAGGAGAGGGCCATGTGTGGCCGTTCGATTCAATTCAACTCTACGGAGCTGGATCCTGCCTTGCTTCAATCCACTCTTTGACATTCACTCTTCAGTCGTTGATGGTGGGTGGGGTAGGGAGCAGGGCTTACTATGTAGCTCAGGCTAGCCTCCAGCCTCCACTCCCCAAGTGCTGGGGTCACAGAAAGGCCTGTCCACTTCATGGTCTATGCCCAGTTCTCACATTGTTCGCAGTGGGTCTCTTCAGAGCAGCAGGCTCTTGGGACCAGCGTAAGAGTCGAGTTGAAGATTCCTGAGTTTTCTGGACAACTATATAAAAGCAAACTCCCTAATGTTTTCTCAATTTCCAAAAACAACCAGAAGGTTTAGTAAAGTTATGAACAGTCTGTAGCTAGCTAAATGGTAGCACAGTCAATATAGTCACTGAAACAGAAAACATGGCCTTCTGAACTGATGAACATAAAAACACCAGATTTCAATAAAGAAACTTTGTCAGTCATGAAACAACCTTTGCCACAGGCCTGATGTTTCCATGGATGAAGCCTGTCAAAATTATGAGGACAGAAACATTCCATCACATATTGAGTCTTCTGGATAGAAAATCTAAACACTGTGTGGCCACTACACATCTGAAGATGTAGCAGTCAGTGGATTCACAGAGCTATTAACAGAAATAAGAGTTATGGATACAGAGGTCGAGAGAGAGAGGACTAAGAAACAGAATTAGGGTTTGGGGATCTAGTTCAATGGCAGAGTGTCTGCCTTACAAACAAGGCCCTGAGTTTATCCTCAGTTCTGGGTCAGGTAGGAAGTTAGAATTAAGGGGTAGATTTTCAATTTTCAAAATGAAAGAGTTCTGAGAATAGAGGGTGGTAATCGTACAACAGCATACTGTTGTACATCATGCAACAGCTGGGCTGCACGTTAAAGATGAGGAACAAGACCAATTTTACCACAGTTTTTAAAAGCTGCCTCTAACGAGTAGGTACCCGATTCAGGAGGCTCTAGAGGCAAGCTCCCCACAGCATCCCAACAGCTCTAATAAGGACAATTTTATACCAGGTTACATTCAAAGCAGTTCTGAGACCCCAGGCATTCTAGTCTTATGAAGAATCCTTACATAAAGCAGAAAGAGGCTTGCCCAAGAAAGAAACCTCTTGGTCGGGAGAGCAAGGAAAAAAATAAAGCACACAAGAATAGCACAAAACAGATGGAGTCCTGGAAAATGAAAGTCCAACGTCCAAGAGTGTGGAGTGTATTCTCTAACACAGAAATCAACCATTAACAAGGGTGTAGAAAAAGGGAGAACTCAGGACTGTCTGCCTTGCAACCTGGGGACAAGAATTCCCCGCAAAAGCGCCATGACTAGCTTCTCTGGTGACCTGTAAGAGCAGGTAATAACAAGCCCTGAGATCACAAATCAGATATCAAAGGAATATACAAGTCAGAAATGACACACCACCCATGGGATAACACCTCACCCCAACTCCCAGTCCTTAAAGCAGTTGAGTCACTGAGGCAGAGGGGCAGGTTGTATTTTTATGGACTAGCACCATATGATAGGGTAATAGTGCTAATTATAAGAGGCATGAAAACACTTCAAACACATCATAGGTTAAAAGACTCATTCATGGGCAATTGCTTTAGTCATTCCGTAACACTTGTTAAGGACTCCTGAGGTGGCATGGACCTTGTAGATGGTCTTATTTGTTTAGCGACAAATAAGAAATAATTGCTTCCCACAAGGAGAAGCAGTTCAGGAGAAATGGGAAAGCAGGTCTAATGTGCTGTGCATAGCCTGTGGTAAGTCCACAAAGCAAGAAAGAGCTCTTAGGAGTCTAGATGGCCTGCTTGGAAAAGGGTCCTCTTGATGTTCTGAAGGAGGAGCATGAGTTAGTTAGAGGACATTTGAGGCAAGCAATAAAGAAAGAGAGAGTGGAATAGGAGGAGGGATAGGAGGAGGGATAAGGGGGAGGAGGAGGAGGGGAGGGGGAGGGGAAGGGGAAGGGGAGACAGAGACTGAGAGAAAGCAAGCAAGGAGGCCAGCCTTTGTCAGAGAGCCAAGAATGTGGGGAGCACAGCAGCCTCTGTGGCTTGGGTGAAGAGAAGAGGGACCCAGGCGTAGCTCTGCAGTGGCGACTTTGTCTGGCATGAACAGTGCTGCAGGTGGCACCTGCAATGCTGTAGGCTGACTCCCCAGGTGAGGGGTTAGAAGACTTTGGCGGGGACCAAACTCTTGTTCAGTACTGAGTTAGCACCTATACGAATCAAAGGGAAGTCAGAAGTCCAGAGTTCAAGCTTCCATCCCCAGCTCTGTGGCAGTCTTCAATAGTTATGACCCAGCATGGAGCAGCTCCCACACCTCCGTCCCCCCCCCCTCGCCCCCGTGATCCCCACCCCTCCTTTCTTTGTACCACATGCTGGGCAGGATTTTGAGGGGCGTTGTTTTTGTTTTAGTTTACTTTTGGAGACAAAAATCTTCTATCAGCTAAAGCAGCCTCAAGTTGACTCTGTAGCTGATGGTGACCTTGATCTTTGGATCCCCCTGCCTCTGCCTCCTGGATGCTGGGATTACAGATGGCTGTGTGCGCGCTGGGCAAGCACCCTACCTGACTGAGCAGCACACTGGGCTCAAAGAAATCATGTTTATTTGTCATTTGCCTTCACGCACACACCTGAGCTTTTATGATTTTTTTTTTCCATCTTGGGGTAATCGTTTTTCCTCCCCTTGCTGCTGGCCCATGGTTCTTTCTCCTCCCTCTGTCCTGAGGAACATTCATTTTGTCTGTCTTTTTAAATAGATTTTCATGCTAACTTTCATTCTTTTACTTATATTTGTCTTGTTTTGTTTTTGAATAAGCAGGTGAGAAAATTTATATAAAACAACATTCAAGGCTTTGAGACAACTCTGGGAAACGACCCTACCTGACTTAACCTTTGGAGTGGACAGCAGCCTGAAGACATTCCTGTAGACTTTTTACGTTTTCTTTTGCTTTGAGACATCAGTGAGGCCAACGCTCATCTTTTTCAGTGCTAGGAATTAAACCCAGGGCTTCATGCATGCTCAGTAGTACCATTAACACATATGCAACCCCAAACTCTATAGAAGAGACAAAATAATGTTGTTTTTCCTTGAATTTTGTTAAGGTTTATTTATTTTAGTGTGTGTGTGTGTGTGTGTGTGTGTGTGTGTGTGTGTGTGTGTCTGTCTGTCTGCCTGCCTGCCTGCCTGCCTGCCTGCCTGCCTGCCTGCCTGCTCAGATCCCAGAGTAACTTGAGAGGGGGAACAGTTATAAGTTTACTACCACTGGACTTCCCTTCATGATTCCCTGTGAAACCACAATCACAACAAAGTAGTGTCCGTATAAGCAGAGTATGGAATGTAATAGAACAGAACGCCCAGGTCAGATCCACACCAATAATTATGATGCATATGGGTGTTTTGGCTGCATGGAGGTCTGTGTACCACATGTGTGCCTGCCCTTGGAGGCTAGATAAGAGTGTGATACCCTGAGACCTACACTGCTGTGGGTGCTGGAAATCAACCCATAGAATTGCAGCCATTGCTCTAAACCACTGAGCCATCTTACAAGACGCCCAGTTAAGACCAACTTTTGACAAAGCCACAAAGGGAGTTCACTTGGGATAATGAGAGAAGATTTTTAGTCAATGGTATTTGAACAGCTGAATAGTCACACAGGGAAAAATGAACTCTGAATCCGACATTTCTAAATGATCCTTGGACTTGGGCAGCTCTAAACTACAAACTTTCTAGAAGATAACAGAAAATAAATGCTGCTCCCTTAGGCAAACACTGTTCACAACTTGTTCTAAAAGGAATATGAAAATCACTTACTGTAGGGGGTTAACCTTGATTGTCAACTTGATACAATCTTACCTCTTGGTAAGTCTGGCGAGTGTCTCCAGGAAGGATCGATGGAGGAGAGAGATACTTCCTAAGCATGGATGGCCTTCTAGCAAGCCGCCAAGATCAGTGGCCTCATACCTGCTCTTGCTGGTGTGTGTATTCTTCCTGCAGTTGCTATCACCAGGCCCAAATAGCAGCAGACTCCAGCTTCTTCTGCCCTCTAATACCCGTGTGCTACAAGAGCTTCCGGGCTCTCAGCACTAGACTTGGGACTGCTGCAGCATCCAGCTTCAGGACTAAGCAGCTGCGGAGTTCTCAGTCTCTCCATCATGAAGATCACCATTGCTCAATTGCCCAGACTCAGTCTATGGGTTATAAGCCACTGTAGTAAATTTGTGTGTTTGGCCTTGAATGTGTGTGTACATACAACAAAAGTGTGTGTGTGTCCTTGAATGTGTGTGTATATATACGACAAAAGTATGGTAGAGAATGAGAAAATGCTGGTTGAAGGACACAAACTTATAAGATGAACAAGTTTGGAACTCTACTGTATACATACCGTGAACTACAATGAACAATTATGTATATTTGAAATTTTTTAAAGAGTAAATCTTAAATCACCACACACAATTCTTATAGGAGACGAGTGATATGCTAATTAGCTGTAATAATCTTTTCACAATATATAACATTCAAGTTATACAAGATTTTTTTTCCAATTTTTGTTAGTTTTATCCTATTTCAATAGAAACAGGTAGAGATACATTGTACAACTTTGTCCTCTCAATCGAAACTTCCCTTTTGGAAGGTAGAGGGAGGCTCACAAGACTCAGAAAACAAAGTTTATAAGGCTCAGGATGCTCCTGAGATTTACAGGCATCACAAGGCTTCTCCTTCATTTTATACAAGCAGTAAGTGATTGTTCTCAGGACCCAGGCTGCCTGAAGGTTGTTCATCACCACGTTGGGGTGATGCAGCTGCCTTTGACACATCTATCCTCTTGTTAAATAACCCCAATAAACTCTTAAGTATTCTCGAATCTGTCATTAGTGCCCTATCTGGAGTGAGTAAACACCTGTCTGTGCCTCCCCAGGAAAAGTCACAAAATAAAATATAGATACAGCAAGAATGTTAACGTGGCTAGGTGTGGCATGTCCAACTGTAATTCCAGAATTCAGGAAGTAAGGGAAGAGAGTCATGAGTTTGAGCCTGAGACTAAACTGAGCTATACAATAAGAACCTGTCTTTTAAAAAACAAAAACAAGCAAAAAGAACAAAAGGAAAAAGAAGAAGAAAAATGTGGACTCGAATACAGATGTGTAGATGGCAAATTATTGCCCTAGGAAGGATAAACATAGATATGCAAACGCTACCCTTGCCCACATTGTCTAAGCAGGGGCCCCTCCTCATAGAATGGAGTGGGCAGACAGTGAAGGGGAACACATTAGGAAAGCTTTTATTAACCATTCAAAAGGAATATAAAAGGTCGTCACAGACCTTCCAACAGAAAACTAAAAGGCCTTAACTTTCAGTGGCAGTGGGATGCCAAGGGATGGAGATTGTAATGGCAGTGGCCCTAACCCCTCAGCAGGCCTCAGGGTGCCCAAGAACACTTGGTCAAACAGGCCTGCGGAACGTGGTCTGCTGACCAGAGTCACAGGGTCTCAGAGGACAAGAATGCTATGTTGTAGAGAAAGAAAAGCAAACAACAAGACAAACAAACAAAAACTACAAACAGTTCCCTAAGCAGGGTACAGGCAGTCCCATGAGTCTCGGCTTGATAATGGAGAAGCTCTGTACAGAGTTTACATAGAGCCTGATTGGCTGGCCTTGTATATGAAAATGAATCAAAGAATAAGGACCAATCAGGAGTCTATCAGCCCAAACTGTTCAGCAAAAGGCCTGTGAAAACTCAGGAACCAGAGGTTCAGTTCTCATTCAAGTCCTCTGCTCTGTCCCTTCCTGTCTCCCTCACTGCTGCAGTGGCAGTCATGTAAGTGGACAAAGCGAGGTTGGGGACTCCTGCCCCTAAACTGCTCCTATCATTTGCTGGGAGTCCTCTTGCTGCTGCTGCTGCTGCTGCTGCTGCTGCTGCTGGCTAACAACTATAGCTGGGGGCTTCTTCTACCCGTCATTCATTTAAAAACATAGCATTCAGAAGCAGATGCTCACAGCCAACCATTGGACTGAGCATGGGGTCCTCAACGGAAGAGTTAGAGAAAGGACTGAAGGAGCTGAAGGGGCTTGCAGCCCCATAGGAAGATCAAGAATATCAACCAACCAGACTCCCCCAACCCCCCACCCCCCACCCCCGCTCCCAGGGACTAAACCACCAACCAAAGAGTACACATGGAGGGACCCATGGCTCCAGCTGTATATGTAGCAGAGGAAGGCCTTGTTGGGCATCAGTGAGAGGAGAGGTCCTTGGTCCTGTGAAGACTCGTTGCTCCAGTGTAAGGGAATGCCAGGGCAGGGAGGCATGCAGTGGGTGAGTGGGTGGGTGAGCACCCTCATAGAGGCAGGGGGTTGGGGAATGGAATAGGTAGTTTCTAGGGGGGAAACCAGGAAAGGGGATATCTGAAATATAAATAAAGAAATATCCAATAAAAACAACAACAACAACAACAAACCCATTGTATTCACCACTAAAAAGCAAATAAAATGTGTGTTTAAGGGATATATACACAATTTCTCTCAGATTTATAAATACTCTTCTACCTTGTTTTCCAAAAAACGGTCAAAGAATTGATTCGACTAGAGCTCTGATCATTGGGCCACTTCTGCCCTCAAGCCCGTAGCTCTGCCTACATCCAAGCATCACAGCCATCCACTCCTAACTACTGAGCCATCTCTCTGGCTCCGGGAAACGATCCTTAACACAGATAAAGTGAGAAGATCTTTGATTCTCAAAGATGTGGAGACTAACTTAATAGTAATATACCTTCAACCAGGTTGAAAAAGAACCAACAGCTGGGTTTTAAATATTGACACTCCCCTGCCTCCCCTTCCCCCACCACATACAACCCCTTGGGCGGGCCCTTAGTTTAAAATAAAGATTAAAAGCCTCGAAAAACTTGTCAACAGTGAGTTTTCTATATTAATGCTATCATAAATTAAAATGTATCTTGAAAACGTAAGATGTCTTCAAGATACATTTACCTGTTTTTATCTTATGAGTACCTTGCTTGCATTTGTCTGTGTGCTGTGTGCATGCAGTACCCACAGAGGCCAGACGAGAGCATTGGATCCTCTGGAACTGGAGTTATGGAAGGTTGTGAGCTGTCATGTGGGCTCTGGAAACCAAACGTGGGTTCCCAGCAAGATCAACAAATGCACTTGTCTGCTAAGCCAACTCTCCAGCCCTCAGTATCAGTAATTTTTAGGACTCAATAGCACAGTTATTTTATTATATACAGAATAAACTTACCTAGGCTTTGAATGTTGCTACTTGTTAGGGTTGCATCTCCTGTAATTTTCACTTGTTCTTAGCAAAAAGGCCTAGATGTAGTCTCTCCTGAAAAGGAAATTTAATATAAAAATCTCTGGCATACATGCATGCACACATGCATACACACACACACACACACACAGACACACACACACACACACACACACACACCACACAATTTTACATGTATCACAGACTTAATAAAATCTTACATTTAATACTCATATAATATTCATAAAAACTCAAAGCAACTAATTTAATAAAAGAATTTGTAATTTACTTTACTTAGAGGTACTCTGATTAAGACAAAACTTTATATTTCCTATTACTTTTTGTTACCCGTGTTTACTAAACCATAAAACAGAACTATTTGGAAGGAAATCACCATCAAAATTTATATATCCAATGTTAAATTTGATAACCTAATAAAATCTTTATCTTATGGTCTCAGTAAATGTTGTTTAATATAGACAAATAACACTTTAGGTAATATTTAATTGACTCAAAATACCATATACTGGGTCCTAAGAAGACAAGAGTACCTAAGTTTATATATTATATACTTATCATGCTTTTTAATATATCCCCAAACACTAACATTTACACACATGCACATATATTTTTAAAGTAGGCATGCCAATATATATATGTATATATATGTGTATATATGCATATATATATATGTGTGTGTGTGTGTGTGTGTATATATATATTTTTTAAACCTACAGTAAAAGTGGCTACAAGTCTTGTTACTCAGTTATTTGGGGGGATTCTAAGACCAGCATAAGCTCAGGCTGTCGTAGCATGGAATGATGTACAGACAACTATGCACACACATGACGCTGTGACCTTAGCAAGATAAAAAGTTCTTACCCCTGTTGCACTTCAGAATGAACAAGGTCTCTCTGGGGAGACCTGGAAGGATCTCTTTTGTCTTTGTCTGTTGGTCTATTTTACTGGGTACGTTGTCTTGTCATGTCAGGGTCTGGACCTTTTCTTTAGGTCTTCATCATTGAACATCAAGAAGGCAGAGTCCAGCTCTTCCGAAGGTCCTGAGTTCAAATCTCAGCAACCACATGGTGGCTCACAACCATCCATAATGAGATCTTCTGGGGCGTCTGAAGACAGCTACAATGTACTTATGTATAATAATAAATAAATCTTTGGGCCGGAGCTAGCAGGGACTGAGTGAGTGGAGTTGAGCAGAGCAAGCGAGGCCAACTGGAATGTGTGTGATTGACTGGAGCGAGCAGAGGTCCTATAAATTCAATTCTCAACAACCACATGAAGAATTGCAACCATCTGTACAGCTACAGCATACTAATATACATAAAATAAATAAATCTTCAAAAAAAAAAAAAAAAACCAAAAAAAACAAAAAGAAGAAGAAGAAAGCAGAGTTCAACAGTTGAGTCTGTGGGACCTGAGTTTCCAAAAGTTCTCCACGGTGTCTTGAGAAAGTTCTAGGGATAGTCTTTAGGCAGTGAGAAGATAAACAGAACAGGAGGCCTGGCATGAGGAAAATGTTCTCCTGACTTGGGAAGGCAGATGGAAGATGGAGGTGCGTGCCTGCCACGAGGGTTAAGTATGGGAATGTAGTGTTCCGGGGACCCAGCCTCACCAAGGACTCTGAGCAATGACATGGGTGTCATCATCTTGGTTGGGCTCTACCTGGACTTGGTGGTTCACACCCATGTCTTCCATGAGATCCCTGTGTCTCTCAGACTCACCATTAGGTCACTATTGATCCATGGGGACCTCCCAGTAAAACCCCTCCCACGCTGCCTCTCAGTTTTAAGAATGGGTGGCCATGCATATTTCTTTGCCCCAATTCATATCCCAGGTGGCAGGAGAGAGGTTCTAGGCATACCCTTCTCTCACCTGCCTCAGAAGCCACAGAAAGGGAGACAGAAAGAAGAGGTTTATTCAGAGCTCCAGTGGCAATCTGCCCAGAGTTTTCAAGGGCTTGCAGGAAAGAATAGCAAAGAATTGGGCATGCTTGTTAAGTGGGGGAGGGGTGGTGTTCCAGAAGCTACTAGAGTCATGGATCTGAGTCCCAGGGCACCTGATGAAGCTTCCAGGTTTTTGTGTCACAGGACAAAGGATTACATCAGGGTCAAATGGCTACAAACAGAAACAGAGGCCATTATTAAGAAAGGAAAATCACTCCTGAGAATGGAAGTGAGTGAGGGAAAACATGCTCAAGAATGCTAGGCCGCAGGGGTCAAGACCCCTGGTAGGTCATCAAAATAGTAGTGTCTCTCCTGTTTATTGGTCTAGTGCTTTTCTTGCGCGTGCTCTGTTTGTTACATGTTGCTCAGGTGGGGGGAAGGGGGGAAGGGTTTCTAGTCTTCCGCCAATGGGTTTCTTTCATATGTCAATCTTGATGTCACTTCCTACAGGCTCTGCCCTCCTGCCACAGGTTTAGGATGGTGACTCCTGTTTGTGTCTTCAGCCTCGAAGGGGGATGAGAGAAGTTAGGTGCAGAGACGTCCCTTGGATGGTTAGAACACCTATACGAAAATCAAGCTGGAGCTGAGCCAAAGTGTTACTAGACCTCTTTCCCTTGGAGAGATGCAGACAAGATCTCCACCTCCTCCCAATGTCAAACTGAGGTGTGATTTCAACACTGTTTACTCTGGGGGACCCATGATCTTGCTTAGAGACCCTAGGTGAGGAGTTACAGGGGTGTGAGTGTTGCTTCCCTAAAAGGCCATACATGGAAAGCCTTTACCCTACAGGAGTGAGATGGAACACCCTTCTCCCCCAACTATATACTCTAGCCCTTCCTTGGGACCATGCACAAGTAAGGCAGATCTGCACATAACAGGGAGTAAGTAGGGAGCCACTGGATACTCATGGGAGTTGTAAACAGTCAACAAGCCCAGCTGGGACAATCATTTTACGGTTCCTAAGTTCGGGATATGATATTTTCTTGCATATCTGCTTCCTTCCTTGCTTGTTTCACAGTCAGGAGTTTTCCCAAGAGTTACAGCCCTACTTTATTAAACATTATTCAATCCAGGTGTTCCAATGGTGCCTGGCCCAGAGGAGAACTATTGGATGAATTAATAAATAAAGGGACATTTGAGAGACCAGTGAATGGATGCTTGCCCTGTCCAAGGAATCCAGGAAGTTCCTCTTTGAAAAGTAGGTAGATTAACTGAACAAGGAAGGGAGATTGGCTTCTTTGTGACCCACAGTCCCCTACTGTCTACCAAATCTCCTGGACACTTCCCCCTAACCACCAAATCTCTCAGACTGAACTTCAAAAACCTGTTTTGCAAGATAACTCAGTGGCAGTTTGTTTCAGGACAGAGGGAACTGGGTTCTCTCAAAATGGTACTGTTGAACCTGGATGCCAGCTGGCTGGGGATGACTAACGTCATGTTTGTCATTCAACTACAGATGGTGCCTGACTAATAATGGTCCCACTTATCTTTCGGCTTTATGATAAGCATTCAATGGAGATTGTATTTCAAAGTTTGAATGTGGATGTCTCCCCTACCCCAATCTAGTAAAAGGAGTGTGATTGTACGTCTCTTACAATGCAGGGTGCTGGCAGTGAGCCTCAACTCCCAGCCAGCAACCAGCAGGACAAACAGACACTGTGTAGTACCCTGGTATTAAACTGTATTGTTGGTAGGTCAGGCATATTAAGTGCATTTTTGACTTCTGATAGTTTCATTGTGAGGTGGTGTGTGTGTGTGTGTGTGTGTGTGTGTGTGTGTGTGTGTGTGACCAAATAGGGCACAACCAAATTTCTGTAAGGAACAATGGGAAGGATGTGGAATTTAGGATTTTAACTGCTTTGTTTGCTTTTGGATTTTTAACACTTGTTATTGGGGGCTTACATTCACCAAGGCTAGAAGGTGATCCAAATAATATGATCAGCTGGGACGCAGATGACTTTCAAGTGTGAAGCTGTAATACCCAGGAAGACAGTGGATAGTAACTACCTTGGAGAACTTGTCTTAAGGTAACTTGGAGGATAGAACCAATCATGACCTTGAACTTATTGAGCTTCAGGTGAGAGCAGGATGTCCTGCATAGGCTGTGCTGATCACAAAGTCAGCCAGCAAGGGGCAAGAGCCATGAATGAGAGCCCAACCTGGGATCTCAATTACAGGCTATGCTCTACTGTGGATTGCTTACCACTTTGTTCCCAGGGCTGGTACAAGACTTTACCAAACCACTGTAGCACTACCTGAATGATAAGGTTGTCTTTGTTTTGCTTTGTTTTTAACTGGATATTTTATGCCCCCCTCCTGGCATGCCCCTATGCTGGGGCATTGAGCCTTCATTAATGAGGTGGTCCTGGGACATCTCTCTAACAGCATGCAGATAAGAATAGGAAACAAGTCTCTAGTGGTATCCATGACTGGAAAAGTTCAGGGCTGTAGATTGAGTTCAGTTATGTGACCAATAGTTTAATCAACCCTATCAGCATACTGAAAAATGCACTGAAAACAAAACAAAACAAAACAAAACAAAACAAAACAATACCACCTCTGGTCACCAGCAGCTTCCTGGCTGGTGAGCAAAGTGGGGGCTAGGGGGTGAGATACCAGAGTCCATGCCACTCTCAGACCTCACCCTGGGCCACCCTTGCTCCTTGCTCCTCCTCAATTCCATTCTTTGTTATGAAGGATGTAGAGCTCTTTTGCTGCCGTGTGGGATCTTCCAAGACCCCCATAACACCCGCAGTCCATGGGTGCTCAAGGCCCTGCATACAACGGCATAGAATTTGCATAGCGTTTGTACACATCTTTTTTTTTTAGATTTATTTATTTATTTATTTATTTATTTATTTATTTATTTTTATTTATTATATGTAAGTACACTGTAGCTGTCTTCAGACACTCCAGAAGAGGGCATCAGATCTCATTACGGGTGGTTGTGAGCCACCATGTGGTTGCTGGGATTTGAACTTCGGACCTTCGGAAGAGCAGCCCACTGAGCCATCTTACCCACTGAGCCATCTCACCAGCCCGTTTGTACACATCTTGATGTATGCTCCAAACAATCTCCAGGGGACTGATAGTCTGTGCATCATAACTGCTTTGAAATACTTCTCATGCTTTATTGGTTAAGGACCTGTGGCAAGAAGAAGTCCCGTCCATGTTCAGCACAGACACTTCTTTTTTGAGTATTTTCATGTTGCGGATGGTTTCATCTGTGGATGTGCAGTGTCAGTGACATGGGCATCCACTATGTCGGCCCATTTTAGGGAAAGTAACATGAAAATAAAATGCATCTTGAATCTTCTTTTTTTTTCTATACTAACTGAATCTTAGAAAAGAATTGTTCATTAACTGCACCACAAAACATTATATACCAGCAGAAAGCAGCTTTGTCTCACAGAGTCACAGAAACTGCAGGGCTTCGTGGCGCACACAGATTTATCCCTCCACTGTGCTTCGTGCTACTATAGGGAGAATGCAAAAATAGGACAGTCACCAAGGCATAGATGGACACAGAAATAAGGGACAGAATCTGGGATCCTATCAAAGAGTCTCATGACCAGAGACAGGGCTCCAAGATGACTCAGAGGGTGGGGGGCTGCCAAGCCTGATGACCAAGTTCAATTCCAACATCCAGATGATGACAGGAGAGAATTGATACCTATGAGTTATTCTCTGACCTCCGCATACATGCCGTGGTACTTGCCCTACCATACATATACATACATACATACATACATACATTCATACATACATACATACATACACATGCAGACACATGCATACATTCATACATACATACACATGCAGACACATGCATATATAAATGCATACACACATACACATGCAGACACATACATACACACATACATACATTCATATATACACATGCAGACACATGTATATATACATGCATACACACATACACATGCAGATACATATATACATACATACATACACTAATTTACTTAAATACCAGATAGATTTTAGATGAAAGGAAGTTGGGTGGGGAGCTAGAAGAGAAATACAGAGTGCCCACAAGGCATGGGATTCATAGGAGGGACACCCCACCTGTTCCTGTGCGACAGGGTTATGGGTGTGTCCTCATTGTCCCCTAAATGACCACATCACTTTCCCCCTCTCCTCCAGAAGTCCAGCCCAAAGGAGGGGTGTCTACAAAATTAAGATTCATGACTACATCCTAGGCTCTGTAACTGACACTCCCTCCATCACAAGGAAGCCTGGCTCATGTCTTCCTGAGCTTGGGGGTTCACGGGTTGTCTACATGCAAGTTAATCAGCTGCCCGGTGTAAGAGCCCAGCTCAAGAATACTGACACTTCATCACCATTGGGATTCAACCAAGAGACCAAAGACAAAAGTGCTACTGTCAAATCATGCGGCGCTTGCCCCAGCCTGAGCCATGGGGCCTCTCCTTAATTTGTAAAAGCTGAAAACAAATGTAGGAATCCTAGCAGAGATCTTTCTCTTTGGGGGACTGAAGTAACTAACTTACAAAAACCAACCTGTCCACATAGCAAGCACAAGGAGTGCTGTAAAATCACAGCGAGGAGCACTCTGCCCTTGGTCAGGTAGTCAGTCGGTAACTCTTGCAGAGGCCTAATGAATTCTCCTAGAGATGAAACTATAGACCAGGAGCTGCCTATGACAAAGTGTCAGTCCAGGGTAGAACACACTGTGTCCTTAGTGTTAACCTCAGTCCTTTATCGCAAACTCAGTTATTAATCCGTGAAGCGTTGAGACCAGGAGCGGGAATTCTATCAGAGTCTAGTGATAAATAACACCATCAAAGAGGATGCTACTGGTGTATTTAATGGTTTGGGTTGAAGATGCCTGCAACCAATGTATTCCATTTGCCCTTGTTCCAGCTCTGTAGCAATGCCTGAACCATGATATCTGGGATGATCTATGTCTGATCATTATAGACAGATGTTTGCTTTGGCTCTCAGTTCTGCATATTTCTGACTACGATTAGGTGGACCTGTTGCTTTTAGGGTTCTAGTATGACACAGCAGAGGAAAACGGAGAGAGAGGGGGAGAGAGAGAGGAGAGAGGGAGAGAGAGAGAGAGAGAGGAGAGACTAAGTTCCCGTATTCACTGTCAAGTTAATAACCTCCCCCCACCCCCAAACACAAAGCTAAACCCATCCCAGCAGCCTTCACCTCTTAAAGGCTCCATTATCTTCCAATAGCACCTCTCTAGGGACCAAGAACATGGCCTTTTGGAGAACATTCGAGATCCACATACCCAACAGACAGTGAATTTTGCCAGTAGTCAATGTTAGTTGAACTACTCTACTTAGCTGTTCTCAACCGTCTTTGAATTATGAATCCATCCCAAGGTTATGTCAGTCATTCTGAGGATGGTTTATATGGCAGTCAAAGCTTCAACTTTGCTGGATGTGGTCACACACACACCTATAATCTCAGCACTTTGGAGTTGAATGCAGGAAGATCCAGTGTTCTGGGCCAGCCTCAGCCACACAGTTAGTCTGAGCTACACAGTTAGTTCACCTTCACAATAGATAAAAAGCAGATATCCCCTACTTTTTGCTCTTTTTGGTCCCTCTTTCATGATAATCCCTGAACCCTAGGGGAGGGGTTTGCTATAGATGTCTCATTTAGAGATGAATCCTTCGTGGTTTTCAGCAAAACAGTATTTTCTGCACACGGTAGAGCCATTGCCCGCATGAACTCACAGTGGCTGGGACTGCATGCATAAGACCTGTACAAGACCAAGCCGGCCGAACTCCTAGCACGGAGATGATCAAGAAGGGTTCATGTACGCCACCCCCCATCCGAGGAGCTATGGCGATGGAGGGAGAAGAGTAAGTTTTCTTCAGGGATGCAACCCCTGAGCAGTAACCGCGCTCTAGCAGATCCTCTTACACCCATGCACATACAGGCAGCGGTAAGTGGTCTCGGTGGGCTTTAAAAGGAAAGATCACATGACGTCGGAAGAGAAAAGAGGTGGGAGAGAACCGGAAGGAGCTGGAGAGAAGAAGGGTGGGGGGGTGGGTCTGATTGGAGCATGCTTAAAATTCTCAAACAATAAAAAAAAAAGGATCTTTCCTTCTTCCTCCCTTCCTCCCTCCCTCCCTTCCTCCCTCCCTCCCTCCCTCCCTCCCTCCCTCCCTCCCTCCCTCCCTCCCTTCCTCCGAGACAGGGTCCCACCTGCAGCCTTGGCTGACGTGGAACTCACTATGTAGACTAGACATGCCTGGAGCACACACAGAGATGTGCCTGCTTCTTCCTTCTGAGTGCATACACTAATGGCCTGGACCATCAAGCCCAGCTCAAGTGCTTTTTCAGAGAGCAACACATTGTCTCCTCAAGATTAACTGCAAGCATTAAGTGCTTTACAGGATCCAGAAATAAATGTAGTCCTTCTGGCTAGCACCGGGGCATCTAACTGTGTTGACAGTGTGACCCCAGCAGCAACTAGAAAACTCTGTGCGAATTGGCTACTCTATCTCCCTTCCTTTTCCCTGTCTGCCAGGTGGGGGCCTTGATGTCCAGTGGCCGACGGTCGTCTGGCTCTTGGTGGCACCCGCCTGTTATCACTGTCTGGCAAGCCACCGCTTTGCTTCCAGAACCTTGGAGCCTTCCAGGGCATAAGCCGATAAGGGATTCTCAGGCCATGGTGCCAGGGGCTTTCTTGGCGAGGGTCTGAGGAAGGCCATTGTTGTCGCTTGCTGTTATCTCTTACGCTGACTCCACTTGGCCGAGGTGCAAAGCCCATCACTGCAGTGTGGAAACGGCTGCTGGACACCGGAGGAGCCGGCGCGTCCATAAACATGGGGCGCGCAGGAAATAGCAACCAGCCTTGCAAACAAAAAGAGAAACATTCTCAAGTTTATTGGATGCTGAGATGTTTGTCCTTGGTACTGCTGCCCGGCTTTATCTCACTCCACAGCCTTCCTATGGAAGAAGCAGGGAAGTGAGCGCTTTATCAGTGGGGATCGGAGGTAATGTTTATGTTTGGCTGACATCGCTCGGAAAGTATTTTTGGTGCCGAGGGTACTGTTTTTGTTCGTTGCAAACGTCTGTCTTGGCCATTCCCTTCTTTGTTAAGACTCCATATTCTAGGAAATCCCCAGTCAACTAAGATGCTTCTTGTCTCCCTAACCCATCAGGGAACCTCCAGACTATGGCCTCTTGGAAGGGCAAACTGCCAGCATGCTCCTGAAAGGACAGCAACAGAGTGGAACCCCTCCCCATGGGCGGCTGCGGCTAGAGGCAGACACACCTACATGGAGATATCTGCTCTGTGCATGCCCCCTGCAGACACTATTGTGATGTTGCACCCTGTCCTCTGGACCAGTTCTGCAACATCTTTGCTAAGCAGCTCCTATACCAAGTATCAGGATAAGCGCCCCGGGGTGGGTCAAAGGCCAGTTCTCAACAATGTAGCAGGAACTGAGGGTCCGCATGAGATTCAAACTCAACCGTTAAAGATGCAATGCCACCTTCAGGATTCAGGGAGTACTGCAGAGTGAGGGAGCTGACTACAGCCATCTTCCCACCCAGAGATCTTAAGTCAACAAGAGCAACCAACTTTACAAAACCACCTAAGATAGAGTAGTGCTATCTGCGGTGACTTGGGATAGCTCACATTAATCCTGTAGTGAGAGTTATAGGTTATGACTATATCTCTGATTCCTCTAGGAAACCGGTTCTAACCCAATACTTGCATTGGTAACATTGTCTTCCTTGCTCAGAAAAGCACCTTCATTTGGGTGGCAAATGGTTCTCTCTTCTCGAGCTGTACCAACAGCACAGCTGCACTGTGGGGCCCCTGACCTCCTGTACTTTCATTTCATTTGGTTTCAACAAACACTCCTCAGAACAGCTGCGGTGTAAAAATTCATTAAATTTAGCTGAAATATGCAAACTGAATATTAGTTGGTTCCGTGCAGAAAGCTTCAATACTACTCTATGTAATTAAAAAGTGACTTCAAAAGTTATCAGATAAAATAAAATAAATGGTATTTGATATTAAAAAAAAAAAAAAGAAAAGAACAGCTGCGGATCAGCTGGGTGTCCTGGCACACACCTAGTGCTAGCACTAGGGAGGTCAAGGGTGAGAAGATTGCAAACTGAAGGACATTTTGGGTACATGGTGGGCTCCAGGGCAGGCTAGACTGTATACTAAGGGGGGGGGGAGGAGGAGAAGGACAAAAAGGAGGGAAAGAGGGTGAGGGAGGAGGAGAGGAAGAGGGAAAGGGAGGATCCAGTGAGCCAGTCATGGTGACACTTGCCTGTAATCCCAGCACTGAGAACAACATCCATTGTTTAAAGTTATCCTCAGCAGTAAGGCACATTTGAAGCCAGCCTGGGATACTTGGGATCCAATGTAAATGAATGAATGAATGAATGAATGAATGAATGAATAAATAAATAAATAAATAAATAAATAAATAAATGTAAAACAAACAAAAACTAACAACAAAGCGATTCATGTCCTGACAGTTCACAGGGGAGAAACAGAGCCCCAGGAAGGTGGGCTAACTTGTCCAGGGTCACACACACACAGATTTTAAGGACATTTCTACAAACCCTAGGATACCAAGTTCTCTCCTCCATAGCATGTTGATTTTGAGGTGGGGGTATCTCTCCATTAACTGGGGTCTCAGGTGTGTTTTAAGTAGCAAGAAGTGGGGCTACAGGAGGTGAGATTCCAGGACCCCCCCCCCCACACACACACAAGTAGCTAAGGCTTGAACAGTGAGGCTGAACAAGGCGAGCCAGGGAGGGAACTGGGGGATCACTATAAGATGACCAGGGAGGAAGGCAGATGGATGGAGACTTGAAGCTGACGCATCCCTGCCACCTTTGAGCAGCAACCAGAGGGTGTGGCTTCTTTAATATAATGTGTCTGGCCACAGTAACGGTAAGAGCAGGCAGTGCCCATTGCACCTGTCAGCCAGTGCACTGGTGAGAAATAGGACAAGACGATGTGGCCAGGGCAAGATGATGTCATTTGCAACTAATGAATGTGGCAGGAGTGCAGATGTCTGGGAAATGGATGTGTTCTTCTCTTTTCTGTGAAGCTATAGTCTTCTATGGGTCCCAGGTCTTCCTTAAAAGTACTCAAGCCAATGCGATGAGTCTAAAGGGTTTTGTTTTTTACAGTGCTGGGGCTAGAACACAGTGCTCTACCACTGAGATGCAGCCCTGTTTGAGTTTACAGTTTCTACATCCCTTGCCGTACAAGCCCAAGGCATTGCTGCATATAGCCTTTGTTTTCGTAGCATATCTTTCATACGGACAGCTGCCAGGGTGCTTGGCCCTTTAAGGAGAACCCTCTGCTGTGCTGTTAGCAGCATCACTTCTGAGACACAGAACTGGGTTGTTTTTATACCAAGCCACCCATCCAGAGAAGAACTTACTCAGACCTATGCTAAGAACTAAGGAAACAGATACAGAGCCGTGGCAGCTGCTGCCAAGAAGTTGTTTGGCTCGCCAGTGGAATTTCCTAGTTCCCATGTTGCTCTTGGCTGTGAAAAAATTAGATGTTTGAAATGTTATTATCTAAAAAGGATAGGTTATGCCACTTAGTGAGAGGGAAAGACCTCATGGGTGTGACGGGGTGGGAGGGAGTGCTGGTGGAGATCTTAGCAGGGGCCCAGGAGAGAGCCTGAGCAACCAGCTCTTTACAGAATGACAAGCTGTGTCACTATCCCTACAACTTGAGTGAAGGGTGGCAAAATGACATTCTGGGGTTGCTTTCAATGGCCTTTAAGAAAGAGAGCCAGCCGGGGGTGGTGGCGCACACCTTTAATCCCAGCACTCGGGAGGCAGAGGCAGGTGGATTTCTGAGTTCGAGGCCAGCCTGATCTACAGAGTGAGTTCCAGGACAGCCAGGACTATACAGAGAAACCCTGTCTCGAAAAAAACCAAAAGAGAGAGAGAGAGAGAGAGAGAGAGAGAGAGAGAGAGAGAGAGAGGGAGAGAGAGAGAGAGAGAGAGAGAGAGAGAGAGAGAGAGAGAGAGCCAATTCTCTGTTCCAGAAGGAAGACAGTCCTCAGGAATGCTTGCTAGATACTCAAGTGGAACAAGCTGGTGAAGCCAGTGTGGTGACTCAGTCTTAAAATCCCAGTATTCCGAAGGCTGAGGCATGACTATTGAGCATTTGAGGCCAACCTGGGCTACATCATAAGTTGCGGGATCTTTAGAGAATGTTTCCAAGATCTTACCTCAAAGTGGAAAACAAAGAAAGAAACAATCCCAGGCTTATTCATAAGGAACATTGAAGCTGATGTGGCTTTGCTGTTTACAGTTAATGAGGCATTTGGTTCTTCAGGCAGCTCAGCTCAGCAGTCATATGTGGCCAGTGGCCTCACTACTGTACATCATGAGCTCAGGACATTTCCTCTATTCCAGAAATATTACTGGGCTATTTGGAAGTGGAGTGTGTCGCCACTCTAGAGGCCGTGGGACCTGGGAGAATGGAGCTGGTAAGTTACTCGGACAAAAAGTCTCACACACTGGCAACTTTTATTCAGAGCACCAGACAGTTTATCCTCTGAGGGGTAAAGAAAGGTCACCTGGGTAACGTTATCAAGAGTTCAAGCTGTAAGCAATCACAAGGGCAAGCTACATGCTGGTAGCAAAAATGTGGTTTTCCATAGAGGTATATAAAGGATACATGCAATCGAGTAGCACCAGCAAGCAATAACAGATAATCTGAAGGAAAGCCGTCGTTCCTCTCTGCTACACCCGGGAAGAGCACAAAAACACATTCCAGGAATAAGTCTACGTTTTGAAGAAACCGAGGTCACAAAACTCATCTTGATTTCTTGTAGTGTTCTCACGAGTTCTCAGAATTCCCTTCACCAAGAATTCATTCCTGGATCAGGCTCCTATGAAATGCCTCTTATCGAGGTTCAGAGCTGGGATTGAACACAGAGCTCATGAGCTTAGAAGTCAAAAGAGATAACCTACAGCTAATTCCAATGAAATGCAAGCAAGATGTAAAGTCACAGCAGAAACACGTGGGTGGGAGGGGGTGGGGGAGGATAAGGTTAGCTGGTGTCCCTCGGGTACCATCTACCTTTGTTCTGGAGATGGGCCTCTTTCTGGCCTGGAACTGGCCTATTAGAACAAGTAGGGTGGCTGGCCACCAAACCCCAGGGATCATCTTGTCTCTGCCTCCCCAGAGCTGGGATCACAAGCACACAGTCAAACTCAAGGCCACAGCATCCTGCCATAGCAAGCAGTGGTTTTTCTCGCCTTTGTTGGAAATATCTCTAGGAAGGCAGCAGAATCTCTGTGGGTAATCTTAGCTTTGTCAGCTGAGTTAAAGTTTCTGACTCTCAGCCAGACTTCTCCCCCTTCCCTTAGTTTTCCCTTCCTCTCCCGCCTCCTGGTCACCTGGTTCCCCTGGGGTTGTCCACATGCAGTGGACTTTACTTAGCACAATTTATCTTGCTCGTGTGGACACAGAGCACTATTCCATAGGAATGACTCGTTCTAATAAAAGCCCATTTGACACATCTTAATCTCATTTTTCCAACAGAAGACAGACTTCAATGGGTGCAGTGCTCCATGGCTTAAGTTAATGACGAGAGGCCTGAGTCTGGCCAAACTGTCACGGGGCCATCATGGTGTTAGCTAGTGCTGCTTTCTTTGTGTCCTCTGTCCATCTCCTAGTGGACAGAAGTTACTAGTTAAAGCTAAAGAAGAGAGAAGGGGGGAGAGAGAGAGAGAGAGAGAGAGAGAGAGAGAGAGAGAGAGAGAGAGAGAGAGAGAGAAACATGGACAATTTCCCGGGTTTCCATTCAGTCTCAGAGGGCTAGAGTCAGTTTGTGAGATATTGCCAGCCCAGTGTTGGAAAAAACTGAAACCCATTATTTCTCTTTGAAAATGCTCTTCCTAAGTGGTTGAGAGCCCCACAGCAGGAGGCTGTCTTCTGCTGCAGTGCCAAGCTCAGAATAGAAGGGCCTGGCTCTGGGGCAGAAGGACTTAGGAGTTCCGGGGCTCTACTGGCCTGCAGTCCTTCCCCTGGCCACAGATAGTGGCCATTGATCTGGAGGAAAGACTGCTGGCTCTTCAAAGTGGACCTAACTAATTATGTAATGTTATCTGGAGGTGTTGGGAGAAGCCAGAAAAGAAGAGGCCGGGGAGCAAGTCCTTCGTTGGCTGGAGTGGTCAGCTTGCATCTTACCCCATCAGAGTATACGGTATTGTCTTAATAATTTTCTTGCTTAATTATGAATATCACAGTGACCAGACTTCCAAGAAAAAGGAATTCTGCCACAATATCTGATTCCCTGACTGCCTGTGGTGGTAAAAATTCTATAGACTAGCTACATGCTGTGAGAAAAGTGATTTTTCTCTCGTTTGGTCATTTCCCAGAACAAAAGCTCGCTCTTTCACTGTCCACTTTTGGTTGTGAAATTTAACCTAAATATCCTTTAACTTTTTCTCATCCTGCCATCACTTAAAAACTTCCGTTTAAAAATACTTTGTTGTTAATTTTTAAAGCTTCATCATATTCATGCTCACATCCTCCCAGACCTACCCCCATCTTTGTGCCTTTTTAAAAAACCATTTTTGGGCCCAATTTGTATCGCCCACATAATCCTTGGGGTGGGCATCCCCCGGAGTGTGGCTGACTTACCAGGAGCCACACCCTTGAAGAAAATGGAGGCTCCTTCCCTAGGAGCCATTGACTGTCTGTAACTCCTCAGCCGGGAGTAGGGTTTATAAGCTTTCTATGAGGGGATGCTGACTGGCTTCATCCAGTGGCCACAGCTGCTGTGATCTCATGAGGTCTGCAATGTCTAGAAGACACTGTTTCTCTCAGGTCCTCCTGATCTCTGGCTCTTAATCTTTTATCCCTTTCATCACAATGGTCCCTGAGCATGGTGTGTGTGTGTGTGTGTGTGTGTGTGTGTGTGTGTGTGAGAGAGAGAGAGAGAGAGAGAGAGAGAGAGAGAGAGAGAGAGAGGTCCCATTTGTGACTGAGCGCTTCCTTCATACTTAATCTCGGCACTTTGACCAGTTGTGGGTTTCCACACTAACCACTAACCACTGCACAAAGAACCTTCTCTGATGAGCTCTAAGAGCTGCACTGCTCTATGGACATGGAGAACTCAGAGGGCAGCTTGATACAATGTCCATTTAGGAGAAAAACAATAGGCTCACCAGTGGGGCCAGTGAGTTCCTAACCATGGGTTCTCAGCCAGACTTATGTCTTCCTGTGGAGTGGGCCTTAAATCTAATCAGAAGGTGGTTGGTTACCCCCATAACACTATTGCCACAGTTGAACTCGTGAGCATATCATGACACCTCGGTCACTACTAGAGACCACAGGTTTCACAGCTAGATAAGATGGTTGATAATGTTTCTCTTTTTTCCACATAGCCTACATAGAAACATCATGAAAACTAGCCAACACAGAGGAAGGAAGCATTTGGGTCAGGACCAACTTGATTTCTTCATGTCAGGTGACCAATGTATGTGATGTCTTTGACAATCGGTTCTCCAACAAGTTCCCGTGGGTCACTAAGAACAATGGCCATAGCCTGTGCTGCGAAACTTCCATTTGAAAACTACCCTTTAAAAACCCAGATAGGTAATACCAAGAACTGACTGCACATACTGAGGCACTACAAGAAATAAAGCAAGCACCTTTCATTTCTCACGGCAGCCCTGTAGACCCTTGGATGTCCCGCCCCGTCCCCCTAGGCAGTTGTTAGTACCAACTGCTGGTATACATCCAGAAGGATCTAAAGCTGATTTTTTTCTTTCAAATAGTGAAAGTTGCTACACGTGTTACCCAACAGTGTTACCTTGTCCTTTTCAGTATGTGCATAACAGTTTGTTTTAAACACACCACAGTTGAGTTCATCAGTGCCATATTATTGGTGGGCATTGGTGATGTTTTGATCTTTCCTGTATCGCTCACGTGTAAAAAGCATACATTTGTGCCTTTTTTTTTTTTTTTTTTGAGACAAAGTTTCATCTAGGCTAGGCTGGCTGAAAACTCTTGATCCTCCTGCCTCCGCCTCCCAAATGCTATTACAGACATACATCACTCACCATACACTCCCATGTGTCTTGTTTTCCTCTTCATCTTTTGTTTTGTTTTTGTTTGTTTTGTTTTGTTTTTTGGTTTTTTTTTTTTTTTTTTTTTTTTTTTTTGCAGAATCTCATTAGCCTTGAGCTCACTATAAGCCCAGGTTGGCCTCAAACTTTTGGCAACGTCTGGCCTAGCTAGCTTGATATGATTTAAGCGTGAGATGCCACCCTGAGTGTTACATACTGCTTACCATAGGAATGAAAGCATATGCATTTTAAACGCTGGCAGACGTTTCTGTAGTGCCCCACCAGAGAGTTACAACTTCAGCCTATCACTGGAAGGATGGAAAGGTTGATTGTCCCCCTTCCTTGCCAATTAAAACGGTGCATTCCTTCTAATAAGACCTCACATTTCTTTATTATATGTCGACTGCCCCCAGTCAATATGTGGTAGCACATGCTTAGTGAGCCCCAGCATCGAGGGTCAATCCTCTCTCCTGATACTGAATCTTTCACCCAGTCCATTGTGACCTCAACCTCGCCTATGTAAACCCTGGAGTCCAGTGGAGAAACATATCTAGGATAAACAGACCAAAAGGGTTACATGGATAAGGATCACCAATTTTTCAATTAGCCAACTGTCTGTCCCAAATCTGCTCAGCCCCAGGGCACGGCCTCTGGGGAGGCAGAATTCGTGGAGTTTGACTGCGTTTATCCCACACTGAGACACTGCTCCAGGGGTGGGAAAGCACAGTCTGAGATGAGGGAAAGCCGGAGCTGGTTTCGGGGGTCCAGATTCTTGGACATCCAAGTGCCACTGGGAGTCACAGAAGACCTGAGAATGGAGTTTGGGGCCGCGGGCTGGAGATGGCATCTGGGGGTGGGGTGGGGGTGGGGGTGGAAACAAAAACGGAGGCGTCGGCGATGCCGGGGGCGGGAGCTCTAGCTTGTCCCAGCGTGATTCTCCTTAGCTTGGTGGAGGCAGGCTTCCTGGAAGTTGTGGCTGGGAGCGCAGGGAGCCTTCTATGGGAGAATTAAGCTGCGGCTCTGTAGGTGAAGGTGTTCTCCATGGCTCCTCATAGTAGATCTTAATTTTAAAAAAGACAGTCAATGGCTCTAATCAGTTTATTAGTTGTTCATGGTGTAAAAAATGGATGCATAAAACCGTACCCAAGTTCGCAGGGTAGGCCTGAGATGAAATACCTTCTACGAGGAGGAATGTCTGGGAAGGGAAACTTATTGGCTAAGCCCTGGGGGCCTCTAGGTGCCTGATTAGCATGGGGAACGCTGTTTTGGACCTATGTGACCATAGGACACGATTCTTTTATGTGAGGAACATGGCACGTGTTCCAGGCCAGGAGTCTGGCAGGGAGCTGGGAGTCACCTAAGCCTCAGGTGTGTGCCCACGAGTCTCCGGGTCTCAACCAGGTCTACCTTGCCAAACCTCCTGGCATGGTTTTATGTCCCACAGCTAGTGTCTACCCACAATTGTTTGTGAGTGTGTTTTATGGGTGGAGGTGGGATAAGAAATCAATAGACTGTACCAGAGTCCCAGGATGGTGTAAGCCTTCAGAAAAAGGAGGAGGGGGAGGGAGAGGGGGAGGAAGAGGAGGACGAGGGGAAGGAAGAGGAGGACGAGGAGGAGCAGGAGGAGGAGAATCCATGGCCTGGATGATAAAGAAATGAGAGATGAAACTTCAACTGCATAAAAATACAAATACTTAAGCTTAATATAGATAAATCTGCTGACACTGTAAGCTTAAATTATCACCAGGTAAATATCAATACTGCTGTCGATCAGTTATGTCTTTTCTCTCTTGTTATACTTGTGTTCTGAGCCAGTCTTATATAGCTCAGGCTGACCATAGCAAAACTACCCCCATCAGTTGAATGCTGGGATTAGAACTATTGGCATGTGGAGCACGCAGCTTCATTCAGAGTTTGGGTTATGAGTGATCCACTTTGGTTTTTCCAGAGTTCTACCACTGTAAGTACAGCCGCTGACCAAAAAAAAAAAAAAAAAAAATCTACCCACGTCATCGTCTCACAGCATAATTTTAGTACAAGAGGCAGGAAAGCTCAAATCTGTGAGTAAAAGGCATCGTTGAGTTGGATAAGTGTAATTCTGTGTTAATCGCACTGTGTTGACTCCTCAGAGCATTGTGCTGCGGGAGACTGTGAGTGACCGTGCAGAGGGTCATGGCCACGCCCCGCACTGCTACCCAGAATGCTTCACAGCTCCCACCTTTGCTGCCATTTCTATGGGTGCAGCGGCGGGGAGTCCTGAGGAAGGAGCTCTAAGGACTCGAGGCCTAGCGGGTCTATATGACCCTCTTTGAAGCTTGTTTGTCAGCATCAGATGAGAAGAATGACAGGGCTCCCACCCACTTCACAGGAGTTCAAAGGAACTAAGTGAGCAGGTTCTGAGAACCAGCATGAGTGCGGTGCGAGTACTGGTGAACGCTCAGTAAGCCTGGGGCGCACCGAATCCTGACAACCAAGAGGGGAAACTGAGGCTTACCGAGGATAAGGTAACAGGCTAAATTTATACAGTGAACATTTGGCCTGGCAGGGAAAAGCAGTAGGGAGTCTGTATTGTTCTGGAAATGGGTTGGCTGTTACTGCATGAAACTGGAAAGATATCATTGGGTGAAGATGTGAAGGAATGGGGGAGGGGGTGGGGGGTGGGGGGTGGGGAGCTGGCCTACGGAATGAGATGTTAGGTCTCAATATATACGACTGTTAGCTGACTCAAGATCGATTACAGTCCACCCAGGCGGTGCACTTATCACACCTGCGGTGACACTTTTGACAGCCCCCTCCTGCAGCGTGGACTAGCCTGCCTGCTGGCACGCCTACTCTGAAGTACCTCCATTCATAGTCCTTCATTGTTAGCTGCCATCTGCTCTGTCCAAGCACCTTTCTTGGCTTCCTTGACCCAGTTCCACTCTGGGCACAAAGGAGCCTTCATTCCTCCAGAGCAGAGCATATGCCTTACATATGTTTTCTACTCTCCTGTGTCCTCTGCAGAGGAATACAGTGCAGAGGGCATAGATGGCTATGTCAGCTAAGAGGGAGTGCTGACTCCTTCATGTATACATATACACGAATCATGTATAAAGTCATCTTTAACTCTCCAGTATTCTGTGTGTGTGCACATGCGTACGTGTGCACGTGTGCACACATATATGTATTTATACTTTTTAAATTTGGTATTGGCAATTGAACCCAGGACATTATGCATACTACATCAGAGCTCTACCACTCACCTATAACCCTAGATGATTTTACTTTTTATTCTGAGACAGGGTCTCATTAAATGACCTTGAACTTGAGGTCTACCTAACTCAGCCTCCCAAGTGGCTGGATCACAGGCCTGTCCCCCTAGGTCTAACTATATGTGCTATTTTAAACATTTGAGTGGCTCCAGTATCTCACAGACTATACTGTTCTTTATCTCATTAAGTAGTTTACTCGTTGCCTTTGAGGTAGCTCTTGTTATTTCTCCAAATACAGAGAAATGATCAAAGCACAGAAAACAAAACAAAACAAAACAAAACAATGTAGTCTGGGTTACAGCATAGCTCTTTCCTAGCATGCAGTACGATCCTGGGTTTGACCCCAGCACCACGTGTCAGGGATGGTTATACAGACCTGCAATCTCAGCACTTGGCAGGTAGAGGCAGGAGAATCAAGAGTTCAAGGCCATCCTTGGTTATATAGTGAGTTCAAGACCAGCATGGGCTACATGAGACTCTTTTTAAAAAGTGAGGAGGGAGGGAGGGAGGGAAGGAAGACAGTCAGGGGAGGCACTGGTATTCAAATTCAGAGCTGTCTAAGATTTGGAGCCAATAACACACACAGAGCACATAAACATGAACACGCTACTTACTGCCTCCAGTCCTTAGTATCCTCATATATAAACAAGGACCTAGTGTCCACTCTGATGCTTAACACAGGTTTGTACATGGGGCTACAGGCAAGGAGGCTCTGTGAATGTTTGCCCAGTTCCAGTGCATCCATCTTTCACATCCTACTGCTCATAAAGGCTTCTGGGAAGAAACACAGACCTGAAGGTTTCCTCTCTCTACAGAATCCAAAACTTCAAAGGATAGTTTTCAATAGTTCTCCAGCTATTTAAGTTTTAGCCCCTCACAGTTTCTTCAGTTGAAGGATTTTACAGGGTTGTGGCTATATATCACACCCCACTTATGTTGGACGTCGATTAGAAAAGCACATGGAAATATCTAGATAAATGTTGACGGGCTTAGAGAGAAAGACCCCTGAATGCAGTTGAAATTAGCTCTGACCCTGGTCAGAGCTGGTCCCAGCTGCCTAGGAGTCAGTCTTCTCTTAGAGGCCTGGTCCCAGCTGCCTAGGAGTCAGTCTTCTCTTAGAGGCCAGCAGGTGAAGATGTAGAACTCTCAGTTCCAGCTGTACCATGCCTACCTGGATGCTTCCATGTTCCTGCCTTGATGATACTGGACTGAATCTCTGAACCTGCAAGTCAGCCCCAATTAAATGTCCTTATAAGAGTTTCCTTGGTCATGGTGTCTGCTCACAGCAGTAAAACCCTAAGACACTATTTTAACACTGTTTATAAATAGGAACATAGTAGATCTATTTACTCAGAAAGAATATGAATTAGGAGTGAAGAGAAAAACTTTTGCTTATCTTGCTGCCTATGTATAGTCTAGGATATACCTTGTGTTGAAGGCTAACAGACTCTTGATGTTTACATTAAAAACTATACTATTATATCTTGAATTTCTGCATTAGTGAGAAAATAACATCTATACTAGAAAACATCTATTTTCTTGGATATATGTGGTAACCTATTAAGGAGCTTTGATTAAGTGTGAAGGCACAAGCCTTTAACCTCAACATTTATTTTAAAGCCAGCCTGGTCTACAGAGGGAGTTCTAGCTGTGTATGGGGTTACTTTCCTGTTGCTGTGATGAAGCACTTGACAGAGGCGACTAGTCAGGGACAGATGAGTTGACTCTGGCTCGAAGTGGTAGAGTACAGTCAGTCATCAATGGTAGGGAAGTGACAGAGACAGGAGCTCCAGGAGACAGCCGGTACCAACACTACCACTGTCAGTAGGCAGTAGGAGGTGGAGGATGCTGCTCGGTTTGTTTTCTCTCTTTATCCAGTTCACCCCTTGGAATGGTACTGCCCATTATTCAGGGAGGGCATTTCTACCTCAGTGAACTCAATCCTTCTAGATACATCCAAGGATCTCTTCCCCTCTACATCCATCCCATCAAGTTGACAGGGTAAACCATCAGAGACTGAGAAAGATCACTAGACAGCTCTCAGGGATATTTTTTAGTCCACATTCAAGACAAAAGAAGGCTAGAGGTTCAAAAAACCTCTCACACTGCTATAAAAGCTGTTTGACAGAGAGAGATGCCTATTCTTTGTCAAAGGCATTTTAAAAAAAATCTAGGGTGTTTGAAGCAGAAGCCCTGAATTCTCTTTAGAAACAAAAAGTAAAGACTATTATAGAATGCAATCCAAAAACTCCAAAGCATCTCTGGATTGTTTCCAAAGGTGGCAAAAAAAGGAACCACAGACCCTTATCTTAAAGAATCCCAAAAGGCAGACACCCTACACATCCAGAGCCTCCATCCATCACACCAAATGGGTAGCAACCTGGACTCTGCTCACTGGATCCCAGTCAAGGAGATTGGAATGCCATGCCTTCATTCATAGCACTGTCCCGTGGAATTATTTTTTCCGGATTCCTGGGGAAGTTAAAGTATTTGAGGAGAATATCAGGAACTGTTGTTTCAGCCTGTTTTGTGAGCAGATAATTGCCTTCCAACTCCATTACTTCAGGAAGTGATGTGTGCGGCATTGTTTCTGATGGGGGAGGTGCTGCGTTTCGGCCAGACATACCAAGCTCCCTGAAACAAAACAAAGCCAGGAGCGAGGAGTAAGTAAGCCACCACATTGAACTCAGACCTCTGAGTCCACTTTGCAGATAAGACAAACCCAGACAACCTGACCACATGCCAACCTCATTATTTTGAAAGGGTGTAAGCACAACTTGTTTGGGGAATGAGAAATCTCACTAAAATTACTAAGTGTGGTCATCAAAACGTTTGGTAAATGAAGTGCTATCAAAATGGCTTCAGCAGAAACTTACTTGGAAGGCCAAATTTCTCTCTCGTTTGGGTCTGAATCAAAAGCCAGCTTGGGAACTAGAAGCAAAACACGTTTTGTCCTGAGAAATACCTTTGATCCTATGGAACATATTAGCTGATCTTCCTGAAGTGTGACATCATTTGTGGCACCAGCTGTGTGGGTGTGCCATCTAAGGATTTAGAAACCTCGTCTTTCTTTGGCTTTAATGTGTATTTTAAGACTCCAGAAAGCAGCCTAATCCAGCTAAGTGCTCCAAGGGGAACTGTTACAGACTTCAACTTAAGAGGCTTAAACTTCTTATGGCTGCGATCTATCAACCTTTCAATAGTTATTACAAAGTCATTCCCAAATGGACACCGGGAACTCATGACAGTGAGGATAAAATTGTCATTGAGCAAACATAAATATCACGCTTACGTTGTCACCTCCTTCTAAACTTATACATATTAACTCATCTAACCTTCAAATTTATAATGTACTATGATGGATAATGTATTGGTTCTTTTGCCAACTCAAGTGTACAAATGAGGAACCTAAGGCACAGAGAGGTTATGTGACTTGTCAATGGTCACTCAACCAGCAAAGAGCAGACCTTGAATTTGACCTCCCACTCATGTGATTTCCTCTCCTTTATAGTCTCTCATGGTTCTCAGTTTTATTTATTATAACTCAGTTATAATACAACAGTCAAATATTGTCTTAGCAGAGGCCATTAACTGTATGTTCTGTCAAGAAGTGAGACGTACTGATTTTTCCCCCCCACCCCCCCAGGGACTAATTTTTAATAGAATCAGTACAGCTCTATTCTGACTCAACACGCAGTTGCTGTGGACAGGTTCTGTTTTCCCTCAGGCAGTAGGCTTAGTGTTATTTGGCAAGTGATCTATCTGCTACACTCCTGAGGGGGTTGCTTTTAAGGATCTATGCCTAAAACTATCACTCAACAGTTTATCTTTCAAAGTTGTAATGCTTTATTTTTCAATGCTTTTAAAAACCCATTACCAAAAGTAGTCACGCTATTGAGAAATAGCTCAATTCTTTTGTATTACACTTAAAAATAGCAGGTGAAAGGAATGCTGGGTTACAGCATATTCTACCCATCCATTTATTCACTAATCTATTCACCTGATGAAGGACTCATCCATCTATCCACCTCAATACCTGGGTGTTCATCCATCCATCAATCCACCCACCCCATACCTAACATCAACTCACCCAACAAATACCGTATTGCAGGCTCTGAGAATACAGAGTGGATCAGACGAACAAGCTGCTCATTACAGTTTATATTTTAGTGGTTGAAACATTAAATAAAAACAACTGGACTGGGGGCCTGAGAAGGCTCTTTAGGGAGATGGCATTTGTAAAGAGAGCTAATAAAAGTGAGAGATGGACTCTTGATAGAACCTGGGGAAGAAAGATGGCATGCAAGAGCTTTCCTAGTGCAGAAAAGAATGTTGGAACGTCAAGAAGGCCCGCACGGCTAAACATAAGTAAAGGCTTGTGCTCAGACAAGAAACGAGACAGCCAGGGTTCATGTTGTGGGATAGGGCACTGGAGTGTTTTCAGAAAGCAAATGGTACCCACTGAAAGATACTCATTGCTATGCAAAACTGGACAGAGGGAGACAAAGGAAAAGCAAGGAATCTGGTTAATTGGCGATGTCCTGGGGTTGGGGGAGGGGAGTTGGTGAAGTGGTGGTTATGAAGCCAGTGGGCAACTTAGCTAACACCTGGGTAAGACACGCGGGATGAATGAAGAGCCAAGCAGGATTCCCAGAATGCTGCTGAGAAGTCAGGCTGGGGGCTGTTTTCCTCCTGGCAGCATCACTGCAGAGTGCAGTAAAGGTGAAGTAGCGATCCCATCTGGACACATGTGTGACAACAAGTAAATGTGCCAAGGGCAGCTGCCTTCTGTTAGAGCATGCGCAACGTGCACACTGCTCCCAAGACTGCATCTACCTTGACTTGGAATTGCTAGTTCTAGTCACATCCCAAAGTATCTGCCCACAGCTGGCAGTTTCTTCCATCCATTACCCATCTGATTCCACAAAAGAACCTTTCTGAGCTACTTTAAGAGTCTATCAAGATAAACATGGATTATCAGAGTTGGAAATGATGCCAAGTGGCCTGCTTAAAGTCCATGAGCAAATTTAGACATAGAGCACAGCTAAAAAGGACTTCTAACTCTGTTGTGGAGTTATCACCAGAGAAGACTGCCAGGACAGGGGTTATTAGCTGGCCAGTGACAACAGTGGATGTTCGAGATTCCAGTGTAGCACTAAGACTTTCTCAGGGTGAGCTTTTAAGTGCAAAACCCATGTTCTGGGTTGACATACTCCAGTCAACAAGGACAGTTAGCTGGAAGCAGAAAAGCAAGGTGAGTCCATTTAGGACTTTCTCAGAACGATATGGATGTTGATGGATCAGGCCTTTGGTTTACTTTTGGCAGGTGGTGCTGTCTATATGCTGAGTTTTACGGCCTGCATGGAGTCAGTTGTGCGAAGGTCTAGGGGCCTCGTTACAGCTCTATATTGGGCGCCTCCCCCTTCCAAGCTTCTCCACTAGTGTTCAACATCAAAGAGGTTATATCATGTATAATCAGGACTATTACCAGCTCTCTCTCTCTCTCTCTCTCTCTCTCTCTCTATATATATATATATATATATATATATATATATATATGCCAATTTCTCCTTAGGAGTGAAAACTGCCTAGAATACAGGCGATCTATAAGTGGTTACTGGATTTCATTACCATCTATTCATGACCCAGATCCTCATGAATTCAGTTTTCCCTTCAGGGCAAACATTTTCTTAATGCAGTTCACAAAGATAGTTCCTGCACAGCGTTTGCTGATGTTACTCACGTGGTACCTGTTTAATCCTGGTCATTGGAATGTTACACACTTCTTGTTTTCTACTTTATTACTCTGTGGACTCAAATCAAGGGCAAATTCCTTAATGACAGAACACAGTTCTTGCCTAGCTTTCTTTTGGAACTTAATCCTGACACAGCTCAATGCTCCAGTGATCACCGTGGGTCAAATCCCACTCTGGCTTCCATATTGGAGAGGAATCAAATCCTAACAGCTAGCTCTCTGATTCCTATTTTTATATTCTAGCAATTATATTTCTATGTCTCCGAATGATGAGCTGGTTTGTAATTCTTTCTTAATTTGAAAGAAAGCACTAAGAGTTTCTCAACATCTGGGTAGGTCGTTATAGATAACAGTCTCAATGCAGTTTTGGTTATACAAACTGGAGCTTTGTGTACTTTGTTAAATTTAATATAAAGTTCAGAAAATTTACAGTTGTTTTTAAGCCTTTACTTTTTTTTTCCCTAACAAAACTCTGACATCAACTACATAATAAAAAATATGAAGAAAATTAGGGGAAAAATACAGTTTTGCAAAGCACTCCTAACCAATCAGGTTACACATCAGTTCCTACACTTTTCTAACTTTATTCAGATATGTTAATATAAATTTATTATGTCATACATTTTTGTCAATAGAAGAGGAAAAAAATCTTTTATCACAGTGACACCTGCTGGTCTCAGTGTATAAGTTTTAGATTCTAAGTGAAGACATTCTCTGGTGTTGAAGTTGCCTAGCAGCTGAGCATGTTGTACACACTCACAATTCCGGCACTTGGAGGGCAGAGGCACAGGATCAGACACTCGAGGTCATCCTTGGCTATGTAGCAAGTTTGAGGCCAATTTGAGATGTATTAGACCTTGCCCCAAATACAACTAAACACGCAACAAAACAACAATAGACATGCAAAGGGGGCCTGGGGGTGGGGTGGGGAATGATATGGCCACAAAGCTTCAACCCTATACAAAAACTATAAGCAATGAAGGAGTGTTGTGATTGGGAGAAACAGCCTTCCTCATGGAGAGCACACCAATTGGTTACCCAGTACCAGGTAGTCAGCCTTGACAACATACATATAAGTAACATTATACAGACCGAGAAGGTTGTATTTATATATTTAGGAATTCTCTCTCTCTCTCTAACTAACTAAAGGGTAAAGCTTCATGAATCTGAAAGAGAGTAAGAAGGGATACATGGGAGGAAGAAAATAAAAGGGAGAAATGATGGGATTATACTTTCTAAAAATTACTTAAAAATGAAAAAATGTTTTAAATATCTAAGCATTGTTCTCTAATTTAATAATTTATTTGATGTACATTGAAGTTTTAAACTTTACTATACCACAGAAGACACCATGTAAACAGAGTGGAGGATTTCTAAATTTTACAGTGATCTCACTGTAACTACATGAACCACTGTCTTTCAAAGTGCATTCCTCTGAGCTGGAGAGATGGTTCCATGGTTAAGAGCACTGGCTGCTCTTCCAGAGGACCCAGGTTCAATTCCCAGCACCCACATGGCAGCTCACAGCTGTCTGTAACTTCAGTTCCAGGGGATCTGGCACCCTCAAACAGATGTACATGCAGACAAACATCAGGGCACATACAAATAAATAAATCTTTTTTTTTAAAACTACTTAGGCACTTCTGATGGCAAAATTTTAAAATGTGAATATTGTAATTTTTCTTTTCTATAAATTCTCTTTTAAGTGAAAAAAGATTAAATCTTACCATTCATAGAATATTTTCTCTTAAGAATTTAATGTTGGGCCAGGTAGTGGTGGTGCACGCCTTTAATTCCAGCACTTGGGAGGCAGAGGCAGGCAGATTTCTGAGTTCGAGGCCAGCCTGGTCTATAGAGTGAGTTCCAGGACAGCCAGGGCTACACAGAGAAAGTCTGTGTAGAATTTAATGTTGGGAGTTCAGTAATGGAGTACTTGCCTAGCATATATGAGGCCCTCAGATGCCCCAGCATCATGACAAAAACAAAAAAATGAAGCTAATGTTAGCAAGGTAGGCAAGTTCCTCAAGTCTGATCCATGTGTCAATCATGAGTCAGAGCCACGTGGCACAAGCCGAAGCTCAGTCTAGAGAGCCTCATGCTGTGAGAGGAGCTCAGTCTATCGAGCCTTCCACTCTCCTTTAGAGTGAAATTTCAGTTCTACATGGTGATAGCACGGGCCCTGGTGGATGGCGACCAGTCATACCTGATCTCACTGGATGCTTTGTTAGATTCACAAGGAAGCAGCGGTGGCAAGGAGTGATGCAAAACACACATCCCCATTCTTGTTGACTTAATTGCTTTTTAACAACATCTTTATTTACTTGGTGCATGTGCGCATGTGCACATGTGCGCATGTGTGTGGGTTAGCACATGCTACAGAGCACATGTGGAGGTCAGAGGACAACCTGTGAAAGTTGGGTTATCTCCTTCCATCATGTGGGTCCCAGGGATTGATGTTAGGTGGTCAGGTGTGGTACACAGCACCATCACCCGCTAAGCCATTTTTCTAGCCCCATCCCCTTCCATTTTAAAATGGACAATATTGTTCCTGTTGACTGTAGAGGGAACATGGTGGCCATAGGGACCAGGCATTCCAAGGAAGAATCCTCACACTCTTGCATTCTTGTCAGGAACCATGGTGTCATCTGATCAAGGCATTCCCTGTGGTGGCCATGTCTTTAACAACTGTAACTTAACATGGGCTGTGACCTGGAGTCCTGACCTGAGATAAATGCTTTCTCCCCTAAGTTGTTTTTGTATGTGTTTTGTTCCAGCAACAGAGCGAAGCTAGAGCATACAGGATTGAGACCAAACAACTAGAAAATGCATATTAGCAATGGTAGTTTCAGGGCCTGAAGTTGGGATTTAGTTAATACAATGCTTGCCTAGCATAGATGAAACCCTGGGCTGCCCAGTGCCATCAAGATGGAGCATGTCACCTGCAGCATTGGCACCTGGGGGTGAGAACAAAACAATCAAAAGTTAAGGCTATCCTTGGTTATATTGAGTTCTAGGCCTGACTGGGCTACATGAAACCCTGTCTTAAAACAAAACAAAACCCCCAAACCAAGCAACCAAACCAAACCAACCAACCAGCCAAACAAACAAAAGGTTCATACATCCTGGATCAACTAATGTTTAAAGTATTTCTGGCATACTTAGGCATAGATTTAAGCCCTTTTATGTCAGTGATAGTAGCCTAGGATATTTTCACCAATCACAGTTAAGCCCTAAAGATTGAAGGCATCTAGGACTAAGTAGGTATTCAGGTAAGTTACGCAGGTTTAAAAAAAAAATCACATTACTTGTTTTGTGTTCATGCGCGTGTATTTGGGTGGGTGTCTGTGTGTGTATGTGTGTGTGCTCGCGCACGTGCATGCAGGTCAGGAGTTTTAGGAGGTGGTCCTCTCCCTCTACCATACAGTTCCTGGACACTGAACAGAGGTCAACAGCCTTGGCGCCCTGCTGCTGAGCCATTTCACCGACCCATTATGGAGACTTAGAATAAGACTATTGTGCTCATTTTGACTTTCATTAGCCTATGAATAGTAAAAGAAAAATACAGTAGAAATAGATACAATCAAATCAGCTTATGAATAAGAAGCAAAATAATAGAAAATACTTGGCATGAATATCAAAAAAATGAACATATTCTTTTTGTAGGAAATTTTCATGTGGTAAAATTGCCACACACTTCCTTAGCAATTTCCATACACAGAAATCTCTCTGGTTACAGAACCCCCTCCCCACCAGTGCTACAAGAAATGATTTAAGCTGTATTCTTTATTCATAGCCGAATTTGTGAGAAATTAATGGAAACAACTGAAACCAAGTTGGGAGACAGCAGATTCTACAGGGTAACTCAGCTCTGGTATCGGAGCCACCATAAACGTGTCCCCATCCATTCTGGCTAGAAGGGTCTGTGTTTCAAGCAGCCATGTCTCTCTGAGTGAGAATAAAAGGCAGAGATGGTATCAGTCTACTCCAGCTGCCACAGGGTGGGTGGTTCAACCAAAGGAAACTACGCTTCTCATAGCCCAAGCAGCAAGGTACCAGGACTGAGTGGCTTAAATGCATGAGACGAGGTCCCTCTTCCTGGCTATTAGACAGCTGGGCTCTCTTCTTGTGATACCCTCATGTGACCTTTGTCCCTGTGCTCATAGAAAAAGCAAAAACAAGCACACATGCTCTGGTGCCTGTCTCTTCCTCTTCTTATACAGGCTTTGGTCTTTTTCTTTCCCTTTTGCTACAAAACAATCAGGCTTTCATGCCATGGCTGTGAAAGCCAGTTGCCGGGTACAGTGGGTCTTGGAGGCTCTATTCCTGGGGTCCTCGGGCGCCAATCAGTCAGGCAACAAGAGGTACCAGTTCTTGCTCATTTGTAGAACAGGTCGGAACTTACAACCTGCGATATGCCCAAGGGTAAGGGAGTAATGTCACTACTGACCCTCAAGGCCCTCTCCTGCACAATCAGCAAAGCTGTTACGCCAGACCCAGAAGTGGAGGGACGAGGTCAGACTCTGTTCAAAAGTTCTCGGGCTTCACTGGGGGAAGACTGGCAAGTCCGGGTTTTGTCACCTAATGCGTGTTATGTTTCCTAGTGAGCACGAGAGGTAAAAATTGAGTGTGTACCTTCAAAACTGGTGCAAAAGAAGTGCATGGAAAACCATGGGGTCAGAAGTACACGAGAAAGAGCAGGAAGGCGGGGAGGAAGCACACAAAATAAAATAATGTTATCTGAGTTTGGTCCCCAGAGTCCACATGGCAGAGGAGAGAACTGACTCGACTCCCACAAATTATCCTCTGATCTCCACACGTGTGGTGGTTTGTTCTCTCCTAATTAAATAAGACTCAAACAGCTCAAAATTACATAAGTAAATCCCAACATATTAGTAGTTATAAGAAGTATAAATGGATTATACTTTCTTGCAAAGAAGAACCAGGAAAAAAAAACCCTCAGTTATGAAACAATCAGGTTGGGGCAGAGTTACCTATCACAAAGCCCCAAAACACATAAAACAAAAACTATTAGTTTTAGGGATAAAATAGCCCAGTAGAAAAGGAAAATCTAATACATTGCAGAATGTGAAAGATCATGTAGAAGGACCAGGAATCTTGCACTGAGCAGCCCCACTCTCACAGACACCCAGCCAGAAGTGCACAGAACAGCCTTGCCCTAATGGACACCCAGCCACAAGTATACATTTTCCAAACACCATGAAACAGGTGGGAAAACCGACTATATCAAACTCCAATAAATATGGACATTCCAATCCTATATTATCTGACTGGACTTCAACTACAGGAGGGCTCAATAATGCAAACAATTTAAAATGCATATATGTTAGGAAACGAAGAAGAAAATCGCCTGTCTAGGAGAAATCAATTAAAACCAGGAAATTCATTCAATCAACAATTCCTAATAATATCTTAAAATTTTAAGATATTATTCCATCTGATCATTATAATCCTGTGAGCCACATATAACCCACAGTATCTCTGCTCAACATAGCATAAATGTAAACTATGTAGCTGAATTTTTTATACAAAAATTGTAACAAAAATGATTTGGAAAGGAGGGAAGTGAGAAGTGCCTGCCACTGGAAGACACACCAACTGACCTTTGCGGAAATCTAACAGTGCTACACAAAACTGAGGACATTAACATGGAAAGCTTAGAAACTTCGTCCTGGTCCACACCCTTAGAAAGGCGTATGCTGTGTACGAATTTAGGAGGTAACGTGTCTATTATTTGTGTATGGTGCACATGAACCACCCAAAGTCTTTGCTGCGTTGTGTGCCGGTGACCACAGCAGACACACCCACTGGCACACGGAATTCTAATTTGGTGACAGCAGCTATTAATGGTGCAGTGGTCACTAACGACATTCCAAAAAGTGCCTGTGATACAAAGGGGATTTTCACTTGCGGCTCCCTCCCCTCCCTCTTCACGTGTGGGATATTTTTGGAAGTGTTCTTTTCCATCCGCTGAAAGAGAATTAAGAAAATTCCAGCATGCTTCTGTGTCAGCAAGCGCTCTTTCAGTCCGGGGACCACAGGATGATGGATGAAGCTGTCAGGCTTACAGTAGCAGACAGAAAACGCTGGCAGGAGTTCAGTGTTACTGAAAGAAATCTCAAATACTTATTTCATCTCTTCTATTAGCTTTAATCCCACTTCAGCATGAGCCAAGAACGAAGCTCTCACAGTCAGCCGTACATTTACGTACATTTACACAGGCACGCATTGTCAATTGTCTGCATTGAGAATTCTGAGATAACACGACAGTTAGGGGTTCTCTGCCTTACCCTTCTTTACTGAGGAGAAGGAAATACTAGAAAGACCCACCCACACCTCAAATGCACAGGCTATGCATCTCAAATGAGTGCGTGACCTTGTTTAGTTTACAGCAAATGACGTTTGATGTGGTCCTTCCTTAGACTAAGTGCAGGCACAGAAATACTACAGTGGTGGTAGACAGCGGTGTTCCATCCGGACAAGCCTGCTGGAGAAAGGATGCTAAGACAAAGAGGGTTTACCTCTGATACATCATCATCAGTGTGGGCGAGCACTTTCTGCCCACCCAGAGCCCGTCTTACACGGCCTGGGAAGGACTTGGCAGACTCTGCTGCCGACTCACTGCGCAGCTGAGTCATGCACAGACACTGTTCCGTGGAGCGCTGGCCCAGAGCGAAATGGAGCGGAGAGCAAGGTGAGCTCTATGGGCGAGATGATGGTCCTTGGAGAGGAAAAAGTCAAAATACATTTTGGTTTTTCTCCTAAGCATAGCTTAGAAAATGAAAATATTAAGTGCTACAAGGCTACCAGTCATGTAATGTCTTGTCACAAAGTGAAAGACATGGCACTGTGTTGCACTGCAAAACCTGGTGTCTCCAAGCAAGCGTTCAAAGCCCACTGTGGTATCTCTGTCACAGGATGCTGTGATGGGAAGTTGTCATACCTGCCATTTAATCCACAAGGTCAAACATTTGCCCTTGGTGGAATGAATGAAGAAATCTACACTCACAGCCCTCTAAGCTAATCAATGAAAAGATCAAATCTGTCCAGCAGCAAATGTGCCCCACCGCCCTCCTCTCCTTCAGATGACCACAGTTAGGTGCAGAAGCACGCTTCTTCCACTGGACATGTATCTGGCTCCGGCAGTGTCTCTCTTCAGACCTAAGAGTGCCCCTGAGTGTACTGCTAAGCTTGAAGGAGAGACTACATGGTTGGTGGGAGGATTGGGGGAATGAGAAAGCACTTCCTCATTCATCTGTCTCTTTTAGATCAAAGTCTTAAAAGGTGGAAAACTTGGCCAGGTCCTTCTCCATTGCTGCATACTGCTCTCGGAGCCTCTCCACGGCTCTTCTGTGCTCCTCGTCCACCTCAGCTCTGCGCTGCGGCTGTCCGCTCACGAACTCCTCCCACTGGACCAGACGACGCTTCTCACTAGCTGTCAAGTAGTCATTAATCACCTGAGAAAAGAAACCATGAAAGCTACAGCGCATTCTGACATACAGTACACAGTACACGTGACATACAGAATGACACAAGAGAACTTTATCCACTGAACGTTACTGCAACAAGCAGAAGATGTTTCTTTCAAAGTTCTGATTGACTACACATGGTTTTAATCAAGTCTAAAGATCTATGCTGAAGTCACTGTGTGAAGTTAAAATTACCGTCTTACACTTTCTGAAGCTTTTTTTTTTGTTACATTAGAAAGAATCACAGGTTACCAGTAACTGGGGGATTGAGACATCTGGTTCAGTCTAGTTTTAAAAGTGATATCGCCATCTTATGGCAAACATCTAAGTTATTTTCAAGATGGTTTTTAACATTTCTACACCACCAAAGGTTTGCTTTCTTCTGAGTACAAAAGATACAGATAAAATATTGTAGAAAGAAACGAAAAGGATTTGGATTCAGACTAAGTCCTATGAAATAAGATGCTAGAACCGTTGACAAATGGACAGACCACGTGAAGCCCTTCTAAATTCCTGTATCACAACTCCAGAGAGACTAAGAGACTCCCCAAATCATACAGGCTATTGTTGTTGCCTGTAGTTCCTTCCCCGAGGTTGAAGGGAAGTCTGAGTTGATGAAGACACCACATAACTTCAGGTGCAGGATTTGGAGATTTGAGCTGGATCTGCCCTGAAAGCCTCCTTCCTGAGGTTACCAGGGGAGCTATGCAGAGGAGGAAAGCACTCGAT
This sequence comes from Mus musculus, assembly GCF_000001635.26. NCBI lineage: Eukaryota > Metazoa > Chordata > Mammalia > Rodentia > Muridae > Mus > Mus musculus. Next base: position 38,604,770 of record NC_000079.6, read on the forward strand.
GCCTGTGAGCCACAGTGATGACCAGTACTGCAAGACATCCCAGAGCACTGTGGCACCCATCTCTTGGCAGTAACCAAGCGCTGTCTATCTTAGCCTCATACCCACAGATGTGTTGTGGTTCTCACCCCTGATTAAAGCAGCTCTCTTTGCAGCAAGTGGAAACTATTATACAGCACACCTGGTCAAAACAAAAAGCACAACTGACCGTGGGCTGCCCACCCCCATTAATCCATCCACAGCACAACCTCTACACCTGAGACTCAGAGCATCTCAAAGAGGTGGTGGAAAGATCGCAAGAAGCAGACGACTTCTGCCTCCATGAAATCTCAACAACATGGCTCCCTAAACAAGACCTGAGCAGAGCATCAATCAACATGCCAACATGGAAGGGAAAATGTCATGGACCCCGCCCTAGAGAATGAACTACAGGCAACTAATGACCGCTGAGAGCAGGAGAGCTCATCTTTCCCGGGGATGAGCCCCTAACTGGTTCAACACAGCAGTCAGCGCTGAAATCAGCAACACTAAGCGGATCTAGCAGGTTATATTTATTTATTTACATATACAGAGCAGAAAAAGAAGTCACGAATTTGAGAAGGAATGAGGGGGTACACAGGAAGGGTTGGAGGAAGGAAAAGAAAGGGGGAAACAGTGTAATTATATCTTAACTTAAAAGTGGTTTTATAAAGGTCAGCGAATAAGACTGTGAACTCGAATGTCTACACCAGCCCTTGGCAAAGGTAACAGTGTTCCTGGCAGTCTATGTGTGCCAGGGCTCTGCCAAGGCCACTACGCTGTCAGTGCTTATGAATGCATCCCAGAAGTAGTTGCTTGGCAGAGCTCACCCACTTCTAAGAGTCTGTCTTGTAACATTATACTATCTCGTTTTATAGACAACTAAACGCAGGCTCAAGCACACACCTTTGCTTCTCCATTGTCTCTCAAATAACAGTTGGGCTCCCAAGTCAAACTCAGGTCTGTCTAGCATGGAGACCCCCCCTGCCTTTCCTACCAAGGGCTGAATAGCAGGTCAGCTTTACACAGGCTGCTAAACATTTCTTTTGCAAGAGAGAGAGAGAGAGAGAGAGAGAGAGAAAGAGAGAGAGAGAGAGAGAGAGAGAGAGAGAAGAGAGAGAGAGAGTTTTCCAACATTTTTAAGAACCAAGAGTTTTCAAGCGAGAATTAAAATGAGAATTAAAAGTAAAGATGTGGTTTTAGTTAAACGTTCCCTGAATATATGCTGCACAGCTTACTGGGCTGTGAGCAGGTAGTGTGGAGATGATAAGAGAGGCTACACAGGGTTCCAGCATCTGATGCATCTGAGAAACTGTTTAATCAACCATTTTAACAACACATTATTGTTTCAAGCTGTTAGTCTTATAGGTTAGAATTTTCCAGAAACTGAACAAAACATGAAGAGTTTGTTAAATTACTTCTAAGAAACTTTTGAAAGCAAAGCAAAGCAAAGCAAAACAAAACCAAACCAAAACCACTGACAGTCTGAAGAGAAGCTATAAGCACACTTCATGAAAAGGGCACCTTGTTCAACTCATGTATTTACTCCCTGTGTGCCACACGTCAGCCCTCAGCTTCCTTTTAAGTAAATAGGGGGAATATTAGCACACATGCTCAGATGTCACTTTCCTCCTTTCTCTGTAACTGGCTTAGGTGGCCTTTTGATTTGTTCCATAAGGCAGCTGCCTAGGCTGCTCTCTGTAACAGACAACACCCAAGTCAGTGGAACTCAGTGGGAGAAATGCAGACCTGGGAGGAGGCACAGGAGCCTCATTTCAAACTCACGATCACCCATCACTAGCTGCATGACACTGAGCAAGCTAAACGTTTCTGTAGCCTAAAGAACTCAAGGAAATCATGTTCATAAAGTTTATGAAGACTGGAGGCAATGCCTGTCAGGCTCCTACACAGTGCCTGAGGTACTTAATTAATAAAAGGTAAATATTATTATACAAGTCACGGGAAACTTCTGGAAGCATACCATAACCCTGTTTATCCCCTGCCAGTTAAGTGTTTGTTTCTTCATTCTAATAACAGTTTTTAGCAATAGGGTTTTGTAATAATTCAAACAACACAGGTATCTTAAGTAAAGTCACTCATTCCACCTGACATCCACTGTAAGCCTGTTAGAAAAGCTCCCTAGTAAAGCCAGTATCCATGGTCAGTATTTCTGTGTGTGTGTGTGTGTGCGTGTGAAGTCGGTGCCCATGGAGCTGGAGGCACAGGAGGGGAGCAGTACTGTGTCAGGGACAGGAATTGAACGCTGCTCCTCTGCCACAGCACTATGTGTCCTCTTTCAAAGTTATGTATTTATTCTTAGTTATATGTACATGTGTGTCCGTACAAGTGTACATCATATGTATGTGTGTGTGTGTGTGGGGGGGGTTCCCTTGGAGACAGAAAGGGCATGGGATGCCCGGGAGATGAAGTTACAAGCCGGTGTGAGCTGCCTGAAGTAAGTGCTGGGACTTCAACTCCAGTCCTGTGGAAGAGCAGTAGGAGCCGTCTCACCAGTCCAAAAGCAGTATGTTCTCCTAAGTGATAAGCCACCTCTCCAGCCCCAAGTGTTTCTATCTTGTAGTTGCAGAGTATTGTATACTAGAGATGTATGTGTGTGCGTGTGTGTACGTACTTACTCAGGTAGCATTTTGCTATCAGGCAAGTCACTTCGTGAACTCAAAGCCCAGGTGACCATTAAGTTGAAAAGCTGATAATTCCCAACCCAATCCTTGGCTTTCCTGCCAAGTCCCCGAAGTCCTTCTACTTCCCCTTGCTTAACCATCAGCTTTAAGTGAGTTTCATGCTCCTTTACTGACAGCACTGTGAGTAAAGCTGAGCTGCCTGCAAAGGGCAGCAGCTGCAGCGTAACAAGGATTATGACTTGTAAACTAGAAGAAAAAAAGGTGGTCCAGTCTGTCTACAAATATTGCTGTTTTCAGAAGATCCTGGATGTAAGTGCCCAGCATCACACGCATTCTAGCCTGTTACCTGATGTCTGAGACAGCACCAGAAGGAGGAAGGGCTCATTGATGGGATGGGAAAAAATGCCATCTATAGAAAATTAGCCTGAAATATATAACACTTCAAAAAAGCCAAGGGCAAAGAATATATGTCTCTAAAGACCACCACCAAAGGCAACGGAAGTCATAAAGTGCTTAAAGATAAAAACTCAAGGTTTGTGGTGATCATATATATATAAGGTTGTAGCTCAAAAACTAGATAGAGAATTACCATCTAATTCAGCAATTCTACTTTGGGATATTTGCCCAAAAGAATTAGAGGAGAGGACATGCGTAGGTATTTGTAAACCCATGCCAATGGCAGTATTATCTGGACAGCCACAAGTAAAGTGATCCAGGTGTCCAGACAGCTATACAGATACCTAAAGTGCAGTATTGTGATTGTGTACATATATACACACAAATGTAGTGCATGAATGTGTGAGTGTGTTGTACATAGATGTTTGTGTAGCTATTCAATCTTTAAAAGAACAAAAATTCTGTAGCATACTACCCTGTGAACAAGCCTTGAAAACCAAATTTTGAAGAGATACGCCATATGAAGTAGCTCAGTTGGTAGAGTTCTAACCTGGCTTTAATCTACAGCACCACCACAAACCAAAGCAACAACAAAAATGAACAAAAATCAGGACTGGAGATACAGACCTGTGACTGATTCTAGCACTCAGGGGGTGGAGGCAGAAGGGTCAACACATTCCGCGTCACCCTCTGCTGCACATGTTCAACTACGCAGTAAGTTCAAGGCCCATCTATAGCACACTTACAGGACAATCTGAAAGAGTCTAATTCATACAGACAGAAAGTAGAATGCTGGGTGCCAGGCATGGAGATAGAGGATGAACTAGTGTTAACAAGTACTGAGTTTCAGGGCTCTGAAAATTGGTTAATGGGCTACAATTGTGCAGCAAAAGGCAGTAGCTATAATGATAACATCTCTATCTACTTGGTCAAACGAGCAAATTAAGTTACAACAGGGAAAGTGAGATTAATAATGGATTGGCTTTCTCTGGTACCACATTAGAGACATTTAAGTAGAGAATGACCCTGAAGCTAGTCCACATCTAGAACCAAGTCTATGAATGAAGCCCCCACACACAGGAGAAACATTTGCGCATGCATTCGTCTAAGCCAGTAGTTCTCTTCATCTTGAAGAGATGTTTGGCACAGATATACAGGAATGGAGAGATATTACTGGCATTTAGCAGACAGAAGTCAATGTCAAGGACAGCCTATGGCGATCCCATTACACATCTGGTCTCCGATGCCAGCAGCACCACGGCAGAGGAACTTTACTAAGGGAAAATTCTGAATAGGCCAAATGAGGCTGCAAAGGCCTTTGGGAAGCCAATATGGTAGGCAGTGCCTGCTATCCTAGCATCCAGAGGCTGAGGCAGCCTGAAGGGTACTGGTGAGATCCTGCATCAGGAAGATTCAGAACGCCTGTTAGTAACACGCATGATGTTAGCTTTATCTGAGCTTTACACGGGCATAAAGAAGAAGACTTTAGGAAAAAGTATCAGTATAAAACCTATTAAATTATTTTACACAGAGCAATCTATACTTCTCTCCTCTGCACTTTCTAGTTCTATCAAGAAACAATGGCTATATTCAAACTCTATCAACAAGGCTCCGTGTGATGTCACTGCTCGCATGATAACATCATAAGGAAGCTAGCTACAGTCAGTAAGTGTCTGCGGTCGAGATGAAACAGAAGCCTGCACAGTCAAGTCCTTGTCATTGGGCCGGCTGGAACGGGTTGCCAAAGTAGATGCATGCCCACGGAGCCACGTTTATATTCTGACCACTGTCCCCGGCCACCTCATCTTTCCATGACTGTTTTGGAGTGAGTGGACGTCACAAGTTAACTGTATTTTCAGTTCACTATTCTCTCAGCACCAAGAACACACTCTGTATTAGGGCAGGTCTTAAGACATGCGGAATCACAGCAGAATGGGCATATATTGTTCCTTTGAATGTTCTTTTAGATATCAATTGTGGGAAATGTGATTTGGACAAATGATGCTTATCAATTTACTTCCCACAGAATTCCACAAATTGTCTTAATATAAAAGAATTACTGATTAATGGTAACAGCCTATTTTATTCCATTACTACTTCCATCTTTCTTTGTTTGGGGAGCCTTTCAAATATACAAAATGTGGCCAACAGGATAACCCAAGGCAACAACTAATATTAGACAGGAAAGTGCAAACCGGGGTCATTTTTCATCTGTACATACTTGCTGTACAAGGAACTAATTGACCTTTATGACAAATATGTGTTATGTATATGTGTGTATGTGGTGTGTATGTGTATGTATGCATGTACTATGTGTATGTGTGTCTTCTAAAACCTTTGTCAAACTTTGAGTAAAACCTTGGCTTTGCCAAACCTTGAGGAGGAGGTAGGGTGGCAGTAAAATCAAACAATTTTCAGGCCCTGCAGCCACATACTTCCAATGCTCTGTTGGTTAGGTAAGTATAACACTGAAAGAATTAGGACTTAGACTAAAGGCTTATCCCAGGAAGCATGTAAGGAATTCTCACTTACGCTGCTCTGTGAAATGCACATCCTCCATAACGTCAAGACAATGTATTAACCTGTCTGGAGGGAGAACTCAGAGCCCCTCACAATGCCAGACCCACTGGCTGTGCTAGTCCTTGGTGAAAGAGCAGTGCAGTATATTCCAACACTCCTAGGCAAAGCCAGGCACCACGCCAAAGTCTCTGTCATGAACTTGGGATCAAGAAGCAGGAAGGTCAGGAGTTTATGGCCAGCCTTCGCTAGAGAGCAAGCATGAGGTTAGCTTAAGTACTATCAGATCATATCTGAAAATAACAAACAAACAAAAGTGTGCAGCCAGCATTCTACCAGATACTCTGTTCTCACAAACAGAAGCGGTCTTGCCAGTAACAAAGTGTGCAGCCCGGGCCTCAGGGTCCTCCACACACACCTAGAGCTGACACTGGACAGCCAAGCCAGCGCTCACTGCCTCCTCTTCCTTGTCTTTGATTCGGCCGTTGTCCTCACACTCCCACAGCCTTCCACACACTAGCATCTGAACCCTGCTTGCCAAATGGCGTCAGGCATGGAGAGCCACAGCTTCCTAATCGTCCCTTCTGCTGAGAGCACACAAGGCTCCTGTAGCCTGGCCACAGTGCACACGTTGCCCATCTTCTATCAGTATTGTGGTTTATGACTCCAGGGCTTTAGCTCCCCAGGTCTAGAAACCGCCTTCACCTTAACAAACAAGAAAGTGCTCCCCTGGTGGCTGTTGGTAAAGCACAGATTAAACCATACTTGCTGCCCAGGCTGGCCTGTCCACTCCAGTCCCTGCCTGCACTTCCTCAGTGCTGTGCTAGTGTTCCATCCGATACAGGTCTCCCAACCACAACTCTGCCTCGATATGTCCTCTGTGCTCAGCAAAGTTCGGCTTCCGGAGCTGGGCTCTTGAACCCTAGGGTAGCCAACCCATCTGGCTTACACACCAGGTCCTTCCAGTAAGGTTTGTGCCATGCAATTATCGAGTTTCCAAACTCTCTATGGGCACCCAGAATTGGATAAAGGATGTGAAATCACAACTCTGGTAGGATTCATTCCATTTCCCACCTATGCTGTGGCAGACCTCAGTTAATGAGAATACACAAGAGAAGGGTTTGCTTTCAGAGTGATTAGACGTTTCAACATCTGTACTAGTAAATGTGATGTGTATTTTTATTAATGTAGAGCAATGAATAAATTACTGAAACACTAAGAAATGTCCAGGTGAAACCACCACATTATCTCATTAACTTACATTTTACCCTGCTTTTCCACATTTGGGTTATGATACAGTTCAATGTAAGCCGAGCATTGTCTAGCTAAGGCCAGAAACTGTGATTGTCCACTGAGCACTTGCCACCTTATCTAAAGGGACATGCAGATGCCACACTGAAGACGGATGGCTTCAGGCTTATATGCAAGGGTTATGTTGTTGTTTTTTTCTTTCTGTGTGAGACAACACTTTCAGAAAAAAAATAAGGAAATGTTGAAATGTAGAAAAAAGTCTATATTTGAATTATTAAACATGACTGGGGGCTGGGAAATGGCTCCGTTGGTGAAGTATTAACATTTAGATCCTGGAGTGCAGCAGGCAGCTGTAATTGCGGGCTGCATTGCAGGAGGGTTCGTCAGAAACAGGTGGATCCCTGCAGCTCATTGTCAGCAATGTACCCAAATCAACGAGCCCTGGGTCAAGGAGGCCCTGTTTCCAAAGGTGAGGTAGAAGGAATTGAGGAGAAAACCAGATGTCCACCTCTGGCCTCAAGAAGCACACATGGCCATAGGCACACTGCACATCACACACACACACACACACACACACACACACACACTTAAAAAGATCACAGGCACACTGCACATCCCACCACACACACAAACAAATCCAAAAAGATGACAGTGCCACTATGTTTTCAACACATCTTAATGTGTTAGCCAACTTTAAATCTTTTTTTTTTAATTTTTGTATATTTGTAATGTGTATCAGTGTTTTGCCAGCATGGACATTTGTGTATCACGTCCATGCAGTGCCTGAGGAAGCCAGAAGAGGGCACTGGATCTCCTAGGACTGGAGTAATGGACAGCTGTGAGCCACCATGTAGGTGCTGGGAACTGAACCTGAGTCTTCTGGAAAAGCAGTGGTTTAACTGCTGAGCCATCTCTCCAGCCCCATCTTTCCGTCTTTTAGCCACTGAATTGTAGAAAATGAACTCCGAGACGCTGGATTAGAAGCAACTGCTGACAGTGTCCTAACAGGTCTGAGAAGTCTGTGCCCCTCTGCTCGAGTCACCCATTTTTACCTTTTTCCGTTCCTGTTCTCTCTGCTGGAGTCTGCAGATGGAGTCGTTAGCTGCTTGCACTGAAATAAAACAGACGGTGGGTTTCAGTGGCAGCCTCTGGTCAGGAAGACACGTCTCTGGAGTCTTTAGCTCTCAACAGAGTGTATTAAAGATAGATATCAGCTGCCAGTGGGGGTGTGGCCAAGAGGAAAAATGCACGATGTCAGCATATTCAGGATGGCATGGCTGGAACAACCGCAGTTGGGAGCTCTGAGCTGTCACCCAAAGAGCACAGAAATACTAAGCCCCCTGATATGTTGGCATCAACCGCCTTAATCAATGTTCTCTGAAAAGGGGTGAACTCACAGTCACATTCAGAGCAACGAGGCCCATCATCTGAGCCTTCTCTCTGAGGCAAGGCCCGACAGCCAGATGGCCCCCATGGTTTTCCACTCATTCTTCTTGTCACTGCTCCTGTCTTCTAACTAGTTCATCCTGGATGCTGCTACAACATTTACCTCTCCCAGGTCTGAAAGTTCATGAAATCATTTCCATTTCTTCAGAACCAACATTCTAATGTAAAGTGAGCATCCCCAAGTTCAAAATGTTTTAAAATTTAAGACCTTCAGAGAGCTGGCATGACGGTACAAGTAGAGACTTCCACACCAGACCCCATGTGTCTCAGGAAAGACTCCGGTCATAAAATATTGCACAGCCACTGCCAGGCTGGTGTGAACCCCTGAGTTCCTCAGACCTTCCCATCACCAGTCTAACTTTACTTCTGCTCCGACAAAGGGAACTGGTCTGCAGGCTAGCAGGCAGCTTTGCCGTCTGTGACTGCTCTGCCCTTCTGCTGGTCCACTGATTCCTGACATGCTTGCGGATCCCTGCTACGCGCCTCGTCCTGCTCTTGCTGGGTTCCTCCCTTCTCGGCTCCTCCTCATCTACCTGCTGCCTTTGCGTCTTAGCCCTTGCTCTGGGCACACCGACCTCCTTGCTCTTTCCACTGTGCCGGCCGACCATACTCCCACCACGAGGCATTTGCACTTCCTGCTCCTCAGAACACGTTTCTCCCAAGTCTCCTGCAAGTCTGTCTGTGTCTTACTTATTTTACAAATGAGGAACTAACAACAGGACCTCAGGATGGACATGATCATTCATGAGAAAGATAGCAAACATGCCCACTAAGAGATTAAGTATTATCAATAAGAACCACGTAACTGGGGAGTAAGCTACGTGAGTGCGAGGACCTAAGTTTGAATTTCCAGCTGCTGTGTCTGCACACCCCACACTGAGGGTAAAGGCAGTCTAGCCAAAACTCTGAGACCCAGGGTCATTGTGAGATCTACATCACAATCTGGTTCACAAGTGAGTTCCAGACCAGCCTAAGCCACAGGAAAGACCCTGTCTCAAAAGTCACTCTTGAGCAGTGTCAAGTGGTGGTGCGCTGAGGACCCTGTTCACCCTACTACCCTCACACAAAGCCCTCACTCACTCTCCCTGTCCTCTGATGAAGTGCTTTCAGTTGTGAATTCCCTCAGCAGAGGCAGACTGCTACAGGACCACCCTCTGTTACAGCTGCTGAAGCTGGAAGCCATCTGTCTGTCTTCTTCTCCCTGCCTAGGGCTAACGACCCGTCCACATCAGGGCAGGGACAGCGGTTTCTCTTTCAGAAAACTGTGAAGCCTCCACCTCCTGGATGCAGCCAGCAGATTTCATTTTCAAAAGCTTTATCCTCAGCGGCTATTAACAAACTTTCCTAGATCACAGATGACATCTAAGGACGGGGGATTAGCTTACCAATCATTTTTCTTCCTTAACAAAACAAGAGAGGAGTTGATTAGATCTGCCTTCTTCCTGCGGCAGTGAGTATGACCTCACCATCCCTAAGCATGGTGCTATCATTTCCTGTTCGTCTTTTTTCCTTCCTGGCTCTGTGAACAGATCTTAAAAATCTGTGTTTCTGTCCTCGGGTCATTTTCATTTTTGGATCACCCCAAGTGCAGTGTGAAGAAAAGTTGAAGGGCCATGTGACTTCTGCTGTCACCTGTCACAGCACCCCTGCCCCAAGATTATAACTACATCATCCCCCTCCCCTTTCCTCCTCTAAAACCTGCCCATCCACTCTTCTTGCTCTCTTTTCAGGCCATGGCCTCTTTGTTCGTTATTACAACAAGCATACATGGACATCCATGCATAGCCTACATGTGACCTGTGCAGTCTGTAAATGTTACTTGCATGCATGCTTTCAGGGCTGAGCATTTGGTTCTGAAGAGCAAGCTACTGTGCTCGTCTCTGGGAAGACCATGTCTCCTGCTCCCACCACTCCTTAGCTGCCTGTAGCTCTTTGAGTGGGGCTGAGGCCTGTGGGCTTTTCCCCATCCACTTTGGCATGTCTGTGGGTGTCACCTGTGCTTAGCTCATGCTTAGACTGTCATGGTGATGAGACTTCATGTGTGTAGCTTCTGTCATTACTAGGAGACACAGTCTCACAGCAAACTCCCTGGGCCTCTGGCTCTTACAGTCTTTCTGCCCCTTCTTCAATGTCCCCTGGGCCTTGGATTCCGGAGTGTTAAGCAGATATATTCATTGGGACTAGGCTCTACAAATTTGCATTCTGACTAGTTATGGTTTTTTGTGGTGGCTCTGTCTACAGTAAAAAGAAATGTCTTGGATGAGGCCTGAAGCCTATACTTATCTGTAGGCTGTCACAGCCTTTACAAACTTCTTTTGGATGAAGGGGATAAGCCTACACTTGTCTTCCTCTACAGAACTGTCTCCATGTTTGGAAACAAGATCCGTCTTCAGAATTTGCCTCCCTGTGAAGTTATCCACATTCCAGCCACATAGAAACAACACAGAAAAGGCTTTTTTATTTCATGTTGTGTGTGTGTGTGTGTGTGTGTGTGTAGGTACATGTGCTCTAAAAGGTCAAAGGGCAGCTTTGGATTTGGTTCTCTCGTTCCACTGTGTGGGTTCTAGGCATCAAACTCGGGCTGTCAGGCTTGGCAGCAAGTGCCTTTCCCCACTGAGCTTTTCTGAACTTTTAGTTTTCCTTTCTAAAACCTATAAATAAATAATCACCTGACCACTCTATAAAAGTCCCATCCTTAGTGATCAGTGTGACCAAGAGAAGGCTCATATTGTACCACTTCACATCACTTTGTGGCATGCTTTTCAACGGGAAGCACTGTCTTCTGCTATCTGTGTCAGGACGCTATGTTGACTTGTGATAAACAACTGTAACGTATCAAGTGCTCCAGGGTCTCAAGCAGCCAAGGTTGCCCTCACATTCACTGTGTGGCCACTGTGGTCTTAAACTCCTGGTGCTCTTGCCTCCTCAGCCTCCCGAGTGCGGTGCAGATGGATCAGTCCATTTGGTGAATACAGAGGGTAAATGCTTTTCTTTTCATCTTTCCAAAAGGAGATGAGCACCCTTGCATTGTTACTATGTTGCACTTAGCTAACAATGTCTTGATTTGCTTCCCATCAAGCAAACAAATTCTATCAGTCTGTCTGTGTGTAAGCTTCAACACCATCCAGCGGCACTATTTCAGACTAACATTAGAGCAGATGCGGGCTGTGCTTCCAGCCATTGAGTTCAAGCAGGTACTTAGAGAGAGCAAGGTGCTAAGCACTGACTGACGATGCGCAGTGAGCACGTGGTCTCTGTTTTAGTAGGGAGAGTGTGCACCGTGCAGATGAGTATTGAGCATGTCAGCTGCTTAGGAACAGAGGACACAGGAGAGAGAATATTGATCCCCTTAGTATAGCCACCTTTGGCTTTGAATGGGTAACCTGGAGGCTCCCTGTCCTTCTTACTCAAAACCAAGGGACCCTGATATCAAGGGAAGATGTCCTTACCTCACATCTGGTTAGATTTAGGAGCCTATTAAATAACTGTAAGCCAGACTTGGTCCTCAAAATGACAGCAGTGATGCTCTTCCCTTAGGGGATGACTTCGTGTGCCCTGAGAGAATCCTACTGCTTTCTGTGGTTTCTGAGAAGCTGCTGAGGAGCCTGGCTCTAAAGCCTCTGCGCACCCAGCCTAGGACATTGCCCAAGTGTGTAAGGTCCGAGTCTGCAGGGCTCTGAGACACATCGACTGCACCCAGTCTCAAACATGCAGTCTGGGAGACTGCATCTACAGACGGGCACAGAAGTCCACAGCTCGTCACTCTTCATAGTTGACTTAGATAAGAAAATCCACATTAAGCTTGTTTTTCATGATTTTTACACAAATGAACACAAACAAGCTAACATGGGTCTAAAATGTCAAGCTTTAAAAAGTGAAATCTACTAGGGATGCAGCTGGACCCGGGTTAATGTTTAAGAAGCCCTCAGTTTGCTGGGATGTCATTATATCTATTAGAGCCATGGCCTCAGCAAGCTAGGCCCAGGAAACCCTCATTCTGGAGCCCTCTGCAGCAGCCTCTCCTGCTGCTGGCGGAAAACAGCTTCCAAGGCTACTGCCAAGTTTCTCACACCAACAATATGACCCAGCGTGCTTCAGAGGCCAGACACCCATCATTAGAATGTAATTCTTCCATTCAAGGAAGCATACTTTTGGTTCAGATTATAAATTACTGATAATACTTTCCAACGTCATTAGGGAGGCCTGACAGCAGACTAACTTCAGCCTGAAGAAGAAATCAGTCAAAACAGCAGCCCGTCGTTTCTCACTGTGTCTTATTCGATTGCTTTCGTGATGTTCCACTGTGTAAGCCTCCCATCTGATAGCACCCAGGGGCTTGCAGCCAGGGTCAGGTGGTAAAGTGCTTTCCATCCAAGCATCCTCTACGCTCACACACAAACACTAAACCCAGTGTGCACAACTGTATCTCAGCACTGGGGAGGCACACACTGGTGGATCCTGGGGCCCAGTGGTGGCCGGCCAACCTGGCTTACTCTGAGAGCCCCAGGCCCCAGTGGAGGACACTCTCTCAAGAAATATGGTGGATGTCTCCTAAAGAGAGACCCCCCGAGTTGACCTCTGTCCTTCATGTACATACATGTGCCTGTGACAGACAAATACACACACACACACACACACACACACACACACACACACGCACACGCACACTCACACACACAACCCAGAATGCTTGTCAGCTGGGGATGCAGCACTGTGGACAAACAAGCCCAGGACAAGCCTAATGTCCATTTTTAATTTTTACGATGCCCCCTCCTATCCTTGTTCTATATGAAGAAATCAAATATGATCTTGGAAGAGTTAGCCTTTTCAACCTCCTTCCAGCGTCAGAGTACACATGACCCTATGGGACTCCTCTGCTAACTGAGGCCTCTTTCCTGCTTTCTTCACAGACCAGCTCTGTCCCCCTCCCTCACAGACCAGCTCTGTTCCCCTCCCTCACAGGCTGGCCTTGCCCCCTCCCTCACAAGCTGGCTTTGCTCCCTCCCTCCCAGGTCGGCCTTGCTCCCCTCCCTCACAGGCAGGCTTTGCTCCCTCCCTCCCAGGTCGGCCTTGCTCCCCTCCCTCATAGGCCAGCCCTGTCCCCCTCCCTCACAGACCAGCTCTGACCCCCTTCCTTACAGGCTGGCCTGTCCCTCCCTCACAGGCTGGCCTTGCCTCTTCCCTCACAGGTTGGCCTTGCCCCCCTCTCTCACAGACCAGCTCTGTTCCCCTCCCTCACAGGCTGGCCTTGCCCCCTCCCTCACAGGCTGGCCTTGCCTCTTCCCTCACAGGTTGGCCTTGCCTCTTCCCTCACAGGTTGGCCTTGCCCCCCTCTCTCACAGACCAGCTCTGTTCCCCTCCCTCACAGGCTGGCCTTGCCCCCTCCCTCACAGGCTGGCCTTGCCCCCTCCCTCACAGGCTGGCCTTGCCCCCTCCCTCACAGGCTGACCTTGCCCCCTCCCTCATAGGCTGGCCTGTCCCCTCCCTCACAGGCTGGCTGTACCTAGCCCTTCAGTCATCAGTCGTTCTCCCTCTGTAGACAAGCTGCATGTTCTTAGTGTAGACATCTGAGGAGAAGCTTCGATGTTCTGACATCCTAATTTTAACATCACACTAATGCCAACTTTCATTTATGTTAAAGTCCAATATTAAAGCACACTAACAAATGTTCCTTTGTCAGCTACCTCTTCTCATTGAAATATTCTCCTTAATGAGAAAACTGATAAAATATAAACATTTATAAAGGGCATAGTCCTCTTGAAAGAGAAATTCACTTCCTGGTCATCATATATTTTCTTATAGATAAAATTAAATAATTTTAAAGGTAAAAAGCCAGAACTTTCTCTCATACTAAAGAGCTCGTCTTGTGCAATGCTTGTGCACATGGCTTACTTTGGATCCTGGTAGCAGGAGAGTGGCCACACCGGACAGTCTGTCTGCGGCTGACCTCCAGGTAAGCCCAGCAGGAGCTCCGCTCCCCTCTGCAGCAACCCTAGGAGAACCTGCCTGGGCATGGGAATATGAGGGTGAGGCTGTAGAGCAGCTAGACTTACATCTCTGCAGGGTCTCCCCCAGGCCGCACTCCATGGTCTCTCTGCATTTGGGAAGCAGGCACTCATTTGTTTCCTGGATCGTATTCTCCAAGTTCTTAAGAACGCGCAATTCTCGAAGGCCACGTTTTTCCTATTAAGAAAAATAAATTACTAGTATCTCAAGGAGTAGTAATTACTATAGTTCCAAGAGGACAGGCTTGTGAGCACATACACCTTTCAATTCTCTGGCTGTAAAGGTCAAAACTGGCAGCATTTTTATTATGAAACACTGTAAAAGCTGCAATAAGAATAATATTTTTATAGTAGTGTTCAGAAACAGGAGAAATACTAGAGAGGCAAGAAAGACATGTGCATGGCTACACATCTCACTAGAGTGAGCCCTGATGCTTCCATTCTTACATGCTGCAGACTGTACGTCTGTCTGTTATTTTCCTCTTCAAAATAACAACATTATTGGTCAATGAAACTGTCAAAGTAATGACAGACAGACACCCTACATACAGAAAAATTAACAGTGAAGTCTGCTATCCTTAGAAAAGCCTGTGTTGGCCTGCAAGACTGGGACTTACCCAGGAGCAGGTCTCTGGTCTGAATCCACCTGTGGGTGGGAAATGCAGTCCAGTCCCTGGCACCCAAGGGCAATAGAAGGCAACTGCACATATCCCACAGGTTCAAACAGACCTCAGTTTCCCAGTCACCTGACTCCACTGGTACTCAGGCTTCCCACACTTGAGCCTGTGCAGCTCCCTGGTCCTTTCCCAACTGGCTGTGGTGGCTTCCGTGAGCTTTAGCTTTCTTGACCAGGTTCTTTAGTTTGGTGTGACCTTATGCCCACATTCTACCTGTACTTCTCTCTTGGCTTGGCACTGGCTCTCTAGGACCACTGGTGATGAGAGACAAAATTTACAGTAGGAAGGCTGCTCACAATTAAAGGGTGGGCCCTTTAATATGTAGCCCAGGCTGGCCTGGACCTCACAATCCTCCTGCCTCTGTTTCCTGAGTGCTGGCACGATAGACATGCACCTCTGCACAGCCAAATAATTTTCTTATAAGAATGTTTGAGTAATGCTACTCAGAAATACAGATGAATTTCTTCATATGTGACTTGAACTGCTCTTTGAAATTTAGTATTGTTTCAAATATATAAAATATCTACATGGCTTCAAAACTATATCTGTAAAACATGTATCCAGAGAAGCCTAGCTTCCCCCCACCCCAATTCTGGCTTATCCTCTCCTGTCAGGCATGTTTTTAGATGTATTTAACCACTGGTTTAAGTATAAGGATGCACATGGCTAGGCTCATGTGTTTACCCCACACACACACACACTGAGAGAGAGAGAGAGAGAGAGAGAGAGAGAGAGAGAGAGAGAGAGAGAAAAGTCTGAGTATATACAAATAGTTTTAAATTTGCCTTTAAACAGAATGGAATACAGTGTTGTTCCTTTTATCATTCATGAGTAAGAATCATAAGCCCAGCGCTGGAGAGATGGCTCAGTGGTTAGGAAAGCTTGCTGTTCTTCAAGAGGATACAAGTTCAATTGCCAGCACCCATATTGGGTGGCTCATAGCCCCTTTTAATTATAGCGCTTCAGAGCACTGGATGCCCTCTTCTGGCCTCTGCAGGAACTGTACTAATTTGTCCAGACATACTTGCACATAATATTCAAAAGCACACATTAATACATATAGCTCTCTGTGTGGTCTACTTTTCCTGTTTTCTGGTACTTTCTTTTCTTTTATAAAAAGATTTATTTATTTATTTACTTATTTATCTATCTATCTATCTATTTATTGTATATGAGTACACCATTGCTCTCTTCAGACACAGCAAAGAGGGTATCAGACCCCATTACAGATGGTTGTGAGCCACCATGTGGTTGCTGGGAATTGAACTCAGGACCTCTGGAAGAGCAGTCAGTGCTCTTAACCATTGAACCATCTCTCCAGCCCTCTGGCACTTTCTGAATGAATCAGATGCTTTCAGATTATGAAGGGGTCTACTCCTGATAAACCCATAGAAGACTGGAAACATAGGTGAAAATGTATTTAATCCCTAACTCATCAAACATCCTATCTTAGACACACAATGCACTGCAGTTTGTGTCTTAAAATAATCTTGCAGCTGGCCTGGAGCTATGGCTTCCTCTGCTACATCCACAACAGGAGAACTGGGTCTCAGATCACTAGATTGATGCGAGATTCAATTCAAAATATTCCTAAGATGCTTAGTACCAAATGGCCACTGCTCCTTCACATTTTCAAAAGCAAAACCCCTAAGCTGGAGACTAGATTTTTAAGATGAATGCGTGTTTGTACTATACACACATGTGTGGCTAGCTCTAGAGGCCAGAACAGTGCACTGCATCCCCTGGCGCTGGCGTTATGGATGGTTGAGAGGCACATGATGGAGGTGCTGGGAACTGAACTCAGGCCCTGTGGAAGAGCAGGAGGCACTCTCAACCACTGCGTCATCTCTCTAGCCCAGGAGACTACATTTGAAAGCTCACAATTTGTTTCTCATGGCTGATAACGCTAGTACTGTGCACAACACCCCCTGTGAAGGAAAGGGACAGTGTTTTCTTGTTCCTAACACACGGCATATCAGTGTTAGGTGAGAATGTTGAGTTTTACTGCAGTCTGTCCTTTTCCCTCAGGATGGGACTTGAAAGTGTGTCCTCTCGTTTCAGGCACTACTCAGGAGGCTCTCACAGAGGGAGGACAGCCTCCTTTCCACAGGCCTTCCCATCTCCCTCCACATTCGCCTATCCTCATTCTCTGCCCCAACACCGGCACTATCCCTGGGTCTCACCTCAGTCTCTTTATTTCTTGTTTGTTTGTTTGTTTGTTTGAGATAAGGTCTTCTATAGCTCTTGCTTCAAACTCCCTGTGAGGCTGAAGCCGACCTTAAACACAGACCCGCCTGCTTCCACCTTCTGTGTTGAGAGCACTGGTCTGCACTGTCACATCTGGCTATATTGCTTAGTATTAATTCTATGATTAAACAGGTAAAAAAAAATATTATGGACAGCCAGTTAGGGCTATGCAGAGAAACCTTGTCTCTAAAAACAAACAAACAAACAAATAATAATTACAACAACAACAATAGTCAGGTGTGGTGGAACATGCTTTTAATTCCAGCACTTGGCAGGCAGATCTCTAAGTTCAAGGCCAGCCTGGTCTACAGAGAGATATCCAGGACAGTCAGGAGTACATAGAGAAACCCTGTCTCGAAAAAAAAAATCCAAAAAACAAAAAAACTACACACACACACACACACACGCCATGGTGGGATGTATGTGTGTGTGTGTGTGTGGCCCAGAGGACAACTTGAGTGAGCCAGGACTCTCCTTCCACCATGTGGCTTCAGGGATCCAACTGTGGTCATCAGACTTGGCAACAAGCATCCTTACCCATTACGCCCATTACCACAGCTCTGGCCCCAACGCGCATGCTCATGCTGACAGGAAAGCTTCTGTCTAACTCTCTGATGTGCAATGGCCCTGAGGAAAAGCTCATCTGAACCCCATTCCTGGAGCCCTGAGAACCCTAACCGTGTGTCTGTCATCTCTACATCAAGGTAGAGACGGGCCAGATACAAAGCCCACTGGCATAGCAGACAAATCTGCCAACAGTTGGATTTTCTTCCCTTTACAAAGAGCCTATTCATTTAGCCTGGGGGCCCAGAGGATTTCTCCCCCTATACAGTCCAAGGTGGTTTGTTTTCTTCTTTCAGAACTGGTCTCGGGCATCGGGTACTCTAGGTTAATCTTCCCAGAAGGTAGCACGAGCTTCAGTACTAGCAATTTCATGAAAAATTTCCTGAGTTCTCTTTTGTTCTTCTCGGCGCCTTGATTTCCCCGAGGCTTGCTGTCACAGTCTGGGGTCCTCTGGCCTCAGCAGCAGCAAGCCGTCCTTCCTCTCTAGTCCCTCTCTTGTCAGGGTTAAATCTTCTCAGGCTTATTTTAGGACTATAGATTTTGACTGTTTATTCCCAGGCTCTTTGTTTAATTCTCACCTCAAAAATAATGTTAACATTTTTATTGTCCCTAGGCAGTGCTGTGGTATATGTCTTTAATCCCAGCACTTGGGATGCAAAGGCAAGCGATCTCTGAGTTTGAGGCCAGTCTGGTCTATAGAGCTGTTCTAGGACAGCTGGAGCTACACACAGAAACCTTGTCTTGAAAATAAATAAATAAATAAATAAATAAAACGAACTTTCATTTTCCCCAATTCTTTCACCTCACTTCTTTCCTAGTTTATTTTATCCAAACATCTGGACAGTTTTCCTGATTCCGACTTACACTTTTCCTATAACTTTCTTCTTTCCTGTCTTCAGCTCTATTGCTTCTCCAGTGCGGCCTTGGCCTCCATGGTGTCACTCTGTGGAGGTGGGGCCTGTGATGCAATCTGCTAGGCTCTGCTCTTCTCCAAATGGCCTATCAGGATATCCAAATGGGCCTGATGGTGCTTTTGAGGGGCCTGCAGAGTCTCCATGCGCACTTGGCCTTTGCTGCTCCCCGACTTCTGGCATTTCTGATGTCAGGGAAGCCTTTAGGCTATGGACAGCTTGACCATTTGCTATTCTGAGGCTATCTTACTTACCATTTGGCCTTATTGTTGCTGTTGCTTGTATCTGCTGGGCCAAGTTTCGCTGCATGTTTCCAGAGACAAAATTTGATGATGAAAGGACTAAGCTGTTAAAAACTATGCCATTAATGCTGCTGTTTCGAGATGGCATTGGAACTGGGAAGAACCAAGTTTAAGAGAACTACATCAGCACTTATGGTGAGGAATGACTATTCTGTCAGTACAGAAACAAGGGCACCTAACCTAAAGTGAGGGAGCAGAGCTCTGGAGCTCCAGTCAGGGAGGGCTCTTCTCAGTCCAGAGGAGACCCCCCCCCCCCCGAGGGGGGGAGTGAGAGGATTCCTTGAGATACAGTCAAATAACCGAAGCCAATCACTGCAGCAGGTTACTGTTATTTTTTTGTTGTTTGTTTGTTTTGTTTCTTTCTGGGTTGGTTCTCTCTCTCTCCCCCTCCCTCCCTCCTTTCTTCCCTTCTCTCCCTCCCTGCTTCCTTGCCTCCTCTTCTTTCTTGTGTTTTAAGACAAGGTCTCACAGAGCCCAGGCTGGCCTCAAACTCACTATGAAGTTGATAATGACTTTAAACTCCTTATCCTTCTGCCTCCATCTTTGAAGGACTAAAATTATAAGCATGCAATCACTCCATCCTGTATTATTATTACTATTGTTGTTGCTATTGTGAGAAAGGGCCTCATGTAGTCCAGGAGTTGCTTTATGGCTGAGAATTGCCTTGATCCTCCCGCCTCTGTCTCTAACTACCGAGATGATACCAACTTTATGCAGTCCTGGGGATCAGGCGCATAGTAGGCAGGCAGTCTACTGAATGAAGTGTTTCCCTAGCTCAGGCAAGTCAGTCAGCAGTCTTAGCCCACTAGTGATAAAAACGAGCTTACATCCTGAGGAGGCCTTTTCCACAGCTGCCATGAGAGTCCTTCCACCTGATAAGTGCTTGTTAAACTGACATATTTGATTGAGAACTATAATCAACATCAACCTCAAAAGGAAAAGGCTATAGTAGCACGTGCTTATTAAACGCCGCATCTTACTTCCAGGCTAAAAAATTGTTGGAACAATGCCTAGCAGCAATAAGATAATGGCGTGTAGCCTCCCATAAAACTACATATACTTTAATTTCTTAGTTCAAGTTGAAATGGATAACAAATCTAACATACTTAAAACAATGCCTAGCCATAGGCACTTACACTGTTAGTAACTATTGATACTGTCATAAAGCATTCACCTTAGAGATGCAACTTGATGGCATTAGAGAAAAAGGGCCAATAAGTAAATCCTTCTCTCGCTCTAATGCTAACCAGCCTCATGGGGAGAAAGGTCGGGGTGCTATGAGATTCTACGTGGTGCTGCCTTGAAAGAATTTTTCCTGGACCAATTCATCTCACACTTGAATGCACTTATTTTATCTCCTAAGACCAAGTTTCACTAGATATTCCATGGAGGCCTTGAACTCAGTGACTGTCCCGCCTTCCTCCCAAGTTCTAGGATTACAGAGTGTACTGCATGTCCACTACCTGACAGTCATACCCATGAAGGCAATTCCTTCTGAGTCCTGTGTTACGGCATCTCTGCCACACTTGGAGGACCGCTCTCTGCTCAAATGTCACCCTTCTGTGGCAGTCTCCTGTGGAACCCTGCAGGGAACTGTTCCTGGAGTACTGTCCTCTCTCAGGGCCTCTGCTCTGAAGCAGGGCAGCTCTTGATCTGTGTGTATGTCTTCTTGTACACATTCTGAATTTGCAATTGAAGCTTTCTGGCTGTGAGGGTTTTCTGTCACTTACTTTTCCATGTGTGGTATGACAGACTAACAGACAGACACTTGTGCATCATTTTTATTCCATATTACCAACACTCGAACTGTGACTGGGGTAGTCACATGCCTCTAACAGAGGCTGGCTGCTGCTTCCTGCCAGCCCTCTCTTTTACCACACAAAGTGGAGACATAATGACTGAGGCTCCATAGCCACTTTTAAGTGTAAGGGCTATGTGCCAAGGAGACAGGCTGGAAGCAGCTGACATCATAGAGTCACCATGCCAGCCCTGGACTTTCCAGATCTGCCCCAGGACTATGCAAGAAACATAAGCTCTTTTTAGGCCTGTTTTCCATGTATCTGTTACTAGTAACTACACACATTCCCACTGAGATGCCTGGGTGTTTGGTAAGTATTCAGTAAGGCACTGAAGGGGGTATGCCAGGCACATTCTAATACAGTAACACAGGGTCTCAGAGAGACCATGGTGTCTCATCTACAGCTAGTACCACAATGACTTAAAGGGCAATGCCTCTCCCCAGGAAACTGCCACACTGCCTTTCACAAGCTCTGGGTGGGAACGTGCCCTGAGAGAGGCTGCACACCATCCCAGGCTTTACCCCCCATGTTCACTGGAATTCAGGGAGAAACTGTCTAAAGTTAGGAGAAAGGCTGCCAACTGGTCTTAAACACCGAAGGCAGAGCCTGTCAGTCTGCTGTGCTTGAGAACTCTGAGAAACGCTGCCACCGTGTGGCACTTAGTCCTTTTGTAGAAAAAAAGTTTACAAAACAATGAGCCGGAGCTTCTGGTCAGCTCTTCCGAAGCTGAACTCTGCCTGAGCGCAGAGATGGGCAGGCTGGCTCTGCTGTAGCTCCTCGGTGAGATGGATCCCTCTGTTAGAGGGTCCCTGCTGGGCATGCTTGCTACTGTCTCTGTGTGAGCGCTGTAGACGGTGCTGGACTCCCAAGTCTCTGGACTGTATCTGATCTTTCTTTCCTTTTTGATTATTTGTTTTTACATTTACTTTTAAGTCATAAGCATAAGCTTTTGCCTGTATGTTGTTAGTATGAGTGCCACATGCATGCCTGGTTCCTACAGAGACCAGGAGAGAGAATTGGGCCCCTGACACTGGAGTTATAGACAGCTGTGAGCCACCATGTGGGTGCTGGAAACTGAATTTGGGTCCTCTGAAAGGGAAGTTTAGACCTTTTAAGTCACCTTTCCAGCCTCAAGCCCCAAGCCTTTCCTTCTATATTTGTGAACAGCAATCAGAGATGGGGCAGATGCCAACACTTAGGAAAACTTCTGTGCTATACTAAGTAAGCTCTTGGGAGAAGAAACACGGAAGGTCAGTGTGTGAAAAGAACAGACCGAGCACTTGTCAAAAAGAGCAAATCCAACACGGCCAACATTCGATTTCTGGGTCCTTAGGGCAACACTGTTAAGTGAGATGGTCTTCAAGATACAAGAAGCAGTTCTCTTGTACCTTGTGGGTTCTGAGTATGGAACTCAAGCTGCAGGTCTTTTCTTTACCTGCAGGCCCATCTCAGCAGGCCCTTTGTAAGCACTGTTCCAAAAGAATGCTTATACAACCTGGTCATGGTGGCACATGCTTTTAATCTCAGCATTCATGAGGCAGAGGCAGGAGAATGTCTGTGAGTTCCAGTCCAGCTTGACCTACAGAGGAGGGTGTACAGAGAGTCTTCAAAAAAACAAGAGAGGAGGAGAAGGGAAGAGAAAAAGGGAAGGTGAGAGAGGGGAGAGAAGGTGAGGAGAATATGTTTATAACATCTGTTTAGGCAACCCCTATTTTATCTAGAGTTATTAAAAAGTGACCCCAGGGGCTGGGTGATGGCTCTGATGTTAAGAGCACTCATAGCTACTGCAAAAAACCCAGGTTCTGGTCCCAGCCCCTGTGTAGTTGTTCACAATCATTCCTGACTCCAGTTCTAAAGATCTGGCACCCTCCTCTGACGTCTTGGCACCCGGCATGCACACAGGCCATATGCACACACCAAGGCAAGTACGCATCCGCATACAGATGAAATACATCTAAGATCAGGGGACTGAACTGAGCCCAGTGCTCCCGTGGGCAGCGGCACACTAGGGTCAGAATGACAGAGACGATCAGCATGGCGCCTGTGCAGGGGGTACACAAATCTGTGAAGCCTTCTCAATTCTTCAGTCCAGGCTGAGGGACAAAGAACTGAACGCAAACTCATTTCAACTATTGTTAAAAAAATAAACCCGATTTTCAGAATTAGTACATTGTATCTGCTGTACTTGCTATCATCTTTCAACCACATAAACACTTTTTTTTTTTAAAGGAATATAAAACTATTTATTGACCACTGTTCACCATTATTTACAATAAAGTAAATATACAGTTGGATGACATTCTGATACTACAAAGTTACTTTTCTGGCTCATTGAACCATAACCCAAATACTGAAAAGACTGATCCTACCAGTAAGGAATGAGTCAGGGTAAAGAAAAAGCATGCAGGTCATTAATTGATATTAGCAAATTTTGTTCACTCACTTAGCAGGTCTTAAATTGCCAACGTCAGCTCCAGCCACGATTCTATTTCCACATCAAACAGATTCCATAAATCATAACCTTTTAGTACAGACTTTAACTTTCTACAAAGTTCACCAGAGGAACCTTTACATAGACTGGCTGACCTGGACCTGCCTCTGCCTCTCAGCTGGCCTCTTAGGTCAGAGCTCTATCTGCCTCTAGCCCAAGTCTTGTTATTAAATCACACTATTACTTAGTCTAATTCCACATAAACACTTTTTATCAACACCCACAGAAAGATGATTTTAAAGTGAAGTCTCATTTAACTTTCATAAAAACCCACATTCTGCAGTCTATGAGGAAACTGAGCCCTGCAGAGCAAGCAGTCATAGCTTGTAAGAGAGGGGCAGGACTTGACCCCAGGCATGGATGGCAGAGCACTGTGTTCTTCCTACCATTCTTGTCTTCTTGCCAAGACCTTGGAGGGCTTAAACATCCTCTCCAACATATGTCCATTGTTCCCTGACAACTATCTTACATGCCAGTCAAAAGAAGTGCTGACTTCAACTGAACACAGAATAATAAAAACATAGACGTAAAATTTCTTTTCAGGACTTAGTTTCATTTGTATAATACACTTACAGAAAACATCTCCATTATTTTGAGGATGCCAGCAGAAACATGCCAGGGCCTCTGAATTTTTGGGATGTCTCGGCTGATTTCCATGCCTTGGCTCAGTTTTTATGAAGTAGGAACTTGGGTTACAGAAGCCACCTTAATTTCAAAATTCTACAGTTATTTAAATAAATTATGTCCTTTGAAGTATATTTATAAGTATTTGTCTTAATAACAAAATTAACACAAAGGATGATTCACTGACTGTCAACCTCAGCCAGACACTGCAGGTGTTTCAGATACAAAGGAGAATACCATAGGTCTGAAGTCAACACTTTAGTGATGAAGCCAGCAAGGCCAATGACAAGAACACAACCAGGCTGGCCAGCAGAAGCCTAAATGGCTGCCCAGGTCTGCACTCCTGGGTACACAGGCCATCGCCTGTGGAGTGTACTGTGAGGCCAGATGTGTTGGCACTGCAGGGGATATCCTTTTGGCTTCAGATGTCTTGTTATTGTATACAGTAGGATGTATACAGCATCCTACTGACATTATTAGTCGCGGGAAGAGGACGAGGGAGTTGGGGAGCTGGCATATGCAGTACTTGGATTTTTCTTTGAGTTAAGTGCAGTAGATTCTAACCTTTTTAAACAAACTGTAGAATTTGTCATGGTCAGCAAAGTGAAGAACGGCTGCATGAATAAATGTTTGAGCACATTCTGTCGCAAAGGTGATTTGCAACATTGTTATTCTGTATATGTGTAGAATGTGGAAAAGTCTTTGAAGTTAAACAAATGTATCACATTTAAAAAATGGTAACTTTGGCCAGGCCTGGCGCCCATACCTTTAATTCTACCACTCAGGAGTCAGAGGTGGGCAGATTTCTGGGAGTTCAAGGATAGCCTTCTCTACATAGTGAGTTCAGTCAGGGCTTATGGATAACTATAAAGCCTCATCCCATATGGAACATATAATATTTTAAACATATTCATGCAGGCCTAAGGATTCATAGCAAGTTTATGTGGATTGGTAATGATTCTACATACATGTAAGGAACATTCTTTGGGTAGTTTTCTGTGTCCTACATTATTCTTATCCTACATAACACAAGGATGCTGGACACTGTTAACAGCTATTCCTGGGGTTACGGTTTGACTATGAAACATTGTTCCTGGACCGGTGGTGCGGTTTTAGGTTTTGAACCTACAGAAGGTAGGCTATCAGTGGGGATGCTCTTCACCGAGGCTGATCCTGGAGGTTTACAGTCCAGCCCTGCCTCCTACCCTGCCTGTGCTTCTTGCTCCCCCGGAAGTGAAGAGCCACCCCCCCCACCCCCCCCCCGTCTCAATCTGCTCCCATGCCTTCCTCTCCAGGCTGAAATGCTTCTCCTGCGACCCAAAGACAACTTTTCTCTTAAGTTGCTTCTGCTATTTGGTTAAAGTGATGAGAAAGGTAACTTATACACTAGGTAACATACAACATTCTAAGAAACACACATCTTTCAACTTCTAGGTCCTGTGGGGTATTGGGCAGTTTTGGATCACAGGGCCTACTGAATGTAAAAATGTCTGCTGGGTGCTACAGCTCTGCCTCAAGGGCTGTGTCTCATAGACTTGCTGTGGTTTTAAGAGCTCAGTAGGAGAACCTTTCCTTTCGTCAGGTTTAGACATCCCTGGTCAAAGTCTCATCTGAGGAGAGAACCCCAACACAGAATCACTATCTAGCAGTTGCTATATTAATACATAATGCACAATGGATGGGTTATGCCTGGAGAGACCTAGAATAATATAAATCAGGACCACATACTCTCCCATGCAAAGTGAGGAGTGGCAGGTGGTGAGGCTATAGCATCGGCGGGCCACAGAAGAATGCTTCAACTGCATCCTGGAGTTGGCAAAGGGTCTTAAAAAGTCCAATAATGTTGGATCACTCTGGCAGGCAGAGTGAAAACTGAGTCTGAACAGGCACAGCAATCGGAAGCAATGGAAACGCCATGTAGAAGGCTGGGTCACTGTTGTGGGTATGAACGGAATGGGAGAGGCAAGGGCAGTTCTTATGTTTCAGCTTGATGGTATGTGCCAACCAAGGAAACACCACAACAAATGCAACTGAAAACTCAGACCCAGCAATCCCTAAGAGGTCCTTTTTTCCCACTCTATCTGATTTCATCGGGAAAACAGTTTGCAACTGACAAATACTAAATAGTTTGGAGTAGGTACCAGAATGTGGCCCGCTATCTCCTGTTGTCTGGCCTTGCGTTTACCAAGTACTTTTTATCTTCTTATGATTTTTACTACATATATTTGTAAGATATAAACTAAAGTCAGGTTTTAGCCCTCAGGAATCACCCTTGTGTGTAGTAGGCCATTAACAACTGGGACAATCTTTTCAACCAAGTAAGTTTCCATACTTACTTCAAATTCTTTTACAAAGTAACGGATTTCACCTTGGGTAACTGGTCTGTGATCCAGCAGCCTGGAATGAATCTCTCCAAGATCTAAACAGATAAAGTAGAATCAAGGGTTAAGTCACACTCCGTGGTGCAATCTCTGGCCTATTTTACTCTTCCCCAACAGGCAAAGATAGGTTAAAGTCCACTCCAGACCATGGATCAGGAGGGAAACTCCTCCACTTCCAGTGTGTGTTCGTTGGTAGAACTACCTTTGAGAGCCGTCTAACAATGTCTAACAGAGCTGAGGATACACATCCTTAGCCATCCCATGCTGAGATAGACAACACAGGAAAATAAACTCACACAAATAAGCACGGCATCTGTAAATGTTTGCTGAGGCATATGTGTAGTACCAAGAGAATAATTTAAAAAGCTAACATTCTAAATAGTCACACAATGAACAATGGTAAGTGGAGAGTTAAATGCATGTACCAGATCGACACCTATTAACATGGATAAGTCTCACAACAGCTTCAGAAAGAATAAATCCATTTGCATAAATTCTAAAAGGATACTTCCTCTGGTACACGTTAAATTCAGGATGGAGGGTGATATAGAGAGGGTGATACAAGTTCAGTAGAGTAGGGTACATGGTGGGGCCTTTTAAGCACAGGGGAGTGAACTTGGGGCTTTGCACATTCTAGGTTGGTTTCTCTAGTGGGCCTCATAGAGATTTATCTGTGAAGGTTGGTGGTGAGTGTTGGTGTTAAGCATCTTTACTTTATACTAAATCTGAAAAAGCCATAGCTATGAAAGAATTTTGAATTTTAACCCACTGGGTAAGTAGATTTATTCATTCTTCTTAGCAACAACTAGCTTAAGATATAAACCTCAAAATAGATACATGCCCAAATAAAAACATGTACGCCTTATATTCATGTGCATATGTATATATATATGTGTATATTTATATATGTATATATATATATATATATAAAATTTTAAATGGATCAGATTCTAATTCTGTTTTTAAAAGTTTTACTGAGATTTATCATGCTAATATGTTAAGAAGAAAACAATAGAAACAGAAGGACAATTTCTAATCTCTCAGCAGGTTATTACCCACATCATTTCTGTAAAAAGCTATTTGGAGTTTTCTTTCATGAAGAAAGTACTATTGGGAAATATGGTGTACAACAGAGTGTGTAGAGTTTATTATTCAGATCTTGGACCTAGTGTACTAGGAGTTAGGGCTGCCTGAGTGAGACCAAGCATTGTAGGACTTTATGGACCTTGTACTGAGAATCTTCTCGCAAAAGCACAACTGGGCAACAGGACACATACAGGTCAGCTCCAAAAGTCCATTTGAGGTCTTCCATCCCAGCTGAGCTGCAGTTATTTAAACACAGCATGTTACCTCAGGCATCCTGATGTAGCCCCTCCAGTTGCCATGGGCTAATCCCTATACCCTAGCTACTCACTTCACCTAATGATGGGCTGATCCCTATACCTCAGCTACTCACTTCACCTAATGATGTGCTGATCCCTATGCCTCAGCTACTCACTTCACCTAATGTCCATTTTCTTCTACAACATCTGAGCTCTCGTTCTTCCCCGACACTGGCTTTCATTCTCACCAGCTTCTTCCCAGGTTTCTGACCAGCCCGTATGCTGTGTTCCTGAAGTGCCAGAGTGGTCTACTTCTATCATGTCACATCCCACAAGGTCCCCAAATCACCTCATCTCCAGTGAGTATCTCCTTAGGCAAGCTGTTTGTGATATTTACACAGCACCCCTACCACTATCTCTTTCCACGTGACTGAGAAGCAGTTAAGGTTTGTCGGTTTGGAGACATCTGTTTCTACAGTCCGATGATAAAAAGGAGCCACTTAAGACTCTGCAGATTAATTTAGTTCTACACAGAGGTAGATTATCAGTCACTCCTAAAACTGCAGCTGTGGGAAACTATGGGGGAACAGATCATGAAATACAGATTACCACAGAAGTTACGTTGTGTAAGGACATTATAATAAATCCATTGTAATAATTCAGAGTTTGTAAGAGTCCAAATATTAAATATAAATTCTGCTAGCATAACCATGTACGTGTAAAATATAGACTTCTATAGATATCTAACTCTAGTCAGGCTATATGCATTCTTTTACTGTTCAAAAAAAAAAGAGTACTGAAATGTATAATCCTTTGATCTCTACTTGTTTGTAACCTAATGTGAAAGCTAGACAAATATCTCCTCACAAAGACACAGAGAAGTGCTTTGATGGAAGAGCCACGGGACTACAAGATGAGACCAAACAGAACTACAACTCTCTTAGTACCTAATAAAGGGAAGGCTGTGTGTGTGGGTCCTGAGTGTGAAAGTGAGAACCAGTCTCAAAATAAAAAACAGAAAAGGGAGTTGGTAATGTAGTCTCTAGTAGTATGGTATTTGTCTAGCATGTGGGAGGCCTTGGCTTGGCTTCCAGTACTGGGGGAGTAAAAACAGTACTGCTTCAAAATTTAAAACTTCCGCCTCAAAGACACAATCAACAGAATGATAGGCAACCAGGCAAGTGAGAAAAATGCCTGCAAACACCTGCTATGGGTACTGAGGAGACAGATGTGTGTGTGTGTGTGTGTGTGTATGTGTGTGTGTGTGTGTGTGTGTGTGTGTGTGTGTGCGCGTGTGTATCAGCATTAATGGTATAGCGGCCAGCAAAGTTGCCTTTCAAGAATATATCAAGAACTATAACTCAATAACAGAATCTACTTACACGAGCAAAGGACTTAAATGGATATTAGATGACTACCTAAAAAATGGGTAGTCAGTTAAGCACATTAACCAAATATTAGAGGAAATGAAAATCACAACAGGGAGTGTCATCTCACACGCATTAGAATAACTAGTACCAAAGACAAGAGTTGGTGATGACAGGTGACTAGAAAATGGTATAGCAAATACAGAACATGCCAACTCCTCAAAAAGTTTAAAGAATAATCAAATGACCCAAAAATCCACTACTGGAGATACAGTCCCAAGAACTGAACACAGGACCTCCGAAGGATGTCTATATATTCATATTCAAAACAGCCTTATTTCCGAGAGTGGAGCTGTCCAAGTCCTCAGAGGCACTGGACCAGTCAAATTCACAGTGGCATGAGGAGTTATGGTTTAATGCATACAAAGTTTTGCAAGATGAAAAACATTTGCGGATGGAGTCATGGTGGCCCAACAACAGCCATACAACGACTAATCTTCACTGAGATTGCACAGAGAAAGAATTCTAACTTAGTCTTAACACACACACACAATACTACTGGATCCCAAATTAAACCTAAGAAACAATGTGAAACACAGTTTAAACAGTCGCAGCCAGCTCAGCTGGGGCCGCCCACAGATCTGGTAAGAGTAAAATGGGAACCGCACAGATGGTAAGCCACCACTCTCCAGGCAGTGTAGGACTGTAGCCCAAAGTTGGTGGAATAGGCGGGTTGAGCAGGGAGTTGAGGGAAGCAGTGGAAACTGCAATTGGAGGCTTCTTCGCGGTTAACGGGGACTTCTGAGGTTTAGGAATTAAAGCTAGTTGTTATTGTAATAATTTAGGTCGAAATCTACTAAGGCTGAAAGGGGACAGCTCAGACCGGTACACTGTATGGTACTGAGCGCTGTGTTTCAGGACGTTTTCCCAAGTGTTCTTCCTGGCATGACCCCCAAGGCGCAGAGGACAGAGGACGAGAGGGTGAAGGACCGAAGTCACCCTACTACGTGTGGGGCTCCAACTAGTTCCCATTCTCCGCTTGTGCGCCCTTCGCCCATTGCACGTAACTGGGTCCTGCGAGCTGGGACCTTTCGTCTCGAGGCGGGCCAGGCAGCTGAGGGCTACAGGGGAGCCGGGGAGCACCAGGAGGGGCGGTCCCCAGCACGCTGCCCCCACCCCGCACGGAGGACCACGCCCTCCACTCCGTACCCTTGAT
The DNA here is from genome assembly GCF_000001635.26 of Mus musculus. Lineage (NCBI taxonomy): Eukaryota > Metazoa > Chordata > Mammalia > Rodentia > Muridae > Mus > Mus musculus. Next base: position 38,634,943 of record NC_000079.6, read on the forward strand.
AATGAGGTGCGCCGCACCCGGAGTCCCCAGTGAGTCCCGCTTCTTGCCGCCCTGGGCGGCGTCGCACGCTACAGGGGTCTCGGTGCCTCCGCCACTCATCCCGACCAGTTCCGCCCACCCGCGGCGTCCACGGCGCAGGCACGGACCTTTAGGGAGAGAGACGCTCTGGTGTTACGTCATCACAGGGCGTCGGAGTCGTTGGGTTCGGGGAAGGCGCCGGGAGTGTAGCCGATGCGGCCATGCTGGATGAGGGCAGATGATCTGCGTATGGGAGGTGTTTGAAAATTACTTGTTTCTCGGTTATCCCATCCTACGCCGGTAGGAACTAAACTCACTATGGTTGGAGCAAGGCGCGGCGAGCAGAAGAATAACAGTAGTAGTATATACATAGTTTCTACATTGTTACTGGCCACCACTATTTTATAAAGCATTTTGACATGTATTGTCACCTTAGGGTCATCATAGCAACCTGAGGAGACAGATCATAATTTTTTTAACAAATAAAGCAACACGGTTAGAGGTTAAGAAACTCGTTTTTGTTTTGTTTAGGTTTTTTGTTGTTGCTTGGTTGGGTGTTTGAGATGGTCTCCCTAAATTAGACTAATAAGTGCTGACATTTGATATATTCCATAATGTTCATTTTCTCAACAAATTGTCATGCTTCAAAGAGAGCAATGCACGGCCTCCCAGTGGTTTTTACCTCCTCATCATCCAGGGGTTCTTCCTTAGGACTCAGCTGTGACCGCTTCCTCCGCTACTCTCTTCTGAACAATGAACAATGTCATCCTAAAGGGTCTTAGTCCAGTCTGAAGGAGGAACGTAAAGCGACATAAACGGCAGGAAGAGGAATCGTTCCATACCTGTGGATACTAGCTGTTGAGGGGATCAGGAAAGACTTCCCAGAAAAGACCAGTGTTTGTCTCCAGTCTTGAAGTGAGACATGGAGAGAATAACTAGGTGAAGCAGGAATTGGGGGATTATCGCAGAAGAAATGGTAAACCCCCAAAGGAGGACAAATAAAAAATTTAATTTCCTAGCTTTTTAATCAATATGTAGAAATCATAGTTTTCAAAGACATTTGTTATTCTCCTCACTTCCAAGAAATTTCATATTCATTTTTCTGCATTGTAGAAAAAAATTTCTTTCCCTTTGCATAATTTCCTTTATGACTGTGCACCATGAAGACTCACTACAATATGTGAAATTGAATGCTTTTCTTACATTAATGTGGCTGTTTGTTTTTTTTTTTAAATGTTGATTCTGGATTTCACCTCTGAAATTTGCCAACTCTGTGTTGTGATAAAGAAATTCTAGTTGCCATAATTAACACTTTGGAAATAGAATTGGGTCTTCAGATAGTTTCCAATAAAGCGTCAGCGAAGGCAAAGAAGCCGGAACCTGAGCTCTCTGGATCCCAGCATTCCTGCCCTCCGGCAAGGACATTCTTGGAAGCACGGCTTGGGAATTCCTGCTCTATTTCACCAGTTTCTACTTCCTGTTCTCACCAATACATTGTTACTTCTGGAATAGCAACAAGAAGACAAGGCCAGTACTCAGTACCGATTTGCAGTTACGGCTGACTTATGATACCTGTCATCAACAATGTGACATTTAAAAAATACTTTCTATGACTGAATCTGCGAACACAGACTCGAACAAGGGCTGACTTAGGAAAATCTCCATTTTCAGATGAAGAGACCTAAGGTCAGAAGGGCCACAGCAGTTCCTGCCTTCTCAGTAGAGACATGCCACATGATGGATTGTGAGGATTAATGTCATGTTTTAAGTTTAAATTACTGTGCTTAAAACATTAGAATTATAAAACAAAAAGGCCTGTAAGCCTCCCTTGCCCAAGGAATAACTTCCAGAAATAACTTCCTGGAATCCTTGGGGCTGTTATCCATGTAAGATAACAAATCACGTTTTGCTTCTTCCAACAAGCCTAATTACCCAAACTGCACAGGCTATGCTTGATCACACATAGGTGGGAGGTGTATAGACAGTAAGTCCGTCAGAATAGATGTTTGCTCCTAACCGTACACAGCCCTGTGGGTTTTGCTTTTATAAGCCTCTGACTAAGGTAATTCACTAACATTCTCTAGGCATCCCTGGTATGGACCGGCCCAGTGTCCATTATCCTGGCCAGTATTATAATAAAACTAGCCTCAAATTTTGATCAACATATTTGGTAGTGTTCTTAATTCCCACATGTGAGATTATCAGCACCTCCTGTTAGGAGACGGATTTGTTTCTCTTCACCTTGAATTTGGGCTGGCCTTGTGACTTGACCTTTGACCAGTGGAACACACGGTACTGATGAGTGGGTTCCATTGGACCGGGCAGCATCCTGCTTTGTTTTCTTGCCAGGACACTCTTGCTGGAGTGAGGTCATCATGTGTAGAAGCATACTAATTTAGACACGTGTGGAGAGAGGTTGCAAGGGGAGAACTGAGGCACACCAAGAGTCCCCACTCCTGTCCCAGAGATGTGAGAGTCATTTCCAGCCAGATGCAGTCACATGAGCTGTGTGCACCATCAGAAACTGCTAGATCAACCTGTGCATTGTGAGGAGGGAAATCTATTATTCTAAACAATGTGTCTGTGGCATATGCATGCTTGTGTGTGGTGTATGTATGTGGTGTGTGTGTGTGTGTGTGTGTGTGTGTGTGAGAGAGAGAGAGAGAGAGAGAGAGAGAGAGAGAGAGAGAGAGAGAGAGAGAGAGAGAGAGAGAAACTCAAGGAAGAGCCAAGGACTAAGTAGTGGTCTCAACTCAGTAGAGATTTTGAGGTAAGAGCAGGGAGGTCTTTCTACTGTGCCATTTCTCTGCATTTCTTGTTAACCTTCCCTCTCTGGGATGCCTTCTTTGTTCCCTCTATGTATTCATTCATTAACTAAGTTGTACAACAAAGAATCTGGCTGGGGGCCTGGAGAGATGTCTCAGCAGTTAAGAGCACTGGCCACATCTCTAGAGGATCTGGCTTCAATTCCCAGCACCCACATGGTGACTGACAGCCGTCTGTAACTCCAGTCCCAGGGGGCCTGACACCTTCTTCTTATAGGGTTGAGTTCAATTACATGAGTAATGATTTGGTCCCCTGTGCCTTTGTAAGGCACCCTGAAATCCTCTGCGGAATTCGTGCTTGCAGCCATCCATCCATGTGCCAAGAGGAAGATGCTCTTCTGAGCATCTAGCTGCACGTTGGGGACTCTTCCAAGTCTCCTCATTTGGCTGCTTATCCGGTACAATTTTATAATAAAGCTCATTGTAAACATAGCATGTTCCTGAGCTACACAGTTATTTTAGTGAAACAGCAAATCCATGCACGGCTAAGGAACCCTGCCTGGGGTTTGTGGCTCCAGTCTAAAACAGGTGGAATGTGTCCATGACTGAGCTTTCACTTCTGAAGTCTATGGATAGTCAGGGGCAGAACTGCATCACCACTGGGCCAACACTCACATAGCACTTGCTACCTGCAAGGTGTTGAGGTAAGCACCCTACAAATACGAATTCATCTCACCATCTCACACTCCTTTGAAACAGGTATCAGTTTTCTCAACTTTACAGAAAGGCCAAAATGGCTATATGACTTTTATGTGGCAGAAACAACTACTTCAGTGATTGTCTGTGTGTCCGTCAGTCATTGTGGATGGATGAGGAGTGGGCAGATGATGGGGAAGGGAGACTATGGAAGAATGAAGAGAGAACACATTCACTTTAGAAGGCCATATAAACTCATGTTTTAATTCAAAAAACTCGCAATAAATATGTACTGACCACCCAGCATGTGCTCAACACAGTGTCAAGAGCTGAAGAGGTGACGGAGTCTGACCTCACCTCTTCCTCCCCTCACAGAGCCGTCTACCAGTGGAGAGCACCCTGCTTTCCTGCAATTCTGACGCACTGACGCTCACGATCAGCCTGGCCTGTGAGCATCAGGTCAGATATTATGTCGTCGACTTGCGCTGTTCTCTGGGAGGCTCGAGATCTACATGTGCCTCTGTACCTTCCACTCAGACAGGAGAGAGGCAGCAAGGGAGGGAGTGGGGGCTACCCTGCTTGCTAAACTTCCCCTCCTTGAAATGAGCAGCATCACCTAGGGACCACAGGTTCAATACAGGAGTGCGAGGGGGAGGGAGGGGTCTCATGTCACATCCAAACCATAAAAAATGAACTCTATTTCTCTGAAGGGGTTATTATCTTTCATGTTTCTGGAAGAATGGATATATATATATATATATATATATATATATATATATATATATATATATATGTATATATATATAATGTCAATATTATGTTTTATTTAGTTGTATTTCTGTGTGCATGTGTGCACACACGAGGGAAGAGATGGCAGGATCTTTGGTCTTGGGGGTAAGAGCCTATAAATTTGCATGCATTAACTTCCTGAAGTTTAGGGGACACATATGGCATGCTCAGTGTGCATGTCAGCATGGTGTGAAGGACCGTGCTGTGAATGAGCGTCACCAGGCTTGGTGGTGGCAGCAATCCCATACATCTCATACTGAACCTTCAGGGTCCTGAATCACCATGGTTCGCCTGAGAGATGCTTCTGGTGACACAACGGCAGTCAATGGATGGTACATGAGTTGTGTGCAAGCTCCTGCGACAGCTGCTCAGTAGGAACAAAGCCACAAAGACTTCCCAATCACGCCAGGGGAGGGAGGATGGCGGTGGGGGGAAGAACTTGGCTCCACCAGACACAAAGAGGAAGGCTTTAATTTGGGGCAGCTTCCCTTGAAGTCTGCCGATTCTCCGGGCTGGAATAGGTATAAGAGTTTCTCACAGGATAGTTATCGTGCCAGCATCACTTGGATAGACACAGTCTCAGCCCTATTCTAGATCTCATAAATGGAAAACGTGAACGAGATCCTAGAAACCCATTTGAAGAAGCCTCAGGTGATTTCTGCGCATGTCTGCAGAGTGGGTCCCTATGCATCTGATAACGAGGGCTGACCTGTGCTTGCTTTACCTGTGGCTATTCCACCGTTTCAATGAAGCCAGCTGCAGATTGAAAATATAAAGGTGAAAGTCCCACAAATAGCTCATGATTTAAAATAACTACAATATTTATATGTTTTTACTTATTATTAATTTCTTGCTATGCCTGTGATGATGAGTGGCCTCATGAGCTCATGTATTTGAACACTTGTCCCCTGTTGGTGATGTCCTTTGGGAAAGTTACAGCATCTTTAGGAAAGGCAGTCTTGTTGGAAAAAGCAATCACTGATTTGAGATGTGTGTGTGTGCAATCCAGCCCCAATGAAATGTTTTCTTCTGAAAAGAGTTGCCTTGGTCATAAAGTTACTTCACAGCGATGAAACCCTAAGACAGGCATGTATGTGTACTAAAGAAAAACCCTGGTCTACACGGTACTGCTATAATTTGGGTTTTGGATCACTCAGATGTCTGTGTGTCAGTAAGCACTTGGACCTCAGCTTGGTGATATCAGGAGGTGGTGGAGCCTTTAGATGGTGGGGCCTTAGGGAGGGTCACTAAGTCATTGCTGGTACGACCTTGAAGTAATAAGCCTTGGGATACCAGCCTCTCCTTATCTTCTTCATCAGCCCATCCCCGCCCCTCTGGCCATAAGGTGAGCAGCTAGACACACATGCTGCCAGCCTTGATGCTGCCTCACTCCAGGTACTAAAGCTGTGAAGCACAGTAAACACTATCCTGAGTTAATGATCCTAGGGATTTTGTAATGTAATGGAAAGCTAACATATGTACTACCTGGGGTTCCAGGCATCCACTAGAAGTCTCGGAACACATGCTCTATGGATAAGGGACACTGCTATACTGAGTTGTTTAATCTACCAAATGGAGTTCAAATACTGAAAACAGGAACCGGAGAGGCCACTCTGCAAGTCAAAGCCTCTAACACATGGCTCCTAAGTGCTGTAGAAGGGCAGATTGCTTACATCAACAGGAACAGTCTAGTTCAGAGAATGCACAAAACGAGCTTTGGAATTTTCATTCTGGGGGCTGGAAGTTTCTCGACTTGGTCAATGCAAGCCTGGAGCCTTATTATTTAAAGCAATGCCTTGTCAAATTAGTTGTATGGCTATCATAGCTCAAACTTAATGTGGACAGACAGGCCTTCCAGGCACAGATTTCTCAAGCAGATGATGTGAGGGAGAATAAATTTTATCCATAGCAAGACTGCAAGGACAGATGACACTCAGCAGGAATGGCAGGCCAAATCTGCAGGATCCATAATACAACCGGCAAGCCCTAGGGACCTGGCCTTGTCCAAGTGGAAGCGACAGCGCGAAGGAACTATCAAATTAACTCACTGAGCTGGAAAAGACTCAAGGCTTCTATTCCCTCACAAGGAAACAAACATCTTAAAAGTCAGAATATTCCCAAAGGAAGTATGGTCACGGAAGTAGAGACACTTGAGACATAACAGCAAAACCCGGCCAACTTTAGAATCTCCTGACTTTTCATCAGCCTTCTTTGGGCCTCCCTCTGCTCAGTGAAAGATGGATTTGGGTAAATTACAAAGCAGTAGGAATTAGTTTTATTCACCGGCAGTATGGGGAATAGAGGCACAGCCTGCAGGAATCCAGGCTCTATAAGCAATTGCAAAAAGAAATTCTCATCTGTGATGTGCTGTGGGTAAGCCTAGAGCTGGGTGTCACAGTGTTAATCAATCCATGCAAGACACAGAGCAGAGGATGCAGAGCCCCTTGTGTGCCTCAAAATCTGCCCAGCAAGAGATATACGACAGTAACTTTTCTCCCAACTGCTTTCGCAATAAAATTCCCCCGGAGCTCCAGGAAGGGCTAGGAATGTAATTCAGCTTCCATAAATCAAGACTAAAATTAAGATGGCCAGATCGTAGCAGCCTGCTCAGGTGTACAGAGAATTTGAAATTTAGTGCCCTGGTGATGGGAAGCAGCAGATTGCCTAACTATGGAGAGAAAGAAGAAATACTGCTCTCCTGGGGTCAAAAAGCTAAATGTTTGAATCCATTACTTCACCACATCTCTGCCAAAGCTAGATTCACATTAAAGTTCTTCTAACATTTGTCTTTTTTTCTTTCCTTTTTTCTTTTTTTAAGGAAAAGTCAAATGTTAAGAAAAAAAATAAGCAAAGAGGCTAGAGTTCACGGTGACTCTTCTGTGACTACTTGTCTAACAGTTGTGCTTTCTATCTGTGGGAGTGACGTACGTGTAGCTGATTACAGGCAGTTCTATACTTTCCTAATCCCAGATCTGTTTAAAATATTATCATCCTATCTTGAAGCTATTCTGGACAGACTTCAAGGAAGAATCTCGTAAATTAGATATGCTTACAAGGGCAGTGAACAGCACGCTTGCTTCCATTCACTCTGCCGTCTTCTTTCCTTCGTCCTTGTGGAAAACCTACGGTGTCTGTTTCTGACCCTAACTACAGGCATACAGAGGTGACATCAAGGAGTAAAAAGTAAAAATTCCCATATAAAGCAGTCTCACTTCATGGAAGATTTCACTTTCTACTGTTGCAGTTACCCACTATCAAGTATACTCCAAAAGTGTAAGTCAAAATCCAAAGAAATAAACAACTCACCTGTTACACCGTGAGTAAACAACTCACCTGTTACACCGTGAGTAAACAACTCACCTGTTACACCGTGAGTAAACAACTCACCTGTTACACCGTGAGTAAACAACTCACCTATAACACCGTGAGTAAACAACTCACCTGTTACACCGTGAGTAAACAACTCACCTGTTACACCGTGAGTAAACAACTCACCTGTTACACCGTGAGTAAACAACTCACCTGTTACACCGTGAGTAAACAACTCACCTGTTACACCGTGAGTAAACAACTCACCTGTTACACCGTGAGTAAACAACTCACCTGTTACACCGTGAGTAAACAACTCACCTGTTACACCGTGAGTAAACAACTCACCTGTTACACCGTGAGTAAACAACTCACCTGTTACACCGTGAGTAAACAACTCACCTATAACACCGTGAGTAAACAACTCACCTGTTACACCGTGAGTAAACAACTCACCTGTTACACCGTGAGTAAACAACTCACCTGTTACACCGTGAGTAAACAACTCACCTATAACACCGTGAGTAAACAACTCACCTGTTACACCGTGAGTAAACAACTCACCTGTTACACCGTGAGTAAACAACTCACCTATAACACCGTGAGTAAACAACTCACCTGTTACACCGTGAGTAAACAACTCACCTGTTACACCGTGAGTAAACAACTCACCTGTTACACCGTGAGTAAACAACTCACCTGTTACACCGTGAGTAAACAACTCACCTGTTACACCGTGAGTAAACAACTCACCTGTTACACCGTGAGTAAACAACTCACCTGTTACACCGTGAGTAAACAACTCACCTATAACACCGTGAGTAAACAACTCACCTGTTACACCGTGAGTAAACAACTCACCTGTTACACCGTGAGTAAACAACTCACCTGTTACACCGTGAGTAAACAACTCACCTGTTACACCGTGAGTAAACAACTCACCTGTTACACCGTGAGTAAACAACTCACCTGTTACACCGTGAGTAAACAACTCACCTGTTACACCGTGAGTAAACAACTCACCTGTTACACCGTGAGTAAACAACTCACTTGTTACACTGTGAGTAAACTGGAGCAGCAGGATGAACTTCTTCTGTCCTACCTGCCCCTATTACCTTTGTCCAGTGTAGCCACATTGTATATTCTACCCACCCACCAGTCAGTAACTATGCTGACTGCCAGATTAACTGTTGTGTCAGAAACACATTGCTGTAACGGTTCAACCTTACTCTATCATTTATTGGCTTTTACCTTATCTAATTTATAATCTTCATCAAACGCGTGCACATATAGAGAAAAGCATGGTAGATGCAGAGTTTGGTGCGAGCTGTGGCTTCAGTCACCAGGTGGACCTTCTTAGCATGTATCTGCCTGCAGATAGAAAGTGGGAGGCAGCTGTTTGTCGAAACCTTACTGAAATAATCCACTAACTGGATGAGGTATTCAGCAGGGAAGTCAGCTCATAATGAATGATTTCCTGCAATTATGTCCATGAACAAATGGCCTTTTTTTGGGTATCGCTTCCTTATTTTAAACTAGCATTTGCTCTAATGACTGAATAAAAGCCATGGGGTCTTGACCCAAGTGCAAAGCTTTCCCGCAAAGTTTGCGAGTGGAATGAAGGTGTGAAAAACATCAGGGCAGGAGAATCAGTGAGCAATATGGTGGATAGGTTGTCACCAACCCGGAAAGGTCATACAATTCTCATTTATTACATTTCCATTGGAGGTATTGTCTAGCATGTGGCAGAGTCTGCCCTCCGTGCTTTGTGAGTCAGTATGAGTTAACATGAAGATGCCAGTACAGGGCCCAGAACACAGTAGGTGGTTCCACTTAATACTTAGTATTTACTTCCAGAGAATGGTGGGGCCAGGAAGCCCCCAAAAGAACACGTTGTGTGCCCTGCCCCAGGAATTTGGTCCCAGACTGTTATAGTCTCTGAAGCCAAGAGTGTGTAAGAGTGTGCCGTATGCTGTGCCCGGATCGAGAACCCTAACCATGGCAAGTGTTAAATTAAATACACTTGCAGTAGACACTCAGCAGTCAGCAAACGGATCTGGGGGCATTAGAGACAGAAAGGGTGGGAAAGAGGCATCCACTTCTCAAAACAGCACACATCTGAGTGGTCGCAGTTTTCCAAGCATCTCACAGACGTCTGTCTCAGACGTAAAGTAGGCACAAAGGTATGTCTCTTGTTCAACATCTTGAAGGAAACAAGGACTGGAGCGTAAAGATGGTGATGTGAATTCATTTTTCCCCATGATTAGATGATTTGCTGCCTTTTGTCTTATGCCAGAGGATTCAACGTGCTGATCAGGCAGGCATCTCAAGGACGGCAGGTGGGGAGGACCAACATGTAGTTTTTATGATTACCATCAAAAGTGAAACAAGACCAGCAACCTCTGGGAGGAATCTCATCAGCTCCATCAACTTAGCCAGGGTCATCACTAACCCAGGGTAAAGGCGTTCTCCTCATTCCGACTCAATGCAGTCATGTTTAGAAGTGACGTTTTGCTGTGCTCAAAAATCATGAGCTTAATGACAAAAAGAGGACTCATCCCAAGAGCTGAATATTTCCAAATCTTGCTCTCTCCCTGGAACTTTGAATCATACCACCTAGGACACTCTCCCTTCTCTGCCTCTCCCAGTGCTGGGGACTGAACACAGGACCTAGTGCGTGCTAGGCAAGTACTCTCTCATTGAGTTACACCCTGGCCCTACATTGTTTTCTCAAATCCAAGTTTCCCTGTGTAGGCTAGGCTGGCCTTGGAGTGGTCTGTTCTCACTCAGCCATACTATGGCTGGGTTACAAACACATGATATACCTGAGTCCTCCTCTCTTATTTGGGAAGATGAGCTCTCTCTCAATAACCTGTCAGTATTAAACCAATGAGAGCGAGTTACAGCAAGAATAGAGCCATGGTTAACAGTGTCCCTGTTCTTCTTGGCACTGCATCAGCGGACTCTTTTAGCGCTGGCTTTTGGTTGAGATGAGATGGTGAATAAAGCCCAGTTTCTATTGTCACTACATTTTTCAATATGGCCAACAAGAGAAAGGCAGCATTAGCTTAAGAGGAATGCATTTAACTCCCTGGTGGTGGGGGTGGGGCGCTCAGTGATGTGGTTCACCTCAGTAGATACTGACTACAGGAAAGATAACAAACAAAAGTTGATTTTTAAAACCACATTTACTAGCTCACATAAATATTTTGAGAACAAATATATATAACTTCCCTTTCTGATTCCTCAACATAATTTGTCATAGGTTTTAGTAAATAAACTACAATAAATATCTAAGAGAAAAATAAATTTTAAAAACACGAAAAAAGTAAACAGCCAGATGTGACATCAATAGGGGCTTTTTTTTTAAAGTTGAGCCACTGATTTTCAACTGTTACCAAAATCAACTTTGTTCATAAAAACAAGATCTGTAATTTGATCCTGATTTGTTTGGATAACAGCTGATTTTTACATTAAAAAAATTACGAAGCCTCAACTACAGGACAAATAAAACATTTAGACTTGAGCTTACACTTTAAAAATTCTACCAACATTAACAAAGAAACAATGATGCCATATTAATTTACATTAGTACCATGGTCCAAGATACATTTTCCATTACACTTCTGGCTGCTGCACAGCGAGGGCTTCTAGTGGGAGTTAGCATAGAGTCTGTTCTTGATGAAGACAATACTGGACAGATGTTGCCTGATGTCTGGGTAATGTTGAATGTGACAAAACCAGCGAGACACATTAAGATATTTCTCCTTTTCTTGAACTGTCAGGTCAACCTAAGCAGAGATTAAAAACACAACATATAATATTCACTGTACATGAGCAGAGCTGTCAGCACTAGGAGGTGACTGACAGAAACTGAAAAACACCCAATTCCCCAGTCTTCAAAGCCAACATATTTATACTGAAGTGAAAGCTGCAGACAGTTGTGATAGCAATATATTTGCTTAATATTTTAATGTGCAGTTCAGAACCAGATGTGCTTTCTAAGAAAATACCAAGCTTTCCATAAATATGAAAACCGACATTAATACAAAATTTAAAGGCCCAAAGAGGTTTTCACTTTACTGAAAAAAGAAAAGGAGAGATAAGAGTTTTCAAAAGACTAAGATATGATTGATTCGTCCTTTTTAGTAAGCCTCCAAAATGAAGAGTTTTTGATATCTAACATACTTAACAAAGGAACATTATGTTAATAAAAAGAAAAATTATGTATATATATAGAGAGGGAGAGACACAGACAAAGAGAGAAAGAAGCAGAAAACTGCTGCTCTCCTTCTTAAATTCAAAGGGAGACACCACCCTCAAAGACATTGATCTGCTTAGTTTAAGTGCTTACAGCTTAATAGAAAGGCTCTGTCTAGTGACACATGGTTGGAAGAATGGCTGATTAAATACACAGCACACCTCACTCTATGAGCAGTAAAAATCTGTGCTTTAGTGGGCACAGCAGTGATTCCCAACCCTCAGTATCTCCAACTCAAAGGGAGAGGCACTTATGCCCTTGGGATCAGATTCCAAAGTAGGTGGTGACTCAAGACTTTCCCTAAGGCAAACTTTAGGATTAAGTTGTTCAGTAAAGAGGAAGCCATGCAAGGAATTATGGTTTAGACCCTTCACCTGTGCATAATTCAACATTTACTGAAAGGACAGTCAAGTCTCTATAACACAAAGAAAATAAAAACAAAACCAGCTTGGGCCCCACAAGTCTCACACGCAAGGAGGTCTGCATGCCTGCAGGCTTTAACAAGGTGATATCCCAAGGCTGTGTGTGTGTAAGTGTGCCTATTAGGAGACCTGCCAAGTCACAGTACCTAGCAAGTGAAGGACAAATTAGTGTGCAGTAACTTCCAGAACACAGAACATAAATAACAAATGAGCAAACATTGTATTTGTGAACTTATTTGACTTGTTGACCAGAGTCTCATTGCTGTGTTACATACACATGTGAGCTTCACACACCAGAGTCCAGCACCCAGGCCGATATAGCAAATAATAAAACCGAACTGACCTTGTTTCAAGAGGAGTAGGTCTGTGACTAGTTGTCAGAAAGACCTATCGCTTGTCTGGAACAAATTCATCACATGGAGATTATAATCCCATGTATTACTCAAGAAGACTGAGCAAGAAAGTCTTTTTTAGTGTAAAGACAATTTTTTAAAAAAAGAAGTATTTGTTTTATGTATGGGTATATTGTAGCTATCTCCAGACATACCAGAAGATGGCATCAGATCCCATTACAGATGGTTGCGAGCCACCATGTGGTTGCTGGGAATTGAACTCAGGACCTCTGGAAGAACAGTCAATGCTCTTAACCACTGAGCCATCTCTCCAGCTCATACATTCCTGATTTTTAGGTTTGAAATAAAAGCATCTAATACATTTAACTAGAAAAGATAAAGTAGTCACTTGTGGGACTTAGTCTGCACTCAGAAAACACTTTGTAAATGAAATAATTTTTTTTAGCTCTACCAATATATTATAAATATCACCAAAGACTTCAAGAGAAGCTTGAGTTCTTGTTTGCTCTTTTTGCTGTTGTTTGGTTGGTGTAAAAACTGAATATGGGTCTTGACATGGCGGGCCAGTGTTGTCCACTGAGTTGCCTCTAAGCCCCCTAAATGCAAACTTTTGCCTTTAATCCCAGCACTTGGGAGGCAGAGGCAGGTGGATTTTTGAGTTCGAGGCCAGCCTGGTCTACAAAGTGAGTTCCAGGACAGCCAGGGCTACACAGAGAAACCCTGTCTCAAAAAACAAACAAACAAAAAGTTTAGGGGATGGGGTGTAGCTCCTTAGTAGCAGAATGCACTCCTAGCTAGCTAGCCTAGGTTCCTTTCCCAGAACCAACTCTAAAATGAAAGAATTAACAATGACTTTCTTAGAATTTTAGAACTATTTCATTACAACAATACTTGACAACTTAACAATTTCCCTGGAGTTATTTTTCAGGAGGAACTATTCAGTAGGAATAATTATTTGTCTTCAGCCTGCGCACTGATATTTTGAACCAGGTGAAAAGGAGGTATTCGTGTGTGTGTGTGTGTGTGTGTGTGTGTGTGTGTGTGTATGTGTGTGTGTGTGTGTGTGTGTGTGTGTGTGTGTGTGTGTGTGTATACACATTTGCTAACATACAGAACTAGCATTTGTTGCTACCAGGCCTGTTATTTAAGAGAATAAGAACTGAAGATATAAACCAAAATAAATATTCTCCAACCTACACACTTCACACTTGTAGTCTCTAAAGACTACAGTCCAACCTAAGGATAAAATAATTTTTATTCTCATAGCTTCTAATCTCCTAATAGTTTTCAAATTAATCCGACAATGTTTGGATCTTGGTCTATTGCGTGGTATTCTCAGTGACTCAAGCTAATGTCCTCTGACAAGTCAGGCCTCTTTCTGAGTCTAAGAAAATGGGGGCTGAACTTGACACATGACTTATGGTGTTTATTTTTTTGGTAAACATTTTGCACATAAAGTTACTGTCAATAAACTAAGCAAAAGATACTTCTTCTTACCAAACTCTTCTTAGAAACGGTTCTGATGTGATGACCCCCGGGCAATTTCATTTATAAGGCTGGCTTTCCAACATCCCCTCCTAGTTACTTTCCTTTTTTCCCAGGAGGAAGATATCACAAACGCTGCTTCCTGCTTCTCAGGTCTAGACAACAGTGTCTGTCTGGTGGGGCTGGCCCATTCTCCTACTTAACTCACTTCTGTTTATGTTGGAACTCAGTAGGAACCTTAAAGCCAAACAGATAACATTCTGACTTGCTTATTTTCCAGTAAGACGTGTAGGCAACACTCCAGTCCACTCTGCAGCCTGGCACTAGTGCTGCCTTCTAGGCTATCTCAGGACAACCAGGATTGTCAGTGTTCCTTGTTTCATAGCTGTCCCTTCCCCTCTCCTTTCCTTCTCAAAGACTCCATGTTCCACTGGTGCTCCAGGCTCAGAACAAATGCATTTCAGCTCACAACGATCTTACGGGCCAGCCACAGCATTAAAAAGTATTCTAACACTCTCAAGGCAGTCTCCCATGGACTCACCGGGAAAGCGATCACTGGCCACTAGCGTTGGGATCAACACAAACAATAATGAGCACTGGAGGCCTGATCTCAGAACCTCCTAGCCATTGCTGTAACACTGGGCTTCCAATAGGAACCATCTAAGGACGATTTCATGACCCAAAGGTTCCCGTGCTGATCAGAGAGTAAGGATTTAACAACATCAGAAGGTAAGTGAGGAGATGCAGGATTGGGGACATCAACACACTGCTGAATGGATCAAAGCTGGAAAAGCTGAAAAACACACAAGCAGGTGGCCAAGCCAGACCTCACATCTGTGCACAAACCTACTATCGAGCAGACACCTTTCTCAGTCTACCCCGATCCAATCACAAAGATCTCTCTCAACACCATGCTGCAACCTTGTCACCTGGAAGGTTTTAGTTAATGGGGCCTACTCCTGTCTGCGGATACCTTGCCTGCTCTTTGATTGGGAGAAGATACACACTTTGACTTATATAATCCAAAGCAACGGTCAAAGAAATTTAGGAATTATTCTATTAAATGTTGCTTTAAAAATGATCACCATAAGCCAGGTGATGGTGTACATGTCTTTAATTTCAGCACTTGGGAGGCAGGCAGGTCTCTGGGCTCAAGGCCAGCCTGTCCATAGAGCAAGTTCTAAGACATCCAGGACTACACAGAGAAATCATCTCCAAAAAAAAAATATAATAATTTTAATCATAACAGTCACTACAGGTATAGAAGGCACATATTCCAGAATAGACAATATAAGTAGGTATAAATGGGTATTAAGAAAGCCCCGATTTTAATATTCAGAACTGAGAAAAACAGTTTTAAGTTTCCTGAAAGCCAAGGCCTTCCAAGTTTCGTGACTCATAGTTGAATAAATGCAGCTGGAGCTAGGAGTATTTTGCACTATAGAATTATGACTGTATTCACTACTCTGGAAGAGAAATGTTGCGTAAGTTCTCCCATGATCTGCATTGAGCCAGCAGAGGAAAATACAAACACATAAGAGTTCCATACACTTTCTAACACCTTTGGTTTGAATTAGGAGAATTCTTCCTTCTTAAGGACAGGAAGCCTAATGCCCTGCAGACCATCACCAGCTCAGTCGCCTCACACTTCTCCCAGCACTAAGCTTTCAGTAGTAACACCAAATATGTCTGCCGCAGCCTCATTCAGGTCAAGTCAGGCTCCCCAAGCTCACAGATAGTCCATTTGCCACCAGGAGAGAAGCTCAGATACGTTAGCAGCAAACCCTCTTGACCTTGGAGGCCTTTTTCGTTTTGAAATGAGGTGAGCTGTGCCACGTCATCATTCTAAGTTCACAAAGCTACTAAAACAGAGTGACCTAGGACGGGACGAAGAGGCTGCTGTGACTCGTGTTTCAGCGTCTGATGACGCTTTCTCCACATGTAAATACACTGAAGAACAGAACTAACGACTGCATCACTGTAGGTGAAAACAGGAACAGACACAGTACAGGGTACTGAATACTGCTAATCCCACAAGCCTGCGCCTGGATAAGCCAGGAGGGGCTAAGGAATAAGACACCCACTTCCACATTCCTTGGCTTTGTGTGATGAGTCCTGAGTCTTCCAAGCTCAGGACCGTCCACTTACTTACTCCATTCCACTCTCCTGCAGAGCGATGAACAGCTTTCTTTTACAGCAGACATGCTGCTTTTTGATGAGGAACGATAGATATGGCCAATCTACATGTTAGAAGTATTGGCAGCTGAATAGAGAAACTTTATATAACAATGACAGATTCTTTGGCTAGTCAAGGGCAATTGTATTCTGTACATAATTGTCATGAGTCTTTATCCGGCATCACCTGACCCTTAAGTGATCAAATTATATTCTGATGAGAAATCAGTACTTGGTTCTGTTTTCTCTAATTTGATGTTTTTATGTAGAACAGCCTATCCAACGAGATTAGTAGTTCCTTGAAAATAAAGGTTAATACTCCTTTTGTGTCCCTCTCAAATACAGACTAGTGGGCATGAGCAGGAGGCTCTGGATCATTTTAAACATATAATAGGGAGTACTGTGCTAAGCCAAACAACCTGGCCACTCCAACGTTACATATGTTTGGGTTATGGAAGCCTGACTGCACCCTCTTGAGAAAACAAAGACTTCTCTGTCCTGTATCTCATTATGTAGTTCTGGCTAGCCTTGAACTTGTGGCAGACCTTGTGCCTCAGCCTTCCAAGTGCTAGGATTATAGGTGTATGCCAGCACACCCAACTTGAGGAACAACTGTTAATAAAATCAAGTGAATTCAAATTGAGAAAGAAGCATGGCTTACGTGGAGGACTAACGATACAACTCAATGTCTGCGGGAAGCTGGTGCTATCCAGTACCATGTTGTCGGCACTGGAGTAAGAGCAGGCTACGCTCTCATGGTGAGGGAGGGAATGACGTGTGTGTGTGTGTGTGTGTGTGTGTGTGTGTGTGTGTGTGCGCGCGCGCGCTCGTATGCAGTGCAGATTGGATTGTTCTAGTATCTCTGCTCTGTGGTTGGCTCACGCAGGTAACATGGAACCCGCCACTGTAGAGGGTAGAATCTAAAGGCACTGCTTCTTACTCTGGTAGCTTATGGCTTACAAAGGGCTACTCTACACACTAAGACACTCAAGAAAGATCTGCTTTGGTCCATGCAAACATATTTACACATGTATATATGTATTCTATTCCTTGAACAGTATACAAGAATGTTCAAAACACGTACTTAGTATTATTAAAGAAGCCTGACTGTATAAGATATGCTGGGAACTATGCCAGACAGAAAAGAAATGTCTACATCTACGACTTAAGCAGTTTGTGACAGAGATTTTCAAAGAGCGATTACAGCATAAGCAAATAAACCCGAGCTGAAGGAAGTCCTCCAAGGGCCAAACAGAGACAGAGGGAGCATTTCAGCAGGCTTCAGGAGCCGAGGCAGACCCCAGCAAGGAGGCAGAGCTGGAGCAGACATCTGCTAGGAAGGATGCAGCGAGGACCAGGATGCATCAGAGGAGAGCAGTCCAGACACGGGTAGGAAAAGCACAGTTAGCCAGCAGGCTTTAGGGTGCTACAGCTCAGGCAAAGCCCCAGGGACACAGCCAGCCAGCAAGGGTGGCAGGAGCCAGAGGAAAGCGCTCCCAGGCTGACAAATGCACTTGCATGGGATTCAGGAACTACTGAGTTACTGAGAAAGTAAAAACTTGGCCTTAAGAAAGGCTGGCCTACTGGCCACCAGCCTCATCTCAAACAGCCTGTCTCATCTGCGTCTTCTTTATACAGACTAGAGACAATAAAACTGACCAATGCTCAGGCAAAAGTCACTCAGGATCCTGGGAAAAATGAGATTGGTGCAAGAGGATCCAGCAAGTGGAAACCTGGGCCCTGACTGGGATCATGGAGTGGAGAGTATAGAAAAATGTTATGAAGTCTTCTGTCAAAATGGAAGAAAGAGGTGGTGGTGTGAGGAGTTGATTTTTTTTTTTTTAAGATTTATTTATTTAATGTATTCACCATTGCTGTCTTCAGACACCCCAGAAGAGGGCATCAGACCCCATTACAGATGGTTGTGAGCCACCATGTGGTTGCTGGGATTTAAACTCAGGCCCTCTGGAAGAGCAGTCAGTGCTATTAACCACTGAGCCATCTCTCCAGCCCAGAGAGATTCTTTAAGGCAGAGAAAAAGGTCGACATGACACACTGACTGTGCTCAGGACCAGAGCCTCCCACTTAGCTATGAGTTAGGACTGGCTTCACTGGGGCTCAGCTAACTGCCCACTCAGGAAAAGTGCAAGGAGCAAGGAGCGCACACTTCTACAGAATAAAGAACACTGAGAAGGAAACAGGGAGTGTCTCATTGTAAGTAAAACGCAGATGACACGTGATTGAAAGTGTAGAGACTAGCCAAGTACTTAGAGGATAAGTATGAAGGAATGAGAGAAAGAAGAAAACAAAGTTTGGGTGATAACCCAGAAAGGACTGGCATGGAAGGGAGATGAGGTAAGAGACTAGAAAATTCCCTTCTTGTAGAGGAATTCTAATTCAGCAACATGGCTGCTCTGGCAAGAGATCACATCCAAAACCTTCTGGGTCTATAGGCTACGCCACCTCTCCACAGAACAGCAGTGGAAACAGAAACTACTTAAGAGAACAGCAGTGGAAGAGAGGTGACTTAAGAGGCAGTACAGAAACACACAGAGAGAGGGGGGGGGGGGGAGAGGGAGAGAGGGAGAGAGGGAGAGAGGGAGAGAGGGAGAGAGAGAGAGAGAATGAGAATTTACCAGTACAGTTTTATAGACAGGCAGCAGGTGAAGCCAGAATGAGCCAGAGAATGAGACGGTGCCAGAAGATTAAACATATAGTTATACTTAATCTAAGGCCAAGCAGAGCAACTTAGTCAGAAGCAGAAAGAATCTAACTTGAATCAGTCGGCTTGGAGAGGAGTTTGTGCCAGAACGCTGAGCTGACCAGCCAACCAGAGTTCAGAAAGAGCTAGAAAGAGTGAGTTTATTTAGCAGTTAAGTCTCTGAGGCTGAAACATTCTAGGTCTAGGTTAGTAGACAGAGGCTGGGAGCTGAAGCCTTCAAGGTCCAGGATACAGAATATTAGACTGAATGGAGGCTAGAAGCTTCCAGGTCTAGGCATAGAGAGAATAACAATGCTCTGGGCTCAGCCCAAGCCATGTCTTTGTAAATCTTGGGAATGGCTCTCACCTCATCACTTCATGTGAGGAAATGAGAGCAGCATTTACATTTCTTACATTACACTGCCTAAGACCCGAAACGGGAGAGGAGGTGGGTAAGGATTTATAAACAGGTGGGCTGAAGAGGAAAGAACTCAGTTAACGAAGAGGAAGACTGTGAAGGAGAAATGGCAACCAAGTCAGACAGATAAGGATCTAGAGAGGAAGGAGAGCAGACTAAGTAAGCCTAGCTGCAATCGGAGGGAAAACTTCCTAAGGCTAGCAACCTATACTCATGCAATTTCTAAACCAGAGCTCTTTGTACACAAAAACGAAGACATTTAACATGGCGGTGACTCTCCAGCACAGCAAGCTGAAGGGAAGCGGCGGAAGTATTTAAGTAAACCAGAGTCATCAAATTAGGTTACAATTAGCAATCAAGACGCTTGACTCAAGAGCATGGGCAGGAAGGTGCACAGAAGATGGGGTTCTGGGGGTGGAGGGGATGACGACAGAGCCAGAGGCAGTAGCTGTGGAGGAAGAACAGAAGCAAAAGGGAAAATGCAGCTGCCAAGAGCAGATGAGAGAGAGCAACTCTGCAGACAGACTGTGGCAAGTGCTGCCTACAGGGCCTTGTTTTAAAATAACTTTCAACTTTTGATATGGATGATTAAAATTCACAACGTTAAAAAAATGATCCCGACTACTACAGAGAACAACCCTACTAGCGCCTAAATACTCACTATAAAGCGGTGGAGGCCGTAGTACAGCAGGATGTCCGCCAGGGTGATGTTATGTCCTGCAAGGTAGACTTTATCTTCAAGATAGGAATTAAGATCCTAGAGAAGAAAAGTGCTTTGATTTAGAAACAATGACAATGAAGCTCTTCTGGCCTGTGACTTAAAACACCTAGAAGCCACCCAGAAGAAAAATACTGAGACTTAATTTCGTAAACCTAATCTTTAAGTTGGATGTGATGGCTCACATAAGTAAAGCCCAGAACTCGGGAGGAGAATGAGGCAGGAGGGTTGGCGGGGAGAAATTGTGAGGAGATCTTTTGGAAACAAAAAATTGCTAATAACAAAGTTTCATTCAAAAATCACAAATGAGAGGTCTCCAAGAGAAACAACATTCCAAGCGCCATCTTTGGCCATGTCAGAGTGCAATGTTTTTGTTCCTGCACTGTATAAACCATGCTCACTCTGGCTGGGGATGGCTCAGTAGGGTGAGTGCCTGCACAAAGGCATGAGGACCTGAGGTGAGACCCCAGCATCCACATAAAAGCTGGGCCCAGTGGTGCATGCTTGTAACCCTAGTGTTGAGGAGGCAGACAGGTACACCCCAGAGCTCACTGGCCAACCTCTCTGGCCATCAGTGAGCTCTGGGTTTACTAAAGAACTAGTCTCAACCAAACAAGGTGGGGAAAGCACAGACCCCTGAGGTTGGCCCCTGACCCCCATCTGCATGTGTATGCACACACACACACACACACACGCACGCACACACACACAGGCACACACACACACACACACACAAACCATGCTCTTGTTAATTTTTTTACAACATAAAAGATTTCGATTTATTGGGTTTTGATACATACATATACACTATCTGTATATAAATATAGTATATAAAAATATATACACACATAATACATATATGTACAAGTATGTATATATTTTAAACACTTTGGGAAATGGCGAAGAAGGCCACCAAATGAAGACCCTGAGGGAAGGCCTTCTGCTTCCTGTGTCCTGCAGCACAGCCTGAAGAGACAGTCAAGATACCTTCAGCAGAGTCTGGGTGTCTTCTTTACTGGAGTGTCCATCTACTCGAGTGACCCTGAACTCTAACCACTGCTGAACCATTGCCTTTTCTTCTGCAGTGCTCCCCAGCAAGTGCTCCTTACTGGCCTGCTTGACTAGATGGGTGGCGATGGTACTCAATCCCATTAGACTCGGGCCATTGTTTGTCTGTAGAACTGGAATCTTAAAAAGAAAAAGAAATTCTTCAGGAAACAAAAACAGAGACCACCGTGATTGTAAACTGGAAGTAAGCACAAAAATCCTCTCATGATAGTAAATTATATATAATGAAAGCTAGGACAGCAGTAGTCATAGGGTCTGGTCTGTAACTTAACAGCATGCTGGGTGACGTAACTTAACAGCATGCTGGGTGACGTAGCTTGCAGTAACACCTACAAAAACTGACAAACATTACGCAGTAATCCACGACTGCTCAGTATTCAATGAGGAAAATCAGAAACCACAATACTTTATTTGGGGGATAAAATCCAAGCCTTGCACTGTGCCACATCCCTTGCCCTAGAACAGTTTACTTCTTACTTAAGCCAAGTCTCCAGAGGTCTGAGGAGACTATGTGTAGAGGTCTGAGGAGACTATGTGTAGAGGTCTGAGGAGACTATGTGTAGAGGTCTGAGGAGACTATGTGTAGAGGTCTGAGGAGACTATATGTAGAGGTCTGAGGAGACTATGTGTAGAGGTCTGAGGAGACTATGTGTAGAGGTCTGAGGAGACTATGTGTAGAGGTCTGAGGAGACTATGTGTAGAGGTCTGAGGAGACTATGTGTAGAGGTCTGAGGAGACTATGTGTAGAGGTCTGAGGAGACTATGTGTAGCAGTGGCTCAGCACCTGGCTTGTCTCTTATACCAATACTCTTTACTCATCTCTAAAACTACCACCACAGGGGAGTGGCCAGGCTGAGACACTTGTACCAGCAACCAGATATTTCCAGCTGTAAGCAATGTTTATCACCTCTTCATGCGATCAGACTTACTCAGGTCACTCAAAATGACAAGGACTGATCTACACGGTGAGTTCCAGGACAGCCAGAGCTACTTAGTGAGACCTTGTCTCCAAAACCAAACCAAACCTAGGACCACCAAACAAAACCCAAACCACCCAACCAAATCTGGGGAGAAAAGAGATGGCTGGGAGGTTAGGAGCACTAGCTGCTCTTCCAGAGGACCTGGGTTCAAGTCTCAGCACCCACATGGCAGTTCTTAACGATTTATATAACACTGAAATGTTGTATATAGGTGTATATATAATCTAACACGCACAATTCTTAATGCATGTTTAATTATCAGAAACATTATTTTCATAACAATTCTGGGATTCCGTAGCCTTCAAAGCAATCACGTTTGGCAGGGTTGGGGGTGGGTTGTTGTTGGTGGTGGTGGTGGTGGTGAGGGGGCAGGTTCTGAGTCCTTAGCCCAGGCTGGCCGAGAACTCTTGGTGATCCACCTTTCTCAGCTCCCCAAGTCCTGATGTGAGCTACTTCTAGCGGGTGGATAAGTAGTAGTTTCCTCATGTACTGATGTACCATAATCTAATGGACCTTGCTCCTACAGTTGGATCCTTAGACTGTTCCTTGTCATTATTATTGGGAATCTCGCTGAGCACATCGTAACTGCTGGTGTACTGTGGTTAGTTTTCAACTAAGGAAACACGGTGATTTCATCTCTAGTCTTTGGTCTGTACTCACAGAAAACCAGAAACTTTCAACTGGGACTCACTGTGAAACGTTTCCATTACACAAGGCACTAAAACCCAACTCTGAACTTCAAACTGAACTTGGTCTAAGACTGAACTTGGGTTTATTCTGTATTGCACTACTCTGTTTTGGGTGGCTTACTGGACCCAAACTTACATAGTAATTCACTGGTTTTCTACATCCTTCCAAGTCTAATCTCTTGAACACCAGCTTCTCACTGAAGCTTAAATCCCACCTCCTCTGTGGCACTGTGCCACTGTCCTCAATGTATTCCTCCCCTGTCGCTTGTCCTATTGGGCCCTTAATTGCTGGTGACTGTCCCTCATGCCTTGAAAGCAAGACTGTCTCTCATGTCTCGGCAAAGCCAAAAAAGAGGGTGTGCAAAGGAAACTGGGCTGAGGACAGAGCACATCACCTCTGGGGAGGATGGCCTTCGCAGCCTACGGCAGGCAAGTCATTTAACCTTTCCAGGTGCCACATTAAGTTACTGTGAACCCCACAATACCGCTACGATTTAGACATTAAAGGAAAAAACAAAACAAAACAAAACCTTTGGGCCCAAACAGGAACAAGCCATCTAGATCTGGAATCCCGTTCAAGGCACACTCTATGGTTTCCCACTACCATTCTTCCTCTAGTACCATCTTTCTACGGCAAATGATGAGTTACAAAGGACTCACTTTCTACACCCTAAGAAATCAGGATTCTTCTATCTCACCAAGCATTCCACTGCCCCACACCCGGAATCTTCCTCAATTCTCTGCACAATGCACATCCAAGCGGGTGTGTCGCCAGAATGAGCAGGGTCCTATTCCGTGTTCCCTCCGCCAGGCGGCTTCCAGGAATCTGTACCGCTCGCCCGGCCAGCCGCTGGAAAGGCGGTCGCTGAATGAAAGGACCAGGCACGGCTAACGGCCGCCTACAGGGATCTGAACCCCTGACTCTGCCCAGGCCTCCGCGAACTGGCTTTCTGCTCCCCGAGGGGAGGACGGTGACATTTGCCTGGAGGTCCAGACCGAGCCACGCGGCCCGCCCCGCACGCACGTGGGGAGCGGAGTCCATTCCGATGCCCCGGCCGGGTCGCGTAGGCTCCGGGTCACCCCGCCGCCCTGCTGCTTTCCTACCGCTGCGCCTCACCTGCCGCTCGCCCTGAGCACTGTACTTATTCCCCGGCTTCAGTCCCAGACTCTTCTCCAGCAGCCTCAACTCCGCGGCCGCCGCCATCTTCTGGCCCAGCTCCTAGGGAGGCGGGGCCTGCACAGCTAGGACCTTGATTGAGCAGGAAGTCCGGCCCCACAGATGTCTCCCACGATTGGCTGGGAGGACGGCAAGCGCGCCTGCGCGAAAGGGGCGGAGTCAGCTCAAGGCAGGGGGCGGTT
This sequence comes from Mus musculus, assembly GCF_000001635.26. Lineage (NCBI taxonomy): Eukaryota > Metazoa > Chordata > Mammalia > Rodentia > Muridae > Mus > Mus musculus. The sequence goes on from NC_000079.6 coordinate 38,659,149, forward strand.
CGTAATTAAGGGCGGGGCCAACCACATTCGGAGTCCGGTGGATTGCTCACAGTAGGCAGAGGAGAGCACGGAGTGTAGACAGTTTCACAGAAGAATGTATCCGAATCTTAGTTTTGTTTTCTGAGACAGGGTTTCTCTGTATAGCCCTGACTAACCTGGAACTCACTCTGTAGACCAGGCTAGCCTCGAACTCAGAAATTCGCCTGCCTCTGCCTCCCAAATGCTGGGATTAAAGGCATGCACCACCACTGCCTGGCTGAATGTATCCGAATCTTAAAGATTGAATCATTCATTACAATGCTTATAAAACTATTGTAGATCAGAAGAATAATTTAGATTATTTGTTTTATAAATATAAAGCATTGATTCCCAAACTCGTCAAATAGTTCTCCAAATAAGAAAATTATAGAACAATCTTAAATTAAAATAAGGATAAGGGCCAGTGACCTAGCAAGGGAACTTGAGATCTGTGGTTGTTTGAACGAAAATAAGCCCCCAACCGGGCGTGGTGGTGCACGCCTTTAATCCCAGCACTCGGGAGGCAGAGGCAGGGGCAGGCAGATTTCTGAGTTCGAGGCCAGCCTGGTCTACAAAGTGAGTTCCAGGACAGCCAGGGATACACAGAGAATCCCTGTCTCGAACCCCTCCTCTCCCCCCCCCCCAAAAGAAAGAAAATGAGCCTCCATATGCTCACCGGGAGTGTCACTATTGGCGTGACCTCGTTGGAGTAGGTGTGGCCTTGTTAGAGAAAATGTGGCAGTGGGGGTGGGCTTTGAGGTTTCAGATCCTAGTGGCATTCTTTTTTTTTTTTTTTCCTTGCCTCCTGCTGATCCAGATATAAAACTCTTGGCTCCTTCAGCATCATGTCTGCCTGCCTGGGGCCATGAGACTCACTGTAATGATAATGGACTAAATTTCTGAACCCGTAAGGCAGCCCTAACTAAATGTTTTTCTTTATAAAAGTTAATAGTAACTCATGGTGTCTCTTTACAACAATAGAAACTCTAACTGAGACAAGTTGAATCCTTATGTGGTGGTTTGAATAAAAATGGTGATTATAGGCAAATGAACAGTGACCAAGACAGAAGCTGGTACCAGGAACCAAGATGTTGCTGTGACAGGCTTGATTATTCTGTTTGTTGGGGTGTAGTCTCCCCTCCCCCAGCCTGAAACCTGCTTGTTCAGGGGTGGAGCTTCCTGCTCATTCGTTCTGCCACGCCCACTGCTAGAACCTGCGGAGGTGCACCTTTCTACTGGACCAGAGATTATTCGTCGGGAGTTGGGTCCCCTCCCCCTTCCTTTATAACTAGTGTCGCAACAATAAAATTTGAGCTTTGATCAGAATGAATTTGTCTTAGCTCCGTTTCTTCTTTCGCCCCGTCTAGATTCCTCTCTTACAGCTCGAGTGGCCTTCTCAGTCGAACCGTTCATGTTGCGAGCTGCTGGCGGCCGCAACATTGGGGGAATATGGAAGACTTTGGGACTTGGACTAGAAAAGTCTTTGGATGCTATAAGTGAAACTTAATGGACCTTCCTAGTAGGGGCATGGAAAACAATGCTGAGGGTGATTTGAACTATGGGGCCCAGATCAAGAAATTTCAGAGGGGAGGAATTTTAGTGAGTGGCCAAGAAACCATTCTTATGATATTTTAGCAAAGAATGTAGTAGCTCCCTTGTGCCCTTGTCCTAAAATTAAAAAAACAAACAAACAAACAAACAAAAAAACCAACCTAAATTGAAGACTTTGGATTAATACTGTTGGCAGAGATTTCAAGGTAGCCCAGGATTGACTGTGTCATGCAGTTGTTGGTGGTCACACTTAGCCAGATCTATAATGAAAAGGAGCAAGGAAAAAAAAATACAAAAGATACTGTTTGAGGAGAAAGAGAGCACCGGGATGTTGGAGCCAAGTCTGGCGCTCAAAGAGATACAAAGTTTAAAGGAAAGCCTGAAGCTACATGGAGTAAAGGGAGTGGTGACTTCAGGACAAGATCCTCACGCAGCTAAGCTTCCAACTTGTGAAAAAATTAAAGAAAAGCTTAAACAGTGATGGAAACCATAAAAAAACCAAAGTTGATGCACACGTGTTTGAGTGAGGGGAGCAAGTTCCAACCTAGCAAGGTGCAGAACCTGGCAGCTTCACTATGTGGTCCTAGCTTTAGAGTCAAGGATACAAGGAAGGGACTGAGGACTCTCCCTCCTTGGTTAAGGAAAGTTGCTGAGGCTGGGCATGTGTCAGGGGTGTCCCTGCATGGAGGTCCAGAGAAGCCATTGTGAGAAGCTCTGAAGGTGAAGCCTGAATTGTGTAGACCGCAGGATGGTGGAGATGCCAAAGTCTTGGGATACCTGGCTAGGAAACTTGCAGATAAGGTGTGGAAATGGCCCAAGATGGAGAAATATGCTGCATTCAACAAATCCGGAAGGAGTTTCAGATATGAGGAGTGCTTTGACCCTGGACATTGTGGTAGTTTGAATGAAAACCACCATATAGGCTCATAGGGACTGACACTCTTGGGAGGTGTGGCCTTGTTAGAGTAGTTGTGGCATTGTTGGAAGAAGGTTGAGGGTTTTGAGGTCTCAGATGCTCAAGCCAGGCCCAGTGTCTCACTCTCTTCCTGTTGCCTGTGGATCCAAATGGAGAACTCTACCTCTTCAGCACCATGTCTGCCTGCATGCTGCCATGCTTCCCAGCATGATGATGATGAACTAAACCTCAGAACTATAAGCTAGCCCCAGTTAAATGTTTTCCTTTATAAGAGTTGTTGTGATCATGATGTCTCTGCACAGCAATGGGAACCCTAACTAAGACAGGCGTGAAGATGCAGAACACGGTCCCTGCTGGGTATCAGTCTTCCTCTGTCCCAGGATCTCCTCGCAATGCTCCCCTTTCTTCTCCTTTGGAAGGGTAAGGTACATTCTGTACCACTGTATGTTGGAAGGATGCAGTCTGCCTTTTGACTATACAGGAGATTATGATTTAGAGATATGTACCATAAGTCTCAGAAACTTTGAGCTTTGGAATTATAAAGAGTGTTGAGGTTATGGTAAACTGTGGCAACTTTTGAAACTGAACTAAGTGCATTTTATAATATGGCTATAGACCTGTGGAGTACGGGGAGCAGAATGTAGTTGTTTGAATGAGAGTGGGCTCATAGATCTAATGCTTAGTCATCAGGGAGTGAACCAGCTTCCAAGGATTTAAAGGATTATGAGGTGTGGACTAGTTTGTGTTTGCATTGCTGTGAAGAAACACCAAAACCAAGGCTATTCTTATGTAAGACCCAGACCCTTCCTACGCCCCCCAAGTGAGACACAGACAGATGCAAAAGCAGGAGGTTTATTTTCACACACATGAGGTCAACCCTCAATCAGTCCCTCAAGGCGAGTGACTAGAAGGTGACCCCCGAATGGCTGTTACAAGCAGTTTTTATAATTTTTAGGGGCACATCAGCAAGGTTACAGTTGAAACTTATTGGCTAAGCATATTGACCTTTAAATCTATTGGCTAGCAATCATGACACGCATTTGAACTCTACCTGGGACTTTCCAGAGGGTCAGGTGACTATCAGTCAGTACATTCTGAGAATTTTTTTTTACTCAAGAATGTTCCTGTGGATGGAGAATGGAACTTGGCCTAGCCTAGACCCCGGGCGGAAGGGGAAAGTTGTAGGGAGAGTGTGGGACTGGAAAATCCCTTGGGGTCCCTCACTTATAAAGACAACATTTAATTGGGGCTGGCTTACTGGTTCTGAGGTTCAGTCCATTGTCATCACATCAGGAAGCATTGCAGTGTCAAGGCAGGCATGGTGCTGGAGGAGGAGTGGCCAAGGGCAACCAGGAGAGACTGTCAGCCACACTGGGCAAAGCGTGAGCACTAGGAGCCCTTAAAGCCCACACCCACAATGACACATTTCCTCCAACAAAGTCATACCTATTCTAACAAGGGCATACCTCCTTTTTGTCTTGTTTTGGTTTTTGTTTTTGTTTTTGTTTTTTTGTTTTTTTGTTTTTTTGTTTTTTTTGTTTAGTTTTGTTTTCCAGACAGGGTTTCTCTGTGTAGCTCTGGCTGTCCTGGAACTCACTCTGTAGACCAGGCTGGCCTCGAACTCAGAAATCTGCCTGCCTCTGCCTCCCAAGTGCTAGGATTAAAGTCGTGTACCACCACTGCCCGGCTAAGGGCATACCTTCTAATAGTGTTACTTCCTGTGTGCCAAACATTCAAACACTTGAGTCTATGTGGGCCAAATCTATTCAAACCACTACAGGCCTTGTTGGAGGAAGTGTGTTACTGGGAGTGGGCTTTGAGGTTTTAAAACCCTATGCCAAACCCAGACTCTCCCCCCCCCCCACCTGCCTCTTCCTCTCTCTCTCCCTCTCTCTTTCTCTCTCCCCCACTTTGGATCAGGATGGAGTTCTCAGCTATTGCTCCTGTGTCTGCCGTGCTTTCTGCCATGACAATAATGAACTAAACTTCTGAAACTGTAAGCAAACCCCCAATTGAATGCTTTCTATCATAAGAGTTGTTTAACAGTAACTAAGACACCCAGGAACTCACTTCATGGAAGGAGACAATGGCTTCACAAGTTGTCCTCGGACCTTCAGATATGTGCTAGCTTTAAGTGTACTTGAACAAACACACATACACTCAAATTAAAAATAAAAAATATGGATAAAAGCATGCAGGAATGTTAATAAAAAGGGTCAAATAACATATTTAAACACATAACACATCACAACTAAGTAGATTTTAGTCCAAGTGTTGAAGGGAATTCAATACTATAAATCTAACACAATTCATCCTATGAATAGAAAAAGAAAATACAATCATTTCCATAGATGCAGAAAAGCCACTCAATATTATTTTAAGACTCATTCATATTTTTAAAAAATCAGTTAAAAAGCAAGCATAGGGGTTTAGATGGCTCAAAAGGGAAGGGCTGCCATTTCCAAGGCTGATGCTCTGAGTTTGATTCTTGGAACTCACATGGTGGAAGAAGAAATGTCACCTATAAGATGTCCCCTGGCCTTTTCACAGACAATGTGGCACACTTCTCCATCCCAGCTGTAAACACACAGCACAGAGAAAAGGAAATAAATGCACATTTAAAACCTTCAAAGTAAATATAGTCATTTTTTTATTTAATGGAAACCATCATTGAAACAGCCTTGTTAAAGCAAGTCCTCTGGCCTCCTACTTTGTTACCCTGCGTTACAACTGAAGCAGATAACCACCGGAGCATGTGCTTTGAAATGAGAAGCCAAAATGCCTCCTTTAACAAGCTGTGCAGTTTCACATTAGGAGAACTCAGTCAAGGAAGAAATTACAAATAAGAGAATTTATATAAAAATAGCAAACAGAATAATACTATTTGCAAATCAATAGTAAGAAGTTAAGAAGAGAAGACACTACTCAGATTAAATGTAGAGTCTCAAAAATCCTGCTCCAGTGTCGCCTATGTTAACTGGTTATGTGACTAATGGTATAAATGCATAAAGCTTCACAATGCAGTTAAATAATGGGACAGTGATACCATATAGCTGTCAACCTTCATTAAGTGACATACATGGGCTTTGTTTCTGTTCTTGTTGTGTGTGTACTCAGGAGCAAACTCAGGGCCTCATGTATACAAGGCATGTGTTGTCCATTAACCTACATTCCAAGTCCTGAAACAGAAGTTTTAGACATAAGTGTTTACTTACATACTTATTTATTTAATGTGTGTGGACAGTCCTGTGCCACAGTATGGGTGTGGAAGTCAGAGGACAATTTGAAGAGTCTATTATCTTTTTCTACCACATGGGTTATGGGATCAAACTCAGGTTATCATATTCCATGGTAAGTGCTGTTATCAGTCAGCCTGAAATGGACTTATGCCGTGGATAGCCCTGAGGCTAATTATATTTGATGTTAATTCCATTCTCTTTAGAGTGGTTGTGAACAAGGAATGAGTCAGCACTCAGGTGATTGCCTGTAAACCTGCTTCCCACCTTAATTTGTAAAATAAAGGAGAGATGATGATTGGGCAGATAAAAGGGAGGGTAAAGGGAAGGTGAGGAGAGAGAAGGAGAAAATGGAAGAGGGAGAGGACGCGCAGAGGAGGAGGAGGAGGAAGAAGAAAAGCAGAGCAGAAGCACATGGCCTGGAGAAACTGCAAGTTCTAAGGGGTCTTATAGATGTGGAAGATCTGCTCAATCAAGGCACACAGCATGTATTCATATTAACTGTATTGTGTTTTCATTGCCAGGGCATATTTGGGTTGGAGATTTATTGCAACAGACTTAGAATTTTATTTTATTTATGTGTGTGTGTGTGTACATGTGTGTGTGCACTCTTGCATGCATGATTGTGTGTATATGTGTGTGTGTGTGTGCGTGTGTGTGTGTGTGCGTGTGTGTAGGTGTGTGTGTGTGTGTGTGTAGGGGTGTGTGTGTGTGTGTGTGTGTGTGTGTGTGTGTCTAGGAGACCAAAGGTTGAGATCCCCTTGGACCTGGAGTTATGGCCATTGTAAGCTGCTTGACAAGGGTGCTGGGAGTTGAACTTGTGTCCTCTGAGAGAGCAATACCTAATCACTTAGTCATCTCTCCCACCACCTCAGATGGACCTTTACAAAGCACTGTTTCCTAGCTTCACACTGGTAAACTCCAAGTGTGTTAGAAACGCACCTGTAGAAAAAAAGTAAAAGTTCACAAGCAGGCAGAACCATGAGGGAGTTTGGCTCTAGCGTGGGGAAATTCCAAATCATGAACTCAAACCCAAGCACAGTAATGAAGATGGCGGTTACATTTGGCTGTAAGAAAATAGAGGCTGGGCTGGGGACATGGCTCAATGGATGAAGTGCTTGCAGGGTAAGCTCTAAGACCAGTGTGTGGATCTCCGGAACCCACAGAAATCAGCATTATTTCCAGATCACCTACTTTCAGAGGGGAGACAGAGAAAGAGAGTCCCCGGAAGCATGGAGGTCAGCTGGCCTGGTGTGGGCTGCAGGGCACCTGCCCGGAGGAGTGACTGATATTCAGATTGTCCTTTAACCCCCACATATGCATGCCTACACACTCACATGCACACTGTGCACACATCCATCATGCTATGCATATTCAGATGACGAAGCTTACAAAAATAAGGAAGTTTGGGGTAGTAATAAAAAGTCTTGGGTAAAGTAAGAGGGTCGGGTGAACAACTTAGTACCATTTGTAACCTACTATTATAATATTATATTATAACCTAATATTATAAAAGTCTGGTCTCTGTAATGTGTGAATAAGTGCTTTAAAAAGGAAAAGATTAGACCAAATCTGTAGAAAATAAGTAGAAATATGAATAGCAATTTTATGGAAAAGTTATTGTTAGAGCTATAAAAAAAGATGGTTTAAGGATTCATTGTATAGTTACCAAATACAGGCATAAGCAACCCTTGCTCACCCAGCAGATGGGTGGCAGTCTAAAAGTGAGAGATGCTCAGGGCACTTCCGGTGAACGTAAAGCCATATTGTCCCTGTGAAGGGAACTGGGTCTTATAATGTCTAGCACTCAAATATTCCTAAATAAATGACTACCTGAAGCCACCTTGGCATTCCAACTTCTGAATATGTATTTCTGAACAGAAATATGTTCTTCCGAACTTCTGAACAGAAATTAGGAACATCCCATTATAGCTGATCACAATGGCCTCCTGGATACGTCAGTGGAAAAACCAAGGCATTTACAGTGTGCTCTCCATCAATAACATTTGTGTGCTGCTGCAAATATAAGCACCACTTTGATTTTACTTCAAAGCCAAATTATGTGCCAACACCTTTGTACAGTGTGGAGGGAGGAGAAATAGAATCAGGCTGGGTGGCTGTACCCCTTCTTTTAAGTTTGTCTGGGGAAGCAGGTATATTATTATGCCATTATAAATTTATCAAAATAAGAAAGGAATCTCCGGAAAAACAAAACAAGATACATTGCAGGTCAAATTGTGAGATGATGGCAGAGTGTGAAAATCTTTTTTAAAAATGATTTTATTTTTTTCTTTTTCCAATTTTCTATTAGATATTTTCTTCATTTACGTTTCAAATGTTATCCTGAAAGTCCCCTATCCCCTCCCCCCACCCGGCTCCCCTACCCACCCATTCCCATTTCTTGGCCCTGACGTTCCCCTGTACTGAGGCATATAAAGTTTGCAAGACCAAGGGGCCTCTCTTCCCAATGATGGCTGACTAGGCCATCTTCTGATACATATGCAGCTAGAGACACGAGCTCTGGGGGTACTGGCTAGTTCATATTGTTGTTTCACCTATAGGGTTGCAGACCCCTTCAGCTCCTTGGGTACTTTCTCTAGCTCCTCCATTGGGGGTCCTGTGTTCCATCCAATAGCTGACTATGAGCATCCACTTCTGTGTTTGCCAGGCACTGGCATAGCCTCACAAGAGACAGCTATATCAGGGTCCTTTCAGCAAAATCTTGCTGGCATATGCAATAGTGTCTGCGTTTGGTGGCTGATTATGGGATGGGGCAGTCTCTGGATGGTCCATCCTTTCGCCTCAGTTCCAAACTTTGTCTCTGTATAACGATTTTATTTTTAGTTATGTGTATATATGTGTCTGTGGGTGTGTGTACAGAAATGCAGTGCCCACAGAGGTCAGACGTCTGGGAGCTGGAGTTACAGTGTACTTATGATTGCTGGGACTTGAACTCAGGTCCTCTAGAAGGGTGGTGTGAGCTCTCAATCACTGACTCATCTCTCCATCTCTGAGTGTGGCGCTCTTTTATTGACATCATTTATATGATCATCAATGAGTTCTTGATTGTACATACTGGAAGGAAACAAATTCAACGGAAGATGCTTCTACCTTTACTTCTACCTTTGTTACAGTTTCTCCAGCTTCTTGATAGCGTTAGAGTAGCTGGTGTTACTCTGCCAGGGTCGCTTGTATACTGCGGGATAAAACAAAGGAATAGTTATAGAGTACTATTGGAAGTTGGGGCTTTTGCATTGCTGGCACCGGATAGGTCAGGTTAAATCAAACTCCTTTGTCCTGAATTTGGATCAAAACATTCAGATGAACTTACGATGTTTTTGTCTTGAAAAGTTAGAAGCATTTCCTGGCTTGCTACGCGTATTCACAAAGCTTCAAAAGCAAACACACCTTAGTGGCAAAGAACATGCCCAGCCCACCAGATTCTGGCTTCGAATGTCATTTCCCACAGGAAGTTATGGGGGCTGTTTGGAGACTGGCTACTTCTAGATGTTGGCAGGAAATGCATGAGATGAGGAAGACATACGATCCTTTCCCCCAGCCTCTGCCTGTGATTCCGTGGGCATGAGCACACTCTCTATGGGCATATGAATGCATAACCCCTCCCAACACAGATAGGGGTAATGTGTGTGATGATTAATCTTGGTTATGAACTTGATTGGATCTGCCATGAACTAAGATGTCTATGAGAGTACTTTATGGAAGGATCACTTGGGGGAAAAGGCTCTCCTACAGAATAAACTGCATAATCTCAAGGTAGCCTGTGCCTAAGCTCTCTATAGGAGGAAAGAATGCCGCTTTGCCTGCCCACTCATGCCCCCTGCTGGTCGCTTGTGCCCCCTGCTGGTAAGTGTATCTATTTTGTTGTGGCTCTTGCCATGCTTCTATAGGAAGCCAATTTCCTTCAGTTTACCCATATGGACTAAAAGCCAGTGGCTTTCCAGGAAACCTTTAGGCTGTCAGCACCATACTAGGACTGCTGAGGTGCCCAGCCAGGAGTATTACTCAATACCTACTGGCTTCTCAACTTCTCTGATTGGCAGATAGCAGTATTGTTTATGCCAATTTAATAAACATTCTCATATTATATATCTATAATTTATATATGTTATATATACTAATAAATATAATCATTTATATATATAAACAAATATATAAATAAATATATGTTTGTTTGTTTGGGTTTTTCGAGACAAGGTTTCTCTGTGTAGTCCTGGCTGTCTTGGAACTCACTTTGTAGACCAGGCTGGCCTCGAACTCAGAAATCCGCCTGCCTCTGCCTCCCCAGTGCTGGGATTAAAGGCTTGCGCCACCATCGCCTGGCCTATATGTTTGTTTTTAATGATTTACTTATTACATTTATTTATTTATTTATTTACTTATTTATTTATTTATGGTGTGTGTGTGTGTGTGTGTATGTATGGTGTGTGTGTATGTATGTATTTTGTGTGTGTATGTATGTTCACTCATGCATGCCATGCTACATGTGTAGAGGTCAGAGAACAACTTTCAGGAATCAGTTTTTCCTTCTACCATTTGGGACCTGTGAACAGAACTCAGGATTAAGGTGACAGGTTCCTTAATGTACTGAGCCATCTCTTTGGCCCAGTCTGTAACATTCTGCTAGCTGTGCGCCTCAGAGATCCTTGATTAGTACTGTGAGCTGCTGAACACGCACTGCCGATTGCCCGAGCAGTAGACTTGCTGACTGAATCTCAATTAGACCAGCACTTTAACATTTTTTAAAAAGATTTATTTATTATATCCAAGTACACTGTAGCTGTCTTCAGATGCACCAGAAGAGGACGTCAGATCTCATTACGGGTGGTTGTGAGCCACAATGAGGCTGCTGGGATTTGAACTCAGGACCTTTGGAAGAGCAGTCGGTGCTTTTAACCACTCAGCCATCGCTCCAGCCCCGCTTTAACATTTTAAATTTAATTTTCATATTTTAATTGAAAAAAATGTCATATAATACATTTTGATTATGTTTTCTCCCTTCCCCCAATACCTCTCAGATCCTTTCCACCTCCCCATCCACCCAGTTTAATGTACTTTCTCTCTCATAAAACAAAACTGAAACAAAACCAAGATAACAACAAAAAAAGAAGATCAAAATGATCAATCAAAAAATATCAATAAGACACAAATAAAAAAATCCAAAACCAAGCAAAATGAAACAAAAAGTCCATACTGCCCTCAAACCTCCCCCCAAAAGCAAGCAAGCAAACAAACAAACAAACAAACAAAAAACCATAGAGTTTGTTTTGTGTTGGCCACCTACTCCTGGGCATGGGGCCTGCTTTGCAGTGTGATTGATATACCCAGTGACAGTCCACTGGAGGAAGCTGAGTTTCCTTTTGCCAGCAAGTATCAGCTGCAGATGGCTTCTTGGTTGGGGGTGAGGGGAGATCTGGGTCCACTTCCCCTCTCAGTGCTGTATCTGTCCTTGAAGGTGTGTGGGTCTTGTGCATGCTGTCACAGTCACTGTGAGGCCTATGTGCCTCTGTCCTGTTGTGGCTGGAAGACAGCATTTCCTTGGAATCACCACCATGTCTAGCTCTTATGGTCTTTCTTCTATTTAAAGATCTCTGAGCCTTGAGGGGAGGGGCCCGATAAAGACATCCCACTTAGGACAGGCTGCTCCAAAGTCTTTCACTCTGTACATCATCCAGTTGGGCTGACCAGGCCTTTTGATGTAACAAACTTCATATAAAAAGGAGGAATATAGTAAGTGAGTCTGTGGAGATGCAAACAGCAAATGTGAACTCATGGAAAAAAACCAGACAGCCAGATTGTTTCACCTCATCAGTTCAAAGGGAAAACCAAAACAGTAAGAAAGCACACTATACATTTACAGTCATGGGGGGTCTCACCTAATAGCAGTGTGTGAACCTGTGGTGGTTTGTATGAAAATGGCCCCATTGGCTCATGGGGCGTGGCACTATTGGGAGGTGTAGCCTTGTTGGAGCAGATGTGGTGTGGTTGAAGGAAGGACATCACTAAATGGTAGGCTTGTAAAGTGAGGTCTCTGAAGCTCAAGCAAGGCCCAGGGTCTTTGTCTCTTCCTGTTGCCTGTGGATCCACATAGAGAACTCCCGGCTCCTTCTCTTGCACCATGTTTGTCTGCATGCTGCCATGCTTCCCACTTTGATGATAGTGGACTGAACCTCTGAAATGCAAGCCAGCCCCAATTAAGTGTTTTCCTTTATAAGAGTTTCTGTGGTCATGGTGTCTCATCACAGCAGTAGGAACCTTAATTAAGATAGGACCTTTTTGTTTGGTTTTGATTTACTTTCAATCTCAATGCTCATAAACTAGTAAAGTACTTTTAAAAAGGTTGGTAGCCATATGTTGCAGGATTTTCCCTGTCCAATAACATTAGGGCAGCAGGAGGCCTGTGATTAGACAGGGAAAAGGGAGGCAGAGTTAAGAGTTGCAGAGACAGTGTCTCAGGAGAGAGAAGGCAAAATAGAGGCGGCTGTGAACCAGCGTGGCTTTAACCAACCACAGGTAGTTATGATATCATAAAGTTAGAATAATCGGGATAAAGCTTTTATCATTATCAATTGTTTCTGAAATTATTGTATTGGTATCTTGTAAATTGTGATTTTATTGATACATAAATCTGATTGGTTAATTATAAGGTTCAAGAGTTTTGCTTTACTTGGTTACTGGAATGTGGGACCACCGATGGCGGCTCCAGGAACAAGCAAGCCAGACTCTGCTGGAGCTAGCCAGAGAGAGTTGCCAGTAGTCCGCCCCTGCAGGGGAGTGGGCTGGTTGAGAGAAGCAGGAGCGCGGACAGTTGGCAGGTTTTTTTTTAATATTTCCCGAAACAGCCATATATATTAGTTTACCCATTATGACAGCAGTGTGCCTGAGACAATACAAAAGTGTGTGTGTGTGTATGTGTGTGTGTGTGTGTGTGTGTGTTCTAGATCCAAATTACAGTCCCATAATGTGGAATGTTGATTATATTTCACTTTATATAAATAACATTAAATTATTTACTCAGTCTCCCATAGATACTAGATCTATGTACCTGGAGTTTTATAAGCTGCAGATACCATGGAGAATTGGCATACCACTGGAGAATTGGCATTTTACCTTATTTTATGTAGTCAGGGCTAGGCTCAGGCACTAAGAAAACAAAACAAAACAGCTAGCCAATTTTAACATACAGCCACACTTGAAACCCACTACAGAACATCTAGAACTTTTGTCTAGTTTTCTGGTTCAAGTCCACAGAGCCCTGGCTGCTGATGCTGTCTTCCTCTGCTATAATGAAGAATTGATGTATACTCTGCTTCACTCAATATTAAGCACAAGAAAGAGAGGAAGCTTATATTTTATTTAAACGAATCAATACGTGTATTTTTAGCTGCTCTGACTATTCGATTTGGGGCTATCAGGACAGCCTTCCTCATAATAAAGATCGTTCGAGGGACTGATTTTGCCACACGGAACACTGCTCTGACGTGCTGCTGTCATGGTCAAGTTTGAAATCCGAGATACCTTAGGATACAAAGGAAAGAGACGTCAGATGAAATTAATTTGGCAAGAGGAACATGAGCTAGATGGCTTGCTCTCTGGAGCTGACATGACAGCTCTCTGCATGTCATCCCAGTGTCTGTTAAAGTGAGCTCTGTGTGCCAGAAACGGTTCCCGCTTTGGACTGCTCTTAGCGATGCCACCATCTGACAAGGCTCCATCTTCCGCTTCTTTTCCTGCCTCAGACTGTGTTGAGCTTTAGAGTTAGGGTTTGAATGACATCAGATATGTGGTTGATAGAAGAAGGACAATGTAGGTGCTGTGCACACCGTTATTTCTGTCATGGACACCTGTCATGCCTGATCATGTCTTGCATCTTTCCTGTTTGTTTGTATGGAGCCACAGTTATGCACCGGGAACTGTTCTAGGATCTGGGGAGACAAGAATGAGGAAACATTCATCAAGCTTAGGTGTCCTGAGGGAAGCTAGATTTGTGTCTGGGCCCACATTGTTTTTGGGTTACTGTTGGCCTTTATAGTTTAGATCTAGAATATTCCTTAGGTGTTGGTGGGTTTAAAGGACTTATCTTCAGCTTGGTGCTATTGGGAAGTGATAGACTCTTTAAGAGTTGGGTCCCATAGGTCTTAGGTCATTGTAAAGTTGAGGTAATGCCCTTAAAAATTGTAAGGAACTTTCCACTCAGTTTATCTCTCTTGATCTCCCTGTGTAGCCTAGACTGGCCTTAAATTTGTAGTCTTCTTGCATCAGCCTCTTGAGAGCTGGTGTATTGATATGTGCTACCATAATCTATCTATTTATCTATCATCTATCTATCAATCAATCGATCAATCGATCTATCTATCTATCTATCTATCTATCTATCTATCTATCTATCTATCCTTCATCTATTTTTCTATCATCTATCTCTTTCTTTTTTTTTTTTTTTTGGTTTTTTTGAGACAGGGTTTCTCTGTATAGCCCTGGCTGTCCTGGAACTCACTTTGTAGACCAGGCTGGCCTCGAACTCAGAAATCCGCCTCCCTCTGCCTCCCGAGTGCTGGGATTAAAGGAGTGCACCACCACGCCTGACTAAGATTAAGATTTCTGCCTGAACTTATTTTCCTGTTCTATCCTAAAGTTAGATTCCTACCTGAACTTACTTCCTTGTCATGGCCTAATGTCAGATTCCTGCCAAGCGTCCCCCAAAGCTCTCCACAGAAGCCTTTGGCAATGCTCCCACACAAGACACACTCACCCCTTCTGGACTCAGTGCTTGGGATTGAACCCATGGTACTTAGGAATGAGTCAAAATCAGTCCACCTTGTATTCCCCAAATCCACTGAGGACACCTTCTTATGCCTCTGGTCTATAAACTTTTAATGACACCCATGGTCTCTATGACTCTGGTCTGTAAACTAAGGACACACAGGGCATCCTGTTTGCCATTCAGTCGTCAGCAACTGGCCCTGGTTGCGAGCAGAGTGAGCACCAGATAAGTGTATTTGTTGAATGAACAAATAGACACGCAAAGACCCAGGATGATGATAAGTGGATAAAGAGGTAAGCTGTGCAGATGTTTTTAAGCCTTGGTGTTTTTGTTTTTTTTGCTCTTGATTTCTCTTCTTTCTGGTCAGTTTTTATTTTGATCTCAGGCACAGATGCCAAAGTTGGATCTGCCTTGCCGGGAGAGGCTTCACAAACACATCTCAGTCCTTTCCACTGTGCCACAATGTAGCCACTCTCTCCATTCTGTTGTCCACTTCCTCCTCCTTGCTCTGTTCTTCCTCGTTCAGTCTTTCTTCATCCTCCTCCTCCATGCCTTTGTCCTGCTCTTCGGAATCTGCTTTTTTCCCTTTGTCCTTCTTCTTTTGCTCCGAAGCTCCCTTCTTGCCTTTCTCTTCTGCCTCTATGTTTCTAGAGCTTCTTTCAATGGTGTTGTGAACCCCTGGAACGCCAGCTCTTCCATGGCTGACAGCATGTCACTGGCATAGAGAATCTTGCGCTTCCTTTTCATTGTAAAGTTTTTCCCACACAGGATGTGGTATACAGAAACAGGACCCTGGTGGCACACAGGAAATGGCGCCTCAGGCTTCCTTGGAGATGTTGCCGCCATCCGGGGCACCTCCTTGATGATCCTGGTAATGATGGCGCTGGGCAGATTTAGGTCCTCAGGCCTCTCTGCCATTGCCTTCACTGGGGCCTGAGCTTCTTCCATCTCAGGTCTTGTTTTCAGACAGTTCTCAAGTCTTGTCTTTGAGGAAACACCATAAGCCAAAAAGTACAGCATCTCTTTTTGGGGAGTTGAACATTGCAAATAAAAGTGTCTCAGAGGGCTGGTGAGATGGCTCAGTTGGTAAGAGCACCCGACTGCTCTTCCAAAGGTCCGAAGTTCAAATCCCAGCAACCACATGGTGGCTCACAACCATCCGTAATAAGATCTGACTCCCTCTTCTGGAGTGTTTGAAGGCAGCTACAGTGTACTTACATATAATAAAAATAAATAAATTTTTTTTTTTTTAAAAAGTGTCTCAGAAAACTACAAGCCAGGAGTTGGTGACCAGTTTACCAAAAGATTCCTTCCACGGATCCCCAACTTAGTCGTGCATGGATCACCACATATGAACTCAGAGATGGCCATGTATCCTCTCATCTCAATCATTATGGATGGTCCTCTTCCTCCTCCTCCTCGTTATCATTGGGTTACCAAACATTCATTGATCATTGCAGTCTGTTGAATTCTATTCTAAACTTTTTATTGGTATCAATACATCAATTCTCAGAACAGCCCTTGAAGCAAATTCCTTCCTTCCTTCCTTCTTTCCTTTCTTTCTTTCTTTCTTTTGGAGAGAGAGGCTTTCTTTGTGTAGTCTTGGCTATCTTGAAACTCTGTAGACCAGGCTGGCCTTGACCTCCTGCCTCTGCCTCCCGATTGCTGGGATTAAAGGCAACTTAAAGGGCACCTACCACCACCACCTGGCAGAAAATCCCATTATTATCTCCATTTACAGAAGAGGAGACAGGCACTCGAAGAAGGGTGAGGAAACTGGTTTTCAGGTTGCCACACAGAGAGTAGTCCCTTAGAGAAATGAAAGATTTTCTAGGTTACAAGGCCTGCAAGATGGCTCGATGCATAAAGGGGATGACCTCAGCTCGGTGACCTGAGTTTGATACCTATTACTCATGTCAAGGTGGGTGGAAAGAACAAACCCTCTCTACCCTTGAATACTGAGATTGCAGGTGTATACCACAAGACCTGAATGATTTAGGCCCCACTTCTCATACTGTCTCCAAGCTGTATCAGTCTTTAATACATGGACACTTTTTGTGGGGCACTACCCATGTTTAAATCACAGCAAGGCCCAAAGCGGTCCTTAGTCCTATGGAAACTGGCTTGCAGTACAGTACATTCATTTTTTGCCCTCCACTTGGCCAGCTTAGTTACATCCAGATGCCTGTGTCTCAGAATAACTGAGGCTGGGAATGGGACTTTTTAATTAAGGAGGGTAATGCTAACTGGAATCAGAAAGACAGGGTCGTGTACCCGTGTAACTGCTTGAAATTCCACAGACAACCTGCCTGCCCACGTCTTAGAGCTGTTTCTGCTTTGAAATCTGGCAACTGAAACTCGTGTCTCTAAACTTTGTTTGATTTCCCATCAAGCATCCTGCAAATCGTGGGGCATTTTTCAAATTCCCATAAAGTTTGTGAACAAGAATCTCTGAGGAGGTTTCACCACCTCGGCTCCTGATTTGTGTGCTCTCCATAGCTGGGAGCTCTTGCCAGGCTCTCTGGTGTTAAATTAATAACAACTGATGTGGAGCTGACAGGTGGGTGAAGATGGAGAGTGTCATGATATTAAAAAATTCTCAATCTATTATGTAGCTTGGTGTGCGATGCTTTGTCAGATTTTGCCTGTAGGTATCTTAATTTTGCTTAAACAGTTTGCTCACGTCTTTTAAACCCAGAGGATGGAAACATAGCCCTTAGCACCCGTCTAGCAGACTCCGCAGCATATGTTGGTGTGATACAGAAAAGACCAGACTCTGAAACTTACTTAGAATTATTTGAAAAGGTGCTAGATAAAATTAAAAAGCTAAAAATACTTTCATGAAATTAAGGCCTGTTCTCCTTCTCTGTTATAGTTACACGGGGGTATATTTGGGGTCCAGACAAACATTATGTTCTTGAAAACAGCGAGGTCTGTTTTTAAAACTCCCATGCTCCTTTGCATTGGAAGTGTTTGGGCAACTGCAGCTCACCCACCAAAGATTTCTTGGAAATGATTCTTAGCGAGGATGCAAAATACTGGAAGGATGTTTGACAAATCTTAAACTCTGCACATGATCTGTTTTGTACATTAAATGGCAATGTAAGTTCTTTGAAAATATTTACTATGGAAACTTTTACATATATGAACATACATATATATTATGTTGCTATTACATACATACATGCATCATACATACATACATACATACATACATAATACATACATACGTACATAGCAAAGTAGAGGCAATAACACAAGATAGTCCCATGAAGAATTAGACTGTTGCAGCTCTTATATATTTTATTTTTTAAAGTAAAATCCCAGACGATTTCTGTTTGTCAGAAGGTCTAAGCACACAGGCAAGCTTTAGTAGCAGGTACAAGAAGGTGGAACCACTCCCCAGACTCAGATTCTTAGAGTGTAAGGGAAGAAATAGAAATCCAGAGAGTGCTATGGATAAAATCTGATTTAGAAACTTCTAGGTTGGATAATGTCAGAACACCGCACAATTCAATTTTATAAGCAACGTGACAGTTATCCCACTGTGAGTGGCTCTGATCCTAAAGGACCAGTTTCTTAATAGAAATTATAGGGGGATTTGATTTGTTTCTTACTTAACTGGCTTCTTGGTCACCAGTTTTCTCATGCTTCCTCCTAGCTTCACTGAGGACAATTCCGTGTTTCTCCCTTGCCCGTTGTCTAGAAGTGCGGCATGCATTTCCTCACTTCTTTCCCTCCTTAACTCCCTATGGAGGTAAGACTATGGGCAGATGCCTCTTCCCTGTTCTCCTCTCTTCATTTGCTTTTCTATGTCATTAGACTTTCCCAATGAGCGAGACAACCGAGAAGTAAAAACAAAGAAGCCTTCAAATTAGACTCTGTTTCAAGGATCATTCTCCACTCTGGATGTGGGAATTGTTCCCACTTCTCATCTCCTTTCTTCTCACAGGTTTGCAGAGGTTCACAAATGTGTGCCTCTTACCTCTGACGTCTGTGATGTGTTCTCCCCTGGCCATCCATCCCAGAGCCCCATGAATCATCACTGGGTTGCTCTCTTGCCACTTGGGTATTTTCCCAAGTCTAAATTCCCCAGTCTAGGCTATCACTCTGGGAGAGGGTCACCGCACCAATGCCAACACCGCTTTAGGCTGCTAACGTGGTTGCAGGGTTTAAGGAAGACATGAATATCCTAAGTGCAGCCGCTCTCCTCCTTTGTCCTCAGTTTTGTTCAATGGTAACTGGAAAGGCAAACACAGGTATTCGATTTCTGAAGACAAACATCAATTCTTGGTTCATGGTTATAGAGTTCAACTGGAGAGTCAGAAGTTTGAAGCCTGCAAGCCTGGCTCTGTCTGCAGGTGTGCTTCTTTTTATTTTATTTTATTTATTATATGTAAGTACACTGTAGCTATCTTCAGACACTCCAGAAGAGGGTGTCAGATCTTGTTAGGATGGTTGTGAGCCACCATGTGGTTGCTGGGATTTGAACTCAGGACCTTTGTTGGTGCTCTTAACCGCTAAGCCATCTCTCCAGCCCCAAATATATATATATATATATATTTAATGTAAGTACACTGTAGTTGTCTTCAAACACTTCAGAAGACAGCATCAGATTTCATTATGGATGGTTGTGAATCACCATGTGGTTGCTGGGATTTGAACTCAGGACCTTTGGAAGAGCATTCGGTGCTCTTAACCACTGTGCCATCTCACCAGCCCCAGGTGTGCTTCTTATTTAGCATGATATGGGCCTAGACAGTATAAATTTTTTTGAATTCACTGTCAGCTCAGGGATGCAACATGAAAACACAGATGAGGTTTCCTAGAGGAAATTGTCCATTTCTGCTTGGGCCAAGAAGAGAGTTGGACACCTCCATCTTCCCTGGAAGAGAGACCATCCTTTTCCTGGCCCAGCAATCCCTGCTGCTTCTCTCTACCATCCCCATGGCTAAGACAGGGGATTAACTGCCATGTTTCATCCCAGCTAGCCCATAGTTTCTATTTCTTACATGACCTCTGAAGGGACCTACATTTGTGGCCTCAGATAAAAGCCCATAGTGGGACCTAGTATTTTCCCAAATGCCCATTTCTGCACTAGCCTTTGTTTATTATACGGAGAAGCACTAATTCATTTCATGTCTACACCCCATCTTCGTCTCACCAAGCCTTTCAAAGATGTTTTAAGAGTCTCCTTACAGACCTCAGATGTCTGTATGACTCGTCCATCTCTGTCCATCCCGAAATGAGCGAGATTTAAAGTGGCTTCTTAAATTTCTTAGCTAAGGCAATTTCTGATCTCCATATCTGGAAGTGACAGTCAGGGAAGTGAACAGAGACAAGGGAGTGACTTCATTTCTCAGTGCTATCACTCCAAGACTTATCTGTTAACTTTCCTCTCTGAGCGAGTAGCTTCTGGGATCTCTGCAAGAAAGCACACTAGCACTTTCCTTTAACTATATCCTTCAAAGAGTTGCTGGCGAGGATGTGTAGAGAGAGGAACATTCCTCCATTGCTGGTGGAATTGCAAGCTGGTACAACCACTCTGGAAATCAGTCTGGTGGTTCCTCAGAAAACTGGACACAGTACTACCTGAGGACCCAGCTATATACCACTCCATATACCCAGAAAATGCTCCAACATGTAATAGGGACCCGTGTTCCACTATGTTCATAGCAGCCTTATTTATAATAGCCAGAAGCTGGAAACAATCCAGATGTCCCTCAACAGAGGAATGAATACAGAAAATGTGGTGTATTTACACAAGTGAATACTACTCAGCTATTAAAAACAATGACTTCATGAAATTCGCAGGTAAATGGATGGAACTTGAAAATATTATCCTGAGTGAGGTAACCCAGTCACAAAAGAACACACATGGTATGAACTCAATGATAAGTGAATATTAGCCCCAAAACTCAGAATACCCCAGATACAATTCACAGACTAAATGAAGCTCAAGAAGGAAGAAGGCCAAAGTGTGGATGCTTCAGTGCTTCTTAGAAGGGGGAACAAAATGCCCACAGGAGGAAATATGGAGACAGAGTGTGGAACAGAAACCGAGGGAAAGAACATCCAGAGACTGCCCCACCTAGTGACCCATCCCATAAACACTCTCCAAACTTGGATGCTATTGCAAATGCAAGAAAGTGCTTGCTGATGGGAGCCTGATAAGGCTGTCTTCTGAGAGGTTCTGCCAGAGCCTGACAAATTCAGAGGTGAATGCTCACAGCCGACCACTGGACTAAATGCAGGGGCCCTTGATGGAGAAGGGAAGGAAGGAGCTGAGGGAGTTTGCAGCCCTGTGGGGGGAGCAACAGTGTCAACCAGCCAGACCCCCTCCCTCTGGATCTCCCATGGACTGGACCACCAACCAAAGAGTACACTTGGAGGCACCCATGGCTCCAGTCCTGTATGTGGCAGAGGATGACCTTGTTGGACATCAGTGGAGGAGCTGCCCTCAGTCCTGTTCTGTTTGATGCTCCAGAGTAGGGGAATGCCAGGGCAGGAAGACGGGAGTGGGTGGGTGGGTGGGTGGGTGGGTGAGGGAGTACTTTCATAGAGGCAGGGGGAGGTGGGGTTGGGGTTGAGGGTTTCCGGAGGGGAGACCTGGAAAGGAGATAACATTTGAAATGTAAATGAAGAAAATATCCAATAAAAGAAAAAAAAGTGTAAGCTCATCTTTGTGGCTTTGTCTTCTATAGAAACAACAAACAAACAAATGTAAATCATTTACATAGCTTAATAGTTATAAATAATCAAAACAGAAAGTGGGTCTGGGAAGGTCCTTGCTACTGAAGTGGCCTTTGCCATGAGCCCCAAAGGCTGTGAGAGCCAGCTCTGAAAAAGGGTCACTGCCAAAATCCCGGTGGAACAGCTCTTCAGGGAGCAAAGTGGGAGGCGAACTTAGTGAAGGGAGGAAGGAGATGGAGGGTGAGGCAGGGTGATTTGCAGAGACCAGGATATCCTAAATCAGTGGCTCCCAACCTTCCTAATGCTGCGGCCCTTTAATACAGTGCCTCGTGTTGTGGTGGCCCCATTCATAAAGTTATTCCATTGCTATTTCATAACTGTAATGCTGCCACTGTTATGAATCATAACGTAATCTCTGATATGAGATCCCCAAGGGGTCACAGCCCACATGTGGAGAACCACTGTCCTAGACCGTGGTAGGGCCTTCCCAGCACAGGAAGGAACCCTCAGAAGCTGTAAGAAGGCCTATGAGTAGTTGGACCTTAAAAGAACACCCTGGCAGCCACATGATAGGAGAAAGAGATAGCAGAGTGGATGAGTGGCAATAGGAAAATGAGTCTGGAGGGATCCACGTGCTTTGGGAATGGAATTATTTTCCTAATAATTGTTCAATTGTGCAAGATTATATTTGGTTGATTGTATCAGAAACCTAAGAACACTGGCTTCAGTAAGGGAGTTTTTTTACACAGTAATAAGCCTGCTGGTAGGCTGTCCTAAGTCACTCATGACCATTCTAGCCATGCACTTCAGAGCTTGAATGATTCCTGTCTTCCCGTCTTCCTGTTCTGTCCCTACAGAGGGATCTCTTCAAGGTTAGAAGATGGCTGCCATTTCTCCACTGCCCCTGCACTGAGATGAAGGCCAACAAAGAGGAAAATGTTTTATTAGCAATTTTGTAGAAGACAAACTGGGCAAAAGTGTGGCAATCCTACTTGGTCCCTGGGATGCTCAGGAGCTGTTGCCAAAGCTCCAGCATCTCTGTCCCTGGAGGTTCCCACACAGGCTGGGTTTCCAGCAATGCCACCTGCGCACGGTCTCTGCTTCCTCCTTAGGTTTAAAACCATTGTTTCTTATGTGGGCTTATGAATCAAAAGGAACAAAGGGCGCATTTTCTGTGGAGCTAAGCTGCAGTGAATAGGATTTAGGCTCAAGTGGTACACGAAGTTAGTGACACTGCCTTCTCTGACTTCCTAAAATGCAGACTAGACTGACCACTATGGAACACGAGGAGAAAGCCAGACAGCACCACAGCAGGAAAAGCCAAAGCCTCACTCACTGACTATAGGATGCAGTGTCAGTTCTGGGTGCTTCTATATGACAGATTACATTTTTATCCATTTTGGCCATTTATCACTGTTTGGTGGGTTGTATGTTTCTCTATCACCTAGGTAGCCATAGCCATTATTTATTTGAATGTCCCTTGCCTACTGGGCAAATTCTTGTTTATTTTTCAACAGTTAACTTAAAAAGATTGTCTACCTGTTATAGAGTTATTTCTGCTTTCTCAACAAGAGAATTGCTCTCTTATTTCTTGTCTAAAGCATTATATGAAAGCATCTTTCTATTTATTCCATTACGCCCTATCAGTGAGCTAGATTATATCCCTGTTGTCTGAACTAATGAGAGTAGAGCTATTAACCTAATGAAGGAAGAAATTATTTGTCATTACCAATTTGGTCACAGTTCTAGACAAATGGGGAGTATCCAAATCTGGCTTCAACATGCTCTTTCCTTTCTTTTCTGTTCCATTTCAAGCAATGCTTGTGGTTATGCGTGCTATGTCCCCTTTTTCCTGGTGGAGGGATCTTAAAGCTTTCTGCACAAGGAGAGTTGCAGCTTTTATACAGTTCAATGACACTTGGAAAAATTGACTTCTAAACTGGCCCAGACTGCAAAGTCTCACAGTGACATTTCTATCATGTCCTATTTATCAAGACCGCTCAGTATCAAGAAGAAGGGAGAGAGAAGGCCCTAGAAGAGCACATAAGGCTAAAAGAGTAACTGCAGCCATTAAAAAAAAACCAAAACAAAAACAGAATGCAATCTGCTGTAGCATATACCTTGTGGCCATAGCAAGGCCGATGAGGCTGAGATGTGTAATACATTTGCCCTGAAGCTGCTTTCTGTTTGGTTTTAGGCTCCTTTTCAATGTCTAGGGACCCATCATTAAAAGCAGCTCCAGGTGTAGATGGGTCTCTTTCAGGGTCATCCCTTTCTAACTCTTCCCAGAAAGCTGTGTCTTGTGATTGGATGACCCACAGTGAGAGTGACAAGCTATCTGCACATCACTCTTCTGACATGCAGTGGTGAAGCCTTGGGCCAGGGCACTACAGATCTGCCTGTTCAAACACAGTGAGAAAGTTTTACAAGAAACGTATTCACTTTCCCTTTATACCTCTGCAGCATACTTAGCAACCTTTGTTTGATCTGAAAGGAAAAGTTTGCAATGGTTTTTTTTTGTCCAGCCCTCCTAGGAATGGAAAAATCTGCTGTATGGGAAATCTGTGTTTAGGAAAAACGATAGAAAGGAACAACAACCTAGTTCTTCAACTTTCCCCCATGCCAAACTGGATCAGTGTGGTTGGAGTCAAGAGACAAAGCACAGACGTCATAAATCAGAGGCCTTCCATAGGAAGAAACTTAGTAGCATTTGTGAGGATGGGACTAAGGTGAACCTCAGTCATTATGGATTTTAAGTCCTCTTGCCAGGGAGTCTTAACCACATGCCCTTGCAAACAGCTGCCTTTTTTGAAGATAGTGTTATTACTTAGTTTTCTCATTGTTGTGAACAAATACCCCAGCGAAAACAACTTAAAGAAGAAAGGAAGGGGGAGGGAGGGAGGGAGGGAGGGAGGGAGGGAGGGAGGGAGGGAGGGTTTGATTTGGTTTTGGTTTGAAGGTACTGCCCATCATGGCAAGGAAGGCACAGTGGCAGAGAGCAAGGCTTGTCATAGTGTGTCCACAGTCAGGATGTAGGAAGCAGTACATGCTGGTCCTTAGCTTTCCTGCTTATTCAGTCCAGGACTCTAGGTCATGGAAGATTGTTGCTCATATTTATCATAGGCATTCCCAACTCAACTGACCCAAAGCGGAAACTCCCTCACAAGCATACCTATAGAGCTTGTTTCCAAATATCAAATAGCTGATGAGGTTAATTATCACGGCACCTAACTGGTTAAATACGTGAACCATCATGGGACAGATGCTGAGGTTTCAATAGACTCATCAGGAAGGCAGACATTAAGTCTGTCACAGCAAGGGAAGTGATGTGTCATCTTTGTGACAAAGACTCGGGCAACGACTGCTATAGGATTCGTGTGTTCATTTTGCTGATGGTGGTGATGGTTTTATGATCGCTGCCTATCAAATTGTAAGATTTAAACGGCAGAGCTCAGCATTTTAATTATATCGCAGAGATTATTTTTAAAAACTCAAAAGAGGGCCAGTGAGATGGCTCAGTGGGTAAAAACATTTGCCACTAAGGCTGATGATTTGAGAGAGTTTGATCCTTGGGACCCACACTGTGGAAGGGAAGAACCAACCCTCAAAAGTTTTCCTCAGACTTCCCCTCCCCCTCCCCCTCCCCCTCCCCTCTCCTCTCCTCTCTCCCCTCCCCTCCCCTCTCCCCTCCCCTCTCCCCTCCCCTCCCCTCTCCTCCCCCTCTTCCCTCTCTGTCTCTCTCCCTTGTGGTTGTGGATTGGATGTAAGCTCTGATACTGCTCTACCATGCCTGCCTGCCTGTTGCTGTGGCCCCTGCCATGATGACCATGGACTCCCCCTTTGGAAGCAGTGAGACACTTTCTTTTGTAAGTTGTGTGAGCCCCTGAGTTCAGATCTTCAGTACCCATGCAAACAGCTGTCATGCATTAATCCCAGTGCTGCAGAGTTATAGGGAACACAGACAGGACTCTTCCTGGGGTCACTGGTTGTCAGCCTTACTGAGGTTAGTGAGAGATCCTATCTATAGAACAAGGTGGGGGGAGTTATAAACATGTCTCTGTGCATGTATCTCCCAGCCCTAACTTGGGCATTCGACACACACCACACATACACACATGCATAAAAATATGCATACATGTACATGATGCTCATATGTTAACCAGTCAACGGAAATAGAGTTTTCTCTTAAAAAACACTGAATTGTAAAAGTGGTGGTTTAGAGGACCTCCACTTAAAACCAGATACATTGAAACTAATAGAGAAGAAAGTGGGTAAGAGCCTTGTGCACATGGGCACAGGGGGAAAATTTCCTGAACAGAACACCAATAGCTTATGCTATAAGATCAAGAATTGACAAGTGGGACCTCATAAAATTGAAAAGCTTCTGTAAGGCAAAGGACATTGTCAATAGGACAAAAGAGCAACCAACAGAGCCTGCAAATTCAGAGGTGGTTGCTTTCCATTGGTCTGAGCACAGGGTCCCCAATGGAGGAGCTAGAGAAAGGACCCATAAAGCTGAAGGGGTTTGCAACTCCATAGGAGGAACAACAGCATCAACCAACCAGTACCCACAGAGCTCCCAGGAACTAAATCACCAACCAAAGAGTACACATGGAGGGACCCATGGCTCTACCTGCATATGTAGCAGAGGATGACCTTCTCAGTCATCAATGGTAGGAGAGCCTTGGTCCTGTGAAGGATCGATGCCCCAGTGTAGGGGAATGCTAGGACTAGGAAGTAGAAGTAGGTGGTTGGTGAGCAGGGGGAGAGGGGAGGGTATAGGGGGTGTTCAGAGGGGGAAACCAGGAAAGGAGATAACATTTGAAATGTAAATAACAAAATATCTAATTAAAAAAAAAAGAAAAATGAAAAAAAAAACTGTCTAGAAAATTTCCTTCCACCCTCCTTCTCTTCCTTCCCCTCTCTTCCCTCCCTCCCTCCCTCCCTCCCTCCCTCCCTCCCTCCCTCCCTCCCTCCCTCCCTCCCTTCCTTCCTTCCTTCCTTCCTTCCATTTTGTTTTTTTGAGACAAGGCTTCTCTGTGTAGTCCTAGCTGTCCTGGAACTCTCTCTATAGACTAGGTCAGGCTGGCCTCGAAATCAAAAAGACCAGCCTGCTTCTGCCTTCTGAGTACTGGCATTAAATGTGTCCCCCCACTACCAGGCTTCCATTTCTTGTTTGTTTGTTTTTTAAATTTTCTTTTCTTTATTTATTTTTTATTTTAGAGGTATGGGTGTTCTGCCTGCCTGCATGTCTGTGTACTATGTGTGTACCTAAGGAGGCTGAAAGAGGATTTTGGATTCCCTAGGACTGGAGTTCCAGATGGTTGTCAGTCACCATACAGATGCTGGAAACCAAACCCCAGTCCTCTGTAAGAGTAGCAAGTTCTCTCAGCCACCGAGCCATCTCTCCAGCTCCTAAAATCTTTTTATTGCCGGAGAGCATATGCATGTGAAGGTGTATTCACTGTAAACATTCATCACAATGAACTTCCAGAAGCAAAGCAACCCTGTCTAGACAGCAGGGCCTGGGGTGGGGAGGCAACACGCATCCCTTTGGTAACCTCTCAGTTACTCATCCCAGGAGGAACCAGTCACCTGCATGGACTTCCGACCCCAGTCATTTTTTTTTTTCCTGCTGTCGAAACTTTCACAAAACCATCACATGCCAAGAACCCTTTAGAACATTTCTAATATTTTGTTGAGGGCTAACGACATCCACTGCATTTTATATATTTAGACGGTGCGATCTGATGTGTTTTGACATATGAATATGCCCATGAAGCCATCACCACAATCAAGATAATGAACTTGCTCATCACTCCCAAACTCTCCTTCTCTACCCCCTACCCCACCCTCCATGTCTCTCCCCAGGCCATAAATGATCTGCTTTCTGTCACTAGACATTCAAGTTGTCTAGAATCTGACTAAACTAAAATAATAAGAAATCTATGGGTTTTTTCCTCTCCCCAAAATTTCTCTGCGTTCCACCTATGCTGTCCCATGTATTATTACTATGTTCCTTCTCACTGCTGATTAGTGTCCCTGTGTATGTACATGCCACACTTTTATCCATTCTCTAGCTAAGAGATACCTTTTGACATCTGGCTTATCTTACTTCACATTATTCTTGATATTTGCTAGGAATGGAGCCCAGAGCAAGTGACTTCCCATCTCTGCGTTTAGGGTTTCCCCCCCCCCCACCTGTACAGTGGGATAGTTCTGAAATAGTAAGAATCATAAGGATGAAAGGAGTTAATATAGTTGTCTCCTGGTATCCAAAGGGCATTGGCTCCTGGCATTGCGACTGCCTAGGAACCCAAATCCAGAGACAAACAAGTCCTTTAAGGTGTAATGTTTACATAACCTCTGTGCGTTTTAAACTGCCTCTAGATTACTTGTAATATCTAATGCCAGGCAAATGCTTTATGAGTACTTGTCATATCTTATTGGTTAGAAATTTATGACAAGATAAAAACTAGTACATGTACAAACTCAGTCATTTTATTTTGAATATATTCAATTTGAAGTTGCTTGACTCCGGATGTAAAGCCTGACTATACATACAGAATACATAGAGAATAGAGCCCGGCAGGTGAAGGTTTAATGGGATGGGTCAGCCTACACTGTCCCACTGTGTGCTGAGTACTGGGTGTGGACCTACTAATGCATTCTCCACAGCACCGTGGGCCTGAGAGGTGGTCTGATGATGCTATAGCTTTATCCAGGGCCTTGGTTGTTGTTAGGACTGGTACCCAAGCCAAGAGAGAAGGGAAGTTTGTCTTCAGCAATCCTCCCTTAGGAGCATCCGGTCTTCTCCGCCATCATTTGATGGTTGTCCTCTCCTGTTGGTCCTGTTTGCTCAAAGTCTTTGTGATCTTGGTCCTGACTCTAGATGGGTCCACTCTTATCAGAACTATCTCGTGAGGATTCTCATCTTTTCATTATGTTTGAACTATTCGAGATCCATCTATCCACACAGCAGACATCCCCGTATGCGCTGAGCAATGGCTGTGCGCTAGGTGTGTTAGTTTGCTTCTTTGGTGTTGTGATAAAAACACTGATCCAAGCCACCTTGTAGTAGAAAGGGTTTGTTTGGATAATGCTTCTAGTCCATCCCTAGAGGAAGTCAAGATAGGACCTCAAGACAGGAACCGAAGCAGAGACCATGAGGAACACTGTTTATTGGCTTGCTCCCAATGGCTTGCTTGTTCAGCCTTCTTTCTTATATAATCCAGGATTGTGTGACCAGGAATGGCTTCACCTACTCTGGGATGAGCCTTCCAGCATTAAAAATCATGCAAATGAATCACAGACATGTGGTTGTTTGAATGAGAGCGCCTCCTATTGGCTTATCATGCTTAGTCTTCTGCTGATAGACTGGAAGGATTAGAAGGTGTGTTTGCTGCAGGAGGTGTTGGGGGAAGTGTGTTACTAGGGGTGAGCTTTGAGGTTTCAAAAGCCCTCACCAGGCCTAGCCTCTCTCTCTCTCTCTCTCTCTCTCTCTCTCTCTCTCTCTCTGCTTCTGTTACAGCACCATGCCTGTTTGGTTCCCACCGTGGTGATCATGGACTAACTCTCTGAAATGGTAAGCCAATCCCCAGTTGAATGTTTTCTTTTTGTAAGAGTTGCCTTGGTTGTGCTGTCTTGTCAAGGCAATAGAACCATGACTAAGACAACCAGTCTGATGGAGGCAATATCTCATTTGAGTCCCCCCTTACCCTGATGACTACAGTCTTTGTCAAGTCAACAAAACCTAACCAGAACACCAGGTTAGACTAGAAAATGGGTTATAACTTCCGACTTTAAGAATGTTTCATGTGGCATTGGACCCATTCACAGGGAATCCTAGCCATTCAAGGGGCTATTATAGGAGGCAGTTATACTTTTTAGGGACTATTTAAAAATCTTGATATGCTGACATGTAAGGTCTTATTTACCTTTAATCTGTAGGACATGGGGTTACTTATAAATATTAGAAGCTGGGGATGGAGAGATGGCTCAGTTGTTAAGAGTGCATACTGCTTTTCCAGAGGACCCAAGATTGGTTCCCAGTGCCCATGTGGCCAAACAGCCTCTAACTCCAGCTCTAGAGGATCCAATATTCTCTTCTGGACTATGTAGGTATCTGCACTCATACATACCTACGCGCTCGCGCACACGCGCGCGTGTACACACACACACACACACACACACACACACACACACACACACACACACACACCACAGCACAGTAAAACAAATTTTAAAATGACACAGCACATATTATAGGTATTTGAAGACTGGGAATGCCCACTGTTCTAAGATCTGAGCAGTTTGAAAGCAGTGTAAGGGGAGTGAGCATGGTGAATGAGTTAGAACTATGCTCCACAGACACTGTAGGCGGGACCTGCAGACCCTTCCTGAAGGCTGCCGGTCACTGTGCCTAGCGACTCTGCTGCACAGCAGGAGGAGTAATAATCTGATGCTTTAGTTGTGGCCACCTGGACACCTGGTGCTCATGCTAAAGCCGAAGAGAGCGGCCAGGACATTGTCCCACTACCCCTACTGGATTGGTCTCCCTTAGCTCTGCAGTGTTGATGCTGCTACTGGCCAGTTGTTAGGAAATCACAGGGATTGTGTCCAGCGCCGCTGGTCATTCTCGAGGTCATTCACCCTTGAGATGGCTGATTCAGCTCCAAATTCTTGAGGCTTTTCTGGTTCTCAATAATTCTAGTCACATCTCGTTTTGCCCAAAGTGCTCACGGCTTCCTCGCATGCAGCCTGGCTTCCCCCAAGTCGCTCTGTACGTGTTCATTCAAGATGGCCTCTTCCCAGCATTCTGTGGCTCCCATGCATGCGCTTCCTGATTAAATGCTTCTTCTTACTTGATCGTAATTTTATGGTTGCATTTTATTTGATAGTATGTATTTTTAAGACAATTTCTCATGGCCTAGCCTGGCCTCGCTAAATTTGTAGTGAAGACAACCTTGAGCTCCCAGTCTTCCTGTATCATCTCCAAGGGCTGGGATTGTAGGTAGTGCATCACTATGCCTGCTTCCCAATTCTTTAATAACCTCTGTTATCTTTGTCTCTTGAGTTTTCAGGTTATTAGGTCTCTCATCCTAACCATTCAGTTTGGCCACTACTTAAATCCTAATTGTTTCATGGGCTTCTACGGCTTCTTAATGAATCAGGATATCTCTAGAAGGTTATTTTCTGCATGTAATCCATAGTACCTAGTACAGTCCTGGACAGAGCATCCATCTAATAGCTACCCCAGGCCATACAGTGTCATAGGCATGAATCTCACTATTTATTTTTTTTTTTAAATCTGAAGCTTGCATAATCTGAGGGATCCTCTTCAAGAAAACGTATGATTATGAGTACAATATCAGAAGCAAAAGTGAATGTGTTTGTAAAGAAATTCTTAGGACCCCTTTTTGAGTTTGTGCAAGAAAGAGGCTCTGGAGCTCAAATAGCCCCCAAATTAAAGGAAAGGTCTAGATAGGTTTTGGCTTTCTTTGTTTCTATGTTTTGGCTTTCTTCACCTATTGTGCACAGACTAAACCCCAGGCCTTGCTGTCTCTCTCACAACTGCATTTTCTGGCGATGTGGGAGGGCACCTCGTCCTAACTCCGGGAGACATGGGTGTACTGTTGTACTGGAGAAATCTGTCGGTTGACAACGAAGCATTAGCAACAATGATACGTTTTGAAGACCAAAGTAGACACTAAAAGCCCGATATCTGTGCAGGTATGTATCTGCCAGGGACTTGTCACACACATGGGACTGTCTGAGCCTCCTGTAGCACATATTTCTATCAGAAAAGGCAAATTCCAGAGAGCTCTGAGCCATTTCCTCTTCTCAGAGGCTGCTATTGGGGAATCTGACCAGCTGATGTCACTATGGGACCATGAATACAGCCACAGCCAGGTTAAAAAAATAAAAAATAAAAACCAACTTGGGCTTGGTGTTGTAGCCCTGAGAAAGATAACCTCTTTCCTCCCCACAGCTGCCTGACCCCATCTCTTCCCCTGCCCGAGTAGTTTATAAAATTGAGGACTGGCTGACAGATTTAATTTTGATGGAGAATTACCTGTAGGCAAGAGGACAATCAAACCCATACTGCTGAGGAAGGGGCCGGGGGCTGAGGTAATGAATCTATTATCTATGTTTAGCAAGCAGAGAGTGTCAGGCTAATAGTTTACCGGTTTCCTTTTCCTCTGCTATATACACACTTTCCTTTCCATCTTGTTAGATGCCACAAGCTCAGAATCATTGTAGAAGGGCTGATTAACAATGTGCTGTATTTTCCAGGCATCTTATTTCTGTCTTCTGTTGCCTGCCTATAATCTACTTGGGTCATAAGAAGAGATATGGTTAGACTTTGAATTCCAGTCCTGAATTCTAGCAACTGTGGAGGCTTTGGTGGGCAAGGAACTTGAAAGCATAGCTAAGACTTTTGAAACTGATGTTTGATAGAGAATTTTTCTGCCTCCTTATTTGACCTCTACTGTAAGCCACGTTAGTCACAGGTCGTGGGGAACCAGATAAACCTTTGGTGTTTAAAATCTGTTAAAAGAAGGGTACTGCTGACTTCGATCACTAATGGTGTCTAATAGAGAGCTATGTTCTCCCAAGTTATGTGGTCTGTAGAGAGCCTTCCCAGGCACGAGCAGAGACTCTCTTTGCCTTCATGTTAGTCTCTCTAACAGTCATCGTGGGTGGCATAGCAGAGTACCACATACACAGATGGTGGATTAAACAGAACAGCGATTTCCTTGTAGTCTCAGAGAATCCAAGATCAAGATGCCAGCAGCGTTAGTTTCTCCTTGGCTTATAAGTGGCCATCTCCTTCCCATGCCCTCACATGGCTTTCCTTCTATGTGTGTCTGATCCTAACTCCATTTTACACAGATGCTGTCAATTCTGATTGAAGCCTACACTAGCGCCTGGCTTTAGCTCAAGTCTCTCTTTAAAGACCCTTTGTAAACACAGCCTCCTTCCGAGGTCCTAGGCATGTTACCTTCAGCACGTGGGCTTTGGGGAGCAAAAGCCTCCACTTGTTAAGGTTTGAATGTGAAATGTCCTCTATGGGTTCCTCTTTTGAATGTTTGGTTTTCTAACTTCTAGCAGGGAAAGCTCTGGTGAAGCTTGATTGGCAGAAGTGAGACATTCCTGATGGATGCTGGACAGGTATAGTCCTTCGTGGTCCCCCATGATGTGGCCCCTTAGCACGTCTGCCCCCACAGATGGAATTGCTCCTCCTGCCATGCCTGCCTCGATCAGATGCACCAAAATCCCATGAGCCAAATGCATCTTTCCTCCCTTAAGTTGCTTCTGTCGGATAGTTTGATGCAATGACAAACACATAACTAGTAAAGCAATCTTCCCCAGTCTAGACTGAAGGTGAGCCATCTGAGATGCTGACTAGGTAGCTGGCCTCCTATTTTCTTAGCTTGGCTGTGTGACTTTGAGTTGTGTAAAACAAGATAGAGGAGCCACAAGCCCACAGTGCCCCATAATCAGAATCATGAGATCAAAGAGAGTTTCTGCACATGCCTGGGAAGGCTCTCTGCATAGGACATGACTTGGGAGAACATCGCCCAAGCCTGTGGTTTGTGGGGGGCTTGCATTTGAGCCCAATGCATGCTAACTTGGTCACCCTGCATTTACCTTAGGGCCATAGAGAGCATTTTAAAGACTCTGTAATACCAACATGCTTGAAAATTTGCTTACTGAAGAGCAAATTTTCTCAATTTACTCAATGCAAAAATAAACTGATAGGCTGCAATATGGAGTTTTCACCTATTGATACATAAAAAGTAAGGCAGATTAATTTTAATTACATGCAGATAATATGACCTTATTATAAATAATCAATGGGCTGGTGAGATGTCTCAGCAGGTAAAGCACTGACTGCTCTTCTGAAGGTCCTGAGTTCAAATCCCAGCAACCACATAGTGACTCACAACCACCCAAAATGAGATCTGATGCCTTGTCTGAAGACTGCTACAGTGTACTTGTGTGTAATAATAAATACATCTTTGGGCCAGAGTGAGGGGGAGTTGACTGGAGCAAGCAGAAGTCCTAAAAGTTTAATTCCCAACAACCACATGAAGGCTCACAGCCATCTGTACAGCTAGAGCATATCCATATGCATACATTAAATAAATAAATCTTTAAAAAAGTAAATAATAAACAACAAGTTTGTCTTAGAAAATAAAGGTAAATAATAGAGGTGTTTTTCTTTTCTTTATCTTTCTTTTTGTTTGTTTAACTTTTATTGTTTGTTTTTGATACAGAGTTTCTCTGTGTAGCTCTGGATTTCCTGGAAACTTACTCTGTAGACCAGGCTGTCCTTGAACTCAGAGATCCACCTCAAAACTGCTTGGTCACTTTATTTCTTCCTAGTTATTAACACACTTTACAAGAAAGATATTATACTATAGCATTTTTTAAAAGCATACTTTTTAGTTTACTTTTTTGTGTATGTGTTTGTATGTTTGTACAAGTGTGTTCAGGTTTACATATGTGTGTGTGTGTGTGGTATGTGCACACACACACACATGTAGAGGCCAGAAGTTGATATCAGGCACCTTTCTCAATCACTTTACATCTTATTTATTGAGCCAGGGTCTCCCACTGGACTTAGAGTTCATTGATCCAAGTTTCAGAGATCATTCTTGTCTCTGACTCCCTAGTGCTGAGTACAGAAATGTTACCAAGCCCAGATACTTATGTGATTTCTTGGGGATCAAACTAAGGTCACTATGTGTGCGCAAAGAAAACATGTTACTAATGGAGCCATCTTCTTGACCCTATTTTCTGTTTTCTCTATGTCTGTCTATCTCTGCTTATGAAAGAGAGAGAGGGAGAGAGAGAGAAAGAGAGAGAGAGGAAGAGAGAGAGAGAAAGATTGTTTCTACAGCTAAGTGTATACTCTATCACTGAGATATACCCCAAACTTCTAAATACTTTTTTTTAAACAAAGAAAATAAAACTTCATTTCATGCTTTTATTTTTAGTACTGAGTATTGAATTCAGGGCCTGTGAACATGATGTAAGCATTTTATAGTGTATCCCTAGCCTGGAGAAGAAAATTTTAACTGCCAACAAAAGCCCTCACATTAGAAACTTACTGGACTTTATGAATTAATTTAATCATATTTTTGTTAAGTGTGAGTTGATTGCCTGGGTCATTTCAGGTCTCTTTGGGACTGGAGACAACGTAGCAAAGACACCAAATAACATTCCTGCCCTTGCATTCTGTGGGAAGACACAGAGCACAGGTAACAGATCGATGGGCATTGCTTTTTATCAATTCCAAAAGCAAACACATTGAAAACTCTCTGATAGTTGAATGCATCTTACACCACTGTTGATCTGTAGTGATCACCACATGAGATATAAACAATTTCCGATGCTCACTGAGTGCTTGAAAGAAAGTTCCAGTGACAATATGAAGCAGTCCTTTGATCTCTTTGAGCAAATGGCTGAGACCGAAGTGGGAACAGTGATATCCCCAAAGGGTGCAGCATCTTTCTGCAATCTGGAGTCTGTCAGGCCCGCTCAGCCCCTCGCCTGTGAGGTTGTGGTCTCTTGAAGAAGTGCTGCATGATTAATGACACTAAGAGAGCAAAAGTGACGCGTGTAACCATGCAATCGTAAGCTAACTGTGATGACATCAAAAACTGATCCAGACAGGTAGAATTCAATGCAAACGTTTTCGGTTCTCTTAATCAATTTCCTGCCTTTGAACACACACTCAAGGGCATGTATGATACACACAAAGCTGTGCCTAATGGATCAAATGAAGCTCTTTCAGTGAAGAGGAGAGGGTGGTCTGGAAGAAGGAGACATCGTGGCCTGAGTTAGCAGTGGTTTCTTCTTAGTTTACGTAAAACACTTCCAGCTTACAGTTTCTGAGGTGGTAAAATTGTGGTGGTACATCATGTTGAGAGAGGTGACCAAGCTACATACATCATTGAAGGTGACCTGGAAGCCCCTGAAGTGTTGGCAGGGCACCTGGAGAACAAGGTGTTGGGGCTGTGGACATAATGAGCTTCCCTTCTTCCACAAAGTTCCCGTGTGAATCTGGGGACTCAACTTCTCAGTCTCACTCAGTTCCTTCGTTGGCTAATTCATGTTTATCCTGGCTGTTTGGTTAGAGTATAAATGACGGCCACCTGATATTTGTTGACGAAGCTAGCCAGTGATCACCCCGGACATCCAGTAGCTCTGTTCTTGGTGTTAAGAATATAGCTCTGAGGAACGGAGAGGACATTCCGCTTCATCTGGGATGACCCTGGATCATATATGATCCAAGTGTTCTTTCTGGTTCCTTCTGGTTTTCTTGCCCAACTCATCAAAAGTGACATTTAGTGAGATGGAGCTACGTGAATTCTTTAGTCACTTGTTTAAGCAGAACTACGAAGAAATAGACACTAGATTGCATGTGCCTCTCTCGGGAACTATTTAATTCTTTCAGCAGTAGGGTAGTCTTTGAAATTGGAGAAGTTGGCATTCAGGGATCGAGATATCACTTTAAGGAAATTTCTTCTCAGTCACCTAAGGATGAGCACCCTTCCCCTCCATTTCTGCCGGCTTCGCCTCCCTACACGTTCATGTTTTCAGCATTTAGCTTTTAGGAGATGATTTATTCTGAGGAGTAATGACCGACATAGGCTTAAGACAGAATCTAGTTCTTTTTAAACACCTCCCACTTTAGTGGGCACAGTACTTTGGGAAAATAATTGATTTTTTTTTTTAAGATATGGGTTTCAGATAAAAATCAGTAAATAAGGAAAGGTATCCTGACAATCACATCTTTGTCCAGGGGCTATGTGTGGTGAGTAAAACCATCACCGTCATGCTCTGCTTTCTGGAGATGTTACATAGACTCATCGGGAGTTTGTTTCCTTTTGTGTGTGTACACTCGATGCAATGGGCTGGAACCTAGACCTTTGCAGACTGATGCTTTACCACTGAGCTAACTCCCCAGCCCTTATTAGTAACTCTGTTGCAGTGCTCTTATTTAAAATTGTGATTGTTCTTTTATTCACACAGCTTTTCAATTCAGATCCATCTTCTAGGAAAATCTGCCTCTTGAAAGAGCAATGGCCGTCACTTTAACCTCAGACAACATTATTTACATTGACGTTCCTAAGATGGCTCTTTCATTTTAATTTGAAAATGTGCACTAAATGGCAAGATGTTACGTGCATGCTGGAGTAAGGCGTGTGTTCTCTAACACACTGAGAAGCAGTGTAGCTAGGAGATACAAATCAGGTGGACTCCGTAGTCTCGTGTTTGAGGATTCACTTTCTTTAAAGAAAAATGACTTCTTCATTTAACCTCAAGTATGCCTTTCTAAAAAGTATGTAAAGAACTCTTCTTGTCCTTTTTTTTTTTTTTTTAATGCTATTAACACTGGCTGACAGCATTCTAGCCAACAGGCAGTACGTGACATCCTGAGAAAAGTGACAAATATTTACAATGGTTCAGGCTTGGTTCACATTATCTGTGCAACCATTTTATTTTAATCGTCAGTTTGATGTGATGTGAAGTGTAGTGAGAGGATGTTTTTCCACAGTGAACTATGATCAAATAAACTCACTTTCCTGTTAGCTGAGGCTCAATCAACAGGAACATCGATGTTTCCATACACTGCCCTGTCCTGTTGTGAAATGTGTGTGTTCTCCCCCTCGGCCCACTTCCTGTCACTCGAGGAACAGGGCTCTATTGTGCTCGGACATTCTTGTACCTGGAGCACTCAGAGATTGCCAGGAAAGGACTGTGTCTGTACTTCTGATTCTAGGGACACACAGCCAGGATCTGGTCTAGTGCTTTGTGCTTCGCTGTGGAACAGCTAGGGAAAGACATCGTCCTTTGCTGCTCACTTCACCGCTGAAGGGCAGAGAGCAGAATCTAACAAAGGACCGCTCTTTGAGTGGAAACAAACATTTCAACAGCCTGAGAAAACGCAGTGCCATTTGGTTGGAGCAGACATGTCCGCAATTTGGATGGTCGCTGGTGTCCACAGACGACAATCCACCTCCGTTCTTTTTCCTCTAGACTTCCGGATGGAAACAACTGGTGGAGCACCTTGAGATTCTCCTCATACATACTGTGCTTAGGGTATTTCTGGTGATGTCAGGATTATCTCTGTCACCTTACAGCAGAGGAGACACTGAACTCAAATAGTTAAGTTACATGCCCAAGGTTACAAAGATGCTGCGGGAACATGAATGTGCGGGACTTTTCAAAGGCCCTGTGTTAAAGTTTGGTCCTCAGGTTTTGAGAGGTAGTGGACTCCTGATGAGACAGAGCCTGGTAGTGGACTCCTGATGAGATAGAGCCTGGTAAAAGGAAGTCAGGTAACTGTGCAGGGGGGTGGGGTGTGGGCGGGGCAAGGAGAAGAGAATGCTGGCAACCCTGGCCCTTTCTTCCTTCTCTCCTGGTTTCCTGGTCCCTGGGAAGAAAGTCGCCTTTTGCTATCTCCTGATCCCACTTCGATAATGAGCTTTGCTGCAGGCCCCAACTCAATAGTATAAACAACAGAGAACCAAAATCTCTGAAACCACGAACTAAAATAAACCAACCCCTACCTGCAGTTGGTCTCTGATAGTTTGTCATGGCTGATGTGTAGATAATGAATCGAAGAACTAAACTTTTGATTCATAAATTCCTAGCCCACTTGTGTTGGTTTTTTTTTTTTTTTTTTTTTTTTTTTTGTCCCATGACAGAGTATCTGACACAAACAGCTTAGGAGAGAGGGCTTAGGTTTGCTCGGTTTCAGCTCATGGTGGGTTGGTTCCATTACTGTGGGCTCAAGGAGAGACAGATGGCTTTAGGGACATGTAGAAAAGAAGACTGTTCATGCTATGGTGGTCCAGAGGCAGGCAGAGTACAGGGGCAGGCAGTGGTCAGCACCAAGATGTATCCTTCATACACATGCTTCTCAAGGCTTCTGACCTTTCAAGAGTCAAAATTTGAATCCATTAATGTAAATCAATCCATGAAATCAGGTCTCTCGTGATGCAATCACTTCCCCAAATCTCTCCTTTGGGCATCGCTTGTAAGAGACCATGTCTTCAAGATACCAGCCTTTTGGAGGAATGTTTCACCTACATACCAAAACAGTAACTTTTAAAGGAAATTATGTTGTGTATTTATATACAGTATTCCATATTTATAGAATTTTGAATTTGTATTATAGATTTTCCTTTTAAAACGACAGTGACTTAAAGGTAGAGGTCCTTGTTACAAATACTTTGAGAAGTGAAATATGCACAGGTTTGGTAACTGTGCAGAGCTAGACTTAAAGCTACTGCTGGTGATGTGACCTTGTATAATGTTCTTCTCTTACAATATGAAAATTCTTCTACTCCATAAATATTACACTATGGTAATTTGTTCTAGATATAATATTTGGATGGACCACAAAGAAGGGTTGTTTTGGGGGATTCTAAGTGTTCTTTTTTGATCTCTTATTTTTTTTTTTGTTTAAATCTGTCTCTGTCTCTCTCTGTGTCCCTCTGTTTCCCTCTCTCTCTCTGTGTATGTATTGGTTATATTTAGGGTATGCTTGTGTGTCTGTGGAGTCCAGAGGTTGAAATTAGGTGTCCTTCTCAATCTGTCACTACCTTGCTTTTTTGAGACAGGATCTCTTATTGAACCAGGAGCTCTTCAATTCAGCTGGGCTGACTGACCAGTGAGCTCCAGGAATCTCTGTGTCTCCATACCTCTCTGTTTTCCAGCCCTACTGCTGGGGATACAGACACATGGCACAGCATTCCACTTTTACATCAGAGCTTGCTTGTGCAGTGAACACCTTAACGACTGAGCCGTTTCCTAAGCCCCTTTTGTTTAATTCTTTCTTATATGAGGAAAGGTCTTCTCATGTGGCCTAGCTGGCCCTGAACTTTCAATCCCTGCACCTTAGCCTTCTCGGTGGTTAGATTACAAGCATGGGTCCACACTAAGCTAAAAATACTAAACGTTTCCCACAGGTTTTATTTACGCACTCCCTAAATATCTATCATGCTCATGCATAACAATTTTGGCAGAGGTGTTGGATCGGTAATTTGTCTCATTGATAAAACCAGGCCAATTTCATATACGATAATGAAAATGTTAAAAAAAAATGAAGTTTTCCTTATTGCTTTTAACTAGGACATGCACACTACTCTAGAAATTCCATTTTCATTGATTTCTGAAAGACTTCCATTTGACATCTAAAGATAATGGTCTCTTTTTCTTTAAAAAATGGTCCCTTTTGGACAAATTGGGTCAATTAAAAATTTTCAAATTCTCTTTCATTCTCCCACTCATTTCTCCCAAAACCCGCTGGAAGGAGACGCTCATGAATATCTTGGGAACTCAGACATCCTGGTCTTCCTGGTCATTTTGAACCCTGTGTGTTGTACTATGTTAGATCCTGCATGGTTTCTTGTAGGACCCTGAAATGCAGCCTAGTTCCTGGTTGAGCTAAGGCGAGCTAAACCCCGGTGACCCTGAAGGGACCGTAGGTGTTTCGCCTGTTCCCAGGCACCAGGCTCCTGTCGCTAGCCACGGCTTCCCATAGATTTGTGACCATCAGTCATGCAAGGACAATGCCCCAAACCTCTCCACAGGTAGAGGATGTGACCTGTGGTCATGTAGACTCAAAACAGGTCTCTATTTTAATGAAGTACCTAAAGGCCTAGAGGACTTAGCCAATAAACTCTCCTTTCCAGACATTTCTCCCTGCAAAAGGTATTTAACTCCAGGCCCGCCCTGAGAAACAGGAGTATGATTTTACTCATCTACTTTCCACCATGACAATAAATGCCTTAAAACCATGGACTGCCTCTTTTCATTGGGATCCACCATGGGGAGCCATGGAGAGGGCCTTTACCTATAGAGCTGCCCTTCTAATCTCCTGTAGAAGGACTCTCTGTGTTCCCAGCCACGGTTGCCACCAAGCTCAAGCCTGCTGCCACCATCAAGCCAAAAACTGTACCCCCTTTTTCCCCTGCTCCCAGGCTAGATTCAGCCTGCAGGGGGTGGGGCACTCCATTCTCAGCTCTTCTGCTGCTCCCCGCAGTGCCTGGGTGCTAAAGAGCTAGGGAACCATTCAGCCCTGGTCTCCTTGCAGGCCAGGGGACCCCTGAGCCAGCCCCAGCTTGCCTCAGACTGAACCCTCCCACCCCTGGAATGGTGTCCCATGAATTCCCTACAGCACGACACCTGTACCACAATGTCATGGGGTAAGCGTGGTCCACTTCCCACGTCCTGCCTCCCAGAGTAGTTGAGCCCTGTGGTGGAGTGGACTCAGGACTCATAACCCTTACATTCTCCCTCATTCTCTCACTCTTTTCCCCTAAGACATGCTAGAAGGAGATGACTATCTTGAATATCTTGGGAACTCAGACATCCTGGTCTTCTTGGTCACTCTGTACCCTGTGCGTTGTACTATGTTAGATCCTGCATGGTTTCTGGACATTTGTCCAATATCAGCTGGGGAATAACGTCCTTCTGGAACACCAAGATCCTTCTGGATATTTTCAGAAGCTTTCCTTCAGCCATTGGTTCCTCCAGTGCTTTCAAGGAAGTGTCTGCTGCAATAGCCTGAGCCAGGTGATGGAGACAGCAGTGAGGGCAAAGAGCAGGAAGTGCACGCAGAGGGAGCATTGAGCGTGCATACCATGTCGATGAAGCCGGAAGCTCCAAAGTAGTTAATTCCTGTTCATGGCGGTTATGTAATTCTGGATGAAAACAGGTTCTTCCCAAGCATCCGTGTGCAAATCGGGGGTGCTGAGACCAAATGCTTGTCCCTGAGTAAGATTTCCTGTGAGGTTAATCTCAAAGTGCCTCCTGAGAAATAGGAAATAGCTGTATAAACCAAGAATGGTGAGTTTCCTGAGAGTTGGTGATGGAATGGAAGAATATATGTAACGGCCAATGGAGAGAGTGGATGCTTTTAACTCATGGGAGACATATCCAGGGTGCCATTATAGAACCCGAAGCTGTGCTTAGACTTGATCCACATATATGTATATATATATCTATATAATACATTTGTTATACAATAGACATTATGAATCTTTACACATATATAACATACACATGATAACATCATAGGTATACAAATACATATGATAAAGTTTAATACATGAATTAGGCATAATGAGAATATCAGTAATAACTAATCACAAAACAGGAAAATTATGACAATATTCTGTAATAAATGTATGAGAGGGTGTCCTCAGTCTTTCGGAATCTCTCAGGTGCTGCGGATCTCAGCGACCTCAGCATGGGGCTCTTTGGTCTCTTCTTATGCTACAGATTTCCATCTCTTTGTCTAAAGGAAGTGTTTTTAGCTTCACTTGTGTATCTGAATTGGTGACGTCATTACTCTTATACTGTGGGAGCCTTATTAGGTAAAACAGGTTTACTCAAACACAAGTCACTCTTGGAGCAGACATGGCTCCTCAGAGAGTAACAGGTAGGTAACTGGTACAATTGGACATATTGGACCAAGGGATGACTTGAGCCCTAGATGGGATCAAGTGAAAGGGGCAAGAATTCATTTTGCTGCTCAGAATATTATCCAAATTAAAACACACCCATTGCTAATTTCTGATTTTTTATTTAACATTTTCAGACAGTAGTTGACCTTGGATAAATACAATCATGCAACATGAGAGTTCAGGTAGATGGGGCCTACATACATCACACAACAGAGTTCATTGGCAGGTTTGTTTCTTTTTGAGATTGGTAGGTAGAGAAAGATGTGCATGGGTGGAGATGGAGACATTAAGAAATGAGACTTGACAATGAAACAGACCAAGTCAAGAAAGGTTATAGTAACCATGGTAACCATGTTCACCATTGTCAGTCAATGGCTAAGTGCAATGGGACAAGTATTTGTCAGTGTTCTGTACAGGTACAGAACCCAGAGAATGAATGCATACATTTTTGAGACAGCTTCTCTATCTATCCAAGCATGAACTTGAACTCTTGTTCTTCCTCCATCAACCTTTTGCATGCAATGACTATAGTTGTAAACCACCATACTCTTTATATGGTACTTGGGTCAAACCCAAGGCCCTTGTCTACTTTAGGTAAGTATTCTACTAACTGAGCTGCATCCTTACCTTTATATTTCCAATTAGCTTGGTTTTCATGATTAGTGACTGAACAGTAACACAACGGAAGTGTGCAGAGTGGAGGTTTCAGAAACCAGAAGTTGGAAACTTCAGAGCAAGAGGAACCAAGCCTGGAAGCTTCCTGGAGAATTGCTGGGTGCAACTTGACATTCCAAGGCTGAAAACTATAATCTGATGTTTTAGGCATCAGGAGTAAAAAGGCACCCGCTCAGGAGGAGGAGGAGGGGGAGGAGGAGGAGGGAGAGGAGGAGGAGTGTGTGTGTGCAAGCTTCCTCCTTCTACTACTCTATGTTCCATTGGATGCTACCGTTCAGAGAAATTCTTGCTTTCTCAGTTTGTTGACTATATGTCCATCATCTCTAAAAACAGACACACTTAAAAGTGCACTTAAACAGTTTTCTAGATGTTTCTCAATCCAATCCAGTTGACGACAAAGGTTAGTCCTCATGGGAAATTGCAGAAAGTTTGGAAGCAGAGACTGGCCCTGTAGTGGGGAGAATGGCTAAACTGAGGGACTGGGTGAGAGAATCTTTTGTTTTAGGCTAGAGATTTATCAGAAGAAAGATGCAGATCCTGTTCCTTCTTTAATTATTTGTCCTGTCCTCTACAAAAGCATCCTGAATCTATATGTGCCCCAGAGAAAAAGGCAGAGGCTCTTTGTGGGTGTGCATGGTTTTCTGCAACAGCATTCTTAAAATTTTTCAACATGATCTCCTTCCACCTGGGAATTTTTAAGTGACCCTAGGCATATATGTTAGGTATATAAAATGAAAATTAATTCAGAAAAAATATCTAGTTAAAATGACTATTATCAATTGATTCAGAGTTTTGAGAAAAATTCATTTATAGCAGTGGTACAGCGTTTTCAGTTTCTAGGTTAGACTTTAAGGAGAAAAAAGATGGACTGTCTTTACCCTTTCAGCATCCCAGCTTTATATAGAGATAGAGACACAAAGCAAGTATCTCTAATACGATCTGCTTAATTCTGTGTAGGCAAAAGGCTGCATGTTGGTAGATAGATGCCTGATGTTATTTTACGAACGGGGCGGCTGGAATTTAGCTTCTTCTGCTTCATTATTAGTCTAGCACATTAGAAAGATTTCCACACCATGCTTCTTTCCC
Source organism: Mus musculus (assembly GCF_000001635.26). Taxonomy (NCBI): domain Eukaryota; kingdom Metazoa; phylum Chordata; class Mammalia; order Rodentia; family Muridae; genus Mus; species Mus musculus. Next base: position 38,702,598 of record NC_000079.6, read on the forward strand.
TGTGAAACTTTCTCATCATCCAATACACTGTTTATACAATTTCGTATTCAGGCCCAGAACGACTTGTTTGGATTTGGTCAAGATTATCTGAGCAAGAAGACAAAATGTCGTAGACAATTTCCTCAAGAGTTAAAAAGTTTTGCGTTAAGACAAACATGACTCTAAGTGTCCAGATAAGGCACCTCTCTGCTTAGCCTTCTAAAATAAGTTGGCATATCCAACGAGAAGGTGCAGGTTAGGAAGCAGTCCCTAACTCTTCTGGCTTTAACAGGATCTGACAGTTTCTTATTTAGGGAGAGTGAGCTTCATCGTTGACATGAAAAGTTCTGAGGACACAAAGCCCTAATTAGCTTCCGCTCTCTGCAAGAGCTGAGTCCTTAACACAATTCTGGGTGACATGTCTTCGCCTTTCTTGCTATTATCAGTCTCCACCCATGGGTCATCACCTCGCACTCAACCTGCAAAGACAAAGTCCCAAATCATTTAATGAGACCCTTATCTACTGCCAGCTTTGAAGCCATTATAGAACTCTTCACCAGTGACCAGCGTCAAGGAACGCTTTCATTAGAAGAGATGTGTCCTTCTTTGAGATGTCAGGTTTGGGGTGCCTGGCCTCAGAAGCTGGATAATGCATTGCTTCTTTGCTAGGACAAGGTAAGGGACTCACTGGAATGATTAGAGTGATTATTTGTAGCTCTCTGCCACGGATAATCAGCCCCAGGTCAGCTGATGGGAAGAGGTGACCCAAACCTGCCTTTTCAGGCTGAGTGTTGTTATCGGTTGACATCTTCGCCTTCAGCATCTCCCTAGACATGTTCGAGTTTCAAACATCTTTTGGCCACATTTAACTTTCTTGGGTTTGTATTTCTTCTATATTTTAATAGTTTGACTCCGAGGAGGTCATCTGAGGCTTACTATGATCTATTTTTCTTCTGCAATTTCTCTTTTATCCTACTTGACATATTTTCTTGCTAAGTTCCCTTGTGCAAGAGCTCTTCGGGTATGGAAAACGTCTTTTCTTTTATCGTGTCAAGTCATCCCAAGGAGCAGATAAAAGCTGTTCAGTGAAACTTGATATTTATTACAAACAAGGAAAGAGATTTGAAAGTCATAGGAAATGGCTACTCCATGATGCAGACATTATAGAAGAGGAAGGGCTTGTTAATGACAGCTGTGAGCCTGCCGTTCCCTCCATCATCCTCATCAACAGCATCTTCGCTAGTATTATTCTTGCTTCAGTACCACTGGGTACTATGTGTAGGCCATGTGGCACTAAAAACACCATAAAAATGGTATTAGTCCTGCTTCACTGAAGGATACAGTTTAAGGCAAGGGACCTTGATCTACACACAAATTAAAGACAAGGTATTGTAGTTTCGAGGAGAGTCCAAATGAGTGCAGGTTACAGAAAATAACTGAAATATTTTCTTTAAATATAGAATTTCTTTTTTTTTAAATGTGAGAAGTGTGCTAGGTTTAGTGGTCCCTACTTGTGCTGACTAGTTTTAAGTCAACTTGGCACAAGCTGGAGTCATTTATGAGCAGGGAACCCTAACTGAGCAAATGTACCCGAACGGCCTGCGAACAAGCTTATGCTGAGTTCTCTTGATTGATTATTTATATGAGAGGATCAAGCTCACTGTAGGTGATGTCAGCTGTTCACTGCTTGTCCTGGTTGCTGTGGAAAAAAAATGGACTAAACAAGCAATGGGGAGCTTAACTCAAGCAATGAACAAGCAGAACTCTTTTATGGTCTTTGCATCAGGTTATGCCTCCAGCTTCAGGCCCTGACTTCCTTCAGTGGTGCAGTGTGATGTGGAGCTGTACATTGAAATAAACTCTTGCCTCTCCAAGTTGCTTTTAGTTCTGGTGTTTATCACTGCATTGGAACCCTTCACTAAGACACTTGTCTTGCTATAGAATTCATGAGGCTATTGCAGGATGATTGTGGGTTAAAGGCCTGCCTGGGCTATCCAACAAGTTTGAGACTCAAAGGGATAGATAGAGAGACCCTGACTCCAACAAGAAAATACAAGCGTGAGAAGTGAAATACAACTAACTACAGGTACCATGTATTTCACTCACAGCAGGGCCAGGAGAATGGGTTCACCTCTCCAGTTATTTCTTAGAATGAGAATTAGGGAGGGGACAGAGAGCATCATTGCTGGAACTACTTTAGAAAAGAGAATCAGAGGTCTTGCTTTATAGGATGCTCCAACTATATGGTTCCATTTGTTAAAATAAATTATCTTAAACATTTTAACGGATCTGAGATTATTTCCATGGGTTGATCCAGGACAACTAATGATATGATTGAGATTGTCACTTCCTTGGTGGGAAGAATAGACTTTGATACGTGACAAGGATTTTTTGTTGTTGCTGTTTTGTTTTTGTTTGTTTTATGTTTTTCAAGTCAAGTCAGGGTTTGTCTTTGTAACAGAGCCCTGGCCCTGGCTGTCCTGGACTTGATTTGTAGATCAGACTAGCCTGGAACTCACAGAGATCCACCTGCCTCTGCCTCCCCGAGTGTTGGGATTAAAGGTGTGTACCACCACACCTGGCAACAAGTTACTTAACTTGTTTTAGAACAATGGACTTCTTTGCTACTCTTGATTTTAATTTACTGTAAGTATCACCTTTCTATGGAACTCACTAAGCATGTTTAAAGAAACAATTTATTATTTTTGTGCATATAATGTATAAATTTACCCATGCACACCACACTTATCAAACAAAATGATAGAGTTCTTCAAACTCCTTTTTGCAGTTTGGAAATCCAAAGGTGTGGTGGGACTAGTCTTGAATCCCAGCCGGAGTGACTCTGTCTTGTAGCAAGGTGCCATTGAACTGGCCTATATGGTTAAATGCAACCAAACAAGGTGTCCTTCTCGTGATCAGTGTTTTCTGAGACCAGTAGAATTCCAGGTGTGAGCAACAGGACAGTGTGGAGAAGCACTGATCTTTCCCAGTGATAGGTTTCCTCTGCCTTATGTTGTGTGAGCTTGTCGTCATCACTAATACTCTAAGGGTAGGTGATGCTCTGAATGCAGGTTTGTGTTGATTCTCCTGTTGACAAATAACAGGAGTTTCATGGGCAGTGGTTGGGACTTCTGGATGGTGTACATGTCCACCTGTGACTTTACCATACTCCTGTAAGTAACCCTAATAAACTCAGTTATTTGACCATGTTAGACTCATTGGAGTATTTTTTTTTTTGACCTGTCAGTGCACCTCCCTTATTTGGGGGTGAATAGACATCCCTTTCATCCTTTATATCTGCCATATAGGAAAGAGTACAGGCTTTTTACACAAAACAAAGGTGTGAGTCCACTTTATTACCATCCTCACTTGAGAGAGCAAACTATGCAAAGTCAATATTAATACTTTACATGGGTCGTGATCTAATTGTCTGCTAATAGATTCTGTTTCTTAAAGGCATCTTTTCCCAATACACCCACACATACGGATGACCAGATTCCCAGCATATCAACCTTTGTGCAGACACTCAAACCATATCCAAGCCATATGCCTCACATAGCTTTGCTGGGCATTGAGGAACCTTAGGGGGAGATGGTGGAAATGCACCCAAAGTGAGCTCACTATTATTCCAGGGGGATTGCTGTAGGTGAATGAGGTTATATTTCATGTCAGACGAGTGTTTTTGAGTCATACCTTATTCAGAACATAGGTACTGGCTTTTTTTTTTTTGTCATTCGTGATAAAGAAGAAAACATTTAAACAACCAGGACTCAGTGTCCTTCTGTATTCTAGAAGTACTGAAAAAAATCCTACTGTTCTTTAAGTAACGCAAGGAAGATTGGTCCCCACCTACATGAATTAAAGGCACAGTGCAAATCTTGTCACACGTGTCTGAATGCTACATACTTGAATACCAAAAGTATTCAAAAACAAACTGTTATACTAGAAGAGCTATTCAATATTCTCCCTAGTCTAGCTGTACGCTAGGTCTTGAGGACATAGAATAGAGTTTCAATGTTTTGACACATTGCATTCAAAAGCTATTTGATTTAGCAGATTATGGGTTCTGCTTTTGAAAAATGACATGTTTGCTGCTGTGGTTAAAAGAAAAATCTTTGTAAAGATAATCTCATTTCAACCCAATGGCTTTGGGACGGTTACGTTCCCCGTCACTGCTGCTGATCAGCTACATTCCTCCCAGGCACACAGGCTTACTCAGTGCCATCACTTGTAAAGGGACTAACATCATAACATTTGTAAGTGCCAGCATCACACGAGCCTGCAGCACACAAATTAAAGCTCTTCCCGGCTGGCCTAAGTGCTTCATCAAGTAGCAGAGATGCTGCAGTTTAGATGTGGTTTTTGTTCCCCAAAGGCTCAAAGGCAGAATTGGTGCTCAATGTAGTGATATGGGGGTGGGGGGAACCATTAAGGAATGAGGTCTACTGAGTGGCAATGAGGTGACTGAATCATGACTACCCTCATTAAAGGATCGATGCAGGTCTCAGTAAATTAGTTCTATAGAGAGTTATTTGTTATGATATAAGGCTGGTCCCTCACCTGACTCCTGGTTCTTTTCTGACCATGAAAACCTTCTGGCATGCACTTTTACCATAGGGTGCAATCAGGGACCTTGGAAATTTCAACCATCAGAACCATGAGACAACTCAATTTCTTTCACTTATATGTTACCCATCCTTGGGCCTTTTGTTATAGCTACACACAATGAACCAAGACTCTCTGCTATCACTCATAAGCATTTGGGAATTTGGGAGCCATCACTTCTCATGAATTCTGCTTTATCAGTTGTCGCTGGAGACATCCCCCTCCTGGTGCTGGTAAAGGAGAGAGGGAAGGCATTTTGCTTATTCAGAGACGGAAAGTACCTATATCAGATCTAATCTAGATGATCCCAAAGGTCCCCTCTAAACTTAAAATCTTGAACTTATTGCATAACTTAGAACCCACACAGAGGAGCGGTATGGGATCATCGCCCTGGAATCCATGGTCTGAACATAGATCCAAAACCATGTGCAAGAACAGTCTGAGAAGAATGCGCCTTCTCACTACCCTTACCTTTTAATTTTTATTTCAGTGGTATCACCAATTTTGACTTATTTTTTTTCCCTTAGCTTTTTAAGTGCATGGAAGTGTTGAGTCTCTTGTTTTCTCAGAAGAGATTTTTCTCCTATTTCACATCTCTATTTTTTTTGCTTTCGTTCTCTCTAAAATACAATTTTTTTTATATAGACGCTTGCCTTTTTCAAAGTAGTGAAAGGACATCCAGTGGAAATACCTCACACAAAAGGAGATAATAATTGCTGGTTTGCAAAGTGTACGTTCTTGATTTTATAGCTGAAGTCTAAAAAATGAGCCCATTTTTTTCTCTCAGCTGTTCTAAACCGAGTGACCATATGCACTGAGAACATGGGCTTACATTTTAGCCCTTTCCCACTAAAGAGCAGCTTGAGCTTCATTTCTGCATAGATAGGAGCAATTTTTCTTTCTTTTTCTCCTTCTCTCCTTCTCTCTCTCTCTCCCTCTCCCTCTCCCTCTCTCTCCCTCCCTCCCTCCCTCCCTCCCTCTTTCTTTCTTTCTTTCTTTCTTTCTTTCCTTCCTTCCTTCCTTCCTTCCTTCCTTCCTTCCTTCCTTCCTTCCTTCTTTCTTTCTTTCTTTCTTTCTTTCTTTCTTTCTTTCTTTCTTTCTTTCTTTCTTTCTTTCTTTCTTTCTTCTTCCTCACTTTCTTTCTTTCTCTTGCATTGAGATCAATAACCCACTGCTTAATGGTAAGTATGATAACTTCATAATCCACACTTGAAACTCAAATACCATCACCTTTAGTACCTCAGCATGCCAATGGCAGAAGTAAGTGCTGTTCATTAAGATCCCTACAGAACCGCCCACACACTCCTCATCAAATCACGGGCGACAAACTGGCTCACTATGTTTCCACAATAACATGGAGATTGGAAATGCAAAAGTTAAATATAAATCTTCATAGAAGTTTCAGTAATTTTTAATAATTTGTTCTTTTGTGGCACGCATATGTGAATGATATATATTTCCTACAGCAACAGGAATTCATTTCCCCACATCTGTAATATCTGCAGTAAGCTAAATTAAAAATGCATTTGTACTTGTACAGTTAAATGATCATATTTAATGAAATGTCAGAGATGAATCTTAGCAAGTAGCTAGGAAATTATTTTAGAGGGTACAGCATTTTATTACTTGTAGTCAGGGAAAAGCGTAGTGATTAAACAAATGGTTTACTGCTCTGAGGTGGTGGCTGCATAAAAATAGGAAAGGATTGTGGCTAGACCAATACCACCATTTTTCCATCCTTTGACCTCTTTCTTCTGTGGCTTCCTCCACTCTTATGAAATCTTTAAAAGAGGATTTATATCTTTTTAATGTATGTGTGTGTGTGTGTGTGTGTGTGTTTGAGCCTGCAGGAATATATGTGCACCACGTATATGTAGGTACCCACAGGGGCTAGAAGGTCTCAGATATCCTGGAACCAGAGTTACAGGTAGTGCTGAGCTGCCATGTCAGTGATGGAACCTGAGCCCTCTGCAGGAACAGTAAGTGCTCCTAACCAGTGAGCCATCTCACTCGCCCTTCCTCTGGAGTCTTGAACCAGTGGGTCACAGTAAGAGGGACATAGACCATTAGGAACTGGACATGATGCAAATGTACCACTCATAGTAGGTCCACAACCAAGTTTGCATTAGTCAGTCTTCCCTTTACTATAACAAAATACCTAAGGTAGGATGAATGATAAAGACAAGACATCATTGATTGACCTTGGATACTGGAAGCTAAAAGTCCAATTTAGGCAACTCTGCTTGCTTGGGTTTTGACCAGAGCTTTGAGGTCTCGTGATTGCCAGAGTGAGATTGTGAAAGGTTCAACAAGTCAGACCCACTCCTTTATTTTCCCTAAAGTAAATATCTGTTTTGAAAAAGGATTACGTATGTGTGTGTGTGAATATATATCACATGTGTGTGTATACCCTTGGAGATTAGAAGCAGGCATTGGATCCCTTGGAGCTGGAGTTATGGATGGTTGTGAGTCAGCTGACATGGGTGCTGGGAAACATGGGTGCCCAGAGCCTCTGAAAGAGTGGATTCTTGGGTGTTGTAGTGGTTATTCCTGGTTGTCAACTTGACTATATTTGGAATGAACTACAATCCAGAATTGGAAGGCTCACCAGTGACCCTTATCTGGAGGCTTGGAGATCCTTATCTGGATCTTGGTTTGAAGATCTTGAGCCATAGTGGCTATGGATTCCAGAAGATTGAATCTCCGAGTTTAAGGAACACACCTTTAATCTGGGCTACGCCTTTCATCTGGGATTAAAGGTGTGGTGGAACACACCTTTAATCTGGGCTACACCTTCTGCTGGAGACAATATAAGGACATTGGAAGAAGGGAGTCTAGCTCGAGCTCTTGCTCCTTCGCCTGCTTGCTGCGTGAGACTGAGTAACTGCTAGATCCTTGGACTTCCATTCACAGCTGCGACTGAATCATTGTTGGGAATTGGGCTGCCAACTGTAAGTCATCAATAAATTCCTTTACTATCTAGAGACTAGTCATAAGTTCTGTGACTCTAGAGAACCCTGACTAATACAGGTGTTGAGCTTTCTCTCCACGCCCTGACCTGTTCTTTCCAAGGCCAGTACCATCATTATTTTGTGCTAAGTCCTACCTCATAAACACTAACCATTTCTCAGCATTCTACCTAGAGGGAAAGACTTGCAACAGATGGGTTCACTCTAGTCGTATCTAATCTAGGCATTTCTAAAGCATAGACAGATGGGTTGAGCAAGAGACTCAGGTCAGTTGGATAAGAATAGTATCATAATTGCTTTTCTATTCCTGTGATGAGACACCATGACCAAAATAAAAGAGAGTTGGCAAGGGGTGGGGGACTGTAATTTTCAAAGGGCCCATCTGCAACCACCATTGCAGGGAGCAAGATAGCAGACAGGCAGGCATGACAGTGAAGCAGTAGCTGAAAGCTTGCATATTGATCCATAACCACGAAGCAGAGAGTTAATTGGAATGGTATGGGCTCATTCAAAGACCCACCCTAGTGACATACTTCTTCCAACTAGGCCACATCTCCTTCCCAAACAGTTCCACCAACTAGGGACCAAGCATCTAAGTATACAGATCTATGGATGCCATTCTTATTCAAATCACTACAAATAGCAATTCGTTTGTCAAAGAAGAATGGACTAGGTCAGCTACAACTTCATCCATCATGGGCATTTGGCATGGATTTTAAGGAAACTAATGCAGGAGGATGATTGAAGGTTTGTAAGGGTGTTGTGGGTAAGCAGGCATAGGGAGACTGAGGACAGGCAGTATTAGTCAAGGAAGGAGCAGAGAAAGAGGAGAGAGCTTGAAGGAAGAGCACAAATCAGCTGAAAGGTCACTGTGGCTATCGTGTGAACAGTGAGACCTTAATTTGATACCAGGACAGGACCACATTGACACAAATCTCACACACACAATTAGATAGTAGAGCCCTCCAAAAATAAGAATAAGAACAATCAGTTGATTTAGCTCGTATTATGGCTTGAACTATGGTCTCTATAAGACACACTTGGAAATCCCAGGCCTTTGTATCTTGTCCTGTGCCCTTATTTGGAAATGGGATCATTACAGATATAAGTATATAAGGAGAGGACATTCATGAGTGGGGTAGGGTCTTAATGCAGTATGCCTGGTGTCCTCATAAAGTTGTGAGTAATCTGCAGGTAGAGGACCATATGACAGCAGAGGTGGAGCTTGAAGGGGCACAGCTAAAAACTGAAGAGGCTTGGGCAGACATCAGCACCACCAGAGGCTTGAAGGAACAAGGAAGGATTCTTTTTAGAGCTTTCAAAGACCAAGTATCCCTGAGGACATTATGAGCCCAGACTCTCCTAGAACTGTGAATCAGGAAGTTGCTATTGCTTTAAGTAATCTGGTTGTGGAATTCTTTTATGGCAGCCCTGGAAATTCCATATGGCTGCTCCAGCACAATTAGAAGTGGGGGGAGTAGTACGTCATCTTTCAATGGATTGACGTAAACTTTTTACCGTTACCTAGAATTAGAGGGATCTTATTGAGGCGTGACTAAAGGGGCCACTGTAACAGCAATGAAAAGGATAAATATTTGAAAATACGCAAGAGTCAATGGTGAGGAAAATAGGTATTTGTCTTTACATCTAATTACAACTTTTGATTAATTTTTGTTATTTAAAGTTAGTGTGTGTGTGTGTGTGTGTGTGTGTGTAGAGGTGTGTTGGATCCTTGGAGTTTTGAAGTTGGAGTTATTAACTATTGTGGGTGGGTTTGGGACAAATGAAACTGTGCCACTAAGCAGAACTGGTTAAGGTTAGAAAACCCCAGTAAATCTCATTATTGAGGACTGTAGGTGTTAGGCTCCTGGCCAGACTATCTGCCTTGGAACATATGACCATGATACTTCACTAAGAGGACTATGACAACTGGTCACCTATTATAAAACCCTAGATTCTTTCTGCTAATGTGGTATCTAGATAGACTTCCAGGGTTTAGCTAATGAGCTTCTCTTCCTGGGCATTCCTTCCTGTAAAAGGTATTTAATCTCTGATTCACCATAAGTAAGAGGTATATATCTACATCCACCATGAATAAAACAGTTTGGATAAGCAAGAGTCATCTCCTTCATCAAGGACTGACCCCAGGGAGGTCTTCCCCATACACCACTCCCCAGTCTCCTATAGAAGTCCCTCCATACTCCTGGCACTTACTCATCCCTAAGCAGTCCCAGGCTCAGCATGAGCCTGAGGACCTCTGTTCTCAACTCCTTGCAGTCCCCAGCAGAATTTGGGTACTCAGGAGTTTGAGAGCCACAGTACCCGTACCAGATTTTGCTGTTTCTCAACCTGAAGAACACAGACTTGCATCCCTATCTTAGACTTCATTCTGCCTTCCATGAGTGGCAGGTTGGCACTATGGTATCCCAGGGGCTAGGCAGAAATGCAGATCATCAAGTGGGGTGCTGGAAATCAAAGTTGGGTCCTACAGAAGATGGGTGTGAGCTCTTAACTGCTGAGCCATCTCTCTTCTCCTGATTTTTTTTTTTTTTAATAAGGTGGGGTCTTGTTATGTTGCTCAGTCTGGGTGATCCTCCTGCCTCTGCCTTACAAGTTCTGGGATTATAGGTAAGCACAACCAAACCTAGCCTATGATCCTTTACAAAAATATGTTTTTTTTTCTAACCCCACCATTGGCCTGGCTTGTTTCTGTCAGTATCCATATGACACGTGTTTAAAAGTATATATAATGGGGACATATATTTAAGCATATCCATAGATGATATAAGCTATAGTTTTTAGAAGAGTTTTTTGCATGTCTATGTTTTTGTGCATGTGTTTATATGTTCATATGTATGGGGATATAGTGTAAGCAAGTATTAAATTCATGTGTTGTTTCTTAGGATGGCTATACTTTATATTTGAGACATAGTCTTTAAAACTCCCCAGTTTGGCTACCCAGCTGACCAGTGAGCCCAAGTACCACCGAACTCTGCCTCACCAGTGTGGGATTACAAGTGCTCACTACCTTGTCATTATTATTATTATTATTATTATTATTATTATTATTATTAATTTGGGGTGTGGGGGTTGAGCACAGGTCCTCACAGTTGCATGGCAAACACACTGCCAGCTGAATGAACTATCTCCTAAGAGCAGTTAGTCAAATTTTGCCACAGGTAGAAAGCCCGAAGATATGATATTAGGTCAGGCAAGATGATCTGGGTCAAATTCATTTCTCTCTGTATAAAACTCAGATGCATATATGGGTAACACAAAGACCATATGAGCCCAGTTGTGTGTTGTTCAAATCTACAATCTACATTAGAATAAAATAAAAAACAAAAAACAACGTCAAGCTACACTAATCCCAGTAGGAAAGGGGATTAGATTCTCTGGCCTTTACCACATGACAGTAAATGACAGCATAATAAATAAAGCAAAGATGATTTCTGACTCCTGCTTCTCACGTCGTATCCCGGAGGCACTTCGCTATTGTTACAAGTACATTAAGTGTAGGTCTGATTATTTCCTAGGGAGAGCTGACAAGAGGCATAGTCTGTAGCAGGGAGCTGCTGGCATGTGTCTGGTGGTTAATATTTATTGGGTACACACATCTAAAGCCAGGGAGCGGTCGATAGTGGAAGTAGGAGAGATGGAGGTTAGAGCAGCATATCACACATCTAATGCAGACTAGCTCTCAGCTGCTTAAAGATAGCGTGGTGTGCTTGACACATGAAGACAACTGTTAGCTTGCCCCCCCCCTCTCATCCTCTGGAAGGACAAGTGTCACTTTAGCAGCCAGAGGGCCCTATAGGCTCTGGATTCTGAGGAGGGAGATGTATAAAGATGGAAATAGTGAAAGGACACATGTGATGTTGAAAAAATGTTGTTAATTCTTTTAAGGCATTTTAAAGTATTCTATAACATTTGCTTAGTGGTGTGTGTGTGTGTATGTGTGTGTGTACCAGCCATAATGCATGTGTAGGCATCAAAGGACAGCTTGGCAGGAGTCTCTTCTTCAACTTGGTGGGTTATGTGCATCAAAAAACCCGAAGTATTAGGCTTTGTGATGGTTTGCATATGCTTGGCCCAGGGAGGGGCACTATTAGGAGGTGTGGCCTTGTTGGAGTGGGTGTGTCACTGTGGGCATTGGCTTAAGACCCTCATCCTAGCTTCTTAGAAGTCAGTCTTCCACTAGCAGCCTTCAGATGAAGATGGAGAACTCTCAGCTCTGCCGGCACCATGCCTGCCTAGATGCTGCTCACCTTGACGGTAATGGACTGAACCTCTGAACTTGTAAGCCAGCCCTAATGTTGTCCTTATAAGGGTTGCCTTGATCATAGTGTCTGTTCACAGGAATAAACCTGGCTGTCCTGGAACTCACTTTGTAGACCAGGCTGGCCTCGAACTCAGAAATCTGCCTGCCTCTGCCTCCCGAGTGCTGGGATTAAAGGTGTGTGCCACCACACCTGGCTTTGACTCTTATTTTGTACGCATTCCTATAACTATTAACCCATGTCTAGATTCATGCACCCATTACCCGATCATAGAGAACACAGTTTCATAATCTCCCCAAACTTCCTCCTGCTACCCTTTCATGGCTGCATTCTGACTAATTAGACACGATCTTTGCAGGGAGGCCTGGTAACATTGAGATCCTATTTCTTGTGACCCAAGTTATCGGGTAAATGTTTTTCTGCAAATTCATTCTGATTATAGTAACTCAAAGCTATTTGTTATCAAGTCTTAGAACCTCTGAAATTGAGGTTAGCAGCTTACTAAAATGTCTGAGCAGAGGAGGAAAACATGGAGATAGGGTCACTGTTGGGACAGGCTTAGATTCACATCACAGGCAGCCAGAAGCAGCTCACAGAGGCGTACCACACTGGCTTATCTTTTAAGGATGAGTCATCTCTATCTTTGAGACATGAAATTTCTTCAGCAGCAGTATTTTTATAACCGAGGGTGAACATTTGCACGGGGTCCGGATATTTTAAATTTGTTTCTTTCTTTGGCTATTTTCATGTGTGCACTTCAGTGACAGTGGCTGTGTGGTACAACTGTCACCACCATCCCGCTCCAGAGCTTTCCTGTCTTCCTGACCCAAAACACTCTTCCCATTCAATACCAGTCCCTCACTATGCTTCCTCCCCAAGCCTCGGGCATCGTTCTCTGACCACTGTGAATAGTCATGCCAACCGTCATACAGAGGTTGCCCTGTCACAACAGGCTGATTTATTTTCATAAGGTCCTTGCTCATGTTTTTTTTTTTAAAGCATGTGATAGGATTTCTTTTATATTCTTTTGCATACACACTTCTCATATTAGTGCACATCTGTTAGTAGACAAGGAATGCTTTAAACTTTTGCACATTGTGAATACTGCTATGGGTGCAGTCCTATGAGCCTTTGCCTAAGACCCCCACCCCCACCACTTGCCATTCCTTCAGGAAACACACCCAGAACTCGGGTCACTGGCTCACAGAAGAACCACATTTAATTTTTTTTTTTTTTTTGAGTACCCAGTTGTACATTTTTCACAGCAGTTCAGTTGTAGCATTTTGTGTTTCTACTAGCAGGGCACAGGGCTCCAGTTTCTCCACAGTTCCACCAATACTTGCTATTCACATTGTTATTACTATTGTTACTTTGTAACTATGGTCATCCAGGGGCTGGTGAGATGGGTCAGTGGATTTAAGACACTTATCCTCAAGCCTGGACAGTTGAGATCCTTGACCCCTGGATCCTAAGTGATGGAAGGAGAGGCCCAAGTCCCACAAGTTGTTCTCTGAGTTCAACACAAAGTAAATAAATGAATGAACGAATGAATGAGTGAATGATGCATCCAAATGGGTAGAAAGTGGTCTGCTGCTGTGTTTTGGATTTCCACTTGCATAATAACCAATGATGATTAGTGTCCTTTCAATTTTGTTGGCCATTTTGTATGATTTTGGGGGAAACACAAAGTCCTGAGAAGACATTAATAACTTTGTAGATTTATGGGCTCACCAGTGAACCTCTATGGTCCAGGCTTCCCAATCTGCCCCTCCCCCAAAGACTTTGACTACTGATTCCATTTCCTTATGGATTATATCTATTTAGATTAGTGTTTTCATTAGGATGAGATTTTGTTCATTCTTAGAAATTTTCACACTTCTAGTTTGCTGTCAAAGACATGTTCTTAGAACGCTCATAATTATTTTTAGTCCTATGAAATTCACAGTAACTGGTATGTTGTTTCTGATCTTAGTAATGAGTTTTCTCTTTTATTTCTAGTGACTGTAGCCATATGTTTGTCTGTTTGCAGAGCTCCTAAAGAATCAATTCTTGGCTTTGTTATCATTTTTCTACTCCCAACGTCATTTGTATTCTAGTTTTTACACTTTACTTGGTAATGCAGGCTTTGGCTTAACTTAATTTTTTTTTAGTTCATAAAAATCTAGACCTATCCTTTCATCTCAGCTCCAAACTTTGTCTCTGTAACTCCTTCCATGGGTGTTTTGTTCCCAATTCTAAGAAGGGGCAAAGTGTCCACACTTTGGTCTTCGTTCTTCTTGAGTTTCATGTGTTTTGCAAATTGTATCTTGTATCTTGGGTATTCTAAGTTTCTGGGCTAATATCCACTTATCAGTGAGTACATATCATGTGAGTTCTTTTGTGATTGGGTTACCTCACTCAGGATGATACCCTCCAGGTCCATCCATTTGCCTAGGAATTTCATAAATTCATTGTTTTTAATAGCTGAGTAGTACTCCATTGTGTAAATGTACCACATTTTCTGTATCCATTCCTCTGTTGAGAGACATCTGGGTTCTTTCCAGCTTCTGGCTATTATAAATAAGGCTGCTATGAACATAGTGGAGCATGTGTCCTTCTTACCAGTTGGAACATCTTCTGGATATATGACCAGGAGAGGTATTGCGGGATCCTCTGGTAGTACTATGTCCAATTTTCTGAGGAACCACCAGACTAATTTCCAGAGTGGTTGTACAAGCTTGCAATCCCACCAACAATGGAGGAGTGTTTCTCTTTCTCCACATCCTTGCCAGCATCTGCTGTCACCTGAGTTTTTGATCTTAGCCATTCTGACTGGTGTAAGGTGGAATCTCAGGGTTGTTTTGATTTGCATTTCCCTGATGATTAAGGATGTTGAACATTGTTTCAGGTGCTTCTCAGCCATTTGGTATTCCTCAGGTGAGAATTCTTTGTTTAGCTCTGAGCCCCATTTTTTAATGGGGTTATTTGATTTTCTGGAGTCCACCTTCTTGAGTTCTTTATATATATTGGATATTAGTCCCTTATATGATTTAGGATAGGTAAAGATTCTTTCCCAATCTGTTGGTGGCCTTTTTGTCTTATTGACAGTGTCTTTTGCCTTACAGAAGCTTTGCAATTTTATGAGGTCCATTTTGCCAATTCTCGATCTTACAGCACAAGCCATTGCTGTTCTATTTAGGAATGTTTCCCCTGTGTCCATATCTTTGAGGCTTTCCCCCACTTTCTCCTTTTTAAGTTTCAGTGTCTCTGTTTTTATGTGGAGTTCCTTGATCCACTTAGATTTGACCTTAGTACAAGAACATAAGAATAGATCAATTCGCATCAGTCTCCAAATGCTGACACCATTGCATATGCCAGCAAGATTTTGCTGAAAGGACCCTCATATAGCTGTTTCTTGTGAGGATATGCCGATGCCTGGCAAACACAGAAGTGGATGCTCACAGTCAGCTATTGGATGGAACACAGGGCCCCCAATGGAGAAGCTAGAGAAAGTATTCAAGGAGCTAAAGGGGTCTGCAACCCTATAGGTGGAACAACAATATGAACTAACCAGTACCCCTGGAGCTCGTGTCTCTAGCTGCATATGTAGCAGAAGATGGCCTAGTCAGCCATCATTGGGAAGAGAGGCCCCTTGGTCTTGCAAACTTTATATGTCTCAGTATAGGGGAATGCCAGGGCCAAGAAGTGGGATTAGGTGGGTAGGGGAGTGGGGGGGGGGGAGGGTATGGGGGACTTTTGGGATAGCACTTGAAATGTAAATGAAGAAAATACCTAATTAAAAAAAAATCTAGACCTGAAGTGCTGATCTGAGACCTTTCATATTAGTACAGGCACATATTATATGATTTCAATCTTAGTGTTTTGGGTTGATAACACATTTTCATTTTTTGTTTATCTCAAGATAGTTTGTATTTCCCTTGTCATTTCTATCAACTCCCTGATTGTGTGTGATTGTGTAAGTTTCCATGTGTGTTTGACACCATCGGACTCTTTCCTTTTACTGCTCTCTAGTGCTGCCCCACTGAGACTAGAAAGGATACTCTAAATGAGACCCATCTTTTCACTTTTGGGAGATGTCTCATGCAGCCCAGGGTGACCTCAAGATCCCTAAGTAGCAGAGGATGACCTTGAACTCCCTATTCTTTTGTCTCTCCCTCCAAGGCGTTGGAAAACAAATTACCAGGCCTGACTCCATCTTCACATATTGCACAAACCTGCTTATGACCTAGGAGTGGTCTATACTGATGAAGCTCTCATATGCATATGGAAAGCATGTATTCTGCTGTGGTTTGATGGAGTGTTTTTTATACATACACAAGTGACTGTTCATGTCAGTATTTTCCCATTAATATTCTATCTAGTTATACTATTTATATTGAATAGGCCCCATGGAAGACTTCGATTATTATTAGTATTAGTCTTTGCCTCTGTAACAACTCTCTTGTAGGGCACTTATAGCTGGATCCCATTCATTTTTATTTAACTCAGCCTACTGATTTATATCCCCTCTCCTTCTCTCTTTTTGTGGTGCTGGATATGGAAGGATTTACCTTAGCATTTTTATTTTTATTTTCTATTCATCTTATAGATGTTTAACACCCCCAATTCCATAGTTACTGCCTTCCTCAGTGTTTAGTTGATTTAATTTTAATGATATATGATTCTCTTATGTGTATAATTTTGTGTATGTCCTTTAGACATGTTGTGTGTTGTTTTCCATAAGCATCACATTATAACATTCTAAAGTTATCACAAACTAGGTCAAACTGAAACTCACTCGACTTCAGTTGCATACAAATCTCTACCCCTTTATAACTCCACCTACCTTACGTTAAGACGTTATCACCGACAATTATACGTAACGTATCTTTATGAACATAGACTCACAGCTATTTCTTACAGATACTGTGTTTGACACATGAAGAAAATAAAAGAATTATAAAGGTTGTAACAGTATGAATTTAAAAATGATTTTCCAGGGTTTATCTTTATCAGAACCTTTTATTTTATCCTTTCATTTCACCGTGAAGGACTCCTTCCTAGTCCTTGTAGCTTCTGGTGATGATAAGCGCCCTTAGCTTTTGTTTGGCCTGGAATGTAGTTTTCATCCCCTCATCTATAGCTATAGCTATAGAATTTTCAGTAGACAGGTCCCCAGTGGCTGTACTTTAACTCCCTCACACTGTGGTGGCTGCCTCTGGCCTGGAAGGGTCTTCACTGGGATGATTGCAGTGGTTTTGCTGGATTCTCCAAGACTCAGTGATGAGTCAGTTGCCCGTGCTGCTTCCTTTGCCAGAATATCTACAGTTATTTTGTCGCGTGTTTGTACTAGACTGGAGTTTATGCCACTTGGAGTTTTTGGACTCTCTTAGACTTGTAGACTTGTCTTTCCCCACTTGTGGGAGATTTTTTAGCCATCTTCAGCTACATCACTGTCTCTTTCTTTTCTCCTTTTGGATTGCTCTCTTTATTTTCCTTCCTATGTTCTAGAATTCTCTTTGGCTCTGCTCGTTTTTTTCTCCTTTTTCTCAAATTTGATAATTTTGTATAACTCATCTTTGAGTTTTCTGGTTCTTTATCTTGCTGTTTTGAGTCTCGCTTAAAACTTCTCAAGACTTATAAATTAGTTATTGTATGTTTTTCAACTCTATTTTTTAAAATAATTTTTATCTCTATTGATATTATCTTGTTCACACTAGTAAATCATTTTCTTATTTCTTTTAGCTCTTTGTCCATGTTTTCCTCTTCCTGTTTGAGTATCTTTAAGACTGTTATTTTTAATGTTTCTTCTAGGTAGACAAAATACCCATTTTTTTTTAGGGATGGTTTATTCTTCTACTTTTGAATGGGCACATTCAAATGCTTTTTACTCAAAATATTCAGAATATTTTTCTGTGTATTTGAAGACCTTAGTATGTTTTGTTGATGTGTGGGCATTTAAAAGGAAGCAGCTACCTCTCGATTTCTGTAGGCTGGTACTGTGTGGAGTGTTTTATTGTCTGGGTACTGTGGAGTGTGGGGAACTTTGGGGTCAGTCATGAGTAAGCATGAGGTCTTCTAAAGTCCTTTCCAGCCAGATATTCTATGTGCCTTTGTGTGTGTTATTTAGACAAATCTGTATATCTGTAACTGCATTCCAATGTCTTAGCATCTAGAGTCTCACTCTTGAGTCTCAGAGGTGCTCTTGTATTCCTGTGCTGGAAAATTTCAATTTCCACATGTGCAAGGCTGTAATTTCCTTCCAGTTGCTCAACTCTGAGGACCCCACAGTCACCTCTGGTCTTTCTGCTGCCATGAGCAAAATGTTGTGCTGTCTGTGTTCTGATTCAGACGGGGACCTTTGGGTAGCCACAGACACCTCACAGCACTGCAGCTAAGTTCCACTTTGTCCCTTCTGGCCTAACATGGAACTGACTGGGGGTGGGGCACTTCTTCCTCACTGGTTGCCAGGGAAGGACACCAGACAAGTGAAAACAAAAACGCCAACAATTTCCTCCTGTTTTGAATTGGTTTTCCTCTTCTTGTCATATCCCACTAGTCTCTTTAAAAAATATATTTACATTTTAATTGGTATAGTAATTACTCACACTTAAGGTGCAATGTTCCATTTCGGTTCAGTTACCCCACGTACAATGAACACACCAGGTGACTGACGTGCCACTTCAGACATCATGTCTTTGTATTGGGGAATCCTACCAGAAATTCAAAATCCTACCAGGTGTTTTGAAATATTCAGTTAGCGCTTGTCAATCATAGTTAGCCTACTGGTCTGTACAACCTTAGAAATTATTCTTGCTTTTTCTCATAACATCTCTGTGATGATTACCCATTCTCTCTCCATCATTCCCTTGACCAAACCCTCACCAGATGCTGATTACTGCTATTCAACTTGGTGTCTGTTTGAGGTGTCACTTTGTAGCTTCCACATATGAGTGAGAATGTGCTTACTCATCGTTCTTTGTCCAGCCCATCAATGTCACTCAACACAGTGTCCTCCACTTCTATCCATGTTACTGCCATTGGCACAACCATCTTGATCGATACCTAAGTTGAACAAATAAGATTTAGATCTTTGGTTGGTTTCCAGAGATACTTTAAAGTTATTTATGTCCTCTCAGGTTTTTGTTGGATTTATTTATTTATTTAAATTTAGTGCTTCAATGGACAAGTGAAGACCTGAAACTCCTGACTGTGGCATTTTGCCCCCATGGCTTCTTTCTTTCACACTGAAAGAATGACAAGAGGCCGGTAACAGGACTACACCCAATGGAGATGCCGAGCAGACGGCTGTGTCCTGACATGTCCAGAGATCTGCTGCATTGTCATCGAATGTTTCTGACAGAAGACACTTTATTACCAAAGAGAGATTGAGGGCACTCAAATATCATGGAGAATCGTACTGATGAAATGGCACTAATCACTAGATCACAGTTTTAACAACAAAAATTCTTTTCTTTAAAATATGAGTGTTTAAAAATATATTTCACAAACCTCTTATAAATGGGGGAAAAGTGTCCTGAAATTTTAAATAATTTCATTTATTTTTAAAATTATGCGTGCATATAGTTTTTGTGTGGTTGTGAGAGTGTAGCTGCTTGCAGGGTCTGGAGGAGGGCGCTACATCCCCTGAAGCTGGATCTATAGTGGCTGTGAACTACCTGACATGGCTCCTGGGAACAAAAACTCAATTCCTTTGGAAAAGCAGCGTGTACTCTAACCCACAGGACTATCTCTCGAGCCCTGACGTCCTGAGTTTTAAGACAAATACTATCATATACCATGTGTGAGGGTGTAGATTCTGGTACAGTGTAGAAGAAGACAGGGCTCGATTTCTGGCCTGAAATGAAATATATTCATTTCAAGATTGTTAACACTCTCTTCATACACAGAATACACAAATCATAAAATATCCTCAAATAGCACCACAGTGGTGCAATTCTCCCTGTGGACAATCTTACCCGAACCATGTGATGGGAAGAATAATAATGCCCCAGCCTCACTTCTGCATTCAAAGACCCTCACAGTATGATGCTAATAAACTGTCCTCAGGCAGGTTAAATGGACGAGGAGATATCGACCTTACCTATAGCCAGGCTTATTCCTCGCCTTGTCCTTGGTAGAGAATTTACTTTCATGCCTGGGACAATGTGCTGGAGCGAAGGGTTCTGTTCTGCGTACACAAGATGTCAAGGATGCTTGTCTTCTGAGACAGAAGAAATTTTATGTCAATTTCAGAATCTGTGAGCATTTCAAAGAAGCATTATTTTCCATTTATAACTTGAAAAAAATTGACATTTTTTTTTCGACATGGAAACAGAACTCTAAGGATTCATAGAGATGACTGGGAGACTGGGTAAGCTGGTTGTGTTTAATATGCCACTTGTAGGACCCCAAACAAATTAAAAGAGGAAAAATGCAGTCAATTCACTAGTGTGTCCAAAGACAGGTGATATTCTGACACGTTTTCCATCACCGAATTAATGAAACCAGTGGTTACGTTGATTTCTCCTACACGAAATCCCAGAGCTGTCTAATGCTAGCAAGTGACATAATTAAATTAATTTGCTTTTCTGCACAGAAAATGAGAAACTATGGAATATTTGAAACAGTGAAGGCAGCTATTAAAAACCTCCCTAACCTTCCAGGTAAACACATGTAGATTTTTTTTTTTTTGGATGTATAGAACGTAGAATGGAAAGCAGGGTTTCTGGTTTCCTTCAGATAATCTAAACTTCTCATTTTCTCATTCACAGAAAAGCATTATACAAACACATATAATTTGTTACTGGTTCAGCCACTCAAAATTATTGCTTTAAGCACTTGAGGTGCGACTACCCTGTGAGGAAATGATATTAGAACCCGCAGGGAGAGACTGTGTCCTTAGGAAAATTCCCTTTGAGGACAAGACTTAGGGTGAATGACTATAAACACAAGGAGAAGCTTTACACAAAGGGTAAAAACCAAGGACCTGGAGGCGGACATCCCGCCCAGGAGGCAGATGGGAAGCCTTGTGAGAAAGAAGGCATTTAACTGGAGTCTTGAAGAATAGACAGAACTTCGGTACGAATAGGAAAAGTCTGCTGCAGGCAAAGCACTGTAGGAAAGCAAAGGCAGGGAGAGGAGACCGGCCTGGCAGGAAGGATGTGAGGATCGAGGATCGGAACAGAATTGAAGAAACCGGAAGAAGGAACTGGGCTCTTCCTTCTCTGCCATGACTATCTATCCCCACATGGATGTTACTTTCCCTATTTATTATCTTCTTTTTTTTTGACTGCCCTCCTAAGTAGTGGGATTACAGGTGTGTACCACCACCCCCAGCCCCCCAGCATATCATCTCTTTTGTACAGATGGAGAAGCAGAAACGTAGAGAAACGAAGGGACATGCCTCTTACTAGATAGCAAGAAGACCACTTAAACCCATTTCCGGGTGAGTCCCAAGAACAGACTTCTTCCAGTGTTTCTGCATCCCTAACTGAAAATGCCAGTAAACTGGGGGTGGGGATCCCTAGAGGGGCACCTGACGCTCACCTCCCCACCTCGGGAAGCTGGAGGAGGTCTGCAGGTTGGAGTCAATGGAGCATGATTTATCAGTTTTACCTTACAGAAGCGACATGCTAATTAATATCTGAGGAAAATTTAACTTAATAATTTGTCTTACACGTCGCTTGGCTAAAGAGTACCTTGAGTAACTGAGGAGAAGCACGCGTTGATAAAATTGAAAGGTTTATGGAGTCAATGGCTGTGCCACGCGCATTGACAGAGGTCACCTTGGCTCGCTGCAACCATCAGAAGTTGCTGTTACTCATGTAAGGTAATGAGGAGCAAACAATTTTAGAATTTAGGTTTGTTTCTACAATAAGCAAAGCTTTGTATTCTCTGATTTTTCTGGGGGGAAGGGGGTAAAGTACAGAAGAATTTTGACTTTAAAAGTGGACAAGGGTATAGGAGGCTGGAGGTGTACCTCCTTCAGTTTGGAGGTTGAGTTTGCACTTAGCATGCACCCAAGGCTAGACCATCAGCTCTCCAAAGAGCAAACAGGGAAAAGAAGGAATGAATGAATAAGTACATATACAAACAAACACTTCAGTGGCCTTGGTCAGTGTCTCTGTACCCATCTCCCCTGTGTGGGGTCCAGCTAGTCTCTTTTGTTTTCTTTCACCAAGGGCTTCTTGCTACCTTCTTTTTTTTTTAATTAGGTATTTTCCTCATTTACATTTCCAATGCTATCCAAAAAGTCCCCAATACACCCCCCCCACTCCCCTACCCACCCACTCCCACTTTTTGGCCCTGGCGTTCCCCTGTACTGGGGCATATAAAGTTTGCAAGTCCAATGGGCCTCTCTTTCCAGTGATGGCCGACTAGGCCATCTTTTGATACATATGCAGCTAGAGTCAAGAGCACTGGGGTACTGGTTAGTTCATATTGTTGTTCCACCTATAGGGTTGCAGATCCCTTTAGCTCCTTGGGTACTTTCTCTAGCTCCTCCATTGGGGGCCGTGTGATCCATCCAATAGCTGACTGTGAGCATCCACTTCTGTGTTTGCTAGGCCCCGGCATTGTCTCACAAGAGACAGCTATATCTGTTGGACCACCACTCACTATGTGCAGAAATCATTTTCGCAGACAGTGTCACCAGGATGAAGCGAGCCACCGGTCAACATCCACAGAGCTTGACGAACGATGGTAGCCTCTTCCCAATTTCAATTTGCCATGGTGTTTGGTGCGAGTGGGGTCAAGGGGAGTGCATTGTAAAGTGTTTTGAACACTAATCTAGAATTAAGGAGAGGCTGTATGCAGTTTGGAAAATCTTGTTTGTCCTGGTCTTTCTCACTCCCTCCTTCCTTCCTTCCCCTCTCCCCCGTTTTCTAAAAAAAAAAAAAGTATAGGGCAAAGGTCACACTGGCTAGAAAAGCAATGAGCTTGCTGATTTTGTTTCGTCACAATTACTATGTCTACTTCTATTTTCCTCCGGTTGCTTACTGTCCCTACAGTCTAGTTGTAACTACCTTCTTAATTCCATTAGGTTTCTGTTTATTGAGTGACTACTATGCACAAAGCATTGCCCTAAATGTTCTAGCAATGATGGTATGGGAGCTGGTGTCTTGCCTGCTGTGGTTTTCTGTGGATGTCAACAGGACATGCACTCATGGAAAGCTAGGGAAACGCCAGAAGGAAGGCAACAACTGTGAGCTACGACAGCGACTTGGAAACTAGAGCAAGGATTGCTTTTGACACAAATAGGACAGTGGGAGGATCTAGCGGTTGGGCTCAGAGCTTGCAAGGAGAGCTTGCCTTACTTATATCAGACCTTGGGACAGCTTTATCTTCTCCAAGTCTTCACATGGGTTGGAAGGTTTGCATAGCAAACCCCCAACCAGACAAATGCAGAGAATAAAGGATTTGATATACACTTGTGTAATCCCATTTTATCATTAAGTAACTAAAGTACATTTTATGCAGTTTTGATAAACCCAGGGGTAAACCCTACAATGAGTATGTAGGATGATTGGTAGAGCTTCATGTATGGACACCTGTAGACATGATACTTCTTTAGGCTAATTCAGGAAAGGGAACAGAAAGACTGGTCTGATTACTGCTAAATTACTACTATCATCACAATGACGACCACCATCACCACCACCACCACTACTACTATTGTTGTTGTTGTTATTATTATTATTATTGTTATAGGAATTTAACCCAGGACATCGTGCATGGTGGGTAAGTGCTCTATATCCCTAGACTTCCCCAAGCCTCACCCCCAACTTTTAGTAACTAGAGAGAGAAGTCTACAGGGGAATCCATTCTTAAAATGCCAAAGAGTGTAATTCTAAGAATATGCAGAGATGCAGACAGTTCAACAAAGCATTTACTGAGCAGACTGTCGAGCTTCTGAAAGGAACAGCTCGAGGATAGACTATTCGGTTGTGGGTTGTGGTGAGTCCCAGTGAAAAGATGCCTGAAGTTCATTTTCCTTCCGTGGCTCATATCAGATTGCAGGTATTTGAATGTTTACGCTTCGTATAGGAAACTGAAGCTTTTCAGAAATGTTATACACGCTGCTTAGAACAAGCATCACTCATCCGGGTTTGCATGAAGACTTGGAGAAGACAAAGCTATCCCTGGAGTTTTTAGTATTCATGGATGTAGACAGTTCAGATTAGGGTCTCTATTGGTTTCCTAACTGCTGCTATAACAAATACCTACTACCTAATAGCTTAAAGCAACAGAACTGGGCATGCATGAGCAATATTAAAGGGTACCGGCATATATGTATGGAAATACCATATGAACCTTGTATGTGGACTTAAAAATTAGATAAAACCAAAACATTAGAAATGTATTACTTCACAGTTTTTAATCCCAGAGTTCAAAATCAAGGTGTGTACAGAGGTACCTCCAGAGCTCCAGGGTTGAATCTTGCCTGTACATTCTGGCCGTGTTATCCCTTAGCTTGTGGTCATTTCCCTGAGGTCTCTGGCTATAGTTACATGGTCCCGTCCTTTCCTTTCTGTCACTAATGTCCCTCTTCCTCTCTTTTACAAGGACACGTGTCGTCACATTTAAGATGCACCAGCCACTCAAGGATGAATCCGTCATCTTGGGATGCTTTGTTTAATTTCCTACGCAAAGACTCTTTGTCCAACGTGGCCACACGCACAGGATGAGGACAAGAAAATAAAGAACTTCTTAAAATGACTTCATTTTCTCACACTGAGAATAGTCTTTTTTTTTTTTTATGCATTCCATTTGAGACCATTTTGTGGCAGTGCCATAAGACCTCATCTGCTGACCCACTAAATTGAACTCATGCTTCACTAATGTTGTTGCCAGTGACAGTTTTAGATGATCCTGCGTAGAACCTGGAGATGCTTGTGATAGGGAACACTTGCTTGGCCTGGATCCTCTAGGGCTGGCTGCACCGAGCTGCATTTTAAGGAGTAGGTATGGAAGTCAAATGTGAGCTCAGAATCCTGTACCATTTCAATAGCTCTTAGTGAACTCAATGCAAATCAACAATATTTACTAACATATTCTCATGCATCAGGACTTGTGCTAGACGTGAGAACAATAAAAAAAACTAAATTGCGCCCCCTTCAGGCATTTCCTAAAATTTCTCCTGTGTTATAGCAGGCAACATACATTACACTGTACTCCTTAAGGGATTTCCTCAGCAAAGTACCGATAAAGGTCCATATCTTAACCTTTCATATTTCCTTGAATACTTGAGATAGGGTGTCCCACTGACGTGCTGTGTCAACTGCTTCGAGAGGATTTGTCTGCAGTTGAAAGAAGGTGCTCATATTCATTTCTCATGATCCTGTGGGCATTTTCAACATTTTGCAAGGGAGACTATACATATAAAAGCACCAATGTGCAGGCACGAGCGTACACACACACACACACACACTCTCTCTCTCTCTCTCTCTCTCTCTCTGCTTCCATTTTAAGCAGGTGACGTAAGAGATGCAAAAATCCATGATTAAGAAAAATGGAGTGGTATAAATTATAGCAGAAACGCCTGTCATCGTCCGTATTAACTGCTAACGTGCCTCCAGGGGGTTAGATTAGAAAAAGAAAATTACTTATCTGTAATTCTTATTCTCTTTAGGTAGCAATTATAATAGATATACACTCTTGGGTACAAGTCGTTGGTGTGAGAAGGAGAAGTAGACGGGAAGTCGGCTAAAGAATTCTAACCCTCCAGGAACATGTGCCTTGGGACATCAAGGGCACAATGTATATGGAATGTCATTGCCCTGCATATCATTTCTATCTGACCATCGAGAAGAGCAGGCAGATTTGGTCCCTGGGAAGGGAGGAAGACTTGAGTGGATCCATTATTCCTATCATACTATATTAAATGTATAAAGGTCTAGCCCCAGGCAAGATTTGTGAATTGGGTCTGCTCATTTTCTCGATGTGCCTTGCTACCTACTTCAGGAATCCAATACCTACTTAGTTGCTTTCCTCCTCTCTCTGTTCCTAGGAAATGCCTCATTAAATTTATTTACACCAAAACTGAGACATTTGCTGAAGAAAGAGCCTTAGAGAGGGAACAAGGAGCCACAGGCCTGGTGCTGGTGTGGCCACCAACTGGTTCAGGACGCTGTGTCAGTTGGCATAGCTTTTGGGGCTCTACTACTATCATTTAATCTATGACAATCAGACTGGGGGAATGTGGTTCCTAGGAACACTCTTACCTCCGTAATTTGGGGTGAAAAGAGTGACTAAAAACCAGGCTAGTTTTAGTTTGAATTGTTCAACTGAAAATGTTACCCTTAATGGTGACATCTAAACTTAGCATAATGGACCACAGACATGAAGACCATGTTCAGGTATCCTCTGGGACACAAGGGGATATTTGAGGTGCCATATTTGTATAATATGGAGATCATAGGAGGGAATAGCTGTTACCCAAGGTCCCAAGACAGTCCTAAATGGATCTTATAACTTGAGCTCAATATTCTACAACAGAAACTCTGGGTGAGAGTGTTTTTCCCCGAAGCACCCACCTGGGTACTGGGAGAGAAAATCAGTCTTGAAGGAGAGTGGGAAGGAAGGAGTACCATTTCTGGGTTGGGGAGAGCTTTTCCACCACGGAGTTTTGTTGTTGTTTTTGTGAAGTGCATTCTCCCGTGTACATCTATTTGAACACACAGACATGAACACCATTTCTTCCCCTTTTCTTCATGTCAGGCTATGCTTCTCTTTGGGTGCATTTCTGATCAGACTTAGCAAATATCAGGATGCACTGCCCAGCTTCCAGAAGGTTGTCTAGAGAAGAAAGGATGCAGAGCTTCTTATAGTGCTATGGCTTTAGATAAGGTGTTCTCTAAGTTCTCTTGTGCTGGAAGTTGGGCCCTCAGAGGAAGGACATTGAGAAGTAGTGGAGTCTTGAAGAAGAGGGTGTCAGGAGATGTGATCTCATCTTGTGGCAGCATCCTCATGAATGAATTGCTGGCATTCTTGATGCACCTGGGTTAGTTCCCTTGAGTGAATATTAGGCTTTGTAAGAATGAGAGTTAGTGGGAGTGGGTTCCTTGAGACTTAGTTGTTATAAAGGCGGCACATTTCCCTTCTGTGACTCTTACACACATGTTCCTTCCACTCACTTACTTCTTTCTCCTTCACTATCATGAGCTGACTACCAAGGTGTAGCTGCCCAATTTTGTGTATAATTATAGGCCAAACCAGACTCTTCCTTATAACTTGATTGGCCTCGGGTATTTTGTTATTGCAAGCCCCTGTACTCAGACTCACAGCTACACATAGTCACATGAGCTTGTTACCTGGCCTGGCCATAACCTTGATTCAATTATAACCAACTCTCACACATGGCTTTTCCCTAGTAAATCTCCCAAAAGAGAGATAGATATTTCATAGAGAGATGAGATGCTCTTTATACTATGGTATTAATAAATGTGGTATAGATGTGTCTATCTTGAATTCACACCCCGAGAATTCACTGCTGCTCTATAACCAAAGGCTGCATGGAGCCAAAAGGAGTGGGCTCTTCCCATTAGTTACCTAACTTAGGGAGCCAACAGTTCTAATAGCTAAAGATAGATCAGAGACCATGACACTGTACCTCTCAACATGGCAGTTACTGTTTGATGAGGTGGTATGTGCGCATTTCAGATGGCAACCAATAATACAGAAATTTAGAGGTCACTGTATGACACCACACATATAGTTTTAGGTTTCCAAAAGCCTGTAATGCAATAACTCTCTGGAGAGCAGAGTTATCCATCGTTTTGGAAAGCTATAAAACAATTGATTAAAAAATTACTCTGGGTAGTTAGAAAAGCAGAGCTGTTCGTAAGACACAACACTTTGAAGGAAGAGCTTCTGGATTTTTTTCATTTGAATAATAAGACCACATGGGAGCAGAGAGAGTTGTGTCAGTAATCAAATCCAGGTCCCACAGATCCTAGGTAGGTGTCCGCCATTTAACCGGTGCTTCTGCAATCCATTTTTATCTGAGAAAAGCAGGACTCAGTAGCACTCCCTGCAGCTGCCTCTTCTTTTGGTCAGAATGATGGGGCACAAGCATCAGGTCCTATGTCAGTCTTTCTCATAAATCTGGAGACCACAGACTTCCTTGGAAACAAACTCAGCATTTACTGGAGGCCGAGTTCTCACCTATGGAATGTAGCCAGCAAGCAGGACGTACCTTGGTTGTCTAGTATTGCCTATCTTAAGTTAATGTGGAAGGTATTTCTGGAGGAGCTTAGTTACCTGGGAAACTCCACATAAGCTATCTTATGAAAATGTAGATGTTGTTCAGAAAACGGAACTCTTTGGTGGGTGATGGGATCTTTGCTTATCATGCCACGTGAATCTAAGCCAGAGAGCCTCTGACTGATGTGGACCTGGAGCTTTGATCCTAGTTCAAGACTCTCCTGACTTCCTCTGGGCAAGCTCAGCCTCCTGACTTCCTCTGGGCAAGCTCAGCCCTGATGAGAAACTGATTCATTTGAGAGCAAGTGACAAACCATCTTGCTGTTACCTCAATGTAATGTTGCCTTTAGTGGTAGCTGTTTCCCTTAACAGTGTCACCTGTTTCATTTGGTACATTGTTTCCTTCACGCATCCATTGAGTCACTGGCTTGGAGGATGTTTAGTGTGTGCCCATCACTTGCCAAACACTCCTCTAAGTGTGGAGGATACAGAAGGGAGCTAAGGGACAAACCATTCCTGCCTTCACAGAGGTTACCTTCCTATGTGGTCAGTCAGAGGAAGCCAATACCTGTGCAGAAGTAAATGACAGTAATTGGAAGAAGGTTGTAAGTCCTGTCAATGAGAGCAAGAGAGGTGAAGGTAGATAAGAGCAAAAGAGATGGAGAATGTGGTGGGAAGGGCGCAGGTCAGAAGAAGTGGCAGGGCAAGCCTCTAGGGAAAGTGACAACAGATTGAATCCAAGAAGTTGTACAGCATGAACATCGGAAAGGAGGAATCTGTGACATAGGGAGTGGCTGGAAAGGAAGTCTGCGTGGCCAGCATGAAGCACTGGTGTCCTGATCCAGACAGCTATGTGCTGTTGGCTTTCAGGTTAACTTTAGGGGTCACAAGGAAGGCTTAGGGGGATCCCCTAAGTGATTTGCGGTACCAGGGGATGCTTTGGGTCAGAGGAATGAAATGATTCCACGTGTAGTTTTTAATATACTATTTTATCAACTCTTTGAGAATTTTATACAGTGTATTTTGTTTATTTTTATGTTATACGGATGACTGTTTAGCTTGCATGTATGTGTGTGTGCCTGGAAGTCACAGAGGCCAGAAGAGGGCATTGAATACACTAGAACATACTATAGTTCAGGCAGTGTGAGCCTCCTGATGTTGGTGCTGCACTGGGAGCCTAACCTAGATCCTTTGCAAGAACAGCAAGTGCTCTTAATTGCTGAGCCATCTCTCTAGTCCCATCAATGAATATTGATCACATTCACCACCACCCTTCCCTTTAACTCCTCCCAGATCCACCCCCTGCAGCAATCCCCTTTAAATAACCTACTGAGTCCAATATGTGCTGTTCATATAACCCTGGATGTGGAACTATCCAATGGAGTAGGATCTACCAAGCAGGGGCCAAACCCTTTAATAAAACTAGCCTTTCTTCTTCTTCAGGATTCATTAACTGTCGACAGCTCCTTGTGAGCCTCTCCTCCCTCTGTGATAGAATTAAAATCTGTATTTTCAAGTTACCTGCATTATTCTATATAAATTTCCACCTTGCCTATATTCTTATTCTCCAAACTTCCTATGTATTTCTTTATTAAACATTTTACTATATGTATTCATGTGCCAGGTATCATATTATATAAGCACATTTTCAAGC
This sequence comes from Mus musculus, assembly GCF_000001635.26. NCBI lineage: Eukaryota > Metazoa > Chordata > Mammalia > Rodentia > Muridae > Mus > Mus musculus. Next base: position 38,732,270 of record NC_000079.6, read on the forward strand.
TACATAGCATTTCACATGTTGAACATCTCTATCCCACATCCCTCCACTCCCCTCTTCTCCTTCTTTCCTCTTCCCACCAGTCATTTTTGTCCCTGTAGATAGTTTCACATTTACCTTCATGTCAAATATACTCTATTCTATGTATCCATATATTTTATTTTATTTTATTTTATTTTATTTTATTTTATTTTATTTTATTTTATTGAGACGGGGTTTCTTTGTGTACCTTTGGCTGTCCTGTTAGCTTTACAGACAAACTCACAGAGATCTGCTTGCCTCTGCCTCTGCATACTGGGATTAAAGGTGTGCACCACCACTGCCCTGCCTATGTACCTATATAAAATTAAGGAACTAGATGTATGTTGAGGGAAGAGGTGGGCATTGAGTGCCTTCCTCTATCCACTTTATTATTGAGACAATGTCTCTCACTAAAGCTTGAACTCACCAGTTGGTTAGACTGGCTGGCTAGAGAGTGTCTGGGATCCTCCTATTTTTGCCCTGCAGGCCCTCCATGATGAGGTTACACATCACCATGCCTGGGTTTTTATGTGGGAACTAGGAATCAGAACCCAGGACTTCACACTTGTGAGGTGTAGGCCCGAGTCCCCTCTGCCACTGGGCACAATCCCTTGGGGAGGAGGAACACAGGGAGTTTGGCTGCACTTGTCCCACTTGGATACTGGGGCAGGTGCTGGGCTGGAGGGAAGCACAGCTTGAGATGTGGGAAAGCTGGGAAAGCTGGAGCTGGCTTGGGGGTTCCTGGGCCTGCAACAAGGCTGGGTGAGGCCTTTGGATTCTCAGACTCTTGGACATCTGAGCACAGCTAGGAGTTGCAGAAGAGCAGAGAACAGAGTCTGGGTCTGGTGTCTGGGGACAATGTCTACCCAGGATTAGGGGGTGGGAGAGAGGGAGGGAGAACTCTGGCATGTCCCAGAGGGGTGGTTGTCTGTAGCTTGGCAGAGGCAGGCTTGGTGGAAGTTGTGGCTGAGAGGGTAGAGAGGCCTTCTACGAGAGAATGAAGATGCAGATGTAGGTAAAGGCATTCTCCAGGTTCCTCATGGCAGATCTTGACAAAAGAGACAGTCCATGGCAGTTTATTGTCATGGCAGAAAATGGATGCATAAAATCATATCCCACTTCTCAGGGGGGCAGGGCCGGATTAAATACTTTCTTCAGGGAGGAATGTTTGGCAAGGGAACCTTTATTGCCTAAACCCTGCAGGCCTCTAGGTACCTTAGTAGCATGGGGAACTCTGTCTTGGGCCTACTTGACCACAGGGCATGTCTCTTTTACGTGAGAAGCATGGCTCCAGTTCCAAGTCAAGAGTCTGGCAGGGAGCTGGGAGTCACCTAACCCTCAGGTGTGTGCCCACCGGGTCTCCAGGTCTTGGCCTGCTCTACCTTACCAAACTTCCTGGCATGGTTTAACATCCCACAGTGAGGTGGGTACTTTAGTGTAGAAGTCATCTTCCTAGGCCTCTTGCTCTGCTTCTTAAAGTCTCTTAGAGTCTTTGCTGGTAGAGACTTACATCTTCTCATGGCCGCTGTGCATCTTTGCCAACTCTATTCCCTGGGGTTCTAGCAGGTGGTCCAGGGCTTACACTAGGGGATGAGCTTCTGGGCGACAAGGCTCCCGCAGTGACATCACAGTGTTCCCGTCAACACTTACTTATTCAGAGGGGCATGTCTCAGCTTTTCATAGTAAGACTGATGGAAATGAGAAGCACAAGCTGTATCCTCACGAAATAAAGCTTGGGAAAGCCTCCTGTGCTCTGCTCTTCCTTACAGTTCCGTTTACTGGCTGCAGCCCTATAGTGTGGCAGTGTCGCTCCTCACTAGGAATCACAAAGCCTGAGTCCCTCTCTGTCTAGCGATCCTGTGTAATTGGCCTGACATGTGCTCTGGGCATCAGCATCGAAACACTTTAACTCGTGGGCTTAGGAGGCAGCCAAGTCAGAGGAGACAGAGAAAGGGAAAAATTTAGAGCACACTGTTGCTGCATGGCTGCTAGATAGATATGGGATACCTAATTGAGTTGTGATTTCCAACAACCAGCACATAGTTTTAAAGCATTAACTGTGTCCCAATATGGCATGGATTAAAAATGCTAAGAAATGACATGGTTTTTCTGAAATCCAAGCTTAGCTGGGTGGCCTGTATTTTTATGTTTTGAGTTAGCAACTCTTGTTGCTACAAAATTATCCCTCCCAAGCTGACACAGAGATGTCTCTCTATCACCATGACATCATGGCAGTGTTGTGCACTGTTGGCTCGCACTGACTTGATTTCTCTTCGCACCCTCAATCGTCTGTGCAGCTACAACTTGTTTCTGAGCATCTGCTCCTGCTACAAAAATTCAATCATCAATCAACCATTAATCAATCAATATCAATCCATTCACCCATCTGAATAGGGCATCTCACTTAGGCAGATTGACAGATAAGCATGAAACATTCTTTGGAAAAGTTTTCAGAAAAATGAAAGGCTGAGAGATTAATTTCATAGCAGCACCTTCATGGAACAATTAAAGCCAAAAACAAAAAAGAAGGAGAATCTCTTCTCTTTGTTTTCTTTTGTTTTGTTCTTGTCCAGCAAGATTAAATGAGGGGATTTAATTAGTAAAGTGATCCATGTTAAAGCAGTACCAAAAGTGGCCAGTTTGTAAAACATACACTGGGGTCTCTGCCTCTCTCGGGTCTCAGGAACACAAATGCCACCATGTCAACCTGCTCTTGCAGAGTTCATCTTTCACTATTCAGCATGGTGAGGGTTGCTACTCCAGTCCTTAGAAGGTTCTAGAATGAAAGACCTCTCATGCCCTAGCTTTTTGCTGCATTTGTTTGACAATGAGGTTTGGAACCAACCACATTGGTAGTTTTGTCTCTGGGTTGTCACATTATTGGAGAATCATTTAATTTCCAAAACCTGGGGGGCGGGGATTTCTATTGCTGCTTTAGCTACTTTCATTGTTGTTATGAACAAATTCTGAAGGAGAAATGGCACAAGGAGACAAGGAAGGAAGTTTACCTCAGCTCATGGAGAGGGTGGCTAGAGCCTGAAGATGATAGTCACACCATGGCCACAAGTCAGGGAACAGGAAACTGACAGGACATGAGACAAGAGCCTAAGGTCTGTCTCTATGGCCTGTTCATCTCCAGTAAGATTTTACCTCAGCCCCCCGGCATCAGTGCTCAGCTAGAGAACAACTGTGTAAACACGGGAACCTGTGGGGGCGTGCTGCATTCAATGCACAGCTGCTAAATACGGATAACCTCAGCTGTCCTCCATGTGGAGAGATGATGCTATCCTAGAGCGAATATATTGTTGACTGTGTGGGACCTTCTGGTGGAGACAGACTCATGACCGCAGAGTTAGCACACTGTCACTGTCTGATTCCCATTTAGCCTTAACAACAGTCCAGCTAAGGAGGCCAGGCATGATTGACTTTCATTACATTGCCACTAATGAACAAAGCCCCGCACAGTTAGTGACTGCAAAAAGCTGCACATTTAGTAAATGACAAGGACTCAAACCTAGAACTTCTGGCTCCTAATTTTGTATTTCTAGAGATTTTCTTCTCTGGTGACACTGCCTAAGTGTGCATGATTCTGGCAGCTGTTCAGAGACCTTGTTGAAAATGTGTTGGTTCTTCAAGGTTGTTCATGTCAACTTTAATGCAGCGGGTTGGTGGGTAGTTCCCAGAGTATGAAGTTTAAATATCAGCTTTAGAGAGGAAGCTCAGGCTTGTAAGTTTGAGAGCTGCCATTGAATTTTTTCTTTGTTTTTGTTTTTGTTTTGTTTTGTTTTGTTTTGTTTTTGTTTTTTGTTTTTTTTGAGACAGGGTCTTTCATTTTAGCTTGGTTTGGCCTAGAATCTGTGATGTCCCTGCTTTGGTCCCTCAGTACTGAGATTCCAGACATGCATTCACACATCAGCTCTGTGACTGGAATTCTTAATTATAGTTCTTGGAACCCCAGCCTCTTAGAGAGTGGAAATATTTGGTATCTCTTTTGTAAATGTTGACATATATTTATAGTAATTTATGGAAAAAATACGTCTTTAGTAGGTAAAATGAAGCTGCCATCTGGGGATTTAAAAGGGAAATAATTTCCACTTGCTCACTCATTCCTTTTAGAATTTGCTCAACTGTCTCTATTGGCAAGACTGTGTTTACCAAGTCTCTGTAAATACCAGACACTGTGCTAAGTTCTAGAGTTAAAAGGTTAGGTGAGAGTCATTGCAGGAAACAAAAGGCCACATGGACTAGCTTATGTTCAGACAGTGTGGCTATGGGTAAGTATATCAAGTATGAGTCAGCATTAAATGGCCAGTGATGGATGACTGGGGAACTCCAAAGCAAACATTTATTTCATCCATTATAACTGTTCCTGCTGGAATAGTGCGATTCTGTCTGGATATAGTGTTGAGTCAGAGGTGAGGGCCTTTGCCTTCACCAGCTAGCCTGTGTGTATGCCTCAAGACCTGTGTGCCTACCTCTGTGTGGCCTGGCTGTCAGTCTGCCTGTGTCGGTGTCCATCTGTGTGTGGCCTGTATGCTGATGCGTGCCTGGGTGTCTGCTGGCAACTGTCTGCCTAGCGGTGTGTGTGTGTGTGTGTGTGTGTGTGTGTGCTGCTAAAGTATGTTTTCTCTATGATCCTTCACATTCTCTTTAACCTCCTATGACTGGGCCTTCATTCCTGGCATTAGAACTTGGACTTCAGGCTGGAGAGACAGCTCAATGGTTAAGACCACTGACTGCTCTTCTAGAGGTCCTGAGTTCAATTCCCAGCAACCACGTGGTGGCTCACAACCATCTGTATCGGGATCTGATGCCCTCTTCTGGTATGTTTGAGGACATTGACAGTGTATTCTCATACATTAAATAAATAAATACTTTTTTTTTTTTAAAGAACTTGGACTTCAAACCCATTCTTGTCTTTGCATGGTTGAAGTCTAGTGGGCAGACAGACATGCACACCTACAAATTATAATGTGTCACTGAAGAATAGACCGAAGATAAAACACATTATGGGAGTTGAGGGGATAAAGAATTCTGCTCTGGTGGGGGTCAAGACAGGCTTCAGGAAGTGAGGAAAGATATGACCTGTGATCTTCCTGGCTCCTCGTGACATTTTACCCTTTGCTTTGTGGTATATTGACAGCTTCAGAGCGACGGACCCTTCCTATAAGATCAAGTCAAAAGCCAAAGAGAAAACAGAAAAAAAAAGTCTGCTGGTGTGAGGAGGTTTCTAAATCAGACCCTTCCCTGCCCTATAGGATTCTGAGTTGGCCCAGTTGTAATGCTTTGAAAGTCATTGCCTGATATCCATCCAGAATACAGCCTGCTGGTTGGATTCCCATGTATCTCTTTCCTTGGGGAACTCTAGTCATGAACTAAGAATAAATCAAGTATGTTCTTAGCACAAGAACCTGCCCTTGTTTGAAGGAGGGATGTCAGGACAGAAGTCTAGTGTTCAACCAGCCTTCCTCCATCATTAGATGCTGAGTTTACTTTTCCGGCTTCTGGTGCATGCATGTCAGCGACTGATGCTACCTTTAGTGACCTGTGATTGCATCTGTTTGGAGGTATCCTTCTTCCTGCCCTGATCAGCAAATGTCACCAATAGTGCACCAAGCTGAGGGGTGGGGTGAGCACAAAGGCAGCGCCACCTTCAGCATCAAAGTTCAAGCCATTTCCAGAGCCATTCAGGGTCCCACGTTGTTGCCCTGTGACTCGATACAGTGATACAGCGCTAACTGTGCCCTGCTCTGTGGCTGTTACACTCCCAACCTTCATTCTTTTGCCTCCCTCCCCTACCCAGTGTTAACTGATATTTGACTCTTTGCTTTTCAAGAAAGTCATTATAAATAAATGCAGGGTGGCAACAGGAAGAAGGCTGTAAGTAAGTCACCAAGGCTACTCCCAGAGAGCAGCACAGGCTATCTAAGGCAGATGAGCAGTGTGTCTCATACCCAGCCTCCCTGGGTGGTTATCCGGATCTTAGGCAGTGTGATTTTTTTTTTTTTTTTTTTTTTTTTTAGGCTGTGGCTCCTTGCAATGCTCAGTTTTTGCCCAGTTCTGGAACTAAACCCATGTCTAAGCTCATGGTGAGGTGGAGGTGACTTCAGCTAGGGCAAGCAGGAAGGATGGATAAGGAGACTCCAGAGGAAGAACTGATTCTGTTGAACATGTGAACAAACACTTGGAGCAGCCATGTTGTTTCATCAAAAATACCACAGCTTTAAGCTTAAAATCTGAGCCCCACTAGAGGAAATATGGCCACTCCCTTGTGCGGCTGGGTGGATGAAGGGGTCCAGGACTTAGACCCTTAGAGGTATGATGTGAAAGAGACTTCAGGAGTTCCAGTCTGAGACCAGGACTGTGGAAGTAAGTGCTGTGACTGTCTTGTGACAAGTTTCCTTTCAGAGGTTTAGATTCGGTTTGAAAATAGGTGAAGCAGCAAATAATTTTGCTTGGGGAGGTGAGGAGAAGACAGAGGAGGTGACATTTCGTCTGGCCGCTGAACATTGGGTAACATTTATTGAGGGCTTAGAACAGGCCTTCAAGGTTAAAGGGAAAAACTCTTTAAAGAGTCCAAAGTTTATCTTCCACAAGTATAAATCTCTGAGCCAATTCAACTCCATCCTCCCCCAGTGTGCAATCTTTGGATTCCTTAAATACAACACATGAGAAAAATAAAAACAGCTATTTTTTATAAACACAGAAGAGGGCATTCTAGCATAGAAGGAAGTTCCTGTTGTATTGGGGGCATTAGATAGAGCCAGGGTGACCGGACCTGAGGGTCCGGGAAGGGTTGAGCCTGTGCAAACTGCCTATTTTGTTTAATAGTCTCTTCATAAAATAGTTGGGAAGATTTTTCTTTTCATAGAAATCGAGCTTAGCTTGAGTCCTTGAGTCTGGGTAGGGACATCTACATTTTCTTTAAGCTAGTGTTACCTCACTTCCCTCTTTCTCCCCTTCCTCCTTCTCTTCCTCATCTTCCTCTTTTTCTTCTTCCTCCTCTTCTTCCTCCTCCTCCTTTTTTCCTTCTTCGAGACATTCTTTCTGTGTAGCTGTGGCTGACCTTGAATTCACTATATAGACTAAGCTGGCCTTGAACTCACAGAGATCTGACTGCCTCTACCTCTGATGGGCTGGGATCAAAGGCACGCACCATCACACCTGGCTAAGTTGATTCTTGTAGTGGATACCAGAATATTTCTTAAGTCACTGTGTAGAACTGTCCTCGGAGAGATGCCTGGAACGATTAGGACAGAATACCTTTGCCTTGTGGAGATGAGGACCAAGCAAAGGCAAACAAAACTGTGACCAACAGGATTTCTTGGCTGATCCTCATAAGTCATGAACATAGTCTTTGTGTTTAGCTGTGTGTTACAGGTCAGAGTTCTGCTTTTATAAACAGATTGGCAACTTGGTTATTTACTCTCTCAGCCTTATGGACTGAGGATTTGGAGCTGACGTTCGTCTGTTTGGAGATCGTGTGTCACACAAGATGGACAAGTTGTGGGAGGAGCTGAATGAAGAGCAGGAAAGTGTAAGGCCAGGCTGTGTGGACTGTTTCCAAGGATCCAGCATCTACTCTCAGCTCCTGTTCCCTGCTAAGGATACAGTTGGGACAGTCCTTAAAGTCTCTTTGATAGACAGTCAGTGGTTTCTCTTCTTTTGGTGTTTTACTTATTTTTTGGCACATACCACATACAGCTATAGGTTTTGTAAGGTCACATTTATACAAGTATGTAGCAGGTGCTTTGAGCTCTACTGCCTGTTTCCCTCCCATGATTCCGACTCGTCGATCCAGACATCTCCACGGGACTCTCGTGTCCTATGTGCACATATGACTTTGAGTACCTATGTGAAATCTTGGATCTACAAGTAGAAGGAAACACGTAACATTTGTCATTTTCAGTTGGACTTCTTTCGATAAGTTAGACTCTACCCCAATGAAATGCTTGGACTCTTTGTGATGCAAGCTAGGAACGGGGTGCTAGATGATTGCTACAAAGATAAATACAGTGAGGACACAGTTTACTTTGTTAGCAACTCATGCTGCATTAGTAGAAAAATTAACTTGCTTTTTCTTCAGCCTTCCCCCAGTCTTGAACAGCTTATTGAAAAGGGAATTTTGTCTCCCTCCCTCAACTAGTATGGGGTGTCTTACCAAGGTGGTTGAGTGAAATGGTTGAAATATTTTCATAACGGTCATAAAAGGTTTTACAATTACACGTGTTGTTTATGAGCAGACTGGCATGCTGGAGAAGCTGTCACGGCTGTGATGAGCACATGGAGAGACTGGAATCTCTCGTGGAATTTGCTGAAATATGTTAATCCTGGTCACAAAGCTAAGTATAAAATTTTAGTGACTTCTGAAACTGTCACCCCTCCCCCCCTTTTATGTCCCCTGTCTGAAACACTTCGGAAACCGATGGAATCCGACAGAGCTAAACATCTTTGCTCCTGTGAAGTGTGTTTATGAGGCCATGTCCTCTTGCAGGCAGAGGGTGGATGACAAAGAAAATGAAGATCAAAAGATAAAGATAAAATATAAAAGATAAATCAAAAAATGAAGATCTGGATAATTAGTGGCGTGAAATACAACAGCAATTCTGGTGTTTGGAGGGGGGTGTCACTTTTTTCACTTGCATTGAAGTATTTTTTCCTTTTCAAATTCAAATAATACCATTATTTTCATATAGAAAAATTGTATCAATTAAAAAATAATTGAAGACAAGGTTGCCTGGTTTTTAAAATGCAGGGGTGAAAACACCGTGGAAAACATTCCTGTGGAAGGAGGCAGGAGAGCCACATCTTTTGCAGGATTTGGAAGAAGAGTGAATGATGAGCATCCCTTCAATAGCCCACAGGGAATAGCATAGCTTACCGACCCCAGGGGTGTAAAATCCTGTGCATTCACAATGCTAGAAAAATATGGAGACACACCCATTATGTGGACAACAGAAACAGTATTGAGAGATGATTAGAGCCCAGCAGATGTTCTTCACCAGCGACTCTGGGCTCTGACTGCATTTTGTCATCTATGCTGAGGGCAGTGTATAAGTCTTGAATGATGGCGTTCAGATGGTGCGGTTTGCTGTAATGGGAAATTCGATTTCCTCCTCTGTCTTCAGAGGGATAATATTCATGAGAGTTTATCTCTGAGCTTTTATGACTCTGACCACAGAGATAGGAATAAAAGAGAATGCTAATAAAAAAGTTTAACTGCCCCCCCCAAACAAATGACATTTATTTTTGACTTGTTTTACATTATCAAGTTACTTTGCTGTTTAAAAGAAACAGGAACAGGGGCCAAGGAGATGGCTCTGTTGGTAAAGTGCTTGCCAGGCAAGCCTGAAGGGCAGCTGAGTTTGGTCCCCAGAACCGATGTTTTAAAAAAGAGCTGATGAAATTAAATGTAGAACTATATGAAACTATCAAGACTGAAAAGAAACCTCAAATAGAAAAAAATCTCACAATGCAATGACCGTAAAAACAGAACACAGACAGACAGAGAACAACTTGTGTAGGTAGTGGAGACAGCGGAGTCTCTGGGGTTTGCTGGCCACCCAGTCTAGCCCAACCAATGGCCTCTATGTTCCTTAAGAGACCCTGAATCAACATATAAGATGGAGAACAATTGGGGTATTTACCAGTAATCCCCTGTGGCCACCATACACATGAGCATGTACATAAGATATTCCTGTCCCTCAGTCTCCCTCTCTCTCCCTCCCTGAGACTGCCCATGTACACGAGGGTGTCTGTATTAGATCAGAATTAGAAAAGGAAAAAGTACTTCTAGAAATTTCTCACATTTTAAAGCCATCCTCTTCCCAGTAAAGGGGCGTCTTCTGCCTTCTTATTACCCGTTGTAAGGAGCCATTGGAAGTGGCTTGTTGCTAGGTCAATTCAGCCAATTACTTTTGTTGATATTGAGACAAGGTCTTAATGCATAATTAAGGGTCTTTTTGAGCTAGTGGTGATCCACCTGCCTCAGCCTCCCTAGTCCTGAGATTATAGGGATTATATCAGCAACTCTCCTGAGATTTCACACCAATATACCAGGTTAATGGGGACATTTTATCTACTTTGTCACCTTGCCAACCACATCTGTGTCTTTCGATCTTTTGCCTTTTTGCTCAATAACCTTTTCTGATCATTTTTCTCACAAGCTAGAATGCATCTTTGTATATTTACGCATGTATACATATAAACACTCATAAGCCCAGCGATCCTGATCATTGGGTTATATAGGAGTAAGGTTATGTGGACATATGATCCAGTGCGATTGGATCTGGTATCAAGATTCGAATCAGCAAATTTATTCTCAGACACAGTATGGGATAATTTCTGGTAGCCTTTCTTTCATTTGCTAAGATAGAAGAAATAAGTCATGCTTAGACTTGAACCATTGCTGAAGCTGTAATGGAAATGAGAAGACCCTTTATCTCCCTCCACAGAGAGGCTGCCTGTATTGACAACTACTTGTACTGTCATATAATGTCTATAATTTACCTTAATTGTTAGATTGTATTTAGTTCCCTCTCTTCTTCTTCTTCCTCTTCCTCCTCTTCCTCTTCTTTTTCTTCCTCCACCTGGTTCTCCCTCTTTTCCTCTTCTTCTTCCTCCTTCTCTTCCTCTCTTTTTTTCTTCCTTCCTCCTCCTCCTGGTCCTCCGTCTTCCTCTTTTTGTCTTCACTTTCTCCTTTCTCTTCTTTCTTTTCCCTCCTCATCACAGCATCATCATCATTGTCATCATCACCGTCATCACCATCATCACCATCATCATGTACATCTCCAATGTAGACCTTAAACCCCCAATCTTCTTGCTGAAGTCTTATGAGTGCTGGGATTTCAGGCACGTGCTTTTCTGTTCTCATTATTTAAATATTTAAAAGAGGGGGTAGAGAGACGATTCTATGGGTAAATTACTTACTGTGCCCTTTAGTTTTTTTTAAATTGTTGCTATACCAACATATTCAAACAAAAGGAACTTACTGGAGAAAGGTTTTATCCTGGTTCATGGTTTGTGGCAATTTAATATTATAAAAATACCTACTTTCTAAGGGACTGAAACTTTGCTGTACCCCTTACCTGGAGTTGATAATAAGACCACTATCCTACTGTGCACTCAGCCTATTTGTTTAACCTGCCTTTGAGGGAATAATATAACAATCAACCTTACCTGCATTGGATTTCTCAAGCAATCAATGTTTACAATCTAAGCTAAGGAATAGCTTAAATTATGCACTTTTCTATGCTCCTGATCCAGAATAAAACATGTCTATCACTCCTGAAAGTGACAACATAGAGGTTGAAAGCAATCTTATAAAATGAACATTTATCATCAATGTTATGTACAACTGTGGTGGTTTGTATACGCTTGGCCCAAGGAGTGGCACTATTAAGATGTGTGGCTTTGTTAGAGGAAGTGTGTCACGGTGAGGGTGGGCTTGAGAGCTTTCTCCTAGCTACCTGAGGATGCCAGTCTCTTCCTAGAACTCTTGGCTTCTCCAAGACTGTGTCGACCTGCACACTGCCATGCTTCCTGCCATGATAACAATGGACTTAACTTCTAAGAGTGTAAGCCATCCACAATTAAATGTTGTCTTTTCTAAGAGTCGCCTTGGTCATAGTGTTTATAATGAAAACCCTAACTAAGACAAACACTTTGAGGTCATGTAAGACTTAAAACTGTTCATTTTTTGATAATATTGAACAAAACATTTGGATAAACAGTGATGTTTGTAATACTTTTTATTCAGGTTAATTGGGGTCAGTTGGAGCCAGTGACTTAATCCCTTGTAAAATTCTGTTAATGAGTTCTGTAAAGTATTTTTCATTCTTTCCCATGTGATGGTTTCTGTGCTGTTTATTAAGTATAGAGCGAAGCCTTCTGTTAGGAACAGTCACACACAGTCATGAACAAACAGATACAGACACAGGGACAGATTTATAAGATAGCCTTCAGGCAACACAGATTCAAATTCATACAACACATAGTAGGAAAACAGAAGACACAGAGACATGGAGTAGAGAATTCAAATCTGGACTCACTCTTGGTTAAATGACACCAAGTGGGAACTGCTTTGATTTCTTTTCTTAATGCAACACCAATGCATTATCAGAGACTTGGAATTAATCCTAATTAATTTAATTTACCAAACAGTTATAGTCCATTATGGCAGTGAAGACACCTTGGCAGGATCTTGAGGCAATTATTCACAGATATCTGCATTCAAGGGACAGAGACAAATGTATGCTGTTGCTCAGATCCCTTTCTCCACCACCATAGTCCAGAACCCAGCTAGGGGATGGTGCCACCCATGGTTGCACCACAATGACTGCAACCAAGATAATCCCCAATAAGCATTTTCAGGGCCCCTGCTCTGAGGTCATACTCTAAATTCTTCATAATAATTCAGGTCCCTGCTCTAAATTCTGTCATACTGATAATTAACACGATCATATCCTGCAGGCATGAGTACCAGAATTTGGATCCCCAGCACCAATATACAAAACACCAAGAGAGCTTGGTAGTCCACTTGAAATCCAAGCACTTAAGAATTAAAGATCTGAGTTTACTAGCTAAAAATGGGCAAACTTCAGGTTCTGGGATAGACTCCACTCCAATAAATAAAGTAGAAACTCACCAAGCAAGACACTCATCAACCTCTAGAATCTATTATGCATGTTTACACACAGGCACAGTGCCCGCAGATGTGAATACATGCATGTAAACACACATGTGTATAACATACACACATACATCTTTAAAATAAATTATTTGGATAGTAGCTCTAATATCTTGCAGGCAAGTAGGGAGGAACTCCTATTTCCCCTGCACTGATGTGCCCTCTCCTCCTCCTTAAGCAGTAGGGTCTGTCTTGCTCAGGATTGGTGCTGTTCAGAGTCAGGTGATATCTATTTGTGGCTGTTGCTCCTTTAGTGATGCCAGCAACTCTTGAGCACAGAGACTGATTAGCTGGCTTTCCCCTTCCCTTAGCACCAGTTTGTGATATTTAAAAAGAAATGGATCCATATTTATGCCAGCCCTGTAAAGTCCTAATCCACCATGTCATCTGCTCTCAAGTGTTGGGCATATAAGGTGAGAGGACACAGGCTTTGGTGATGGTCCAACCACGCCATTCCATGTGACTATGGACACAGTCTGGAGTTCAAGTGCCAAAGATGCTGAAAGTGAAGAATAAAGACTGAACACTCTCCATATGACCTAGAGGAAGCCACAAGGCTGTATGGTAGAGTGTGATAGGCAAGGGAAAGCATGGTTATTAGATTCTCTTGCTGGGGAACCGTTCCTAAGAAGACAGGCCAGTCCCCTACTGACACGGGATGCTCATGCCCTCAGGAAACCTCTCCAGTGTCTGAAGTGGGCATCAATATTTTTTTTAAGTGACCATTGCTGTCTTTGGAGATAAGAATACATTGGATTACTATCACAAAATCAAACAGGTTAACTGTCTTATAAACAAACACATTAATTTTTGTGGCAGGAGGATTGGAGTATATTTCATGCTGGATGAGTATATTACCAGAGAGGTATATCACCAGACTTGGTTTTACATTAAAACAACAGAAAACAAAACCTGAGACAGGTTTCATTAAGTTGCCGAAGAAGGCTTTGGACTTGCAATCCTCTAAGTTCAACCTCCCATAGGTGTGCAGGCCTGCACCATCAGGCTGGCTGCAAATGTATTTTTCAGACTTCTGGAGGCTGGGAGTCTAAGGTGCCAAGGTGCCAGCTTTCTGGCTCCTAGACAGAGCTTTCTTACTGTTCTCATTTGGTAGAAGGAGAAAGACAGGGTAGAACCTCTTTCAGTTAGTATACATACAAGGCATGGAGGACCCACCTTCATGGTTTATAACCTCCTCGGGCCCAACACCTCACACCATCACGCTGTGACTCAAAACCCTCACGTATGAAGTTGGGAAGGGGAGGACGACACATTGAGGGTGTACCAACAGAAGTACTCTTGGAAGTTGGTGGCTTCTTCAGAATCATCAGGGAAAAAGAGTGAACTGGAGTTTTGTTTTGTTTTGTTGTTTTCTGAAAGTTGGTTTTTGGGGATAAAATCAGAACATAAAATTGGCATCCTTAAAAAAAATCAATTTTTAATAACTTCACATTTAAGACTGTAGATTTCCCTCCTGTATACATTCCTTGCTGTGAGCCCAGTTTAACAGTGCTTTGAAGCTTAAAAAAGATCAGCTTCTGGATGAAAAGGCTCATTTTTTTTTTCTTGGTGTTCTGGCGATCCTTTTCTTCTCACAGCCCGAGGCTCCAGCAGTGTGGCCAGAGGAAGGGTCCAGAAGCAAGGCTGCGGTAAGGAAGATTGAACGATGGTGAGGTTTCATTTAAACACGAGGTTGGGAGGCTCCTTAACAGTTTTCCTGACCTGTAAGCAGGATGAAAAGGTAGCCAGCTCTCCGAGCTTCCTGTAGGACTTTGGCTCTTGAATGCTTTTCAGAGGTTCCTGTGCTGAAATCCGCTATTGGGCTTTCCCCCGGAAGCAAAGCCATATCTGCTTGCCACAGACAGAGCAACAACAGCACAGAGAAAGGACTCCATCCAGGTCCAGGGTGATGAGCCAATGGGTGTATTGGAGTTACTTACAGGGACTTGGGTGACCCAAAGCCAAACAGTCTTACCATGGTGTAGACTGACAGAAGCTGCCGCTCTGAAGAATCCCAATCTTACCTATTTTCCATTTGCTCCATACACTAGCATCCCCAAAGACCATGTGTGGCTGTTGAGTTGGTGAGAGGAACCTTGGCTGTGGGTTTGTTGGACTTTCTCCATCCTTCTATGAGAGAATAACAACACCATCACCATTCCTACAGATATAACTTCATTGTTCTCTGTCTCATGACTATTACTGCAGACCAAGGACCTGTAGGTCACTACAGCATTTCTGCTTCACAAAGACCAATGGTCATGTCACGTCCAGGGGAAACAGGTCAACTATCACAAAGGCTCAGTCCTCACCGTGTTGCTTCTGGGAGGTGGTGGGGCTTTAGGAGATAGTCTTGAAGGTGATATGAGACCTTGCCATTTCCCGTCTCTCTCTTTGCTTCCTGACTACCATGAAGTGAATAGGCCTGCCGCACTGCCTGCTGCCACCATGTGTCCCTCAGCACAGGCACATAGGCACATAAGCAGTAAGGCCAAGCAACTGGGGACTAAAACCCGTGAGCCAGAATCAACCTTTCCTTCTTATGTGTAGATTGTTTCAGGCATTCTCTCATAGAGATGGAAAGCTGGTCCTCACACTTCCAGAAAGATGGAAGTCCCAGCTGTTTAAGGCACATTAGGAACCAGCCAGAGGCTACAAATGGGCAGCATTGGTGGAGAACAGGGCCTGGCATGGTCTGCCTGTCAGAATCCCAGAGCTGATGGTTCTCTGCAGACACAGTTCACATACACTCAGCTCTCTAGTAACAACACGTGGAGAGACTGACATGCAGTTAATTAAATCCTCAGGCACATAAGAAGTGAACAGGCATGCCATAGACAATGCTGTAACGAAGAAGGTAAGTGCTCTTTGATCTCACTCACGGGAGATGCCCACCCTGTGTGGTGGAACTGCAGGTGTGTGACACCACACCCAGCCCTGGGTTACTCCCAAACAGCTTTAGGGAAATATGGCTGACAGGACATGCTAAGAGCCCATAGCCAGAGCTGAACACATGCATTGTGTAGCTGCTTTCAACAGTCGGTTGTAGAATTTGCTCATTGCCTTTGATGAAACTCTGTACCCATGATCATCATCTCACACATCACGCTCCCAGTTCCCTCCCTCAATCACCACCGATGGACCTTCTGTTGCTCTAGATTTCCATACTCCAGACATTTGAGTGGAGTCATGCAGCATGTACCATTTTGTGCCTGACCTTTTTCTTTGCATAATGTCCTCCAAGTTCATCCATGTTGTGGTATGTGCCAGAATTACCTTCTTTTGTAGGTTGCATAATATTCCAGAATCCCATAGTGCCAACCGAATCTGTTTGGGTGGTTTGTCTCCTTTATCTATGATTGCCGCTTTTGGTTGTCATTATGGTGGTGTGAGGAATTTGTGTGTCTTCTTTTGGTTCTCTTAGATGAAGCTGATGGTTACTCTGTTTAGCCATTAAAGGTACTGTCAGGCATAAACCAATGTATTTTTATAGTAATTTTACATGCATGCATATATAAAGTTTACATATGAGTACCTGTGTGTGTAAGCATGCATATGTTTGTGCATGCACACGTGGGGCCAGAGGCATAGGTGTTTTTCTCACATTATTTCCTTGAGACAGAGTCTCTTACTGAACCTGGAACCCACTGATTGGCTAGGTGGGCTGGCCAATAAACTGCAGCGATCCACCTGCCTTCCCTCGTCCCTATGGTGCCGGGGTTGCAAACCTGTACCACCCTGCCTGGATTTATGTGGGTGCTGGGGATTTGAACTCAGGTCTTCCTGCTTTTGAGGCAAGCACCTTACTCACTCAGCCATCTCTCCTTAGTGCTTTTATATGGTTTTATTGTAAAAGAGAAAAAAAATAGGGAGAATGACCTTTGAACTCTCATTATCCATCTTACTGCTTTCAGAGAGTGATGATCAAGTGCTGTGGTGAACAGCCTCATTGGTATCCATCCTCCTGCCCAATCAGAAGGAGGAAACAGATGCAGGAAGTATTCTCATGTGCAATACAATGCAAACGAGGAGGAGAAATTCCTGCCTAATCACATCTCCAAGGAGTACTGAGCATGCTAGAAGCTTACGGATAGTCATGACTTTCTAGGACCGTGTTTGCTCCCTGACAATGGAAACACAGCAACATTATTTTTTTGAAAACAGTTCAGAAACAACTGCCCTGAGGATCCCAAATGTAAATCTCGACATTAAGCCGGCCCTCCCTTTCCTTTGCCCCTCGAATCATTTATTTAAGTGGCAATAATAAAAGGTGTCAGCAGTTCAGTTGCGAGCTCTGGGACATTTCCACATGCTGATCTTTAAGTATTCCGTGCCGACACGTGAGCTGTTCCTGCCATTTCCTATGAGATACGGCATGACTGAGGGGTCAGGCATGCTAATGATAAAATTACCATTTACTTTTTACCTGGTAGACCCAGCGCCTGACATTATAAATGTAGGAAACCTTTCACCCACAGCTCTTCTGCTCTGTGGGGGAATATCTCACTGGCGACAGGATCACAGCACAGCCGACAGAGAAAGCATCGCGTCTAGTTTCCCCTCCCCTTTGGAGTTTCTTAGAGGGCTGTTCTTCCTCTCATTCAATCTGAAGATGTACCTGTCCTTTGTGGGATGGGCTGGGCTGGAGTAAGGACGAAGCCTGCTTCTGTCATGTTGGCTTCATGTTGGCACTTACTTATAAGACCAATTTGTAAATAATAATTAAGACCTGAGAAGTCTGCCCAGTTGCTTAGTGTCTTTATTCAGCTTGAGATTTCACATTTAACAGCCATCCAACATCGTAAACCTTCACTCCTGAGATCTCAGTGGAGATGAGTCCCAGTAAGGAGATAAAAAATTTTGACCACTTGCAGCATATTCAAATGAAAGCTGGTGCTAATGAAATTATTCTTATGTAATTAGATGTATTAAGTAATGTCCCAGGTTGGCTCCATGCCATGGTTGGACTGCTAATTTTTATTCTTTCCAGGTACAGAGCTAGTTCTCACTGACGATTTGTGCCACAATAGCCCCAGAAGCTGGCTGAGTCCGGAAGCACGAGGATTCTAGAAGCACCATGGCATCTCCTTTAAGAAAACCACACTCTCTGTTTTGTTTGCCCTTATTCTGTAAGCTGGAGGTTTGGGACAGAGAATGCAAAAAAGACCTTGCCTTGAAACCTCAATGCAAACCCAGCAAGTTGGCAGGTCAACTTCAGCCTGAGTAAACCCGTGGTCACTTCTAGGCTCAGCGGATCTTGTCCCCTTGTCTATGTTTATGACTAGTTTGTCCCAATCCAGGGGACGAGAATCACAATACAAGGCCCATTTCCCCTTGACAAAGTGCTCAGTCACACACTCCATCACTGACTTTCCTCTCCTTCTCTAGGTCCTGTGCCATACAGGAGAAGTTTTATGTCCGATATTATTAAGGAATGACTGCCTTGGTGCCCTCTGTGCAGCATGGCTCACATGTGCGGGAATGGAGACAGCAGGAGGCAGAGAAGCCTTAGGCTCCCCTTCATAGTTTTCCATTTATTTCACTTAGATAAAATACAATGCATGAAATAATAGAGAAATCTCCCTTCACCCTTGATGACAGCCCTACCCTATTAGAGCGGGAAGACAGGCTGCCATAGACTCTGCTTTCCTTTTTCTTATTTCTTCCATACCTGCTGTGCTGAGACCAACATTCCCCTCTGGTTCTTGTGTGTGGACACAGCTGAGGTCACATATTGCAAGTCCTTCCTCACCTAGAGCCAGAAGTGCCAACTGACAGCTCTAAAGAGAAGGAGATATTCTCAATCTTGGTAATGATGTTTCAGGAAACAGACTTTCTTCCAAAGAATAGTGTGTGTGTCTGTGTGTCTGTGTGTATTGAAGAGATATAGCTCTTTCAAGATGAGTGCTTCCAATGTTGAACTTGGAATTAAATGTGGTTCTGCCTCCTTGCCACCAGGGGAAGGGTACTGGGATAAACCTGGGTGTGAGACGTAGCACATTGCAAAGATCAACAAACGTGAACAAAATTCTTGGCTCTCCTCAACCAGTCATTCCTGACCCTGCCACTCCAAAGGCTAATGCATTTTGTAGATCATGTAGAGACTGCAAAGGCAGCCTTCTTTGGGGATGTAGTCAGTTCTGCTGCAAAAGCTGTTTATTGATTCTTCAGGTTCGGACCTAACATAAATCATGCAAAAAGGCAAAGGCAGGCTGCTCAGAGTCCCCACAGCAGGGGGCAGGGGAGCAGGCTTTCTTTCCACAGTGTCACTCATGCCGAAACATTTCTGAAAATTAATCAATAGTCAAATAACTCAAGTGACAGATGGATCCTTCTGGGTCAGACCAATGTCTCTAAGATGTCACACAATGGAAACACTGGCTATGCATAATGCGTTCTATTTGATATTAGTTAAGCTTTTTTACTGATCCTTTCCTGCTTCATTCATCCTTTTCCATCAGTCTCTGGAGACCTGGCATCACATTAAGCTACTCACCTTCTCCTATAGTTTTATAATAGAAAGTAAAGTTGTTCAGTCTAAATCAGTTAAAAAAATTATATTAGGTTATATTAGAGAGGATTTTTATAGATCATACAATACCCACTGTAATTATAATTTGATTTTCTTTTAGTTCTTTGTCTTTGAAAGTTTTCAGTGAAGATTTTAGTCTTGGGAACTTTATCTTATAGAATAGGCTATTATCTACTTTGCCCACCTGTATAATATTTCTCTTTTATTTTCATAGTGCCATGCACATTGAACATGTCTGTGGAAGCTCATACCCTGTCTTAGTCAGTGTTCTATTGCTTTGAAGAGACACCATGACCAAGGCAATGCTTATAAAAGAAAGCATGTAAATGTGGACTTGCTTACAGTTTCAGAGGCTTAGTCCATTATTATCATGACAGGGAGTGTGGTGTTAGGTGGGCAGGCTGAAGCAGTAGCTGAGGGGTTTACACCTGGTCATAGGCAGCAGCCAAGGAGACTGGGCCTGGCATGGGCTTTTGAAATCTCAAAGTTTATCCCCAGTGATATACTTTTTCCAACAAGGCCACGTCTCCTAATCCTTCTAATCCTTTCAAACAAGTTTGTTTCCTGCTGACTAAGCATTCAAATATATTTGCCAATGGGGTCATTTTCATTCAAACCATCACAGAGCCTTTCTTTTACTACAGATCTTAGGGAGATGGATCATAGTTCAAATCCTATGCATGCTCTTTGCTAATTGTATGACTTAAGCAGGCTTCCCCCCAAGCCCCTCCCACACCCCCACCCAAGATTCCTATCCAAGCATAAAAAGGAATCAGAGAAGGATCTGTTAGAGTGTCCATGAGGGGGAAATGAACTATATGAGGCTCTATGTGACACAATTTGGGAAAACACTCTGTTGTCATTGGCTGGGAAGACAAACTGGAATAACTGGTGACCAGTGCTGAGGGAGACCTCTGACTTATGCTTTGATTTCTGTGCTGGAAGGAAACATCCAAAAGAGAAGAGATGTGTTTCCCGCGTAGAAGAGAGGCCAGTCCCAGTCACTGTTGGCAGAGGTAAAGGGACAGTAGTGCCATATTGTGCTGAGGTAGATACTGTGTTGATATCTAATGAGGTAGATACTTGGTGTATTGCCTATAGAAAACCCTCTCAGGCTGGAGATATGGCTCAGTGGTTAAGAGCACTGACTGCTCTTCCAGAGGTCCTGAGTTCAAATCCCAGCAACCACATGGTGGCTCACACTATCTGTAATTGGATCTGATGCCCTCTTCTGGTGTGTCTGAAGACAGCTACAGTGTACTTATGTATAATAAATAAATAAATCTTAAAAGAAAAGAAAAGAAAACCCAGAATGTCCATCTTCCTCCCAGGGAACCGAAGGCTGGCCTTCTGCCCACACACCTGACTTGGTCAGAGTGCAGAGAACCTACCCTCTGCTCTGAGGCTGGGGTTCTCCTACTTCAGCATGCTCTACAATCACTGAAGGCTACTGACTCAACTTCCCCAGGAATTCCTGAATCAGAAATAGTCTGAGGTGTTCTGGTGTTTGCCTAAGAATGAGAAACAGAATAACTCCCCACCCATTCCTCTGCCCCCACGCCCCAACCCCTTGCCTCCCTCTCCCACCATTAGCTCATGGAATTATATAAGCTTCAGCAGCTCCAGCAGACAAGCAGGTGACACGAAGAGCCAATGGCACATCTTGAGTCAAAAGACCTGAAAAAACCAAGAAAGTGCCACACCAGGGTATGAAGCCAAAGGATTAGGACCAGAATCTGAGACTGAAGGAAGTGGGAGACCAATATCCCTGGATGAAGATTGGCAGAAAGAAAAAAATTATTTCTTATTCTTGTGTTGTATTCAGGTGTTCTGTGGATACGGTTAGGACCACCACCTTGGGGAAGAGCAATCTGCATTATCTAGCCTGAGGACTCAAATGTTAGCTAACCATCGTGGTGTGTATATGAAGTGCCCCTCCCCCACCAAAAGCTCATGTATTGAGGGCTTGATCCCAGGTAATGGATCCAGTTATTGAGAACTGATTAGACTTCTAGGGCCCTGCCCTAACTAACAATGTCAATATTGAGACAGATGCACTGTCTGGAGGGACAGCAGACACTTGTCAAGGTGGAACTAGTTAGGAGAAGTAGCTCCCACAGATGTCTTTGCTGTCTGATGATCCCATCCTCTATCTCTCTTTGCTTCCTGGTTGCCACCAGGTAGAGTGCATATGAGCAGGAGCTGTGCAGAGTTCCTACTGGCACAGGTAAGAATCCAAAAGGAGAAGAAAATCCTAAAGACTCCAGCCACAGCCATTAAGTACCAAGCTGCTTAAAATGTCATTCCGTTTATTGTAATGGGATGTGTGAAGTTCCAGCCAGCACTTGCAATTTAGATCTCGTTCCTGAGGGAATCCCACGCAGGTCTTTTTTTGTAGGATTTATTCTGAGCCTCTCCTTACTTCTGGACTCTTGAAGCTGTTAGGTAAATACAAGTCTGTGCTCCGAGATGAGGTTCTATCTCCTTTAACTCAATGAGTCATTTGTCAGCTCTGAAATGGCCTAATGTCCCCAGTGCTGCTGCAGTACCCTGTACTGTCTTGTTCCTCATCCCCTGTGTTCCCTGCCTGCTTACTGTGTATGTTTTCATGTAGCATGGCTAAGCCATTGTTTTAGTTACTTTTCTGTTGCTGTGATAAAACACCACAACCAAGACAACTTCTGAAAGCAAGCATTTGGTTTGGGGTTTATGGCTGCAGACGGTTAGAGTTCATGATGGTGGAACAAAGGCATGATGATAGGAACATGTGAGGATTTACATCTTGATCTGCAAGTAGGAGGCAGAGAAAAAGACACACTTGGACTGGACCTATTTTGGAACCCCAAAGCCAACCCTCCTGCCAGTGGTAAGTTCATGCCTTCTAATGCTTCCCCAACAGTTCCACCAACTGGGGACCAAGTACCCAAGTACATGAGCTTATGGGGGGGGGGCATTCTCACTCGAACACCATAGCCGTAAACATTCAGGGTGTCAGCAAATGATTTGTGTGTATGGTATGTGTGTTTATGTGCGTGTGTGCCTGTGTGGTGTATGTGTGTTTCTCTCTCTCTCTCTCTGTTATATTCATTCATGAGAATATATGTGTGCTCATGCATTTGAATGTCTATGGACACATGAGGGCAATGTTGGGTGTCTTTGTCTATTGCTTCTCACTTTTTTTTTTGAGTTAGTGTCTCTCACTGACCCTAGAACAGTGGTTCTCAACCTGTGGGTCATGAACCCTTCCAGGGTCAAAGGACCCTTTCACAGCGGTCACCTAAGACCACTTGAAAATACAGGTATTCATGATACACTTCACAGCAGTAACAAAATTAGAGTTATGAAGTAGCAATGAAAACAATTTTATGGTTGGGGAGTCACCACAACATGAGGGATTATGTGAAAAGGTTGCAGGGTAGGGGAGGTTGAGAACCATTGGTCTAGAGTTTGCTGATTTGGCTTGATAGGATTGTTCATAAGCAGTGGGCCAACTGCCTAGTGAGCCAGCGCCCAGCTCCTTTCCATGTGTGGGTTTTTAAGATGGAGTCTTCTCACATTGCCCAGGGTAGGCCAAATTCCTAGGTTCAAGCAAATCTCTTGCCTCAGGAGATTAGAGTCTGCACTCCTGGATCCAGCCTCAAAATTATTTATTTTCTCATGATGAAGCACATTGATATGAAGTAAAAAGTCACTAGATTGTGTCTATATGAGGTTTAAAATCCTAAATATGGTCTCTAAGGTTTTTTTTTTTTTTTGGTCAGTTTTAAAGCTTGAGGGGTTTTGTTGTTTTTTATTAATATAGAAATTGCTTCTTCTATAATACTAAGAAAACCAGGCAGAATATAAAACCAAACTTGCCTAAAACATGTATTACAAACGATCATTTCAAAACATTGAGTCAATGCTGGTCATCTTCAGTATTGGTATCCTTGATTTTTAAAGCCATTTTTAAAATTCCTCTTTCCAATATTTTCCAAACATAATTACCTTTGGTATCAGGAAAATGTAAGCTTACTTTTTAATCACACTGTTAGGATTTGAACAGAGAGGAAGATGTACTTAAAGAGTTGAGGAAAGAGAGAGGAAAAGAAGGAGAGGAGTGTATGTGTGCATGTACGTGCTTGTGTGTGTGTGTGTATGTGTGTGTGTGTGCTTGTGAAGGCAATAAGAAGAGACACACTTTTGTCTAAATCCCTGGAATGCAGTAAGACTGTGTGCTCAAACAGTGGCTTCTGACCTTAAGGAGAATGGTACTCAACTGTAAGACTATGAAAAGATTGCTCATATACAGTTAGTTTCCCAGCCTGCTTTAGAGTGAGGTCAGGGGAGACAATGGCTGCTTCTTAACTGTTGTATTGAAACCAGTTCCTTACATCACTTGTAAGCATATTGATAAATGAGTCACTAGGTGGCAAAGCTCCGGAATTTTAGAAAAATATTTCCCTTCTCTTTGCTTCTCTCATTTGTCTGGAGTCCTCTTGAATCAGTCAAGGGGAGGTGAAGCCTGGCCCCTGTAGACCAGGATGTCCCTTTGTCCCCATGGCAAGTCCAGCAGTTTCCTGGATTAGGCCATGAATATGCATAGAGCAGGACGGGGAAATGGCTTCCCAGTCTGCAATGACTGAATTACAATTTCCAAATGGAATGAGTTAGATAGTTATTATCAATGTAATTATTCATAAATGTGCCTAATTATTCATAATTATTCAGAAGCGTATTACTTCCCTGATTGCCGAGAGTGATCCTTGAGCTCAATTACAATTGGGTTCTGGTCACAGGACTCTACTTCTCCTTCCAACTCAGTGAGTCCCGGATCTTCTCTGAATAGCTTTAGGAGCCCTTCGTGTCATCTGGCCCTTTAAATACACATAGCAAATCTGCTGTTTGAAACCCCCATGGCTTCAAAGCCCCCGTTGTCTTTTCCCCTTCTTTCCAGTCCCACACTCCTCTTATTTGGGTTCTGTCTGTTCCTTTGAGGGCGCACAGTTAGGCTGTTGTTTAATTAGGACTCTTGTTGTCATTCCTGTGTTTGATATCTTAATAACACTGGTGATCGCACATAGGAAAACAGGCCAACATGAACGGACCCTCATGCCTGGGGAGGCAGGTCCCCCTGAGGCTGGGCCATCCCACTAGATCAGCTGTTGGAGCTTCTTGTAAATCAGACATCAGCTACCACGGCAGGTGGGGGGAAAGGGCTTTCTTCTACTTAGAAGGCTGCAGTTTGTAGCCAGTATACATACACCATGTTACAGAGGGCCATTTTGAAACAGCGCAGCTTTAGAACACATTTCCTGTTCTGCCTGAAGTTCACTGTGTTCTCAACGTGGCTGCACCTTGGACGTGGGCTCGCTCTTGTGTGAAGCCTCACCAATGCGCAAGCTTCAGTGATTGAGCCGCAGCTCAATTTCTTTCTTTCATGCCCCCCCCCTCTCCCTGGAAAACATTACAGCAATTACCATATTGTGGGGCGGCATTATGAAGTGCAAATTAGCATATAGATTAGTTCTGGGGGGCAGGGAGGAGAGGTGTGTTAAGATCTTCCTAATCATGTATAGTTATGCTACACAGCGCTCCCTGGGCTGAACTCTTTCAGGTCCTGGTCTGCCTATCGTGTGTGTGTGTGTGTGTGTGTGTGTGTGTGTGTGTGTGCACGTACTCATGTGTGAACATATGGGTGAGTCTTAGTGGACAATTTCTAGGGGGAAACAAAGGCAAGGTGGCTCTCATCATGCAGATACACACCTAAGAAATGGGCAACAGAAGTTGAAGATTTGTTTTCTGTGCACTCCAGCTCCCCTTCCCAATATAGCACTCCTGACTTGGTTCTAGAGGTCTGCTTTAACAAGAATCACTCCTTTCAGGTTTTGCATTTGGTCCAAGAAAGGAAGAAGGTTCAGGTTTTACTGACTGGGTAAACAGGGACAAAGAAAACAAAAGGGTTGAGCCTAGAACTAAGACTGTTCGTTTTCCTTTGCTTTATCTTAGAAATTTGTCAACAAGATAGTAGGCAAAAAGGAGAGGACGCCTTCCTTGCCATGCACAGAAGGCAGGATGCATAGACTTATTGAAAAAAGGGGTTTGAAACTCACTTCCTCTTTACAGGTTTGCAAGCAATCACTCACTCACTTGATCTAGCATTCATGAGTTCCTCATATCCACACAGCACTGTGTGGAGCTAAGTGTAAGCTATGGCCCTAGTCATCAAAGTCCCCGTGGAGAATTTTTTGAAGGACTGATGCAAACCATAGCTCTCATGGCTGTAGGAGTGAGTTCAGAGAAGGAGGAAGAGGAGGAAGAAGAGGAAGAGGAGGAAGAGAAGGAGAAGGATTGGAACAGTCAGGACAACTATTGAATTTGGAGGTTGTCTTGTCATAAGAGTAAGATCTCCCCTTGAGCACAAATATTTTTGAGAACATTCCAAATGTTCTAAAAGTGACCGAACATTTATGATGGTGCATGACAAGGTTCAAAGGTCAAAAGCACTGGGGAAGAGGTGGCTTTGTCCTGGAGGCCAGCCTAACAGAATAGAGAGGCTCTCTCAGGGTAGGCGGTAGAAGATAAGGCTATGAGGGTCAGCAGTGCTTAATGTTAAAACATCATCTCAGCCTTAATCATCTTTGAAAATGGATCAAGCAAGGCAACAAGCTGGGTAGAGCGCTTGCTACACCAGCCTGATTTGCTGAGTTCAAGTCCCAGAACCGATGGAAGGCACAAGGAGAGATCCAACTTCACAGAGTTGTCCTCTGACTTTCATACACACCCTGTGGAACATGCTCCCGCATTGTGATCATGCATAAGAATATGAATAAAATAAAAGTGATCTAACGGTAAGTGTGTAGTAAGTGAGATTAACTGTGTGTTTTTTTTTTAAATACACAATATACAACTTCTTGGATATAGTAGGCTTTTTGTGCACTTTAACTCATTAAATTTGAAATGACTTCTTAATTAGATACAAAAGTCTGAACTCAGGGCCAGTGTCAAGCATGGAAATTTCTTCTGGCAAATCTGTCACTAAATTTATCAGCATATCTAAAAGCCATGTTTTGGTCAAATAAATATTTCTTTTTAAAGAACAAACCTTGTCTTTTTTATGGTCACTTTCTAAGCTATGGTCACTGTCTCAGATAGGGTCACATTCTCTGCTAGGGTCACTTTGATGGTTTGAATATGCTTGGCCCATGGGAAGTAGCACTATTAGGAGGTGTGGCCTTGTTGGCATAGGTGTGTTGCTGTGGGGGTGGGCTTTGAGGCTTAAGCTCCACCCAGTGCAGATGTGAGTCTCCTCTTGGCTGTCTTCAGATTAGGATGTAGAACTTTTAGCTCTTGCGGCACTATGTTTCTAGCCATGATGATAAATGGACTGAACCTCTGAGATGGTAAGCCAGTCCTGATTGAATGTTTTCCTTTATAAGAGTTGCCATGTTTATGGTGTCTCTTCACAGCAATGGAAACAGTCACCTTATAAGGACATGGTTTCACAGTTAGCAGCCTGTGATTGGCTGAAGCTTGCCTGTTCTATGATTAGCAGGGGTTCAAGTATCTATTTTTAGAATGCACTCCTGCCTAATTGGCAGTTTTAAAATGTACTTCCTAAGTATGGAAGCAGCTTTGAGGCAAACTTATCTATTTACCTTTTGTTCTTGTCACCTCCATAGCATGTAGATCCATGCATTAGTCAACATGGGTGTGGCTGAATTGTGAAACCAGAGAGTAGCCCTAACCTGGTAGGATGGATAGTTAAGGAGGAGGAGAAAGTGGGGAACTGTCTGTGAGACAAGCATCATGGGAAGGAATATGGCACAGTCTCTTTGAGTCTCATTTTGATGCTATGACAAGGTAAAGATGATAACTTACGTGTTGCTTGTATAAAAGGGGCAGATGAGTTCTGTTTGTGAGTATCCAATAAAGTGCCTCATAATAAAGTCTTCCCATAGCTGTAGTTGGTGCTGTGCATACATTGTAGTTTCTGCATTTGAGTCATGACCTTTTTGGTGGGAACAATGGATGCTCAGACATACTAATGGGTGGAAAAACCAACATACCTCTTGTGATCTGTTTGCAACTGGAATCAGAGAAGCTCAACAGCAGGATGCTTGCTTTTCCTCCTGGTATCCTGTAGTCATTGAGACCAATGGTTCCAGTACATGAAGGAAAACAGGATGAATCTGCCCCCGATATCCCTTTAATTGAAATGAAGGCTGTTTTGGGGAGGGGAAGGGGCAGGCTATTCTTTTTTTCATTTGTACCTTTTAAAAAATATTTATTTATTTTATGTATAGGACCACACTGTCCTTGACATACCAGAGGAGGGCATCAGATCCAATTACAAATAGTTGTGTGCCACCATGTGATTGCTGGGAATTGAACTCACAACCTTTGGAAGAACAGCCAGTGCTCTTAGCTGCTGAGCCATCTCTCCAGCCCGATAGACTGTTGTTAACCAGATGGAAGATCTCTCTCTGTAGGACTCAATAATCCTGGAAGATGGTAGGGAGAGTCGTGGTGAAGTATTTCTGGGGGTGTAGGTAATGCTCAGCCATTGTGATGTGGAATGCGTGTCTGGAGTCTCCTAGTTTGCTTTATATCCACAGGGAGGGTTTTCCAAAGGTCTAGATCTTTATCTAAACTGTCCTGTTCATTCTTCATCTTTTACTAATGGGTCTCTGCATTCCCAGAATTCAGATTCACACACACACACACACACACACACACACACACACACACACAACATTGGCAACATTGTTAATGAGTTGTGTAATATCTGATGCTGGTGAGGCAGTGTGCTTTCAGAAAAGACTTGATGATATGTCCTCACTGCAACCCCACACACAATTCAAGTGACAATCAAACACAGAAAATAAAATTTGAAGATCCGATTCACACATCCCAATTCAGTCTGCTGCCCCCAAAACTGTTATCAATTCGGAGGGATAACCCACTGACACATTTCTGGGCATCTCTCTACCTTCATGTGAGTATCTGATGTTAACAAGCATTTGTGGAGTGGCTGTCACTTTTGACTTTTTTGTTTTTCCATCAATACAGTTTTTGGCAGGTACTTTCTGTCCACTTCACAGAGCTAGTGACTGGCTAAGAGTCAGAATTAAGAAGTAGAGAAAGCGGGATGTCAAACTATTTTGCTGTTTATGAGTTCAGAGCCTTAAATTCTATGTATCTCTTTAGTTAGTCTGTTACTTCTTTCCTAGCACCTGATTTCAATATCTTCACTGTACAAAATACTCTCCAAGTCTCTGTCTGTCCGTCTGTTTGTCTGTCTGTCTGTCGGTCTGTCTGTCTCTCCTTGTCTTCCTCGTCCTTTACCTTCACTGAGATAAACTGTACTTTATAAATCTGCCATTTTCTTTAAAAAAAAAAATCTCAGTACTTGCCTAATATCCTACCTCCAACAGCCTTCACTCATCCCTTGACTGGAAAGGCAGGTTGTAATTCTGTCTCTGGTTTGCAAGATTCCCTACTAAACCGAACCCCTTAAGCTATGTTCTTGCAGACTGGGACATTAGCAAGATCTCTCGATTGAATTACAGAATTGCATTCCACCAAGGATTCAGTTTGTAGAGTACTTAACATTGAACTACATGAGGAGGCACAGGAGTAATGGGTCTTTTCAGGAATATCAGCCCTTTTTTTTCCCCTTCAGTAAATCAAAGGCAGTACCACAAGACTTTCAGCGATGTGGTGTGAATGGAGTTAAAAGAATACAGGGGCTGGCAATAGCCCCCCAAATTAAAGCATTTCTGCCATCTCCCAGAGACTTATTCTTTTCCTTGTAGCCATTAATATGAATAATTTACAAATCTGGGAGCTTTTCCCATGATTTGAAACTTTTTTTGGGGGGGAGGGAAGGGTATAGATTTCAAAGTTTCCTTGCTCTGAAAGCCAAAGGAGGAGAGATTATCTACCTTGTTTCTTCTTTATGGGAGGGACCTCTTTTCGAGAGGGGGAGACTTTCTGACGTAATTCCATGCAACTGGGCGCTTTGCACTCCAGCCTGGGCATTGAGTTTATGGGCCACTCCTAGCTGTGGCACAGCCTGTTGCACCAGTCTAGCCTGCCCTCCACAAGCCTATGTGTCACAGGCTTGGACACTAGTCTGAGGTACTATAGTAGTTATGAGGTGCAGCATACCAGAAAGAACTCAGGTCACTGTGGACATCCTCCTTGAACCCTATCTCCCATGTCCACTTCCTGCATGCCACACACTGCCACATGCTCCCGAAAGGATGTCCATGGCAAAGGAGTCATGTGATCATGGCTGAAAACCCTGTAACTGGGAGCTCAAATAAGCCTTTATTCTTCTCCTCCTCTTCTTTCTCCTCCTTCTGGGACAAGGTGTCATGTATCCTAGGCTGATCTCTAGCTAGCTGTGTAGCCAAGGACGAACTCTGAACTCCTAATCTTCCTGCCTCCATCTCCTGAATATGAGATTACAGGGGTATGTCATATTCCTAGTGTGATGGTTTGTGTATGCTTGGTCCAGGGTGTGGTACTAATAGGGGATATGGCTTCGTTGGAGTAGGTGTGTCACTGTGGGTGTGGGCTTAAGACCCTCATCCTAGCTGCCTGGAAGTCAGTCTTCTACTAGCAGATAAAGATGTAGAACTCTCAGCTCTGCTTGCACCATGCCTGCCTGGATGCTGCCATGCTTTCTGCCTTGATGATAATGGACTGAATCTCTGAACCTATAAGCCAGCCAGAATTAATTGTTGTCCTTCATAAGACTTGCCTTGGTCATGCTGTCTGTTCACAGTAGTAAAACTCTAACTAGGACAACCTAGTTTGCGTGGTTGTGGTAATTAAACTCAGGGATTTGTACATGGTAGGGAAGCACTATCAACTGAGCTACATCCCAGTTCCTCCTTGCTCTGGCAAACGTTGGTTATCTCAAGCATTTTTTTCCCTCAGTAGTAGAAAAGTTGACTAATATTCTCAGATGGCTCTAAAGGCAACACCTTTAGAGTAACCTCATGCCACTGGGAGTTTGAACTAGACGTTTCTTTCTCTTCTCATCTGAATTTTGCTTTCTTGGTGGTTCTGAATCTAGGAATCTTGCCCATGGTTTTCATAATTTCCAGTCCAATGTTGATTTCCTGGAAAATGTTGGAAAACACTACTAATTTACATGTTTAATTAAATTTTCTTCATGTGAAGGAACATGGAGAGAAAGTAGAAAAAAGGGGAAACTTTGAAGGCTATGAAACTTGGGAATTAAATCTTAGCAACTTTCTTTTGAGTCGTGGACTAACTCCTGTCCCTAGTGTAGTGGTACTTGTACAAGCTTGTACGTGTGGAAAAAGATTATAGTCTTGTACACAAAAGCAACAAACAAACAAACAACACAAGGCAGCTTGTTGCAGGCATCTGCCTTTGTGACAACTGTCTAGAACACACGCAGGTATACATGTACACACCACACATAGATATACACCACACACACACACACACACACACACACACACACACACATCACGCACACATGGTCCTCTGCTGTTCCCTGCATGAGCGAGTGAGGCTGTTTTCTTGTGTCTATCTTTAGAGACCCTCCCAGCAAAACAAGATCAGGCTGAGAATTTTCCCAGGAACGGCTGCCTGAAGCTATTTTTAATAATACCAACTGTGTTTCAGGCCTGTTTTCTGCCCTGTCCTAAAACATTGCTCTTTCTCTTGAATTGGCCTAAACTTGCCTCCTAGCTAGTCTTGGGGAACAAGGTAAAGTGAATGAGAGTACCTAAAATTAATAGGAACTGCAAGGGTTAATCCAAAGTTCTGGATAGCCGGTGTGTGTGTGTGTATGTGTGTGTGTGTGTGTGTGTGTGTGTGTGTATGTGTGTGTGTGTGATGTGTTCAGGCAACCTCCTTCAGATGGAGAAGGGTTTCTTGGGTCTCATGAGCCATCAGTTGGCCAACAGGAATCTTAATCAGCCATTTCCCAGCTCTCATAGCCAGCCTGCCAAAATGGAGCTTGGGGTTGTGCAGGCCTGTGGTGGAGATGGTGCTTAGTTTTCTAGCTTGGGTGTCTAAGCAAGGATCCTTCGTCCAGTAACACGATGGGGGCAAGGAAGCATGTCCAAAACTCACGGCGTTTTTCAAAATGCAGGTAAATGAGCTAGCACACTTAGGAGACTGTTGGCGATTCAACACTTTTCTGTCACATGCAATAGTATTGACATGTAGCTCCTGAGAAGAGGTGATCTGCTTGCTTGGACACTGTGCTCTGGGGGAGTCTGGTCCTGAAGGCAGAGGCAAATCTACCATAGACACCCTGGGCATTTTAACTGCCTCTGTCCAAATGGGATTTTCCTTAGGGAGCTCAAATATTGGGGAGGGAAGGACACAGTGCCTTGTTTCTGGGTGAACACCTAGTAGGACAGCAGCTAGTGTTTCCTTAGGGGTGACGTGGCTGGGCCACATATCCTCCTATAGGAGACAATTCCTGAGGAAAAATGAGTTTCCACCAACCAGGAGACTATTTCCATCATCTATCATTTATAATGAATATTTCATGACCAGTTAACTAGCAGTCTGTTGGCCTTCTAATAAAGAAGATATTATAATCAATAAAATACATTTATTGTCCTCATTTTAAAGTCTTAATTAAGGACCCGTCCCTCATGGACGGCCTTTTGACAATACCATCAACAGTGTAAACAGAGAGGCATGGAAGCCCTTATCTGCAAAAAGGGCAACTTTCTCTAGTATGTGAACTCATTAAGTATGGTTCTTTGATTTGCTTGTAAATCCATGCAGTAATTGGCTTGCTATGGAGATGATAAAAAATATAATTCAGTAAGAAAAATTATGAAAACTGTTCACTCATTGAGAATTCTGCAGGGAGCACATTATGGACAGAGCTGTTCCTACCTTTGAGGAACTCAGAAATGTCTGAGCTGCAGAAAAGAGATGCATACTGCCGGAACAGAGGGAAAACGACTCGCCTCCCACTCCCTAAGTAGAAACAGAGTTTAGAACGATCAGGACTAGCTTCAACAGGCATAACACACAGAGCCTGCATCAGTTAAGAAGAAAGATGACTCTGAGCAATATGGCATGAGCTGATTTTGCCACTATGCTAACGTTTCTGCATTCTTAAGTTCTTACGGAAGAACCACGATGATATCGTGGGGCCTTGAGATCGTAGGGGACCGCGGCTCCATACGTGGACCCTCGTTGACTAGGATGTAGTTCTGTGACTCAGGTCTGTTATTTCTGTAAAGGATGTATTTATTTGTTTTGTCTGTGAGGGTGTTCGTGTGTGCACATGCCACAGTGCATATGCAGAAGTCAGAGGATGACTTTCAGGAGTTAGTTCTCGTGCCACTCTGGGACAGCTCAGATTGAATTCAGCTTGTCAGCTTTGGTAGCAAGTGTTTTACGAGTTTAGCCATCGCACTAGCCCACGATTCTATTTTAAAGCCAAAGTTCCCATTCTCTTTTATTTTCATTATTTGATCTCTTATTCCCTCACAATCTCTCTCTCTCTCTCTCTCGTGTTTGTTTATTTTGTTTTTTCTCTTACTAGAAGCTTAAGTTATGAGTTTCAGGAGTTAGCATCTGTTACACTCTTTCCCATTGGAGATTCTCTGCAGGACATAAAGAAGGAGCTAACTGGGAGGAGGTTGAAAGACAGCCAGTGTGCGGGTGCATATTCCAAAGCAGAGTGGAGCTGAAAGCCCTTTCCTTGTGTTTAGAGCTCTTGGCTCTTCTAACAGGGAAGGTAGACAGGATGCTAAGCTGTCTGCTCACTGCTGAGCGGCTGGGATTGGTCATCCTATCCCAAGTTTTTCCACATTTCCTATGTTGTCAGTCACCTTAGAACAAGTCATCTCTCTCAGGGCTTTAAACTCAAATAAAATAGGGTCAGCTGAATTTTAGAGGTACCACTTTGTTTCATTTGAAGGAAAGAATGGAAGAAGACTATGTTGGTTCAAGGTAGCGTGGAGTCATGGCAGAGCCCAGGCAGAGAGTCACTTCATCCTGTCCCCTGGCTTTAGAGACAGAGGGGGCTAAACTGCTGTTTGTGTTCCCATTTGACCAACAGATATTAAACATCCTTTGTGTAGTGACCACCCCATTACGAATGTCTGGTACTTACTCAACTGGGGCAAATCCAAAGTGGGTTTTATGTACCTGACTGATCAATAAGAGAAAGGAAGAGATCATCCTGTTCAGAAAAATTGCAGCTTAAAATTAAAATCTTATTTCTATGTATCATCACAAGTCTATCAAAGTATAAATGAAGATTTTTTTTAGAATACTTTAAAATTGAGTTGATTTTGGTTATTTTGGCAACAAAACCATGTAGTAAGGTCAAACCTACTAAAATCTTGACAATGTTCAGAAGTCTAATTGTGTTGTGTAGACGTTTTCTTTGATTCTGTCAAATTCACTGTGGTAGTCATCCGTATGACATTTCAGTAATGCATGCTGTGACTATAAAATGCAAGAGTGGAATGAATACTAAATAGAAGTAATCCAGACTTGATAATTCTGAAAGGTAGGATGATTTCATTGGTTATCCTTGCTTCCTAAAATGAATAACCAATGGGCTGTGTTTTATCACTGTTTCTACTCACTGGTGTCTTGTTTGTTAAAGCTTAATGAAAAGACAAAAAAAAAAAAAAAGGATAGTATTAAAGGGACTATGAGGACATTTTAAGAACAAGAAAGACACACCTGTATATTCTTGTTTTTACACTGTTAACTTAGTTTTGATGAATAAAATGGACAATAAACTAAGGCCAACGACTGCCTTATAAATGACCTTCAGTTTTTTTCTGTCATTAAATGGTGAAAGACAAGCAGAATTTCGCCATCTGGTGGTTCCATCTGGTGCCGCACATTTGAGTGGCGAATTCTGTTGTAGCTTGCATAATTCCAGTATTTTTTTAAATACTAATTATCTCCCCCTCAAAGAGATCTATTTTATTACTGCAAGTAATACTCACCAGATACCACTATTCTGTTTGGAGATTAAATTATAATATTTAAAGTTAAAATATTTTATGTCATGGGCAAGCACCATGAATACTCTGTTATGCTTGCAGACAAGAGTCTAGCATGGCTGTCCCTGAGAGGCTCCACCCAGCAGCTGACTCAGACAGATGCAGACTCCCTCAGCCAAACAGTGGATGGAGCTTGGGGACTCTCATGGAAAAATAGGAGGAAGGGGATAGGAACTCCATAGGAAGACCAACAGAGTCAACTAACCTGGACCCTTGGGGCTCTCAGAGTCTGAACCTCCAACCAAAGAATTGGATCTGGGGTGAACCTGGGATGGACCTCCCTGCACATATGTAGCAGATGCGTAGCTTCGTCTTCATGTGGGTCTTGAACTATTGGAGTGGGGGCTATCCCAAAATCTGTTGACTGTTTGTGGGATATGTTCTTCTAGCCTTGTCTGGCTTCAGTGGGAGAGGATGCGCCTAGCCTCCCAGAGACTTGATGGGACTTATCCTAGTAGGAGGATACCCAGGGGATCTCCCACCCACTCAGAGAAGAATGGGATGGGGGGA
Organism: Mus musculus; assembly: GCF_000001635.26. NCBI lineage: Eukaryota > Metazoa > Chordata > Mammalia > Rodentia > Muridae > Mus > Mus musculus. Next base: position 38,767,044 of record NC_000079.6, read on the forward strand.
GGGGTAGGGATTGCAAGAGGGGGTGACCGGGAGGCAGGCAGTGAGCGGGATGTGAAGTAAATAAGTAAAATAATAATGATGATGATAATTTAAAAAAATAAAAAAAGATCTTTATGTCTCCTAAAGTGCTTCATGGCTCCTGTAGAGCCATATACCTTTTCCATCAACTGTTACTAATAACTTTGAACTATATTCAGAAACCACTAAAAGTGTGTAAAAAATGATGTCAAGTCCAGCTTTAGAATAGCGAGAAAACATCTGTCTATTAAGACAGCAGGGGGGCTCAGAGCTGAACAAAGAATTCTCACCTGAGGAATACCGAATGGCAGAGAAGCACCTGAAAAAATGTTCAACATCCTTAATCATCAGGGAAATGCAAATCAAAACAACACTGAGATTCCACTTCACTCCAGTCAGAATGGCTAAGATCAAAAACTCAGGTGACAGCAGATGCTGGCAAGGATGTGGAGAAAGGGGAACACTCCTCCATTGTTGGTGGGATTGCAAGCTTGTACAACCACTCTGGAAATCAGTCTGGCGGTTCCTCAGAAAATTGGACATAGTACTACCGGAGGATCCCGCAATACCTCTCCTGGGCATATATCCAGAAGATGTCCCAACCGGTAAGAAGGACACATGCTCCACTATGTTCATAGCAGCCTTGTTTATAATAGCCAGAAGCTGGAAAGAACCCAGATGCCCCTCAACAGAGGAAAGGATACAGAAAATGTGGTACATTTACACAATGGAATACTACTCAGCTATTAAAAAATGAATTTATGAAATTCCTAGGCAAATGGATGGACCTGGAGGGTATCATCCTGAGTGAAGTAACCCAATCATAAAGGAACTCGCACAATATGTACTCACTGATAAGTGGATAATAGCCCAGAAACTTAGGATACCCAAGATATAAGATACAACTTGCCAAAGGCATGAAATTCAAGAAGAACGAAGACCAAAGTGTAGACACTTTACCCTTTCTTAGAAATGGGAACAAAACACCCATGGAAGGAGTTACAGAGACAAAATTTGGAGCTGTGATGAAAGGATGGACCATCTAGTGATTGCCATATGCAGGGATCCATCCCATAATCAGCTTCCAAATGCTGACACCATTGCATACACTAGCAAGATTTCACTGAAAGGACCCAGATATAGCTCTCTCTTGTGAGACTATGCCGGGGCCTAGCAAACACAGAAGTGGATGATCACAGTCAGCTATTGGATGGGTCACATGGCCCCTAATGGAGGAGCTAGAGAAATTACCCAAGGAGCTAAAGGGATCTGCAACCCTATAGGTGGAACAACAATATGAACTAACCAGTACCTGGGAGCTCTTGTCTTTAGCTGCATATGTATCAAAAGATGGCCTAGTCGGCCATCACTGCAAAGAGAGGCCCATTGGACTTGCAAACTTTATATGCCCCAGTACAGGGGAACGCCAGGGCTAAAAAGGGGGAGTGGGTGGGTAGGGGATTGGGGGGTTGGGTATGGGGGACCTTTGGGATAGCATTGAAAATGTAAACGAGGAAAATACCTAATTAAAAAAAAAGACAGCAGGAATTTTCATTTCTGTCAACTTCTGACTCCCCCTTTTAAAATACTGATTTCTAAGTAAATTAACATAACGCAAAGCCCTGCTTATTCAACACTCATCTTATCTGTCTGGCAGGCCACATCAGCAGTTGGCGCATGAATTTTTGTAGGTGTCCTTGGCTTTCTCAAGTCTAGATTGGTGGACCCTGGTGTGGCCATTATGTGTGTCATGGCAGGTCCTTCCTACAGCTCTACCTCAAGAACCTGCTTTTACAGTATTGTTGAACATGTCTTCCTGCCATTTGGAGTCTGGGCTACCACACCTGGCCCTCCGAGATCTACTTTTAGCTCCAACTTCAAGCAGAAAGTGAGTTTGGTTAACAACAGAGCTTTTCTTTGCCCTTCACCCCTAAGCCTCCCACTCCCTGGTCACCAAGGCTGTCAATGAGATTAGAGAGGAGAGGACACCAGACTGGACAGCGAGAGGGGACACGTTCCCTAATGGGGAGGGAAAAAGAGGGCAAAATCAGATGTGGGGAGGTTAGACAGGAAAGAAGCCCAGCAGGACTTCTCCAGGAGAATGAATAGAAATATGCAGCAATGTGGGGTGGGGAACAGGGGAACTACTAGAAAGTCCCAGACACCAGGGAAGTGGGAGGTTCCCAGGACCCAGTGGGGATAACATTAGGCAAAATGGCCAACAGTGGGGAGATAGAGTCTGAAGAGGTCACCTCCAGTAGATAGACATACCCCAGTTGAGCGATGGGGCCACCCACCCATCTAAATTTTTTTTAATCCAGAATTGGTCCTGTCTAAAGGAAATGTATGGACAAAAAAATGGAACAGAGACTGAAGGAAAGGCCATCCAGAGACTGCCCTACTTTGGGGTTCATCCCATCTGCAGACACCAAACCTAGATACTATTGCTGATGCCAAGATGTGCTTACAGACAGGAGCTTGGCCTGGCTGTCCCCTGAGAGGCTCTGCCAGCACCTAACTAAGACAGATACAGATACTTATAGCCAACCATTGCCCGGGGATCCCCCCAAAGACTGAAGGAGCTGAAAGGGATAGCAGCCTCATAGGAAGAACAGCAGTATCAACTAACCGGAGCCCTCAAAACTCCCAGGGACTAAACCACCAACCAAAGAGCATACATGGGCTGGTCTGTGGTCCCTGCTACAAATGTAGTAGAGAACTGCCTCAGTGGGAGGGGATGAGCTTGGTCCTATAGATGTTTGATGCCCCAGAGAAGAGGGATGCTGGAGGGGTGAGGTGGGAGTGGGTGAGTGGGTGGGTGGGTGGGGGAGCACCCTCTTAGAGGCAAAAGGGCGGGAGGATGGGGTGGAGGTTTCATGGAGGGTGGAACCATGAAGGGAGACAACATGTATTTCTTATCAAAACAGATGAGGTGTTATCAATAGTGTCAGAGTGAGGGGACATAACAGCCCTTAAGCCTCTTGCATACCTTTTGTGAGCTATACTCACAAGTGTGTTCAAAGCCATATATAGTTCTCCCTAGTATTTTTCGGAGATAAATAGTGCCTCCCTATTCATTCAATGATATCTCAATACCCAGAGCTTCAGAGTTTCACCTGGTTTGGAGGGGGGGGGTCCCACTTCTAGTGCAATTAGTTAAAATCAGGTCACTAAGGTAAGCCTTAATTGAACATAATTGATGTCTTTATTAAAATCTGAACACAAAGTCACGCTCACATGGAAAATACCTAGGAGCATCATGGCAGAGATTGAGGTGGTATATCTCGAAGCCAAGGGACCTGCTGAGGATTGCAGCATGCTACCACAAGTAGAAGAAACATGAAACTGAATTGTTTTTAGGAGGAACTAATCTAGCAGGCACATTGATCTCAGTTGGGCAGCCTTCAGAACGGTGAGATGATATAGTCTTTTTGTCTAAACCATCTAGTTTGTACATTGTTATTGCACCCTGGAACACACTCTTCTATGTCTTACAGTTCTCAAGATTGTCTGTGCTAGTTAGTTTTAACTGTCAGCTTGATGCAACCTAGAGTCACCAGGGTAAGAAGTCTTAATGAGAAATTACCTACATTAGCTTGGCCTATCAGCCTGTCGATGGTGGAATGCCTTGATGTAGAAAAGATGAAACCTACTGTGAGTAGCATCATTCCCTAGGCAGAGAAGTCTGGAACTGTACAAGACAGGAGAAAGCTAGATTCAGCCAAGTTGGTTCACTGGGCACAAATCTGCTCAGTCCTGGACTCTGGGTCCTTGTCAGTACCTCTGGAGTTGGCCAAAACAGAGAAGGAGATGTGCTGGCAGGTTTCTGTTCCACTGGGCTATATTTCTCTGTGCTTTAAGCCAAGCCAGTTCCACAACTAAGTAGCTCGGCAGATTGTGCAATTATCTGCCATAGACTGGCCTCTGTCTTCTCATTTGTTAAATGAGAGAGCAGATCTATAGGCCCCTTCCAGCCCTTTATGTCCATCATCCAAGGAAATGCTTTTTTCTTAAAAGAACATTAAAAAAAAAAGACTCTAGCTTGTCAAAGTGTTAGAACAAGAACATACTTAGCTGTCTTTATAGTATGGATCAAAAAAAAAAAAAAAAAAGAAAAAAGTCAAAAAGCTGTTGCCTCTTGGGAAGCTTTATAACCCCAACTTCTTAGCAGAAGCTGCAGTTTAATATTGTTATGGCACTCCTTAATGAGGATGCCCTAATTTAGGAGGGCGCACATCATGATGATCACTTAGAAAGATCACTGATTTGAGAAATGGTTCCGGTCTTAATGGGTGCTGAGAATGAAGGCTGGCTGATTGCTCTCGCCTGGGCTGGGAGTGCCGATGTTTGCTCTGCTAATTGTACTTAATTTACTGTGAAGTTACTTATTTATTTATTTTTCTTTCTTTACCCAGAGACTCCTGTTGCCATGAGGGCTGGTCCTACTGGGCAATGCACTGACCTTGGAGACCTTGTTACTCTTATGCCATGCCAGACTCTGTAGTGAAGGCTGAGGTTTCCTTTAATTTACTGAAAAAAAGGTGCAATTCCCTCAACCTTTTCTCTGATCTCCACATCGCTGGGTTGACCTGTAAATAATTTTACCCACTGGGTGTGGAGACGGATGAGCTAGCAGTAGTGGCAATAATGATTAAAAGCAAGGCTAGATTGTTTTTCTTCTGGAGAGTTCTAGAATGGCTTACACTGAGGCTCAGTGGATAGTAGGGATAGTAGGGACAAAGGTCAAGAACTACAGTGAGAAGAAATCAAACAATCTTGTGTATTTTTGTGCATATACACACATACACACAAGCGTGTATGTATATGCATATGTATATATAAGAAATCCATTGTGCTTATGCAAGGCCTAGCAGAGGAGGATGTATATTATCCAGGGATCGATCTATCTATATCTATCTATCTATCTATCTATCTATCTATCTATCTATCTATCTCTCTATATCTATCTATCTATCTATCTATCTATCTATCTATTATCATCTATCTATCCACCTACCTACCTACCTCTCTTTGTGTCTATCTCTATCATGTATGTATGTATGTATGTACGTATCTGTCTATCTATCTATCTATCTATCTATCTATCTATCTATCTATTATCATCTATCTATCCACCTACCTACCTACCTCTCTTTGTGTCTATCTCTATCATGTATGTATGTACATATCTATCTATCTATCTATCTATCTATTATCATCTATCTATCCACCTACCTACCTACCTCTCTTTGTGTCTATCTCTATCATCTATGTATCTATGTATCTATCTATATATGTATGCATGTATGTATGTATATATGTATGTATCTATCCATCCATCCATCCTGGTAGTTAGGGCCTCTAGAGTGCCCTGACTGGTACCCTACCTTCTCTTTCCCTGCACCTTCCTATTTCACATTGGGAGATGATGTCTGAGGCTGCATGGGTTCTAAGTCAGCTCTAGTGAGGAAAGATGATGACTGCATTGCCTACTGTATTTAACGTACAGGTTATTCTGGACTCCGCCCACCCCCACCCTGAGCATTTGGTCATACTGAGTCCTACTCAACCTTTAACTTTTAGATGCCTTTCCCAGTCAAAACCATCACTGAAATAGAAAGGGGAGCAGAGCAGTGCTATGTGGGAAAGATCCTGCCCTTTGAAATGTACCAGAATTATGTGGTATTTGATTTTGGTCTCAATGGGCTGTGTCTTAATGAAGGTTGAGCATGACCATGCCCTGGAGGCTCATCTTCCCCCCCCCCCCTTCATAGAGTGGTATATAAAGAATCATGTACAGGAAGTCTATGAAGTTTAACAAAAATTGTGGAAGTCACTGGATCTATGCATTGTAGTCACATTTGCAACTGTTTGATTCGTGTTATGTGACATTAGCTTCCTTCAGGTCTCCAAGGGAAGCTAAGCTGAGCTGAAAATCAGTGGTCGCTCTCATAACTTAAGAGCTGTCTTTTCCTCCAAAGATTGTTTGAGGACTGGGAGCCAGGCAATTAACCTCAGGCACGCAGCTCTGGATGCCAGGTGTCTCTGCCTCTTCTGCTCAGATTGATTGCCCTGTGTGTCAGCATGAGCATTCCTGAGTAATTAGGATGCACTTTATTGGCAGACGCGGTCTGACCTCACCTTGTAGCGCTGTCTGAAGGCCCCCTCCTTTCATGGCATACCTTTGCAGCAATCTCCTAGCAGATACTTTATGACAAGTTGTCATGACACGAGCTCCTATGAACTGCTTTGCACTGCCCCATGCCCCCAGGGCTCTGGGGAAAAAATGATAAGCTTTCAAAGTTTAAGCTAAATAATATGCTTTTAATGAGATCTTGCGAGTTGCAGATCAAAAGCATCAACAGAAGGTAAAAAGTTCAAAAAAGCCCTTTACATGCATGCTGCGTTTGGCCAAAGCGGCTTTCCTGATCTTTCTGAAAGAATCCTTAAAGGAAAAAAAAAAAAGCATTTTTAAGTTTTTGCTCCTAAATGCTACGCCCTGGCACACTTCTTTTGCTTTTGATGACACAGGAACAAGAGGAACGTGACGGGGCAAGGAGGGGAATGGGGGAGATCTCATAGCTGGGAATGGGGATGCTCCCATGTTCATGAGCAGGTGCAATTGGGGGTGCTGCCTGGGGAGGGGAACCCATCAAAGCATCAGGGTAGAGGTAATGTCTGCTCTGCTCCTTTGCCAAATCCATCTCGTGAGACTTTTCTGGAAGTTTCCTCAGTTAGAATTAGGAGGAGGCAGGCAGGAATCAACAAGTGTCTCTCTCTCCCTAAGACTTCTGGTGCCGTATTCACGGACTTGGCCTTCAGAGTTTCCTTGTGAGGTAGAGGCTGTGAATAATGTGTGCCTCCACTGCACTTGATTTGAACTGAAGTGCAGTACTCATCTCAAGCACCCTTCTGTGAAAGTTCCTTTTCTAAATGACTGACTTCGCCTTTTGGCTCTGGGAGGTGAGAGCAGAGGGTAGAACGTTTATGGACCTACTGTGTGCTGTCTTAGCACCAATATCTCAATGCATACAGAGATTTTTGCAAGATCTTTGGGAGTTTGGCATCACCATGTGCATGTTACAGGGGAAGAAACTGTCAGAGAGATTTGGCCAACTTTTTCAAAGACACCCACCTACTAAATGACGTAGCTGAAATTTGACACAGCTCTTGTGAGTTTAAGTTGCCTCCTCAACCTTAGCCTTGTCTCTATGAAGAATCCTTCCCCACTCATCCCTATGAGTCCATGATCCTTTGCTTATCAAGACAATTGACAGAGCCGAGGCAGCCCACTTCAGACTCCTTGTCATGCAAAGTGTGGCTGTAGGGCCAAGATCATCGGCCTAGTCTGGGATTGTGTAGAAAAATATCCATTTATGGATTCTTTTTCAGATTTTCTGGAGGGAGGAAGAAGGTTGAGATGCATTTTATACATACATACATATACACACACATATATATACACATATACAATATACATATATATGCATACATGCATATGCATATATACACATATTCACATTATGCACATACATATATTGTGTATATATACACATACACATAAATACACATATATGAATATGTGCATATACATATTTGCACATATGCATATACACACATATACACATATACACATGTATATGCACATGTATACACATACACACATACACATATACACACAGGTGCACACACACACACACACACACACACATTACAAAATCAAGCTTTCAGGCATACAATGTGCACAGTATCCTTCATAGAGCAGCCAAGGAATCTTGATATGGTGGATATGGTAAGCATGGTGTCCATCACATAGAATGCATACACTCACACCTTCATGAAGCTCTGGGGCTTCTAAATGCAACGTCTTCTTTACAGAGAGATCTGTAAAAAGGCCACTGTTCCCGCTGATTGTGGACACATGTTCCTATTCATCTTCATAGCCCAGGTATCTATTTAAGCAAACTGCTAAGTCACATAGAATTTTCTTGTGTGTCAGGAAGAGATGGTAGACTGTACTAATCAACCTAACAAGTTTAGAAGATTGGATCCAACCCCTTTTCTCTTTCCTCTCTCCCTCTTCTCTCTCTCTCTCATGGTAGATTTTTGCCTAATGAAAAGAATAAGTTAGAATTGGGGGTAAAGCGGCGAGAGCGAAGTCAACAGTCAAGTGGCTCGATCAGTCCTAGTCTCCCCAGTCTCATTAAACACCCTACACCACGGCTTGTGCCCATTGTAAAGCAACAGCTCCTTTGCAAGCCGGAAGCCTTTGCAGATGCTACGAGCAAGCATTGGCTTTGTGACTGAAAAGGACTGAGAAGGATCAGGATTGTCTCTCTACTCCTGCAGTTTTATTCAGAACTCCAAGTTCAAAACTGTGTCACAGGCAGGTGCTTGGTCTTTCTTGATCACTTGCGGAATTCAGAGACAGAGCTAACCTGAAGGGAGACAAGACGGGGGACTGACAACAAGAGACAAATTTAGGGGGAGGTTCCATTTGAAGGGTTACTACAGTGAGGCTTATGGAGGGCAAGTAATTTGGTCACAGCTCTATGGGGGACAAGCAGCAAAACTCAAAGGGAGCTGGGTGTGTCTGATATAACGATGACTCTTCTCTCTCCAGGGGCCTGATTCTTAGATATTATGGGACATTTATGTATTATTATTTTTTAATATTATCATAGACCTGGTACATCAGAATTTGGGGGCAAAAATCTAGGATGATTTTTTTTTCTTGTTTGTTTGTTGTTTGTTTTTCTAAGGTGGCTATCTACTGGCTTATTTTTTAAAATTGAAGGCTGGAAGTTTTGACATGCTCAAAGAAGCAAACGTTACCTGCAGAAGCATCGGCATCTGCCTCAGGAAACCTAGTAGGTAATTACCGCTAATTCAGTGTTTCCAAAGAATGGTCCCTACATACCACCACCACCTCCACCACCACCATCACCACCACCACCACCATCACTACCATCATCATCATTACCACCACCACCATCATCATCATCACCACCACCACCACCACCATCACCACCACCACCACCACCACCACCATCATCAACATCTGATAATACAATAATACAAATTGAGAGGCTCTACCCAGAACTATGTAGAGGAAATTTTGAGTCACACCCAGCAGCCTGAGCTCTAACAGTCTTTGAGGTGATTCTAATGACTGCTAAAGTTTGAGGCATACCTGATATCCCTGATTGTAGTGAACATGTGTGTATTCAGAGAAGGCCATGTTTCTAAGCCAGCAGGTCTCAACCTGTGTGCTATAATCTCTTTAGGGGTTGCATATAAGACATCCTACTTATCAGATATTTACATTATGATTCATAACATTAGCAAAATTACAGTTATGAAGTAGCAATGAGATAATTTTATGGCGGGAGCAGGGGGGGGGGGGAGTCAGCCCAATACAAGGAACTGTCACAGCATTAGGAAGGTTGAGAGCCACTGTAATAAGCTACCATAGCCACTTGTAACTCAGTTAGTATTCAGTAGATGAATAATGTTAAGTACTGGCCAGATGTTAGGAAGCAGGCAGGGTCAGAACAGCAGAGTTCCAGAGAGGTGAGAGGGAGCCATGGTAAGAGGAGAGTCAGATAACCCACAACCTCCCTGCTTAGCAGTTTTGCCTCAGGCTAGTCCTGCCTGTGTTAGTACCTGCCTTTCTTCTAAGAAGTGAATGTCAAAAGTCATTTTCTTTGAAGGTGACAAGGGAATTTAACACCTCAAACGGGCCAAAATCCCACTAGACAGTTTTATGACGTGATAATTTACCGTCTACAAGTAAGCACACTTTGCCCAGGTAGACATGGACCAGCTAAATTTAGGTGTCAGCAAGGAATTCTACTGAAAGTATTTCTTCTTCTTTTTTCTTTTTCTTCTTTCAAAGGTGAGTCTAATTGGAAAATTGTGTTTCTTGGAGTTCATTGCACTGCTGAACAGATGGGCCAATGATTAGCTAAAAAGCTGGATCGCCAAGTGAGTTCCATGTTTAATGAAAGTCCCAAGCCTTGTTTCTCACAGAGCACAGTGAACACGTTAATTAAAAAAAAAAAGATAAAATACCCAAATAAAATATTCTTTGTTGTTGTTGTTGTTGTTGTTGGCGGTTTTTTGTTGTTGTTGTTGTTGTTGTTGTTTTTGAGAAAGGGTTTCTCTGTGTAGCCCTGGCTGTCCTGGAACTCACTCTGTAGACCAGGCTGGCCTCGAACTCAGAGATCCGCCTGCCTCTGCCTCCCGAGTGCTGGGATTAAAGGGGTGTGCCACCACGCCCAGCTGTAAAATAGTCTTTTATCTGGCCATTAAAAAGTCAAAACATATAAGTAACCTCCAACTCCCATCGACTCATTGCTAGGTGTTGGGAGTTCAGCAACAAACATAACAAGATGTTGGATGTCTGTCTACCCTCTAGGCCAGTGGGCAGCTGGACGTCCTACTGATCCATATACAATCTACAGCAGAAATACTTTCCCCCAAGCTTCGCTGCCCAGACAACCAGATCTCTCCCCCTTAAGAGCATCAGCTACACCGTGGGAGAACAATGGCCTTTAGAAGTTGGGTAACTTAGATGACAGCAGAACCAAAGAAACTAAAGGGACCTGGGAAGGTGACGTTGTCAGACCCCAGAAACTGGCTTCCTCTGTGTGGCTAGAATCACAGCGAGACTGCAAGGCTTCTGGAACTCTGGGTGGGTGCAGGATGTGAGCGATGCCCACTCCGGTGTGGTGAGAAGAGCGCTTAGCTTCTCCTTGCTTTCCAACCTCCTTTCAATATCTCCCATGAAGCAGACCCACGTAGAAGCCACCATTTCTGTGGCGCAGAGTCAAGAGGCAGGCAGAAGGTAGAGATGACTCGGAGAACAAAGTCCAAAGGAGGGCGTACCCCAGTGGCTGTTGGGAGGAACTTTGAATCTCCTAGATAAGCGTAAGGAAACTTCTAGAAGACCCCAGGACCACCCCCTGGTGGGAGGGATTGTTATTTCACGGAGAGCAGCTGAGGTCCAGAGGTCACCAACCTGTGAGGCAGATGCCCTTTTTCAAGAATTATAAATTCTCCACCAAATAGCATACTTGATTTAATTTTCTCCCCTCTCTTGAGCATACCACATCTGCTTTCTTCATGCAGCATGTCTGCCTGGCTTCTGAAAGATGTGGCTGAAGAATCTAGCGCAAACATCGCAGCGTTGAAGGCAAACAGATTTGGAGCTGAACGGCTCTCTTGGCCCCCTTTTTATATTCCTACCATCCTGCCCTGTAAGGATGGATCCACGTGTAGAGGTTTGATTTATGTTTTTTAACCATAACTTCTGTGAGTTAGGTATAGTTCCCTCAGCTTAGGACAGCTCCTCTCAAGGGCCAGTTTAAATCTAATTTAAAACAAAAATCCCAATTCATTCAGGACTCACTTCATAGAACACAGTCTACAAAGGAGGGGCTTGCTAGAAAACTCAGTGGAAAGACATAAAAAGCACAGCTTAATTAAAAAAAAAGATTCAACAGGCACAGTGACTCCACTCCATTGTATTAGGGTTCCTTGTGTCTTCCTCTGAGTTTGGTTCCTCCTCTGTGGAGACCAGACCCCACACTCCCAGTCTTTGACACCATTCTTGGGATGGTACTTGCCCAGAATGTCCACATGAAACCCGAGAGGATGTTTTGGGAGACTCTAGGCCATCCTGGTTTTGCCCTCTGTGACATTTGAGTTTCAGGAAGTCATGCCCCAGTGGTAGAAAAGATAAATTTGTGAGGGACACACACACACAGGCACACACACACAGAACAGACACACAGATACACACACACACAGACTTGCGAGCACACAAACACAGAACACACAGACATACACAGATGCACACACACAGACACACAGAGAACAGACACATAGACACACACAGAGACATACACACACAGAAAGACACACACACACACACTCACACACGACTCCAGGTAGATTCTTGGCTTCTACTCTGCTCACCTTCTCAGGCCTGAACGCAGCGATCGCTCTTTACCTCAGTACCCCAAGACCTGAGTCTGTCCAGCTAGCTCATACACTCTTCTCAGGCTAGCAAGCTGGAAAAGGCAGAGGACATAGCTAAAAATGACAGTTATCTTCAGGGAAAGGAAAATGGCCAATATTAGACAAAAAAAAAGTATGAAGTAAATTTTTCACCCTGAAGGGCTGAAGAAATCATTAGAGTTATCTGACAGCCACAGTCTCCAGGCACATGGCTTGCCCCCTGGCGATCTCATTGCTATTTATATGCACTGGGAGGTCTGTGGAGTAGCCAGGCCTATCGTCAGCCTGAGATCTAAAGGATCTTACACAGGGCCCAAAGTGAAGGGAGCCAGCAAGCCTTCCATTTATCTCTTTAAAGTCTGGATTTCAAATTATTCATGTATCGTTTAGAATCAACACACACACACACACACACACACACACACACACACACACACACGCACGCACACACACCCTCCAAAATAGCAAATCAAGCAGATAAGACTCTAGAAGGTAAAAATGATGGTCCCTTCCTCAAATAGTCTTAGAGTTTCTGTACACTGATATAAAGTGAAATTGAAAATGGTTCTCTGTGCGGATGAAGATGCACCGACTGTGAAAAGTGGAGTATAACATCTCTCCCTTACCCTGACAGTTATTTGAATCTACCAAGTATGGTGTTAGAAAGTTATCCCCGTTGACACACTATCAGGATTATACGATGGCAGTTAAATACATACTTATGCAGTAGAGTCGGCTGCAATTACTCAAGGATGCTACATTTATTTCGGTTGAGAAATAGGCTCCCTCCAATGCCCTTTATTAAAGTTTAAAGGAAGTGTTGACTTGGCAGTGGGGGAAGGGTAGCGAATGAGTTCTCTTGTAGCTGACCTTTAGGGGCTAGTGAACTGCCAGCGAGTACTGTCACTAAGCAAGACAGACTGTGGTGATGTTTGTGAACAGAGTGATAAAAAAAAGAGAGAGAGAAAAGAAAAAAAAAATCTTCCAAACCCTCGCTTCTGAATCAGCGTCCTAATACAACTCCCTAGATCACGCTGGGTGTTTGACAAGCCTGGTGGGCATGGGGGTTTGATCACAGTCGCATCCAAGGCTGTGCTCCTGAGCCACGTCAGTGCGTTTATCAAAGAAAAGCTCGGCTGTATATTCCATCTACAGAGTCCAATCACTGCACTCTAAATCTTTTGCAGAAGTCAAAGTTTTTCAGTCTCAGCCTTTATTGTAATTAAAAACAAGAAAAGAAAACAGTGAAACTCTAGCCCATGTTATACCACACATCTTACTGCTGGCAGGGATCTGCTCGCTCTCTCTCTGAAGACCCGAATCTTCTCATTGACTAGGTTGCTCATTTCAGACCTGAAAAAAAAAAAAAAGTGACCCCCCGGTTGCCTAGCAACCGAGAAACTCAGGCCTCAGCCCTGGTAGGCGAGATGGAAAAAAGGTCAATTAATGTGGCAGGCCTGTCCTTATCAATATGCTACTGTGGCAGCGACTTTTATTTCTTTACAGTAATGTATCATAATAAGTTTTGTCAGTCTTTATATTCGGCTCTCCCTTTTGAATAAAGCGTAACTAAGACTTGAGGGGATGTCTGATATAACAGAAAATGTAACCATAAAAAAAAAAGCCCTAGAATAGAAATTGTCTGACTGCCGGGTACCCTGCCGGGCTGCCGGAGGCTCTTACACATTCCCATTGAGTTATTTTATGATCAGGCCAGTATGTTATTGAAATATTATCTCTTTAGCCTTTCTCATTCTGATAAGAAATGACAGACTCTCAGAACAGTAATACATACAGAGTACAAAATATGGTGCTGCAGACAAAATTCTGCCTGGGCAAAGAGCCTTGGAGAATTTCCATTAAAACCGATCGTCCCTGGCCTAGTGTTTTCAAATAAGGCACAGGACACATCCTAATGTCCACTCTAATTGTGATGAGAATTCGGAGCCTCTTGTGATGATTGCATTTAGAGCGATTACTGAACAGCATTCAGGAAGAGTCTGCAGCGAATTTACAACCTCATTTACGATTCAATTTCTTTGGGACATAGGGAAGTGGTGTCACATCTCAGATGCACAGGTGAGGATCACAGTCAGGACTTGAAGGGTCATTTATAAGCAGACTGGACAGGAAACCCAGACTATAAAAATCTCAAGCGGGATAATCAGAGGACAGTTTGGTTCTGACCTCTTTCAGGAACAATGCTCAATACATATAGATTTGTTATTTTATTTGCAGACCTCTCGCGGGAGGACTCTCATCATTTCACTGTATGCTATCGATTCTTTGTTGTTGTTTAATATGGAAGTTGTTTCGCATGGACAAAATCAATGAGTATGTATTTATAGATGGGTAAGGTAGGCACCTGGTCCCTCGTCTGGTGTCAAGAGACCTGAGCTTTATTCTCAGATCTGTTTCCATTAGCTGGGTGACCTTGGATAGGATGGGATGTCTCAGGGTCTCAGCATCCTCCCCTACAGAGCAAAGAGGTTGAACTCGGTCCTCTCCAGCCTCCTTTCCAAGGCCTAGTTCACACTCCTCCCCGCCCCCCGACCCCAACCTCACATGCTGACATTTGTGTTATGCTGAGTGTAATATCTGTGTGATTTGGTATGATCACTGCTTTGAAAGAGCCTTTCTTTTCTGACACAGGGCATTCAAGGGACATAAGTTTAGTTTTCACTGAGGTCAGCATCCCTTTGGGAGGGTGGCAACTGGTGTCCTACGAATTCAGAGTTAGCATTTTCTTCTGTGGAGCCCAGTTTCTGTGAACTTAAGAGATTCATGATGGTTTTGCATGTTCTTTTCTTTTTTATCTTTCTTCCCTTTTAAAATAGCATTAATGTAGGAGCAGATGTTGACTCCCTCCACACACACACACACTGCACAGTGAATCATCTCAGCCTCTCTGTAAAATTTTAGCTTAATGGAGTCCTGGCATTTCTGATGAGACGCCGAACTTAATTTTATAGAACAACCTATTGAACAAGCTGTTCTTGGACATTCCCATCTCAACTAAATGTTAAAAGTATTAAAATTCACATTAGCACCAGAGGAAATTTTGCATGGGTAATCCTTTAATACAGTGTTTTATGGCTCTATTAGCGGCACAGCAGCTGGTGACATGATGAATTTAATCCATTAAAAAATTCAGCAAGAGGTTTAAAAGTCAGCTTTTTAAAACATTATCTTGCTGCAAGGAAAGAGAACTTCTCCTCAGGGCCAGAAACGTGGCGGCTTCATACTGGGGCAGGTATTGGGAACGAACCTGCATGACCAGTTTCCATGCACTGAGCTCAGGACCTGGAGACAGGATGCTGAGCCCAGGAGCTCGGGATGCACATGCCAGGAAGGTACTCAAGCTGGAACATCCCTGTCACATCTTCATCCTCGACTTGCATCGCTTGTTTTAAGTGGTGACATTGCCTTTGAGTGTATTAATATTCTCATCTGAGCCAACATATATATATATATATATATATATATATATATATATATATATATATATATATATATATATATATATTTGTATGCGATCGGAACTGCACCAAGGATTCTTTAATGCTGTAATTCCTTCGTTTACCAGGGCTCGAGCACAGAATCAGCAATCTTCTGCAAAGTCACGTGAGCTAAATGAGTGATGGCCTGAGGGATGGATGACCTCTTCTTGAAGTTTAACGAATAACTGTCTAGGCGTAGGTTCAGATTTTAACCATTGAAGTACAGATTCTTCAATAATCTTTTTTTTCAAATTGTGATTTGCTATCTGAAAAAGAAAAGAAAAACACTCCGTTCATGCTCCTAATATTTTTTTTTTGCAAGTTACTATGTAGAGTTAACACTCTCATTCAGGAATTTCTTAAACAGAGAATTTTTTTTTTTTTTGAATGAGCATGCATTTCTGAGCCAAAGCAGGAACAGGTCACCTTGTAGCAAAGCGCCCCTTGTCTGCAAATGAGTTTGTCACTGTAGTTCAAACCTTGTGAATTAAAAACCGGGTAGCTTAACTCAGCAGTGGGTTTTGCTAAATAACCCGTTTATATCATTCCCATGTTCATTGAAGGCCAGTCTTCTTCTGTCCTCACTTAGCATAACTCTATGTAAAAGGGAATTGCCATTTCTTGTGGTGCCGCTATTATAGCCTGTAAGAGCAGAAATGAAATCCACTTCACCTGCCTCCAAGGAGACCTTTAATGGTCCCGACAGTGTCAACACACCACCAGGTTGAAAACAGCTACTGTATTTTGGGATACTAAAAATTGGTTTATTTTTCTTCCAGTGTGAAAAGCTTCATCTCTCTCAAACTGTGCACTTGGGTAGAAAGCATCTCTCTGACCCGTGGAAGGGACACGGACACTCTATAAAGCTGTGTTCTGCATTTTTGGGCCCCCCTCTACCTCCCACACAATGTGGCTACTAAATGGCTTGCTTTCTAGAGAGAAGTTTGGCATATTTAGAAAACAGTCACTTGTGAGAGCTATCTTCTTGA